>NC_091463.1:76492362-79053612 GCF_027789765.1 Dendropsophus ebraccatus
CCACATAATGACTCTACAGTATATACACACTATATACAGACCAATAGTACAGCTATAGTGATCGCCACATAATATTGGTCTGGATACAGAGTCATTATACAGTGGTCAATCTATGGCGGTAATATTGGTCTGTATATAGTGTGTAGAGTCATTACGGCCATAGATTGCCTGCCATAGATAGACTGCCATAGTCATTACCCACATGACCGCAATTAGCCGGTGGTGCTGGCTGGGTTTTGGTGGGGCATTTTTGGGTCTGGTCCTGTGGCATGGGGGTTGCAGGGCCGTTCCATGGCCTCCCTTCCCTGACTGTGCACGCCTGCGGGGGTGGTGGTCACTGACATGCAAAGTGTGGACTTAGTGTAGGGACCCATGTGTATCAGATACCTGCACGCGGTACATGGGGCAGTGTGGCTTGATCAATTCACATACAGAATTCTGATGTTTTTTATGCAGCCAAGGGGTACTAGTATCAGCCATAGGTGTGATGTGCAGCACTCTTTTTCTTCCCTGAACCGTAACTGCCATAGATTGACTGCCACATAATGACTCTATATACACACTATATACAGACCAATAGTACAGCCATAGAGTGACAGCCACATAATATTGGTCTGTATACAGTGTATATAGAGTCGTTCATTATACAGTGGTCAGTCTATAGCGGTAATATTGGTCTGTATATAGTGTATATAGAGTCAGGGGCGGAACTACCGCAGTAGCAGCCGTAGCCGCTGCTACGGGGCCCGGCACATCAGGGGGCCCGGCCAGGCTGTGATGTTCCCTGTTAGCTGTTCAGGACCTTTGTCCTGACACCAGCTAACCGGGAGAATAGTGTGTAGTGAAGCCGGGCCCCCCACCTATACCGAACTTCAAACTTCCTGGCTCCTGGCTCCTACTATGCTGCTGATACTGTGAGAAGAGCGAGGACTTCCTCCAGCGCTGGTGCTGCGTCCTCACACCCCTACAGCAGGTGTATGTAGGTAGGTCTCCTCTGCAGTGCAACAACATACCCTCCGTGGGCCCCAGAGCTCGGCTATGCCCCTGCACAGATCCCCGCTGCTCTGCTGGTTACATTGTACCTAGCTGACACACAGTGATCCGTCCTGAGGCCCCATTCACACGTCCGTGTCAGTTTTTACTGTCAGGAAATCCTGATCAGGAGACCTCAAATGTCATCAGGATAGTATCAGGATTTCCTGACAGTAATCCGTTTTTACAATCAGGAAACCATCAGGAAAAACCTTCAGGATTTCCTGACGAGATGGTCTAGTATGCCAACATAAATCACAGGTACCCACACAGCCCCTAGTGTACCTGGATGGCCACAGGCTGCAGAACTACAACTCCCATCATGGCCTGCCAGCAGAGCCATGATGGGAGTTGTACTTCTGCAACATGGATGGCCACAGGCTGCAGAACTACAACTCCCATCATGGCCTGTCAGCAGAGCCATGATGGGAGTTGTACTTCTGCAACCTGGATGGCCACAGGCTGCAGAACTACAACTCCCATCATGGCCTGCCAGCAGAGCCATGATGGGAGTTGTACTTCTGCAACCTGGATGGCCACAGGCTGCAGAACTACAACTCCCATCATGGCCTGGCAACTCCATCAGAGCATGGTGGGAGTAGTAGTCCTAAAGGGGTAATCTCACCTGTCCTGGATCCTGCTCTGTCCGGGCAGCGAGGTTGAGGTCCGGGCAGAGTGCAGTGCAGAGATCCGGGCGGAGCGGAGCGGGCGAGCGGGCGGTCGGCCCCGTGGTGAGGTCCTGGCTCTCTACCATTCCGGAATCACGGGCACTTTCCTGATATACATCAGGAAAATGCCCGTGATTCCGGCGCTCCCATAGACTTCTATGGGGGCGTCCGTGCCGGATTTCCGGACGAAAATAGGACAGGATCTAAAAAATCCGTTCCTATTTTCCGGAACGGACACCCTTCCGGAAAAATCCGGAAGGGTGTCCGTGTCCGATGTTAGCCTATGAGTCCGGAAATCCGTCCGGATTTCCTGATAGGAAATCCGGACAGATTTTCCGGACGTGTGAAGGGGGCCTAACAGTGAGGAGTCTTCTTCCTCCCAGGACCCGGCCTCCTCTTCTCTCAGGGATCAGACAGCTCGGGGGATGGGAGAGACCAGCAGGGGTGAGTACCCCGGCTACGGAGCTCTGTGCAGCCTCATCAGCATTACCTCTTTCCTGAGATCTGTGACTAGAGCTGCAGTGTTGTGTCGGGACAGACAGGAGGGGAAGGAAACACACACAGGTCCTGGCTGTATATACCCCCCTGTCCTGGCTGTATATACCCCCCTGTCCTGTCCTGGCTGTATATACCCCCCTGTCCTGGCTGTATATACCCCCCTGTCCTGTCCTGGCTGTATATACCCCCCTGTCCTGGCTGTATATACCCCCCTGTCCTGGCTGTATATACCCCCCTGTCCTGGCTGTATATACCCCCTTTCCTGTCCTGGCTGTATATACCCCCTCTCCTGTCCTGGCTGTATATACCCCCTCTCCCTGTCCTGGCAGTATATACCCCCTCTCCTGTCCTGGCTGTATATACCCCCCTGTCCTGGCTGTATATACCCCCTTTCCTGTCCTGGCTGTATATACCCCCTCTCCTGTCCTGGCTGTATATACCCCCTCTCCCTGTCCTGGCAGTATATACCCCCTCTCCTGTCCTGGCTGTATATATCATCCCCCTGTCCTGTCCTGGCTGTATATAACATCCCCCCCCCATCCTGGCTGTATATATCATCCCCCCCTGTCTTGGCTGTATATACCCCCCTGTCCTGGCTGTATATATCACCCCCCCTGTCCTGGCTGTATATATCATCCCCCCTGTCCTGGCTGTATATATCACCCCCCCCCCCCCCCGTCCTGGCTGTATACAACGCGCACACACACTGCTGTCCTGGCTGGATGTAAGTATATAAGTAATATATTATATTAATATTATTGGCGTGTTTGGAGGGGGGGGGGGCATTCAAAAGTTCGCTATGGGGCCCAGCCATTTCTAGTTACGCCACTGTATAGAGTCATTATGCGGTGGTCACTCTATGGCGGTAATATTGGTCTGTATATAGAGTCATTATGGGGCGGTCACTTTATGGTGGTAATATTGGTCTGTATATAGAGTCATTATGGGGCGGTCACTTTATGGTGATAATATTGGCCTATATATAGTAAAGTTTTCTTCAATAACGGTATGGAGGTAATATTTGGTCCTGACTATAGTGATTTTTTTATTTTATTTTTTTAAAGCAATTCATATAAATAGTTCTTCTTCTACACCACTAGCGGCAGTCCCGGCATGTAGGGGCAGTCCCGGCATGTAGGGGCAGTCCCAGCATGTAGGGGCAGTCCCGACATGTAGGGGCAGTCCCGGCATGTAGCGGCAGTCCCGACATGTAGGGGCAGTCTCGGCATGTAGCGGCAGTCCCGACATGTAGGGGCAGTCCCGGCATGTAGGGGCAGTCCCGGCATGTAGGGGCAGTCCCAGCATGTAGGGGCAGTCCCGACATGTAGGGGCAGTCCCGGCATGTAGGGGCAGTCCCAGCATGTAGGGGCAGTCCCGGCATGTAGCGGCAGTCCCAGAATGTAGGGGCAGTCCCAGCATATAGCGGCATTCCTGGCATATAGCGGCAGTCCCGGCATGTAACCTTCTGAACTGAGTAAGGGCCCTAATACATGGAGCGAAAATTGTCCGAATCAGGACGCTATCGCTCTGTGAGGACACTGGGGAACATGATCAGGTAGTATCAGTGGCGGATTAAATGTACCCTGGGCCCCGGGCTGTCCACCCAACCTGGGCCCCCACCCCCACCCCCGGTCAGCCCGCCCACATTATACTCCGCTACTGACCCCCCCAACCCCCCCGCTGTCCCCAATAAACACTGCCTGCCTCCCCTCCCTGCTGGCTCCAATAAACATAATGTTTGGTCCCTTGCTGCTCCCAGTAAGCATTGTCCACCCCACCTCCACTGCCCCAATAAACATACTGCCACCTGGTTTCAGGAGAGGAGGGAGCTGATCTTATAGGGGAGGTCGCAGGGTCACAGCAGCACAGAGGATTTCAGGAGTGGAGGGTGCTGATCTTATAGGGGAGGTCACAGCAGCACAGAGGATGTCAGGAGAGGAGGGTGCTAATCCTATAGGAGAGGTCCCAGCAGCACAGAGGATGTCAGGAGAGGAGGGTGCTGATCTATAGGAGAGGTCCGAGCAGCACAGAGGATGTCAGGAGAGGAGGGCCCTGATCTAATAGGGGAGGGTCACAACAGCACAAAGGATGTCAGGAGAGGAGGGGGCTGATCTTATAGGGGAGGTCGCAGGGTCACCGCAGCACAGAGGATTTCAGGAGTGGAGGGTGATGATCTTATAGGGGAGGTCACAGCAGCACAGAGGATGTCAGGAGAGGAGGGTGCTAATCCTATAGGAGAGGTCCCAGCAGCACAGAGGATGTCAGGAGAGGAGGATGCTGATCTATAGTAGAGGTCCGAGCAGCACAGAGGATGTCAGGAGAGGAGGGCCCTGATCTAATAGGGGAGGGTCACAGCAGCACAGAGGATGAGAGGAGGGGGCTGATCTTATAGGGGAGGTTGCAGCGTCCCAGCAGTACAGAGGATGTCAGGAGAGCAGGGCGCTGATCTTATTGGGGAGGTCACAGCAGCACAGAGGATGTCAGGAGAGGAGGGTGCTGATCTTATAGGGGAGGTCGCAGAGTCCCAGCAGCACAGAGGATGTCAGGAGAGGAGGGTGCTGATCTTAAAGGGGAGGTCACAGCAGCACAGAGGATGTCAGGAGAGGAGGGTGCTAATCCTATAGGAGATGGTCCCCCTCTTCCCCCCTTATAGATGGTCCCCCTCTTCCCCCCTTATAGATGGTCACCCTCTTTCCTCCTTATAGATGGTACCCCTCTTCCCCCTTATAGATGGTCCCCCTCTACCCCCCCTTATACCCTTATAGATGGTCCCCCTCTTCCCCCCCTTCCCCCCCCTTTCTTATAGATGGTCCCCCTCTTTCCCCCTCCTTCCCCCTCCTTTCTTATAGATGGTCCCCCTCTTCCCCCCCCTCTTATAGATGGTCCCCCTCTTCCCCCCCCCTCTTATAGATGGTCCCCCTCTTCCCCCCCCCTCTTATAGATGGTCCCCCTCTCCCGCCCCCCTCTTATAGATGGTCCCCCTCTCCCCCCCCTTATAGATGCCCCCCCCCCTCTTCCCCCCCCCCCTCCCTGCAGGCAGATTTAAAAAAACAAAAAAACAAAAAAAAACTCACCTTACAACCCGTTCCCCTGTCGATCCTCTCCTGTCCTGCAGGCTCCGTCTGTTCTCCGGCTGTTGCGCAGCTGCCGGAGGTGTCCCGTCCTGTCCCCCGGCAGCGCGCGCATCACAGAGCTCCCCGTGTGCCGGAAGTCACAGCCACAAGCGCACGGGGAGCTCTGTGATGCGCGCGCTGCCGGGGGATAGGACGGGACACCTCCGGCAGCTGCATAACAGCCGGGGGACAGTAAGAGCAGGATTCTTGTGACCGCAAGCAAAACAATGCTTGCGGTCACAAGAGCCTGCAGTGATGAGGGGGGGGGGGGGCCGGGTCGCAGCGGCATTATAATGTGGGCGGCGTGGCATGGGCCCCCCGGAGCCTCGGGCCCCGGGCGGCCGCCCAAACCGCCCACATTATAATCCGCCATTGGGTAGTATATATCACAGACAAGGCCTGAGGACATCGGGGAACGTAATATATGTTTTTATTGTTTTCTATATACAGCAAGCATTGCACACACATCACTAATGATATACTGTATATACACACATAGGGGGAGATTTATCAAACATGGTGTAAAGTGAAACTGGCTCAGTTGCCCCTAGCAACCAATCAAATTCCACCTTTCATTACTCAGATTCTAAGTAGGTGGAATCTGATTGGTTACTAGGGGCAACTGAGCCAATTCTTCTTTACACCAGTTTGATAAATCTCCTCCATAGCTTTTGCTGCATCATAAAAGAGCCATAGAGTAGGCTCTCTAAGCGAGCTCCATTTTACCAGATTGGAATCACTTCTGCGGAATGTCAGGCCGTGTAATACGGCCTTAAAAGTGGCCGTACACTTCCAACAACTGCTGGCTGAACAATCCTTCAGCTGACAATTATCTCTCCCTTCCGGTCCCGTCCTCCCTATACACAGAAATTTGGCACATCTAAGTGTTCCTGTGTTCTCTATGAGAGGGGAAAGCCATAGCCATACAGATCTGATGGCGGCTTATCTCTCTGAGAACAAAGAGGTTGGGAGTTGATTTTCCATCAAGCTCGACCCCCTATGTCCACTGATATCATCTGTCAGAGGACTGTCCAGAGAGCCCCATACACCTTACACTGATGGCCGTACCCACCAGGAGCAACAGGTACCACCAACAAAAGAGTAAAATGTATGGGGACCTTAAATTGTTGCTAAAATATTTCAGAATTTTGGGCCCCACCCTCAACTTTGCCCAGGGCCACATCTAGTCTAAAAACGGCCCTGGTTGGCGGGATTCTTTTGCTATGTGTGAACATAGCCTAAATGTACAAATCTATATGAACATTTGAACAAAAAGATGTTCATAAAGGTTCAGATGTTTATATGGCGTTTTAGTATGTGACGGCTGTGCACAAGCCCGTCATTATATAGATATATTGGAGGAGATTTATCAAACATGGTGTTAAGTGAAACTGGCTCAGTTGCCCCTATCAACCAATCAGATTCCACCTTTCATTTTCCAGAGAGTCTGTGAGGAATAAAAGGTGGAATCTGATTGGTTGCTAGGGGCAACTGAGCCAGTTTCACTTTACACCATGTTTGATAAATCTCCCCCATTGTAGCTATGCATATCTATTTTTCTCTGGAGCTAAATGTACAATCCTACAATCCTAATACCAGTCAGGGAATAATCTATACAATAGAAAGATTCTGGATATATGTATAGACATAGATTTACTTTTTTGTGCCATTTTACTGCTTTTGCTTGGAAAAGTAGGTTCTTTTGTTTAGGATATAAAATTATTATTATTATTATTATTATTATTATTATTATTATTATTATTATTTTGACATACAGTATTTTGTGCCTGCTTTTATGGCAGTATTAACATGACCACTATATTGCATTTTCTGAGCACCAGTCTATAGTGATTGGAGAATCCCATTAATAAAATAATTTTAGTAAAATGTTTATACTTCCCCATGAAATAACAATTCTGGGTCATCATTTTTTATAGCTCTGTGATGGGTCAGCACTACAGTAAGTCGGCAGTGTATAAAAAAGCGTAAGAGGGGCCATATTGTGATGCACTACACCCTGCATGGAGGATCTTGAACCACACTTCCAGATTACATTAATAATTTTGGATTACATGAGATTCATGCACAGACTCTTTTTCTTTTTAATAAAAACATCAAAAATTCTATGAGCCAATAATTGGCCTATGTAAAAGAGCCACAGATCAGCTGAGAAGCGAGCAAACGCCCTCTCATCGGCTGGTTCGATCTTTTGTGCAGTGGTAAATTTTATCGCTATTTCTTTGTCCCATCTCTTTGTCTAAACTGGCAGGTGACAACTACCTCTGCTCCATCTATAAAACAGGTGTCAAACAGCAGGCCTGTAGCTGTTAGAAAAAGTTAAAGTGTCGCTGCGGTTATTTATTTTTTATTTTTTTTGCAGTAATCAATAGTCCAGGCGATTTCAAGAAATGTTGCCATTGGGTAATTAGCCGAAAAATGAATTTTTATTGTGAAAAAGCATTTTGAAGCTCTCCCCCCTGTCTTCATTGTTCTCCTATGGCGAGAGAAAGTAGAAGCACCAAAACAGGACAACAAAGAGTTAATTTACATTCACATCATGGGCTCTCTCTTCTGCAGTCACCACTGACCTCTGAATAGCACTCTGAATAGCTCCCCTGCTGTGTAATCCTTTGTTCTCGGCTCTCAGCTGCCCTCTAATCTCGCTCCTTCCCGCTCCCCCCTCCCCTCTCCATAGCTCAGACAAGATTCGATGAAAAAACAGTCGAGATTTCCTGATTCTGAGCAGTGGATGACAGAAAGGAGAAGAGGGGGGGACCTGGGGAAAGTCTTTTTAAATGCAGATAATGGCATATTTGCCTAATAAACCCAATTACAAAGTTTCTTAAAATCGCCTGGACTATTGATTTCTGCAAAAAAAATTTTTAGTGACAGTGACTCTTTAAAGTTTTGGCTGTCCAGGTATAATGGGAATTGTTGTTTTATAACGACTGGCGGGCCGCAAGTTTGACACCCCTGATCTTAGGTACACTCATAGTAAATTGTAAAAGTATAAAAACCAAATTTTTTTTCCTGCATCTATATTTCCCTTTACCCCATGTAGCAAAATACATTATACAAAAATACAAAATAAAATAAATTATTGTAGAGGATAAGGCAAAAAACACGGACACCATTTGTTCTGTCCATTTGTATCCATCTTGTAGCAGGAATAAGACTCTGAAATGTTCGTTTGCAGGCATCAGTCTCAGCAACGGTGAAAGATGGAAACTCACCCGAACTTTTACTGTGAAGACGCTGAAGAGCTTCGGGTTTGGAAAGAAAAGTATTGAATGGAAAATTCAAACAGAAGCGCAATGCATTGTGGATGAATTTAGGAAATCTAACAGTAAGACATGTAACATAAGTGATAACTGTAACTTGATAGTAAATTGCTGCCGCATCCCTTTGTTTTCAGAGAGCTCCTTTTCCCCATAGAGAACACAAGAAGACTCAGCCGTGCTGAACATTACAGTGTATGGGGGAAACGGGAGAGATATCTGTCGGCTAACAGTTATTGAAGAAATATGGTGACCTTTATTAGATGCTGGAGGAAGTATATTGAACTGACAGAAGATGGTGTGGTGATTGTCAATGTTTATCTGTATAGTGAATTGCTGCTCTCTGTGGTTGTACATTAAAGCAGAAGTACAGCGAATTCTAAAACCCGGCAGCAGACCGGGGCAGGGGGGGGAATTTATTACAAGTACTAACTTAACTCTCACAGTGAGCAGCAGGACCAGACGCTGAACCCCGGACAGAAGGCATTTTAACTCTAGTTGTGATGATGTCAGGACAGGAAAGGCCTGTCCTGGCTGATGGACTGACCACTCAGCCAATCAGTAAAGGGCACTCCAGTCACTGATTGGAGTCCGGGTCTAGATGTGCCACCTCTGGAGATCGCAAGCCTGGCAGGGGTCCTACGGCTGGTCCTGCCGTTCACTGTGGGCACGGGGAGAGGTAAGTTAGGAGAATCTGAAGTGAGTCGTCCCCCCCTCAATGTGATTGCGGAGGAGCAATCCCCTCCTCTGGTTCGGGCCAGGGTCTGCCCCGCAATGACGCTGATCCCGGCTCGGCATTCTATCGCTTTCGGTTGCAGCAGCCGAGAGCAATAGAACACTGATCTCCTCGATCTATGCAGAATTACTATACAGCATAGATCTCAATAAGAGATCAGTGTAGTGATACTAGAAGTCCCCCAGGGGGAATAACCCTAACCCCAGGCAGAATAACCCTAACCTCAGGAGGACTTATGTGTGTAAAAAAAAAACATTTTTGTTAATAAAAAAATCCCCTCCCCTATTAAAAATTTAAATCACCCCTTTTCCCCGTGTTATAAAATAAATAAATAAACATATTTGGTATCGCCGCGTGCGTAATAGCACAAACTATTAATTTATTTAATAACTGATCTTGCACAGTAAATAGCGTAAGCGTTTAAAAATTCTAAAGTGCAAAATTGCACATTTTTGGTCGCTTCAAATCCAGAAAATCAAAATAAAAAGCGATCAAAAAGTTGCATATGTGCAATCAAGGTACCAATAGAAAGTACAGATCATGGTGCAAAAAATGACATCTCACACAGCCCCATAGACCAAAGGATAAAAGCGCTATAAGCCTGGGAATGGAGCGATTTTAACCCCTTAAGGACAGAGCCTGAAATAGCCTTAATGACAGAGACAAATTTTATGAATATGACCAGTGTCACTTTAGTCATTAATAACTTCGGGATGCTTTTACCTATCCGGCTGATTCTGAGATTGTTTTCTCGTGACATATTGTACTTTACATTTCTGGTAAATTGGAGTCGATAATCATAACAAATCTTTATGAAAAAAACCCAAATAATGTGAAAAAATGTGAAAAACTGCATTTTTCCAACTTTGAAACTTTTTTGCGTATACAGAAAGTGGTTATACCACATAAATTATATATTAAATAGCATTAGCAACATGTCTACTTTATGTTGGCGGCATTTATTAAACGATCTTTAATTTTTTTTAGACAATAGGAAGCTTAAAACATTAGCAGCAAATTTCCAAATTTTCAGTAAAATTTCAAAATCAGATATTTTTAGGGACCTGTTCAGGTTTAAAGTGTATTTGAGGGGCCTGTATGTTAGAAAGCCCCACAAAGCACCCCATTTCAGAAACTGCACCCCCCACACTCTGCAAAAGCATATCCATAAAGTCTTTTAACCCTTTAGGGGAGTCACAGAAATAAAAGCTAAGTGTGTAAGAAATTTGAAAATTTTAATTTTCTGTGCAGAGATTTTATTGTAATCCAATATTTTTCATAATTATAAACCTATTACCAGAGAACTGCACCCAAATAATTATTGCCCCGTTTCTGCAGTTTATAGAAATACCCCATATGTGGCCCTATTGCGCTATTTGACGCAACCACAAGCCTCAGATACAAAGGAGCGCCTAGTGAATTTCAACGCCTCCGTTATATTTGGTCATTTCTGACTGTACCACTTCAGGTTGGCAGAGGCTCTGGGGTGCCAAAACCTAAAAAACACCCCTAAAGGGACACCATTTAGAAAACTACACCCCTCAAGGAATGTAACAAGGGGTGCGGTGAGCATTTGGACCCCACAGGTGCTTCACAGATTTTCCGAACAATATGGCGTGAAAAAAGAAAAAAATATTTTTTACACTAAAACGTTCTAGCCTTCAATTTTTCATTTTCTTAAAGGGATAAGAGGAAAAAAAAGACACAAAATGTGTAGCGCAGTTTCTCCCGAGTACGGAAATACCCCACATGTGGCGATAAAGTGCCAAGGGGGCGCAGGACGAGCCTCCAAAGGGAAGGAGCGCCAATTGGCTTTTGGAAGCTGAATTTCACTGGAAAGGATTTCAAGGGCCATGTCGCATTTACAGAGCCCTCGTGCTGCCAAGACACTGGAAACCCCCCACAAGTGACCCCATTCTGGAAACTACACCCCTCAAGGAATCTAACAAGGGGCACAGTGAGCATATGGACCCCACTGGTGACGGGCACAAATGTGGAACAATGTGACGTAAAAGTAAAAAATTTCATTTTTTCACTTTCATGGCACAAATGTGCCCGTCATCAAGGGGTCCATATCCTCACTGCACCCCTTGTTAGATTCCTTGAGGGGTGCAGTTTCCAGAATGGGGTCACTTGTGGGGGGTTTCCAGTGTTTTGGCAGCACGAGGGCTCTGTAAATGCGACATGGCGTTCATCATCCATTCTAGCCAAATCCAACCTCCAAAATCCAAATGGCGCTCCTTCCCTTTGGAGGCTTGCCCTGCGCCCACATGGCGCTTTATCTCCACATGTGGGGTATTTACGGACTCGGGGGAAATTGCTCTACACATATTGTGTGTTTTTTTCTCTTTTAACCCCTTGTGAAAATGATAAATTCAAGGCTAAACCAACATTATAGTGTAAAAAATGTAATATTTCATTTTCACGCCACATTGTTCCACATTTGTGCCCGTCACCAGTGGGGTCCATATGCTCACTACACCCCTTGTTACATTCCTTGAGGGGTGTAGTTTCCATAATGGGGTCACTTGTGGGGGGGTTCAACTGTCTTGGCAACACAGAGGCCTTTTGAATGCAACATGGCCCCTTAAAATCCATTCCATCCAAATCCAGCCTTCAAAAACGAAATGGCGCTCCTTCCCTTCGGAGGCTTGCCCTGCACCCGAATGGCGCTTTATGTACACAAGTGGGGTATTTCCGTACTCAGGGGAAATTGCTCTACACATTTAGTGTTTTTTTTTTATCTTTTAGCCCCTTGTGAAAATGAAAAAATCATGACAAGATTAATGATTTAGAGTAAAAATTTTACAAAAATTACACTAAATGTTGGTCTAGCCTTGATTTTTTCCATTTCCACAAGGGGTTAAAAAAGAAAATTAACACAAAACGTGTAGGGTAGTTTCCCCTGATTACGAAAATACCCCATATGTGGGCATAATGTGCCATATGGGCACAGGGCAAGTCACCAAAGGGACAGAGCGCCATTTAGAGGCTGGAATGGAGGATGGAGGCCATGTCGCAATTATAAAGCTCCTGTGCTGCCAGGTCAGTAGATACCCCCGACAAGTTACCCCATTCTGGAAACTACACCCCATAAGGAATCTAACAAGGGGTGCAGTGAGCATATGGACCCCACTGGTGACAGGCACTTACGTAGAACATGTGCCGAGAAAATAAAAAATACCATTTTTTTCATTTTCACGTCCCAAATGTGGCCGTCACTTGGGGGCCATATCCCCGCTGCCCCCCTTGTTAGATTCCTTATCGGGTGTAGTTTCCAGAATGGGGTCACTTGTGGGGGGTTTCTACTGTCCTGGCCGCACAGAGGCTTTGTAATTGCATCATGGCATCCTCTAATGGGAATGGCGGCCATACCTATTTAGCTGGGGAAAAGGGACAATTCTAATTTATTTGGGGGTATGAGGCCAATTATTAGTTTATAAGGTTGGAAATGACAGGTGTCCATCAAATTCAACCTGTGTTGATCCAGAGGAAGGCAAAAAAACCCTCGTGAGGCAGACGACAGTAGCCTCATCAATGGGAAAAATTCCTTCCCGACTCCATAATGGCGATCAGAATAATCCCCGGACCAACGTGACCCCTGAAATAGGAATAAGGGACAGAATTTAGATAATGTAGAACCGCAGTGACGTGTGGTGCGCCTTGGAGCGATCCAGTATGCAGAGGCCGGGGGGATCAGGACAGGTGTCACACTGGAAATGGTGTCCTTCCTGATCCCCCTGTTACGCCACACTCTGCACTTCTTCTGGGGTCTCCTGTTCTCCAGTGTGGGGGACGTCACCTGGAAAATGTTGTCCTGGTGCGATACGGGGTCCTTCATATCCAGAAGCGCTGGGTCCGCTATATGGCTACTAATTATTAGGGCTTTATTACGGCTTCTGATATGTTCGGATCGTGCCGCAAGCTACAGTAGCTCGGGCAGCGAGGGACCGGAAGAGGGGGCGCTGGTATATAAGTTATCCCCGTACAGGTGGTGGTGACCTTTATCCAGCAGTGGGAAGATCAGTTCCCGGACGATCTTCCCACTAACTCCGAGGATGGGGGGGGAGGGGGCATCTGGGGGCTGGATTCGGGTGTTCCTTCCTACATACACTCTAAGGGTACATGCACACTGCGGAATCGCGACAGATAACCCTTCGTGCATTCCGCATTTGGCACCCGCCGGCGGACTGATGCAGGCGCACGTCTCCGTCCGTGTCATAGACTCCATTCTATGCACGGGCGGATTCCGCTCTCCGTCCAACGTGTTCATTCTTTGGATGGACGACGGAATCCGCCCGTGCATAACATGGAGTCTATGACACGGATGGAGACGCGCGCCTCCATCAGTCCGCCGGCGGGTGCCAGCTGCGGAATGCACAAAGGGTTATCCTTCGCCATTCCGCAGTGTGCATGTACCCTAAATCTGTAAGTGTACCCAGAGGTACTCTCACAGAGTTTGTAGAATTTCACACCATACCGTCATCTCTTATTGGGACGGTACTGGCGGAAAAGACGTGTCTGGGGGGCAGCGTACGCTACGCTACCCCCAGACACGTCACTGGATGATGAGGATGAATGGAGGAAAGAACGATCCCCCCCATTCATCCTCACTGGCTGTTTCGGTGTCGGAGCCAATAATAACGTATCCCTCTGACACCGAAAACACCCTGGGGGCCATCTTTATATGGGGACTAGTATATGGGGTATGTAGTGGTGTAGTGTCAAACTTTATTCAATGTAGTGTGGTGTAATGTAGTGTTTTTTACGTGTTTTTTTTACAGTAAGTATAAAAAAAATCTACGCCAACAAAGGAGTTGCTGATAAATGCCGCACTTATGTGCAGCACTTATAAGCAGACCGTGGCAGTAGAATATAGAAAAAAAACACCCTACGCCAAAAAGGAGGAGTTGCTGATTAGCAGCGCACTTTCGTGCGATGCTAATCAACACTCAGCGGCGATAGGGTGCAGAAAATAGAAAAAAAAAAATTGGGGAAAAAAAAAAACACTTTTTCTATATTCTGAATATCCCTGTAGCTGCTGATAAGTGTATTACACATATCAGCCGCTAGGGGGCAGCAGAGCGCAAAATCCGGAAAATGACGAGGCTGGAGCCGAAAATAGCCGAAAGAAGACGACGAGGACCGCCGGAAAGACCCGAAGACCGAACGGAATGACGGAGGACGCCGCGAACCCGGAAGCCGCCGATCAGGAGCCCGGGACAGGTGAGTTCACGGCGTTCACGGCGATCGGGCCGGTGGCACGGCGATCAACATTACTTTTTACAGTAATGGCGGTCGGTGCCGTCCTCGGACAGCACCGACCGCCATTTTTTTCCGGGTCATCGGGTCACCGATGACCCGGAAAGGTTCCGATCGCCGCTATTGGCTGATCTGAATTGATCAGCCTATAGCGGCGATCGTAAGCACGGGGGGTGTTAACCACCCCCCGTGCCGAGAAGCTATGATGGCCTGCTATGATTTATAGCAGGCCATCTTCCCCGACCGCTGTGTGTGAACACGCAGCGATCGGGGAAACATCGGGCGTAAATTTACGCCCTGATGCGCTAAGTACCAGGGCGTAAGTTTACGCCCGATGTCGTTAAGGGGTTAAGGAACCTTTTTTTTAAAAAAAAAAGGTTTTAATTTTTTTTAGAAGCCATGAAATAAAAGTTATGCAAGTTACATATCGTTGTAATCATAACAACTTGAGGAACATATATGACAAGTCAGTTTTAGCCTAGGGCAAATGGTGTAAACACAAAACCTCCCCAAATTAAAAAAAAACAAAAACGCTTTTTTTCCCCCCCAATTTCACCACACATTAAAAATTTTTCTGCTTTCGCAGTGAACTTTATGCAGAAATTGAGCCCGTCATTACAAAGTACAATTAGTGACACAAAAAATAAGGGCTCATGTGGGTCTCTAGGTGAAAAAATGCAAGTGCTATGGCCTTTTGAGCACAAGTAGGAAAGAACGAAAGCGCAAATATGGAAATTGGCTCCGTCCTTAAGGGGTTAAGGCCTACCCCATCAATCCACATTTCTGCAGAGTAATCTTTGAGAAAGACATAGAAGGAAGAAAGATAAAAATAAAATCAGTTGATTTAGTAAAATGTCCATTTCCATTCCAGGTCAACCCTTTGACCCTCACAAGAATCTCATGGACGCCTTTTCAAATGTTCTCTGTTCTGTCATATTTGGAGACCGGTTCGAGTACAAGGATGAGAGGTTTATTAAGTTCCTTGGCATTGCAGAAGAATCTTTTCACATTGCAAGTTCCTCCTGGGGACAGGTAAATAAGATGCCTCCATACTGGTGTCATGTCCGGGGGATAGCACGCGTGTAGTTACAGTAATAAGGAATGCAGTGTCTCCAGAGAGAGTCCATCATAGGATTTCACCACTCCATAACAATGAGAATGAGGGCAATCATTACTATACAAAACATAGATCCTTATAATGAGATGTGGATGCCCAAAAGATAGTCCAACACCGCCAGATACAATCCAGAAGAGATTTGCCATAAATAATAATGTCCCCAAAACATTTTTGGTTACAATCTGAAGATGGTGGTTCTTGACGAAATTCTAAATGAGTGACTGTAATCTATCTCAAATCAATTGCCATCTCTATGTTTTATATGGCATTACAGCTGCACAGCATTCTTCCCACCATTATGAACCACGTCCCAGGACCTCACCAAAGAATGATCAGCATCTCAGAAGAATTAGCTGAATTTATACATGAGAGGGTGAAGGCCAGCCAGGAGAACCTGGATCCCAGCTCACCCAGGCATTTCATTGACAGCTTCCTCATCAAGATGGAAGAGGTACTGTACATATTCATAGGTTTCAGCAGCTTTAAACTGGTGTTCGAAAGGTTTTCTGAAAATACATAGCAGCAATCTTGCTTACAACAGTATCTTATACAACTGTATAGGGAAAGGATTGGAGACAAAGGGCAGAGGGCAAACATGCTTTGCTGTTACTATGGTCCAGTCATCTATATAAATAGGACAGGGCCCTCATTCCTCATGTATGGTTTATAATAACATGTGTATCTCTGTAATGTCTGTTTTTTGTCTATGTATGTACCCCCAGAATTGTAAAGTGCTGCAAAATCTGTTGGCATTATATAAATAAGAAATATTATTATTATTATTATTATTATTATTATTATTATTATTTCTAATTCAGCTAAATAGTAATATACTGCAATACTATGGGGGAGATTTATCAAACAAGGTGTAAAGTGAAATTGGCTCAGTTGCCCCTAGCAACCAATCAGATTCCACCTTTCATTTTCCAAAGATTCTGTGAGGAATGAAAGGTGGAATCTGATTGGTTGCTAGGGGCAACTGAGCCAATTCTACTTTGCACCAGTTTGATAAATCACACCCTATATGCATAAACCCACTGTTCTTGCAAATTTATATGCCATAAGTAAATAACAAATCTAACCTGACCCTCAGCAGGAAGGGGTATGCTCAGGATGTAGGTAAGTCTCTTTTAGTTGCCCATATACAGTACATTAGATAAAAAGTGGCCAAAGCCACCAATACAGGTGATAATATACCGTAATGTCAATTGGGGCCACTTACCTTTTCCCAAAGCCATGAAACATAGAGTGATCAGTCCATGTTGACTTTTACCGTACCAGGCCCTGCTTTCTGATAGAAGATAAGCCAGCAGCAAATACCTAATATTTTCTTATTAAACATGCATATGGGGATGTTGGAAAAGGGAACTATTGTGCATAACCCTATCTTTCTTAAAATGAGCAGAACAAAAGGGTAGCAGCAGACTCTGTGGTGTGTTCACTGCACTACATGGCCCAGCATTGTCTATATAAATATAACCATGCACAGTACTGCAGTTCAACTACCCTCACCCCTATTCAAGTGACAGCTCTCATCTGCAATACCAGACACAGCCCCAATTATTTTACCATCTTTAGCTTCAATATACTAATCGAGGGGATCCTGTCGGTGAGATTTTCACCACAGTGATGGCTTGTTCTAAGGATAGACCGTCAATGTAACATCCTGGAAAACCTGGGGTTGCCACTTTCTTCCAGAGACAGCACCACTCTTGTCTTCTCTTTGGGTGGGGCTCTATAACTCAGTTCCAGTGAAGTGAATGGAGCTTAAATGCAATCAACACCTGAACTGAAGATAAGAGCGGTGTTGTCTCTTGAAGAAAGTGGCCATGTTTTTGTAGCACTGGATAACCCCTTTAAATATTCGGCTAATTCAGTGATTACTTTACAAATTACTAAAAGTATGATTTCTTTACAGGAGAAGAATAATCCTAATACTGATTTTAATTTAAGAAATCTCTTAGTAACAACTCACAACCTGTTTGTAGCTGGAATAGAGACAGTGAGCACCACCCTGCGGCATGGTCTGCTTATCTTACTAAGGTATCCTGAAGTCCAAGGTAAGGAGTAACTTCTATGCATGTACTGTCACTTTCTATCATATACAGTATGGGGTCCTATTAGACTAAGCAATTTTTAACTATTAACAATCGCAAACGAGATTTTTTTATTGTTACCTGAAATTGTTCACCATATTAGTCTAGGTTCACACTGCGTTTTCAGCAAACGTTTAACGGATCCGTTTTTTTTACGGACAAAAAAATAGTGTCAGCAACGTTTTTGTGTCTGTAAAAAAAAAAAAAAAAACGGATCTGTTTTGATCCGTTTTTTTTATAATGGAAGTCAATGGAAAAACGATCAAAACTGATGCACACAAATGCATCCGTTTTTTGCAAAAACTGATAAAAAGAAGGATTGCAAAAGTGTGAACCCAGCCTTACACAGAACGATAGACATTAGTTATGATCATTACAACAATCGTTACTATGATCGTTTACTCCGTCTGCGGAAGTACAGCAAACGAATGTGGAGTTAAACCAAACGATTAGCGAACGATTACCAATGATTTTAGGGTCAGATCTAAATCAACGATCAATGACAAACGAACAATTTTTCGATCGTTGCCTGCAATTACACAGAAGGATTATTGTTTAACTTTTAATGATATAATGATTTTCCGCACGATAATCGTCCCGTGTAATAGGGCCCTAAGTTTCACCGTCTACAAATATGCAAAATAGAGAAATGCCCAATGATGAGTATAATCTACTGTGCTTTTGTTTTTTTGGGTGCTAATTTAGATGTGGTTTTTTAACTTGGCTTTACTATAAACTTCCATTGATTTCAACGGGAGCTCAAAGTAGGACTTCACAGAAGAAGGGATGTGTCACTTTCTTTTTTATCATGAAAAATATGTGACATGGTTCTTGAAAAATTTAGGGTTGGTAGACAGTAAAACCACATGATTTACTATCTCATACAATTAGAGATGAGCGAACCGGGTTCGGGTTCGAGTCGATCCGAACCCGAACGTTCGGCATTTGATTAGCGGTGGCTGCTGAACTTGGATAAAGCTCTAAGGTTGTCTGGAAAACATGGATACAGCCAATGACTATATCCATGATTTCCACATAACCTTAGGGCTTTATCCAAGTTCAGCAGCCACCGCTAATGCCGAACGTTCGGGTTCGGATCGACTCGAGCATGCTCCAGGTTCGCTCCTCTCTACATACAATATTCAGTTTGACCATTACATCAGTTGAGTTAGACCTCTAAGGAAAACTAGCATTTACAAAAACCTCTAGCAACAAGTAGAGGTTTTGGTTGGTGGTGGAGACCCCCAACGTATCACTAAAATATGCAGGCAGAAGTGACTGACTGAGCTTTTGTTTCCCCTTGGTACTAGCCAGCCCTCCCGAGAGAGAAGCTTGCATGTATGGTTATATAGAAAGTCTATGATACCTCCAAGGAGAGCAGAACAGAACCAAATGGGCACAAAGCTCAGCTAAACTCTTCTTCTCAATCCTTTTATGATCTTTGTGGGACCTAGCAACCAAACCTCACAGACCAAGACTTCTGATGTGTTAAAAATCACACATGAATTAGATCAGCAGATTATCACTCCATGTAATAAAGAGAATGATCAGCCGATGGCCACAATTATTCGCTGTGTCTTTTGGCCCTGCCTAAAATTCCTCAGCCATCGACCGCCCATTGCTCCGTATAATAGCGCAGTGCAGCTGCTGGCTGATGACTGTGTACAAAATAATAGAATTTATAAATACCTCTCCATGGTCCCAGGTGTTTTTCTTTCTTCTACCTACTCCAAGTCGCCAATGTCTTCGAAGTCTTCGAAGTGACAGGCCGCTCAGCCAATAACTGGCCACAGCACTGTCCTGTCTTGCCATTGATTAGCTGAGCGGCCTGTCACTTCAGAGGCCGGCTGTGAAGTTCCAGCAGTTACGCACAATGAGTAATGTAGCTTATGAGGGTACAGAAGTAAGAGGGGGTAAATTTAAGAAGAAACCAGTGTTATAAGCTGCACATGGTAGGTGATAGTTTCAAATTATACCTGAGGTCAAGATAGGGGGATACTTTACAATGTATCTATCCTTTCAGCTAAAATCCACAAGGAGATTGATCAAGAGATTGGAAGAGAACGGACCCCGAATTTTGAAGACAGGATGAGAATGCATTATACTCAGGCTGTTATTAGTGAGATCCAGCGGTTCGGTGATGTTCTTCCTCTTAATCTACCTCATATGGCGACAAGAGATGTTCAGTTTAGAGGATATCATATCCCCAAGGTATGTCTGTGTGTTTATGTATGATATCCACAAGGTATGTATGTGTATGTACAGTATGTGTGATATTCCCAAGGTATGTATGTATGTATGTATGAATGATATCCCCAAGTTATGTTTGTTTGTGTATATATGTATGATTGTAACAATCTGTGCGTGTTTATCACCCGAACAGGAGAGATCTTTACTGATTGTAAACAATGATATTTCTTACTGAGTGACAGTAAGCAGAGATTTTAAAAACTTTAATAAAATTATACAGAAGACATAAAGCTAAAGTTGTACCAGTTGCAATCTGGTGACACAATCCCTTTAGAGCATTCAATAAAACTATTGATTTCAATCTAAGTAAAAGAACATTTACTGTATAGTTGCTCCTGTGATGGCAGCTGATCCATGAGGAAAACTTTAATTTACATTGTACTTCATTGATATTTGTTTCTACTTGGTATCAGACTATGTTCACACTAAGTAAAAAAAAAAACAAAAAAAAGAGAGAAACGATGTCTGCTTTTTCTTTTCAAAATAACGTCCCTTATTATCACATTTTAACCCTTTCACGACCTGGGGTCATTGATGCCTCAGTGCCTAGGTCGTTTTAGGCTATCAGCTAATGGAATCATAATGATCCCATAAGCTGATGTCCCGGTGTCTGCCCCCTCTCCTCTTTCCCCTGCCGCTGTGACAATCTTGTGAAAGTGGCAGGGGAGAGAGAGGAGGGGCAGAGCGCCCAGCCTTCCCTCCCTATTTCCCCCCGCCGACCTCCGTAGCCTGAGGCTTCCGGTTTCCATGACTACCATCTGGGCTCTGCGATCACTTGGCAGAGCCCTGATGGACAGCGGACAGAGAATTCTCCCTCTGTAGAGGGAGAATTCTCTGTTAAAAGCCCTATAGATTCTGTGGTCGGATCTCTGGCTATCACTGATAGCCAGGACGCGCCGCCGATGACACAGGCGCAGCTTCTGCACCTGTGTCATCCTGCAGCGTTAATTAACGCTGGGGGGGTGCAAACTTTCCCCAGCAACCAATTACAGCTCAGCTTCCAGCTCTGGTAAAATGAAAGAGGAGCTGTGATTGGTTGCTGTGCCCAGTTTGCACCAGTCTAAATTTTACACCCTTTGATAAATCTCCCCCATAGTGTATTAAATAACGGATGTTGTTTGCGTGTTAGTCAAAGTAATGTTACTGATGTTATTTTTTACACACATTTTTTTTTCACCGTCCTTTCACCGTCTTTACTATTAAATTCAATGGACTTTTCAATTAAAGACACACCCAAAGGGCGATCAGTCTACTTGAACTAGAATAATGTACCAACAGCCGTCCCTTTAATGATGGGCGTCCAAAACGCGAAATGACTCCTGCCATTTTGAACTCAAAATTACTGAAGTCATTTTAAAAAATAAAAAACGGAAAGAAAAAACATTATGTGAACATGGCCTTACAGTGTTTCAATGTTTACACTTCAAATTATCCAATAGTTTTTATTGTGGGATGAATATATATATTTTTTTATAAACATAGTAACATTATTATTATTATTATTATTATTATTATTATTATTATTATTTTCATAATTATTATTAATAGCACTCCATTGTTGTTAAGGGCACGGACATTTACCCTCTACTCTGCACCGTACATCGTGACCCTAAACGCTTTTCTTCTCCATGGAAGTTTAATCCGAACCATTTCTTAGATGTCAATGGCAAATTCATGAAGAACGATGCACTGATGGCTTTCTCAGCAGGTAGGGCCTGGAATATTTGCGAGGCAGACGACCTGGAGAGTAGAAGTAATTAGGCCTTAGACTTTCCGTAGACTAACACTTTGTAACAAATACAATATACTGTATGTGTCAGCCTGCACTCCAGGCTCTTTACATCAGATATAATTGATAGAACTAGATACAATTGTAGTAGGTCAGTATAGTTTTTAGTGGCTGGATGTACACTATACAGTATACAGTAATCATAACCACTAATGGCAAGCAGAAATCCTGACATCTTACTCAAAAGGTTTAGTCACTTACTAAACATTATTACCCTTTCTGACTTATTCAGAAAGGGTTCATTCTTAGACCTACGGTGCCTTTTACCATCCTTTTCACTTTCTACCAGCCTAACCCTCCAGGATTTCAATTTTGGTTTTAATTGGGCCTACTAAACAGACCCCACAAGCTAGGTCCCACTTGCAGGCCTAACTATTCAGGCCACTTCATTGGTCTGCAGGGCAATCAATGAACTAATAACTTGACCGGAAAAAAAAGAAACCCCAAAAGTCCTCTAGCTCTGTGAACAACCGTGAAGAAACCGACACGTTTTAGGCTACACTAGCCCTTATTCATGATACAAATTCATATTCAGTGCATAATAAGCTGATTTCAGCTCCACAATCTCATTTCATATAGAGGAACAACAAGACCCAGTCGCCAAACATGCCATGACCACCAAGATTAGGGACCCTCTTATTTATTTATTACTGAAACTATAGTTCTTGAATACGCCATGGCTTGCCAAAAACCGATGACTTATTCTGGACTTTTTCCAGTAGTCCTAGAAGACCACAAACTATTCACACGCTGCCGATGCACGTATACTGAATTTTCTGTCCTTTATAATTTCTCCTTTTAGGAAAGAGAATCTGCCCGGGAGAGAGTCTGGCTCGCATGGAAATTTTCATCTTTCTCACCACCATCCTGCAGAACTTTAAACTGACTTCACCGACTGAATTCACGGACTCCGATGTTGCTCCTAAACTGGCAGGATTCTTAAATGCCCCCATCGACTATGAGCTGTCATTTGTACCTCGCTAGATCTTATGTACTTTGGTCTCCCCATGTGGTTTGTAGTAAAGTTTGGTGGCTTTCCATATGATATTCAGTTATTCAACATTTCACTCCCTTCTTGTCCAGACTCCCAAACCAATTTTTAGTTTGCTCTGTTCTGACTTCATTATATATACTATAGGTCATTATTCAAGATGGGACCATTATATATTACTACAAGGACATTATATCTGCCTGCCCCTGGCTACCCTTGTCAGTGTCACTGTTACTAATTAATGGCTATGGGGGACATATATCTGAATATAGGGGGCATTGTATCTGGCTACATAAGGACTTTGTGATACAGGGGAATTATAAATGTCTGGAACGGGGGCATTATTACATACAGGTTAGTATCATTGTTAAAGGGAACGAGTCTGGGAAGAAACTGTAGACTTTATATTGTACCTATGGTAGCAGTGTCAGCTTGGCCTTATTTAGTCGGTATTTATAACTGATCACTTCATTCGGGGTACTCTATTGCAACATCTTATCACATGGGGGTGATTGGCTTAAAAAGGTTGAGAAATACTGTACTAGATAATGGAACCTGTATTAGTACATTCCCCATATCAAGCCAATGCATGATTGTTTACACTATACAAGCAGAATAATAATATTGTAATTATACATATTTCATGTGAATAAAAAGGACCATTGTTGTGCAAAAATAGTAAAATATAAGTATTGAAATATCTCAAAATAGGCTGGTGTCAGGATTTTTCATGGCTTTTTGCAGCACCCTTTCTTAATTTTTTTTTTAATGAAAAATAGCAAAAGTAGAACAAAAATATGCTTTATTAAGTAAATATAAACTGAATGGACTTTCAGGCTTTATTGTAAGGGCATCTTATAGCGCCTGTCCATTTAGTTTATATTTATACAGCATATTTTTGCTAATTATGCTATTTTTCGTTTACAAAGCAAAAGTAAAATGAAAATATACTATAAATATAAAAATATACGATTTAATTCATAAATTTATCTGCAATTAGTAATTACTTTAAAAGGGAATTGCTGGTAACTTTATGAATGAAAATGTATCATTTTGTAGCTATCCTCTCTTAAGCTGTTCTAAATGATAGAGTACTCTTCAAAGGTCCTGTAATCTTCAGGTATTCAATCCCAGGGATGTTGTGGCCGGTAACCAGGGGCAGATTAAATTTACCATAGGCCCCGGGCTGTTCACCAGGCCTGGAATCTCCACCCTACTGTAACTATGGTAACACTAGCTTGGTGTTCATGGTAAAGAGTAGATAATGTCATGATGCCCTGATTTATGCAAAATAGAGGTAAAAAACAGCGATTATTTGCAAATCATGGCAGAACTGTAGCCAGGGACAATACACCACCACAAGTATAAGTCTGTTTTGGTGGCCTTAGGCCCCCCACGCCCGAAAAGGACCTATTATAATCCGCTACTGCCGGTAACTATCCCCAAAAAATTACTAGCAGGTTGCAATACCATTGAATTGAACTCTAGAAATGGGGCTTTCCTGTCATTTTCTGGTATCTGCAGTAAAAGTAGTGACAATCGGGCCCTGGCAAAGAAAACTTGCTAACAATTTGATAAATGTCTAAAAACAAAAAAATCAGAGTGGGGGAGGGGAATGGCCTGTACAGGGTGGTCTACAGCACTGAACTCTGACACAGGAAGTCTCCCTCACCTTCCAAATCATAGCAGATACACTTCAGGCTGGGACTTACATCAGGGGACAGGACTGTGGGGGTAATCTCTTCATAGCTGTAACCCCTCTCTCCCCGGACAGAGTGCTGCATTTATGTGCCCACATCTGCCCTGCTCATTCCTTTATGCTCCCTGCAGTCTCTGTCCGCCCTTGTGTTTCCCATCCTCTCCATTACTGTACAGTAACTTATAATATCACATATTCTGCTGTTTCTGAATGTTTGTTTAATTTGTTTTACATGTTATTCAGAATAATAAATCCTTATTTTTGGAGTGGGCAACCAATTGTCTCCATTTCTATATTTTTTTATGGGAAAATTTGCTTTGGTTTAAGAGTGGATTTGGATTACATACACGGTCCCAGAACGAATTATGCTCGTAATCCAAGGCACCACTGTACTAAAACAGCTGCACTATATGGTTATAGAAGTCAACATGAGTTCAGTCTGTGGCCATGGTGATCTTATGTTAGTCGGCTTAGACCAATACAGACGTTGATATCATAGATGCAAATTTTATCTAGTTTCATACATAGTTCTTTCCGGTGTCTAGAAACATGATCATTAGTCTCTATTCAGTCTAGGGAGTTCTTTATTTCTTCAATCTCTCTATCTAGTTCACCCATCAAATCTTGTCTTCTTTCTATTACAAGACCCACTAGAGCTTTGGATTGTTCTGCTAGAAAAGCATTCCATTTTTCCAGAAATGGTTCATTAGCTAAATCTTCTGCTTGGTTTTCCTCCAGTGCACAGGTACCGCCATGGGGACAATATTCCTGCCAAATTTTGCAAATCTACTCATGTCTGCCTGGGAAGAACTGCCCACAGGATTGCTGCGGATCTTGTCCTCTTGTGTAGATATATATCGATGACATTATACCAATTTGGAGGGGCACAATGACCATCTGGACTCTTTCACATCTGAACTAAACAATAACAATTGGAACATCCAATGAACCCCAACTAGGGATGAGCGAACCGAACCGTTACGAACCAGATTCGTTACCTAACCGAACTTTCAAAAAGTTTGTGACGAAGTTTGTTAAAATCGCAACGGCGTCGAACAGGCTACAAGGGATTATTACTCCTATAATCCTTTGTATCCTGTTATTATGTGAATATCAAGGTGTGTGACGTCACTCCAGGAACAGGAAGTGCCTGAGCGTCCATGCTCTTTCTCATTGTGTATCTAGACTGCAGAGAGAGAGGAGGTGTACGTTAGGCAGAGAGGGAAAACACATAGGGAGGCATTTATTAAGTCCGGCGTTTTTTACGCCGGACGTAAAAATGCCCCCGCAGCTCCGGCGCTACGGAGATTTATGTAGAGGCGGACTGCCTCTACATAAATCCCGTGCGCGCCGTTGCGCACCGCCGAAAACCTACGCCAGCTGAGGACTGGAGTAGGTTTTCGGCGTACATTTTGGCGGAACGGATGATAAATCGCGCGGACTCTGAGTCCGCGCCCTCCGTTCTGCCCACTCTCCGCCCCTTTTCCGCCCCCTTTCCGCCCCCTGGCGTACTCGGCGGAAAGTGCTGATTTGCGAATATTTTATTCGCAAATCCGCCATTTTTGCTTAAAAAAAGACGCAAATCGGCACTTTCCGCCGAAAATCATCCATTCGCCGGATGATACATGTGGCCCATAGATTACATATACAAACAACTGGATAAGTACAGGGAGAGATAGAGAAGGAGTATATACTGTTTGTGAGAGAAGCAGGAGAGAGGAAGATAAAAAAATAAAAAACGCAAGATCCAGGGAAAGCTTGATAAGCTCATACATAGTGAAAGAGGCTGAGAAATCAAGAGTTAGGTACAGAGAGGGAGAGATAGCCATCTAACTCAAAAATTGTGATATCTAGGGAGAGATAGGGAGATAAAAAAAAAGAAATAGGGAGAGAAAAGTGAGAAGAGTCAACTCAGGACACGTAGCATTGAACCAGCTACTGTTCCGTGACAGAGAGGAGACGCTAGACGTTTGTTTGTGATCAGCTGTTGTAGGTGACGCTAAGTCAGGGCCTCACAAAAGCTGTCCGTTTGTGCTCTGCTGGTTGCCGTTAACCCCGGCTAGCTGCTCGAAACCAAAAAAGTAAAAAAAAAATAAAAAAAAGTTTGTTTGTTTGTTTGTGATCAGCTGTTCTATTTGAGGCGAAGTCAGCGCCCCACAAAAGCTGTCCATTTGTGCTCTGCTGGTTGCCGTCAAACCCGTCTAGCCAACAGCAACCAAAAAAAGTTAAAAAAATAAATTAAAAAAAGTTTTTGTTTGTTTGTGATCAGCTGTTATATTTGAGGCGAAGTCAACGCCCCACAAAAGCTGTCCGTTTGTGCTCTGCTGATTTCCGTCAACCAAAAAAGTTAAAAAAAAAAATGTTTTTTTTTTTGGGATAACCTGTACATTTCTGCTTTGCTGGGTGCCTCCAACCCACAAAGCAATAGTCACTGAAAATTTGTGCCTTCTGCCCAATAGATTATTTCTTTTTCAAAATTTACACCAACCAAAGAACTATGTCCAAGCGTCCTACTTCCAGCACTTCCCAGGCAAGGACCGCAACGGCAGGCGGTGAGGGTTGGAGAAGTGGCAGCACCAGGCCCGATGGCAGCCGAGGCAACAGGCGTGGCAGCAGGGTGCAGCTACCCCAGACACCCACTTGTTCTGTAAGAACCACAAAGCCAGCGGTTCTAGATTGGCTTACCGAATCCTCCACTTCCACCCCCCAAAGCTCCCAAACGAGGTCAGCTGGATCATCAGACACCACCCTTACATGGGACGGTCAGCGACAGTCCTCTGCCCCGTCCCCTGTTATTAATATGCCACTTACCTCTGGGGCACCTTCTGCCAGGGAACTGTTGGCAAATCTTGATCTGCCTTTGGATTCTCTACCACTTTTTAGTGATGATGAGGAGGAGGAGGTAGTCCACCAAAGGCAGCAGGTGGAACGTGCAAAGACTGCAGAGGAGGTGTTGGCTGTAAGCCAGGGAGGGGCATCCAGTGCCACACCTGAGATCCTGTCCCAGCCACTGGAGGACAGAAGCAGTGGTGGTGATGATGATGTCGCTGATCAGACGTGGCGCCCCCAAGCACCATTATCCTCAGCGTCATCAGGGGAGGAAAGCCCCCCGTGGCTGGAAGCAAACCACGGTCCTCTGTCGTCTGGCACTTCTTTCGGCTGGGGACAGATAAGCACATCGCTCTGTGCCTGCTGTGCAACGAGAGGGTCAGTCGTGGCAGGGGTGATAATCTTGGGACAACATCCATGAGGAAGCACATGGAAAGGCAACACCAACAGGCGTGGAAAAACCGTGACCCCAATACCACCTCCTGTCAGGATGCACCATACACTGCAGATCCCATCATGCAGCACGAGGCTCTCTTGCCACAGTGTGGAGATACTCACTTTTGTTAAAATGAATCGTGCTTGGATTACACCGGATTATACCACCCCCTGCCTGATTAGAATGACTAAATCATCAGTCACCCGTCTTGCATGGCAATGTGTCCAAGAAATTGACCTTGATATCCTAAATATGTGCCCAACGTAAAAATCCGTAATTTAACTTATTAAGTAATGTTCCCCCCTTAGACCCCAATTTTTTTTAAAAAATCACCTTAAAAATTCCCAACTTAATTCGGATACATTTGAAATAACAGGTCCCCATTTCCAAATTTGAAGCCCATGGTGTGTTGGCCATTTAACATCTCCACACCAGATTAATGCCTTGCACCAGTGCACCGTCCAACCCATACCCCAAGAACAGTAGCAACCCTAAAATAATCCCCGCGACTATGCTTCAAAAAGTGTGGATTTCACCTTTTGTGAACTATAGCCGTGGGGTTCTATCCCTGGCACCCGTGCCAAGGAACACTACTCACCGTTTTGTGAGCGGGTACTAACTGTTCTTGAGGTATTTTGTGGATATCATGAGAGTAGTGAAATCTTGCACCGCAAATCCCGATGGGGTTCTTCTGTGTGCAAATTATTTCAAGCCTCTCATGCAGTCATGCGTGGAATAAGGCTGTCTATGGGGTATATATCACGGAGGCTGCTGTCCTTCAACTGTGATATAAAAAACCACCACAGTTAGTTACAGCAACAAACAGTTGCTGAAAGGCAGGTTATCTTGCCTTCTTTACGAGTGCCTTTACAATGGGAGGCTTTTTTGTGGTTCCCTGCTGGCTAAAATCCTCAGCGCATCGTTGTCTGATTTTATGCCACCTTCAGTACTATGGGGCTGGGCGCAAATACCCAGTTCAGCGCAGAACTGCGTATGTCTGGCCGGCACCCTAGTACTGAATGCCATTTGGTGAACGGTATAAAAAGGCCCTGTGGATTTTACTCAGCAGACCCGCAGCCACATGTGAAGGTACCCATAGGTTGAGGTTTTTTGGGAGTGACAAAAGTGAGGGTGGGAGGTCACTCCCATACCCCATCAGGGGTTTTTCCCCTACCCACTTTAAAAGATAAGTCCAGGCAGTCAATAACTTTCTGTACCCTGACTTGACCCAGAAACTTATTAATTGACTGGACTTATCCTCTAAGCCAGCTGGTGACAGCACTTAAAAAACACAAAAGCATACATCCATTGGATTGGACGCTACACCCGGTTAGTATATCAAAGTGGTGTTAAGAAAAAAATATATACATATGTGTATCGCCAACAACCATAGGCCCAGATTCAACAGGTTTGAAGTAGTTGAGTAGAGTAGTTGCGTCAATTTGTAAAGCAAGTGCCAGTGAGGTGTCAATTTAATGAAAATTGGACACGTATTTTTGGATAATGGAACTGGGGTAAAGCCTTCTTGAATCTGTACCTTTTTAAATGTCCTTTCTTCACCTCAT
The DNA here is from genome assembly GCF_027789765.1 of Dendropsophus ebraccatus. NCBI lineage: Eukaryota > Metazoa > Chordata > Amphibia > Anura > Hylidae > Dendropsophus > Dendropsophus ebraccatus. Next base: position 76,521,722 of record NC_091463.1, read on the forward strand.
GGATTCTGAGGGTGATGTTCTCTGTCTATTTTACCGTATCTGTATCCTGCTAGACTAGGTGTAATGTTAGAGGGGGTGTTTTTTAACGTTGACTGTCCTGTGCTGAACTCTACATTAACATGTTGTCATGTTTAAAGAATGATTTTTACACACATGCATATCCTTAGCTTCAAACTTTAGTTGTCTGTACTAGGTCCTTCTGGGTCCAAAAGAATATTACTCCTACTAATGCCCCCACAGTCAATTGTCTATTTGTAAACATACTGGGTGGAAGCTGCCTTCTCAACTTGTCTGTTTGTAACAATACTAGCCTGAGAGCCATCAACTGCTGCCTCCTCCTCCTCCTCAAGTAGCCGCTCCTCAATAATACTGGCCTGGAATTGATCAACTGCTGCCTCCTCCAGCTGCTCAAGTAGTCTGTTTTTAATTATACTGGGCTGGAATCGATCAACTGCTGCCTCCTCGTTCTCAATTAGCCTCTCCTCCTTAATACTGGCCTGGAATAGATAAACTGCTGCTGCCTCCTCCTCAAGTAGCCTCTCCTCGATAATACTGGCCTGGAATCATTCAACCGCTGCCTCCCCCGCTGCTCAAGTAGTCTGTTTTTAATTATACTGGCCTGTAATCGATCAACTGCTGCCTCATCCTCCTCAAGTAGCCTCTCCTCGATAATAATGGCCTGCAATCACTCAACTGCTGACTCCTCCTGCTGCTCAAGTAGTCTGTTTTTAAGTATACTGGCCTGTAATCGATCAACTGCTGCCTCATCCTCCTCAATTAGCCTCTCCTCGATAATCCTGGCCGGGAATCAATCAACTGCTGCCTCCTCCTGCTGCTCAAGTAGTCTGTTTTAAGCATACTGGCCTGGAATCGATCAACTGCTGCCTCATCCTCCTCAAGTAGCCTCTCCTCGATTATACTGGCCTGGAATCAATCAACTGCTGCCTCCTCCTGCTCTTCTAGTAGTCTTTTTTTAATTATACTGGCCTGGAATCGATCATCTGCTGCCTGCTCCTCATCAAGTAGCCTCTCCTTGATAATCCTGGCCTGGAATCGATCAACTGCTGCCTCATCCTCCTCAAGTAGCCTCTCCTCAATAATACTGGCCTGTAATCGATCAACTGCTGCCTCATCCTCCTCAAGTAGCCTCTCCTCGATAAGACTGGCCTGGAATCGATAAACTGCTGCTGCCTCTTCCTCCTCCTCAAGTAGCCTCTCCTCAATAATACTGGCCTGGAATCGATCAACTGCTGCCTCCTGCTCCTGAAGTAGTCTGTTTTTAATAATACTGGCCTGGAATCAATCAACTGCTGCCTCCTCCTCATATAGCCTCTCCTCGATAATACTGGCCTGGAATCATTCAACTGCTGCCTCCTCCTGCTCTTCTAGTAGTCTGTTTTTAATTATACTGGCCTGGAATCGATCAAATGCTGCCTGCTCCTCATCAAGTAGCCTCTCCTTCATAATTCTGGCCTAGAATCGACCAACTGCTGCCTGCTCCTCATCAAGTAGCCTCTCCTTGATAATCCTGGCCTGGAATCGATCAACTGCTGCCTCATCCTCCTCAAGTAGCCTCTCCTCAATAATACTGGCCTGGAATTGATCAACTGCTGCCTCATCCTCCTCAAGTAGCCTCTCCTCGATAAGACTGGCCTGGACTCAATCAACTGCTGCCTCCTCCTCCTCACTTAGCCTCTCCTCCATAATACTGGCCTGGAATCAATCAACTGCTGCCTCATCTTCCTCAAGTAGCCTCTCCTCCATAATACTGGCCTGGAATCGATCAACTGCTGCCTCCTCCTCAAGTAGTCTCTCCTCATTAATACTGGACTGGAATCAATCAACTGCTGCCTCCTCCTGCTGCTCAACTTGTCTCTTCTCAACAATACTGGACTGAGAGGCGAGCAATCTATTGCTGCCTCCTCCTGGTTCTCGACTTGTCTCTTCTCAACAATATTGGCCTGGGTGCAATCAAGTGCTGCCGCATCCTGCTTGTAAACTTTTTTTTCCAATATTTTTTTTTCACTATTTTGGCACTTTTATTCACTATATTTTATTAATTTTATTCCTATTATTATCATTTTTTTTTCTAATTATTTTTGGAAAAATTTTTTCCCACTTTTTTCATTGTAATAGCAACTGCAACTAAACGAAACTATACCCTATCACACTCCCACTATTGTAGCTGCAATTATTCAGCCGTTAGAGCAAGGTTCGTTTTCGGTTCGGTTCGGACCGATCCGAAATTCACGAAAGTTCGCCAGATTGAACCAAACCGAACTTTTCAAAAGTTCGCTCATCCCTAACCCCAACCATTAGCCAAGACAAAATAGAATTTTTAGATCTCATTTTTACATCATATTATATCGTCCATAGATAGGCTTGTATGCAGCACATATAAGAAACCAACGGCTAGAAACAATTTTATATTGTTTGACAGCTGACATCTTCTGAGATGGCTTCTGAATGTACCCATTGGTCAATACAGACGACTGAAAAGGAACTGTACGTAACCGGAGGAATTAAATCTAGAAGCTAAAGCATTAACCACCAGATTCTGAGAGAAGCAGTATCCAGAAAATACTTGTCTTGCTCTGGATTAAGTTAAGTCCCTTTGACAGGCTCACCTTCTTTACCCCATCAAAATCTGAGAACACAAAGGTAAAAACAGACTCCATCATTGTGCCCTACACAAAATAACTCAAAATAACTGTGTTAACATAGCCCAAATCTTTGGGGTACTGTACTGACACATCCTTGCTTCAGAGTAACCCTTTAAATATTACATTGTCATTATAATGAAAGGCACAATACCATATTTCTCAATAATGCAATACAACTAACATCACAACTTAGTAAGGGGGTTCATTTGTGCGCTTGCAATTATTCCCATCCTGCTACAGGCATAGAAAAGATGTACAAACCAATTATTACCCCAAAATAACCATTAGGTGGCGATAAAGCTCCAAACAAAGAATAGTGTATTGAATAAAGCCAAATGTTAATAATTAGCATGCATAAATAAAGATAATGATCATATTTTTACCTCAAAAAAAGTTCTGTGCACATACATTAAGATGTTTAATCTCTATTTTTTAAAGGGGAAATCCACTCAAACATAATTTTTGATATGTTGCTGCCCATGGTGAGACTAACAATTCCTTTCATTCTTGATATTGTCTATTCAGTCTCCTTCCCCTAGTTCTGAGCTGTTGCTTTTCTGCTGAAGACACAAAAATCTGTGTATGAGCTTTTCTCTCTGTCTTCCCCTCCTACCCCCTCCCTTCAGAGACAGTTGATGTAAAGAAGTCCCCGGCAGGCTTTATCTGCAACATTGTAGCTTCTTTGTAATGCTGGAAGGGTTATTCTGAGGTCAAGTTGCTAATGAACTTACTGTGATTAATTCTCCTGGCATTACATAGAAGCTACAGTGTTGCAGATATAGCCTGAAAACAATCTGCATGAGAAAATCTGCATGAAAAAATCTGTAGCTATTTCACAACTGTGGATTTCCAATACAATTCTTTTGTTTGCAGTATACATGCTGTGGATTTTAAATACATTGTCTTTGTTTGTTTGTTTGGAGCATACATGCTCTGGATTTAAAACATATCAGGGTTTGGTTTTGTTATTCTACCATTAAAAAAACACATCTAGTTTCTTGCAAAAACATACTGTATTTTCCGGCGTATAAGGCAACTGGGCGTATAAGACGACCCCTGACTTTTAAAGAGATTGTCAAGGGTTCGCCTTATATGCCGAAAAACGTTAACCCCTGCCTGACCGCAGCCCTGCAGCTAAATAATAAAACAACAAACAGTTGACTCACCTGGGCCCGTTCCCAGCCTCCGTGTGTCTTCTCTCCGCTCCCGTTCCCGGCGCAGCCGGTGTGATGTACACTGACTGCGCCGGTGATACTCGAAGCTCTCCCAAGCAGCCGAGTGTCTCCAATTTGAAGCTCGGAAATTCGGGAGAATGTTAGAGGCTTCGGGAGGCTCCGGAAGTACCTGAAGCCTCTGTCATTCTTCCGAAGCTCTTCCGAGCAGCAGAGCGTCTCCGATTAGATGCTCGGCTGCTCAGGAGACCTTCAGGCATCCCTGGCGCAGTCAATGTACGTCACACTGGCTGCACTGGGAACGGGAGCGGAGAAGAAGGCGCGCGGAGGCCGGCAATGGGCCCAGGTGAGTTAACTGTTTGTTTTTTTTAAAGGACAACTCCGGCGGGACCCCCCCCCCCCCAAAAAAAAAAACACAGACACATACAGACACCATACTCACCATCCCTCCGGTGACGATCGCCACTCCATTCGCCCGCCGTCCGCGTCACCTGCGTCCGCCATCCAGCGATGTCTCTTGCTTCCGGGTCCATGAGAGAGAAAAGGCTGCCAGTGCGCTTGCGCACCGGCAGCCTTTTCATTGGCTGGAGCGCATCACATGGCTTCCAGCAAGCTCAGCCAATCAGGGCTGAGCAAGCTGGAAGCCATGTGATGCGCTCCAGCCAATGAAAAGGCTGCTGGTGCTCATGTGCACCAGCAGCCTTTTCTCTCCCATTCACTCTCAATGAAGACGCCGAAGAGGAAGAAGACCCGGACCGCCCCCCAGCTCTGACGTCACCCGACACCAGAGAAGAGGACCGTGACGACCGTAATAGGTAATGTATACATTCTTTAACTTCCGGGGTGGGGGGTTGGGGGTCGGAAAGTGGGGGAAGGGGGCCAGACCGGGTATTTAACCACATTACAAAGTTATATAACTTTGTAATGTGTGTTAAATAAGCCAAAAAAAAATTTCGCCGGAGTTGTCCTTTAAATGGTCGCCCCATACGGTGGCGATGCGGGTCATTTTTGAGCCCCCCCACTGTATGGGTCAACCCGGTGTATAAGACGACCCCCGACTTCTGACAAGATTTTTCGGGGTTAAAAAGTTGTCTTATATGCCGGAAAATACGCATACCTGTCCCCAAGTTGTGTGTGGTATTACAATATGGTTCCAATCACTTAAAGGGGTCATCTTGGCTTACAAACAACATGGCTTCTTTCTTACAGAAACAGCACCACTGTTGTCATTGGTTTGGGTGTGGGTTTTGCAGCTGAGTAAGTACAATAGCAAGAACACCTAATACATGTGATACAGGCAAAAAGATGAATTTGGTCAGCTCTCCTACTACACGATTCACACTAGGCAGAAGGACGTTGCCATGGCTGAAATTGAAAACCTCTGCTTCTACTTGGTCGCGTACTCCACCCATCCCACCCAGGTGGTTATTATTATTTTTGCCAGTATTAGATGGATCCTGCATGCCCAGAGCATAGGCTTATTATATGCCATGGAGAGGCCAAAGTACAGTGTTGGTCCATCCCAAGCATGAGGCCACCTTATCGTGGTGGTAAGGTTTAAACTATTAAGATTTTTTTAGCAGTTGGGGGGCTGCTTTCAGTTATTTTCATATCTGTATTGGGTCTGTATCTGGCCATTACTGGTGCGCTGTGGCATTTTTTGTGTTTTTGTGTGTAATACTTTTGATACCATGTTCTTACTTAAAAGTCACAAAGTTCTTGGTGTTTCAGGAAAGAGGATCTGCCCAGGAGAAGGTTTTGCCCTCATGAAACTATTCTCCAGAATTTCACATTAACATCAGAGACGCAATTCACAAAATTTGATATTACTCCCCGATTGACTGGATTTGCAAATGTTCCTGTAGATTATAAATTGTAATTTATTCCTCATGTGGTTTGAGTGAAAGGCAAACCATCACATTAAGTAAATTTGGTGTTGTAAGCAAATTGTGATTTTCAAAAAACTTTCTTAAAACTCAGAATATGTGTCCAGTGCTCCCCCCCCCCCTCTTTTTCAGCCCCCAACTGGTAGATGGTTCTTAACCCCACTAGATGCATGGACAGTAAGGGGGGGGGATATCAGTCTGGGTCCAAACCTGCATACTTCATAGGGTCGAGGGCCAGGAGAGCAATGACAGACACAATCAGATGCAAAAAACAATATTAGAGTCAGGCTGGGGTCAATGGGGTCAATAGAAGATCTGATATCTCTATATTGTACAATAGGACCCCCAGTTATTCCCAGTATAATTTCCTACAGGAGCATATACGTGGACTGTCTCGTTTTCTGACATCTAATGTCACCTGTAAGTGTACGTGAGAAAAGCCCATTCAAGAATACTGCTATATATTTTTTTATGGTAAAGCATTTTAGAATTTTTGGATGGACCCTTCGTAGCCAATCCTCCCTTCTTAAGGCCCTATTACATGGAAGGATTATCGGCCGTATTTGGCTGATATCAGCCATTAGGGGCGATAATCGCCCCGTGTAATAGAAAGCAACGATCGGCCGACATGAATGATGCAGTCATTGTTGAACATGTTGAAAGACAAACGACTTAGATAGCAGCGATCTGCTGCCATCGCTCTGCAGAATAGGAGCGGCGGCATCAGACCGCCACTATCCTCCATAGGCTGCCCGGAGGATCTAGGGATCACCCAGGCAGCCCCCCCCCCAGCTCCCTGCGGCACCCCCTGTACTCACCCGCTCACTGACGCCACACGTGATAGCGGAGCAACGAGCAGGGAATGAGGAGCAAACGAGCGATGACAGCGCTCGTTTGCTCCTACAGTCGCCCCGCGTAATAGGGGTTTTAGCTAGAGGGCAAAAATCTAGTTTAGGAGTACTTACTCTCTTCTCCTCCACAGTCAGGCTTAATGGAGATAACTGTTGGACTCCAGTGAAAAGCCTGTTCATCCTCGTAATTCCCCTCAATCCTTTGTAAAGAGATATCAAGCATCTTTAAAAACATTATTCCCCTTAATAAAGTGATATCTAAAGGTGCCTATACACCTTAACTGGGTTCAAACTACGTATATTTCAGTCAGTATTGTGGTCCTCATATTGCAACCAAAACCAGGAGTGGATTAAAAACACAGAAAGGATCTGTTCACACAATGTTTAAATTGAGTGGATGGCCGCCATTTAATGGCAAATATTTGCTGTTATTTTAAAACAATGGCTGTTATATTGAAATAATGGCAGTTATTTACTGTTATATGGCGGCCATCCACTCAATTTCAACATTGTGTGAACAGATCCTTTCTGTGTTTTCAATCCACTCCTGGTTTTGGTTGCAATATGAGGACCACAATACTGACTGAAATATACGTAGTGTGAACCCAGAGTCAAAAACTATTGGCCCAATGACCTATCTCTATCATCCTCATCATTCACATGGAAGTTCGGCATGACCAAACCTTCATGTGTTCTCAAGGTAAACCGCAGCCAGACAGCTCTGGCACCAGCTTATCGTACCAACAACAAAAGGGTCAGGCGCTGAAAAACCATCATGCCATAGTTCAAAGTGGAAAAAAAAAAAAGCTAGGTAAAAATACTGTCGAGCTTTGGCAAGAAATTGTATTGACTGTACTAGAAGTAAAGCCAAGCACTTTCTCTCTGACCTAGTTGGAGAAAATATTGTCTCTTTTTTTGCCAGAAAATAATAAACTTTTATAATGATAGCTATTTAATCACTGACCACGGGTGAACCTCAAAATGATCTGGATGGATAGGTCTTATCTCGCTTTAAACTTTTCTCCTGATTTTGATTATTTCATCTCTCATCTGCTCCACATGGAATTCCCTATACAGAAAACATAACCTTCCTCCAAGGCCAACACCTTTGCCTATTCTTGGAAATGTCCACCAGAATTGTAGAGGGGAGATGGTCATATTATTGATTGAGGTTAGTTTTGAAAGGAAGATTCCAAAAATTACATTGAAGGAGATGTCCCACTAACTTTGACATCTGCTGGCAGACGGGGTTGGGGGTGAAAATAACAAACAAGGTAACCAGTCCCAATGCCTCGTAGCGCCGCCTCCGTCGTACCTGGCTCTTGTAGCAGCAACGTCACAACACAGCTAAGCAATTGCCCACTCAGTCAGTCACTGGGGAGGTGTCCCACTGATTATTGCTACCGAATTTAATGTAGACCGCCATGACTTCCTCCATCTACAACTAATCTCCGCAAAATTTTAAGCCCAGGCATCTCCAGCTCCTCACTTTTTCAACAGTTCCTGCAGCTTTCAAATTAATCTTTGTGTTATTCATTCTTGGCTGTTATTTAGCGAACAGCAGCGATTATTTTATGTTATTTACACTTTTTTTTTTTTTTTCACCATCCTTTTACCGTAGTTTCCAAAATACTAAATGGGACTTTAAAATAGCCACATCTGTAGCTCTTCCACAACTGTTGCTTTATTAATCCTTTTTTTCTTCTTTTTAAGCATAAATGCTGGGAATTTTAAATACACTAGGTTTTTTTTTTCGAGCAGAAATGCTTTGCATTTTATCCTACAGATTTTTACTTGTATATTTCCCACTGCCAAAGATCTTTAGCATATCCGCTCTGTGTGATCTCAGTCTTAAAAGGGGTTATCTAGGATTACAAAAACTCATCAAGTTTCTTGCAAATATATAGCCATACCTGTCCTCAAGTTGTATGTGGTATTACAACTTGGTTCCAATAACTTAAAGCGACTCTGTACCCACAAGCTGTCCCCCCCAAACCACTTGTACCTTCGGATAGTGGCTTTTAATCCAAGATCTGTCCTGTGGTCCGTTCGGCAGGTGATGCAGTTATAGTCCTAGAATTTGAAGCCCCATGCCAAACGGGAGTATCTGTGCCCTAACTTTGCACACCATCTCTGTCCCTCCTCCCCACCCTCTTCATCATTAGGAATGCTCCAGGCAGATTGCCTCTTATTCCCCACCTGTGTCAGCCCGGCACATGGGCTGGATCGTTAAGGACCTGTGCAATGTTCAGCATGGAGAAAATGTTTCAGTTGCTAATAAAGAAGATGGTGGGGAGGAGGGATGGAGGGGTGGTGCAAAGTTAGGGCACAGATACTCCCGTTGGGCACGGAGCTTCAAGTTTAAAAGTATTTTTTTAGGACAATAACTGCATCACCTGCCGAACGGACCACAGGACAGATCTTGGATTAAAAGCAGCTATCCGAAGGTACAAGTAGTTTGGGGGGGTCAGATTGTGGGTACAGAGGGCGGGGAGGTGGCGTAGTAGCGTGTTCGGGAGCATGCAAAGGGTGCGTCACATTTAGCATTTTTCTGCCAGAAAAATGTCAGTGAAACCTATGCCAAGCTAACAAAAAAAGTAATGGTTCACATGGGAATTACCCAGCGTAAAGAGCATGGTCCCAGATATCCGTACTGACTAATCACTAGTGCTGTAGGGTATCCTTGTCAAGTATGGGGTCAGGGGATGACCCTCATAAGAGAAACATTTAAATCTACAATGTATACTAACACGTGATTCTCATTACAATATATAATTCTTAACAAACTGCTTCAGACATATATATATATACACTAGTAGCTTGTAACTGCTTCTGCAAGGCAAAGCCTTCACATGGAAGATTAATGGTTCCTGTCCTGGACAAAGAATGGTATGCTGGTGGTTTGCAGAGGAAGATAGAGGAAGTCACGTCCAGAAGATATGTGAAGATAGAAAACGTTACTACCACAAGAGTCTAAAGGCCTAAGCTACGCAGTAGAAAATGCATAAATTAATAGAGATTTGGTGTAATCCAATTAGATCAAAGAGGAATGTAATAATGTTATATTGTAACCACCCCTATATTCTACCCTATAAATGTATGGATCAAGGAAGTAATAAAGAGGAGTGTATATGGAACTTGGACCAAACTGGTTGTTGGTGTGATTTCCTTACGGCCGACACTTCCCTATTTTACAATCTAGACATAGACAGTTAGTTGAAGCGTGGCAGAATAAATTACCCTAATTACCCCATACCTCCCTGCCACGACACTGGCGCCCGAACAATAGGCCGGCACCTGCAGGGGGGGCCTACCCCGTGGGACCGACACCCGGCTGTCTGCTAGACGATCCCGGACCGACTGAACGAGCCTGATCAACTCCACCACAACGGTAAGTCTGCTGATTTTATAAATCTGTAGCTTACCTGTTGTGTCAGGCGGTCCTGTGTGAGTCTGTGGGTAACCTGTTCGATCCCCGTGGTGACCTTAGCGACGAGGTGTTCCTCCCGCTGTGCCGTCCAGAGAACCCGTAAATGTACGTGTATCATTGTGTACGTACAGCTTGTCGTAACCAACTAACTGTCTATGGGTATCTTACTGGGGCTCTGAGACACGTGGTGGTTTAACTTGTCAGAACTGGTGTCAGTATAGAGATAATTTTGGGTTTGACAGAGAACCTGTGTTACAGAGATATACATATTTGAGGTTTGGGAGAGAACCTGATAGAATTTGAGGTTTGGCAGAGAACCTGTTACAATTTTGAGGTTTGGCAGAGAACCTGATACAATTTGGGGTTTGAAAGAGAATCTGTTAGATATTTTGGGGTTTGTGAGAGAACCTGTCCGTTTCAAGTCAATGAATTAGCCTTGGCTGTGGTGCTGGGCAAGACCAGTTCTGATTTTGAGCGGCCGTATGTTAATATTTGTCAGTTAAAGTTTAATGCAAGTGAAACTTCTACTTCCTTTTTTTCCTTCTGAGCGCAGACACTGTGGCTGCATGTAACACAAAGAACGTATGATAGGAGTAGTAGTCTAGTAGTCTAGCAGCTGCGGTTAGCTGTTCTGTTCTTTCCAGACACTTCCTCAAGTTTGACTTTCACTTCCTTATTTTCCGGTGAAGTCAAACAGACAGGAAACACTTGTTTCTGTAGCTTGTTATACATTTATATTCCCCTCCAGGGGGCCTCCAATGACCATATTGTGAAGGATTAGTCTCCTCAGATATCTTAAATAAGTGTTTCACTTGCTGGGTTTACGGTCACGTGCTTGAATTGCACGAACTAGGTATTAGTGTAGAGTAGGAACACCCGTGATCTCTGAGTCCTGAAAAAACTCGCAACGCGATGGAAAGCTTGCGATCCTTGTTTGCATCGAAGCCTCCCGATAATACCTATGAAAGCCCAGTCGAGCTGGTAACCAAAAGAGAAGGAAAGAAACATGTGGCTAATATGAAAAAACTAATGGATGTCTGTCAGATGCCTAAAAAGGGGAGGCTGCAGGCTACGCTGTGGGACAAGGCCCTTAGAGAGAACAAAGGGACCTTGGAGGATAATGAGTTGCTTTTGGCTGCCCAAGCATGGCATCGCACCGCATGTTCAATTGCAAAAGATAATTATGTAGAGGTGGAATATGTCAATGCAAAAGAGGAAGTGACTGCATATATGTACTATAGGGGGGGTGACACATCCCATGATGGCGACGGTGGACCACGATGCTGGGAGTGTCCACATTGCCATCAGCAGAATCCACCCTCTGCTGAATATTGCAGTAGTTGTGGGAGGGGACGCCCAAATCCAGCCCCTGAATGTAGAACCGCCCAGTCTGCCCCACCTAGTGACACTGCTATACGTGCGGACGGCCATATTGGGACTCCCAGCTCCTCCCCATCTACCCAAGGGGAACAGCCTGCTTCCGGCAGCCATATTGCTATACCCAAACCCACCCTTCCGGACAGCAGCGCTCCTAACCTATATCCCTTATTGACTGCCTCTGGAGCATACTATGTACCCACCCCAGGTGCCGCTCCCATTATGATCTTATCACCACAGCGAGCATCAAGTGCCCCATTCAGTCCACAGTCTCATGAGTTTGATAAAGTACCTGCAGCTACAATTCAGCAATTCCATAACACCCCTATCAGACTTAAGGAGGAATCTCCATACCCGAGTGATGGAAAAGGGGAATCTGCCCCCGAGACATTTGAATGCGGGTCACTTAGGACTAGACGCCAGCCTTCCCCAGGGTTTGGTTTTGAGGATGAACGTGTATCAGTTGACTCATATCATCCGATAACCCCACGCCACACTACCACTAGAAGGTCTGAGGGACCTAATAGAGTGAAATTTAACCCAATACCTTTTACTCCGGTATTTACTACCAAGATATGGGATCTCTCGACCACCTTGGTCATAGGCGTAGGTGATGTGGTACATCAGGATACAGAGGCTTTAGTGAATCCAGCTAACGCTGCCCTTAAACACAATGGAGGTGTGGCTAGACAGATAGTGAAGCACGGTGGTAAGGAGATACAGTTAGACTGTGATGACATCCTGGCATACCGACAGGGTGCTCACCTACCAGTGACAGCAGTAGTGGCAACTCCAGGTTACAACCTGAAATGTAGGGTCATTCTACATGCAGTAGGCCCCATATACAGAGATTATGTTCATGAAGAAGCTGCCCGCTTACTGAGACAGACAGTACACAATGTACTCCAGAATGTCAAAGTTAAAGAATTAACCTCACTCTCATTACCACTTATCTGTGCTGGCCTATTTGGGTTTCCCGAGAAGCCTTGTTGTGAGACAATATTATCTGCAATACGAGATGGCCACATCCACACGCTACGGCGTACGGCTTATTAAGATCATAGTTCAAGACTCATACATAGCTGACTTACTTGCAGAAACTTGGCAGTACATGTGTACAGATTATTCTCTCTCCACTACGCAGAAAAACTCAACCGAGATGATACCCCTATCGAGACATAATCCATTTAGTAATGACCTCCTTCCAGGTCTGGAACCTCCACCTCCTCCTCCTCCACCGTTGATTTCATTTGACTCCTTACCGCTTCCACCACCACCACCACCAATTGCCGATACACCACCACCAACACCATTTTCCCCAGTTCAACATGTTTTGACTAATCAAGAGAAACCTAAGTATGTTCCTTTCAACCCTGCTGAAATCAATAATCTACTGAGCCAGTTGCCTGATCCTGAGAAACAACCAATGCCTTTTTACCGTAGGCTCAATGAAGTGCAGAAAACCTACTCCGCTAACTGGCAGGATCTAGCTAATATTACTGGTATCAAGGCAGGAGATTCCTTTTGGCCTATTATCAGGTCAGCATTATTGGAGGATGGGATGGTAGATACCCTCAGCTATCCCTCGGGTGAAGAGTTTTGCCGAAGACTTCAGAAATGGGCCAAAGATAGACTGGCTGACTCCTCTGTCAGTGTGGCCGACACATCTCAGGAACCCACTGAGACGGTGGAAAAGTACTATGCTAGAATGTTGGCACTCTTCCAAGACCAGGGATTTGATATGAAGATAAAACACCAGCGCACCCTTTTTGTCGAATCTTTTGTCAAAGGCCTTCTTGACCCCATTATGAGAAAATTGGTGGAAACTCGCCCTGAATATATAGAACTACCCCACAGCCAAGTCTTGCTCATTTCGAAAGCTATTGAGAAGCAACAGATTAATCATGCGCCTCAAAGACTGACTGATAATAATGTGGCTGTTTTCCAACAAACACAAAACCCTCGTGCTAACAATGCCTCAAGAGTGGATGAGATTATGTATAATCAGCCAGCTCAACTCTATCCAGGAAGTCCTTTCCCTGGCAGACACCAACAGATGCCCAACAACAACAATAGGCCCCAAAAGCCTAAACCTGCTTGCTATTTTTGTGGCAAACTAGGCCATATTAGGAAGCAATGCCGTCTCTTTTTAGGACAGAATCTTCAAACCCAGCAAGGTTACCCACCAACCCGAGGATTCTCCAATTTGAGCATGGGACCACAGAATATGACCCCGCATGACCGCCAACAAAGATATAATCGACCCTCAAGCCAGGGTCGTCAACCACAGAGATCTCAACAGCACGACCAACTTGATCAGCAATCATTTCCTCCTCCTCCTCAGGACTGGTTTTACCCTGATGCATAGGAACTTGGCAAGCCTGTGTCTACTGTTTTCACTAACCTGGCGGACAAAGACCTTTCTTATCAATCTGGCCCTGTTTTAACAGTAAAACTTCCAGTAAATGGTCATGAAATCCCTTTTCTAGTGGACACGGGTGCAGCCAGATCAGTCTTAAGAACCTCGGATATCCCACCAGGTGTCACCCTCTCTCCTGACTATATCTCATGTGTCGGAGTTGACGGACAACCTACCAAGACTCGCCTTACCTATCCAGTGCCTGTTTGACACCAGAGTATACTGTCAAGACTTCTTGTTTCTCCTTCATGCCCAACCAACTTACTGGGAGCTGACCTTTTACAGAAGATGGGAGCAACTATCCGATTTGATTCATCTGGAATGTATCTAGACCTCGAAAATACTCCTACCACTGAAGAAGTATGTGCTCTGCAAGCCATACATACACTCCTAGTGCTTCCTTGCCAGAAACGTATCCCCCCAAGAGTGCTACCCCTAATCCCAGATGGATTATGGGCCACAGGCCCTGATGATATTGGCCTACTTCCTGTCACCCCGGTACGTATCTTCCTGAAAGAAGGTGCATTACCACCCCACCTACCTCAATACCCCTTGAAAGCTGGTCAAGAACAGGCTCTGGAAGGACAGATTTCCGCCTTCCTGAGGAACGGCGTGCTTATCCCGTGCATGTCACCTGCCAATACACCCTTATTTCCTGTCAAGAAGAGGACTGCACAAGGTGAACCTGAAAAATACCGTTTGGTTCAAGATCTCAGAGCTGTGAATGCTGCTACTGTCCTGGAAACCCCAGTGGTTCCGAACCCCAACACTCTCCTCTCCCAAATACCTCCTTTTGCTGCTTGTTTCACAGTAATCGATCTTGCAAACGCTTTCTTCAGCGTTCCTCTAGAAGAATCTTCAAGATACCTTTTTGCGTTTACTTATCGTGGGAAACAGTATACCTGGACAAGAATGCCCCAGGGAGCACAGAACTCTCCAAACCAATTCACTCAAGCACTGCAGACATGCTTACAACCATGGATCTTGGCACACCCGGATGTGGTTCTCCTTCAGTATGTTGATGACCTGCTCTTGTGTGCCCCAAACGCCTTTGTTTGTGAAGATCATTCTATCAGCTTACTTCAGCACCTGGCCTCCATTAACTGCAAGGTGTCACAGTCAAAACTGCAATGGTGCAGTGATTGTATCTCAAGTGGAACCAAACACCTTACGGAAGACCGCAAGAAGGCAGTGGCAGAGATCAAGCCACCCCAGACTCTAACCCAACTGCAAGCATTTCTTGGAATGATTACCTACTGCCGCCAATGGATTCCCAACGCTTCAGCTTTGATGCAACCACTTTATGACTCCTTTGCTGACATCAAGGACTCACATGGTCTTCCCATAGAGGCTATGAACTGTTTCTATGAACTTAAGAATCTTATTTTACAAGCCCCTGCCTTGGGGATACCAGACTATACTCAACCATTCTTCCTTTTCATCTCTGAGAACAATGGTCATGCTTCAGGAGTATTGGCCCAGAAACATGGTGGAAGAACACGGCCGCTTGGATATTACTCTTGCAGATTGGACCCAGTGGCTAGAGCGGCTCCCACCTGCCTCAGGGCAGTTCTTGCAGCACAAGCACTTCTGGACAAAACGGCTGATCTCATCTTAGGACATCCTGTTACTATCTTGGCACCACATAATTTACAAGCCATTCTGAAATTGTCCCAACAACCTCATTTGTCTATGCAGCGCAAGACACGCCTGCAAAGTTCTCTCCTCTTGCCTGAAAACGTCACACTGCAAAGATGTACAATTCTGAACCCTGCAACTCTGCTTCCTCTCTCAAGGGGGGAATGTGATCCTATTGAAGGCAATAGTGCTGCATCTCACAGGGATGAAGACTACCCTGCAGAGGAAGATTACTATCCAGAACATGATTGTGTCCAGCAGATGGAAGATGAGACTTCACGTCTATCAAATGTTTCTACTTCACCACTGGACAATCCTGACTATATTCTCTTCACGGATGGCTCAAGGTACGCGGATGAAAGAGGACAGTTCCATACAGGATTTGCTGTGGTCACCTTATCAGAAACTGTGATGACAAACTCCCTTCCTTCCCACATGTCGGCCCAGGAAGCTGAACTTAGGGCCCTGACCGAAGCCTGCAAGCTAGTGGAAGGGAAGACTGCCAATATCTACACAGACTCAGCCTACGCGCATGGAATAGCGCATGACTTTGGCCTGAAATGGGCCTTGCGAGGTTTCCAGACAGCTAGTGGAACGCCCATCAAGAACCACAGAGCCGTGAAGACTTTGATGGAAGTTCTCCATCTACCGGCTCAAGTAGCCATCCTGAAGGTTAAAGCCCATGGAAGAACAGAGACAGAAGAAGCCAAGGGCAACTACAGAGCAGATCTAGCAGCAAAGGCCGCAGCACTTCTCCCAGAAGTTCGAGAGGAAGCAGAAGTTGCTATACACATGCTAACAAGGGCAGGGAGGAAAAAAGAAGATGAAGCTGGAGAAGAAGAAGATATACCCAATCCAGGAATTACCCTGTTGAAGCAATTCCAGTCCCAGATAGGTCCAGAAGAAAAGAAGGAGTGGGAAAAACAAGGAGCTAAGATGCAAGAAGATGGATTCTGGAGAAAGGACAAGAGACTCTGCCTACCAAGAGCATTGTTCCCAGCAGTGGTGCAGTGGGCCCATGGAGTCACCCACAGAGGGAAGAACCAGATGATTTCCACCATCACTAAGTTTTACCTGGCACCTGGAATCTCTATCGCAGCAGCTACCTATGCTAAGAGTTGTGACATCTGCAAGACTTGCAATCCAGGGGGGACAGTGCATACTCCCAAGAAACACTTGGCTAAACCGCTATATCCTTTCCAGAGGATCCAGATTGACCACATGGAACTACCAAAGAGTGGAAGATACAAGTATGTCCTAGTGGTGGTGGACATGTTCTCAGGATGGACGGAGGCCTACCCAGTTGTTAACATGACAGCCAAACTTACTGTGAAAAGACTTTTGACCGACCTAGTCTGTAGGTTTGGAGTTCCAGAAGTTATTGAAAGCGACCAAGGCCCAGCCTTTATTGCAGATGTGACTAGGGAGATCTGGAAGATGGTAGGGGCAGACTTAGGCTTACATACCCCCTATCACCCTCAAAGTAGTGGAAAGGTAGAAAGAATGAATGCCACACTGAAAAATAAAATTCTGAAAGCAAGCAGAGAGTTATCCCTCCCATGGCCTGAGATCCTACCTATTGCCCTCTACTCTGTCAGGAACACCCCTAGGCAGCCCACCGGTCTAACCCCGTATGAAATTCTATTTGGGGGTCCTGCTAGGCTTGGGGCATATTACCCACAACAGTTGAAGGCAGGGAATGATAATCTTGTGAAGTATGTTGTAAACCTGTGCAATGAATTGAAAGTAACACATGCTGCAGTTTTCTCCTCTATTCCAGATCCAGAATCTGACCAGAGCACTCACTCCCTCCAACCAGGTGACTTTGTGGTTGTGAAAAAGCACGTCAGAGACGCTCTGGAACCTAGATTTGAAGGCCCATACCAAGTGCTTTTGGTGTCTCCAACTTCTGTGAAACTTGAAGGGAAAACCACCTGGATACACGCCTCTCACTGCAAGAAGGTGTCACCCACCAGTCCATCACCATGAAAGACGTCTTTATCCTTTTTATAATGTGTTCTGCCTGGGTGGGTTGGGGGACAACAGAGGTAGCCATTACACAAGATGAGGAGTTCATTACTCTCTGGTATAATTCATCCAACACCCATATAGCAACTTTTAAGGTCAATTTTAATCTACCCAGGGGAATGACATGCGATGAGGGGACTGTGTGGTATATGTGTGTTACTGATGATAACTATTGGGGTCCACATTGCGATTCCTGGGGGGCAGTGGGATGGAACACTGGAGACACTGATTGGGGATATAGACCAGAGGCTATACTACAGAGGAAAGACAAGAATGGGAAACCCTTACTCGATAGACTGACCTTACTCAAACCACTGTGTGTTAAGAAGAAGAAGGTGAAACTAGTTATAACCGTAGAAAACCCCAGTGCTAATGATGCAGGAACATATGTTATAGGTGGATATCGGGGAATGGCATCTGGTTATAAGGCAGGAATCAAGCTGAAGGACATGTTCCATTCTCCAGAGTGGAGAACAGAGGAGAAACAAACAACGGATATAATACATTTAGCCAAATCCCACATGCAAATGTATAATGAGATGGTAGCTATCTCAGACCCCACGGTAGAAGAGGTATATGCAGTTGAGACAGGATACAGTGATACCAACTATTGGTTAGAATGGATGAAATACACTGCAGCACAATACAACCGATCAAACTGTTATGTATGCTCTAGTGCCCGCCCACACCTTGGGTCAGTTCCCCTACACCTAGACCCAGCTTCAGAACGGTGTTTCCTCAGCCTGTTCACCAACAGTACTACTAACAACCCGATTTGTGAGACTTGGAAAGTAAAATATCCCATAATCACACAAGCACCCACCCGAAGCCAGGGAATCACAATATACCCTGGTAATTACACATGCTTCGTGAGCGAAGGGGAGGGTAGAAACCTGGGTAAGTTTGAACCAGGCTATTGTGGAAGTTACAGTAACGCAACCAGAGACCAACTCCTGAACCAGGTCCAATCAGTAGCTGATGTGTTCTGGATTTGTGGGGATATGAAAATAAGACCCAAACTTGAAGGTAATTGGACAGGGGAATGTGCACTAGCCAATGCCCTAATGCCACTTCATGTAATACCCCTTGAAGATGGTAAGATGGAAGAGGTTTTCTCATTCTAGAATTGCAAGGTCCCTTGACTCTTCCATCAGACACAAGAGAACTGTTGATCTGACCCCAAAGGTAAGCTTTGACCCACACATATACATAGATGCCATAGGAGTCCCAAGGGGGGTGCCAGATGAGTTTAAAGCTAGGGACCAGGTGAAAGCAGGATTTGAATCAATTTTCCCTCAGATAACCATAAACAAGAATGTGGATTGGATAAACTATATTTATTACAATCAACAGAGATTTGTCAATTACACTCGGGATGCCCTACATGGATTGGTAGACCAACTAGGCCCCACATCTATTATGACTTTCCAGAACAGAATGGCCCTAGATATGGTATTGGCAGAGAATGGTGGGGTATGTAAAATGATCAAGGATGTTTGTTGCACCTATATACCTGACAATACTGGTCCAAACGGTAAGGTAACCCTAGCCATTAAAAAACTAGACAACATATCCGAAGAGCTAAAGAGGAATGCTGGCATAACAGACCCATGGGACCAGTACTTCTCTTGGATGAACGGATGGCAGAAGTGGCTAGCACAGGTGGGCACGGTGCTAGGAGTAGTTTTACTGGCCTCATTAATCATGGTGATCTGTGTAACCCCTTGTGTCAAGAAGATGTTGTCTAAGGGTTTGGATGAGGTTACTCCAGTCTTTCCTTATCTGGGGGAAGATAATTTCACCTGTATGGAGGAGGATAGTACAGAAGGGGCTCCCCCAATGAGAGTTATTACCGAGCAACCCAGGGCCTGACAGGTTCCCTTTGAATCACTTATATGATAAAGAATAACCTAGACTTACAACTTAATTAGGGATAGATAAGGGGAGGGTAGACTCTCATGGTGACTAAGTCCCAGTGGAAGGAGGTGGTGTTTGTTAGGAACACAAACTCCAGTAGCTGGGTGAAATACCCCTACTCCCCATCCCTCACCATGAGACAGCTACAAAGGCTCAGGACTACTAGTTTTTAGGGAAAACAAGGGAAAGGTTATTCTAATGGGTGATTAAGTGATTTCAATGTTTCTAGGGGGGACTGTCAAGTATGGGGTCAGGGGATGACCCTCATAAGAGAAACATTTAAATCTACAATGTATACTAACACGTGATTCTCATTACAATATATAATTCTTAACAAACTGCTTCAGACATATATATATATACACTAGTAGCTTGTAACTGCTTCTGCAAGGCAAAGCCTTCACATGGAAGATTAATGGTTCCTGTCCTGGACAAAGAATGGTATGCTGGTGGTTTGCAGAGGAAGATAGAGGAAGTCACGTCCAGAAGATATGTGAAGATAGAAAACGTTACTACCACAAGAGTCTAAAGGCCTAAGCTACGCAGTAGAAAATGCATAAATTAATAGAGATTTGGTGTAATCCAATTAGATCAAAGAGGAATGTAATAATGTTATATTGTAACCACCCCTATATTCTACCCTATAAATGTATGGATCAAGGAAGTAATAAAGAGGAGTGTATATGGAACTTGGACCAAACTGGTTGTTGGTGTGATTTCCTTACGGCCGACACTTCCCTATTTTACAATCTAGACATAGACAGTTAGTTGAAGCGTGGCAGAATAAATTACCCTAATTACCCCATACCTCCCTGCCACGACAGGGAGGTGGCGTAGTAGCGTGTTCGGGAGCATGCAAAGGGTGCGTCACATTTAGCATTTTTCTGCCAGAAAAATGTCAGTGAAACCTATGCCAAGCTAACAAAAAAAGTAATGGTTCACATGGGAATTACCCAGCGTAAAGAGCATGGTCCCAGATATCCGTACTGACTAATCACTAGTGCTGTAGGGTATCCTCAGCTCCATCTTCTTTTGCATGCACTACAAAACCATGTAAATTTGTTAGTTTCAAAGGTGTAAATTCAAGCTCCCTGACCCCGTTGCAAATTTGTAAGCCCACCTAGCATTTGCCTTGTGGGCCCAACAGAGGCATCAGGGCCTGGGCCAGACTACTACTTCTGTACCTCTTACAGATACACCACTGAACAGAGTACAGCACAATACATGTATATAGTGTTATTATAATGTAGTGGAGGGATCTTGATTTGTTGTTGTGGACTAGTTTTTCACATGGCCTGACCTCACCTTAAGGTTTCATTCCCTTTGACTAAAAAGAATATTCCCATTTCCCATGCTAATGAATAGATTTACTGTGAGCTGTATCACATTTATTTCTTGTATTGTTTAGCACAGGACAAAGTACAAGATTAGCATAACATGTCTCCAAGATTATTCTGTTGCCCAATTGGGCAGCCTCCAATTGGCAATGTGACCAAAGTTTTATATGCAGTAATATAGATATAAAAAACTAGATTATTTTTTTTATTTTGGATAAATGTTTGAAGCCTTTTATCTAATGCCCTATTAGAAACTGTACGTATCATGTTAGCGTCCACCATTTGTTTTTTTAACTGTACTGGCTAGGTTCACGCACAGTGAAATAATAATAAAATACGGCTGTAAATACAAATTAGGGCCATGTTCTGAGATGTTCAAGCATCTGCAGTATCGGCCAGGAGAACATCACTTCAACTTAATTGGAATGCGGGTACATTTGGTTGTGCCCGTACTCCAATTAGCCATAGCACATAGTGTGAACGAGGCCTAATAATGTCCTTTAGTAAAGTCAAACGGAAATTTGCCAGCATGCACACACCACATAGAATTATGTGCGTAATTGATAACAGCCCTCAAAATAGTGAACATGTGAAGCAGTCTTTTTCTTCCTTTCTTTTTTATTTCTTTTTTTTTTTTTTTGAGATGTAATCTGCCAAAAAAGAAATAACTTTTTTCAATTTTTTCCATTTACACCATTCACTGTGTTGAAACACTTAGATAATGGAGCACATTTATCAATGTGAGTTTTTTTTGAGCAGAACTAATTTAACCCTTTCACGACTTGGGGTCATTGATGCATCAATGCCCAGGTCGTTTTTGGACATCAGCTTATGGGATCATAATGATCCCTTAAGCTGATGTCCCTATGTCTGCCCCCTCTCCTCTGTCCCCTGCCGCTGTCACAATCTTTTGACAGGGGCAGGGGAGAGACGGGAGGGGGCAGAGCGCAATGCCGCGCACATGGCGTGCGTCCTGCCTTCCCTCCCCCCGCCGGCCTTGGTACCCAGGAAGTCTAGAAATAATAGGACCTGTCCTATTTTTGTCCTAAATTCCACACACACCCCTTCCCCGGCACTCATCAGCGCCCAGTCAAGTTCT
Source organism: Dendropsophus ebraccatus (assembly GCF_027789765.1). Taxonomy (NCBI): domain Eukaryota; kingdom Metazoa; phylum Chordata; class Amphibia; order Anura; family Hylidae; genus Dendropsophus; species Dendropsophus ebraccatus. The sequence continues at coordinate 76,543,539 of NC_091463.1, forward strand.
GCCGACTGCGGCGCCTGGCCCTTTATTTGTATGCCATTGTGTAATCCTAGGACTAATTTGTGTAGAGTATTTGAAGTCTGTTCTTTGGAATCCATTTTGTATCACTGTTGCTTCACTGCTAGACTAAAGGGGAACTCGGGATAAGAAAAACTTGTTTTCTATTAAAAGTACATTCAAAGTTATATAGATGTGTGTATACAATGTATTACCGTATCTGTGCGGTTCTGCCACACTGGTAGCTGATAGAAATCCAGGAAGTGAAAAAAAAATGGCCCCTGTGCTAATTCATATTGTCTCCTGCTCCTTCTGCTATCCCCCCTAAGGAAACAAGTAATCCATGCATCTGTCTCACATTTTGTGTGTTTGCTGATGATGCAGACAGGGGGCAGGGCGTGATGTCACAGGAGGCTTGGCTGGATACCCCAATCCCCTGAGTGATTCACCATCTCTGACCGGCCACAAGCAGGTGCAGCACTAATTTTACTGATTGGTATGGGTGAGGGACTGTGTGATCAGCTAAGGGAAAGCATTGCATTCTGGGAAATGCTAAACCAGGAAGGACAGAAACACAATACAGAGCAAAAAGCCTCCAAACAAATGGATTTTTGGTAGTTTTAAAACTGGGATAGACAGGTAAGTAATGCGTTATGCTTCTGCAGAAGTTTCATTTTTTTAACCTCTACCTGGAGTACCCCTTTACCTGGTGTCTGTTTATAAGTAACTCACTTTACACAGCTTGTACCAGAACATTGTTATTTAACATAGAGATTGACTATAGCCTTCCTTAAATACATATCTAAACCTTTTTTATAAAAAACTTCATAAAGTATTAATAAGTTGGCAAAACAGCTCCTAATCATCAGAGCATACAGTTAAACGCAGACCAGTGTTTGACAAGGCGAGGAGTCGTTGGCTCCTTTCCCTGTGAATTGGCTGGAGGCAGCATTATATCCAGGGGCGTAACTACCACCATAGCAGCCATAGTGGCTGCCATTGGGCCCACCAGATCAGGGGGCCCATTCCTGCAAAACTCTGAGTCTCCTGAGCTGTCATCATACTACCAAGGGAGATACTATGTACTGTGCTGGGTAGGATACTAGGGGAGATGCCTATTTTGGGGGACACTATCTACGGGGAGGGGAGATGTCTACCACTGGGGACACTAGGAAAGATGTCTACCATGCAGGACACTATCTACTGGGGGATACCAGGGGAGATGCCTAATATATAATATCTACTGATATCTACTGGCGAACAAACAGGGGAATTACCTACAGTGGGATGGGGGGGGGGCAATCAAAAGTTTGCTATGGGGCCCATCCCTTTTTAGGAACACCAATGATTATACCTCTAACCACAAGAAGCCGATACCTACCCCAGTGCTCCGACACACAAGAAGAGTGAGAAGGGAGTGGATAAGAGACGCTAGAGAGCAGCGCTTCAGCCCTAGAACAGGTAAGTACGTATTTTTATTATTTATTTCAGTTTTTATCATCAGAAAATACTGATGTTTTTCTGATGACTCCTGAAGCACTTCCTGGTCACGGACCTGTGAATGCTTCTTGGTTTTGTATACGCATATGTCCAAATAAACTAAATTCATATTATTCTGGACTCCTTTAGTAGGCGTCAACATTAATTAGAGAGTACTGGATGTGCCGTGTTAAACTGGCAGCAGGTATTCTACAGGATTTTTCTTATTCAGCTGAACCATAAATGTAATTAAGTTGTTTTGCTTATTATTATGCATTAATATTCATGTAGAAGAACCGTAACAAACGAAGATAAACTCAATTGGATTATATGTTAAATACAAACTGTGGAGTAAATCCATGCAACCTTGAGTGAATCCCGATTCTGTGTATGAGTTTAAGAAGGATTAACACTACTTATTATTTGAAGAGGTTACAGCAAGTAATTATTGAAATTTCATAGGGGCTGAATGTTCAATTGAGATGGTTTCATAACCCAAAAGACGCCCAACATGAAATGATATACAAATACAATAAATAAACAGAAATGTTATATAAGAGGATTGAGACTATTACATTACCATAAACTAAAGCTTTAGAAGAGAATTGGTTTTACTCTCTCTCTATATATAGTAGGTAGGTGACACAAATTGTAGATAGATCTCAAAACAGCATGGATCTGACAGGATGGGGGACCCTTCTTTTGGCTTTGGTCCTCTCCTGCCTCCTCATCTACTCAACATGGGACAAACTATACAAGAAACGCAATTTGCCACCAGGGCCGACCCCACTTCCCGTGATTGGAAATTTGCTGCATATCAAGAGGGGTGAGATGGTGAAGTCTCTTATGGAGGTAAGTTTGACATATCTATGGTATTGTAAAAAAAAAAAAAAAAAAGCCAACAGCAGCACAATCCAACTGAGGCCTCAATAATGTGTGGATGCATGCTGGTAAGCCCACAATCCCTCATCAAGACTTGAATGTAGGATGGTCCAACAGCATCCTTGGTGAAGTCAAAAATCAATTCTTTATTACATAATCTGATCAAACAAAAGCAGCAATGTTTCAACCCTATGGATGTTTGTCAAGCAGCCATCCTATGGTGACATGTACCATAGACTCAATAGAGCATATTCCTTCATACCTTCAAAAAAAAAAGAGAGAGATTTTGTTAATCAAGTATTATGTTGTTTATTATCATCTTGAAATGAAGAAGGAGGCATGGGTGTATGTGTGGCTGGTTAAGGGTGTGTGTGTAGTAGTGGGGGGGGTGGTAAATTATTTATATTTGCTGATGTTTATCTATGTTCTGTATTTTATATAATAGAAGGATGGGGGAAAAACACAACAAAATGCAATAATACAAAAATGTGGGTTTTATTTTTTGTTTAATGCACTTTACAGTAAAACTAACATTTTGGGGTGGATTTAATTAACGAAGATCGACGTATGCCAGTCTTATATTAAGCCCCACCCCCTTTTCCAGGCAGGATTCAGTAAGAGGCGTACGTCTCTTAGTGAATCTGGCAAACCGGGTGCCCGAATCTGCACCTGGTGTACCAAATCTACACCTGCTTCCAGGCGTAAATCATGATAAATAAGCTCCAAGCTCCAGAGGCCTGAATCCGAATTCACTTAAAGTAAAGATCATCCCGGCCGGATCACATCCCGGCCATTGTTATACGTAGTATGAACATGGCCTAAAAGTGGTTAATGTTGAGCTTGGTGTGTTACTTATCAGGATAAGGAAACGGAAGTTGAACCAACTAGTTCTCCCAATACCTGATCATTGGCATCAAGATTAAAGTGACTCTAAATCCACAATCTGCCCTCCTCCAAACCGCTTGTACAGCCGGATAGCTTCTTTTTAATACAAGAAATGCCCTGGGGTCCATTCTGCAGGTGATGTAGTTATTGCCCTAAAAAAAAACTTTTAATTTTGCAGCCCTGTGTCAAATTGGCGCGACCTAAAATATCCATGCCCTAGGATTGCGAAGCCCTTCTGTCCAAACCCCCACCCTCCTCATCATTAGGAATGCCCCAGGCAGGATTTCTCCTTATCATCACTTGTCTGAACGCTGCATATGACGATCCAGCATATGTGCAGTATTCAGACAGGTGATGAATAGGAGAAATTGTTCAAGGGGCATTCCTAATGATGAAGAGGGCGGGGAGGAGGGACGGAGGGGTGTCACAATCCTAGGGCACAAATACTCTAGGCCACACTAATTTGACACAAGGCTGCAAGTTTAAAAGTTGTTTTTTAGGACAATGACTAAATCACCTGCCGAACGGACCCCAGGACAGATCTTGGATTAAAAGCAGCTATCTGGCAGTGCAAGCGGTTTGGAGGGGGTCAGATGATGGGTACCGAGTCGCTTTAAAAGACATCCACTTAAAGCTAAGGTACTATCAGGTGGGGCTGTCACTTGAACGGGAGCTGAGTTGCACTTGTACGTCACCACTGCTACTCACTGAGCTGAGCCAACTGCTTCTGGCCTCCTTCACTATGATTGATGACTTGTCCTATGGTAAGGCCATCAATCTGTTTTGCCTAGAAAACCCATCTAAAGCAATACGTTCCATTCACCTAGTATAAATAATGTCCAATTAATAAGCTTTTACTGCCTCTTTCCCTGTTCAGATGGGGGCTCAGTATGGACCTGTATTTACATTCTATTTTGGACAACGACCAGTAGTTATTCTAAGCGGCTATCAGGCGGTGAAAGAAGCTCTCATTGACCAAGCAGAGGAATTCAGTGGCAGAGGAAGAATGGCTTCAATTGACAAAATCTTTCAAGGACACGGTAAGTAACATTTTACTTGAATACTTTTATTTATATGTATTTATTTATTTTATTTCTAGACATATGATTATAATTTTATATATATAATAGCGTCACTATATTCTGCAGCACTTTACAATTCTAGGGGTACATATATAGACAAAATGCAGACATTACAGAGATACACATGTAGCCATCAAGTCAAACATGAGAACCATCACCAGCATCATGGATCTCCGATCCCTGCTGTACAGACCTCCCAGGTTTGTGGATGTGTTGTTATTGGCCTCTCAGCCAATCAGTGACTGCATTGGTATCTCACCTCAGCCCATAGATTGGCTAAGCCAGCTTATGATGTCATATCTATAAATTCTGAAGAACTACGCAACAGGGACTGGATCTCCATAACGCCATCAGTTTTCATGAAGTATACAGCGTAACACAGTGTGTATATATATATATATATATATATATATATATATATATACAGATGTAGCCAGGGTTAACATGATCCCTGACTCAACAATTGTGTCAGGGAGCTATGCTAAGTCAATTAGAGTGTCGAGTTAAATGTGTCATTATGATCAAGTTAACCCAGGCTACATCTGTATGTGTATATATATATATATATATATATATATATATATATATATATATATATATATTTTTTTTTTTTTTTTTATTTATTCATTGCTTTATTGTAGTTTGGAAGTAGAAGGCTGGAAACATATGTCAAATTACAGACTTTTCTTAGATATCAGTTAAAAGATCTATATAGATACATTGCTGTGATAATAGCTCCCAATTTCCTCCATGCAGGGGTTGTATTCAGTAATGGGGAACGTTGGAAACAGCTCCGTCGGTTCTCACTTACTACACTGAGGAATTTCGGCATGGGGAAGAGAAGCATCGAGGAGAGGATCCAAGAAGAAGCGCAGTGTTTGGTGGCAGCCATCAGCAAATATAAACGTATGATCTACTTTATATTTATTGTTCGCCAATAACCAGGATCAACGGGGGGAATTATCATGTACATCAGTTTTCATTTAGTTTTCGAGTTCAGCTAAATATGAGGACACTTAGTCATCAATTTATTGTCAAGGGACCTTTCTAACAGAGAATCCCTTGAAGTCAATTACTATAATTATCAAGTCAATATAAGCATGCCTGTAAGCGCTGCACAATCTGTTGGCGCTATACAAATAAATATTATTATTATTATTATTATTATTATTATTTCACATATTTTTTTTACCAACAGAAAAGCCTGTTGATCCCAGAAATATCCTTGTTCAGGCGGTCTCCAATGTTATCTGCTCAGTTGTATTTGGAAATCGGTTTGAATATGAAGACTTGCAATTTCTGAAACTACTCAATTTATTTAGTGAGGTTTTTGTAGTGATGAGCTCAACCTGGGGCCAGGTACAGTAAAATCCCACGTCTTAGTATTGTTGTGTACTTTGCTACACTCTATATGTGGTTTCCCACTAGGGGTGTTACTATTGTTTACACCCTTCACAAAAGTCTGTACTTTTTGTGGTCTTGTTGCAGCCAAAGTAGTATTAATAGATGACCACTAGATGTCGCTATATTATGTATTGAAGTGTAGAAGCTGCACAGCTGAAGTGTCTGTAAGGGTTATTGTGTTTGTGTGTACTAGAATCTGTGGGCCAGTAAGATTTTCACTTTCTTCTGTCCTATCACCTCTTCTCTCTGTTATTCTGTTACACTCTTTTCACCCAACCACAGCGTGCTTTATACGCTGGATAGGAAGTTAGTGCCTTGGGTGAAGAAGGAGTCTTAGTCGGGTTTCTGTGGAGGAAGGACGCAGACCAGATTGCTCTCCACAGTGATCCTACCTGGGCCCTGGCCCTCCGCCAGGTCCCCCAGTAAGGAAAAGGAGCAGTCTTAGTTAGTGCACCGCATTAATAGGACACAGGAAAGTGCTCTGTTACAAACTTCTCTCTCAGTGCCTATACCCCGTATGATGCAGTGTTAAACCTCTCAGGAGAGAACTTAACTCACGCCATAGACTAGGAGAAACAACAGTGCAGGACAGTATCCACTAAAGAGCCAATGAGCTAGGAACTGATCCGGGTGGAGCAAAGTTACTGTGAAAGTCTATGAACTCCATCTCGCAGCATGAGTTTCAGCCAGGGAACCCTCAGCACTCTGCTCATCCAAGGTCTGGGGCCTGTGTCACCTATTAGTATGGTTCAGGCAATGCTAGTGGGCATATGGTGGTGTGAAGACTCTAGAAAAGTCAATATGCAGGCACAGATTTTCTCATTCTTCTTCTAAAAGTATTCTTCTATATACTCCAACATCCCGGCAGAGCAAATAACTGCTTAGATTGAGACTCTCATGGCCCCCTCCTCTCTACTACTACCTTAGTACAACTCTACTAATACTGCTACATCCTACTCATCATTTATCACCCAGATCTGGTGACTCTGGGGGAGATTTATCAAAGGGTGTAAAATTTAGACTGGTGCAAACTGCCCACAGCAACCAATCACAGCTCCTCTTTCCTTTCAGCACTGCCTAAAGCCGAGCTGTGATTGGTTGCTGTGGGTAGTTTGCACCAGTCTAAATTTTACACCCTTTGATAAATCTCCCCCTCTATGTTCAAGTGTTTAGTGGAACTTTATCAAGTGTATATCCAAGCTCATCTGTATCACCTGTTGCACATTTGCCAATAGTAAATCAAGTCAACGTTATCCACGGAGACTGTGATTATTCACTACCACCTACACAGCATGGCAGGTCCTGCTATTCTGGAGGGTCATAACACCTCTCTGGCCACCTGTGACGACATCATCCGTGACAACACTATCCCACGGTACCCGGTAGCAACCCAACAGGACACCGAACACAGGGGAAAGGGGTACAACCATCCCTACACCTTAAAAGCAGGCATGCCATCACACCTGTGTGCCCATCTGGCACTGGCGTCACGTGACAAAATCTTAAGGTCCGGCTGTATGTCGGCCATCCACCACAGGAGTGGCGTCACACTTCCATCTAGCAAGTGACCGTCCGTCCCACCGCTATAACACCATCCGGGGGCTCCACCACATATATAGAGACATTCGTAGAATAAAATAGTATTCTAAGCACCATTTACAATGCCAGTATTCAGTGCTTCCCAAACTGTGAGGTGGGCTTCACTAGTGCTGGTGAGGCCCCTCTGGGGGGGGGGGGGGGGGCAGTATTAATAAAAGTGACTGTACACTGCACAGCCCTTACCCTGACTTCATCAGTATCTAGTTTAGGACCATTATTGACTAATTGCATTCCTTTGCTATAAGCTCACAAATGAAGGAGTCTAAAGGCCCTATTACACGAAGCGATTATAGGTGGCATTTGGCAGATCTAGATGTTTATTATAATTGGGTGACACTTTGTGAATTAATACACATGTTCTATTCGGTAATAAATACATCTTGTTTTTAGCTTCATGAATTGATTCCTAGCATTATGGACTATGTGCCTGGACCACACCATAGGATGAACCCCCTTCTTGAGAAGATGCTTGAATTTGTAGCTGAAAGGGTGAAGATGAACGAGGCAACGATAGACCTAACTTCTCCCAGAGATTATATAGATTGTTTCATCGCCAAAATGCAGCAGGTACCCATTATTTCCTTCTGTATTCATTGAGTTATTTATGTCAAGTCGTCAGGGGATATGGAGTGTTCTCAGGGTATCTAGTGAGGTAAGGGGGGGAACAGGGACTAGTGAGTATCCTATGTTGTTATATTAAGGGGTAGTAAAATTAATTGAGAGTCAGGGTCAATAGTTTTTGGCAGTAGCCTTGGGCACTTCTAAAAAAAAAAAACATTCGTCCTTGGATAATCTCTTCAAATATGCTTGAAAACCTGCACATGGATTTTTACATTGGTGGTAATACAGATGGAGTCGTTGGTCTTTCTGAGGGCATAGTCACCTAAGAAAAATACAAAGGTTTAGTTCCAAAGTTGTTCATTCTTCCAATGTAAGCCTGGGATTATGACAGATCTTTCTTTTTATAACATTACAGGACAAAGAAAACCCAACTTCTGAGTTCAATTTAAGAAATCTACTGCTGACCGTCCTGAACTTGTTCTTTGCTGGGACAGAGACAGTCAGCACCACATTACGGCATGGGTTCCTCATCCTTCTGAAATACCCTGAGATACAAGGTAAATAAAAAAAGTACAAGTTAAGGCTATGTTCACACACAGTATTTTTGCTCAGTATTTTGGTCAGTATTTTTTAACCAGAAGTGAATTGAAAATATAGAAAGGCAATTTAGTAGATGTCCATCATATAATGACAAATAATTACCGTTATTTTAAAACATCGGCCATTATTTGCTATTAGGCCATCCACTAAATTTCAGCTGCGTCTGCGTTTTCAATTCAATCCTGGTTTTGGTTGAAAAATACTGACCAAAATACTGAGCAAAAATACTGTGTGGGAACATAGCCTCAATGTACGGAAGCCTGTCTGGTGTACCTGTTCTATCCCATATTACCTCAGCTGATTCCATTTGTAAAACTGATTTTTTTTTTATGGACAATTATTAACTTGCCTATGATTAGGAAAACCGTTCTTGGCTCTGGTTTGATATGACTAAGCTAGTTTCCTTGGACAAAACCTCTAAAAAATATTGTACATGTTATAATATCTATATGGAAACTGTATATACAATGGGCATGATGTCAGGTATCACACCAAATGGCTAATGAGAATGATGCTTCTTCTAGAAAAGATGCATAAAGAAATAGATTCAGTCATTGGCCACAACCGAAGTCCGAATATTGAGGATCGGAGCAAGATGCCTTACATGGAAGCCGTCATCCATGAGATACAGAGGTTCAGTGATGTTATTCCAATGAATGTCCCCCATACTGTCATCAGAGACACTGCATTTAGAGGATTCATCATTCCAAAGGCAAGTATCAAGCAAACAACTTACAGAAAAAAGAAATTAAAGGAAATTAACTTTGACGCCTGATGTCAAGTAAACAAGGCTAACTGGGGCTGACACAGGCCATACTTGCCATGTTAAAGAAAAAGAAAGTTCCTAAATACTGTTGTTAATAGTTTTAGGGGTGCATTTTTTATAGGGGTTTCCAGTATACAGGTCTCAAATCCAATGCAGAAATTGGTTGTATAAAAAAAATATTGATTGTTAACTTTTCATAATATTTTCATGAAAATTTTATATTTGATGCAAAACTTCCAGGCCCTTTAGGGTTCTAAAAAGTTAAAGCACGTTTACCAAATGATGGCAGCGAAGAAAGTTTGCTGAATGTATAAACCATGTCTCACCACACGGGCACTTTTCATGGTGAGCTAGGAGTGGGACCAGCTGTTGAGAGTTGCAGTGGCTGCTCTAGTGTAGAGTAGAGAGTCCTGCACAGTTGCAGGTTTGGATGTGAGGGACAACAGAGGCAGATTTCAGTTCAAAAATACTTAACTGTATAGCTTTTAAGGACCGCACAAAACCTTATAGCTTCTGGAATACAATAGCCTCTTGTTCAAGGCGGCCAACTCTCCCGTAGGAGGCAACACTGAGAACGGTTCTCACATGCTTAGACAGATACAGAGTCCACGGAATACTAATGGGAACTTGCTAATCTTTAGAAGACAATAATTTACTGTAGTACTCTTGACATATAACAACTGCTTGAGATATATTTGGGATCACCAATTCAGAGGTTTTTTTTTAGGAGACATGGGCCTGTTGTCACGCTGGGAGTTGTGGTTCCCCTGTGCCGCCACTAGCGATGACGTAAGCCGCACCAGGAACCGGAGTCTAAGGGGCCGCTGGTCTTCATGAAAGCCTGCTGCAAGGCAGGATGGATTTTCTGCGGCAGGCGACCCCCAGGTCGTTACCCCTGGCTTGGCTTGCTAGTGGCGGTGGCGAGGTGCAGCTGGAGACTAGTAGGCACATGGACAGGTACTCAGCAGGTGGCTTGGCTGGAACTGAGACAGCAGTCAGATGGCAGAAACCAGGAATGGTTGGAACCACTGAGCAGGATACACAGGCAGGAATATATGGACAGGATACACAGGCTGGATACAGGAGAGCTGGGCCACACACTAATGGGAAGCATGTAGAGGCTCCAACACCTGTGGTGGGGCAGGGCTGCAATACATAGGAGAGCTGCAGAGCAGCAGCCAATTAAAGGCACACTGACCTTTTAAATTAAAGCAGAGCCGGCGCGCGTGCACCCTAGGAGAAAGGGATGCGCCCGTCGAGCTGAAAGGGAGTCGGAGGAGGAGCCCCGGCACAGAGCAGGAGATGGGGCAACAGCGGCAGAACCTGCGCGGCCGAGGACAAGACTGTGGCCATGACCAAGAGTGACAGTGCGACCGCGGCGAGAGGTGTGTGCCGCGGCCGCGGATGTGACACCGGTGGTCTTCATGGGGGTATGGCTTTATGAAGGTATTTGAAAATGGTGTATAAAATTAAACAGCCCCTTTCATGCTTTAAATGGTGGTTCTATGGTGGATAGACATCTTCTGATATTAAAGACTTGAGCTATCCCTATAATCTGAAAGCCTGCAAAACCAGATAGTTGTACATATTTCCCAAGTTCACCGCAGTTTATCTGCCATAAAACTTGTAAATCATTAGTCATAAATAAATATAAGGTTATTGACTTGCAAACTTGAACCCTAAAAGCTGGCAAACTAGATTGGTACTTCCATAGGCAGACTGAGGTTATGTTCACACACATTTTGGTCAACATTTTAAGCCAAACTAGGAGTCATTTATCTTTGCTGATTCCACTTCTGATTTTAGAAAAAGTACTACACATCAAATTCTACCCAAAATACTGTGTATGCATATAGCCATAGAGTTATATTTAAAGATTTGCAAAGTAAAAATCAGAATAGACTTTGTGTGAATATAGCCTTAAAGGAGAATTCCAACCCTGGCAAGGATGTGACAGGTGGCAGGGGAGAGCGAAACAATGAAGCATTGGTTACCTCTCTGTGTGCCCGAATGCGCCAACTGACCAGAGTTTTACTGACGTCACGAATCGGGGGAAAATGCCCTTCCCGGCTGATGGACTGGCTGCGTCCCATCCCAGTCACTGACTGGCAGAGCTGCCAGTTCATCCGCCAGGTGTTGACATAGGCAGCACAGGGGATCATGGAACCCACGGGGGTCCCGCAGCGGCAATCAGGCACTAAAGAGGCACAGGGAGAGGTGAGTTAGTATACTTTGTTATTTTCCCTCCGTGCCCTGCGATTTAAAAAAACATTAGGGCAGACTTCTCCTCTAATGTCCCTGCCATTAAAAAAAAAAACCTAGCCTTCATGATTTTAGAATGGCTCCATAGAATAGCTACAAAATGTGTGTCCCCTTGCCAGAGGTATAGGTAGGATTCATAGGGCCCTTATAGCAGAAAACTGTTATTATGCTACTGCTTATCGTAGGGGATGGGGGGGGGGGGTCTGGGGGTCTTGCTGTGTCAGTTTTGCTCAATCGTGGATTAAATCGTGGCCATCCACCCACCCTGGCCCCCGTGTAGTGCTCCCATAGTAGATGGCACCTTGTGTAGTTCCCCTCTAGTAGATGGCCCTCTGGGTAGGTCACTGTATGGTAGTTTGCCCCTGTTTAGTTTAATGGCCGTAGCCGTGTAGTTCCATTATTTGATGTGGGTAATTTAGACAACCATGGGCCCTGGGCGGTAGACCAAACCACCTACATTATAATCTGAGCACGGGCCCCATAGCAGTGGTGTGGTCTGCTGTCACTGTAGCTACGCTCATGCCCCTCACTCATTCTAATGCTGGTAGGGTCTCGGCCCCTCTACTGCTGTCAATGACTGTGTCCAGAACTGCAGAGCTGTACAAGCCCCTATCCCTCCTCAGTTACATACGGTTAATGTGCTAGCAATACTAAGCCTTCCCTAATGTCAATTCTAATGCATGTTTGCATCTGCAGAGTGAAGCACAGTGAATGCATATCTGGAATTCACCACTAGCTCTGCTTCATTGTGCCATTGTTGCAGTGAGATTGATACAGACTGCTTCACCATGCATTAGTATAGACATTGCATGTATGTATAACTATACTACTCACACTGGATTAGGACTGACAAGTCATTTTATTCTTTCTTTTATTCTCCGATACAGGGTACAGATGTTTATCCCTTGTTGTGTACCGTTCTGCGAGACTCCAGCCAGTTCACCACCCCAGACCGATTTAACCCTGGACATTTTCTGGATGAGTCTGGAAGCTTTAAGAAAAGTGATGCATTTATGCCATTCTCCACAGGTATTGGTGTATAATAGCTTCAAAAGGAATCTGTCAGCACCCCGGCTCTGCTGTCGCTGGCAGTCCCCTTGTCAGCATGGTACCTTTTGGTAACTTGTCCATAGAGTGGATTATGCGTAATCTCAGGTCTCCTACTGTAATGAAGGGTAAAAGAGGAGTTGAGGCTCACCGTTTGTGTCCCACTCTAGCCCTCCTCACCACTGCTTCCCTCTCCCTCCTCTCCCTGCTCGCTCGTGTTGTCATCCAGTGTCTCTGAGTGTTTATTTCAGACATAAACTTCCTACAGAGGACTGATCTGCAATCAGATGTAGTTGTGTTTTAGCTGTGGTCTAGGGGTGAATGCCAGTTTACAATGAAAGTTTATTCCTGGGTTCGATTCCCTGATGGAAATGTAGTTTGTTTGTTTTTTTCTCACCACTGAATTATTTCTATAAGTGCAAAGAATTCCCAATTAGGTGAAAATTAGGTTTAAAATGATTTTTTTTTTTAATACAATGATTAGAATTAGAAAAAAAAAAATCCACATTTCATTTCCATCAGGGAAAAAACTTTATGGTCATTGGTCTCAACAAAAGTGATTTACCCCTAGACCGCAGCTCCAACACAACTATATCTGTAGGCAGTTTATGTCAGAGATAAACACTCAGAGACACTTGCTGACAGCTGAGGGAGCAGGAGGCCGGGGAGCAGAGATTATTGATGAAGGAGAAGATGGAGGGAGGAGTGGTGCAGAGTGCCAGAGTGCAGCACAAACACTGAGCCATCACTCCTCTTTGACTCTTCATTACAGTAGGCGACCTGAGATTTCACATAATCCACTCCAGGGACAAAAGGTAACATGCTAACTAGGGGACTGCCAACTACAGCACACTGTGAGTGCCTAGGATTCTATTCAGCAGTCATTCATTACAAACAAGTATAAAATACACTGCCCATTACCTAGTCATAGGGAGAGTGAGAAAAAAGGGGTTAGGTAAAGAAGTTAGCCCATTGCTTTTAATACTAAAGGTTTTTTTAACAACTGTTGAGTGAACAATCATTTTCTCTCCAATCTTTGGATGACGTCACGACTCGGGGGAAAATGGATGTGACAGGTGGCAGGGGAGAGTGTAACAATGAGGCATTGCTTACCTCTCTGTGTTCCCAGAATGCGCCAATTGACCAGCACCAGGACCCCTGCCGGAAGGCATTTTCCCCTGAGTTTTGATGATGTCATGACTCGGGTGAAAATGCCCCTCCTGGCTGATGGAATGACCGCTCAGTGAGCAGTCAGTCCATCGGCTGGGTCATGACATAGCCCATCGGTCCTGCCGCTCACCACAGGCACGGGAAGAGGTAAGTTTCCACTTGTAACCAATTCCCCACCCCAGCAAGCTGTCGGCTTTTAGAAATCAACGGTCTTCTCCTTTAACCCTTTGAGGACCAGGCCCAAAATGATCCAGTGGACCGCGCAAATTTTGATCTTAGTGTTTTCGTTTTCCCCTCCTCCCCTTCTAAGAGCTCTAGCACTCTCAGTTTTCTATCTACAAGCCATGTAAGTGCTTGTTTTTTACAGGAATAGTTGTACTTTGTAATGGCGTCATTCTTTTTACCATAACATGTATGATGGAATTCCAAATATATTACTTATGAAAATATAAATAGGTAAATAAGAATGCAATATGGTAACGTTTGGGGGGTTCCTGTGTCTACATAATACACTATATGGTAACAGAGACATGATACAATTATTCTATAGGTCAGGCCGAACACAACCATATGCAGGTTACACAGTTTCTCTAATGTTATATTTTTTTTTTTTTATGAAATCCTTTTTTTTGGCAATTAAATATTAATAAAATGTGCCTATTGTGACACAGTTTTATTTTTTCACCTACGGGGCTGTATGGGGTGTAATTTTTTCCGCCATGATCTTTAGTTTTTATTAATACCATATTTGTGAAGATCGGACGTTTTGATCACTTTTTTTATATAATGTAACATAAAATCGGTAATCCGAGCACTTTTTTCCCTCTTTTCGTGTACGCCGTTCACCGATCACAATGACGCTTGTTATATTTTAATAGATCGGACAATTACGCACGCTACGGTATATTATATGTTTATCTATTTATTTATTTTTATATGTTTTATTTATATAATGGGATAGGGGGGGTTATTTCAACTTTTATTGGGGGAAGGGTTTTGGGGTAGTGTAATAGTGTTTTGAACTTTTTTTTTTTTACACATTTGAAGTCCCTTTGGGGGACTTTTACATACACTAGTTTGATTTCTACACTGATGATTGCTATGCCATAGGCATAGCATTGATCAGTGTTATCGGCGCTCTGCTCATTGAGCCTGTCTGTGCAGGCTCAGTATAGCAGATCGCCGATCGGACCGCATGGAGGCAGGTGAGAGACCTCCGGCGGTCCGTTTCAACGATGGGGACCCCCGCAGTCACACTGCAGGGGTCCCGATCGGTAAGTGACAGGGGACTCCCCCTGTCACTTACACTTACATGCTGCGGTTGCGTTTAAGGGGTTAATGACACACGGCAGCGCGATCGCTGCAGCGTGTCATTACCGGTGAGGTCCCGGCTGCTCACTGCAGCCGGCCCCCACCTCCTAGAAACCGTGCTCCGCTCCGGAGCGCGCTTCATAGCGGGAGAACCACCCAGGACGTACAGTTACGTCCAGGGTCGTCTCGTGACAGACTTCCATGACGTAACTCTACGTCCTGGGTCGTCTAGGGGTTAAGCACATGGGGGAAGATTTATCAAACATGGTGTAAAGTGAAACTGGCTCAGTTGCCTCTAGCAACCAATCAGATTCCCCTTTTCATTCCTCACAGACTCTTTGGAGAAAAAAAAGTGGAATCTGATTGGTTGCTAGGGGCAACTGAGCAAGTTTCACTTTACACCATGTTTGATAAATCTCCCCCATGGTAGTGTATTGAAATGTTGCTGCATGTAGACACTGGATAAATGAGTTCCTTATTTTTCTACTGAGGTGCTGCTTTTGTTGTATAGGTTGGGGTGCTATTTCAAAGTGTATGTTCTTTGCTATGAAGGGAAAAACTTTAGCTAGGCATTTTAAAGGGGTAGTTCAACAAAAAATAAAACTTTGAAATCAACTGGAGCCAGAAAGTGCCACAGATTTGTAATTTACTTCTATAAAAAAAAAAAATCTTAAGTCTTACAGTACTTATCAGTAGCTGCATGTCCTGCAGGAAGTGGTGTATTTTTTCCAATCTGACACAGTGCACTCTGCTGCTACCTCTGTCCATGGCAGGAATGGTCCAGAGCAGTAGAGGTTTTCTATAGGGATTTGCTACTGATCTGGACAGTTCCTGTCACGAACAGGGGTGGCAGAAGAGAGCATTGTGTCAGTTTAGAAATAAAACATCACTTCCTGCTGGACATACAGCAGCTGATAAGTACTGGAAGACTTGAGATTCTAGAAGTGAATTACAATTCACTTCCTGGAACCAGTTCATTTGAAAGAAAACATTTTTGGGGGGAACTATCCCTTTAATGCTCAGTCCAAGAGGAGCCTTATACTAACCATATACTAGACAGACTTATACGTCACAGAAATGGCAGCTTAATAGGTAAAAATGTAAGGGCACCTACTACTTACTTAAAAGTCACAAAGTTCTCTGTGTTTCAGGAAAGCGGATCTGCCTAGGAGAAGGTCTTGCCCGCATGGAACTGTTTCTTTTCCTCACAACTATTCTCCAGAATTTCACCTTAACATCAGAGACAAAGTTCACAGAATCTGATGTTGCTCCCCGAATGACTGGATTTGCAAATGTTCCCATAGATTATAAATTGTCATTTGTCCCCCGTGTGGCATGAGTGAAATGTAACCATCATTCTTATTGTATACTTTGTCAATTTTGCTGCTGTAAAAAATTTGTGATTTTTTAATTAGATTTCCTTAAAAATCTCAATATGTATGCAGTGCTGTGTCTCACATCTGTGTCATGGCTTCTGGTTACGGTACACACTGTTCAATCTGATCTTCATGGTACCCAACATTTTTTTTCCAGGGACACCGTAGTGTCGACAGCAAGGGGTGTGGTTTATTGTGAGTGTGGTCTCTGTGGGGGTGGTCTATCATGGGTGTGGTCTGCTGGGTGTCGCTTGTCACCAGAGTTTTTTCTTCCCCAGAATTTTCCAGTTAAAATTTTATAGTCAGAACAACACAAAAGGAGCATTACCCCCCACCCCACCCCTCGCCAGTATCAGGTCCCAAATATATAACACCCCCCCGTTATTAGGTCCTCAGTATATTACACACTCTACCTCAGAGCAGCATACAGGTTGAAGCCGAGATAGCACTCTACTGACTGACTGTATATACTGGCAGTTTGTGCCCATATGATGCAGCTGCACCGCATATCATCATACTACTACCCCCTTCATCCTCCTGCCCCTCCATCATCATACTACTACCCCCTTTATCTTCCTATCCTTCCATCATCATACTACTACCCGTTCATCCTCCTGCTCCTCCATCATACTACTACCCCCTTCATCCTCCTGCTCTTCCATCATCATACTACTACCCTCTTCATCATCCTCCTGACCCTACATCTTCATACTCCTACCTCTTCCTCCTCCTGTTCCTGCCTCATCATACTACTACCCCTTTCATCCTCCTGCCCCTCCATCATCATACTACTACCCCCTTCATCCTCCTACTCCTCGATCATCATACTACTACCCCTTCATCCTCCTGCCCCTCCATCATCATACTACTATCCCTTTATCCTCCTTCCCCTCCATCATCATACTATTACCCCCTTCATCCTCCTGCCCTTCCATCATCTTACTACTACCCTCTTCATCCTCCTGCTCCTCCATCATCATTCTACTACCCTCTTCATCAGGGCCGGACTGGGACTGAAAATCAGCCCTGGCATTTCCGAGCACACAGGCCCACTTGCCGCGCGGTGATAAGTTATGAAACAATGTTGTGAGTGCAGCACGGCTACATGTTGTATCATCACAGCCATGACTGGAATTACAGATAATAACACAGTAAATGGGATCAGAAGCTTCTGTCTCTGTATTGTGTAGCTGAGCTGCAGTTACTGGTCGTCACCACTACACAGTGTACAGAAGCAGACTGCTTCCGGCCCTGGGCACCATGCTGAGTTTAACACCACCACCGCATACTGACTAATACCACCGCATACTGACTAATGCCACCGCATACTGACTAATGTCACCACACACTGACTAGTCAGTGTGTGGTGGCATTAGTCAGTGTGTGGTGACATTAGTCAGTGTGTGGTGGCATTAGTCAGTGTGTGGTGACATTAGTCAGAATAAGATCCTCTGTACACAGATCACTATCACCTCATCCAGTCATATAGAGGTAGACGCAGCTCCACACAGGCTCTGTACACCATATACATTACAGCGCAGTTATATCAAGTGACTCACAGGGGACGTCTTCTCCGATTGTAGTTCTTCCCTTTTCTTCTCCTTCTCCATCTGTCCTGGGCCGTTATGAGAACTTCTCCGTGCCACGAATCCACAGAATCTGCCAGACAGACATATTAGACTCCTCACTCTGGCACCATCCTCATCTCTATACACACTGCACATTTGTATTGGCCCCTTTTAGTGGGTAGGCTGACTCTATGTGACCCCATTTTAGTATATGGCTCTTCTCTCTGTCGCCCCTCCTTATAGATAGCCCCCTTATGTTGCCCCCCTTATAGAAGCCCCCTTATGTTGCCCCCCTTAGAGAAGCCCCTTAGGTTGCCCCCTTATAGAAGCCCCCTTATGTTGCCCCCCTTATAGAAGTCCCCTTATGTTGCCCCCTTATGTTGCCCCCCTTATAGAAGCCCCCTTATGTTGCCCCCCCTTATAGAAGCCCCCTTATGTTGCCCCCCCTTATAGAAGCCCCCTTATGTTGCCCCCCTTATGTTGCCCCCCCTTATAGAAGCCCCCTTATGTTGCCCCCCCTTATAGAAGCCCCCTTATGTTGCCCCCCTTATAGAAGCCCCCTTATGTTGCACCCCTTACAGAAGCCCCCTTACAGAAGCTTATGGATGTTCCCTTCTCCCCCATCCTTATAGATGGCCTCTTCTCCCCATCCCCCCCTTATTGATGGCCCCTTCGCTTCTCCCCCCCTTCGTGGAAAGCAGGTTTAAAAAAAACAATAAAATAAACTCACCTAACAACGCGCTCCCCCGTCGAGCCTTTTTCCTGCAGCCCCGTCTGATGCGCAGCTGCCGAGGGTGTCGTATCCTATCCCCGGCAGCGCGCGTATCATAGAGCTCCCTGTGGGCCTGTGGCCGCAACTTCCGGCACACGTCTCTGTGCCGTAAGTCGCGGCCTCAGAACAAGCCCACAGAGAGCTTTATGATACGCGCACTGCCGGGGATAGGATGCACCAGCCTCGGCAGCCGCGCATCAGACGGGGGACTGACAGGAGCGCTGTGGGCCAGTCCCGTGCTCCTCTTGGCCCAGTGATTCCTTTTCCCTATGGTTGGGGAAAGGAGTCGCCGGGTCAGGAAGAGCACGGGACTGCCCCCCGGAGGCTACCGTTCCTTCTGGCATTTGCAAGAAGTGCCCTATGGCCAGTCCAGCCCTGCTCTTCATAATTCTCCGGCCCCTACATTATCATACTATTACCCCCTTCATCCTCCTGCTCCTCCATCATCATACTACTACCCCCTTCATCTTGCTGCCTCTCCATCATCATTCTACTACCCCTTCATCCTCCTGCACCTTCACCATCATACTATTAACCCCTTCATCCCCCTGCTCCTCCATTATGATACTACCACCACTTCATCCTCCTGCATCTTCTCCATCATACTACTATCCCTTCATCCTCCTGCTCCTTCATCATGATACTACTACCACCTTCATCCTCCAGCCCCTACATCATCATACTTCTACCCCCTGTAACCTCCTGCTCCTTCATCATACTATTACCCCTTCATCCTCCTGCCTCTCCATTATCATACTACTATCACCTTCATCTTCCTGCCCCTCCATTATCATACTACTACCCCCTTCATCCTCCTACACCTTCACCATCATACTACTACCCTTTTATCCTCCTGCTCCTCCATCATGACACTACTACTACTACTACTACTACTACCCCCTTCATCCTCCTGCACCTCCACTATTATACTACTACCCCTTCATCTTCCTGTTCATCCATCATCAAACTACTACCCCTTTATCCTCCTGTCTCTACATCATCATACTACAATCCTGAGTATCCTTCTTCATCATCATCATATTACTACCCTCCTCATGTTCTTGCCTCTCCATCATCATCCTACTACCCCCTTCATCATCAAATTGCTACCCCATTCATCCTCCTGCCCCTCCTTCATCATACTACTAGCCCTTCATCCTCCTGCTCCTCCATCATGACACTACTACTACTACTACTACTACTACCCCCTTCATCCTCCTGCACCTCCACTATTATACTACTACCCCTTCATCTTCCTGTTCATCCATCATCAAACTACTACCCCTTTATCCTCCTGTCTCTACATCATCATACTACAATCCTGAGTATCCTTCTTCATCATCATCATATTACTACCCTCCTCATGTTCTTGCCTCTCCATCATCATCCTACTACCCCCTTCATCATCAAATTGCTACCCCATTCATCCTCCTGCCCCTCCTTCATCATACTACTAGCCCTTCATCCTCCTGCTCCTCCATCATGACACTACTACTACTACTACTACTACTACCCCCTTCATCCTCCTGCACCTCCACTATTATACTACTACCCCTTCATCTTCCTGTTCATCCATCATCAAACTACTACCCCTTTATCCTCCTGTCTCTACATCATCATACTACAATCCTGAGTATCCTTCTTCATCATCATCATATTACTACCCTCCTCATGTTCTTGCCTCTCCATCATCATCCTACTACCCCCTTCATCATCAAATTGCTACCCCATTCATCCTCCTGCCCCTCCTTCATCATACTACTAGCCCTTCATCCTCCTGCTCCTCCATCATGATACTACTAACCCTTCATCCTCTTGTACCTCGACCATCATACTATTACATGCTTCATCCTCCTGCACCTCCATCATCATACTACTACCCCTCCATCATCATACTACTACCCCTTCATCTTCCTGCCCCTTAATCATGATACTACTACCCCTTCATGCTCCTGCACCTACACCATCATACTACTACCCCCTATACCCTCCTGCTCCTCCATCATCATACTACTACCCCTTTCATCCTCCTGCACCTTTATCAACATACTACAACCCCCTTCACCATCCTTCTGCCCCTTCATCATACCATTACCCCATTCATCTATAATTAAAACAAAAAAAAGCTATACTCACCTGTATGGTTCCTCTAGTCCCCCAGCAACTCCTCTCCCTGCTCTGCATTGTGGCGTCACTTGCACCGGTACCGGGCTGAGAGATCGGTCCCTTGTGGCTGGAGGCACAAGAGATACTGTCACAGCGGGAGCTTATGTTTCCCTGCTGTGTCGGTACATTCATTACTGCTTAATAATAATGATGATGATGATAATAATAATAATAACAATAATTATAATATTTATTTATTTGTATAGCGCCAACAGATTCCCAGCGCTTATTTAAATATATAAATACATTGCAGGTTATAATAAATTAAATTATACAATGAATAAATTAAAATACAGAATAAGAGACCTGCTCTCAAGAGCGTACAGACTAGGATGACTGGGAGTAACACGAGAGGCAACAAGTGCTTTATTTGTCAATGTTCCAGTCATTGTACATAGAATCTCTAAGTGCTTGTAGGTGGGCAAGCCAGTCACAAGCCATTTTCTGAGCTCAGATAACAAGTACAGTGTAGATAGCACCGAAGAGGTTATAGAGAGGATGGAGAAGAAATAGCAGAGAGGGAGACGAGATTACGAAATGTTATAAGCACGCCTGAAGAGATGGGTCTTCATAGCACACTTGAAACTGGGGATGTTGGAAATAAGTCTGAGGTCTTTGGGTAGGGAGTTCCAGAGAACTGGTGCAGCACGAGAGAAGTCTTGGAGGTGGGAGTGAGAGCTTCTGATTATAGAAGAGGTTAGTGTAAGGTCATTAGCACAAAGCAGAGCACGGGAAGGATGGTAGGTGGAGATGAGGGAGGCATGGGCGGATTAACTTTACCATAGGCCTCGGGCTGTTCACCAAGCCTGGGCCCCCCCACCCCACTGTAACTATGGCAGCACTAGCCTGGCGTTCATAGTACAGGACAGATAATGTCATGATGTCCTGATTTGTGCAAAATTGCCATAAAAAAACCTGTGATTTTTGCAAATCATGGCGGAAGTGTAGCCAGGAGACAGTACACCGCTGAAAGTATAAGTCTTTTTGGGTGGTCATGGGCCCCCCAGGAGCTCAGGGCCCCGGGCTGCCGCCCGAAACGCCCCTATTATAATCCACTACTGGAGGGAGGAGATGTATGGAGGGGCAGAGTTGTGGAGGGCTTTATGGGTGAGGGTGAGGAGTTTGAACTGTGTTCTATATTTAATCGGTAACCAGTGCAGTGACTGGCACAGAGGGGAGACATCAGTATAATGGCTGGAGAAGAAGATAAGTCTGGCTGCTGCGTTCAGGATAGACTGAAGAGGGGAGAGTTTAGAGAAAGGAAGACCGATTAGTAGGGAGTTACAGTAGTCAAGACGGGAGTGGATCAGGGCGACAGTCAGAGTCTGAGCGGTGTCAGTGGTGAGAAATGAACCGATTCTGGAGATGTTTTTGAGATGAAGATGACAGAAGCGTGCAAGACCTTGAATATAGGGAGTGAAGGATAAATCTGAGTCTAGCATGACCCCCAGACATAGAGCTTGATGCACAGGAGTGATGCTAGTACCACAGACTGAGAGTGAGATGTTGGGTTTAGGTTTGTTAGAGGGAGGGAATACAAGAAGTTCAGTTTTAGGGTGCCTTCACACCTACCGGATCCACAGCGGATCTCACTTCTGCGGATTCAAAGTGAGAACTGCTGCAGATCCGGTACCATTCACCCCTATGATAGCACATATTTGCAGCGGGATTAACATCCCGCTGTGAATATGTGCTTTAACCCCTCGCTGTTCGCAGCCCCGCCGCCGCATCCCTCATCCTCGGCCGCATCCCCCATCTCCGGCCGCATCCCCCCATCCCCGGCCGCATCAGCCGGGGATGGGGGGATGCGGGCTGCTGGATGCGGCCAGGGATGGGGAATGCGGTGGCGGGGCAGCAGACAGCGAGGGGTTAAAGCACATATTCACAGCTGGATGTTAATCCCGCTGCGAATATGTGCTATCATAGGGGTGAATGGTACCGGATCTGCAGCAGTTCTCGCTTTGAATCTGCAGAAGTGAGATCCGCTGTGGATCCGGTAGGTGTGAAGGCACCCTTAGAGAGATTAAGTTTGAGTAACAGAGAGGTCATAGTGTTAGAGAGAGCAGATAGGCAGTCACTTGTATTTTGCAGGAATGCAGGGGTGAGGTCATGGGAAGAAGTGTATAGCTGGGTGTCATCAGCATAGAGATGGTATTGCAGGCCAAACCTGCTGATGGTCTGTCCGATGGGGGCTGTATAGGGGGAGAAGAGGAGGGGACCCAAGACTGATACCTGGGGAACCCCAACAGAGAGAGGTAAGGGAGAAGAAGGATACACTGAAGGAGCGGTCAGAGATGTAGGAAGAGAACCAGGAGAGAACAGAGTCCTTAAGACCAAGAGAGCTGAGCATGGAGAGGAGTAGTTTCCTTGTGACTTGGGATTTAGGAAGTCGTTTGACACCTTGGTGAGAGCAGTTTCAGTGGAGCGGAAGCCGGACTGTAGAGGGTCAAGAAGAGAGTTATCATGGAGATAGCGAGTAAGGCGAGAATAGACCAGACTTTCCAGGACTTTAGAGATGAAGGGGAGATTGGAGACAGGTCGATAGTTGGCTGCACAGGTTGGGTCTAGAGATGTTTTTTTCAGCAGCGGGGTAATTACAGAGTGTTATTTCTTATAGCTAAAGGCATTGGGGGTGGCAGGGGTCGGGGATTCCTACTGGGTGGAGTTTTCCGGCACATACCTGTGACATAGTTTTGCCGGGACTGACTCCTCAAAATTGTGACAGTCCCGGCAAAACTGGGACTATTGGCAACTATAGATCTCCTTCACACTGTACAATACAGGATCTGATCTTCTCCATACTGTGCAATAAAGGATCTAATCTCCTCCACACTGTACAATACAGGATCTGATATGGTATACATTGTATAATGCAGGGTCTGATCTTCTCCCCATTGTACAATAAAGAATCTGTTATTTCCATCTGCTGTGAGAATAATTTCTCCTATCCTGTAATTCTGGAGCCTGTATGTTTCTTGTATGAATGATTGTATGTTGCTTCCTCCAGAGTTGGATTAGAGTTGTATCTGCACCTGGCAATAAACCCGCCAGTGTTGTTTATCAGCAACCTCTGACACTAAGTCATATGACGTTATCTCCTGCCAGTTTGGCTGCTAGGTATTTCTGAGGTTACAAATGAAATAAACAGTGTGTAAATGTCAGGGTATACAAGGCTACTAGCTATTTCTCCTTAACCCCTTAACGACAAAGGGCGTATAATTACGCCCTATTGTCGGCAAGGGGCTTCAGAACGGGGCCGCGCGGCGACCCTGCTATGAACCGCCTCGATCCTGGGTGCCCCATGTAGCCCGGGACCGTTGCGATCGGACCGTGCCCGCTAAGAAGGTAATCAGATGCAGCTGTCAAAGTTGACAGCTGCATCCGATTACCGGATCCAGAGCTTCCCTGGTGTCTAGTGGCGGAGATCGCTCCCCCGGGACGTTGTCTCTGTATTAATTACCTGCCGGGGTCCGCTTCAAGATGGCGCAGACCCCGACTCGGCACTCATTTGTTTTTGGCTGCGGCAGCCGAAAGCAAACGAGTGACGATCTCATTGATCTTTGCTGTATAAGTATACAGCAAAGATCTCAATGAGAGATCAAATTGTATATACTAGAAGTCCCCCAGGGGGAATAACCCTAACCCCAGGGGGGAATAACCCTAACCCCAGGGGGGAATAACCCTAACCCCAGGGGGCTTCTAGTATATGTGTAAAAAAAATAAAGTGTTGTTGTCAATAAAAAGCCCCCTCCCCTAATAAAAGTCTGAATCACCCCCCTTTTCCCAGGTTATAAATAAAAATAAATAAATAAATAAACATTTTTGCTATCGCCGCGTGCGTAATTGCCCAAACTATTAATTTATCATATTACTGATCTTGCACAGTAAACGGCGTAAGCGCAAAAAAATCCCAAAGTGCAAAATTACGCATTTTTGGTCACATCAAATCCAGAAAAATTGTAATAAAAAGTGATCAAAAAGTTGCATATGCGCAATCAAGGTACCGATAGAAATTAAACATCATGGCTCAAAAAATGACACCTCATACAGCCCCATAGACCAAAGGATAAAAGCGCTATAAGCCTGGGAATGGAGCGATTTTAAGGAACATATATTTGTGAACAACGGTTTGAATTTTTTACAGGCCATCAGATACAATATAAGTTATACATGTTACCTATTATTTTAATTCTAACGACTTGAGGAACATATATAACAAGTCAGTTTTACCCCAGGGCGAACGGCGTAAAAACAAATACCCCCCAAATAATCGAAATGCGTTTTTTTTTTTTTCAATTTCACCACACTTTTTTTTTTTTTCTGGTTTCGCAGTGTACTGTATTAAAAAATTCAGCCTGTCATTGCAAAGTACAATTAGTGGCGCAAAAAATAAGGGCTCATGTGGGTTTCTAGGTGGAAAAATGTAAAAATCGAAATTGGCTCTGTCCTTAAGGGGTTAAAGAAAACAACAAGGGTATGGATTGGTCTCCTGGACATCTTTGGAACGTCCTAATGAATACAAAAAAATATTAAACTTTATACTCATAGAGTATCCTGTACAAGAGACTGTTCTTACACATGATTGTTAACTATTATCTTTCCAAGTTTAATTCCGTAAAGAACTGTTCCAGTTCAGTTTAAATCTGTGTTGTGCTATGTTATCGCTCAAATAAAAGGGGAACTCCAGGTAAATGTGTTTTGTTTTTTTTCTTCAAATCATCTATTTAAAAATCTCCAATCTTCGTGTAATTATAAGCTGATTTTTGTCCTGCAGGAAGTAATATATTCTTTCCATTCAGACAAAGTGCTCTCTGCTGTCACCTCTGGCCATGTCGGGAACTGTCCAGAGTGGTAGCAAATCCCCATAGAAAACCTCTCCTGCTTTGGACAGTTCCGGTCACAGACAGAGGTGGCAGCAGAGAGTACTGTGTCATACTGGAAAGAATGAACCACTACCTGGTAGGACATTCAGCAGCTGATTAGTACTGGAAGACTGAAGATTTTTAAATAGAAGTAATTTACAAATCTGTATAACTTTCTGACACCAGTTGATTTGAAAGAAAAAAACTTTTGCCAGAGTTCCCCTTTAACATCAAGGAAATCCCGAGGGCTGGCATCCGTACTGGGTTTACAGGGGCTCTAGGGGGCTGGAGAGGGAGAGGGGCCCAATGTTCTAATCTTCACTGTAGTGCAGAGTTAGCGGCCTGAACATCAGAAGACACAGGAGATGGAGCAGGACCTGCACAAAGACAGGAAAGGGTGAAGGACCTAATCACATGACCCAAAGGTCCTTAACCTTACAGCGTGGAGAGCAGCCCCACAGAGAGGAAGAGGTAGAAGACTGAGCTGTAAGTGCTGTGTGTGTCAGTGTCTGAGTGTGTCAGTCAGTATTTGTGCCAGTCAGTGTGTGTGAATCAGTGCTCATCAGTCGGTCAATGTCAGTCAGTGTCAGTCAGTCAGTGTCTGTGTTAGTCGTTCCATCAGTGTCTGTCAGTCAGTGTTTGTGTTGGTCTGTCAGTCAATGTGTGTTTGTGTACGTTAGTGATTGTGCGTAGTGTGTATATGATGGGTGCATAGTGATTGAATAAGGGGCCTACTAAGGCTCTGTCCTGGAAACCCCAATTACTATCCCCCAGAACAAGCTACACCTGGAGACAGAGACTGTCACTACCACTGCACCCCCTTGTTCATTGCTTTGTCAATCAGGAAAATGCTCTTGACCCAGAGGTCCCACTCCTGACATTTTAATGATCCACTTGGTGACCGCAAGCATTACAACGCTCAGCATACTGCCCAAAATACAAGCTTGGGGCAGCACTGTTAGAGCCAAAATAAGGTTGAGTGCAGGTATTCAGGTGATGAATAAAGCACCTACATAATCTTAACAGGTAGAGACGGCAGCATTTCCAATATTATAAATGTTCTGTGTGTTCACATCAGAACAATAAATGCAACTTTTCTATTGGAAGTGCTGCTGTTTCTACCTGTTTAAAACCTATTTAAAATAGCAGCATACGGTCACCATTCACTAAGTCCAGGGTCACCGCACCAACCAGGTATTACACAGCATTTCTATATTCAGAAAGGCATAATATCAACCGTTGTAGGTTCGGCACATGTCCTATCTAAATGAGTGGGGGAAAAGAAAAAAAAAAAATACATTGGCATGATATGCACCTCGCCTTTTGTTCACATTTCCAGAATCTCCTTGAAATCTTTATATAGTTGGTATAGGTTTCTCAATGTAAAATTTTTAATTCAGCTCCTGTCTTTTTATTCACTGCCCACAGTTCAAAAGATAATAATTTAAAAAAAAACTAGGTAAACATAGTGGACTTTTTTTTTTTTTTCACGAGAAACTGTATTGACTGTGCTAGGAGAAATGCCAAGCCCATTTCTTCCCCATGCCCTAGTTGGAGTAAACATTGCCCCGCTTAACAAGCAATATAAATGTGCAATAAAAGATAACTAAGCGGTCACTGGTGAACATCAAACCGATCAGGTGGAACAAGCATAATATATTTAGGGAAAGATGGATCTTGCTGGGATTATATCCCTGCTTCTGATCTTGATCATTTTATCGCTCATCTTCTCCACATGGAACACCCTATACAGGAGATGTAATCTGCCTCCTGGACCAACACCTTTACCCATTGTTGGAAATATCCTGCAGATCAAGAGAGGGGAGATGGTCAAATCGTTGATGAAGGTTAGTTTTGAAGGGGTAGTTCTTAAAATGACATTAACGAATTACACTTAGAATGGCTTTGTATTAGAATCATACATTATATATTATATAGTTCTATATGATACTGATGTAGAGTAAAGTAAAAACCACCTTTAAGTAGCAAAAACCAACTGTATATTCAGGATGAGATCACAACAGATGTTATAAAGTAAAAAAAACAAAAAACTTTTGTGTCCACCTTGAAAACCTGTTACACTGAAAACACTGTTATATAACAGGAGGAGCTGAGCAGAGATTCGTAATTTACTTGTATTAAAAAAAAAAAAAAAACTCAAGTCTTCCAGTACCTATTAGCTGCTGAAAGTCCTGCAGGAAGTGGTGAATTCTTTCCAGTCTGGAGAGCAAGAGAGGTTTTCTACAGGGATTTGCTACTGCTCTGGACAGTTTCTAACACAGACAGAGGTGGCAGCAGAGAGCACTGTGTCAGACTGGAAAGAATACACTAATTCCTGCAGGACATACAGCAGATGATAAATATTGAAAGACTTTAGATTCTTTAAATAGAAGTGAATTGCAAATCTCTGGCACTTTCTAGCACCACATTTCTAGTAACTTCATTACTTCAGCCCTAGAGCACAGAAACACAAAGTACCGACCTACACATGCTACCATAAAGCAGCCACCCACTCTGGGTTATATAGTAATCATGACCTTACCAAACGTATATAAAATTTGCTCACTGTTCTTCTCACTTATGAGCAGCTATTCTATAGTAGTTTGCCTTCTATAAGCATTCAATTGCCTGAACCTTTTAACTTCAAATATGACATTTAGGGCCAGTTCACATGGAGTAAAACTGGCAAAATTCCTCCGCGGAATCCCGCCAGTCTATGGGAGGCTCGCAATCGCTCAAAGAATTGACATGTGAATGAGAGAGGAGGCGCGCAAGTCTCCCATAGACTGCCAGTAAGACACGGAGGCTGGCAGAATTCCGGCCAGTTTTACTCCATGTGAACTGGCCCTGAGGAGACCAGCGCATCTCTTGCGCTGGTCTTAAAAATACCCCACCAGCGCACGAGCATGCAGGATTTATGTAGAGGTGCATTTCTCTGCGCACAAGTGAAGCAGACAACAAATTGTACAAAGGAATAGCTCACTTTTGTTCTCTGCTATTAGCCATTATTACAGTTTGACAACATTCATACATGCCAACATCTATACAACATTTGACCTTGGATGTGGTTACTTGGATCCTTACTAGTGATGAGCAAGCATTATTATTAAAGTATTTATTAAAGGATTCCTTACCTGATTGCACTGATGGCAAAGCTCCTAAGGGCCCTACTAAACAGAGCGATAATCTGCCCAATAAGGCCAATTCGGCAGATCATCGCTTCGTGTAATAAAAACAATGATAAGCCAATGACAACGATCATCAGCTGACCCTGTCTTTTGGTCCTGACCTAAAATATCATGGGCCGCCGACCACCCATCGCTAAGCGTAATAGCGATGCATGGCCGACAGCTCATGAATGTGTAAAAAATAAAAAACTATAAACTCATACATACCTGTCCACACTCCCCGATGTCCCCCTAGCTTCGGCCTGCTCCCAGCAGTATCTGAAGTGACAGGCTGCTCAGCCAATCACTGTCCACAGCACTGCCCCAGTGATTGACTGAGCGCCTTCTCACTTGAGACACTTCGGAAGCTAGCGGGACATCAGGGAGCACAGAGAGGTACAAGAATGTATGGTTCATTAATTTACAAGGGCTGCACGGACATCGCTTAGAAGATATATATACAGCCCTTGCTGTATATTGGCTCAGTAAGCAAGCACCGATCCAGCAGATTGGTGCTTGCTTCCACCAAGTCATTGGCCGGTGCAATACAACCCTAAATAAGAGGATTCACTGCACCAGAGAATCCACTGATACGAACGCCATGCCAGCCAAACTTTTTTTTTATTGATTATATGGACCATGGGATGTATAGCTGATAATAATTGTATGCTGCTTTCCAGTTCAGAAACAAATATGGCTCAATATATACTATATATTTTGGACACCATCGAATAGTTGTCCTGTGTGGTTACGATGCCATCAAGGAAGCATTAATTGACCGGGCAGAGGAATTTTCTGGTCGTGGAAGACAGCCTGCTATTGATCAGTTTGTGGACAACCATGGTAAGTTGGTCACTATTCTATATATTGTAGTACAGTATAATTCCTGTAATGACCAAAGGCCTGCTGCACAGCCCATACACTACTATTCCTATAGCTAGGCAACAACACGCAAGGTGAGTAATTAAATACTTTAATAATTCCAATAAAGAAGAAAAAAAAAGTACAATGCTTAAAAATCACAGACTGGAATTAGGGTCCATTCACACAGAGCAAAATAGGCAGAATTTGAAGTGGAGCCTGCCCAGCTTCAAATTCTGCCTGTCCCATTGTTTCACTGGGATTTCTCGTGCGCCTTCGCTCTCCGCCACCAGCCACTAGTTACAATGGCAGTCTCCATGAGCAAGCCAACGCGAAATGTGTTTTGGAGGCATCAGCATGCGGTAGACAGAAGATAATATCACACTTGACTGGTATATCAGTATCAGGCCATGTTCACACTACGTATATTTTCGTAAAACTACGGCCGTTGTTTCCAATTGCCCTGATTAATACGAAAATATACATTACCTTGCTGTCCGGGATCTCTAGCGACGTCACAAACAACTAACAAGTCAGTTTTCTGCGGCCGCTAATCATTGAATAGCGGCCGCAGAAAACCCTGTCAGTGCAGAATGTGGAGCGAGCTGTTCCGGCCGCACGCTCCATTGTGTGCAGTGGTGAGTTCTGATGCGGGCGTGTACGGATGCACCCGCATCAGAACTCAGCGGGGCTAAAGATCATCTGGCTGGATCTTTAATGATATCGGCCAGTCCGTGACCCGGCCGGTCTCATACACCATGCGTGTGAACATAGCCCCATACTGTAAATGGTTGATGGCATGTGCACTTTGCTGTGTTTTACCAGGCTGTGGGTGGTGCAATAGCATTACTGGCATTGTAACTAGTGGCTGGTAGGGATTTGTGCAATAAGTGTATGGTTACCACTATGGTAGTGTAAATTGTGTACTCATTTGTGTTGCTTAGTATTATATTCCCATTGATTCCCTCTGATGTATTGACAAAACACACAAAAAAAAATTGGTACTAAATGCAGCGCTGTCCCAAAAGGAATCCAAATATGCACCTTGAGAAACTTTAAATATGTCTAATTTATTAACAAAGCACAAAGTTTACACGTTTCAGGAGGTAAGTAAGTCTCCCTTCATCAGAACAGTGCAATATCATCATATCGTCCTTTTGGGACAGCGCTGTATTTAGTACCAATTTTTTTTCGTGTGTTTTGCTGTTACCTTACGGGCCCTGTTGTTGGGAGTATCCCGTCCTCTGTATTTTCGGCTTTGCAGTCCCGGATCCTAGTCACCTACCTATTGCTATATCCTTACGGATTTACAGCTACCCCAGAGGGGTGATATGCCTACAGCCCAAGGGGCACAAAGGTGAGTGGAATCACCCACTCCCCCTATTTTAGTGTCATCTCGGTAAGACACGAGGCGCTGGTGCCCTTGTTTTTTTCTTTCTATTTGCAGTCTGATGTATTGAGTCGCTCTGATATTGCTGTCTTGTGTATGAACTATTTTAACTTGTGTCTGTAATTTTTAAGCATTGTACACCTGGTGTATTGCTGCCTAATTATAAGAACAGTTGTTTTATATTGAGTAGCAATATATTGGGTGTATTCACTACTCACCTGCCCACACTGTAACACCACCACAACCAAAGGCTTCAGGTTGATGTATAGCTGTCAGGTTGGGGACTGGAGGACACAAGACAGGTGAGGCCCTGTGCTGGCACCCACCCTGCTGTCCCTACCGCAACTGCCCTAAATGGCAGCAGATAACTGGGCGGCAGTCCCAAACCTGCACAAGTGACACGGACAAGGCAAACAAAACACAATAATACATGGTCAGCAAGCCAGTTCTGTAACAGTCAGTAGTCAAAGTGCCAAATCAGAAGTCAGAATGGAAGTCAGGAAGCCAAAAACCAGAATCAGGGAACCAGGAATACAATCAGGATAAAAGGGGTAGGTCAAGGGACACTCAGGTACTGAGGCTCTATCGCAGGCAAGGAAGGACACACAGGGTAGGATATTTATGGAGACTGGACTTCCAGCCCCAGACCTCTAAGCAAAGCTGACTGGCGGTACTGGACGCCAGTCCGTAAATGACACCTGGGCCGATTGGCCGGGGGCAGCGAAGCCAATGCTATGGCAACAACAAACGCAATGCTGCCACTTCCCTAGCAACTGGCCGGTCCAGTCATCAGGGATTCCTTTGACATGCTCCTCAAAACCGTCTGCGTGTTCAAACGTATGCTTCAGCATCGACACTTGCGGGAGGACGGCCGTACTCTCCGGCGGTGCTAATAGCCAAGTGTAATGGCTGGCTCTTGACAAGAGCATTCTCCTTGACATGTCCAACTGTACAATGGTTTGGTACTTTTTGCATAACTTGCTGTTCTTTAAAAAGAGCTTGGTGGTGGTGTTACAGAGTGGGCAGATGTGCCAATACAATTTTGTGAATGGCACAGTAACAAGCCCATATTACTTGAATAACATTGCCTCATTGTACCTCTGCATGAATAACACAGGCCTAATTTCAACTTAATGGCTGACAATGCTCCAGCTCATCGAGGTCACATCATTAGGGAACGGCTGCTGGAGACTGGGGGACCTCAAATGAAGTGGCCTACACTTCCTGCAGACCTGAATCCCATAGAAAACCGGATCAGCTAAGTCATAATGTAGGTAACTCTACACCCCAGAACCTCAATGACCTGAGGGCTGCTATTCAAGAAGAGTGGGATGCTTCAGGAGATTTGTGAATAGGATGAGACGACGTTGTGAAGCTGTAATTGATGCTCAAGGGCACGTGACAAGTTTTTGTATCAATAAATTGTTTGACATGAGTAAATGACCATGCTTTTTCTTAGATGCCCTACTGTCATAATATAATATCACCGCGAGGAGAATTTTTTACATTTACCATAAATTTTACCTGCAAGCCAAATATCCCTAACTTTTTGTGAGTAGCGTACCTAAACTATGATTTCTCTTTCAGGGGTAGTTTTCACCAATGGTTCGCGATGGAGAGATCTGCGAAGGTTTTCCATCACAGTTCTAAGGAACTTTGGCATGGGGAAGAAAACTATTGAAGAAAGAATCCAAGAAGAAGCCCGTTTTCTTATTGCAGAGCTTAGATCCCAGAAAGGTACTTGTGTTGGCCATTAGCCAACATGATCATAAGTACGAGAGTAAAGAAGGCAATGGGTTATATTTAGAGATGAGCGAACCGGGTTCAGATTCGAGTCGATCCGAACCCGAACGTTCAGCATTTGATTAGCGATGGCTGCTGACCTTGGATAAAGCTCTAAGTTTGTCTGGAAAACGTGGATGCAGCCAATGACTATCTCCATGTTTTCCACATAGCCTTAGGGCTTTATCCAACTTCAGCAGCCACCGCTAATCAAATGCCAAAAGTTCGGGTTCGGATCGACTCGAGCATGCTTGAGGTTCGCTCATCTCTAGTTATATTCCAATAAGATGCCTAGTGCCAAATGACATATATACACTGAATGACCATAGCAGAAGACTAAAGCTGAACACTGCTTATAGTATTACAGTTGTATTGTTTATTGGCAAGATTCTTACTTATTTGAAGTGTTGTAGCCTTATGATTTATCCCAGCTGATAAAGCTACCTCATAGCGCACAATAATATACTTTATAATGGTTTTAAAGGAAATGTATCACCTACATGTTTTCTGACTATTTTTTTTTTATTTAATTTCTTTCTACATTATTATGAGGCAGCTCTCTTGCCTAAGCTGTTAAGTGTTAACCTAAATGGAAAATATATCTTGGCATGCTCTGTGACCTATGCAGAGGTCATTCTATAGGGAGGGTTAAGCTGAGCTGCAAACAGGATCTTGTCTTTCTTATCTATTGGTGCCACCTCTCACTGTAAGGCCTCTTTCACACGGTGTTCTGCACCTCGATAACTGGAGGAAGATCGCCCTATTTTTTTGCTTTGCCCTCAAGGGTTCCTGGGTAGTCTTGAGCCACATGTTCAGCTTCTCCCCACTGTTCTCATTGACTTCCATTATTAAAGAAAAAATAAAATCTGTCCTTTTTGTTTGTTTGTTTTTTGTGTATATAAAAATGTGGTCAACCACATCTTTGTGTACGTCAAAAAAGGATGTGTTTTGATCAGTTTTTTTTTTAATCTGTTTTGATCTGTATTTATTTACTTACAATGTGAACTACTTCTCTTCTCTCAGTATAGGGGGGGACAAAGCAAGCTCCTTCTCATTCTAGAGTGTTCCCAATGGTGATGCTGTGTAAATGTATTCGTTAATCTCTTACAACCAGAAATGGTGCAATGGTACAAACACAACAACAGCATAACAGTAGCATAAAAATTCTAAGAACAATATAAAAGTACATAAAGGACAAATACATCTGGAAATAGGGCATTATTGATCACCGTAAAATCAAATGCATTCTTTTTTTCTTTTCTCTGTTTTTTTTCCATCAATCTAACCTTCATTTCATTTCTTTTGTTCATGTATGTACATTAAATATTTAGAAAATGAGAAATGCCTTAGATATTTAACTTAATATCTAACAGTTATTTTGTATATTGTTTATACAGAACAATTCATTGACCCAACCAAACTTCTACTTCAGTGTGTCTCAAATATAATTTGCTCCATTGTGTTTGGAGACCGCTTTGAATACAGTAATGATAGTTTCCAGAACCTCCTCACCATGTTTGGGGCTGTATTTATGGATATGAGCAGCACGTGGGGTCAGGTAAGTGACACTACATTTCTCTCTATGGGGCCCTATCAGCTGAAATTCAGTACTATACAAGCAGCATTTTTCAACAGCTGACTTAACACTTTCTACGTGAGAACACAGCACATGTGCATAAATGGTAGTGTAGTGGTTTCAGACCCTGGCCCTGGCGTCTGAGGGTGCTGTTATAGATTTTGCATGAGGACCCAGAAGACTCAGACCACATCTCTGGTGGGCGCTGGACAAACAGTGGAGAGCCGATGCTGTATCAGGCAAAATGGAGCCCATCCCCCACAACTTTGTGCACATGCCTCTTACGCCTGTGTGACACTTTAAAGTGATACTGTATCAACCAACCCTCCCCCCAAAAAACTGCTGGTACTGTCTGTTTGATGAGAGTAAGCCCTTCCCGGTCGTGTCTTTTAAAATGCACCTGGTTCCTTGGTTAAGGTAAAAAATGATCTTTTAATCTGCAGCAGCCGAGCCAATGTGGTGTGGCCTAGAGTGACTGTGCCCTAGGCATGCAACGCCTCTCCCTTCTTCCTCCTTATCATTAGGAATGGCCCTGGCAGGATTTCTCCTATTCACTGCTTGTCTAAACAATGCACATGTGCCACTTTGGATCGTTAAGGCACATGTGCACTGTTTTTACAAGTAATGAATGGGAGAAATCCTAGCCAGGGGCATTGATAATGATGAGGAGAAGAAGAAAGGAGTGGCATTGCAGGCCTAAGGCACAGTCACTCTTCGCCACACCACATTGACTCGGCCGCTGCAGATTAAAAGATAATTTTTTTACCCTAACAAAGGCACTGGGCGCATTTTAAAAGACATGGCTAAGAAGAACCAGTTATTTGGGGGAGTTGGTTGGTGAATACATTATCGCTTTAAGAGGTTGTCCATACAGTGTTTGTTACCTAGTTAGGGCTGCCATGCATAATCTTATTGCTATTTGTATTGGCAATGAGTGAACTAACAGTAGTGTAGAACTTTCTGTTAGTTTATTCATCACATATTTTTATTATTTCTTTGATATTAAAGTTTTGTATTTCTTTACCCAGTTACTGGAAATGCTGCCATCAGTCATGAACTATGTACCTGGACCACACAAAAGAATAAACAAAAGCTTGCTTAAACTCACCGATTTCATCTCAGAACGAATAAAGATGAATGAGGAGTCATTTGATCCCAACTCACCCAGAGATTACATTGATTGCTTCCTCATCAAGCAGCAGGAGGTATGTGCATTAGGGTTAAGGAATGGGTGACCAGCGGCGTTGCTACCATAGAGGCAGGGAAGGCGGTTGCTATGGGGCCCATGGAGGGAGGGGGCCCAGCGAAGATAAGAGCCTCCTGTGTCCTTTTGCTTAACCCCTTATGTACTGAAGTGTGTAAATGACCCAGTGTTCTCTTACATGCTGCAACACAAAAAAGGGTTAATGATAAGCTCTCTGCCTCAGTACTCTGATAACCTCTGACCTCTGTTCTTAGAGGTCAGGGGTTATCAGTGAAGCAGAGAAATAATTGTCTTCTGTATTAACCCTTTGTGTTGCAGCATGTAGGAGAACACTGGGTCACTTACACACTGCAGTAAATAAAGGGTTAAGCAAAAGGTAGTCTGCTCCTGCACCTATGTATATAACCATGAGGCTCTTAATACGCTGTTATAGTTAAATACAGTGTATGGACAGAACAAGCAGACTTTGGCTTTCTCCTCTGCCAGTCACTGTTGTGGCTGTACGCAGGATTCTGCCTCTGGCCACAAGAGATTTTTTCTATATAATATATATATACTGTATATTATAGTGTGTAGGCGGATGGTTTTTTTGCTACAGGGCCCCATGAATCCTAGCTACGTCCCTGTGGGTGACATAACTCAATTTGACTGGGGTGGAATCCTGTGGCCTGTCATCAATATAGCATACCCTTGGCCTCTTTAGTGCCAAGCACATTTTAAAAAATTCAGCTGGAAATTGATAATATACTGGAGTTTACACTAATGGGTGTCAATTAGAGATGAATGAACCGATTTTGTTTTGCTTTGTACGCTTGTATCCCTCAGGCTGTCTGCTCTGTGCAGAGGAAGGCTCTCTAGTATCCACATTTCATAGAGTGTTGAGAAGAAAACACATGTGGTAGAATATACTTTTACCAGTATAATTGATTTTAACAGTGTAATTTATTTAAAAATATTGCCAAGCCCACAAAAAAATAACCTGTGTTCATTTATTTAGCCAAACGGGCTAAATAATCCTTCAGATTCGGATGCCATTTTCGATTTTTGAATCGCTAAAATGGCCTGCAAGGTTTAGTCTCCTATGACTGTCACTAGCCCCTTTTAAGCACTTTAAAGGGCTTATCCAGTGCTACAAAAACATGGCCACTTTCCCCCTACTGTTGTCTCCAGTTTGGGTGGGGTTTTGAAACTCAGTTCCATTGAAGTAAATGGAGCTTAATTGCAAACTGCACCTGAACTGGAGACAACAGTAAAACGTGGGAAACGGGGGAAACGTGGCCATGTTTTTGTAGCACTGGATAACCCCTTTAATGTCAAGCTGGCCTTTGTAATATTAAAGCCATTGCAATTTATGCATTGTCAGATTATTTTGCTTTCTAAAATAAATAAAAAATTGCAAAGATTAGCTATTTGCCAGATAGTGCTTATACGGGCACAGTAGAAACAGAATATTCCTGGATTTTGAAATATTAGCCACAAAAAAAATATATTTTTTGCAGCTTTGCAACAGATTTTATGGTTGTTGTAGGTCCAGTGATAGCAACAGTATGAAAGATGGAACTGGTTGTTTAGGCTGTGCATACCATTTTGCAGTTATGTGTCTGCTTGGCAAAGCGGTTAGAATTGTCTTTATTGAGGCGGAGCGAGCAGCAGATGGAGTAGGACGTGCAGAGGAGAGCTCCTGACCCACGCAGCTTACACAGAAGACCCCTTCACTCCTAAGGCACCCAGTACATGGGGAAATCTACCAGGAAGTCCTCAAAGGCACCCTCCGCTACCCCCAGAGCCGGTTTGGGGGTCTCACCCATAAAAAGGTAGTTTGCCTGCCTCAGTACCGCGGCCCCTCTCTCCCCTAGCCCTCCTCCCTCAGCGCTGCGGAGATCGAGGAGAGCCCGCACCCGGCCCCGCACTGATCCCCCTGCTGCTGACTTACCCCACGGACGAGCGGGAGCTCCGACAGCGGGGGAGACCCCTCCAAGCACCCCGGCTTTGCCCACGCAGCCCTCTCCTCGGCAGGCGCCAGAAGACCCCTCGGCTCCGGGCCCGGCGCCATCTTGCCGTCACGTGGGACGAACGCAGTGCCGGCTGGGTGACCTGCACGGAAGCAGCCCGGACAAGCAGACCGGCTTCCTTGCGCTGACTCCCGCGGTCGGTGGCTCTCTGTTGCCCACCCCATCTGAGGAGAGAGCAGGGGGGAACTGTCGTGGTGGGAGCCCGCCATCTCCCCCCCTGAGAACTGTGCCACCACGATCCCCTGCACGGAGGCTAGGGACTGTGCCTCACTGCGGCTCACCAGATAGTGTGCACCTGCTGGGCACCCCCACTCAGCTCCTGCAACCCTTCCATCGGCCTGACAGACCGGATTGCCCACCATTAACCCTCTCAGGACTGATAAAGGGGACTCCCCCCCCCCCCCTCACTACGTGCAGCCTCCATCACTGAGGCCCAAGCCTATAGCTCTACCATGGCTTCCCAGCCTAAATCACAGAGAGCTGAAAAAGGGCGCCTGGCGACACGGGCTCTCACCCATGTAGCTGCTGAGATCCATGCCTCCCCTGCTGACCCCCTATACCCGCTGGGGGCGGATAGCTCTCCCTCAGGGATTTGGCCCATGGCCCAGGACTCGGACACTGACTCTCTCACCCCTAAAGGGGCCTCCATGCAAGATGTCCGCCACCTCCTATCTCAACTTCCTACAAAAAATGACTTCCTTTCATTGATTTCAGAGGTCAAGAAAGCGTGTATTGAAATATCTGAAGTGCGAAAGGATATCCAGCTGATTACGACTAGAATGGAGACTCTAGAGGATGATCATGACGCTACCAGGGGCTATATAGCACAATTACAATCCACGGTTTGCTCCCAAACTTCCGCCCTGAGCGACATGCAAAGACACCTTGAGGATTTGGACAATAGGGGGAGGCGGAATAATGTAAGGGTTCGGGGCTTACCAGAGGCTACGCGAGATGAGGATCTACCTGAGACTCTGGAGGCTATCTTTAACTCCATCCTGGGGGAGCCTGCATCCCACAAAGTGAAGCTTGATCGGGCTCATAGGGCCCTACGGCCACGGTCCTCCTCTGGTGTTCCCAGGGACGTAATTTGCTGTGTGCATGATTTTCAGCTGAAGGAGCGTATAATGAACACGGCAAGAAATATGCATAATCTGGAGTTTGATGGGGCCCCAATTCAGCTATTCCCAGATCTCTCGTGGATCACCCTGCAGAAACGACGTTTGCTCCGCCCCCTCCTGACCTTGCTGAGGGACAATGACATTACCTATAGGTGGAACTTCCCATTTGCCTTATCTGCCCGCAAAGATGGACGCTCTGCTGTTCTGCGGGACCTCTCGGATCTTACTCGATTCTGT
Source organism: Dendropsophus ebraccatus (assembly GCF_027789765.1). Classification (NCBI taxonomy): domain Eukaryota; kingdom Metazoa; phylum Chordata; class Amphibia; order Anura; family Hylidae; genus Dendropsophus; species Dendropsophus ebraccatus. The sequence goes on from NC_091463.1 coordinate 76,582,675, forward strand.
GACACTCTGAATATCCGAGTACCCAAGATTGAGGAGTGGACTCTATCACCGCCGCCCCCCCCTCTTCCTCCGGTCTGGCAACAGGTGGGGCAAAAGAAGCGTCGACGTCGATCTGGAACTCTGTCTCCTGGTCATCGGTCCTCCCATGGGACCCCCACCTGAACCCATAGTAGCTTGAAGCTAGAGGACTTGGGTTCGATTATGTTTGCCTTAATGCATTAACTGTATTCTTATTGCAATTAGGGTCTTCTCATTGGTTTTTGAAATGTGCATTTTCTTCTCTCTGCTGCGTGGGTCTGCTCTGTAGACCGGAGTTTGTTTCTCTTTCTGCTCTCTCCTCCCCTGTCCCTATTCTTCCGCCTCCGTTGGGGTTCAGGCTTTCTCCTTGTGAGTTTATCTCCCTGGCTTTTTCTTTACCCCATTCCCTACGTTTGGTGTATGGGGCATTGGCCTTGTGCCTTCATTGTAATGTTAATACTTTACCCCTATGGGTTAGTCTTGCCTGTGTCTTCCCTTGCCTTCCCTACCTTGTCTCTCCACAGTTATGTCCTAGTTTACAGATCTCCAGTCCGGCAGCGTCTCTGCCAGGTCGAATCTACTGAAGGTACTCCTCCTGCAGGTCTTTGTTGCACCCTGGAGCCGGGTGAGCCTCCATATGGGCAAGTATCCTCCCGTTATTGCTCCCAATGATTAAGTGTATCTCTATTAATGTGAAAGGACTAAATTCTAATGTTAAGAGGAGACTGGCACTGAGAGAATTGAAGGAGGCCCAGGCCGATGTAGCTTTCCTGCAGGAAACACACTTTGATCACACTGCTAATTTTAGGTTTGCCCAGCATCAGTATCCTCAGGTGTACTCTGCCTCGGCGGGTGGTAAATGTGCGGGGGTGGCTATTTTAATATCACGGCACTGCCCTTTGCAGGTGACTTCCTCCTTTCAAGACCCAGGGGGGAGATATGTTATTGTGGAGGGTACTGTTCAGGGGCGACCGGTTCTACTCTGTAATGTGTATGCGCCGAAACGCACTCAGATTCCCTTTCTCCGCAGGGTCCTCAAGCGAGTGGCTGCCTATCCACCATCGCCACGTGTGATTGGAGGGGATTTTAACCTTCCCATGTCTGGGATAATGGATAGGCACTCTGTTGCAGGTACGCCTCCATCTCCTGAACTACTTAGAATTTCTAAGGAATTTAGGAAGCTAATTCGTACCCACAATCTTTATGATCTGTGGCGCATTGATCAACCTGCGGAGCGCTCCTATACATTCTATTCTCATCCCCGTCAGACGCATACTAGAATCGACTACTTCTTTGGGAACGTGCCGACTGTGCGTTTGTTAAAGGGTGCCTACATAGGGCCGATCTCCTGGTCGGACCATGGCCATGTCGCCATATCATTGGCCTCTCTGCTATCCCCTACCCGCTGCTGTCATTGGAGGCTAAATGAAACACTCTTGAAGACTGAGATTCATAGGGACTCTATAAAAGAATGCATTTCCACATATTTTAGGGAAAACGAGGGCACGGTTGGGCTGCAGTCCACCCTATGGGAGGCTCATAAGGCGGTAGTCAGAGGGCACTGTATCGCACTAGGCTCCCGACTTAAAAAAGACACCCAGGCACAAGCACAGACTGCTAGGACGGAGATAGCGACACTTGAACGGAAGTTGACTGATCAGCCCACCCTTGGGACACTGCGTAAGCTCATAGCGGCTAGAGCGCGCCTAAAGGACCTTCTCATGCACAAGGTGGAGCGTCTGTTGCTCTACTCTAAACAGAGATTTTATGAGAAGGGGAATAAAGCCCACACATTGCTGGCACGCATGCTTTCTGACCGCTCGGCCGCTCAGACCCCGCATGTCCTCAAGGATCATATGGGCAATCCTACGTATCATCCCCGGGATATTGCCTCTGTATTCTCTCACTTTCTCTCTAAACTGTACTCCCTCCCCTCCACCTTGCCCTCGGACCCTGGGGCCCGCCAGCGGCGGATACGGGACTTCCTTAAGGACTGTCGGCTTCCGACCTTACCCTCAGAGGCACTAGAGGAGCTTAACGCCCCAGTTACCACGGAGGAACTTCAGGAGATTCTGAAGTCCCTGCCGTCTGGCAAAGCCCCGGGCCCGGACGGCTTTACGTATCTTTACTATAAAACTTTTTCTCCTCTTCTTCTACCTCACCTTGTCCTTTTGTTTAACGCCTTTATGCGAGGGGAACGGATGCCTACCCCCCCTTCTCCATTCATATATTACCCTTATCCCTAAGCCGGGGAAGGATCCGTCGGACTGTGCTAACTATAGGCCGATCGCGCTACTGAATTCTGACCTCAAATTGTATACTAAGTTGTTGGCGACCCGACTGGGGTATTGGCTCCCCACTCTCATACACAAGGACCAGGTTGGTTTTGTGCCTGGACGCCAGGGGGCAGATAATACCCGCAGGGCTATAGATCTCATTGACGCAGTGAATAAGCAGACGGGACGGGCTCTGATGCTGAGTTTGGACGCGGAAAAGGCGTTTGATCGCCTTAGTTGGCCTTTCCTCTTTGAGACCTTACGCTACTACGGCATCTCGGGCTCGTTCCTGACTGCAATTCATGGCCTCTACACTAACCCTACGGCCTCGGTTAAATTACCCAATCAATTGTCTAGTCCCTTCCAGATCCACAATGGCACGCGCCAGGGGTGTCCTCTCTCACCGTTATTATTTGCATTGTGCATAGAGCCCCTGGCGTGTGCCATTCGGAACAACCCTAATATCCGGGGAGTGAGGGTGGGGGATAGGGAATTTAAAATTATGCTTTTTGCAGATGACATCCTGCTGTCTCTGACGGACCCTCTCACTACCTTGCCTGTCCTCCACACCCTCCTGACCTCTTTCGGCCAGCTGTCTGGTTATAAGGTTAACACGACTAAGACTGAGGCCCTTCCTATTAACCTCCCTCAAGCCCAAGTTGTGCACTTGCAGGCCAACTATAAGTATAAATGGTCTACATCGTCCTTAAAGTATTTGGGTATTAAGCTCACACCCTCGTATGATACTTTATATGCTGCAAACTTTCCGCAGCTGTTTAAGGATCTCAGGATTCTCCTGGGGAAGTGGGCCTCCCAGTATATCTCCCTCTTGGGTCGCATAGCCTCGGTGAAAATGACCATTTTACCGAAACTCCTATATTATTTTGAAACCCTTCCTGTCCGAGTCCCCCTGAGTGAACTGAAAGCACTGCAGGCGGCGGTCTTTCGTTTTGTATGGGCTAATAAGCGACATAGGGTGCCTAAATCAGTGATGATGCATAATAAGTCCCAGGGGGGCCTGTCCACCCCCAACATCCTCCATTATTATTGGGCCACACACCTGCGCCAGATCTCAGGTTGGGCGTCCCAAAGCACGTTTAAAGTATGGGCGGTAATAGAAAAACTGTGGTTGGCTCCTGTTCACCCGAACTCCTATCTGTGGTTTTCTGCCCCTCCCCCCATTCCCTCCTCTTCCACGCTTGGCCCGATTCTCTTTACTAGACAGATATGGACCACGTGCGCAGCTCGGTTCGGCCTTTACTCTCGGGCCTCTCCTCTCATGTCCTTCTTGCTAACGCCCGCCCTCGAGATAGGCATGTCCCCCTCAGTGGTGAGACATTGGATAGATAGAAGGTTGTTCCACTATGCGGACATCGTGGACCCAGTGACGCGAATCCTCCAGCCCTTTGACAAGCTCAGGGACAAGTACGACCTCCCTAGGTCGGAGTATTTTTCCTACCTGGCCATACGACATTATATGCACTCCATTTTTGGGTCATTCACAGTCTCGAGGCCCACAGCCTTTGAGCAGTTGATAAGGGCTGGAGGATCCACCAGAGGCCTCATCTCGGCCATATACCAAATTTTGAACTCTCCTGTGGGGGATATGCCTGTTCGACACAAATACATGGATAGATGGGAGGCTTCACTGGGTAGAGTGATCTCCCCCGAGCTGTGGCAGGTGATTTGGAGCAGGGCGGCCTCTTCTTCTATCTGTACAAATTATAAGGAGACCCACTACAAGTTCCTGATGCACTGGTATCATACCCCTGAATTGCTACATAAATTGAATAGCAGTATTCCCTCGGCCTGCTGGAGGTGTAATGGTGGGGTGGGTACCCTGCTCCATGTCTTCTGGGACTGCCCGCTTATAACGGGCTTCTGGCTTCAGGTGGCTGCAATGCTTTCATCAGTCTTGGAAGTTTCGGTCCCTTTAGATCCCTTAACATATCTTTTTAATGTTACGCCTAAAACACTAGGTAAAAAACCTACCAAACTGATGCTACAGATACTTACAGCGGCTAAGACCCTCATCCCCCGCAACTGGAAGCGGACATCCCCTCCATCATTTGAGGACCTACTGGCTAGGGTAAAAGAAATCAGGGGCCTCGAAAGACTCACCGCATCTCTGAACAACCAACTTCCATTGTTTGAATCGGTTTGGGCTCCCTGGGAAGCTTACTGTGGGCGCTCTGGAGTATCTCACTAATAGAGTAGAGTATTGGATAGGTTGATCTGTACCTCCCCCCCCCCTCCTTTTTCCCTGCTTTTCCTTTATGTGTTTTCCCTAAGTCTGCGTGTATTTGTGTTTTTACCCTTAGTTATACTTTGTGGTGGGGCTACATATTGTTTTTGATAAAACTGCATAGGTGTATTGATGGTTCTGGCTGATATATGTCTATTACGGTTAGCAATGTTATGTGTCTGTTTTCTAACTTTGCATTTAGCCATACACCCACATTGGTATGTGTTTGGTAGCCCTATCTACCTGTTTACCTTGTTTTTCTTCTAAAAAATGTCAATAAATATTACATTTATAAAAAAAAAGAATTGTCTTTATTTAGGTGTAATTGCTGCTTTTGTGCTTTGTGACCTTTATAAGCCGCAAAGCTTTTTCCTGGCTAGGAACGGTGGTGTTGGCTCCTGTTGAGACACATGGCTGGCAGACATTTGCTCAGTGATAGCAGTGTCAGGCTTGGTACACAACAGGCTTGGTTGATGACCAATTTCATTCAGTCCTCATGCTGGTTTGGAGAGGAGAGATATGGTAACAGTTTATCTTAATATCTAACTGGTCCATCTACCTAAACTAAAATAGTATCAGATGCAATAGCAATTGTATCACAAATTCCCAGAGATGAATGAAGGTAAAAAGATAGATAGATAGATAGATAGATAGATAGAAATTTCCTATTTTATTTTACATTGTAAAATTTCCAAGGCTTGGAGCAACACAGTACATGGTTTAAATTGTCATGTATACACAGGCTGCTGTACCACATTGGAGTATACATGTGTAATGTACACATGGTAAATTTACTTCCGGTAAATAAAGGGGTGATTGTGAAATGAATTGTTTAAAGCTGAACATAAAGCAAAGCTAAAAACATATCACATACTGTAGCAAGACTCTGCATATGTCTACAGTGGTTGTGTAAGTGCCAATGTCTGCCTCTGTTACATACACAATGTCACTGACCCCTTTCTTCTTGATAAGGCTTTTTCTCTCCTTTTCTTCACAAATAACACACTGACTGACTGCCTGTCTAGTTACTCCAACGCTGAATGTCTATAGATTTCTGGACTATATGAGAGAGCTCTCTGTTCATTTACTGTAAGCTCTGCTCTGCAAATGACCACTCTCCCTGACTACACCAGACCTCAGCATTATACACTTCATCACTCTTCCCCATACCACCTTACCATTATGGTTGTAAATTCTTTCATCTCATTGCTATGTGCTCTGCAATGTCTTTCAGTTACATCCATCAAAATGTTTGGATTTGCAGAAATCTGAGTACTGAGTACTGATAATTTCTGGTCCAGTCTGGTCCTCTTTTAAAGGGGTTATCTATAATTAGAAAAACATAGCTTTGTCTTTATTCCAAAAACAGCTGGAGTTGGGGACACCTAAAAAGGCAGGCAGGAACACAGCAGGACTTACGGCTGGAACCAGGACAGCTACCACAGGCAAGAGTCACAGGCAGAAAACCTGGGACCACAAGCTATGGATAGCATTCAAAGGGGGTCAGGAGAGGTTCAACATTTATAGGTAAGTGTGTTAAGTGTTCAACCAATTAAGGTTGCACTGCCCTTTTAAATTAGCAAAAGCTGGCGCACGTGTGCCTGAGGAAGAGGGGATGCTGGGAAGACATAGTGCAGGAATGCAGAGCTATGAGACAACCCAGGGACCAAACAGGAGGTAGTGGCAGGTGCTGGCATGTGGTGTCCGAGCAGCTGGGGTTGGGGGTGGCCTGCAGCCCTAACAGTACCCTGTCTTTAGCCTCCCCCTTTTTCTTGCCTGCAGGAATTTCTTGATGTGATCTCGATCCAGGATGTTGGCTTCAGGCTCCCAGGACCTCTCTTACAGACCAAAACCCTTTTAATTAACCAGAAACAACCATCATCCTTTAATCGTCTTCATTGCCAGGATGTTCTTGAGAGCGTACATTTTAGAGGAGACAGCTTGCGAAGGAGAAGAGATGAGCCTTTGGGAAAAAACAATTAAGGATCACCATATTTAGGAAGGAGGTGGAAGGAGTTCAGGATCTGCATGGTGGGGGCCAAACAGAGTTCAAAAGCAACTGGATTGAGGTGCTTCAGTAACGTAAATGGTCTATAAACTTGGCAAACTGCCAGACTTTGTCACTGTGAACAAAGTTATGGCAGGTCTCCTCCTTTTGTCTGCCTGGTACTTCACGGCAGGTACCTCACAGGATGAAGATAGAGGCAATGGAGGACAAGGATGTTGCTCGAGACTATAAAGAATGGAGACATGCCTGTGGAACTCGAGTCCAGATAGTTATAGAAAAACTCTGCCCACTGGAGCAGATTTGACCAGTCGTCCTGGTGGGCAGAGATAAAGTGATGGAGATAATTTCCTAGTATCTGGTTAACCCTCTCGACTTGCCCATTGATCTAAGGGTTATAGACTGAAGAAAAATCTACATTCACTTGAAGTTGGGAACAGAGGGCACACCAAAACCTGAAAACAAATTGAGATCCTTTATCCAAAAAACAGTCTGTAACAACCTAGATGACAGTGTTGCCTGCAGAAGGAAGAGGGTTATTGACAAAGTTTGTGGCAATATGTGCCCAAGGACAAACTGAAACGGGCAAGGGCTGAAGCAGACCAACCAGCTGGTCTCAGATGGGAGATCTTGTTTTGGACACAGGAGGTGCAAGAAGCCATGTAGTCTATGATGTGGTTGGATTGACTTGGCCACCAGTAGTGATGGGAGATAAGCTGCCCAGTCTTACAGGTTTCAGGATGCCTGAAGATCAAGGAAAAGTAACCCCATTATAAAATTGTCCTTTTGAACACTGGGCACACATAGGTCTTGCCAGGAGGGACATTATGAAAAACTAAAGAACCTACTGGCACCAAACGTTCAGGTGGTATAACATGGTGTGGGGCATCCTCTTGACTAAGAAAATCAGAGGCTTGAGAGAGCGCATCAGCATTCAAATTCTTCTTCGCTGGTCGAAATTTTATGACAAAATTGAACCGGGAGAAGAATAGGGACCACCTAGCTTGCTTGGGATTAAGTTGCTGGGCAGACTGAAGATCTTCAATCTGGCAAAGGTTTGTTCAGCTTCGTCTGACCACTACTTGGGATTAGCATTTTTTTTTATTTTGAGCCACAATCAGTGTGACTAGGGTGGAAAAGTGTGGAATAAACTGTCAATAGTACTTGGCAAAGCCCAGGAACTGTTGTAACACTCTTAGTGGGTGCGTAGCCACTGAAGAACCGTCGAAAGCTTTGCTGGAAACATTTGCAGACCACAGTCAGACACGATGTACCCAAAAAAGGAAGGCTATACTAATGGACCATGCACTTCTCCAACTTGGGCAATTGGCTCTTATTCATCACAGCACCTAATGTACATGCCCCGTGTATGATTTGAGGAGTAGACCAGAATGTCATCCAGTTACATGATGAGACAGGTGTAGAGGAGATCTCAGAAGGTGTCATTGGTAACTCCTGGAAGACTGCTGGGGCATTATGCAAGCCAAAGGGCATGATCAGGTATTCAAAGTGCCCATCCCTGGTGTTGAAGACGGTCTTCCATTCATCACCTTTATGGATCCAGAGTAGATTGTACACACTCCTGAGGTCCAATTTCATGAAGATCTAGGCTCCACGAAGATGGTAGAACAACTCAGATCAGTGGCAGGGGATGTTGATTCTTCAACGTATCCTTATTGAGGCCTCGGTAGTGGAAGCAAGGCCGAAGGACCAGTCCTTCTTCTGTACAAAGAAGAAACCGCCACCTGTTAGTGAGGTGGACTTGTGGATGAAGCATTTATGCAGGTTTTACTTAATGTAGGCAGACATGGTTCAGTTTCCCGGACTGAGAGTGGGTACACTCTACCATGAGGAGGCATCATGCCAGGAAGAAGGTCTATGGGGCAATCGTATGGCCAATCAGGTGGTAGCATGTCAGCCTCCTTTTCTGAGAAGACATCCACCAAATCTTGGTATTGAGCCGGAAGGCCAGGCAACGGCTTGGAGGAAACTGAATGACTTCACTCAGTGATTGCAGAATCATAGTCCAGGAAGACAGTGGACTGGAAATGCTGCCCAGAGGGAGCAGAGACCGTGACCAGAAAAGACAAGCTTTGAGAGGATGCATTCACACCTTGGGAGGTCTCTCCTACCCAGCCTAGGTGCAGGAGTTTCTCAGCCGCTGTGGACGCTGAGGGCAGTTCAGGCGGAAGTGGTCAGGCTGGAACAATAGAGGCATAGGTTTTGCTCCTGACAGTGAGTTCTTTTCTCTGGAAAGCTGATGCCAGCAAGAACGTGTGTCAAAGGCAGAGCAACTCGCGTTCTTGACTTCCTTATCCCTCTCGGAGAACTTGACCCCTTAGTGACCGCCATGCTGCCTTTTCATGGCGGCCACTAATGGGCTTTATTCCAATGCGTACGCCTTTTAACGGCGTACGCATCGGAATAAATTACCGCCCGGCGGCGGCTGCAGGACAGGGGATCAGCGGTCAGTGTGACCGCTGACACCCTCCTGTAACTGCCCGGAGCGGAGGATTCTCCGCTCTGGGCAGTTTAACTCGTTAAATGCCGCTGTTAAAGCGGTGTGTACCGGACGGCGCCGTAGGTCCACTTACATGATCGGAGGTCCCGAGGCGCCGTCCGGTCCCTCCGACGTCTCTATGGTAACTCCGGGGGCCTAATGAAGGCCCCGGGCTTACCATGGATAAGCCATCCTGCTGACAGGGGTGGCTGTGCTACTGCCTGTCAGCAGGATGGTCACATGACACAATACACTGTGCTGCAGAAGCAGTACAGTGTATTGTATACTGTGATCTAAGTCTTACACTAGTGTACAGTAATGTACACTAGTGTAAAAAAGTAAAAAAAAGTGCACCAAACACGATCCCCCCAGTCCCCCCCCATAATAAAAATGCATTACATTCCCCATACACTATACAACATTACATAAAATGATCAAAAACACAAATCCTATACATATTTGGTATCGCTACGTCTGTAACGACCCAATCTATAAAACGATATCAATAATTATATCGCACGACACACGCTGTAAAACAAAAATAAAAAAACAGTACCAGAATAGCTGTATTTTATCAATCTGCTTTAGAAAATACGTCATGACTCAAAGAGACCAAAAAGTCATATACATATAAAATTTGGTATCAATAGAAACTACAGATCTTCCCGCAAAAAATAAGCCCAAAACCAGCTCTGTCGCGCAAAAGATAAGAACGCTATGGATCTTGCAATGTGGCGACAGTTTTTGTGGGTTTTGGCTAGGAAGATAGTTTCTATTGCGCCAAAGTGGTAATAGTTAAAAAAAAAACTACACAAATGTGGTATCGATGTAACCCTAGTGACCCAGAGAATACATGTATTATGTTATTAGTGACCGCCGATATGAATTTTTATGGCGATCACTAATGGGCTCTATTCTGCTGCCATCAGCTCTTTATGGAGATGGCGCAGAATAGTGCAGCGGCGTCGGTAATGCCCGCAGCCCCCTTCTCTCAGCTACCGGAGGTCGCTGAGAAGTTGGGGCAGAGTGTGGGCTCAGTCCCGGCCAGTCCCCGCACCGACGATCGCCGTTATTACCAGTATAACGGCGGCCACCAGTAACGTGCACTACATGCTTTCATCTCCTTTCACCGTTAATCCACAGTGAGAGGAAATGAATGTCCCCCCCCCGTCCCCCCCGGAATAACCTTAGTGTTCACAGTGATTAATTCCTTAGGGTACAAACACACTTGCCGTATCGGCAGCGAGTTTCTCGCTGCGTATTCGCAGTGAGACTCGCTGAGGATCCCGGCCCTGTGTACTCAATGGCAGACAAAGTCGCAGCAGGGATGACATCCCTGCTGCGAGTTTGTCCAAAGGCCGACCCATTAACCCCCCGGCTGCCGGAGACTATACATCACATGGTCCCGACTATACATCACCTGATCCTTCGCTGATTCCAGGCACGTCCCGCTCAGCTAATCAGTGCGCTGCCCCACCACAGTACTGATTGGCTGAACGGGCAGTGAAGACGTCGGGAGCCCCGTAGCCGGGATCAAGTGTAATATAGTCTCCGGCAGCCGGGGAGTTAATGGGGCGAGCTGCGGACAAACTCGCAGCAGGGATGTACATCCCTGCTGCGAGTTTGTCTTCCATTGAGTACACATGGCTGGGATCCTCAGCGAGTCTCACTGCGAATACGCAGCCAGAAACTCGCTGCGGATACGACAAGTGTGTTTGTACCCTTAAAAAAAGATCAAGCTCTCATTCTCTCCACCACCAGAGGTGGCGGAGAGCATGGGGCAATGATCAGGGACTAGCCAATGTGGTCCTGGCACAAATGATCAGCGGTATATACTATATACCACTGATCACTTGTTCCAAATGCTTCCTGCACTTTTTGTCCCGTCACCAAAAATCATTGGTGATGGGGTAAAAAGTCAAGTGCCCTAGATTACCTGTAACCACCTCGCATTACCTGTAACCATCCCGCATTACCTGTAACCATCCCGCATTACCTATAACCACTCCGCATTACCTGTAACCACCCCAGATTACCTGTAACCACCCCACATTACTTGTAACCACCCCAGATTACCTGTAACCACTCCGCATTACCTGTAACCACTCCACATTACCTGTAACCACTCCGCATTACCTGTAACCACCCCAGATTACCTGTAACCCCCCCAGATTACCTGTAACCACCCCAGATTATTCATAACCACTCCAGTTTACCTGTAACTGCTCAGATTACCCGTAACCACCTCAGATAGCCAGCAAACACCCCCAGATTGCCTGTAACCACCCCAGATTACCTGTAACCACTCCGCATTACCTGTAACCACTCCACATTACCTGTAACCACTCCGCATTACCTGTAACCACCCCAGATTACCTGTAACCCCCCCAGATTACCTTTAACCACCCCAGATTATTCATAACCACTCCAGTTTACCTGTAACAGCTCAGATTACCCGTAACCACCCCAGATAGCCAGTAAACACCCCCAGATTGCCTGTAACCACCCCAGATTGCCACAGGCTACCCATAAGCACTACAGATTACCACAGATTGTCCGTAACCACCCCAGATTGCCCATACCCACCCCAGAATGCCTGTCACTCCTCCCCCAGATTGCCCGTCACTACCCCAGATAGCTGGTAAACACCCCCAGATTGTCCGTTATTACCCCATATAGCCAGTAAACACCCCCAGATTGTCCGTTACCACCCCAGATAGCCAGTAAACACCCCCAGATAGCCGGTAAACACCCCCAGATAGCCAGTAAACACCCCCAGATAGCCAGTAAACACCCCTAGATAGCCAGTAAACACCCCCAGATTGCCCGTAACCAACCCAGATAGCCAGTAAACACCCCCAGATTGCCCATAAACACCCCAGATTGCCACAGACTGCTCGTACCACCCCAGATTGCCCATAAACACCCCAGATAGCAAGTAAACGCTCCCAGGTTGCCCGTCACTACCCCAGATTACCTGTAATCTCATTTAAAAAATTTTTAGCACCTGCGCTATTCTAATAACCGATACTAGCTGCAGTTTTGCAAAATGACGCTCCTTCCCTTCTGAGCCCTACTGCGTGTCCAGACAGTGGTTTATGCCCACATATGGGGTACCGTTGTACTCAGGAGAACCTGCTTTACAAATTTTGCAGTGCATTTTCTCTCCTGTTTCTCGTGAAATTGAGAAATTTCAAACTAAACAAACATATTATTGAAAAAATTAATTTTGTCTGTGTAGAGACAGGGACACAGTGCAGGTATGCAGAGAGATGAGACGTCCCAGGGGGCTAAAGAGGAGTCGGCGCTGGGCCCTGGCATGTGGGCTCTGGCGTTCTTGTGAGCAGAGGAGAGCAGGGCAGTAATGACCACTAGGCACCCATGGTCATGGTCTGGCACCTTGCAGGGAGGCAGCACCATGGAGCAGGGGGAAGGAAACAACTTTTTTTTTTTCTCCCACCTCCTAGCGGGGTGTTATCCAGTCACAGTATGGCTGTATTTTTCAGGTCTGGTGTGGCAGTGTTAAATATGATGCTTGGAGCTATTACCTACCAATCTACGAATCCTGTGGTGAGAATTCCTACAGACAATATGCAGACAGCTGTAATCATTGATTCAATGTGAAATCAATTTCCTCCCCAGTAGTTATGTGCTGTTATCAAGATAAGTGGCCATATGCCTATTGGTAACTACATGAGGGTCTACTTTCGGCTGCATGTGGTGACATACAGTAAATGTGGGAACACAGCCTAAGACTGATCAGATATCAATATGATGTTCAGAAACTAGAAAATCCTAATGCTAATTGGTGCCTAGGGCAGCAGCTGTTAATATAGCCCTGCGGGAGAACGCTGCCCTAACATCAGTTGTGAAACTGGTATGAACTGAAAGTAAGTTTGCCATTGTAACTATGAGATGCTCAGTGAGTCTTATTGAGTTACATTGAAGGGTTATCCAGTGCTACAAAAACATGGGCACTTTCTTTTAGAGACAACACAACTCTTGTCTCCAGTTCAGGTGCGGTTTGCAATTAAGCTCCATTCACTTCAATGGAACTGAGCAGCAAAACCCTGCCCAAGCTGGAGACAAGAGTGGGGCTGTCTGTGGAAGAAAGTAGCCATGTTTTTGTAACGCTGGATAACCCTGTTAAAGGAGTTTTCCAGGATTAGAAAAAACATAGCTGCTCTATTCCAGAAACTGGGTCTAACTTTTAAGAATGACACTGCATGACACTTTTTTTTTTTTTTTAGGAAAAAGACAATCCTAACTTTGACAGGAAAAACATGATAATGACCATACTCAACTTGTTTTTTGGTGGGACAGAAACAGTCAGCTCTACTTTAAGACATGGGCTCCTGATACTTATGAGGTACCCCGAAATACAAGGTTGGTGTTAAACTAATAGTTCAATATGGGCCATTTTTCTTAAGGATCCCTCAGTGATACGTTAATCACGAGTTTTCCTGGAGCTAGCATCACCTATGATCAGTTCTAAACTGTAGAAGAACCTAGCATTACAATGGAATACCTCTGTGGTGCCATCACAGGGCAATTAAAGTATTAAACAGTTTTTATTTAAAGTCCCATTGTCATTTTAAAAACTTTTGACATGTCATAGAGACAAGTGACAGATCTCCCCCCTGCGATGTGATCAGGAGATCTGGTATACTGGCCGAGCCAGGGCTCAGCGTCGGAATGACGCTGATCCCAGCTTGGCAATCCATGTGTCTGGTCTGCAGCAGAACAGTATAAGAGAACACTGATCTGATGGATCAGTGCTCTATTATATAGACAGCATTGATCTCAAGGGGAGATCATTGCTGTGTATATAGAAGTCCCCCAGGGGGCTTCTAATTAATGTATACTTCCTTGACTATATACATCATACTACATACATATTCCTAGAGAGCCTACTTACCAGACTATTACAAAATATAAAAGTGTTATAAGAATGGGAATAGAGTAATTATAAGAAACACTTAGGGGGACATGTATCATTTGGCGTATCTTTGATTTTCGGCGGAAAGTGCCGTTTTGCGAATATTTTATTCGCAAAACGGCCATTTTGCGAATAAAATATTCGCAAAATGTCACTTTCCGCCGGGTACGTTGGGGGGGTCGGGGAGGGGGTGTGGAGGGGGCGGAACGGGGGCGCGGACTCATAGTCCGCGAGATTCATTATCTTGTTCTGTTAAAGTTATGCCGAAAACCTACTCCAGTCCTCAGCTGGCGTAGCTTTTCGGCTGTGCACACCGGCGAACACGGGATTTATATAGAGGCAGTCCGCCTCTACATAAACCTCCGTAGCGTCGGAGCTGCGGGGGCATTTTTAAGTCCGGCGCAGAAAACGCCGGACTTAATAAATGCCCCCCTTAGTTTTTTTTAAAAAAGGTTTACATTTTTTAAAAGCCATTAAATAAAATAAAACGCATGCAAGTTGCATATCGTTGTAATCGTATTGACTTGAGGAACATAGATAACATGTCAGTTTTACCATAGGGTGCTTGACGTAAACACAAAACCACCCCAAATAAGTAATATTGTAAAAAAGTAATATTGTAATTTTTTCTGGTTTCGATGCATATTTTATGCAAACATTAAGTCTGCCGTTGCAAATTACTATTAGTGGCACAAAAAATAAGGGCTCATGTGGGTCTGTAGGTGAAAAAATGTAAGCGCTGTGGCTTATTAAACACGAGGAGGAAAAAAACTAAACGAAAATTGTCCCGGGAGGGATTGGGTTAAAAAGACCCAATTGGGTCAAAACGTTGCTACTGTGAATGATGCTCGAATAAACCTCACCATATTTTTACTGTTGGATGCTGTCGGATCAAGTCTTTTTGTGACATGTATGACTATTTTGTGACTATGTTTTTTGAAACGACAGTGACACTTTAAATTAATAAACTGTAAAAGTAAAGCACATAATATCAATAAAGTGAAGCATATATGAAGTATACCTCTGTAAAATGAACTGAATATATAATCAGTACACATTGTACAAAGTTTTGACATGTTAGTATTATATGTGATTTTTCTGTTTTTAAATGCCATGAGAATTTTAAAAACGTGTTAATAGCCCATAAAATGTAGGGTTGTTTGATACCTAATCGAGGTGGATTAATATTTAGTTAATCTGTTATAACTATCTCTATTAGAGATGAGCGAACCGGGTTCGGGTTCGAGTCGATCCGAACCCGAACGTTCGGTATTTGATTAGCTGGGGCTGCTGAACTTGGATAAAGCTCTAAGGTTGTTTGGATGGATAACATGGATACAGACAATGACTATATCCATGATTTCCACATAGTCTTAGGGCTTTATCCAACTTCAGCAGCCACCGCTAATCACATGCCGAAAGTTCAGGTTTTGATCGACTCGAGCATGCTCCAGGTTCGCTCATCTCTAATCTGTATATAACTATATAATTGATCCATAATTACATTTTAAGGCCATGTTCACATAGCGCATGAGACCTGCCGTTCCGTGACCTGGCTGGGACACGGAACGGGTGGTCTCTGAAAAGATCATCCAGGCCGGTACTGCAGTATTAGCCAGATGATCTTTGGCGCCCCAGAGATCTAATGCGGGAGCTTTCGTGCGCCCACAACAGAACTCCCCACAGCACACTATGGAGCTTGTAGCCGCTCGCTCCACAGTGTGCACTGACAGGGTTTTCTGCGGCCGCTATTCACTGAATAGCTGCCGCAGAAAACTGACATGTCAGTTGTTTGCGGCGCCGCAAGAGATCCCGGCAAGAGCGTATACTATGTGTATCTCATAGAAGAATAGGCAACGTATCTTTTCACAAAAAGTACGGCTGTTGTTGCCGATACGTTGTGTGAGCATAGCCTAAATAAACAATGTTTTTTTTATTGCGTTTTTCATAGCTAAACTGCACGCAGAAATTGACCACGTGATTGGTGAAAACCGCATCACAAATATCGAAGACCGCAACAATATGCCATATATGAATGCTGTAATACACGAGATCCAGAGATTTTGTGATATTCTCCCACTAAATCTTCCCCATACAACCACAAAAGAAGTTCAGCTCAAGGGATACACTCTTCCCAAGGTAGAATAATGAAATAATCGTGCTGTCGCTCCATTGACAGATTATGCAGCCGTCAAAGTCATGTGACGGAACACACTGAGCAGCGACTTTTCCTAGCTCAAACCCCGACCCATCAAAGCTTTTATATGTCTGTGTGATATAGCAGGAAACACTACTTCCAACAGCACCTTGATAGCGATGTCCAGAAATCAATTGGAGTATTAAGACGCATGCCGTTTGACCAGGAATCTCAAATTGGTATAAGGACATCAAGACTTGTCAAACTTTTATCTCATCACCAAGCATTAGAACTGCAACGTTTCGACCATAAATGGTCTTGAATGGCTTGACAAAGCCCATTCATGCTTGAAACATTGCTGCTCTGATGATTGGTGATGCAATTAAAGTTTGACACTTGTTGCCGTTGAATATATGCTGTAGGATTCCTTTATGTTTGTTGACTTTTGTTCACTTTTCTTTTGTTTGTAGAATGTCATTTTTTTTTTCTAATGAGATGTACACTTCAAGTAATCCCGTTTGCTTTTCTATTTTTTTTTCTTTTTTGCATAGGCTATGGCGTGTGTATACTTTCTACTTCAAATTCCATGCATATTTAGCAATTCTATGGGAATAATTAATTTACAGTAATTGGAACTGAGCTGCAAAACAAAATTCAAATTAAGGACACAAGTGGTGCTGTTTCTGGTAGAAAGCAGACAAGTTTTTGTAAGCCTGAAGAACCTTTTTAAAACAGTTTTCATCTCTTATCTTTTCAGGGCACAGATATCTATCCATTGTTGTGTTCTGTTCTTCAAGACCCAACAAAACTTGACTGCCCTAGCAAGTTTGATCCTAACAATTTCTTAGACGACAAGGGATGCTTCAGGAAGAATGATGCCTACATGCCATTCTCTGCAGGTATTCAAATTTAAATGGCTTCACCCAAGGCTGGGTCCACACTACGTTTTTCATATCAGTTCAACGTATCCGTTTTTAATTGGTTACTTTTAACAGACAGAAAAACGTAGTCAACCCTATCTTTGTGTACAGTGGGGAAAAAAAACGCATCCATTTTAAACAGTTTTTTTTTAAATTATGGAAGACAATGGAAAAATGGATCCAAACGAATGGCATACAATTGCATCCGTTTTTTTGCATCAGTTTTTTCCATAAAATGTATACGTTAAAAGGATAGGAAAAATGTAGTATGGACCCAGCTTAAGCAGAACACATGATTTGATTTATTTCACCTACCATACACTCTCACAACTTGTTTATTTCAAGGTCAGCATCAGCACCTGGCCTGCTTGGGCAGTTGCCAGGGCCCACAGCACCTCAATGGCCCCCACCCCGAAACTTGCTTCCAACTGAATGCAGGGCTACTAGACACCCAAGAAGTTATGCTGCAGCCCCCCCCCCCCCAGTTCCCAGCACCCAAATTAATGCCCCAGATATGTCCCTGTAAGCCTTGCCCCCATCCCGACAACACCTTCCCCTTAACCAACCGCGAGTGGGGGATAAGCCTGAATATGCAGGGCCTGAGGAGGAGAGAGGGGCTGTACATCAGGAAGGATGGTAACTTATCACTGCCAGTTATCACCCAGCTTTCCCAGCATTTTGTATAGTAGTCATTATAATGGGATCACTCAGCTTTTCAAGCATTTTGTATAGTGGTCAGTATAATGGAGTCACCCAACTTTCCTAGCATTTTGTATAATGGAGGTCACCCAGCTTTCCTAGCATCTTGTATAGTACGCAGTATAATGACGGTCACCCAGCTTTCCTAGCATCTTGTATAGTATTTAGTATATGGAGGTCACCCAGCTTTCCTAGCATCTTGTATAGTAGTCAGTATAATGGAGGTCCCCCAGCTTTCCTAGCATCTTGTATAGTAGTCAGTAAAATGGGGTCGCCCAGCTTTCCTAGCATCTTGTATAATGGAGGTCACCCAGCTTTCCCAGCATCTTGTAATGTAGTCAGTATAATGGAGGTCACTCAGCTCTCCTAGCATCTTGTATAAAGAAGGTCACTCAGCTTCCCTAGAATCTTGTTTAGTAGTAGGGGTCCTCTGAAACCCTTTAACAATGATGTCGCCCAAGGGCCCACAAAAGCCTGTAGCCAGCCATGGTTCACTTGTTTGTTATTTTCACACCCACCCACCCCGCCTGCATGCAATTTTTACAGTTTGTGGGACTTTTTTTTTAAAACTGTCAAAAAAATTATGGGCTGACAACTGCACATCTCTCCTTGTAATAGATCTGATGCATAAAGGTGTTGTTTATGACACTCTGAGGTCTCCTAGGACTGGATGTCACGTGATGTCATCTGCTAGAACTATAGGATAAGGCTGGAAATGGAACTCTGTGGATGGTGTTAGTAGTTGTGGCAGCAGGGGGAGTAATAGCTGCAGGAATGGCAGCAGCGGCAGCAGCAGCAGCAATACAGTATGATTAATGACAAGGACGGAGATAAGCAGCTCTGTAGAGCTCATAGCAGCAGTACCGGGTGTAGCATTAGTGGCAGCAATGGCAGCTGCACTAGTGTAGTACATTTGACCCAATGCCTGTTGGGCGGGTGAAGAACATCTGGGCCTGTGGGCCCCCGCACCGGTCGTAAACACCCACTTGTCAATTTATTAATGCTAATATGTTTTACAAAACTCAATTAAAACCTCTAGTTTGTTCATATTTATGCATGTCTAAGAGTAAGGGTCCCATTACACAGAGTGATTTTTAACGACAAACGATAAACGATCGCAAACAATATCGTTTATCGTTAACCTGAAATTGTTCATTATATCACACAGAACGATGGTCGTTAGATACGATCTTTATTACGATCGTTATTGTGATCGTTACTATGGTCATTTACTCCCTCTGATCCCAGCAAAACAATGGACAATGTGCAATTACACTGAACGATTAGTGAAAAGGTGCGGAACTTGAGCGAACGAATGTGGAATTAGAGCGAACGATTAGCGAACGACTAACGATAATTTTAGGTTCAGATCTAAATCCACAATCAACGTCATACGAACAATTTTTTGATCGTTGCCTGCAATTATCGTTTAAATTTGAACGATATTACGATTTTTCACACGATAATCGTTCCGTGTAATAGTGCTCTTTGTTAAATCATTGTAGCAAGGACAATGGCGAAGAATGGCATGCTGGGCATTTTATGGTACAGATGAAGACAGTATATGCTAGGTATGGTGGAATGCAATTGACTAAATATAATTTGCATCTAATCAATTTTTCCCCTTTTAGGGAAGCGGCTTTGTCTCGGAGAAGGTTTGGCCAGGATGGAGTTGTTCATATTCTTGACAACAATTTTACAGAACTTCAGACTGTCTCCTGAGAAAGAACTCACAGATGAAGACATCAAACCCCTAATGACTGGATTTGCAAATATTCCCAAATTTTTCCGGTTGTCATTCATCCCCCGAATTTAAAACATTTATATAAATGATCTGTAGAAGTGATGAGTGAATAGTGAGATATTCGAATATTCGATCCCATTAAATTCTATGGGAACAAGTATTTGATTAGTGAAAAACATCTATTTGACCATTTGGAGGGTGAAACCGGAAGCTGGGGGATTTGAACGCTTATCGAATACTTATCGAATATTCGCGGGATATTCGTACGAATATCGAATATTCGAATATCTCACTATATCTCACAGTATTTGCTCATCACTAATCTGTAGTATTACTTCAAATGCTTCTGATCAGCTTCAGCTGTGTGATCTTCGGGTTAGATATGCCATCAGATTGGGGCCATAATTATGACTAACTTGTTCTGGAATTTAAGGGACAGATTTTTCAATGTATGATGTGTAATGTAACATGGGCCACATATAGCAATGTCTGGTTTCAATTATTCAGAGATTCAACATATTTACATGTAGACCTACATAAGTCATTCTAGCAGGCAGTACAGACTATGCAGAAATGTTTTTGAAATCTGCAGTTAATAAATATGTCATATATTGACCCTTAATATTGGTAGTAGTATTTTACTACTTACATTCCCAGTTCATATAGTGGGCAGTTTGGCCTTCAGAAGACCCCCAGGCCATGGAAATGGATCAGAAGCCAGATCTCGCAGCTGGACTTCCAATGGGTAAGCATATCCATACTGGAACCTGCTTCATACCACTGTCATGATTTGACAGCAGCATGTCATGGGTTTAATTACCCGGAGGATTAATTTTCTTTTGATATGTTGAATGACAAACGAAGTGGAGAGCCACGATCTGATGCCGTCACCCCAAGCAACAGAAGCGGCAGCAGCAGACCGCCACTATCACTTTTGGGCTCCCCCCCAAAAAATCTCTGAAGACTAAAAAAATATAAAACAAAAACCTCAAAACAATTTTGTATTAGTTACTGCCTTTTTTTTTAATTTAGTGTGCAGAGGTTTGTTGCCTGTAACCCAGGTGTTATTTAAAAGTACAAAATGACAAAAGCTAGAAGGCCCTGCATTGGTCAGGGACCAGTGGCCCACCTTGGCAAACAGCTTGTATAGGATACCGGCTATAGCAAAACAATCTGTGATCAGGTCCCCTAAAAAAGGAAAGAGCCAGGTGGCAGGAGAAGAAGAACCTGATCGCCCCATTCATCATCTACACTACCAGGAGGGACACCCATAGTGGTTTCATACCCTAACATATGCAAGTTCTAGGGTGAAGGACCAGTGACCACTTCTGGCAAAGGCTTAGTTGGGCCCTTTTTGTGCTCCAGAAATTGTATAAGCTATCATATATTTAGGGTGTCTCAACAGTAAGGAGACATCTATTTAAATTATTAGGGTAGCTTCACACGTACCGGATCCGCACCGGATTTCACGCTGCGAGTTTGCAGCAAAATCCGCTGCGGATCCTGGTAGTATAAAGTTGAATGGGTCACATACCCGCAGCAGAATTTTCATTCCACTGCCAAAATGTGACCCGGCCCCTTTAACCCCTCCCCCCCTCCCCCCGCGTGCGTGCGCCTGCAGCCCCCGGCCTGGAGCATACATTACCTGCGCCTCGGTTGTGTGTGAGGCTCCCGGCTCCCCTCAATCAGTGCAGGGCAGCACTGATTGACTGATGGGGACTGACGAGAGCCGGGAGCCTCACACACAGCCGTGGCGCTGAAAAGGTAATGTATGCTGCAGGCCGGGGGCTGCAGGCCATGGGGGTTAAAGGGGCCGGGTTACATATCCGCAGTGGAATGAAAATTCGCAATGTGAAATCCAGTGTGGATGGTGATCCAGTTGTAGACACAAGCTGGGATAAGGGAAAAAGTTGTGTAGCCTCTGAATTTTAAAAAAATGCTGTTTTAGTGGGTGAGCAAAATTTGCTGACCTGATGCTTGACTAACCCCAAATTTCAGAGACCCCATCTATACATATTAGCAAGATGTTTGCCATAGCAAGATTCACAAATAATTCATTCATTTGGAATGGAAGGGACAAAAAGTCTTTTTTAAAGGCAGACCTTTATCTTTATCTATAATGGTGACTTGTAGCCTGGTGTCCCAAGCAATCCCAGAAATTATGAGAGCAGAGAGTTGTGGGTTTGTGAGGGAAGGTGAGGAAATTAAGTATTTTGTGTTGTTTGTTTTTTTTTTTTTTTTTTTTTAATTTTTCACCTGCCTGAGCACAAATACTAAAAATGGTTGCTACCCGGGAAAACTCTTTTAAAGGATTTGTCTGTTAGCAAACTCATTTCTTACAAATGTCCCTGGGCTAGGTCAAAATAAGAAATAACCAAATACCATGTATTTTCCTGTAAATGGTTGTGTTTGACCTTGGTGTTCTTTATTGTTGTCTGACATCCCAACCATGCAGGAACTGCTGGCTCACCTCATCACTGGCTGAGTGGGTCACTGCTGTGGCCAGAGATTGACTTAGTGATAGTGAGCAGTTCCTGCAGGGTTAGCCCATCATCAGTAGAATTTCGGGTGGAGGACCAGATTCCATCAAAACAGCAGTGATGAAGAATCGGAGCATGTGTTTATGGGATGTCTTTTATTTTGCCAGCACCCATGGGGCATTTCCGGAAAACCCCAGGACAACCCTTTTGAATTCCCAACTGTGGGTACATTCACCTATGTGGACATTATACCTGTCACTTCAGGGCTATGTTCACACACTGTCAAAATGGCGGACATTTTAGCGGTCGACTGTCATTTACTGACAAATAACGGACATTATTTTTATATCAGTAGCAGTTATTTGTACAATAATGCCTATTATTTGTTGTTAAATGACAGCCGTCCATTAAAAACGGTCATCATTTTGACAGTGTGTAAACATAGCTTTAGGCTGGTAGCCTTAAAGGGGTATTCCCCCCAAGAGCTAAAAAAATGAAATGCTCCCAAACCTTGCTGGCCTTACTCACCAAGTCCCCGTGAGTATTTTGAGCCGTCTCCCATCTATCTAGCTGCTGCCGTTCTCAAGTTACAAGTTTTTCTAAAAGCCGGTCTATATCCCAGATAGAAAACTACATTTCCCATCATGCAATGCTTATGCCTGATGATGGTGAAGCAGCAGAGCTGAGATGGGGATGACTGTGTAGCAGAGCTGAGTTGGGGATGACTGTGTAGCAAAGCTGAGTTGGCGGTGACGGCGTAGCAGAGCTGAGTTGGCGGTCACGGCGTAGCAGGTCTGAGTTGGCGGTGACGGCGTAGCAGAGCTGAGTTGGCGGTGACGGCGTAGCAGAGCTGAGTTGGCGGTGACGCGTAGCAGAGCTGAGTTGGCGGTGACGGCGTAGCAGAGCTGAGTTGGCGGTGACGGCGGCGATTGCGGGGGCGAAGCTAGCCGCGGGCGATTGCGGGGAGCGGAGCTAGCGGGGGGCGGAGCTAGACGCGGGCGATTGTGGGGGGCGGAGCTAGCCAGGGGCGATTGCGGGGGCGGAGCTAGCCACGGGTGATTGCGGGGGGCGGAGCTAGCCGCGGGCGATTGTGGGGGGCGGAGCTAGCCGCGGGCGATTGTGGGGGGCGAAGCTAGCCGCGGGGGGGGGGGGGGGCGCTGGGGTGGGGGCCAGGGGGCTGAGTGCTGCGGGTGCCGGGAGGCTCTGGACACAGGGGTGAGCTCTGGGCTGGGGTGACCGGGTGGCTGCTGTTAGAGAGGGATGCAGTCACAGCTGCCCTGATCACTGTCGCCCTCTGTAACAGCATCCACCCCATCAGTGTTCTCAGTCACTTCACTGTGCTGGGACTGAGGACACGTAATGCCGACACGGAGGGTGGGGGCCAGGAGCAGGGAGCGTGTCGGGTGAGGTCTGATGATTCTATGCAATCCATGGAGGTGAATGCAGCTGGATAACAGCAAAACTATGCAGAATCCATAATACCTTTATATTGGAAAGATGAAAAGCTACGGGTGGGCAGCGTATTAATGCATATTAAATAATTTTGGGGGGAATACCCCTTTAAGCTAGGTTCACACAACTTTTTTGGGGGGCCGTTCGACAGCTGTCTTTGGGGACGTCCATTATTTTGAAATAGTGAATGTTATTTGACCTTAAAGTGACCGACGTCCACAAAGAAGGCCACCGGACAGACAAAAAAGACATTGTGTGAACCTAGCCTTTAGGTGCACACACAGAATAATGGCAGGTCTGTCTCGTGTAACATTACAGAACAATAAAAAAACAACTTCTCTTTTTGCTGATTGTCTTTTTTTTTCCTGAGTCATAGACAGTTGGCACCTCATTACGGCATTGATCATTCTGAAATACAAGGTAAATAGAGGCAATGTACAAAAGCCTGTATTGTGTAACTGGTCTATCCCATACAAGCTTGGATGACAACAATAGCATAATTTACTATTTCATGTGGCCAATAATTAACTCTTATATGATTAGTAAACTATTTTTGAATGAGTTGGAATGACTGACCTAATTTTATTGGACAAAATCTCTGAAGTTTTAAAATCATTAATATAAATATTGTATGATAATATCTATATAGAAACTGTAAATGCATTACATTGCATGAAGCCAGGTGCCACATCTAAGAGATGATTATTATGATTTTAACGCTTGTTGTAGAAAAATTGCATAGAGAAAAAGACTCAGTGATTGGCTACAACCAAAATCCAAAGCAAGTTAGGAGCAAGATAAATTCCTTCTCTCTTCCTCCCCCAACCTGTATAGTATACCAGCTATAGCGAAGCAATCTATGATCAGACTGCCTAGCAGGGGAAGGAGCTAGGTTACAGGAGTTGAAGAGCTTGAGGGCCCCACACATCACCTACACTACCTGGAGGGACATCTAATGGTTCCATACACTAAGGGCCCTATTTCATCGGACGATTATCGTTCGCATAATCGTTAACGATAAACGATCCAAACGACCGCTATTATGTAAGACCTGAAATCATTCCATTTACATGGAAAGATAATCGTTACTTGCGGTCGTCTTGTCGTCGCTATTGCGTTCGTCACTACTGCAAATGACCGAACGACTTCTTATTCAATGCGAACGCTTTGTGAACGAGCAACGATAAAAATAGGTCCAGGTCTTATTAAACGATCAACGATTTCTCGTTTAGTCATTAGTCATTAACTGCTATTCTAACGAACGATTATCATTTAGATTCGAACAATTTAACGATAATCTGAACGATAATCGTTCGGTGGAATAGGGCCCTAACATATCCATGTTTTAAAAAGACCCCAGGTTTAAACCCACAAGCACCAGGTAGGGTAAAAGACCAATGATCTCCTATGGCAAAGACTTAATTTGACCCTTTCTGTAACCTTTTTTGAGCCCTTTCTGTGGTCAGCACATCACATATGTAGGGTATCTCAAAGGTAGACATCTATAGACATCCACTTTAAATTATGAAATTGGTTTAGCAGATAGTGATCCAGTTGTAGACACAAGTTTTGGGATAAGAGGGGGATGTGGTGACAAGCATTATATTGTCTGCTGAATGAGGCCAGAACAGTGGTTACAGATGATATACCTGTAGTGGTGTTTGGTTATCCAGCTTTCAGTTAATTAGCAATATAACCTGCACTATGGGTGATGGAAGGCCTGTTTGGATGAAAAAGTTGCCAGAAATCTTTTGCAATCAAATGTGTGCTGTGTTTACTGAAAAGTAGAAAGATCTCATTACGTCCTGCTTGGGATATCAATAGCATTAATATAAAGATTGATACATAATGGCAGCATTAAAAATGACTCTCTTCAACGATTGACTAGTGCCAACAGGCAAGGACATCAGAAGTGTATTTTTATCTGGCCGACCCAATCAGGTATAAATGTTCAACTGCACCACCGTATATACTGTATTTTACGGCTTATAAAGATGACTTTTTAATTCTTCTTAGAAGTCAAGGGTCGTCTTATACACCGGGTATGGTCGCCCCATACAGTGTGTGTTTGTGTGTGGGGGGGGGGGCTCAAAAATGGCCACATCCCCACCATATGGGGTGACCACTATAAAACAAACAAACAGTTAACTCACATGGGGCCCGTTCCCAGCCTCCACGCGTCTTCTGTCCCGTTCCCGGCGCAGGCAGTGTGGCATCCACTGACGGCGCCGGGGATTCCAGTAGCTCTCCCGAGCAGCCGAGCATCTCTTCGGCTAGGCTGCCAGATTCAGAAGAATGACAGAGGCTTGGGTACTTCCAGATGTGTGTATGGGACCATATGAACTGCATGTGTGAAATGATGTATGAAAGGGGCCTATAACAATTTTTAGGATCCAACATGCACCACATGATAGAATAATATGCACGTTTGGGTCTATTATACAGTAAGAAACTTGCTAGACACTTTCTAGAGCAACATAAAAAGTTTATTAATGCCAATCTCATTTCTAGGTCAAAAAGAGGGACATATAAGTGGCAAAGAGGAACAGAGGAGCATGGGTCAAAAGTAGGGACTGTCCCTCCAAAAGAGGGACACTTGGGAGGTATGGGATAGTCAGGTTGGCGTCCTGGCCCTAACATACCTGGTGATCAACTTATAGTAATAGGATTCCTCAGGTAAGAAAAAAAGACATGCCCAAAATGGACAACCCTTATAATTGTATGTTTGCTCTTGCGTTTTAGATTTAGTGTTGTTAACTTTTCACTTGCCTGGTCATAAACCTTTAAAGCCTGGCACTAAGCCTAGAGAACAGTATGAGAAAACATGACTGTCTTCAATAAATCACTGCGTGTAGGTGAAGTGATATAACCAGTTAGTTGAATAGGTACACAATCTCTTGTTTAACCCTCTCTAAGTACTGAAATGTTTACAAGAAACCTGGCCAGAAACCAGAATGGGAAATTAAAAGCTGTGCTGTGATTAGTTGCCATTAGAAAGAAAAAAAAAAACATTTTTGTAAATCTCTGAGAAAAGGTTCAAGTTATAGTTTACGCAGCCGGCTACCACCACCACCTCAGACACTGACACAGAAATTACAGCTCAGTCTTCTCCCTCTTCCTCTCTGTCAGGCTGCTCTCCACACTATGAGGTTGAGGATCTTTGGGTCTTGTGATCAGGTCCTTCACCCTTTTCTCTCTCTTTCCAGGTCCTGCTCTGTCTCCTGTATTATCTGATGTTCAGTGCTCCCCCTGCACTACAGTGAGTGGGCTGAACATTAGAACACTGGGCCTCTATCACTCTCTGGGCCCCTAGAGGTGCTGTGGGCCCCGGCACTTGCCCAGGTAAGCATTGTGCTAATGCTGGCCCTGATCAAGTCCATCCTAGATCCTATAAATCCCATCTGGATGAAGTGAAAGTCAGTTGTCATAAAAGAGAGAATTTAGCTAATAATCAGTCAGATCCCCCCTCCTTTAATTTTTTTTTTTAAGTAATGCAAAAACACTACAGCAGCAAAATGATATCCTAGACAGAAAAATAGTCAGAAATATCTCATGCAGGTAGATAAAAAAAAAAAAAAATATTGTTCCAATGCATTTTGGCCACCAAAGGAGGGGCCAATGTGACAAGCCAATAGATACAGACCTAGATAAAGTCACTACATTGCTGTACAGTCCATATATTTGTTAAGCAATTGCTATCATTTCCTTTTTTGTATTTCTATGCCAGAAAAAAGGATCCATGACAGATTTTTGTTGAATCCAGTCATTGATGTTGTTGCTGCTTTTCCAAGGTTATTTAATAGGCTATTAAAGGAGTACTCTTTTTTTTCCAAATCAATTGGTGTAAAAAAAATGCAGAGTTGTATGTCAGAAGAGATCACAGGAACCAAAGAAGAACCCGCAGGTCGACGTCCAGGAGACCAGCGAAATCACAGTAGGAGCATCACACAGAGATGTGACTCAATTGTTCTGTTTAATAGCGCAACACCTTTTAGTCTGTGTATTGAATTGAATGATGCTTGATAAAGGTCTGTGATACAATAGACAGACCGAAACGCGTTGCCTTATTAACCCCTTAGCGTCCCATGACGTATCTGAACGGCGCCGGGCCCAGTTGTTATGTACAGCCGGGGAGCGCCTCTATTAGCCGGCGCGGGTCCCGTTGCCACGCCGGCTAAATGACCCTTAGAGGACCCGACCAATTTAAATTTTTGCGTTTTCGTTTTTTCCTCCTTGTTCTTAAAAGGCCATAGCACTTGCATTTTTTCACCTAGAAACCCACATGAGCCCTTATTTTTTGCACCACTAATTGTACTTTGCATTGACAAGCTGAATTTTTTCATAAAGTTCATTGCGAAGCCAGAAAAAAATTCAAAGTGTGGTGAAATTGAAAAAAAACAAACAAAAAAAACACATTTTGTTTATTGTGTGTGTGTGGGGGGGGGTTGTATTTGTTTTAACGCCATTTGCCCTGGGGTAAAACTGACTTGTTGTGCATGTTCCTCAAGTCGTTACGATTACAACAATATGTAACATGTATAACTTTCATTGTATCTGACGGCCTGTAAAAAATTAAAACCATTGTTAACAAATATATGTTCCTAAAAAATCGCTCCATTCCCATGCTTATAGCGCTTTTATCCTTTGGTCTATGGGGCTATGTCAGGTGTCATTTTTTGCGCCATGATGTGTTCTTTCTATCGGTCCTTTGATTGCGCATATGCAAATTTTTGATCGCTTTTTATTACAATTTATCTGGATTTGATGTGACCAAAAATGCGCAATTTTGCACTTTGGGATTTTTTTGCGCTTACGCCATTTACCGTGCGAGATCAAGAATGTGATAAATTAATAGTTTGGGCTATTACGCACGCGGTGATACCAAACATGTTTATTTATTTGTTTATTTTTATTTATAACATGGGAAAAGGGGGGTGATTCTGACTTTTATTAGGGGAGGGGGCTTTTTATTAATAATAAGACTTTTATTTTTTCTTTTACTCTTATACTAGAAGCCCCCCTGGGGGACTTTTAGTATAAGTGCACTGATCTCTCATTGAGATCTATGCTGCATAGATATGCAGCATAGATCGATGAGATTGGCACATCGATTGCTTCAGGCTGCCGCGGCCCCGCTCTGAACGCGTGGAGGCGGCCCTGGATGTACGGGTACGTCCAGGGTCGCCTAAGGGTTAAAGTGACACTGTCACCCCCTTTTTGCATTATGACTGCTCTCCACAGGTGTAAAGGGTACATTTTACAGCTTTCATTAATTATTTTATATTATACGTCATGGTGTTTATTCTGGTAAAAAGTGGCTTTTATTATCTTTGGATTGGGATATGTGGGCGGAGCTTCCCGGCCTAAACGTCCCTAGCGCCACTTAGCCCTGCCCCATCCTTGACGTCATCGCTGCATAGGCCCCGCCCCTCAACAGCCATTGGAAGAACCAGCCTAAAGATCTAGACCCCACCCCCCTAGATTGACCCACACCAATGGCCGCTGAGGGCACTGATCATTGTGTATATACACAACATTGATCTCTAAGAGAGATCACTTCTGTGTATATAAAAGTCCCCAAGGGGGACTCCCAGTTAAAGTTAAAAAAAAAAAGTAAAAATGTTTTTTATTAATAAAAAATCCCCTCCCCTATTAAAAGTCAGAATCACCCCCCTTTTTCCATTTTATAAATATAAATAAACAAACAAATAAACATGTTTGGTATCTCCGCGTGCGTAATCACCCTGACTATTAAATGATCATATTCCTGATCTTGCACGGTAAACGGCGTCAGTGCCAAAAAATTCCAAAGTGCAAAATTGTGCATTTTTGGTCGCATCAAATCCAGAAAATGTAATAAAAAGTGATCAAAAAGTCACATATGCGCAATCAAGGTACCACATCATGGTGCAAAAAATTAAACCCCACACAGCCCCATAGACCAAAGGATAAAAGCGCTATAAGCCTGGGAATGGAGCGGTTTTAAGGAACATATATTTGTTAACAACGGTTTGAATTTTTTAAAAGCCATCACGTAAAATAAAAGTTATGCATGTTACATTTCGTTGTAATCGTAACGATTTGAGGAACATAAATAACAAGACAGTTTTACCCCAGGGTGAACGGCGTAAACATAAAACTCCCTGAAATGAAAACAATTGAAAACAATGGTGTTTTTTTCCCCCCTCTCTGGCGTGCCCCCCCCCCCCTTCTTCTGTACAACTCAAAAATGCTAAAGAGAAAAAAAAAGGCAATAACATCTGTAGTCAAAAACGTCAGAAAAATGCCAAGATCATCTTTCAAGATTTAAAGTCCAACTTGGTTAGGTAATAACAGGAAGAGTAAATGTTGATAATGATGAGTATTTAGCTAGCACTCACTGATGAACATCAAACAGATCACGCGGTACAATGGAACAAGCATATAATTTAAATTGTGTATCTCCTCCACAGCACATGAGAGCTCCCCCTCCTTTTAGCACTGTATAGACCCTCTGCCCCCAGCAGTATATAGACCCCCCTCCCCCAGCACTGTATAAAAAACCCCAGCACTGTTATAGTCTATTGTAACCGCCACCACTGGTCATTCTGCTGTATTATAACTGCTGCCCCAGTCCGCAATGACTATAGTCCAGTGTAACTTCCGGCCCTGGTCAGTATGCCGTCTACTATAAACACAAGCAGTCCCTGATCAGATGGGGGGTGATGCTCATGTCCAGCACATGTACAACCATTATACAGAGTAGATTAGAGTGTATCCAAATAGATTACCTACTGTACATGGGAGATGGTGCTGGAGGGGGGTGCCTACATGGAGGATACTACTTTTTGGAGGAGAGGGGGATTGCCTGAACAGAGATGTCTAAATACTATATAGATGCACAGAAGGGAAGCTAGCTTCTACATAGGGGCACAGAAGGGCCTGACTACTGTATGGGGGCACAGGGAGGGTCTATCTTCTTTATGGAGGTGTGGGGGTGTTAAGGTAAAGAGGTTTGGTTATTTTCATAAAATCAAGAGAGGTATTTGTCAGGTGACTGGACCGACATGCTGCCACTATGTAGATACAACTAGGAATTTTTGAGTAAAGATGACAGTACGTAACTAACCCAACTAACCTCATATGTCCCCTAGTTCTTTTGTTCAGTTTGTATTATCAAAAACACTCTCCCTCTCTCTTCTGGTTATACATACGATTAGCTTTATCTACCACCTGGTTGCAGTGATGACTCATTTTAAGGCTGTCAGGGATCACCACCCCTAGATCTCTCTCTTCTACAGTCTTTGAACAGTCACAGAACTACTGATACTCGTATAGAGGATACATCCTCCCCATGTTCATTATTTAATATTTGGAAGAATTGAACTGTAGTTTCTATTGTTTGGACCACTTATCTAGTAAAGTTAAATCATTCTCTAAGTTACAGACACTTTCAAGCACAAAAACCCTCTGATATCTATTCTTCACCAACCACAGATACACTGAACTAATCAGGGATTAACTCCAATTTTCAGCTCTTTAAGGGGAACAGTATGAAATCAGTGGTTAAAACTAACCTTATAGATATTTTTCCAGGAGGAAGGACAAAACATCTCTAAGGAATATCCAGATGTTGAAGAGGCAACCCATCTATGTATGCGATTTCCCCGTCTCCAACGATTAAGAAGAATCCAAAGGGCTGAAGCCAATGAACAAAAAAGAAGCAAAGCCAACCCCATACCTTCCATATTAGAGAGAAATAGATTAGAATTTGACTTTCCTTTGTATAAGCCCTTTAAGAGATAGCCTATCTGCTAGAGATGGGTTGTCCCCAAAGTAGAGAAGACCTCGGAACACACACACACACACACAGTTAGCCTTTTGATCTAGAAATAACGGTCTTCTTTTGTTAAAGAGGGGGGGGGGGGGGTTACCCACTAGGGAAAACCCATCTCAATCTGGTGAAGTGTTCCATACCTTTTCCCCTCGGATTCCCCAGGTGTTCAATAGTCCTTAGGAATATCCAGGGAGCGATATTAGATTTCAATGTTTTTAGGGGGGGCTGTCAGGGTATTGATCATAAATCAATAAAACATTGTAATCTTCATATGAGAGACATTATATTTTTCTTAAGAAATCATCACATAATCATATTAGCTTGTGGCTGAAACTGCTGCTTATGCAAGATGAAAACTACATACAGATTTCCTGTGGTAAGAAGAGGAACAAATACTGACAACTTGCCCAGAAAAAGTCTTTAGACGGCACTTCTGTGTCTGTGGCTGGTGCACGTAGTAGGAAAAAATCCCAGCAATACTGTGAACAGTCAATCTCGGCACTCACCATAAATGCTTCATAGTTTTATTGTAGAGAATACATATCCGTCATAAATACAACAAGACGTTTCGGCATTAGCCTTTCTCAGCTGAGAAAGGCTAACGCCAAAACGTCCTGTTGTATTTATAAAGGATAGGTGGCGTGATACATTGCTGAGAATAAAAGAAAAAATGAATAAAATGAAAAAAATTGGCAGCACATCCATGACTCTGTCCACACTGCAGGTTGCACGCTGCTTGTGGCTCAAATACAGACAATAAAACAGAAGGTGCAACAGCAACCCACAGGTGCAGGGGCTCACCGTATATACTCCTCCCAGCGTACACACGGTAAACACCTGCTCTGTAGGTATTAAAAAGTGAGGATCTTAGCAAACGATTTGATCAAACAGAGTATACCATGTCGCCACGTTAAGGCGTCCTCGAGACATGGTCCCTACTCTAGCATTTTCACACTAGCAATGGCCTCTCCTGGGCTGATTAAGCCTACAACTGGGCAGATAGGAGCCAAATGATCTCTTTTATAGCAGTCTTGGGACATGGTTGGAGTGCAAGCCAACAGGAGGTAGCCCCCCCCCACATTCAACAGAAAAAAAGAATAAAATTGGCAGCACATCAATGACTCTGTCCACACTATAGGAGAGGCCATTGCTAGTGTGAAAATGCTAGAGTAGGGACCATGTCTCGAGGACGCCTTAACGTGGCGACATGGGTCACTCTGTTTGATCAAATAGTTTGCTAAGATCCTCCCTCTTTTATACCTAATGAGCAGGTGTTTACCGTGTGTATACTGGGAAGAGTATATACGGTGAGCCCCTGCACCTGTGGGTTGCTGTTGCACCTCCTGTTTGGATCACACTCCTGTCCGCTCTTGCTGATTTTTGGAATGCTTGTTTTTGTGTCTTCTGGAATCTTCTTTCTCCTTCTGGTCCCTACTGCAATGACACCTCTTGCACTAGGGTGTGTATGTGGCCATATGCTCTGGATTTACAGAGGTAGCTTGTCTTCATCTGCTTGTGCCTTCTGCTGATACAGAGCCACCTGCACCTATTTAAACTAGCTCCACCTGCTCTTTTCTGCCTGAGAGTTGTAGTATCTGTGCATTCTAAGCAAAGGTACATTTCTGTGATTCTGTTGATTCTTTGTGAATCCTGACCTGTGGTGCCTGTTCTCTCAATTACACCTCCTGCCTGACTCCCTGTCTGCCTCTCTTGTTGCCGACTCCTGTTGCCTAATCTGCCTCTGAAGCTCCCTTTCCTGACCCTTTGCCTGTCTGACTATGATACCTGGTTCACCCTTGGTACTGCACAGACTCTCCTACTGATGACCCGGCTTGCTGACCAGGCATATTCCCCTGGTCTTGCACTGACTTGTGGAGTAAGCTGGTGAGCCGGTGTCCTCTGGCCACAGAATACCAGCTTCTGCATCCTGGATAAAGGGTGAGGACCCAGAGGGCACCAGAGAGACTCTGCTTCCTGTTGATGCCCATAGCCAAACCAGTGATCCACAGTGGGTCCACACTGGCTGTCTGTTACACCACTGCTGTCTCTAACACTCCCAGTTGATGATATCACTTAATGTGTGTTTTCTATTGGTCTGTGCTTCATTTCACACCGTAAAAATATGGACTTTGCACTCGCTAAATGTATGCTTGACATATTAAGACTTATTGGGGTGGAAATGTTGCATGTATACTCCTGAAAATGTATTAAACTTGAAAATTTCAAAAATTTTGGATGCAGTCACATTTCCTTTCTTGATTTACCAGATCAGTCACAGCAGGAACCAAGTCTTAGGCTTCTATTACACGGAGTGATTTTTAACGACTAACGATAAACGATCCCAGATTGTTTATCGTTAACCTGAAATTGTTCGCCACAGAACGATGGTTGTTAGTTACGATCATTACTATGATCGTTTATTCCTTCTGATCCCAGCAAAACAATGGACCATGTGCAATGTGCAATTACACAGAACGATGGATGTTAGTTACGATTGTTACTACAATCGTTATTGCGATCGTTACTATGATCGTTTATTCCTTCTGATCCCACAATGAACAATGTGCAGTTACACTGAACGATTAGTGAACAAATGCGGAACTTGAGCGAATGAATGTGGAATTGCAGCGAACGATTAACGATAATTGTAGGTTCAGATCTAATCCAACGATCAACGACACACGACCGATTTTCTGATCGTTGCCTGCAATTACACAAAACGATTCGCACGATAATTGTCCCGTGTAATAGGGCCCGTATCCAAGGCTTTGGACTGCTGTGACAACCGGTCAGAACCTTTATATTATATTGTTATTACGTGTGGATTTGGCCACTGTGCCACCAATGGAATACTCAAAAACTGCTTCAATGCCACGATACCTCGATATTAATCATATCATCTAAACAGTTAAATGACTCCAGTGCCTGTGCCACACTCCCTCACCTAACCCATCATGTACCTATATATCATGGGATGGGAAGCGTTGAAATATACCAGTGTTATGGAATATAGTAAAGATGCAGTAGAAACATAGAAAGAAAAAAATTAAAGACGGACTTATTGTAAATACAATATAGCCAGTGTCTGTTTCTCCTCCAAGGTGGTCTGAACTAGCTGCTTTAATGGCCACTTGTATGGTTTTGCAATGTAGTTGCATCCTTAATCTAGGACAACAGCACTTACAGCCAAGTGTTTGAGAAACCATTGCCCCTTGCAATAAATGTCGCTGGTATTCAGCAAATATTGTAGGGCAATTTCCTTGGGGTTTGTAGTCAAGATCCATGTGCAAATTTCAAGATTTAAAGTCCAACTTGGTTAGAGAATAACAGAAAGAGTAAATGTTGCTAGAGATGAGTATTTAACTAGCAGTCACTGACGAACATCGAAGGGATCATCTGGAGCATATCAGACTTGGGGACCATGGATCTCATCTGGTTTGAATCCCTTCTCCTCATCCTGATTATTTCATCACTCATGTACTCCACATGGAATTCCTTATACAGAAGACGTAACCTGCCTCCTGGACCAACGCCCTTGCCTATTGTTGGAAATATCCTGGTTATAAAGAGAGGACAGATGGTCAAATCATTGATGGAGGTTAGTTTTCTGAAATCCAGGTTTACTGTCTATATTGTGGGTTAAAGGGGTACTCCGGCAAAAATATTTTTCTTTCAAATCAACTGGTTTCAGGAAGTTATATAGATTTTTTTATTTACTTGTATTAAAAAATCTCCAATCTTACAGTTTTCATCAGCTGCTGTATGTCCTGCAGGAAGTGGTGTAATCTTTCCAATCTGACACAGTGCTCTCTGCTGCCACCTCTGTCCGAGACAGGAACTGTCCAGAGCAGCAGCAAATCCCCATAGAAAACCTCTCCTGCTCTGGACAGTTCCTGATATGGACAGAAGTGGCAGCAGAGAGCACTGTGTCAGACTGGAGAGAATACACCACTTCCTGCAGGACATCCAGCAGGAAAACAAACAAAAAAACAAGTACATAAACCAGTAGCAATTCACCTTACAAATACCATATACACCCTTCGGCTTCTATCGTCTGAGGTAAAAGCATTTCTTTTTGATAAGCGCTCTTGAGATCCTCCATACTTTCTTCAATTCTCTGATATTTTACTTATGCTATCTTACTTAGCTAGTGACTCAAATGAAACTGTATTTTAAGGGTGTGGTCACACTAGAGATTTTAAAGGGTTAAATTCATTTTTTTTTCTGTAGAGCACAGGTGTCTGCTACCATGGATACCTGAGTACTGTTCCCCAGCACATCAGAGAGCCCCTCTCCTTCCCTAGCACTGTATATATCCCCTCCCTATCCCCTCCTACTGTATATATCCCCCCTATCCCCTCCCACTGTATATACCCCCCCTGGGATATAAAGAGAATTACGGCTTAAACAAAACAATGAGGGCATGGATTGGCCTCCTGAGCATCAGTGGGAAAAAATCCAATGTACACGCAAAAAGTGATTGTCTTCTCTATAGGCATCTAAATACCTTAACAATTTGGCCATAAATTTGGCATGTGCATCAGGAAGTGCGTAACTACCACTGTAGAGGTTTTCGTTAAAGGTCATAAACTTGACATGTATATATATACAGCACCCAGCACTCTGATTATAATCTGGATCTTGCCACAAAAGGGCCAAAAAGTGCTTCCCCCACTTCCTTATTAAAGGCTACATTAAGGGTGCCTTCACACACACCGGATCTGCAGCGGATGCCACGCTGCGAATTCGAAGCAAAAATCCGCTGCGGATCCAGTGCTCGTTCATCACAATGAGTATACATACTGCTCTTCCCGCTCAGCCAATCAGTACGCTGCCCGCAGCAGCCACTGATTGGCTGAGACAGAGGTCCAACCGAGAACCCCAAAAGCAAGCCGGAGTAGGTGATGTATGCTTCGGCCGCTGGGGGGTTAACATACATACTCGCAGCGGGATGTATTCTCATAGGGATGAACTGACACTGGATCCACTGCGGAATTGGTGTGTGAAGGCACCCTTAGGTAGTGTTTTAGCTGATGTCAAAGCCCGAAAATGAAAGGATTCACAGCAAAAAAGGTCAGACCATAAAGCGCTGTTCTGTGAAGCAGTAAAAAAAAGATAGGAGCATATTAAGGTGCCATCTGAGGAGGCCCCCCCCACCCCATGACTAAAGAAATCTTCCTAGGGAATATGCAGATAGACCTTGTTTTTACCATTGCCACAGGGGGCTAATAAATGGGGCAGAAGATTGAGGGAATGGTCAGGAAAAAGAGGTGTAGAGAACCACTGAGGAGCCTCTACAGAGCTGCAGCCAAGTTGTCTTCTGCTGAGCCTTTAGGGAATATTATAGTGTAATTTTTTTAAACCCACCAGAGAATCCTCTGATACGAACGCCATGCCAGCCCATCTTTGTCTATATTTATACTGTGTGGGATGTGCTGGTTATAATAATTGTATGCTACTTTTCAGTTTAGAGAGAAATATGGCTCGGTATATACTATATATTTTGGACACCATCGAATAGTTGTCCTGTGTGGTTACGATTCCGTCAAGGAAGCATTAGTTGACCAGGCAGAGGAATTTGCCGGTCGTGGAAGACAGCCTGCTATTGATCAATTTGTGAAAAGACATGGTAAGTTTGTCACTATTTTATATATTTACATGTTTTACATTCAGTAAAGTAGCAAATGTGGGTATCGAATAATTTATGGAGAAGTTTATAGTTTATTGGTATATACATATATACACTACTTTCCTGCCCACACTGTAAGGGTCCGTTCACACAGAGCAAGAATGGCAGAATTCTGTGGCGTACAATTTCGCCAGCCTTCTTTGTCATAATAACACTCTATGGGAGGCACGCGCCTCCCATAGAGTGTCATTATGACACGGAGGCTGGCGGCATTCCGCAGCGGACAATTCCGCCGTTCTTGCTCTGTGTGAACGGGCCCTAACACCACCACAACCAAAGGCAACAGTGGCTAATGCATGTCCAACTGTTCAATGTTTATGTTTTTTTCAGCACAAATTACTATTTTAGTACTTTTTTCACAGCTTGTTAGGTGGTATTTGGTGGTGCTGGTGTTACAGTGTGGGGAGTTGTGTCTATTGTGTCAATACAGAACTGCCCTACACATTCAAGCCCATACTACTTGAATAACATAATTAATCCAGTTATTGTGCCTCTGCATGAACAACAAAGGCTAAATTTCATCTTTAGGCTATGTTCACACTACGTAAAACTATGGCCGTAGTTCTCGCCGCAGAACTACGGCTGTAGTTTTGCGGTGTGTGACATAGCTTGATGTTGAATGGGATCCCGGCCGGAGCGTACACACATCGTATGCGCTCTGGCCAGGAGCCCATGCGGCGGCGGAACAAAACTGACATGTCAGTTTTCTGCGGCCGGAATTCACTGCGACCTGTCAGTTTACACAGTGAAGCAAGCGGCTCCAGCCGCTTGTTTCACTGTGGGCTATGGGAAGCTCTGATGCGGGTGCACGCTGATGCGCCCGCATCAGAGCTCCCGCTATGATCCGGGCACAGACCGGCCGTTACATGACCCGTCCGGCGTCACGGAACGGCCGGTCTGATACAGTGTGTGAACATAGCCTTATGGTTGAAAATGCTCCAGCTCATTGAGATCACAACATCATTAGGTAACGACTACTGCAGACTAGAGGACCTCAAATGGTATGTACTTTCTCCAGACCTGAATTTCATAGGAAACCTATGAGATCCGCTGAGTCGCCATGTGGAGGTTCGTAACTGTACCCCAGAACCTTAATGACCTGAGGGACATTGTAACAAACAGCAAGTGTTGACCTGCTGTGCTGCTTAACCAGTTTGGTTTGGGCCACACCAGGAAGTGGAGGCTAAGTGCCCTCTGGGTCTTCATCCCCCATCAGGGTGCAGAAGTTGGACCTCTGCCTCCAGAGGACACCAGGTAGCTCCACAAGTGTGAGCAGCAGCTGGTTCCCAAGAACCAGACAGGATCGGTGCAAGGCACAGGGAAACAGGCAGTTGAAATGTGGACAGTAAGCTGGGTCATCAACAGGAAAGTCAGCATATATTAGCGCATATGCACATGTATCGGCTTCTTGCGTCACCGCAATACCAGGGATTAGACAGATATTGAGAAAGGTGGAGGGTCCAGGTGGCTTCAGAGGCAGGTCACACGGTACAGACAGTGGTAAGGCAAAAAGCGTAATACAAAGAACAGGCATTGGTCACAATTCAAAGAGATCCCTGATCTCAGGGAGACCAGCCAAATGATAACACTGCCGGCTGCTAATGAAAGCGCTCAATGCAGTGAAATCCTAGGTGCATTGCCCCCTGGGAAACATGAATATGCAAAAGAAAAGCCCATGGAGCCTCATTGAAGAGTCTCAAAACACAGGACTAGCCAGATATCCCTCCGGGAAGGACCCAGGTAAGGGGTAGCCCCTGTAAGGAAACCACCAAAACCACTATTTTAAGTGGCCCTATAAGTCAATGTAATGACAAGGAAAAAACCTAGCCTTGGTTTTTCCCTTGTCATTACATTGATTTATAGGGCCACTTAATATGGTGGTTTTGGTGGTTTCCTTACAGGAGCCACCCCTTGGCTGGGTCCTTCCCGGAGGGATATCTGGCTAGTCCTGTGTTTTGAGACTCTTCGATAAGGCTCCACGGGTTCTGCTTTTACAATTCAAAGAGAGTCAGAAGAATATCAGAAACACACCTTCACATGGAATCCAAGAGTCCAATAACGCTCAGGCAGGGGCAATAGCGGATTAAATGTACCCTGGGCCCCGGGCTGTCCACCCAACATGCCCCCCCCCACATTATAATCCGCTACTGCCCCCCCCAGGCTGTCCCCAATAAACATAATGTTCGGTCCCTTGCTGCTACCCCCAGTAAGCATTGCCCACCCCACCTCCACTGCCCCCAATAAACATATTGCCACTTGTTCCCCCGCTGTTGCCCCCAATAAACATATTGCCACCTTACCTGGTCCCCTGATGTTGCCCCCCCCCAAGGTCACAGCAGCACAGAGGATGTCAGGAGGAGAGGGTGCTGATATTATAAGGGAGGTCGCAGGTTCACACAGCACAGAGGATGTCAGGAGAGGAGGGTGCTGATCTAATAGGAGAGGTCACAGCAGCACAGAGGATGTCAGGAGAGGAGGGTGCTGGTATATAGGGGAGGTCACAGCAGCACAGAGGATGTCAGGAGAGGAGGGTGCTGATCTTATAGGGGAGGTCCCAGCAGCACAGAGGATGTCAGAAGAGGAAGGTGCTGATCTTATAGGAGAGGTCACAGCAGCACAGAGGATGTCAGGAGAGGAGGGGGCTGATCTATAGGAGAGGTCCAAACAGCACAGAGGATGTCAGGAGAGGAGGCTGCTAATCCTATAGGAGATGGTCCCCCTCTTTCCCCCTTTATAGATGGTCCCCCTCTTTCCCCCCTTTATAGATGGTCCCCCTCTGCCCCCCCTTATAGATGATTCCCCTCTGCCCCCCTTATAGATGGTCCCCCTCTGCCCCCACTTATAGATGATCCCTCTTTCCCCCTCTATAGATGGTCCCCCTCTTTCCCCCCTTTATAGATGGTCCCCCTTTGCCCCCCCTTATAGATGGTCCCTCTTTCCCCCTCTATAGATGGTCCCCCTCTTCCCCCCCTCTATAGATGGTCCCCCTCCCCCCCTTATAGATGGTCCCCCTCTGCCCCCCCCTCTATAGATGGTCCCCCTCTTTCCCCCATTTATAGATGGTCCCCCTCTGCCCCCCTTATAGATGGTCCCCCTCTCCCCCCTCCCTTATAGATGGTCCCCCTCTCCCCCCTCCCTTATAGATGGTCCCCCTCTTCCCCCCCTCATAGATGGTCCCACTCTCCCCCCTCCCTTATAGATGGTCCCCCTCTGCCCCCCTCCCTTATAGATGGTCCCCCTCTTCCCCCCCTCATAGATGGTCCCCCTCTCCCCCCTTCCTTATAGATGGTCCCCCTCTGCCCCCCCTTATAGATGGTCCCTCTTTCCCCCTCTATAGATGGTCCCCCTCTTTCCCCCCTTTATAGATGGTCCCCCTCTGCCCCCCTTATAGATGGTCCCTCTTTCCCCCTCTATAGATGGTCCCCCTCTTTCCCCCCTTTATAGATGGTCCCCCTCTCCCCCCTCCTTATAAATGGTCCCCCTCTGCCCCCCTTATAGATGGTCCCCCTCTGCCCCCCCTTATAGATGGTCCCCTCTGCCCGCCTCTATAGATGGTCCCCCTCTTTCTCCCCTTTATAGATGGTCCCCCTCTGCCCCCCCTTATAGATGGTCCCTCTCTCCCCCCTCCCTTATAGATGGACCCCCCTCTCCCCCCCTCCCTTATAGATGGTCCCCCTCTTCCCCCCTCATAGATGGTCCCCCTCTCCCCCCTCCCTTATAGATGGTACCCCTCTCCCCCCTCCCTTATAGATGGTCCCCCTCTCCCCCCTCCCTTATAGATGGTCCCCCTCTGCCCCCCCTTATAGATGGTCCCTCTTTCCCCCTTTATAGATGGTCCCCCCCTCTTCTCCCCTTTATAGATGCCCCCCCAGTCAGTAAATAACACAAAAATAACAAAATACAACTCACCTACCCTGCGTTCCCCCGTCGATCCTCTCTCCTTCTGCAGCCTCCGGCTGATGCGCGGCTGCCGGGGGTGTCCCGTCCTCTCCCCGCCAGCGCGCGCATCACACAGCTCCTAGTGCCGCCTGGGCCCTGACTTCCGGTACACAGAGCGTCTCTAACGTGCGCTCTCAGTACCGGAAGTCAGGGCACCGGGCGTACAGGGAGCTGTGTGATGCGCGCGCTGCCGGGGAGAGGGCGGGACGACCCGGCAGCCGCGCATCAGCCGGAGGCAGACGGAGACTCTTGTGACCGCAAGCGAAACAATGCTTGCGGTCACAAGAGTGCAGTGGCAAGGGGAAGGGGGCCTCCCGGGCGGCATTATAATGTGGGCGGCGCGGCGTGGCATGGCCGCCCCCCCCCCCCCCCCCCCCGGAGCCTCGGGCCCCGGGCGGCCGCCCAAACCGCCCATATTATAATCCGCCACTGGGCAGGGGAGGGGCTGCTGGATCTGGTTCAAATAGGTGCAGGTGGCTCTGGATTGGCAGATGGCAGTAGCAGGTGGAGACGGGCTACCTCTATATATCCAGAGCAGTTGGCTGCATCTGCCCCCTAGTGGCCAGAGGTGTCACTGCAGCAGAAGGTGGAAGAATACGCTGTAAGAGACGAGCATGGGGTACAGCGAAGGGGGAAACAGGACAGCACTGCTGCTGCTGAGTCTTGTCTGGCGCATTTCAGCTGCTCGTCAGCAGACAATAAGTTGGAACAGCATGAGACATTATTGTCAAGCTGCAATTGATGCTTAAAGGCACATGACAAGTTACTAAGACATTGAAGGTTACTTTCATGTTATAATATCGCTATAGCACAAACTTTTTAAGTTGTCCATAAATTTCACCCTCAACCCCAAAATCCCTAGCTAAATTATGATTTTTGCTTTAGGATTAACCTTCAGCAGTGTTTCAAAATGGAGAGATCTGCGCAGATTTTCCATTACAGTTCTAAGAAACCTTGGAATGGGAAAGAAAACTATTGAAAAAAGGATCCAAGAAGAAGCCCATTTCCTTGTGGCAGAGATTAAATCACAGAAAGGTACTTGTGGTAGCCATTAGCCGACATGATCTCAATTATGAGAGTAAAGAAGGCAATGGGTTAAAAAACTATGTGGTTAAAGGGAGTTAATGTGTTTTTTCCTGAATGTTATGCAATTCCAATATGATGGCTAGTGGCAATGGTTGCTTATATTACATTAATAATGGCACCATGCATCAGAGATATCGACATATATACACTGAGCGACTATAGCAGGAGACTAAAACTGAACACTGCTTATAGTAGGGCAGTTGTATTGTTTTTTTGGGGAAGACTCTTTGACTTATTTGAAGGATTTGAAGCCATGTTATAGCCTTTTATGATTTATGGCAGCTGATAAAGCTACCCGATAGCGCACAATATTATATTATATATTGGTTTTAAAAGAAAAAGAAAATAAATCACCTACATTTATCTTTTTTCAAACGTGTTTCTATTTTCTCACTGTATTTTTTATTTCCTTTCATTGTATGTTACAATGAGGCAGCTTTCTTGCCTGAGCAGTTGACATAAATGGGATAGGTGTCTGGGCATACTCTGTGACCTTTGCAGAGGTCATTCTATAGGGAGGGTAAGGTCATACAGGATCTTGTTATGTTATCTATTGGTGTCATCTCTTACTCTCATCTGCAGTAACCCAGAGGGTGTAAAGAAGTCGATGTGGAACGCCTGTGGGCTTGTGGGGACGCGTGGTCCTACACTAGTTACTGTTGTGGTGACCCTAACACAAGGGCCTGCTCATAGTTGTCTCATTCACTTTTCCATCTTTACGATTCTCCCTTTTGTGTACCTCTCTCCTTCTACATTCAAAAATATGTTCAGCAGCACTAGAAAAAATACAAAATGCGGGTGCACGTCTCACCAAACCGGACCCAGGTTTGTATCGGATATCCAAAGAGAAGATGGAGACCGCACTTCCAAAAGGAATTCACACTTTATTCACACCAGATGCAACGTTTCGGCTCAATGTGTAGAGAAAGGCTACACATTGAGCCGAAACGTTGCATCTGGTGTGAGTAAAGTGTGAATTCCTTTTGGAAGTGGGTCTCCATCTTCTCTTTGGATATCTCTCACAAGTCTTTTAACCTCCTCTGTAACCACCTGCTGTCTCTCTCTATCCTTCTGCTTCTGGCTGCTGGTGACATCTATCCTAATCCTGGCCCACCTTTCTCCCTCGCTAGTGACCCTCTCTTACTTCCCTCAAATAACTCTCTTAGCTTCACCAAGAACCGCTATCGGCCGTCTTCTGCTCCCTCTGTTTCTCCAGTTTCCTTTACCTGCGCTCTCCTAAATTCTCGCTCCGTGTGCAACAAACTCACGGAGATTCATGATCTTTTCATCACTAAATCCTTCACCCTTCTGGCTCTCACTGAAACCTGGCTACAACCATCTGACACTGCTTCCCCTGCTGCTCTATCCTATGGTGGTCTTCTTCTCTCTCACACCCCCAGACCTGAGGGTAGGCACGGTGCAGGAGTTGGGGTCCTTCTCTCCCCACAGTGCACCTTCCAGGTCATTCCCCCTGAGCCCTCACTCTCATTCCCCTCCTTTGAGGTTCACACCCTCAGACTCTTCCGCCCACTCCCCCTTAGAGTAGCTGTCATCTATCGTCCCCCTGGCTCTCCACGACAATTCCTCGACCACTTTGCCACCTGGCTCCCTCATTTCTTATCTGCTGAAGTTCCCACACTAATCCTGGGTGACTTCAACATTCCTGTCGATACTCCTATTTCCTCTCACGCCTCTCAGCTTCTCT
This sequence comes from Dendropsophus ebraccatus, assembly GCF_027789765.1. NCBI lineage: Eukaryota > Metazoa > Chordata > Amphibia > Anura > Hylidae > Dendropsophus > Dendropsophus ebraccatus. Next base: position 76,626,325 of record NC_091463.1, read on the forward strand.
CTCTAACCTCCTCTTTCGGCCTCTCTCAGCTAACAAATTCTCCTACACACAAAGGAGGGAATTCCCAGGACCTGATCTTCTTCCGCCACTTTTCCATCTCCAACTTCACAAATGATCCCTCAGAGTTATCAGACCACAACCTTCTCTCTTTCACAATTACAAACAATCGCCCCCCTCCTGACACTCCTACCCCACACATATATAGAAAGCTGCGTGGTATAGACACTCACCAACTCATAGACTCTCTTCAGTCCTCACTGTCCCCAATCTCATCCCTCACCTGCCCAAACACGGCCGCACAACACTACCACAACACCCTGAAAACTACCCTAGACTCTGTAGCCCCCCCTACTCTCCGCACACCCCGCCACAGATGCCGGCAGCCCTGGCACACCCCGGAAACTCGCTTTCTTCGGCGGTGCTCTAGGACTGCTGAACGTCTGTGGAGGAAATCGAGAACCTCTGCAGATTTCATTCATTACAAATTCACCCTCAAATCTTATTACTCTGCCCTTCACCTCGCCAAACAATATTATTTCACCTCCCTCATCTCTTCACTGTCAAAAAACCCAAAACGCCTTTTCGACACCTTTAATTCTCTTCTCAAGCCCAAAGCTCAGTCACCTATCACTGACCTCTGTGCTGAAGACCTGGCCTCCTTCTTCAAAACCAAAATCGACAACATCCGTTCAGACATCACCTCCCAGCCCCAAAGCCCTATAAATCCCATTCCCTCTCCCACCTTCTCTTCACTCTCTGCTTTTGATCCAGTGACAGAGGAAGAAGTCTCCAAGCTCCTCTCCTCCTCTCGTCCTACTACCTGCCCTAGTGACCCTATTCCCTCCCACCTCCTCCAGTCCCTCTCTCCTGCTGTCACTACTCACCTCACCAAAATATTCAACCTCTCCCTCTCCTCTGGTATCTTTCCCTCCTCATTCAAACACTCTGTTATCACCCCGCTACTGAAAAAACCTTCTTTAGATCCATCCTGTGCAGCCAACTATCGACCTGTCTCCAATCTCCCCTTCATCTCTAAGCTCCTGGAACGTCTTGTCTACTCTCGCCTTACTCGCTATCTCTCTGATAACTCTCTTCTTGACCCTCTACAGTCCGGCTTCCGACCCCTTCACTCCACCGAAACTGCTCTCACCAAGGTGTCAAACGATCTGCTGAAGGCCAAGTCACAAGGAAACTACTCCTTGCTGATTCTCCTGGATCTCTCAGCAGCATTTGACACTGTGGACCACCAGCTTCTCCTCTCCATGCTCAGCTCTCTTGGTCTTAAGGACTCTGTTCTCTCCTGGTTCTCTTCCTACCTCTCTGACCGCTCCTTCAGCGTATCCTTCTCGGGCTCTACTTCTTCTCCCTTACCTCTCTCTGTTGGGGTTCCCCAGGGATAAGTCCTGGGTCCCCTCCTCTTCTCCCTCTATACAGCCCCCATCGGACAGACCATCAGCAGGTTTGGTTTCCAATACCATCTTTATGCTGATGATACCCAGTTATACACCTCTTCCAACGACATCTCCCCTGCCTTCCTGCAAAATACTAGTGACTGTCTATCTGCTCTCTCTAACACTATGACCTCTCTGTTCCTCAAACTTAATCTCTCTAAAACTGAACTTCTTGTATTTCCTCCCTCTAACAAACCTAAACCCGACATTTCCCTCTCAGTCTGTGGTACTAGCATAACTCCTGTGCATCAGGCTCGATGTCTGGGGGTCATGCTAGACTCTGATCTATCCTTTACTCCCTACATCCAAGCTCTTACACGCTCCTGTCATCTACATCTCAAAAACATCTCCAGAATCCGTCCATTTCTCACCACTGACACTGCTCAGACTCTGACTGTCGCCTTGATTCATTCCCGTCTTGACTACTGTAACTCCCTACTAATCGGTCTTCCTTTCTCTAAGCTCTCCCCTCTCCAGTCTATCCTAAACGCAGCAGCCAGGCTCATCTTCCTCTCCAGCCGCTATACCGACGTCTCCTTTCTGCCTTTCTGTGCCAGTCACTGCACTGGTTACCCATTAAATATAGAACACAGTTCAAACTCCTCACCCTCACCCATAAAGCTCTCCACAACTCTGCCCCTCCATACATCTCCTCCCTCATCTCCACCTACCATCCTTCCCGTGCTCTGCGCTCTGCAAATGACCTCACACTAACCTCTTCTTTAATCCGAACTTCTCATTCCCGCCTCCAAGACTTCTCTCGTGCTGCACCAGTTCTCTGGAACTCTTTACCCAAAGACCTCAGACTTATTTCCAACATCCCCAGTTTTAAGCGTGCCCTAAAGACCCATCTCTTCAGGCGTGCTTATAACATTTCGTAATCTCGTCTCCCTTTTGCTATCCCTTCTCCATCCTCTCTATAACTTCTTCGGTGCTAGTTACACTGTCCTTGTCATCTGAGCTTAGAAAATGGCTTGTGACTGGCTTGCCCAGCCGCCTATAGGCACTTAGAGAATCCATGTAGAATGACTGGAACATTGACAAATAAAGCACTTGTTGCCTCTCGTGTTACTCCCAGTCATCCTAGCCTGTAAGCTCTTGAGAGCAGGTCTCTAATTTGTTGTTGTAATTTATTCCTTGTATAATTTAATATATAACCTGTAACGTATTTATATATATTTAAATAAGCGCTGCGGAATCTGTTGGCGCTATACAAATAAATATTATTATTATTATATTATTATCTCTCCTTCTACAGCCACACAGTGGGTTTACAGATGTTGATGGGAGAGGACACCTGTGGGTTGGTCTACACTTGTGGTCGTACACTAGTCACTGTTGTGGTCACACTGACACAAGGACTTCCACTTCTTTTACTCTGTGGGCTGGCACAGTGAAAGGGATGATCCATAAAGGATGGAGGTGGTAATGGTTCCCCTTAGAACACCCTGAAAAGAGTCTATCCAGATGGTGTGTAGGGTGTGCTTAATGCTATGGTGCAAAGTTTGCACCATGTTTAGTCCAAAGCAATCCTGAGCTTTAGGACTTTTTTTTGCTGGCCCTTTCCAAAGAGTGGGCTGCAATAGACTCCTTACTTCCTCCCAGTCTGGGCTGCGGGAGCTTTTGTTCCCTCAGTAGGGGAAGGGGCCACAGAGCAAACTCATCCCCACTTCAGAATGTGGGAAGTATTTGCTAATCTCTTACGTACAGCCATGAATGGTATGAATACAACAACAGCATAAAACATCATAAGAACAATATAAAAGTAGGGCACTATTGATCACTCTTGCTTTTTTGCTTCCTCTATCTTTTTTTTGTCAGTCTAACCTTCCTTTCACCCTTCTTTTCTTCTAGTCTGCTTATGAATATATAGAAAAAGAGAACAACCTTAGATATTTAACAATCATCTTGTTTCTTGTTTATACAGAGCAATTCTTTGACCCAACCAGATTTCTAGCTCAGTGTGCCTCGAATATAATTTGCTCCATTGTGTTTGGAGACCGATTTGAATACAGTAATGATAGTTTCCAGAAGCTTCTGAGCTTGTTCAATGCTATATTTCAGGATATGAGCGGCTCGTGGGGGCAGGTAAGTTCCACTATATTTCTCTTTATGGGGCCTCATCAGCTGGAAATCTGTACTTTACAAACAAAATATTTTAAGTGAGAATACAGTGCATGTGTACATATAGGGGGTGTAGTGGTTTCAGTCATGCCCTAGGCCCTGGTGTCTGAGGGGACCTAATGATACCTATAAAATAGAGCACATCAGCGTTAAATGTCCTGTTATAGATTTTGCATGAGGCTCAAACCAGATGTAAAATGCAAGCATGTCATACAGGAGTGCCATCCAAATAGAAGTCAAATCTAAAATCCTAATCTTCTTCTTCTTCTTCTTCTTCTTCTTCTTCTTCTTCTTATTATTATTATTATTATTTAATTTATTTATTAATTTATTCATAAAGCGCCCTTGATTCCAGAGTGCTATACAAGTGATACGGGTAACAAACAGGAACATCATACAAACAAAATCAAAACACATTACATAAAGGTAAAGGGCAGACTAGTAGATGGGGAAAGAGGATCCTGCCTGTGAGGGCTTACAATTAGAAATGAGCGAACCTGGAGCATGCTCGAGTCCACCCGATCCCGATCGTTCGGCATTTGATTAGCGGGGGCTGCTGAAGTTGTATAAAGCTCTAAGGTTGTCTGGAAAACATGGATACAGCCAATGACTATATCCATGTTTTTCACATAGCCTTAGGGCTTTATCCAAGTTCAGCAGCCACCGCTAATCAAATGGCGAGCGATAGAGTTCGGATGGACTCGATCATGCTCGAGGTTCGCTCATTTCTACTTACAATCTATAAGGAAAGGCGAGAGAGACATTTAAGGTTTATTTTAGGTTGTAGCCGAGTTTAAAGAGTGGGGTTTTCAGATTACTTTTGAAGGTGTTGATGGTGGATGAGAGCCGGATGTGTCAGGGTAGTGAGTTTTAGATTATGATGGAGGCTTGTGCAAAATCTTTGAGGTGGTTGTGTGAGGTGTGCAAAAGGAGGTTGTTGCAGGATCGAAGGCTGCATGAGGGATGGTAGCGGGATATCAGGTCAGTGATATACGGAGGAGACAGGTTGTGGATGGCCTGTATGGTCAACAAATTAAAATTAATATATTGGGCAATGGGGAGCCAATGAAGGGATTGGCACAGGGGGGAGGCAGAGACAAAGCGGGGGGGTTGGTTGGTTAGTTGGTTTTTATTGGCTTCTATTGAGAATCACGTCTAGTTTTTGGGTTCGCTGGTCATGTGAGGCAGTGATGTCACCGACCCAGCGCCTGGCTTGTATCCTAGGTTAAAGTCCTGCCCTGTACACAGAAGGTCACACCAATGACATTCCATGTATGTAATGGCTGGAGAGTAGTGGATCTGCTGAGCTTGCACAATCGATGGTGTAAGCTTGCTGCGAGAGGTGACCCACCTGGTCACTACCTCTAGTAGGACTTGCTTGCGTAGGTGGAGAGGTAAAGTACGGTACAGTAGCTTGAGACAAATACGTAGTCAGGGTCAGGCAGATAGGTCAGGCAAGGCAGCTGGCAAGAATGGAGTCAAGAGACAGTAGCAAAGCCAATAGTGCACTGAAATGGAAATGACAAGCAAGGTACGCTTTCTCCTTAGGTTATGAGCAATAAAAATCCAGCAGAGACCATAGGAAGAGGCCAGGCTTTATAGAAGTGGTATATAGGGCCTACACCAATTAATGGTGCACTGCTCTTTAAACTGAAGCAGAGCCAGAGCACAAACCCTCCAACAGAGGAGGAGCCACGCTGAGGAGCAGAGAAGGAGCAGGGGAGAAGAAGCAGGGAGCAACACACGGCCATGGACAGGAGCGCGGATGCTGGCAGAGATATGTGCCATGACCATGACAGTATACGGGCAGGAAGCACTCTCAGCTGCTCTTTATATTCATAGGAGTGGTCCCGGACAGTGTTAGCTTCAGGAATGAGACGGTGGAAATGACAGCACGCTCAATATGAATATGGAATTGCTGTCAACTGCAGTACCGGCCAGGATGATCTTTTTTGACACCGGCCATTCTGTTACCCGACCGGGTCACAGAACGCCCAGTGTCTTACGCCATGTGAACATGGCCTTATATCACATGAGAGCAGTTTTTGGCAGCAGTGACAGCGTGGTCTACAGCTGCAGCCTGCAGGAGCAGGATGGCTGGCCAGATGACAGCAATTTCCATATCTTGTCTTCTGGTGAATTTGGATGAGCACGCACCCGTGTGCACCCGCATCGGGATTCACCGCTGCACGCAATGGGGCATGCAGCCGGAGCCGCACGCCCCATTGTGTGAACTGACAGGTTCTCTGCGGACGCTGTTTAATGAATAGCGGCCACAGAAAACTGACATGTCAGTTTTTTGCGTGGCCTCTAGCTATCCCGGCCAAGTGTATACTATGGGGGATATTTATCAAACATGGTGTAAAGTAAAGCTGGCTCAGTTGCCACTAGCAACCAATCAGATTCCACCTTTCATTCCTCACAGACTCTTTGGAAAATGAAAGGTGGAACCTGATTGGTTGCTAGGGGCAACTGAGCCAGTTTCACTGAGCTTTACACCATGTTTGATAAATCTCCCCCAATGTGTATTCAACCCGGCCGGGATTCCCTCTAGCTGCAGCACAATGCAAGTAAAGTATTAATCAGTGTTACAAATCGGCCATAATTAAAACTTTACTTACGTTTAGTGAACATGGCCTAAAGATGCAGAATCAGCCCCGGGCAGTGGTGACAGTGTTGAAGTTAAGACGTCAAGACACTTCTTTTGACTGTAAGGGCATCTTATCCCTGTGGGTACCTTAAGGGTTGTGTCCCAATTCTTTTTTCTATACAGTGTATCTAATCACCTTTGTTACCTATCCTAGGGCTGTCATGCACATTTTGTAATTTTTCTTTGAACCTAAATGTTTGTATTTCTTTCCCCAGATGCTGGAAATGCTGCCATCAGTCATGACCTATGTACCTGGACCACACAAAAGAATAAACAAAAACTTTAATAAACTCACTGATTTCATCTCGGAGCGAATAAAGATGAATGAGGAGTCACTTGATCCCAACTCACCCAGAGATTACATTGATTGCTTCCTCATCAAGCAGCAGGAGGTATTTGTAATAGGGTTAATAAAGGGATGGCCAGAGTGGAATCCCGTGGCCTGTCCTCACTAGTATATAGCATATTTTTGGCTTGGCAATTGTTGGTACACTGGAGTTTACACCATAGGAGGCCAATGTTTCATAGGGTTTTGGGAAGAGAATAGCAAACAAAAAGTCTTTTCTCAGCTCACCACAGCTTTACTATGACTAGTAAAAAGATAAATCCCAGCACACACCAAGTAGTGAAATGCTTACTTTATTGGAGCAGGAGGACGCGTTTCGGCTGATGAAGGCTACTGGGCCGAAACGCGTCCTCCTTCATGTGTTGCACCAATAAAGTAAGCATTTCACTTCTTGGTGAGTGCCGGGATTTATTTTTCTACTGTTCTGGCATTATTCCTACCATGAGCACCACCAGACCTACAGAGCGCTGTCTTCTACTATATTACACTCCCATGATTGTCATCAACCCTTTTTTTCTCTTTAATGTCTTAGTAATATTATAGCAACAGCAATGCATACACTGATTATTTAGCTTTCTAAAATTAAAAAACTGAAAAACTTATCTCTTTATGGGATACAAGCACCGTAGCATCATAAGAAGCCTGGGTTCTTAAACATTAGCCACCAAAAAAATTCTCTTTTGCAGCATTGCAACATACTTTATGGTTGTAGAGATAGCAGCAGTATAAAAGACACATACAATATATAATAGCTCTGGGTATCTGCCAGGGTATCTAATGTATACAATAGTAGAAGCTCTGGGTATATGCCAGATAAATGGCATAGTATACTGAAACCTACATGTTTAGGCTGTGCATACTAGTTTGCATCAGGTCCGGTTGTTGACCAATTTCATTTGATGCTGATTTGGAGATGGCGGTATGGTTAGCGGTGCCTTAATACAGAGAGATTTATATGACAGATTTTTGAAGCCAAATCCAGGAATGGATTTGAAAAGTAGAGAAATCTCAGTCTTTCCTTTATGACCTGATCTTTGCTTATAGTCTGTTCTTGGCTTTGGCTTAAAAAATCTGTCAGATAAATTTCTCTGTGTAAAGGAACCCTAACTCTTGATTTGACTAAAAACAGTGTCAAATATCGAACTGGACATGCATCTACCGGAACTAAAACGGGATCTGAGGTCCTAGTAACTGTTTCACACTCTCCAAGAGATAAATGGGGGGAGATAAATAAAGATTTTTTTAAAAAAACTTTTTTTACATTGTAAAATTGTGTCAAGCTGGACAATAATGGCATCTGAGGCCCCAGCCATATTGTCACAAGATCCTACAGATGAGTGTAAATAGACTTTTTTTTTTTTTTTTAAATCCTCACTTGTGGACAACTGTGTAAATGAAAACTATCCAAGGCTTGGAGCAGTAAAGAACATGGTTTAAGGCTATGTTCACACTACGTAAGAGACCGGCCGTTCCGTGACCCCGGCCGGGTCATGGAACGGCCTGTCTCTGGCCGGATCATCTCGGCCGGTACTTAAGTACCGGCCAGATGATCTTTCCGGCCGCAGAGCTCTGATGCGGACGCATCATCGCGCGCCCGCATCAGAGCTTCCCATAGCGCACAGTGCCAGAGCCGCTCGCTTCACTGTGTGAACTGACAGGTCTTTCTGCGGCCAGAATTCACTGAATTCCGTCTGCAGAAGGATGACATGTCAGTTATTTGCGGCCCCGTATGGGATCCCGGCCGGAGTGTGAACGATGTGTATACGCTCCGGCCGGGATCCCATAAAGAAACAGGCATTGTTCCACCGCACCAAAAGTACGGTCGTTGTTGCAACGGCCGTACTTTTATGTAGTGTGAACATTGCCTAAATCAGCTTGTAGACACAGACTGCTGTACTAGATTGCAGTGTATATATGTAATGTATCCAGCATCGAAAAATTAAGTTACAATTTATTTACATAAAGGAGTTTTTATGTATTAAAGAAAAACATAGCTGCTCTATTCTAGAAACTGAGGTATCACTTAAAGGATGACGCTGTGCATTGTGTTTTTAGGAAAAAGACGATATGCACTTTAACAGGAATAACATGATAATGACCATACTCAACTTGTTTTTTGCTGGGACAGAAACCGTTAGCTCTACCTTAAGACATGGGCTCCTGATACTTATGCGGTACCCTGAAGTACAAGGTTAGTCAAGTAGAGGCAATAAATTTTTGTTTGAACGATACATCAGTGATACACTGATAACAGGTTTTCCAGCTGATATATATATATATATATATATATATATATATATATATATATATATTGTGGACATGTCACGGGAGAAGTGTTCGAGGGGGTGTACATCTCCCCTAGGTTACTGCTTAGTGTGAGATGGTGAGTCCAGGAGGGATCTGTGCTCAGCAGTGTTATGCTGCTGAGCTATTAGTTACTGTTACCGGGCCTGGATTTACATGGAATGGCAGGTAGGTTTTGGTAGTGGGACTTGCCATTCCCTCCCCTCGATCCAGTTCAGGTGTTGGGATCAGGTGAGCTCGGACCCTAATCAGCCTGAGAAGGTAAAAGCTCACACAGTGTGCAGATGGTTGCTCTCAGCCAGGAGTGAACAGCCTGTGTGTTTGGTGGGAGCTGTGAATACAGATGCTGCTGGAGCATATATACACCCTGTGGTATCCAGGTGAAAGACGCACTATTTGTCTAGTGTCAGATAGGTGAAGAACTCTGTTAGTAAGCGCCCAGACGGGCAAGACCTTTTTGCTTGGTTGGTTCTTAAAAGCACGGTGTTGCTTTATTTCTGTTTGATGGACTGTTTATGCTGCAATTAAATGCCAAATATTATGACTGTCTGTATATAATTCTCCCAATAATTATATTGTATAATTACATATTATAATAGTTAATAAGGTTGAAAAAAGACAAGAGTCCATCAAGGTCAACCTAACACCAAAGGCACCTAGGATTCCCAACATGTCTCCCATGCTGGTGGCAGTCTGCGATCTGAACAGGCATGTTCAGCTTAGAATAGTTGTTAAATAATTTTATTACTTTCTTCATAGCTAAACTGCATGCAGAAATAGACCGCATGATTGGTGAAAACCGCATCCCAAATATTGAAGACTGCAACAATATGCCATATGAGTGCTGTAATACATGAGATACAGAGATTTTGTGATATTCTCCTGCTAAATCTTCCTCATACAACCACAAAAGAAGTTCAATTCAAAGGATACACTCTTCCCAAGGTATAAAAATGAAAAAATGCTTCACTAATTGTGGTAATGAAGTAGTACCTAAGTTTTGCCACAAGATGTCATTATTGTATGTAACTGTACTTATATTTTGCACAGCTGCAGGTAACTAAAGGGTTATTGTTTGTTGTAATCTGTACACTAATGAGGACCTAATCTTCTCTACCTATTTCTTAGCTCCTTTCTTTTCTATGCTTTTTTTCTCCACCACTCACAGGGGATATTACACCTCCTGTAGGAAGTTGTCACATGGGGAGAGGAAGTATACACACACTTAGTCAGTCTTAGGATAGCTTCACACACACACCATATCCGCAGCAGATTTGAGCTACATGACTGAACAAAGCATCAAATCTGCATGGCCACAGGGGAAAGGGTATAGCTCTCCACTTTAAAATTAAAACAGGTGTGCCTCCATACCTGTGTGCCCACCTGGCACTGGCATCACGACAATATACCATCCTGGCTGAGCTGTATCTCGGCCAACCACCACAATAGTGGCGTCGCACAGTACCATCTGTCAAGTGACCGGTCCCGGTCAAGCCTCACAGGAGTGCACCACACTAATGACTAGTAAAAACACTGAAACTGGTGAATTGATAAAGGGTTAATAGTATAGTTCTAATTGTACCCAAATGATCAGGTGATCACAGGGTCATAAAATCAGGAAAGCGTTCTTTCTCTCCAGGGAAATCAAGTATTCCGTGGAACCCACTGCAATCAGTTGATCACTTTTTGTAGACTGGTCAATGAGTGTGCCTAATTAACCTGCGACTAACAAAGTATCTGAAAATGTTTTTTCATTTTTATTGCTGGAAATCAAAAAGTCTAGGGGAGGAATTTATTAAGTTCGGTGTTTTTTGCGCCGCCATTAAAGATGTCCCTGCATTGCCAATGCTCCTCGGTAGGGATGGTCCGAACAGAGTTCGTACGAACCCGAACCATCCGCAATGATTACCGCTGTCTGCCTGCTCCGTGCAGCGGGCGGATCCAGCGGGAGGAATGCCTGGAAAACTGGGATACAGCCATAGCCATAGGCTGTATCCCAGTTTTCCAGGCGGTCTGCCCGCTGCACGGAGCGGGCAGACAGCGGTAATCTGAGGCCGAGCATTCGGGTTCAGCCGAACCCGAACCTCGGCGGGTTCGGACCATCCCTACTCCTCGGATTTATGTAGAGGCGCAGTGCACACATAGTAAAACCTACGCCAGCTCAGAGTTGGCATAGGTTTCGTTAAAATTTTTCACCATGAAAAATGTTAAAGGGTTTGTCCAGCGAAAATCTTTTTCTTTCAAATAAACTGGTTTCAGAAAGGTTATATAGATTTGTAAGTCTTCCTATACTTATTAGCTGTTGTATGTCCTGAAGGAACTGGTGTTTTCTTTTCAGTCTGACACAGTGCTCTCTGCTGCCACCTCTGTCTGAGACACGAACTGATCAGATCAGCAGCAAACCTCTCCTGAGAGGTCAGCAGGGAACACTGTGTCAGAATGAAAAGAAAACAACATTTCCTGCAAGACCTACAGCAGCTGATAAATATGGGAAGACTTGAGATTTTTAAATAGACATAAATTACAAATCTATATAACATCCTGAAACCATTTGATCTGAAAGATTTTTGCTGGATCTCCCCTTTTAATGTTTTATTAGTAAATGTACTACATTTTTTAGATTGCAAGCGACCAATTCCAGGAAACAGCATCATTATCGTATTTACAGTAGGACCTAATGTGTTCCTGCTGCTATTCAGAATTTTCATTACTTTTTTTTTTTTGCATAGGCTATAACCTGTGTATACTTACTACCCATCACATTCAGTGCATATTATGCCATTCTATTGGGAATTACTGATTACAATGGAACTGAGCTGCAAAACCTCACCCAAACTAAGGACATGAGTGGTGCTGTTTCTGAAAGAAAGTGACCATGTTTTTGTAAACCTGAATAACTCCAACACAATCATTTTCATTTCCTCTCTGTCCAGGGCACAGATATCTATCCATTGTTGTGTTCTGTTCTTCAAGACCCCACAAAGCTTGACTGTCCAAGCAAGTTTGATCCTAACCATTTCTTAGATGATAAAGGATGTTTTAAGAAGAATGAGACCTATATGCCATTTTCTGCAGGTAATAATGGTTAATTGGCTTAAGCAAAATGAATGAATGATGGGACGGTCTCTAACAGATTTACTGATAACAGAACTAACACAGCTATAGTATAATTTCTGTTATTTCACTTCTGTGCTGTGTCCCCATATAGTATTAGGCCACTTCTATGCTCCTTTATAGTAGTTAGACCTCTCTGTGCCCCATATAGTAGTTTGGCCCCCTCTGATGCCCATATGCCCTCTCTGTGCACCCATATAGTATAGGCCTCCTCCCTACCCCCACATAGTATTAGGCTCCCCTTGTGCCTCTGCATGGTAGAGCCCCCACTGTACCTCCATATAGAATGGGTCCCCTCCGTGCCTGCATATAGTATAGCGCCCATCCCCACTGTGCAGCCCCATATAGTATAGGTCCTCTTTACTGTATTTGCCTCCTCTGTACCTCTATATAGTATAGGCCCTTTCAGTACCCCCGGAAGATATTGCGCAGCAGTACAAATATCGTATAGGCCCCTTTTGTGCTGCAGCCTTCATATAGTATATGACCCCTCTATGCAGCAGCCCCATCTGTGTCCCTATATAGTATTGTACAGCAGCACCATATAATATAGGCCCACCTTTGTAGCATCCCTCATATAGTGTAGCCCCCCCCATGCAGCATCCCCATATCATATAGCCCCCATTGCAGCAGGCCCAATATAATGTAGACCCCTCCCTCCTTGTGTAGCAGCCCCATATAGTATAGGCCCCAAGTATAAAAAAAAAAGTTGTTTATGACACTCTGAGGACATATGTGATGTGCTGGAACTTTATGATAAGGCTGGGAAGTATTGTACTGTATGTTGGTGGGTATTAGTAGTTATGGCAGCAGGGATAGTAGTGGCTGCGTGGATGGCAGCAGCAGAAACACAATATGCCATATGAGGGACAAGGCAGGATATGAGCAGCTGTATAAAACAATAGCAGCAGTACCAGTGTAAGAATTATTATGTATATATACATATAAGTCTAGAGTATAGATAATACATACATATACACCACCCTCTTACTGGGTCTAGATTCGAGGTTGGGGCAGTAAATTAAATACAACAGCAAGTGTAAAGAGTGGAATTTTGCCTTTTTTATTTGTTATGAGAGTTGTATAACATATAAAAAAGCAGAAAGAGATAAGAATTACACAAATACAATACAAATACAATATAACCAATAAGGAACAACCATTACATTACAGAAAACTAAAATATTTCACAGATTCCAACAACAGAAATTTCAGGCATAGTTACCACACTATGGGCTCTTTTGATCACCACAGACAATTTGCCAATTGGTATCACAATGATATCTTGCATATATAAACACTTTACATGTGTAACCAAGTGACCATCTGATGCAAGAATCTGGGCAAACAATGGATATTTAGCAGCATGTTTGGGGGAAAATACAACAATATACAGATGTAGCCTGTGTCAACCTGATCACAATGACACATTTAACTCAACAAATTGACTTCAACAATTGCTCCCTGATACAATTGTTGTGTCAGAGATCACATGGTTACATGGCTACATCTGTAATCCTCCAACTTAAATGAATGCCTTTAAAAATATACCCAATATGGCCTGAATTAAATATATATATATTTCCTAAGGTGCATTTCTTTCACCAGGTGTAGTATTAATGGCAGCAATAGCCACAGCAGTAGTGTAGTACATTTGGCCCTATACCTTGTAGCAAGGAAAATAAAGAAGAATGGTATGGTGGGTATTTTATAATGCAAACACAGGCAATATATGCTATTATAGTTGAATACATCTATTGAGTTTTTCTCTTATTAGGGAAGCGGCTTTGTCTCGGAGAAGGTTTGGCCAAGATGGAGTTGTTCATTTTCTTGACAACCATCTTACAGAACTTTAGACTGTCCTGAAAAAGAACTCACAGACGAAGATATCAAACCTCTAATGGCTGGCTTTTCAAATATTCCAAAATGTTATCGGTTGTCCTTCATCCCCCGAAGTTAAACCTTTATATTAATGATCTACTGAGTTACTTCAAAGGCTTCCGAGAAGCTTCAGCTGCGTGATCTTTTAGAGTACATAACAATGTCTGGTTTTGATTATTCAGAAATGTAACATATTTACTTGTAAACACAATAAATCATTGTCTTTTTTTTATATTATTCTTTGATTAAATTGATTTCTAGCAGGCCGCATAGACCATGCAATAATGTCTACATCCCCCCCAACCACACTCCAATGACACCCATGACTTCGGGTTTCACCCTGCTTTGAGAACAAATCCTTCTCCTACTCCTCCAAAACTGCCCCCTCCTCCAGAACTGTCTGCAGACAACTGGACCGACAACTGGGAGAAATTTACTTCCTCCTCCTCCGCTTCCTCCTGTTCCACCATCATAGTCTGAAAGGATATTTAGAGCAGTCATAGGATGAGGGTGTTTTAAGCAAAGTCTATTTGCCCAAATCGGGCTAGCTATATCAGTCCATGCTCTTGCGAGCTACCAGCTGCACTCATGGATTAGCATTGGCTGAAGAGATCCATGTCTACAGTTATGCGACGTTTCGAAGCAAGATTGCTTCTTTCTCAAGCATAGTCACATGATCACCCACCACCAATTTAATGCCTAGGAAGTCTCCCAAGAGCTCTTCTGCGACATCTAAAAACAAAACATAAAAAGGTCATTACATCTTAATCCTTGTTTAACATGATTATCACATACAATATAGTATTATTGTTATTAAAGTCAGTAGCCAAGGGTGGAATAGACAGAAAGACACGGACACTGAGCCCTGCACTGTTCCTGCCTACTTGCCAAGGACCGCCCTAGGCGGCTGCGGACAACCACAAGGGCGGTCCCTGCTCTGGTATGGGAGGTACACAAAACAGACAGACAAACAAACACAACTGATCAGTGTGGACAGACCGGGTCAGCAACGTTGGGCAGCAAAAGTACAAAATTGGATCCTAAAGAATAGTCAGGCAGAAATATAGAGGCAGGCTGCAAACAGGGAAGGTCAGGGAACAAAAGCCAAAAGGGCAGAACAAGATATATATAGAACAGACAATAGCAAAAGCAGGCAGGGACTAGTTCAATGACCAGCAAGGAGTATACAGACTGGGGGTGTTATACAGCAGGTCAGGGGTTTGGTCCAGAATACAATTGGACCATCCCCCTGATCTCCAACCACAGGCACCTGACCACAAAACACATCCACTGGCAGGAAGACCTGCCAGTCACAGAAAGAACCAAAACACAGATTAACCATGAAGTGGCCAGACAGAACTCAGCAGGTGAATTCGGGTGTGTCCATGAAACCAAGTGAGCAGACAAAATAAACCAAAGTTCAGACTAATGCAAAACAAAACACAGAAAACAAAACATATTCAAGAAAATCAGCGCCTTCTTGGCTGCACAGCACGAGCTGTGTAAAAGCTCCGCAATTATACAGTCCTGACAATTCTACATTATTATTCAAATATACAACAATATAATAGAACAACAATGTAATAGAACTATGTTTAACTCGTATCTGAATGTTCCCACCACAAATTAAATACCAAAAAATCTTAATTTATAAAAAATACACCATAGTAGCATTTTATAAATTAATATTTTTTTTTGGTATGTAATTTGTGGTGTGGCAGATTTTAGAATGGAAAACCCATTAAAAGATGGTTAAATAAACACAACATGGTTTTAAAGCACAAAATGACGAGTTTGTTAGATGTTAGTAAATATGGTGAAGCAAGAAACCAACAGGAAAAAAAAATTGAAAAAAAAGTCCATTTGAATACAGAAAGACTTTAGTTAAATCAGGGCCGATATCTCACACAAGTGAACATGGCGGCCCTTGCATGGGATATTGTCTGGCCTCTTAAGTGGATTCAAGGAAGCATGTCAGTGTGCTGACTGCATATAACTATAGATGTGTCTAGTGTTAGACTTTATTTATTTTATGTGTCCGCATTATTATGTATTAGGTATGATGTATTTATATGGGGATTAAATTGTGAAGGGGTAGAGCCAAAGTGCTCAAGCATGAAATTGTCGTTGACTTGGCTGTACTAAAATACAAACACTTGCCACAACTTGTGAATGCAGTGGTTAGGTCTACTTTATTTCGATTAAGTTCTTCTCTTTCATTGACTGATCACTGTGCACCAGAACAACAACAATGATTAAAAAATGCTGGGTAAACATACTCTACTATCTGGGATTGCCATTAATTTTGGCAAGAAACTATATTGACTGTACCCTGAGAAATGCCAAGAACTTTTCGACGCGTGACCTATCTGAAGACAATCCCAACAAATAGAAAATGTGCCAATGAGTGATAAGTACTTAACTAGCAGTCACTGGCAAACACAAAACCCGAACGTCTGGTGGAACAAGCACATCGTACTTAACAGTTGGGGACGATGGATTTTACCTGGGTTGAAACCCTGCTCCTGACCCTGATCATTTCATCAATCATCTACTCCACATGGAATTCCCTATACAGGACACGTAACCTGCCTCCGGGACCAACGCCCTTGCCTTTTGTTGGGAATATCTTGCACATAAAGAGAGGAGAGATGGTTAAATCGTTGATGGAGGTTAGTTTTGAAGGAAAAATTATGAAAACATTGCGGGTTAACATAGCATTAAGTACATAAAGTTATAATAACAGACCCCCACCTGATTCGGAAAGTAAAAGCCAAATTCCCATCGACTCTTTGGGCTTCTCTCGTCCAAAGTTAATGCATTTTATCTTGATATCCTCCATACTTTCTCTAACTCTCTGACAACATTCTCATGGGGCAGCGACTCAAGGAGGACTGTATTTTTAGGGTGTAGTTAGATCAGAGATTTGTTAAACGGTAAAGTACTACTTTTTGTTTCTGTAAAGCAGAAATCTTCAGCCTTCTAGCTGTTGCGAGATTACAATTCCCATCATGTTTGGACAACTAAGGCTTCTTTTAGTTTTGCAACAGCTGGAGGGCTGCAACAACAGCACATACAGATTTCCTTTTGGAATTCTTTAGTGTGACAAGTTGGGGTATAAAGGGGGTCTCCTGGCAAGGAACCATAAGGGGGTTCTCTGCGACCACAACCATGCATTTGTGGGGAGTTTTTTTCATCAGGTAGCAAGTGGGGGCCAGTATTGTATGGGAATACTGCCTCTCAGGTAAAGGCTGGTCTGAAAATGGCTGCTGAGAAGAGAGGAGGTGGGAGAGCTGGAGGGCTTTGTGTGAGCACAAAGTGGGAAATACCTGGAGGAGGGAGGAGGTGAGTCAGAGAAAGGAGGAGGGCGGGAGTCATGGGTATAAAGGGCAGGAAACTGGGTCAGTGACAAAGAGACACAACTTTTCAGATACCTCTCACAATATTATTTTAGATGTATGATTATTAGAGAAGAGCGAACCTGGAGCATGCTCGAGTCGATCCGAACCCGAACTTTCGGCATTTGATTAGCGGTGGCTGCTGAAGTTGGATAAAGCCCTAAGGCTATGTGGAAAACATGGATATAGTCATTGGCTGTATTCATGTTTTCCAGACAACCTTAGAGCTTTATCCAAGTTCAGCAGCCCCCGCTAATCAAATGCCGATCGTTCGCGTTCGGATCGACTCGAACCCGAACCCGGTTCGCTCATCTCTAATGATTATGCAATTGTCATTGTATTATGTAAAAGGTGGTTGACCCAAGGATTCATTCTGATTGCCATTTTGAAGTCTGTAAGGAATTTTCTCCTTGTAATGGGGCAAATTGGCATTGGCCCTAGTGGGTTTTTTGCCTTCCTCTGGATCAACACAGTAGGTTTATACTGTTGGTGGAAACTCCTTCTCAACCTTAATACCTAGGCAACTATTTATGTTTAGGCAGGGGCAGGGACAGGCATAGTTTTGCTTTACAGCATCGCTACTGTCAGGGTGGAGGGCCTATCTGGGTGGACCACTCTCAGGAATGGACTCTTTTAGTTTCCTGGATGAAGGGTCGTGATTTGCGTTGGGCCTCCCCGCTTGTGCTTTAACGTTGCAAATAAAGTTCAGCAGATGCAAAATTTCCGCCAAACTAAGGTAGCTTCGGGAGTGGGGTTAGCAGGTTAACCCCTTATGTATTTTTCAATATTCACCTTTTGTGTTCACATTGCCGCTACTTGCACATCAGGCAGTATCTTGCTTGTTTGCTAGATTACAGAAATGTTTGTATAATTTCACTAAACTTTTGGATCACCTTGATAGCCACACCATTGAAATAACGTCTATTTTTATTGGACAACCGGTATTCATATAAAAATAGCCATTGCTTAATAAAAAAAAAAAAAAAAAAAAATCATTATTTGTCAATACATGACATCGATCCAATTAAAGTGTCTGTCAGTTCTAAGGTGTGTGAACATAGCCTCAAGATGTGTACACATGTTTAAAGAGCTCTTCCAATCAGTCAGCCCTAATGTCTTTCTCCAAATTTCCTGAGACAGCGTACAAGCCCTGCTCCTTTGAAAACAGGAGTGCTAATATCCTTTCAACCTATTCTCAGTTTCTTAAACTACAGGATCCATGTATTCATAGTCCACACTATTCAGCATAATTTGATTTCCTTATTACAAAACGATAACACTAATTTCCAGCCAAAAGTAGCATCACGGATTGGAAATTAAAACATAACTTTTAATAGCATGAATAACGTACTGATATCTGTCAGGAAACACGCCAATGATGTATATAACAAAAGTAATAATAAATTATCAACCAGTGATCAACCAGCAGTACTCACCAACTCTCAAATGCAGTACACCACAACCAGTATAACTAGAAAGCGAACTATATGCCTGGGTTTGGGAGGCCCTGGTTATGTGTTAGACGCAGGGGTGGAGATCTGCAATCCCCAGTCAATAAATGTGATAGAGGGGATGGAGGGTAGATAGGGTAATAAATTCTAAACAGTCCCTATTACATTCCCTATTTCTCTCGTGTCCTAAGTGGAGTGTAAGACCCTAACAAGGGTGGCCCCGCATTGGAACCTAACACAGCTACCTAGTACACCCTGTATACTGATGAGGCTAACTATCTCACTAAAAATAGGGTCCTACACTATCTATAGTGTGCTAGTGGACTGCTAAATGCAGTCTCAACGCTTTTCATCTCCCACAATCCTCAGGAGACTAGATATGAGGAACGATATAGTAAATATTCAGTCTCGATGAACACTGCTGATCGGTGATAGTCAGTGTGTGAAATGTTTATTTTTAACTTTCTAAATAACACCTGTAATACTTGACTATATACTATAAACTTCCTTTCTGTCATTTGCTGTTATATACCATTACCCACTTTTGTTACTATTCTTAATTTCTCAAGCTATATTTTAAGATACACTGTCGTCTGTTGTAGAATGTACTGTTATTTTATAACCGTAATACACTGTATTACATTGAAGAAATAAAATTAGAGTACCTGTCATCAAAAATTACTTTTCAGATGTCATCAGACATGTGAAAATGTATATATCACAGTGGGTCTCACTGTTCAGACCCACTGCGATCAGGAGATATAGCTGTGGAGAGAGTGCAGAAGCGGTGCCATTCACTCCCCGGCCGTAACTCTGTAACAACCGATTCTGACCTTGTCTTTGAAGCTACATTGTCATAATAAGTGCTGGTCGGGAAATGGATGGCGTGGCTGCTGCGCTCTCTCTACAGTTATATCTCCTGATCACAGTGGGTCTCATCAGTGAGACCCACTGTGATCAATAGTTATTTTTAATGAAAGGTATTCTTTAAAGTATAAACTTTTGACCTGTCACAGAGACATGCCAAAATATTTTATCGGTCCGGGTCTGAGTGTTCAGACCTCTACCAATCGGGAGAACAAGCGGGAGATGATGCGTTGACGCACAGTCCACTCCCGCTCTGTGTTAGACAAAAAGAGCCAGGCTCCATAGACTTACATTAGGTGCCCGAATTATTACGTGACACAGAGACAGGAGACCTCCCAACTGTAGAAACGGGTCTGAACACTCAGGCAGATCGAAACTTTTGACATATCTCTATTTTATACTGACAGGTACACTTTAAAATGTGCTTATTTGATGGGATTGTAATGATACGTCTCTGAAAATAATGTGTAATGCATGTTTAATATTTTCCAATTTGTAAATTGTCCTTCAGTTTAAAGAGAAGTACGGCTCAGTGTACACTTTATATTTTGGACACCATCCAGTAGTTGTCCTGTGTGGTTATGATGCTGTTAAGGAAGCGTTAATTGACCAAGCAGAGGAATTTAGTGGTCGTGGAAGGCTCCCTACTGTCGACCAATATGTGAAAGGATATGGTAAGCTTATCACTGATAGATATAGGTTTTATATATATATATATATATATATATATATATATATATACACACACACACACACACACAACAGACCAATCACTGAACTCAAGGAGAACAGTGAAAAAACCAATGGAGTACTCACTTCAGAGTCTCCACTAATGCCCCCAACAAAATTTGAATATGCAAAAAAGGGGTCAGTGGAGCCTCAGTTGCGAGTCTCAAAACACGGGAATAGCCAGATATCCCTCTCTCCAGAGAAGGAAGCCTGTTGCCAAGGGGTGCCTCCTAGTGGGGAGAGCACCAAACCACCCTGATACGTAGTCCCTCAGGTCTACGAATCAGGTCCATATACAGAAAGGGTTTATTACAATATATTTTTGTTTCAGGGGTCATTTTTAGCAGTGGTCCCAGATGGAGGGACCTGCGCAGATTTTCCCTTACAGTTCTAAGAAACTTTGGCATGGGAAAGAAAACTATTGAAGAAAGGATCCAAGAAGAAGCCCATTTTGTTATTGCAGAGATCAAATCCCAAAAAGGTAAATGATCACATTAAGGCTATGTTCACACAACGTTTTTTCAGCTCTGTTTAAAATGACATCCGTCATTTTGAGTCTAAAATAACGGACATCATTTAGCAGCCTGGCCTCCCAGTGCAATGGTGGCTGTTGGTACATTATTCTAGTTTGGGATTACTAATTGGTCTTTGGGTGTGGCCTAATTGGAAAGTCCATTGAATATAATAGTAATAACTGAGAAAGAACGGTGACAAAAGAAAAACTGTGTGTGAACAACTAATACGTTTGCAATAGAGTCTTACTGCAATACTAACCCTGAATTTTCATCCCTCTTATCTACCAACTTGGTAGATAGAGTGTGCAAGATCAGGACTTTTTAAAAAAATTTTCAAAATGTTTCTTCCTTTCTGTTTCCCCTCCTTCTCATTCACTCTTCTTCCTCCTCTCATAAATGTATTATTTGTATATTGTTTAAACAGAACAATTCATCGACCCAACCAGATTTCTGGTTCAAGCCGTCTCAAATGTCATTTGCTCCATTGTGTTTGGAGACCGCTTTGAATACAGTAATGACAGTTTCCAGAAACTCCTGACCTTGTTCGCTTCT
Source organism: Dendropsophus ebraccatus (assembly GCF_027789765.1). Lineage (NCBI taxonomy): Eukaryota > Metazoa > Chordata > Amphibia > Anura > Hylidae > Dendropsophus > Dendropsophus ebraccatus. The sequence goes on from NC_091463.1 coordinate 76,647,707, forward strand.
GTATTTCGCGATATGAGCTGCCCGTGGGGGCAGGTAAGTGCACTACTATAATGCACAAGACAGCAAATATGTTGTCTAAACAGCTGATGTACCTTTCTTAGATTGATGTATTATATGGTGTTGATGTATTGTGGAGTTGTGGCTGCTGTGTGGGTGTAGGGTCATTTGGGCACTCGTCACGTTGGCCAGTAGTGGTGTTTGAACCCATCGCCGTACAAACAGGCACTGCGCTTGGATAACCCTAGTGTGAACAGGTGTATAGGTGCAGGTGCGCAAGAATAGACCAGAGTCCAATGACTTAACCAGGATAACTTGGTTTACTGATAAAAACTTCAGTGCAATACACGATAAATACACTATGGTAACTGCAGGTGCAGGCAGGAGATAGTAGTAAAAGTTGCAACATCAGGGTAGAGGAACGTCTTGCTGGCCCTGTCCAATGTAGCAATGTACTCTGCTGGGATAGCGTAGTGGAGAGTATAAGTAGAAGAAAATACTCACACTCATGTATAGAGTCACTAATTTGACTGCCTTTTGCCCTATAGTGTCAGCTTCCTGTCCTGCTAAGGTAGTACGAGTTCCCAGTACCCTGCGCTAGGTTGAGCAGACTTTCCAAGACTTCCCAGAAGAGCCGTGTGTTGCAGTAGGATACCTCAGCTTCCTTAACGCTATTTGTCCTACTGGGATCAGTACTTAGCTCCAGGTTACTGCCCTGTGTCTTGTAGAAGGTATCCCTGGTGTGGACAACATTTCCCTCAGAGGACGTCACTCCCTCCAGGGGTTTCTAGCACTGCATACTAGCGGTAGTAAGTTACATAAAAATAAATAAGTCTCTAGGTCCCTGACAAGCTCTCTTTGTTTGTCTCGCTAAACTGACTCAACTAGAAGACCCCTCCCATTAGGAACTAGCTCCCTTTATAGGGGTAACCAAGCTAGTGTGTGATTGGTGGGGCTGTGTGTGGGTAAGAAAAAAAGGATGAGATAGGTTGAAAAGAGAGGAAAACAAGCCTGCACCTGTGATTAGAGGAAACATAACATGTGACAACAACAGTAGTTGACCCATTCCTTCCTTCAGCTGTGCTCAGTACAGTAAAAATATAATACATATAATAACTACAGTGACATCTAGTGGGGAAACACACAATACAATCACCTTCACCCTCTTCTGACTTACTTTACCCAGGTGTTTGAGGCTTAGTGCTGGGACACAACAATTAAAGGTGAAGATTTTGAAATTGACGCCCTGTTGGAGATTGAGGGAGGTGACTGTTCCTTTTAAAGGAAGAGAAGTACAAATATTGTCATATCCAAGAATTATTTACAGGAGTATCAAGTCTACTGTATTTTTCAGTCCTCCTATCCTATTCTATTCATGGCTCCGTTCTCACTGAAGTATAGGCACCAAACAGCTGATTGGTGGGGGAGTTGAGTGTCAGCACCTTTTTCGAATAATACATATCTTTACTGATAATCTTAGTAACATTATTACTATTTCTTTGAAGTGAGAATCTTGTATTTTTTCCCCCCAAGATGCTGGATATGCTGCCATCAGTCATGAACTTTGTACCTGGACCGCACAAGAGAATAAACACAAGCTTGGATAAACTCGCCGATTTTATCAACGAACGAGTAAAGATGAATCAGGAGTCACTTGATCCTAACTCACCCAGAGACTTCATTGATTGCTTCCTCATCAAGCAGCAGGAGGTATCTGCAATAAGGTTAAGAAATAGTTAAAGTGTAACTGTCGTTTACATTTTTTTTTTTTTTTTTTTTGCAGAAATCAATAGTACAGGAGATTTTAAGAAACGTAATTGGGTTTATTAGCCAAAAACATGCATTTTTATTGCTAGATCGGCACTCGTTTTCTGAGCAATTAAACAGGCTGCAAGGGCTGCACGGACGTCGTTAGCGATCTCTGTGCAGCCCTTATCTTCAGTGTAATAAAATAAGTATGAACTTACCTTACCAAGTTCCCTGGTGTCCTCGGGCCTTCCCCTGTGTCCTCCGAGGCCTTCCCCCGTGTCTGCAGCTCTGCTTTCTGTTCCGGTCTCTACACTAGCAGGCTGCCTGCCACTCAGCCAATCACTGGCCACAGCCTATCTCGGACAGTAATTGGCTGAACGGCCACAGAGTAGGAAAAGGACAGACGCACCCTGAATGCTGACTCTCTGGCCACAGAAAACGCTGGATTCACATGTAGACTGCTCTGTGCTTGTCTGAGAGCTATTGAAGGTTTGCTACGGCGCGGTACTGTAGGATTGCAGGATATTGTTTCAGTGTGTATATAGTGTAAAGAAGCCAGCACAGAGCCTAGTCTGTATCCACACTGCAACTGAGAATAGAAAAAGCAGAGAGATGGAGTTTGCAGGTGAAAACTAAGAGGAAAAATGACATAAATTAGCTCCTCATGTTCTTACACAGGACAGCACATCCTAAAAAATCCCCTGAAATCAAGATAACTCTTAAAGTTATTTTGATATTGCTTTTGAGTATATTGCATTCATTATCTTATATTATATGTACTTTAATACTTTGTCTTATTATAGCTCATTATTGTTTAGCCTAAAAAATAATGTACATGTAGGCTATGTTCACACACAATAAAATACAAAAATACAGCCATAATTTGAGGTAAAAATTGTATTTTCAATGTAGCCTTTATTGAAGTCAGTAGGAAAGTGTCTATCAAAGCACGCACGGTACAGAATAATTGTATATGTGCGTAAGAATAATAAAACCACCTGCTCATTAAGTTCAGTTTTTGCAAAAAAAAAAATAAATTCACCTGTGCACACACTGTGTAAGTATAACCCTAAAATATTTTTTGTGTTTTCAGGAAAAAGAGAATCCTCACTTTGACACTAATAACATGGCAAAAACCCTACTCAACTTATTTTTTGCTGGGACAGAAACTGTCAGTTCTACCTTAAAACATGGACTCCTGATCCTTATGAGGTATCCTAAAATACAAGGTCAGTATTAGGCTATGTTCACACTACGTAAGAGACGGGCCGTTCCGTGACCCGGCCGGGTCACGGAACGGCCAGTCTCTGGCCGGATCATCTTAAGTACCGGCTGGATGATCTTTCCGGCTGCAGAGCTCTAATGCGGGCGCATCACGCACGCCCGCATCAGAGCTTCCCATAGCACACAGTGAAGCAAGCGGCCGGAGCCGCTCGTTTCATTGTGTGAACTGGCAGGGCTTTCTACATCCGGAATTCACTGAATTCCGGATGCAGAAAACGGACATGTCAGTTATTTGCGGCCCCGTGTGGGATCCCATTGAATGTGTATACGCTCCGGCCCGGATCCCATTGAAAGTAAGGCATTGTTCCACCGCGGTAAAAGTACGGCCGTTGTTGCCATCGGCAACAACGGCCGTACTTTTACATAGTGTGAACATAGCCTTAAACTGGTAGTTCACTATGGGCAATAACTTTGTAATCAACATGTCACTGAGGGATCCTTCTAACAGTGTATCACAGCTGGCAGACTCTCCTCTGCCTTAAAGAGTACCTATCATAAAAAAAAAAAAAAAAAAATTGACATTAGTAGAGTTGAGCAAACCTCGTCCAATCACGAGTGTGTGGCATTTGAATGGCAGTGGCTGCTGAAGTTGCAAGCATTGTCTGAATTGTCTGTCACAAAGATATGGCCAAGGAATGAATTACACAGCTGGGGTTGTGCCGGGCCCTGCTCTGAACTGCGCCACTCCTGGCTGCTATCAGCAACGGGGGAGCTCCTTTATTAGCCGACCTGACCGCACCGGCTAATAAAGCATTTACATGTAGCTGTCAAACCTGACAGCTGCCTTGAAATGCTTGGAAAGCCCCATCCCTGGTGTCTAGAGGTCAGACCTCCCCCCTGCGATGCGATTGCGGGGGTAGATCCATTCTTCTGCCTGGGCCGGGCCCCAGCACCATACTGACACTGATCCTTGCTCGGCAATCCATAGCTCTGGGCTGCAGCAGCCTAGAGCAATACAGCACTGATCTCATTGATCAGTGCTGTATTATATATACAGCATTGATCTCTGAGAGATCAGTACTGTTCATATAGAGGTACTCCAGGAGGACATCTAGTTATTGTAAAAAAAAATATATATATAAAAAAAGTGTTTTTAATAATAAAATAAATCCCCTCCCCTAATAAAAGTTCAAATCACCCCCCTTTTTCCATCTTGTAAACAGCAATATATAAATAAACAAATAAATAAATAAACATATTCGGTATTGCATGTGTAATCGCCCGAACTATTTCATTATCACATTCCTTATTGTGCACGGTAAACAACGTATATATATATATATATATATATATATATATATATATATATATATGCAAAAAAGGAGTCCATGGAGCCTCGGTTGTGAGTTTCAAAACACGGCAATAGCCAGATTTCCCTAGCCTGTTGCCAAGGGGAGCCTCTAGATGGGGAGTGCACCACACCACCCTGATAGGTAGCCCCTTAAGTCCCACTCGGTTGCGAGTATTGGAACATAAATAGGGAAGTACCAGGGTGGCCCCTTTTGTGTCAAAGTCTAACTCTGTTGCGAGTATTGTAACATGACAAGGGTTTACCAAGACAGACATCCATCCACAGACAGCTGTTTCAGGGTATTTGCCCCTTGTCAGTGTGGAGCAGGATTCTGGTCAGCAGGGTTGTATCATACCTGATGGATGTGGATTATTTCCTCTGTCTCTTATAACTATCTCTGTGTTTAATATTAACTTCTAATCTTTCTCATTATCATTTCTTTCCCAGCCAAACTGCATGCAGAAATCGACCGCGTGATTGGTGCCAACCGCATTCCGAACATTGAGGACCGCAACAATATGCCATATATGAATGCTGTAATACATGAGATCCAAAGATTTTCTGATATTCTTCCACTGAATGTTCCCCATGCAACAACGAAAGATGTTAATTTTAGAGGATACACTATTCCCAAGGTAGAAGAATGAAAAAGTGTATGACTAGTGACTAGTGGCTTGTTGTGCTGATCAAACTAGTGAATCGATAAAATGAGTTGTTCGTTTTATTTTTTTAGCCAATACATCAGGAGAGAATATACTCACAAAAACAGTATTTTATTATTATCAATATTTTTCCCAAATGTTAGTATATAGTTTATGCTATTGTCACTTTTGCAGACAGTTAATAGTGGTATTATTACCAGAACTTTATTTCTCTCTTTTAATTTTTTGGGTCATAATCCTATTGGAGGGCCCAGTTTTCAATCACTAATTAGGATCTACTGGCCCTTACAGTAGATTTCATTTAGTAGAGACCTTGAGGACCAGTTACTTTTTTTGTTCTGGCTTATGTATGTAGAGTGACTATATCACAGTAGTTCCATCTCCTATCTTTCCAGGGCACAGATATCTATCCATTGTTGTGTTCTGTTCTTCAAGACCCCACAAAGATTAACTGCCCCAGCAAGTTTGATCCTTATAATTTCTTAGATGACAAGGGATGTTTTCAAAAGAATGATGCCCACATGCCTTTCTCTGCAGGTATTAAGAAAAACTAATGAATGATGATAAGAAGTTTCTACTACAATTGCATAATAGAATTCTAACAAAAAATTCTCTATAATTATCAGATGAAGAATATCATTATTTATTAAAACTGACAACATGTCAGGAAAGCCGTCCATTCTTCTTTAAAGTGTCGTTTTATTTTTTATTTTTTGCAGAAGTCAATAGTCCAGGCGATTTCAAGAAACTTTGTAATTGGGTTTATTAGGCAAATATGCCATTATCTGCATTCAAAAAGACTTTTCCCAGCCCCTCCCCCTCTCATCCACTACTCATTATCTGGAAATCTTGACTCTTTTACATCAGTCGAGTTCTGTCTGTTCTATGGAGAGAAGGGGGAGATTAGTCACCAGCAGAGAGCAAAGAACAAAGGATTACACAGAGGGACCTGTGTGAAAGCCAGTATTCAGAGGTCAGAGAGGTCAGTGCTGACTTCAGAGGAGATAGCCCGGTGATGTAGCTGTAAATTAACTTTTTGTTGTCCTGTTTTGGTGCCTCATCTCCCTCCACCCCTCCCCTCTACATATAAAATCATGAAGACGGGGGGGGGGGGGGGGAGCTTCAAACTGATTTTTCTTGATAAAAAATTGCATTTTTCAGCTAATAGACCAAATTACAAAGTTTCTTAAAATCGCCTGTACTAAAAAAAAAATTTAAACAGCAGTGACACTTTAAGCTGAACATGCAATACCACACTTAACCACATGGTGTGCTCTTATAAAGTGATTTGTTTGTGAGTAACAGATGGCATAAAGGACTATATACTACTTAGCGGTAATAATATTACATTGTCACAAGCCAATAAATGCATGTGGCTGTAACTACAACCCTATGCGTTCTCCAATGGCTGTACAATGTTGCCTGGAAAATAATCCTGGAAAAATTGCAGTCATTGGTGAATGCATAGGAGCATGGTTTAGGCTGCTTGTGTTCATCTGCATGTAGGAACACGGTCTTATACATCCTAATTCAGGGCCAAGGGGGTGGTGCTGGATACAGAAAAACAGAAAATACTCGCTGTAACCAACTCCTTAAATCTTGCATTAGGTATAACACAGTGTTTCCAAGAATTTTCCTTTAAAGGGGTATTCCAGGGAAAATCAATAATTTAGCAAAGGAAAGGGTTAACCAAGGTTAACCCTTTCCTAATATACTTACCTGTTGTTTTTTGGCCCCCCAAGGAGATCTCCGGTCCAGTCACGTGATCTTGCAGCTTGTGGCTCGGATCCTCTTCTCCTTCCAGTTCGGTGACGTCACCTGGCCGGCGTCGCTCTCCGTCTCATTAGCAGCAGAGCACTGAACCCTGACTGGCTTGGTAGCTTGCAGCCAATCAGGGTTCAGTGCTCTGCATCCCCACACGCTTCAGAGTTGGGGTCCCCTGAGGCTGCAGTAAATTATCAGGGGTCGTTGGGCTCAGTGCCGGTCACCAGTTACATGGGCCGGCACTGCACTACAGCAGGCGATCACTCCGCAACCCCCCCCCACCTTGTCAGCGATGCCGACCGAGTCCCGGGAGGGGATGCGGCGGGCGGCATTACTTCATTCATAGCTACCAGACACCCGGCTGCCCGCCGCATCCCCTCCCCCCAGGGACTCAGGGTCGGCATCGGTGGGGAAGTAATGGGAGGCCCCCCCTCCCTGTGTCCCTGTCAGAGATCACTCACCCCCCGGAGCGTGCTGCGTGCCCCGATCTCGGCACTGGTCTGAAGCACCTGTACTCAGCTGACAGGCGCTGTGTACGGGGCAAGAAATCTCTCCTGCCTCACTCACACAGAGCCTGTCAGCTGAGTACAGGTGCCTGAGACCAGTGCCAAGATCGGGGCCAGCAGCACGCTCCGGGGGTGAGCGATCTCTGACAGGGACACAGGGAGGGGGGGGGGGGGCCGGGGGGGATCAGCAGCAAATACATATTACTTTGCAGGACTTCCCCCCTCCTCCCTGTGTCCCTGTCAGAGATCGCTCACCCCCACCCCCGGAGCGTGCTGCTGGCCCCGATCTCAGCACTGGTCTCAGGCACCTGTACTCAGCTGACAGGCTCTGTGTGAGTGAGTCAGGAGAGATTTCTTGCCCCGTACACAGCGCCTGTCAGCTGAGTACAGGTGCTTCAGACCAGTGCAGAGATCGGGGCCAGCAGCACGCTCCGGGGGTGGGGTGAGCGATCTGACAGGGACACAGGGAGGGGGGGGGGCGGGGGGGATCAGCAGCCGATACACATTACTTCCCCACCGATGCCGACCCTGAGTCCCTGGGGGGAAGGGATGCGGCGGGCAGCCGGGTGTCTGGTAGCTATGAATGAAGTAATGCCGCCCGCCGCATCCCCTCCCGGGACTCGGTCGGCATCGCTGACAAGGTGTGTGTGTGTGTGGGGGGGGGGGGTTGCGGAGTGATCACCTGCTGTTATGCAGTGCCGGCCCATGTAACTGGTGACCGGCACTGAGCCCGACGACCCCTGATAACTTACTGCAGCCTCAGGGGACCCCCACTCTGAAGCGTGTGGGGATGCAGAGCACTGAACCCTGATTGGCTGCACGCTACCAATCCAGTCAGGGTTCAGTGCTCTGCTGCTAATGAGACGGAGAGCGGCGCCGGCCGGGTGGTGACGTCACCGAACCAGAAGGAGAAGAGGATCCGAGCCACAAGCTGCAAGATCACGTGACCAGACCGGAGATCTCCTTGGGGGGCCAAAAAACAACAGGTAAGTATATTAGGAAAGTGTTAACCTTGGTTAACCCTTTCCTTTGCTAAATTATTGATTTTCCCTGGAATACCCCTTTAAGTAAGCGCTAATATTATTTCTAATATGACAAAAAAATATTTTTTTTCTTCATTAGGGAAGCGGGTTTGTCTCGGAGAAGGATTGGCCAGGATGGAGTTGTTTATTTTCCTAACAACCATCTTACAGAACTTCAGACTATCTCCCGAGAGGCAGGTCACAGATGAAGACATCAAACCCCTAATGTCCGGGTTTTCAAATATTCCTAAGAATTATCGGTTGTCATTCATCCCCCGACTTTAATATTGGACAAGGGGATTGGCAGCGTTGCTTCAAGTGGTTCTAATCAGTTTAAGCTATGTGACTTTATTCAGATGTAGTATTTTAGTCAGCATGTTTAAACAAGACCAGTAGTGGGTCAAAGACCCAAAATGGCTGAATTTCCACATCGTCTTTTTTAGACAAAAAAAACAAACCAAACATCCAATATTTCATAATGGCTGCCGTAAATAATGAATATCATTCATGTCTGTTATTATCATGAAGATGTTGTGGGAACATAACCAAAGGGTACAAATATTTCCATAATACTTTTTGGCCATGACCACACAACATCTTTTTTTTTTTGACATTTGACTGCCGGGGGGGAAAAAAACACACCCGTCAAAGAGTTAAAAAAGATGTTGTGTGGTCCTGACCTTTCTCTGTTGCTCCGACTCCTGATTTTGGCTTAAAATACTGACCAAAATGCTATGTGCGAACATGGCCTCAGGGTAAAAATAAATAAAAGAAATAAAAACACAAGTCCAGGAAAATCGCTTTCCTTTAGAAAATCTGGTTTTAGAAAATTATATAGACCTGTAATTTACTTCTATTTAAAAATCTCAAGTCTTCCAGTACTTAAAAGTTGCTGTATGTCCTACAGGAAATATTGTTTTATTTTCAACATTTCTGACACATTTCTGAGCAGCAGCTAATTCCCATAGAAAACCTCTTCCTTCTCTGGACAGTTCCTGACATGGACAGAGGTGGCAGCAGAGAGAACTGTGTCAGACTGAAAAGAAAACAACATTTCCTGCAGGACATACAGAAGATGATTAGTATGAGAAGACTGGAGATTTTTTAAATACAAGTAAATTACAGATCTATATAACCTTCTGAAACTAGTTGATTTGAAACAAAAAAAATTTGCTGGATAACCACTTTAAAGACAGTTACAGCTATGTCAAAGTATCATATACAATGTAATAGGTCCCATATAATGCACAATGTTTGGTCATATTATTCAGGAATTTAACACAGTTACATAAATCTTTGCATTTGTCTATTACAATTACTTTGTGGTTACTTTGATTACACATTAGACATGGCATTTTTTATGACAGGTTTTGCATTACATTTTGTGATAAAATGACAGATGTCTTTAAATGTGCAATTGATCCCGCAAAAAACAAGCCATCAGGTGGCTGTCTTAATGATTTCTGGCATTTTTATAACTCCTTATCTTTTTGACTAGGAAAGGGGTTCATTTTCAGAAAATTTCTAAGGATCTATTATTAAAAACAATTATAAACTGAACTGAACTTTTTTTTTGTCATCCGATAGAACACCATGAATATTTTGCTGCGCTCAGTGTTTATTCCATCATTGTGTTTGTCAGTGACCCTTTTCTCATCATTACCTTTTACCTGACCAGTAGTGATGAGCGAATACTGTTCGATCGAATAGATATTCGATCGAATAGTGAGATATTTGAATATTCGATATTCGTACGAATATCCCACGAATATTCGAAAAATATTCGATAAGCGTTCAAGTCCCCCAGCTCCCGGTTTCACCCTCCAAATGGTCAAATAGATGTTTTTCACTATTCGAATACTTGTTTCCATAGACTTTAATGTGATTGAATATTCGATTGAATATTCGCGGGATATTCGTACAAATATTGAATATTCGAATAGCTCACTATTCGCTCATCACTACTGACCAGGAGCCCTAGAAAAGAGGTCTAAGGTCAGTCCAGTGAAGGGAAACATCAGACAAGAAGTTACGTTGTGTACTAGGTGAAATGAGGATACAAATAAGGACACAGGATGTTTTTTTTATGCGATTTTCCAACAAAAATGTTAAAATAATGGTACAGTTTGTGAAAATTTATATTTGTAATTTACATGAATTAAAAATGATCAGTTATGAATAGTTAGCACATTTACTGACATAGTATAGCACCATCTGGTGTTCAAGGTGTATATGAATGTGTATGTCCACCAAGTGGTCACATTCATATTGGCAGTTTACCCACAACACCTGCAAGTACCAAGTTTCCTGTGAAATGGGATTTCTAGTTTCTACAATACAGTATGTTTTCCTACAGATTGATCTTGATTTCAGTTTTCCCCAAAGGTTACAGATGATCACTAGGAATTCCAGCCTGTGATAACCTGTTTAAAGGGGCACTCCGGACAAAAAAAAATCGAATCAACTTGTTTTAGAAAGTTATACAGATTTGTATATTACTTCTATTTAAAAGCTTAAGTATTCCAGTACTTATCTTGTCCGTGTGAAGCGAGAAATACATCTCCCAATGGGGAGTGGCCCCCTCTGATCAAACTGTGGGGATGGTAAGAAAATGAAGGAAGAGAGGCTGCCTTTGTTGCTTCAATATTGGAGACAATGGGGCTGATTTACTAACAATTAGTGATGAGCGAGTACTAAAATGCTCAGGTGCTCGTTACTCGAGACGAACATCTCCCGATAGTCGAGTGCTCGTTTCGAGTAACAAACCCCATTGAAGTCAATGGGAGACTCAAGTTTTTTTGCAGGGGACCCAAGTTCGGTAGGGGGAAGGTCGGGTGAAAACCTGTAAACCTCAGAAAATGATGAAAACATCACGGAAATGGACAGAAAAAAGCAGGGGCAGCATGTATGCATGCCTCTGAGGCTGCCTAATAGCACCATTATGCCTAATTCTTTGCAACAGGCTGGTTTAAACAGAGGTAGGCATATGAACCACCCAAAAACTCAGCCTGACACAGCATGGCAGTGAGAACACAGGGAACCATTAAAACAGAGGTAGCATAGCATGAACCAGCCAAAAATTTCAGCCTGACACAGCATGGCGGTGAGGAAAGAGTGAACAAGGTAGAAGCGGTAGCCAGTCAGCCTTCCAAAAATTATACCAGACCTAGCATGGCAGTGAGCACACAGAGAACCATTAAAAGTGAGTGAGGAAGCAAGTGAGCCTCCCAAAAATTAGGCCAGACACAGCATGGCATGAAACACAGAGAACTCCCGGGAGCAGCAGTAGCTAACATGGAGGCCAGGCAGGAGCAACAGTAACCAACATGGAGGCCAGGTAGGAGCAACAGTAACCAACATGGAGGCCAGGCAGGAGCAACAGTAGTCAACATGGAGGCCAGGCAGGATCACCAGTAGCCAACATGGAGGCAAGGGCAGGCACAGCAGTAGTCAACATGGATGCCAGTGAAGGCCCAGCAGTAGCCAACATGGAGGCAGGGCAGGCACACCAGTAGTCAACATGGATGCCAGTTAAGGCCCAGCAGTAATAAACATGGATGCCAGTTAAGGCCCAGCAGTAGTCAACATGGATGCCAGTTGAGGCCCAGCAGTAGCCAACAAGGAGGCCAGGGCAGGCACACCAGTAGTCAACATGGATGCCAGTTAAGGCCCAGCATTAGCCAACATGGAGGCAAGGGCAGGCACACCAGTAGTCAACATGGATGCCAGTAAAGGCCCAGCAGAAGTCAACATGGATGCCAGTAAAGGCCCAGCAGTAGTCAACATGGATGCCAGTTAAGGCCCAGCAGTAGCCAACATGGAGGCAAGGGCAGGCAAACCTGTAGTCAACATGGATGCCAGTTAAGGCCCAGCAGTAGCCAACAAGGAAGCAAGGGCAGGCACTCCAGTAGTCAAAATGGATGCCAGTTAAGGCTCAGCAGTAGCCAACATGGAGGCAAGGACAGGCACACCAGTAGTCCACATGGATGCCAGTAAAGGCCCAGCAGTAGTCAACATGGATGCCAGTTAAGGTCCAGCAGTAGTCAACATGGATGCCAGTAAAGGCCCAGCAGTAGTCAACATGGATGCCAGTAAAGGCCTAGCAGTAGTCAACATGGATGCCAGTTAAGGCCCAGCAGTAGCCAACAAGGAGGCAAGGGCAGGCACTCCAGTAGTCAACATGGATGCCAGTAAAGGCCCAGCAGTAGCCAACATGGAGGGAAGGGCAGCATGGTGGCTCAGTGGTTAGCACTGTAGCCTTGCAGCGCTTGAGTCCTGGGTTCAAATACGACCAAGGACAACATCTGCAAAAAGTTTGTATGTTCTCTCCGTGTTTGTGTGGGTTTCCTCGGGTACTCTGGTTTCCTCCCACACCCAAAAACATACAGATAGGTGAAGCGCTGCGTAATCTGTGTGCGCTATACAAATAAAAGAAAAAAAAAAAAAAGGGCAGGCACAGCAGTAGTCAACATGGAGGGAAGGGCGTATGATAACGTATGATAAGATGACATACACAGATAATATGGTTTGAAATGGACAAGACAAGGAAGGTAAGGGCAGGCACAGCAGTAGTCAACATGGATGCCAGTTAAGGCCCAGCAGTAGCCAACAAGTAGCCCTCTACCCCCAGCACCCTTTCGATTTTCAATTTGACTGTAGCAGTTGGGTTAACACTCTATCGAAGTTCTATGCAGGTATACTACAAATTCCAGCAATACAATGTAGTACCCACTAGTTTAGGGGGGGGGGGAGGGGGCTGTACGGTACAATGTGGTTGTGGCTGGACCTAGATACACACTCTGTGATACCCCCTTACAATGAGCAGTGAAGTTTTATGCAGGTGTACTACAAATCCCAGCAATACAGTATAATACTGACTAGTTTAGGGGGGGCTGTATGGTACAATCTGGTAGTGGCTGGACCTAGACACACTCTCTGACACCCCCTTTCCAATGAGCAGTGAAGTTCTATGCGAGTGTATTACAAATCCCAGCAATCCAATGTAGTACACCAGGACCACCAGCCCCAGAATCAAAAAAGAGTACACTGAGCACTTCATAGGGGTGTGTATGCAACACCTAATGTCCCCTTTCTGCCAGCAGCCGGTCACCACAGTGTGCTGGTGAAACTGTGGTAGCAGCACTGCAACTCCCAGCCAGCAGTCTGTAGTAATACTATTAAAAAACGCTTTTAAGCCCTGAAAAGGGCTGTTTGTTTATATTGCTGGTATTAACCCTGCCTACTGGAACGCTAAATCCTACACTGACACTCTCCCTGACCAGCAGCAGCTCTGTCCCTGATCTCTCACACCATGCGTCTGAAGCGAGCACTGCCGGCTGCGCGTTTTATATGGCAGGGTCATCTGATCTGGCCAACCAATCGCTGCTATCGACATGTATGGGTCCCACGTCATCGCAGGATGTACCAAAGAGTCTCCTGCATGTTTATTGGCTGAGAAATAGCGCGCAAACTTACAGGAAACAGATGATGAGATTTTCTCGAGTATCGTGAGATGCTCGTCCGAGTAACCAGGGCCGCTTTAACCAGGGCACATGGTGTACATGCACCGGGCCCACTGGTTACAGGGCCCCCTGAGCAGGCCGGCTGTTGCTATGTGCGACCAGTGCAGTCGCACAGGCCTCTGGCCACCAGTCTGTCAGGGGGGAGTGCCATGGATGGGTAATCTACTTACCCATCCATGGTGCCCCCTGCAGGGACCCCCCCCCCCCGCCGCTGCCCCCCGCCTGCCACTGCGCTTCACCAGCAGCAGCGGTACTGACACAGAGAGAGAGAGCCATTGGCTCCCTCCCTGTCAGTCACTCTTGTGGCCGCACTTCCTGCGGTCACAAGAGGCAGCACTCTCCCTCTGGCACCCAACGTCGGCGCGAGGGTAAGGGGAGTGCGGCCTCTTGTGATCGTTGCAGTGCGGCAGCAAGAGGGAAGAGAAGAGAAACGTGTAGACCCAGGTGAGTATAATTGTTGTTTTTTTATGTTATATGGGAGGGGAAGCGCACGGGGGAGGGGGAGCACACCGGGGGGCGGGGGTGCACAGCAAGGGGGCTATATACTATTGGGGAGACCACAGGGGGGCTATATACTATTGGGGAGAACACAGGTGGTCTATATACTATGGGAGAGAGCATGGGGGGGCTATATACTATTGGGGAGAGCACACAGGGGTCTATAAACTATTGGGGGGAGTACAGAGCGTCTATATACTATTGGGGGGAGAGCACAGGAGGGCAATATACTATTGGGGGAGAACACGGGGGGGCTATATACTATTTGGGGGAGATCACAGGGGGCTATATACTATTGGGGGAGATCACAGGCGGCTATATACTATTGGGAAAAAGCACAGGGGGTATATATACTATTGGGGAGAGCACAGCAAGGGGGCTATATACTATTGGGGAGATTTTGTTCAGTGCAGTTTTCATGTAATATGTAATCACTGTATAGTGGAAATAGTGTTATAAGGTAACTACTGTATGTATTGGGGCTTTTAATACAGTGTGGGGGCAAATTCAGTACATTATACCATGTGCCGAAAGAGAAGAGGGGGGCCTACTCTTGAGGGCTGTGCTCTGGCCCACCAATGTATTAAAACGGCCCTGAGGGCAACAACTACTTCTCACCCAATACATATAAATAGACCTAATCCAACATTATAACCTTAACACTTATATAATATGTTTTCAGCAAAATCCTGAAATGGAAAAACAAAAGCATCAGAGCAAAAAGCACAGTCTGTGCACCTAATGTGAACAGTGGCCGATCCTGAGCATTATTCACAAATTGGCTTTAGTATCTTGCATTGGTCACATGCTATCTCTGTACATGACAGGGATTTGCTACTGCTCTGAACAGTTCTTGACATATACAGAGGTGGCAGCAGAGAGCCACTTTCTGCAGGGTATACAGCAGCTGATAAGTACTGGAAAACAAGTATATAGGGGTTTTTGGACATTTTTCACCACTGGTAGTCAGAATACTTTCACATTTTGGCATGTACAGATACACAGCCATTTTCATGCAAGTTTGTGTCAAAATGTATATTTTCATACAAAATGTAAAAAAAAAATAAAAAAAAATTGACAGTTGATGAAAAGAAAGATAACATCCTTTGAAAATAAGTGTGCCCCAAAACTGTATATATTTCCTGAAAGTAAACAGTCTGAGAACTGCATATGTCTTGACAGGCTATAGACAGCCATGTCCACAGAGGTTTATGCCCAAAAGAGATTGTAAACTTAAAAATTAATTCCTACAACCACTTTTTATACAACTTTGCTACAAATAGGGATTTTAAATAAAAATTGCATTGAAATTCTTATTAGCAACAAAAATGAGTATTTATATAGACGCTTTATGGTGCGTTTACACGAAACGATAATTGGCCCGATCGTACGATTAACGATGTCGGAGTAACGATTTTCTTTTCATAACGATCAGCGTTTAGACGGTACGATATATCGTACGGAAAAATCGTTTTGCGATTGTTTTGCGATCGCGCGCCTGCAGCCCGGCCCCCCGCTCGCAGCCCGGCCCTCGCCCCCCCCCCCCCCCGCTCATCCGCAGCCCCCTGTGACGGCTCGATCACCACCCCCGCCGCTCTGATCGACACCCCCGCCGCCGCTCCAATCGCCCCCTGCCGCTCCGGTTGCCCCTCCGCCGCCACTGCAGTCGCCCCCGCCGCGAGCATACGTTACCTGCTCCGCGCAGCAGGTCTTCCGACACTGATTGGCTGAAGAGGAGCCGTTTGAAATTCGCGGCTCCCCTCTTCAGCCAATCAATGCAAGGCAGCACTGATTGGCTGAAGAGGAGCCGTTTGAAATTCCCGGATCCCCTCTTCAGCCAATCAGTGCACTGAAGAGCGGAGTCGGGGATGTCGGAAGACCTGCTGCGCGGAGCAGGTAACGTATGCCCGCGGGGCGGCGGTGGCCATAGGAGCGGCGCCAGGGGGGGCGACCGGAGCAGCGGTGGCGATCGGAGCGGCGGCGGCAGGGGGGGGCGACCAGAGCGGCGGCGGGGGCGGTCGGAGCGGCAGCGGCGATCAGAGCAGCGGCGGCAGCAGGGGTGGCGATCGAGCCGGCACAGGGAGCTGCGGATGAGGGGGGGGCCGGGCTGCGAGCGGGGGGGGGGGCGGGCGGCGGGCGGGTCTGCCGGCGGCCAGACTATCGCGCGACGACTGTTTACACGGAACGATCGGCGAATTTTTTGCAAACGACGATTTGATGACATGTTGAAAGATCAAAACGAACGATAATCGTTACGTGTAAAGGCAGCATTACAGAATGTAATTTTGAAAAAGACACAAGTTTGTATCACCGCCACACGTCTGCCGTTACATGTACATGTATTAGTAAAACCATGAAAAATCTGAAGCAATGTGCCAATAAAACTTTGCATACAAATTAAATTACACACTATATTGGTATATTTACCAATGGCAGTGCACTGATTGGCTGAGCAGAATGAGCAGACGCTGGAAAACCCCGAAGTAAGCTAGAGCGGGGAAGAGGTGATGTATGCTCCGGCCGGCGGGGTTAACTTACATACTCCCAGCGGGATGTCAATCCCGCTACGAGTATGTATTCTCACAGGGATGCACTGACACTGGATCCGCAGCAGATGTTATCCCTAAGGGAAACTTAAAGGCCATATTCACATAATATTTTGGTCAGTCTCTTTTCAACCAAAACCAGGAATGGATTGAAAACACAGAAGCTGTGCAAATCTTTCCATTACAATTTTGCCCTGTCAGTTCCACTCTTGAATCTGATTGAAAAAGACTGACCAATGGATATACTGCCCCGATTCCTTTACATTTTTCAGACGATACCTATACAGGTCCCCAACGCCTTTTTTGTCCAACTTAATAGAGCCATTAGCAAATTCATTTGGGGTACTTCTCGCCCCCGCATGTGTCTTAAAACTCTTTGCCAATCTAAGCAGACTGGAGGAGCGGGCCTCCCAGATTTTAAAGCATATTACAGGGCGTCTGTCCTTATGCGGGTGGTAGACTGGCATAGGTCCCAAGATCTCAAACAGTGGATTACTATAGAAGAGCACCTATCCCCATGGGCACTGAGTTCTCTCCCATGGATTGACAAACGGCACTATCGAGATTGTCAGGCCTTACCTTTCCTAACTAGGCATTTTCTCTCCCCTTGGAACAGAATGTTACCTAGCGGTTCCCTTTCCCATCGACCTGGCCCATTAACACCCCTCTTTGACAACCCTGACTTTCCACCTGCACTCAGGCAGGACAGGTTTCTTGCTTGGGATAGGAACACATTTCCGAGGCTGACTCACCTTACCTCAGGACGGACGACTTTGTCCACATTTACGCAACTTAAAGACCTTCACCCGGATAGGCGCATCCTGTGGCTGGAGTACCTCCAACTACATTCTTTTCTTATGTCCTTCCCACGGTCGCAGGTTTTGCATCAGGACCTCACTGATTTGGAGGTGGTTATAACGCAGACAAGCCCTCCGCATGGCCTTCTCTCTAAGATATATGCCATTCTTGGCTCTCTTACATGCTCCACATCTCTTTGTTTTACACAGGCGTGGGAACGTGAATTGAATGTACAACTCAGTACATCTGACTGGAACAGATGCTTTTTGTTCATACATAAACTTCCAATGGCATGCCATGCGCAGGAAAAAAATTATAAAATATTGACACGCTGGTATCGATGCCCATCTCTGCTGCATTCGATCTTCCCCTCTGTGTCGGACCTCTGTTGGAGATGCTCCTCAGAACCTGGTACCATGTTGCACATTTGGTGGAGTTGCGCACATCTCGACAGATATTGGCCTAAAATATTCCAACTTTATAACACCCTGACCGTCAACTCAATACCGGTATTGCCCCAAATTGGCCTCCTCTCCATGATCTCCTCAATCAAAAAAGGCCTACTCCGGCATTTCTTGACTGCCGCTAGAGGGGTGCTCCCTCGTCATTTGAGATCCTCAACCGCTCCTTCCCTTGTGGAATGGGTCTCTGAGGTCAACTACATTATGCGAATGGAAGAGATGGTGGCAGATGATGCCAATCGTAATGACCGGTTTAACCAAACATGGATGGTATGGCTGACCTTCCGTGATAGCCCAGATTTGGGCTCCTGGCTAGCCTCCCCCTGAGTTCAGAACACACCCTTGCTCTTTGAGAGCGTCAGCTCACGGCCTCTCCCCTTTTCCCCTTCCGTTGCTTCCCCTTCCCCCTTGTTTTCCCTCCCCCCCCTCCCGTTTCTTTCTTTGGCTTTTTTCTCTCCTCCTTGCTCTCTTCTTTTCTCTCTAATACTTTTATATTCTTCTTGTAACATTAGTTTTATTCACCTTTTTTGGTTGAAGTTGTCAACAAGTTAGTAATGGCTTTGTTTCAATGGCTGAGTGACTATTAATATATCAGAAAAGTATAGGCTGACAACAATGGAGATGCTTATACTTGTTGTTCGCTACCTTAACGGTCACTTCTTGCATCTATAATTTCTATATCACTACTGGGGCCGTATGTTATGTTATGTTATTTTCTTTTGTGTGCCCTACATATTGTATTTGTTCACAATGACTTTTATGGAAGCTTGTTGCGCCTTCCACATTGTTCTGCTTTTCTTTCTTATTCCTTTCTGTTAAAAGAAAATTCCTTTCAATAAACACATTTAAAGCAAAAAAGAAAAAGAAAAAGACTGACCAAAATACTATGTGTGAACATAGCTGAAAGGGTTAAAAAAAATAGTTCGCTTTTTAAAAATATTCCCTGCACCGTCAACATTATAGACAGAAAAAAAAAATCACAAATTCCCCAAATTGCTGACTTTTGGTCACATCACATTGCAGATAAAATGGTATAAAAAGTGAACAAAAAGTCATGTGTGGTTCTAAAAAAAATGTACAGAGCATGGCGCAAAAAAAAAGGAGCTCTCATACCTAGCCTCCATAGCCGTAAAAATAAAAAAGCTTGTAGGGATCAGAATAGAACAATTTTAATCAAATAAATTTTAAGAAATTTTTTTAAAAAAAATTAAAGTAGTAAAACAATGAAAAATGACATTTTGGTCAGGAACGCAGCCCAGGAATCTGTATCAGTTATATTATTCAGAATAAGAATAAACTTACAGTTGGCACTGGATGCAAACCTGATGTAGGAGACAGCGTTTCACAGCTTACATTAGAATCTATGGAAGAGAGTCCCTACAAGATACTTATAAGCCATCCTTTGGGTGTGGAATTCTGCAGAACACATTACCCTCTGTTTAATTGCTAGAATGAATTGGGTGTAGACATTTGGGCAAAATTAATCCCAGCTGGCATGAATATTACACTGCTTCATTTGAAGCTCCCTCAGCACCCAGGTCATATATCCATTGGTTTTGTAAACCCTGTTTACAATTTCCAAAGTGTGTTTCCGCCCATAGCTGCTGCAGAACATTGCTTTATACATTGCTTTATCTCCCCACATAGCAAGCCTGCAAAAGCTGCTGTATTCACTCTGGTTGCGACATTGTTCAGTATAAAGGAGCATGCTATAAACCCAGGGCCAACCGTACCATCATATGGTCTCACAAGGGGTCTGAGAGTCTCTTCTCAGTACCTAATGGCAGTCAGGCTACCTCTGGCGAACCTCTGCGGCCCCACAAAGAAATGCCAACCCACACCATTACTGACCCACTGCCAAACCGGTCGCGCTGAAGGATGTTGCAGGCAGCAGATCGCTCTCCATGGCTTCTCCACAGTCTGTCACGAGTGCTCAGTGTGAACCTGCTTCATCTGTGAAGAGCTTTTGGACACTACGTTGACAGACTCAGCAAACCTTCTTGCCACAGCTCGCATTGATGTGCCATCCTGGATGAGCTGCACTACCTGAGCCACTTGTATGGGTTGTAGAGTCCGTCTCATGCTACCAAGAGTGTGAAAGCGCCACCAACACTCAAAAGTGGCCAAAACATCAGCCAGAAAGCATAGGTATTGAGAAGTGGTCTGTGGTCCCCACCTGCAGAACCACTCCTTTATTAACCCTTTGAGGACCAGGCCCAAAATGACCCAGTGGACCGCGCAAATTTTGATCTTAGTGTTTTCGTTTTTCCCTCCTCCCCTTCTAAGAGCTCTAGCACTTTCAGTTTTCTATCTACAAGCCATGTAAGGGCTTATTTGTTACAGGAATAGTTGTACTTTGTAATGGTTTCTTTCATTTTACCATAACATGTATGATGGAATTCCAAATATATTATTTATGAAGATATAAATAGGTGAAATCGTAAATAAGAATGCAATATGGTAACATTTGGGGGGTTCCTGTGTCTATGTAATGCACTATATGGTAAAAGCGACATGATACTATCATTCTATAGGTCAGTCCGAACACAACCATATGCAGGTTACACAGATTCTCTAATGTTATATATTTTTTTTAAATGAAATCCTTTTTTTGGGCAATTAATTATAAATAAAATGGGACTATTGTGACGCTTATAACGGTTTTATTTTTTCACCTACGGGGCTATATGGGGCGTCATTTTTTTCCGCCATGATCTCTAGTTTTTATTAATACCATATTTGTGAAGATCGGACGTTTTGATCACTTTTTATTAATTTTTTTTTATATATAATGTAACATAAAATCGGTAATCCGCACACTTTTTTCCCTCTTGTCGTGTACGCCGTTTACCGTTCGCAATGACGCTTGTTATATTTTAATAGATCGGACAATTACGCACGCTACGGTATATTATATGTTTTATCTATTTATTTATTTTTATATGTTTTATTTATATAATGTGAAAGGGGGGTGATTTCAACTTTTATTGGGGGAGGGGCTTTGGGGTAGTGTGTTAGTGTTTTTAACTTTTTTTTTTTACACATTTGAAGTCCCTTTGGGGGACTTTTACATAGATTAGTTTGATTTCTACACTGATGAATGCTATGCCATACGCATAGCATTGATCAGTGTTATCGGCGATCTGCTCATTGAGCCTGCCTGTGCAGGCTTGGTGTAGCAGATCGCCGATCGGACCGCACAGAGGCAGGAGAGAGACCTCCGGCGGCCCGTTTTACCGATCGGGACCCCCGCAGTCACACTGCGGGGGTCCCGATCGGTAAGTGACAGGGGACTCCCCCTGTCACTTACACTTAAACTTAAACTGCAGCGTGTCATTACCGGTGAGGTCCCGGCTGCTGATTGCAGCCGGCCCCCACCTGCTATGAAGCGTGCTCCGCTCCGGAGCACGCTTCATAGTGGGAGAAACACCCAGGGCGTACAGTTACGCCCTAGGTCGTCTGGGGACAGACTTCCATGGCGTAACTATAGGCCCTGGGTCGTCTAGGGGTTAAGGGGTGTCTTGCTATTTGCCAATAATTTCTACTGGTTGTCTATTCCATTTGCACAACAGCATGTGAAATTGATTGCCAATCAGTGTATCGTCCTAAGTGGACAGTTTGATTTCACAGAAGTTTGATTTACTTGGAGTTATATTGTGTTGTTTTAATGCTGCGTTTACACGAAACAATTATTGTGCGAATTTGCACGATAACGATCAAATTCGAACGATAATCGTACGTGTAAACGATGCGAACGATTAAACGACGAGAAATCGTTCATTTTGATCTTACAACATGTTCCAAAATCGTCGTTCGCAAAAAATTCACAGATCGTTCCGTGTAAACAGTCGTTCGCCGATTTAACCAATGTGTGAGATAGGCTTAAGCGATCGCAAAACAATCGCAGAGCGAATTTCTGTATGATATATCGTACCGTCTTAACGCTGACCGTTGTGAAAAAAAATCGTTACTCCTACATCGTTAATTGTACGATCGGGCCAATTATCATTTCGTGTAAACGCAGCTTTAGTGTTCCCTTTATTTTTTTGAGCAGTGTATACAAAAAAGTAACCATCAATTAAAGGGAAAAACTTGAGTCCCCCATCCACAACAACTAAGAAATGAGATAAATAGGAGGAAAGATACACTAGATAAATTGCTAATTTGATTAAAGTTTAATGCTACGTTTACACAAAACGATAATTGGCCCAATCGTACGATTAACGATGTCGGAGTAACAATTTTTTTTTTCCATAACGATCAGCGTTTAGACGGTACGATATATTGTACGGAAAATTCGTTTTGCAATTGTTTTGCGATCGCTTAAGCCTATCTCACACATTGGTTCAATCGGCGAACGACTGTTCACACGAAACGATCTGTGAATTTTTTGCGAACGATCAACCACGATTTGAGAACATGTTCAAAGATCAAAATGAACGATTTCTCGCTCGTCGTTTGATCGCTTGCTGCGTTTACACGTATGATTATCGTTCGAATTCGTTATCACGCAAATTCGCACGATAATCTTTACGTGTAAACGCAGCATAAGTTTCTAAAAACAGGCTAGACTTGGGGTCAAACTGGCCTGTGGGGTAATTATTTTGGGGCATCTGAGTAGAATCTGCTAGAGTTAGCCTGCCGGTACATACTGCCAATATGCCAGACCTCATACAACTCATACATTACATGCATTCCACGTCCACGTGCAGAACGCGGAACGTATGAATGCAGCCGTACAGTAAGGTTGTTTTTGCCCTTCCTCTTCCTCTTTTACTGAATTTCCATACATCAAAAACAGCACCACCCCCTGTCCTCAGGTTGTGTGTGGTATTACAATTTAGCTCTGTTTAACCCCTGGATAACCCCTTTAGGCAAGTTTGTTTTCGTATGAAAAGGTGATATCTAATGGTAAGTAAAACCTCTTCAATTGTACACGTTTTTTCAATAAATATCAAGGTTGGCCTTTGATATCAACTTTATCCAAGTTTTAATTTTTGGCCCACTGTGTATTTGAGTTTGACACCTCTGGCTGATGCAGTGACTTCAGCATGTGAGAATTCTGGAGAATTTACTTCATGGTGAAATTTAGTGTCTGTTTTATTTACAAGAAAAGGTACAAAAAGCAGAGGGCTCCAGTGCAAGAACAGTATACGGCTACAGCTTTTATATAATACAGAATAGAGCTTCTTCTTTATCTAGTACGCCATCCAGCTTTAGGCTATGTTCACATTACGTATCAGACCGGCCGTTCTGTGACCCCGGCTGGGTCATGGAACGGCCGGTCTGTGCCCGGATCATCGCGTGCGCCCGCATCAGAGCTTCCCATAGCTCACAGTGAAGCAAGCGGCCAGAGCCGCTTGCTTCACTGTGTGAACTGACAGGTCTTTCTGCGGCCGGAATTCACTGAATTCCGGCCGCAGAAAATTGACCTGTCAGTTTTTTCCGGCGCCGCATGGGATCCCGTCCGGAGCGCATACGATGTGTGTACGCTCCGGCCGGGATCCCATTGCACATAGGGCTATGGCACATACCACAAAACTACGGCCGTAGTTCTGCGGCGAGAACTACGGCCGTAGTTTTACATAGTGTGAACATAGACTCAGTTGTTTTTTTCACAGTAAAGTGTCTGATGTGAAGACATTTCTTCAACTCACTAGTGCAAGATCTGTGTGGACACTGGGGGAAACTTACCAAGGGGTTTGTGCCTATTCTTACGAGAATAATTCCATTTTTCACCCATTTTTGCTTTAAGTTCTATTTTAAGTTCTATTTATGAACCAGTATTTAATGGGCGAATATTTTTTGATGCAATTTTTTTTAATCTGCCTGTTCTGAGTATTCACCCAAAAGTTTGCATAATCTGGGATTAGCGCCCAATTTATCATTTGCTATTTAAAAAAAAAAAAAAAAGTCACACAAATAGGTGGAGGCCTACATCTGGTCAGTACCAGGTGAATTTGTTTGCGCAATTTTTGCAACTTTTTATTTATTTTTTAGATACATTCACTATGGCAGTGCTCCACTTTAATAAATCTGTTGCAAGATATTATAACAAAATATACACCAATCCGTATTAGAATAGTCACACACATCAGAATCCCTCATTTTTTCATCTCGGAACTCTGTCTAATTTCCTCTAAAACTTGCCTGCACAGGTTCTCACTATTAAAGGAGTAGTCCTATAGAGGTGCATTAACATGAATATATTGTGGTTAGGGATGGTCCGAACCAGCCAAGGTTCGGGTTCGTACGAACCCGAACTCTCGGCAATGATTCCCGCTGTCTGCCCGCTCCGTGAAGAGGGTGGATACAGCGGGAGGACCGCCTGGAAAACTGCGATACAGCCATAGCCATAGACTGTATCCCAGTTTTCCAGGCGGTCCTCCCACTGTATCCATCCGCTACACGGAGCGGGCAGACAGCGGGAATCTAATGCCGAGAGTTCGGGTTCATACGAAAGTTAGTGTAGAAGAACAACCTAGATATATGTATGCCAGGGGTATTCTTCAGAAAAACAGTCAGCACTAAAAGCAAACTTTATCTAAAGAATAGGGTATTACCCTATGTTGTGTTGGATTTTCTTGGGTGGAGACAGTTGGGTTAGGTTATGAAGCCATTGGGCGATATTAACATCAGCCAGCATGTTTTACTTGTTAGATCTTCAACTCAACTAAAATCTAAAAGTAACTCACTAGTATGTGTCCAGTGGTTTCGCATCCATTTTCTCACTGAACTCACTGATTTGAGTTTGTACAACGGTATTGGTAGTTATACACCTTCACTAATTGTCAGCCAAATGATCATTTGGCCAACAGTTATCTCTACCATCCTCCCCATAGATGTGAACGTTCAGCACGGTTTTATGCTTCAGATTGTCCCCCATTTTCGTCTCCCACCTTTGCACCCATTATCTTTTTGTAGGTGAGGTCTCCAGCACTGACCCCAGTATTTCAGATGTGGTCTTACTAGAGCTCTATACAGGGGTTACAATAACCTTTTTCCACTGATTATACAGCCCAGCATACAATGAGCTTTCCTCACCTGTCTATACTGGTGATTCATTGTGAAGTGTCAGAAATCACTACCCCTAAATCCTTCTCTTCTGAAGTATTTCCTAACACAGAATTGCCAATACAATTATTTACATTTGGAAACATCGAACTGCAGTTTTCACTGTTTGACCAGTTGTCTTTTACGTTTCAGAATAAAAATAAAACATTTTTGTTCTTGCCGTTGCCACCTGATGCAAAACTGATCTGGAAAACAGTCTATGAGTGAATAGACTCCAAGATAAAAGCACCTAGAACATTTTCTTTTCTCTTTTGAATATGGCGTGATGGCAAATAGTATCAGGAAAGTGATACTGTACATCGTGACCGGTTTCCATTGGCAGAAGATGATTAGATATAGAACTTAATTACCTTCAATATTATAATGTAGATGCAGTAAAACTCTCCAATATACCCTAGCAGAATTCCAGATGTAAGATTACCCTATGTTTTTTTTAGTACAGGCGATTTTAAGAAACTGTAATTGGGTTTATTAGGCAAATATGCCATTATCTGCATTCAAAAAGACTTTCCCCAGGTCCCCCCCCCCTCCCTCCTCTCTCTCATTCACTGCTCATTATCAGGAAATCTCGAATAGTTTACACCAGTCGAGCCCTGTCTGTTGTAAAGAGAGGGGAGGGGGGAGATTAGTCACCAGCAGAGAACAAAGAATTATACAGTGGGAGCTGTGTGAAAGCCGGTATTCAGAGGACAGAGAGGTCAGTGCTGACTTTAGAGGAGATAGCCTAGTGATGTAGCTGTAAATTAACTCTTTGTTGTCCTGTTTTGGTGCCTCATCTCTCTCCACCCCTCCCCTCTGCATAAAGAACCATGAAGACAGGGGGTAAGATTTAAACAACTTTTTCATTAAAAATACTTTTTTGGCTAATAAACCCAATTACAAAGTTTCTTAAAATTGCCTGTGTCACTTTATTCATTAATAACTTGGGAATGCTTTTACCTATCTGGCTGATTCTGAGATTGTTTTCTCGTGACATATAGTACTTTACATTTCTGGTAAATTGGAGTCGATACTTATAACGAATCTTTATGAAAAAATCCAAAAAAACTTGAAAAATTGTGAAAAAATGCATTTTTCCAACTTTGAAACTTTTCTGCTTATACAGAAAATGGTTATGACACATAAATTATATATTAAATAGCATTAGCAACATGTCTACTTTATGTTGGCGGCATTTATTAACCTTTTTTTAATTTTTTTTTTTAGGCAATAGAAAGCTTAAAACATTAGCAGCAAATTTCAAAATTTTCAGTAAAATTTCAAAATCAGATATTTTTAGGGACCTGTATTTGAGGGGACTGTGTGTTAGAAAGCCCCACAAAGCACCCCATTTGAGAAACTGCACCCCCACACTCTGCAAAAGCACATCCAGAAAGTTTTTTAACCCTTTAGGGGAGTCACAGAAATAAAAGCTAAGTGTGTAAGAAATTTGAAAATTTAAATTTTCTGTGCAGAGATTTTCTTGTAATCCAATATCTTTCATAATTATAAACCTATTACCAGAGAAATGCACCCCAATATTGATTGCCCTGTTTCTGCAGTTTATAGAAATACCCCATATGTGGCCGTATTGCGCTATTTGACGCAACCACAGGCCTCAGATATAAGGGAGCGCCTAGTGAATTTCAATGCCTCCGTTATACTTGGTCATTTTTGACTGTACCACTTTAGGTTGGCAGAGGCTCTGGGGTGCCAAAACATAAAAAACACCCCTAAAGGGACACCATTTTAAAAACTACACCCCTCGAGGAATGTAACAAGGGGTGCGGTGAGCATTTGGACCCCACAGGTGCTTCACAGATTTTCAGAACAATGTGGCGTAAAAAAATAAAAATACATTTTTTATACTGAAATGTTTTTCTAGCCTTCAAATTTTTATTTCCACAAAGGGATAAAAGGAAAAAAAAAAACACAAAACATGTAGCGCAGTTTCTCCCGAGTACGGAAATGCCCCACATGTGGGCATAAAGTGCCAAGCGGGCGCAGGACAGGCCTCCAAAGGAAAGGAGCGCCAATTGGCCTTTGGAAGCTGAATTTCACTGGAATGGATTTCAAGGGCCATGTCGCATTTACAGAGCCCTTGTGCTGCCAAAACACTGGAAACCCCCCACAAGTGACCCCATTCTGGAAATAACACCCCTCAAGGAATCTAACAAGGGGTGCAGTGAGCATATGGACCCCACTGGTGACTGGCACAAATGTGGAACAATGTGATGTGAAAGTGAAAAATTTCATTTTTTCACTTTCAAGGCACAAATGTTCCCGTCATCAAGGGGTCCATATCCTCATTGCACCCCTTGTTAGATTCCTTGAGGGGTGTAGTTTCCAGAATGGGGTCACTTGTGGGGGGTTTGCAGTGTTTTGGCAGCACGAGGGCTCTGTAAATGCGACATGGCCTTCATCATCCATTCTGGCCAAATCCAGCCTCCAAAAGCCAATTGGCGCTCCTTCCCTTCGGAGGCTTGCCCTGCACCCACATGGCGCTTTATGTCCACATGTGGGGTATTTACGGACTCGGGGGAAATTGCTCTACACATTTTAAATGCAACATGGCCCTCGAAATCCATTCTACCCAAATCCAGCCCCAAAAATCTAAATGGCGCTCCTTCCCTTCAGAGGCCCGTCTTGCGGCTGCATAGCTTCTTAAGTCCACATGTGGGGTATTTCTGTACTCGGGGGAAATTTCTCTTCATGTTTTGTTTAGTTTCTTCTCTTTTAACCCCTTGTGCAAATGAGAAACGTCAAAACTAGATCAATGATGTTGTGTAAAAATTACATTTTTTACACTTAAACATTGGCCTAGCCGTGAATTTTTCATTTTCACAAGGGGTTAAAAGAGAAAAAAACACATAAAATGTGTAGAGCAGTTTGTCACTAGTACGGAAATATCCCACATGTGGACATAAAGCGCTATGCGGCCACAAGACGGGCCTCTGAAGGGAAGGAGCGCCATTTGGCTTTTGGAGGCTGGATTTGGCTGGAATGGATTTCAAGGGCCATGTCGCACCCTATGCTGCCAGGACAGTGGTAAACCCCCACAAGTGACCCCATTCTGGAAACTACACCCCTCAAGGAATGTAACAAGGGGTGCAGTAAGCATATGGACCCCACTGGTGACAGGCACAAATGTGGAACAATGTGACGTGAAAGTAAAAAATTTTGTTTTTTCATTTTCACAGCACAAATGTGCCCGTCATCGAGGAGTCCATATGAGGGGGGTGGCAGAACTGAGGGGGGGCTGGCAGGACGGAGGGGGGGTGGCAGAATGGAGGGGGGGCTGGCAGGACGGAGGGGGGGTGGCAGAATGGAGGGAGTGAGTGGCAGGACAGAGGGAGGGTGGCAGAATGGAGGGAGTGTGGCAGAATGCAGGATGGGTGGCAGGACGCAGGATGGAGGGGTGGCAGGACAGAGGGTGTGAGTGGCAGGACGCAGGGGATGGGTGGCAGGACACAGGAGGGTCGGGTGGCAGCGGCTGCAGAAAGGCAGGAGGAGGAGGAGGAAGCAGCACCACCAGAGAGAGGAGGGGGGTGGGGAGGAGGACGCAACATGGGGGGTGGGGAGGAGCCGAAGGGGGAGGGAGAGAACGCGATCCGGCAGCCGAAGGGGGAGGGAGAGAACGCGATCCGGCACTGGGGGGGAGGACGTTGCAGAACAGGGAGGCAGCTAGCAGCAAGGACCTGCTAGCTGTCTCCCTGCAATGGAGGACTCACCAGGGGGGGCCGGAGGAGGAGGACACATGAGGGGAGGAGGCACCCGACGCCCGGCACACTCCAGGACGGCACCGGTCGCCGGCACAGGACTCACCACCCCCATCATCATTTTCCCTGCTGCTGATTCTCAGCTAGCAGAGAAGGTGATGATGGGAGTAGTGGTATAGATCGCCCGTGATTGGCCGGCTGGTGGTTGCCGGCCAATCACGGGCGATCGGGGGCCGGCACCGACGGGCAGGTGATGATGCTCCTGCACTGCTGTGATTGGTGCTGTCTCGGACAGCACCGATCACAGCTCAGTGCCGGGGGCCGGTCCCGCAAACACAGCACATCGCTGTGATTGGCCGATGAGACTTCATCGGCCAATCACAGCGATCCTTGTCACGGGGGGCAGGTAAACTGCCCCCTACGTGACACAGGAACATGGCTGCTGATAGAATCAGCCCGTTTAAAGGGCCCGCGTACCGGTACGTCATGGGTCCTTAAGTGACAGTGATCCATGACGTACCAGTACGTCATGGGTCCTTAAGAGGTTAAACGCCAGATCTAAGAACCTCTAAGAAATGTGGGGTTTTGGCTCTAACGTCTATTCAAATTTATGCATGTAAAGAAAGGAATAATATATAGCTTCTCCCAAAGCAGGCACTTTCTAGTGTATGGCAACAGTGGGGCGTGCTGCTAGTAGTAGTATGTGGATATTTCAAAAATTCTGTATGGAAAAAAGCAAACAAATATTAAACATCTGAGAGGAACTTACAAAAAATGTTTTTGTCAATGTCAGCCACGTTAGCTGATGAAGGCCACGAGCCGAAACGCCACGTCCTCCTGTTTGTACCTGTACTATGTAATATCTCAATAAAAGAACACTAAGCATCGGTGAGTGCCGGGATGATCCTTTAACTAATGTCAGCCACGTGACACAGAGCTGGGTACGAAAGCGCAGAGTGCAGATTTCTCCCGACTCGTTCTCCTGATTGGTAGTAGTTTGAACACTTAGATCCTGGCCACTAAAAACTTTTGATATGTCTCTATAGCATACATACAGGTACGCAGGACCACCATGGGAACATGTTTTGCACCCAGTTACACTAACTTCTTTGTGGAGGAATTTGAGAAGATCCGCATAATCCCCAAACACCCTTTTATTCAGACGATCATGTGATATTCAGTTATTATACATACCATTTTAAAGATGGTTTTATATTATTGTTTGTTGTATCGGGTTAAACAAAGTTTTTATGGATATTTTATGTTATTTTATGTGGAATTGTTTAATTGTTCACTCCAGCCCCCATTATCTTCTGTAGCCAGAAAATTCAATTGTTAACTCCGGTCTCCTTTTTTCTCTTGTATCCGGGGCTCTAACATTCCTCCTGTTTATTCTGGTCTCCCATTTCCTTTCGTAGTCAGGGTTTTTAAACTTAGAGGGGTTATCTAGCATTATAACGCTAGATGACCCCTTTAACATACCCATACACTTGGACAGTGGGACCAACTCATTGGTCAGCCGTGCAGGGCCTCAGTGAAAGCAGATATATATATATATATATATATATATATATATATATATATATAATTTTTTTTTTGTTACTATTGTTGGGAACTATTGTTTTAACTATTGTTTAAACTATTGTTTTATTTAATGTACAGTAAAATGTCTCTTTTTTACAGATTTTCTAACATAGTGGAATATTTATTCGTACTTTGGTTAGCATGGAAGATGTCTTGAAGGCAACAGTTTCAGGAATTACACCACAGAAAGGCAGGAAAACTAAACCTAAATAAAAGCAATAATATAAAGAAATAAAAAAATTTCAGACCCCAGAATCATACCCTACTACACCACTAAGGCCTACAACATATTATACATCTCACTGTAAGCATATTATACATCCCAGTATAAAGTCCCACCATATTATAGACCCCAGTATAAGCCCCCAGCATATTATAGATCCCAGTATAAGGCCCCCAGCATATTATGGTGCATTTACACAGAAAAATTTATCTGTCAGATCTTTGAAGCAAAAGCCAGGAACAGACTATAAACAGGGAACAGGTCATAAAGGAAAGATTGAGATTTCTCTTCTTTTCACATCCATTCCTGGGTTTGGCTTCCAAAATCTGTCAGATAAATCTTTCTGTGTAAACGCACCATTATAGATCCCAGTATAAAGTCCCACCATGTTATAGACCCCAGTATAAGCCCCCAGCATATTATAGATCCCAGTATAAGGACTCTAGCATATTATAGATCCCAGTATAAGGACCCCAGCATATTATAGATCCCAGTATAAGCCCACCCGCATATTACAGATCCCAGTATAAGCCCTCCAGCATATTATAGATCCCAGTATAAGGACCCCAGCATATTATAGATCCCAGTATAAGGCCCCTATCATATTATAGATCCCAGTATAAGCCCACCCGCATATTACAGATCCCAGTATAAGGCCTCCAGCATATTATAGATCCCAGTATAAGGCCTCCAGCATATTATAGATCCCAGTATGAGGATCCCAGTATAAGACCTCCAGCATATTATAGACCTCACCTCACTTTTAAACCTCAGCATATTATAGACACCAGTATAAGGCCCCCAGCATATTATGGACCCCAATATAAGGCCTCCAGCATATTAAACACCCCACCATCAGCCCCCCAGCATATTATAGACCCCACTTTTAGACCTCAGCAGATTGTAGACCCCAGAATTAACCCCCCAGCAGTGGATTGTAGTCAAACAGTAAGAAAATAATTCTATAAAGAATGACACCAGAGACGTTTTTGTTTAGAAGAAGCAATGCTTCCTTTATTAAAGATATTTGTTAGTATTTTATTGGGGAGTCTTACACGGGTGTTAGCTGCATTGCACCTGGACTAGGACTGTATAACAGTGACAAATCCAGCTGAAAATCACAAGTGCAAACTATGGCCTCTAACACCCCTCTAAGAGCCCCCCAGCGATAGGCAGAGGTCGTATATTCTATTACATAATACGGCTGGCGGCTCTTCTGGCTACAGTGGAGTGTGAACCTGAAGAGTCACCGCCAAGTGATCCAGAGGAAGGCGAAGAAAAACCCCGGAGATCTCAGTCTCTGGGGAAAAAATAATTCCTTCCTGACCCCACAAGTGGCGATCGGATGTGTCCCTGGATCACGTCTATCATCTGCCTAGCGCTGCTGAACGCAACCTATTTATGGGGGATTCTAAGGGACACGCCGTCAGGTGGTCTTCCTGATGTAGACAATCTTTCTCACTGAGGCGGTCTTCCTTCCACTCGTAGTCTTCTTCAGCTCCTCTTCCAGGCTTTACCGACTTCGAATGCTGAGAGAGAGAAGAAAAAAGAGGGAAAGGGGGAGAAGAGACCCTCACCTTGTATGTATATGCAGGAAGTTTCTTCAGTTTCTCTTCCAGGCTTTACCGGCTAAAAATGCTGAAAAAATAAGCAAAAAGAGGGGAGGGGAGGCCCCTACCGTGTATGTATATGCAGGCAGTCTTCTTCAGCTCCTCTTCCAGGCGTTACCAGCTTCAAATGTTGAGAAAGGGAAGCAAAAGAAGGGGAGGGGGGACTCTAACCTTGTAGGAATATGTCGGCAGTCTTCTGTACTTCCTCTTCCAGGCTTTATGAGCTGAGAAATAGAAGCAAAAAAAGGGAGGGAGAGACTCTCACCTTGTATGTTTACACAATGGGTCTTCTTCAGCTACTTTTCGGCTTTTCTTCCAGGCATCACCAGCTTCAATGCTGAGAAAGGAAAGCAAAAAAAAAGGGGGCAGGCACTCACCTTACATGTATATGAAGGTAGTCTTCTGCAGTTCCTCTTCCAGGCTCTATGAGCTGTAAATGCTGAGAAATAAAAAGCAAAAACAAGGGAGGGAGAGACTCTCACCTTGTATGTATACACATGCGGTCTTCCTTAGCTACTTTTCGACTCGTCTTCTAGGCTTCATCAGCCTCAAATGGTGGAAAAGGGAAGAAAAAAAGAAAAGAGGGGGGGGGGGGTAAGAGACTCTCACCTTGTATGTATACGCAGGCGGTCTTCTTTAGCTCCCCTTCAGGGCTTTACCAACTTCAAGTGCTGAAAAAAAATTAAACAAAAAAAAAAGGAGGGGGGTGCTCACCTTGTGTATATATGCAGGCAGTCTACTTCAGCTCCGCTTTCAGGTTTTACCAGCTGGAAATGCTGAGAAATGGAAGCATAAAGGGGGGGGAGAGAATCTCACCTAGTATGTATATGCAGGTGGTCTTCTGTAGTTCCTTTTTCAGCCTTTACCAGCAGCAACTGTTGAAAAATACAAGCTAGAAAAATAGAAGGGGGGGGGGAGAGACTGAAGGAGCTGGACTGAAGAGTATAAGGAGGATGGACTGTAGGATCGGTAGAAAACTGCAAATGAGCCGCCCTAGCAGTGTGAGATTCCTTCTATGTATATATGTCATTGTGATGTCATCGAAGGCTGTGATGTCACATGGGCATGTCTAGACATGTCTGTTCTACTCAAGCTTCTTCCCATTGACCTTTATTGACATCACAACCGTTAGTCAATTTTATTTAACACAGAAAAGAAAATTACAGACTCAAATACTAAGTCTTATTTATTCATGATTACATAATAACATGATTCCAATAAAATATATTTTTAATTTTATTTTTAATTTTACATAAAAGACAAACGTATTCAATAGACACCCCAATAAGTATAAGATTGTGTGCATAGCAAAAATATGGGTGTTATCACCTCAATACCTACAATAAGGTGCTATATATTATGAGGTTTAAAGCATTCTTCTTAACTAGTCCCCTTAAATCCTATGTAAACCGCTTAGACCACAATTGTATGTAACCATCAGAACCGACCTCATCAGGGCACGACCTTATCCAGTCATTTTCACTCACAAATAAACAATGCAAACTATAATTGTAAACATCAGACCGGTCTTCATCTCACTCAGCGCCCACTTATATATATAGGTCACCACACACAGTATATAAGAAAATGTACTCACAATTGCATCCAACTGCTGCTCGGTACTGGCCAACAGTCACAGTTACTAGGCAACAGTTACTAGGCAACAGTCGTTTTCATAGGGTTGTCCCACTAACCAAACTGTAAATAAGACGGAGCATATATGCATATAGGGGGCACTCCTGTGCTGTCAGCCGTGCTCATATTAAATTGGGATATGAAATCTGGTAACATGGAAAATCACCAGTGGGTACAAAAAGGCGGACACTAGAAAAACAATGGTTCTTCCTCATCTCTAGTCTTAAATGTTATAAAATGGCTGAAAAACAATTGCATTGTTGCCTAAACTTATTGTGGCGTTGGGGTTGTGGGGTGTGATTTATTGTGGCTGTGGTTTGTGGGGTATGGCCTGTCACCAGGTGGATTATTTTTTCCCATATTCTGTCCTTATTGTGAGGACCACACAGTTAGGACGATACAGAACGAATATAATCCTGGCCGGAGCGTATACCATGTGTATACGCTTCAGCTGGGATTCCATTCATTCACAAAACAACGCATGTTTTGTGGAAATCACGGCTATTGTTGCAAATTGCAACAACCGTGATTTACACAAAACATACGTTGTGTGAGCATGGCCTTAGTATATGTCCCGCAGTATATTATAGACCCCAGTAAAAGACCTCAAGCCAGGGCCGGGACTAGGTATTTTGGCGCCCTATGCAGGTGAGCTATACAGCACCCCCATCTTTTCTGAGAACTCATGGTGCCATTCCTCTTTAAAGGGGTTGGCCACTTTATAGTAAAATAGTTCAGTGTATAGTATTAGTAAGTGTACTCACTGTATATACTGACAGCAGCTGCCTGTGTAACTTATAGAGCTAACATCAGACTCCCCTCCTCCAGACTGTGCTGTCCTGCTCTGTGGTGAGTCTTTCCATAAGATGGCCAACATGGAGAAGCATGTGACCATGCCCCACCCCCCCAGTGTTCTCCATAGGCATATACAGACTCAGTGGAGGACACCGGGGTGGGGCATGATCACTTGTTCCTCCATGTCGGCCATCTTATGGAAAGACTCACCACAGAGCAGGACAGCACAGCATGGAGGAGGGGAGTCTGATATTAGCTCTATGAGGTACACAGGGAGCTGCTGTCAGTATATACAGTGAGCACACTTACTAATACTATACACTGAACTATTTTACTATAAAGTGGCCATTCCTCTTTAATTTTTCTTGGACATGTTTGAATAAAAAGAGGACTCGGTGTTACCATTCCACTTGTCACAGTCCTAATCTTTATAGAAACTTTCCTTACCAAGTAACCAATATTACCTGGAGTGAAAGCTGCAGTCCACATGATTGTATACATGTCTGTATATGTCCGTGTTCTGCAGCTATCACTATGCTAAGTCTCCCCATAATCCAGGCGTTATTCATATTTATCTAGGAGGAATAACAGAGTAACATTACAATAGAGTTCTATGGAAACATCCTCCTCCAAAAATCTTATGGGGACTAAAAAGGTTATACTCATCTGGGACACCTATGGCATATTTACAGGCTATGCCATTAGAGTCAGCTAGATGCAGGTACTACCTCTGAGACCCGCAGCCGTCTTCACATTGGCCTGTTTGCAGCTGAAAACAGCCTAATGCAGCAAGTTACACAATTTGCGTAGCTCCCATTGTTTTTAATAGGAGTTGCCCTACATGATTGTAGATGTGGGAATGAGACCAAATAGAATTCTCAAATGATACTTGTCTAGCCATGTTACCATGGTGTAAAGCTGCTGCTTGGGCTACGGGGCCTTTTTGGCCCCAGGACATTATGACGCATTGTGCAACAGATACAAGGTATAGATGGCAGATCTCAGGCATATGATGTGGTCCTGTCCTAAGTTAACTCCGTTCTGGCAAACTGTGTTGGATTTGCTAAATTCTGTCTACCAAATCTCTATTGTCCCTTCCCTCTATGCATTCTTGGCAATGTAGTTGACCTCCAAACCATTGTGGCTCAGACGCTGTACAGAGCCAGAAAACTCATAGCAAACATTGGCTGGATGAACTACTGCCCTCCTGAGATGTACTAATAACATAAAAAGTGATATACCTGCAGTGTGCCAGATGGCAGTGTATGCGGCTGGGCCTAGGATGGTACCAGTGTACTGACTGTATGGTATTTACGTCACATAATAGTATTTATCAATGTAAAATGCTTTGTGTATTCTCTGATACCAGTGTAATTGGACAATAATCCGAACTCACAGAACAACAACTCCCTCTTACAACACAGAATATACTAATTTGGCCGGAAATAAATAATAATTGACTCCTGTGTTTTAGACAGACACTGACAGTACAAGCCAAGACAAGGTGCAATGAATTCAAGTAGTAAGGAAAGTGCTAAAATAGTGCAAAAAATATCACCAAGAAAAGACAGATGGCCGGGAGTAGGAGTCCCTAAAGCCCAGTGCGTTCCATCACACGTGACTTCTTCAGGAGATCCCCTGAGCAAGTAACGTGTGTGACTTTACACCTAACATGTGCTTTGTATATGTAAAGAGTCCTCTAGAGAAAAAAGCATAAGCACAATATTGATAGCACATCACAAAAAAATCTTTATTAAATAACCAATATAAATACAAAAAGATAACATATAAATATAAACGTACAGGGGCAGTACAATCATGGAGACAAAACCCCAAATACTACTCTACATTAAAATCATTTAAAATGTAAGCCATAATCCTGGTGGCGTTCCAGGTCTAGTCTACCAACCTGATCCAGGACTGCGTATGCAATGGCAATAAATAAATAGCCCTACCCCAACAAAAAACCAATGTGGCACAATACAACAAAGATGGTGATAAAATGAAGGGCAAAAAATAGGAAAAAGTTCACCATATACAGTCCAACAAGGTTAAGAGAGGGTCAGATGGGATCAGAGACCACCCCACGCACTCCATCCTCCAAACGGCTTCCTCAGGGATGTGAGTAGTAGAGGCAGGGCCAGCCTTAGGGTAGATGGCGCCCTGTGCGAAATTTGCTTTCAGCACCCCCCCTCAAGTACCCCCATTCCCAATAAATACATAGTTATAATAATGTTGCCAAAACTATTACCACTACACAGTGAATACATATTGCCTCCATACTACAGCTGAACATTACCAATATTACCACTACATAATGCCGCCACACGCCTGACGTCTTCTTTTTTCTTTTTCCTCTCCATCCAGCCCAGGCCATCTTGAATTTTTCTCCTCGCTATAAAGTCTCTCTCCAGAATCTGCCAGAGAAATAGTTTAGGCTCCTTGTTCTAGTTCTCCTATACAATATAGACTACTCTGTAAACTCTCTGTAATATAGCCCCCTTATGTGCAGCATCCCCATAAATAGCCCCCTCATATGCAGCATCCTCATATATAGCCCCCCCTTGTGCAGCATCCCCATATAGTGAATCCCACCCACCCATGCAGTGTCCCCCATAAAAAGAGAAATCAAATAAAAATACTCACACTCCCCAGCAGATACTTTCTTTTCCCTGAGCTCTGGTCCCCAGAGGCTAATCAGAGAGCCAGGGAAGTTGCTAGGATTCATGGGGGCCCCATAAAAATAAAAATTATGGGGTCCCATAAATCTTGTAGGCCCCCCCTCCCAATACACATACTCACTTGGCCCCGCACAGTCCCCCGGCGTTCCTTCATTCTCCTAGCTCCCCAGCACAGGAGTGCTTTCACGCCAGGGAGCTAAGAGAAAAAACGCCAGAGGACTGCCCTGGGCCAAGTGAGTACGTGTGTGCATGGGGAGGCTTGGATCTGGGGCATGTAGCTCTGAAGTCCCAAAGTGAGCTAGAACAAGGTGTCCGACGAACCCCCACAAAGCCTGGGCTGACAATGAAACTGCACAAATATTCCACCATTGTATACACCCACACAAAGGCATATTAGAGACACACAAATATGAACACACAATAGACTTAACATACAGTATATACAGCCAATCATACTAACATACTAGACACATTACATAAATACACAATAGATGGGTGCACACACATATTACATAGATGCACAAGTATGCAAACACACAAAAATTACACAGATATAACATATGCAGATTACATATAAATATACACACATCTAGGCTATGTTCACACTGCGTATGAATCCGTCCGCAGTACGAACCGCGAATATACGCACGTAGTTTTGAGGTTGAGGTGTTCGCTTGAAAGTATACGATATACACCCGCACAGTGCACACTACGTATGAGCTTACGGCCGGATCGTATACGGCGCCGTGAAAAATGAACAAGACCATTGTTTGAGGACGGAAATGTTGAAACTCACGGCCGTGGATTTCCATGCGGTCCCGTACAAAGTACTTATTTCAGCCAAATTGAACTTGATTTTTTGATCCAAAAGGTTCTGTGTGGTTTATGGGGCTGGGCGAAGATTTCTAAGTAAATGACCTGCCTCAGATCGCTTCGAATCAAGCTAGGGAAGCAT
Source organism: Dendropsophus ebraccatus (assembly GCF_027789765.1). Classification (NCBI taxonomy): domain Eukaryota; kingdom Metazoa; phylum Chordata; class Amphibia; order Anura; family Hylidae; genus Dendropsophus; species Dendropsophus ebraccatus. Next base: position 76,686,062 of record NC_091463.1, read on the forward strand.
AACTGTACTATGGGCGTTTGTTCGCGGTGTGTACGCATCCGGCCACATGTCTATTTTTCCCACGCCTGTAGCTTCAGCCGCACGTATACGGTGGTGTACGATCTACGGACGGATTCATACGCAGTGTGAACATAGTCCTATAGTACTAACACTCATAGACACATGATGACACACATGCACCAACACACAGACATTGCACAGATATGCACACTCACAGGCTGACTTTTTATCCAGGACAGGGAACTCCAGGGGATCTTCACGTCTCCTCTTCTTCCAGCCTGGACCGTGCAGCTCCTCCCCCTCCTTACCGACTGCAGAGCTGTATATATGTAATTATATGTGTGGTGAAATAGAAAAAAAAAAGATTTTTTTTTTAATTTGGGGGGGGGGGGGGGGGGGGGTGTTTTTACTACGTTCGCCCTAGGGTAAAACTGACTTGTTATATATGTTCCTTAAGTTGTTACGATTACAACGATATGTAACATGTATAACTTTTATTTGATTTGATGGCTTGTAAAAAATTAAAACCTTTTAGAGAAAATATATGTTCCTTAAAATTGCTCTATTCCCAGGCTTATAGCGCTTTTATCCTTTGGTCTATGGGACTGTATGAGGTGTTATTTTTTGCGCCATGATGTGTTCTTTCTATTGGTACCTTGATTGCGCATATATGACTTTTTGATCGCTTTTTATTACAATTATTCTGGATTTGATGCGACCAAAAATGCGCAATTTTGCACTTTGGAATTTTTTTACGCCATTTACCGTGTGAGATCAGTAATGTGACAAATTAATAGTTTGGGCGATTACGCATGGGGCCCTGGGGGACTTCTAGTATATGCACTCTGATCTCATAGAGATACATGCAGTATAGCATAGTATAGCAGTATACTGCATGAATCCATGAGATCAGTGTTCTATTGCTTTCGGTTGCTGCAGCCGAAAGCAATAGAATGCCGAGCCGGGATCAGCGCCATTACCCCGCCAAAACCCCGGCCCGGGATGGATGCGGTGATCGCAGCTATGGGTTAATGAATATTAATGAACTGTGAAAGGCAGCAGCGCCCTGACAGCCCTACTGCTTATACTGCCCTGCTATCAAAGCCAGATCCATGGAGGCAGACCAGCTTTGCCTACATGGATCTAGCTTTTCCTCATGCTTCTAGTTAACAGGGTCAGCACAGCAGCCGGCCCCAGCGCCCTCCTTTGTTTACTGAAGTGAGGCGCCCTGTGCAGTGGCACTGGTCGCACACCCCTAAGGCCGGCCCTGAGTAGAGGTATGAAGCATACTTATAGATGAACCTTACATGTAGGGACAGTCCACAAATTGATGTCATTAACATGCCATGTGCAGGAGAAAACAGCATCTCAGAACTATGGTTGGCGCCATCTTGAAAATACAGTGCATGTGCAGTAGCGCTGAAGTGCTAGAACTAGAGATAAAAGTGTACAGGCCAAAGTAAAATGGGGGTCGCTATGTATAATACACCATATAATGGAAACAAGGTTCTATACACTGCCATATATGTTTAGCATAACATCATAATATATAAACTTTACATATTGGTACAGACCCCAAATTAGTATAATTAGCGTACCATGTACAAAGGAATACGGCCTCTCAGAGTGATAATCTGCACTATCTTGAAAATACGGCGCATGCGCAGAAGTGGCAAAATATTGAAGCTAGAGGTAAAAATGTGTAGGCCACAATAAAATGGCGACGACTATGTGTTCAATGAAACACCATACAATGGAGACAAAGTTCTATACGCTGCTATACCTGGTTGGCATAACAACATGATATTATGTAGCGTCTCAAGGCACACATCAGCGCCATATTAAAGATGCGGCGCTTACGTTGTGGCGTGGAAAGACTGGCACTAGAGGTACAAATAAACAGGCCACAGAAAAATAGCAACTGCTATATATTGAAAAGGTACACAGTATGATGGAGACAGAATTCTGTGCATTGATATGTACAGTTAGCAAAGCGTCACAATGTTAAATAACGTCTCAAAGTTTAGGTTGACTCCATCTTGGAGAAGCAGCACATGCGCAACAGCACCAAAGATTAGAAAATGCAAAATATAGGGATTATTATATGTGTGGTATCCCATTAGGAGTGTTGCAGTTATATACACCCTTAGCAAAAGTCTGTACTTTTTGTATTCTTATTGTAGTAAAAGTAGTACTAAAAGTTAGCCACTAGATGTTGCTGTATTATGTATATGAATATTAGGACTGCACAGCTGAAGGATCGCAAAGGGTTATTGTGTTTGTGTGTTACCAGAATCTGTAGACCAGTAGAATCTGTTTTCTTCTCTCCTATCATATTCCTCCTTCCCTCTCCTGTTGCACCCTTTCACCCAATCAAAGCGTACCATACACTCTGTAGAGGAAGTTAGTCCCATGGTTGGGGGAGGAGCAGGAGTCTTACGTTCTGGACGTTGTAGAGAAAGGACACAAGACAGATAGCTCTCCACAGCGGTCCGATCTGGGCCCTGGCCCTCTGCCAGGTCCCCGTACCCAAAGCCAGTCTTAGTCAGTACCCTGCATGGGAAGGATGCAAGGCAGCACACTGCTAACAACTTCTTCACTAGTTACACTCCAAAGCACTGTGCACTGATAAAGTCCTCTTAGAGAGGACAAGCCAGAGATAACCTCAACCCAAGCCGAGGACAAGGAGAAGTCAAAGACCAGGACAGTATCCATACAGTGCCACAGAGCCAGGAAATGATCCGGACAGAGCGAAGTTGCGATAAGCCTAGAAACTCTGTCTCGTAGCGCGGGTGTCAGCAGGGAACCCTCAGCACTCCGCTCATTCCAGGTAACAAGGTCTGGGGCCTGTGTCACCCATTAGGAAGGTTCAGACGAGTCTAGTGGGCATAAGGTGGTGTGAAGACTGAAGTCAAAGTTCAATACACGGGCACAGGTGTTCTTCATATTCTTATTCTTATTACAAGTATTCTACCTCATCCTCCAACATCCCGGCAGATCACAGTACTACATGAGTTGAGACTCTCACGGCATCCTGCTCTCTGCTACTCTTCTTCTTGTCACAACTCAAACAACACGACTATATCCTGCACTGCACTTATACTACAGATCTGATTCTATTTATCAAGTGTTTATTGGAACTTTGTCAAGTGTGTTTCAGAGACTTTGTCTAAAAAAACCCTTATATTGTGGAACCTGTATTACCTGCTGCACATTTATAAGTAGTAAACCAACTCAACTTTATTTCAAGAGTCTGTGATTATTCACCACCACCGAGACAGCACACACTGCAACCTTGGCACATTCTCCCGTTTCTGTGGGTGGTGGGTCCTACTATCCGGGAGGGTCACCATACCATTTTGGCCTTCCGTGACTACATCATCTGTGACTACATCATCCCAAGAGACCCGGTAGCAACCCGGCAGGACACTGACCACAGGGGAAAACGGTACAGCCGACCTGATAAAATAAAAGCAGCCATGCCATCACACCTGTGTGCCCACCAGACACTGGTGTCACGTGACAACAACCTAGGGTCTGGCTGTATCTCGGCCATCGATCAAAGAAGTGGAGTCACACTACAACACCTAGCAAGTGACCCGCCGCTCCTCCGATATAACATCACACCAGGGGTACACCACATGTGCTCAAATGATGAGGGCAAAATCTTCTCAAAAGGCAGGGGTCGTCTTATACACTGAGTGTCGTCTTATAGGGCGGGTGCTGAAAAACTTCAAGAATCTTCAGTTGCCACATACAGTGGGGGGAACTCAAAAACTTCCACATCCTCCCATATAAGGCGACTGTATGAAGGGCAGAGCAAGCTGCAGGCGTCTGGGGTATGGAAAAAAGAGATTTGGTAGAGTGGCGCTGTGCCAAGTAAAACACACCTCTATCACCCGTCTGGCCGCCCTTATATCCCACCAGTATTACTGTACCTCCTTCTCTGCCTCTCAGATCTCACTGCTGTCTGATGTTTTTTTTTAATCAATTTTTATTTGGTGTGTGTTGGAAGGAGGGTAGTCTTATATGGCGAGTATATCCCAAACTCTATGTTTAACTGGAAAAGTTGGGGTTGTCTTATGCATCCAGTCATCTTATATGTAAATAGATTTTGCGGTTCTTATATTTTTCGTCAACAATATTAAGTAAAAATTATCCAACACGTCCCTTGTCACGATCTGCTTCTGCTACAGATAGTCTCAGGCCAGCATATAGAGCAAAAATATTTCACCATGGCTATACACGCACACATCATAAGGCCCCGTTCACACAGAGCAAGAGGGGCGGAATGCCGATAGCCTCTGTGTCATAATCTGCAAACAGAAAAAGAAAAAAACAAGGGCACCAGTGCCTTGTGTCTTACCGAGATGACACTTGACTAGGGGGAGTCAGTTGTGGACTATAATAGGGGCGTTCCGGGCGGCAGCCCGGGGCCCTGAGCTCCTGGGGGGCCCATAACCACCCAAAAAGACTTATACTTTCAGTGCTGTACTGTCTCCTAGCTACACTTCCGCCATGATTTGCAAAAAAAAAATCACAGTTTTTTTATGGCAATTTTGCACAAATCAGGACATCATGACGTTATCTATACTGTACTATGAACGCCAGGCTAGTGCTTCCATAGTTACAGTGGGGGGGGGGGGGTTCAGGCTTGGTGAACAGACCGAGGCCTATGGTAAAGTTAATCCGCCCCTGGGGGGAGTGGGTGATTCCACTCACCTTTGTGCCCCTTGGGCTGTAGGCATATCACCCCTTTGGGGTATCTGTAAATCCGTGAGGATATAGCGATAGGCAGGTGGCTAGGATCCGGGACTGCAAAGCCGAAAATACCGAGGACGGGATGTGCTTTGTTAATAAATTATATATATATTTAAAGTTTTTCATGGTGCACATTTGGATTCCTTTTGGGACAGCGCTGTATTTAGTACCATTTTTTTCTTGTTTTTTGCTGTCCATGTCATAATGACACTCTATGGGAAAATGTTCATTCTTCAGCGCTGAGAGACGCTGAGCGATGCGGCGCGCGCCTCCCATAGAGTGTCATTATGACACGGAGGCTAACGGCATTACGCCCTCTTGCTCTTTGTGAACGGGGCCTTACACATGCACACATGATGGTAAAGATAAATACAAGCTATTAAAAAGGTAGTGCGGCGCTAAGAAATTATTCACAGAATAACACACATTACAAAGTTATACAACTTTGTAATGTATGTTATGTATGTGAATCGCCCCCTTCCCGTGTCCAACCAAACCCGCACGTGTACCCGGAAGTGTGCCAAACATCATCTTCGGACGGACGCACGAATCGCTGCCGCAGTCCCTCCTCTGCTGCGTAATCAGCCGCTCAGCCGCGATTGGCTGAGCATAACTGTGCTCAGCCAATCGCGGCTGAGCACAGTTATGACGCGGCAGAGGAGGGACGTCGGTCCGAAGATGACGTTTAGCACAAGATGGCGGACGGGCGCAACACGGATCAGGTTATGTATAATGCACCACACACTTCCGGGTACACGTGCGGGGGTGGTGGGACACGGGAAGGGGGCGATTCACAGACATAACATACATTACAAGGTTGTATAACCTTGTAATGTGTGTTATTCTGTGAATAATTTCTTAGCGCCTCACTACCCCTTTGAGTGCTAGAGGTTAAATGTACATGTAAACGACTTATGTATAAGAGTAAATGTTCTACTTAGTAACATAATCCAAGTCACCGCTGTATTTGGCTAAATATATCTGTATATCATTGCAACCCCTATCATGTATAAATTTAATACAGCATGTTGGGGGTTGTAGGCCATGTCAGACTGTCTTAAAGGTAGTAATGTACCGCCTCACATGGACCACAGCCCTCATCATGCAGCATGGTCTTTAATTGTATGATGGGGGTTGTAATCTATGTGAGGCTGTCTAAAAGTTGTCTACACTGATGAACGTATCTTCTCAACAGCATGATAATACAAATGGCCCTTGGTAGTAAAAATAGAACTAATACTTCTTCAAGGGAACACGTCATCTGCTTCATGCTGTCCCAACCACTGGACCAGCTCCCTAATTACATCCATCTAAGATTCCCAGCAGCAGTATTTTAGAGGACGCATAGTTTAACCTCTTCCCAATGATTTTACACTCATGTTTTCTCATCTTCTAAGCAGGGGTGTACAGGGGCGTACAGGGGCGTACTTACCCCAGAGGGTAAGTAGTGATGCTATTGCATCACAACTTAACCTTTTTCACTCTGTGGACCGGGCGCACAGAGCGAACCTACTCCACGTTATGTGGTGAAATACACCACCTCTAGCGTGGAGTCACACATGATAAATCATGCCTACTTTTAGAGTATGTCAAGGGAAAGATGCAAAACTTTGTGCAGCTGTGCAGTTGCTGATAAATTTCCCCCTATATTTATACTTTTATACCCATAGATTTTCTTCCTCTTTGCAGTGTGATAGGGGTAGAAGTAATGCAACTCAAACTCATTATCTTTATATATCTCAGAAATAAAAATAATAATAATAATCTGAAGCAGAAAGTTGCATAATGCAGACCCCAGAATCATACCCCACTATCCCACTAAGGCCCACAAGATATTACACATCTGCTTAAGCATAATATACATCCCAGTATAAGATCCCACCGTATTATAGACCCCAGTATAATCCCTTAGCATTTTATGGACCACAGTATAAGGCCCCCAGCGTATTACAGACCCCAGTATAAGCCTTTTGCATATTATAAACCCCAGTAAAAGGTCCCCAGCATGTTATAGACCCCAGTATAAGGCCCCCAGGATATTATTGACCCCAGTATAAGAACCCCAGCATATTATAGATCCCAATATAAGGCCTCCAGCATATTACACACCCCACCATCAGAACCTAGCATATTATAGACCCCACTTTTAGACCTCAGCAGATTGTAGACCCCAGTATCAAACCCCCCAGCAGTGGATTGTAGTCAAACAGTAAGAAAATAATTCTATAAAAAATGACACCAGAGATGTTTTTGTTTAGAAGAAGAAGCAATGCTTCCTTTATTAAAGATATTTGTTAGTATTTTATTGGGGAGTCTTACAGGGGTGTAAGCTGCATTGCACCTGGACTTGGACCGTATAACAGTGACAAATCCAGCTGAAAATCACAAGTGTAAACTATGGCCTCTAACACCCCTCTAAGAGCCCCCAGCGATAGGCAGAGGTCGTATATTCTATTACATAATACGGCTGGCGGCTCTTCTGGCTACAGTGGAGTGTGAACCTGAAGAGTCACCGCCGAGTGATCCAGAGGAAGGCGAAGAAAAACCCCAGAGATCTCAGTCTCTGGGGAAAAAATAATTCCTTCCTGACCCCACAAGTGGCGATCGGATGTGTCCCTGGATCACGACTATCATCTGCCTAGGGCTGCTGAACGCGACCTATTTATGGGAAATTCTAAGGGACACGCCGTCAGGTGGTCTTCCTGATGTAGACAATCTTTCTCACTGAGGCGGTCTTCCTTCCACTGGTAGTCTTCTTCAGCTCCTCTTCCAGGCTTTACCAACTTCAAATGCTGAGAGAGAGAAGAAAAAAGAGGGAAAGGGGGAGAAGAGACTCTCACCTTGTATGTTTATGCAGGAAGCTTCTTTAGTTTCTCTTCCACGCTTTACCGGCTTAAAATGCTGAAAAAGAGAAGCAAAAAAAAGGGGGGGGGACTCTAACCTTGCAGGAATATGTCGGCAGTCTTCTGTGCAGTTCTTCATTCAGGCTTTATGAGCTGAAAAATAGAAGCAAAAAAAGGGAGGGAGAGACTCTCACCTTGTATGGTTACACAATGGGTCTTCTTCAGCTACTTTTCGGCTTCTCTTCCAGGCATCACCAGCTTTAATGCTGAGAAAGGGAAGCAAAAAAAAAGGGGGGAGGGGCAGGCACACACCTTACATGTATATACAGGTGGTCTTGTGCATTTCCTCTTCCAGGCTTCACGAGCTGTAAATGCTGAGTAATAAAAGCAAAAACAAGGGGGGAGAGACTCTAACCTTATACATTTACATAAGCGGTCTTCTTTAGTTACTTTTCGGCTCGTCTTCCAGGCTTCATCAGTCTCAAATGCTAGAAAAGGGATGAAAAAAAAGACAAAGGAGGGGGGGTGGAGAGTCTCACCTTGTATGTATACGCAGGCGGTCTTCTTTAGCTCCCCTTCAGGACTTTACCAACTCCAAATGCTGAAAAAAATTAGGCAAAAAAAGGGGTGGGGGACGGGACTCTAACCTTGTACGGTAAATGCAGATGATCTTCTTTGGCTGCTCTTTCAGGCTTTACCAACTTCAAATGCTGAGAAAGGGAAGCAAAAGGAAAAAAGGAGGGGGGGGAGACACTCTCACCTTGTATGTATATGCAGGTGGTCTTCTGTACTTCCTTTTTCAGGCTTTACCAGTAGTAACTGTTGGAAAATACAAGCTAGAAAAATAGATGGGGGGGGGGAGAGACTCTCATCTTGTAGAAATAAGGAGCTGGGCTGAAGAGTATGAGGAGGATGGACTGTAGGATCAACAGAAAACGGCAAATGAGCTGCCCTAGCAGTGTGAGATTCCTTCTAAGCATATATGTCATTGTGATGTCATCAAAGGCTGTGATGTCACATGGGCATGTCTAGACATGCCTGGTCTAGTCAAGCTTTTTTCCATTGACCTTTATTGACATCACAACATTTACTCAATTTTTTTTTAACACAGAAAAGAAAATTGCATACTCAAATAATCAGTCTTATTTATTCATGATTACATAATAACATGATTCCAATAAAAAAAATATATTTTTAATTTTAATTTTACATAAAAAACAAAAGTATTCACTAGGCCCTCCAATACGTATAAGATTGTGTGCATAGCAAAAATATGGGTGTTATTACCTCAATACCTACAATAAGGTGCTATATTATTTATATATTATATATAGTATTTCGCTTAACTAGTCCCCTTAAATCATATAAACAATTGTACGATTGACCACAATTGTATGTAACCATCAGAGCAGACCTCATCAGGGAATTACCTTAGCGAGATATTTTCCCTCACATATAAGCAGCTCAAACTATAATTGTAAGTATCAGACCGGTCCTCATCCCCCTCAGCGCCCACTTATTTGTATAGGTCACCACACATAGGGGGAGATTTATTAAACATGGTGTAAAGTGAAACTGGCTCAGTTGCCCCTAGCAACCAGATTCCACTTTCCATTCCTTACAGACTCTTTGGAAAATGAAAGTTGGGATCTGATTGGTTGCTAGGGGGCAACTGAGCCAGTTTCACTTTACACCATGTTTGATAAATCTCCCCCATAGTATATAAAATTTTACTCACAATTGCATCCAACTGCTGCTCAGTACTGGCCAACAGTCAGTTACTAGGCAACAGTCACAGTCACTAGGCAACAGTCCCAGATTGTCCCACTAACCAAAATGTAAATAAGAGTATATATGCATATAGGGGGCGCTCCTGTGCTGTCAGTCGTGCTCATATTAAATGGGGATATGAAATCTGGTAACATGGAAGATCACCAGTGGGTACAAAAAGGCGGACACTAGAAAAACAATGGTTCTTCCTCATCTCAAGTCTTAAATGTTATAAAATGGCTGAAAAACAATTGCATTGTTCCCCAAACTTATTGTGGCGTTGGGGTTGTGGGGTCTGATTTATTGTGGCTGTGGTTTGTGGGGTGTGGCCTGTCACCAGGTAGATTATTTTTTCCCATATACTGGCCTCATTGTGAGGACCGCACAGTTAGGACGATACAGAACGGAGATAATCCCGGCCAGAGTGTGTACTATGTGTGTACGCTGCAGCCGGGATTCCATTCATTCACAAAACAACGCATGTTTTGTTAAAAACATGGCTATTGTGGCAAATTTTAACAACGGCCGTGATTTACACAAAACATACGTTGTGTGAACATGGCCTTAGTATTAGTCCTGCAGTATATTATAGACCCCAGATTAAGACCTCAAGCCAGGGCCGAGACTAGGTATTTTGGCGCTCTATGCAGGGGAGCTATACAGCACCCCCATCTTTTCTGAGAACTCATGGTGCCATTCCTCTTTAAAGCGGTTGGCCACTTTATAGTAAAATAGTTCAGTGCACAGTATTAGTAAGTGTACTCACTGTATATACTGACAGCAGCTCCCTGTGTACCTCATAGAGCTACAATCAGACTCCCCTCCTCCAGGCTGTGCTGTCCTGCTCTGTGGTGAGTCTGTCCATAAGATGGTCGACATGGAGAAGCATGTGACCATGTCCTGCCCCCAGTGTCCACCACTGAGCCTGTATATGCCTATGGAGAACACTGGGGGTGGGGCATGGTCACACATCAGTATTTTTCACCCGACCAGGAAAAACGGAATCCATTACAACCCATTATTTTCAATGGCGCTATTCATACATCCATTTTATTTTGCGGATCCGCAATCCGTGAAAAAAAAAAAAACAGACATGTTGTAATACAATCCGTGATTACAGAACGGACACCCCAATAGAAGTGTATGGAGAGCACAAAATTTGCGGAGAGTACATTGCAATCCGCAAAACCACGGATCCGTTTTTTTTTGGGACATCACCAAGCTCCTTTTGCCAGAAATATTCTGCCTGATAGAAATGACTGTAAAATGACCCCCAGATGACCAGGTGACCTTTCTTGGGGGGTTGGGACAGCTTCTGATATCATTTTTTCTTCACTACACCTTTTTTTTTTTTGCGGATCTGCAAAAACAGATAAAAATACGGAACACAATGCGGATGCAAAATGGATGATTTTTTGCGGATTGCGAATGAAAAATAGAGGATCCAGATTTTCATCCAGGAAAACAAACTGACGTGTGAATAAGGCCTTATGGAAAGACTCACCACAGAGCAGGGCAGCACAGCCTGGAGGAGGGAAATCTGATTTTAGCTCCATGGGGTACACAAGGAAGTGTGCTATAAAGTGGCCATTCCTCTTTAATTTTTCTTCGATATGTATGAATAAAAAGATGACTCGGTGTTACCATTCCACTTGTCTTAGTTCTAATCTTTACAGAAACTTTCTCTACCATGTAACCAATATTACCTGGAGTGAAAGCTGCAGTCCACATGATTGTATTTATGTCTGTATATGTCCATGTTCTTCAGCTATCACTATGCTAAGTCTCCCCATAATCCAGGCGTTATTCATATTTATCTAAGAGGAATAACAGAGTAACATTACAATAGAGTTCTATGGAAACATCCTCCTCCAAAAATCTTATGGGAACTTAAAGGGGTAGTGCGGCGCTAAACAGTTATTCACTAAATAACTAAAGCACAGTTATGCTCAGCCAATCGCGGCTGAGCAGCTGATCACGCCGCAGAGGGCGGCCGGCACGAGGGACTGTCGGAGCGGTTCGGCCGGCCGCCCGAAGATTACATCATTGTCACAAGATGGCGGACGGGGGTCGGCACGGATCAGGTGAGTATAGAGCACTACACTTCCGGGTCCAACGTGGGTGGGGGGAAACACGGGGAAGGGGGCCATTCACTAACATAACATACATTACAAAGTTGTATAACTTTGTAATGTGTGTTATTTAGTGAATAATTGCTGACCGCCGCACTACCCCTTTCAAAGGTTATACTCATCTAAGACACCTATGACATATTCACAGGCTATATTAGAGTCCCCTAAATGCAGGTACTACCTCTGAGACCCGCACCCGTTTTCACATTGACCTGTTTGCAGCTAAAAACAGCCTAATCCAGCAAGTTACACAATTTGCGTAACTCCCATTGACTTTAATAGGAGTTGTAGAAATATTGTAGCCCCACAAGATTGTAGATGTGGGAGGCCAAAGAGAATTCTCAAAATGATACTTGTCTAGCCATGTTACCATGATGTAAAGCTGCAGCTTGGGCTACAGGGCCTTTTTGGCCCCAGGACATCATGACGCATTGTGCAACAGATACAAGGTATAGATGGCAGATCTCAGGCATATGATGTGGTTCTCTCCTGAGTTAACTCCGTTCTGGCAAACTGTGTTGGATTTTCTTAATTCTGTCTACCAAATCTCTATTGTCCCTTCCCTCTGTGCATTCTGGGCAATGTAGATGACCTCCAAACCACTGTGGCTCAGACGCTGTACAGAGCCAGAAAACTCATAGCAAACATTAGGATGGTACCCGTCTACTGTCTGTGTGGTATTTACGTCACGTAATAGTATTAATCAATGTAAAATGCTGTGTGTATTCTGATACCAGTGTAATTGGCAGCAGAGGATAGGTTACATACTGTCACACACAGGGCCGCTCTAACCAGAGGGCACATGGTGCACGTGCACCGGGCCCACTGGTTAAAGGGCCCCCCCGAGCAGGCCGGCCGTTGCTATGTGTGACCAGTGCGGTCGCACAGGGCTCCGGCCACCAGCCTGTCAGGGTGGAGTGCCATGGATGGATGATCTACTTACCCATCCATGGTGCCCCCTGCAGGGCCCCCCCCCCTTCCGCAGCTGCGCTTCAGCAGCGGCAGTACTGACAGAGAGAGAGCGCCATTGGCTCCCTCCCAGTCAGTGACTCTTGTGGCCGCACTTCCTGCAGTCACAAGAGGCAGCACTCTCCCTCTGGCGCCTCTTGTGCTGCCTCTTGTGACTGCTGTAGTGCGGCCACAAGAGGGAAGAGAAGAGGAACGCGTGGACCCAGGTGAGTATAGTTTTTTTTTTTTAATGTTATGTGGGAGGGGGAGTGCACGGGGGGGGGGGTCTATATACTATGGGGGAGAGCACGGGGGCTATATACTATGGGGGAGAGCACGGGGGGCTATATACTATGGAGCAGAGCACAGGGGGGCTATATACTATGGGGGAGAGCACAGGGGGGCTATATACTATTTAGGAGAGCACAGGGGGTCTATATACTATGGGGGAGAGCACGGGGGGGCTAAATACTATGGGGGAGAGCAAAGGGGGTCTATATACTTTTAGTCTGAACCAGACTAAGGGACCTTTTATAACACTTAGGAAGCCACTGCAGGTGTTTTGGGTTAATTATTCTAATTTTATGAAATACTGACTTTTGGGTTTTTCCTTGCTCTAATCCATAATAATCAACTTTAACAGAAATAAACGCTTGAAAAAGTTCACTCTGTATGTAATGACTCTATAGAATATATGAGGTGACTTTTTGAATTAAATTACTGGAAAAGAAATAACTTTTTGTTGATATTCTAATTTATTGCCAACCATTGTATATCACTATTTGATACCAGTTTATTTAAAAAATAATGTGGTTTGAAATAAACCTAAGCTTATCAGAAGTACCAAAGGGCAAGAAGATCTGGTAATTTATGAACGCATATTGATTAATTGATATTTTTGTGCTACCCTTGTTTCCCACTGTTGGGTAATATTCCATGCTTGACTATTAGGCGCAAGACGCTTCCATTTATGAGAATTTTTGGTGATCTAGAAGAGTCCATCTGTAAGGTGTCATGTTAAGAGTGTCAGCTCTGGATGTAATCCTTGACCCGATTATGAAACTTTTCCCACAGATGACACAATGAAGAGGCAAACAATAGTAATAGAATGTAACTTTACTTCAACAGGAGGCACAGTGCTTACTGGTTACAGTACACAATGGGTACAAGCTGGTCAGCTCTTGAAAAATAGTAACAAAGCTTGGTTACAGTTACATAGATATCAATGTTCATGGTTATACAATGGCAAAAAAAAGACAATTAAAAGGAGTATATCATCAGGATACACTGGCTAATGCCGAATGCATTAAGTAAATGTTCACCAAACCTGCTGATTTTGTCCGCAAACAGAGGACGAAAACAAGGATTCACAATTTTCTACACTGATCATGTTATAGACACACAAGTTCATGGCTCATTACAAGACACTGGTATGATAACTGTAACTAGTAGAGATGAGTGAACCTCCAGCATGCTCGAGTCCATCCGAACCCGATCTTTCGGCATTTGATTAGCGGTGGCTGCTGAACTTGGATAAAGCCCTAAGGCTATGTGGAAAACATGGATATAGTCATTGGCTGTATCCATGTTTTCCAGACAACCTTAGGGCTTTATCCAAGTTCAGCAACCCCAGCTAATCAAATGCCGAACGATCAGGTTCGGATGGACTCGAGCATGCTTGAGGTTCGCTCATCTCTAGTAATTAGCCATCTACTTGTAGGATCATCACTGGAGATGAGAGAACTTACAGTGAGGCCTCATTTACACATCACTATTTTTCATCAGTATTTGCTGAGTACAAAATACTGAACCCTTTGCAGCCCATTGATTTCTATGGTGCTATTCATACATCCTGTATATTTGCGGATCCGCAATCCACAACGCAAAAAGAACAGGACAGGTTGTAATGGGGTGCGCAATTGTGGTGTGGACACTGCAATAGAAGTCTATGGGAAAGTGCCAAATTTACGGGGAGAACATTGCAATCTTCAAAACCATCCGTAATTGTGGATCCGCATTCTTGTGACCAAGGTCATTTTGCCTTCCCTTTTTTTTTTTTACAACTACACCTTTAATTGGCGGATCCGCAAAATACGGAGCACACTATGGATGCACCGCCGATGATTTTTTTGTGGATTGCAGGTAAAAATTTGCGGATCACAAATTTGATCCTTGAAAACATACTGACGTGTGAATGTGGTTTTAAGTTTGGGTTCACGTGAACCCGTCCACTTGCCATATGAATCCCACAGCCTGGAGAAGATGGATGCAGCCTGATCGCCCATTTCTAATCATCACATGACCAGGACCAAGGAATCCCAAAGTCAACGTGATACAAATGACATCTGGTAAGGGATGGGAACATTGGCAAAACCAGTCATTCTAGGATAAATATCAGAGTCTGTAAACTGTGTCTTTGACGTCAGCTTGAAATTCTGTAGGACGGATGTGAAAAACAGGAAGAGTTCCATACGGGCCAAACCTTCTCCAAGGCATAATCGCTTTCCTGTACAGAAGAAAGAGGAAACTTTTTAAGTATTAAGACTAAGTTCACACAACTTATTTTTTTGAATTAATCCTGGCAGTTGTTGCAATTTGCATTTCCTAGATTGGTCCACTTGTCCCCTTACCTGTCTTTCCTGCCCACTGCTGTCATGTATTCCATACTAGCTGATGAAATAGCAGAGCTTATGCGTGTATGGTGTAGCTATGTGCATAGGGGATATCTGTATAATGGGCATCTGTTTATCGTGGTAAGGGGGTTTAGTGTAGATTTAGTTCTCTGCTTTCTGACTGTGAATAAATCCTTTCTAGTTCCATCCAGACTCTAAGAACATCTAAATTATTTACAATATGCAGAGCAGTAACACGAAGACAGGTACATATGCCTGTATTCACTGACAGCAAGCAGAGCTAGAATTATAACTTTGCATATTACAGAAACCTAGGCTCAGGGACACATGTCAGTCTATGGAAGCAGCACAGGTGCATGGAGATGATGCAGATAATGTCTCCTGTGGTCGGGTTACCAAGACAATAGACAGCTAACCCGGCCCCCAGGGAAGCGATCACATGCTCTGTGACTGCAAAAGGAGGGGAAAGAGGGAGTTAAGCGTGGTCAGAGTGGATCCAGAGTAGAGAATTTTACGCATCCAGAGCGGATAAGAATGAGAAAAAAACAGGGAAAGGATGCAAGATTGCAAGGTTATACATGTATATTAGACAAAGGGTGGTATTGGGAAGGGGGATTGTTTAGAAGAGTAATTTTGAGGCCCTGGGCAACCTTGTGGCTAAGAAGAGCATGTGATCTCAGGGTTTAACCGTTTCTCTAGCTGATCAAGTTGTGGATTATACTTGTCTATTGAACTTGGATTATTTCTGGATATTACTTCTTGTTACTACTCACCTAGAAAAAGGGAATGAAAACCTGTTCTTTACTTTAAGCCAATATTTTGCACTAAAATTGTGCTGCAACATCATCACACTTCATATAACATTAAGCTACATTTATTTCCTTTTGTCAAGTTAGTGAAAAGGTTTCCAAAAAGTATAAATATGTTAGAGCCAGAAATCAAAACTCAACTTAAAGGGGTCCTCCAGGATTAGAAAAACACTACTACTTTTTTATTTTATTTTATTTTATATTTTCAAAAACAGCACCACAGCACAATTCACTTCAATCGAACTAAGTTAAGGCCCTATTCCAAGGAACGATTACCGTTACGGCTGATAATCGTCCTGTGGAATTGACAGCAACGATCAGCCGACATCGTTCATGTCGGCTGATCGTTGCGCTGTTTGTGTTTTTTAAACATGTTGAAAGACAAATGAATGATCTGCTGCCATCGCCACGTGGAAGAGGAGCTGCTGTATGCTATGGGCTTCCCGGACGATGAGCGATCCCCCGGGCAACCAACCCCCCCCCCCCCTGCAGCTCCCCGCGCATGGAATAGCGGCAGCAGCGTGTGGGGAAAGAGGAGCAAACGAGCGCTAATAGTGCTGGTTTGCTCCTGTCAGTCGTCCCGTGGAATAGGGCCTTTAGTTGACAGTTTTCTTAGAATATATAGATCTTACCTAAAGAAAATGGTACAAATGCATCATTTCTCTTGAAATTTCCCTCAGAATCCAAGAAATGATTAGGATTAAATTTGTCTGGGGTAGAAAAATACGTAGGATCCTCCAGTACAGAGCACAGCAAGGCGCAAACGCCAGTTCCCTAGAGGATGACAATAACGAAACTTATTGAACTTCTTATGGGGTTATCCAAGCTTACAACATGGTCACTTTCTTCCATTAACAGCACCACTCTTGTCCTCAGTTTGGCTGTGGGTTTTGCAGCTCATGCAAGTGAATGGCACTGAATTGTAATACCACACACATCCTGGGGACGAGGGTGGTGCTGTTTTTGCAAGAAGTATCTGTTTTTTTCCTCATCCTGGATAATCTAAATTCTCCATCACGTTTAGCCCCCCCCCTGTTGTTTGGCTGACATCTATCTATCCTGTTCCCCATACACGCTTGTGAGGGTTCATAATAGGGAGCACACTGCATATTCTCAATTTTGCAAATCAATATGTTGTAATGTGTTAACATGTGGTTTTAACATAGTAGGTAGGCAACACCGTCACAAATAACATATTCAGCCCTGCTACATTGATATGTGTGAAACCCATGCAAAACAGCAACATATATCACCTCATTCCTTCTCTTAGTTCTCAGTCACTATATATCATAGTTATATCTGATACCTTAGGGATCGTGTAGCCTCTAAAGTTTGTGTCCCTGGTAGCAGAATGTGGAGCATTCATGGGAATGACGTTACTGAATCTCTGGATCTCATGGATGACAGCATCTGTGTACGGCATCTTGCTCCGATCTTCAGTGTTTGGCTGCCGATTGCGGCCAATCACATCATCTATTTCTTTTTGTATTTTAACTGTGAAAAAAAAGTGTTCCTTAAGTGTTACATTTAGGGTAATTAAATTTAAGGCCATGTTCACACAATGTAAGTTGTGTATTAATCGTGGACGTTGTTGCCGATGTGCAACAATGGCCGTGATTAATACACAACTTATGTGCACTGCAGTTAGAGGGAATCCTGGCTGGAGAGTATACACATAGTATACATTCCGCCCGGGATCGCTAACGGCCATACAAAAAACTGACATGTCAGTTTTTTGCGGTCTCTATTCATTGAATAGCGGCTGCAGAAGCCTGACAGGTGACATAATATGCATAAGAAGAGCCAGTGGAGCCTCATCAAAGAGTTTCGAAACACAGCACTAGCCGGATATCCCTCTGGGAGGGGCCCAGCCAAGGGGTGGCTTCTGTAAGGAAACCACCATATTAAGTAGCCCTATAAGTCAATGTAATGACAAAGGAAAAACCAAGGCCAGGTATCAATCCACATAGAGCTGTTTCGGGGTGTTGCCCCTCATCAGTGTGGAGCAGGATTCTGGCTAGGTGGAAGCAATGCCTAGTAGAGCCATAAGAGAAACAGATCGCTGATCTCAGGGAGACCAGCCAAACGATAACACTGCCGGCTGCTAGTGAAAGCGCTCAATGGCGTGAAATCCTAGGTGCATTGCCCCTTGGGAAACATGGATATGCAAAAGAAGACCCCGTGGAGCCTCATCAAAGAGTCTCAAAACACAGGAATAGCCAGATATCCCTCCAGGATGGACCCAGCCAAGGGTCCTGATGAGAGGCAACACCCTGGAACAGCTGTATGTGGATGGATACCTGGTCTTGGTTATTTCCTTGTCATTACATTGACTTATAGGGCCACTTAATATGGTGGTTTTGGTGGTTTCCCTTACAGGAGTCATGCCTTGGCTGGATCCTTCCTGGAGGGATATCTGGCTAGACCTGTGTTTTGAGACTTTTTGATGAGCCTCCACAGGCTTTTCTTTTGCATAATTATGTTTCCCAGGTTGCAATGCACCTAGAATTTCACTGCATCGAGTGCTTTCACTAGCAGCCGGTAGAGTCATCATTTGGCTGGTCTCCTTAAGACCTGTTGTCCACAGTCAACACATCTATAAAGCTGGTGCATTTGTCAATTAGAATTCCGCCGCGGAATGTTGCCAGCCTCTGTGTCATACTAGGAGTCTATGGGAGGCTCACGCGCCTCCTCTCTCCGCGCTGAAGAATTGACATGTCCATTCCGCCCCGGAATTCTGCTAGTTTTACTTCATGTGAACAGAGCCTTAAGCTCACATAGTTTAAAAAACAAAACATTTTTAGCAATTCTGGAAAATTATATACTAGTATTGTAATATATGGTTGTGGTTGTGCCTTGTACTACAGGTCACTGCACTTGAATAGGAGCTGCTGTGCGCTGTAGAACCAGGTAAAGCCACAACCTATCATTGATCATTAGGCATTGATAACCGATCCTAACGATCCCTCTTTAGTATTGCAGTCTTGGAAAACTTTTAAAATCCTTTCAGAATTCTAGCTTTTTAAAAAAAATATTTTACAGATACCTTGTATATCTGGATATCTGAGGAGCACAAGAAATCCATGTTTTAAAGTTGTGGCCACAGTCTCACCCCCGGCAAAAAATAAATTGTTAAGAGTAAGAATCAGATTCCTCATGTTGAATTCAGATTCTGGATTATCCTTCTCCTAAAAATACAAGAAGATTAGATTTCTTAAAGGGGTTATCCAGCACTACAAAAACATGGCCACTTTCCCCCTACTGTTGTCTTCAGTTTGGGTGGGGTTTTGAAACTCAGTTCCATTGAAGTAAGTGGAGCCTAATTGCAAACCACACCTGAACTGGAGCCAACAGTAGGGGGAAAAGTGGCCATGTATTTGTAGCGCTGGATAACCCCTTTAAGTCACATGTGGACTTGATGGCTGTGAGTAGCATATTCTACTGTATAAGATGACAAGACAAATCAATACCCTTTCAAGAACCTTGCATCACATTAAGCTTGTGATAGATACCTCTTGCATTTTGATGAGGAAGCAGTCAATGTAATCCCTGGGATTTTGTGGATCCAACGTTTCTTGGTCCAGCTTCACCCGCTCAGCAATGAAATCATTCAGCTCTTCCAGTAATGTGGTGATTTTCTGGTGGGGTCCGGGGAGGTGATTCATTATCATTGGGACCATATCTTGTATCTGGAACATGCAAGTATTTATTGAACTATTCAAAATGGAACCAATGTCAAGAATTTGTCTCAAAAGGAAACCATAGTTATATAACTACTTATTTTTTATATTAAATTTATTAAAGTCCGGCGAAAATTTTTATTAAAGTATTGTATTGCTCCCCAAAAGTTATCCAAATCACCAATATACACTTATTACAGGAAATGCTTATAAAGTGCTTTTTTCCCTGTACTACTGCATCAAGGCTTCACATTCTGGATAAAATGGTGATGTCACTTCCTGGATAAAATGGTGATGTCACGACCCGACTCCCAGAGCTGTGCAGGCTGTGGCTGCTGGAGAGGATGATGGCAGAGGGATGCTCAGTGTCGCTCCAGTGCCCTGTGTCCCTCAGTGTCCCCCTTCCATCATCCTCTCCAGCACCCACAGCCTGCACAGCTCTGGGAGTCGGGTCTGGACATCACCATGTTATCTAGGAAGTGACATCCCCTTGTTATCCAGGAAGTGAAGCCTTGATGCAGTAGTAAGTGCAGGGAAAAAAAGCGCTTTAAAGGGCATTTCCCGTAATAAGTGTATATTGGTAATTTGTATAACTTTTGGGGGGGCAATACAATACTGTATTAAAAATTTTCGCTGGACTTCTCCTTTAAGTTCTTATGTTGAACATTGTGAAATATTACACTTTATACAATTTCCACTAAGCTTTTAGTTAAACTAAGTGCATGGTTGTATAGGGCTTCTCAGTCTAATTTAATGCATGCAGATTGAGCTCTCCAGTGCTGAAATAGGTATATTTTTTATAATTTAGGAAATGAGCTCCAAAAGCCCAGGGGGTGTTCCCACTAGAAGCAAAAGCCCAGCTATGTACATCCCAGTGCATGTAGCTTTGCTCTTGATCTGAGAACAAAAGGATAAGGCAGTGAAAATCCAACATAATCTGTGGGAGGAAGAATTGGGAAGCCTAAAACACACACACACACACACACACACACACACACACACTAGACAGATGCCCTTCCATCCCTAAATTTGTGTGTTTGACAATTTTTTTTCTAATGTGTATGGGGGCCTAAAGAGGGTAGGACTCCAATGTAGTTAACAAGATTTTTAA
Source organism: Dendropsophus ebraccatus (assembly GCF_027789765.1). Classification (NCBI taxonomy): domain Eukaryota; kingdom Metazoa; phylum Chordata; class Amphibia; order Anura; family Hylidae; genus Dendropsophus; species Dendropsophus ebraccatus. The sequence goes on from NC_091463.1 coordinate 76,706,749, forward strand.
GTAAGAAGCACAGAAGCAAGAATGTACAATACATGATGGGAGCAACTCACCCCCCCCCCCTCCCTGTGTGACTACTGCACATTACAAAGCATGCCCACTATACTCTCACACGAAAGGTTTTGTTTTTATGTTTGGTTAAATAATTTAAAATATATATCTAATGTCAGTATTTGATGATTTTTGTATATGGTAAATTAATCAAATAGCTAGAAATACATGATCAGGATTGTCTGTTGTTGTACCTGCCCCCAGATGGAGCTCATGAGCTCAAACGTTTCATAGAAAATATCCAACATTCTATGGAACCTAGCATCATCATATTGGAAGCGGCTCCCAAATACAACCGAGCTGATGACATTGGATACAGCCTTGGAGATTATTATGGCTGGGTCAAACTGACGGCCTGAATAAAAAAAAAAAAAAAGTAGAATTTGTACTTTGGTATGACTCTTTGGATAAGTCTAGAAAGTTCTATGTATGACCAGTGGGATAATAGTACTCCTAAAAAACTGCTCTTGCACTTGTTTCTGGTTTTGCTTCATGGATAGACCAGTTATGCTGGCATAACTTTTAGCCAATTGAGTACAATTTAATTGATGCACTTCCATTCAATACCTTCTACCATACACTTTGGGGACATCTATCATCTGGCGTTCCGGGGGTTTTCGGCGGAAGTTGCCGATTTCCGCCAGGTACATCGGGGGGCGGGGAGGGGGTGTGAAGGGGATGGAACGGAGGGCGCGGACTCAGAGTCCGTGCGATTCACCATCCGTTCCGCAAAAAGATACGCCGAAAACCTACTCCAGTCCTCAGCTGGCGTAGGTTTTCGGCGGTGCACACCAGAGCGCACGGAGCTGCGGGGACATTTATAAGTCTGGCGTAAAAAACGCCGGACTTAATAAATGTCCCCCTATGTGTCAACAGAGAAATGCATAGGACATAATAAAGCACATTAACCTTTGTATGATTTGAGCTCCTCCAGTAGAAAGCTGCATTCTTCCTTAATCCTGTCCTCGATAGTCCTCTTACCCACTCCAAAATTTCTCAGTGTGGTGAGGGTGAAGCGCTTCAGCTGCCGCCACCGATCTCCTTCACTTGGGATCAGACCTGAGAACAGTAATGTTGAGTTTTCCTAGTGCCCCCGTAGCGCTTCCTTACCAATAACCAACAGCCGCCGTCTTCCTGCAGCTCCTCGAGCTGCATAGTCACATACCCAGTTGATGGATTGCCTGGGAACTGGTAAGTATAGATCGTTTATTACTTTCCCGCACCCCCTGCCTGTTAATGGTTAGTTTCACAACTTCTCCTTTAAAGGGGTACTCCGGCTAGGCCGTATTTTTTAGATATGGCCAGGGAGGGGGTGGTTATGGATGCCGGAGGTCACTTACCTCCCGGATCGCAGCGCCCCATCCCCCCATCCGCTTCCTGGTCTGAGCTGCCGCACGAGACGTGATGTCTCCAGGCAGCTCAGCCATTTGACGGCTGTAGCGGAGTCCTGCCTTGGTTGCTGAATGGCTGAGCTGCCTGGAGATGTCACGTCTTGTGCGGTAGCCCAGACCAGGAAGCGGCCGTGGGACGAGGGTACGGGGTGCCACGATCCGGGACCCGAAGCTGGAACCGGGGAGGTAAGTGACCGCTGGCATCCATTACCACCCCCTCCCTGGCCATATCTGAAAAATATGGCCGGGCCAGAGTACCCCTTTAAGTTACTGATCTCTGAGCAAATAGATGTGATATTGCCAGATTTGCTTCTTCTTCTGAGCCTCATCATGGAACCACAGGATAGGGGACAAGTAAGAGATTGCGGGGGGTCTGACCTCCATACCCCCTGCTGATCGCTGTATCTGCCCCAGCTCCTTTGTTATAAATACAGCCGCAGGTACAGCATGTAGTCCCTGGCTCTATTCATTTCTATGGAGCCACCGAAAACAGACAAGTACAGAGATCAACGGGGGGTACAGAGGTCAGACCCCCTGCGTTCTCTTGTCCCCATCCTATAGATAAGGGACAAGTTAATTTTGCCTGGACAACCTCTTTAACATCAGTGGGGAAACATTGGGCATCATACAATTACCATATACTATAAAATAAGGAGCTAGAGCCATAGTATGTTTTGGTTATTATGTGGTATTTTTTATTGCAGTCAAATTGGTTGTCATCCTTGAATTGCTTCCATAGAAAAGAATGTTATTAAGGCCTGAGTGGCCATCCAACTGAGTGAGCATAATCCCTACAAAGGCTCTGTTTACTGTAAATATGACTATAGTGCAGTTACAGCCAGTGACTACAGCTGACATCTTCACTGATCAGGGTCATTTACTTACCTTTTTTTCCTTATCTGACCCAGAATACCATGAAGACTTTTCCCAGTCTTATCTCTGCAGTATTCTGTCTATACACTGGTGTCTAATGCCCTTCTTTAGTAGGAAGGCAAGGCTGGGCCACAGCAGCTGGAAGGTTTCCATTGTTCTGTTTGCATTTTTATACTAGTATTTACCCATGCTCATGTTTTCATGTTCATTACAGTGCTTTAGTAGCCGTATCACACCATGTGTAGGTACATATCACTATACACTCATCAAATAACACAAATTTGACAAATACTGACTAAATAAAAGCTCCATACACAACATCGCTATACAATGTGTAAGTATTACAATTATTATGAAGATTTGCTGTTCCTGACCCCATTTATGTGCCAGCAGAGTATTCCTATAGCTTTCAGAGTAACTCCATTAATAGGGGCATCATAGTGCCCACCATAAATAGTGCCCTTATTAATAATGGTAGCAGAGAAATCTCACTGGTAACTCGGACAGCAACATACATATTATTGCTTTCAACTGTTGCCAATAGATTAACTGATTAGCAAGGCAGTTCTGTGATCAGCTATTTTCTGAATGTGTGAATCATGTCTTCATTTACATTTCACAATTTTTATTATATACTTAGATGAAGTCGTTTTTTTACCATATCCTTGGAAGACTCTGTCCACTGTGGGCTGTCTACCACGACCTATAAAATCTTCTCCGTGATCCACCAAAGCCTCTTTGACAGCTTCATAGCCGCAGAAGACAACCACAGGGCGAGGCCCAAAGTGAAATGTATATACGGAGCCATACTTCTTACCCAGCTGCGAAGTAGAGTGACAATATTAGAGATTCAGAATGTTGCATTTTATCAGTAAATATTGTATACAGTCCTTTAAAACCATACTGTATTCACCAACCCACCCACCCTCAAACCGCTGGTACCATCAGTTTGATGAAAGTAAGTATTTTCAGAACATGTCTTTTAAAAAATGTGCCCAGTGCCTTGGTTAGGAATAGGATTAGAGATGAGCGAACCTCGAGCATGCTCGAGTCTATCCGAACCCGAGCATTCGGCATAGCGGGGGCTGCTGAAGTTGGATAAAGCTCTTAAGCTGTCTGGAAAACATTAATACATGGATATGTTTTCCACATAGCCTTAGGGCTTTATCCAAGTTCAGCAGCCCCCGCTATGCCGAATGCTCGGGTTCGGATAGACTCGAGCATGCTCGAGGTTCGCTCATCTCTAGTTAGAATTAAAAAAATGATCTTTTAATCTGCAGCAGCTAAGTCAATGAGGCATGGCCTAGAGTGTCTGTGCCCTAGGGCTGCAATGCTTCTCCTTTCTTTCTCCCCACCCTCATTGTCATCAGGAAGGCCCTCAGGGATTTCTCCTATTCATCCCTTGTTTAAACTGTGCCACACCTCATTGGCTGTAGATTCAAAGGGTAAAAAAGATATGAACAGGAAGGACTTAGGGCCGTATTACATGGCCCGATCACTTTAGGAAACGAGAGCCAATCTGAGCTCGTTTACTGAGCCTATTACATGGCTCAATTATACTGCAGCAAGCGATGTCTGTGCAGCCCTTGGTGTGTATATAGTAAATAATAAACTGTACGTTACCTCTCCACTCTCCCAAGTGTCTTCCTGGCTTCTCGACGCACTCCGCAGCCGCCAATACAATCTCATAGCCAGTCTCTGAAGTGACAGGCTGCTCAGCCAATCACTGGCTGCAGAAGTCTCGTCCTGGCCAGAGATCAGCTCTGAAGTTGTACCGATGGCTGCGGGGAGCTTGGAGAAGCCAGGAAGACACCGGAGAGTGTGGAGAAGTAACATAAACAGTTTTCTATTTTCTTTACAGATTCATCAGCCGTCGGTCTCACATCGCTATTCCGATCGGCCAATGATTCTAGGTCCAAAAACCATATATTGGCTTATTGTTGTCTTTATTACCTGGAGTGATAACCTGCCCAATTGGCCAGATTATCGCTCAGTGTATTAAAGCTCTTCCTCTCATTAAAAAGATGGTACCAGCAGTTTGAGGTGGGGTGGGGGTTGGATACAGTATCGCTTTGTATGCAATATGTAGTTTCATCCCCAAACATTTTCCATGAATATGTGTGTGCTGTTACCATTTTGTATTCCCATCTATTAAGTAGGCTGGATTCAATAACTTTTATAAATTTTATACCATATGGATAATACTGCCCCACATGTACACCATAATGTTTCCATACAGGTACTAAATTATATCACCATACTGTGACTGAATAATGTTGCTACATACCATAGGCACCATAACAATACCATACAAGGAACTCAATAATTCTTCCACATGATTATAGATTATTATTATTATTATTATTATTATTATAGATATGCAGCATGACATATATAGAAGTCACTGTGCAAGTGTAAGGGGGTGCACAGACACCATCCTGTTCATCAGCCAGTTGAGGGGGTTGCCAAGAAAGACGACACATTAAGGGCCCTATTCCACGGGACGATTATCGTTTGGATAATCGTTAACGATTAACGATCTCAAACGACCGCTATTGCGAAAGACCTGAAAACGTTCACTTATTTCCATGGAACGATAATCGTTACTTATGATCGTAATTGCGATCGTTTCTCTTCGCTATTTATTCGCTATTGCGTTCGTATCTATTGAGAACGACCGAACGATGTCTTATTCAATGCGAACGATTTGCGAACGAGCAACGATAAAAATAGGTCCAGGTCTTATTAAACGATCAACGATTTCTCGTTCGGTCGTTAATCGTTAACTGCATTTCAACCGAACGATTATCGTTCAGATTCGAACGATTTAACGATAATCTGAACGATAATCGTCCCGTGGAATAGGGCCCTAAGGCAGGGATAGGGAACCTTCAGCCCTCCAGCTGTTGCAAAACTACTACTCTCATCATGCCTAGAGAGCCAAAGCTTTAGCTTTGGCTGTCCAGGCAGGATGGGAATTGTAGTTTTGCAACAGCTGGAGGGCCAAAGGTTCCCTATCCCTGCATTAAAGGGGTTATCAAGCGCTACAAAAACATGGCCACTTTTCCCCCTACTGTTGTCTCCAGTTCAGGTGTGGTTTTCAATTAAGCTCCATTTACTTCAATGGAACTGAGTTTCAAAACCCCATCCAAACTGGAGACAACAGTTGGGGGCCATGTTTTTGTAGCGCTGGATAACCCTTTTAAGGGGACAGGGCTTCTTATATTTCTGCAACAAGGGCACAGCGGGAACAAGTGGTAGTCAAGTTTATTAATATAGCGCACTTAATTTTAGCATAAAGTGACCAACCCCATGCAAAATCCTTTTGCAAAGCGTTTTTCATACCTCTTTCTGTTATGCCCTTGAAGTGATCTTAGCATGGTGGCCCTGCCTAGCCTAGAATTTGAAGACATTGGGGGATATTTATCAAACTAGTGTCAAGTAGAATTGGCTCAGTTGCCCCTAGCAACCAATCAGATTCCACCTTTCATTTTCTGAAGACTCTGTGAGGAATGAAAAGTGGAATCTGATTGGTTGCTAGGGGCAACTGAGCCAGTTCTACTTTTCACCAGATTGATAAATCTCCCACGATTTGTCTAAAGTGTGAATTCATATGCATCTAGGTTTTAGCAATGCTTGAGTAGCCTTTACCAGTTTCATGTATCCCTATAATACATATCTTCTCTCAGATTATAAGGAGGTGCTTTGTATTGGGGCATGGTTCAAATTCTGTTGTGTTCTCTCTAGGAAGGATTTTCTTTTCTGATGTGTAATCCAGGAAAGCATGGCTTTTCCTACACAGACTAGTTGCTTTAAAAATCTGATAGGGATTAGAAAAAAAACGGCACACCACCGGACTCAGGTGGAAAATATGCAACAAAAATAAGGCAATTTATATTGTGGACACGGGGTTCCGGTGGCGGTACTGACTATCCCATGACATCTAGATACGGTTTAGCAGTGGCCAACACCGATCTAGGTCCCTCAATTGTCCCCTGCAATGTGAGTAATATGTCTGTCTTAGAGTCCGGTGGTGTGCCGGTTTCGTCCAACGTAGGGAGACGTTTGCGCTCCGTTCTTCTGCAGTTGTGGCAGCAATTTGCATATGATTTTAACCGTTTGAGGCTGTGGTGACCGACAGGGGTCCTAACTTATATAAGCCGCTGGAGGCTCAAGTGACCGACAGCGGTCAATACGTACTTACCTACCTTGGATCGATACAGGTTGTCGATTAACTCTGAACTGACACAAGTTGTTGTGACTAAGGTGACTGGACGTTACACGGATCACTGCGACCTCAGTTGTTATTTACAGAGACGAACTGTACAAACAGATACTGGTTGTTATTTACTAAAACAACCCATTGTCTCATTGTATATATTTGTATATAGCTCTAATGGAGACTGATTATTTTTGCTGAATGCTTGTGAATGTTAACTAACAGCAGCCAATAAATATTTTCATTACGCATAGCCCTATTTGTATTTGTCTTTTTTCTGATTATATTCCGAGGGTCTTTATATCCATATGGTGTTATGTATTTACACTGGTATCTTATATATTTGATTGTTCTATTCCTCCCATTTTTAACAACATAAACCCCTGCTCTACTTATGCAGATTCCCTCTTAAGGCTATGTTCACACGTTTTTCAGCTCATTTTAAAATGACATCCGTGGGGCTTAATTGAAAAGTCCATTAAATTTAATAGTAAAAATGGAGAAAGAACGGTGACAAAAGAAAAACTGTGTGTGAAAAACTAATAAAAAAGTGTCCGCTGTTTACAAAAGACGTACGAAAATAATTGTCATGATCATTATTTTGGCGTCCGCGGCGATAACGTCCGTTATTCAACACGTTGTGTGCATTGGACGTCCGTCTTTCCATTGACTTCAATGAATTCATTGACTTAAATAGCAAAAGTGGCCGCCTCTTCTCTATTTTTGACGTTGTGTGAACATAGCCTGAATATGACTTTCATGACTTTTGTTTTCTCCGATTAACGATAAACTATTGCAAACGAGCCCTTTTGAGAACAACCTGAAACCATTCACCATAATACATGGAACGATAACCGTTAGTGACAATTACGATCGTGATTATAATCGCGTATAAGAAGGATTGTAATAACGAGTGAACGATGTGCACATACACCGTAAGTTTTGCAAATGATTAACATCAGCTTAAAAGATGCGATCAACGACATAAGAGCAAATTTTCATTAGTCGTTTGACCATTGTTTGCGTACACATGGAAAGATTATCGCTTAAATTCAAACAATATAACAATTTTTCAAATGATAATCTTTCCTTAGTGCCAAAGAGTGTTCAATACAGATCTTAAGAAAATTAGCACTGACCTCCATTAATGTCTTTGCCATTTGTCCATTTCTGACTTCCAGCAAGTTTCCTATTAGTGGGAATGGGGTCGGACCCGGGGGAAGCCTGTGCCTCTTATATAGATGAGTCCAAAGCAAATAAAATATTATAACACCTAAGACAACCGAGAACAGAACTGTGCCACATCCTGGCTCCATGGCTGTTAGTGTTAGACCCGCAGAAAACTGTTAGCGGAGCTGCAGCCTCGGTGTTTACATGGAAGGGAGCCAAGAGGCCAGAATCCAACCTAGCTGGCTGCTATCCACTGATAGTTCTTACAAGAGCAGATAGGAGAAGTGAGGGAGGTGATGGAGGGAGGGGGGTCAAATTCCAATCTAAAGGGTGGGGGTGGGGACCGAAAAAATTTAACTTGTGATAAAGAAAATTGTCGGAATGAGAGAGATGGGCACCTCCCAATAAATAAGCAAGGGGGATGTGTATGAGATTGGTATTATATTATATATGTTATATAGTGCAGGGCTGTGGACAAGAAGAAGACATTTATATCAGAGTTGCACACTGACAGCATAGGAGGAGAATACATGGTTATATAGGATACATTTGCAATTAATGACATTTGAATTGAAGAAACAAACCTGCTAAACTAATGTAGACCACCATACCATTTATTAAGCCTCTTGCACATGTGGTCAGCATTGAACACCAGGGCCTGGCTGCTAGGCAGCAAGCAAGGTGCAACAAATGTCACTGGCAAGTGTAAAGAAGCATCTAATAGGAATGTTTTCAGACTTAGGGCCTGTTCACACTCAATGAGTGGAATTTATCAGGATAGGCATACCCGTACGCCGGTCTTACATAAAGCCCCACCCCCTTGTCCCATGTCGGATTTACTAAGAGGTACACTAATCTCACATGGACCTTAACTTGGTACTCTATTGGTGGTAGAGAAGAAGAGAATGGAGAAGATGCTTTGGCTTAGTGTTGTCCCACTTGTGTTGTCTGTGTCGCATGTGACATCAATTAACATTTGCATCTGAATCTTGCCTTTGACTTTGGAAATGATTTAAAAAAATGGCGTAAATAGCATGAACTTTGGATATGAGTGTGGTTGATATAATATGCTACACATCTTTTTAGTGTTTGTGAGTCTAAAGGCACAGCTCAATGAACAATTAGTCTGATATAAGTTGCGAAACATTAAATAGAACACATTTTGAAACTGTAATAGAGTCTGAAGCGGGGCGCAGACCATTGGAAAGTCACATACTTTTGTGTAAGCCAGGGCAAAAAATGTGCAACTCTTAAACAGTCTTCAACCTAGATAAAGAATGCTTTAGGTTTACACGAAGCGATAATTTGCCCAATTAATTGTTTAACGATTTTGAAGCAACGATTTGGTTTTTATAACGATTAGTGTTTAGGCGAATAAATCGTTAGAAAATTTGTAAGAAAAATCATTATTGCGATCGTTTTTAAGATCGCTTAAGCCCATCTTTTACATAGGGTGAATTGGTGAAAGACTGTTTACACAAAGCGATCTGCAAATTTTTAGCGAACAAACAAGATGACCAATTTCTCGCTCGTCATTTGATCGTTCGTATCGATCGTTATTGCGAAAATTCGAACGATAATCGTTCCATGTAAACACAGCATAACCCTCTATAATCTGCTGTGTGTTACCCCTGTAGCAATACAGGGGCAGATAGTGTGAGCCCCAGCCCTAGAGCCCCCCAAGACTGTCCCTGCCTACTTGCCAGCCCGGCAATAGGCAGACGGCGACAACTAGGCGACGGTCTCTATGGTGGGTAAGTGAAACACAGAACAAGGCAAGATGGACAAAGACAATGAAGAATAGTCAGGCAGATACAGATCCAAACCAGAGATGGCAAAATGGTACAAGAACAACAGGCAAAAACAGAGGTAAGAAGGACAGGCAAAGAGATCAGAATACTAAGCAATCCAATGCAAAATGTCAGGTCAAGCTAAAAGACACTCGCAAGCATGGTCCCAGAGCACAAGTGGACTTCTTATAAGATGCTAGAGTCCTGGTCCAAAGAGAGATTGGACCAGCCCTCTGACATCCAGACCAGGCAGAACTTATATCAAATAGAATTCCCGGCACTCACCATATTCATCATCTCATAATTTTATTCGCCAAAGGCAGTTGACAAAGGCATATGGCCGAAACGCGTTCTGCTGTTCACACTGTTATGGTTATGGAACCGAATAAAATTATGAGATGATGAATATGGTGAGTGTCGGGAATTCTATTTGATATACTGTCCTGGGACTCCGCTCCTTTCCTCGTGCACCATCAGCTTACACGGAGTGCGGCTCTAATCCTTCTCCAAGCAGAACATAGACTGTCAGGGAAAGGAGAAGTGCAGTCCATCATTACTCAGTCTAAACCATCTGCAGCCCAGTTAGGACTAGCAGAAAAAAAACAGACGAGTGTGGTGGAAACCTGTCAATAACCATACAGCAGGTGCTGGAATAAGACAAAGTTTAGACTGGTAAGAACATGCACACTGAATCATGGCCAAAAGAGGCGTACTTTGCAGGCAAGGGAATGCACTGAGGTCTGACATGGGTCGGACATAACAATCCCTCCAGAATTTGCTGAAGGTGCATGTCTACTGTACGACAAGCTGATTATCACGTTTAACAGTATAAAAAGAGCTAAACATCATGTATGGTTGATATGAGGACAAGCTGGATACATTTTGCCTTTTATAAAAAAAAACAGTAGGTTTATAGGTGAATTCAAGAACAAGTTCACACCTGTTTACTGCTGTTGCTAAATGTAATTACTGTATGCATGAATTATACAAATAATAATCTTCAACAATTCTGGAAATCAACATCAAAATAAGAATAAATTAATTCTTCTTAAAGGGGAACTAACAGCAGGTAAGATGAATCTAGCCTGCTGACAGCCCCCTATAGTGCTTGGGATGCTGAGGAGGAAGGTATGTGTCTTACCTTACTCCTCAGCGCCGGTCCAGTGCTGTTAGTTGGTGTAAACTCTGCTCCAGAGCTCCCTTAGGAGCACTGCTGAGTCATCTGGCCCGTTCTATTCTAATGGAGAGGGAAGGCCGGATGACTCAGCAGTGCTCCTAAGGGTGCTCCGCAGTGGAGTTTACCTCGACTGACTAACAGCGCGGGACCGGTGCTGAGGAGGAAGGTAAGAGAAATGCCTTTGTCAGAACCTGACAAATAAAAACTTTTAACGTGACTAACAGAAAACAAAACAAAAAAACAGGTAGAGCGCCTGATCGGGTAGTACGCTCAGGACCACGGTAAGGCAATAATGTGACCCTGATTGAAGGCTCACCTGATCAGGTTGTATATAGCCACAACCAATTCAGCACATATATATGAGTAGAGTGAAGCATGGATAAAAACCACAGCTCCACAGTTGTACATCCACACATGGGGGGATGTCAGGACAATACAAACTTTAAAAGCACATAAACCGGTTACAGTTGATGTGCTTTTGAAGTTTGGAGTGTGCCTTTAAGACTCATGAAGAATGTTTCCAACACAGAATCACACACACCAAATTGCTCATTCCCTTTAATGGAGTAGACAATTTTTTTTGTCTTTCACCCATGAAGGCAGCGTTCATAGGAGACACAGTGTACCTGTATAATACTACACTATCTTTACCACCCAGGGTAGTCCAGGGTAGTTATCAACAGCTGGAGGGCCAATGGTTCCCCATCCCTGACCTTGCCAAACTCAAAGGAATGAGAGTCTTTTTTAATGACTTCCACTCCCGAAATATGAGAAAAATCTGGTAACAAAGCATAAAGAATTCTAAACTATCATGTTTCTGCCTGTTTTGCGTTTTATGCTGTGTTGCATAATCTTATATCGAGTAACATAATGTTCTGAATCTGAGCCAACAGCAGAAGACGGCTCCGAGAAAACTTTCCACAGCATCTGAGAACGATCAAATGACACCTCCCAATATCCACCATACCAGTCCACACAAGAAAACGAGAAAGAGCAAATAGTTGCAGGGAATGCCAGAGCCATGACTGACCAGGATAATGCCATAGTCATCTTGGTTGGTGTCGTTACTTTTTTGCTGACTTTGTTTTACTGGAAACATGTGTGGGAGCGAAGAAAGATGCCCCCTGGACCGTTCCCATTGCCGATTTTGGGTAACTTCCTCCAGATCCATTCTAAGGGATCGTTGCAATGTTTAACAAAGGTACGCTTGTCCTTAATAGTATGTCCCTATTGTTAGATGTTTGTTGGTTGTGTTAGTTTTGGGTGTGGATATCAAAATTATTTGCATTGGATTATTGGGTTACACAACAAACTAGGATGTAGAATGCCAACAAGCTTAAAATGTCCTGCTTGTTAACACCATAAAATACTGGATCATGTTTAGTGCTGCCCTAGGCATGGAGAGTGAATGCATGTATCCATATATACTTCAAGTATAAAATAACTGCACTGAATATATTTACTTAGGATGACATACATGTATGAATTAGAATTACTTACCTTACTGAAATTAAGGGGAAAATTATTAACATTGGCATTTTATATTTTAGCTACACTTTATCTAGTTTATCCAGTGTTGCAGGGGGATACGCTTCCTGCCACACCCACTTTATGGCAAGCTCCGCCCATTCAGTAAAAATGATGTAAAAGAAAAAACAATTGTGCACAAGACAGTGGTGTACCAGAGTTACAAAGCATATTTTTTTTTTTACTTTTCCTCTTAGCAGAGAGGCAGTGAACATTGCCTGGTGTTCAGTAATGTCGACTATATTAGAAAATACAATGCACCACTGTACCCATAGATCAGCTAATATCCCCAGAAACGTACCAACTAATGCCGCCACACCATAATTGAGTTGTACTACTACATACTGATTGAATTCAGCCTTATCATGATTGTATACTAACACAGCAGTGGAATTGAACCATGGCTGACCTTATGCGAGTTATGCCATCTGTGTGAAGGGTACATCAGGCTGAACAGGGTGCAACAGATGCCATGGTACCTCAGGCCTGTGACAAGCTCAAATTTTAATTGTATAACAACAATATTATATTGCTTTGTGTATGCAGTTTCTATTTGGTCACTATATGGCAGCATTTCCATGTTGGAATTGGTAATAGGGGTACTCCAGAGAAATAATAATAATAATAATAATAATAATAATAATAATAATAATAATAAGAAGAAGAAGAAGAAGAAGAAGAAGAAGAAGATAATAAAAGTCAAACCAACTGGTTTCAGAAAGTTAAACAGATTTGTAAATGACTCCTGTTTAAAAATGCAAGTTAGCTGCTGTATGCCGTGCAGGACGTGGTGTTTTCTTTCCAGTCTGACCCAGTGTTCTCTGCTGCCCCTCTGTACATGTCGGGAACTGTCCAGAGCAGGAGAGCTTTTCTATTTTTTACAGCTGTGGACAGTTCCCGACATGCACAGAGGTGGCAGCAGAGAGCGGAGCTGTCTTACCGATTGGGCAGGGTAGGCGACTGCGCGGTGGCCATTGAAAATGTCACTTCCAGCGGCTAATGTCACTTCCTGGCCACGACACTGAGGATCCAGGAGAAGAGAACACAGGAGACATACTGGGGACCAGAGTTCCTGGAGGAGGAAGACTATGCTGTAGAGCGATGTGTGAGGTGAATATGGTTTTCTTTTGTTCACATGGGGCTGCACAGCACAAGGTTAGGGGGTTTGGTCATTGGCGTGGTTGGGGGGCTTGATGTTGGATTGAGGGGAGGGGGGGCGCAGTTCACAGCTCTGCCCAGGAGCCCATAATTCTGTTAAAATGGCGCTGGCAGACGGCATTATGTCAGACTGGAAAGAATAAACCACTTCCTGCAGGACATACAGCAGCTGATAGGTACAGGAAGACAAGATTTTTTAAATAAAAGAAATGTACAAGTCTTTATAACTTTCTGCTCCCAGTTAATTAGAATTTTTTTTCCTCCAGAGTACTCCTTTGAATATGGAGGCCAAGGGATTCCATATATCCTAGATGTGGAAAATTAGTAAAGCCAAAGTTCAGTTCAGCTGGTCTCTGACTGATAGTATCAGCCTTAACATACAGTCACAGCTGCCAGGCTCAGTGTGTAGCGCCAGCTGTAAGCAAAACTACATAATATGAAGAAGTGTATAGCATACCTACCTAGCAGGGAGACGCCTTATTGATACTCACTTTACTCTGAAATAACCAAAGTTAAATAAGTGATATCTCTATAGGGCTATGAGATGGATAAACACAAAATCCAATGCACTTGTAAGATGCTCTGTCCTCTAAAAAGATCTATATGGTACTTTTACAGTTGGCGGAGAAGTTTGGCCCCATTTACACTATATATATTGGTGCAAGACCTACAGTGGTTCTGTCTGGATACCAGACCATAAAGGAGGCACTGGTTGAACTGGGAGATGTATTTATGAATCGGGGGAATATCCCAGTTTTTGAACATCTTTACAAGCATGGAGGTAAGATTATGGGCCGTAATGGATCTATTGGAAATGGTAATGCTATCATACTAGTTTCTTATGTAAGAAATACAAAGTAACATTAACTAGGGGGTATCAAAGGAAGCTTTTTTTGCCAAATTGAGCTACATACTGTGTATTTTTCATTTTCTTTCCAGGATTAGCTTTAATCAATGATGAAATGTGGACTCAACTAAGACAATTTTCTCTCATGACCCTCAAAGAGCTTGGAATGGGTAAGAAAAGTTTAGAAGAACCTCTACTGGAAGAAGCCAGACACCTTGTCAACCACTTTAAAAATTTAAATGGTGAGTATGAGCCATATGGGTATGGTTAATTCAGACAAGCCAGGTCCAAACTGGGAAATTCCATAAGAAATACACCTTTTCAGGTAATAGGATCTATATAGTGTGGTATCCCACCACGGGTGTTTCTTAAGTCACACCTGTCGCAAAAGCCCTTTACTCAAAGCTAAGTGGTGATGAAGGTAGTTTATTATTTTGCCACTAGAGGTCAGTATTTTCTATGTATGCTCCTATCTATTGCACAGCAAAGGGTTACTGTTTCTTATTAATTATGTACTTTTATTATCTTATAGAGATACTCTTCTCTTTTAGCCTATCACTATCCTTTGTCCAGAAAAACATTCTCAGATTATATACAGTATCATATCGCCATTGTTTTCTTTTATAATTTTTCTTCACTTTTTGGCTATTTTCACACAACCGTAAATTTTAAATTAATTACACCCATTGTTGCAAATTGCAACACCAGCCATAATTAATTGAAAATTTACATTACACTGAAGTTAGTGTACACATAGGGGGAGATTTATCAAACATGGTGTAAAGTGAAACTGACAGATTCCACCTTTTATTTTCCAAAGAGTCAGTAAGGAATGAAAAGTGGAATCTGATTGGTTGCTAGGGGCTCCCCCATAGTATCTTCCCCATAGTTTACACTCCAGACAGGATTCCAAGCAGCCTAGGGCAAACTGACATGTCAGTTTTGTGCTGCCACTATTCACTGAATAGTCGCCACACAACACTGACAGTCCACACAATGTAGAGTGCGGCTCTGGGTATGGATAATTGGTAGGGGTACAGCTAATTGGGATACAGGCGCACATGAAGTCAGATGTCTAGCCAGCAAGATGGGGGAGCTAGAGGCCTTGGTTCTGGAGGAGTCCATTGATGTGGTTGGTGTGACTGAGACATGGCTGGACTCCTCACATGACTGGGCTGTCAATATTCAGGGATTTGCGTTGTTCAGAAGGGACCGGGTGGGTAGAAGGGGAGGAGGAGTAGGTCTGTATGTCGAAAATTATATTAAAGTGAGTGTAAAAGATGCAATAGTGGGTGATGACTGTGATGATGTGGAAGCATTGTGGGTAGAACTACAGAAGGAGGTAAAGAGCGAAAAAATTATTGGGGGACCTCAACTACCCAGATATAGATTGGGGTCACGGTTCAGCTAAAACCACAAAGGGGAGGGAATTTCTTAACCTCCTGCAGGATAATTTTCTGGACCAGTTTGTGGAGGAGCCAACTAGAAGTGATGCCTTGTTGGATCTGGTTATTTCTAACAACGCTGAGCTGGTTGGGGATGTCACTGTCCATGAACACCTGGGGAATAGTGACCACAATATAGTGACTTTTAGCTTAAAGTGTAGAAAAGAAAAACATGTTGGGAGGGCAAAAACTCTTAATTTTAAAAGGGCCAATTTTCCTGGGTTAAGGGCTGAACTTCAGGGCATAGACTGGGAGCGGCTGCTGTCACATACGGATACAGCTAATAAATGGGAAATCTTCAAATCCACATTAAATAACTGTACTGCCAAATATATTCCTATGGGTAACAAATATAAACGGTTAAAATCCAATCCCACATGGCTTACAACCGAGGTTAGAGGGGCTATAAATGAGAAAAAAGGGGCATTCAAAAAATATAAATCAGAGGGGTCAGCTGTAGCATTTAAACATTACAAAGAAGTCAACAAAACCTGTAAAAATGTAATAAAAGCAGCAAAAATTCACAATGAAAGGCAGGTAGCTATAGATAGCAAAAGAAACCCCCAAAAATTCTTCAAATATATTAATGCAAAAAAACCAAGGTCAGAGCATGTAGGACCCCTAAATAATGGTGAAGGGGAATTAATAACTGGGGATCAGGAGAAAGCTGAGTTACTTAATGTCTTCTTCAGTTCTGTATATACAAAAGAAGAGGATGGAGCTGTTGTGGGTGGGGTCAGTACTGAGGTGGGTGGGGCCAGTGCTGCTAACACATGTAATGTACTGAACTGGTTTACTATAGATATGGTTCAAGATAAATTAAACAAACTCAATGTAACCAAAGCTCCAGGGCCTGATGGATTACACCCCAGAGTTCTTAGGGAACTCAGTTCTGTAATTTCTCTACCCTTGTATGAAATGTTCTGTGATTCTTTGCTTACTGGTATTGTGCCGAGGGACTGGCGTAAGGCAAATGTAATGCCGATCTTCAAAAAGGGCTCTCGAACTTCCCCAGGTAACTATAGACCTGTAAGCTTAACGTCCATTGTCGGGAAACTATTTGAGGGGCTTATAAGGGACTACATCCAGGAATATGTAGTGGCTAATAGTATTATAAGTGATAACCAGCATGGTTTTACTAAGGACAGAAGCTGTCAAACCAACCTAATATGTTTCTATGAAGAGGTAAGTAGAAGCCTTAATGGGGGCGCAGCTGTGGATATCGTGTACCTGGATTTTGCAAAAGCGTTTGACACAGTTCCTCATGGACGTCTGATGGGTAAGTTAAAGTCTATCGGTTTGGAAAATTTAATGTGTAACTGGATTGAAAACTGGCTTAATAATCGCACCCAGAGAGTGGTGGTCAATGATTCCTACTCCGAATAATCCCCGGTAATAAGTGGTGTACCCCAAGGGTCAGTACTGGGCCCTCTTCTGTTTAACTTGTTTATTAATGATATTGAGAATGGAATTAACAGCAATGTTTCTATCTTTGCAGATGACACCAAGCTTTGTAGTACAGTACAGTCTATGGAGGATGTGCAGATGTTACAGGATGACTTAGACACACTGAGTGTTTGGGCGTCCACTTGGCAAATGAGGTTCAATGTGGATAAATGTAAAGTTATGCACCTGGGTACTAATAACCCACATGCATCATATGTCCTGGGGGGAGTTACACTGGGAGAGTCACTGATGGAGAAGGATCTGGGTGTACTTGTAGATAATAGACTACAGAACAGCACACAATGTCAGTCAGCTGCTTCTAAAGCCATCAGGCTATTGTCATGCTGTCAGGACTGGCAGGCGTAGACAAGACAAGAGACAGTGGGCCCTAGATCTGAACCCACCCACTGTCACCTGCCTACTTGCCTCAGTCGGCCCTAGGCGGCCGTGGACAACCACGTTGACGTTCCCTGCGCTAAATACGTGCACACGGAACAAGACGGACAAACAACACAAAAGAATGGTCAAACAAGCCGGGTCCAAAATCCAAACAGGCAAAGCAGTACAAAATCAGCAAGCAAACGGGTAGTCAAAAAGTCAGGCAGGAGGTCAGGGATCAAGTCGAGCAAAACAGAGGGATTAGGAGTGGGGATCGCAGGAGTAGACAAGGGAAGCTGGGATCAGGGTATTAAGCTAATAACCAGCACTGGAACTCTGTCTTAGCTTCCTATTTATACTGAACCAGAGCCCAGTTCGAATCCCCCATTGGACCGGCGCTCAGATATCCAGGTTCCAGATAGGCAGAGATTCCTGTCAGTCTAAAGACCTACTCAGCTGGAAAGATTAAGTCTCCTAGGAAATCAGATTAACTCCCGCATTGCCAGGTAGCAGAGAAGCAAGCGGGTGTGGCACACAGAAGCAAAAGCAGGTTCAGTTCACACCAGGTTTCAGCACAATCCTGACAGTACCCCCCCTCTTACGAGGGGCCTCAGGACCCTTATCCAATGGACCAGGCTTGGAAGGGTTTAGTACGTGGTATCGTCGAACCAAGCGAGGAGCATGCATGTCTTTGACAGAAACCCACGTTCGTTCCTCTGGCCCAAAGCCCTTCCAGTGGACTAGATATTGCAGTGAACCTTGTACCCAACGAGAATTCAGAATCTTCTCCACCTCATACTCCAACTCACCCTGGATGATGAGTGGAGCAGGGGGAGATGACGGAGACACCGGAGGAACATACTTTTTTAGGAGAGCCTTATGAAACACATTGTGAATACGAAGTGATGCAGGCAGTTTTAATCTAAAAGTCACAGGATTAATAACTTCCACAATGGTATACGGACCGATATATTTGGGTGCTAGTTTAGCAGACTGTACTCTTAACCTTAAATTCCTGGTAGAGAGCCAGACCTTTTCCCCCACTACGTATTGATGGCCAGGTATGCGTTTTTTATTAGCATGTTTTTGATATAACTCTTGGGCTTTAACCAAGCTCTGATGAGCTTGGGCCCAAACTGTGCACAGTTTCGTGAACAAGGCTTCAGCCGAAGGGTTAACTGAATCTGCGGAGTGAGTAGAAGAGTACCTAGGGTTAAAACCGTAATTGCAATAGAATGGCGACATTTTAATTGAACGTTGTTCTTGATTGTTTAAGGCAAACTCTGCCAAAGAGATAAAGTCCCTCCATTTGTCTTGGGCATCAGCCACGAAACATCTTAGAAATTGCTCTAGAGACTGGTTGATTCTCTCGGTCTGCCCATTCGTCTGCGGGTGGAAGGCTGACGAGAAGGACAAGGAGATTCCCAACCGTCCACAGAACTCTCTCCAAAATTTCGCTACAAACTGAACGCCCCGGTCAGACACAATATTTTCAGGGATACCATGAAGGCGCAAAATGTGATTAACAAACAATGTAGCTAAGGTGCGAGCATTAGGCAGTTTACACAGAGGGATGAGATGGCACATCTTAGAAAATCTATCCACAACAACCCAAATTACAGTTTTTCCCTTAGACAGCGGCAGGTCAGTGATAAAGTCCATTGAAATGTGTGTCCAAGGTCTCGTAGGCACCGGCAGAGGACGTAAGAGACCCTCAGGTGGCCTACGGGGAACCTTAGACCGAGCACAGGTCTCACAAGCGTCAACAAAAGACTTTACGTCTCGGGCCCAGGAAGGCCACCAGTAATGACGCGCGAGCAAATACTTAGTTCCTGCCACCCCCGGGTGACCAGCCAACACCGAACCATGAATCTCCTCCAAGACCCGGAGACGAAGGTTGGGGGGTACAAACAATAGAGTTTCTGGAGTATTCTGGGGTGCAAGGGACTGAGACTCTGCAATCAAAGTCACCAGGTCAGGTTGTAAGACGGCCACTACTACACCAGGGTTCAGAATAGTATCGGGCTGGTCTCTATGAGTGCTCTCGAGGTCAAAGCTGCGAGACAAAGCATCAGCTTTGACATTTTTGGAGCCAGGCCGATAGGTGATCTCGAAGTTGAAGCGAGTAAAAAACAGGGCCCATCTGGCCTGCCTTGGTGTGAGACGTTTAGCTTTATCTAAGTATACAAGATTTTTGTGATCAGTAAGCACAACCACCTTATGTTTTGCCCCCTCTAGGAAGTGTCTCCATTCGTCGAACGCCATTTTTATAGCTAGTAACTCTCTGTTCCCAATATCATAGTTACACTCTGCCTTAGAGAACTTCCTAGAGAAGAAAGCAATGGGCCGGAGGTTGGTAAGAGTAGCTGACCCTTGAGACAGGACCGTTCCTACCCCCACCTCAGATGCGTCCACCTCCACAATAAAAGGACGCTCAAAGTCCGGTTGTGCCAGTACTGGAGCCTCTGAGAAACATTGTCTTAGTTTGTTGAATGCCCTGATAGCGTCTGGGGTCCAGTTTACCAGATCTGATCCCTTCCTGGTTAAATCCGTGAGGGGTTTGGCTATAAGCGAAAACCCCTTAATGAATTTTCTATAATAATTGGCGAACCCCAAAAACCTCTGCAGAGCCTTCAGGTTATTGGGACGCTCCCAGTTTTCGATGGCTATGACCTTAAGGGGGTCCATACCAAACGAGTTTGAAGTTATTTTGTACCCCAGAAATGAGACTTCCTGTATACCAAACTGGCATTTTGACAGCTTTGCACAAAGGTTATTGGCTCTCAGAAGCTCCATGACTGTACGGACATGCAGGATGTGTGAGGACCAATTGGGAGAAAAAATTAAAATATCATCAAGATACACAACTAAAAAACGACCCAGATACTCTCGGAATACATCATTTACGAAATGCTGGAAGACTGCTGGGGCATTGCATAAGCCGAAAGGCATAACAAGGTATTCGAAATGCCCTTCAGGGGTATTGAAAGCAGTCTTCCATTCATCACCCTCCTTGATCCTTATCAAGTTGTATGCTCCCCGCAAGTCAATCTTGGAGAACCATTTAGCACCCACTATCTGGTTGAACAAGTCAGGAATTAGGGGTAGCGGGTGTTGGTTCTTAACAGTGATCTTGTTCAACTCCCGGTAGTCTATACAGGGCCGAAGCCCACCATCCTTTTTACCCACAAAAAAGAACCCCGCCCCCAGAGGAGAGGAGGATGGGCGAATGTGGCCCTTACGGAGACTATCCTTAATATACTCCCGCATGGCCTCCCTCTCAGGACAAGACAGATTGAAGATACGACCCTTGGGATATTTGGCATCGGGAATTAAATCAATCGAACAGTCATATGGTCTGTGAGGAGGCAATCCGTCCACTGCACTTTCATCAAACACATCCACATAATCAGACAAGAACTCAGGAATATCTCCCTTCCCAGGGGAACATTCTGCAAGAGACACAGCAACGCAATGGGAGGCACACTTAGGTCCCCATCGAACAAGTTCCCTGCTGGACCAATCGAATACAGGATTATGTGCTTCCAGCCAGGGTAAACCTAAAATCACATCAGAAGAAAGATTTTGCATGAGAAGAAAATCCAGGGTTTCAACATGAACAGACCCCACCTTAACTTCAAGGCAGGGGGTAACATACTGTACATTCCCTTGAGCAAACGGGGCAGAGTCTGCTCCAGTGACATTTACTGGACACTTGAGCAGCAGGGGACATACCTCTAAACCTGACCAGAAAATGGGGTTAATAAAATTTGCAGAAGACCCAGAATCGACCTGGGCATACCCAGAAATACATCTTCCCCCCAACATCAGAGAAATAGGCAATAAGAGCTTGTTCTTTTTGGTGAAGGTTACCTGTGCGCCTGAGTGACCCCCTCGATAGTCACTCAGGCGCCTGGAGTTTTCTGGTGGTGGCACTGGCCTGGAAGGACATCCTCTTACACGATGTCCAGCCTTGCCACAGTATAGGCAGAGGTTGCTCAGAAGACGGTGAGCTCGTCTGGTCTTGGCGTCTGCTTCCATGGTTTCTCCCAGAGTGGGTATCACAGGTGGGAAAGGTTTAGGGAAGGAGGATCTGGTATGGTCTAAAGTACCCCTTTCCTGCTGTCGGTCCCTCAATCGTCGGTCTACCCTAATGGCCAGGGTCATGCTTTCCTCAAGGGTGCCAGGCGTCGGGTAGGCCACTAACATGTCTTTAAGTCGGTCGCTCAACCCGGCCCGGAATTGGAACCGGAGGGCAGAGTCGTTCCACATGGAAGGACCGCTCCACTGCCTGAACTCAGAGCAGTAGTCCTCAACCGGTCGGTCACCTTGCCGTAGCATAGTCAGGCATCGCTCAGCATTGGCTGCACTGTCCGGGTCATCATAAAGCAGTCCCAATGCAGAGAAGAACCGGTCAACTGTCTGCAAGTCAGGGCAGTCAGGTGACAAAGAAAAAGCCCACTCCTGAGGGGGCCCCAGGAGAAGGGACATAACAATACCCACTCTCTGAGCCTCGTTACCTGAGGAGCGAGGACGCAGTCTAAAAAATAGTTTACAACCTTCCCGGAAGGCTTGAAAGCTTCTCCTGTCCCCCTGAAATTTCTCTGGGAGCTGGACGGGAGGCTCAGGAGGTACCGGGGAGGTCATGGTAATTTGTCGGGGAACCGTCTCTTGTACCTGGACCCGTTCAGCAAGCTCCTGGACTGAGGGTATTGAGCTGCTGCATACGGTCCACTATCGTTGTCAGGGCGTCCATGACCCCAAGGCAATTTTTGGCTGGTTATTCTGTCAGGACTGGCAGGCGTAGACAAGACAAGAGACAGTGGGCCCTAGATCTGAACCCACCCACTGTCACCTGCCTACTTGCCTCAGTCGGCCCTAGGCGGCCGTGGACAACCACGTTGACGTTCCCTGCGCTAAATACGTGCACACGGAACAAGACGGACAAACAACACAAAAGAATGGTCAAACAAGCCGGGTCCAAAATCCAAACAGGCAAAGCAGTACAAAATCAGCAAGCAAACGGGTAGTCAAAAAGTCAGGCAGGAGGTCAGGGATCAAGTCGAGCAAAACAGAGGGATTAGGAGTGGGGATCGCAGGAGTAGACAAGGGAAGCTGGGATCAGGGTATTAAGCTAATAACCAGCACTGGAACTCTGTCTTAGCTTCCTATTTATACTGAACCAGAGCCCAGTTCGAATCCCCCATTGGACCGGCGCTCAGATATCCAGGTTCCAGATAGGCAGAGATTCCTGTCAGTCTAAAGACCTACTCAGCTGGAAAGATTAAGTCTCCTAGGAAATCAGATTAACTCCCGCATTGCCAGGTAGCAGAGAAGCAAGCGGGTGTGGCACACAGAAGCAAAAGCAGGTTCAGTTCACACCAGGTTTCAGCACAATCCTGACACATGCATTACAGGCATGGACTCACGGGACAGGGATATAATATTACCGCTCTATAAAGCTTTGGTGCGGCCTCATCTGGAGTATGCCGTCCAGTTTTGGAACCCGATTTATAAAAAGGATGTTCTAGAGCTGGAGAGGGTACAAAGACGGGCAACTAAACTAATAAGGGGAATGGAGCATCTTAGTTATGAGGAGAGATTAAAAGAATTACATTTGTTTAGTCTGGAGAAGAGACGTTTAAGGGGAGATATGATTAATTTATTTAAATATATAAATGGCCCCTACAGGAAATATGGGGAAGAGATGTTCCAGGTAAAACCCCCTCAAAGGACAAGAGGGCACTGCCTCCGCCTGGAGAAAAAAAGGTTCAATCTCCGGAGGCGACAAGCCTTCTTTACCATGAGAACTGTGAATCTGTGGAACAGTCTACCACAGGATCTGGTCACAGCAACAACAGTAGAGGGCTTCAAAACCGGCCTAGACAAGTTCTTAGACCAAAATAATATAAATGCATATGTATAGAACCTATCACCCCTCCCCCTTCCCTGTATCCATCCCCTCCTTGTATATCCCCCTTCCCTGTATCCATTCCCTCCTTGGTTGAACTTGATGGACATGTGTCTTTTTTCAACCATATTAACTATGTAACTATGAATGCGCCCACATCCCAATTCTAAAGAAATTGAGTTTATCTGGCATCAGTACTGCAGTACTGGCTGGGATGAATTCCACTGACACCAGCCATTCATGTCCCAAAACAGCCGGTGTCTTACATATTGTGAACCCGGCCTTTAATTGTAATGACATCATGCAAACAGCTGTATTATAACTGCATATAAGCTTTGGGTTTTCCAGATGTAATGCAGAACCTTGAAGGTGTTTGGGGCTTTGCATTATGTTTGTACTGTATGCCTTCGATTGTTTTCCCTTTTTTATTTTAACCAGATGCTATATTACAGAGATATAGTTCCAAAAACAATACTTTTACCGGATGATGGCTCTTTAACGTTAACGTTTTAACATTATAGAGTTGCACATGATGTATTGTTATTCAATGTGCAAAATTATTGTATAAGCAGAAGATAAATCTGAACACTAGTAATTTCTTCCTTTAGGAGAGCCATTTGACCCCAGCACAACTCTGATGTGCGCAACTTCTAATATTACTTCAAATTTATTGCTGGGAACCCGCTATAACTATGATGACAAAAAATGGATGAAAATTCTCCAAAACTCACGTGATGCTTTTCTGATTGTCTCATCAAGCTGGGGTCAGGTGAGGACTTTGAAATCTATAAATTCATACAAGGCGTTGCACATGGATGATCTGACATGTACATGCACTACAAGCAAAGCCCAATAATTTAATTGAGAACTGTGGAATACATTGCCACACATTTCTCCATAAAAAAGGAGATGTGCGGCCGATGGCTGATTAAAGCACCTAGCATCGCTAGCAATGTCTGTGTGGTGGCCCACTATTGAGTGCCTTATGCACCTGTTGCTAAATTTTCACACCAGATTAAGTGGTAATGAGGTATTTTACAGTTTCGCCACTAGGTGTCAGTAATCTATATGTCTATGTATTGCAAAGCTGAGGAAGATCATGGGTTAATGTTTTATGTGTACCATGTGTTGTTGTTGTTGACCAATAGGATGTGCTCTCTACTTCTGACTTATCTCTTTTCACATTTCTTATGCACACAGTCATCTCCACCACTCACAAGAAAGTTCACTTTAGGCCTTTGTAGGAGGAGACACTGGTGGAGGAAGTGCATAGGGAATTCTAACCAGATTCTCAGAGAGGGGAGATGCAAAAACTGTTGTTCCTGCAGTAGTTAATCCAGGGCCTGGCTAATTCCAGTGGCCAATTCCAAATGCAGTCTATTCTAGACACTCACGTGTATAGATGCAGATAGAGGCAACCAGTTCTTTCTCTACTACCACTACGTTTAGTATGCAATGCTTAGGACTTTTAAGAGAGAGGAGTCTAGAGTAACTAGCCTGGTAGGACAAAGCTACTATAAAAAAGGTCTATGTGTCCTATTTCGCAGTGCAGGTAAGTGGGACACCCCCGTATACTTAGTTTCGACTGGGGCTTGTAGTACCCTAACAGGATGGGTAGCTCGACACTGTAGGGCACAAGGTGGTCAGACACAGTCTAAACACAACTACAAGTAAAATTCTCACTATAAAGTATATCTCTTCAAGTTTCGTCAGAATACACAGCTATATCGGTTTGGGGCTTCTTCGACAAACTCCTCTACTCTACTCTTCAAGCACCACTACAACTACCTCTCTTCTATTCTACTTCTCAAGCACCTCCTTAAAGCACAACAAGTTCAAGCACTAAAGTCTGTGTCCAAGATGTATCTATTCTACAAAAGTGTATTGTACTATTGAAGAGTTTGACAGTAAAGCTGTTCTATTTTTACATCCCTGGGACTCTGTCATACTTTGTACGCCATGAAAGTTCATGTTCCAAAATCAGAAGTGGATCCAACAGGAAAGAGAAGTACAAGTCTTCCCTTTATATTTTCCATCCTATTTGAATTCACTTTTGGCTTTGGCACAAAAACTCCATTGGCAGTTTCTAAAAAAAAAATGCCATGTATGAAACCAGCATAATACAGTTATTAGTCTATTCAGAACTATCTATGCCTTACATACTCTTTCCTACTCATGTCAAGTTCATGTGAATGAACCACTATTTTTCCCCTTTTAGCTGTATGATGCCTTTCCTGGGATCATGCGATATTTACCTGGACCACACAGAAAAATATTTACTCTTCTCAAACCACTTGAAGATGTTGTGAAAGAATCAGTTGAAAGCCACCAGAAGACACTGGATCCGGCCTGCCCTCGAGATTATACTGATTATTTTCTCCTCCGTGTGAAACAAGTCAGTGAATAGTCTGACTCAATTTAATTTTTGAACGGGTTGGGAAGAAGAAACAACTATAAGGCTGGATTCACACTACGTATATTTCAGTCAGTATTTTGGTCCTCATATTGCAACCAAAACCAGGAGTGGATTGAAAACACAGAAAGGCTCTGTTCACACAATGTTGAAATTAAGTGGATGGCCGCCATTTAATGGCAAATATTTGCTGTTATTTTAGAACAACGGCTGTTATATTGAAATAATGGCCGTTATTTACTGTTATATGGCGGCCAACCACTCAATTTCACCATTGTGTGAACAGATCCTTTCTGTGTTTTTAATCCAATCCTGGTGTTGGTTGCAATATGAGGACCACAATACTGACTGAAATATACGTAGTGTGAACGCAGCCTAAAAGGTTGGCCAGAGGATACATAGTGAGACATATCTGACCAAACATAGTTCTGTGAACCACAATGATATATCCTATTGTAAGAGCCATTAAAGGGAGGAGCTGACAGTGTGCTGTAGTTGACAGTTCCCAAGTAAAAAGGTACCTTTTGGTAATTTGTCAGGGGAGTGGATTATCTCGGATATCCTACTGTAATGAAGAGTCAAAGAGGAATTGTAGCTCAGTTTTTGTGCTGCACTCTGGCACGCCTCACCACTCCTTCCTCCTCCCTTTTCTTCATGGATAATCTCTGCTTCCTGGCCTCCTACTCAGCAGTCAGCCAGTGTTTCTAATTGCAGATCAGTCCTCCAGTCCTCTGTAGGCACTTTATGTCTGAAAGAAACACTCAGATATAATTGAATCTCCTAGCTGTAATGCATTGGAGCTGTGGTCTAGGGGTAAATCACCAGTGTAGAGACCAACAACAGTTTTTTTATACAGCTATTTATTTATTTTTTCTCATTATTGTATAAAAACTGAATTTTAAAATTAATTTGGATGTGAATGAGAATTCTTAGCACTTTTAAAAATAATACAATAGTGAGAAAAAAAAAGAAAAACTATGTAACTATATTTAATTTCTATCAGAGGAATAGAACCAAGGAAAAAAAATCTGTTGTTAGTCTCTACACAGATGATTTACTCTCGATTTATCTATTTCTTAGTGTTTCATTCAGACATAAACTACTTATAGAGGCCTGATCTGCAAACAGACATACAAACTGACAGCTGAGGGAGAAGGAGGTCGGGCAGCAGAGATTATTCATGAAGAAGAGGGATGAGGAAGCAGTGAACAACTCCTCTTGGACTCTTCATTACAGTAGGAGATCCAAGATTGCACATGGACAAATTTTAAAAAGGTAACATGCTCACAAGGGGACTACCCACTACAGCACCTTGGGTAGGGCCTGGGTGCAGTCAAATTCCCTTTAAATGGTTTAGTGATCGCATTGAAAGGGGACCTGGAGCACTGCTAAAGATTCATGGGTGCAAATTCTCAGCTTGAACCCCCATCTGTTGTTTTTTAGATGTGCTATCTCCAAAACAGAGATAGATTGATTGATTGATAGATAGATAGATAGATAGATAGATAGATAGATAGATAGATAGATAGATAGATAGATAAACCTTTTGTTCATGGAGAGATAAGCTTGTGCCAAAAGTGTCTGGCATCAGTTTTTCCCTTCTTTCTTTCCAAACACATAAAGGCTGGAAACACACACTGCCACGTTTGTTTCCAGCCATACACTTGGTTGAGTCAAGTGGTATCTAGCTCCACACTCCAGCTGTCTCAGGCTAAATTAGTGGGCAACTGCAGACTTATGTCTAAATCCATTCCACCTCAGTGCAGCAAGAGAGTGGGGCCTGGAGCTGGAGATCCTAGTCCTGGCCATTACTGTTGTCCATAACAGTTGTTGGACAGCATGGGCAGGCGTCATAGGTGGTAGCTACTTATAGTTTCCTGACAAATGGGGAGGAGAAGGTTAACACTTGACAGTTTTTACAGAGCCTCAACCTATTATGTGCCATTTATAGGCTATGTTCACACTACGTATATTTCAGTCAGTATTGTGGTCCTCATATTGCAACCAAAACCAGGAGTGGATTAAAAACACAGAAAGGCTCTGTCCAAACAATGGTGAAATTGAGTGGATGGCCGTCATATAACAGTAAATAACGGCCATTATTTCAATATAACAGCTGTTGTTTTAAAATAACAGCAAATATTTGCCATTAAATGGCGGCCATCCACTCAATTTCACCATTGTGTGATCAGATCCTTTCTGTGTTTTCAATCCACTCCTGGTTTTGGTTGGAATATGAGGACCACAATACTGACTGAAATATACGTAGTGTGAACCCAGCCATATACTGTACAGTTGTCTTCATAGTTGACAGAGGGGCTTCAGGCTTGACTAAGATACCAGTACTTACATTGTCATATCACCTGTTGAAAAGTTACATTATTACATGTGCTCTTTTAGGTTAGCCTTACCTTCACGAACATTTCAACCCCCCAAATATATTCTATAGTCAAACCATACTTCAATTTTACTTAATTTTTCTTCAAAGGAAGAGAAGAACAGCAAGACGGTTTTTAACGTACCATGTCTTATAGCCACCGTATTTGACATGTTCCTTGGAGGCTCGGAGAGTTCTTCAGTTACAGTAAATTTTGGTTTCTTGATTCTTGTAAAGTATCCAGAGATACAAGGTAAATGCTTGTGCCATTTACAATGTATGAAGTGTTTCATACAGTACATCCTGATGTGTGACTCCTCCATGTATTTATTTACAGGAAACTAGTCATCAGCCCCTATAGTGTGTAACCCCACCACCACCATATATTTTTCCAGACAATCTGGTTTTGTTTATTCATCTGCAGATAAAGTTCACAAGGAGATTGACCAAGTGATTGGACGAGAAAGAGAACCCAGGGCAGATGACAGGAGCCTTATGCCCTACACAAATGCTTTATTACATGAGATACAAAGATATAGTGATGTCTTTCCATTGGGATTTACTCGATCCACCACAAGAAATGTGACCTTTCATGGTTATCACCTCCCCAAGGTAATCTTCTCCAGCCAGTAGCGGATTATAATAGGTCCGTTTGGGGTGGTAGCCTGGGGACCTTGAGCTCCTGGGGGGCCCATGACCACCCAAACAGGCTTATACTTTCAGTGGTGTATTGTTTCCTGGCTACAGTTTTGATATGACTTGCAAAAAAATCTATCCCGTATCTATGAGCACCACACTAGGGCTGCTATAGGTACAGTGGGGTGGTCCCAAGCTTGGTAAACAGCCCAAGGGCTATGCTAAAATTAGGCCCAGGGCAGTTTCTAGACCATTTTGGCTACAGGGCGAATCTGAAAAAGTGCTGATGATGGGAGTGTGCATGGTGTGGATGATGGGAGTGTGCATGGTGTGGATGATGAAAGTGTGCATGGTGCTGATGATGGGAGTGTGCATGGTGTGGATGATGGGAGTGTGCATGGTGTGGATGATGGGAGTGTGCATGGTGTGGATGATGGGAGTGTGCATGGTGCTGATGATGGGAGTGTGCATGGTGTGTATGATGGGAGTGTGCATGGTGTGGATGATGGGAGTGTGCATGGTGTGGATGATGGGAGTGTGCATGGTGTGGATGATGAGAGTGTGCATGGTGTGGATGATGAGAGTGAGCATTGTGTGGAACTATCATGCACACAATGCTCACTCCCATCATCCACACCATGCACACTCCTATCATTCACACCATGACACCATGCACACTCCCATCATCCACACAATGCTCACTCCCATCATCCAGACCATGCACACTCCCATCATCCACACCATGCACATTCCTATCATTCACACCATGTCACCATTCACACTCCCATCATCCACACCATGCACACTCCCATCATCCACACCATGCACACTCCCATCATCCACACCATGTCACCATGCACACTCCCATCACCCACACTATGCACACTCCTATAATTCACACCATGCACATTCCCATGGGAAGCTAGTGTAAGTGTTAAAGGGGTAGTGCGGCGCTCAGAAATTATTCACAGAATAACACACATTACAAAGTTATACAACTTTGTAATGTATGTTATGTCTGTGAATCGCCCCGTTCCCCGTGTCCCCCCACCCCCACCCGTGTACCCGGAAGTGTGGTGCATTATACATTACCTGATCCGTGTCGAGGGCCGTCCGCCATCTTGTGCCAAACGTCATCTTCGGACGGACGGCCGAGTCGCTGCCGCCCGTCCCCCCTCCGCCGCGTCACAACTGTGCTCAGCACAGTTATGCTCAGCCAATCGCGGCTGAGCATCGGATGACGCTGCAGCGGGCGGCTGGCATTCGGAACAGTCGGAGCTGTTTGCCGTCCGCCCGAAGAAGACGTCGCTGAATGAAGATGGAAGACTGGTGTCGGCACGTGACAGGTATGTATAGCGCACCACACTTCCGGGTACACGGGTGGGGGTGGTGGGACACGGGGTACGGGGCCATTCACAGACATAACATACATTACAAAGTTGTATAACTTTGTAATGTGTGTTAGTCTGTGAAGCTAAAATTATTATGTTAATTTGTTTTCCCTAAGACCCATTGGCATCACAACATATGGGGTAAATTCGCCCCTGCGAGCCCCTGGGACGAAGGAATATTTAATGAAAAAATAACAATTAAATTTTAATCCCCTCCTCCATGAGGTATAAATAGGCTCCACCTCCCCCTAGACCTCAGTCTAATTATAAAGAAACATAAAACACAGGGAGGGAGTCTTGTGATGCCAATGGGTCTTAGGGAAAACAAATTAACATAATAATTTTAGCTTCCCTTACGTCCCATTGGCATCACAACATATGGGGAATTAGCAAGCATTATCCCCAATGGGCGGGTTATTTATTACGTCCGCATTAAGAACAGATCTTGCAAAGGTTGTTCTTGACAAGAAAGAAGTATCCAGCCTGAAATATCTCACAAAGGTTGTCAAAGACGACCAGGTAGCTGCCTGGCATATGTCCTCAAGTGGCACAGCGGCACGCTCTGCCCAAGTGGAGGCCACAGCTCTAGTAGAGTTAGCCCTGGTAAATTCTGGTGGATCCAGATCAGCAGAGGAGTAACATAAGGCAATGGAGTCACAGATCCATCTGGATATTAAAGGTTTTGAAGCCTTTCTCCCCTTGTTCTTTCCTGCGAAAGGGATAAAGAAATTCTCGTCTTTACGAAAATCACCTACTCTATGTAGATAGATCTTGATAGCTCTGGATACGTCCAATAAAGAAAGATCCAAGTCTTCTTTAGATGATCCAGTAGGAGAAAATACAGGCAATACTATTGGCTGGTTGATGTTGGCAAATGAAGCCACCTTAGGCAGGAATCCTGGAAGGAACCTAAGGATAACTTTGTCTTGGGAAAAAAAATCACGTATGGAGGTGCAGAGCCAAGGGCTTGAAGTTCTCCAACTCTCTTAGCAGAGGTAATGGCTAGTAAAAGAGAAACTTTCAATGTTAACTTGAAGTCTACTTCCTCCCAAGGCTTAAAGGGAGGAAGACACAGGCGTCTCAACACAAAGGATAAGTCCCATGGGTCTACCTGCTTTACCAGGTTAGGCCTAGTCTAGCCTTAACAAAATTCTTTACCTCCAAGATCTGAAAAAAAGATGAGTTTAGGTGTGCAGAGAGGGCTGCTATCTGCACCTTGATGGAACTAGGTTTTAATCCTTTATAGAAGCCTTCCTGTAAAAACTCCAATGACTGTGGAGTAGAAGGTTTAAGTCCATCAATACTCCTGCTTACACACCAATCTTGAAAATCTTCCAAATCCGTGCATAAGATTTATTTGTAGTGCAACTACGAGTGTGAGAAAGGGTATACTATACCTTCTCAGAAAAACTAGAGTCCAATACGGTCCTCTCAGTCTCCGAGCTGTCAAGCTGAGGCTGGAAAGATTCCTGCACAGATGTTGACCCTGGAATATTAGATCCGGATGCAGAGGTAATCTCCAAAATTCCCCTCTGCTCATATTCATGGGCAGGGTGAACCATGCCCTCTTCGGCCAGAAGGAAGTTATTATTATCACTGACAACTGATCTTCATCAAACTCTGGGAATCATGGCTATGGGAGGAAAGATATACGCCAGCTGGTATGTCCGTGGTATTGTCATTGAGTCCACTACCGTGGGATTGTCTGCCCTGTAAAGGGAACAGAAATTCCTCAGTTTGGCATTGCTTGCTGATGCCATGAGGTCTCTCTGAGGAAGCCCCCACCTCTGGGTTAACTGAATGAACACTCTCCTTGAGAGAGACCATTCCCCCGGTAATGTCAGGCCTCGACTCAGTCAATCCGCCAATATATTGTCGACACCCCTGATATGAATCGCAGAGAGTCTGGTTATTCTGGTTTCTGCCCAACAGAAAAATCTTCTCTACTTCCCTGAGGAGAGAAGGGGATCTGGTACCTCCCTGTTTAGGTACGCCACACAGGTCCTGTCGTTCATCCGGATTCTGACTGCTCTCTGTAAAATAGGAGGAGAAAAATGAAGAAGAGCTGGGTAAATCGCTCTAAGCTCCCTCACGTTGGAGGGCAGAGCGGATTCCTGTTGACTCCAAGATCCTGCAGTCGTGATGACTGTCAGATGAGCTCCCCAACCTGTTCCTGAAGCATCTGTCGTGATGGTTATCCAGTGTGGTTCTGAAAATAAACTCCATGTTTGACTTGTCTCCACCACATTAGAGAATGTCTTGTTTGAGTCGATAGAACATGCATCGCATCCAAGTCCTTCAGTCTTCGGTTCCATACTGTTAGTGCTTCTCTCTGAAGAAATCTCATGTGCCATAACGCCCATGGCACCGCGTCCGCAGCTGAGGCAAGGAGCCCTAGAAAGCGCATTTATGTTCTTATGGATACCTGACGAGGAGGAATTAGGAATTAAGTCTGATTTCTCTATGTTGATAAGCCAACCTAATTGTTGAAGTATGTCCTGGACACAACTGAACTCTCAGAAGATCCTGAGTCTGAGTCATAATCAACCAATCATCCAGGTAAGGGATAACTTTATCCCCTGTAAACGGAAGCGAACCATCATGGTGACACTACCTTTGTGAAAACAAAGGGTGCGGAGGTATTCCGGGTGGAAGGACTTTGAATTGTAAGTGTCTTACCTTCCCCTGGATTTGGATGGCGAAGGCTCTCCTGTGAGCCTTCAGAATCGGTACATGAAGATATGCATCCGGTAGATCTATGGTGACCATAAAATCTCCCTCCTGGAGGATAGATTTTACCGATCTTATGTTCTCCATGTGGAAAGTCTTCTTTACGATGCATCTGTTGAGATATCGCAAATCTATAATAAGCCTCCAATTTCCGGATGGCTTCAGCACTAGTAACACTGGGGAGTAAACTCCCTGACCGATCTCAGATAGAGGAACATCCTCTAGAGCCTCAATGGAAAGGAGGCGAAGAATTTCTGTCTCTAGGACTAAGTGTCTTTCTGGCTTAAGATTTCTTGACAGAAGAAATCTTGGAGGAGGAAGAGATGATAAATGAAGGACATAACCATTTTGAATAATATTTAACACCCAGTGATCTTTTCTTAATTCTTCCCAGGCAGGGAGAAACAAACTCAGACGTGTTCCCACTGGACAGCTTCTGCGTCAGAAGTCTGGTTTCTTGTTGGTGTCCTTATTCTGCTGCTTCCCGGAACCTCTTCTGGAATAGTTTCTTCCTCGACCTCTGTACTGGTATCTCCCTTTGCCTCGCTGAGGAGATTTTGCTCTGCGAAAGGAATCACCGCTCTTATAGGACAATGGTAGGGACTTCCCCTCCTTGTCAGACAATTCCTCCATTAATTTATCCAGCTCAGAGCCAAACAGCCTACCTTGCTGGAACTCCATATTACAGAGCTGAATTTTGGAGTTAGCATCTCCAACCCAGGGTTTTAACCATAGCGCCCTTCGGCAGCGGTTGAGAGCGTACTAGTTTTTTTACGCTAACCTGGTTCCCTGAGATGCATCATCGCAGAGGAAGTCAATGGCCATAATGACCTTTTTTAAGGAGCGAAGGACCTTGTCCCTGCTAGCTCTACCTTCCAATTTTCCTGGACCTTGGTCAGCCATCTTCTTAGGCTTCTAGAAACCTCAAAAGAAGAAATGGAGACTGCCCCTTGGGCTGCCGCTGCCGTATATGATCTCTTGAGGGCTACCTCCACCCTTCTATCCATCGGATCCTTAAGATTGGATCCGTCCTCCGCAGGCAGCACAGTACATTTTGACAGTTTTTTTGAGGAGGACCAATCCTATCCTCTTCTATTTCCTCAGGGTGTATTTCAGTTTGCACAGCTTAGCAGAGCTTGTGAATTCTATCAGCTGTGAAATACCCCCTGAATAATTCTTTCTCATCTTCAGAAGTAGAAGAGGTTTCAGAAGAAGATGATGAGTTAACTTCATCAATCACAGTAAAACTGAAAATGACCATAATCTTACAGCCATAAAATAATATACTCAGAGGCTGGGAGTAGAGAGAGAAATACTCCATTTGGTCTTTAACTTAGGACACGGGCGGCGATTCTCATTAGCCGCTAAAGTCTTTTGCACATAGTCCTTGACCCATACAACTACATCCTGAACATCAGGCTCCTCATAGGTTTAGGTCTACATGAAGGACAGCGTACTTAGGCATTATAAATATTTTTAGGCATTCATAAATATTTTTATGAAAGAAAGGATGAATCTTATCTGGAAAAAATCATCCTCCTACGGTATCCATAGCCGTCAGGTAGTGGAGTCTCACACTCGGTACATGAAGTGCTTCCTTAGAAGGTCTTTTGCCAGCAGCAGGACTGGTCTCCATTTCAGACATCTGCAAATAATCAATGTATTACAATACATATAAACCACTAGCCTGGCTAGAGTGATATCGGAAAGAGACACTAGGTGGCAGCAACACTTACTTTTAAGTATATAGAAGAGAGATCACAGCACTTTGCACTCAGATGTTTTCTATTAGATCCAAATGAGCCACAGAAAATCCTTCCAGAGGAAGACAGCCAGACCTAGAGGTAGCAACAGCTTACCCTCTGCCTTGGACACACAGCTAATCCGGCATGCAGAGAGCGCGCGCCGCTGCCGGCCCCCGGAAGTGACATGACGCCGACGCCGCAGTGCTCATGGAGGAGGGGATTAAAATTTAATTGTTATTTTTTCATTAAATATTCCTTCGTCCCAGGGGCTCGCAGGGGCGAATTTACCCCATATGTTGTGATGCCAATGGGACGTAAGGGAATAATTTTTTACCCCTTTAAACATTCAGCAATAAAATACAAGTGATAATAAGGAGAAACTAAAGAAGCTTCCCACTCCCCGTCCCCCTCCCTCTGCTGTCTTCCTAGTGATTCCCCTTGCCCAGATCAGCTGTATGTATATAAAGGAATGAGAGAGCAGAACTGACACAGGGGCTGTCATGCTGTGGCCAGGTCAGGGGAGGAGACTCTCTCTTCCAGGCTGCTGGCTGTGTGCAGTGTCATGTGCAGAGCCACCAGGGAATGTCCTTGCTCTGCTCCACTCTCCTCTTCACAGGATACTGGATACAGGATTATCCAGCCAGCTCCCAGGACACAAAAGGGCCACCCAGGAGCCGGGTGCTGTGTGTGGGGGCGCACTGGAGACTGAACCCCTCTTGTACAGACAATATGTCTGCCACTGCTGCTGAGTGAGGTGGGAGAGGGCGCCCCCTAGCTGTCAGCTCCCCGTGCTAGAAACGGCCCTTAATCCACCCCTGTTTGCAGCTAATAAATGGACACTGTCATTATATTTAAATAATGTTAAATCAGCAGGGGAGGGGATATACTATATCTTTGCAATTTACTTTGTTTTGTTTTGTTTTTTTTAATTTATGTTTTCTATGTTATACAGTATGTCATGACATGTGACACGGCCGGCTCACAGAACAGCCAGTGTCGTACGTTGTGTGAACATGGCCTTAGCATGTGAAATGCATCTGACAGATTCCCTCAAATAAGCAAATGTATTCTAAAATGTGCCATGCTCTTCCATAAGTGAAGCCTGTCCGCAAAAGATTTTAGCTTTGAAGCAGCTTATATTCTGTGAATAGACCACACACTCACACACACACACACTCACACACTCACAGGGCCATTTCTAGGTTATTTTGACTACAGCGCGAATCTTGCTAAAAGAGCCCCCCCCCCCCCACGTTACTATGGAGAAGCAGTGTGTGTATTATGGCATAAAGCAGTGTTATTAAAACTTTTTGCAGTGACTTACAGGTGACGTCTTCTTTGATCTGAGGTGTCACTCCCCCCCCCACTTCTGCCGCGGACCACCATAATGATTTCTTGCAGCAACAATTTATCTCTTCTGAACCTGCCAGACAAACATCTCAGGCTCCGCACTTTTACAACAACTTCCACTTCTTTGTGTCTTGTGAAGTAAAGTCAGTAGTTATGTGGGTTGCCCCCTGTATGTAGGATCCCCTGCTGTACCCCCATATAGTAATAATGCCACCTGCTTTACCCCCATATAGTAATAATGCCTCCTGCTTCGCCCCATACAGTAATAATGCCCCCTGCTGTGCCCCCATCTGGTAATAATTTCACCTGCTTCGCCCCCATATAGTGAAAATGCCCCCTGCTGTACCTACATATAGTAATAATGCCCCCTGATTTTCCCCCATATAGTAATAATGACCCCTTCTGTACCCCCATATAGTAATAATGCCTCCTACTTTGCCCCTTTATAGTTAAAATGCCCCCAGCTTTGCCTCCATATAGTAATAATGCCCCCTGCTTTGCCTCCATATAGTAATAATGCCCCTTGCTTTGCCTCCATATAGTAATAATGCCCCCTGCTTTGCCTCCATATAGTAATAATGCCCCCTGCTTTGGCCCCGCTAGAAACAGCCCTGCACACACACAGATGCAGATGCCTAAAATATATTCACTCTGATTTCCCCCTCAGGGCATGAATATCATCACCTTGCTGACCACAGTGATGCGAGATCCGTCACACTTTGAAAAACCGGAAGAGTTTAACATCAATCACTTTTTGGATGAAAACAACAAGTTTAAGAAAAATGATGGATTTATGCCATTTGCAGCAGGTTGGAATATTTTTCACCTACCCTTCTATATAAAGGGGTACTACCACCTCATCTAGTATAGTTAGATTATCTATAATGTAGATTTATAGAAATATAGTGTATATACTGTATATATTGAGCTAGATAAGTTTATAGATCAATGCTTTTTTGTTTTTTAAATACTTTTTATACTTTTAACATCAGCCTCTTTTTCCAATGAGGTTCTCAATTTTCATAGAACATTAAAGGGGTAGTGCTGCGCTCAGCAATTATTCACAGAATAACACACATTACAAAGTTACACAACTTTGTAATGTATGTTATGTCTGTGAATCGCCCCCTTCCCGTGTCCCCCCACCCCCGCACGTGTACCCGGAAGTGTGGTGCGATATACATACCTGACGCGTGTCGACCCCCGTCTTCTGTCGATGCAATCTTCGGGAGGCCGGCCGACTCGCTGCAGCCGTCCCGCATGCCGGCCCCCCTCTGCAGCGTCATCCGCTGCTCAGCCGCGATTGGCTGAGAATAACTGTGCTCAGCCAATCGCGGCTGAGCACAGTTATGACACGGCAGAGGGGGGCCGGCAGGAGCGGGTCGGCCGGCCTCCCGAAGATGACGTCTTTGAAGAAGATGGCGGACGGGGTTGGTCGACACGGATCATGTATGTATAGAGCACCACACTTCCGGGTACACGTTCAGGGGTGGGGGGACACGGGAAGGAGGCGATTCACAGACATAACATACATTACAAAGTTGTATAACTTTGTAATGTGTGTTATTCTGTGAATAATTGCTGAGCGCTGCACTACCCCTTTAATTTACTTGTGAGTATGTTCTTGCAGTGTAGATGTCATTTATCATTTGTAATTTACGTCTATTAAAAATCTCAAGTCTTCCAGTACTTACCAGCTGCTGTATGTCCTGCAGGAGCGTGATGTATTCTTTCCAGTCTGACACAGTGCTCTCTCCTGCCACCTCTGTCCATGTCAGGAACTGTCCAGAGCAGGAAAGGTTTTCTATAGGGATTTGCTGCTGCTCTGGACAGTTCCTGACATGGACAGAGGTGGCAGCATAGAAAACTGTTTCAGACTGGAAATAATACACCACTTCCTGTAGGACATACAGCAGCTGACAAGTACTGAAAGTAAAGTAAATTACAAATCTGTATAACTTTCTAGTACCAGTTGATTTGAAGGGAAAATGTTTGGTGAACAACCCCTTTAACAATGCTAAATGCTGAGCCACCATGCTGCTCTAATCATTGCACCTATAAGTAATGCATGTAACCAAAGCTCTGAATGCAATGTACAATTCTGTAATGTAGTACAATTCTGTAATGTAGCAGCAATCTGAATATAGTATACAAGGCTGCCAGAGAATATCATTGACCTCCTTATCAGCCCATGAGCAAACTATAGGCTGTTCTATGGCATAGGCTGTGTCAATACCAGTCTTCAGTTTGTTTATGGACACTCAAGGCTATGACTGGAGTTTTTTTTTAACCCCCTCATAGCCCTGTGTGTTATTATTAAAATTCATTGGCTATTTCTATACTAAAACTACAATATATTAGTGCCCGACTCAGGGCCGTCTTAACAACATTATGGGCCCCTGGGCAGAGGTGCGAATTGGGCCCCCCCCCAAACCGCCCCCATCAAATCCCCCACATCATTGCATATAGTGCCCCCCATAGTAGCCAATCCCCCCATATAGTGCCCCCCATAGTAGCCAGTGCCCCCCATAGTAGCCAGTGCCCCCATAGTAGCCAGTGCCCCCCATAGTAGCCAGTGCCCCCCATAGTAGCCAGTGTCCCCCAAAACAACAAACCAGTTACTCACCTGTCCGGCGGCCCCAGCAGCTCCGGCACAGGCACCTCCGGCACAGGCAGCGGGGTACAGAGAGACTGCCTGTGCCAGAAGTGTCCAGCTGCACAACACATCCAGGACACAGGCAGCGTCTCTGTACCCCGCTGCCTGTTCCTGGAGGATGACGGGAGTGCGCGCTGCCGGGAGACATCAGCTGCTGGGGCCGGCAAACGGGTGAGTTCCTGGACTGCCCGCCCCTTCTATCGCCACTTAGCTGAGCCGATCAGAAGCCCAGGAAAGTGCTGCTCATTGCACTTTCCTGGGCTTCTGATCGGCTCAGCTGAGAAGTGATAGAAGGGGCGGGCGGAGGGGGTGGCTCAGGGCCGCTCACTATGCATATGCTTAGTGAGCGGCCATACAAGGGGCGGGCGGGACGGCTTCCTTGCGGTGCTCAGCACTGCTTGGAAGCCGTCTTTGCTTTATAGGACGCACTTAGTTTTATAAGTGCGTCTTATAAAGCAAAAAATACAGGTATGTCACAGAGGGCAGGGGCCCCCTAGGACGCAAGGGCCCCCGGGCAGCCGCCTACCCTGCCCAATGGGTAAGACGGCCCTGGCCTGACTACTGAGTCATTCACCCGTATACTCCCATAGGTTTAAAGGGAACCAATCAGCCCAATCGGGCTGATATGGTTCCCTGAACTGCTGTATACAGCTCCTGCAGTAGCCGAGGCACTTGGCTGCAGCAAAGCACTTTAATCCCCCGGGCGCGTGACAGGCAGCCGCGGGGAAGTAGTCATCTGGGCGGCTCCCCGCCCGTATCTAGTCACCGCGCTCAGCTTGTCAGCGCGCTCCGGTTCAGGGAACCATATTAGCCCGATTGGTTCCCTTTAAGTATAGTAGTTTATATCATCATTTACTGTATTGTACACTCTCATCATTGCAGGGAAAAGGGCATGCATCGCCGAAAGTTTGGTGCGCCTGCAACTCTTTATTTTCTTCACCCTTATCCTGCAAAAATTCACTTTGAAGCCTACTGGGGACCCCAAGGATTTCGACATCTCTCCTACGGAAAGTGGTTTGGAAAAGCTTCCTCCAACCCTTAAGATTCGATTCATTGTTCGTGATTAGGAAAGTTGGGGAACGGGTTTATATGAACCTCCATTTATGTTATGTAATATACTGACCATTTAACCTTTTAGATGACTCCAGTCAATGGTGGTCATACTATTAGGGAGAGGCCACCTCTGTCACTAAACTGCACCTCCAGTAACATAATCATTCTGGTCATGTTAGTACATGTTAGGATCATGATTACAGTGCAGTACACTGCAATAAAGAGTTATAGCAGAGTATTGTGTAAGTCATTACAGTAAACTCAGCTGCCAAGCCCAAGCCATGCACCCCTTATGGCCTCATGATATGGGGGTTAAAGGGGTTTTATCGAAAAAGATATTAATGGCATATCCTTAAAGGAGAAGTTCAGGCAGACCTCTTTTTTTCACAAGTGCCGGGGAGGGGGGATAAAAGAAATAACATGCTCTCACCTCCCCGTCTCCAGCGCTGGTGGCCGCATACCGCTGATCCAGTTCCTGAGTCTCTGGCCGCTTCCAGGTCTGAGTGGAGACTCAGGACGTGATGTGTCAGCAGACCTGACACGGGGACTAGAGCGGTGATATATGGCCACCAGCCTTGGAGCCGGAGAAGTAAGAGCATGTTATTTATGTTATCCTCCCCTTTCCTAGTGGTTTGCTCAGACTTCTCCTTTAAGAAAGATCATCATTGTGTGATCATTGGGGTTTCAACAATTTTATCTGTAATTTAGATCAGTAGATTTAAAGAGAGGTCTTTTGGTGGGTCCTGGCTTTGTCAGTTATTCAGGTAACCAGTGTCCTTCAGAACCAATCACCAATTCATGCCTGCTTTTAATCCAAGATCTGTCCCAGGGTCCTCAATGATGAGGAGAGTGGTGAGGTGGAACAGGGAAGTGGTGCAGGTCTAGTGCACAGACACTCTAGGCCACACCAGTTTGACACAGGGCTGCAAGTTTAAAAGTTGTTTTTTAGGACAATAACTGCATCACCTGCCAAATGGACCTCAGGACAGTTCTTGAA
This sequence comes from Dendropsophus ebraccatus, assembly GCF_027789765.1. Lineage (NCBI taxonomy): Eukaryota > Metazoa > Chordata > Amphibia > Anura > Hylidae > Dendropsophus > Dendropsophus ebraccatus. The sequence continues at coordinate 76,747,477 of NC_091463.1, forward strand.
CCAAAACATTCGGTATTTGATTAGCTGGGGCTGCTGAACTTGGATAAAGCTCTAAGGTTGTCTGGAAAACATGGATACAGCCAATGACTATATCCATGTTTTCCACATAGCCTTAGGGCTTTATCCAACTTCAGCAGCCACCACTAATTAAATGCAGAAAGTTCGGGTTCGGATGGACTCCAGCATGCTCCAGGTTCGCTCATCTCTATTCTTGGATTAAAAGCAGCTTTCCGACAGTAAAAGCGGTTAGGAGGGGCAGATTGTGGGTACAGAGTCCCTTTAAGGCTGTTCTCTGCAGAACTATAGGACCAGTATACTATTCTTGCACATTAGTTAGGCTTCCTTTCACATTGCATTCTGGGTGGTCTTGGCTCTACATCACATTCTTATATTACTGCTTTCTACACATGTTATATTACTGCTTTCTATACATATAGAAACTTGACTGCTAAACAAAATACCCCATTAGAGTGCAAGTTTGTCTCCTATTATGACTGCTGTTTCCCATGCTTTGATCCATGCTGTGCTGTGCAAAGAGAAACATAACAGTAGGGATGAGGAAGAAGACAATCTTAGGAAAGAGATTATATCAGCTTTTATTTTACTTATTGTTTGGCAGGATGTGCAGTGGTTGGACAATCTGTAACAAGAACTTTATGTATGTAAAGAAATAAAGACTAAATGTTGCAAGCATTGTAAAAAAAAAAAAAAATCTTTTATAACTGAGCTCCTTAATCTGTGACTTTCTGTAGGAGAGAGACATAGGCTGTTTTTTTTTTAAGTTTTACATTCACTTGTTGCTACTGAAAAAAATTTAAACATGAAATTTAATAGAGATAGTGTATGGATTCTCTAAATTACAGTTGGTTCAGCACTGATTAGATTACAAAGCAGAGCCTAAGGAATCTGTCCCATTTTTATATTCTTAACGTCCAGTGCGGGGGGAAAAATTGTTTCAGGAAGGGGGTGGGAGTGGGACATATTATTATTATTATTATTATGATTATTATTATGATCGCCATTGGAGTCGGGAAGGAATATTCTCCCTGTGATGGGGCAATTGTCATCTGCCTCATAGGGGTTTTTGCCTTCCCCTGGATCAACACAGTAGGGTTTTCCTAGGTTGAACCTGTTGGACTCTTGTCTTCTTTCAACCTTATTAACTATGTTACTATTTTACTATATTAAAGGGGAAGTCTATTAGGGTGGGCGAAAATTCATTACATAAAAAAGAAGTTATAGTTACCTGTCATGGCACCTACGCAGAGCTGCGTCCCACTCCTGGACCTCACTGGCTGTCTTCTGAGCTCTCCTCCTGATACGTCACGACCCGGCTGACAGATGTCCCACTGAGCGAGCTAAATTCAAACCCTGTGACATTGAGCCCAGCTTAAGATGTACCTGGAACCTGGGAGGAGATGACATCCGACATAGCCAGGGCTTTGTGATGCGGCACAGTGCAGGCTTTGGAAGAGGCAAGCATATTAGCTTTATTATTGCCCCCCACCCCCATCCCTGCCCGTAATAAATTTTTGCTCCCCTCTCCCCCACCTGACTTCTCCTTTAAAGAAAGTATGCTTATCAGACATTGTGCCTACACTGCCCGCATCACTGAGCTCCCTAACACCGCTGTCGCTTTCTCCCAGCTTCAGGGTACGTCACGACCTGGCTAAAACGTCATCAAAAGTGGGATTTAGGCCGCAAAGACAATCAGTGACTGCAGAGCTGTGTTGATCAGGGCATCTGTCAACCGGGTCGTGATGTAGCAGCAGGGGAGATATGCAGACTTTCAGTGGGTCCAGGAGCGTGTCACCGTGCTGCAGAGGCACTGGGACAGGTAACTATACCTTCTTTATTATGGTTACCCAACCCCCTGAAATGATTCCCCCCCCCCCCCCCCCGTTGAATAGAATGGGCGAAAATGGAACCAGGAGTCATCACCAGAAGGGCATAGGGTGAGACAGGATTGTAGCTAGGAATGGAGCCAAGGTCTAAAGCCAAGGGTAGAGCAACAAGGACCAGGTGAACAACCTAAAGAATGAAGCAGAATAGATAACCAGGAAAAAGGGCAGAGGTGAAAAGTGGGGTTAATCGCGATAAGAGTCACAATGCACAGAAACAGAGGCCAGGACTCATCAGTGGGTACCACTTGCCCCAGATATCCAAAGCCACCAGAACTGGTAAGGAAGGGTGTAACTGTCTAATACAGCAGGAGTTAGGTGAGGTGAGTATCATGAACAAAAGAGCATAACTTAAATCTAAACAATTGCAATTACGTAAATCTAAGCAAAGAGCAAACACTTAAATCTAAACGCAATACACTTTTGTAATTGTTTGAATATGCACTCCACTAATAAAAGAGATATGTAATGCGTTTCAGTTTGAGAGGGTAGACAGACACCCCTCTACAAGCCTCATTCTTTTCAAATACTTTCAGTAGATCTTTGCATAACATGGACCTCAGCCAGAGTAAACTGCAGTTTGAGCAATTCCCTCATGAGGAAAGTCAATTTGTGTGATAGGTTATTGGCAAACTGTGGTGCACACACAGAGTATTCAGAGATTTGTTTGTGACCGGCGAACAGGAACAATTAGCGCCATGTTCATATGAACAAACATTTACAAACATGTTCGCTCATCACTAGTGATCAGACAGCGAATGAGCAAACACTTGGGCCATTTTGACCTGCTAAACGTCAGCAGCCATCAGCCGCACATCTGTCTTGCAGGAAAGGGCTCCATGAATCAGGGGCGATTAACTTTACCATAGGCCCCGGGCAGGGGCGTAGCTAATGTCTCCTGGGCCCTGGTGCGAGAGGCCAACTTGGCCCCCCCCCCCCTCCTTTCACGTCCAAGTGATGCTATTGGTGTGTATATATATATATATATATATATATATATATATATATATATATACACACCAAGACAGATATTACCACTAACACCAGCATATTGGAAGAGAAAGTATTATCACCATACATATTACTGCCATACTGTTACCGACCAAATCCTGTATACTGAGACCTATATTACCAGTAATACCAGTATATAGGATGGAAACATTACTGCCACACCACAACCACTACCATCACCACCATATTGTTACTGACCAAATCCAGTACACTAAATCACCTCATCCAGTCATATAGAGGTGGCCCCAGCTCTACACAGGCTCTATACACCATATACATTACAGTGCAGATATATCAGGTGACTCACAGGGGGACGTCTTCTCTGATCGGAGTTCTTCCCTTTTCATCTTCTTCTCCATTTGCCCTGGGCCGTTATGAGAACTTCTCCGAGCCACAAATCCACAGAATCTGCCAGACAGACATATTAGTCTCCTCACTCTGGCACCATCCTCATCTATATACACACTGCACATCTGTATTGTCCCCTTTACACACTCCTTTAGTGGGTAGCCCTGACTCTATGTGACCCCCTAATAATATATGCCCCCCTCTGTGTATTCCCTCTCCTCCTATGTTGCCCCCCCCCAAATAGATGGCCCCTCTCCCCCCATGTTGCCCTCCTTATAGATGGCCCCCTCTCCCCCCACCCTCCCTTATAGATGGCCTCCTCTCCCCCCTCCATATAGATGGCCCCCTCTACCCCCTCCCTTATAGATGGCCTCCTCTCCCCCTCCTTATAGATTGCCCCCTGTACCCCCTCCTTATAGATGGCCTCCTCTCCCCCCTCCATATAGATGGCCCCCTTTACCCCCTCCCTTATAGATGGCCCCCTCTCTCCTCACCCTCCCTTATGGATGGCCCCTCTCCCCCCACCCTCCCTTATAGATGGCCCCCTCTCCCCCCTCCCTTATAGATGGTCCCCTTCACCCCCCTCCCTTATAGATGGTCCCCTTCCCCCCCTTCCTTATAGATGGTCCCCTTCACCCCCCCTCCCTTATAAATGGTCCCCTTCACCCCCCCTCCCTTATAGATGGTCCCCTTCACCCCCCTCCCTTATAGATGGTCCCCTTCACCCCCCCTCCCTTATAGATGGTCCCCTTCACCCCCCCTCCCTTATAGATGGTCCCCTTCACCCCCCCCCCTCCCTTATAGATGGTCCCCTTCACCCCCCCTCCCTTATAGATGGTCCCCTTCACCCCCCTCCCTTATAGATGGCCCCCTTCACCCCCCCCTCCCTTATAGATGGTCCCCTTCACCCCCCCCCTTATAGATGGTCCCCTTCACCCCCCCTCCTCCCTTATAGATGGTCCCCTTCACCCCCCCCTCCCTTATAGATGGTCCCCTTCACACCCCCCCTCCTCCCTTATAGATGGTCCCCTTCACCCCCCCCCTCCTCCCTTATAGATGGTCCCCTTCACCCCCCCTCCTCCCTTATAGATGGTCCCCTTCACCCCCCCCCCCCCTCCTCCCTTATAGATGGTCCCCTTCACCCCCCCTCCTCCCTTATAGATGGTCCCCTTCACCCCCCCTCCTCCCTTATAGATGGTCCCCTTCACCCCCCCCCCTCCTCCCTTATAGATGGTCCCCTTCACCCCCCCTCCTCCCTTATAGATGGTCCCCTTCACCCCCCCTCCTCCCTTATAGATGGTCCCCTTCACCCCCCCTCCTCCCTTATAGATGGTCCCCTTCACCCCCCCTCCTCCCTTATAGATGGTCCCCTTCACCCCCCTCCTCCCTTATAGATGGTCCCCTTCACCCCCCCTCCTCCCTTATAGATGGTCCCCTTCACCCCCCCCTCCTCCCTTATAGATGGTCCCCTTCACCCCCCCTCCCTTATAGATGGTCCCCTTCACCCCCCCCCCCCCTCCTCCCTTATAGATGGTCCCCTTCACCCCCCCCCTCCTCCCTTATAGATGGTCCCCTTCACCCCCCCCTCCTCCCTTATAGATGGTCCCCTTCACCCCCCCTCCTCCCTTATAGATGGTCCCCTTCACCCCCCCCCCTCCTCCCTTATAGATGGTCCCCTTCACCCCCCCCCTCCTCCCTTATAGATGGTCCCCTTCACCCCCCCCCTCCTCCCTTATAGATGGTCCCCTTCACCCCCCCCCCTCCTCCCTTATAGATGGTCCCCTTTCCCCCCACCCTCATAGATTGTCCCCTCTTTCCCCCCACCCGTACAGGCTGATAAAAAACAAAACTTAACTCACCTGACAACGCGCTCCCACGTTGATCCTCACTCCTTCGGTTTGTCCCCGGCTGCTGTGCGGCTGCCGGGGGTGTCGCGTCTTATCCCCGGCAGCGCGCGCATCCCAGAGCTCCCTGCGCGCCGGAACCGGAAGTCAGGGCCCAAGGCGCGCAGGGAGCTCTGGGATGCGTGCGCTGCCGGGGATAAGACGCGACATCCCCGGCAGCTGCGCAGCAGCCGGGGGAAGACAGAGTCGGACTCTTGTGACCGCAAGCAAAACAATGCTTGCGGTCACAAGAGTGATTAAAAGGGAGGGCCCCGCGGGCCCCCCTTTGTGGCGGGCCCGGTCGCGGCGGCGACCCCCGCGACCACGGTGGCTACGCCACTGGCCCCGGGCTGTTCACTAATCCTGGACCCCCCTACCCTACTGTACATATGGTAGCACTAGCATGGTGTTTGTAGTACAGGATAGATAATGTCAAGCTGCCCTGATTTTTGCAAAATTGTGGTAAAAAAGCATACATGTTTTGCTAATCATGGCAAAACTGTAGCCAGGGACAATACTCCACTGAAAGTATAAGTCTGTTTGGGTGACCATGACTGATTGAACCTTGTAAAGGCACTGTAAACAAGTACCAATCACCAAAATCACGCTGATTTACAGATGGGCTTGGGCCATCTAAAAGGGTCCTAAAACAGCAGACAAGGGGGTAAGGGTCAGAATGTTAAATATTGAAGACTACAAGTCATGCACTTGCCTTCAGAGGAAGATATTTATTTGGTTAACTATGTGTCAGGAACTTACCTGACCGGGATCCAGCTCTGTCCTCTTGGTGCCGCCTCCCGACGTCCTCCCTAGTGACGTCACGGATACCCGACGGCGTCCCTAGTAACCAGGGACGCCGCGGGCTCCATTTACTCGGCCGCTCAGCTGTGCGGTGTTTGACACTCTGCAGTGTTACAGCTGCACATAATGAAGGCTCAGGAGTCCAGACCAATGATGATCTGGTCCGGGCTCCTGGTCCTGTATTTAAAGAGCCAGCGGTCATTTACTGATCGCTGGCTAATAGGTTAACTCCCTGGTCCCAGCTTCCCTGTCTACTCCTGCGATCCCCTTTCCTAATCCCTCTGTTTGCTCGACTTGTTATCCGACCTCCCGTCTGACTTTCTGACTATCCGATTGGTTGCTGATTTTGTACTGTGTTGTCCGTTTGGTTCTGACTTGGCTCATTGACTATCCTTATTGTGTTTTGTTTGTCTGTCCTGTTGAGTGTTCCACGTATACAGCGTGGGGAACGCCTTCGTGGTTGTCCACGGCCACCTCGGGCCGACTGAGGCAAGCAGGTAGGGACAGTGGCTGGGTTCAGACTCAGGGCCCACTGTCTTGTTGTGTCCGTACCTCCCTGTTTCTTCTCTCTGGAAGAAAGTGGACATGTTTTTGTAGCCCAGGATCACCACTTTAAAGCAAATGTAACCCATTTTTATTGTTCCAACCAATATGAAAAATATGAAGCAATTGTTTAAGTAAGGAAAAATCTTTACAAACCTATATGTCTCCATAGTAACAGACTGCAAACAAATTGATAACTGATAACATTCAGATGGTAAAGAGGGAGCAGATGGCAAGAGTAAAACATGCTTGCAGAATTAGGCCATGTTCTGACCTTGTAAGAGACCGGCCATTCCTTGACCCGGGTAGTGATAATCGAACAGTAAAATGTTTGAGTTGGAGTCAAACCTTTGAACAGTAGTGGTGTTCGGTTCGGGTTTTGACTCAAACTCAAACTCCATTAAAGTCAATGGGAGATGTTTGGGTTAATTTTTATACCTATACAGGTGAGGAAAAGCTGGAATTACAATCCAGAAGAGTAAACTGGATACATGGAACAACTTAGTGAAGACAATTTGGCTCTAAGAATGACAGAAAAAAAATTTAAGAAGGTAAAATACTTAATTCCTTTTAATGGATAACTGAGGTAGCAGAGTTGAGAGATTGACATAGAGTTGACGTAGTAAGGTAGTGATGTAACAAAGTGAGTCGATAATGATCTAGCAGAGTTGAGGCAGCAGTGACGTAGCACAGATGAGGTAGTAAGGTATGGACATAGCAGAGTTGAGGTAGTAAGGTAGTGATGTAGCAGAGTTGAGGTGGCATGACGTAGCAGAGTTGAGGCGGCAGTGGCATAGCAGAGTTGAGGTAGTAAGGTAGTGACATAGCAGCATTGAGGCAGTAGTGACGTAGCAGAGTTGAGGCGGCCAGTTGTAGGCCAGTTGTAGGTCACTCAGCTTTCCTAGCATGTATAGTAGTCAGTATAATGGAGGTCTCTCAGCTTTCCCAGCATCTTGTATAATAGAGGTCACCCAGCTTTCCCAGCATCTTGTATAGTAGTCAATATAATGGCGGTCACCCAGCTTTGCAAGCATCTTGTATAGTGGGCAGTACAATGGTGGTCACCCAGCTTCCCTAGCATCTTGTATTGTAGGCAGTATAATGGCGGTCACCAAGCTTTCCTAGCATCTTGTGTAGTATGCAGTATAATGGCCGTCACCAAGCTTTCCTAGCATCTTGTATGGTACGCAGTATAATGGTGGTCACCAGGGGCATTGCTAGGGTCCTAAAACATCCAGGGCACGGTCCCTCTGAGTTCCTTCATAAGCGGTTAGCGAAGGAGCCCAGTGCAGAGGCTAGTAACCCCAATGACCGCTCTATTAGCCCAGCTCTGTCTCCTCCACTCATAACTGCTGCTAAGCAGACACAGGCAGCCACCCGCCCTGGGCTCCTTTCAGGGTCACTGTCATCGGTAATGGTGCATACCACTGTCCAGGCAGCTCCTTCACAGCTCCCCCTGTACACACAGCCTCTGGGAGGTCTGCCCTAGCTCCTATCCTCTAGGCCAGTGTTCCCCAACCTTTTCTACCTCAGGAACTCCTACCAGATAACGTTCTACAAAATGCAAAAAACCTCATTCAGTGACTCACTGGTGACGTCTTCTTTGATCTGAGTTGTTTTCTTTCCCTTTTCCTCTCCATCCGGCATAGACCACCATGATGATTTCTTCCAGCTGCAATTCATCTCTTCAGAACCTGCCAGACAAACATCTTATAGTGCGTTTACACAGGAAGATTTATCTGACAGATTTTGGTTGCCAAAGCCAGGAATGGATTTGAAAAGAGGAGAAACTGAGCGGTACCTGAGGGCGGCCAATCCGAGGTGCGCGTCAGGCCAGGGGTCAGAAGTCGAGGCTGCTGCAAAATTTGGCGCAGGCTGGTGGCGGCAGTAGCAAATAACTTTCGGGCCTAGGCAAAATTCGTTCAGGGCTAAGGCCCCGTATGATTGTGCCTAGCGACGCCACTGGTGGTCACCTATATTTCCTAGCATCCTGTATAGTAGTCAGTATAATAGCGGTCACCCAGCTTTCCTACCATCTTGTATAGTAGGCAGTACAATGGAGGTGACCCAGCTTTCCTAGCATCTTGTATAGTAGTCAGTATATGGAGGTCACCCAGCTTTCCCAGCATCTTGTATAGTAGTCAGTATATGGAGGTCACCCAGCTTTCCTAGCATCTTGTATAGTAGTCAGTATAAAGAGGTCACCCAGCTTTCCCAGCATCTTGTATAGTAGTCAGTATAATGGACGTCACCCAGCTTGGAATATTGGAAAGATGGAAAGCCATGGGTGGGTTATTTATTAATGCAAAAAATGATTTTTGGGGGAATACCCCTGGGAAAATTACACTTTTGGCCATTGACAAAGATTTAGCAACAGAGAGAACTCTATTTCCTAGATATATATCTGTATGACAATAACACACGGTATATATATCTATATCCAGGGCCGGCGTTAGGGGGGGCAGGCAAACAGGGCAATTGCGCAGGGCCCCCATCCCAAGGGGGCCCCCTGTAGCTGCTGTGATGCCAAAAAGCTGCAGTAGGTTTACTGCAGCTGTCACAGTAAACCTTGCTGCTAGCGGAGACACACAGTGCCTGTTCCACCTTAAGGGCTCGTTCCCACTGAGCAAAAGCAGCTGAATTTCTGCGCTGAATCAGCGCTGAAATTTCAGCCGTTAAAATAGGTGCAGAGCTAATTTCCATTGTGTTGAATGGAAATTCTGCTCTGCAGTTCACACAGTGGAATTTCCGCACTGAACTAATCCGCTTTCCGCCAGAAGAATGAACATGTTCATTCTTCCGCTAGCGGAAGCCTATACAAATCAATGGGGCTCTGATTTTCTGTTTCAGCGCGGATTCAGCGCGGATTCAGCGCGGAATACAAGCGTAATACAAGCGGAAATTACTCGCTGAATCAGCGCGGAAATGGGGAAAAGGGGGGGGAGGAGGATTCTAGTATATGTTCTGGTATAGTCTAGTTTACTCGCCAAATACTCGCTGAATTTCAGCGCTGAATGCATGCGGATTCAGCGCGGATTCCTCGAGTATTCAGCGCTGAATTTGTCAAGAGCTGATTACGAGCTGAACACTTTCCTAGCAGAATACGCAGGGATTCTGCTTACATTCTGCTTATATTCTGCTCGGAATTCAGCGTCAGTTGATTTCAGGCGGAAATATTTCCTTGCGTAATCCGCTCCTTTTGCTCTGTGTGAACGTAGCCTAAGAAGCTCCCTTAAGAAATCCTCCCTTCCCTCTCCCCTGCTTGGACAATCCTCCTCCAGCTTCGGGGTTTGCAGCATGTCGGGCAGGGCAGTTTCTAGGCCATTTTGGCAACAGGGCGACTCTGAAATATAGCCCCCCCCCGTGTATATCTTGTATATTATTGTGTGACCCTCTGTGAGGCGGTATATATTACTGTGTGACCCTCTGTGAGGCGATATATATTATTGTGTGACCCTCTGTGAGGCAGTATATACTATTGTGTGACTCTGTGAGGCGATATATATTACTGTGTGACCCTCTGTGAGGCTGTATATATTACTGTGTGACCCTCTGTGAGGCAGTATATACTATTGTGTGACTCTGTGAGGCGGTATATATTACTGTGTGACCCTCTGTGAGGCAATATATATTATTGTGTGACCCTCTGTGAGGCGGTATATATTATTGTGTGACCCTCTGTGAGGCTGTTTATACTGTTGTGTGACCCTCTGGGAGGCAGTATATATTACTGTGTGACCCTCTGTGACGCGGTATATATTACTGTGTGACCCTCTGGGAGGCGGTATATATTATTGTGTGACCCTCTGGGAGGCAGTATATAGAGCATAGCAGCACACTATACATACCATAGGATATAACACATACACAGCACACTATACATACCATAGGATATCACACATACACAGCACACTATACATTCCATAGGATATCACACATACACAGTACACTATACATTCCATAGGATATCACACATACACAGTACACTATACATACCATAGGATATCACACATACACAGCACACTATACATACCATAGGATATCACACATACACAGCACACTATACATAACATAGGATATCACACATACACAGCACACTATACATACCATAGGATATCACACATACACAGCACACTATACATAACATAGGATATCACACATACACAGCACACTATACATACCATAGGATATCACACATACACAGCACACTATACATACCATAGGATATCACACATACACAGCACACTATACATACCATAGGATATCACACATACACAGTACACTATACATACCATAGGATATCACACATACACAGCACACTATACATACCATAGGATATCACACATACACAGCACACTATACATACCATAGCTCATCACACATACACAGCACACTATACATACCATAGGATATCACACATACACAGCACACTATACATACCATAGGATATCACACATACACAGCACACTATACATAACATAGGATATCACACATACACAGCACACTATACATACCATAGGATATCACACATACACAGCACACTATACATACCATAGGATATCACACATACACAGCACAGTGGACTCTTAAGGGTATAAACCCACACACCGTATACGCAGCGTATTTACTGCTGCGATACGCAGCAAATACGCAACAAATACGCAGCAGATTAGATCTAAATTATTGAACACAGCATCAAATCTAAACCATTAAATCTGCTGCGTATTTGTTGCGTATCTGCTGCGTATACGGTGTGTGGGTTTGTACCCTTACACACAAATATAGTGGAGTAACTTTTTGTAGCTGGGTGCAGTCTAGGAAGGGTTAAATCACCAGGCAGAGGTCCTATGCTAATAACCCTCCCCACCCCCTCCTCCTGACTGAAGCTGCAGAGCCTTGTCAGCTAAGGGGAAAGGAAGTTAGAAGGAAGATAGATCAAGTACAGACTGAGGTATGAAGCTGCCCATCACCCTGCTCCCCCACAATCACATACAACCCCAACACTGTACTGCTGATTCCCCACAGTGACCACCCCCCCCCCCCCCCTCCTTACAGACAGCAGCACTTACAGGAAGCTTCTCCTCAGCTGTGTGCAGGCCGGGTCGGGGGAGGAGACGCCTCACACAGGAGCTGCTGACTGTGCTGGATGCTGTGTAGAGCCGCAGGGGGAACGTGGAGGAGTCCTTGCTGCCTCCTATATCCTCTTCCCTTTAGTCACAGGCCACAAAGGAGCCCCCAGGAGCCAGGTACTGTGTGTGGGGGCGCTCTGAAGTCCGGGCCTGCTTCCCTGTGCACAGGGCCGATTCTAGCTTTTCTGCTGCCTGAGGCGAAAATTAAAATGGCGCCCCCCCCCATTCTAGAATCAATTGTGTAGCAACTATTTCACATGTGCTGCTATATACCACCCCTCCGCTATGCCCCAGTATAAATATATCCACATGTGCTGCTATATACCACCACCTCCTCCACTATGCCCCAGTATACATATATCCACATGTGCTGCTATATACCACCTTCTCCACCATGCCCCAGTATATATATATCCACATGTGCTGCTATATACCACCTCTTCCACTATGCCCCAGTATACAAATATCCACATGTGCTGCTATATACCACCTCCTCCACTATACATATATCCACATGTGCTGCTATATACCACCACCTCCTCCACTATACCCCAGTATACATATATCCACATGTGCTGCTATATACCACCACCTCCTCCACTATGCCCCAGTATACATATATCCACATGTGCTGCTATATACCACCACTTCCTCCACTATACCTCAGTATACATATATCCACATGTGCTGCTATATACCACCACCTCCTCCACTATGCCCCAGTATATATATATCCACATGTGCTGCTATATACCACTTCCTCCACTATACCCCAGTATACATATATCCACATGTGCTGCTATATACCACCACCTCCTCCACTATGCCCCAGTATACATATATCCACATGTGCTGCTATATACCACCACTTCCTCCACTATACCCCAGTATACATATATCCACATGTGCTGCTATATACCACCACCTCCTCCACTATGCCCCAGTATACATATATCCACATGTGCTGCTATATACCACCACTTCCTCCACTATACCCCAGTATGCATATATCCACATGTGCTGCTATATACCACCTCCTCCACTATGCCTCAGTATATATATATCCACATGTGCTGCTATATACCACCTCCCCCACTATGCCCCAGTATACATATATCCACATGTGCTGCTATATACCACCACCTCCACTATACACCAGTATACATATATCCACATGTGCTGCTATATACCACCTCCTCCACTATGCCCCAGTATACATATATCCACATGTGCTGCTATATACCACCACCTCCACTATACACCAGTATACATATATCCACATGTGCTGCTATATACCACCACCTCCACTATACACCAGTATACATATATATCCACATGTGCTGCTATATACCTCCTCCACTATATCCCAGTATACATATATCCACATGTGCTGCTATATACCACCACCTCCTCCACCATGCCCCAGTATACATATATCCACATGTGCTGCTATATACCACCACCTCCTCCACCATGCCCCAGTATACATATATATCCACATGTGCTGCTATATACCTCCTCCACTATATCCCAGTATACATATATCCACATGTGCTGCTATATACCTCCTCCTCCACCATGCCCCAGTATACATATATATCCACATGTGCTGCTATATACCTCCTCCACTATATCCCAGTATACATATATCCACATGTGCTGCTATATACCACCACCTCCACCATGCCCCAGTATACATATATCCACATGTGCTGCTATATATCACCACCTCCACTATATCCCAGAGACTATGGTATAAACTGGGGTATAGTAGTGGAGGAGGGGGCTGGAGTCCAGCACAGGCAGGAGGAGCAGCACAGACTGACAGGATACAACATGGCTCTGGTGCTGGAGGAGTTTGCTCTTATGTCTGCTGCTGTTATCAGTCTGCAGCTGTTACAAAGACGGATGATGTGCTCTCCGGTGTGCACACTCTCCTAGAAGCACACTGCACTGCCTGTATGGGCTCTGGCACAGTGACTACAGACCTTGCTCCGGCTACCACCTCCTGGCTCCCTCACGGGCTCTGAGACCTGACCCCGCCCCTGACCCCCAAACAATTATCACCCTCAGCCATCAGCCTCCCCCCTCAGCCCTGTTATACATACTTACTAGTACTGGGGAGGAGGAGGGATCAGCATGTGGAGCCGCTGTGGCCGGCCGAGCAGGCATGTACCCAATCCTCAGGAAGACTGCCGGGTGACGTCACACATAACAGAGACGTAGCCCGGCAGTTCCTGGGGAGGGCGGCAGGGGGCCGGCCAGGGACTGAGCACTGCTAGGAGATCGGGGCTGCTGTCATTTTAGTGAAGTTACTCTTCACTAAAATGACAGTGTCAGGGAAGATTGTGCCGCCCCCTGCAGGATCACAGGAGCTGCCGCCTGAGGCTGAAGCCTCAGTCTGCCTCATGGCAGGAGCGGGCCTGCCTGTGCACAATGTAACTGCTGCTGAGTGAGGAGGGGGAGGGTGCCCCCTAGCTGTCAGCGCCCCGTGCAGTGGCCCGGCCTGCACGGTGCTAGAAACGGCCCTGATGTCGGGATGGTAAGGGAGGACAGGTGATGTGTGCAGACATAGTGGAGCTCTGTGCCTCCTGCATCCCCTGAAGACCTGCTCCCTGCCTCCTTTGTCCCCCCTAGACCCCCAATAACCCTGCTCCCTGTCTCCTGCACTCCCAATAGACCTGCTCCCCGTCTCCTGCACTCCCTATAGCCCTGCTCCCCGTCTCCTGCACTCCCTATAGCCCTGCTCCCCGTCTCCTGCACTCCCTATAGCCCTGCTACCCGTCTCCTGCACTCCCTATAGCCCTGCTTCCCGTCTCCTGCACTCCCTATAGCCCTGCTCCCCGTCTCCTGCACTCCCTATAGCCCTGCTCCCCGTCTCCTGCACTCCCTATAGCCCTGCTCCCCGTCTCCTGCACTCCCTATAGCCCTGCTCCCCGTCTCCTGCACTCCCTATAGCCCTGCTCCCCGTCTCCTGCACTCCCTATAGCCCTGCTCCCTGTCTCCTGCACTCCCTATAGCCCTGCTCCCCGTCTCCTGCACTCCCTATAGTCCTGCTCCCTGTCACTGCTGATACCAGTCTGTCTTGGAAGTAGCAGCCAGAGCGTTAAATAGGGGACCATAAGACATTGCAGGAGGAGCCCTGAGGTAGGTGAGTATGAGTTATTTTTTTATTTTCATTGTCTTTCCCAGTAAAATTTAAAAATTCTGTAACCTAGAATACCCATATAAATAAAACAGGACACGGATACAATACATGCTAGGTATCATGAGGTTTCCCCCTTGTCCCAGTGTTTCTGGTGTTTTTCTGATGTTTTATGTGGGAATGACGTTTGATATTTCCCTATTTTGCCAGTTTTAGCATTGTTTGTACGCCTAGTGTGGTTCCACCCAGCAGCATTGTTTGGTGTCAATTCATAGAAATAATGTGTGTGCGAGTGTAGGGACTTGTGCAGCTAATCTATTAAGACCCTAGCAAAGCTACCGTCAGACCACCCTCTGATTTAACTATGACCATGTTGTGGTGCAATATAAGAGCACTTGGGGCCCCACTTTGCTCAGGGCCACACTTGGCCTAAAACCGGCCTTGTCTATCTATCTATCTATGACAAACAAAAGCAAATGGTATCTATATATATATATATATATATATATATATATAAACACAGTATATTAAACGGTATTTCACCCCCAAAACTGACAAAAATGAACTAAACAACTCCCATGTATGATTGATAGATGCGTATAATAGATGATTTTGAAGATGTTTTTTAATATGATTATTCAGCCATAAAAACTGATAAAAATTGACTTTTGGGCACTGAGTGTGAATAAGAAAAAAATAATGGAGGTCACCAAGCTTTACCAAACCCAAGTATTGCTGTCTATGGAGAGTTAAATGCCATCTAAGTCTACACTTCTCCCTAAGTCCCCGATCTCGTCCCTAAGTCCCCGATCTCGTCCCTAAGTCCCCGATCTCGTCCCTAAGTCCCCGATCTCGTCCCTAAGTCCCCGATCTCGTCCCTAAGTCCCCGATCTCGTCCCTAAGTCCCCGATCTCGTCCCTAAGTCCCCGATCTCGTCCCTAAGTCCCTGATCTCGCTAAACACCCGACAAAGTAACTAACAAATCTAAATAGCAGCATGCAAGCAGACAGACAGACAGAGAGCAGTCTATACAGCAAAGTGAGTGAGCAGAAATTGGCGCCCAGAACACATCACAGTGAAGTATATATCAGATGGTCATGTGATTTTAGCAGCCAATGAGACCCCTACACCTCAGCAATGACGTCTCTGACACTTCTATGTGCTCTGCAGTGATTGGCTGGCAAAAAGGCACTCGAACTTGAACTCGAACACTAACTCGAACGAACAGTAAAAAGGTCCGTTCGGTTTGAGTTCGAGAAAATCGAGATGTTCGACTCAAACCTAACTTTTTTTTAACAGTTCGATCAACACTTGTCAGGGAACGGCCGCTCTCAGAAAAGATTATCCCGACCTGTTCTGCAGCACCAGCCGGATGATCTTTAGCGCCGCTGAGTTCTCATGCGGGCGCATTCGTGTGCACACGCATCAAAACTCCCCACTGCACACTATGAACCATGCGGCCGGAGCCGCTCGCTCCATCGTGTGCGCTCACAGGGTTTTCTGCGGCCGCTGTTCAATGAATAGTGGGCGCAGAAAACTGACATGTCAGTTTACTACGGCGCTGCTAGGGATCCCGGCCGGAGTGTATTCCATGTGTATACTCTCTGGCCAGGATTTCCTCAGCCTGCAGCACAATGTAAGTACCGCACTAATCTGATTACTGCGGAACTTACGCTATGTCAACAAGGTTTGTTAGCAGTCTGTTGCCAAGGAGATACATAGCTCTTCATAGGAGCTGTAAGTACAAAACAATAGAATATTCTTATTGAAGGGTTTTATTTATTTTTTACATTTTTTTTTTTTTACAAAGTTTTTATTTTAGACTCCTAACTAAAAAATATTACATGAGTGTACATCACTTTTAAAGAGAATTCTAAAGTAAAAAAATAAAAAATATATATATATATACATATAAAATTATATTTTTAATGTTTTTGTTATTTTGAAACCATAAAGATAATATATATTCAGCATTTAAAATACAACAATGCCACATGCTCAGTTATTTACAGCTTTATTTAAGACCCCAGCCGAGAATTGTAGACTTTGCGCTGGAGGAATCTGGTGTATGGGAATCCTATGGAGAGCAGAAAGAATGTACTGTATACTCTGAACAAATAGAAACTAGTGCCAAGTTTTCTATCAACTTTTCACCCCACCCCCTCTCCTTTCCTATTTAATGTATAGAAAGTTGCTTACACAGATGCGAAGCAGCTCCAGGGAATGAGAGAGACATGACTGAGCTAAACTCCATCACTGCTGGCCTGGTGGGCTTCGCCACACTTATTATAGTTTTTTCTTATGCAAAATTAATATGGAAGAGGAAGACGTTACCCCCTGGACCATTCCCAATGCCTGTTTTAGGGAACGCTCCACACCTTATGTCTAATGGATTATTGCCAAGCTTAAAAAAGGTAAGTGGTGACATCTCTATTGCATCCATTTCTGGCCCGGAAATTATATGGCCGTGGTTATATTTTATTGTTTTAGTTGCAGCTAATAAAGGGGTTATCCAGTAAAAAAAAAAAAAAAAATTCTTTTAATCAACTGGTTTCAGAAAGTTATATAGATTTGCATTTTACTTTTATTTAAAAATCCCATACTGAGGGTTCATACTGAGGAATTCTCGCGGATGATATCCGGGGAATTCCGCACGCCTTTCCGCCGGCTCCATAGACACCATTCTATGGGGCGGCGTATTCTGCTATCGGCCGAAAGAAGTGACATGTTCACGCGGACAGACAGCGGAATTCCGCGGATATCATCCGCGAGAATTCCTCAGTATGAACCCACCCTCAGGCAGAAATGTTAGCAGAGAGCACTGTGTCAGACTAAAAAGAAAACAGTTCATGCAGGACATACAGCAGCTGATAAGTACTGGAAGACTTAAAATTTTTAAATATCAGTAAATTACAAATCAATATAACTTTCCAAACCCAGTTGATTTGAAGGAAAAAGAAATTTTGCTGGTTAACCTCTTTAAGTTGAACTTCACTAAATGCTTGCCATTCCTGATGCATAAAGCTCCTATGGTGAGTTTTTTATGGTGAACTCATATGTTGCCTAGGCTTTGGAAATGTTGCACTTCAGGGTTCTAATAGTTCTCCATAGAGGGAAAGCTACAATCTCTGCACATTTGTGCGTTAATAGTGAATGTAATAAGGCTGAGTTTACGGCTGTGTTTTGAATTCCTTTTTTTCTGTTCTGTAATATTAACAAAAAACAGAATTAAAGCTGTGATCGATCCATCACTAGTGGTGTCTGGCAAGCCTAATGTCGTCCATTGTTCTGTCATTATGCTCAGTATAGCATTAGCATAAATATAATGGAGTTTACCCATCCAACACAGAGTTTAACTTGGTAGAGTGCCAAACTAAGAGCCGTATAACACGACCCGATTAGTAATATAAGCGAGTGCCAATCTGCTAGATCAGCACTCGTTTACAGAGCCTATTACATGACTCGATTATCGTGCAGCAAGTGCCGTAGCATGTAAGCATGTAATATTCTGGGGGTCTCAGCAGTCGTTACATCTACCTATCGACCCAGCTGCAAAAATGAAGAGTGATGGATACAACTGAGCTGGGATAATATAAATGACACTGCAGTAATATTTGGGGTGAATACTGATGCTTTTTAGACAATAACAAAACTTTTTATGGTACATTATGGTGGATGAAAGTGTAGACTAAAACCCATGTGTTTTGTAATCCCATAGTTGGCCGAAAAATATGGCCCGGTTTACACAATACACTTTGGCTCCAGGCCTACAGTCATTGTTGTTGGATATCAAGCTGCTAAAGAAGTGCTGGTAGATCTTGGAGACATTTTCCTAGGAAGAGGAAGCATTCCTGTGTTTGAGCGGTTTTATAACAACTGTGGTAAGTAGGGATCCAGAACGTATGACCAGTTAACCACTTCTATCCTTCACGCAGGCTTTCAATTATACCATTGTCCATCCTTCATTCACATATTCCAGTATTTATTCCAACATCTGCTTCCATATTTAGGCCCTCTATTCAGTATTAGTCACTTACACAGTATTTTCAGAGCTGTTTAAAGGGTTGCACAAGTCACTTGCATACAGTGCCTTGACTACGGTCTATCACTACCAATTTTGAAGGTCCCCTTGACCCAATTTCCCTGTTGGTTCGGTGTGCGACACAATTTTTCCAAAAATCTGCAAACCTGTCATTTTTGTCCAAAAACCTGCCAATTGGGCACGTCATTGATGTGTCATGGGTGTGTCCTTTAAAACCCAACACAACCATCAGATTTATTCACCAAATTGCCATTTTTTGACGGTTTTCTGTTCTAAAAACCAGCCACTTCTAGTATTGTTAGATAGTCGGGTTTTAGTTTTGTCCTGTAAATAAAACCTTCAAAATCTAACAAGGGCGTGCGTCACATTAGTGAATTTAACGAAGAAGCAAAAAAATAAAACAGACTCAACTGGCAGCATAATATCTTAAATGGCTTAAAGGATCAGTCAGGCGAAAATGTTTTTTAAGGTATTGTATTGCCCCCCAAAAGTTATACAAATCGCCAATATACACTTATTACGAGAAATGCACATAAAGTGCTTTTTTCCCTGCACTTACTACTGCACCAAGGCTTCACTTCCTGGATAAAATGGTGATGTCACTTCCTGGATAACATGGTGATGTCACTTCCTGAATAACATGGTGATGTCACTTCCTGGATAACATGGTGATGTCACGACCCAACAGTACTACACGGAGAGCATGGCAGAAAACATTTCTGTAAATGAGTTCATGGAATTTTTACAGGCAACTTTTTTTTTTACTATGTTTTTATATATTTTTTATTGAAGCGATGTATATCAGCCATTCCTCATGCTCTTAAAACCTTGAAAATTATATTTTTTACTCTAACCCATATTTGTACTGTAAGGGTTGACCCTTCTTAATGGAGACAACTGGAGGCAAATGAGGCAGTTTTCTCTCCTGACCCTCAAGGATTTTGGAATGGGTAAAAAGAGTTTGGAAGAACCGATCCAGGTAGAAGCCCAACACCTTGTGGATTATTTCAGAAGATCTGACCGTAAGTATTGCAGAAAGCAACACAATTTCATGTATATTAGTGGTGTTTGTATTGTAGCCCATGCTTATACATATATATAAGTCTTATTGGCATAGGCTAAAACCTATGGAGAAATCTACAACATTGTAGAGGTAGCCATGCATTGTTGCCTTTGAGACGATGATATTACTTCTTCTCAGAACAACCTATCAACCCCACCACTACCCTAAGCTGTGCTTCTTCTAATATCATTGCTTCTATCCTGGTGGGATTGCGTTATGAATACACTGATGAAAAGTGGATGAAAATCCTTCAAGACATGCGGGAGTCGTTTGAAATAATTTCCTCTCCCTGGGGCCAGGTGATTATATATTATAATGATAACTCATTTTATGACTCTCTAAAGTTTTTTTTTTTTTTATTTAAATTAACTCCTGACATGATCAGCCAGGGTTTGGGGTGGGAGTAGTAACGTCTCTGCTAAATGGGGCATCAATGTACCAGCTGAGTACTGGACACAGATACTAGGACATATGTAGGCAAAGGGTAAAGCATTGAATCTGATTGTTAGGGAACTGGACGACACAAGACAGGTGATGCCCTGGCACTGACACCAGCCCTGCTGTCACTGCCTAATTGCCTCGACTGCCCTAGGCGGCAGCGGACACCTGTTCGACAGTCCCTAGCCTATTTAGGTGTGATACAGAACATGGACACACTAACCAAACACAAAAATAACAAGGTCAGGAATGCAGGTCGGAAACTAGCAGTCTGCCCGGCACAAAAACGAAATCCAAAGAGTAGTCAAAAGACAAAGCCAGAAGTTAAGGGTATCAGAACAACAATCAGGAAGGAACGCTAGGCCAAGATACACTCGGGGTACAAGGCTCTATCGCAGACAAGTAATGACTGACATAGGAGTGTATTTATGGAGAATGGTGTCCTAGCCCCAGTCTGTAATTGGAGGCTGAGACTCCAACCTCAAACACTATTCTGACCTGAATGGCGGTGTCAGCTGCCAGTCAGTTCAAACATATAAGCCACACCTGAGCCAATCGGCGAATGCGCCCCTAGCAACCCGGTTGCCAGGGATGTCGTCGGCAAAGGGCCAGCACGCTCCGGTAATGCGGGGAGCTGGCCGGCTTATGACACTGATAGACTCCATCTGGCTGCAAACAAAAAGTTGTCCTGTATTAGTGCTGTAATCACCTGCTCAGATCATCCCACCATTTATGTATGCTTGTATCTTCTGTAGATGTATGACATGTTTCCAAAGTTCATGCAGTATGTACCTGGACCACACAGAAAAATGTTTGACCTTCTGAAAGAACTAAAAGAACTTGTGAAGGAAAATGTAAAAATTCATGAGGGCACCCTGGACCCTTCCTGTCCTCGAGATTACATTGACTGTTTCCTCATCAGAATGAAACAGGTAAAGGGTTATAAGTGTCTATTATATGTATCTACCATATATTCAGAATGCCCTGTCTACTGTATGTCACATATCATTCTTATGTGCCACAACTCCCATCACCACCATGGGCAAACTTTCAAACTTAGTATTTTGGGCTGTTTTTGAGTCAATTATGGTTTCTAGCATTGTTTCCTCAAACCCTATTGGACTAGTGATTAGAACTGAGGAGTACATAAATATATTGGATGGTCCTTCTACATATGATTTCAGAATGCTTCCCGAACATGGTTGAAACGATACCCTATTTCCTTCTCGATAGCCGTACAATGTCGCCAGCAATAATACCTATTGGTTAAAGTAGTATGCCAGTAATTATTTTTTTTTAATCAACTGGTACCAGAAAGTTATATAGATTTGTAAATTATTCTATGTTCTGGAAGGAAGTGGTGTGTATTCTTTCCAGTCTGACACAGTGCTCTCCGCTGCCACCTCTGTCCGTTACATAAACTGTCCAGAGCAGGAGAGGTTATCTGTGGGGATTTACTTCTGCTCTGGACAGTTCCTATCATGGACAGAGGTGGCAGCAGAGAGCACTGTGTCAGACTGAAAAAAAAAAGTCAACTTTGTGCAGGACATGCAGCAGCTCCATGAAATGTTAAGACTGGAAATACAACAAGAGGTCACCAACTAATTTTTTTCTTCACAGGAAAATTTAGATTCCAAAACCTGTTTCGATAAAACAAACTTGGTTGCAACAGTATTTGACATGTTCCTTGGGGGAGCTGAGACTACCTCAGTGACGCTCAATTTTGGTATTTTGTATTTCATCAAGTATCCAGAGATCCAAGGTAAGATACTTCAGGGGAACCTACCATTATAGACACCTTAATTTATTCACGAGCTCTACTATGTTGATCTGAAAATTCTTAACTTGTTGCCAAGTTCAGATACATACAGTACAGCGACTTATCCCAGTATATGTAAATTTTCATGTTTTAATTCAGACAAACTTCATGAGGAAATTGATCAGGTGATTGGAAAGACACGGGAACCAAAATTGGAGGACAGAAACCAGATGCCATACATGAATGCTATGATCCATGAGGTTCAGAGAATCAGTGATACCCTCCCTCTGGGTTGTATCCGTTCTGCTACCCAAGATGTGACACTTCGTGGATACAAAATCCCTAAGGTAGACAATATGCCAACTTTTACCAAATTTTAACTGCAAAGTATCATGTCATTAGTTTCAACCTTAAGTCGTATTCCCATGTTCCGTGCACACTTCGTGTATACAGATGGTATGCATTGAAACAGATTATCAGAACTCCTGGCATCATGTATCATTATGATGCCGGGAGTTCCGAAACTCAGACAACATACAGTAGATCTGTGTTATGCAACAGCACATATGCAGGAGCCATAGCAGTTTGCCTAAGGAGTTGTCCAGGATTTATAATTATCTTTAAAAAAGAGCACCACACTTGTTTTGTGTTAGATTGCAGCCCATCTCAATGCACTTAAAGGGGTTATCCAGCGCTACAAAAAACATGGCTACTTTCTGTAGCGACAACCCACTTTTGTCTCCAGTTTTAGTGCAGGCTTTGCACCTCAGTTCCATTGAAGTGAATGGAGCTTAATTGCAAACCACACCTTAAGGGTATGTTCCCACTGAGTAAATCAGGCCTGTCTCAGTGTGCCATAGCTTGTCTATGGGAGAGCCAGCGATCCTCCGCTTCCGCTGACGCCACTCTCCGCCCAAAGAAGTGACATGTCACTTCCCTGAGCGGAGAGCGGCGGCAGCGGAGGAGTGCACGCTCTTCCATAGACAGGCTATGCAGTGTCACACTGAGACAGGCGGGATTCTGCAGCGGAAAGATACGCTGCAAAATTCAGCCTGATTTAACTTGTGTGAACATACCCTTACTGGAGACAAGAGTATTGCTGTTTCTGAAAGAAAGTGGCCATGTTTCTGTAGCGCTTTAAATACAGCTGTGATGTAATAGTACATTCAACC
This sequence comes from Dendropsophus ebraccatus, assembly GCF_027789765.1. NCBI lineage: Eukaryota > Metazoa > Chordata > Amphibia > Anura > Hylidae > Dendropsophus > Dendropsophus ebraccatus. The sequence goes on from NC_091463.1 coordinate 76,770,712, forward strand.
TGAAGACAGGTCTGATGTTTTTGAAGAAAGCCGCAATGTATTTTCTGATTTTGGACAACCCCTTAACTTTTTTAAGTATACTTGAAAATAAACAAAGCATGGTTCTCTTTTATGTTATCAGGGTATGGATGTCTTGCCAGTGCTGACCACCGTCTTACGAGATCCAACACAATTTGAAACACCCAACGAATTTAACATCAAGCACTTCTTGGACGACAGCGGAAAGTTTAAGAAAAATAATGGTTTTATGCCATTTGCAGCAGGTAAAATGCATCATAATAGTAGTATTTGGCTTTTATGGCATTGTGGATTTTCTCATCAGGTATTAAGACTTGCAAAAACAATCAATCCCCTAAAAATGTTTGTCAGGGTTCTAAATCAAACTTAGGCACCCAGTTCTAGTTTAACATACACACTTGCAAGAAACGACATATGTTTTTATTTTATTTTATTTAATTGTTCTTTTTTTTTTTTTTTTACCAGGAAAAAGAGCATGTGTCGGTGAAGGTCTGGTCCGCATGGAACTTTTTATCTTTTTCGCCACTATCCTGCAAAAGTTCAAACTGAAGTCAGTTGTAGACCCAAAGGATCTTAATATCTCTCCAACTGAATGTGGCATAGAAAGCATCCCGCCATCTCACCAAGTTATCTTCATTCCTCGAGAGTAAAAGGAGCTTTTAGATTCTAATATTAAGTGTCTTATAGAAGATTTCCAGGATAACACTATTAATAAGCTGTCCACCAGATAGGCTATCAAAGTTTATCATTGAGGTGCCGTCCCCCGGGACCCCCACTTACCAGCTGTGTGGCATGAATACTAACTGACAATAATTTCTGAATTAGTGCAGCCTCCGCTCCTCTTTCCCACAATAAGGGCTAAGGCCTCAGGACCTGGTGCCGCCACTACACAGAGTACAGAACCAAACCCTCCTGGCCCTATTCTCAATGTGTTCAAGGCAATGAACAGCTGTTTGTTTGTTTTTTCCTGGAAAAACGCCTTCACACCTACCGTATTGCAGCAGAAAATCCGCTGCGGATCCGCAGCAGATCCGCAGCAGATTTAACTAAATGAATGAACACAGCATTAAATATGCACTGTCAAATCCGCTGCGGATTTGTAAGTGCGGATTTGATGCTGTGTTCATTCATTTAGTTAAATCTGCTGCGGATCCGCAGCGGATTTTCTGCTGCGATACGGTAGGTGTGAAGGCACCCTAAGGATTTGATTTGATATTATTAGTAGAGATGAGTGAACCTGGAGCATGTTCGAGTCCATCCGAACCCGAACGTTCGGCATTTGATTAGTGGTGGCTGCTGAAGTTGGATAAAGCCCTAAGGATATGTGGAAATCATGGATATAGTCATTGGCTGTATCCATGTTTTCCAGACAACCTTAGAGCTTTATCCAAGTTCAGCAGCCACAGCTAATCAAATGCCGAATGTTCGCTCATCTCTAATTATTAGTTATTATGAGTTAGTGCCCAACTTATATAATCGCGTGATATTTTGTAATGCTTTCTGTTATATGATGACTGTCAAAGACCAACAACCTAAAAAACATTAAAGACCTGGATTTTTTGCGTATACATAGTCTCTAGAATTTTTTGCACAATATTATATCTTCTATTAAGGGGGTTGTCACACAAAGATATCTCAAAACAGTCATCCCTGGAAATCAGTCGAGCCCCAGGGGTCTTGCTCATAGAATGGGCTGCACTTAATGTATGGTACATTTTTTGCAGCTACCTGTAATGCACAAGTGGCATGGAGCGCCATTGTACAGGGATATAACAACAGTCATAGGATTCTTGGACGTCCTGGAACATATATCCCCATCAACCAAAAAGTGATTGCTTTCCTAGCAATATTCTGTATGATAGGAAAACACTATTTAAATATAAACTTCCACCTGCCTGGCTATGTATAGGAGGGATGAAAGAATGAACAGAGGAAACTCTTCTGGTCCTGGAAAAGTGGTGATCAATAAACCCTCGATGCAGATGTTTATAGAGAATAGGTTAGATCTTAGGTTAGGGCTACATGGAGATTTGTGGTTGTGCCCCACTGCTGCATTGGTTTCCTATGGCCATTGGACTCATCTCCGTTCATTTGCGTATTGATTGTGGTATCCCACCACGGGTGTTCTTTGTCTCTCGTTTGCACCTCTCAAAAAAGCAGCTTACTTCAGGTTAAGTAGTGAGGAAGTGCACTTTGAGGTTTCACCGCTAGATGTCAGTATTACACATTACTATGTATTGCACAGCTGAAGTTAGCAATGGGCTACTGTTTTATGTGTACCATGTGCTTTTACTGACCTATAGGAAATGCTCTCTACTTATAGCCTATCTCTTTCTTTCTTTCTGCACACATTAATTTCCATCACTCACAGAGTACATTACTTAGCCCCTGCAGGAAGTCACTTGGTGGGAGGAGGTGTAGCATCAGTTCTGACCCAGATTTTCGTGGGAGAAGAAAACAGAGCAAACGTATCTGCTGTAGCCAAGCCAGGGCCTGGTTCTGCCCTGAGTTCAGTTCAGTCTGGTCTAAGACACGTGTGGTTAGATGCGGCTAGAGACAACCAGTTCTTTCAGTACTCCTACTATATCTATTATGCAGTGCTAAACACCACAAGAGAGAAGAGTCTGGGAACATCCTAGCCCATGCCAAGAATCAGTCTAAAAAGTGCAGGGCAGTATCCTGATACAAAAGAGGAACTAGCCTGGATAGGACAAAGCTACCAGGAGGTCTACGTATCCTATCTCGCAGTGCAGGTAACTGAGACAGCCCCGGACACTAAGCTTCACTTAGGTAACCACGACTGGGGCTTCTATCACCCTAGGAGGACAAGTCACTCGACACTGTAGGGCAAAATGTGGTCAGACTAAAGTCTATACATGGGTACAAGTAAACTCCTCACTCTACAAGTAGTCTCTCAAGTTCTGTCAGAGTACACTGCTACAGGGACACCCTTGACAAACTCCTCTCCTTTACGCTACTCTACTCTACTTTCAATTGTTCAAGCACTGCTACAACTACATCTACTTTACTCTACTTCTTCAAGCATCTTCTCAGCACAAATGAGTTCCAGCACTAAAGTCTGTGTAAAGATTTATCTGTTTGCTGCAAAAGAGTATTGTACAATCAAGAGACTGCACAGTAAAGCTGTTGTGTTTTTGTATCACTGGGACTCAGTCATCCTGCCCGCCATGACAGGTTGCCTTTAAAGAGGTTGTCCAGAATAAACTGAAAATCTACTACTCTGCCGGGGTTGCAGGGGACACAAGACTGCGGTATACTTATATGTTCCACTCCGCCACAGCTCCTGGTTCCTGGGTCTCCCGATGTCTGCAACTGGCATTGTTTTGACAACATCCAGTGATGTGCTGCTTCCACAGGAAATAGCTGCACACTATAATATATACTGTGCCTCCCACTATGCTGAGCGACCATTGCCTGTGGGAGCGGTACATCAGCGGATAAGGACAATTTCTCGAACTCAATATATAATCACCACATATTAACAAAACCTTCAATAAGTTGCATTTCACATTACAGCATAGACACATACAGCATAAACAATAAGAGTATCCTACTATCACCCCCACCCCACCGAACCCCCCCCCCTGGTTGATAATCTTGTACTATTCATTTCAAGATACTGTATGTTGATCGAAAAGGTTAAAGATAACAAATCCGTATGCGTTAATGTGTTAATGGATATAAGTTTTATACACAATAAAAAATGTATGCTCAATCAATGTAGCAATGTCTCCTGATATTAAAACACAATGAAGTGAAAAAATATGTGGTCAGCTCACCTCCACTTGGTACTAGATGACTTGTGATCCCGCAATGGATATGGGAGGGTGCACGGAAGATTCAACGGCGGCCAGCCGTTCAGGTAGGTAACACGAATCCAAGTGAAATGGGGAAATCCAGCACTCCAGGAAAAACAGTTTTCAGCTAAAACGATACTTTATTTTCCATATTGGTTAAAAACTTTTTCTCTCCCAAGGAGAGACCCTTCACCAACCGGTTTCACGCTCGTGGCGCTTAATCATGGTATGTCTGGACGAGTAGATCTACCCCATTTAAAACCACATGAATTACCATATTGATTACCACCTGAGGTCAGTGACATCACATCCTGGGTGGACGCTGGTCACATGATTCTAGGATGTAAACAAAGTAAAATGACACACATATTTTCAAACACTAGTCCCGTAAACGTCAATAACAGTACAACTCCCCTTCATTGTAAATAATGATATAAGAGATCGTTTTTAAAATTAAGTCCTAACGGTCGCCGAGTGTTGAGTTTGAAGATGCTTTCTGCCTCGGCGTGTAGTAACTTGCTTCGCCAGTCTCCGCCTCGGATTGGTTTTGGGATCCTTCTTATTCCAAAATAGCGAAAGGAGGATATGTCTCCTCCATGTGCCTCCAAGAAATGTTTGGCTGCGCCAGATCCTGTATTACCAAATTTTTTGGCGTCGCACATGTGTTCCTTTATGCGAGTTCGTAATTTTCTTTTCGTGCAGCCTACGTACAGTAGTTGGCATTCTATGCATTCAATGATATATACTACATATTGGCTGTTGCAATTTATGTAATCTGTGATTTTATACGTTTTTGTCTTTTGGCTATCCATGTAGTATTGTGTTTTCATTGTATATTTGCATGTGCTGCACCTCGAGTGTCCACATCTGTAATTTCCTACAGTTTTCTCCAAATTGTCATCTGCTACATGTTTGATCATGCTGGGGGACAAAATGTCACGCAAAGATTTTCCTCTCCTTGGCACGCACCTATAGCCTTCGTCCAGTATCTCTGACAAGATGGCGTCTTGGCGCAAAATAGGTAAGTGTTTGTCCAGAATTTTGGTTATTTGTGAGAATTGGGGTGAGTATTTGGTGGAGAAAGTTACATTTACTGTGGATTTTTCCTCTCCTTTTTTATTTTTATTTTTATTTTCTTTACTCCTTGTATTTTGTGGGCTCAAATAGTCCTCTCTTTTTTTCTTTTGTACTATCTTTTTTGCTCTTTTAAGAACTTTATTGTCATAGCCTCTTGTCTGTAATCTTTCCATGGCTATGTTAATTTGTGTGTCATAATCATGTGCTTCCGAACATAGTCTTTTTATTCTAGTGAATTCCCCCACTGGTATGGCTCTAATAGTATGAGCCGGGTGCTCACTGTTTGCGTGTAGGATAGAATTACCATCCGTCGGTTTCCTGTACAGAGATGTCTGCACTGTGCCCCTCTCTTGAGACCCAATCAGTGAGATGTCCAAGAATGAGATATGACTTTGCTGCAAATTATATGTAAAACGTAAATTGTTGGTGTTGTCATTAATGTATGTAACAAATCTCTGTGCTTCCTCTGAATTACCACTCCAAACCAATAACAAGTCGTCAATAAATCTTCCGTACCAAATAATACATTGTCGAAAAGGGTTGGATACTGAAAAAATGAAGTTCTCCTCCCACCATGACATATACAATCCTGCCAGGGTGGGGGAGAACTTCGCGCCCATCGGGGCTCCTTTGACCTGTAAATAATATTCATTCTTAAATAGAAAAAAATTGTGTTTTAATAAATAGTCGGTCACTTGCAATATATATTCCCTTAATTCACAACTGTATGTACTGTATTTGTACAGGTGATGTGCTAAAGCTGTTATGGCCTGGTCATGTGGTATGGAGGGGTACAGTGCAGTGACATCACAACTCAACCATTTATACGTGTTCACCCATTGGAAGTTGTTGAATGCGCTAAGGACACTGCTGCTATCCTTCAGATATCCCGGTACCCTTTTGGCCAGTGGTTGTAATAGTTCGTCTAACCACTGGCACATCCTCTCGTTTAGGGAGGCCACGCCTGATATGATAGGGCGTAGAGGGGGAGGAAATACCCCCTTGTGGATCTTCGGGAGACCATATATTATGGGGGTGGTTGGAGAAGCTGGTACCAAATAGTCTGCTTGTGACTCTTTAATAATACCTAAATGCACCCCTTCATTTACCAGATCTCCTAATTTACCCCTAAGTGCTCCTGTCGGATCTCCCTGTAATTTTTTATAGGTGTTAGCATCGTGCAAGATGTTTAATATGCCTTCTTCATAGACATTACTATCTAATATGACAATTTTACCTCCCTTGTCCGCCATCCGTATATTAATTTTTTTATTGTTTTTTAGTTCTTGTATGGCTATTTTTTCCTTCCAGGAGATGTTGGGTTTCTTGTTTTGTTGTTTTGTTGTTTCGTACAATTTTATAAGTTCCCTCTCCATGGTGAACTGGAAGTTGTCCAAGGCTTCAACGCGTGATTTTAAGGGATAGTATGCAGCATTTTTAGTGTTAATATTCGTGCAATGTATATCTTCCCTTGTGCACGAGCTTCCTTCATATTCCAACTCCATGATCTGTAGTAGGTCAGTTTGTTCACTAAAAAGTAATTCACTGAATTCATTATATAAATCGCTATCCTGTCTATTGAAAGACACAATGTCATGTTGTTTACTTTTTTGGTGAAAGAAATGTCTCTTAAGGGTTAACAACCTGGAGAATCGGTTCACGTCCATAAGCGTCTGAAAGAGATCAAATTGTTCTGTTGGTACAAACGTGAGGCCCCTTGATAATACACTAATTTGGTCCTTCGTGAGTATAGTAGAGGATAGATTTATGATGTTGTTTAACCCTTCTTCTCCTGTTTCCTTTTGTTCTGAGGCGTTTTTCTTGTTATCTTTGGATGTATTCACATTTTGTTGCGTGCGGGGTTGCGTTTTGTTGCGTTTTTGGTGCTTTTTCCCCGCACGCCTGATGCGTTTTTTGTTGTTGTTGTGTTATGTTGTAACTCATTATCCGTGTCTAGATCCGTATCCTCTTCATGTGCACCCTCCTGTTTGTTGGTTTTTCCTCTATTTTGTGTTTTTTTATTATTATTATATACTTTAGTTTGTTGTGAATTTGTGGAAGTTCCTTCTCCTTCTGAGGAATCTGTAGTTTCCACCACCGAGAAACTGACATGATTTTTGTCCTTACGTTTGCCGGTTTTGTCTTTTTTTAGAATGGAGCGAGGTGTGCGAGGTCGGGAATATTTCCAGGTATACACTTGGTCCAAAGAATAGTCCGTATTGTCCCTTTTGAACTTCGAGGTTTTAACAGAAATAATGTGCTGTTCTAATTCATTTATTTTTTGTTGTGTTTTATTGCTCAACTCACTATACTCCGGTGTGTTGTTATAAGCTTGTAGGGAATTTTTGGTTTCTTCTAACTCCTGTTTTATTTTCTCCAATTTTATTTTTTCATGTTTAATGATTAGATTAATGAGTTTGAAGGAAAAATCCGTGAGGGCTTGTTCCCATTCAGCTTCAAATTCATCAGATAACACTGTTGAAGGGTTTTTGTATATACGGAGTCCGCGTGGGATCATGCTTTTTTCCAAATACGTGGATAAAGTATTAGAATCCCACCATAAACGCAGTTCCTGTGAGCGCAACTTTTCCCATTGTGTGAACAACGTTCTACACTCCGGATTTTCATTCAGCACTGTTTCAAACACGTGTGTTAGTTTAGATCTTCTTTCCTCTTGTGTGTCACTCAAGTCAAAATTACAAATTGGATCCTGGTTCGGGGTAGTTTCCTGTGTGTTGGCTGTTAACTGAGACATTGTGGCGATATCTGTGTGTCAGGTAAAAAACAAGATTTTATCAAGGAATTCTTGGTATTTTGGAGGAACGTTTTAGTATTATGTTGAAGAAAGAAAAAAGTAAATAGTAAAACCGGAAAGTATTCCTACACTTTTTCCTATTAGTAGAATTTTATTCATGGGTACAAGTCGCTGGTTTAAAAGGTGGAGATGCATCTCAATGTGAACGAACATCCGTTTGGAAAAAACATTTTTTGTATATGTATATATATTTTTAAAGTCCTTTCACATTCATGTGCATATATGTCACATTCCTATTTGGTCTGAGTGCATATCCTTATTAATTTGAGGGAGACACGTCCACAAAAAAATGGCCAATGTATAGCAAAACACAATGAAGTGAAAAAATATGTGGTCAGCTCACCTCCACTTGGTACTAGATGACTTGTGATCCCGCAATGGATATGGGAGGGTGCACGGAAGATTCAACGGCGGCCAGCCGTTCAGGTAGGTAACACGAATCCAAGTGAAATGGGGAAATCCAGCACTCCAGGAAAAACAGTTTTCAGCTAAAACGATACTTTATTTTCCATATTGGTTAAAAACTTTTTCTCTCCCAAGGAGAGACCCTTCACCAACCGGTTTCACGCTCGTGGCGCTTAATCATGGTATGTCCGGACGAGTAGATCTACCCCATTTAAAACCACATGAATTACCATATTGATTACCACCTGAGGTCAGTGACATCACATCCTGGGTGGACGCTGGTCACATGATTCTAGGATGTAAACAAAGTAAAATGACACACATATTTTCCGGACATACCATGATTAAGCGCCACGAGCGTGAAACCGGTTGGTGAAGGGTCTCTCCTTGGGAGAGAAAAAGTTTTTAACCAATATGGAAAATAAAGTATCGTTTTAGCTGAAAACTGTTTTTCCTGGAGTGCTGGATTTCCCCATTTCACTTGGATTCGTGTCTCCTGATATTAGCCTGTTAAGCCTATTAGATGTGTTGTAGTCTGGCTCTAGTATAAGGGCACTTTGTTATAATGGTAAGGTGGCTTTTTTTTTTCATATTGGGACTGGTTTATTTTACTTGGGAACAGAGGGTTGAATATTCCTGCTATGTACTAATAATATCTGGTTCCAATTTTGTCCTTAGAAAATGTTTCCTCAGAGTCGTCTAGCTTGGCTGGAAACATAATTTATACCGGCTTTAAAACAAATTAAATGTTCTGACTGTTTTCTCTCTTACATTGTCACTTGTCCAAGTCAACTGTTATAGTAAGATTAAATGATTGTTTTGTTCATTTATATAGCACTGACATATTCCACAGCACTGTATAGAGGTCATCACGTTGGTCCCTTTCCTCCATTGGGAGGTGTCACAGTCTATCCTCAGTAAGTGGTGGCGCAAACAAGAGTACACAGAGGTACCCGACACAAACACAGGGAGAACATAAAACCTCAATACCAGTGGCGTAGCTACTATGAAGGCAGGGAAAGCGACTGCTATGGGGCCCCTGCAGGAAGGGGGCCCGAGGAAGCCTGCTCTGCCTTCATGGTAGGTACTGTATGCCACTGACAGCCAACCACTGTACCCCATTCTCCCAGGGGTTCAGAGAGGAAGAGGGACCCGCCACTGCACTGTTCAGCCCCCTCACTGTAGTGCCGGGTGAGCGGGCTGAACATCAAAAGGAGAGGAACAGAAGAGCAGGACCTGCCAGGTCCTGCATGGCACAGAAGAGGGACAAAGGACCTTATGATCACATGACACAAAGGTCCTCAACACTTCTATGTGAAGATCAGCCCGGACTACAGGAGGAGGAGGGGGGAAGCCTGGGAGCTGTAAGTGCTGTGTATGTGTGTCAGTGAGTGTGTGTATCTATGGGTATATATGTATATGTTAGTATGTGTATGTATCTGTGGCTATATATATATATATATATATATATATATATATATATATATATATAGTCTGTAACACTGGTGTATATGTGTGTCTGTGTGTATGTCAGTAGTGTCTCAAGTTATTGACAGGTTTGCTCCCAAAGATGTTCTGCGGCAGCTTCTATTAATGCTGGGCTCTAATAAAAGAACCCACCACTAATATCTGCTGCATTTTCTTTTATTTCTGGTTGAGTATTTCTTATTACACTGAGATGATTTCCCTGTGTACAGTCTACTCATGGAGTATACATCAGCACTAGTGTAATCACATTACAGCGTATATATGTGTGTATGTCAGTGGCGTATCTGTATATATGTTAATGGTGCCTCAGTGTGTGTGTGTGTATATATATATATGTGCGTCATTGTCTGTGTTTGGCGGGGGGGGGGGGTTAGGGGAGCGTACAGGATTCATGGGGCTCCGTACAGTTTTTTGCTATGGGGCCCCATGAATCCTAGCTACGCCCCTGCTCAATACAGATGTTGCCCTGATCCCACCTGAGTTCAGGACGCCTGAACCTCAAAGAATGATAGGCTTCATTGTGCCAAGGAAAATCGGCATCCTCCTCAACTATACTTGTTGGCGCTCACCCGCCTGGCAAGCAATAAGGGAGAAAATATGTTGTTTTTTTATACAAAAATTTTGGCGGAAATATATTGATATACTGTACATATACCACAAATAGTCATTTTGTTTTTGTAAAAAGGAAATAAAAAATGAGAGTTGAAGAGATTTTGAGTAATAAATTGAAGAGGCACAATAAAAACCTATGGCGGAGATTTAACAAACTGGCGTAAAGTAGAACTGGCTCAGTTGCCCCTAGCAACGAATAAGATGTTACCTTTCATTTTCCAAAGAGTTTGTGAGGAAAGAATCTGATTAGTTGCTAGGGGCAACTGAGACAATTCTACTTTACACCAGTTTGATAACTCTTCCTCCTGTGTGTGTGTGTGTGTGTTTATATGCAAAAGATTAGCCAGTGCATTTACACGTTCCGTGAAGTTGTGGATGCAAATCGAATGTAAACGCGAACGGTTTTGCATGGATTAAGGAGATAGCTAGTGGACTGCATTCGCGGACCTGGAAAAACACTACATGTGTGAATGCAGCCTTAAAGAGGTGCTCCAGCGAAAAGCTTTTTCCCAGTAATTGAAACACATTACAAAGTTATATAACTTTGTAATATGCTTCAATCACCTATCTGCCCCCCTTCCCGATCTTTTCCCCCTCAACCCCCCACCAGGAAGTGAAGTAAACTCATTCTTACCTTATGACTGTTGTCCCCAGGCTGCTCTGTGGCAGCCATTTTGTGACAATGACATAATCAAGAGCGAGGCGGGTCTAAGCCCGACTCACTTTGTCAGATGACACAGGTTGCTCAGCTCTGATTGGCTGAGCAAGATGTGAGATCTAACAGTTTTACAGAGTCAGTTAGACATCACAGGAGACAAAGTGCATCATGAGAAATCCCAAACCAGGAAATAAAGAAAAAATGAAGACACCAACTGAAGCTTCAGGGACCTGCAAACAGCGGGAAATTCAAATGGAGACAGACTCAGGAGGGATGATAAGTAGGAAAACTATGTTTATGATTGATTGGGGGGGGGGGGGGGTTGTTTGTTTTTTTTATCAGCGCTGGAGTACCCCTTTAATCTTGTATAAAGTATGTTTCCAATGGAACAAGCACTTTGATGACAATGATTCCCCGTAGAATGATATATCTTTTTCTATTTTCCCTCTGGAAGTAGGAAACGTGCCTCTCTAGTGCCGCCTGTAGGCATTTAAGGGCCTATTACACGGGTCGTCAGAGGAGCAAACGAGCGCTCTCAGCGCTCTTTTGCTCCTCGTTCCCCGCTTGCTGCCGCCGCTATTCAACGCGGCCGCAGCGAGCGGGTGAGTGCGGGAGGGGGCGGCGTGGACCTGCGGGGGGGCTGCCCGGGTGATCGCTGATCGTCCGGGCAGCCCATAGGATATAGCAGCGTCTGCAGCCGACGCTTCTATTCAACGGAGCGACGCCAGCAGATCGCTGCTATATCAGTCGCTTGTTTTTCAACATGTTGAAAAACAAGCGACTGCAACGATCAGCCAACATGAACAATGTCGGCTGATCGTTGCACTCTATTCCACGGGACGATTATCATCCGTAGCGGCCGATACCGGCCGAATACGGACGATAATCGTTCCGTGGAATAGGGCCTTTACCCTGCAGTCAGTGTGCCTCAGTCACACATTATGCTGTAGTAACACCACCACTTTAATATTCTAACCACAATTTCCTATATCTTATTTAGTTTGGAATTCTTGGAATCTTTAAAAGCTGAGAGGAACACTCCCATAGATCCCCAGTACAGGGCCTCATGTATTCTTTCATCTATACACATCAATAAGAAGCTTTGCAAACACAAGTGGTGTGTAAAACAAAAGGTTCTTAAGCTACTTCATTGTGCCAGCTCTGGGAAAGGAAGACTGGAATCAGAGAAGGAAAGTTTTAAAACTACGGCACCGATATACTACCAATATGACGGTAACACCAATATACTACCAATATACAAGCTTCTTATGCATTTCCACAATATTAAATGGGATCATTATTGGGAAACTGTTGGCTAAAAGACACCTCAAACACCTCACATGGTTATGTAGTACTAAAGGTCCCTGGCCACGCCTCTATGACACTTTGGAAAGTCTTATTTGCTACTGTGCTTGCAGAGCTAGTTAACTATGTAAACAGTTTGAGATGCGTTTTCCAGCTGACAGTTTCCCTTTAATTTATAGTGAATCTTCACAGTTTAGCACAAAAATTTGCCCTGATTTATTTCTTGATAAATCTTTATAGTAGATAGAGCTTTGTTTACCCGGTGCGTAGCTCTAAATCCCCTGCATAGACAAAGAATGAGAAATTGATGTCTGCCTACAGCCACCACTAGGGGGAGCTTAAGAGCATTGTAATTAATGAATAAACAGTATTCAGTAAGCTCCTTGGCTTTCTCTAGAGGTGGCCGAGGGAGACTCCTAACTCTTAAACAGAACAGCTGCCAAAATATACTAAGAAAAAAGTCATCATAGAATTTTTAACTTTTTTAAAGTAAACAAAATAGTGTTTAACCCTTTAAGGTCTGAGCCAATTTTCATTTTTGCACTTTCGTTTTTTTCCTCCTCGTGTTTAAAAGGCCATAGCGCTTTTATTTTTTCACCTACAGACCCACATGGGCCGTTATGTTTGGCGTCACTAATTGTACTTTGCAATGACAGACTTAATTGTTGCATAAAATATGCTGCAAAACCAGAAAAAATTTATATGTGTGGTGAAAATGAAAATAAAACACAATTTTATTAGATTGGGGAGGGGGGGGGGTTGTGTTTACGCCATTTGCCCTAGGGTAAAACTGACACGTTATATATGTTCCTCATGTCAGTATGATTACAATGATATGTAACTTTAATAACTTTTATTTTATTTGACAGCTTTTAAAAAATTAATGTCTTTTAAAAAAAATTAAATGTTCCTTAAAAATTGCTCTATTACCATCCTTATAGCGCTTTTATCCTTTGGTGTATGGGGCTGTGTGAGGTGTCATTTTTTGCGCCATGATCTGTATTTTCTATCGGTACCTTGATTGCTTATATGCGATTTTTTGATCACTTTTTATTACAATTTTCCTAGATTTTAAGCGACCAAGAATCCACAATTTTGCACTTTGGTGGGTTTTTGCCCTTACGCCGTTTACCGTGCAAGATCAGGAATGTGATAGTTTACTATTTCAGGAGATTACGGCCGCGGCGATACCAAATATGTTTATTTATTTTTATTTATTAAATGGGAAAAGGGGGGTGTTTTGGACTTTTATTAGGGGAGGGGATTTTTTTTTATCAAAACACTTTTTTAAAAACATTCACATTAATTAGAAGCCCCCTGGGGGACTCCTACAGTGATTTGCAATAAATTAGAATGTCAACAAAAAGTAATTTTTTTTCCTAGTAATTTAATTCAAAAAGTGACCTCATATACAGTATTCTACAGTCATTACATACGGAGTGAACTTTTTCAACCATTTATTTCTGTTAAATTTGATGATAATGGATTATAGCCAGAAAAACCCAAAAGTCAGTATTTCAGAAAATTAGAATAATTAACCCAAAACACCTGCAGTGGCTACCTAAGCTTTATAAAAGGTCCCTTAGTCTGGTTCAATATGCAACACAATCATGGGGAAGACTGCTGACTTGACAGATGTCCAGAAGGCAGTCATTCACACACTCCGCAAGGAGGGTAAGCCACAAAAGTTCATTGCTAAAGAAGCTGGCTGTATCAAAGCATATTAATGGAAAGTTGAGTGGAAGGAAAAAAGTGTGGTAGAAAAAGGTGCACAAGCAAGCGGGAAAACCGCAGTCTTAACAGGATTGTAAAAAAAATGCCATTCAAACATTTGGGAGAGATTCACAAAGAGTGGACTGCTGCTGGAGTCAGTGCTTCAAAAGCCACCACATCCAGACGTCTGCAGGACATGGGCTACAAGTATTGCATTCCATGTGTCAAGCCACTCCTGACTAGAGATGAGCGAACCGGCCAAGGACTGGAATCAGAAGCCAAGAGTTCAGGTTCATACGAACCCAAACCTCGGCCGGTTCACTCATCTCTACTCCTGACCAAAAAACAACGCCACAAGCGTCTTATCTGGGCCAAGGAAAAGAAGAACTGGACTGTTGATCAGTGGTCCAAGGTGCTGATTTCCGATTAAAATGTAAATTTTGCATTTCATTTGGAAATCAAGGTCCCAGAGTCTGGAAGAAGAGTGGAGAAGCTGTACACAATATAAGCTGCTTGAGGTCTAGTGGGAAGTTTCCACAATCAGTGATGGTTTGGGGAGCCATGTCATCTGCTGGTGGAGGTAGGTGTAGGTGTAGGTTCTGCTGATGTAGGTTAGTTTTCATCAACACCAAAGTCAACGTTGCCGTCTACCAGGAAATTTATGCTTCCCTGTGCTGAAAAGATTTTTGGAGATGGAATTTTCATCTTCCAGCAGGATTTGGCACCTGTCCACACGGTCAAAAGTACCAATACCTGGTTTACTAACCACAGCATCACTGAGCTTGATTGGCCAGCAAACTTGCCAGACCTTAACCCCAAAGAGAATTTATGGGGTATTGTCAAGAGGAAGATGAAAGACACCAGAGCCAACAATGCAGACGAGCTGAAGGCCGCTATCAAAGCAACCTGGGCTTCAATAACCCCTCTGCAATGCCATCAGCTGATCGCCTCCATGCCACATTGCCGCATTGATGCCCTTATTCATGCAAAAGGGGCCCTGACCAAGTATTGAGGGCGTTTACTGTACAGACTTTTCATTTGGTCGACATTTCTGTGTTAAAAACTTTTTTTTTCCAGTAGGTTTTATATAATATTGTAATTTTCTGAAATACTGACTTTTGGGGTTTTCTTGGCTGTAATCCATAATCATTAACTTTAACAGAAATAAACGCTTGAAAAAGTTTACTCTGTATGTAATGACTCTATAAAATATATGAGGTCACTTTTTGAATTGAATTGCTGAAAAAAAAAAACCTTTTTGTTGATATTCAAATTTATTGCAAACCATTGTATATACACAGTACTGATCTCCCATTTAAATGCTCTTATTAGCCGCGGTCCCGGGCTTCAGAAAGCACCCGGGTTCATGGCAGTTCGGGGGGGGGGGGGGTGGTCACGGCACGGCCCCTCTCTGAACTCCCCTAACAGCGCCATGACGTATGAGATACGTCATGGGTCGTTAAGGGAGTTAATGGACATTGAAGAATAATATTTATATTTTGTACTATATTTTGTACTGTTTTATGTGAAAAGCAAGTCCCCACCCAGCTCCATAAAGAGATTTTTTTTTTAAATAAAGTTACAAGTTTAATTAAAAAAAAAAGTTTCCATTGTGTCAAACTAGAAAAACTTAAAAAAGACTACATACATTTTATATCGCTGTAATTGTACTGAACCAGAGAATAAAAGTATAATGTTACATGGTAAAAAGTGTATATTTAACCCCTTCCCTTCAGTAACATGTATATATACATTCCTACTGCACATACCCCATGCAGTAGGAATGTATATATACTTTCCCTGTACTGATGGGGTTTCTGATTTGAGCGGGAGCGCTGCAGTGAGAGTGATCCCACTCACATCAGTGTCCGGGGCCGCAGGTAATGAGAGTCAGCTGTGATCCCGCAGCTAACTCTCATTAACCCCTTAAACGCCGTGATCTACAACGATCGCAGCGTTTAAGGTGCCGCAGTTGCGGGGGTCCTGATCGCATGTGCCGACAGGCAGGGGTAGGCTCCTTACCTGCGTCCTGTCGGATTCGCGATCTATGTGTAGAGTCTTCTCTCAGGCAGGCGCTATACATAGATCGCCGATAACACTGATCTATGCTATGCTATGGCATAGCATACATCAGTATATGCAATCTAATGATTGCATCTTTTACAGTAAAGAAAAGTGTAAAAAAAAAAAAGTGTAATAAATTGTTTTTTATAAAAGTATTTAAAAAACCCTTATACCCCCCCCCCCAATAAAAGTTTTAGAGACCCCCTTGCTCATTATAAAAATAAAAATAAATAAACATATTACATATCGTAGCCTGAGGAATTGTCCGATCTTTAAAAAAAAAACGCACCAGGATTGCTGATTTTATTAAATTATATATCACAAAAAATTAATGAAAAACGAATCAAAATGTTTTCTGTTACACCAATATGATATTAATAAAAACTAGAGATCTTGGCGCAAAAAATGACACCCCAACCAGCCCTGTAGGTGGAAGAATAAAAGTGCAATGGCTCTTAGAAGGCGGGGAGGAACATTGCATTAATTTGACCCGGACTTTTGTGCATCAAAACGGCTCTGTCTTGAAGGGGTTAAGATGTAAAAAATACAGACAAAAATCTAACATTTTCATTATACCCCTCCCCAATAAATAAATAAAAAAAGCATTTCTGCCTTTAGTATTTCGTCATTCCGTGTAGTAAAATCAAACCTTTGGAGTTGAGACCCAGTATAAGAGCAGCAGCGCCATCTGTCTACGATTCTAGTGAACTACAGAACAAAGTTTACATGCATTGCTAATTTGCTATTCTTTCTTTAAAGAGGTATTCCCATTGAAACTAATATAGTTATATTCTTAGGACTCTTCAAGTTAAATATTTTAGTAAATATGTTCATTTAGCACAGGGGTGGGGAACCTTTTCCATGTCGAGGGCCAGTCGGGCATTTATAAAATCATTCGAGGGCCGCATACCGTGCGCGGCAGTTAGTAGCGTGGGTTTGCAGCACCCAGGGCAAGGCAAGGTATTGTTCGCCTAGTGCCCCTGCTATTGTAGTTAACCCCCAGCCATGTCCCTGGTAGCCTAGTTAACCCCCCCAGCCATGTCCCTGGTAGCCTAGTTAACCCCCATCAGGCATGTCCCTGGTAGCCTAGTTAACCCCCATCAGGCATGTCCCTGGTAGCCTAGTTAACCCCCATCAGTCATGCCCCTGGTAGCCTAGTTAACCCCCATCAGTCATGTCCCTGGTGGACTAGTTAACCCCCATCAGTCATGTCCCTGGTAGCCTAGTAAACCCCCATCAGTCTTGTCCCTGGTAGCCTAGTTACCCCCCATCAGGCATGTCCCTGGTAGCCTAGTTAACCCCCATCAGGCATGTCCCTGGTGGCCTAGTTAACCCCCATCAGGCATGTCCCTGGTAGCCTAATTAACCCACATCAGTCATGTCCCTGGTAGCCTAGTTAACCCCCCATCAGGCCTGTCCCTGGTAGCCTAGTTAACCCCCATTAGTCATGTCCCTGGTGGCCTAGTTAACCCCCAACAGTCATGTCCCTGGTGGCCTAGCTAACCCCCATCAGGCCTGTCCCTGGTGGACCAGTTAACCCCCATCAGGCATGTCCCTGGTAGCCTAGTTAACCCACATCAGTCATGTCCCTGGTAGCCTAGTTAACCCTCATCAGGCATGTCCCTGGTGGCCTATTTAACCCCCATCAGGCATATCCCTGATAGCCTAGTTAACCCACATCAGTCATGTCCCTGGTAGCCTAGTTAATCCCTCAGTCATGTCCCTGGTAGCCTAGTTAACCCCCCATCAGGCATGTCCCTGGTAGCCTAGTTAACCCCCCATCAGGCCTGTCCCTGGTGGCCTAGTTAACCCCCATTAGTCATGTCCCTGGTGGCCTAGTTAACCCCCAACAGTCATGTCCCTGGTGGCCTAGTTAACCCCCAACAGTCATGTCCCTGGTAGCCTAGTTAACCCCCAACAGTCATGTCCCTGGTAGCCTAGTTAACCCCCAACAGTCATGTCCCTGGTGGACCAGTTAACCCCCAACAGTCATATGCCTGGTGGACCAGTTAACCCCCAACAGTCATGTCCCTGGTGGACCAGTTAACCCCCAACAGTCTTGTCCCTAGTAGCCTAGTTATCCCCCCCCCCCATCAGTCATGTCCCTAGTAGCCTAGTTATCCCCCCCCCCATCAGTCATGTCCCTGGTTGCCTAGTTATCCCCCCCCCCATCAGTCATGTCCCTGGTAGCCTAGTTATCCCCCCCCATCAGTCATGTCCCTGGTAGCCTAGTTATTCCCCCCCCCCCCATCAGTCATGTCCCTGGTAGCCTAGTTATCCCCCCCCACATCAGTCATGTCCCTGGTAGCCTAGTTATCCCCCCCCATCAGGCATGTCCCTGGTAGCCTATTTAACCCCCAAATAAAAAAAATAAACATCCCTCTCACCTTTCCTCCGTTCCCACGCTGTCCAGGTCCTCTTCTCTCCCAGGTCCTATGTGCCGGTCTTCTCCTGCAGGCGGCGCGCGATGAAATGACGTCATCGCGCACGGCCCGCAGGAGACTGAAGACACGCGCCGCTTTGGAGGAGGAAGGAGCCGACACAGACAGCACGGCAGCTGTCACAGAGGATGCTGTGTGCGCCGGCTCCTTCCTCCTCCAAAGCAGCGCGTGTCACAGGGGAGCCGCGGGCCGCGGGCCGCATCGGGAGGTCTCAGGGGCCGGATGCGGCCCGCGGGCCGGAGGTTCCCCACCCCTGATTTAGCAAATTTGCCTTCTTCTCCTTATATGCCGCTCTTTTTTTTTGCTCCCATTGTTTACAGCTCTTTGTCTTACCGACCACCACTTTGCTCTAAATGCTTTGGTCAGACTGATGTATGTATACCATAACTATATATATGGTTTTCAGGGCCTGTAGTCCTAAATGGAAATTTGCATATGAGAAAAAAAATAAGCAAATAAAAAATTTTTATGTGTTGAGAGGTCAAAGAGGCATTCTCAAGCTCATAAATGCAGCAAGCTGGAACACCTCCTTGCTCCCCCTCCCATTTCTGACTCTGCTTGGAGTTTAGCTTTCAGGTATCAATCAAGTTAAAGAAATAAATTATATGAAGTAATGATGGTTACATTTTATATTTGGGCTATGTTCACACTACGTAAAATAACGGCCGTTGTCCGCGCCGCAAAACTACGGCCGTTGTTTTGAGGTTCCCTATAATGACTGCAATGCAATGTAACTATGGCCTTTAAATTCACACTACGTATCAGATAACGGCCGTTGTTTATACGGCCCCGCGAAAAATGAACATGTCAATTATTTCCGTCCGGTAATACTGCAACAACGGCTGTGGATTTCAATGCGGCCGTGAACGTAAAACTTATATCTGTCAAATTAAACTTGATTTTGATGTAAAAAAAAATTCTGAATGGTTTCTCGGGCTGGGTGCAGTATTTAAAGTAAATGACCTCTTTCATCCCGTTTATAAACATGCTAGGAATCAAAATTAAACAACGGCCGTTGTTTCACGACTAGCCTGTACGATCGTAATTCTACGGCCGCAGTTTTGCTAGAAAAAGTCCGCCCGGTAAAAACAACGGCCGTTATTTAACGTAGTGTGAACATAGCCTTATAATATACATTACAATTAGAGATGAGCGAAGCGAATCTGACGAATTCTGATTTGCCGCAAATTGGGCATTAAATTTGCTTTGTATCAATTGGCAAATTCGCCAGATTCACTTTGCAAATTCACTAAACATGCCAGCTGCAATGGCAGCCACATATGTTAGCTTACAGAACTGTCTTTTGGTGTCAGCAAGGGATTATCCACAATCCCGTGCGCTCCGTCCAATAAGCTGCAAACCCCACTGTGATGTCAGCACCTCCCCCTCTATATAAGGTGATTGGCTTCCTGGAGGCGGAGAGGAGAAGAGGGTGGATTGTGGGTGGTTTTTTATGTAAGACCAGTGAAGCCATTGTCCAGTATACCAAGTAACTGGGTGACTGTTGTTCATTATAGGAAGTCACAGTGAACACAGTGTCCATCTTAATAACTTACTGGGAGGCCGTTTACCAATGTCCACTGCTGTTCTGGGAGAAAATAGATATTACGCCACTGATCCACCAACCACTACTGTCCATGGAGGAAATTGGATGATTGACAGGCTGATTGACATTTTCAAAAATTTACATTTTCCAATTGTGAAAATTGCTATTCTGTAATAGTCCCACTATTGTAGCTACTACAGTTTGCCTGTTTTATATTAAAAATTAGTTTCTATGTGATTCGCAAATATTCACAAACTTCATGAAATAAATTTCTGAGTGATTCGCTCTCAAATTCTTATTATATCACATTAAAGAACTTAATGATATCACAATAAAGAAAGAAGACTCACTGCTTAACGAGGGAAAGTTATACAGGTGAAGTAAGTAAATGATCCCAAAGTTGGACTGGCACAAACAGTATTACAGGATTCTTTGCTGGGATCACGCTCTGTTGTAATAATAAGCCAAAAATATGTAACCATACACTCCAGCAGGACCTGTGATCTTCTGCAGGGATATAAAATTCCAATTAACAAATTATCAGGTCAGCGAGTGTAGTATAAAATCAATCCAACATTATTTCGTTTTTTATATTTTAACTTGAAGTGTACCTGTAATTTCAGGTGACTTTTCCATCGAGATAAGCTGCCATTAGAGATTTGCAAAGTTTTCAAAAGTTTGGTTTGGCAGGTTTGTTGAATTTTAATGTAAAGTTTGGGTTTATCTGAACCAAGACTTAAGCGAACCGCACTAAAATAGTTAAACGATTGCAGGCATTTAGCTGTTTTATTGTGGTTCAAAAAAATTGCCTATGTATACTTACCTGTCCTTGCTTCCCCAGTGTCCTTCTTCTCCAGTGCCCAGTGTCCCTCACACCCTCACAGCCACCAAAATTATGTTTTGCCAATCACTGACTGAGATGGGATAGTGCAGTGGCCACTGATTGGCTGAGTAGCCTGTCCTGTCAGTCAGTGATTGACTGAGTGGGAGAGTCACAGGCCACTCAGTCAATCACTGGCTGACTGAGATATGAGAGGGGAGGGTGCTGTAGCATCGGTGACCAAAAGGAGGACATTAGGGGAGCGTGGACAAACACTTTTTTTTTATAGATGTGCAGCCATTATTTTTCCACCTTTCCAAACCTGTTCCACACTTCACAAAAAGTTAGGAATGAATCTCAGTTCGGGAAGTTCGGTTCGCTCATCTTTAGCTGCCATTTATGTGTACATGAGGAGCAGCACTATATCTGAAATTACATGTCTTATATATGGTATTTTTAGCAGAGTTCACAAGCTATATGTGTAATGTTCAGTTCTCATGTGGTGAATCGGTAGTAGTACACGGCCAGTGATGGTGGTTGTTGTAACGCTAGTCCAGCGCACAGCTGTGATGTTGGCACCTGCTTTGTGTATGGCCAGTTTGTACTGTTCCCCAAAATGGTTGGAGACCTTCTGGGTTGTGATGGGTCCCTTGGGCTGTTATCACGGTAGTCCTGAGGGGCAATTGACCCACCCGGACTATCGTTACCGCCACCCACAGAATGGGGAAAATTAACCCAAGGTGTGTGGCTAGTGTGTAAAGGTGCGGGTGCTGAGGAAAGGATCACTGAGTCCCGGTGATAGAAAAATAAAACAGCTTTATTGAACAGTCTCTTGAAAATACATTGCTAAGGACGTGTCAGCAGCGTCCTTAGCTCTGCACCACAACTGGGGCCGCACCACTTCCCGGGCAGGCGCTAAGCTGAGAGGAATCCTGGTTATGCTAACTGGCATGTGCACCTGCCAGTTAGCTTTTGTCAGATTCCGGAGTCAGTTCTGGGGCTGGGACTTCACCTCCTATATAAGCCTGTCCAGTCTCCTCCCTCCTTGCCTGCAATTGAGTATTTTGACCTAGCGTTTTCTGCATTGTATATCTGGTAATCTGACTTTTGTCTTTCTGGACTTTGACTACTCTCTCGGATTTGATTTCTGTACTGTGCCGCCCTCTTGTTATTGACTCGGAACCCTGATTTAGATTTATTGTGTTGTGTCTGTCTTGTTTTGTTTCGTGTTCACACTATATAGAATAAGGACCGTCAACCAGTTGTCCGCTGTCATTTAGGACTCTTGTGGCAATTAGGCAGGGACAGCAGGGCAGGTGCCAGTGTTAGGGCTGCACCTGTCCTTTGCCTTATTGCTCCCATATAGCCTGACAGTTACATGCAATTGAGTTGAGAGAAAAATCAACTTCCCAATTCCATACGCTGTGAACATTGCACCATGTTGTTCTAGAAAAAAAACAAAAATAGTTGTAGTTCATTGAAAATTTCATAACCTCAATTATAGAAGAAGAAAGAGACAGCGCCCCGGCGCTCATAGCGTAATGCTGCAGCAGATTGTATAATAAAGTAGCTAAGATTCGGTGTTGCTCATCTTTTGCGGCCGCGCTGCGAGCACGACACCGCCTGAAGCTTGATTTTTACAACTATTTGCCCGCTGCCCGTCCGGAGGTCCGAAGAATTCGGTGGAGAAAATAGAGCAAAAATCTCACTCATCTGAGGCACGATGTGTGATGTCTCCGGAGTTCAGGCGCAGAGCGGCTTTGCCATGGGTTGTAGTCCGATGGATGGAAGGAGTCATAGTGTAAAAATTATATACACCGTTATTGGAATGACGTAAAAAAACGATACGTTTCGAGGCATGTCAGATATTTATGTCAGAGGGTGTGGAAACACCCAGATTGGAATTTCCCGGGAACAGCTGTCATTGAGTGCATAATCAGCAGTACTTTCTATGAATTGACATCTAATAGAGTCAACTATGCACTATGAATTCACACAGGGCAGAAGCTACACCTACATTCAGAATATGGTAAAGGTTTTCATTAAAGATCGGTTTGGTATTAGGTAGGACTTGAACCCATGTGACACAGATTATGGGTTGTATACTTACCTTTGCACTACAGCCTTGCTCTGTTTTACCAAGAGGAAATTGACTGAGAAGTAGTTCCCAAGGGAGAGATATGATGTGCAGTTTGTAATTGTGAATCTTAAACTATTTTTATTTCTTTACTTTTATTTTTACAATACAATTAGTGTACATTTTAATTCCAATTTTATTGTCCCATCACATTTTTTAGGAGTAATACCATAATACCATTGTTATTACACTTTTACCACTATTCCCCTCCCAATAGAGAGTGTCACAAGAATGTATTTATAAAAAAATAATAATTTTAACAATTCCAAGTATAATTGTTTAAAAAAAAGCACCTACTGGTTGGGCCATAGGCACTTTCTACATAAGTAGGTTGGGAATTGACCTTGATATAGCTTCTGTAAAGAAAAAACATTAAAATAAAATGTAACTATGGACGCATTTCATATCATTTTATCATTTCAATTCAACAAGATCTTAGTGATACTGCATTAATGTTGTAATATACGGATATAGAACAATTGGTTCTGATAGTTTAATGAGAAAAAGAGATACCAAGCACTGCTGATTATGCACTCAATGACAACTGTTCCTGGAAAATTCCAATCTGGGTGTTTCCACACCCTCTGACATAAATATCTGACATGCCTCAAAACGTATTGTTTTTACGTCATTCCAATAATGGTGTATATAATTTTTACACTATGACTCCTTCCATCCATCGGACTACAACCCATGGCAAAGCCGCTCTGCGCCTGAACTCCAGAGACATCACACATCGTGCCTCAGATGAGTGAGATTTTTGCTCTACAACCTCAATGATATAACTCTAAAGATTCTAGGCATGCATGCTGTATCTACAAGATTTTCTTCTTTTTTTGTGGAGGTGACTTAGGAGCCAAATGAGTACCCCTAGGGTCTTTGCCTTATGGAGTCACAAACAACTAGTTAGATCTTATTGGGTGCAAAGATAACAACAATAACTATAAGTTCAAGCAGATAAAAATATAATAAAAAAGCCCAAATATCTATAGGAGATAATTGCATTCAGAGGTGCTTCTGGAGCCAGTCCCTTGTGGACTATTTCTTATGGGATAAATAACTGACTGGATCCAGCCTTCCCAGTCACCCAGAGCGCAGCGGCACAGACTTCAAAGACAGTCGACTGTTAAGTCGATTGCTGAGCTAACTAAATGCTTTGCGTCGTTAATCCATTAGATCTTTTTCATATGTTCTGGGAGAACAGTAAAGATCCCAATTAGGGATGGTCCGAACCTGGTTCGGACGGGGTTCGGACGAACCCGAACCATCTGCAATGATTACCACTGTCTGCCCGCTCCGTGCAGCGGGTGGATCCAGCGGGAGGAACGCCTGGAAAACTGGGATACAGTCATAGCCATAGGCTGTATCCCAGTTTTCCAGGCGGTCCTCCCGCTGTATCCGCCCGCTGCATGGAGCGGGCAGACAGCGGGAATTCAAAGCCGAGCGTTCGGGTTCAGCCGAACCCGAACCTCGGCGGGTTCGGGCCATCCCTAATTTCAATGTAATTAAAGATTAGGGTATGGTCAATATACACTAAAACTTCTTTAAAAGACCATCTCTATCAGGAGACCAACCCTTTACACAGATGTGGTTTCCTGTGTAGGGTTTTCCGTTTCATCATTCTATATTGCCAACTTTTTTGAGAAGACCTCCCTTCCAAAAGACCAGCGCTCTGTATATAATCAGTTCAAGCTTTTCATTTTACCACAGACTACTTAAGAGAAAAAGCTCTCCAAAACAAACAGAATGTTCTGCCAAGATGAAGGAATTGTTACTGTTGTTTGCAAAGAATTCAGCATGTCAGGGTTACATTAGCTAATGTTTCCCATATACAAATAAGTTGGCATATTTCACTGCATACAACAGTAATGATAAGTAATGAGCAAGTACTAAAATGCTCGGGTGCTCATTACTCAAAACGAATATCTCAAGTGCTCGTTTCGAGTAACGAACCCCATTGAAGTCAATGGGTGACTTGAGCATTTTGAGGCTGCCTAATGGCACCATTATGCCTAATTCTGGGCAACAGCCTGGACAGAGGGACAGCAATGCATTCTGGAACCTGTAGTACTGAGTACATCTGCTCAACCAGGAAATACAGAAACACATAACAGAACAAAAAAACACAAAACAAATGGATTTTTGGTAGTTTCAAAACTGGGATAGATAGGTAATAAATAATGGTATTTGCTTCTGCAGAAGTTTCTTTTTTTCTTGCCTCGATCCGGAGTTCCCCTTTAAGAAAAAATAAGAAAATATTAAATTAAGAAAAAAGTACAATATATCGATACATGGTGTCTTAGTAAGGGGTGGTGTGGTACATTAAAGTGCAAATGTTTGGGGGGGGAAAGCACACATCCTTCTAAACTATCAAAGTGGTAAAAGTGAACACATACTGTGCAATCAAACAACAACAACCAATGAAAAGTGAGATAAGTGCAGAACTTTAAACTTTTACAATGTGAACTATAAACCCATCAATAGTGACATCCCATTCCCTAGTTGACTAATGTGACAATTCTAAGTGCCAACTGGTTTAAGTGCTAACAAACAAGCATGAGCGTAGCTAGATAGATTTCTCTCTCATTACTGTGCAAACTTACAATATGTATATGTCTCAACAAATTAATCTGAAGGGTAACCATCATTTCCAAATTTCTGACATGTCACCAAACTTGTTAGGGTCCAAGTGCTGACCCTAACCCTACTTGCTTAATGGAAGGGGCAGAGGGCCCTCAGCAGAGTGCGGCATCTGTTCCTTTCTGATGATCACTTCCCGGATAGACAAACAGAAACAAAAAGGTGACGACCTGACCACCTCTGCCCTATTTTGGCAACTGTTGGGTGTAAGGAGGCTGACATGTCAATATGAAAGTTATAGTCACGCCAATCGTTCTATGAAGTGATAGTTACCCTCCTCTTTAAGGCACAAACAGCATTAACAAACTATTAACTTTGGCGGTGTATATCCTAAACGTCATTTTTGTCAACTCCATTTCCTCACTCTCCTCCTTACTTTGAGTTACATCCATGACAACAACCTCACTGTCTGACAACCGGGTCTCATCGTCATCATCAGACACCTCTTCCAACCCCGCTTGGAAGTCCCCACTCTCATCACCCAATGACTGCGTGAGCTGCATAGTTTGGGCATCAGGGCAGATCGACTGCTCTGGTTGCTCAGACTCAGGGAAGGGTCCAGAAAAGAGTTCCTGGGAGCATGGTGGTGGTGGTGGTGGTGGATCCCTTCTTTCCCTGGAGGGGCCAGGCTGTGGGGAAGGAGGCTGAGATAATGGAGCAAGGGTTCCAGTCCCTTGGGTAGCGTGGGCGGACTGCGTGGAAGACTGGGTGGTGGATAAGTTACTGGACACATTATCCACTATCCACGTGATCACCTGTTCACACTGCTGCGGTTTCAATATTGGTCTACCATGAGACCCCGTAAGTTGGGCAAAGAAGCTAGGGAGTGGACGTCTGCGGTGTGCCACTGCTACCTCCTCACCCTGCCCTGAACCACGGCCTCCTGGGGTTCACCATTTTATGGACACTGCTCAGTATGGAACTTAGATAGGCCTTGCGTATGAAATACAGAAATCAGGAAAAATACTTTTTTGGGGGGGGCTGTACGGTACAATCTGGTAGTGGCTGGACCTAGATACACACTGTGATACTCCCTTACAATGAGCAGTGAAGTTTTATAAAGGTGTACTACCAATCCCAGCAATACAGTGTAGTACCCACTAGTTTACGGGGGGCTGTATGGTACAATCTGGTAGTGGCTGGACCTAGATACACACTTTCTGACACCCCCTCACAATGAGCAGTGAAGTTTTATAAAGGTGTACTACAAATCCCAGCATTACATTGTAGTACGCACTAGTTTAGGGGGGGCTGTACGGTACTATCTGGTAGTGGCTGGACCCAGATACACACTGTGACACCCCCTCACAATGAGCAGTGAAGTTTTATAAAGGTGTACTACAAATCCCAGCAATACAGTGTAGTACCCACTAGTTTAGGTGGGGGCTGTACGATACAATCTGGTAGTGGCTGAACCTAGATACACACTCTCTGACACCCCCGTCCAATGAGCAGTGAAGTTCTATGCAGGTGTACTACAAATCCCAGCAATCCAATGTAGTACAGCAGCACCACCAGCCCCCAAATCAAAAAAGAGTACACTGAGCACTTTTTAGGAGTCTGTATGCAACACATAATGCCCCCTTTCTGCCAGCAGCCGATCACCACAGTGTGCTGCTGAAATCGTGGTAGTAGCACTGCAACTCCCAGCCAGCAGTCTGTAGTACTACTATTAAAAAACGCTTTTAAGCCCTAAAAAGGGCTGTTTGTTTGTATTGCTAGTATATACCCTGCCTACTGGATTGCTAAATCCTACACTGACACTCTCCCTGAAAAGTAGCAGCTCTGTCCCTAATCTCTCACAGCATGCGTCTGAAGCGAGCACTGCCGGCTGCGTGTTTTATATGGCAGGGTCATCTGATCTGGCCAACCAATCGCTGCTATTGACATGTATGGGTCTCACGTAGAGATGAGCGAACCAGGTTCGGGTTCGAGTCGATCCGAACCCGAACGTTCGTTATTTGATTAGCCGTGGCTGCTGAACTTGGATAAAGCTCTAAGGTTGTCTGGAAAACATGGATACAGCCAATGACTATATCCATGATTTCCACATAGCCTTAGGGCTTTATCCAAGTTCAGCAGCCACCGCTAATCAAATGCCGAAAGTTCGGGTTCGGACCGACTCAAGCATGCTCCAGGTTCCCTCATCTCTAGTCCCACGTGATCGCAGGATGTACCAAAGAGTCTCCTGCATGTTTATTGGCTGAGAAATAGCGCCCAAACTTACAGGAAACGGATGATGAGATTTTCTCGAGTATCGCGAGATGCTCGTCCGAGTAACGAGTACCCTAATACTCAATCAAGTACCAAGCTCGGACGAGCATGCTCGCTCATCACTAGTCATGATAGATTGTTTAACAGAATGGGATAAGTACTGTATACCTCGTGCATAGTTATGGGCGAATATGAATTAGCCCTAAAAAGAACTGTTGAGTTCTTAAGTTTTTTTCTCACAGAGGATGCCTGGTCACTTCAGGGTTAACATCCTGATTAGTGATGAGTGAGTACTAAAATGCTCGGGTGCTTGTTACTCGAGCCGAGTATTTCCCGATACTCGAGTGCTCGTTTCGAGTAACGAACCCCATTGAAGTCAATGGGTGACTTGAGCATTTTTTGAGGGGACTCAAGTTTGGTAGAGAAGGTCGTGTGAAAATCTGTCAACCTCAGAAATTGATGGAAACACAACAAAAAATGGAAAGGAAACAGCAGGGGCAGCATGTATGCATGCCTCTGAGGCTGCCTAATGGCACCATTATGCCTAATTCTGTGCAACAGCCTGGTTAAAACAGAGGTAGGCATAGGGACCACCTAAAAACTCAGCCTGACACAGCATGACATTGAGAACAAAGAGAACCATTAAAACAGAGCTAGCTTATCATGAACCACCCAAAAATTCAGCCTGACACAGCATACCGGTGAGGACAGAGTGAACAAGGTAGAAGCGGTAGCCAGTCAGCCTTCCAAAAATTATACCAGACCTAGCATGGCAGTGAGCTCACAGAGAACCATTAAAAGTGAGTGAGGAAGAAAGTGAGCCTCCCCAAAATTAGGCCAAACACTGCATGGCATGGAGGCCAGGCAGGATCAGCAGTAGCCAACATGGAGGCAAGGGCAGGCACACCAGTAGTCAACATGGATGCCAGTTAAAGGGGTAGTGCAGCGCTCAGCAATTATTCACAGAATAACACACATTACAAAGTTATACAACTTTGTAATGTATGTTATGTTAGTGAATCGCCCCCTTACCGTGATCTCCCCCCCCCCCCCGCAAGTGTACCCGAAAGTGTGGTGCGATATACATACCTGACGCGTGTCGACCCCCGTCTTCTGTCGATGCAATCTTCGGGAGGCCGTCTGACTCGCTGCAGCCGTCCCGCATGCCAGCCCCCCTCTGCAGCGTCATCAGCTGCTCAGCCGCGATTGGCTGAGCATAACTGTGCTCAGCCAATCGCAGCCGAGCAGCTGATGACACTTGTCGCGTCATCAGCTGCTCAGCCGCGATTGGCTG
This sequence comes from Dendropsophus ebraccatus, assembly GCF_027789765.1. NCBI lineage: Eukaryota > Metazoa > Chordata > Amphibia > Anura > Hylidae > Dendropsophus > Dendropsophus ebraccatus. The sequence continues at coordinate 76,799,777 of NC_091463.1, forward strand.
AGAATAACTGTACTTAGCCAATGGCGGCTGAGCACAGTTGTGGCGCGGCAGAGGGGGGCCGGCAGGAGCAGGTCGGCTGGCCTCCCGAAGATGACGTCTTTGAAGAAGATGGCGGACGGACACTGATCAGGTATGTATAGCGCACCACACTTCCTGGTACACGTGCGGGGGGGGGGGGGCACGGGAAGGGGGCGATTCACAGACATAACATACATTACAAAGTTGTATAACTTTGTAATGTGTGTTATTCTGTGAATAATTGCTGAGCGCCGCACTACCCCTTTAAGGCCCAGCAGTAGCCAACATGGAGGCAAGGGCAGGCACCTCAGTAGTCAGCAGTAGTCAACATGGATGCCAGTAAAGGCCCAGCAGTAGTCTACATGGATGCCAGTTAAGGCCCAGCATTAGCCAACATGGAGGCAAGGGCAGGCACATCAGAAGTCAGCAGTAGTCAACATGGATGCCAGTTAAGACCCAGCGGTAGCCAACATGGAGGCAAGGGCAGGCACCACAGTAGTCAGCAGTAGTCAACATGGATGCCAGTAAAGGCCCAGCAGTAGTCTACATGGATGCCAGTTAAGGCCCAGCAGTAGCCAACATGGAGGCAAGGGCAGGCACACCAGTAGTCAGTAGTAGTCAACATGGATGCCAGTTAAGGCCCAGCAGTAGCCAACATGGAGGCAAGGGTAGGCACCACAGTAGTCAGCAGTAGTCAACATGGATGCCAGTAAAGGCCCAGCAGTAGCCAACATGGAGGCAAGGGCAGCACGGTGGCTCAGTGGTTAGCACTGTGGCCTTGCAGCGCTGGAGTCCTGGGTTCAAAGATGACCAAGGACAACATCTGCAAAAAATTTGTATGTTCTCTGTGTTTGCGTGGGTTTCCTCCGGGTACTCCGGTTTCCTCCAAAACCCAAAAACATACAGATAGGTGAATCGCTGCGGAATCTGTGTGCAAATAATTAAAAAAAAAACAAAACAAAAAAACAAGGGCAGGCAGAGCAGTAGTCAACATGGATGCCAGTTAAGGCCCAGCAGCAGTCAACATGGATGCCAGTTAAGGCCCAGCAATAGTCAACATGGATGCCAGTTAAGGCCCAGCAAAAAGGAGGCAAGGGCAGGCCCAGCAGTAGTCAACATGGATGCCAGCAAAGGCCCAGCAGTAGTCAACATGGATGCCAGTTAAGGAGGCAAGGGCAGGCACACCTAGTGAGGCTCCCTAAAACTAGGCCAGACACTGCAGGGCCTTAAACACACAGAGAGCCATTTCAAGTGAGTGAGGAAGCTAGTGAGGCTCCCCAAAACTAGGTCAGACAAAGCATGCCAGACAAAGAGAGCCATTACAAGTGAGTCCACCCAAAAATTGGAGTGAGTCCAGGGGCTGGGATATGTAGTGGTCATGAACCCGGGTGCTGACAGCTAACTGGCTAGGCCAGTTGTCAGTCAGCACTCACCATCGAGGGTACACTTGACTCCTCTCGACCGGGGGTGGTGAGGCCCCGGCCACGGCTACACAAAAAAATAAAAATAAAACAGCAGGCTGGTTGGCGATCGGCGGGCCCCTGTCAACTAGTCCCGCTCCTCCCCAGACGTAGTGTGACGTCAGAGCATGGCAGTGAGGACACAGAGAACCATTAGGAGTGAGGAAGCAATTGAGCCTCCCAATAATTAGGCCAGACCCTGCATGGCGGAAGAAGACTTGTCAGTTGGCTGACAATTGTAGGAAGAGGAGGAGGAGGAGAGGAGATACCAAGAATCTTCATGTTCAGCTGCTTTCCCCGGGTGGACAGTTGGATTCAGGTGAAATCCAGGCTTTGTTCATTTTTATAAACGTCAGCCTGTCAGCGCTGTCAGTGGACATGCGGGTGCGCTTATCAGTGATGATGGCACGAGCTGCACTGAAGACCCGCTCTGACAACACGCTAGCGGCAGGGCAGGCCAGCACCTTCAAGGCCAGTTGGGGCCACGTATCCAGCTTTTAAACCCAGTTGTTGTAGGTAGCAGGGTGATCGGGAAGGACGGTGGTATGGTCAGCAAGGTATTCCCTCACGATCTTCCTGAAGGCTTCCCCCCTACTCTGTCTAGACTGGGGACGGTTGACATAGTCTTGCTGGGGTGCCATGAAACTGTCAAAGGCCTTGGACAGTGTTCCCCTGCCCCTTGACAAGCTGCCTGCTCAACCGCTCCTCTCCCCCGTTTTTTGGCCCACAGCACTTCGTCCTCTGGCGCTAGTGGTGTCAGATGGGAAGTACATTTTTAGCTTCTGCACCAGGGCCTGTTGATATTGATTCACTCTCATACTGCGTTCCTTGGCAGGAATGACAGTGCAAAAGTTCGGTTTCTACCAAGGGTCCAGGAGAGTGAACACCCAGTAATCTGTGTTGTCCAAAACCAGTAGTCAACATGGATGCCAGTTAAGGACCAGCAGTAGTCTACATGGATGCCAGTTAAGGACCAGCAACAATGATGCAAGGGCAGGCACACCAGTAGTCAACATGGATGACAGTTAAGGCCCAGCAGTAGTCCACATGGATGCCAGTTAAGGACCAGCAACAAGGATGCAAGGGCAGGCCCAGCAGTAGTCAACATGGATGCCAGTTAAGGCCCAGCAATAGTCCACATGGATACCAGTTAAGGACCAGCAACAAGGATGCAAGGGCAGGCCCAGCAGTAGTCCACATGGATGCCAGTTAAGGCCCAGCAGTAGTCTACATGGATGCCAGTTAAGGACCAGAAACAAGGTTGCAAGGGCAGGCACACCAGTAGTCAACATGGATGCCAGTTAAGGCCCAGTAGTAGTCCACATGGATGCCAGTTAAGGCCCAGCAGTAGTCAAAATGGATGCCAGTTAAGGCCCAGCAACAAGGATGCAAGGGCAGGCACACCAATAGTCAACATGGATGCCAGTTGACTTGCGGAAATGCGCACACATGCGGAGCACCTTGTTGAGCAAGTCAGCCACATTGGGGTAAGCTTTAAGGAACCGCAGCAACATAAGGTTGAAGACGTGGGCCAGACATGGTACATGTGTGAGGCTGCTGAGTTGCAGAGCCACCACCAGGTTCCGCCCCTTGTCACACGCAACCAAGCTCACTGCTAATTACACACGAACCCGGGTGCTGACAGCTAACTGGCTAGGCCAGCTGTCAGTGACCATCAAGGGTGCACCTGATGCCTCTCGACCGGGGGTTGTGAGGCCCTGATCACAGCTAGACCAAAAAAACGAAAATAAAACAGCTGGCTGGTTGGCGAGGCGCGATAAGCGGGCCCCCGGCAACCAGTCCCGCTCCTCCGCAGGCGTAGTGTGACGTCAGAGCATGGCAGTGAGGACACAAAGAACAATACAGTCTGCTTAAGAGGCCACGGAATTTAATCAAATACACTTTCAATCCTTTAAAGAGTCTCTAAGAGATGGCAAGTGCGGTAGCCTGTGTATTAAAAAGACCTGGTCAATCCTGCCTTCAAAAAGGCTACTACAACATCCAAGGAAGGAAAGAAGCTACTGGTAAAAGGCCTGGTCAATCCTGCCTTCAAAACGGCTAAAACATTTAAGGAAGGTAGAAGGTTCAGCAGTTTGAGCACCGCCTGTTGGCGCTTACCCACGGAAGTGCTGCTGCGCCTAAAACTAAAGTAGCCGTATTGTGGCTAGATTTAGCCTCACACCCTCATGCAGTTGTGTGTGATAGGCATCTCTTTGGAGGTAGGGACGAAGAATAACAATACAGTCTTCTTAAGAGGCCCCAAGCTAAAAAATGAAAGGACAGCAGAGAACCCCCGCAAGTTCACATCCACAGGTCATATGGTTTGAAATGGATAACACAAGGATGCTAAATTAGGATCCACCATTATCACTGTCTGTTCCTTTGAACAGTGAAAATTGCACTTGAATTGAAGTCAATTTGATTTTAAAATTTAAATTGAAGGTTAGAAAATAAAAAAACATAAAGTAGCCATTACCGGCAAGGGCAGGCACACCAGTAGTCTACATGGGTGCCAGTTAAGGCCCAGCAACAACGAGGCAAGGGCAGGCACACCAGTAGGCTACATGGGTGCCAGTTAAGGCCCAGCAACAACGAGGCAAGGGCAGGCACACCAGTAGGCTACAGGAGTGCCAGTTAAGGCCCAGCAACAATGAGGCAAGGGCAGGCACACCAGTGGGCTACATGGGTGCCAGTTGAGGCCCAGTTTAGGGTGGGGCTTGACGGTGCTATCTGGTATGGGCAACAACTGTACACACTTTGTCACCCCAATACAATGCGCAGTAAAGTAAGTTCTATGCAGGGTGCACTACATATGCCAGCTATACAGTGCAGTACATACTAGTTTAGGGGGGGCTTGACGATGCTATCTGGTATGGGCAACAACTGTACACATTTTGTCACCCCAATACAATGAGCAGTGAAGAAAGTTCTATGCAGGATGCACTACATATCCCAGCTATACAGTGCAGTACATACTAGTTTAGGGGGGGCTTGACGGTGCTATCTGGTATGGGCAACAACTGTATACACTTTGTCACCCCCAATACAATGAGCAGTGAAGTAAGTTCTATGCACTACAACTCCCAGCTATACAGTGCAATACACACTAGATAGGTGGTGCTATCTGGTATGGGCAACAACTGTACACACGCTTTGTCACCCCAATACAATGAGCAGTGAAGTTCTATGCAGGATGCACTACAAATCCCAGCAATACAGTGCAGTACACCAGGACCACCAGCCTCAAAATCGAAGGAGTACACTGAACACTTCTTAGGGGTGTGTATGCAACACCTAATGTCCCCTTTCTGCCAGCAGCCGGTCACCACAGTGTGCTGGTTAAATCGCGGTAGCAGCACTGCAACTCCCAGCCAGCAGTCTGTAGTAATAGTATTAATAGAAGCTTTTAAGCCCTGAAAAGGTCTGTTTGTTTATATTGCTGGTATATACCCTGCCTACTGGAACGCTAAATCCTACACTGACACTCTCCCTGACCAGCAGCAGCTCTGTCCCTGATCTCTCACAGCATGCGTCTGAAGCGAGCACTGCCAGCGCCGAGTTTTTATATGGCAGGGTCATCTGATCTGGCCAACCAATCGCTGCTATCTACATGTTTAAGTCCCACGTCATCGCAGGATGTACCAAAGAGTCTCCTGCATGTTTATTGGCTGCGAAAAAGCGTGCAAACTTACAGGAAACAGATGATGAGATTTCCTCGAGTATCGCGAGATGCTCGTCCAAGTAACGAGTACCATCGAGTACCCTAATACGCGATCGAGTACCAAGCTCGGACGAGCACATTCGCTCATCTTTAATCCTGATGTTTGGTTCGCATCCCAAACATGAACTTAAAAAAAATGATCATGATCAGTTTGTGTTCGCTGAACATTATGCACATACGTACAGATTATCAAGTGCAAAGTCTAGAATATGTAATAGCAAAGCTGTTGGGCTGTTGGGTTAAGTTTTTTTTTTCACAGAGAATGCCTGGTCCCTACCGGGTTAAGAAATGAATCCTTATAGTGCTTAAATGCTGGATTCTGTCACCCTTCCTAAACTGACAATTTTACGACGTTCTAAGTCCTACTCGGTCAGCTCTCCCTCCCTGCACTGACTAACTACCACTGCGAATATTTTGTACCTGCTCATTTTACTCTATTGACTGAACGGCACAAGAATCAAGAGAGACTGTGAGAAAATTCTCCCGAGCGTAGCGTTTTTATAGCATGTACCCAACTTACGTAATGACGCTAATCGAAAAGCCCATCACAGTAATGCTAGTAGTGAACATGGCTACTATATTACCTGATGTGCCCTTCCTTCCCCACACATTCATTGGCTCTTTCAATTTGGTGGGAAGAAATATATGTAGTTGCTTACATTCGCATGTTATAAAATGCTCTAAAATGTTCATTATAACCATGCCGATCATCGAACAAATTTTTGTTCGTACTAACATGCGAACATTTACAAAAATGTTCGCTCACCACTACTTATACAGTGGTTACAGCATGGCACTTTAAGATACAATGGACCTGTCATTTGACTTTGCTGTGCTATGTGAGGATATCATACCATGTTTCCCCAAAAAATAAGACAATTTCATATAAATTTTTGCTCCGAAAGATGCCCTAGGACTTATTTTCAAGGGATGTCTTATTTTTCCATGAAAAATAATTCACATGGCACATGCACTACAGGGACAGAGCGTACGGTATGGCAGCTTCTGACCACCAGGAGAGCTCACCACAGCACACCCGTATAGCATAGCAGGGACAGCACACAGTATGGAAGCAGGCAATGGGATAACGGCTGATTGTGTGCAGCTCTACATCTGGGGGTAGGGGACAACAGGGATGGCGGCAGGAGACGGGGCCTCTTCATACTGTGCCTGCCAACTGTTTCATGCTATCAAGCACTTTCTCAAGGCCTTGAGGAAGCATTTGATAGCGTGAAACAGTTGGCAGGGAGTGTGTGTTCCTCTACCTCCTGTTATGTGTTTTTGGATTCAATAAAGATAAAGCTTTTAAGTAGAGATGAGCGAACCTGCCAAGGTTCGGGTTCGGATGAACCTGAACTCTCGGCATCTGATTCCTGCTGTCTGCGGCCTCCGTGAAGAGGGTGGATACAGCTGGAGGACCGTCTGGAAAACTGGGATTTTAATTTTCAACCATTTACATTTGAATTTCAATACAAGTACTAATAAGAATATAATTTGGTGTGAAATACATATAATGTTCATCTCTGCTCGCCGGTTCCTACATACTTCTCTAAGTGAACAGGTTAGTTGTGTTTTTCTTAATCTTTTGTGCTCATAGTACAATGAGTCATGCCCCTGCCACAAGTTTTTCAGTCACGCCAGTTTGTTTATAACCTTCACAAAGAACTGGGTGATCTGTCGCTATTGAGCAATCTGGTATTAAGTGTGGTGAATACATTCCTCTTCTTGAGCCATGCCATGTATAAATAGTTGGGATACTCCTACCCCTACATTTCATTTAGGGGAACATTGTTACAATGGAGTTAATTGGAGTGACTACCTTGTTGCTGTTTGCATGTGTAGTCTTAATTCTATTAAGCGTAACACAACTCAGAAAAGGGAAGAGCAAAGGTAAATTGCCACCGGGGCCAACACCATGGCCTATCTTGGGAAACATTCATCAACTCAATGGCAAAGAAGTATTCAAGTCACTCAATAAGGTGAGTTTATATAATTCCAAATTACAGTATGCATGAAGGATGTATAGAAAAGAGAGACAAGGGGGTGGGCTTGCAGACGATGCAATGCAGTAAAGTTTATGATAAGTAAAGATACCTATTGTGCGATGCAGGGTTTTTATAGTTTACTATTTCTTTGGTGGCGGTGGTGCAAGTCATGTAAGACATGCAAATTCCATCTGAGTACTATTACATTTGTAGTAGTACACCTGGGCTTATATTTACTATGTTTAATTGTTTCTTGGTTGTACTTAAGTCCCAATAAATGATTATGAAAGACGTAGCACTTAACCTATCTTCTAGACCTCAACATCAATGCAATGGAGCTTAGCCAATAAAAAGCATTGCATTCTAGCACTAGAAAGTTTAAAATGCAAATTGAATGCATTGCTATTGTATGATATTATGTTGAAATTAGGTCAATGCAGATATGTAATTTATACTTAAAGGGGTTGTCCAGCAAAAAAAACTTTTTCTTTCAAATTAAATGGCTTCAGAAAGTTATATAGATTTGTAATTTACTTCTATTTAGAAATCTGAAGTCTTTCAGTACTTATCAGCTGCTGTATGTCTTACATGAAATGCTGTTTTATTTTCAGTCTGACACCGTGCTCTCTACCACCATCTCTGTCCCATACAGGAACTGTTCAGAACAGTAGTAAATCTCCATAGAAAACTTCTGCTCTGGGAAGTTCCTGTCTCGGACACAGGTGGCAGCAGAGAGCACTGTGTCAGACTGAAAAGAAAACATTTCCTGCAGGACATACAGCAGCTGATAAGTACTAGAATGCAAGATTTTTTTAATAGAAGTAAATTACACATTTCTGAAAACAGTTGATTTGAAAGAAAATTATTTTCACTGGATAACCCTTTTAACATGGGGGTGGCTAATTTTTGGGGTTTGGAGGTTGAACGATTAGTGTATGGTAGAATATAACAACCTAATTGTGTTGATCTGTTTGGCTTTCCTCCCTAATAGTTGAGTGAAAAGTATGGACCTGTATATACTATCCATATGGGCACAGATCCTGCAGTGGTATTGTGCAGTTGTGATGCAGTGAAGGAAGCCCTCATTGACAATGCAGAGGACTTTGGTGCCAGGGGGCATATGCCACTTTTGGACAAGATAAGTTCTGGAGGGCAAGGTAAGAGCCAAGACTGGATATTGCTTATATTAATATTGTATAACTAGCAATTACCTAATGAACTACAACTTCACAACCTTACAACAAATTAGTCCCAACAAAATCCCAGAGCTGGATATGCTACAAATTGTTATACTTGGTTTCTTTTTTAATAACTTTTGTACAGTTTCCATAATTGTCAAGCACGCTCTTCCCAGTCACTCGAAATATTTTTTTCAGGGGTGGTAGGCAGCAATGGCGAGCGCTGGAAACAGCTACGCCGCTTCTCTCTGATGACATTGAGGAACTTTGGGATGGGTAAAAAAAGCATTGAACAGAGAATTCAAGAAGAGGCCCAGTTCCTTGTGGAAGAATTCCGAAAAACCAAAGGTGAGAGGTATTGTAAGTAAAGATCTAAAGCATTAGAGAATATATGCTCAAAGCCTATAGAAGGCAATGGGCTTCAATTCTGCTTTCTCGATTTCCGGTCGGATTCCTCTCAAATTCAGCTCCTATTCTGCCAGAGCAGAATAGGCGAGGAATTTCAAGCAGAAAACTTTCAGCTACAATTCCTCGAGATGCTGAGTGTGCATATACCCTAATATTTGGGCAGCTGAAAAAAAATGCTAAGGGTATGTTCACACTGAGCAAATGGGGCGGAATTCCCCCTGCTTCAGTGTCAGACGGCATCTTTATGGGAGGTCTTGCGCGCCTCCGCTCTCCGCTCAAAGAATTCCCATTTCAATTCTTTGAGCGGATAGCGGAGGCACGAGCCCTCCCATAGAGACGTCGTCTGACTCTCTGCCGAGGAATTCCGCCCCATTTGCTCAGTGTGAACATACCTGTAGGGTGCGTTCACACCTACAGGATCCGCAGCAGATCCGCAGCAGATTTGATGGTGCAGATTTGATGCTGTGTTCAGTTATTTAAATGAAATCTGCTGCGGATTTGCTGCGGATCTGCTGCGGATCCGCAGCAGTAAATACGCTGCAGATCCGGTAAGTGTGAACGTACCCTAAGGCTGGATTCACACGCTGTAACTGTGCGGCTGTATTTTTTATGCGGCTGTAAATGTGCGGGTGAAACTCCGGCCGTGGGAAAAAATAGACATGCGGCTCAAAACATACGGTCATTTACTTGGAAATCTGGTTCAACTAAAAATAACAAATAAAATGTTAAGAAAGTGATGGAAACACCTCTGGATGCATCTGGGAAAGCAGGGAACACAGTTTACATGAATCGCTATTACCGGGGTTTGCGATCCTCTGCACTATAGCCGATGTCTCTCATGGTTAATATATTGAATTAATAAAACACACTTTCTGTCTAATAAAGTCCCTTTTATTGTTCAATAATTAAATGTAAACGATTCCATCATTTTGCAATTAAATATACTGTTAAAATAAATATATATATAAATAAATGTATATTTATATATATATTTATTTTTTGACAGTATATTTAATTGCACAATGATGGATTCGTTAGAATTAAATTATTGACCAACGAAACTGAATTTATTTAAACGAAAATTTGTTTTCTTAATTAAATATTAATTAGTACAGGAAACTCCATAAGCCGGTAATTCATATGCCGGCAATAGAGCATTCTGTACTAATCATCACTTTACTTTAATGAAAACATCAAATGTTTCTTCTAATTATGTTATCACAATAGCATTATTAGAAGAAACATTTAGAATTATATGTGCGCTTAGCTGATTGGCTGATCGGCTGAGCGCACATATAATTAGCTGGTCCGCAGCACAGTGACTTCATTGTGCTGCGGACCAGCGAAGAGGACACATCGGGGTGAGTATAGAGCTCTCCCCACCCCCTCCCCAGCACTGCACCCCTCCCAGCAAGGAAGGGGGGTCACTTAACCCCTTCCTTGCTGGTATGGGTGCAGTCTGACATCAGTCTGGCCCCCAAGGGGTTAAGGGGGATGCAATACATCCTCCCTTAACCCCTTGGGGGCCAGACTGTAAGCAGCGATCTGTAAAGATGCTGCATACTGTAAGGTGCACAACACCGCTCACAATGATGGGTGTTGTGCTCCTGTTTGTGTGTTTTTTGTGTGTTTCTCCCTTTTTGTTTTTCAGATATCGGTATCCTGGGGATTACGTCGGATTCCGTGGACTACGTCGATGACCAGCGTTTTTTTAATGTTTTTTTTAATAAAATGGTCAATGAGGGGTGTGGGGGTGTTTTTATTTGAATAAAAAAATTTGTAAACTTGTGTCTTGTCTTTATTTCTTTACTTTATAGACTTAGTAGTGGAAGCCGTCTAATAGACGGAATCCATTACTAAGTCGGGGCCTAGTGTTAGCCGGTATAAAATGGCTAACACTAACCCCCTATTATTACCCCAGTACCCAATGCCACCAGGGGTACTGGGAAGAGCCGGGTGCCAGTGGTCCCGGAGCGTCAAAATTGGCGCTCCTGGACCGGGCGGCAGCAGGCTGGTAAGATTTAGGCTGGGGAGGGCCTAAACCAATGGCTCTTCCCACCCTGGTGTTACCAGGCTGCTGTCGTTTGGTTTTTAACCCGGCTGGTTCTAAGAATAGGGGGGACCCTATGCGTTTTTTTTTAATTATTTATTTATTTAAAAAAAAAAACGCATAGGGTCCCCCCTATTTTTAGAACCAGCCGGGTTAAAAACCAAACGACAGCAGCCTGGTAACACCAGGGTGGGAAGAGCCATTGGCTTAGGCCCTCCCCAGCCTAAATCTTACCAGCCTGCTGCCGCCCGGTCCAGGAGCGCCAATTTTGACGCTCCGGGACCACTGGCACCCGGCTCTTCCCAGTACCCCTGGTGGCATTGGGTACTGGGGTAATAATAGGGGGTTAGTGTTAGCCATTTTATACCGGCTAACACTAGGCCCCGACTTAGTAATGGATTCCGTCTATTAGACGGCTTCCACTACTAAGTCTATAAAGTAAAGAAATAAAGACAAGACACAAGTTTACAAATTTTTTTATTCAAATAAAAACACCCCCACACCCCTCATTGACCATTTTATTAAAAAAAAATTAAAAAAACGCTGGTCATCGACGTAGTCCACGTAATCCGACGTAATCCACAGGATACCGATATCTGAAAAACAAAAAGGGAGAAACACACAAAAAACACACAAACAGGAGCACAACACCCATCATTGTGAGCGGTGTTGTGCTCCTTACAGTATGCAGCATCTTTACAGATCGCTGCTTACAGTCTGACCCCCAAGGGGTTAAGGGGGATGCAATACATCCTCCCTTAACCCCTTGGGGGCCAGACTGATGTCAGACTGCACCCATCCCAGCAAGGAAGGGGTTAAGTGACCCCCCCTTCCTTGCTGGGAGGGGTGCAGTGCCGGGGAGGGGGTGGGGAGAGCTCTATACTCACCCCGATGTGTCCTCTTCGCTGGTCCGCAGCACAATGAAGTCACTGTGCTGCGGACCAGCTAATTATATGTGCGCTCAGCCGATCAGCCAATCAGCTGAGCGCACATATAATTCTAAATGTTTCTTCTAATAATGCTATTGTGATAACATAATTAGAAGAAACATTTGATGTTTTCATTAAAGTAAAGTGATGATTAGTACAGAATGCTCTATTGCCGGCATATGAATTACCGGCTTATGGAGTTTCCTGTACTAATTAATATTTAATTAAAAAAACAAATTTTCGTTTAAATAAATTCAGTTTCGTTGGTCAATAATTTAATTCTAACGAATCCATCATTGTGCAATTCAATATACTGTCAAAAAATAAATATATATATAAATATACATTTATTTATATATCTATTTATTTTAACAGTATATTTAATTGCAAAATGATGGATTCGTTAGAAATAAATTATTGATCAACGAAAGTGTCTTGATTACAAAGAAAATGTGTTTGATTAATTTAATATATTAACTATTAGAGGCATCGGCATTCGGCATCATTGCCGGCTATTTTTGAAGTACTCCGTACGGACCGCCTGTCAATCCACGGCCGCATATTCAGCCGCAAACAATGGTCTTGTTCATTTTTTACGGGTCCGTTTACGATAGGGCCGTAGATTCATACATAGTGTGCACTGTGCAGCCGCATATCCTATACTTCCCAGCATACACACGAACCATCAAAAATACCGCCGCACAATTACAGCCGCAAATACAGCCGCACTGTTACAACGTGTGAATCGAGCCTAAGGGTGCGTTCACACCTACAGGATCTGCAGCAGATCTGCAGCAGATTTGATGCTGTGTTCAGTTATTTAAATGAAATCTGCTGCAGAAAATCAGCTGCAGATCCTGTAGGTGTGAACGCACCATAAAAGTGTTTCTTTTAGCAGTAGTATTTTATTATTCATGATGCTTTTCACATAAAACATTACAGTTTTTACATTGGCCACTTAAGCAGACCCAATAGACTGATGCTTCCTATTTTTATTAGCTAATTTGTCAGCTTTGTTGTGTAGACTGCGACAGAATGAGCAGAGTCATCTCATTAACTCACAAGGGTGGAAAAGTTAGTGACAGCGCTACTGTATTGATGAAGGCCTAGACAAGGCAAAATAACATTATACGCAGAATTTAAAAAGTTGCATGCACCTCCCATGTTACGAACTATATTAGCTGTCAAACACCTTGTTGTGAGTCCTCAAAAACTAGAAGAAAAAAAATCTTGCTCTAGTAACCTCTTATCTCATGACAGGACAACCACTTGATCCAACATTTTACTTTGCCAAAGCTGTTTCAAATGTAATCTGTTCAGTGGTATTTGGACATCGATTTGAGTATGACGACAAAGAATTTCTGAGGCTTCTGGGATTCTTGAATGAACTCTTTAAAGGATTTAGCTCGGTCTGGGGACAGGTAATAAAAAAAAAAAAAAATTGCAACCAGTGCAGAAATAGCAAAGGTTGAATATCTACATGACTGTGTACTTCACGGTGACTTTGCTTCATCAATTTCTTTCAGATGTACAATGTCTATCCTAAAGTAATGGGAAAGATCCCAGGGCCTCACCACAAAATGTTCACTTCTGTTGATGGCATTCAGGATTTTATTAAAAAACGGGTACAAATGCATAAGGAGACTTTGGATCCCAATAATCCTCGGGATTTCATCGACTGCTTCCTTAAAAAGATGCAACAGGTAAGTTAGGTTCATGTATGTAGCTAAGATAGTACTAGAAGGCATGTACTCCAAGTCCTCCAAACTAGAGATGAGCGAAGGGTTCGGGTTGGAGTCGATCCGAACCTGAAAGTTCGGTATTTGATTAGCTGGGGCTGCTGAACTTGGATAAAGCTCTAAGGTTGTCTGGAAAACATGGATACAGCTAATGACTATATCAATGATTTCCACATAGCCTTAGGGCTTTTTCGAAGTTCAGCAGCCACCGCTAATCAAATGCCGAAAGTTCGGGTTCGGATCGACTCGAGCATGCTCCAGGTTCGCTCATCTGTACTCCAAACCCATTTGCCTTTTCCAACATATTCATATACAAGGCGAGGGCTGCTGAATCTTTGCATTGGATTAAGGAAAATCTAGTTATACCTCGTTTACATGATAACATACACTTGTAGGGAAAAGGTCTGCATCCAACACTTGAAGGGGTTATCCAGGTAACAAAAACACTATTTTAAACAATTCTCCTTCCCAATACCACCCTATGTCTAATATACATGTATAACCTATCTTGCACCCTTTCCCTGTTTTTTCTTCTCATACTTATTGGCTCCAGACATGTAAAATAATTTACTCTGGTCCACTCTGAACATGCTCAGCTCCCTCTTCCCCTCTCCCTTAGTTACAAGATATGTGATCTCCTCTCCGGGGGCTGGGTTAGCTGTCTATTGACTTGGTAGCTGGACCCCCAGGAAAAATTATCTGCATCATCTCCATGCACCTGTGCTGCTTCCATACACTTACATGTGTCCCTGAGCCTAGGTTTGTCTAATAGGAAAAGTTATAGTTCTGTCTCTGCTTGATGTCAGTGAATGCAGGCATATGTACCTGTCTTTGTTTCGCAGCTCTGTATATTGTAAGTGTTATAGATGTTCTTAGAGTCTGGATGGAGCTAGGATGTTTTCATTCACAGTCAGCAAGAAGAGATCTAAACCTACACTACACCCTCACCCCCTGTAAACAGATGCCCGTTATGCAGCACATAGCTACACCATGCACGTCAGCTCTGCTACATCAACTAGTATGGAATACATACTGGGGTGATGTGATGCAAAATCCGTGCAATAGTAATGACAGCAGTGGGCAGGAAAGAAAGCTAAGGGGGCGAGTACCCAAACTGACCAATCAGGGAAATGCATGATGGGAAATGTAGTTTCCTATCTTGGTTATAGATCGGCTTTTAGAAAAACCTGCAACTCGTAACAGGAATGGCAGCAGCTAAAAAGACAGGAGATGGCTGAAAAATACTTAGGGGGACTTGGTGAGTAAGATGAGCTAGCATTTCATCTTTTCACTCTTAGGTGGACAACCCCTTTAACCCCTTAAGGACAGAGCCTGAAATGGCCTTAATGACAGAGACAAATTTTATGAATATGACCAGTGTCACTTTATACATTAATAACTTCGGGATGCTTTTACCTATCCGGCTGATTCTAAAATTGTTTTCTCGTGACATATGGTACTTTACATTTCTGGTAAATTGGAGTCGATACTTATAACGAATCTTTATGGAAAAAAAAACAAAATAACGTGAAAAACTGTGAAAAAATGCATTTTTCCAACTTTGAAACTTTTCTGCTTATACCGAAAATGGTTATACCACATAAATTATATATTAAATAGCATTAGCAACATGTCTACTTTATGTTGGCGGGATTTATTAAACTATCTTTAATTTTTTTAAGACAAGCGTAAAACATAAGCAGCAAATTTCCAAATTTTCTGTAAAATTTCAAAAACAGATATTTTTAGGGACCTGTTCAGGTTTAGGCTATGTTCACACTGTGTATATGTCCGGCCACATATTTTCGTGGCCGGACATATACGCGGGGATTTACGCTACTTGCGGCCGGCTACGTACGGAGCGCGAACTTACGCCCGAAGTTTACTTACGCTTCCCGAGCGCCCTACGTAGCAATCTGACAGCGGTCTTTTACTTGGAAATCTTCGCCTAGCCCCGAACACAACACAGAACCTTTTGGATTGGCACAAAAAGCTAGAAAAGTGAAGAAATCACCACTACGTACGGACCGCATGTTACGTTACGGGCGTAAGTTACGGCATTTTCGTCCTCAAACAATGGTCTGGTTAATTTTTTACGGCGCCGTGTACGATCCTCGCGTAAGTTCTTACGTAGTGTGAACTGTGCCGCCGTACATCGTATACTTTCCATTGTACGCAAACTACGTAAGTCTCCGGCCGCTTATTCACGGAACGCGCTACATCCGGAGACGTACGTAGTGTGAACATAGCCATAAAGTGCATTTGAGGGGCCTGTATGTTAGAAAGCCCCACAAAGCACCCCATTTCAGAAACTGCACCCCCCCCCCACACTCTGCAAAAGCACATCCAGAAAGTTTTTTAACCCTTTAGGGGAGTCACAGAAATAAAAGCTAAGTGTGTAAGAAATTTAAAAATTTTAATTTTCTGTGCAAAGATTTTATTGTAATCCAATATTTTTCATAATTATAAACATATTACCAGAGAAATGCACCCCAATATTGATCGCTCCGTTTCTGCAGTTTATAGAAATACCCCATATGTGACCCTATTGCGCTATTTGACGCAACCACAAGCCTCAGATACAAAGGAGCGCCTAGTGAATTTCAATGGCTCCGTTATATTTGGTCATTTCTGACTGTACCACTTCAGGTTGGCAGAGGCTCTGGGGTGCCAAAACCTAAAAAAACACCCCTAAAGGGACACCATTTAGAAAACTACACCCCTCAAGGAATATAACAAGGGGTGCGGTGAGCATCTGGACCCCACAGGTGCTTCACAGATTTTCCGAACAATATGGCGTGAAAAAAGAAAAATGTATTTTTTACACTAAAACGTTGTTCTAGCCTTCAATTTTTCATTTCCACAAAGGGATAAAAGATAAAAAAAAAACAGAAAACATGTAGCGCAGTTTCTCCCGAGTACAGAAATACCCCACATGAGGACATAAAAGCTCAATTTGGGTGCAGGGTAAGCCTCCAAAGGGAAGGAGCGCCAATTGGCTTTTGGAAGCTGGATTTCACTGGAATGGATTTCAAGGGCCATGTCGCATTTACAGAGCCTTCGTGCTGCCAAAACACTGAAACCCCCCCACAAGTGACCCCATTCTGGAAACTACACCCCTTAAGGAATCTAACAAGGGGTGCAGTGAGGATATGGACCCCACTGGTAACGGGCACAAATGTGGAAAAATGTGACGTGAAAGTGAAAATTTTCATTTTTTTCACTTTCACGGTACAAATGTGCCAGTCATCAAGGGGTCAATATCCTCACTGCACCCCTTGTTAGAATCCTTGAGGGTAGTAGTTTCTAGAATGGGGTGTGGGGTTTACAGTGTTTTGGCAGCACGAGGGCTCTGTAAATGCGACATAATCCATGCTAGCCAAATCCAGCCTCCAAAATCCAAATGGCGCTCCTTCCCTTCGGAGGCTTGCCCTGCGCCCACATGGGGCTTTATGTCCACATGTGGGGTATTTACGGACTTGGGAGAAATAGTTCTACACATTTTGTGTGTTTTTTTCTCTTTTAACCCCTTGTGAAAATGATTAATTTAAGGCTAAACCAACATAGTAGTGTAAAAAATGTAATATTTCATTTTCACGCCACATTGTTCCACATTTGTGCCCATCACCAGTGGGGTCCATATGCTCACTACACCCCTTGTTACATTCCTTGAGGGGTGTAGTTTCCATAATAGGGTCACTTGTGGGGGGTTTCAACTGTCTTGGCAACACAGGGGCCTTTTAATTGCAACATGGCCCCTCGAAATCCATTCCAGCCAAATCCAGCCTCAAAAAACCAAATGGCGCTCCTTCCCTTTGGAGGCTTACCCTGCACCCGCATGGCGCTTTATGTCCACATGTGGGGTATTTCCGTACTCAGGGGAAATTGCTCTACACATTGCTCTACCCCATTCTGGAAACTACACCCCTCAAGGAATCTAACAAGGGGTGCAGTGATCATATTGACCCCACTGGTGACTGGCACATATGTAGAATATGTGGTGTGAAAATAAACACCATTTTTTTTCATTTTCACGTCCCAAATGTGGCCGTCACCAGGGGGCCATATCCCCGCTGATCCCCTTGTTAGATTCCTTACGGAATGTAGTTTCCAGAATGGGGTCACATGTGGGGGGTTTCTACTCTCCTGGCCGCACAGGGGCTTTCTAATTGCATCATGGCATCCTCTAATGGGAATGGCAGCCATATCTATTTAGCTAGGGAAAAGGGACAATTTTAATTTATTTGGGGGATATTAGGCCAATTATTAGTTTATAAGGTTGAAAAAGACAGGTGTCCATCAAATTCAACCTGTGTTGATCCAGAGGAAGGCAAAAAACCCTCGTAAGGCAGACGATAGTAGCCTCATCACTGGGAACAAATTCCTTCCCGACTCCATAATGGCAATCAGAATAATCCCTGGATCAACGTGACCCCTGACATAGGAATAAGGGACAGAATTTAGATAATGTAGAACTCCGATGACGTGTGGTACGCCTTGAAGCGATCCTGTATGCAGAGGCGATCAGGACAGGTGTCACACTGGAAAATGTTGTCCTTCCTGATCCCCCTGTTATGCCACACTCTGCACTTCTTCTGGGGTCTCTTGTTTTCCAGTGTGGGGGACGTCACCTAGAAAATGTTGCCCTGGTGCGATCCGGGGTCCTTTATATCCAGAAATGCTGGGTTCGCTCCATGGCTGCTAAATATTAGGGCTCTATTACTGCTTCTGATATTTTCGAATCGTGCCACAAGCTACAGTACCAGAAGAGGGGGTGCTGAAGAGGGACCAGAAG
Organism: Dendropsophus ebraccatus; assembly: GCF_027789765.1. Classification (NCBI taxonomy): domain Eukaryota; kingdom Metazoa; phylum Chordata; class Amphibia; order Anura; family Hylidae; genus Dendropsophus; species Dendropsophus ebraccatus. The sequence continues at coordinate 76,818,060 of NC_091463.1, forward strand.
AGAGGGTGTTGGTATAAAAGTTATCCCCGTACAGGTGGTGGTAACCTTTATCCAGCAGTGGGAAGATAAGTTCCCGAACAATCTTCCCACTAACTCCGAGGATAGGGGGGAGGGCGGCATTGTGGGTGATGGATTCGGGTGTCCCTACCTTCATACACTCTAAGGGTACGTGCACACTGCGAAATGGCGAACGATAACGCTTTGTGCATTCCGCAGCTTGCACCCACCGGCGGACTGATGCAGGCGCGCACGTCTCCGCACGTGTCAGACTCCAGTCTATGCACGGGTGGATTCCGCTCTCCATCCAACGTGTTCATTCTTTGGATGGACGATGGAATCTGCCTGTGCATAACATGGAGTCTATGACACAGGCGGAGACGCACGCATCTGCCCGCATCACTCCGCCAGCGGGTGCCAGCTGCGGAATGCATGAAGGGTTATCCTTCGCCATTCCACAGTGTGCACATACCCTAATAAATCTGTAAGTGTACCCTGAGGTACTCTCATAGAGGTTGTAGAATTTCATGCCACACCGTTATCTCGTACTGAGATGGTACTGGCGGAAAAGAGGTGTCTGGGGAGGCAGCGTACGCTACGCTACCCCCAGACACGTCACAGGATAATGAGGACGATGAGGATGAATGGAGGAAAGAAGGATCCCCCCATTCATCCCCACTGGCTGTTTCGGTGTCGGAGGCAATAATAGCGTATGCGTCCGACGCCTAAACACATGGGGGCCTTTTTTATATGGGGATTGGTATATGGGGTAAGTGAATGTGTAGTGGTGTAGTGTAAAACTTTATTTAGTGTAGTGTAATGTAGTGTTTTTACGTTTTATTTTAACAGTAAGTAAAAAAAAAATCTACGCCAAAAATGGTGTTGCTGATAAATGCCGCACTTATGTGCAGCACTTATCAGCAGACCATGGCAGTAGGATATAGAAAAAAAAACACCCTACGCCAAAAAGGAGGAGTTGCTGATTAGCAGCGCACTTACTTGCGATGCTGATCAACACTCAGCGGCTGTAGGGAGCGGAAAATAGAAAAAAAAAAATTGCGGGAAAAAAAAAAAAAAAACATTTAATACATGCCTAACATCCCTATAGCTACTGATAAGTGTGTTACACGTATCAGCCACTAGAGGGCAGTAGAGCACAAAATCCGGAAAAACCGATGTTAGATGACGAGGGACCCGAACGATGCCGAAGCGGACCCGGCGGAAATAGCCGAAGACCCGAGAAGAACACGAGGACACAGCGAACCCGGAAGTAGCGATCGGGACCCCGGGATCCCGGTGAGTATGGCCCAAATACCTGCTCTGGACCCCTCAGCTAGCTAGCTGAGGGGTCCAGAGCAGGTATTTTACATTTTGAGGGACTTTGATCGCCGTGATCGGCCGGACGTTCACGGCGAACGGGCCGGTGGCACCGTGGCCACCATTACTTTTTGTAGTAATGGCGGTCGGCACTGTCTCGGACAGCACCGACCGCCATTTTTTTCCGAGTCATCGGGTCACTGATCCCCATCAGGTGCCGATCCCCGATATCGGCTGATCTGAATTGATTAGCCAATAGCGGCGATCGTCGGCACGGGAGGGGTTAATCACCCCCCGTGCCGAGAAGCTAAGATGGCCTGCTATACATTATAATAGGCCATCTTCCCCGATCGCTGCGTGTGTACACGCAGTGATCGGGGAAACCGCGGGCGTACATTTACGTCCATTTGCGTTAAGGCACCGGCTGCGAGGGCGTAAATGTACGCCCGCGGTCGTTAAGGGGTTAAGGCACATAAGAGGCTCAGACCCTTCCCCCTAGCCTTAAATTAGTACATCTTTTAGAGATAATTTGCAGACCCCAAAATAATTACCATATAGTACAATAAATTACCACTTCTCTTAAATAGTTAAGAGTTACCTTATGCATCCCCAATTGAACCCTGTGTCCATAGGAAAAGGACTTACCTGAGACTGAGTTTCACATGGAAGCCATTGTCAATACAACATTTGATTTGTTTGCTGCTGGGACCGAAACTGTTAGCACAACACTGCGTTATGGATTGATGATTCTTCTAAAGCATCCAGATGTTGAAGGTTGGTAAAATTCTTGAAATACCTATAGGCCGTTACTGCAGTACCGACCGGATGAACTTTATTTCTTGTGATTTGGAATGCCGGCGCATTTGGGTGCGCGTGCATCCCAATTACCCACATCAGACAATGTAGAATGCAGCCAGACCCGCTCTTTACATTGTCTGCTCTGTTGGTCTTGTGTGGCCGATATTCAGTAAGTAGTGGCCGCACAAAACTGACAATTTTTTGTGCAGCCGATTGGAATTCCGGCCAGAGTATATACAGAGTGTATACTTTTACTACTAGTGCACCAACAACTACATTAAAAAGTCACAAATTGCTCACTTTGAATTTCCCCTATGGTCATAGAACCTAATTATAAAAATTATTTTTTGAACATTTACAATAATTTTCTCTTCTGATTGAAATTTGATTTCAATCAGAATATGTTAAGGTTTAGAATATTGGCATGAATGATTCAAATGATGGAATGACCAAGGTGCCTGTATGTTTAGACCCCCATTTCCTTCATTCTCTACAGAACGCATCCATCAAGAGATTGACAAAGTCATTGGACGGGACAGGGCTCCATGTATTGAAGATCGTTCTCGAATGCCCTATATGGATGCTGTAATCCATGAAATTCAAAGATTTATTGACCTCATACCATTGGGTCTCCCTCACAAAGTAATCCGTGACTTGAAGTTTAGAGATTTTTTTATTCCGAAGGTAAAATTGTGCTGCCCTTTGTGCTACGGTAGAATTTTGCTGAAACATTAAAATAGACCAGAACAGTATTATGATCTTATATGAATATAAAGAAAGGGTTGTAATGGTCACTATATTGGATTATCATTCCCAGGGTACTACCATCTACCCAATGCTCAGTGCTGTTCTACGAGATCCAAAGCAGTTTAAGTATCCGAATCAGTTCAATCCAGGGCATTTCTTAGATGAAGATGGCAAGTTTAGGAAAAATGATGGATTTATGCCATTCTCTTCAGGTAAGTGCTCGATACTAGATGGTTATCACCATGGAAGAAAAATATTTTAGTCTGAAGAAATCAATGGGCTCCAATGCAAAGCATGGGAAATATTCACTCTACTACAGCTATCTACCGGATGAACTGCATTCCTTCATTTGCCCCTTCCTCCTCACCATCACCACCATCCCCTGGTTTTTGCCACGTTATGTATCTTAAGTGATGTGATCTTAATATGGTAATATTGGGGCGCACAGCTAGATAATTGTTGATTTGTTCAAATATTCCTTTATCCCACAGGAAAACGGATCTGTCTTGGAGAAGGCCTTGCAAGAATGGAACTCTTTTTGTTTTTCACCACCATCCTACAGAACTTTAGCCTCCAATCTCCTGTAAGCGTACATGAATTAGACTTGACACCTTTAATGAGCGGTTTTGGGAATTTTCCTCGTTATTACCAGTTGGGCTTCATCCAGCGTTGATTCATTTTAAACTTTTTAAATGAAATTTGTTTCTTTTTGCATTTAGGAAAATTAAATGTCTCTTGGTTAGAATTTTGAAGCCATCTGGCAGCAGCTGCTAGGGTGTCCCTTTCGGCTGATAAAAAACTGCAGAAGACATTCAAAAATGCTTAAAGGAGAAGTCCGGCTAATTTTTTTTTCACAGTATTGTATTGCCCCCCAAATGTTATACAAATCCCCAATATACACTTATTACGGAAAATGCACATAAAGTGTTTTTTTCCCTGCACTTACTACTGCATCAAGGCTTCACTTCCTGGATAACATGGTGATGTCACTTCCTGGATAACATGGTGATGTCACGACCCAACTCCCAGAGCTGTGCAGGCTGTGGCTGCTGGAGAGGATGATGGCAGGGGGACACTGAGGGACACAGGGCACTGGAGGGACACTGAGCATCCCTCTGCCATTATCTTCTCCAGCAGCCACAGCCCGCACAGCTCTGGGAGTGGGGTCATGACCTCACCATGTTATCCAGGAAGTGACATCACCATGTTATCCAGGAAGTGAAATCACCATGTTATCCAGGAAGTGAAGCCTTGATGCAGTAGTAAGTGCGGGGGGAAAAGCATTTTATAAGCATTTCCCGCAATAAGTGTATATGGGTGATTTGTATAACTTTTGGGGGGCAATACAATACTTTAATAAAAATGTTCACTGAACTCCTCCTTTAAAGTGTTAATGTCACCTCCCTCGTCACCATCCACAAGGTTAGATGCTGCACATTTGATTTATCTGTATAAAACTTTTCTGTCTTCTTACTGCTCTAAAATTGCTTCATTTCATTGGTGGACACTGTCACCTAGGCGTGACTTCACTGCAGTTGGGTCCTCTCCTCAGCAGGCAGATGGGTAACAGCTGCTGTAAAGCTCCACCTAGGTGACACTGTCCAACAATGAAACGAAGCGAGTGTAAGGGGGAGGGGGGAGAACAGTATAATTTCAAATCAAAATGCATAAAATATGAAAATGATAATAATAATTAATTATCTTGATGGAACATACTGTAGGTTCTTTATTTAAAATAAAATTAAAATTAAATTATTATTATTAATTTATTTAAAATAAATATTAAAATTAAATTACTTTGTGTACTAATGATTAATATATCATATAGTTAAAAAATGTTTACCCCTTTAAACACAAAATTGTTTGAGCTTTTAGATCTGCTTTAAAATATACACATATGAGGAGGTTTATCAAACATGGTGTAAAGTGAAACTGGCTCAGTTGCCCCTAGCAACCAATCAGATTCCACCTTTCATTCCTCACAGATTCTTTGGAAAATGAAAGGTGGAATCTGATTGGTTGCTAGGGGCAACTGAGCCAGTTTCACTTTACACCATGTTTGATAAATCTCCCCAAATATATAATTTATATAAGCTAAATAAGATACAATAATTGCCTCAACGTTATACACAACTAATAGGTTGCAAGACCATACACAAACAGCAGTAAGTGGACGTGATGGAGACAGTGCAGACAGATGGCCAGGGCTCAAGTACTCAGTTTGCTCAATATGCAGTGGTGAGTGCTAGCAGAAGTCCAATCCTGGCAGTTTAACCCTTTCATCCCCAGTAATTGAGTACAAATTATTTCTGTTATTAGATATCTTATATTGTTATATTATACATGATGTAGCGCCCCCTGGTGTTTCTAGTTCTGCTGAAGTCTGGGTCTACTTTCTTCATCCTCCAATGGTGGACAAGTTCTTCTTTTAGTTCTTTCCCCCAGGCACACTGAAACTTTTGTATAGGGAGAGAGGAATAGGTCTACTGAGAAATTCATAGAAATACATCTCTCTCATAGAGAGAAGTGTAGTACTATCTCTCTCGCTCCCTCTCTTTACATATATATGCTTATAGAGCGCATATAGGAGCTATAAGTAGCACCAATAATAACAAATTATGTTAGGGACAATGAGGAAGAAAGTTGAGGCTATGTTCACACAATGTTTTTCAATAGACTCAAAATAATGGTAATGGTAAGTTTACTTTGGCATCTGCGTTGCAGCAACGGCCATTGGCTCATTAAACAGGTTCAGATTGAAGACTAACCCCTTTTAACACCCTTTTGGGTATGGCTATTAAGAAGTAAAACTGAATTTAAGTTAAAAATGGAGAAATGACAGCCAGAAAATAAAACTATATGTGAACAACTAAAAATACCGGCCACTGTTCTCAAAATAACGGACACAAATGAATATCATTAACATTAATATGACAGACGATTTTCGCAGCTGCCATTATTTTACATTGGGTAAACAAACGGCCGTTTTTTGCATAGACTTCAATGGGAATAATTGAAAATAATCGAAAACAATGGCCATTGTTTTTAAAACGATAGCAGACGTTCCTTTGTAAAGAAGACATTGTGCCAATGAGATGTAAATTAGATCCCGTAACACTATGTATTAGTGAGATTTATGAACCTGTTTGTGCAGGACTACTTTTTAATCAGGCCAGTGGAGGGAAACAGGGGAAGAGAGTTGTGATAATTAAAGCGGTATTCCACTCAAACATAACTTTTGATATGTTGCTGCCCATGGTGAGACTAAAAATTCATTCTATACTTGTTATTATCTATTCAGACTTCTTTTCCCCAGTTCTGAGCTGCTGCTTTCTGCTGAAAACACAAATATCTGTGTGTGAGCTTTTCTTTCTGTCTTTCCCTCCTCCCCCCTCCCATTAATGTAAACAAGTCCCTGCATGGCTTTATCTGCAACATTGTAGTTTCTTTGTGATACTGGAAGGGGTTAATCACAGTGAGTTCATTAGCAACTTGACCTTAACCTTTCCACATTACAAAGAATAATACAATACAATATTGCAGATAAAGCCAGCCAGGGGCTTGTTTACATCAGCTGTCTCAGAAGGGAGGGGAAGAGGGGGAGACAGAGAGAAAAGCTCATACACAGTTTTTTGTGTCTTCAGCAGAAAGCAGCAGCTCAGAACTGGAAGAGGGAGACAAAATAGATAATAATAATAATAATAATAATAGTAAAGTATGGAAGGAATTGTTAGTCTCGCCATGGGCAGCAACATATCAAAAGTTATGTTTGAGTGGAATACCCCTTTAAGGGCTAGACTGCAATGCATATTGGTGCTGCTTACAGCAAGTGCAGAAAACAAAGTGGTAGAGAGGTGATAAAGAGGTGAAAATTACCAGAGAGTGTCTGTTTTCAGATGGCTTGTGTTGCAATAGTGGTGTGTATTACACCCACTATTTTTTAGTTCCATTAAGTAAAAATAACCTCTTCAAGGGATTAAAAATCTAGATACAACTCTAATAGGACAAACTTTATCAAATCTTTTGTGGCTGCACTGCCCTGTAAAACCATGAGAGAAGCAGGCACTGCTACTATAGTATGGGTGCTAAGCTAAACACAACCTTGAATAAAGGTGTTATTACAGTAGAAACAAAAAATCTACTGGGGGTTAGTGAAAAAAAAATCCAAGATCTTTATCTTTTCAACAAACATCAAACATTCTCATCCCATTTTGCCAATAAGCAAAAATGAAGGGTGGAATCAATTACAATCTATTTCTCAATGTTACCGCTGTCAATGTTTCTAATAATGTAATTGAGATTGTTCTAATCTGAAAACTGATCTCCATGTCACAAAACAACTTTAATTATACTGATAAATTAAAATAAATGGGTTTTCCCACGACTAAGAAGAGGTCTGATATATTATATAACTATGTCTGCTTTTTCTCTGTAGTAGTAGTAGTAGTAGACCTACCAGAAGACAAATAAAGAAGGTACTTTTCTGTACAGTAAAAAAAGTGACTTTTTTTATTGATACCTTATTTTTATACTGACATATAATGTCAAAGCTAAGAAACTGTAACCAGGCTAATGCTCTCAAATATCCTGGCATATTGTAATAGAAGAGAAAGAGCTGTGCAGATTGATATATCATTTCATATAAAAAGTATAACTTAAGAGTCTTGTGGGCGGTCCCACTGAATGGCAGCCTTTCTTGTATAAGCATACACACAAAGGTGGCTGTCAGTCACTAGTTAGGACTGCCCCCTGGACTCCTAAGGCCCAAGTATAACAAGAGATTTAAACTATATAAATCTTCTTCCTCACAGATCTTCTTCCAGAAACAGCGCCACTCTTGTCTCCAGCTTAGGTGTAGTTTTGCAATTAAGCTCCATTTACTACAATGGAACTGAGTTACAAAACCCCACCAAAACTGGAGACAAGAGTGGTGCTGTTTCTGGAAGAAAGTAGCCATGTTTTTCTAATCTTTGGCAACCCCTTTAATGACCTTAACTAACACAACCAAACATATTTGTTTGTTCAGTTCTTAAGATCTAATCCAGTTGGGTAAGGAGTTATGGATTTAATATGTCTGCCAAAATAAATTCATATTATACTTGTGAAATAGACAAAATATCATCTTTATCTGTAAAACTGGCATAAAGAGTTCATTAACTCAAAAGAAGGATCATAGCAGGAAGAGTTATCCAGGATTAGAAAATCATAGCTGTTTTCTTTGGGAAAAAAAAAAAAGCACCACCCCTGTCCTCAGGTTGTGTGTGGTATTACAACTCAGCACTATTCACGTCAACTGAACTGAGCTGCAAAACTTCACTAAACCTGTGGACAAGAGTGACTTTGTTTTAAAGGGTTTATCCAGCGCTACAAAAACATGGCCACTTTTCCCCCTCTCTTGTCTCCAGCTCAGGTGCGGTTTGCATTTAAGCTCCATTTACTTCAATGGAACTGAGTTTGAAACCCCACCCAAACTGGAGACAAGAAAGGGGGAAAAGTGGCCATGTTTTTGTAGCGCTGGATAACCCCTTTAATCCTGGTTAACCCCTGTAATATTTTGTTAAAGAAGATTTCTCTGACCCTTAAGCCACAATCCACTTTTCGAAAAGAAATACAAGAAAGAAAATTTGTGTAAAAGAGAAAAAATACATTTTGTAAAACATAAAAAATGTATAAAAAATAAAAAAATAAAAATAAAAATAAAAACTTCTTTCGTATTGCTGTGTCTGTAATGACCTGAACTGTAAACAATCTCGAGTTAGAAAAATAACAAGGGCACTCACCGGTTTGTGCAGTAATCTTTATTGTCTTCTTAATAAAACATGGTATAGCAGGCGGCGAGGACGCCAAGCACCTCTATGGACAGCTGTTTTGCGGTATTCGCTTCGTTGCGGTATTCGCTGACAAAGCGAATACCGCGAAACAGCTGTCCATAGAGGTGCTTGGCGTCCTCGCCGCCTGCTATACCATGTTTTATTAAGAAGACAATAAAGATTACTGCACAAACCGGTGAGTGCCCTTGCTATTTTTCTAACTCGAGATTGTGTGTGAAAGTGCTGGACTGCCTTTCAGCAAGTGAGCACCACCGCGCAGAATATACAGAGTGTATTACTCCACTCACCATTGTGTGGATCCCAACCGCATGAAAAGAGTTGTAGTGCCGGTGTCTGTGACTTTTTAATAGACCTGAACTGTAAAGTTATTGTGTTATTTATGAATGTCATAAAAATAAAAAAAATCCGAAATATTTATGCTCTTTTTGTTTGTCCTATCAAAAAAAAAAAAAAAAAACGTAAAGTCATGTGAGCTAAATAAAATAGAATTAATAAAAGGTGATCATAATGTTATGTGTACCCAAAATAACACCAATTAAAACAAAAGTTCAAACACCCAAATTGAAGAAAAATATAAAAGAAGATGTGGATAAAAATTAAAAACAACTGTGGATTGTATTGCCACCCCATTTACTTGCATGACTTAAAGGGGTTATCCAGCGCTACAAAAACATGGCCACTTTCCTCCAGAGACAGCCTCACTCTTGTCTCCAGCTTGGGCGGGGTTTTGCTGCTCAGTTCTATTGAAGTGAATGGAGGTTAATTGCAAACCGCACCTGAACTGGAGACAAGAGTCGTGTTGTCTCTGAAAGAAAGTGGCCATGTTTTTGTAGCACTGGATAACCCCTTTAAGGGGTCATGCAACCAGACAGCAAGATATTGGGGAATCCTTGTCACGCATCCAGGAATCGCTATGTAACCCAAGCCTTGGGTTATGGTCCCACATGATGCAATATAATACTTTAATAAAAAATTTCACCAGACTTCACCTTTAGTTGGATATACATAAAAAAGTGGCACAGTGCCAACACACTGACCCAGTGACATCTGTATCAGTGAATGATGTTTGCTGAATGATGTTTGTGAAATATTCAGTTTATTTGTCATAACATTTCCTGGAATCTCAGTACATAGTGCTGTGCCCATAGACTCAGTCAGTTCTTTTCCAGCAGTCTTCTCCAGTCTGCTTCACCATGGACCTCAGTGGGATCCTTATCCTTATTTTCCTCTTTCTGGTCACCCTGCTGATTCTATCTCAAAGAAGACTGAGGGGGAAATTACCTCCTGGTCCTACTCCCCTTCCATTTATTGGTAACATGCACCAGGTTAAGATGAATGACCTTATCAAGTCCTTGGTGGAGGTAAGTTGGACAAAGGCCCTTTCCATTGATTTCATATAAACTGACCCAGTTCACGAAGGCTGCAGAATAGGTTTGCACCATGTGATCTTATAATGTAAGTACAATGTATAGAACTCATCTGTGCCCTGGTTGTACCAGCCTGCTTTATAAACATAAAATATATCTACTGCACTTTAAGGCTATATTAACACACATTTTGGCAAGTATTTTTTAGCCAAAATCAGGAGTAGAACCAAAAGATTAAACATTTTAATGGAAATTTAAGACTTTTAGGTTAAGTAAAAAATACTGTGTGTGAACATAGTCTATGGCTATGTGCACACAATGTCAAAATGGCGGCCGTTTTTCTAGGACGTATGTCATTTAATGCCAAAAGAGGGCCACAAATAAGGTCATGATCATTATTTGTAGACGACCTTTTGTGTTTAAATGATGGTCATCTAAAAACACGTCTGTCATTTCGACGTTGTGGTCAGGGCCGGCCTTAGGGTAGATGGCGCCCTGTGCGAAACTTTCTTTTGGCGCCCCCCCCCCCCCCCTCCTCTGCTGATACCCCCTAATAGTGACATAAACTAAATATTACAGCCTCCCACCCCCCCAGACAACCCCCACTGCCCCCCCGCTGACTGTTATATATGTGACCTTTTTATCACTTTTTGAATTTTTTTTCTGGGATGTGATTTCACTAAAAATCTGTAAATTTGGACTTCAGGATATCAGGGTATGCTGGGGGTAATAGTTATGCACTGTTTTGGCTGTTGGGGTATGTTGGGAGTAGTAGTTATGCACTGTTTTGGCTGTTGGCGTATGCATGGGGTAGTAGTTATGCACGGTTTAGCTGTTGGGGTATGCTGGGGCAGTAGTTATGCACTGTTTAGCTGTTGGGGTATGCTGGGGGTAGTAGTTATGCACTGTTTAGCTGTTAGGGTATGCTGGGGGCAGTAGTTATGTACTGTTTAGCTGTTGGGGTATGCTGGGAATAGTAGTTATGCACTGTTTAGCTGTTGGGGTATGCTGGGAATAGTAGTTATGCACTGTTTAGCTGTTGGGGTATGTTGGGGGTAGTAGTTATGCACTGTAGCTGTTGGGGTATGATGGGGGCAGTAGTTATGCACTGTTTAGCTGTTGGGGTATGCTGGGAATAGTAGTTATGCACTGTTTAGCTGTTGGGGTATGCTGGGGATAGTAGTTATGCACTGTTTAGCTTTTGGGGTATGTTGGGGGTAGTAGTTATGCACTGTAGCTGTTGGAGTATGATGGGGGCAGTAGTTATGCACTGTTTAGCTGTTGGGGTATGCTGGGAATAGTAGTCATGCACTGTTTAGCTTTTGGGGTATGTTGGGGGTAGTAGTTATGCACTGTTTAGCTGTTGGGGTATGTTGGGGGTAGTAGTTATGCACTGTTTAGCTGTTGGGGTATGCTGGGGATAGTAGTTATGCACTGTTTTAGCTGTTGGGGTATGCTGGGGATAGTAGTTATGCACTGTTTTAGCTGTTGGGGTATGCTGGGGATAGTAGTTATGCACTGTTTAGCTGTTATACTGTTAGGCAAGGAGAGAAGAGATGCCAGTGTCTGTATATATACTGTGACAGTGCATGTATACACAGCAGCAGGGTCAGAACAGTGTACATGAAGTATATTGCCACAGTGTATACAGACTCTACAGAGAGAGAGAGAGAAAAAGAAGATAGAATATACACAGATAGATAGATAGATAGATAGATAGATAGATAGAAGATAGATAGATAGATAGATAGATAGATAGATAGGAGATAGATAGATAGATAGATAGAGGGATAGATGGATAGGAGATAGATAGATAGATAGATAGATAGATAGATAGATAGAAGATAGATAGATAGATAGATAGATAGGAGATAGATAGATAGATAGATAGATAGATAGATAGATAGATAGATAGGAGATAGATAGATAGATAGATAGATAGATAGATAGATAGAAGATGATAGATAGAGGAAGCATCAGGCTTACAGCAGGGGCACAGGATGCGAGACGCTGCAGGAATTGCTGAGGAGCATGGAGGAGGCACAGGGCTGGGCAGAGGTTACAGGTCATCACACTGATGGGGAAGCACGGCCTGTGCTAAAATGGTCAGCTTACACACACAGTCCGGCACGCAGTTGAGCAGGCTGCATTGTGGCAATGAGTGAGTGAGTATCCCACCCGCGGTGGGCGCCGGGGCGGGGCTTGTCAGCGAGGGGCGGAGCTTACCGGGACGTACCCGGAATATTAATTTGCCAGTCCCTAGTCTGGCTTCAGGAGCGCCCCAAACCAAGCACTATGCAGGGAGGGCAGGCGACCAGCTAGGGGGGGCGCTTTGGCAGACAGACAGAACGTCTGTCTGCCAGACAGTTAGGTGTGCAACTGTCTGCCAGAGCGCCCCCCAGCGGGCTAGGAGTGATGCGCCCTGTGCAAGCGCACAGGTCGCACACCCCTAAGGCCGGCCCTGGTTGTGGTAACATAACCTCAATCTGAAGAAACGATGGCTGCATTATGAACACTACATCCTTTATATCTGGGTCTTTTTGTTGATGCAGCTGCAGTCACTAAGATCTCAGTTCTGGACCTAGAGAGAGACGACCGATAGTAGATAGATAGATAGATAGATAGATAGATAGATAGGAGATAGATAGATAGATAGATAGATAGATAGATAGATAGATAGATAAATAGATAGTAGATAGATAGATAGATAGATAGATAGATAGATAGATAGATAGATCTATCAATAGATAGATAGATAGATAGATAGATGGATGGATGGATGGATGGATGGATGGATGGACGGACGGACGGACAGACAGACAGATAGATAGGAGATAGATGGATAGATAGATAGATAGATAGGAGATAGATAGATAGGAGATAGATGGATAGATAGATAGATAGATAGATAGGAGATAGATAGGAGACAGATAGATAGATAGATAGATAGATAGATAGATAGATAGATAGATAGATAGATAGGAGATAGATAGGAGACAGATAGATAGATAGCTAGATAGATAGACAGCACCAACTTACCAACAATAAACAAATGAAATAAAAGTAGATGTGTTTGGTGTACCTGTCCTTTATGTACAGAATTGTTCATTCACTTTATTAGCTCAGCAAAACATACGGTCCTATGTACACATTCTATCTGGGGTCCCGTCCCACCGTTGTACTGTGCGGGTACCAGGTGCTAAAGGAGGCTCTGATTGACAACGCCGAGGACTTTAGTGGCAGAGGAGATTTTCCAGCAGTCCAGCAGTACAGCAAGGGAAATGGTAAGGAAAACTGAATACTTTGTTGAACATAGAAATATACTGTAGAAGATTGTCGGCAGAAAAAGACTACCGGGTCCATCTAGTCCGCCCTTTTAATATTTCCATTCTTATTATCTTAGAATAGATATATGTTTATCCCAGGCAGGTTTAGATTCTGTTATTGTAGATTTACCAACCACATCCACTGGAAGTTTGTTCCAAGCATCTACTACTCTTTCAGTAAAGTTAGTAATATTTTCTCATGTTGCTTCTGATTTTTCCCCCAAGTAACCTCTAACTGTGTCCTCTTGTTCTTGAGCTCTGTTTTTTAATAAAAACACCTCCCTCCAGAACCTTATTTAGTCCTTTAACCCCTCCCCGCATCAGTCAGTACATTTACGTTCTGATGCAGGAGGGGGGTTCAGAGAGAGGTCGCGCGGCAACCCCGCTTTGAACCGCCACGATCCCGGGTGCTATTTGTAGCCTGGGACCGCGGCTATTAGCTAATAATACATTTTAATGCAGCTGCATTTAAATGTATTATTTCCCCCTTTCCTTGGTGTCTAGTGGAGGAATCCCCCCGCAATGCGATTGCGGAGGGGAAATCCCCTCTGTTTACCGTAAACACGAAACCCCCCAAAATTAGAACAAATACCTTTTTTCTTTTTTTTTCCCTGCACAATTTTTTTTTTCTGCTTTTGCTGTGTACTTTATGGAAAAATTAAGTCTGTCATTGTAAAGTACAATTAGTGGCGCAAAAAGTGGGTCTGTAGGTGAAAAAAAAATGCAAAGGCTATGGCGTTTTAAACACGAGGAGGAAAAAACAAAAATGCAAGAATGAAAATCAGCGCGGTCCTGAAGGGGTTAACATACTCAAAGGTTTTGATCATGCCCCCCTTCCGGTTCTTTCCTCCAGACTATACAGATTCAAAGCCTTAAGTCTTTCCTGATATGTTTTATGCATTCACCAATAACAAGGCCCCCAACTATATAACTGATCTCATGTGCTCAATAAATGCATGACCATTCTGCCTCCCATAGTTATGCTTAACACGCACCTTCCCCTGTGCCCCAACCTCTACACCAGTGCCTACAGTTCCTGTAGATGCCATCAATAACTTCACATAAGGTCACCAGAGCCTCCACATGTCCTTGAGGACTGACAGGACAGCACGTTCGCCATTGCTTCATTCATTGTCTATGGAGCTGCTGGAAATAGCTACTTGAGTGCAATGCTTCAGCAGCTCCCATAGAGAATAAACAAAGTGGCAGGTATGCTAACCAGCATCTCCATTCAAGACAAAAGAGTTGGGCAGAGAATGTGCAGGAGACACAGCAGTCATACCCCAAAAATGTCACACTTATTCACTATGCTGTGGATAGAGGATAACTTGATGGCCCGTTTACACGAAGCGATAATTCACCCAATCGATCGTTTTGGAAGCAACGATTTGGTTTTTGTAACGATCAGCGTTTAGAGGAATAAATCGTTAGAAAAATCTTTAGAAAATTCCTTAGAAAAATCGTTATTACGATCGGTTTTAAGATCGCTTAAGCCCATCTCACACATAGGGTGAATTTTTTAAATACTGTTTACATGAAGCGATGAATTTTTAACGAACGACCAACAACGATTTGAAAACATGTTGAAAGATCACAATGAACGATTTCTCGTTCATCACTTGATTGTTTGCCGTGTTTACACGAGCTGATTATTGCTTTCCAAAAATCAACCAGAACCCTGGTTAGGATGTTAGCACTATCTTGAATTAATGGGGTTATGTATAATGTTAGGGCTGTGGTGGCACCCTCTTCTCCGGGCCACTGCTGCACCTGCTCTCCTGGCGCCCCGCTGCTTGCAGGTGCCAGAGCCCACATATCCTGGCTCAGCACCACCTCCTCTTTGGCCCCCACAGGCACATTACCCGGCCACCTTCCTGCCTCCTCCTGCTTTGCCTGGCCCGTGTTTTCCCTTCTCCAAGGGCACGTCTTGGCTTGCGTCATCACTATTGGTGGTCCAGTGAATCCGCGACTCCAGTTATTACACATAAAGTTTACATGTGTTTTGTGAAATAAGGTTCTAAAGGTGTGCCCGAGAAAAACAAAATGGAAATAATATAAAGGCAGACTAGATGGATCTGGTGGTCTTTTCAACAATCTTACCAACAATCTTCTATATTTCTACTTGTGTTTTTTCTTCACTCAAAAAACACATAAAGAGAGAAAGCATCATCTATACTGGGATAAGCTTCTTGTAACTAACTGAATCTTGGAAATCCCTCCGTTAAGGTATTGTGTATGGGACTGGTGAAAGATGGCGGCAACTTCGACGTTTTGCTATCACTACATTGAAGAACTTTGGTATGGGGAAGAGAAGTCTGGAGGAGAGAATAAAAGAAGAGGCCCAATACTTGATAGCAGAGTTCAAAAAGAGTGAAGGTATTTCATAATAGTAAAAGTAAACACTAAATTTTTTTTTCTAATGTTTTCACAAGTTTTTCCCTTCTTTTAACAGGAAAACCTTTGGACCCAACTTTTGGCTTCAGCTCGGCCGGCTCCAATATAATTTGTCAACTGGTCTTTGGGGAGAGGTTTGACTATAGAGATGAAGAATTCATGACTTTGCTTTATCTCATCAACAACAGCTGGCACCTTATGAGCTCCACATGGGGGCAGGTTAGAAGACATTGAGAATTTACAAAAGATTTTTTTTTATGTGTAAGCAATTTATGCCCCAGATTTGTTTTTCTTTTTGCAGCTTCTCTTTGTATTTCCAAAAATCATGAAGCATATTCCAGGCCCACATAGGAAAATTTACAGAAATTATCTGAAACTTGGGGCTTTTGTCACCAAGAGACTTCAAATGAACAAAGAAACGCTTGATCCGAACAATCCTCGTGACTTTATTGACTGTTTTCTTATAAAGCTTGAGCAAGTAAGTGTATTCACATTGTTCTCTCCCAGTAATTTATAGAAGAGTTTCCGAGTTCTGTTACCCCAGTCTACTCTGAATCCAGTACTGGGAACTAAGAAGTGAAAAACTTTTAGGGTATTATTAGGATTTTGACCCAAATTTTGTCAAGTAATTTTCGCCGAGACTAGGAGTGGAACCAATACACAAAACTTCTGGTTTTGGCCACAAATACTGACCAAAGTAATATGTATGAAAGAGGCCTTACGCCATTTGCCATGTTCAAGTCTATTATACAGGCAAAACATATGACCTGGAGTCTTGGCTATCAATTATATGTCTTAGCACAGTGAAACTCTGGACTGGAACATGGTTCAGAAGAATTCAACTTTTACTCATTGCGCCTAAGGCTTTATTTGTAGACAGATGTTTAATGTGTCTACAGATATAGCCTTTCCTGAGTAACTGTAGACTATGGATTCTAATTTATCTTTATTCACTTTCATTGAAGGAAAAGAAAAATCCAAATACTCACTTCAATTATGAGACAATGTTAAAAACAACAGTCAATGTATTTTTCGCTGGTACTGAAACGGTTGGGTCCACCCTGAGGTATGGCTTTCTAATCATGTTAAAGCACCCAGAAATAACAGGTAATAAGATTTACTTGGGACTATCTCCCTTATTTATACAATACATTGCTGGAAATTATGCATTTTAGCCTTAAAGCACTATCATTTCAGGTCACTCTTCAGGATGCACTGTCCTGTGTATTAGGGATGGTCCAAATCGGTAATGATTCCCGCTGTCTGCCCGCTCCGTGGAGAGGGTGGATACAGCGGGAGGACCGCCTGGAAAACTGGGATACAGCCATAGCCATAGGCTGTATCCAGTTTTCCAGGCGGCCCTCCCACTGTATCCGCCCGCTGCACGGAGCGGCCAGACAGCGGGAATCTGATGCCGAGCGTTCGGGTTCATACGAACCCAAACCTCGGCAGGTTCGGACCATCCCTACTGTGTATGTATATAAGGAGCAGGATTATATCTGCCCATTCTATCACTCAGATGTGTCATTTTTCTCCCTGGTTAACGCTGTAAAAATGTTATCTTGCTGTCTGCTTTCCCTATGCTCAGTTGCAGTGTGAATGCAGCCTAGTTTCTGTGCTGCCTCCTATACACTATATAGACCCTAGAAGTAACATCCTGCAATCCTTCCTCACTGTAGCAAACCTTAGGAAGTTCCCAGACCAGAACTAAGCAATCTACATGTGAATCCAGCATTTTTTGCGGTCATAAAGTCTGCAAAATGCACAGGCTGTTTCTCTCCTCTTCCTACTCACTCATTCCCCTTGGCCCCTCCCTCCTCAATAGGCTATACTGGGCAGTACAAACTCGTCTTCACTTTGCTTCTCTCTGCTGCAGACTGCTTTCTCTTGATCATGAACAGATAAGAAGCGAGGGGGATGGGAGGAGAAGGAAAACAGCCTTGTGAATACAGAAGGAAACTCTTTTGCCTAATAAAATCTATTACAGAGTTTCTTATATTCGCTAGTACTGTTGATTTCTGAAGTTGTGTAAAATGACAGTTACACTTTAAGTCAGCAGTTATACCGCGTCTCTGTGTATTGTAAGCATTACAAGATTAAGTACAATTTTCATGTGATCCATATCTTGTACAACTGCTATGTAAAAGTAGTGCTACATAGACCTTAAAAAAGTGGATTTTTATTGGCTTATAAATAATGTCTTTCACATATCAAACATATGCATCACAAACTATTTTACTGTAGCCCTGAAAGTGATATGAGGTATAGAAAGTACAGTACATCTAAACACATACTGTACTGTTCTGATATTGTGTGTGGGGGAAAATGTATGCCCCTATCTCAATATGAACAGGGCCTAGACTCTAAGTACAATTGGAATGGTTTATCCACCAATCCACCATTTGACCATATAAAGGAAGTGTAGCCAATGATGGAGGAACTTTAAAAACAACCATGCTAATGTTTCAAAACAGAAAAAGTTCAAGAAGAGATTGACCGAGTAATTGGCCGAGACAGATGTCCATGCCTGGATGATAGAAGCAAGATGCCCTATACGGAGGCCGTCCTCTATGAGATTCAGAGATACGCAGATATAGTTCCCATGAGTGTTCCACATACTGTAACAAGAGACATTACATTCCGTGGTTACAATTTACCTGAGGTACATTTAATAACTTAACAATGTATTACATAAGGTAAATGGTCTTTGTCATTTTAATCAATTTTCCCCAATGTGATTTTTAACATTTCTGTAAATCACTTCATGTATCACAAATGGCTTCTTACCCCGGAAAAACATCTATAACATCTTGGCCAGTAGGTGTCTCTCTCTGTTCACGGTCTGTTGTTAGGGAAAATCTGTCTGCGGTATCGGACTGACCTTAGCTTGGTTGAATTTGAACCAATGCTGCCCATGACCTGTTTGTCTGTTTCTGACTATGCGCAACACAAGGGCCATTCCCAGATCCAGATGCTGGTAGGCCAATTCAGCAAAGACCAAAGGGGACATTTATCAAAGTAACGGCCGGGGCATACGCCTGTTGAATCCCACGCTTGCGCATCAAGTTGGGGAGGAGGTGTGGCCTCCTGCTCTTCATTTATCATGAGTTACACCAGCTCGCAGCTGGAAGCAGATGTAGGTTTGGGACACCCGGTACATGGTCGGCGCACGGCCAGCAAGATTCACTTAAAGGTGTGCGTCTCTTAGTGAATTTAGCCAGGAAAAGGGGGCAGGGCCTAATTTAAAAGCAGTGTACTCGTATGCCGGTCTTGATAAATCCCCCTCTAGATTCTTAAAGTTAAAGTGTGAAAATCAAGGGCTACTTACACAATACCATTGGAGTGGCCCAAAACCAACCAGTTGGTTGGTACAGCAGGTCCACACCCATGGCACATTAGTCACCAGTTGCACATGACACAATACATTTTTCATTTAGATAGCAAGTGTACAGTAAAAAGAAACCAATGCAAAGGTGTCTTCAGCAAAAAGTCCCCTCTTACATACATCCACCCCATAAAGGCTAGGTACAGCTCATCTGAGTTATGAATAATGTATAAGCTCCTTTATGTAAGGTCTACTAAGTTCTCACATCATGAAGACATCTGTACTGTGCCGGTATGTCCTTGGCTCACAAACATGAGAGCCCAGAAAGAACTGTCTGTACAAAATGCAGAGTATTGGCGGCACACCCTAGCTAGGCATTAGGTGTTCTAACTATTATTTTTCTTGCCAACAAACCGCTGACATGCCTATTCCATATTATAATTCTATTCGACAGACTCTTCAGGTTAAAAAGTCAATAAGAAAAATATAACAAGTGCTTTAGGTGCCAAGATGAGCCGGCAGAACAGTAGCTGAGTTTGCTATTGTTGTTTTAAGGTGGAGAAAGACATAAAATGTTTTTTGGCAGAGCTAACCGGCCGTCATGGAATCTGCTCTCAGTCCAATGCCTGGGACATAGACATTAAATGGTTATTTGCCATCAATATCTAATGCCATCTTAAATAACAACAAATATCTTTATTGATATAGTAACAAACTAAATCACAATTCAAATAGGAAGAATGAAGGCTGAGCTCACAAGAGCTTACAATCTATGATTAAAAGGGGTGGAACAAGAGGTGAAAGAGGTAACTTCATACAAACACACACAAAAAAAAACAAGGCAGTGATCCAGCCAGCGTCTGTGTGTACACAGATATTAAGGGGGAGATTTATTAAACATGGTGTAAAGCACACAAAGCTTTAGCTTTGGCTGTTCAGGCATGATGGAAATTGTAGTTCTGAAACAGCTGGAGGGCCTAGATTTGATACCCCTGGTTTAAAGTGAAACTGGCTCAGTTGCCCCTAGCAGCCAATTATTCTTCACAGACTCTTTGGGAAATAAAAGGTGGAATCTGATTGGTTGCTAGGGGCAACTGAGGCAGTTTCACTTTACACCATGTCTAATAAACCTCCCCCTAAGGCCCCGTTCACACAGAGCAAGAATGGCGGCATTCCGCACCGGAATGCCACCAGCCTCCGTGTCATAATGACACTCTATGGGAGGCTCGCATGCAGCATCTCTTGGCACTGGAGAATGAACATATTCATTCTTCAGCGCGAGGAGAGGAGCTGCGTGCCTCCCATAGAGTGTTATTATGACACGGAGGCTGGCGGCATTCTGCCATAGACAATTCTGCTACGGAATGCTGCCGTTCTTGCTCTGTGTGAACAGGGCCTAAGTGTATAGGTGCAAGGATAACACAGAGCTATCAGTCACTTGGGGGTATCAAGACCTGCGTACTCATACGTCGGTATTAAATTAGGCCCCACCCCCTTTTCCAGCCAGATTCACTAAGAGGCACACGCCTGTTACTGAATCCGTCCGGCCAGGCACCCGGTGTACCAAATCTGCACCTGCTTCCAGCGGGTGTAGATTTGGATCATGATTTAAGTCTTGCTGGGCCCCACTGAGCCTCCCAGTGCCCACTCATTAGGCGATCAGGGGATACGGCAGTGGTACGCCAGGGAGAAGGGCCGAATCTGCGCCTTCTTCCTGGTGTACGTCTCGGGCGAGACCTTTGTAAATGTCCCCCTAAATGAAGTATGAATTTTATACATTCTTTTCCTTCAACTAACATATAGACAAAGCTGCCGTGAGTAGAATTTGAGGTCCACTTTAGACTTAACAGGCTAGCACTGTGCTGGGGATGACTGACCGTACAGTACTAAGAAGGGAGATATTGATATATAGGTTTGCAAGGTGTTGTATGAGCAGAAAGGAAACAAATAGCAGCAGGATCAAAGCAATTAGGAGGTTACATAACAAAAGCTGCCTTGGTTTAAGCAGTGAACTGTCGCTGCTGATAATAAGGGCTAAACAGCAAGGGTTTCATCATATAAACAGCCCTGGTCTCAGCACTTTCCTAATGATAATGATAAGGAGAATGGGCGATTGCGTTCAGGAGGCAGCACTGTGTACATAGGTAGAACACAAATGTACACAAGGTGATTTACAGAAACGGAATAAATGATCACAGCTCACCTGTGCCTAGATGGGGTATCTCTATAGAGGACGGCACACGGGCAACCGACTCTTTTTAAAAAAAGGACCCATTTGTGGGTTAATTATTGGTGTCAGTATAAACTGTACCTGACAATTGCTCTTCATGTGTCTGTACTTCCCACTCTACTTTTCGACTTATATCATCCAAAGTTGGTATTGTGGTAGGACTAAGCTTAGGCTATGTTGTGGTTAGTTTTGAGCAGGTGTTCTTCAAAGCCAAACCATTGGCATTTGACTCCTGGTGGCTCAAGAAGTTGAAGCCATAGGAAATAGCTGCAACCATGTTTTCCTGGCAGCCCTATCACTAGCCGTGGTATACTGTATATCATTATTGTCCATAATTAGAAAAATGGGTTGGCTTTAACTGGGAAAACCACATAACAAAAAAAAAAAACAATATACATAAAAAAGACAAAATGGTGCACATAACAAGTAGGTAACAAATGTATAATGACTATAACGGTTGTAACATCAGTCTTTCACATGAGCGAAATGACAATTCTATGACAATGTGGATGTCCAATCCAAAGTAGTGGATGATTCAAATTGGGTTTTTAACTGAACTTTGACCTTGAAGAACGTTTCAGTTCAGATTGTAATCTAGTCGAAATATATTATACAGAACAAGTCCTGAAACAGGAGATTCCTTCCTTCACAGAACCTGAATTGATAAAGCCATGGGGTACAGTACATAGTCTAGTTTCCCACACATTATATTCTATAACTAAGCAGGTGCAGAACTCTTTTCTACTTCAGCTCAGCTTATCTTCTTAAGTTGTTCAGAATACAACAAATAGAACTTTAATTCTAATTCTAAGCTTTGTTAGACTGTGTGAAAATGGCTGAAATTTTATAGGTACATATTGTTTCATTGTGTTTATTATACCAACAGATGGTGGATTATATTTTCGTGTGAGATGCCCTGCAATTTAATGGTCAAGAGAGTTTACTGTAATGATGGCGGCGGCAGCAGGAGATGAGTGTGATGGTCTTGTGGTATATAGTGACTTGTTGAGAGATGTCAGTATGTAGCTGTAGCTAATCTGATCCCAGCAGTAGAAGACGATTGTGCTGATCGTGTAGGAGTCAGTGACCTGTTGACCGACGTTAGTGAAAACAAGGCTGTAAAGTGACAGGGTGTCATAAAACAAGTGGAAATTGGACATTTTATAACCAGATGATGGAGGTGATTGGCAGCAGAAGGAGAAGTCTATGTTGATCTTGTAGGTAGGCAGTGACCTAGTTATATCTTATTATATCTTTATATAGCCCCTGTGTTTTTCTACTGGGTGTGTTGGTTGGTTTGTTGGTGAAAAACTATTGTATTCTTTTACTTTTTTCTAGGGTCTTAACATCATGCCTCTGATATGTACATCTCAGTATGATCCTACAAAGTTTAAAAATCCCCACTCTTTTGACCCAACACATTTCTTGGATGAGAAGGGACTCTTCAAGAAGAATGAGGGATTCATGGCGTTTTCAGCAGGTATTACCCACTTTACTAACGTTAGCATTGAAGTGAATAAAAGCTAAAGTGAGAAAGATACTCAATGCTAAAACGTAGCGGGGAAGCTTTGGCAAAAGCCTCTAACAGCTGCCTAACAGTCATCTTTGTACTTTTATTTTAAAGGGGAGCTATCAGCAGATTAGGTGAATGTCATCTCATGATAGCCCCCTATTTTGCCAGAGACGCTGAGGATGAAGGTATACCTTCTGATCCGGAGCAGTTAGACATTTGCTCCATGGTCTAGTAAGACGGTTAGCAGCACTGGGGCACCGTTAAAAGCACTGCACCTCCCCCATAGCGCTGATCGGGCCCTGGCTGGCCGCCACTTTCTAATATATTTTAATGGAGCGAGTCGGCCGGGGGGGGGGGGGGGGCAGTTCATTGATATGGGGGTGGGCAGCACTCCTAACTGTGCCCCAGTGCCCCTAATAGCCTTACCAGACCATAAAGGACATGACTGCACCGGAATGGTGCAGAGGATGAAGGTAAGAGACATATCTTCATTCTCGGCATCTCCTGCAAGGATCAATATTTGACATAAAAGCTGCGTTCTGATTAGTTGCTATAAACAACAAAGACAATTTTGAATACTGTGGCTCATTATTTTTTAAAATTAGTTTTTACTTTGTGACTGTAGATTTTTTGTATTCCAATTTCCATACATGATTATGCAATATCTTGTCATTTGTTCACCTTGACAGGGTAGCTTTATTAACAGCATTTCAGAGGTTTGCTTTACAGACACATAGACTAAGATAATGCAAGAGGGAGTGGATTTCCTAGAAATGCCCCCAAGATGTTGGGGTAGTGTTTGCTTAGGCAATACCCCTTTGTGGCCCACCCCTTGGCCAAAATTGGGAATGTGATGGATAAAGAGATCAATAGACATAATATATAAACTGTTTATGCTTAGTATAATGTTTGAACTATAGATCTTTACTCTTATGAAGTTAAAACAGAAAAAAATAAAATAGATGATGTTTATTAAGTGGAATTTAACTATCATGGATATTTTTTAGGGAAGCGCGTCTGCCTTGGGGAAGGTCTTGCCTTGATGGAGCTGTTCATTTTCTTTACCACCATCCTCCAGAACTTCAACATAAAGCCTGTGGTGGACCCCAAGGACATTGACATTACTCCCGAGAGCAGTGGTTTGGGAAATCTTCCACGGCCCTACAAGATATGCCTCATTCCCCGCTGAGATTATATGATTGACATGCATAAGATTTATAGCATATGTCATCTAAAACACGGTTTCTCTGCACTTTAAGACTTTAAAGGAGAAATATTAGAAGGATGATCTAAATGGGCTTTTTCGGTGCTTAAATTTACAAATGTAAATTTTTCATATATATATATATATATATATATATATTTTCTAACTCTTTATCTTGTGTTTGTTTCTTTCCATTGGGACATTCAGTAATATGGATTCAGATCATCATTCACATCAATATCTATAGGATCCCTTGAAGGAATAGTGGTGTTGATGTGTCTAGATAACTGGATATTAATCTAGTCCTTATAATAAATCTCAGGAATAAAGTATCACATTTATATTAAGTTCTGGCTTCTCTAAATTAGTGGATGTGAACTTTTTACAGAGTTGAACCTTCACACACGTGGATCGGTAAGAGCCTGTGAAATATTAACCAGCTTCTAGGTGCCAAAGTCAATTTAAGATAGGGTCATCATCAACAAAGGTAAAAACGCCAAGAGGACAGCAGGCATGCAACATCATAAGAGAGCAATGGGTAGAATTAGCTGGTCTTAACCAGGCAGAACAAGAAGTAGATGATATCAAAGAAATTGTATTTCTTTTATGATAGTTACTTGGCAAGCATTGAAAGCAATATCAGCACTGGATATTGTATAGTATGTAGCATCTCACCTTATTAAGGTGTCGTCACCGCATGCGCTGCTTATCTCTCAGGCCACGTACTATTAACATCACTGATCACGCATGCATGTCCTCACTGAGGGCATTGGCTTCAGTCCCTCAGCGCTGATCCTACAGTGTAGATGTGATTGGCGATGTTGGGAGCGCATGCCCCGAGAGATCATCGGTGCATGTGGTGATGACGGCGTGGAGCAGGAGGCGGCCGGGCAGCAAATATTTTAGTGGTGAAAGTAGTGGTGAGCCCTGCCAAAATGTGTCACAAATGCCAAGCCACTACTCCTCTTTGACTCTTGATTACAGTGGGATACCCACAGACACACCATCATCCTCAGTGCCCCATGCCCACTTGGGACCTATCAGCTGGTTAGATTCATCTACCTGCCAATAGTTCCCCTTTAAATATCTCTAATAATTTTCAAGTGATTGTGAACCATAAAATTCACTAGCCTAGACCTTTACATGGAAGATAATAGACAGTAGGAAATTAGTTTTAAGGTGGGGACTTTATCGTAAAGTCAACTGTGTTTGGGCTACAGTATAAAGTGTATGGGGACCTCCCGGCTCTCAGCTACCAGTGAAGTTAAGGGTCAGGCATGATGGATTTTCACAGTCCAACCCTTTTATACTTGGAAGGATAAGACATTCCCAGAGCAAGAGAGATAAGTGTCAGCTGAACAATCATTGAGCCAACAGTTATTGACGGTGCTTAATCATAGGCACCTTTCACTAAACTGCCCCTGTGCAGTTATATGGATTGTACAGTATATATAATATGCACAGTATTGTTTCAGAGCTGAACACAACCTTTGTACATATCTACAGAATAAGGTCATACTGAACCTCCATATACTTCTGATTTGTTAAAAAGACAAATGGAGTCTGGGAAGTAAATACCACAATACTGCCCAATATGAGTATGTCCATTCAAGAAGGACTTATCTCCTGCATGAAATCCATTAGATAACATCCTGTATCATGTAACAACTTATGCTCTAGGTCCTGTTCACTACACACAAGATCCTAAGGACTAAGAAGTGGCAAGTAACTGGTGGAGTCTTGTATTGCTCCCCAAAAGTTATACAAATCACCAATACAACTAATTACGAGAAATGCACATAAAGTGTTTTTTTTCCCCTGCACTTACTACTGCATCAAGGCTTCACTTCCTGGATAACATGGTGATGTCACTTCCTGAATAAAATGGTGATGTCACTTCCTGGATAATATGGTGATGTCACGCCCCGACTCCCAGAGCTGTGCGGGCTGTGGCTGCTGGAGAGGATGATGGCAGGGGAATGCTCAGTGTCCCTCCAGTGACCTGTGTTCCTCAGTGTCCCCCCTGCCATCATCCTCTCCAGCAGCCACAGCCCGCACAGCTCTGGGAGTCGGGGCGTAACATCACCATGTTATCCAGGAAGTGACACCACCATTTTATCCGGGAAGTGAAGCCTTGATGTAGTAGTAAGTGAAGGGGAAAAAACACTTTACAAGCATTTCCCGTAATAAGTGTATATTGTTGATTTGTATAACTTTTAGGGGGGCAATACAATACTTTAATAAAAAAAATTCTTTTTATCCGGCTTCTGAATAGCTTTGGGATCTAGATTCTGATTTTATTCTGAGGTCTGGTCTGAGGTCTAAATAAATTTTGGGGTCTTGCCTGACTTTGTTGTCCTCTTATCAAAGTATATCTGGCAGATATCTCAACATAGTATATGTTTCGGGGCACTGACTGCTCTGACAATGATAATAATTTATTCTTTTTTTTACATTTCATGTTTGATCACAGAGTTTCATGTATTTTCTCGAGAAAATGAATTAATGTTTTGGGATTAAATAATTTCACGCCTGTCACTTATTCAGAAGCTAGGAGAGTCTGAAAACTCATGGCATAGGTTCTTCCCATAAATTAACATTTATATTAAAAAAAATAATCTCTAAATTATCATTATTTTCAATTTGACATGGTCCTGAACAGAGCCCTGTGGTGACATTGCACCAGTATTACATGTGTGCTAGAAGGTGTCACATGGCAAAGGAACATGTAGTTTATGTAGGATTTTATAGAACAGGATGTGCTGAGTAGATTTATATATAGTTATCTGATAAATGACTGAAGGCCCTCTTACACGGGCCGATGTTGAGAAGGAAGCAAGAGCTCTCTTCCTCCCCGTTCTCTGCTCGCTGTCTGTGCTATTACATGTACAGACATTGAGCGGGGAACAGAGTTGATTGAACCTCGGAAAATCCTAGGTTTGATCGAACTCGAACATACCCAAACCTTCCGCATTAGATTGCTGATGCCTTCCCAGTCCTATTACCTTGGCTGAATCCCGGAATCCCAGACGGTCCCTGGGCACGCTCCTCCTTCTGCACGGACCGTGAAGACACCAGCAATCTAATGCCGAAGGTTCGGATGTGTCGAGTTTGATCAAACCTAGGATTTTCCAAGGTTCGATCAACTCTAGCGGGGAAGAGCAGGAAGGGGGACGGGAAGCTGTGGCTGCCCAGATGATCTTTAGATCATCCAGGTGGTCCATAGGAAAGAGTGGAGGTCTGCTTCTACTATTACATGGAGCGATGCGCAGCAGGCCAGCGCTGTGCTGATCGTTCAGTTTCAGCATGTTGAAAGATCATGATTAGCCAACATTCTTCATGTCAGCTGATCGCAACCTTTTAACAAGCCCTATTACACCAAGCGATTATCGGATAAAATGGTCAGTAATCGGCCAAGCGCAGTTGATAACCGCTTCATATAATAGGGCCTTAAGCAGTGGCGTAGCCA
The DNA here is from genome assembly GCF_027789765.1 of Dendropsophus ebraccatus. Lineage (NCBI taxonomy): Eukaryota > Metazoa > Chordata > Amphibia > Anura > Hylidae > Dendropsophus > Dendropsophus ebraccatus. Next base: position 76,845,578 of record NC_091463.1, read on the forward strand.
CAGTGGTCGCAGGGGTCGCCGCTGCAACCCGGCCCAGCTTTGAGGGGGGCCCGCGCCCCACAACCTACCCCCTGCCAACGCCCGCCCTCCACCGCCGTGGGTTCCTGTCGCATTGATTGATCACTCTTGTGACCGCAAGCAGCGTTTTGCTTGCGGTCACAAGAGTCAGTGTTGGACGGGCCCCCCGGTGACGCTCAGCTCCCTGGGAGTGCCCCTGGAATTCCCAGGCAGAACACGCGCCAGGGAGCTGTGTGCGCTGAGACTGTTACTTCCGGGTCAGGGAGCGCTCCCTGACCCAGAAGTAACATCCCCGGAACACACAGCTTCCTGGCTCGTGTTCTGCCCGGGAATTCCGGGGACACCCCCAGGGAGCTGAGCATCACCGGGGGCCCGTCCAACACCACAGAAGAATAGATGAGAAGCGAGCTGCCATGGGGGAGCGAGGTGTTAGGTGAGTTGGTCTTTTTTTTTTCCTTTGTTTTTATCTGCTTTGCGATTGGCAAATATAAGAGGACAACACATGTATAAGGGGGCATTATAGGGGGCAACACAGTGGGGACATCTACAGGGGGGGAATGTATAAGGGGGAATTTACATGGGGGCAACATAATGGGGACAACACAGGGGCCATCTATAAGGGGGGGCATCAATATGGGGGGCATGTATAAGGGTGCAATACAGAGGGGCCATCTATAAGGGGGGCATCAATATGGGGGCATGTATAAGGGGGCAACAAAGAGGGGCCATCTATAAGGGGAGACAACACAGGGGGAGGGGCATCTATAAAGGGACAACAAAGGGAGGGTCATCTAAAGGGGGGCAGCACAGGGGGCCATCTGTAAGGGAGGGGGAGCAACATAAGTGGGCCATCTACAAGGGGGCAACATAAGGGGGCCATCTCTAAGGGGGACAACACAGGGGGCATCTATAAGGGGCAGGCAACATGAGGGGGCCATCTATATTACGTATCAACATAAGGGGGCCATCTCTAAGGGGGACAACACAGGGGGGCATCTATAAGGGAGGGGGGGCAACATGAGGGGGCCATCTATAATGGGTAGCAACATAAGGGGGACATCTATAAGGGGGAAAACACAGGGGGCATCTAAAAGGGGGCAGAGAAGGACAACTCAGGGGCATCTGTAAGGAGGACTACACAGAGGGGGCCATCTAAAGGAGGGAATACAGAGTAATGGGCAATCTGTAATGGACACTAAACAGTGGGGGGGACAACACAGGGGGCATCTATAAGGGAGGGGGGCAACGTGAGGGGGCCATCTATAATGGGTAGCAACATAAGGGGGCCATCTATAAGAGGGGCATCTATAAGGGAGAAAACCCAGGGGAGCATCTATAAGGGAGGGGGGGGGGCAACATGAGGGGGCTATCTATAATGGGTAGCAACATAAGGGGGCCATCTATAAGGGGGGCATCTATAAGGGGGAAAACACAGGGGGCATCTAAAAGGGGGGCAGAAGAGGACAACTCAGGGGGCATCTGTAAGGAGGACTACACAGAGGGGGCCATCTATAAGAGGGAATAAAGAGTAATGGGCAATCTGTAATGGACACTACACAGGGGGGGCATCTGTAAGGAGGACTACACAGAAGGGGGGCGTATACTATAGGGATACACAGAGGGCACAATCTATAAGGGGGACTACATGGGGGCATCTAATACAGGGGGACTTCACAGAGAGGGTCTCTCAAGGAGATGAACATGGGGCCATCTATATGGAAAGACTCAGCAAGGGGCCAACTACACAGAGGGGGGCATATACTATAAGGGGGGGATCACAAAGAGTCAGCCTACCTACTGAAAGAGGGTGTAAAGGGGCTAATACAGATGTTCAGTTTGTAGAGAGATGAGGATGGTGCCAGAGTGTGGAGCCTAATATGTCTGTCTGGCAGATTCTGTGTATAGACCCTGTGTGGAGCTGGGGCTACCTCTATGTAACTGTATGAGGTGATATACTTTACGTAGTAGGCTGAAGTAAAACAAAAAAAAAATCCAGACAATATTGGCGGTTTAAAAAATTAACAGATTTTAAGGGGAAAAACTTCCATACCGCCACTACAGAGGCCATCCCAATTCATCTTGATTCCATGAACTCCTTCCTTATTAACTAGAGCACTCAAGAGTCAAGAAAATAAACACAAATGGATGGAATTTACTAGGAATTTCTTCAATCACTCTGCAATTTGTAATGATAATTACCAGCATTAAAAAGGTGGGCTCTACAATGGCCTTTTTCAATGTTAAACATTATCAGGGGGAATTTATCATTCCCTGTACCACACAAGAGCAGAGAAGGAAAATTGTACAATTTTGTATGCAAAACCCTTCTTTTTTTGCACAATGTATGCTGCAAACTCTTACTTTGCACAAGAAAGTTGAACAATTTTGGTGTAAAAAAAAATATAAATTCTCTAAGTCATAGTCTATACATAGTCTATGTATAGTAGACTTCATATTTTTTTCTATTACCCTTAAAGCAACTCTGCACCCACAATCTGCCGCCCCCCCAAAAAAACAGCTGCTTTTAATCTAAAATCTGTCTTGGGGTCCGTTCGGCAGGTCATGCAGTTATTGTCATAAAAAACATCTTGAAAATTGCAGCCCTGTGTCAAATTGGTGTGGCCTAGTGTGTGTACGCCCTAGGATTGCAACGCCCCTCCATCCCTCCTCCCCACCCTCCTCATCACTAGGAACGCCCAGGGTAGGATTTTTCCTATTCATTACCTAAACACTGCACAGGTGCCTTAACGATCCAGCTCATGTGCAGTGTTCACACAGGTGATAAATAGGAGAAATTGTTCTAGGTGTATTCCTTATGATGAAGAGGGCGGGGAAGAGGGACAGAGAGGCGGTGCAAGCCTAGGGTACAGACACTCTAGGCCACGGCCGTTGGACACAGGGCTGCAAGTTTAAAAGTTGTTTTTTATGACAATAACTGCATCACCTGCCAAACGGACCCCAGGACAGATCTTGGATTAAAAGCAGCTATCTGAAGGTACAAGTGGTTTGGAGGGGTCAGATTGTGGGTACAGAGTCCCTTTAACCCCTTGACGACATAAGGCGTATATTTACGCCCTATTGCCGGTAAGGGCGTTCAGAGCGGGGCCGCGCGGCGACCCCGCTCTGAACCGCTACGTTCCCAGGTGCCACTTGTAGCCCGGGACCGCAGGTATTAGCGGGCACGGTCCGATCGCCGTGCCCGCTAATACAGTAATCAGTTGCAGCTGTCAAACATGACAGCTGCATCCGATTACCGGATTCAGCTTATCTCTGGTGTCTAGTGGCGGAGATCGCTCCCCCGGGACGTTATCCCGGAGGAGCGATCTCCGTTTCTGAAGCCGTCTGGGGACCGCTCCAAGATGGCGCCGTCCCCGGCCGACACTCGTTTACTTCCGGCTGCAGCAGCCGGAAATAAACGAGTGCCTATCTCATGGATCTCTGCAGCATATCTATGCTGCAGAGATCTCTATGAGAGATCAAAGCACTTATACTAGAAGTCCCCCAGGGGGAATAACCCTAACCCCAGGGGGGCTTCTAGTATAAGTGTAAAAGTAAAAAAAAAGTGTTGTTGTCAATAAAAAGCCCCCTCCACTAATAAAAGTCTGAATCACCCCCCTTTTCCCAGGTTATAAATAAAAGTAAATAAATAAACAAATAAACAAACATGTTTGCTATCGCCGCGTGCGTAATCGCCCAAACTATTAATTAATCACATTCCTGATCTCGCACGGTAAACGGCGTCAGTGCAAAAAAAATCCCAAAGTGCAAAATTGCGCATTTTTGGTCGCATTAAATCCAGAAAAATTGTAATAAAGAGCCATCAAAAAGTCGTATATGCGCAATCAAGGTACCGATAGAAAGAACACATCATGGCGCAAAAAATGACACCTCACACCAAAGGATAAAAGCGCTATAAGCCTGGGAATGGAGCGGTTTTAAGTGACATATATTTGTTGACAATGGTTTGAATTTTTTACAGGCCATCTGATACAATATAAGTTATACATGTTACATATCGTTTTAATTGTAACCACTTGAGGAACATATATAACAAGTCAGTTTTACCCCAGGGCAAATGGCGTAAAAACACATTTCCCCCAAATAAACAAAATGCGTTTTTTTTTTTCAATTTCACCACACATTGAATTTTTTTCTGGTTTCGCAGTGTACTTTATGCAAAAATTCAGCCTGTCATTGCAAAGTACAATTAGTGACGCAAAAAATAAGGGCTCATGTGGGTTTCTAGGTGGAAAAAATGCAAGTGCTATGGCCTTTTAAGCACAAGGAGGAAAAAATGAAAACGCAAAAATCGAAATTGGCTCTGTCCTTAAGGGGTTAATATCACTTCCAGGTCATCAATATTCTTTTAAAAGTTTAACACCCAATGGTTTGCCCCACATTCAATATAAGGAAAAATAGAGGGAAAACATTGTGTGTCCAGTTTCTACTTTAAGATACTAGATCATTTGGGAAATAACAATATTTATCAATACTAATCACTAAATATGGAATGGGGGAACCAGCAGTATTTCTTAATTAAAAATTGAAATAAATTAAACTGAAATTAAATTTGTCTGCTACATTACCTGTAACACAGCAGATCCTCTTTTTCTGCAATCCAGTTCTCGCAAGCCTGACTGGACCCAGGAATTATGTAAACTTCACCTCTGAACCCCTTCTCAGAGGTATGGATGTAAATGTGTCAAATTCCTATCTTCATGTCGTATATTAAACCCTGTTTAGTGAACAGAAACAAAAACATATTCTACTTAGCAGGGATTGGCAACCTGAAGACAGTTGAGGTACCAGAGGTAGCAAACATAAGCAAAGTCTAGTATACAAGCCAAGGGTCAAATCTGTAGAGCACAAAACACCAAGGGTACAGTACAAGAGACAAACAACTTCCCAAAACCAAGTGAAGAACCAGGCAAAGTCTTCAAATCAGATAGTGTTTTTTTATGAGATCTGCCCATGAGTAATGTAGAGTGAACTGCAGAAAAGTGTCTGGGTTCGGCCACATGGTCAAACCTGAACACTCTGCAATCAACTTATGGTATCTGGAGAAATTGGATGCCCCCCTAGGGCTGCCAGGAAAACATGGATGCAGCCTATGGCCTATGGCTGTATCCATGTTTTCCAGTACTCCCTATGGCAGTGTTTAATTTCTTTTAAGTTGAATGCTGAGTGTTTGGGTTCAGCCATGTGGCCGAACCCAGACACTTTTCTTCTGTTTACGCAATGCTACCCATGAGATCACTATCAAGCATTGGTTGGCTCAGCAACCCCACAATGCAGAACATGAGAGCCGACCCAGGCCTAGAGGAATCGGGGGATTTCTAAGAGGTTGTCCAGATCTTAGAGAGAGAGTCATAGTGCCTTTGAATCAGCTGATCATCAGGGGGGCAAAGAGATGGACTTTACCATAACTGATATTAACATCCAGGTATAAAATTAAGACCGATCCAGGGATACTTTAGTTGTCAAAATGACATATTTGCTCATCTCTGATAATTATTATGAATGTTATTATGTTCTTTACATTTACTATTACCACCCCAGGTAATGTATAATATATGTAGCACAACATTCATAATAAAACTACAGTTGTCGATGCAATCAGAACACAGTAACAGCTCTGCCCATTGTATTTTACAGTCTAATGGGATTATAGGAAAAAGCAGCATTGCTAATCCTATTATTATTGGGGAACATCGGATAAACATCTCCACTCCCAGAGAACACCCATCGTACACTCAGCACCCAGAGAGAGATGTCAGATTTCTGCAAAACTCAACATGCAGTTAGCGCTCAGGCAGATACGTAAATATGTAAATGATTACAGTTGTGGTCAAATTGCCGCAGATTTGATGGTGCAGATTTGATGCTGTGTTCAGTTATTTAGATAAAATCAGCTGCGGATCAGCTGCGGATCCGCAGCAGAAAATCCGCTGCGATACGGTGTGTGTGAAGCTACCCGAAGAAAGGAATCGAATCTATGTTACCTGTATGGTGGGAGTGTAGGGTGTTACAACCAACACGGTCCCTTAATCTAGAGACATTGATTTGCGAGGAGAGAACCATAATTGTCACTGTAAGAATTGGATGAAAAACCAGGTCCAATCTATAGCAGAAATAAATATGGCATCCACTTTAATTACAAGATGGAAGAGATACTGTAATCGCAGAAAGAATGGATAAAATTCCTAATTTTGATAAGACGGGGCTAAAATGGAAGAATTATTATAACAACCTTAAATATTAAGGAGAAGGGAAAATGCACATGTAAAAAAATTCATGTACCTGGAATAGAATAGATATAGGAATGGGAGAAATAATTGGGGTGGGTTATTAAGGATAATTTATTTACAAATAATTTATAAATAATAACAATAATAATAATAATATTATTATTATTATTTCTATTTCTATTATTATTATCATTATTATTATTATTATTATTTCTATTATTATTATGATTATTATTATTTCTATTATTATTATTATTATTATTATTATTATTATTATCATAATCATTATTATTATTATTATTATTATTATTATTATTATTATTCCTATGTAGCAGGGATTTAAGAGAACATAACCCAATTTAAATTTTTTCTGTTTCCTACAGAATCTAGCCAAAATTAGATTATATATATATATATATATATATATATATATATATATATATATATATATATATATATATATATATTAGATTTATAGATTTAGAGTAAGTCCCCATGCATCTCTGTGTGCCCTAATATGTATCTGTGGTATGTTCCTATTAGTCCATAGTCAGATCCCAAATATATAGTCATACAATTTTTCTAGTGATTTTTTTTTTGCCCTGACCATCCTAATATAAATGTGAATTTTTCTCAAACTGTCGTTCTAATTTTCAAATGTTTTCATCCCTTGAAGCTGTAAGATAAAGAACTGATGAAGTTAAACCTACACTTTGGATAGGATCCAGAATAGGCGTATAAATGACATCTAATCCACTTTGTACCACAACAAATGGTATCATACAATAATACTACTATCCATAACCGCTGCTGGTTTAATATCAGGGTCACACTACTCATATTTATTGATGGGGGAACGTCTACTAGCAAAATACCGATTACTTTCACCAGGACCTCACCGAAGCTAAAAGTCAAGACTCAAAATGTTTTCCAACATGGTGACAGGTCGGGATATTTTATATTCATTTATAGATTTATAACAGATTTTGTGTCATTAATATTCATATGCAAGGTACAAAGGTTGTACCAATGTCCTAATCAACCAATCAGGTGTCATTTTATTGAAAACTTATACTGCACCTGCTTTCAGTATATGACTTGGAGGTTTACTGCTGAGGACTTATATCTCAGAAATGTATAAGCATGAAATGTATATTTGAATAATTGATGAAAAGATGTAATTTTAAAAATATATATTTATAAAAATATTCACATTTGAGATGGTTTACATCTAGAGATGAGTCAATAAACAGTATTAACAGAGCAAAGCTTTTCGTTAGCTGGGCGGTCGGCTTATCAGCCTGCTGCCACTCCTCTCCAAGTGCCTGGAAAAGCTGGATCCAGTCCTGGGAAACTTCTTCCATTTTCCCAAGACAGGATCCAGCTTTTCCAGGCACCCGGAGTGGCATGAGGCAGCACGGAATTCAAAAGCAGCAGGCTGATAAGCCGACTGCCGAGCTAACGAAGAGCTGTGTTTTGGTAATACAGTAAATTCACTCATCTCTATTTACATCCTTTCTAAATCTTATTTTTTCTAATTGTGATAAATACCATTAATGTAAAGTTTTTCACCTCTCAGTCATATCAAATTTAATGCCTATATTATGTATGTAGAAAAAACTATATTTTGCCATGTTTTATTCTGTTTCCTTCCTTTTTAATTATAAATGTTTATGATACATTAAAAGGAAGTAAAAAATAAAGTAAAAATTATGTGAAATTAAAATAAAATTAAATTTATATTGGCTTTATATTGAAACGTGAGGGCCACCTATTGGGCTCAATCACAAGATTTTTTTTTTTAAGTATTTACAGCTTCTGCTAAATGTATTTAAAGAGGAACTATCAGAGGTTAGACAAATCTAACAAGCTTATAGACCCCAATTGCACAGAAGGCACTGAGTATGAAGGTTTGTCTCTTACCTTCATCCTCTGCGCCATTCCTGGGCACTTAGTCGTTTACCCCTTGGTTTTGGTAGCAAGGGCTGACAATGCACAATGCATTTCAAGATGGTCTCTTTTTCACTTGTGTACACCTGTAAAAAAAAGACCAGTCTGGTCTCAAAACCTTTGTATTTTATAAGTTTTTATCAATACATTTTGCACTTTTCATAGAATTAGAAAAAATTTTTTTTTGGACCTGCACCCTTTTACCTGTAAATTGGAGAAGTGGAGTTGTTCCAAATAAAAACTGTCTACTAAAGTAACCATAATAAACTAATATTTCCTGTTTTATATAGCTCATGTGGCAGCTTTTTTTATATAGATTGGGACAAGATGAGCAGAGTCACCTCAGTATTAAAGGAGAAGTCTAGAGTAAATTTTTATTAAAGTATTGTATTGCCCCCAAACGTTATATAAATCACCAATATACTGTACACTTATTATGGGAAATGCTTATAAAGTGTTTTTTCCCTGCACTTACTACTGCATCAAGGCTTCACTTCCTGGATAACATGGTGATGTCACGACCTGACTCCTAGAGCTGTGCGGGCTGTGGCTGCTGGACAGGATGATGGCAGGGGGACACTGAGGGACACAGGGCACTAGAGGGACACTGAACATCCTTCTACTAGGGATGGTTCGAACCTGTGGAGGTTCGGGTTCGTATGAACCCGAACGCTCGGCAGCAGACTCCCGCTGTCTGCCCGCTCCGTGGAGCGGGCGGATCCAGCGGGATTAACGCCTGGAAAACTGGGATACAGCCAATGGCTATGGCTGTATCCCAGTTTCCCAGGCGGTCCTCCCGTTGGAATCATTACCGGGGGTTCGGGTTCGTACGAACCCGAACCGAACTCGGTTCGGACCATCCCTACCCTCTACCATCATCCTCTCCAGCAGCCACAGCCCGCACAGCTCTGGGAGTCGGGTCGTGACATCACCATATTATCCAGGAAGTGAAGCCTTGATGCAGTAGTAAGTGCAAGGAAAAAAGCACTTTATAAGCATTTCCCGTAATAAGTGTATATTGGTGATTTGTATAACTTTTGGGGGGGGCAATACAATACTTTAATAAAAATTTTACACCGGACTTCTCCTTTAATAGAGGGTGGGCAAGTTAAATAGGTTATCTGGATAGAGAAAACATTATCTATATTGTTGGAAGTGTATATGTGGTATCCCACCATGGGTGTTGCTATTGGTTGCACCCTTTGTAAAAGCCTGTAATTTTTGAGTGTAAGTGGTGATGTAGTAGTACCAGAGTTTTGCCACAAAATGTCGTTGTTACGTTAATGTTGTTAAGTGTCTATGCTCAGTTATTGCTAGTTAGTGTTTAAGGGGTTATTGTTTATTTGTATGTCACATGGATCTGTACGCCAATGAAAGAACTTTCTTCTTCTATCCTATCATCTCTCTACTTCACACATACACTCTCCTCACTCACTCACAGCACACTTTACAGGGGCTGTAGGAAGGGGCTGTAGGAAGTCACATGGGTAGAGGAAGTGTAGGGTCTTTTGTGTTTAGACTCTGTAGAGGAAGGACACAAGCCAGAACACTCTCTACAGCAGTCCAGTTGGGCCATGGCCCCTGCCAGTTCCCCAGTATAAGTAGTGGTCTAGACGCGTAACACATGTACCTAGCCACAGTTTTTTCTCAAGCAACCGTATTCTACACTATGCAGTGTTAAGCTTTCACTAGAGAGGACAAGTCAGGGATCATCTCAACCCACGCCATGGACAAGGAGAGACACAGTGCAGGAATGTATCCATAAGCATGTAAAGGAACTTATCCGGATAGAGCAAAGTTGCTAGAAGCCTATGAACTCTATCTCACAGCGCAGGTGTAAGCAGGGAACCCTCAGCATTCTGCTCATCCCAGGTAACAAGGTCTGGGGCTTGTGTTACCCTCTTGGATCGGTCACTCGACACTGGTGGCAATAGGTGGCACCATACCTGTGTGCCAAAACCGGAACTGGCGTCACGACGTAACATCACTGGGCCCGGCTATATCTCGACCAACCACAATTGAACTGGCGTCACACCTCACCATTTGGCAAGTGACCGGCCGTTACACCTCCACACCGGGGGTGTACCACACCACATATACAAAACAATAAAAAAGCTACAAATTACCTCTCCACGCTCCTGACTTTTTTCTACAAGTCTCCAGTCACACATACCCCCCTGAGATGATCCTGCTTTCACCTCCGCGACAGATATAGATAATGTTTCCTCTGTCCAGATAAATCCCTTTAATGACAGTTCTTGTTGTGATTAAAGTAGAATTTACTATTGTATTTTATTTCAGAGTGCAAAAAAGAGTATACACACTTGTATAGTATGGTAGTATGGAAGTGGTTTAGGTTAACCACCCTTCATTGGGCTAGGATACCACCATAGCTGAAAGTCAAGACTAAAAAGTATATGATATCAGACTAACAAAGAAAAGACAGCACTCCAATGGCGCAGACTCTGAAAGCGTGGTGGGTACGCAAAATTGTGATGGAAATGCTTTCCTTCGGTGGTTGTGCAAAAGTAAGGCACAACTTTCCACAATGCAGATACAATAATCAGACTTTCCTATGATGATCTCACCCGGAAAAAACTTTTGCATTTTACTCCACTCCAAAACATAGGTAAAATTAGGCACAGGTTACAAAAGGTCCCAAATATTTAAAAAAAAAACACAAAAAAACAAAACAAAAACAAAAAAACATTTCAAAAAGTTTCTACACACTTGATAAAGAAGCCAGTCTGGTTTTGAAATGTGTTGTGTGTTGTGTATTTAAATAAATCTTTTTATTTTTACATTTGGAACCTTGTGTGACCTGTGCCTGATTTTACCTATGTTTGGAGTGGAGTGAAGTGCAATAGGATATCATAGTGTAAGCCATGGACACAGTAGTGTGTCCTTGGCCTAATCCATGGTGTCCAAGTCTAATGAAGGGTTTAACCTGAAACAATGGCATGTTTCCATAGGACTATTATTACTACATAGGACTACTATTTTGATCACACCAAGTACCAACAGTTCCAATTCTTCTTCCATTGTACATTTCTATTTCTAATCTATATGATCTGAATGGCCATGCCCAGAAACACCTTGGACTATAGAGAGTGCTGCATAATATCTTTTTTTCTAGAAATGTGTCAAACCTACTTCTAAAGGCATTTGTTGAGAAAAAGAGTGTGCTAAGAGAGTGCTTTGTAAGATTAACAAGTGCAGGAGTGATAGCACTAACACATTGGCGGAGATTTATCAAACATGGTGTAAAGTGAAACTGGCCCAGTTGCCCCTAGCAACCAATCAGATTCCACCTTTCATTTTCAAAGAGTCTGTGAGGAATGTAAGGTGGAATCTGATTGGTTGCTAGGGGCAACTGAGCCAATTTCACTTTACATCATGTTTGATAAATATCCCCCATTGTGCATACATAGCTTTGAGTCTTTATTTTCTATACTTTAAAGTCCAAACATTTTTACTAAATTAATTTGTTTATTTCTTAGGATGGGAAAAGATCGAATTTCGCTCTATGACAATGGCACTACTTGTGGTCTGTTTTTCCTTTATGATATTACTTAAAAGAAAAAAGGGCAATCTTCCACCAGGCCCTAGAGCCTTGCCATTTGTGGGAAATCTCCACCAGCTGGATACCAAAGATTTGCTCAAGTCTCTAAAAGAGGTATGATATGTCTGCTCTGAGGACGCAACTATATCCCTGCCGCCATTGTTTTCATGAAACCCTGGTCCCGCTACAATGCACTTCCAGAGTTGTGGTCAGCACTTAGAGTTGGCCGATCACTACCCAGAATAGGCTACATAAATCTATATTTCACTGAACTTATTACACCTATGTGCAATCTTTCTCCTGTAAGTAGTGTTGAGCAGACTTGCCGAACTGTTCTGATTCGTCAACATTCTCTGAACCCGAATGAAGTGGAATGTAAAAGTTGGATGTCTATGATTGTACCCCTGTTGTTCAGGACTCCCTAGGACTGCAACCAACTTCTCCTGCCACTAGGAGTCAAAAGTTTTCGGGTTCGGAGAACATTGCCAAACCTGAACAGTTCAGCAAGTCCTCGCAACACTACCTGTAAGTTCTGTTTGTACTGCATATGCCTTTGTTCTTCCGTTCCATTTTTGGGGCAGGAGGTAGCATACTTGTCAACCCCAGAAACACCCCAGAAACCACAGCCTGCTTTGTTGCCAAGTAAGAAGTAGCTGCCTGACACCACTGTCAGCGAGTTTAGCTCTAAAGGGGCTCATTTTTGTGTGACCCAGATGTTTCTTCCTTCCTCCAAGCCGTACTGATTTACATTGTGTAGAGACACGCTTAACAGTATCTATGTCTATTAAGGATGCAAGTATGGCTCCTAGTTTGGCAACGGGTACATCTGTATACTAACCTGATGACTAACTCTGATGACACCACAGAGCACCATGACTCCATCCTTGTTATTACATTTTTCTATCATTTCCTTTCTTTGCATTTGCCGTCTCATACTCGGTATGGTTTTGCTATTGTTTTGGACAAATAAAATTTTACATTTATTTTCTCAAATTAAATTTCATATGGCCTACACGTATGTTCTTCAAATTGTAGCTAAGCAACAAGTATGGCCCAGTCTTCACCATCTATCTAGGACCCCAACCCAATGTCGTCTTATATGGATACAAGGCAGTGAAAGAAGCTTTGGTGGAACAGGCGGACAATTTTAGTGGCAGAGGACCGTTCCCTGCAGTTTACAACTTCACAAAAGGAAATGGTAATTGTTTCCATACTACAGCACTGACTAATCAACTGTAATTCCTTTGGGTATTAAATGTATTCTTTATTATTGTTATGAGGGCATGATGCTGGCTAAGATGATGTTTTCCTCAAAATTTAGAGGGGTTGCCAATAGAGATGAGTGAAACGAATTCGGCTAATCAAAACTTGATGCAAATGGGGCCGTCAATTTGCTTCATTCTGCGTAGAAAATTCCCGACAATTTATTAAGGAAATTTTTTAAAAAATGGCGGCTGCACACATGCTGTCTGGAGTGTCACTGGGCAGGAGAAAGGGATTACCCATAATCCCTAGTGCCTGTCCAATCAGCTGCAGGCCCCCTCTATGATGTCAGCACCTCCCCCTCGCCCTCTATATAAGGCGGTTCGGTAATGGAGGTGGCCAATCGGCTGTGTGTAGAGGAGAGAGCAGGATGGCAGCAGGCAGTTACAGCAGAGCAGGGAGAGACTAACAGAGAGATTTAGGGACAGAGAGGACAGGATAGGAGGGATGATTGTAGGTGATTGTTTGTTGGAGCTGCCAACCTAGTGTCCAGTTTACCGAGTACCAGGGTGCCTATAGGTGGATATATCGTTCCATCTAAACACTGATCGTTATAAAAAAAAATCGTTACTTCGAAATTGTTAATCGTGCGATCGGGCGAATTATCGCTCAGTGTAAACGTAGCATTATGCTACGTTTACACGGAGCGATTATCGGGCAAATTTTCGCGATAACGATCGAATTCGAACGATAATCGTATGTGTAAACGTGGCGAACGATCGAAAAATTGTTAATTTTGATCTTTTAACATGTTCTTAAATCGTCGTTCGTCGATCGCAAAAAAAATCGCCGATCGTTCCGTGTAAACAGTCGTCTCGCGATGGTCCGGCCGCGGAGAGAAAGATTTATGTGACAGATTTTGGAAGCCAAAGTCAGGAATGGATTTGAAAAGGCAGGTAATCTCAGTCTTTCTTTTATGACCTGTTCCCTGTTTATAGTCTATTCCTGGCTTTGGCTTAAAAAATCTGTCAGATAAATCTCTAAATGAATTTTCGCGATAACGATCACATTGAGCGATAATCGTTCCGTGTAAACACAGCAAACGATCAAGCGATGAGCAAAAAATCGTTCATTTTGATCTTTTAACATGTTCTTAAATCATCGTTCGTCATTCGCTAAAAATTTCGCAGATCGCTTCGTGTAAACAGTCTTTCAAAGATTTTCCCTATGTAAAAGATGGGCTTAAGCGATCTTAAAAACGATCGCAATAACGATTTTACTTACGAATCGTCTAACGATTTTTCTCCGTCTAAACGCTGAACGTTATAAAAACCAAATCGTTGCTTCAAAATCGTTAATCGTTCGATTGGGCGAATTATCGCTTTGTGTAAACCCAGCATTAGACAAGTTGGGTTTTATTAGATAGATTGAATGATTGACTCGCTGATTGACTTTTTATGTGATTTTCCATTTTTGATACTTTTACAAGAACATGCGGTCACAAATTCGTCCTTCTGTAATAGTCCCAATATTGTAGCTACTGTAGTTTGGCTGTTTTATTAAAATTTGTTAAGATTGTTAAGATTTGCAAATATTAACAAATTTGACCCAAAATTTGCAAAGCTCACAAAATGAATTTCCGACTGCTTTGCTCATCTCCAGTTGCCAACATCAATAGGCTGTCCAAGAAGTAATGTAAATGTGGCAGACCAGAGAGAATGCTGATGTTGCAATTGGGGGATGCCTGTTGGAAAGGTAGTCCTTAAGGGTAGCTTCACACGTACCGTATGGCTGCGTTTTTAATGCTGCGTTTTTTACATGCGTTTTTAATGCTGCGTTTTTTACATGCGCATTTTGATTTTCACATGATTTTTATGTGAAAATCAAAACGCGCGTGTTAAAAACGCATGTAAAAAAAACGCAGCAAAAACGCAGCGTTAAAAACACAGCCATACGGTACGTGTGAAGCTACCCTAAAAGGGTTTTCCAGGTCTTGAAAAACATAGTACCTCCTTTAAGAAATAGCACCACCCTTGTCCTTAGTTTATGTGTGGTATTGCAGCACAGTTCATTTGAAGTAAATAGAGAAAACATGTTATACCACACACAACCTGAAGTCAAGAGTGGCATTGTTTCTGCAAAAAATTTCGGACACAGAGTGGCATTGCACTTGATGGCAAATACCAGCAATGTTCTGTAGTGTTTGTGCCGAGACAACCCCCTGTAATGGTTGGCTTTATGTTCCAATGTGAGTGTTGTAATGGCAGTAAAACATTCCAGGATACACAGAGACACGATAATGTTAGCTCAGTTACATCAACCCACAAAACATCTTGCACTGAGACTATTGGTCTCTCTCCCAGTTCAGGTTTCATCACAAAACAAGCAGAATCCTTTTATAACCCTTTTATTTGTTGGCCGTCCTGTTAAATGTGACTTCACAATACCAGATTAGTGCTTGTGTCTGAGGAGTAGGGGATAAATATATAAGTTCCATTCTTCAGACATGGACACGTCTCAGGTCTCACACAAACATTTCTTCATTCTCTGTGAATAAAAATGATCTGTACAGTAAATATTGTGAAAGCTGTGGATTAGATTGGTAACTGGAACTGGATACAAGTAATATATACCATGCTTGGCCCCAACACCATCCACTGGGCTGCACGACCTGGCACAAATATCTGTAATGAGAAATTGTTGTGTCGCCATAGTTTGCACTAGAGATGAGCGAACCGGTTCAGCCGGTATGGGATCCGGGTCGGATTTTCCCAAAAGTCCGAGTCCGGTCGGATTCGGATTTTTGGAAGTCCGCTCCGATTTTTTTTTTCTTGCTTTCTAAAATGGCAGCCACCATTTTAGAAAGCAGGAAGTGTTCCGGGCGGAAAAAGCGCTTTCCCATGATGCCCAGAACACTTCCAACCAGCTGGGATGTTGCACTAGCCCACCCCCTGTGTCACGTCGGTATAGCTTTAAGAGGAGCGGCCTCCATGTTCACTACTGCTGCTCCTGTACTGGCCTCAAATGACTATTGCTGGACCTTCACTGGCCTCCAATGACTACTGCTGCTCCTGTACTGGCCTCAAATGACTATTGCTGGACCTCCACTGGCCTCCAATGACTACTGCTGCTCCTTCATTGCATTTGTGACCTTTTTCCTACATAGACCCTGTAATGGTGAGTTTCCTGCATAGACCCTGTAATGGTGAGTTTCCTGCATAGACCCTGTAATGGTGAGTTTCCTGCATAGACCCTATAATGGTGAGTTTCCTGCATAGACCCTGTAATGGTGAGTTTCCTGCATAGACCCTGTAATGGTGAGTTTCCTGCATAGACCCTGTAATGGTGAATTTCCTGCATAGACCCTGTAATGGTGAGTTTCCTGCATAGATCCTGTAATGGTGAGTTTCCTGCATAGACCCTGTAATGGTGAGTTTCCTGCATAGACCCTGTAATGGTGAGTTTCCTGCATAGACCCTGTAATGGTGAATATTGAAGTCTAAAAAAAAAAATTGACTTTGAGATATTGAAAAGATAATGATGTTACTGACATGTAGAGCCCTAAATTCAACCAAATACACTACCCCCGTATTATATAGATGCTTTAAACTATGAAATCCGAAGAAATCCGAAATTCGGTCGAACCGAACTTTTTTTAAAAATCCGGAAGTCCGGTTGGAACGAACTTTTGAAAAGTTTGCTCATCTCTAGTTTGTACATCCAGCTAAACAACGTTATTCAGCATATTTTTATTGTGAGTAAAATCTGTGTGGAAATGTAGGCTTTCTTTGCTCGCGTAGCTTCTCACGCAATTAAAGAGTTGGCCACTTTATAGTAAAATTGCTCGGTGTACAGTATTAGTAAGTCTATTTACTGTACTTACTGACAGCAGCTCCCTGTGTACCTCATAGAGCTAAAATCACACTCCCCCAGGCTGTGCTGTCTTGCTCTGTGGTGAGTCTGTCCATGAGATGGGTGACACGCAGGAGCATGTGGCCATGTCCCGCCACCCAGTGTCCACCACTGAACCTGTATATGCCTATGGAGGACACTGGGGGGCGGAGCATGGTCACATACTCCTCCATGTCGGCCATCTTATGGACAGACTCACCACAGAGCAGGGCAGCACAGCCTAGAGGAGGGGTATCTGATTTTATCTCTATGAGGTACACAGGGAGCTGATGTCAGTAAGTATAATAAGTATTGTTACTAATACTGTACTGTACACTGAACTGTTTTTCTATAAAGTGGCCAATTCCTTTAAGTTTCTCATGCCGGACGGGACTTCTGCCACTTTATAACCCTTCCTGTCACCAGTGGCTGAACTGGTTTCTTCCCATAATCATACATAAGTCATATATAGACACAGCAGACGCCAACACTATTGCATTAGTGCAGCCTCTCAGGACCTTAGCACACTTTGTGTTGAGCTGTGTACCTCACTGGAAATGCGTACACATCCCAAGTCACTTACACAATAGTTTCTGTAGAGCCCTAAAAAAACAGTATAGAGCACTACTCAGACTTTGTAAGTGGAACAGGGATTCCTGTCTAACTGAGAGGAGTCCCCTGCTCATTCACTGTACAGTAAGCCAGTGATACTTTATGCGTCATTGACTTACTGTTAATAGTGTCTCTGGGCTGGGTGTTCTGTAAAATGTATCTAATGGGACAAATGGCATGATGTATATTATGTATTATATATTTGTTGTTGGTATTTCAGGCCTCATTTAAATGAGTACAAACTTTGGCCAAATGACAAGTCTAAGAACCCGATCTTTGTGGTGTTTTCAGTTCCGGTGACTAGACCTGGAGTTAGAAGCTGCAGCGATAATAATGGCTTTAATAATGACCAACATTTTACTGTTAGAAGACCAACTTTGATGGTTTAGTATTATTTCCCCTAAAAATCAGGAATAGCATTTTCCAATGGAGAGAAGTGGAAGGTCCTCAGGCGTTTTGCCTTGGTAACCCTTCGAAATTTTGGAATGGGGAAGAGGAGTGTGGAAGAAAGAATTCAAGAGGAAGCACAGTTCATGTTGGAAGAGTTCAGGAACACAAAGCGTAAGTGCTGGGAGATCCTGGAATCTTTCCTGTTTTAGGCTATGTTCACACTATGTATGAGACCGGCCGTTCCGTGACCCCGGCCGGGTCACGGAACGGCCGGTCTCTGGCCGGATCATCTCACTTAAGTACCAGCCGGGTGATCTTTCCGGCCGCAAAGCTCTGATGTCACACACTGCAAAACTACGGCCGTGGTTCTGCGGCAAGAACTACGGCCGTAGTTTTACATAGTGTGAACATAGCCTTATACTAAATTCTGTACATGCATTTTATTTTATTTTTCAACTTTGTAAGGTTTATTTGGTTTTCTTTTTTTTTTTCTTTTCTTTTATAACATGACACTAGAAATGTTTACCACTAAATGACTTGGTGGTTCTTCATTATGCCTGTATGGCTATGTTCACATGGAGTTTTTTTCTTTATTTTTTTATTTTTTTAAATGACATCCATCATTTTTAGATCCAAATGACCTCAGACATTTTGCGTTTTTGGCAATGATGCATTATTCTAATTCAAGTCCTTCTGGGTGTGATTCTTTATTGAAGATCCATTAAATTTAGTTTTAAAGACAGCAAAAGGACAGTGAAAAAATGTGTGTGAAGAACTAAAATTAACGTCCGCTGTTGGCAAAAAAAAAAAAAAAAACCTCTGCAAATAATTGTCATGAACATTAATTTGACGTCTGTGCAAAAAATGTTGGGTATTCAATACACCAGGGGGGGATTTACTAAGATGTGCTAGGACATTTAAAGGTGTTATCCAGCGCTACAAAAACATGGCCACTTTTCCCCCTACTGTTTTCTCCAGTTCAGGTGCGGTTTGCAATTAAGCTCCATTTACTTCAATGGAACTGAGTTTCAAAACCCCACCCAAGCTGGAGACAACAGTAGGGGGAAAGTGGCCATGTTTTTGTAGCGCTGGATATCCCCTTTAAAAAGATGCACCTCTGTTGTTTGCCATAGAAAGAAGGCAGATTTGCCCTTTCTCCATGGCGTACACCAGCTGTATCCCCCGCTTGCCTGATGGGCGGGCAGGAGTGGGGGCACGGCAAGGTGGGGAGGAGGTGTGGCCTCCCCCCACACCTCATTTATCATAATGTAGGCTTGCTTGCAGGTGTAAATCCTGATATAAATTTACACATGCTGGAAGCAAGTGCAGATTTTTTGCGAAAAGCCTGCTCCAGGTGCAGGGCCAACCAGCTTTACTAAGAGACTATACCGGGAAAAAGAGGGCAGGGCTTTATGTAAGACTGGCATCCGTGTATGCCAGTCTTGATAAATGTCCCTCTATGTGTATTGAGCGTCAGTCTAAATAACATTGACTTCAATTACAATTCTGTAATAACAGACGTTTGGGGAAAAAAAAAGTATGAACATAGCCTTTGCATTTAAATGAACAATGCATATTACATAGCTTTGTTTGCTCTCTAGAAAAGCCTTTCGATCCAACTTTCTTCTTGAGTCGAGCCGTCTCCAATGTCATCTGCTCCATCGTTTTCGGTAATCGGTATGAATATGAAGACAAGAGGTTCCTGTCACTTCTTCAACTCATCAATGACAATTTTCAAGTCACAAGCTCTGGCTGGGGAAAGGTAAGGAACACAAATAGTGTGTGTGATCTATTTCCCCTCATTCCATTTCAAGAAATTACCCACTATCCACAGAATGGGGGATAACAAGCTAATGTGTGAAGGTCCAACTGGTGGGACACACACAAATCATAAAACCAGAGATTAAATGTTACCTGAAATTAAATTAGCGCGCAGAACATGCATGGCCAGCACTTCATTCATATTCTTTGGGGCTTCCAAATATTTAAAAGCTGTGAGCTTGGCAATTATTAAAATGAATAGAACACCGGGATTCCTTCTAGGAATAATTTCCTTCTAATTCTCACAATAAATAGGGGTCACCAATTAGTTTGTTAATGTAGATAGAGGATAACTTTTAGAGATTGTAATACCCATTTAACCTACCATAGATGCTAAACACATGGCTACGACAGTGCCAGTAGCAAAAGCAGCATTCGGCCAGGACCACACATCGTCTTTTTTTTGGCCAATTGACAGCTGTCTTTGGATGGGCATCATTTTGAGTGAAAATAACAGATGTCATTTTGAAATAACTGCTGTTATTTCAAAGTAACTTAAGTTATCTTGAAGTAATAGACATTATTTCGGCTCAAAATGACGTTCGTCCAAAAAACATCCGTCAGATGGCCAAAAGAAGACAGTTTGTTGTCCTGGCCTTGAACTGCCAAGCATGACTATTATTGTAGCTAACCAAGTGGAGAACTCACTATATATTCTACTAATTATTACAGTTCTTTTAATGGTTTTGTAAATCTGTATCTGTATCATAATGATTTTGAACATAAAATTTGAATATTTGGTGGGGTGTAGTCCATTTTGACTTATTTTATATAGAACTCTAATTTGTGGGTTTGTTTCTATAAAGAGGACAAACCCACTTAAAGTGATACCAGCGTTTGCATAGGTGACGTTCTCAGCAGCCTTAGTCACAGTGGCTGCTGCACATTACAAAAATATTTTTATTTATAAAGCGCTCTTGGTTCCAGAGTGCTATACAAGCGATAGGGATTAACAAACGGGAACATTACAAGATCAAAAACACATTGCATGAACAAGATAAATGGCAAACTGGTAGATGAGAGAAGAGGGCCCTGTGAGGGCTTACAGTCTATCAGGTAAGGAGAGAGAGACAGAAGGGAAAGTGCAGCCAGTCAAAGTGTGGAGCAGAGTTATTGTAGGTTGTAGCCTACAGCAGTTTAAAGAGATGGGTTTTCAGGTTACTTTTGAAGGTCTTGGTGGTGGATGAGAGCCGGATGTGATGGGGTAGTGAGTTCCAGAGTATTGGGGAGGCTCTGAAAAAATCTCAGAGGCATTGTGTGAGGTACGAACAAGGGGAAGCACATAAGGACGTCATTGGAGAATCGAAGGTTGTGTGAGGGACAGTAGCAGGATATCAGGTCAAAGATGTACAGGGGGAACAGGTTGTGGATGGCAAGGTATGTCATGGTTAACAATTTAAAATCAATACCTTGGGCAATGGGAAGCCAGTGGAGGGATTGGCAAAGGGGAGAGGCAGAGGCAAAGTGAGGGGAAAAGTAAATTAGCCAGGCAGCAGAGTTAAGGATAGACTGGAGGGGGGAAAGGGTGTTAGATGGAAGGCCAGAGGGAGGATGTTACAGAAGTCCAAGCGGGAGATAATGAGAGCATGTACCAGCAGTTTTGTTGAGTCAGGGTTGAGAAAAGATCGGATTCGGGAAATGTTTTTGAGGTGAAGGCGGCAGAAGGTGGTCAGGGCCTGGATGTGCAGTTTAAAATAAAAAATAGAGTAAAAGGTGACCCAAAGCCAGCAGACTTGGGGGACAGGGGAGAGAGTGCAGCCATTTATTGTGATTGAGAGATTCGATGGAGGGGTGGAGTGAGTTGGGGGAAAGATGGTCAGTTCTGTTTTGTCCATGTTGAGTTTTACAAAGTGGGAGGAGAAAAAGGAAGATATAGCTGATAGGCACTCTGGAATTCGGGATAGACAGAAGTTGACATGTGGACCGGAGAGATAGATCTGAGTGTCATCGGCATAGAGATGGTACTTGAAGCCATGGGATTCTATGATAAGTCCCAGGCTAAAAGTGGAGCTGAAGAAGAGAAGAGGCCCAAGGACAGAGCCTTGGGGGGGGACACCAACAGTCAGGGGACAAGGAGAGGAGGTGGTATGGGAGTGGGAGACACTAAAAGTGCAGGTAGAGAGGTAAGAGGAGATCCAGGAGAGGGCTGAGCTAGTGACACCAAGGGATGAAAGAGTTTGTAGGAGGAGAAATGGTCTACTGTGTTGAAGGCAGAAGACAGGTCAAGTAAAAGTATTGTCGTGAGGCTTTGGCAGTTAGCAGGCCATTGGCCACTTTAGTGAGGACAATTTCTGTTGAGTGGTGGGGGAAGAAGCCAGATTGTAGGAGGTTGAAGAGCAAGTTGGATGAAAAGTGGGAGGATAGTTCATTGTGGACATGTTGTTTCAACCTTTGTCTGTGATGTCCTGTGCTTCTTTTATTCAGTGTGTATAAATGCTTTTAATCACCAGTGGATAGTGTCACCAGCTCTTGGCCATTGAGTCTCCACTCCCGCACTGTACCTTACCCCTTACTCTTGTGATGTTACCAATGCCTTGCCGAGCCCCACCTCTAAGGGCCCTATTCCACCGGACGATTATCGTTCAGATTATCGTTAAATCGTTTGAATCTAAACGATAATCGTTCGGTTGAAATGCAGTAAACGATTAACGACCGAACGAGAAATCATTGACCTGGACCTATTTTTATCGTTGCTCGTTCGCAAAACATTCGCAAATCGTTCGCATTGTATAAGACTTCGTTCGGTCGTTCGCAGTAGATATGAACGCAATTGTCAAGAAATAGCGAAGAAAAAACGATCGCTAATACGATCAGAAGTAACAATTATCGTTCCATGGAGATGAGTGAACGTTTTCAGGTCTTTAAAATCTGGACCAAGGTTTTTTTTCTTGTCATTTTAGTTTATTTTTCCACGTTTACCAATCTTAAAATAAAGCCTGAAAATATCGATACATTTTTTTTCTAGTGGCATAAATCAAATATATCACAACCACAGGGTGGCAACATACAGATACACATAGCCTAAACTTCTTCTGAACAGAGATGAGCGAATGTCAAGTTTAAGTAGGGCTAACTATCAGTCACAGCTTGCTCTGGGACAGGCTGCTGTGGCTACAGCACAAGTGACATGCTAAGTTCACCCACCGTCAAAAAGAAATTTGTACTGGATAACCGTCATTTACTGGAAAATAATGTCTGTCATTATACGAATAGCGGCCGTTGTTTTAAACTAAAATGATGGCCGTCCAAGAAAAATGGGTATGATTTTGAGAGTGTGTGAAAATAGCTTGTGACTTTTGACGGTGTGTGAACATAGCCACAGACTGCTATCCCAACATAAGAGGATAATCAGGATCACTAACATTGCATGCAGTAGCTCTAGCGATAGGTAACTGTATCAGGACAGTGCTTGTGTAGTGATCAAAAAGTTCCATATTGGTACTGATAAAAGTTACAGATCAAGGTGCAAAAAGTGAGCCCTCTTACAGTTCAGAAAACAGACAGAAAAATTCTAAACTTGTAGGGGTCACAGTAGGGCATTTTCAAGCATTTTTACTTATTTTAGGTTTAAATAAAAAATAGCTAGAAAATAGCTAGTAAAAATAAAAAGTGTTATAGTTTTTAGAACTCAGAGAGTAAAAACACAAAAACAGAAATACAAGAATACCCCTTTAGGATGGTATATGCACCATGTTTTTTACCTGAATAATGTTATTTCTTACTTTGACCCTGATCAGTTTTATAACATATTTCCCGGGATCATGGATCACTTACCAGGACCGCACCATCGCATTTTTAGAAATTTCGAAAAGATGAAATCCTTTGTGCTGGAGAACGTGAAGGAACATGAGAAAACATTTCAGCCTGAATGTCCACGTGACTTTATAGACTGCTTCCTCATCCAGATGCAAGAGGTAAAAAAAAAAATCAGACCCCCAAGAACGAA
This sequence comes from Dendropsophus ebraccatus, assembly GCF_027789765.1. NCBI lineage: Eukaryota > Metazoa > Chordata > Amphibia > Anura > Hylidae > Dendropsophus > Dendropsophus ebraccatus. Next base: position 76,869,219 of record NC_091463.1, read on the forward strand.
TAAACACCTTCTGCCTTTTTTTATTTTATTTTTTATTTTACTTTTTTCATTTCTTTCCCCTTAATAATCCTCTCTATTTTCATCATTTTGCCTGATAATAGGAGAAAGGAAACCCTATGAGCAACTTCAACATTGAGACCCTTGTAAAGACAACTCTGAACTTGTTCTTTGCAGGAACAGAAACGGTTAGCACTACTCTACGATATGGGATCCTTATTCTGATGAAATACCCACACATCAAAGGTATGGGAAGGTTTTCTGAGGCTTTTTTAATGAAATTCACTAAAAGTAAGGGCTGCAAGTCTCAAACCAACTGTTTTTATTTTTTTTTTCATTCAAATTAACTGTTTTTTGTTGTTGTTGTGTTTTTTTTTTTTTTTTACCAATGATTAGACTAGCAATTGACCTGAGAATTGCAATTGTCTAAGTGGGGTTTAAAGCGACTCTGTACCCACAATTTGAACCTCCTCCCCCCCCAAACCACTTGTACCTTTTGGATAGTTGCTTTGAATCCAAGATCTGGCCTGCGGTCTGTTCGGCAAGTGATGCAGTTTTTATCCTAAAAAACTACTTTTAAACTTGCAGCCCTGTGCCCAAGGGGCTTAGAGGATCTGTGCTCTAACTTTGCACCACCCCTCCGTCCCTCCTCCCCACCCTCTTCATCATTAGGAATGGCATTGGAACATTTTCTCCTGTCTTAACATTGCACAGGTATGATCCAGCCGATGTGCTGTGCTGACACAGCTGAAGAATAGGAGACAATCTGCCTGGATCATTCCTAATGATGAGGAGGGCGGGGAGGAGGGACAGAGAGGTTGTGCCAGCCTCATGCATAGACATTCTAAGCCCCGCCCGTTGGGCACGGGGCTGCAAGTTTAAGAGTTGTTTTTTAGGACAATAACTGCATCACCTGCCGAATGGACTCCAGGACAGATCTTGGCTTAAAAGCAGCTATCTGAAGGTACAAGTGGTTTGGGGGGGGGGGGGGGCACAGATTGTGGGTACAGAGTTACTTTAATGTGGCACTGCTCCATCTTTTCCAGGGAGGGTTTTTGGTCAGCTAGGTAAACTCTGTGTCTACTCCGCAGAGGAACGGCAGAAAATAACCAGACATTTTGTTTGCTTACACCTTTTACTCCAAGAGAGCCAAAGGCTTACATTACACGGGGTGCCTTATGCTCAGCCGGAGCTCGGTAATAGACTGGCACTATGCACGGGAACTGGGCAGCAGTTCAAAAAAAGGACTGTGGCACTGGAAAAAAAGCAATGTACGTAGTGGTACATTCACTTTAAGCATTGCATGATTGACTGAAGCATTCAGGTTCACAGTAATAGGCAGGTCAGGTGATACTTCATGTCATATGTACATTCTGTTCTGGAGCCAGTTATGTCATATTATGTCACAATCCCTGAACAGATTACAAAGGGATTCAGCCTCAGCTATCTGATGTAATGAATATTTGCAGTACATCCATTAATGTTTAGCTATGGTGACAGACATGATGTAAACACTCATTTAATAGAGCATAAGACACACAGCCCGAAGCAATTTGGCTGGTAAACTAAGGAAGGGAAATACCTCTCCTGCACTCTTGGAGAAGAAGCAGAAAGTGATGGCCAATGTAGTATATATTTAAAGCTACACACACTACTATGAATTTAGGAGCATTTTTTATTATATCTGCATCTGTAGTTAAGAAAGACCCAATGGCAAAGACATAAGGAAAGGGCTTATAGGTAATAAAACATTTATAAATAAATAAATAAATAATAATAATAATAATAATAATAGGCTAAGTTCACACAACGTAAATTATCAATTAATCTCGGCCGTTGTTGCAATTTGCAACAACAGCCGTGACTTATTGATGATTTACATTGTGCTGCAGACAATGGAATTCTGGCTGGAGTGTATACACTTAGTATAACCTCTGGCCGGGATTGCAAGCGCCCGCAACGAAACCTGGCATGTCAGATTTGTGTGGCTGTTATTCATTGTGCAGCCATGCTTTCCATTGTGTGCAATGGGGAATTGAGATGCAGGCGCACACAGGTGTGCCCGCATCCAAATTCAATAGAAATAAAGTTTATTCGGCTGGTACTGCAGTACTGGCCAGAATAAACTTCACTGACATCGGCCGTTCTGTGACACGCCCGGGTGAACCCGGCCTTAGGCTACTGTATGTTCACACTGTGTAAAACTACGGTCGTAGTTCTCGCCGCAGAACTACGGCCATAGTTTTGCTGTGTGTAACAAAACCTTATGTGCAATGGGATCCCGGCCAGAGCGTACACACACCCAGTAGCGTTCTTTGGCACCAAGCACCCCAAGCAATTGCTTGGGGCCCCCAACATCCAGGGGGGCCCCCACGCGCTGCTCTTCTCTTGTGCTCAAGACCGCTAGACAGGGCCGCTGCCCCGCTTGCTGCTGTGATCTGAACTGTAACTATGAGCACTCGTAATGAGCGCTCATAGTTACATGCAGCAGCAACAGCACTGACAGGGCGGGAGCCATTGGCTCCCTTCCTGTCAGTCATTCTTGTGGCCGCAGGAAGTGTTTTCCCTGCAGTCATAAGTGGCCGCTCTGTCCTTGTGGCGTCAGTGCTCCAGTGACATCACTGGAGCATCGGCGCCAGGACAAGAGGAGCACGGCCACAAGAGTAAAGAGAAGTTGAGACGCCCGGACCCAGGTATAAGTGTTTGTTTTATTGTGTTATATACTATATGGGATGGGGAGCACACAGGGGCCTGTGTAATTGGTGGAGCGCACAACGGGGGTCTATATAAATGGGGGAGCACACAGTGGGGCCATATAACGGGGAAGACACAGGTGGGCTATATATACTGTAACTGGGGGAGCACACAGGAGGGCTATAGACTACTGGAACTTCACAGAGGGGTCTATATACTACTTGGGTCAGCACACAGGGGGTCTATATACTACTTTGGGCAGCAGAATGGGGTCTATATATAACTAGGGGAGCACACAGGAGGTCTATATCCAAGTGGGGGAGCACACAGGGGGGCTATATACTACTGGGTGAGCACACAGGGGGTCTATATACTACTGGGGTAGCACACAGGGGTCTATATACTACTGGGGAAACACACAGGGGGTTTATATACTACTGAAGGAGCACACAGGGGTCGATAGCCAAGTGGGAGAGCACACAGGATTTCTATATCCAAGTGGGGGAGCACACAGGGGGGCTATATACCACTGAGGGAGCACACAGGGGAACTATATACAAGTGAGGGAGCACACAGGGGGTCTATATACTAGTGGGGGAGCACAAAGGGGGTATATGCAACTGGGGGCAGCACACGGGGTATATACGAATGAGGGCAGCACACAGGGGGTTTATATACAACTTGGACAGCACACAGGGGGTCTATATACTTTTGGGGGAGCACACGGGGGGATATATATAACTAGGGGAACACACAGGCATCTATACACTACTGGGGGAAGCACACAAGGGGTATATACTACTGAGGGGAGCACACAAGGGGTATATACTACTGGCGGCTGCGCACAAGGGGTATATACTACTGGGGCAGCACACAGCGGTCTATTGTTGTGGAGTGCGTGTCAAGGGGGGGGCCCCAGAAATGCCAAGACCACACATCGCATATGCTCCGGTCAGGATCCCATGCGGCGCCGGGAAAAACTGACAGGTCAGTTTTTTGCGGCCGGAATTCAGTGAATTCCAGCCGCAGAAAGCCCTGTCAGTTCACACAGTAAGCAAACGGCCCCTGTCAGATCACACAGTAAAGCGAGCACTGTGGGCTATGGTAAGCTCTGATTCGGGCGCACGCTGATGTACCCGCATCAGAGCTCCGCGGCCGGACGGATCATCTGGCCGGTACTTAAGTACCGGCCGCGATGATTCGGGCACAGACCGGCCGTTCCGTGATCTGGCCGGGGTCAAGGAACGTCCGGTCTGATACGCCGTGTGAACATACCCTTATACTGCAAAATTGCAAGTAATGACTGTGGGTGAGGCTGCTTTGCGACTTGCTGTGTATTGTTACTGATGCTGTGAAATGCACGTGAGACTACAATGATCTTTCTGTTTGTAATGGTGTTTTAGGTACTAAATCACACGTGTCTCCAGCTAAATCACATAGTACTAAATCAAAAACAACTCCAATGCAACAGTGTGCTGGCGAATCACACACATTTTCTGGTCACTTGACCTCTATGCACTTCTGTATCACACAACCAATGTTACCAGGTAGCCCTACCCTCTAGGGCCCCAGTTCAAAATCTGTAAGGGCTTGTTTACACTGAGCAAATTTGGCTTGCGCGCATCCGCTTTCCACTCTCAGCTCAAAGAATTCACATGACAATTCTTTGAGCGGAGAGCAGAGCTCGCCGCCCCAAGACACGCTGTTTGACACTGAGGCTGGGGGGATTCCGCTGCGGAGAGCGGCAGAAGCGGAAGCACGCAAGCTGTCCCATAGACACGCCTGCTTCAGTGGCAAACAGCGTGTCTATGAGACAGCTTGTATAAGTAACTGTTGCCACCCGAATCCGCTTTTCGGTAGTAAGTAGATTGTCCACAAACTTTGCAGATGCTTTGAATATAGTTTATTGTGCAAAAAGGGGGGGAATCCACAGACTAAAGAGTTAGTCGACGTTTCGGTGAGTCATACACCTTTATCAAGATGTCTGTGGTACGGAATACAAAATAGACAGTATAAATATCTAGTAAAGTTACTGGACATGGTGCATAACAATAGATAAATAACAATATACATAAGGATAATGGAAAAATTCCAACATGTAACATCCTCCGATCTGCAATTACGGTGGTTGTGCATCGTTATCATAATAATAACGTCGGTGTGAATCATATAGGAATATATTGTACATGCTCAAATCCATAGATGGAAAAAAACCTTGTCCAGTCAGAAAGGGTGATGGCGTGGCTATGGATAAATATATGAACCCAATTAGATAATATAAAATTGGCTATAATATATCAAGTAGGACAGCTTGCACGCCTCCACTACATCCACTCTACTTTCAAAGAATTGACATGTCAATTCTATGAGCGGAGAGCCATGGAGACCAGAGGCGTGTGAGCCGTCCCATGGACACGCTGTTTGAGGCAGATGGGAGAGCTCCGCCACGGAATTCTACCAGATTTGCTCAGTGTGAACAAGCCCTAACAGGCCCTCCTCCATCTGAAACCAAAGATTCTCATCTTCTTATGTGGATAAAGGGGGCTCCTCTCAAGCAGCTAGGCCCAGTTGGGATTGAACCCTCTTTAGCCATGCCCATATCTACCGGACACTCAGTTTCTGAAATGCTGTAAAATGGGGACGGTGTGGTAAACTTTTGTCTTCGATGTAGCAGATTTAGTAGCTAGTGAATGATGTATTGTAACCTAGATTTCACTTTAGAATACTCTATGTCCAACCAGAGAAAGTTCATCAGGAGATAGACAAAGTAATCGGAAGAAACCGATGCCCAACAGTGGAGGATAGGAGCAAGATGCCATATACTGATGCAGTGATCCACGAGATACAAAGGTTTTCCAGCATAATTCCACTGAGTCTACCGCATTGCGTCATACGGGATACCGACTTCAGAGGTTACCATCTGCCTGAGGTGAGAGGTGAAGCACAGTTTAGAGGGGTGTTCCAGCCCTTAAAAGACCATCAACCAACAGTAAACAGTAGTACAACCAAGATAAAATGCAAGATTGACCGCACAGTGAATGACGTCAAAAAGACTACCTCCACATTTATTTTATTTTTTTCAATTTTACATGAATAATTGTTTTCCAGATTCACAGTATATTTTTGGCTATGTTCACACAGAACACAGAGAACATAGAGAAAGCAACAAGCCTAGTCCTGATATTCACCTAGGATTAGAGTGTACAATAGGGCATATAGTGTTAATTGTAAGAGGAAGAAGCATTTAGTTTGATAGATTACACCTAGAAACAGTGAATTGGGAATGCAATCCATGAAACCTAACAATGAATGTGACTACTATGTGACTTCTCTCCAGGGAACAAATGTAACCCCAGTCCTCATCTCCGCTCACAATGACCCGGAGAAATTTAAGGAACCTGAAGCATTCAACCCAGAAAATTTCTTGGATGAGAATAGTCAGTTCAAGAATAATGATGCCTTTATGCCTTTCTCTATAGGTATAGTATCTATATGGCTATATAAGTGTGTACAGTACTTCCCATTTGTCCCCCTTGCACAGCTCACTCCACTTCTGCTGCCCAGTTGCTCTGTTTTTAACATTCATTGATCTGGCTTCATTGATCTATGTAGAAGGTTTGGCTTGTGTCATGCAACGCCTCCTGCTACCCTCCCATGAGGAGCATCAGCTCTCTTCTGTCCCTCCATATGCCTTTGATTTCTTATAGAACTTTTACTATGTTGTAATATTGACATGAAGTCAACAGAAAGAAATTCTTCTAGCACTTTCCCCTTGTAGCAGAAAATATGTATTAAAAGAGAACTCCGTCTGATTATAAAATCTGGTAGCCAACAGGGGCAGGGGGGAAATTGATACTAAATGATACTAAAGTACTGACTAACCTCTCCCCATGCCCACAGTGAGTGGCGGGACCAGCCTCTTGACCCCGCAAAAAAGGCATTTTCCCCCGGGTTGTGATGTCCCGATTGATGGACTGGCCAGTCAGTCACTGATTGGCTGAGCGTCCAGTCCATCAGCCAGGTCGGGATGTGTTAGCTCTGGAGATCCCAGAGCCCAGTGGGGGTCCCACAGCTGGTCCTGTCGCTCACCGGGGGCACAGGCAGAGGTAAGTTAGTACTTGTTATCAATTTACCCTCTATCCCTGCCAGTTGCCGGATTTTATAATTCTCCGGACTTCTCCTTTAATGTAACTACAGCCTCTGTAACCCCAATGATGCATAGAAGTAAATGATACCACTGAATGGAATGCCACTTTGGAGACAGAATTCCCCAGCCTCAGGGTGATTGCCTTGGCAGCCCAAACCCCCGATGTAAGCTGCATTTCTCCATGTCAAACTGGCGAGCTTGTGCCAGCTCATAGTGACAGGTACCTGCGATTTTCAGCTCCAGCCTGGAGAGATGCATTCTACGCGGCTGGGCTGCTGGGTTGTTACGAAACCATATAATACCCAGCAGGTTCCATGCATGAGCCTTTTTCTTATAGGACCTGTCAATGTAGCTAACTGGGCTCGACAACCTTACAGCCCAATACAGAATGCGTTTTTCTACACAAAAACTAAAGAATGCATGGGACAGGAACCGGTTTATTAGCAGGGGAACAGAGCTGCGCTGTAGGAGGGGGAGCAAGGCAGCTGTTTAACCTCACCCTGCTAATGCCTCTTGTGCAATAAAATGAATGGTTGCAGTACAGTGGCCATAAAATAATTTTATGTGGGCACTAGAGGAAAGTGGCCCTTTTTGGACTTTCTGGAGCCCCCCCCAAAAAAGGCCAAAAATTTGCAAAAAATTAATTTGTTGCCCATAACAACCAATCAGTTGCTTCTTATCTTTAATTTTTATAAAGCCCCTGAAAAATGAAAGCTGGGATCTGACTGATTGTCCCTTTGCACAATGATTGATAACTCTGTAGTGTAACATACGTATCTGTGACCATATCTTTTCTTATTCTGCAGGTAAACGTATCTGTCTTGGGGAAGGTTTAGCCCGCATGGAGCTTTTCATCTTTTTTACTACTTTCCTGCAAAATTTAAATTTCAAGCCCACGGTGCATCCTGATGAGATCGACCTCACCCCATCAGTCAGCGGCGTTGGCAATATACCCGCTCCTTACCAGCTCATTGCTGTACCCCGCTAGGCAATCGAGAATGATTTACGATGATCTATATATATATTTTAAATGAATTCTGTGTATACCAGGAGAGGGCAGCATTGTAGCGTGTATCAGTAGATAACAAGCCACCCAGAAATCTATATTATGCTGAAACGTAAAAATTGTTAACATAGTAAACAGAAGATCTAATAATATATAGTAGAGTAACTAAGATACTATAACCACTATAGGTTTAAAATACCTAATACATGAAGAAATCATTGATGGTCTAAAATTTTGATACATTTACAATCACACTTGGGTGTTACAGAAACAGCATAGGTCATGGTGCTGGAGCTGTTTATGTACTGCCTATAAACATACAACATATAAAAATAGGCAATTGGTGGAGTCTTGGGTAAAGTAGAAGAGGGGTTACGACTATGTACACACAGTGGATTTTTTTGTGGTAGCTTTGCAGTTTGCAGTTTTTTGGACAACCGTCATTTTTTTAAAAATATGGTCGTATTATGCAAATTGTGGCCGTAACTTGCATAAAACAATTGTCCAAAAGACTACTGCAAAACGGCCAATAAAAGATGTGTGAACGTGTGAAGAGCCTCACATTAGTTTGTCTAGAAAACTTTGATATATGTAGTTAAAACAGCAACTAGAGATGAACAAACTTACAGTAAGTTCATGTTCGCACAAACCCAAGATGGATGTAGCCTAAGGGCTGCCTGGAAATCATGGATATAGCCATATGTCTCTGAAACCAAAGGGTTGTAAACACATTGTGCCTCTTAAGTTGTTTGTGAGCATCAGCCACTAATCACACAACATATCCGTGATGTCCGGCAGTATGAAATGTTACAAATAGTTCTTACGAACAGACAATATACTTCATGGCAGCTACAGTCACTTAGTAATAGTGTTTTTGTCTTGTGCATTTGCTGCGCCATCATCGATTGGATAAAATATAATAAAAAGTGAACAAAACCTAAGCCTAAGGGCCCTTTTACACGGAAAGATTATCTGACAGATTATCTGCCAAAGATTTGAAGCCAAAGCCAGGAATGGACTATAAACAGAGATCAGGTAATAAAGGAAAGCCTGAGATTTCTCCTCTTTTCAAATCCATTCCTGGTTTTGGCTTCAAATCTTTGGCAGATAATCTGTCAGATAATCTTTCTGTGTAAAAGGGCCCTAACTGGTACTGATTAAAAAAAACAAAAAAAAAAAACTGCAGATCATAGTGCAAAAAAGAGAGACATGATACTTATCCCTAGATGAAAAAATTATAGAGGTCTGAACTTGATTTAAAGCCTTGTTTTCTTAAGGTTGAGTTTTTTAAAGGTTGTAAAACATAAAAAAATAAAAATTATATAAATTGGCTATTACTGTTTTAATAATGACCAGCAGATTAAAGATAACATATCAGTTTAACTGCAAAGTGAACAGTCTTAAAGTATAAAAAAAAAACAAGAAGGAAGAGGTTTTCTAGGGAAATAAGTGAGCCACAATTTTTTTACCTGTAGCAAAATGAATGGGAACAACCAGGCCTGGGCCCCCCCTATTTCAAAGACCTCATAGCAGCTGTATGGTGTGTCTCTATGGCAGGTATACACTTATAGTCTTTTTGACCGATCATATTAAGTGTTTAGTCATGAAAACTAAATGATCCTGCTCTTAGCCAGTCAAATGTTCTTTGGAGTAAATGGGTGTATAAACTGTTGAAGGATGGATGATGAATGGACAAGATGGAGGAATAAGGAAGAACATTTGTTAAATGTTGAATATGTTGAATGAATAGAGGTAAAGCTTCCGGGTATTGTGGTACATTGCTTTATAACTCCCCTCACATAAGAGCTATATCCACCTGTGATACTCTGGGGCTGAATCGTAATAAAGGCTTCATCTGTGGAAAACAAACAAGGTTGGACTACCTGGCTGTGGTAAAGAAGATCCATACATTATCATAGTCACAACATAGTTAACAAGGCTGAAAATAGACAAGAGTTCATCAAGTTCAACCTACAGAAACCCTACTGTGTTGATCCAGAGGAAGGCAAAACCCTCATGAGGCAGATACCAGTCCGCCATTACAGGAAGAAAAATCCCTTCACGACTCTAAAATGGCAATCAGAATAAATCCCTGGATCAACATCTTGCAGATATAGTCCTGTGTAGTAGTCCTTCTTTCAGGGCCATATAAGTGGAGGGACAGTATTTAGATTTCACGCTGCTTATAAAGTGGATGAATTGTTGTCATTAAATCTATGGAGCTTCTTGCGTCTCTGAAAACACTATTTATGGAATATGAAACTTGGATTTTGCTTTGGATTTGCTGGGGAAAAAAACTCACTACACCACACATAGCAAGAGATTTATCAAACTGGTGTAAAGTAGAATTGTCCTAGTTGCCCCTAGCAACCAATCAGATTCCACCTTTCATTTTCCAAAGAATCTGTAAGGAATGAAAAGTGGAATCTGATTGGTTGCTAGGGGCAACTAAGACAATTCTACTTTACACCAGTTTGATAAATCTCCCCCACAGGACTTACCATAAATGACCATGTAAGAGGGGTTACACTTTTAACTGCCTCCATGAGCCCCTGTCAACTGTAGGCACACTCAGGACACCCATACAGTTCAATACTACAGTGGAGTATAAATACACGATAAAATTATGGGCATAAGTTCTGAATCATTATCAAAAATATTTTTTATTTACCATAATTGTGTTAATAACTTGATAAGAACAATATAAAAAACACTTAAAAAATATATTTAAAAACAACCAAATCTTAATACAATTCCATATATTACTGACAACAACATAGAATGAATGGATTAACACTGGGTGCCTCTCATGGGATTGTCTAGTAAAAATGCCACTGTATTTGTTACCATGGATTAAATAAAGTGAACTACTATGAAAGCAATATTGTAAAAAAGACAAACCACAAGCCTTTAGTCTTATCAGCACTCACCTATTCTTTACTATGAGGGTCACAGCCGTCCCTACGTACGTTTCGCCTCAACCGGGCTTCCTCAGGGAACTCATACAGTGGAGTGTGTAGGGTACACACCACTTTTAATTGTAGGCTCTAGAGGTTTGGAGTCTTCTCCTTTCTGATGCACATACATAGGAGGACATCAGTTATTCTGCACATGTACATCCCAAAGGAAAAGATGTTCCCTTACTCTATTGGCTGGGAATAAAGAAGATGAAAGAGAATATGCTGTGAATCATGAGGGGGCCTATGAAAAGGAGAGACTACCTACTGGTGGTCTCTAAAAAGTAGAAACTACTAACTGGGGGCATGTATACTGGGACAACTACCTACTTAGGCATCTATATACTGCTGAAAATAGTTACTGTACATATCATGTATACTGGGAAAACCATCTACTGGGGGCCTGTATAATGGGGAAACATCTACTGGGAGAACTACCTACTGAAATACCTTCCAGCGACTTATAAGGCTCCTCTTCCACCTCCCCTAAACTTACTATTACAAATAGTTGATGAAGTCTTGTGATGAATTGGCTCACTGAGAGATCATGTTACACTTTCACAGAGAAGTCTGAATAGAGATGGGGGATAAGGAATAGCTGAAAATACCTGAAGAGGCACAGAGAGAAAAATAGACTCAGGTATAGTGTTTTATTTAACCCCACTGCTAAATACATAGCTTACTGTCAGGAATATGCAGTAGCCTGGTGTGAACTGGGCCTAGTTTTTTGCTTTTTGTGTGACACACCTGATTGCTTCTCAGCTTCCGGCAATGCAAGAGTTACATTGAACTCTGCTAGCCTTGATTGCCACACCTGAGCAAGCTTGCTTGCCTCTGCCTGTCTGTACCTGAAGGATCAGAGTGCCGGTCCAATGAGGATCCGGACCAGGCTCTTGATCCTCATAAAAGAAAGCTGAGCCAGTCTCTAAGCGCTGGCTATTAAGGTTTATTCCCTGATCCCAGCTCCCCCTGTCTATTCCTGCGATCCCCGTACCTAATCCCTCTGTTCGTTTTGACCTGTTATCTGACCCTCCGCCTAATCTCTGACTATCCGATTGTAACCTGACTTTGTACTGTGTTGCCGTTTGGTTTAGACTTTGGCTTGTCGACTTTCCCTTTGTGTTTGTTCTTCTGTCTTGTTCCATGTAAACACCTATACTAGTGCAGGGACCGCCTTTGTGGTTGTCCGTGGCTACCTAGGGCCGTTTGAGACAAGTAGGTAGGGACAGTGGGTGGGCTCATAATCAGGGCTCATTGTCGTGTCTTGTCCCTACCTCCCCTGTGCTGACACTTGCACTGCTCTTTACTGCTCTGTAATGTCTTCAGTGCTGCTTCTTCTGATAGTATGCTATACAGACACAGCAGTGCAGGATATCTTTTTCTGCATCTGTGCATTGCATAGATGACATAGTGACATCTAGTCTCCATACCCTAGTCCAGGGACAACTGAAAATCTGAATTGGAGGCTAAATCTGTTTAAAAAATGCTATATACATGTTGCATAATTGCCAGAAATAGTGCTATTCATCATTTACATGCAGAACAGCTTATTCAGATAAATTAGCTAAAATATTAAGCACACTTGATAGGATCTGCTGCTAATTAGTGATGAGCAAGTACTAAAATATTCGGGTGCTTGTTACTCGAGACGAATATCTCCCGATACTCAAATGCTCGTTTCGAGTAACAAACCCTATTGAAGTCAATGGGAAACTCGAGCATTTTTGCAGGGGATCCAAGTTCGTTGGAGGGTAGGTTGTGTGAAAACCTGTAAACCTCAGTAAATGATGGAAACACAACGGAAATGGACAGGAAACAGCAGGGGCGGCATATATGGATGCCTCTGAGGCTGCCTAATCGCACCATTATGCCAAATTCTGTGCAACAGCCTGGTTAAAACAGAGTGAAAAGAAAAAAGAAAAAAAGGAGGTAAAAGTAAAACCAGCGCTGTCTCTGGAGTAAAGCCAGTATCTTGGATCAATTATGAGTAGAACAGTAACAATTTATTGCACATAGGGCGATCAGTTTCAAGTCTTTTACAACCGGTACAACATTTCCCATCAATTCCTTTTTATCTTGTAGTTCCACACATGTAATATATTTACTTACTTGCCCCTGTGGTATTCAGTACATTGGTCGCACCACACAGACACTTTGAACTAGGATTAATCAACATAGATCTAATGTCGAGAGGGGGTTCGCTCTCTATAGTGTATCCAGACATGCCCTCATCTGTAATAACTGTAATTTTTCCACCTTTACCATCACTCCCATTGAACAAGTACCAGTAGGAGGTCAGAGATTCCAAAAATTGCGTAGGCGTGAAAACTACTGGATATTCAAAATGAAGACTTTGATACCACAAGGCCTCAATGAGTATATAGAGAATGTCCATAACTAGTTTACATTAATATGTCACTTACAGCATTTATTATTATATATATTTTTTGGTTTCATTATTAGTATTGTTATACATACTTTTTATTATTTATTATTATTATTATTTATGATTAATTTATTCATTCTCAGTTTAGTTTAGTTTATCTAATCAATTCATCTTTCTTTGTTGTTGCGGTCGCTATTGGTATTATTATTGTCATTATTATTTCAATTATTTATTCATTTTCAGTTTAGTTTAGTTCATTTAATCAATTCACCCCCCCTCTTTTTATACATATTTATAAATATTTTTATTTATTTTACATTTTCTAATTAATTTCTAGTAATTCATATTTATTCATATAAAATCATATTCACTACATTCATACATGGTAGGTTATATTTATATTTATGTTAATAATACATTCTATTTGTTCACTACCCAGTTTTAGTTTTTATTCGGCACATACCGAACTTGTTTCTGGATTTTCACATTTCATATATATTATATATTAGATCGGGTTGTCCACCGTATATTTTAGTCTGGCACTACCTTCTGGCATACGATATGGTTCCCTTTTTTATACTCCTCGTAATTCATTTGACTGATTTTAGTTGGATGTGGCTAGCTCCGCCCCTTTTGCACTCCGTGACGGTCTATATATGCGGATTCTTCATGTTACCTGTATGCTAGCCGAGCGCAGCGTCACAGAGAGAGATCCGGTCAGTCTCATGATTTGTGGTCTAAAACCTGTTTTTTATATTTTTACATATAATGAATTTATATATAATGAATTTTATTCTAATTGTGTTTTTTTCCCTCTTTTCCCCGCCTCCCCCTTCCCCTCTCCCCCCCCCCCCTTCCCACACCCTGGGGGCGTGTTTGGCGGGTTTTCCAATGTGTTTAAATGTCAGTGCTGCCATGAGCTTGTTATGCACCTTTGTTCTGAGGAAGGGAGATTTTACTCCTGAAACATGTTAACTCTGTGCAATAAATTGTTACTGTTCTACTCATAATTGATCCAAGATACTGGCTTTACTCCAGAGACAGCGCTGGTTTTACTTTTACCTCCTTTTTTTCTTTTTTATTTTCACTGTGTTCACTTTACGGGCCCTCTGTGAGGAGTATCCCGTCTTGGAGGTACTACCAGCATTTGCAGTCCAGGATTCATCAGCCGAACCATAGTCGAGTTGTGAAGGATTCACCCAAGATCCATACCCTGTTTAGGGTGATATGCTACTAGCCCAAGTGGCTAAAAGGTGAGCACGCTACCGCTCTCTTTCTTTATCAACCTAATCCCTCTGGTATCACACGAGGCGCCTGTGCCGTTTTTTGCCTTTTTTCTTTTGGTTAAAACAGAGGTAGGTATATGAACCATCCAAAAGCTCAGCCTGACACAGCATGGCAGTGAGAACACAGGGAACCATTAAAACAGAGGTAGCATATGATGTACCACCCAAAAACTTAGCCTGACACAGCATGGCAGTGGGGACACAGAGAAAATTTAAAAACAGAGGTAGCATATGAACCCCCCCAAAATTTAGCCTGACACAGCATGGCGATGAGAGCACAGGGAACCATTCAAACACAGGTAGCATATGAACCACCCAAAAACTTAGCCTGACACAGCGCGGCGGTGAGGACACAGAGACTTATTAAAAGAGAGGAAGCATATGATGAACCACCCAAAAACTTAGCCTGACACAGCATGGCGGTGAGATCACAGGGAACCATTAAAACTAAGGTAGCATATGAACCACCCCAAAATTGAGCCTGACACAGCATTGCAGTGAGAACACAGGGAACCATTTAAAAAGAGGTAGCATATGAAACACCCCAAAATTTAGCCTGACACAGCATAACGGTGAGGACAGATTGACCAAGGTAGAAGCGGTAGCCTGTGAGCCTCCCAAAAATTAGGCCAGACACAGCATGGCAGTGAGCTCACAGAGAACCATTAAAAGTGAGTGAGGAAGCAAGTGAGCCTCCCAAAAATTAGGCCAGATACAGCATGGAAGTGAGCACACAGAGAACCATTAAAAGTGAGTGAGGAAGCAAGTGAGCCTCCTAAAACATTGGAGTGAGGCCAGGGGCTGGGATTTATAGTGGACAGGAACCTAGGTGCTGACAGCTAACTGGCTAGGCCAACTGTCAGTCACCATCAAGTGTACACCTGATGCTGATCGACCGGGGTGGTGAGGCCCTGGCAGCGGCTACACAAAAAAAAAAAGATAACAGAGCTGGCTGGTTGCCGTGGACGCGATCGGCGGGGCCCCAGCAACCAGTCCCGCTCCTCCGCAGACGTAGTGATGTCAGAGCTTGGCAGTGAAGATACGGAGAACCATTAAAAGTGAGTGAGGAAGCAAGTGAGCCTCCCAAAAATTAGGCCAGACACAGCATGGCGGAAGAAGACTTGGCTGTTGCCTGAGAATTGAAGGAGGAAAATGAGGGGGAGGAGGAGATACCAAGAATCTTCATGTTGAGCTGCTTTTCCCGGGTGGACAGTTGAATTCAGGTGAAATCCAGGCTTTGTTCATTTTTATAAATGTCAGCCTGTCAGCGCTGTCAGTTAACAGGCGGGTGCGCTTATTGTAGATTTGAAGTAGCTGACTGACCTGGCTACCGCTTCTTACCGAGGTTGACATCTGGCATTCCACAATGGCTCTGCTGGTAAACCCTGGCTACCATCTGGAAGGTTTAATTCAACTACGTGGGCACGTTGCACAGCAGTCTGTGAGCCGGAAGTTGCAAGCGCCTTTGCACTGCCTTAAGGGTGGCAGCATCCGTAGTTGATTTGCGGAAATGCACACAGATGTGCCGCACCTTGGTGAGTAAGTCAGCCAAATTGGGGTAGGTCTTAAGGAACCGATGCACCACTAGACTGAACACGTGGGCCAGGCATGGTACATGTGTGAGGCTGCTGAGTTGCAGAGCCGCCAACAGATTCCGCCCGTTGTCACACACAACCATGCCTGGTTTGAGGCTCCGTGGTGCGAGCCAAAGATCTGCTCCGTGATGCCCTGCAACAGCTCCTGGGCCGTGTGCCTCTTGTCGCCTAAGTTCAGCAGTTTCAACACCGCCTGTGGGCGCTTACCCACCGCAGTGCTGATGCAGCTAACCCTACGAAATGGAGGCGAAGTGGTCGTGGTGGGTAATAGGGAGGAGGAAGAAGAGGAGGAGAGGGAGGTATACAAATCATGAGAAACCGCGACCGAGGTAGGTCCCGCAATCCTCGGTGTGGGCAGCACATGAGCGGAACCAGGGTCATACTCTGTCCCAGCCTCCACCAAGTTGACCCAATGTGCCGTCAGGGAGATACAGTGTCCCTGCCCGCCAGCACTTTTCCACTTGTCCATGGTTAGGTGGACCTTGTCACTGACCGCGTTGGTCAGGGCATGGATGATGTTATCCGACATGTGCTGGTGTAGGGCTGGGACGGCACACTGTGAAAAGTGAGTTTTACTCTGTGAAACATTTGCTGATCTACTCTCTCTGCCCCTACTTCTCCCTCTGCCCACCCCTCTTTCTCTTCCAACCAGTCCTGCAGGTGATCTTGCCTCCCCTCAGAAGCACTGTCTTCACTAGGCTTATCCACCCAGCTCGGGTCAGTCACCTCGTCCTCATCCACCAGCTCTTCCTCCAATTCCTCACTTCTCCCCACTTTGAGTTACATCCATGACAACAACCTCACTGTCTGAGGTCTCATCGTCACTGTCTGAGGTCTCATCATCATCATCAGACACCTCGTCCAACCCCGCTTGGAAGTTCCCACTGTCATCACCCACTGACTACGTGAGCTGCATAGTTTGGGCATTGGGACAGATCGACTGCTCTGGTTGCTCAGACTCAGGGAAGGGTCCAGAAAAGAGTTCCTGGGAGCATGGTGATGGTGGATCTGAATCCCTTCCTTCCCTGGAGAGGCCAGGCTGTGGGGAAGAAGGCTGAGCTGCTGGAGCAAGGGTTCCACTCCCTTGGGTAGCGTGGGCGGACTGCGTAGAAGACTGGGTGGTGGATAAGTTACTGGACACATTATCTGCTATCCACGTGATCACCTGTTCACACTGCTGCGGTTTCAATAGTGGTGTACCCTGAGACCCCGTAAGTTGCGAGAAGAAGCTAGGGAGTGAGCGTCTGCGGTGTGCCACTGCTCCCTCTTCAACGGTTGCTGCTGTGTCACCCTGCCCTGAACCATGGCCTCTGCCAACTGTTTGGCTTGGAAACCCATGCCCTCGTCCTCCACCCTTACCCCTGGGGTTCCCCATTTTATGGACACTGCACAGTATTAAGCTTAGATATGCCTTGGGTAAGAAATACAGAAATCAGAAAATATACTAGTGGTTCCACTAATTTTTGGGGGGCTGTAAGATACAATCTTGTGGTGGCTGCACCAATACACTCTGTGACATCCCCTTTACACTGTGCAAGCAGTAGTGAACTTAAATATGGCTTGAGTAAGAAAGACAGAAATCTGGAAATATACTAGTGGTCCCACCAGTTTTTGGGGGGCTGTGGGATACAATATGGGGGTGGCTGCACCAATACACTCTGTGACACCCCCTTACAATGAGCAGTGAAGTTCTATGAAGGTGTACTACAAATCACAGCAATACAATGTGCTACAGCAGCACCAGCAGCCACAAAATCATAAAAGAGTACTGAGCACTTCTTAGGGGTCTGTGTGCAACACCTAATGTCCCCTTTCTGCCAGCAGCCGATCACCACAGTGTGCTGCTGTAATCGTGGTAGCTGCACTGCAAGTCCAAGCCAGCAGTCTGTAGTAATACAATTTAAAAACGATTTAAAGCCCTAACAAGGGCTGTTTGGTTGTTTCGCTAGTATTCCCTGCATACTGGAACGCTATTTCCTTCCTTAACCCTCCCTGACCAGCAGCAGCTCTGTCCCTAATCTCTTCCAGCATACATGTGAGGCGAGCTTTGCCGGACGTGCTTTTTATATGGCAGGTTCATCTTATTTGACCAACCAATCGCTGCTATCGACATGTATGGGTCCTACACGATCGCGGGATGTACCTCAGAGTTTCCTGCATGTTTATTGGCTGCGAAAAAGCGCCCAAACTTACAGGAAATGGATGATGAGATTTTCTCGAGTATCGCGAGATGCTTGCTTGCTCATCACTTCTGCTCATCTCTTGGTGCCAGATAACATTAACACCTTCTGTTAAGAGATTCCATGTCTTAACAAGTCAGATCTGTTCATCAGCCTGATGGGGACTTAAAGGGAACTCCAGATAAGAAAAACTTGTTTTCTATTAAAAGTACATTAAAAGTTATATAGATGTGTCTATACAATGTATTACTGTATCTGTACGGTTCTGCCACACTGGTAGCTGATAGAAATCCAGGAAGTGAAAAAAAAATGGCCCCTGTGCCAGTTCACATTGTCTCCTGTTCCTGCTGCTATCCCCCCTGGAGACAAATCATACATGCCTCTGTCTCACATTGCGTGTGTTTGCTGATGATGCAGACAGGGGGCAAGGCGTGATGTAACAGGAGGCTTGGCTGGATAACCCAATCCCCTGACTGATTCACCATCTCTACCGATTGTAATAGGTGGGGGCTGTGATGATCACATGAGGGAAAGCATTGCATTCTGGGAAATGCCAAACAAGGAAGAACAGAAACACAAAACAGAACAAGCCCCCCCCCCCCCCCAACA
Organism: Dendropsophus ebraccatus; assembly: GCF_027789765.1. Lineage (NCBI taxonomy): Eukaryota > Metazoa > Chordata > Amphibia > Anura > Hylidae > Dendropsophus > Dendropsophus ebraccatus. Next base: position 76,888,076 of record NC_091463.1, read on the forward strand.
AATGGATTTTTGGAAGTTTCAAAACTGGGATAGACAGGTAAGTTCTGCAGAAGTTTCCCTTTTTTTAACCTCTACCTGGAGTTCCCCTTTAATATTAGATTAGAGGTTTCAATGTTGTTGCAAAGCAATGTATACTGTATGTGAATCGTGGTTCCCTTGGGCAGACAAAAGCTCCCACAGTTGTCAATAATGTTACTGCTTAACTCCCCCTGGGCAGTTATAGGAGATTTCAGTTACTATAAGTCACTTGGGAGATTTTTTTTTTTTGTTGTCTTTTATTTAACTTCTTCTTTAAGCTCATTTAACGCTTTACAAACTATTGGTAATATGAAAATACAATGGGGCCCATGAATTGCTAGATGCTGTAGATGTAGATATGTGCGTCATGGGGGACAGAGAGGAGCTTATCAGAATGTTCATGGACTGCATGAGGAATCAAATTGTTCTTAAATTGTGAGATGTGCTGCTGTGGTAGCCAAAGGGGTACAAAATGGTAAAGCAGAGCTAGCAGGTGTTATGTTACCACTATGGCACTTGTCATAGGATCTTGGGGCACAAGCTTCCGCTCAAGCCCCAACACACACTCTGAGAGGTGTTCCTATTACCCCTTTCTACCAGGTGTTAGCCAGGACACAAGCACAAGGAGTTCAGGGATAACCGTAGAACATTAACTTTACTGGAAAAAGTATTTAAAGGTGGAGTACAGAAAGCCGAGTTAAGCTTGGGAGCTTTATGATGGTTCAGAATTCTACTTTATCAGGTATACTTTTGGAAAACCTTTTTAGACTTGGGGATAAGCAGTCTCTGGGTTAAGTGGCTTGTAAGAGGTTTAGTAGTAGTGGCAGGATGGACTACCTAGAGGGGCACTGTCTAAGAAGTACTGTACTCTGCTGGTGAGGGTCCTGACAACTTTGGTTGGGTTGCGGTAACTTTAAATACGTAGAAAAAACAACACCCACAGTAAATAATGCAACCTTACTGTGAGAAGTACAGGGAGTGGCACATCCATGAGTATTTGGCACCAGCGTATTAGTTGATAGGAGCAAACGTTGGCATTAACCTGAAAACAGGTCTCGGCAACACGCAGAGGAAAACTTCGGCGAAATGTAGCTTCTCCAACCTCTGTCGTGACTTGAAACATTGCATAATGCAGGACTTGACTGAAGACTTTAGACTGATGACTCTCTCAGCTTAAACAGGCTGGATCCCTCTGGTAGGAGTCGCATCTCTGGGGGTTTTGCAATCCATGCTTAGGTAGATAGAAACACATAAAAACAGGATCAGCAGTACATCAGCAAAGGCACTGGCCAACAGCCAAGCCCCTGGAAGTTGACGCTCTGATTCTAGATACAGCTGGGCTCTTGTCCATAGGAACAACTGAAACAGACTTAGCTGACAGAGACAATAAGCTCTCAGCCCCCAGTACAGCTCCAAACACCCTTTTATGCTACAGGGCATGCCCGGATTGGTAATCTGGCCAACCGGGCAAGTGCCCGCTGGGCCACCAGCATTAACAATCCGTGGGCCGCCAGTCCCGCTGCATAATTGGACCGGCGGCCCGTTGCAGCGGCCGTGAACACGCGCACCGTTCAATCAGCCGGTCTGCCAGCCCCCCGCAGTCCCCGCACTCGGTCCCCGCTCGGCCAATTTAAAACTCTGTGTAGTAGACGTGCCGCGTGCCTGACGTCACTTGCTGGACGCGCAGCAGAGGAATCTGGGCAAAGGAGAAGAAGCTGCTGGGAGCCGGAACAGGAGGAGTAAGAAGACGCCGCTGCTGGGGAGCGATATGACAGGTGAATATAAGAATCTTACAAAGGGGGTGCCAAATGGGGATGTTATAAAGGGAGGAGGGATAGTCTATATGGGAATATTACAAGGTGGGGTGACTTTTTTATATGGCGATGTTGCAAAGGAGGGGCCTTTATATAGGGACGTTACAAGCAGCGGGGGTGGCTATTACTATTACAAAAGGAGGGGGGAATTTTCTATATGGGGATGTTACAAAAGGAGGGAAACTATTCTATATGGGAATATTATAAAGTAGGGGGGACTTTTTTGGGGGGGGGATGTTAAAAGGGGATTGCTATTCTATATGTGGATGTTATATAAGAGGGGCTTATTTATGAGGATGTTACAAAGGGGGGGCTGATTCGTTATGGGGATGTTACAAAGATGGGGGGGCTATTTTATGAGGATGTTACAAAGGGAGGGGGCTGATTCTATTTGGGGGTGTTACAAAGGGGGGGATTATTCTATGTAAGGGTGTTATAAAGGGTGGGCTGATTCTTTATGGAGATGATACAAAAGGGGGGGACTATTCTATATGACTGTTACAAGGGGGGGGGCTGATTCTTTATGGGAATGCTGCAAGGGGGCTTAATACGGAGAGGGGCTATTTTATGAGGATGTAACAAAGGGTGGGGGCTGAATCTATATGGGGATGCTACAAAGGGGGGGTACTCTATATGGGAATGTTTTAGGATGGGTGTATTTTATATGGGGATATTACAAAGAGGAGGACTACTATTTGGAGGCACAAACTGGGATTAACTGGTTATATGGGGGCACAGAGGAAGCAAAAGTTACTGTGTAAAGCAATACTCTTGGGGCGTTTGAATATAGATGTGGGTGATGCCGGAGTAAGGAGCCTAAAATGTTTGTCTGGTAGATCCTGCAGAAAGAAGTCACAGCCAGACAATAAGATGGGGCCCAGCCAGGGTAGTGTGTGTGTGTGTGTGTGTGTGTATGTGTGTGTTGGGGGGTAGTATGTGTGTGTGGAGTAGTGTGTGAAGGAATGAGGGTCAGGTGGGGTAGTGTGTGAAGGAATGAGGGTCAGGTGGGGTAGTGTGTGAAGGAATGAGGGTCAGGTGGGGTAGTGTGTGTGTGGGGGGGAGGGATCAGGTGGGGTAGTGTGTGTGGGGGGGATCAGGTGGGGTAGTGTGTGGGGGGGATGGTGGTCAGGTTAATTGCAGGCAGCTGGGTAACTTTATTACTATGGTGGGTACCGCAGACACATTATTACTATATAGGGGGCACAGCAGAAGGGACATTATTACTATATAGGGGCAAAGCAGAAGGGACATTATTACTATATAGGAGCACAGCAGAAGGGACATTATTACTATATAGGGGGCAGAGAAGGAGACAATATTACTATATGGGGGTACAGCATGCGCATCATCACTATATAGGGGCACAGCAGAGGGGGCATTAATACTATATGGGGCACAGTAGAAGGCATTATTACTATATGGGCACACATCAGGGGGCATTATTACTATATGGAGGGCACACTGGGGCCATTATTACTATATGGAGGCACAGCAGGAGGTATTATTACTATATGGGGGCACAGCAGGAGGCATTATTACTATATGGGGGCACAGCAGGAGGCATTATTACTATATGGATCACAGCAGGGGACATTACTATATGGAGGCACAGCAGGAGGCATTTTTACTATATGGGGGCACCGCAGGGCGCAATATTACTATATGGAGAGGTCAGCAGGGGACATTATTACTATATGGGGGCCCAGCAGGGGGCATTATTACTTTATGGGGGCACAGCAGGGACATTACTACTATATAGGGGTGTAGTGTGCCGGCCGCAGCAGGCTATAGGACCATAGGAATCCCGGCTTGTGTAGGGCGCTGGTGTTCAGTGGACCACAGGGTATCGTGGTTAATCCATAAAAGGTTTTATTTAAAAGACACAACGCTTTTCGGCCGCCAAATCAAAGGGGGTCTTTCTTAAGCTAACAGTCATGGCCAAAAACAATGGTTTAAGTAATGCTTAGTGTGACATCATCGCTGGTAGTTTCCGGGTCAGAGGGGTAGAGAGCACTATTGGATGGTAATACATAGTAGTAGAAACAAAGCAGGTATTAAAAGTACATATACAGAATACAGACCATCATGCATAACTTACAGTTCCGAAGGTTGGCATCTGGGACCGGACATAGTCACGTGAGCGGCCGGGCGTAGCTACGTCATTGCGGTCGTGCGCAGCGGCATCACGTGATTCTGGAGACGTCACCTGCGTAAACTGCGTAAAGACAATAAAGAATAGCAAGAAACGTAAATACCGGAATATATGTATATACATACAAAATAGATAGCAAAGTAATAAAACTCATGCGGAAATCTATTCTAAATGGTAAAATGTACCTCTATATATGAGTGTATATTAATTAATTGGAGTGTGATGTGATAAGAGAACTATATGAATAAGAAATGGGTCATATCGCCATCTAGTGGACAAAACGTGAAAGAGCAGTCTACATTATTATTAACAAGTGCTGATGGATGATATGACAAGGGGGATATAAAAAGAGGGTAGAGGGTGGGGGGATTGGAAGTGTGTAAAAAGGTGATAACTGCTGTGAATGTGGGGGAAAGTAGGGGAAAGGGCCGAAACGCTTTGTGTCTTTTAAATAAAACCTTTTATGGATTAACCACGCTACCCTGTGGTCCACTGAACACCAGCGCCCTACACAAGCCGGGATTCCTATGGTCCTATAGCCTGCTGCGACCGACACACTACATTGCTTATTGTACGACTCCCTTGACATACCCCGGCAGGAGCTGCGGTGTTCCTCTATTCAGGCTTCACATAGAGTTGTGCCTATGACTTAGCACAACTCCACTAGGTGAGTGCTACTCATCCCCTTTTCCCCTTGGATACCTTTGCTGTCTTTTATTGCACTAGGAGGCGCCCCCGTTCTCTCTCTTTTTATCTCCCTCTACTATATGGGGGGCACAGCACTGGACATTATTATTATATGGAGCATATCAGGAGACATTATTTCTACATGGAGGCACAGAAGAGAGCATTATTACTATATGAGGGCACAGCACTGGACATTATTATTATTATATGAGGGCATATCTGGAGACATTATTACTATATGGGGCACAGCAGGGTACATATTACTATATGAGGGCATTAATACGATATGGGGGCACATCGGGAGGCATTACTACTATGTGGAAGGCACAGCAGGGTGCATTATTACAATATGGGGCACAGCAGGAGACATTACTATTGGGGTGCACAGCAGGAGACATTACTACTATATAGGGGGCACAGCACGAGACATTATTACAGAAAAGGGCTTGATTACTATATGAGGGTGCACAGTAGAAGAAACTTTAAAATGTGGAGCAACACAGCAGAAGGCATTATTACTATGGGGCACAACACTGGACATTACTACTATATGGGATCCTACAGGGGATCCTACATACAGGGGGCAACACACTTACCTACCTACTCACTGACACCAATCAGTGGAATTACTACTGTATAGGCCTATAGGAGGGGAAAAGGGAAGGAGTTTGAAGGAAAATATGTTGGTCTGGCAGGTTCTGAGGAGATGAATTGCAGCTGGAAATCATCATGGTGGTCTGGGCTGGATGGAGAGGAAAAGGGAAAGATAACATCTCAGATCAAAGACGACGTTACCTGTGAGTCACTAAATGCGGGTTTTGCACTTTGTAGAATGTTATCTGGTAAGAGTTCCTGAGGTAGAAAAGGTTGTGAAACAATGGCCTAGAGGATAGAAGTTAGGGCAGACCTCCCAGAGGCTGTGTGTACAGGGGGAGCTGTGAAGGAGCTGCCTGGGCAGTGGTGTGCACCATTACCTATGACAGTGACCCTGACAAGAGCCAAGGGCGGGTGGCTGCCTGTGTCTGTTTAGCGGCAGTTATTATGGGTGGCAGCAATATAGCTGGGCTAATAGAGTGGTCATTGGGGTTACTAGCCTCTGCAATGGGCTCCTTCACTAACCGCTTATGACAGCACTCAGAGGGCCCGTGCCCCTGATGTTTTAGGACCCTAGCAACGCCCCTGATCCTTAGTGGTACTGCAGCATATGCTTGAAGTCAATGAATTCAACAAATAGCAAAAGACATAGAAAATGCAGTATATACATTCTTCATTCACAGAATACCCTGTAGGGGCCAGTTAACACAGAACAAAAGAGACAACATTTCAAATGGAGCCCGTGTCGTGGACACCGCTTGAAATTCTGCCTGTCCAATTGATTCAATCGGATTTCTTATGCAACTCCGCTCTCCACTCAACTGTGAGGCCAGAGCATCTTGTCCACTGCAAAAGAGGCAATGGTTTCGAGGCTGAAATATGTGATGCATTATGCAAACAGGACACTGTAAGTTGCAGACAGCAGACCAGTGAGCTGACCTGGGAAATAAAATACTGGACTGGGGGAGTATAGCTGTCATTTATGGAATACATCAGCCTGGGAGAGGTTATTGAACAGCAGGTAACCTAAAGGTGGCTGCAATGCACTAAACAAGAGTGTAGTAGAAGTCTAGTCTACTAGTTATTGGTTCATAGAGATAGGGCCAGGGCGGTAGAGACTCCCCTTATGAGACAAGTGGGCAGTGAGTATCAGCATCCCGCTGTCCGACCACGCTTTGCCAAGCAAGAGGCACCTGGTTGAATGCTTGAGTCTCCAGTTGATTTCAATGGAGTTCGTTACTCCCATCGAGCACTGGAGCATTTTAGTGCTCGCTCAACACTAATGGCTACCTCTTTACGCCTTAGGGCACGTGCGCACTGAGGAATAGGCCATTGTCTCCGCTACCCTGCTGTTTGTACCTGTGAATTAGGAGGTGGATCTTCCTTATTCATCTCCATCTTGCGCCCCAGTGTAATGTTATTCTATGGTGCAAGGCTGAAGACAGATGTCATCAAGGGGTTAGAGTATAAAACAATGTACTGCCCCCCTTCCTCCCAATTCAATTCACAACATTATTCCATACCTCGACCAGACCCCTTAATACAGACACTGGATCCCAAAATTAGTTATACAATGAAATAATATTTGATGATTTTTTCTATATTTCTACTGACTGTTTTGCCCTGACCATCCTAATATAAATTTTTACTAAACCGTCATTCTGATATTCAGATGTTTTCATTCCATTAGGCCAGGTTCACACAGCAAATATTTTTACGCCGATCGGGCCCATCTGGGCCTAATAAAGGCATTTTAGCCCTTTAATAAATGTCCCCCTATGTGTATACACTTCGGCCAGGATCCCATTCAATCAAATACAACGTATGTTTTGCATAAATCACGGCCGTTGTTTCAAATTGAAACAAAGGTTGTGGTTTTTGTAACACATACCTTGTGTGAGCATGGCCTTAAGCTGTAAGGTAGAGAACTGAAGAGGTTAAACCTGCACTTTGGATAGGATCCACAATAGGTGTACACGCGACATCTACTCCACTGTGTAACACAACAAATTGTATTACACAATAAGACTAATATTCATAGTTGCTGCAGGTTGATTATCAGGGTCACATTACTCGTATTTATTCATAGGAAACTTCTACTAGCAAAACACAGATTACTTTCACCAAGACCTCAGCGAAGTTAAAAGTCAAGACTTAAAATGTTTTCCAACATGGTGACAGGTCAGGATATATTATATTCATTTATATTTATAGAACAGATTTGGTGCCATTATTATTCATATGTAAGGTACAATGGTTGTGCTGATGTCCAGATCAACCAATCAGGTGTCATTGTATTCAAATCTTATACTGCACCTGCTTTCAGTATATGACTTGGAGCCACAAAGAGGATTTACGTCTAACAAGTTTATAGTCAGGGAATTTATGTATGAATAATTGTTGAAAAATATAAAGAGAAGATTAAATTACATTTTTGTTTTACTTTTTCGTTTTTCAAAATGTTTACATTTGGGAGGGTTTAAATCTTTTCTTTTTAAATCTGTAGGATACATTGATAGGGGGTAAAATACTGTGGGGGGAGAAATACTCAGTAGAGATAACAAACAGATAGATAGATAGATAGATAGATAGATAGATAGATAGATAGATAGATAGATAGATAGATAGATAGATAGATTCTCAGATTTTGTTCATTCTTATGTTTATAGTATGGTTCTAAATCATAAAGTATTCTGTTAACAACTCACTACTTTTCTATTTACTACTCACTACTGATATAGTATTCAATTAAGTTATCACTTTTACCTTGTGGAGATTCCTGTAGAACAAGTAAAAATCATGTAAACATTGAGATGAGAGTCCCAACCCAATGTAGTACTGTGCTCTGTTGGAACCTTAGAAGAAGAAGGGGAATACTTGAGAAGAAGACTTAAAGAAGAAGAATACTTGTGCTAAACCACCTATTGCCCTGCATTGTCGAGTTACCCATCCTATCAGGGTGACAAAAGCCCTAGTCCTAGTTACCTGAGTTGAGCAAAGTGTCCAAGGGTGTCCCAGTGTCACCTGCATTGCAAGATAGAGTACTTAGGCTCTTAGCTGCTTTGCTCTATCTGGATCAGTTCCTCTGTCTAGGATACTGTCCTGCACTTTTAGACATGTTCACGGCGTGGGTTGGGGTGATCCCTGACTTGTCCTTTCTTTAAGTGTTTGTTTAGCACTGCATTATAGGTAGAAGTGTTGCTTTAGAAAAGAAAGTCTCTGTGTTCTCTATAAGTGTAAACTACAGCTGGTCTGTCCCAGACAGGGAACCTGGCAGAGCCAGGCTCCTGGCTTAGCTCAGCAGGGATGCCTGATCTGTGTTTCTTGCTCTTCAGAAAAACAGAAAATAATTGACTAAGTGTGGGTCTACACTTCCTCTCCCCATGTAACAACTTCCTACGGGGTGTATGTAACAGCTTCTGTGAGTGGTGGAAAAGAGAGTGCAAGAAGAAAGGGGGATAGAGATAGGTAGAAGAGAACAGCTACTCTCATTGGTGTACAGATCATAAACAGAACAATAACCCTTAGTTCCCTACAGCTGTGCAACACTTACAAATATACAGACAGTGACCTCTTGTGGTAAAACTCAAATATACACCTTCATAACCACCTTGTTTCTTACAGTACAAGGTTTTTGCGAGGGGTGTTCAAGCTAGCAACACCCGTGATGGGGCACCACATCTCCAGTTGGTGTGATCAAAATAGTAGCATTTGTGACATTGTTTCGTGTTGACCGCCCTTTATTAGACTTGAATACCATCACAGATGAAAGTTAAAACTAAAAATGTAAGGCATGGACACCAGTGCCGGCATCAGCACATGACTTACCTGGGCAAGTTCTGGGGCCCCAGTACCTCCAAGGGCCCAGAGAGGTATAGAGGCCCGGTGTTCTGATGTTCAGCCTGCTCACTGTAGTGCAGGGTGAGCGTTGAACATCAGAAGAGATAGAAAGAGCAGAACCTGTGAGCGTCCTGGAGAGGGATGAAGGACCTGAACCTCAACCTTATTAGTTAGTGGAGATTGGCCCAGCAGAGAGAAAAAGGGAGAAGACTGAGCTGTAAGTGTTGTGTGTATGTATGTGTTTTAGTCAGTAATGTGTATATGCGTGTGTACCAGACAGTAATGTGTGTCATTTATATTTGTCAGTCGTGTGTGTGTGTCAGTAATGTGTGTTTGTGTATGTTAGTGGTGTCTCAATTGATTGTGCATAGTGGATGAGGGGCTAGCTGAGGCTCTGTTGCCCAAGGTCCCACAAAAACCTGGAGCCAGCCATGATGGACACAGTAGTGTCCTTGTTGTCCTTGCATGATGAAGGGTGGTTAACCTGAAACAATGCCATGTTTCTATAGGACTAAAAATATTCTACTATTTTGGTAACACTAGGTGCCAACAGTGCCCACTCTTCTTCTATTGTACATTCCTATTAATACACTGGAGAATGGCCACCTGTGCCAGGTACCCAGAAACACCCTGGACTGTAGAGTGTAATGCATAATACTTATTTCTAGAAATCTGTCAAACCCACTTATATGAATATGTTTAGAAAAAGAGGGTACTCAGACAGTGCTCTGTGATAGATAGATAGATAGATAGATAGATAGATAGATGATAGATAGATAGATAGATAGATAGATAGATAGATAGATAGATAGAAAAACAATAGATAGATAGATAGATTATTATTAGAGATGAGCAAATAGTGAATTATTCTATTCAAATAGCTCCGGATATTCGTATATTCGAACGAATATTGAATCCCAATATAGTCTATGGGAGAAAAATACTTGGGACCTGGAAATCAATATTCGACCACTAGGAAGTCACCAAGAGCACAATGAAACCTCAGGAAATGATGGCAACACCTCTGGAATGCATATGGGAAACCAGGGGAAGCATGCCTGGATGCATCTAACACTAGTGAGGAGCGAACATCCCAATGTTCGGTTCGGATCACGAACACGAACAAAAAAAAAAAAATGTTTGTGATCGGTTTGTGTTCACCGAACATTCACGAACAAATTATGAACATAAAGTAGAAGCGTACGTTTATGTCTTTGTCTAGCGGTACGCACTTGCGTACGTATCAATAGTAGCAAGATAACCGGTATTATACCGGATATATAATTTTTACAATAATAAAATGAACTCCTTTACAGGATGCAGACTGCGCAAATTAGTAGTAGCAAGATTACAGGTATTATTCCGCAATCACAGTATACAGCCGTATACACTATCAGTAGATGTCTGAACGCACTGATAGGCTTATGGGGGTCCCTTCCTACCTAACTTCACCTAAAAGCTTTCTCTCCCTGGTATACAGTCTGTCCCTCCAACCAGCAAGTGACACAAATCTGAAATCCCCTATTCGTATACTCAGGAGGTGACATAGTTTAGCCAGTCAATCACAGTTAGAGGTTTTTTTTAAAGTCCTGCCTATTCCTAGTGCCTGTGCCTCCCTCTTGCATGTTTATTGGCTGGAAAAAAGCGCCAGGGAGGGTGGGAGGGCCAATTTAATTTTACTGCGTTATCGTTCAAATATTCTAACGCAATCGAATAGCGTGAACAACATACTATTCGATCAAATACTATTTGCTCATCACTAATTATTATTAGCAAATAAAAATACTTTGCAAGATTAACAAGTGCAGGAATGATAGTTCAAGCAAGAAAATATATATAAAAGGGATCACCATGGCTGCATCACCACATTCACCGCATACATAAATTTAAGTCTTTTATACTTTAGAGTTCAAAGTTTTTAACTCAAATATCTTGTTCATTTGTCAGGATGGGAAAGGATCGACTTCTGCTCAATGACAATAGCACTACTTTTTCTCTGTTTTTCTTTTCTGATATTACTTAAAAGGAAAAAGGGCAATCTTCCACCAGGCCCTAGAGCCTTGCCATTTGTGGGAAATCTCCACCAGCTGGATACCAAAGATTTGCTCAAGTCTCTGAAAGAGGTATGATACATCTTCTCTACAGAAGCAAATACTGTATATTCCTGCCATTGTTTTCATGAAACCCTGGCCCCACTGCACAGCACTTCAAGAGTGGTGGTCAGCCCATGGAGTTTCCTGATCAGTGACTGCAGCAGTGTTGCCCCTCAGCCAATGATTGTCACAGTAGACAATTCCCCATTCCCCACTGGAACTTCTGAGCAACAGGGCTGGGACTGGTGCGAAGGATGGCCAGAGGCTATGTTCACACAGCACAATTTTTTTAATTAATCGTGGTTGTTGTTGCAAATTGCAACACCAACTGTGATTAATTGAAAATTTACATTGCACTGAAGTCAATGAAATCCTGGACGGAGTATATACACATAGTATACACTCCGGCCCGTATTCCAAGCGACCGCAGCAAAAACTTCATTGAATAGCAGCCGCACAAGACTGACAGTGCCCACAATGTAGATTGCGGCTCCGGACGCACTTTACATTGTGTGCTATGGGTAACTGGGATGCGGGCACACCGGAATGCGCCTGCATCCCAATTCTAAAAGAAATTAAGTTTACTGACACCGGTTGTTCTGTGACACCTGTGTGAACCCGGCCGAAGACTATATAGGCATAAGCTACATACATTTTTCTCTGCAGGGTTCCGGGTTCAGGTTGGTGCATTTTTTTTCTTCAACCCCCCTCTGCCGCCCCCCACCGGTTATGTCTGTGCCTGGGGGGGGGGGGGGTAGCGGTGTCACCTTCGGGGCCAGGTGAGCTTCCGGCAGACAGCCTGTTACACACAGGCACAGAAGCTCACAGCAGCAGCCCGCAGTGCCCGGACTTCCTGTTCGGCAGCGGCACACAGTGACGTAATCGCGCCGAGCAGGAAGTTCGGCCACCACGGGCTGCTGCGGTGAGCTTCCGTGCCTGTGTGTAACAGGCTGTCTGCTGGAAGCTCACCTGTCCGGCAAGTAAACGGGGGGTGGGGGGATCCGGAGCCTGACCAGCCTGCCCCTCCAGCCCCTCGGCTGATCCCCCTGTCCCCCAGCTTCTCTTCCTGCTCCCCCAGCTTCTCTCCCTGCCAGGCCGCCCCTCCAGCCCCTCAGGCCGATCCCCCTGCCCCCCAGCTTCTCTCCCTGCCCCCCAGCTTCTCTCCCTGCCAGCCCACCCCTCGGCCAATCCCCCTGCCCCCCACCTTCTCTCCCTGCTCCCCAGCTTCTCTCCCTGCCAGCCAGCCCGCCCCTCTGCTGATCCCCCTGCCCCCATCAGCCTCTCTCCCTGCCCCCCCAGCTTCTCTCCTGCCCCCCAGCTTCTCTCCCTGCTAGCCCGCCCCCCAGCTTCTCTCTCTGGCCCCCAGCTTCTCTCCCTGCCAGCCAGCCCGCCCCTCTGCTGATTCCCCTGCCCCATCAGCTTCTCTTCCTGCCCCCCAGCTTCTCTCCCTGCCAGCCCGCCTCCCAGCTTCTCCCCCAGCCCCCAAGCTTCTCTCCCTGCCAGCCCACCCCTCTGCCAATCCCCCTGCCCCCCAGCTTCTCTCCCTGCCCCCCAGCTTCTCTCCCTGCCAGCTCACCCCTCTGCCGATCCCCCTGCCCCCCAGCTTCTCTCCCTGCCAGCCAGCCCGCCCCTCTGCTGATTCCCCTGCCCCCATTAGCTTCTCTTCCTGCCCCCCAGCTTCTCTCCCTGCCAGCCCGCCCCCCAGCTTCTCTCCCAGCCCCCAAGCTTCTCTCCCTGCCAGCCAGCCCGCTCCTCTGCAGATCCCCCTACCCCCCAGCTTCTCTCCCTGCCAGCCCGCCCCTCTGCCGTTCCCCCTGCCCCCATCAGCTTCTCTCCCTGCCCCACCAGCTTCTCTCCCTGCCGATCCCTCTGCCCCCCAGCTTCTCTCCCTGCCAGCCCGCCCCTCGGTGATCCCCCTGCCCCCCAGCTTCTCTCCCTGTCCCCCAGCTTCTCTCTCTGCCAGCCCGCCCCTCTGCCCATCCCCCTGCCCCTCAGCTTCTCTCCCTGCCAGCCAGCCCGCCCCTCTGTCAATTCCCCTGCTCCCATCAGTTTCTCTCCCTGCCCCCCAGCTTCTCTCCCTGCCAGCCAGCCCGCCCCTCTGCCGTTGAGTTGTGGTCAGAGAAGTCTTCATGATGGCTGCGCCAGATGAAGAGGAAAGCAAAGAGTGAGCGACAGCAATGGGAGAAGACGTCACCCGTGAGTCATTAGTAACTGCACTGTAATCACTTTTATAGTGTGCAGAGCCTGTGTACCATTGGGGTCTAAATAGGTTAGTGTATGGTTTGCGGTAGTGTACTGACACAGCCCCGCGGTCACAGTACACTCGCACAAACTTTTAAACTAGAATCCAACTACAACAGCTGCAGGCACTACAACTCCTAGCATATCCTGAGGGCTGCAGACTGTCAGTAAATGCTGGGAGTTGTAGTGCCTGCAGCTATTGTAGTTGGGTCCTAGGTGCATTATACACTGGATGCTTTGTGACATATAAGAATACATAGATTTGTGGGGGCTCAGTGTAGGGAAGTGACCCCAGAACACCACTAATAGGGGATAGGGGTAGATGTTTTGTTCTATCCCCTATTAGTGCTGTTCTGGGGTCACTTCCCTGCACTGAGCCCCCACAGATCTATGTATTCTTATATTCACAAAGCATCCAGTGTATAATGCACCTAGGACCCAACTACAGCAGCTGCAGGCACTACAACTCCCAGCATATCCTGAGGGCTGCAGACTGTTCTGGGAGTTGTAGTGCCTGCAGCTATTGTAGTTGGGTCCTGGAGGCGTTGTGGGAGATCAGAATACATAGATCTGTGGGGGCTCAGTGCAGGGACGTGACCCCAGAACATCACTAATAGGGGATAGGGGGAGATGTATTTGTTCTATCCCCTATTAGTGCTGTTCTGGGGTCACTTCCCTACACTGATCCCCCACACATCTCTGTATTCTGATCCCCCACAAAGCCTCCAGTGTATAATGCACCTAGGACCCAACTACAAGAACTGCAGGCACTACAACTCCCAGCATGTACTGACAGTCTGCAGCCCTCAGGATATGCTGGGAGTTGTAGTGCCTGCAGCTCTTGTAGTTGGGTCCTATACACTGGGTGCTTTGTGGGAGATCAGAAAACATAGATCTGTGGGGGCTCAGTGCAGGGAAGTGACCCCAGAACATCACTAATAGGGATAAGGGGAGATGTTTTTGTTCTATCCCCTATTAGTGATGTTCTGGGGTCACTTCCCTGCACTGAGCCCCCACAGATCTATGTATTCTGATCTCCCACAAAGCATCCAGTGTATAATGCACCTAGGACCCAACTACAAGAGCTGCAGGCACTACAACTCCCAGCATATCCTGAGGGCTGCAGACTGTCAGTACATGCTGGGAGTTGTAGTGCCTGAAGCTGTTGTAGTTGGGTCCTAGGTGCATTATACACTGGATGCTTTGTGACATATAAGAATACATAGATTTGTGGGGGCTCAGTGCAGGGAAGTGACCCCAGAACATCACTAATAGGGGATAGAACAAAACATCTCCCCCTATCCCCTATTAGTGATGTTCTGGGGTCATTTCCCTACACTGAGCCCCCACAGATCTATGTATTCCTATATTCCAGAAAGCATTCACTGTATAATGCACCTAGGACCCAAATACAACAGCTGCAGACACTAAAACTCCCAGCATGTACTGACAGTCTGCAGCCCTCAGGATATGCTGGGAGTTGTAGTACAGTGTGGACAGATGTATTGCTGGACCTTCAGGGCTGATGGTTGTCACCCACAGATTGCAGCCACCAGGAGACTCTGCATACAGTGATTTATTATAGGGTTGTCCTCTCAGAGAATACAACTCCCAGCATACCCTGAGAGCTGAATAAATGGAGGGTGTTCTGAGAGTTTTAGTTTGACTGAAAATGTTTTTAAGGAAGGATTTGTCACAGATACAGATGAATCCAGGAAAGCAGCGGCCTGTCGTGTCTCACTGGTTCTATATTGGTGGGCACCAAGGATCATTTCCTCTGGTGGGCCCCAGGTACCCCAGTCCGATACTAGACAGAAGCGGACCCTAAACTAAGACATCCCCGGCCACCTTCCTTCCTCCTTCACGTCTGTTTGATGAGAAGAGCGGGCATCAAGCAGAGCGACACCCCAGTACCCAGCACTACTGAGAGCCGGGGGGGGGGGGGGGGCGCTCAGTAGTACTGGGTGATGAGTATTCGGTGCTGTGGTGCCAGCCGTGCCGGGGTATACACCATGCATACACCACGCTGGGGTGCCGGGGGGGGGGGGGGGGGGTTCGCCTCAGCATGCAAAGTGCCTAGGGCAGCATGAATTCTAAATACGGCCTGCATCTATGGCAGGGTCCCGCGGAGAACTACAGCTACCAGGACACCACTGGCGATGGGGGAGGGCAATTACAGCTACCAGGACACCACTAGGGGTTGACTACAGCCACCAGGGGCATTATTACTATATGGGGGCACAGCAGGGGACATTACTATATGGAGGGCACAGCAGGGGACATTATTACTATATGGAGGCACAGCAGGGAGCAATAGTACTATATGGGAACACAGCAGGAGGCATTATTACTATATAGAGGCACAACAGGAAGCATTATTACTATATGGGGTGTACAGCAGGGACATTATTTATATATGTGGACATAGCAGGGGACATTATTACTATATGGGGACATAGGAACTTTAAAACTATTTGGGGAACAGCAAGGGACATACAGGGGGCAACCCACATACCTACTCACTTTACTGGAAATCACACCAAAAAGTGGAATTAATACTGTTTGGGACCTTATGGGTTGGAAAAAGGGAGGGAAGTTGTTGTAAAAGTGCGGAGCCTAAGATGTTTGTCTGGCAGGTCAAGAAATCTTCCTGGTGATCCGGGCCGGATGGAGAGGAAACGGAAAGTGACGCCTCAGATCAAAGAAGACATCACCTGTAAGTCACTGGATGACATTTCTTTTGTATTTTTTAGAACATTATTCGGTAGGGGTGCCTCGAGTTTATAAAAAAAAAAAAAAGTTAGGCTATATTGCTCTAAGCCATAATACCATCACTGCTTCCCGCTAGCAAAAATCATTGGCCACCGGCCATGCATCGCTACGTTTAAAAGTGATGTGCGGCTGATGGCTGATCTAGCCTTATCATAGGCTCTGTAAGTGAGCGCCAATCTAGCAGAACGGCGCTGCTTACCCAGGATATCAGACTATGTAATATGGCACTAACACAGTGGCTAAGAGCACACAGAAAGTGCTGGGTTCTCACATTGCGTTATTAACACAAACACAATGTGAGAACACACCCTGATACTCACCCCTTCCTGAACCTGTCTCTAGGGCTGTGCATCTTCCTCTGCACTGCAGCCTCTAGTGACCATCACGTGCACAACAGAGGAGGATGCTGAGCCATACAGCCAGGAGCGAGGAGGGATCTGTGTTAAGTCGCCTACAGTAAGCTGACATCTATATAGATCGTGATATTGTTGTTGTTTTTTTTTTTTGGGGGGGGGAGCCTCCAACAAAATTGTCGCCCGGGGCCTCGACCAACCTTAATCCGGCCCTGATCACTGAACTGGTTACCCATTTGTGCAATCTTTCTCCTGTATGTCCTACTGTTTGTACTTCAGTTCAGTTTTGGGGGCAGAAAGTAGCATACACATCAATATTTAAACCCCACTTCAGAAACACCCCTGAACCCACAATCTGCACTGTTGTCAAGTTCCTCCCTGACACCACTATCCGCTATTTTAGCTCTAAAGGGGTTAATTTTTCTGTAACTTACAAGTTTCTTTTTCCTCCGCTGCTCTAAGCCCTACCTATTTTCACAGTGACAGTATTTAAGTCTATTAACCCCTTAAAGGAGATGTCTGGAAAAAAATTTCATTATAGTATTGTATTGCCCCCTAAAAGTTATACAAATCACCAATATACACTTATTACGGGAAATGCTTATAAAGTGCTTTTTATCCCTGCACTTATTACTGCATCAAGGCTTCACTTCTTGGATAACAGGGTGATGTCACTTCCTGGATAACATGGTGATGTCACTTCTTGGATAACATGGTGATGTCACTTCCTTGATAACATGGTGATGTCACGACCCAACTCCCAGAGCTGTGCGGGCTGTGGCTGCTGGAGAGGATGATGGCAGGGGGATGCTCAGTGTCCCTCCAGTGCCCTGTGTCCCTCAGTGTCCCCCTGCCATCATCCTCTCCAGCAGCCACAGCCTGCACAGCTCTGGGAGTCGGGTCATGACATCACCATGTTATCCAGGAAGTGACATCACCATTTTATTCAGGAAGTGACATCACCATATTATCCAGGAAGTGACATCACCATGTTATCCAGGAAGTGACATCACCATATTATCCAGGAAGTGAAGCCTTGATGCAGTAGTAAGTGCAGGGAAAAAA
Organism: Dendropsophus ebraccatus; assembly: GCF_027789765.1. Lineage (NCBI taxonomy): Eukaryota > Metazoa > Chordata > Amphibia > Anura > Hylidae > Dendropsophus > Dendropsophus ebraccatus. The sequence continues at coordinate 76,905,705 of NC_091463.1, forward strand.
GCACTTTATAAGCATTTCCTGTAATAAGTGTATATTGGAGCGACCCCGCTCTGAACCGCCGCGATCCCAGGTGCTATCTGCAGCCTGTGACCGCAGATATTGTCGACTTTAGCAGCTGCATTTAAAAAGCTAATTAGGTTTTTAAATGCAGCTGTCAAAGTCGACAAATGCATTTATAAAGCTTTCTTTCCGGTGCCCGGTGGTCTAGTAGGGGAGGATTGATGTGATTGCGGAGGCGCATTCCCTGCATCTTTACCGGGCCGGGGTCTGCGCCGTAGTGGGTGCAGCAGTCGAAAGCAACAGAACACTGATTTATCGATCTATGCAGTAGATCTGCATAGATCTCAATGAAAGATTAGCGTAGTTATACTAGAAGTCCCCCAGTTAGGTACCAATATAAAGTACAGATCATGGTGCAAAAAATGACACCTCAGACAGCCCCATAGACAAAAGGATAAAACCGCTATAAGCATGGTAACAGAGCGATTTAAAGGAACATATATTTTTTTTAAAAGGTTTTAATTTTTTAAAAGCCATCAAATAAAATAATAGTTGTGCAAGTTACATATCGTTGTAATCGCAACAACTTGAGGAACATGCATAACAAGTCCGTTTTACCCTAGGGCAAACGGCGTAAACACGAAACCTCCCCAAATTAAAATTAAAATTTCAATTCAATTTTTCAATTTCACCACACATTTAATATTTTTTTTCTGTCTTCGTGGCGCAAAAAATAAGGGCTCATGTGGGTCTCTAGGTGAAAAAATGCAAGTGCTATGGCCTTTTAAGCACAAGGAGGAAAAAACTAAAGTGGAAAAAAGGAAATTGGCTCTGTCCTCAAAGGGTTAAAGTGTACCTGTCGTTATAACTTTCAGAATCTAGATCTACACTAGATGTAATATAAGTTTGCAATTTACATTTTTTTTTCTGTTATCCTGCTGTAAAACAAAGCTGAAGTTACCAGAAATCCAGGTCCAGTCTACGGAAGGCAGATTTTCTGACTTGTGCTGGTGAAAAAAAACAGACTAAACACAGGAATTCCGGCCAGTACAGAGAGTCACGTCATAGAGGCTCAATGTGTCCATCAGTCACATGACTGCCTTCTCTCTGTGAGCGCTCAGATGGCCTGGGAAACACATGACTTTCTGTATTTAGTTTCTTCGTAAAAAAAAAAAAATCCAAACACAGGAAGTGCCGTGTTTTCAATGATAACTAAAACAAAACAAAAAAAGAACATAAATGGCAAACTTGCTTTGTATCACATCTACGTTTGATTTACATTGTGAAAGTTATGACAACAGGTGCACTTTATGACTCATAGTTTGGCAATGGGTGATCTGTATAGCACTATCCCACTCTGATAACCTTATAAAGCACCATGACCCCATCCTTGTTATGTGCTATAAATTTTACACCTATATCCTTTCAATTACAGCTAAGCAACAAGTATGGTCCAGTTTTCACCATCTATCTAGGGCCACAACCCAATGTTGTCCTATATGGATACAAGGCAGTGAAAGAAGTTTTGGTGGAACAGGCGGACAATTTTAGTGGCAGAGGACCGTTCCCTGTAATTTCCACATTCTCTCAAGGAAATGGTAATTGTCTCCTTACTACAGCACTGTTTAATGATTTAAATATACAGTAAGTATGAAATGTATGTTTTATTATTGGTGTCAGGGAATGCTGTTGGCTAACATGATGTTCTCCTTATAATTTAAAGGGGTTTGACACTTTGAGCGATGTATTTTTGTTACAAAGGAACCCTAATGTACCGTTCCAGTAGAGGTGGTTCACTAAATTGTTAAAAACCTGTGTGAAAATACCTCTATCAGGTGCCACACCAAGACCTATGCCTGTGATTTCCACTCCAGCCACTAGGTGTCTCACTTTTCCCCTCTGTACAGAGTATGTAAAGGCTTATCTAACTGTTGTGTTGACCAATCACAGGTGCAGACCTTCTCCCCTTCACCTCCTCCACTCTACTTTCTTCCTGTGACACAACCCTATATAGGTTGCGGTAGCTTCCTGGCCTGGGTCTTTTTAGTCTTTAGTTGGTGTATGGGAGAAAGAGGAAAGCTACAGGTTCCTGTTGTAGTGACTAAGCGGGCCTGGATTGCGCCAGAGCCCTTGATGGGGACTGAGATTATTCCTAAGAGAGACTGATAAAACAGTATGTGGTGTTAGACTCTTAAAAGTGGGGTAACTGAGAGCTGGGTAAACCCTTGTCTATACCTGAGATCCTTCTTAACATCAGGACAGTCACCCCCTAAAGGAAAGGAAGAGGGACTGATCCGCAATAGAACAAAGTTGCTGAGAGCCTAACTATTCTACTGACTGCGCTCATCTACCTGGGGAAACCTTCAGGAGTTAGCTCTACCTAGAAACAGCGACGTGGGACTCGTGCTACCAAACCTAGCAGTCACCGATTTGGTTGGGCAGAAGGCGTAAATCATGATAAATGAGGCCCGGGAGGAAGCCACACCTCCTCTGCAGTGCCACGACCACCCGAGTTCCCTGCCCACCCATCGGAAAAAATGGGGGGATACAGGATGCCCATGCCAGGGAGAGGGGGCAAATCTGCGCCTTCTCCCTGGCGTATACCTCTGGCACAACAATGCTAAATCCTCCCCCTTTAATTTCCCTGCATCAACACCACAGGGGATTTTGAAATCAGCTGTCCAAGTAGTAATGTATATATGGCAGGCTAGAGGGAATGCTGATTGAATTTCCATAGAGAACCAATAGCTGTGAGATGGCTGGGACCTTTGGTACGATTCCAGTCCCGATTGTTGTCACATTGGTCACATATGGTAACAGAAAGTAAACCAAAGGCTATGTTCCCATTGCGTAATAATATTGGGTAAAGGTAGACATCTTTTTAAATAGATGACCGCCATCCCCGATATTTTCCCAAAGTGGGAACATAGCCAAACACTGAAATAGTAAAATGTGAAACAGTCTCCACTGTTCCCTGTGCAAGTATATGTTCAGGCATATAGTGCAAAGGTTATCCCTTATTCTCAGCCAAAAGTGAAACAGCTAGAATCAATGCAAAATAGTAATAAAAAAATTAAAAAGAAAAGTATCAAAACAATATAAATGTTCAAATCCAATATAAGGCGAGGCACAACTGCTATGCAGACACACCTGACTGTCTTTTAATGTCTGCTATACAATTGAACCCAAGGAGCTGGTGAGTGCCCTATATAAAGCAAGGCACAACAAACCAACAACATATAAATAAAGGGGCTTCCTCCAACACTACTGCATTTTAGAAACTCTTTAAAAATACATACAGGATAGCTGATATGCATAGCAGGCCCCAAAGAGATCCCAGTGGGGGACTGCACATAGACATGCTGAGTCCACTGTGGTTATTACATAATGAGGAGTGAATTGACTCTGAATTTCCTAACAGAGTAATTAAAAAAGTTCTGTGAGTTACCCCTTACTGGCTGCAGCGGTCACAAGACGCTGCTCTCTGCCTCTGGTTTCGGAGCTCGAGTGACGTTGCAGTGCAGCCACAACAGTGAAGAGAAGAGGAGACGCTGGACACAGGTGTGTATAAGTGTTTGCTTTTTTTATGCTATATGGGAGGGGGAGAGCGCACAGGAGGGCTATATGGAAGGGGGAGAGCGAACAGAGGGGCTATATGGGAGGGGTAGAGCGAACAGATGGGCTATATGGGAGGGGAAGAGCGCACAGGGTGGCTATATGGAAGGGGGAGAGGGCACAGGGGGGCTATATGGGAGGGGGAGAGCGCACGGGGTGCTATGTGGGAGGAGAGCGCACGGGGGGCTATATGGAAGGGGAAGAGCGCACAGGGGGGCTATATGGGAGGGAGAGAGCGCACAGGGGTGAATATGGGAGGGGGAGAGCGCACGGGGGGCTATATGGGAGGGGGAGAGCACACAGGGGGGCTATGTGGGAGGGGGACAGCGCACAGGGGGGCTATATGGGAGGAGGAGAGCGCACAGGGGGGCTATATGGGAGAGGTAGAGTGCACAGGGGGGCTATATGGGAGGGGGAGAGCGCACAGAAGGCTATATACTACAGGGGGAGAGTGCACAGGGGGAGAGCGCACAGGGGGACTATATACTACAGAGGGAGAGTGCACAGGGGGGCTATATACTACTGGGGAGAGTGTACAGGGGGACTATATACTACTGGGGAGAGTGTACAGGGGGACTATATACTACTGGGGGCAGTCACCCCCTTTGTACCTAATGTCAAAGGGCTGGTGAGAGAGAAGAAATGCCAGTTTTTCCGCTAATAAACATCAATTCTGTATGTAAATAGTTCAACAACGTTTGTGAAAACTTAACAAAACACGTTTCCTACTGATGTTAAGCTCAGACCTTCACCTGACAATAGACGCCGGTAAGTGGACCTTCACTGAAAGTTGTTGAGTACCCATGCCCTAGAGTTTTGGCTCTCCATATAATCCCTTAAACTGACACTGTACCCACAATCTGCCGCCCAAACCGCTTGTACCGCCAGATAGCTGCTTTTAATCCAAGATCTGTCCTGGGGTCCGTTTGGCAGGTGCTGCAGTTATTGTCTTTAAAAACAACTTTTAAACTTGCAGCCCTGTGTCAAATTGGTGTGGCCTAGAGTGTCTGTACCCTAGACCTGCAACGCCTCTCTGGCCCTCCTCCCTGCCTTCTTCATCGTTAGGAATGCCGGTAGCCCTCTCTGTTTACCCGTATACTCGTTTACTGAGTATACTCGTCCGGGGTGGTTAAGAGGTTAAATTACAAAGAATAAATAAATCACCCGAACTGTTAAATTATTAAAATCTGATATCTAATGGTAAACGACATAAGCAAAATCCCACCAAAATCCAAAATTGTTCATTTTGGGCCACAACACAAAGTGAAGTTTGAATAAAAAGTGATCAAAAAGTCAGATTTATGCAAGCAAGTAACTGATAAAAAGTGCAGATCATGCTGGAAAAAATTATACAAAGCCACACAGGCCAAAAAATAAAAGCAGTGTAAGCATCATAATAGAAAAACTTTAAACACATTTATTTAAAAAAAAAAAAATTTTAAAACAGAAAAATAAAAATCATTGTAATCATACTGACTAGAGGAACATAGATAACATGGCAGTTTTACTACAGGGCAAACAGCATAAAGACAAAAAAGGGGAATTTACAAAGCGTACCCCAGAGGCGTACGCCAGGGACAAGGTGCAGATTCGCCCCTTCTCCCTGGCATACACCTCCCGTACGCCCTGCTCGCCTGATGAACGGGCTGGCGGAGCTTGCAGGGAGGAGGTGTGTCCTCTTCCCTCGCCTCATTTTTAATGATTTACGCTTGCTCTCAGGCGTAAAACATGATCAAAATCTACACCTGCTAGAAGCAGGTGTAGATTTCGTACGCCGGGCGCAGATTCGGGCACCTGGTCGACCAAATTCACTAAGAGGCGTGCGCCCCTGGAAAAGGGGGCGACACTTAATATAAATCTTTGTAAATTCCCCCAAAATTTTAAATAAATATATATAAATATATTGTGTCTTCCCAAAGTACTGTACAAGTGGTTTAACAAAAAATAAGGACTCATAGGGGGTCTGTAGGTGAAAAGATGCAAGCGGTATGGCCTTTTGAACATGAGTAGGGGAAAAACAAAAGTGTAAAAATGAAAATTTGCTCTGTCCTTAAAGAAACCAATTTCTCTCCCCTATACCACCCCATGGCTGGCATACATGTACTGGTAAATCTCCCTCAATCAAACTGACATTGGCATATACCAGCATTGTTCCATAGTGTTTATGCCGAGACAACCCCCTGTAATGGTTGGCTTTATGTTCCAATGAGATTGTTGTAATGGCATTAAAACATTCCAGGATACACAGAGACACGATTATGTTAGCTCAGTTACATCAACCTACAAAACATCTTGCACTGAGACTGTTGGCTTCTCTCCCAGTTCAGGTTTCATCACAAAACAAGCAGAACCCTTTTCTTTGGTGGCCGTCCTGTTAAACCGCGGCTTCACAATACTGGATTGCGTGTGATAAATATATTAGTTCCATTCTTCAGACATGGACACGTCTTAGGTCTCACACAAACTTTTCTTCATTCTCTGTGGATAAAACTGATCTGTACAGTAAATATTGTGAAAGCTGCGGATTAGATTGGTAACTGGATCCTCCTCTAAGTAATATATATAATGCTTGGCCCCAACACCATCCGCTGGGCTGCACGACCTGGCACAAATATCTGGAATGAGAAATTGTTGTGTCACCATAGTTTGTACAATCAGTTAAGTAATGTTATTTAGCGTATTTTTATCATAAGTAAAAACTCTATGGACATGTAGACTTCTCCTGATCATGCAAAAGAGTCTCTCATGCTTGACAAGATTTATCCCACCTTACAACCCTTCCTGACAAACACCGGCTGAACTAGTTTGTTCCCAAAATCATACATAAATCATATACGGACACAACAGGTGCCAACACTATTACATTGATGCAGCATCTCTGGGCCATAGCACACTTTAGAGATGAGTAGCACACTAAATTAGAGACGAGTCCCCTGCTCCTTTCACATAACAGTAAGCTAGCAATGCTTTATGCATCACTGACTTACTGTTAATAGACTCTCTTGGCTGGGTGTTCTGTAACCTAGGGTAAAAGGTGACTTTCTAATGGGACTAACGGCATAATACTTTATAAAGGTTCTTATTTATTTAGCTTTTTTCTGTAATTCCTGGTATTACAGTACCTTTTTTGACCTTTTATTACATGGCCCGATATTCTGTGTAAGCTTACCAAGCCTATTACACGGCTTGTTGATTGTGCAGTCCTTTACTTTACCTCTCCACACTCCCCAACTTCCTTCTGTCCTTCTGGCTTCTCCCCACAGCCACAACTACCACTTCTGAGACGTCTCTAAAGTGACAGGCCACTTAGCGAATCTCTGGCTGAGATGGGACAGCGCCACAGCCAGAGGCCTGTCACTGCAGAGACAGCTTTAGAAGCTCCAGCCTTGGCTGCGGTAAGCTGGGAAAAGCCAGAAGGACTCTGGGGAGTGTGTAAAGGTGAAGTATAGCTTTTTTGTTTTCTCTCTGCCTTCATCGGCCATGCACCTCCTATTACACGGAGTGATGTGCGGTTGGCGGCCAATCATTTTTAAACTTGCTGAAGGACAACGATTAGCCAAAGATCGGGTCCTTAGCTGCTCCTTGTCTCTTTTACACTGGGCGATATCTGCCCGAAACGGCCTGATTGGGCAATTAATCGCTTTGTGTAATATGCCCTTTAAGTCAATAAAATATTTTTCAGGCCTCAATTAAATGGGTAGAAACTGTGGCCAAGTAGAAAATGTAAGAACCCAAATTAACAGCAGCAATGATGCTTGTTATGCTTTAAGTTCAGGTAACTAGACTGGAGTTAGGGTCTGCCGCCCTAGTAATGACTTTAATATTTAGCCACGCTATGGATGTCTGAATGCGATTTTACTGTTAGAAGATCAACTCTTTTTGTGTATTTAACCTTAACTCAGGAATATCATTTTCCAATGGGGAGAAATGGAAGGTCCTCAGGCGTTTTGCCTTGGTAACCCTTCGAAATTTTGGAACGGGGAAGAGGAGTGTAGAAGAAAGAATTCAAGAGGAGGCACAGATCATGTTGGAAGAGTTCAGTTACACAAAGCCTAAGTGCCAGAAGATCTTGGAATCTTGCATGTTCTGTACTATTCTGTATATGCTTTGCCAGGTTTTTTTTATACCATGGCACTAGAAATGTTTGCTAACAACTGACTTACTTGAAGGGTTGGCCACTTTATGGTAAAAATTGTTCAGTGTATAGTTGTCACGGCCGCGGCGGCGTCCCGTGTTCCGGGCCGCCGCCGCGACCTCCTCCTGCCCCATGCAGCCGCCGGGGTCCTTGTGCAGGGACCCGGCGCTGCTGCTAGTTCGGCCCCTGGGGGCGCCTCACCTCTCCTCCGCTCCTGTCTCCGTCTGTGCCGGCCGGCGCGCGTCCCCGCCTCCTAGGGCGCGCGTGCGCCGTCTGTCTCAGATTTAAAGGGCCAGTCCGCCCCTAATTTGTAGTTGCATCCAATCACTTCCTATAAATCCCAGCGTGCCCTGTCCCTCGCGTTGGAGCCTCTACATGCTTCCCATAGCGTTTGGCCCAGCCCCCTGTTGTTCCTGACCTTAGTCCCTGTTCCTTGTTCCTGTCTCCAGTCCTTGTCCCTAGTCCTTGCCCGCTGCCTTCCCGTTGTTCCTGATTCCTATCCGCTACCTGGTCCCTAGTCCTTGTTCCTGGTTCCTGCTCCCCTGTTACACCACTGCTCCTGTGTTCACTGGATCTATTCATACATCCAGTAAATTTGCAGATCCGTGATGAAATAAAATAGGACAGGTTGTAATACGGTCCGGACACCCCAATAGAAGTCTATGGAGAGTGCAAAAATTGTGGAGAGTACATTGCAATCCCAAAACCATCCAAATCACGAATTACAATACGGAACACACTACAGATGCACAACATGATTTTTTGCGGATTGCAGATAAAAAAAAATAGAAGATTCAGATTTTCATCCTTTAAAAAAAATGGACGTGTGAATGTAGCCTAAGGGCTTAAAGAGTCACTGTCGTATTTTTTTTTTTGCAGAAATCAATAGTCCAGGCGATTTTAAGAAACTTTGTAATTGGGTTTATTAGCCAAATCTGCCATTATCTGCATGTAAAAAGCCTTTTCCCAGGTCCCCCCCTCCTTCCTCTTTTTCATCCACTCTGAAAAATCTGAAAATTGTGACTTGTTGCAGGAGTCGTACCCTGTCTGTTCTAGGGAGAGGGGAGGGGGGAGGAGGAAGGAGGGAGTTAGCCGCCAGCAGAAAGCAGATAACAGAGGATTACAGGCACGGAGCTGGGTGACAGCTGTAATCTGAGCTCAGACAGGTCACTGGTGACTGTCACAGGAGATATCCCGTGAGGGATTTGTAGATTAACTCTTTGTTGTCCTGTTTTGGTCTTTTCTTTAGCTCTCTCCATAGGAGAACAATGAAGACAGGGGGGAGAGCTTCAAACTGCTTTTTCATGATAAAAATGCATTTTTCGGATAATAAACCCAATTACAAAGTTTCTTAAAATCGCCTGGACTATTGATTTCTGCAAAAAAAAATTCACGACAGTGACACTTTAAAGTCTCAACCCAACTGGTGGTTTTCTCCTCTAAATTAACAGTATTTTACAAATTATTAGACCAGAGGTTGAGCTGAGAATTGCAGCAGTCTGAATGGGGCTTAAAGTGGTACCGCTCATCCATCCCTTCCAGGGCTAGCATTTGGTTAGCTGGCGGCTCTGTGGCTTAACGTTACAATACATGGTTAATTCCCAAACATGGTGGTTCTTATTAGTAAAACACAGGGCAGTATTGATATATTGTGCGAGTCTAAAGCATGACACAAATTTTGTAAGAGTGGTAATGCATCTATTCAGGTTCACGGTAATGGGCAGGGTAGGTGATGCTTCCTGTTATATGTACATTCTGTTCTGGAGCCAGTTATGTCATATTATATCATCATCACTGAACAGATTACATAGGGATTTAGCTGTCTGATGTAATGAATATTTGCAGTACATCCATTAATGTTAAGCTACGGTGACAGAAATTATATAAACACTCATTTAATAGAGCATAAGACACACAGCCCAGAGCGATTTGGCTGGTAAACTAAGGAAGGAACGTACCCCACCTGCACTCTTGGAGAAGAAGCAGACAGTGAGGGACTAAGTGGAATATATATTGCAAGCGATAGATCTGCACAAACTACTATGTTCGCTCATCTCTAGTAACAAGCCCTCCATAAACTTTATGCTGTTTATAAGATTTACATCTTCTTATGAGGCTAAAGGCTCCTCTAAGGCAGCCAGGGCCTAGTTGGGACCGGATCCTCTTTGGTTATGTCTATATCTGGTGTAAAATTGTCATTATCTGCTAAAATTTTACCTTAGATGTAATAGAATTAGTAGCTAGTGTATATTGTTTTATGGTTTACAACTCTATGCCCAATCAGAGAACGTTCATCAGGAGATAAACAAAGTGATCGGAAGAAACCGATGCCCAACAGTGGAGGATAGGAGCAAGATGGCATATACTGATGCAGTGGTCCACGAGATACAACGGTTTACCACTATAATTCCACTGAGTCTACCGCATTGCGTCACACGAGATACCGAGTTCAGAGGTTATCATCTACCTGAGGTGAAGCACATTTTAAAGAGGTTTTTTCAGTCGGTTATGTATCAACCAACAGTAAATGGCAGGAACAGACCAAAAAACAGACTTGCCCCCCTGTTTGCTCCTGCTTAAGGATCTACTTATACAGTGGTGATGGATGGGATGAACCTACTTAAAGGGGTTGGCCTCTTTATAGTTAAATTGCTTAGTGTACAGTTATTAGTGTACTCACAGCCCTTACTGACAGCGGCTACCTGTGTACCTGATAGAGTTAAAATCAGACTCCCCTCTTCCAGGCTGGGCTGTCCTGCTCTGTGGAGAGTATGTCCATAAGATGGTTGACATGGAGGAGAATGTGACCATGCTCTGCCCCCCAGTGTCCACCATAGGCATATATAGACTCAGTGTCGGACACTTGGGGGCGGAGCATGGTCACATGATCCTCCATGCCGGCCATCTTTTAGACATGCTCACCACAGAGCAGGGAAGTCCAGTCTGGAGGAGGGGAGTCTGATTTTAGCTCTATGAGCTACACAGGGAGCTGCTGTCAGTATAGACAGTGAGAACAGTTACTAATACTAAATACTAAAACATCCTTCAGACATGAAATACAAAAATTAGAACGAAAAAATGAAATAGGTTAATCAGGCACCCTCCACTTTGGCAAGCAGGGGGCACCTGGTTAAATGCTCGAGTCTCACATTGATAGCAATGGGTTTTGATACTCAATCACATCCCAGTCAAAAAAAATCAACAAACAGAATAAAAATTTTACATATGCATTAAAATGGTACCAATAAAAACTACAGATCGTGATCCAAAAAAGGAACCTCATACAGCTCTGTAGGTGGAAAAATAAAAAGGTTATAGGAGCCGAAACAGGGCAATTTTAAAGTGTAACTGTAATAGTACAAGTGATTTTAAGAAACTCTTTAATAGATTGTATTAGGCAAAAGAGTTTCCTTCTGTACTCGAAGAGCCTCTGTCGTCTTCATTACAGAGGAGCACAGTGAAGATGGGTTCTGTTGTGTCCATTATAACCTATGGAGGGGGGAGGGGCCAAGGGGGATGAGTAAGCAGGAAGAGGACAGAGCCAGCCTGTGCAGTTTGGAGACTGTGTGTCCGGGCACATAAAAAGATGGATTCACAGGTCAGACTGGTGAGTGCTGATGTTAGGATGGGACTAGAGACACAAGACAAGGTGTATCACTTTCACTTGAACCCGCCAAACTGTCCCTGTCTTCTGGAGTTATCAGCTCCTTAACAGGCCGGTCCAACCAGAAGACTGAATGCTACACTAAATATGGTGCAACACGAAAGACAGTTACAAAACAATACAAACACAGTAATGCAGATGCAGACAATAGTCAGGAAGTCAAAGCAAGGAATCAGAATACCAGGGAAGTTAAAACAAGAATCAGGATAGCTAGCTTAGGCACAGACAAATAAGGCTCTATCGCAGGCAAGGAGGCATGGTGGGGGTAGTAGTCTTATGGAGGCCCAGATTGGGACAGAGACTCCAGCCCCCAGCCATACCACAGAACTGACTGACGGTGCCGTCTGCCATTCAGCATAACAGTAATGCACTACACCTGAGCCGTCCGGCCGGTGGGGCCGTGGCAAGAGAAGCTATGGCCAAAGCCGACATTCCCCTAGCAACCAGGCTGGTTGCCAGGGATACCATTGGGGGATCCAGAAAGGGAGCCGAGTGTTTGGGTCAGCTCCTGACAGCTGGTATGGGAACTGGAATTGGAAATAACATGGCAGGATATTGTGTTGTACTCCCTGCTATACACAAGCTGCTTGTCTCCTCTCCGTGCTCCCTAAACCCCTTCGACCCCTCCTTAGACCATAATGGACACAGGAAAGTGCAGGCAGGAGGCTGCAAAACAGCTTTTTGGGTACAGAAGGAAACTATTTTGCTTAATAAAACCTATTACCTTAAAGGGGTTATCCACCTAAGAGCTAAAAAATTAAATGCTGGCTTTAAAAGCCGATCTATATCCAAGATAGGAAAATACATTTCCCATCATGCATCTCCCTGATAAGTCTGTTTGCATACTCGCACCCTTAGCTTTCTTTCCTGACCACTGATGTCATTACTATTGCACAGAAAACACAGGACTGTGTTTTTCAAAGATTTTGCAATACATCACCCTAGTATGTATTTCATACTAGCTGATGATGTAGAAGAGCTGATGCGTGCATGGTGTAGCTGAGCTGACGAGCACCTGGTGTAGCTATGTGCTGCATAACGGGGGGGGGGGGGGGGTAGTGTGGGTTTAGATATCTGCTTGCTGACTATGAATGAAAACACTCTAGTTTCATCCAGACTCTAAGAACATGTGACACAAAGACTGGTACATAGGCCTGCATTCACTGATAGCAAGCAGAGATAGAACTATAACTTTTCATATTATAGAAACCTAGGCTCAGGGACACATGTAAATCTATGGAAGCAGCACTTTTACCAGCAGTGATCAGGTGCATGGAGATGATGCAGACTATGTCTCCAAGTCAATAGATAGCTAACCCGGCCCCCAGAGAGGAGATCACATGTCCTGTGTCTATAAAGGGAGGGGGAAGAGAGACTTGAGCGTTGTCAGAGTAGAGTAGAAAAAATTATTTTAGATGCCAAGAGCAGGAAAATATGACTATGTATTTATGGCTATGTTCACACACCGTAAAATAAAGATAAACATTTTCAATACACTCTATTGAATGCACTCAATTAATAGCCTGGCATTGAGCATAAGCAGAGAAATTATTACCTGATCTCTTCCTGGGAAGACCTGTCAGAGTTTACAATAGGGTATATATAGTTTTAATTGTAAGAGAAAGAAGCATTTAATTTGAAAGAAAAAATAAATGTAGAAACAGTGAATTGGGAATGCAATCTATGAAGCCTAACAATGAATGTGATAACTATGTGACTACTCTCCAGGGAACAAATGTAACCCCAGTCCTCATCTCCGTCCACAATGATCCGGAGAAATTTAAGGAACCTGAAGCATTCAACCCAGAAAATTTCTTGGATGAGAATAGTCAGTTCAAGAATAATGAGGCCTTTATGCCTTTCTCTACAGGTATAGTATTTATATGGCTATATACAGTAAGTGTCTACAGTATTTTCCATTTATCCCCTTTGCACAGCTCACTCCATTCCTGCAGCCCAGTGGATCTGTTTTAAACTCAGATTTATTGATCTAGTTCCAGGGGTATCAAACTCAAATACACAGTGGGCCAAATTTTAAAATTTGGACGAATTTGCGTGCCAAACTTGATATTTATTGAAACGTTCCGGACACTGTTAGAGTTGCTTGCTGTCAATGTCAGAGTGCCATGCATCTCCAGGTGCTGAACCCTATGATCAATGATATGATAAAATGCTACAGCATGACAAAAAGAGGATAGGAAGATAGAGGCACCTCAACGCATCTGTAATTAAAGGGATTATTTGTCAATTAAAAACTTTTCATATATTAGTGTAGTTACAGTATAAGGAAAATAATAAAAGGCCTATTCTTACCTAACCATGCCCGGTGTCCTCCTGCAGTTTCTACAGGTCTCCTGCTGACCGCTGCTCCCTGCCACTTTCAGGATAAACTTGGGGAGTATCCAGAAACAAGAGGAACTGATCCAGATAGAGTACGTAGGCTTGTAGCAACTTTGCTACAGCAGAGCAGGTGTAACCAGGTAATCTTGGCCACCTTGCTCAACTCAGGTAACAAGGTCTGGGGCTTGTGTCACCCTAGGAAGACGGGTCACCCGTCAATGTAGGATAACAGGTGGTACAGCGACAACAAAGGTCGAAACACGGGCATAAGTATTCTTCTACTCTCAAGTATTCTTCAGTATTCTCCTTCTTCTAAAGTTCCGGCAGAGCACATTTCTACCCTGGGTTGGGACTCTTAGCACAAACTCTTCTCTACTACTCTGAACTCTCAGCACAAACTCCTCTCTACTACTCTGAACTCTCATCACAAACTCCTCTCTACTGCTCTAAACTCACTCTACTTCTCAGCACGCAACCAAGTCAGCACAGCTCTTCTGCTCCAAAGCTCCTAACACAGATTGCATCTAGTCAAGTCAGAAGTATATTATCAGCTACTGTATTAAGTATTCCTGAAGTAAAGAAGATTTTATTTATGGTAACAGGTGTCAGTAATTATTGTTCCGGCACCTACACAGCCATCATACCATCCTTGGGTCATCTCCCTTTTCTGTGGGTGGCGGTACCGATAGTCCGGGTGGGTCCTAACTCCATTCTGGACCACCGTGATAAGTACCCAAGGGACCCCCTCACAGCTGTCAGGTCACCGACCACAGAGGAAAGGGTATAACCAGCCTTCTTAAAATAAAAGCATGTGTGCCCCCACACCTGTGTGCCCAACAGGCACTGGCGTCACAACAACCTACCATCCGGCTGAGCTATATTCCGAACAACCACTACAAGAGTGGCATCACACAATATCATCTGGCAAGTGACCGGTCGTCCATAGGGCTACACCACAGCAGCACTGTCCCATCTCGGTCAGTGACTGGCTGAGCGGGCTCTCATTGCCTATACCAGTTCACTTCAGAAATTAGCAGTTAGCAGGGGACACAAAGACACCTCAGCAGGACACCGGGTATGGTGAGGTGAGAATAAGTCCTTTATTATTTTTCTTATAACTGCAGCACAATATCAAGTTTTTACGGCTAGATAACCCCTTTAACCCGTCCTCCATATCTGCAATTATCCCCCTGCATCCCATACATCTGCAACAAAGCCCCCAATGCTATTATTAACACCCTTCACCCACTCTCGTCATCTGCAATTAACCCCCTCCAGCCGCATCTACCATTAACCCCCCTGCCCCCCCCCACCCCCAATGTCTACTATAAACCCCAACCCCCCCACCCCTCCAGTGTCTAAAGCAGTCGGCGCTGCTGCATGCTCGGGCACCTAAACCTTTCTTGCACATGAGTAAGGTAACTTCCTTGAGTTCACACAAGTGGGATGAGGTATCCCATGCAGTCCTCTGACAGGAACACAACTAAGCAAGCAAGCCACAGTTCTTCCTTATGAACAACAGATCCACTATGCATTGCCAGAACTTTACAGGGGGAGAGAAGCCGCACAGGGAACACCTTGTCCATGCCAGAAACCTCTCTAAAAGTGCAGGGCAGTTACCTCAGCAGTCATAGGAACTGACCCCAGTAAAACAAAGGTACAGAAAGTCTACATATTCCACTGCACAGTACTAAACAACCGGGAAGTTATTACCCACCTAGGATGGGTAGCCCGCAAGTAGACCCACCCACACACCTATACACTTGGGTTAAATTCATGTTGGTATTGGTGAGGCACCAAACTGGGTGGGTCCAATACCACTCCAGGCTACCGTGACAAGTGCCCAAGAAACCCTAGACCCACTCAGGTACCATACCACCATACCAGCTGACCAAGCAGGAAGACCACCATCCAAAACTCCCCCCGCCTTAGCGACCACAGGCCATCTGTAGGAAATCACTGCACAAGGTGGACCAAAAATAATAGTACCATAAATCTCCTCTGTAGCTTTCAGACAGCAAAATACTGACCAAAATGAGAACCATATACTGACCAAAATACTACATGTGAATCCAGCCTTAACAGCAACTATATCTTTTCTTATTCTTCAGGTAAACGCATCTGTCCGGGGGAAGGTTTAGCCCGCATGGAGCTTTTCATATTTTTTACTACTTTTCTGCAAAATTTTGATATCAAGCCCACGGTGCATCCTGATGAGATTGACCTCACCCCATCAGTCAGTGGTTTGGGCAACATACCGTCTGCTTACCAGCTCATTGCTGTACCCAGCTAGGTGGCCGAGACTCATTTATGATGATCCATATTTATTTTAAATTAATTCTGTGTATACCAGGAGAGGGCAGCATTGTAACGGATATCAGTAGATAACAAGCCGCCCAGCAATCTATATTATGCTGAAATGTAAAAATTGCCAACATAGTAAACAGGCGATCTAATAAAATATGGTTACTAAGATACTATAACCTCTAAACGCCATTGAAAATCACTGTTCTTTCTTTTGTTTCTTTTATTTTGATACATTTACAATGACACTTGGAAGTTACAGAAACAGCATACTGTACATAAAAAGAAAAAAAGGAAACACAGTGGCGCTGCATGTGCAGGCGGATTAACCCTGTGAGATGTGTATGTGTAAATTCACACAAATGCACACTCACCTTGTTAGGTCGTACGTATTAGGCACGACTCTAATGTAGGCTTGTAGGTATATAAGGAGGGCTGCTGCCTTCCACCTTCCGATATCCCTGGATGTGGGATCAGGACTGAAATCCAAATGACCTTTCAACAATGGTGGATTCCTTGGCGCTCAAACCTCCAGGCACAGTCACTCCACTTCAATCAAGATGCAGAGATTTCCAGTATTTTTGCCAACCAGATGTGTTCTTTATTGCTACGCGTTTCAAGGGTTAACCACCCTCTTCATCAGGCATAATTAAGTACATTACACACTAGTATTTATACATAAACTAAAATGATTGACCCGGAAGGATTTCCCTGTTTCAAGGTGTCATCATGACATCACTTCCCATCTGCTAATCAGACTGAAGTCCTATTAAAATAACAACAACATTAGTGGTTTCTATGGTTAAAATGTATAAGGCTAGGTGGTCTTGAGGTAAGTGGCTGGACTCTGGCACATAAGTAGCTGCCACCACCCTGGGTTCTCAACCCCTGTGCTCCATAAAAATGTTTTTCTAATTTCTATACTATTAATTAATAAGCTTATTAATATAAGCTTTTAGGAAGATTTTAGTATAGAAATTAGAAAAACATTTTTATGGAGCACAGGGGTTGAGAACCCAGGGTGGTGGCAGCTACTTATGTGCCAGAGTCCAGCCACTTACCTCAAGACCACCTAGCCTTATACATTTTAACCATAGAAACCACTAATGTTGTTGTTATTTTAATAGGACTTCAGTCTGATTAGCAGATGGGAAGTGATGTCATGATGACACCTTGAAACAGGGAAATCCTTCCGGGTCAATCATTTTAGTTTATGTATAAATACTAGTGTGTAATGTACTTAATTATGCCTGATGAAGAGGGTGGTTAACCCTTGAAACGCGTAGCAATAAAGAACACATCTGGTTGGCAAAAATACTGGAAATCTCTGCATCTTGATTGAAGTGGAGTGACTGTGCCTGGAGGTTTGAGCGCCAAGGAATCCACCATTGTTGTAAGGTCATTTAGAAACCGCATACTGTAGGTCATGGGACTGGAGCTGTTTTTGTAATGTCTATTAACACCAGTGTATAAAAAGAGGCTTTTCTAGACTACTTTGGTGGAGTCTTATGTGAATTAGGCGAGAGGTTAAGACTATCTTAACACAGCGTCTTTTTTTGGTTGTTTTGCGGTAGTCTTTTTGGATCAATTTGAGATTAAATTATGGTCGTATTGTGCAAACTGTGGCCGCAAAATGGCCAAAAAAAAAGATGTTGTGTGAACAAAGCCTCAACGTTTAACAGGTTTCCAGTTTAAAACACACATTGGTTTGTGAAAACTTTGAAAACTTTTATATATGTAATTGAATCCGCTGTACAGCTACAGCAGTCCTAAACTGAGGCCAGGGAATAACCAGAGCTATACTGCAAGAGCACCAAGAGCTGATTTTGCCCATGGATGTCCAGCAAATAGAGATAAACAAACTTATGCTACGTTTACACAGAGAGATTTATCTGACAGATCTTTGAAGCCAAAACCAGGAACAGACTATACACAGGGAGCAGGTCATAAAGGAAAGACTGAGATTTCTCCTCTTTTTAAATCCATTCCTGACTTTGGCTTCAAAAATCTGTCAGATAAATCTCTCTGTGTAAACGCACCATCAGCTGGGTTCAAACTACGTATATTTCAGTTAGTATTGTGGTCCTCATATTGTAACCAAAACCAGGAGTGGATTAAATACACAGAAAGGATCTGTTCACACAATGTTGTAATTGAGTGGATGGCCGCCATTTAATGACAAATATTTGCTGTTATTTTAAAACAACGGCTGTTATATTGAAATAATGGAAGTTATTTACTGTTATATGGCGGCCATCCACTCAATTTCAACATTGTGTGAACAGATCCTTTCTGTGTTTTTAATCCACTCCTGGTTTTGGTTGCAATATGAGGACCACAATACTGACTGAAATATACGTAGTTTGAACCCAGCTGATGGTGCGTTTACACAGAAAGATTATCTGACAGATTATCTGCCAAAGATTTGAAGCCAAAGCCAGGAACAGACTATAAACAGTGATCATGTCATAAAAGAAAACCTGAGATTTTTCCTCTTTTCAAGTCCATTCCTGGCTTTGGCTTCAAATCTTTGGCAGATAATCTGTCAGATAATCTTTCTGTGTAAATGGACCCTTATGCTAAGTTTACACGGAGCGATAATTCGCCCGATCGTACGATTAACGATTTCGAAGTAAAGATTTTTTTTATAACGATCAGCGTTTAGATGGAACGATATATTGTACAGAAAATTTGTTTTGCGATCGCTTAAGCCTATCTCACACATAGGTAAAATCAGTGAACGACTGTTTACACGGAACGATCGGCGAATTTTTTGCGAACGACGAACGACGATTTAGGAACATGTTGAAAGATCAAAATGAACGATTTATCGATCGTTCGCCGCGTTTACACGTACGATTATCGTTCGAATTCGATCGTTATCGCGAAAATTAGCCCAATAATTGTTCCGTGTAAACGTAGCATTACTTTAAGGTTGGGTTAGCACAAGCCCAAACACTCAGCATTTAACTCCCTGTTGCTGGAGAAGATGGATGATGCCCCAGGGCTGCCTGTAAATCATGGATACAGCCATATGTCTCGGTAACCAAAGGGTTGCAAATACATTGTGCCTCTTTAATTCCTTGTGGGTATCATCCACTAATCACACAATATATCTGGAATGTCAGGCAGTATGAAGTGTTGTTAGGGACAGACAATATACTTCTTGGCAGCTACAGTCACATAATAATAACTGTTTTTCTCTCGTGTATTTGCTGTAGCATCATCTATCAGATAAAATAAAATTTAAAAAAATAAACTAAGGGTACCATCTGCCTAACTGGTAATGATAAAAACTGCAGATCCCAGTGCAAAAAAATGAGTCATGATACTAATCCTGAGAAAGAACTAGTTCATTCAATGCCTCGTGTCCATTTTTGAATTTTTAAGTAATTTTTTTTTTTTGTTTTACTTTTGAAATTATTAGCAAAACAAAAATTATATAAGCAAAGTGGACATTTTAAGAATAAAATCCCCTAGAAGGAAGAGGTTTTCTAGGGAAATGAGTGAAGCATAATTTTCTACCTGTAGCAAAATGAATGGGAACAACCAGGCCTGGCCCCCCTTATTTCAAGGACCCCATAGGAGCTGTATGGTCTGTCTCCATGGCACACTTTTAACTGCCCCCATGAGCCCCTGTCAACTGTATGCACACTGAGGACACCCATACAGTAGTGATGAGTGAATAGTGAAATATTCGATATTCGTACAAATATTGATCGAATATTCGATCCCGTTAAAGTCTTTGATTATTTGATTATTGAAAAACATCTATTCGACCACTTGGAGGTAAAAATTGGAAGCTGGGGGATTTGAACGCTTAACGAATATTTATCGAATATTCGGCGAACTATTCGATAATATTCGATAGATCGAATACCTTACTATTCGATCGAATATCTATTCGATCGAACAGTATTCGCTCATCACTACCATACAGTTCAATACTTAGGTGGATTACATTGGGTATGTGCCTTTTATTATTGTAGACGTGTTCTAACACTCTTACAGTTAAAAGGAAGAGGTCATCTCTTATTCTGCACATGTAAATCCCAAAGGAGAAGATGCTCTAGTGGCTGACGATGATGAAGAAGATGAAAGAGAAGATGCCATGAATTGTGAAGAAGCCTATGAAAAGAAGAAACTACTTACTACTGGGGGCCTTTCAAAAGTAAAAACTACCAACTGGGGACTTGTATACTAAGAAAACTACTTACTGGGGGCCTGCATAATTGGGAAACATCTACTGGGGAAACATGGCAGAACTAACTTCGGAGATGACAGCTTGAAGTCTTTTGGATAAAGCACTTTATTTTCTCAGATGGTAAAGCTACCCATTCTTCTTGGCAAAAAGCCTCTAGTTCCTGTAAATTTCTGGGCTGTCTTGCATGAACTGGCAAGAGGTCAGGAGACGGAGATGGCCACTCCTGAACCTTCACTTTGTTTTGCTGTAGCTAATGATAGGTGAACTTGGCCTTGTGTTTTGGATTGTTGTCACGTTGGAAAGTACATCCCATGCGCAGCTTCCGGGCTGGTGAGTGCAAACTTGCCTCCAATATTTGCTGATAAAGTGCTGCATTCATCTTTTCTTCAACTTTGACCACGTTTCCTGTACCGTTGTAGCTTACACATTCCCAAAACATCAGGGATCCACCTCCATGCTTTCCTCCACGCAGGGATACTTTTATCATAGGTCTTATTGACACCCTTCCAAATTTAACATCAAGGCCTGTGGCCAAAAAGTTTGATTTTGGTCTCATCATTACAAATTATCTTGTTCCAGAAGTTTTGAGGCTTGTCTTTGTGCTGTTTGGTGTTTTGCAGTGTTTTGTACTTTTTGGCATTTGAACCGGAAATGGCTTTTTTCTGGCGACTCAACCATGCAGCCCAATTTTTTTTATTTTTTTGCCTCCTTATTGTGCATCTTAAGGCTATGTTCACACTGCGTATGAGTCCGGCCGTAGTGCGAACCGCGAATATACGCACATAGTTTTGAGGTTGATGCGTTCGCTTGAAAGTATACGATATACGGCCACACAATGCACACTACATATGAGCTTACGGCCGGATCGTATGCGGCGCCGTGAAAAATGAACAAGGCCTTTGTTTGAGGACGAAAATGTTCCAACTCACGGCCGTGGATTTCCATGCAGTCCCGCACGAAGTACTTATTTCAGCCAAATTGAACTTGATTTTTCAATCCAAAAGGTTCTGTGTGTTTTATTGGGCTGGGCAAAGACTTTTAAGTAAATGACCTGTTTCAGATCGCTTCGAAACAAGCTAGGGAAGCATAACTGTACCACGGGCGTATGTTCGCGGTTCATACGCATCCGGCCGCATGTCGATTTTTCCCACGCCCGTAGTTTCAGCCGCACATGTACGGCAGCGTACGAAATGCGGCCGGACTCATACGCAGTGTGAACAAGTGTAAACAAGCACACCGTTATTTTTAAAGAGTCCTGTATTTCAGCTGATCTTGTTTGTGGGTTTTTCTCTGCATCTCGAACTATTTTTCTGGCAGGTGTGACCAATATTTTTTGTTGGTCTACCTGACTGTAGTTTGGTTTGTACAGAACCCATGATTTTCCATTTGTTAATTACAATTTGAACACCAATTCCTTGGATATATTATTGCACCCCTTTTCTGTTTTATACAGTTCAACTACCTTTTTCTGTAGATACATTGACAATTTTTTTGCTTTTTCTATGACTCACAATCCAGAAACGTCAGTAGCTGGATGAAAGGTGGAAGAGTCTGTATCCCAGGAACTTACTCTGTTTTTATGCACACACACACACACACACACACACACACACACACACACACAAATAATAAGCAACCAGGTCACAGACGAGGATGTTATCAGACCAAAATCACCAGAGTATGTACACTTTTGATCAAGGTCATTTGGATGTTTTTGGTTGTCATGATTTAAAAAGAGAAAACACAGGAGTTTTACATTAAATGGCTTCAACCAACCACTAACCCTGAGTGGAAACAAAGTTTTTGTATTATCATTCATATTTTCTAAATAAAGGACAAGAAAACAAAAATTCTGCTGGGGTATGTAAACTTTTGAGCACGACTGTACTTACCAGCCACTTATCAGGCTCCTCTCCCACCTCCCCTAAACTTACCATTACTAATAGCTGATAAAGTGTTTAGATAGATCAGCTCACTGAGAGATCAAGTTACAGTATCACATGGAAGTCTATAGTGCTGTATGGGGGAGAAGGCATTGCTAAAAATACTTGGAGAGAGAGAGAGAGAGAGAGAGAGAGAAATAGACTAAGCTAAAAGCTCTTAGGGGGAGATTTATCAAACTGGTGTAAAAAAGAATTGTCTTAGTTGCCCCTAGCAACCAATCAGATTCCACCTTTCATTCATCACAGGTCCTTTGGAAAATAAAAGGTGGAATCTGATTGGTTGCTAGGGGCAACTGAGACAATTCTATTTCTACACCAGTTTGATAAATCTCCCCCTTAGTGTTTTATTCAACCCCAGTGCTGAATACACAGCTTACACTGCTCATTTCTCCTCTATAACGTCCTCCACCAGACACACAAACACAGAAGAGCACGATCTCTTTTTCTGCATGTATGCATTGTATAGAAGACATAGTGGCAGCTAGTCGCCATATTCGAGCTCAGGAACAGGGCCGTTTCTAGGTAATTTTAACTACAGGGCGAATCTTGCTAAATGCGCCGCCAATGTCCGCAATGTAGATAATCTCCACAGCACGTAGCAGGTAGGGATCCCCCCAATAGTAAGCCCACCAGTATGTAGTATTCCCTCTTTAGGTAATCCCCCGTAAGTTAGCCCCCACCCCCTTAGGCATTTAGCCATAAACCCTGTAAGTAATCTCCCTGGTAGTTAAACATCCCCCCTATATATAGTAACCCATAATGTGGGAGACATGGCAGTTTAAGTAGTTAGTTAGCCCCCCAGCAGATAGCATCCCCATGGTAGGCACTCTCCCTGGTAGTTAGCCCCCTGCCTCTTTTAGACATCTTCTCTGTTAGTTAGCCCTACTCACCTGCTATGTAGGCATCCTCACTATGATTTAGCCCCCTCACCCCGATTTAGGCATCTACCCTATGTAGGACCCCCCCCCCCCCTCTTACCCCCTCTCATGCAGCCATCTCCCCTGTTATTTAAATCCCCCCTATGCAGCCATCCCCCTGTTAGATACCCCTCCATGCAGCCATCTCCCGTTAGATATCCCCCATGCAGCCATCTCCCCTGTTAGAGCCCCCCATGCAGCCATCTCCCCTGTTAGAGCCCCCCATGCAGCCATCTCCCCTGTTAGATCCCCCTATGCAGCCATCTCCCCTGTTAGATCCCCCCCATGCAGCCATCTCCCCTGTAAAATCCCCCCCATATGCAGCCATCTCCCCTGTTAGATCCCCCCCATGCAGCCATATCCCCTATTATTTAAATCCCCCATATGCAGCCATCTCCCCTGTTAGATACCCCCCATGCAGCCATCTTCCCTGTAAGATCCCCCCATGCAGCTGCAGTGTCCCAGAACAGCCCTTCTTATGCTCACACTTTTATTATAACCAGTTCTGTTCTGGAAAGCTATGGTCCACTGCAAACTGTGTGTATTGTGTTACCCTTTTCAGTATTCAGGTCTGCTATTCCATTCATTTATTGCATGTATATTCAGGTATCAGTGCCTAATGGTATTATGTCGCCTCCCAGTGTTCAAGTATGGTACTTCTCATGTATATTTCTCTGTATATGCCTAATGGTGTGATGATGCAATGGCTGGACGTCACGTGACTGTGCCCTGCTTCCATGGTAACTCCAATGGTCATCAAGCTTTTGGATGGGGTTACCATGTGACTTCCTGTTCTACCTCAGTCTATCTCCTATCCCATAGGGAATAGGTTGTGTGTTTGTCCTCTCTCCCTGCTAAGAGAGAGGCCTGCGTGTGCTCTGCTGCTCCAGTCCACTGGCTGTGTTCCTGTCTCAAGTCTCAAGATTCTCATTTGGGTGTCAATTCTTCAGTCATTCTTCAGTTCCTCTCATCATCATCTTCTCTAATCATCAACAGCAAGTATTTCATTCAAGTCTCACTCCCCCCAGCATCTCAACTTCAGTTTCACTACTACTCCCATCATTCAGCACGCTACTCTCACAGCCTATTGCAGCATCACTGTTGCTACTAGTTACCACCGCTACAATAAATATACAACTACCGTTGTTTCTGAACCTTGGCATTGGTGTGATAATTGGTGCCCTGACTAAGGACAACGAGGAATCGCATGCCCAGTATTCCCGCATGGTCAGGAGCCCGGTTTCCAGCTGTATCACCCTCGTGCCTACACCGTGACCACATTATCCTACAGCTGCCCCGGTTCCTGCCTGTTAACACCACCTATACTGTGGAGTGGCCCCTAGGGGCCAGGGCATCGCATTTGGCACCACGAACAGGATAACGATCGCATTGTGTGCCCCCAAGAGTGTGCCGAAACCTCAAAGAGACTTTCCCATATTACCATGGGTGTGATTGAAGTGCCTCGGGCCTTAGACTGTACACAAGATGGCCGCTATCTTCTTCAATTTCTAACTGCGCCATACCCCGGAGAGGAGGGGGTTAACCGCCATTCTGCCAAAGCGCGGGAATCGCCCGGCGCCATAGACTTTGCATTGACTGCTCCTGATTGGCTGCCTGCGCCAGATGACGTCACTGTTGCCGGGCAGATTGCTAGACCGGAATTTCAGCCTCTGCGCTCCGCCTCCTCCTCCGTGATACCGGAGCCGCCAGAAAGCAATTTTGCCCGCCTGCTAGCACTGCTCCCATCCTACAGCAACACCAGCTGGGGCGCTGCCCCGTCAGACGACGAAAGTCACAGCCGGGCCTACACTCCGGCCTCCGCTACTCAAGACGGGGAATCTACGCGATGGGGCCAGCATCTCGCTGAAACCGGACCGTTCCAGTGCCTCCGCCTTCTCTACCGGAGGATCCACGTCACCAGAGGGCGGTCCGTACGTAAGTGACCCCACTTTCTTGTTCCCCGTCCCGGGCCTCAAAGTAAAGGACTCTGCCAAGGCTCCAGTGTCCCCGGGTCTGTGGCGGCCTCCAGGGCGTGATTCGCCGCCCCTGCTGCAAGGGATGCTCGGGCGTGGGCCTAAGATTATACAGCTGATCAGGGACATTCAGCAGGCCCTCGCTGCCCTGCCGCCTGCCACTAAAGCTGCGACCGCCATGCCCACTGCGGCACCTGCAGCTCCCACTACAGCAGGGCAGTCCACAGCAGCTAACACTGCCTCTTCCACAGCCGTGGCTAAAGCCACCTGCTCGACCACCTCAGTGACATACCACGTGGCTTCCATCATTTCCCCCATCACCACAGTGACCCCTAGCGTTGTGGTCACCACTGCATCCAGCGATGCTTCTGCTCCGGGCCCTCCATGCTTCTATTATCCGTGGGAGAAGAAAAAGCAAAAGAAGGAGAAGGGGCCTAATGAGGTTCCTCCCGCCTCTTCACCATAATTCGCTATAGAAACCAAAGTCCTTAAACTGTTCCTGTTTTGCTGTTGTTCCTGTGTGATTAAAAAGTTCTATGCAACGTTCAAGGATCGTGCCTGGTCCTCCTGACCAAGTTTCCTTATTATACTTCAGCCATGTGCTGATGGACACTCATTGACCAAACTGTTCTCTAGTGCCTGTCCCAGAGTCTTTACATGGACGATGTTCTATATTGCCTAAAGAGACTCTACCAAACAGAGACACTTATCCAGTTCTTCCTAAAGCACTTTTCATGATTATGTGATTGTCAGAGGTTTATTATTGTATTTCATGATTGCACTTCAGTATTGCACCTCAGTAGTCAAAAGTCTATTTTCATGTCAGAGTCATATATATATATATATATATATATATATATATATATATATATACATATATATATATATTTTCCTACCTCTGAGTAAGCAGAAATGCCATTTAGACAGTCTCAGAGTAAAGTGTGTCTTTTGAAAAAGTATTTCTTCTCACAGTGTATGTTTTCATGTCAGAGTCAGACAGTTTCCTCCTCCTCTGAGTAAAGAAGTCAGCCTACATATTTATATCTATAGCCTCAGAGAAAGTGTATTTTCTAAGGAGTGTATTTTTCAGGAGAATCTTCTATTTTCTCCATGCATAGTATTATTATATCTACAGCTGGAAAGATTATTGGAGCCAGTTTTCTTCAGATGTCTTCAGAGTTATGTGAGCCAATCCTCCTCCAGACCTCGCAGTATTTGTTGTCTTTTGTATTTCCCTTCCTTTTGTTTCCAGTGTCTGTTCACCCCTGTCTTGTCCCTACACACCGTAGTTGCTACACATAGTCATACTTAACATTCACACTGGTTCATACATATTGCACCTTGGATACCTTTTCGTGTGTTTGGCCTATGGAGTGCTTGTGTGGTATGATTGAGTGGTGTGTATGAGGGTACCCAGATGTATGCTTGCTTTTGTTATTTTATTCTTTCTCTTCCAGGTGTCCAAGTCACTTCACACCAACACCCAAGGCAGTACACAGGTCTTCACAGTTTTCTTTCCAGTAGGGTAACTCATTGTCATTGGAAACCTACTGTCAAACTGACTGGAATATTGAGGGTCCCCCGCCAGCAGTTAAGTAGTCCTGACTTCCATGTCAGATGGTCCACGCACTAACTACCTGTAACCAGAGTACGTTAGGCACCCCTAGGTGAAGTCCTGCCACTAGGGTTTTCTTTCTCTTCATATTTCTCTTGTCACCTGTGCCTTGAGCGTGGGAAACACACATCTACATATTCACTCACACTAACAATTCTTCCTCTTGTCTTGTTGTCCTGGTCCTCTATGTTCATTCAGCCACATCTACCTCAGCTTGTGGTTCGCCGAGGTCGGCTCATTTCTAGTAGGGAGGTATGCAGTGTCCTAGAACAGCCCTTCTTATGCTCACACTTTTATTATAACCAGTTCTGTTCTGGAAAGCTATGGTCCACTGCAAACTGTGTGTATTGTGTTACCCTTTTCAGTATTCAGGTCTGCTATTCCATTCATTTATTGCATGTATATTCAGGTATCAGTGCCTAATGGTATTATGTCGCCTCCCAGTGTTCAAGTATGGTACTTCTCATGTATATTTCTCTGTATATGCCTAATGGTGTGATGATGCAATGGCTGGACGTCACGTGACTGTGCCCTGCTTCCATGGTAACTCCAATGGTCATCAAGCTTTTGGATGGGGTTACCATGTGACTTCCTGTTCTACCTCAGTCTATCTCCTATCCCATAGGGAATAGGTTGTGTGTTTGTCCTCTCTCCCTGCTAAGAGAGAGGCCTGCGTGTGCTCTGCTACTCCAGTCCACTGGCTGTGTTCCTGTCTCAAGTCTCAAGATTCTCATCTGGGTGTCGATTCTTCAGTTCCTCTCATCATCATCTTCTCTAATCATCAACAGCAAGTATTTCATTCAAGTCTCATTCCACCCAGCATCTCAACTTCAGTTTCACTACTACTCCCATCATTCAGCACGCTGTTCTCACAGCCTATTGCAGCATCACCCATTACTCTGCTTAATTCAAGATTGCCTTATTCCCGGTTGCATCCGGAGAGACTGTTGCTTCTAGTTACCACCGTTAATATGCAGCCATATCCCCTGTTAGATCCCCCCATATGCAGCCATATCCCCTGTTAGATCCCCCCCCCCCATGTAGGCATTGCCCAGGCTCTCTGTATAAAACAACAAGCAGTTATACTCACCTCAATGCACCACAGCAGGTCCTGCTTCCCGCGTCCTCTCTCCCGGATCTGAGCACAAGCACAGGAGTGATGTCACTCCTGTGCTGGAGATCTGGGGGGGGGGGGGAGAGAGCGGCCTCCGGCCACAAGCTGAGCAGAGCTGCGGGCGGGCGGCGCCACGGCAGCTGCGGAGGGGCAGATGATGGGGTAGGCGGTGGGACGGCCAGAGGGTCAGAGGACGGGGCGGGCGGGTGGGCGGCCGGGGGGGACACCAGCGCCCCCCTAGCTGTCGGCGCCCCGTGCGGTCGCCTGGCCCACCCGCCTATAGAAATGGCCCTGCTCAGGAACAACTGAAAATCAGAGTTAGAGTCCACAAAGGGGAAAACTGTTTTCCAATATAAAAGTTGTATAATTGCCCGAATTAGTGCTACTGATCATTTACACACAACAGCTTATTCTGAGAAATTAGCTGAAAGATTAAGTACATTTTAAAGGATCTGCTGCTAATCCCTTGGTTTCATATAACATAGAACACCTTCAGAGGTCTTATAGATTCCATGTCTTAACAAGTCAGATCTGTTCATCAGCCTGATGGGCATTTAATATTACATTAGAGATTTCAATGTTGTTGCAAAGCAATGTACAGTATACTGTATGTAAAATGTGGTTCCCTTGAGAAGACAAAAGCTCCCACAGTTGTCAATGATGTTACTCCCCCTGGGCAGTTATAGGAGATTCCATAATTCAGAGTTACTGTACGTCACGTGGGAGATAATTTTTTTGTTGTCTTTTATTTAGCTTCTTTTTTAACACTTTAAAAACTATTGGAAATATAATGGGGCCCATGAATTGCTAGATGCTGTAGATGTAGATATGTGCATCATAGGGGACAGAGAGGAGCTTATAAGAATGTTCATGGTCTGCATAAAGAATCAAATTGATCTTAAATTGTGAGATGTGCTGCTGTGGTAGCCAAAGGGCTACAAGATGGTAAAGCAGAGCTAACAGGTGTTATTCAGTTCAGGGAAGAAAAAGAGTGATGCACCTCACACCTATGGCTGATACTAGTACCTCTCGGCTGCATAAAAAACATCAGAATTCTGTATGTGAATTGATCAAGCCACACTGCCCCATGTACCTCGTGCAGGTATCTGATACACATGGGTCCCTACACTAAGTCCACACTGTGCCGGTCAGCGACTACTACCCCCGCAGGCGTGCACAGTCAGGGAAGGGAGGCCATGGAACGTAGAGAGGTATTGTATGAACATCACTAAAACATATATATATATATATATATATATGTATGTATATATATACACTCACCGGCCACTTTATTAGGTACACCATGCTAGTAATGGGTTGGACCTCCTTTTGCCTTCAGAACTGCCTCAATTCTTCGTGGCATAGATTCAACAAGGTGCTGGAAGCATTCCTCAGAGATTTTGGTCCATATTGACATGATGGCATCACACAGTTGCCGCAGATTTGTCGGCTGCACATCCATGATGCCAATCTCCCGTTCCACCACATCCCAAAGATGCTCTATTGGATTGAGATCTGGTGACTGTGGAGGCCATTTGAGTACAGTGAACTCATTGTCATGTTCAAGAAACCAGTCTGAGATGATTCTAGCTTTATGACATGGCGCATTATCCTGCTGAAAGTAGCCATCAGATGTTGGGTACATTGTGGTCATAAAGGGATGGACATGGTCAGCAACAATACTCAGGTAGGCTGTGGCGTTGCAACAATGCTCAATTGGTACCAAGGGGCCCAAAGAGTGCCAAGAAAATATTCCCCACACCATGACACCACCACCACCAGCCTGAACCGTTGATACAAGGCAGGATGGATCCATGCTTTCATGTTGTTGACGCCAAATTCTGACCCTACCATCCGAATGTCGCAGCAGAAATCGAGACTCATCAGACCAGGCAACGTTTTTCCAATCTTCTACTGTCCAATTTTGATGAGCTTGTGCAAATTATAGCCTCAGTTTCCTGTTCTTAGCGGAAAGGAGTGGCACCCGGTATGGTCTTCTGCTGCTGTAGCCCATCTGCCTCAAAGTTCGACGTATTGTGCGTTCAGAGATGCTCTTCTGCCTACCTTGGTTGTAACAGTTGGCTATTTGCGTCACTGTTGCCTTTCTATCAGCTCGAACCAGTCTGCCCATTCTCCTCTGACATCAACAAGGCATTTCCGCCCACAGAACTGCCGCTCACTGGATGTTTTTTCTTTTTCGGACCATTCTCTGTAAACCCTAGAGATGGTTGTGCGTGAAAATCCCAGTAGATCAGCAGTTTCTGAAATACTCAGACCAGCCCTTCTGGCACCAACAACCATGCCACGTTCAAAGGCACTCAAATCACCTTTCTTCCCCATACTGATAATCGGTTTGAACTGCAGGAGATTGTCTTGACCATGTCTACATGCCTAAATGCACTTAGTTGCCGCCATGTGATTGGCTGATTAGAAATTAAGTGGTAATGTGCAGTTGGACAGGTGTACCTAATAAAGTGGCCGGTGAGTGTGTGTGTATATATATATATATATATATATATATATATATATATATATATATATATATATAAGAAATGGCTGGTTGCTCAACGTCATTGTGTGGCTCAAAGGCTCAGGTGGGTGAACAATCTCTGGTCGCCAGACCTAGGCTCCCAATTCGATAGAAGAGGATATGAAGAGACGGCACTCTGGATTAAAGTGAAAAACAAAGTGGTTTATTCACCCATCAAAGTTGCAACATTTCGATCTACTCAATGAGATCTTTTTCAAGCTGCTTGAAAAAGATCTCATTGAGTAGATCGAAACGTCACAACTTTGATGGGTGAATAAACCACTTCGTTTTTCACTTTAATCCGGAGTGCCGTCTCTTCATATCCATATATATATATATATATATATATATATATATATATATATATATATATATATATTGTCCTTGCTGCACAATTATCGAGTCGTTTAATAGGCTCAATAAACGAATGCTGACCTAGCAGATTGGTGCTCATTTACTATAGCGATCACGTAGTGTAATACGGCCCTTATTATATTTAGTTACGTTTTTTAGAACTTATATTGAGCCTTTTAATAGCATATTAATTTGGTAATGGTGAGATTTTTCTCCTTTTACTATATAATATTAGGGAAAATATTATTAGAGAGTAGAGTAGTCAATTAGGTGGAGGAGCAGGGCTGGCGGCTTCAGACACAGGTCAGACAACTTTGGTTCAGGACTTGCAGGCAGGCATAACCTGAAAAACAGGCATGGGTCAGGATACATAGAATAGCAGACACAGGATCAACACTCTTGCTCAGGAACACAAGGAGCCAACAACACTTAGGCAAGGAGGAATAAGCAGAGCAGCTTTAATTAGGTGCAGGAGAAATAGACAAATAATAATAATAATAATTTTTATATATATAGCGCCAACAGGTTCTGCAGCAGACAAACACATAACACATAGTAAGGCACAACACTTACTATGCCTTACTTTTACTTTAGATTATTTTGACTTAGAAGGATCCCAGGTGTGGTCATGGTTGAACCCAGGTAACAGTTACCCCACCTTTTTGCTTAGCAGCTCATAATTACTTGGAAGTGTCTCTGATAAAACATCTGAAAGCTGTGGCTCCTGACAAGCGCTCTGGCCCTAGGCCAGGACTGGATATACACTTCAGCAGGAACTCTCTGTCTTGCTATCTTCACCATCCACTAAAGAAGACCCTCCAACCAGGAACTAACTATCTTAATTAGGGGTGACCCAGTCTAACCTTCTAATGATGAGGAACATACCAGAAAGACAAGGAAGAAGTGTAATAGGCTATGGCCTGTGTGCTACTAGCTCCAGTGATTGATAAGAACAGAACAGTGAACAAGACAAAGTTAACCCTACAACAAACAGGGGAGGTGATGTCACACATTTACCTGGCTTCGCTCCAGTGGCAGGTTGATAGTCCTGTACCCGCCCAGCCAGCTGATGCTGTGGATAAGCAGTCTATCATCAGGTGGGCCCTGTGACATGGGAGTTGGCCAACCTATTATCTGTGCAGGTGCTCTTATATGTTCCTGGCTGGTTTGACATGGACTGCTAGCTACTCTTACCACTGGATGGCCCCAGCACTTAGTAGTGTAGGGACCATCAACTCTGACAGGTGAAAGGCAACTCATTTTAAGGCTGTCAGAAATCACTGCCATTAAACCCTTCTCTTTTGAAGTCTTTGCTAACACAGAACTGCTGATATTATAGTCAGATAGAGGATTCCTTCTCCCCAAGTGGATTATTTTACATTTGGAAAAAGTGAACTGCAGTTTCCATTACACTGACCACTTCCTGTATCTAGCAAAGGTGAATGATTTTCCATATTACTGACACCTTCAGGAATATCAACCCTATTATATACACTTTATCTACCAACCCTTATCCTATGTCACTAACCTTACCTACTAAACCTTCTCCTATGTCACTAACCTTACCTACTAAACCTTCTCCTATGTCACTAACCTTTCCTACCAAACCTTCTCCTATGTCACTAACCTTTCCTACCAAACCTTCTCCTATGTCACTAACCTTTCCTACCAAACCTTCTCCTATGTCACTAACCTTACATACCAAACCTACCACCACCTTCATCCAACACTTATGTGATGTAATCAAACAAATCAATGAAATTAGTCTTATATTATCTGCCTTCGACAAACTCTTCTCCTCTAGTCAACTTTTCCCGCACCACTACAACTACCTCTCTTCTACTCTACTTCTCCAAGCAGCTCCTCGGGCACAAGCGAGTTTAAGCACTAAAGTCTGTATCAAAGATTTGTCTATTCTACAAAAGTGTATTGTACTACTGAAGAACATTACAGTAAAGCTGTTCTATTCTTACAACACTGGGAATGTGTCATACTTCGTATGCACCAGCACCCGTACACAGAGCACCGTACACCTTGAGTTATTTTCCCTGGACTGTGAGTGGCGGTACCGATAGTCCGGGTGGGTCAGTTGCCACTACAGTGACAAGAGCCCAAGGGACCCACTACAACCCGGCATGTCACTGACCATCTTGGGGATACAAACCGGCTATCTACAAAACAGGTACCAATGTGGTGTCCCACCACAGGTGTTGCTACTTTGACCACCCCTTGAAAAAGCATGTAACTCAAAAGTAAAGTGGTAATGAAGTCATGTATAAGTTTTGCCACTAGATGTCAGTAGTATGTGTATTTCTATATGTATGTTGCACAGCTGTAGTGAAATAAGGGTTTTTGTTTGTTTGTGATCTGCACACCAATGAGAGCTGCTTTTCTTTCTTTCTTTCTTTCCTCTCACTCTCTCTTCTCCACCACTCACAGAGGTTGTTACTTACACCCTGTAGGAAGTTGTCACACGGGGAGAGGAAGTGTAGACTCACACTTAATTAGTTCTCATCTGTTTCTCAGTGGAGCAAGACACACAGATCATGGCATCCCTGCTGAGTTAGCCAGGGACCTGACTCTGTCAGGTTCCCCGTCAGGGACAGATGAGCTGTAGTGTACAGCTACCCATAGAGAACATAGAGACTTTCTTCTTTAAAGCAAAACTTATCCTTAAGATGCAGTGCTAAATACCTAAAGAGAGGACAAGTCAGAGATCACCTCTACCCATGCTGGAAACATCTGTAAAAGTGCAGGACAGTATCCTAACAGTAGAGGAATTGATCCGGATAGAGTAAAGAAGCTACTTGAGTCATTTCCCCTTTCTGTGGGTGGCGGTACTGACAGTGCGGGTGGGACCCATCACAACCCGGCAGGTCACCGACCGTTGGGGAAAAGTATAGCCAGCCACAAAAAAACAAAAGCAGGTGTGCCTCATACCTGTGTGCTGATTCAGCACTGCCGTCCTTGCTGAGCTATACTCTACCGTCCAACCATTACAGTAGTGGAGTCACACAGTACCATCAAGCAAGTGACCGGTCGCAGCTGCAACACCACACAGCAGCCCACCACATCAACATCACACCTGTGTGCTGGACAAGTACTGGCTTTACGACAACTACCATCCCTAGCCATACACCACAGAATTGGCGTCACGGTCAGCTCAACTCAACTACCACACATGTCCCTCTTTTTTTTTTTTTTTTACCTAGAAAGTCTTTGGTTTCCTACTTTATAATAGACCCACATTTGCATATTATTCTATAATATGGTGCAAGTTGGATCCTAAAAATTGTTACATTCAGATGAATCGTGTGACATTATGGCCCCTCTAACACATCATGTCACACATGCAGTTCATATGTTTTGGGGCCATGATCTGTGCCACAAAAAATGATTAAGCCATTGTTCGTCCATGTTACCGATTTCACAGTGGGTCCCTGCAAATGTGGACAGTTAGGGCTCATTCACGCGATCCGTGCCGTGATCCTGAGGAGAATCGTGGCATGGATCCTCTAGCCGGAGCCCCCCTCCACTGCCTGGCACGGATCCTTCCACCACCACCACCCACCACCCCCGGCTGCAGAGATGACAGGAGAGCATGATGTGCTCTCCTGTCATTGCATCTACTACTTACCTATTCCCTTCGGACAGTATCCTAACAGTAGAGGAACTGATCCGGAAAAAGCAAAGCAGCTAAGAGCCTACGTACTCTATCTTGCAACGCAGATGATACCAGTACACCATGGGACACTTCTCTCAACTCAGGTAACTATGTCTCGGACTTGTGTCACCCTGATATGACGAGTAACTCGACACTGCAGGGCAAAAAGTGGTATAGCGACAAAGGTCGAAAGATGGGCACAAGTATTCCCCTTCTTTCAAGTATTCAGACCGGCTACAAGCACTCAGTGGAAGTGGTGAACATGTACACTGAGTAGTAGATGCATTGACAGGAGAGGACATCATGATCTCCTGTCATCTCTGTGGCCGAGCGGTGAGGGGGTGATCCATGCCGCGATGCGGGTCGTGGCACAGGTCATGTAAATGGCTGCATTAATTTCAGTGGTCCCTAAAATTGTCCATAGTCGCGGATCCACGACCACAGACAATTTTACGGGACGTGTGAATGCAGCCTTACTGAAACACATTCCTCATCCTGTCCACAGTTGCGTGTCTGCAATTGCAGACAGGGTAACTGATGTGTGAATGGGACCTAAAGATGCAGTCACACATACAGGACCTGCTGCAGATTTGCAGATATCAATGTAACTAAATGCATCAATCAATGTGTGGTTGTATCAATCTGCAGTAGTAGTGTGGTTGTATCAATCTGTTTGTGTGATTGCATCCTTGAATAAAAAAGTATAGAAATCTCTAAAATTTTCCTAGAGTGAACCATAAGTATCCCTCTTTGGTCGTCCAAAAAATTAGGAGGTATGCATAATGGATTCTTCTTTCTTTCGCTTTTGCTAATTTCTCATACATATAGGGGGAGATTTATCAAACATGGTGTAAAGTGAAACTGGCTCAGTTGCCCCTAACAACCAAACAGATTCCACCTTTCATTTTCCAAAGAGTCTGTGAGGAATGAAAGGTGGAATCTGATTTTCACACTAGCAATGGCCTCTCCTGGCTGAATAAGCCTACAACTGGGCAGATAGGAGCCAAGTTATGTCTTTTATATTTTATGTCCCAAGGCTGCTATAAAAGAGATAACTTGGCTCCTATTTGCCCAGTTGTAGGCTTATTCAGCCCAGGAGAGGCCATTGCTAGTGTGAAAATGCTAGAGTAGGGACCATCTCTCGAGGACGCCTTAACCTGGCGACATGGTACACTCTGTTTGATCAAATAGTTTGCTAAGATCCTCACTTTTTAATATCTACAGATCAGGTGTTTACCATGTGTACGCTGGGAGGAGTATATACGGTAAGCCCCTGCACCTGTGGGTTGCTGTTGAACCTTCTGTTTTTTTGTCTGTGGTAAAAGGAATCAGAGTTAGTGTGGGGATTAAACGTGCATATAATGGTGCATTTACAAAGAGAGATTTATCTGACAGATTTTTGAAGCCAAAGCCAGGAATGGATTTGAAAAGAGGATAGATCCCAGTCTTTCCTTTATGACCTGTTCTCTGTTTATAGTCTGTTCCTGGCTTTGGCTTCAAAGATCTGTCAGATAAATCTCTCTGTGTAAACGTACCATTAGTAACATCAATGTAAATATAAATGGATCACGCTTGCGTAATACATCATATAACAAATAGTAACAACAATGTAAATAAATCACGCTTGCGCAATACACCAATAAACCAATAAAAACCCAATAAAAAATGCAGACACGCTGTCCTCAAAGATTGAAGAATGAAGAAACATACGTTCTAGGACCAGTAATATAGTATATATAGTAACCATATAAAATACATAGCATATATCCGTCATAGGACCAGTAAAATATTATAACCATATGAACTATAATGAATTGATGAGGCAAGCATCCATATGGGAATAAACTGCAAGAGATAAGTGTAAAAGATTTAAGTGCAAACCCATGTGCAAAAGTGCATAAAGTGAACTGCCTAAAGTGACAAGTCATAAGAGAAACAGATTGCTGATCTCAGGGAGACCAGCCAAACGACAACACTGCCGGCTGCTAGTGAAATGCAGTGAAGTCCTAGGTGCATTGCCCCCTGGGAAACATGAATATGCAAAAGAGGAGCCCGTGGAGCCTCACTGAAGTGTCTCAAAACACAGGACTAGCCAGATATCCCTCCGGGAAGGACCCGGCCAAGGGGCAGCTCCTGTTAGGAAACCACCAAAACCACCATATTAAGTGGCCCTATAAGTCAATGTAATGACAAGGGATAAACCAAGGCTAGGTAACCATCCATATACAGCTGTTTCGGGGTGTTGCCCCTCATCAGTGTGGAGCAGGATTCTGGCTAGGTGGGAGCAATGCCCAGTAGAGCCATAAGAGAAACAGATTGATGATCTCAGGGAGACCAGCCAAACGACAACACTGCCGGCTGCTAGTGAAGTGTTCAATGCAGTGAAGTCCTAGGTGCATTGCCCCCTGGGAAACATGAATATGCAAAAGAGGAGCCCGTGGAGCCTCACTGAAGAGTCTCAAAACACAGGACTAGCCAGATATCCCTCCGGGAAGGACCCGGCCAAGGGGCATCCTGCTCCACACTGATGAGGGGCAACACCCCGAAACAGCTGTATGTGGATAGTAACCTAGCCTTGGTTTATCCCTTGTCATTACATTGACTTATAGGGCCACTTAATGTGGTGGTTTTGGTGGTTTCCTAACAGGAGCTACCCCTTGGCTGGGTCCTTCCTGGAGGGATATCTGGCTATTCCTGTGTTTTGAGACTCTTCAGTGAGGCTCCATGGGCTCCTCTTTTGCATAAAATGACAAGTGTAAGGAATAGCATACCACGTAATTTTGCTGATGAATCCAAAAGACCCATATATATATATATATATATATATATATATATATATATATATATATACATATATATATATATATAGTGATCCTGGCCCTATATGACGTATAAGTAGTCCCAACAATCATGTTTTAAATGCAAATGGTCCTACTAGTAATATGCAGTAATATGATGTAACATGTTCCAAGTCATATGTCCAATAGGGACAGCCCGCCGAGAGTAAGGGTGGGTTCATACTGAGGAATTCTCGTGGATAAACTTTGCGGAATTCCGCAGTATGTCCGCGCACGCTGAAATAGAAGGTAAATAGTCATGCCATTAACGGTGATTGTGGGGCCATGATCTGGAGGAGTAGAGACAATAGTCAACACTAAATCCCCGATGGGGTGACAAAACTTGGCTTAGTGCAAGAAGGTCCAGTATAGGGTACTCTCACCAGGGACGGACATTCTCACAGGCTAGATCCAGAAGAGCAGGTAGGTATCCAATTAGTTCAGAAAGACCAACTGCAAAATAAGAGCACACCCAATGTAAATTAAGACAAACACATTAAAAAATAAATAAATAAATAAAATAAAAAAATAAGTGAATAAAAATTGGGGGGAAAAAAAAAAACTAAAGTGAATGTGTGGTGATGGCGCATGTGTGTGTGAGGATGTGCGTGTGTAAAAGAGTGTGTGTGGGGGGGGGGACACAAGTCATTGCAAATTACATGCAAACCCACTTCAAACTTAAAATGCAAAACACCTACAAAAAAAAAAAAAAGAAAAAAAAAAGACTGTAATTATGTGTATGAGACAATGAGATGTGAATTAAATGCTAGGTATAAGCCTATTTTTTTTATTATTATTATCATTATCATAATTCAAAAATTACATGCTGAATCCACCACAGAGTAACATACATTATAAGAATTTAATTTATATACATATTTCTTTCTTTAATTTTAATTCCTTAGCTGACACCAACCTGGAGAGCCACTTTTCATTAATATGTAAAAACAAAACAACCCCCCCCCCCCCAAAAAAAAAAACAAAAAAAAAAAAACCCTTTCCTCCTTTTTAAACCCCATCACAAGAAAGTAAAAATACATAAATACACACACACATATACCTACATACACACATACATACATACATTCTCATGAATAATCTCATTAGTAATAACAATAATATGAATAAAATGGAAAGAAAAAAAAAAAAAAGGGTTTATCCAGAAGGAGAGGAAAAAAATAAATAAATAAATAAATAAATAAGAGTTTTTATATAGGGGAAAGAGACAACTTCCAATTGTCTCCCCTGTGTTATGATAGTTGCAAGGTTATTCATGGTGCCTTAATTCGCACCCCCATATTTACTTAAAGAACCAGAGCACAGTGCAATATTTTTAATTATACGGGTCAGCTGAAGGTGGGACTAATGTGCGTATATCACGCCCATCATCCCCCTTAGTGCCCCTACCCCTCACAACATTCATTCCTCAGTTCTTCTCTCTGCCCACCCAAAGAGTAGGGGTTAGGAGAACCGGTATAAGTAGTAGTTAGTCTCTCATACCTTGACACCAACTGGGAGAAAACATCCATAATGCCCCTCCCAATCAGTAATCCTCTTTTATTCATTCATACCTCTGGTGTTATCCAGGTTTTTCATTTATTTTCTTACAACCTATACTCAGATTGAGCAGTTAACTCTTCTCATTTCTTCTCACAAGAAAAGGGGAGGGAAAAAAAAAAGAAAAAAAGAAGTAAATAAAATAAATAAATAAATGAATAAAAAATATGATTGAAAAATTAAAAAAAATTATATACATATACATACATACACACCCACAAATATACATACCTACATATATACACACCTACATACATATACATATATATACATATATACATACACATATACACATACACACAGACACATCACACACATAAACTTTCATACACATACATACACACCTTAAAAAAATAAATAAATAAATAAAAAAAAACACATCCTTCTTCCCTCTTCCTACCTCGGCCCTTGACGTTGACTTATAGGGCCATTTAATATGGTGGTTTTGGTGGTTTCCTAACAGGGGCTACCCCTTGGCTGGGTCCTTCCTGGAGGGATATCTGGCTAGTCCTGTGTTTTGAGACTCTTCAGTGAGGCTCCATGGGCTCCTCTTTTGCATAAAATGACAAGTGTAAGGAATAGCATACCACGTAATTGTGCTGATGAATCCAAAAGACCCATATATATATATACATATATATATAGTGATCCTGGCCCTATATGACGTATAAGTAGTCCTAACAATCATGTTTTAAATACAAATGGTCCTACTAGTAATATGCAGTAATATGATGTAACAAGTTCCAAGTCATATGTCCAATAGGGACAGCCCGCCGAGAGTAAGGGTGGGTTCATACTGAAAAATTCTCGTGGATAAACTTTGCGGGAATTCCGCAGTATGTCCGCGTACGCTGAAATAGACGGTAAATAGTCACTGCCATTAACGGTGATTGTGGGGCCATGATCTGGAGGAGTAGAGACAATAGTCAACACTAAATCCCCGATGGGGTGACAAAACTTGGCTTAGTGCAAGAAGGTCCAGTATAGGGTACTCTCACCAGGGACGGACATTCTCACAGGCTAGATCCAGAAGAGCAGGTAGGTATCCAATTAGTTCAGAAAGACCAACTGCAAAATAAGAGCACACCCAATGTAAATTAAGACAAACACATTTAAAAAAAAAAATAAAAAAATAAGTGAATAAAAATTGGGGGGGGGGGGAAACTAAACTAAAGTGAATGTGTGGTGATGGCGCATGTGTGTGTGAGGATGTGCGTGTGTGAAAGAGTGTGTGTGGGGGGGGAGGGACACAAGTCATTGCAAATTACATGCAAACCCACTACAAACTTAAAATGCAAAACACCTACAAAAAAAAAAAAAAAAAAAAGACTGTGTAATTATGTGTATGAGACAATGAGATGTGAATTAAATGCTAGGTATAAGCCTATCTGAAACTGATGCAAGAATGATGTGAGAAATGTGAGAAAAGATATGTGCTAAAAAAAAAAAAAAACAGGGAAAGGCTATGTGTGTGTCAGTGGCGTAGCTATAGGGGTCGCAACGTTCGCCATGGCGACCGGGCCTCTACACTAGGGGGGCCCGCCGCCCCCCCTCCTCGCCACTTCCTCCTGTGGGCCCCCAGCCCACGCACTATGTCCCCAGCTCCACCGACATAACTGCTGGCACTTGCTGTCATCTGACTGGATCTCTTATGACAGCAAGTAGCAGCGTCCTCTCCTCCAGATATGGCAGGGGCCTCCTCCGTGCAGGTGGCACTTCCTCTGTGAGGAAACTGAGAGGATCGCGCTGCTGCAATCCACCTCTCATCTCCTCATCACTGTAAGCGGTGGGGCGGAGGCCCCTCCCCCAGACCAGGTCACAACACTGAGCAGCAGGAAAGGAAGGAATCAGTGAGTATGGGGTCATGACCTGGTGTGGGGGAGGGGCCTCCACCCTGCAGGAGCCTACAGTGATGAGGAGATGAGAGGAGGATTGCAGCAACACGATCAACTCAAGTTCCTCAGAGGTGAAGTGCTGACTGCAGGGACGTTGCCATCCTCCTCTTCTCAGTGGTGTAAACAGGATCCTGCAGAGCTGAGGGGTATGGGGATCCGACCAGGGGGAGGAGCCTCAGCCCTGCAGGATCCAGCATACACCATGGAGGAGAGGAGTGCAGCAGGGGGCACATGGAGGAGTACTGGTCTGCTATATACAGGGGGACATGGAGGGATACTGGTCTGCTGTATACAGGGGGACATGGAGGGATACTGGTCTGCTATATACAGGGGAACATGGAGAAATACTTGTCTGCTATATACAGGGGGCAGAGGGAGGGATACTGGTCTGCTATATACAGGGGGACATGGAGGGATACTGGTCTGCTGTATACAGGGGGCACATGGAGAAATATTAGTCTGCTATATACAAGGGGCATATGGAGGGATACTGGTTTGCTATATACAGGGGCACAGGGAGGGATATTGGTCTGCTATATACAGGGGGCACAGTAGGGGATACTGGTCTGCTATATACTGGGGGCACAGGGAGGGATACTGGTCTGCTGTATACAGGGGGACATGGAGAAATACTTGTCTGCTGTATACAGGGGGACATGGAGAAATACTTGTCTGCTATATACAGGGGGCACATGGAGGAGTACTGGTCTGCTATATACAGGGGCACAGGAAGGGATACTGTTCTGCTATATACAGGGGGCACAGGGAGGAGAACTGGTCTGCTATATACAGGGGGCACAGGGAGGGATTCTGGTCTGCAATATACAGGGGGCACAGGGAGGAGTACTGATCTGCTATATACAGGGACACAGGAAGGGATACTGATCTGCTATATACAGGTGGCACAGGGAGGGATACTGATCTGCTATATACAGGGGGCACATGGAGGAGTACTGGTCTGCTATATACAAGGACACAGGAAGGGATACTGATCTGCTATATACAGGGGGCACATGGAGGAGTACAGGTCTGCTGTATACAGGGGCCACAGGGAGGAGTACTGGTCTGCTATATACAGGGGGCACAGGGAGGGATTCTGGTCTGCAATATACAGGGGGCACAGGGAGGAGTACTGATCTGATATATACAGGGACACAGGAAGGGATACTGATCTGCTAAATACAGGTGGCACAGGGAGGGATACTGGTCTGCTATATACAGGGGGCACATGGAGGAGTACTGGTCTGCTATATACAGGGGGCACAGGGAGGGATAATGGTCTGCTATATACAGGGGACACAGGAATGGATACTGATCTGCTATATACAGGGGGCACATGGAGGGATACTGGTCTGCTATATACAGGGGCACAGGGAGGGATATTGGTCTGCTATATACAGGGGGCACAGTAAGGGATACTGGTCTGCTATAGACAGGGGACATAGGGAGGGATACTGGTCTGCTGTATACAGGGGGACATGGAGAAATACTTGTCTGCTATATACAGGGGGCACAGGGAGGAGTACTGATCTGCTATATACAGGGACACAGGAAGGGATACTGATCTGCTATATACAGGTTGCACAGGGAGGGATACTGGTCTGCTAT
Source organism: Dendropsophus ebraccatus (assembly GCF_027789765.1). NCBI lineage: Eukaryota > Metazoa > Chordata > Amphibia > Anura > Hylidae > Dendropsophus > Dendropsophus ebraccatus. The sequence continues at coordinate 76,947,974 of NC_091463.1, forward strand.
ATACAGGGGCACAGGGAGGGATATTGGTCTGCTATATACAGGGGGCACATGGAGGAGTACTGGTCTGCTATATACAGGGACACAGGAAGGGATACTGATCTGCTATATACAGGGGGCACATGGAGGAGTACAGGTCTGCTCTATACAGGGGGCACAGGGAGGAGTACTGGTCTGCTATATACAGGGGGCACAAGGAGGGATACTGGTCTGCTATATACAGGGAGCACATGGAGGAATACTGGTCTGCTATATACAGGGGGCACAGGAAGGGATACTGGTCTGCTATATACAGGGGGCACATGGAGGAGTACCTGTCTGCTATATACAGGGACACAGGAAGGGATACTGATCTGCTATATACAGGGGGCACATGGAGGAGTACATGTCTGCTGTATACAGGGGGCACAGGGAGGAGTACTGGTCTGCTATATACAGGGGGCACAGGGAGGGATACTGGTCTGCTATATACAGGGGAACAGGAAGGGATACTGGTCTGCTATATACAGGGGGCACAGGAAGGGATACTGGACTGCTATATACAGGGGGCACATGGAGGAGTACCTGTCTGCTATATACAGGGACACAGGAAGGGATACTGATCTGCTATATACAGGGGGCACATGGAGGAGTAAAGGTCTGCTGTATACAGGGGGCACAGGGAGGAGTACTGGTCTGCTATATACAGGGGGCACAGGGAGGGATACTGGTCTGCTATATACAGGGGGCACATGGAGGAATACTGGTCTGCTATATACAGGGGGCACAGGAAGGGATACTGGTCTGCTATATACAGGGGGCACATGGAGGAGTACTTGTCTGCTATATACAGGGGCACAGGCAGGGATACTGGTCTGCTATATACAGGGGGCACAGGGAGGAGTACTGGTCTGCTATATACAGGGGGCACAGGGAGGGATACTGGTCTGCTATATACAGGGGGCACATGGAGGAATACTGGTCTGCTATATACAGGGGGCACAGGAAGGGATACTGACCTGCTATATACAGGGGGCACAGGGAGGAATACTGGTCTGCTATATACAGGGGGCACATGGAGGAGTACTGGTCTGCTATGTACAGGGGCACAGGCAGGGATACTGGTCTGCTATATACAGGGGGCACAGGGAGGAGTACTGGTCTGCTATATACAGGGGGCACACGGAGGGATACTGGTCTGCTATATACAGGGGGAACATGGAGGAATACTGGTCTGCTATATACAGGGGGCACAGGGAGGGATACTGATCTGCTATATACAGGGGACACAGGAATGGATACTGATCTGCTATATACAGGGAGGGATACTGGTCTGCTATATACAGGGGGACACAGGGAGGGATACAGCTGTTGATTTAAAGGTTAGAAAACAATTTGAGAATGACACAGTACAGTCAATTAATAATAGGGGGCAGTAGTACAGTACATGAGGGGACACAGTGCCACATTAGGGGGCGTCACCTTAGAGTGACTATGGGGGGGGGGGGGGGGCAAACTAAAATTTTGCACCATGGCCCATCAGCCCTTAGCCCTGGTGTGTGTGTATATATACTTCTAGCATATCAAGACCCACCAGAATGGGAAGGGACTAGCCTAAAAAAACTGTCATTTATAGTTGCTTTTAATTTGTCAGTTTTTATTACTGCCCACTGAACAGTTCTGATGTTCTTTCTGACCCTTTTTAACTCATTATTTAAATACACTCCTATTTAATAAAAAAACATTTCTTTGTAAAATCCAATAGTTTAGTTGCAGTATAGGATTGCACACAGACAAACCATAAACACCAGTGATCACTAAAACCAAAATACACCCGATCCCCATTAGTAAATACTAAAACTAGAATGGTCTCTCCTGTTATCCTTACTTGTTGATCATAGATCGCATTTATTTATAGGTCTTTTTTGACTAAAATTACTACCATTTTAACCCACCACCACCACCCTTCCAATTTCTACATAAAACAATATGCATAATATATTGTACTTTAGAACTTTTTTAAAACTACTACCATGTGCTGGTATAAAACAAATCTACCCACCTGTTGCCTTACACAATTTCATATGTTGTTTACTAAATATATATGTATGCTCTTTATGGCTTTATGGCCCTAGAAAATAACAAACATGCTTTCACATATATATTTTTGAAATCCATATAATAAACTAAAATGATGCTAGTATCATATTCCTATAAGAAATACATTGTGGAGCCACTAACGTTTCAACCATGTCACCCTCCCCTTTGCACAGTGGTTTTACATTCAGGGGACTCAGAATAGATGTATTAAAAATATGCTTTTATTCTCCTTTGCAAAGTGTTAAAGAGGCATTCCCAAGCTCCTGAACTGCTAAGGGCTGTAACACTTCTTTGTCTGACCTTTCCCCAATTTCCTATACAGAGATGGCTACTTGTTTTGAACTCAATAGTATAGTGCCCAATCGAGCATCAGGCTCGATCGAGCACCTTCTGGGTTACAGAAGAAGGAAGAGACCAGAATAGCAGTAAGAGGAACAGAAAGACCAAAGGAGCAAAGATGGGACGGCCAGAGTTTGTCACCTGGGTACATTTTGAGCACAGGCTGCTGCCAGTGCCTTGGGCACTGGGAATTGGGGGACGGGGAAGCAGTGAGTGTCTGGGGTCCCTCTGCCGGACCATATGCTGCGAAACCAGAAAAAATACATCGGTTGCCTTGTCAAATTGAAAAAAAAAAGGAATTTGTTTTGATCTCGTGGAGTTTTGCATTTACGCCGTTCTCCCTATGGTAAAACTGACTTGTTATATATGTTCCTCAAGTCGTTACGATTACAACGATATGTAACATGTATAACTTTTCTTTTATCTGATGGCTTTTAAAAAATTCAAACCATTGTTAACAAATATATGTTCCTGAAAATCTCTCTATTCCCAGGCTTATAACGCTTTTATCCTTTGGTCTATGGGGCTGTGTCAGGTGTCATGTTTTGCGCCATGATGCGTTCTTTCTATCGGTACCTTGATTGCGCATATGCGACTTTTTGATCACTTTTTATTACATTTTTTCTGGATTTGATGCAACCAAAAATGCGCAATTTTGCACTTTGGAATTTCTTTGCGCTGACGCCGTTTACCGTGCGAGATCAGGAATGTGATATTTTAATAGTTCGGGCGATTACGCGCGCGGCGATACTAAATATGTTTATTTATTTGTTTATTTATTAATTTATATTTATAAAATGGGAAAAGGGGGGTGATTTGGACTTTTATTAGAGGAGGGGATTTTTTTACTAATAAAAACACTTTTTTACTTTTTTTACATGAACTAGAAGTCCCCCTGGGGGACTTGTATATACATAGCACTGATCTCTCATAGAGATCAATGCTGTGTATATACATAGCAAAGATAGATTACATCGGTCATAGATTGCTTTGGCCTGCTGCAGGCAGGGATCAGCGTCATTGCTACGCTGAGGCGCCGCACAGGCAGAAGTCTATGATTAATGTCTATGAAAAGTCTATGATTAAAACGTATTTTGATGTTAATTCCATCCAGATGTCCCGGTCCCCTTAATCTGGGAATCGCATAAAGTGATTAAGAGGTTACAACCCTTGGAATCGCTCACAAAACATTGAGGACTTATATGCTAAGCTTATTTGTTACGCAGATATCTGTACAAGAAATTTGTACTAGAATTTTCATGAAGGAGCCTGACTAGAACAAATCCTACAGGATATCTCTGACCTGAAGAATTAGTGAGAAAACTTAATTAAAGAGAGACATGTCAAAAGGTTTAATCAGGCCAGATGGGACCGCAACTGGTCAGGAGAACGAGCCGGGAGAAGTCCACAATGCAGTGGTCTCATCTCCCCACTATGTGGTCATCCCACCTGGATGGAGCCATTTGCTTGCATTATCCGACTGTCCAGGTCACAGAAGGCTAGGTTCACACTACGCTTTTGCTATCCGTTTTTTTAATCCATTTTGGATTGGTGGATGGATGCATGTGTGTGCATCCGTTTTGATCCTTTTTCCATTGGATTCCATTATAAAAAGAAACGGATCAAAACAGATCTTTTTTTTTACATACACAAAACGTAGTCAACATCATTTTAGTGTCCGTAAAAAAAAAAAAAAAAAAACTGATCCGTTTCGATCCGTTTTTTTTAATAATGGAATTCAATGGAAAAAAAACGGATCAAAACGGATGCACACACATGCATCCGTTTTTTGCAACAAAAAAAAAAAACGGATTGCAAAAACGTAGTGTGAACCCGAATGCATTGCATGGACTTCTTCCAGCTCGTAACATGTCAAAAGTTTTTTCTAATAGGTAGTCTTTAACTCCCAATCTACATGTAAAAATTCATACCCGTTGTGCTCCCCGATTTTCACTTCCTTTCTCCTGAATTCCAGGAGTACTTCCAAGATGTCATAAACATCACTTTCAGACAAAACTGCACCCATAAAAGAGCTGCCACAACACTGGCAGCATCGGGCAGCTACTAGACATCACGTGGTTTTGCCTGCATGGCCAACAGAGAAAGCAGGGGCCTGGCCGCTGGATCAGAGTAGCACCCTGCAGTGCAAAGAATGCAAAAAACTGATTAAAAAGTAGATGGGGGGGAAAAAAAAGGATGCATTTGTGCATCCGTTTTGATCCGTTTTTCTATTGACTTCGGATCAGTTTTTATTAATGTAACAAAAACATGGTCAAGTATGTTCTTGTGTACCTTTAAAAAAATTGATGCGTTTTGATCACATTTTTTTATAATGGAAATCAATGGAAAAACGGATCAAAACGGATGCACACAAATGCATCAGTTTTTTTTAATCCATTTTTGCAAAAACAGATGAAAAGAATGGATTGCAAAAATGTAGTGTGAACCCAGCCTTAGGCTATGTTCACACAATGTCAAAAATAGAGAAAAGGCGGCCGCTTTTGCAATTTAAAAAGAAAAATGTCCGTTATTGCCGCAATTTTAATGACTGTAATGGCAATACATTGAAGTCAATGTAAAGACGGACGTCCAATGCACACAATGTATTGAATAATGGACGTTACCGTAGACGTCAAATTTGTTTTTCTTTTTTCACTGTAATTTCTCAGTTTTTACTATTAAATTCAATGGACTTTTCAATTTAGCCACAACCAAAGGCCAATTAGTAACCCAAAGTAGAATAATGTACCAACAGCCGTCATTGCACTATGGGAAGACTAGACAGCTAAATGGCGTCTGTTATTTTAGACTGGGTTCTTACTACATTTTTTCCATCCTTTTTTTGCAAAAACTGGATGCATGTGTGTTCATCCATTTTGATCCGTTCTACCATTGAATTTTATTTGGAAAAAGAAAAACGGATCAAAATGGATCAATTTTTTTTAACAGACACAAAAATGAGATCAACTACGTTTTTGTGTACGTTAAAAAAACGGATCCGTTTTGATCCCTTTTTTTCATAATGAAATTCAATGGGAAAACTGATTAGAATGGATGCACTCACATGCATCAGTTTTTTTCAATCCGTTTTTTGCAAAAGAAAACGGATGGGAAAAAAAACAGATTGCAAAAAACGTAATGTGAACCCAGTCTAAGACTCAAAATAACGGACATCATTTTTAACGGAGGTGAAAAACCATTGTGTGAACATAGCCTTAGTATTCATGTGTTATAATTTCACTATAGATTATGGGGATACATCTATTTCCCGGGGAATACTTTATCAAACTTGAGACCACATGCAAAGTAGGAGGAGAAGTAGCAGGGGAAGGCCAGGTGTCCGTAACACGGGTATTTAAGGACTGCATTCATGTTACTACACTTGGCTGCTTCTCTTATAATCCACAAATAATAAGCACAGCCCTGCAAGTACTTTAGCTGTGTCAGGTAAGAAACTTTCCTTACTCCATGCTAAAGGCAATAATATGACACTAAGTAACAGTATGAATAGGTACTGTATTATATTATATGATTCTAGGTTATACTATGCTGCTATATATTATGCTATACACTATAATACACCATACCACATTACATTATACTATATTATATTAGACTGGGTTCACACACAGTATATTTCAGTCAGTATTTTGGTCCCTATATTGCAACCAAAACCAGGAGTGGATTGAAAACAGAGTAAGGGTACAAACACACACGGCATATATGCTGCGTATTTACTGCTGCGATACGCAGCAGATTAGATCTAAATAACTGAACACAGTATAAAATCTGCTGCGTATCTGCTGTGTGTGTTTGTACCCAAAGGCTCTGTTCACACAATCTTGAAATTGAGTGGCTGGCTGCTATTTTAAAAGAACGGCTGTTGTATTGAAATAATGTCAGTTATTTACCGTTATATGGCGGCCATCCACTCAATTTAAACAGTGTGTGAACAGAGCCTTTCTGTGTTTTCAATCCACTCCTGGTCCTCCAAATATAAACAATCCCTTGTGGCTGACTAAATGGTGATAAATGGCAAAAATTACACATTGAACCGGTCAATATAATGGTGCGTTTACACAGAAAGATTATCTGACAGATTATCTGCCAAAGATTTGAAGCCAAAGCCAGGAGTGGATTTGAAAAGAGGAGAAATCTCAGGCTTTCCTGTATGACCTGAACTCTGTTTATAGTCTGTTTCTGGTTTTGGTTTCAAATCTTTGGCAGATAATCTGTCAGATAATCTTTCTGTGTAAACACACCATAATGGTGCGTTTACACAGAGAGATTTATCTGACAGATTTTTGAAGCCAAAGCCAGGAACAGACTATAAACAGGGTGCAGGTCATAAAGGAAAGACTGAGATTCCCTGTCTTTTCAAGTCCATTCCTGACTTTGGTTTCCAAAATTGGTCAGATAAATCTGCCTGTGTAAATGCACCATAATGCTGGGTTTACACGGAGCGATTATAGGGCGAATTTTCGCGATTAACGATCGAATTCGAACGATAATCGTACGCGTAAACGCGGCGAACGAACGAAAAATCGTTCATTTTGATCTTTTAACAGGTTCTTAAATCGTCGTTTGTCGTTCGCAAAAAAAATCGCTGATCGTTCCGTGTAGGCAGTCGTTCACTGATTTTACCTATGTGTGACATAGGCTTAAGCGATCGCAAAACGAATTTTCTGTACGATATATAGTTCCATCTAAACGCTGATCGTTATAAAAGAAAAATCGTTACTTAGAAATCATTAATCGTACGATCGGGCGAATTATCGCTCCGTGTAAACCCAGCGTAAGTCTTTGATAATTACACAGAGCTCACAGGGGTATTCCTACCTCAACGAGCTATATTGAATATATGCTGTATAAAATATATAGATATGTATACTATAGCTATATATACCAGCCAGACCACTGATTTTAAAACAGAGTGGTGGTCGGTAACACTCTCAACAATTGGAGGGTATCAGTAGAAGACAAGTTTGGCTACAAGTCCTACCTGTATATAGTTGTGTGTGTGTGTGGGGGGGTCTGTATACCTGTAGTGTATGCTTAGGGGGTCCTGTATAGCTGGGGGGTCATGTATAGTGGGGGTCCTGTATACCTGCAGTTTATAGGTTGGGGGGTGCTTTATATCTGTAGTATATAGTTCGGGGGGTTCCTGTATACCTGTAGTGTATAGGTGAGGGTGGGTCTTGTAAACCTGTAGTGTATAGTTGGGGGTCCTGTATACCTGTAATTTATGTATGGTGAGTGAGGGTGTGTGGGGGGGTCCTGTATACCTGTAGTGTAGAGTTGTGTGTGTGTGGGGGGGGGCTTAGCGTCATATATGCCTGTAATGTATAGTTTGGGGGGGGGGGGCATAGTGTAGGGCATAGGGTAGTGTATAGTTGGGGGGCGGTCCTGTATATCACATGTGGGGATCAGAAAACTCATCTCAATGTGAATTTATATACAGTGTGATTATTTACACTTTTTTATCTGCAGTTTCATAAGTACAAAAAACAGCCATTTTCAGGTTAGGGAACACCCAGGTACCTTATGTAATGCTTAATTTTACTTGCACGGTCTTTTTCATAAACAACAATAAGCAAAGAGGTTACCATTAGAGATGAGCGAACCGGCCGAGGTTCGGGTTCGTTTGAACCTGAACTCTCAGGTTCTCATTCCCGCTGTCTGCCCGCTCTGTGGAGAGGGTGGATAAAGCCTGAGGGCCGCCTGGAAAACTGGGATACAGCCATAGGCTGTATCCCAGTTTTCCAGACAGTCCTCTTCTTTACACTCTTCCACCTCTGAACGTCCTGGCAGAGCACACTACTACTTGAACAAGACCCCTAAGATGCTTCCTACACCTGTACTAATCTACTTATACCTTCACTTTACTTCAATTCTCTTCTCTGGCACCTGCTGAGTTCACTACTGTCACCACACTTGGGCTACCCCTTTTTAACTGCAGTGCCTGTGCGTCTCAGGGTGGGGTCTAACACAACTCCTGGCCAGTGACAAGTGCCCAGGTGTACCCCCAAGCCCACCTTGCTGTACCCAGTAGCGGTCTTTGGCACCAAGCACACCAAGCGATCGCTTGGGGCCCCCAACATCCAGGGGGGCCCCCACGCCCCGCTCTTATGCTCAAGACCGCTGGACAGGGTCGCTGCCCCGCTCGCTGCTGCCATCTGAACTGAAACTATAAGCACTCGTAATGAGCGCACAGGGGGAGCACACAAGGGTCTGTTTAACTGGGGGAGCGCACAGCGAAGGTCTATATAAATGGGGGAGCACACAGGGGGGCTATATCACAGGGGGGCTATAGACTACTGGGGCTTCACAGAGGAGTCTATATACTACTGGGGGCAGCACACAGGGGGTCTATATACTACTTGGGGCAGCAGAATGGGGTCTATATACAACTTGGAGAGCACACAGGAGGTCTATATCCAAGTGGGAGAGCACACAGGGGGGCTATATACTACTGGGGGAGCACACAGGGGGTCTATATACTACTGGGGGAACATACAGGGGGTCTATATACTACTTGTGAGGCACACAGGAGGTCTATATACTTCTGGGGGAGCACAAAGGGGGCTATATATAACTGGGGAACACACAGGGGTCTATATACTACTGGGGGAGGCAAACAAGGGGTATATACTACTGGGGGCAGGACACAAGGGGTATATACTATTGAGGGCAGCATACAAGGAGTATATATTACTGGCGGTAGCGCACAAGGGGTATATACTACTGGGGGCAACACACAGCGGTCTATTGTTTTGGAACGCATGTCGAGGGGGGGGGGGGCCCCAGACATAACTTTGCTTGGGGCCCCAGAAATGCCAAGACCGCCCCTGGCTGTACCACCACCTCACAGCACCCCAGGCCACGGCATAATGTACGTGATGAGCCGAATGATGGTCCAAAATAAATTAAAGAAGCACTCATCGCCATCACTTTTCCTACAGCACCATCACTTACATTCCAGCATGTGACCAGAGGTCAGACCATCACATGGCCTTCAGTACTTCAAAAGGGGGTTTGTCTTTGGTCAGCTGACTTCCTGTGAACTAAAGGATGAAATCATTGCCGATCTAATTCCTCCTGGCAGCTACTAGGCCCTTTCCCTTCTGACTCAGCTTTATATGTATGCCGCTGCTATTAGATCAGGATGTTTAGTAATTATACACCTCCTCTGAGGCTGTGTTTACACCTTTCATTTTTGTCGCTTTTCTTTTCTCTGGTATTACTGTGAGTTTTCTGAAATTAATGCAAAATGGTGCTTGCTTAAAGGGGAACTCCGGGTAAGAAAAACTTGTTTTCTATTAAAAGTACATTAAAAGTTATATAGATGTGTCTATAAAATGTATTACCGTATCTGTACGGTTCTGCCACACTGGTAGCTGATAGAAGTCCAGGAAGTGAAAAAAATGGCCTCTGTGCCGATTCATTGTCTCCTGCTCCCACTGCTCTCCCACCTTAGGAGACAAAGATTCCATGCCTCTGTCTCACATTGTGTGTGTTTGCTGAGATCAGGCTGATGATGCAGAAAGGGGGCAGGGCATTATGTCATAGGAGGCTTGGCTGGATCCCCCAATCCCCTGAGTGATCCACCATCTCTGACCGGCCAGAAGCAGGTGCAGCACTAATTTTACTGATTGGGATGGGTGCGGGACTGTGATGATCAGCTGAGGGATAACATTGCATTCTGGGAACTGCTCAACCAGGAAGGACAGAAACGCAATACAGAACAAAAAAACATTTATTTTAACCTCTACCTGGAGTTCCCCTTTAACATAACTTGCACAGTCAATTTTGGAAAATGGCACCCAAAACACAACCAAAATGCAGCATAGATGTAACCTGAAGACCTTTATAACACACATCATTTGTGATATGTTAAATCACTTTCTCATCCTGTCAATGAAAACCTGTCAAACAAAACCAATAAAAACGTTTGCCATGTCTCTAGGACATGCTAACAATTGTTGTGAGTGACAGGTAAAACCCTAATATTTGGATCATACAATGGAAGACTCTGAATTCTTTATTTGTGGTCTTTGTATTTTTGCACAGTAATTCTTGCTAGTTACTTTACTTGTATCCCTAATGTTTCTACTCTGATTATATTATATGATACTGTGCATACATGCCAGGCCTGTGGTCATTTATAAGTCTTCTAGCTGCCAAGAATACCTATGGGCACTGGACAATCATGTTGCCCTGCTGCTAGAAGGGTGACATAGAGCTCCATAGGTGTGTTTTATATACCATGGTCACAATTTCACTGCAACACATAAAGGATTACCTTTCTCCAGTCCTGGAAGTTAGCATGTAATGCTGCGAATCTCCCACCATCCCCGCATGGAAGACCCGTACTAGCAGTGGCATAGCTACCATAGAGGCAGAGTAGGCGGTTGCTATGGGGCCTGGGCGGGGATGCACAGGGAAGATAAGTCTCCTGTGTCCTTCTGCTTAACTCCCTATGTACGGAAGTGTGTAAGTGTAAGTTTCCTTTTTAACTTTTTTTTTTTTGTGTTGCAGTATGTAAGAGAACATAGGGTCACTTACACACAGCAGCACATAAGGGGTTACACAGAAGGTAGTCCACTCCTGCAACTATGTACTAAACCATAAGCAGTGGCGTAGCTACCATAGAGGCAGGATAGGCAGTTGCTATGGGGCCCATGCAGGAAGGGGGCCCGCAGGAAGGGGGCCCGGGGGGAGAAGTTAAGAGCGTGTCCTTCTGCTTAACTCCTTATGTACTGCAGTTTGTAAGTGACCCAATGTTTACTTACATGCTGCAACACAAAAAAGGGTTAAAAGCAGAAGACAGAGATCTCTGCTTCACTGCACTGATAACCTCTGAACTCTGTTCTCCAAATGCTACAATCAAGTTGGAAAGAAAAATGTGCAGAGCTCCATGCAGAGGCCAGGGGTTACCAGTGCACCAGCAGTAAAGCAGATATATAGATAGAGATATATATATACACTCACCGGCCACTTTATTAGGTACACCTGTCCAACTGCACGTTACCACTTAATTTCTAATCAGCCAATCACATGGCGGCAACTCAGTGCATTTAGGCATGTAGACATGGTCAAGACAATCTCCTGCAGTTCAAACCGAGCATCAGTATGGGGAAGAAAGGTGATTTGAGTGCCTTTGAACGTGGCATGGTTGTTGGTGCCAGAAGGGCTGGTCTGAGTATTTCAGAAACTGCTGATCTACTGGGATTTTCACGCACAACCATCTCTAGGGTTTACAGAGAATGGTCCGAAAAAGAAAAAACATCCAGTGAGCGGCATTTTTGTGGGCGGAAATGCCTTGTTGATGCCAGAGGTCAGAGGAGAATGGGCAGACTGGTTCAAGCTGATAGAAAGGCAACAGTGACTCAAATAGCCAATTGTTACAACCAAGGTAGGCAGAAGAGCATCTCTGAACGCACAGTACGTCCAACTTTGAGGCAGATGGGCTACAGCAGCAGAAGACCACACCGGGTGCCACTCCTTTCAGCTAAGAACAGGAAACTAAGGCTACAATTTGCACAAGCTCATCGAAATTGGACAGTAGAAGATTGGAAAAACGTTGCCTGGTCTGATGAGTCTCGATTTCTGCTGCGACATTCGGATGGTAGGGTCAGAATTTGGCGTCAACAACATGAAAGCATGGATCCATCCTGCCTTGTATCAACGGTTCAGGCTGGTGGTGTCATGGTGTGGGGAATATTTTCTTGGCACTCTTTGGGCCCCTTGGTACCAATTGAGCATCGTTGCAACGCCACAGCCTACCTGAGTATTGTTGCTGACCATGTCCATCCCTTCATGACCACAATGTACCCAACATCTGATGGCTACTTTCAGCAGGATAATGCGCCATGTCATAAAGCTAGAATCATCTCAGACTGGTTTCTTGAACATGACAATGAGTTCACTGTACTCAAATGGCCTCCACAGTCACCAGATCTCAATCCAATAGAGCATCTTTGGGATGTGGTGGAACGGGAGATTCGCATCATGGATGTGCAGCCGACAAATCTGCGGCAACTGTGTGATGTCATCATGTCAATATGGACCAAAATCTCTGAGGAAGCTTCCAGCACCTTGTTGTATCTATGCCACGAAGAATTGAGGCAGTTCTGAAGGCAAAAGGGGGTCCAACCCGTTACTAGCATGGTGTGGAGGGCCGTATTTACCACTAGGCACCCGTGGTCCGGTGCCTAGGGCAGCACCTTGCAGGGGGCAGCACCAAGGTGCAAGGGGAAGGAAACAACTTTTTTTTTTTTTTTTTTTTTTGTCTCCCACCTTCTGTTCAGACTTGCCAGTAAATCTGGTGTCTTTTCAATAGGGAAGTGGGGGTTTGGGGTATGGTGGTATTGGTCAGGTCTGGTGTGGCGATGTTAAATATGACGCCTGGAGCTATCACCTACCAATATACCAATCCTGGTGTGAAATTTGTTGATGGTTTTTAGCAGTTAAAAACAATGAAAAACGTGATTCAGACAATATTTCTACATGTAGAGAAATGCATGTGGCCAAAACCACGCTCCCATTTCTTTATTATGCTAACTGGTATGTGAAGATGGGGTGTCTTCAGGTTTAGTGCCTAGGGCAGCAGCAGCTACTAATACGGCCCTGATGGTGTACCTAATAAAGTGGCCGGTGAGTGTGTATATGTATGTATGTGTGTATATGTATATATATATATATATATATATATATATATATAATATATAATTATGCACAGTGCTTTGTATTGTGCGTAGGTAAGAGGGACCCCTATAAAATTTTTGCTATGGGGCCCCCGTGAATCCTAGCTACGCCCCTGCATGTATCATTAATCTTGGTATGTAACCTATTACCTAACACTGTATAAATCTGTGATTTCTGGCAGCATGGACTGGTCCAGCACCATCTTCCTCCTTTTCATCCTCTTCCTGTCTTCTATTGTCCTGAGCTACATGAGGATAATGAAAGAGAAGGCAACACTTCCTCCAGGACCTATGCCCATTCCATTTCTGGGAAATCTTCTTCAGATCAACACGAGCGACATTGTGAGCACACTGATGAAGGTGAGAAATACTTGTGGGGTGAAGACAATATAATAGTAGAAGGTTATAACACAGTAATATGAGAAGATGTGATATTTAAATGTTATATTAAGTTGTATGCCATCTTTATGTGCCAATGTAGAAGTATTAGTACAGAAGTCCATAGGATCCTATAATGTGGCAATAAATATTATATAACACAGATAACTTTCTATTATGGGAAAACCCCTTTAAAGTGACTCTGTATCCACAATCTACCCCCCCCCCCCCCCCTGCCCAAACCGCCTGTACCTTTGGATAGCTGCTTTTAATCCACGATTTGTCCTGGGGTCCGTTCAGCAGGTGATGCAGTTATTGTCCTAAAAAAATACTTTTAAACTTGCAGCCCATGCCAAACGGGAGTATCTGTGCCCTTACTTTACACCTTCCCTCCATTCCTCCTCCCCACCCTCTTCATCATTAGGAATGCTCCAGGCAGATTGCCTCTTATTCCCCACCTGTGTCAGCACGGCACATGGGCTGGATCGTTAAGGACAGGTGCAATGTTCAGCATAGAGAAAATGTTTCAGTGGCATTACTAATTGTGAAGAGGGTGGGGAGGAGGGACGGAGGGGTGGTGCAAAGTTAGGGCACAGATACTCCTGTTTGGGACGGGCTTCAAGCTTAAAGGGGTATTCCAGGGAAAATCAATAATTTAGCAAAGGAAAGGGTTAACCAAGGTTAACACTTTCCTAATATACTTACCTGTTGTTTTTTGGCCCCCCAAGGAGATCTCCGGTCCGGTCACGTGATCTTGCAGCTTGTGGCTCGGATCCTCTTCTCCTTCCGGTTCGGTGACGTCACCCGGCCGGCGTCGCTCTCCGTCTCATTAGCAGCAGAGCACTGAACCCTGACTGGCTTGGTAGCGTGCAGCCAATCAGGGTTCAGTGCTCTGCATCCCCACACGCTTCAGAGTGGGGGTCCCCTGAGGCTGCAGTAAATTATCAGGGGTCGTCGGGCTCAGTGCCGGTCACCAGTTACATGGGCCGGCACTGCATTACAGCAGGTGAATGCGGGGTCTGGCGTCAATCATCACTCCGCAGAACCCCCCCCCCCCCCACCTTGTCAGCGATGCCGACCGAGTCCCGGGAGGGGATGCGGCGGGCGGCATTACTTCATTCATAGCTACCAGACACCCGGCCGCCCGCCGCATCCCTTCCCCCCAGGGACTCAGGGTCGGCATCGGTGGGGAAGTAATGTGTATCGGCTGCTGATCCGGCCCCCTTCCCTCCCCCCTGTAAGAGATCGCTCACCCTGTGTCCCTGTCAGAGATCGCTCACCCCCACCCCCGGAGCTTGCTGCTGGCCCCGATCTCTGCACTGGTCTGAAGCACCTGTACTCAGCTGACAGGCGCTGTGTATGGGGCAAGACAGAAATCTCTCCTGCTTCACTCACACAGAGCCTGTCAGCTGAGTACAGGTGCTTCAGACCAGTGCAGAGATCGGGGCCAGCAGCACACTCCGGGGGTGAGCGATCTCTGACAGGGACACAGGGAGGAGGGGGGAAGTCCTGCAAAGTAATATGTATTTGCTGCTGATCCCCCCCGGCCCCCCCTCCCTGTGTCCCTGTCAGAGATCGCTCACCCCCACCCCCGGAGCGTGCTGCTGGCCCCGATCTCTGCACTGGTCTCAGGCACCTGTACTCAGCTGACAGGCGCTGTGTGAGTGAGGCAGGAGAGATTTCTTGCTCCGTACACAGCGCCTGTCAGCTGAGTACAGGGGCTTCAGACCAGTGCAGAGATCGGGGCCAGCAGCACGCTCCGGGGGTGGGGGTGAGCGATCTCTGACAGGGACACAGGGAGGGGGGCCGGGGGGGATCAGCAGCCGATACACATTACTTCCCCACCGATGCCGACCCTGAGTCCCTGGGGGGAAGGGATGCGGCGGGCGGCCGGGTGTCTGGTAGCTATGAATGAAGTAATGCCGCCCGCCGCATCCCCTCCCGGGACTCGGTCGGCATCGCTGACAAGGTGGGGGGGGGGGTTCTGCGGAGTGATGATTGACGCCAGACCCCGCATTCACCTGCTGTAGTGCAGTGCCGGCCCATGTAACTGGGGACCGGCACTGAGCCCGACGACCCCTGATAATTTACTGCAGCCTCGGGGGACCCCCACTCTGAAGCGTGTGGGGATGCAGAGCACTGAACCCTGATTAGCTGCACACTACCAAGCCAGTCAGTGCTCTGCTGCTAATGAGACGGAGAGCGACGCCGGCTGGGTGACGTCACCGAACCGGAAGGAGAAGAGGATCCGAGCCACAAGCTGCAAGATCATGTGACCGGACCGGAGATCTCCTTGGGGGGCCAAAAAACAACAGGTAAGTATATTAGGAAAGTGTTAACCTTGGTTAACCCTTTCCTTTGCTAAATTATTGATTTTCCCTGGAATACCCCTTTAAGTTAAAATATCACTATATCCATTGGAAGCGCCAATGTGGTCTTGGGGAAGACAAAAAGATAAAGAGGGAAAAGCGGTTGAGTGGTGGATGTGACTTGTGGAGCCAAAGGTAGTCCGACTGTATGAAAAGATGACGAGATAAAATACTCCCAAGGGTCCAATAAAATTGCGTTTGGAACCTGATTACTATCTGAGTCTGCTCTAAGTTCCACCATTTTAGGTATATGAAGGACTTTTTTTTTTTTTTTTTTTTAGCCATTCAGCGCCCATTGGAGAAAAGGAAGAACAAGAAAGCAACATCAACAGCAAAATAGTAGGATCATCTTGTAGTCTAGATCCAGTGATTATTAAAGATGGCTCAATCACTGTCTCCCAAAAGTCTCTGATGGCTTTTCCCCACCAAATATGGGTCATAGTACCCCTAGCCCGCTCCCATCTTTAGCAGACCCCTGGCACTGTTGGATAGATAGCACGCAGTAATGTTGGGACTCTATGCCACTTTTATAATATTTTATAATTGGTCCCCTAAGCCGTGCATGAGATTAAGGATTTGTGGCACAGATGCCCAAGAAACTCACAATTTTGACAACGTATCTGGCATTTTTTTTAGCTTAGAACATATACTAATGTACACTTTCTGGTGTTTTATCCCCTGACTTTAGGATTTCTATAAAAAATGCTGAGCACAAAACACCATCATTGTTATGGTGTTTCATTTTCCCTACTTAAAGGGGAACTCCAGATAAGAAAAACTTGTTTTCTATAAAAAGTACATTAAAAGTTATATAGATGTGTCTATACAATGTATTACTTTATCTGTACGGTTCTGCCACACTGGCAGCTGATAGATATCCAGGAAGTGAAAAAAAAAATGGCCTCTGTGCCAATTCATTGTCTCCTGCTCCTTCTGCCCTCCCCCCTTAGGAGACAAATATTCCATGCCTCTGTCTCATATTGTGTGTGTGTTTGCTGAGATCAGGCTGATGATGCAGACAGGGGGCAGGGTGTGATGTCACAGGAGGCTTGGATCTCCCAATCCCCTGAGAGATCACCATCTCTGACCAGCCAGAAGCAGGTGTAGCACTAATGTTACTGATTGTAATGGGTGGGGGCTGTGATGGTCAGCTTAGGGAAAGCATTGCATTCTGGGAAATGCTAAACCAGGAAAGACAGAAACACAATACAGAGCAAAAAAACCCGAAACAAATGAATTTTTGGTAGTTTCAAAACTGGGATAGACAGGTAAGTAATGCGTTATGCTTCTGCAGAAGTTTCATTTTTTTTTACCTCTACCTGGAGTTCCCCTTTAAGGCCCAATTACATGGGCTGATCTGGAGGAGCAAGCGAGCACCGACCTGACAGATCACTGTTTGCTTGCTCCTTGTTCCCCACTTGCTGCCGTTGCTATTACACCTGCCAACAGCGAGCGGGTAAGAGCACGGGGGGGAGGGGGAGGACGCAGGGAGCTGCAGGATGGACTCCTCAGATCTTTAGATCGTCTGGAAAGCCCATAGGAGATAGCGGTGTTATCATTAAAGGTTTTTTTTCAACATGTATAAAGACAAGGATCAGCCGACATCATGCACGTTGGCTGATCGTTGCCTTTTAACACTAGTTAGTACACCAAGCTGTAACGGAGGATAATTGGCCAAATACGGACAACAAATGCTTGGTGTAATAGGGCCTTTACTCACAGCCAAAAAAATACCATTTGCCAATTTTTGTGTTTTTCATTGGTGTGTTTTGTTTTTTTTTGTTTTTTTTTTAGTTTTTTTTGCCTAGTGTGAGTCAACCCTAACAGTATATTCAGGTTTTTAATTGCAAAATGAAACCAGGAATGGATCTAAATAGAGGAGGGTGAACACACCTTAATTCTCAGAGAGTCCCACCAACAGTTCAATAGATGTTACTGTGCAAAGTACATTTGGGGCATTGTTGGTTATAGCGACTTAAATATTTCTCTAATGGGAGATCAAATGCACGATAAGCCTTGTTAATAGGCATAAACTAAATCTCCTCTCATTGCTCCGAACCAGAAAGATTATTAATGGGTTTTCTCTAAATTGAATTTTACGCATATCTGAAATAAGATCACTCTGTCATTTCAGCACTTAATTATTTACTTCTTTCTTATCCCCAACCTGTTGCAACACCTTGTACTGCTTAGAGACAGACAGCCTGAAGGCCTTAAGCTGTGTCTGCACATTGCAGATTTTAAAATCTCCAGTCTTCCAGTACTTATCAGCTGCTGTATGTCCTACAGGAAGTGGTGCATTCTTTCAAACCTGACACAGTGCCCTCTACTGCCACCTTGGTCCATAACAGGAACTGTCCAGAGCAGTAGCAAATCCCAATAGAAAACCTTTGCTACTTTTTACAGTTCCTGCCATGGACAGCAGAGGCGGCAGCAGAGAGTACAGAGAGCCAAACTGGAAAGAACACATTACTTTCAGTAGGACTTACAGCAGCTGATAAGTACTGGAAGACTTGACATTTTTAAATAAAAGTAAATTACAAATCTATATAAATTTATGACACCAGTTGATTTGAAAGAAGAAAAATTTTGCCAGAGTCCCCCTTTAAGCATCCCAGATAGAAGTACCCCCCTTTTTTTTTCATTTTCTCCTTGTCCTTTAACCCATTCACAGGACACTCAACTAATTTTACTGGGAAATGTGCAATGTTCCATCAACCCTGTGGGTGGCGCTGATTCTTGGTGATATCAGCAGCATGACATCCTTTAAAGGGAATCTGTCAGCACCCCCGGCCCTACCTGAGGTGATGAGTGTGCTGTAGCTGGCAGTCCCCTTGTGAGCATGTTATCTTTTGGTCATTTGCCCAAGGAGTTGATTATGCACAATCTCAGGTCTCCTACTGTAATAAAAGAGTCAAACGTTTGTGCCTCACTCTAGCATGCCTCTACTCTCCTTCCTCTTCCCTCTTCATGAATAATCAATGCTGCTTGGCCTAATGCTCTCTCAGACCTGCAGTCAGCATCTGTCAACAGAGGACTGAACCGCAATCAGATATAGTTGAACCTCTTAGTCTGTCTGTGCTGTGGAGCTGTGGTCTAGGGGTAAATCACCTGTCTAGAGGCCAGCAACAGTTTTTTTTCTTTGGTTTGATTCCCATCATGGAAATGAAATAAAATTGTTGTTTTTGTTTTGCTAGGTCCAAATTAGTTTTAAAATAATTTTTTTTTTTTAATACAATAATGAGTGAAAAAGGTATACTTCATTTCCATTAGGGCAATCAAACTCAGTCCTCTATAGGCAGTTTATGACTGAAATAAACACTGAACACAAAAGGAAGAAAAAGAAATCCGGTATAAAACCTGGCACACCAGTCAATATAATTAACACTCCGAGACACTGGCTGACAACATGAGTGAGCAGGAAGCCGGGGAGAAGAGGTTATTCATGAAGAGGAGGGAGAAGGAAGCAGTGATAGGAGTGCCAGAGGGCAGCACAAAGACTGAGCCACAACTCCTCTTTGACTCTTCATTACAGTAGGAGACCTGACTAGGGGATTGCCAACTACCGCACACTGTCAGCACCTTAGGTAGGGCACGGGTGCTGACAGATTTCCTTTAATATCATTGTCTTATATTCATGTCTATATTCTATAATATATGTAAAGTAACCATAGGCTTAATAAAGAATATCATCTACAAGTAAAGAATACATAGTCGGATAATATAAATAATATCCCCAATGACTGTTCCATTATACACCGAGATGTATAACATGGCTGCAAAAGTTTAACCCCCAGCAACATAAGAACATTTTCACATTTCTCTTGAACATGTAAGAGAATTCCCAATGGTAGACTGCTAGGATCAAATACCTGAAATATAAGCAGCACAGAATTTCAGTGATTTTATTATACAGGTTACCTAATATTCTGGGGATTTATAATGTATGCAGGCATTATATGGATAGAGCTTTAATAAAGTGGTATATTTCAGCAAAATACAAAAAAGCAAAGCAAAGTGTTGTATTTCACCACCGGTGACTATAATGCTGGCATATACATAAAGACATTATTGTTGGTGAATCCGCATATAGAGACTGGATGGAATATCACCTATTCACTTTTCCATCTTTACATATGAGCTATACTCTGTACATTTAATATTAATCTAACAAGTATTGTCCGCTAGTCATTTACAAAGCCGAAGGGCCATATCACATTACCCGATCAGCAATGTAAACAAGCTGCTAGATTGGCGCTTGTTTACTGAGCCTATCACACAATGCCACTATTGTGCAGCAAGGGATCTATCTATCTATCTATCTATCTATCTATCTATCTATCTCCTATCTATCTATGTCCATGCAGCCCTCTCCTTTAGTGTAAAATAATAAAGTATCTGGTGCTTTGATGTATTGATTTATTTTTAATTTATGTATTAACAAAGGTTAAAACTATTCTATTCTAAACATTTAGTTTTTCAAGGACTTAAACTAAAGTTGTTGTTTTTTTTCCATATTCCTGAACGGGGTGCAGCTAAGTAGATTACCTTACCAGGATGTTGATCAGATACGGTATTACATAAGAAATGGCCTATATACCATTCAGAAGAGCCAACATGACAATAGGGACAAGCCTGAGATAATGGCAGGGCACCATGAACGTTGTACACGTGGGCAGTGCAGATAACTAGATTACACAACCTGGAACTTGGAAACTGTAAATGAAATCTTTGCCAAAACTTATTTGGGGTTTAGATTGAATGTGTTTTATCTGCTTGTTGATCATATATTGTATTGTGAACGGCTATTATGTTCTTTAATGTAACAAATGGATTATACAGCATGCAAAATAGCCAGCATGATAATAAGGGCAAGCCGGAGATAATAGGCAGGGCACATTAAAGCATTGCACATGTGAGCTAAAGGGAGGTTAGAAGCACATGTCCCTATAGCGCACCTGGTGCTGAGGTTAAGGGTAAGTTAAGGTAAGCACCATTTTCAGGATTTGTTATTTCATATTCTAATGAGGCATTTTGGTTCACTGGGGACGAGGTTACTATCCTTAGTGCACCTGTCCGCCCCGGCCATCCTGTCCCTCCCAATGAATATTTGGGCAGTGCTCTGCTACTTTTCATTAGGAGGGACGTACTGGTTTAGGCTGACCAGGTGCAACATGAGATCCTTGCTGATCATAATCCATAGGTCAGTCTAGGTTCACACAACATTGTTTTTTTTTTTTTTTTCGTTTGATGGCCCCCTTTGTGAATGTCCATCATTTTGAGGTCAAATAACAGCCATTATTTGACCTCAAAATGATGGACATCCACAAAGACGGCTGTCAAACAGCCAAAAATAGACAATGTGTGAACCTAGCCTTACTGATTGACATCTATCTACAGTTAACATTATACCATTATTACTACCTAAGGCTATGTTCACACATTATATGCCACCGGCCGTTCCGTGACCCGGACGGGTCGCAGAACGGCCGGTGTCAAAAGATTATTCCAGCCGGTACTGCCGTACTGGCCGGATGATCTTTACTGCCGCTCTATTTGGATGCGACAGTAATTACTATTACAGATTACTATGGAACTTACCCAGTGGAAACATGGCCTAAAAGTTTACAATTGTCAAGAAGGTTTCATTGGTTCATGCTGCTCACATTATACCACATTCTGACTCATCAGCATAATGCAACAACGAATTTAGCCAACCAGATGATGTTGCCTTGTCTTTTCCAGTTTAATGTGGGTTCACACTAAGGCTATGTTCCCAAACAGTATTTTTGCACAATATTTTGGTCAGTATTTTGCAACCAAAACCAGGAGTGGATTGAAAACACAGAAAGGCTCTGTTCACACACTGTTGAAATTGAGTGGATGGCCGCCATTTAATGGCAAATAATTGCTGTTATTTTAAAACATCAGCCCTTGTTTTGAAATAACAGCGATCCTTTCCATTAAATGGCGGCCATCCACTAAATTTCAACAGTGTGTGAACAGATCCTTTCTGTGTTTTCAATCCACTCCTGGTTTTGGTTGTAAAATACTGACCAAAATACTAACCGAAATTCCTATGTAGGAACATAGCCTTAAACAGATTCACCGGAAAACTGACCCCTAGTAATCGGCCAATGTAGGAGCAAATGTGTGATATTTAGCCGATCGGGCCATTCTAAGCAGTTGAAAATCATTGGTCACCTGCTCCATTTTACACACCAATCTACCTGTTTTGAGCTGGTATAGATTCCAGCTACAATTTCTTTCATTATCTTTGCTAAATTATTATACTCTGACAAAATGTCTGGGCCGCGAGCGACCACATCCCCTTCACTTTGAGCCCTGACTACTCTCTAAAAAGTGGTAAGCACTGTTAGAAATTAAAAAAAAAAAAATATATATATATATATATATATATATATATATATATATATATATATATATATACAATATAGTTTTTTGATGTGTTGATGCCAGAACACTGCCATAAAACATGAATAAATTCCTATCTAAGTTTATTATAAATGCTTCATAAAACAATTCCAGACAATGCATCACATGTTTCTAGACAATTCTAATCATTGAGTCTATTTTATTACCACCTTCACTTCCTATAGTGTTGAAATTGTTAGCAATGATTACCTTGTGTAATATAATCAGTTCATTATTTTTATTTTTTTTTTACAGCTAAAAGATAAGTATGGGCCGGTGTATACTTTGTACTTTGGCCCTAAACCAGGGGTCGTCATATGTGGCTATAAAGCAATGAAGGAGGCCCTGATTGACCAAAATGAAGAGTTTGGGGATAGAGGAGACTATCCTGTTTTCTTGAACTTTATAGGAGACCATGGTAAGATTTTGATGGTTTCTCGATGCCTGGGTTTCTCTTACTTTTGCCATCTGCTCTGAACTTGCAAATGGAGATGTCTAGGATTAAGGCCGTATTACACAGCACGATACAGAGGAGGAGGCGAGTCAGATAAGCACTCGCTTCCTCCTCCTTCCCCACTTGTTGCCTGTCAGGGGCGTAGCTAGGATTCATGGGGCCCCATAGAAAGAAACTAACAGGACCCCATGTATCCTGTACGGCCCTCCCCACCTATGCACATACCCACATGACCTGAAAGAGGATGTTGCCAGGCAGCGTCTCTGTCGGAGGTTGCTGGAGGAGCGTGCCAGCAGGACTGCCATGCCTGACCCTACCGTCAGGGAAGAGGGGTGTGAGGTACAGTCGGCGGATGGCACTAGTGACAGTGTCTGCACCAGCTATCACTGCCTGGTGGAGGGTGGGAGGTGTAAGCAGCAGTCACTAGTGCCAGTGGCTGATTCTGTCACTGCCGTGTGGAGCCACTGTCTCTCTGGGGAAGGTGCTGTTAGTGAGTGAGCCACCCACTAGTACCATGTTTTGCCAATGGAGGCCTGGGCCCCCCTCCCCCACAGGCCCGATAGCAGTCACATAGTCTGCATCTATGGGAGCTACGCCACTGCTGCTTGTATTATTACACACAGAGAGAAGTGTGGGGGTGGGGGGTGGCACAGGTAATCAGTCGGTGTAATAGCGTCCTTGAAAAAATCACATGACATCTCATCTCATTCACATGAATAGATCTGAGCTGTAATTCCAGACTTGCCTATGAGCTTTTTACTTCTTTGTGTACCATACTTGTCAGAGCAGCAATTTGTGCTGCAGAGCACCTCCTCCTACTAGAACCAGAACATACCTTTTTTTGCCTGTCTATGCTTTTATTTAAATAAAACACTAAAAAAAAACACCTTTATTTCTCCGTACCTCTCTTGGAGCTGAGAATAGTTGCAAAACTTATAGCCATGTGTCAGGGTTAGAGTTTCTGTTTAATTATGGGGTCTTTTTTGTCTTCATAGACATAGGATTTACCAATGGTGAGAGCTGGAAGATTCGCCGGCGATTTGCTTTGCAGACACTGAGAAACTTTGGTATGGGGAAAAGGACTATAGAAGAGAGGATTCTCGAGGAGGCACAGTTCCTCATCAAAGAATTTAAGAAAACAATAGGTAAGACCATATATGTACATTTTAGAAAAGGGTTTTTTTTGTAATTAAAAATCACTTCAACAGTCATCAATGTGTGCCAAGAAGCAGCACGCAATAAATTTGAGGAAATCTGTCAGCAATCTGACCCTACCGGAGGTGCTTTAGGTGGCAGTCCCCTAGTCAGCATGTTATCTTTGGCTAATGTATCCGTGGAGGCAATGGTACACAAAATCAATTCTCCTACTGTAATAAAGAGACAAAGAGGAGTCAGGGTTTAGGGTTCCTGCTACGCTCTGGCTTGACTCACCACTCATTCCTCTTCCTTCTTCTCTATGAATATTCAGTGCTGCCCAGCCTCCATCTTCCCTGTCGATGTCTGGTGACCTCCTGAGGTGGTATAGAGGAGGTATGGCTGGTCACTTGCTAGGTGGTGAGGTGTGACGCCAGTAGTATGCTGGTTTGCCGAGATAAAGCCGGGCCCAGCGATGTTGTGTCGTGATGCTAGTGCCGGTTGGGCGCACAGGTATGGTGGCACACCTGCTTTTATTTTAGAGGGCCGGTAATACCTTGTTCCCCTATGGTCAGTGACCTGCCAGGCTGTTGCGGGATCCCTTGGGTTGTAGTCACGGTGGTCCGGAGTGGAGTGTTCACCCACTCGGACTATTGGCACTGCTACCCACAGAAAGGGCAGTTGACTCAAGGAATGTTCGTGTACTGTGTTGGTGTGGAGCAAAGAATCAGTCTCTTTATCATAAGTAAGATCTGCTTTACTGAGGAAACACTTGTTTGAAACAGGTCATACAGCTTTGCCTTTAAACAGTACTTCACATTTTAATAAGACACTTGATACGTTAGGATCCAGATATGTAGTGAGCAGAGAATGAGTAGCACAGTCGTGTGGACTGAGTTGCATGCTGAGTCATAGGAGTAGAGAGGAGGATGTCGTGAGAGTCCCAACCCAATTAGTACTGTCCTCTGCCGGGAGGTTGGAGGATGAGGTAGAAGAATACTTGAGGAGAAAGAGAGAATACTTGTGCCTGTGTTTTGACTCTTGGGTCTTTGCACCTCCTTTTTCCCTACCATTGTAGGGGGACCCATCCTAGTGGGTGACACAAGCCCCAGACTTTGTTACCTGGGATGAGCGGAATGCTGACTGTTCCCTGCTGACACCCACGCTGCGACATAGAGTTCATAGGCTTCTAGCAACTTTGCTCTATCCGGATCAGTTCCTAGCCTTGCTTTGTGGATATTGTCCTGCACTGTGACTCTCCTTATCCACAGCGTGGGTTGAGATGATCTCTGACTTGTCTTCTCTAGGGAAAAGTTTAACACTGCATAGTGTCGAGTGGAGTTACTTGAGGAGAAGAGGTTAGCTGCATCTTGTCTCTACAGAGTCTAGCGACAAAAGACCTCCACACTTCCTCTACCAACGTGACTTCCTATCTACAGCCTCCTATATGGTGTGCTGTGAATGGGTGAAGAGTACATACAGGAGAAGTAAAGAGAAAATTGATAGGACAGAAGAAAACACGCTCATTGGTCTACAGATCCATGTGACATACCAACAAACAATAACCCTTACAGTTCTGCAGCTGTGCATGAATAAGTACATACACTTACAAGAGTGAAATCTTGTGGCGAAACTTTACCACTACTTTATAACCACTGATACACAAAAAGCACAGGCTTTTGCAAAGGGTGTAACTACAAGCAACACCCGTGGTTGGACACCACACATGCATGCGCCTCTGATATCAACAATAACGGTGAATGTAGGAGGCGAATGGCCTCTGACATCAGCGGCGTATGTGCAGATCGGGAAGAAGGTGCAAGCATGCAGGAGGCCAAGTAGAAAAGAATATTCATAGAGGTAGAGTGCCATAGCGCGGCACTAATGCTACAACACCCTTCCTATTGAATCTTCATTATAGTAGGAGAATGGATATTGTGCACCATTGCTTCCACAGACACATTAACCAGAAATTACTAGGGGACTGCCTCCTAAACACATTGTCAGCACCTCTGATCAGGTCCGAATGCTGACAAACCTCCTTTTTTATACGTGATTCAACGTTACAACATAAAGCACTATACATTGTACCACATGATAGAGTAATATTCTTGCACACATTCTAAAACAATAAAGTCAAAGTCAATAAAACATTTCAGAGAGTGATAGAGGGTTGGGAAAGAAGGGAGTACGGAGGGGAGATCACACTGAAGGACAAAACACGAGGGGAGAAGAGGAAGGCTGTAGATTAGCCTGGGGCAGTCCAGGATGGGCATGCAATTAAACTTATACAGTAGATGGTCGCTACAAAAAATTTGGTCAAGTAGTGCTTATTATGTCCTTCTGAAACTAAAGGCCCTACTACACACAGAGATTATCGGCCATCAAGGCCGATAATCGCTTCATGTAATAAAAGGCAGCACTCAGCCGACATCCACGATGTCGGCTGATCGTTGCCTTTTAATGTCTTTAACATGTTGAAAGACTAATGAGAACGATGGCAACGATCTGCTGCTGTCACTCCTATGGGCTCCTTGGATGATCTTAAGATGGACCGGGGAGCCCCTCCTATAGCCACCCCACTGTAAAATCCAGCCTTAGATTATAAAACAGGCTATATATTACCTCACGACCAGTACACAATGATTAAAACCTTTTTATAGTACCTTCTCGTTTTCCCATTCTACCTGCAGGAACAATGGTGAGTAGTAAGACCATGTTCACAATTGTGTTGCTTGGTGGCAGCTTTCTCCGCTGGCGGCGCCTGCTGGGTTTGGGGGGCCCTTGACCTTTGGTCCTGTGACTTTAGGGTTGCAGGGCCATTCTATGGCCTCCCTTCCCTGCTTGTGCTCGCTTTGCGGGGTTGGCGGTCACTGATCGACACGGTGTTGAGTTAATGTAGGGACTCATGTGAACCAGGGGACCTGCACGAGGTACATGAGGCAATATGGTTTGATCAAATTATATACCAACATCCTGGCGTTGGTTTTTAAATGTAGCCGAGAGGCATTAGTGTAAGCCAGAGGTGTAGGGTGCAGCTCTCCTTTCTCTCCATGTCCGTATATATAAAAAGCCGAATTACTTTCATTTAACCCCTTCACGTCAGCCATCTGTATATATACGTTCCTTTTGCACATGCCCCGTGCAGTAGGAATGTACATATACGTTCCGGCTTTGACGGGGCTTTGTGATGAGAACGGGATCGCTGCAGGGACAGCGATCCCGCTCTCATCTGTGTACAGCACCGGAGATAATGAGGATCAGCTGCGATTCCGCAGCTGACCCCCATTAACCCCTTAGTGACCGCCGAAACGGCGGTCACCAATGGGCCGGTGCCGCCGCTGTATTTCATCTCCCCCCACCGTGAATCCACGGTGGGGGGAGATGAAATAAGTAAAAATCAGACCCCAGATCAGCCCCCTAGTGCCCCAGTCACTAACCCCCCCTCCCGCGGCGGCCATCGGATCCAAGATGGCCGCCGCGATCACTGTGAACAGACTAATGTCTGTTCACAGTGATCAAAAAAGAAAAATGAATGAAAGCCCCATGCTCTCCGCCACCGGAGGTAGCGGAGAGCATGGGGCAGTCATCGGGACCCCCCCTGTGGGGTCCCGGTACAAGCGATCAGCGGTATATACTATATACCGCTGATCGCTTGTGCCATGTGCCGCCGGCACTTTTTATCCCCTGTCACCATGAATGATAGGTGACAGGGGATAAAAAGTGATGTCCCCCCACCCCCCCAAGTCGCCCCCCCACCCCCCCTGTCACCCCTGTCCCCCAGTCACCCCCCCCCTTCCCCATATACTCACCGGATCCACGGAGCTCCTTCCTCCTCGGCGTCCTGGCTGGTTATGAAGTGCGCATGCGCTCCACAACCAGCCAAGCTCTGAAAATTTAAAGTGACAGAGACCAATTTGGTCTCTGTCACTGAACTATGATTACTGTGATAGAAAATATCACAGTAATCATAGTAATACAGTGAAAATGAATGTATAAAGTACAAAAAGTGACAAACATACAAAAAAATAAAACACACACTTTTTATTATAGTAATAATTGCAGTTTACTCCCAAATTACCCCTAACCCCCCCCCCCCCCAGATTACCCGTAACCACCGCAGGTTGCCCGTAACCACCGCACGTTGCCCGTAACCCCCCAGATTACCCGTAACCACCGCACGTTGCCCATAACCACCACACGTTGCCCGTAACCACCGCACGTTGCCCGTAACCACCACACGTTGCCAGTGACCCCCTCCAGATTGTCCGTAATCACCCCAGATTGCCTGTAACCACCCCAAATTACATGTAACCACCCCAGATTAGCTATAAGCACTTCACTCTATCCGTAACAATTCTAGATTGTCTGTAACCCCTCCAGGTTGCCCATAACCACCGCAGGTTGGGCATAACCACCCCAGATTGCCCGTAATCATGCCAGATTACATGTAACCCCCCAGATTGCACGCAACCACCGCAGGTTGCCTCTGACCACCGCACCTTGCCTCTGACCACCGCACCTTGCCTCTGACCACCGCACGTCGCCTATGACCACCGCACGTCGCCTATGACCACCGCACCTTGCATCTGACCACCGCACCTTGCCTCTGAACACTGCACCTTGCCTCTAACCACCCCAAATTGCCAGTGACCCCCTCCAGATTGCCCGTAACCACGCCAGATTACAGGTACCCACCTCAGATTACCTATTAGCACTTCAGTTTATCCGTAACCACAGCAGGTTGCCTGTAACCACCCCAGATTGTCCGCAACCACCCCAGATTGTCCGTAACCACAGCAGGTTGCCTGTAACCATACCAGATTGTCTGTAACCACAGCAGGTTGTCCGTATTCACCCCACGTTGCCCATAACCACCCCAGGTTGCCTCTAACCACCCCAGGTTGCCTCTAACCACCCCAGGTTGCCTCTAACCACCCCAGGTTGCCGTAACCACAGCAGGTTGCCTGTAACCACCCCAGGTTGCCGTAACCACAGCAGGTTGCCTGTGACCACCACATGTTGAACGTATCCACCCCAGACTGCCCGTAACCACCTCAGACTGCCCGTAACCACCTCAGACTGCCCGTAACCACCTCAGACTGCCCGTAACCACCCCACATTACCTGTAATCTAATTTTTTTTAAAAATTGTATTTTAGTAACTGCGCTATTCTAATAACTGTTACTAGCTGCGGTTTTGCTCCAGCAAATTGGCGCTCTTTCCCTTCTGAGCCCCGCTGTGTGCCCATACAGTGGTTTATGCCCACATATGGGGTACCGTTGTACTCAGGAGAACCTGCGTTACAGATTTTGGGGTAGATTTTTTCTCCTGTTCCTTGTGAAATTTAGAAATTTCAAACTAAACCAACATATTGGAAAAATTCAAGTTTTTCATTTTTACTGGCCAATTTTGAATACTTTCCTCTAATACCTGTGGGGCCAAAATGCTCATCCTACCCCAAGATGAATTCTTTGAGGGGTTTACTTTCCGAAATGGGGTGACTTTTGGGGGGATTCTATTCTGTAGACACTACAGGGGCTCTGCAAACGCACCTGGTGCTCAGAAACTTCTTCAGAAAAATCTGCAGAGAAAATGCTAATTGTCACTCCTTCCCTTCTGAGCCAGGCTGTGTGCCCATACAGTGGTTTATGCCTCCATATCGGGTACCGTTCTACTCAGGAGACCCTGCGTTACAGATTTTGGGGTGAATTTTCTCTCCTGTTCCTCGTTAAATTGAGAAATTTCAAACTAAAGGAACATATTATTGGAAAAATTCGAGTTTTTCATTTTTACTGTCTACTTTTGAATACTTTCCTGTAATACCTGTGGGGTCAAAATGGTCACCACACACCAAGATGAATTCTTTGAGGGGTGCACTTTCCAAAATGGGGTGACTTATGGCGAGATTTTACTCCGCTGGCACTACAGGGGCACTGCAAACCCACCTGGCGCTCAGAAACTTCTTCAGCAAAATCTGCATTGAAAAAGCTAATTGGCGCTCCTTCCCTTCTGAGCCCTGATGTGTGCCCATACAGTGGTTTATACCGACTTATGAGGTACCTTTTTACTCAGGAGAACCTGCGTTACAAATTTTGGGGTACTTTTTTTCTCTTGTTCCTCGTGAAATTGAGAAATTTCAAACTAAACGAACATATTATTGGAAAAATTCGAGTTTTTCATTTTTACTGTCTACTTTTGAATACTTTCCTCTAATACCTGTGGGGTCAAAATGCTCACCACACCCCAAAATGAATTCTTTGAGGGGTGCACTTTCCAAAATGGGGTGACTTATGGCAAGATTTTACTCCGCTGGCACTACAGGGGCTCTGCAAACACACCTGACGCTCAGAAACTGCTTCAGCAAAATCTGCATTGAAAAAGCTAATTGGCGCTCCTTCCCTTCTGAGCCCCGCTGTGTGCCCATGCAGTGGTTTATGCTCACATATGAGGTACTGTTATACTCATGAGAACCTGCGTTACAAATTTTGGGGTACTTTTTTTCTCTTGTTCCTTGTGAAATTGAAAAATTTCAAACTAAAGGAACATATTATTGGAAAAAATTTGAGTTTTTCATTTTTACTGTCTAATTTTGAATACTTTCCTCTAACACCTGTGGGGTCAAATTGCTCATCCTACCCCAAGATGAATTCTTTGAGGGGTGTACTTTCCAAAATGGGGTGACTTATGGGTTTTTTTCTCTCTGCTGACACTACAGGGGCACTGCAAATGCACCTGGTGCTCGGAAACTTCTTCAGCAAAATCTGCAATGGAAAAGCTAATTGGCGCTCCTTCCCTTCTGAGCACCGCTGTGTGCCCATGCAGTGGTTTACGCCCACATATGGGGTACCGTAGTACTCAAGAGAACATGTGTTACAAATTTTGGGGTGCTTTTTCTCTCATGTTCATTTTGAAAATGAGAAACTTTAATCTAAATGTATATATTATTGGAAAATTTAAATTTTTCATTTTTTTATGGCCTAATGGTGAATACTTTCCTCCAGCCCCTGTAGGGTTAAAATGCTCATTATACTCCTAGAATAATTCTTTAAGGTGTCTAGTTTCCGAAATGGGGTCACTTATGGGGGTTTCCAGTATACAAGCCTCCTAAATCAACTTAAAATAAGAACTGGTCCCTAAAAAAATCAGTTTTGGAAACTTTCACGAAAATGTGGTAATTTGCTGATACATTTCTAAGCCCCGTAACACCCTAAAAAAAGTAAAATATGTTTATGAAATGAAGCCAGAATAAAGAGGACATATCGGTAATGTGACTTAGTAACTAATTTATGTAATACAACTTTCTTTTTTTAGAAGCAGAGAATTTCAAAGTTCATAAAATGCTAATTTTTTAAATTTTTCATGATATTTTGATGTTTTTCACAAAAAACACACAAAGTAGTGACCAAATTTTGCCACTAATATAAAGTGCCATATGTGACGAAAAAACAATCTCAGAATCGCTAGCATACGTTAAAGCATCACTGAGCTATAAGCGCATAAAGTGAGACAGGTCAGATTTTGAAAAATGAGCCTGGTCTTTTAGGTGCAAATTGGCTTGGTCTTGAAGGGGTTAACATCATCTATGTTCTGTTTCCAACCTTTGTGGCTCAGGATCTCCAGTGAATCCCACAAAATTCTTGGCTAATGCCGTATCCAATGTGATCAGCTCTATAATTTTTGGAAATCGCTTTGATTACGAGGACAAGAGACTAAAAGCGATCACTGACAGTATCTTTAACAACTTCAGTATCATGAGCAGCACATGGGGGACTGTGAGTATAAAGTCATCATTTACTACAAAAATATTTTAAATCTGCAGATTGAGCAAATCAGATGGTCGCATATTAGAACTTTGCAGCACCAATGGCATGCATACAATTGCAACTATGTAAGACATCCGGTGAAGCTAATATGTGGCATTGCCAAATCTATACCAGCTCTGCCTGCATAAGTCATGGTATACTAGGCATAGGAGGAGGCCATGTTTCCTCTGCATCTCTCTGTGCCCCTATTCCTGTCCACAGGGCAGATTTTTTTTTTTCTTTAACTGTGGTTTGTGCAAAATTATGTGACTTTTTGCACAATATATGTACACCAAACACTGGGTTAATAATTACCCCCTTGATGTTTAAGTTCTCACTATACCATTTTCCACAGTCAGAGTTCAACACTGGAAAATTCCATACAGCAAAGATCTATGTGTATTGTTCTGAATTCTGTTTTTTTTATGAGGTTGTAAATCAAGTAAGAGGTCTGAGAGCCACGTTATTCCAAAGTTAAACATTGACCATAAAGAACATATGGGGGAGCTTTATAAAACATGGTGTACAGAGAAAAATACCAAAAAAGAGCACTAAACCTCTCAATAGTCACAAAACAATAAACTTTATTGTTAAAAGCATATACACTCATGACAATTGGGGCAGGGGCAGTCAGTGGACGTCACTGTGGTTTACATATAGGTAATGTCACCTTCTTTATATGGTTGTTTATAACTTTTCTCTGATGGATTTTTACATACATTGTTAGGCTAGGTTCACACTACGTTTATGTCCGGCCGCATATTTTTCGCGGCCGGACATATACGTATGAAACTCCGGCCGGGACTTTACGCAAGTTGCGGCCGGATACGTACGGACCGCGAACTTACGCCCGTAGCGTACTTACGCTTCCCGAGCGCTCTTCGTAGCGATCTAACAGCGGTCTTTTACTTGGAAATCTTCGCCTAGCCCCGGACACCCCACAGAACCTTTTGGATCAGAACAAAAAGCTGGCAAAATGAAGAAATCACCACTACGTACGGGGCCGCATGTTACACTACGGGCGTAAGTTACGGCATTTCCGTCCGGAAACAATGGTCTGGTTCATTTTTTACGGCGCCGCATACGATCCGGGCGTAAGTTCGTACGTAGTGTGAACTGTGCGCCCGTAGATCGTATACTTTCCATTGTACGCAAACTACGTAAGTTTCCGGCCGCTTATTCACGGAACGCGCTACGGCCGGAAACTTACGTAGTGTGAGCGTAGCCGGGCCCGGCTGTGTATGTGTTTCTTAGCACTTAGCTCTCACCGATTTCTGATAGACTTTCTTTTGCACCTAACTTTGTAGCGCTATTAATAGTCCATCTGTAATAGCCCCCCTTTCTTGTTTGCTGTTTTTAACATTTTTGCAGCCGTGGTTCATTGGTGTTTTTTTATTCATCATGAATTGTCATGAGTGTGTATATGCTCTTAACAATAAAGTTCATTGTTTTGTGACTATTGAGAGGTTCAGTGCTTCTTTTTTGGTATTTAGCTAGTAACTAGAACTTGTTTCTTATTATCACAATACTTATTCCCCATTATATTACTATACATATATCTTTCTGTATGGTGGAGTTCTGCATACTGTATTTTGGTATATGGTGTAAAAAGAAACTGGCTAAGTTGCCCCTAGCAACCAATCAGATTCCACTTTTCATTCCTCACAGACTCTTTGAAAAATGTTATTTTATAATATATATATATATATATATATATATATATATATATATATATAATCTCATTAGTGTTAGGAATTTACCCGTTGGGCCCTTTTTGCAGTCCTCTGTTCATAAGTTAAGACTGAGACTGCTTTTGGCCATGATTCAGCACTTGTTTTATGTTTATTTGCATTTTGTATTTTGTCTGTGCCTTGTCTGAACACAGTCTGATTTCAGCACTTTTTGTGTGGTGTTTGACAGATTCCACCACACCCGTTCACCTGTTTAATTCTCTGGCAATATTATAGTTACTTTGTTTTTGCCTTGGGCATTATTTAATGTACAGCTCTCCTGTCAGTCAGTTTGCTTTTGCTTCAGGTGTTGCAGGGATGATCAGAGGTCTGGTCCAATCATTTTTAGGGCCAGCGTCAGCAAAGGGCTAATGCGAGCAAATGCTGGGGGCCACAGCGCCTCTAGGGGCCCAGAAAGGGAGAGGGGCCCGGTGTTCTAATGTTCAGCCTGCTCACTGGAGTGCAGATTGAATGGGTTGAACATCAGAAGACAGAAGAAGCAGGACGTGCCAGAATCCTGCACATTGAGAGAAAAGGGTGAGAGACCTGATCACATGAAACAAAGGTCCTCAACCTCACAGTGTAGAGAGGAAGAGGGAGAAGACCGAGCTGTAAGTGCTGTGTGTCTGTATCAGTCAGTGTCTGTGTCTCTGTCTCATGCCTGCTATATTATCTGTTGTCTATTCCCTTGTACTTTTGATCTTGCTCTGCCTTTCTGACTTTCTGTTTGGCGCCAGACCTTTTGCCTGACTTTAGAGTGTGATATTGGATCTTGATTTTGTACTTACCCGACTGTTGTGACCAGATGGCTAACTACTCTCCATTGTGTTAGTCTTGTCAACGTTATACCTTCCACATATACAAATTAGGGACTGTCTTCCAGTTGCTTGCTGCCATTTAGGGCAGTGCACAGCAAGTAGGCATAGACAGTGGCCAGGGCTTCAGCTAAGGTTCCACTGTCCGTTTCTGTCCTGCATCTCTCTGTGACAACAGTCATAACAATTAGATACACATAAATTAAAAATAACTTTTCGTCTCTTCTACCTCAGCTCTACAACATGTTTCCAGATCTTATGGAATATGTGCCAGGTCCACATCAGAAAATGAGGAGTTATTTTCAGGATATCTATGACATCTCAGCAGACTTTATCAAGCATCACGAGGAGACACTTGATCCAAAAAACCCTCGGGATTATATAGACTGCTTCCTCATCAAAATAAAAGAGGTAAAATGACCAGTGCTAAATCAGGATTATCCACTGCTTAGGCCTCGTCCACACATGTCTGATTCAGAAAACTTATAATCACATACCCTTTTGGAGAACTCTGATATTAAAGGAGTTCACGGTCCAGACCCTCATCTATCAGCCATAGTTGACAATGGTTACACAGATTGCCTCTTCCTCTGAAGGACATGACATGATCATGCATTACATGGGCAGCCCATTGGGTTACACTACCAGTTATGTCCTACACCTAGGATAGATGATAACACATATGTAAAACCAGTCTGAGTTCCAAGAAATATAACAGTTTTTATATTCTTAGGAAGTGGATAACCCAGACACTCCCTTCTATGCCAAAAGTTTGCCAAGAACCATTCAAAATCTGATCTTTGGGGGGACAGAGACTGTCAGTACTACTCTACGATATGGAATCCTTGTCCTTATGAAATATCCAGAGGTAGCAGGTAAAATAAACTTTTAAAAATTCTGTGTACATTTCACAGACAATATATTACATGTTAAGTCATATGGAAGTCATAGATGAGGCCCACACTCGGGATTCCCACTTCTAACCAGAGTAGAGAAGCAGTAGGAAAAAATGGGCTTCACCAGAGTCAAAATGTATGAATTTACTTCTCTTCATTTCGGCAGTGACCCCATCTTCTGTGTTACGTCACTGAGAGTATTGCATCATCTCCTTGCAACCTACTCTGGTGTAAGGGCCGGGCGTCAGATTGTGAAGTGGGAA
Organism: Dendropsophus ebraccatus; assembly: GCF_027789765.1. NCBI lineage: Eukaryota > Metazoa > Chordata > Amphibia > Anura > Hylidae > Dendropsophus > Dendropsophus ebraccatus. Next base: position 76,983,374 of record NC_091463.1, read on the forward strand.
GGGCCAGCCAGAGTGCTGGAAGACGGGGCTTATTACGCTCTTGGGTGCCAGCGCTCTATTGGAACTTGGTGGTACTTCTCTGCCCATGATAAGAGTCTTCTGACCTTCACTACCATTTCTCCTCTGAGCTTCTCCTGTGATCACCTGGACTTCCAACCCTTGGCTTTTCTCCTCTGTTCAGCAGCCTCCAACTAATAAAATGCACAGGTCTGTAAACTTAAAGAGTAGTCGACAGGCCAGGCCAAAGCCAAACTGTTTCAAAGTCCATATCTCAATTTGAAAACACAATCAAGAGTCAGGCCATTGATCAGACCCAGAAGACCGACCCAGAAGACCGCATCAGAACAGAATCATGTACTATACCAGAGGTCAAGCACAAAAGCAAATCACATATTGTCCAAACCACAATCCAATACACGTTTGGTATCGCCACGTCCGTAACGACCCAATCTAGCTTTGAGGTCTAGGCTTTTTTTCTTCTATTCCTTGTTTGACTTTTAGTTATTTAGGGTAGTCACTGCCTAGTTGTGACCTCGGCCCCGAAGATTATAGTCAGCTGCAACCACCGCCTTTACTGTTTTAGTGTTTTATGTAATGGTTTATTGTGTATAGGGAATGTAATGCATTTTTATTAGGGGGGGGGGTGTTTTAGTGCAGTGTATTGTATATGTCAGACAGGCAATCTGCTCAGCCATCCCTCTGTATGGCTAAACAGAGGCATGTCAATAGTAAGCCTGGGGTCCTTCATTAGGCCCCTGGGAGACTGGACGGCACCGCGGGACATCGTGATCACGTGAGAATGCTCTGCTGCCACCGGAATCCGTTAGATGCCTCTGTCATGATTTGACAGCTGCATTTAACGGGTTAAACTACCCAGAGCGGAGAATCCTCCAGGTAGCAAACACATTAAATGCAGTGACAGGGGGGGATCAGCTGTCACACTGACAGCTGATCTCCCACTCTGCCGCCACTAAAAGGTGCTGTTAAAAGGCATATGTATTGGAATAAAGCCCATTAGTGACCACCGTTAAAAAACGTATGGGCAGTCACTAAGGGGTTAAAGAGCTACAATGTTATTCTTTTGGTGTTCCACATTTTACAGTTGTTATAATTTGTACAGAAAAAGTTACTTTCGGTTATTGTCAACTATTCCTACTGTCGACTATGTTTGACAGAAATGGGCCATCAGTTTTATGATATTTATTGGTGTTTTATTTACATTAGGAAGACTAAAAAACAGTCATTTACACAGGGTTTCACAGGTTTTTAATGAAGATTACTTTGTAAAACTGTAGAAGTTGTGCAGAGGTTGTTCTAGTACCAAGCTCTTAAACCTACAGGGGGCAAAATGCCTTTTGCTCCATATAAGGGGACCATTACTGTAAATTAAATGGGAGAGGAGATGAAATGTCCCCCCCCCCCCTGCCCCCAGGAATAACCCTAGTTACCCGGTCACCGACCCTCCCCTCCCAGCCATCTGATCCAAGATGGCCATCACTGTAAACAGACTCAGTTCACAGTGATGGATACCTAAAAATGATGAAAGCCCCATTCTCTCCATCACCGGAGGTGGCAGAGAGCATGGGGCAATGATTGGGGACCACCCGGTGTGGTCCCAGTACAAGCCATCCCCTGTCACCAAAGTCAAGTGCCTTGGATTACCTGTAACCACCCTGAATTACTCATAACCTTTTCAGTTTACCCGTAACCGCTCAGATTGCCTGTCACCACCCCAAGATTGCCCGTCACCCCCATAACACTCTTTCCTTTCTGAGCCCTGCTGTGTGTCCATACAGTGGTTTATACCAACATATGGGGTACTGTTGTACTCAGGAGAAATTTTGGGGTGCGTCTTCTCCCCTATGTCTAGTGAAATTGAGAAATTTCGAACTAAACATATTATTGGAAAAATTCATTTTTTTTTTTCGTTTTTACGGTCTAGTTTTGAATACTTTCCTCTAATACCTGTGGGGTAAAAATGCTCACCACACCCAAAGATGTATTCTTTGAGGGGTGCACTTTCCAAAATGGGATGGCTTTTGGGGGGTTCTTTTCTGCTGACACTACAGGGACACTGCAAATGCACCTGGCAATCAAACGTCTTTAGAAAAATCTGCACTTAAAATCCTAATTGTCGCTCCTTTCTGAGCCCTGCTGTGTGCCCTTGATCTAAGGTAAACTGAGGTAGAAGTCACTATAGTGAGACAGGTCAGATTTAGAAAAATGAGCCTGGTCATTAAAGCGGCACTTCCAGCAGGTTCTGCCGAGAGAACCTGCTGATATGCCACAGAAGCTAAATTCCTTAGGAGTAGATTGATGCTAGAACCGCTCCTCTGCGCCGCTGTATTGTTTTTAAATTCACTAATTGCCCCTATGCAAATTTGGGGCTGAAGAGCATTTGAGGCATTTCCTGGGTTCGGGAGCACCACTCCGTCCCGCCCAGTCCGCCCCCTGTGCCTCCTCCCCTCCCGTTCAGCTTGCCCAGCCAGCCTCATACATGCACAGTAGGTCTTGGAGCATTCTATCCCCAGCCCAGCGTACCTTGCATCTGGCACCTCGCCTCCCGGATCTGTGCTGCCGCAGAGGGGTCTGATGAGGCCTGTAATCCCGACCGAGCGCGGAGGCGTCCCCGGTTGCCATGGTGATCGCAGGAGGCGCGCGGGGACGCCCAAATCTTGGTCACTAAGGGGTTAAAGCCACCACTATACTGATATATTGTTGATTTGAATGCATAAACATTAAATTGTATGTAGTATGTATTTCTAAAGCTTGAATGGATGCAGGCAGCCAGGATATTTTTTGATGATGACATTTTTATTTACTCCATTCAAGAAAGGATGCGAGAAGAAATTGACAGAGTCATAGGGCGAAATGGAATTCCCTCTATAGGGGACAGGAGTAAGATGCCCTACATTGAAGCAACTATCTTTGAGTTCATGAGATTCTGTGATGTCATACCGGTCAGTCTCCCTCGTTGCACATCAAAAGATACACACTTCAGAGGATTCTCCATACCAAAGGTTTGTAACCATTCATCTAACAAAGAAACAAGAAAAAAAATGTTTAAATATGATATACACATCTGCCGCATCAGTTACTGATTGGCTGAGCTGGCATTTCCGTGCAGGGCCGAGATGTCGCAGGATCAGTGGATACAGGAGACCGGCGGGTGACTGTGACGCAGTGTTACATGGGGAAACAAGATGGCTATCACTTTATTATAATGTTCCCGCCACCCCCTACCCTCTGTTTTTTTACCCTTGCCCAGAGTAGCGGACAAATTTTTATATAGTGCTGCAATTATAAACATCTTACTTTTCCATGCTCTCCCAGTGTACTCCTGTGGTATTTCGGAGTCCCCACCACCACCACCTCAGAGACGAACGGGTCTCAGTAGTGACAGCTTGCTTGACCAATCACTGCCCCTTTTGCTGTCTTGTCAATGATTGGCAGAGTGGGCTGTCACTGTCGAGACTAGTCTTGGAAGCAGTGGCGACTGCAGTCAGCGGGGGATTGGGAAACACCACAGGAGGACACGGGGGAAGCATGGAAATGTAAGAATAAGATGTTTATTATAGTTTATATAAGGGTAGCACTATATACACACATATCTATATATTATATTTCACATTGACAGGTATACCATGATACATAGTTAGTAGAGATCTGATGTTTTAATCTGAAATAATGAACTGCTCTCTGCAGAGAATGTATACAGTGCTTGATTCGGCACCAGTAGACTTTCTAACTTCTTAGAAAATCTTAAACCAGCAAAAACAATTCCCTTTTATTTTCTATGTTCACTTTTGTAAATCTATTTTATGTTTTTAGGGCACATATGTCACCCCACTCCTGACCTCCGTTCATTATGATCCTGAATATTATGCTGAACCGAAAAAGTTCAACCCTAACAATTTTTTGGATGAGAAAGGTCTTTTTAAGAAGAATGATGCTCACATGCCTTTTGCAGCTGGTAGGGAAACTTTGTGTTCTATATGTCTTAATCTATATGTCTTAATTTTGATCTTTTTTTTTTTTTTATGGTTTGTAAATCTTGCAGTTTGAGGTGTGTGTGTGGGGGGGGGGATATAAAGAAAAATAAATAGTGGGGGACAAATTAGGGGACTCATGGGGGACTCATAGTAGCTTTGCCAGGATCCCGCATACAGCTTAATTGAGGCAATATCAGAAAAAAATGGTGGACTATATGGGCTGTCATTGGACCAAGGGAAGACTCAGGACTTGGGCAACCCTGTTTTATAATCCAACACCAGCTATCCCTATGAGTCAGTAGGGGAAGCCGAAGTAGTAGATTTTTTTATCCTAGCAGCAGTAAAACCCCTTGAAAAATAAAAGCCCAATACATTTGCACGAAAAATATGTCTGTATTTTCAACAGTACTCTACTGAAGCCAATAGGGAATTGACCATCAGTGTAAACACGTAATTGAGTGTAGACGTGTAAATGAACATGCACATAATTTACGACCTGTTTTTGCTGGGGGGAAAAAATATTTTGTTTTTTATTTTGTCACCTATTCACATATTATTCTTTTCACTTAAAATTATAATCGTATTTGGGTATCAATTTACTTTGTGTGAACAAAGCCTTCAGTTTTTACAATCTGTAATCAATGTTGTCTCATTCTGTCTCTGTCCAGGAAAACGCATCTGCCCTGGAGAGAGTCTGGCCCGAATGGAGCTCTTTCTCTTCTTCACATCCTTGCTACAAAATTTCACCTTTAAACCCATGGTTTCAAAAGCTGAATTAGATATCAAACCAATAGGGACCGGGCTTGGGAGTATTCCTCCAACATATAAGTGCTGTTTCTTACCCCGCTAAGCTATTAGGGTCTAAGAAAAATGGTTACGTAATTCAGTCAACCCTTAAATAAGAACCTTGATTTGTCAAAGTAGGAAAAAAACTTGGATGTCTAAAAACCTTGGGAAAAATGTGCTGTATCCTAATGTTTGACACTGATAAGGGATAAAATATGAAAGAATATAATGGATTGCATGTTATAGACCCATGGATAAGTATAGTTATACCGCTAAAGTTAACCTATTCATGGTTTCATAAATCAGTAGTATGACATAACCTTGCAATGTATCTTGTTGGTGTAAGTGGTATCTTCCAGTAGCTTGAAATTCCCTGATCATTGCCCTTCTCAGTCACGGAAAAAGTCCATCTGCAATAACTTTAGGGAGGAGGGAGATGAAGCTGCAGTATCTCCTCCCATTGTATGTATGAGGCTGTTATTAGTAGGGAGGAGGAGATATCTAACCAATCAGAGCATACAGAACCACTGTGACCTCACACACGGAGGCTGTCTACCTAATAAGGATGTTGAACAGAAAACACAGCAGAGAAAAGGAACTACATCCAATGCACCGGGGGCAATTGCACAAGAGAAGCGGCTACAGTCTTCCTTCTCTTCCTCCTTCTTCCACCTCAAAATAGGTTTACTCTGTAAAAATGTGTGATACGTGTGGAAAGTATGAAAATTGTGGTCTTTGGGGTAATTAATAGTATCCTTGTAATATTATTTTATGTGGCACAAGTAAGATGTTACAGGTTTATAATCATGCATGCAATAATAGTGGCACATCCAAAAAAATAAAGGTGATTTTGTCCAAGTGTTCTTTTTTTCTTAAAAAAAAAATTATAATAATTCGATTGCAATAGTTGAGAACAGAAGATTATAAATGTTTTACAGTACAACTTGTCAGACTCAGGAGTTATACAGTAGAGGCCTTTTAAAGGAGAATCTTTTTCTTCTTCTTCTTCGACTTCTTCTTCTTCGACTTCTTCTTCGACTTCTTCTTCTTCGACTTCTTCTTCTTCGACTTCATCTTCTTCTTCTTCGACTTCATCTTCTTCTTGGACTTCTTCGACTTCGACTTCTTCGACTTCGACTTCTTCGACTTCTTCTTCGACTTCTTCTTCGACTTCTTCTTCTTCTTCGACATTGTTTGCCAAAAAGAAGAAAAGTGCAAGTGAAGTACAGTCTGAGATCAGTTAATCGATAAAAGTACAAGACAGTGCAATTAATCCAATACATTGTAACGCCTGGACTAGTGGATCCACTGGACCGTCACCAGCGATGGCACTAACCTCACCAGGGAGCGGAGTCTAAGGGGCCGCTGGTTTTCACCAGAGCCCGCCGCAAGGCGGGATGGACTTGCTGCGGCAGGCGACCCCCAGGTCGCTACCCTTGGCTTGGTTGCTGGTGACGGCAGGCGAGGCGTGGCAGGAGCCGTAGGCAGGAGATGATACTGGCAATGGTCTGTAGGTGAGACCGCACGTGACAGGCTGAACACAGGAACTAAAGTGTAACGGGGAAGCAGGAACCAGGAACAAGGAGTGGGGACCAGGTAGCGGACAGGGATCAGGAACAAGGACTGGGGACCAGGTAGCGGACAGGAATCGGGAGACAACAGGGAGCTGGGCCAAACGCTATGGGGAGCATGTAGAGGCTCCAACACCTGCAGTGGGGCAGGGCTGGAATTTATAGGGAGTGATAGTGTGCAAGACCAATTAGGAGCGCACTGCCCCTTTAAATCTGAGACAGCCGGCGCGCGCGCGCCCTAGGAGGCGGGGACGCGCGCGCCGGCCGGCACAGCGACGGACAGGAGCGTGGAGAGGTGAGGCGCCCCCCGGGGCCGAAGTAACAGCAGCGCCGGGTCCCTGCCTAGGGACACCGGCTGCTGCATGGGGAAGAGAGGAGTCGCGGCGGCGGCCCGGAGCACCGGACGCCGCCGCGGCCGTGACATACATCCTAAGGCTATGTTCACATTTGGTATGAGACCGGCTGGACTAGAGCTGCCTGTCTCAGAAAAGACCGGCCTGATGATCTTTAGCGCCGCTGAGTTCTGATGCAGGCGCATCAGTGTGCGCCCGCATCAAAACTCCCCACTGCACACTATGGAGCGTGAGGCAAGAGACACTCGCTCCACTGTGTGCACTGACAGGGGACTGATATGTCCGTTTTCTACGTCGTCGCTAGGGATCCCGGCCGGAGTGTATACCATACCAGCCTGCAGCATAATGTAAGTTCTGTACCAATCACGGCCGTTGCAACATCGGCAGCAATTAGTACGGAACTTCCATTGTGTGAACATGGACTAATAATGAAAAGGTGCATCTACAAGTATATATATGTGCTATACAACTACAAATCAAATTGCTAGTATAGCCAACACTATGTGAATAAAAAAAGAAAATAGTTTGTTTCAAGAAAAGAAAAAAAAGTGCAGGTGCCAATTTCAGGTAATTGCCTTTAGTGCAGTTCCTTTTATCCAGGGCTGGAGAAGACAGGATTACTACTTCTGATATCTCTATATCTAACACGATGAAATGAATTCAGGATGGTTAAACATTAGAGATGAGTGAACCGGGTTCGGGTTCGAGTCCATCTGAACCCGAACATTCGGTATTTGATTAGCAGTGGCTGCTGAACTTGGATAAAGCTCTAAGGTTGTCTGGAAAACATGGATACAGCCAATGACTATATCCATGATTTCCACATAGCCTTAGGGCTTTATGCAAGTTCAGCAGCCACCACTAATCAAATGCCGAAAGTTCGGGTTCGTATCGACACTAGCATGCTCCAGGTTCGCTCATCTCTATTAAACATCAATTCATATCCTTCAAACGTAGTTTCAGTAAAGTGAAAGTCCAAGGTACTACAGAGGTAAATCGAAAATAAAATACTACTGCCAACACAGCCAAAAAGACCCAACTGCTCAAGAAAGGGATCAATATACCCACCAATCAGTTTGTCCTGGGAGGTAGAGGGTTAAAGGTCAACTAACACAACACAACTCCTCCAGAGATGCAGGTGCAAATATAACACACTAACATGCGAGTGCCTGTTCAAGTAGCGGTGGTCCAGCGCCAATTATTTGACAGTTAAAAGTCAATTAATAAGGTTCAGACACAGTTCCCAACTTTTCCGATCATGTCATCAGGAACAGTACAGAACAATTCATCAGTTAATATAACGTATTATAAACTCATAACGTGCTGCTGGTGACAATCCTGATCCCATAATATCAGAGAGTACAAACTGAACATAACTATGATACAAAGGTATCACCCCCAAGACTTTGAGCACTCGTTTGCTCCTTGTTCCCCGCTATTGCAAACTCCCTGCCCGTTCCCCGCTATTACACACAGTGGCAGCGAGCCGGTGAGCGCTGGAGGCCGCAGGGAGCTGCAGGGGGCTGCCCGGGCGATCGCTAGATGGTATTTTGATCCTTAAAAATAAGTTTTCTTTTTTATTCAAAAGTGTTCGGCATCTGAATGTTCAGAGAGTGACTGATCAGGAGATGACACTGATCTGGCTCTGTGCCATGTGACCTAGATGGACTTCCAAGTCTATGGGTCAGTTTAGATCTGAATGAATGGAGTAGTTGACAATGTAAGATTAGGGTCCATTTACACGGAAAGATTATCTGACAGATTATCTGCCAAAGATTTGAAGCCAAAGCCAGGAATGGAGAAATCTCAGGCTTTCCTTTATGACCTGATCTCTGTTTATAGTCTGTTCCTGGCTTTGGCTTCAAATCTTTGGCAGATAATCTGTCAGATAATCTTTCTATGTAAATGGACCCTAATGCTGCATTTACACGGAACGATTATCGTGCGAATTTGCGCGATAACGATCAAATTCGAACGATAATCGTATGTGTAAACGCAGCTAACGATCAAGCGACGAGCAAGAAATCGTTCATTTTGATCTTTTAACTTGTTCATAAATCGTCGTTTGTCGTTCCCAAAAAAATTTGCAGATCGTTCCGTGTAAACAGTCGTTTACCAATTTAACCTATGTGCGAGATAGGCTTAAGCGATCACAAAACGATCGCAAAACGAATTAATTAATTAAACATAAACGTTAATCGTACGATCGGGCGAATTATCGCTTCGTGTAAACGTAGTATTGCTCTATAAAATGTAAGTAACTACATGACACACTCTTCTTCTCCTTAGGTCTATGGCTAGGTTCACACATACTATTTTGGCCATTATCTTTAGCCTAAGCTAGGAGTTTCAAAACTATAATGAAATGATGTGCCCATTTTCTGTGTTTTAGATCCACTCCTGGATAAAAATACATGTGCTTACCAAAACCCATTGCTACGTGTGAGCCAAGCCCAAAGCTGCAAATCAATTAATGCAAGAGATATAGAGCCAAGCCAATGTATGCAAATTAATTCAGGTGACGCCCGTCTTTCCTAGAAGTTCTTAGCATTATGTAACACATTCATCATGGGTGGAGGTGATCCATAGGTCAGCACTAGAGATGAGCGAACCGGGTTCAGGTTCGAGTCCATCCGAACCCGAATGTTCGCTATTTGATTAGCGGGGGCTGCTGAACTTGGATAAAGCTCTAAGGTTGTCTGGAAAACATAGATACAGCCAATGACTATATCCATGATTTCCACATAGCCTTAGGGCTTTATCCAAGTTCATCAGCCACCGCTAATCAAATGCCGAAAGATCGGGTTCAGATGGACTCGAACCCGAAGCCGGTTTGCTCATCTCTAGTGACCACTTAGTGAGCCCAGATGGGGGTACTGTTAGGTACTTACCGGATTGGGGAAGAGTTCCACCTGGCCGTGCAGCAAATGAGTAGAATGGGGGCAGGTTAGGGCAGTAACGTTAAAGCCAGTTAGCCAATCTGTGCTGCAGTAAGGCCTTATTTACACGTCCCGTAAAGTTGTCCATAATTGCCGATAAATAATCACGGTTTAACTTAGAGCACATTGATTTATATTGAGCTATTCACTCAGTCCCTTTTCATTTTGATCCGTAATCCGTTCCAGCGCTGATTGTTATTGCGGTACGGATTACCAATCCGTATGGGATCCATATTTTTTATGGACGTCGCAGATGTCACATGAAAAAGCACAAATTCTATGTAAGTAAACTAGGACTTTTCACATTTTACGGATTCAGAGTCGGAAATGGATGCAATGATTTCGGATGCAATGAATGACGGATGCAAATACAGATGATTTTCCACGGATCCCAGAGAAAAAATAGCAGGAGGTTTTGCGGCCCAAAAAAATCAATGAACCGATAAAAGAGGCCTAGGTTTTCGTTGGATATTTAAACAGGTGTCTATTTACAGCAGAAACCTATGATAGTTTAGGTTTGTATTGTTTCACCTGTGATATTCCTGCATTGCTTTGCTGTGTTGAATTTAGTGTATCCTGACCCTTGGCTCGTTTCCTGACCTCGACTTTGTCTATCGATTTTGTACCTTGCTTTTGACCTCAGCTTGTTTTATGGTTCTTCTTTGGATTCTGATTCAGTACTGTTATTTTTTTTTTCCCCCAACATTTTATTGATTTTCGGCACTTTGACAGAAATAATTATAATGTATAATATCACATGTATTACAATATGAGATGATGTTAGACACATAACAACATAAGTTATATGAAGAATTTACAGTGCAGTAAACAAATCAGATATAAAATGACCAACAGTGAGTCCCTTGGAATAGTCCACAAGAGTTGGTTGACAGGAATGTTGTAGTTCGTAGTTGGGGAACATCACCAAAACATGTACAAATATACCGTTAGAGTGCCGATGATAATGGAAGAAACTCTATAATATATTAGAACAGTATCTTACATATAATCAATAATAAAAACCATTAAAGAAAAATGACAAACTGAAGGACAAGACAAAAACAAATAAAATAAATAATAGATATAAATCAAGGAAGACATAATAAACAACATAGAACAGAACACGCGACCAGCCCGCCTCCCCCCCTCTGAAGTCAGAGATAGAAGCTCAATGAATAATGGATGGAATAATGGATTGGAAGCAGGAATTTTGAGTGTTCCTAATGTATTGGCAGCATCAGCTTCCATATACCATTTTGTGTTTTTAAAGCAAGAGATGAAGGTAACAATATCATTGGGTGCCAACAATTCAGCTATTATTAACCTCCATTTTTGGAAAAAAATTCTTAAGAGATGAATTCGGACTATGGAGAGCATTGGTTTTTTCCAAATGGAGAAGATGTATAATGGTATCTTTGACTTCAGAAATAGTGGGAATAGATTCCTTAATCCAATGACGTAATATACATTTTACAGTAACTAGTAAGATGATATGGACCCCCTTCGGTAAGTATATGCGAGTCTCTACACCATCCGAATTAGATGAATGATACATGGGAGTGGATAATTGGGTAGTGTAATACATACACCAAATGGAGTCTATTAGTTCCCTGATCTCAGTCCAATATTTGTGTAGTTTTGGACAGTGCCAGAGCCCATGAAGGAGATCAGCTTTATGAAGACTACACTTAGGGCCCTATTCCACCGGACGATTATCGTATGCATAATCGTTAACGATCTCAAACTACCGCTATTGCGAAAGACCTGAAAACGTTCACTCATTTCCATGGAACGATAACCATTACTTATGATCGTATTTGCGATCATTTTTTCTTCGCTATTTCTTGCTATTGCGTTCATATCTACTGCGAATGACCGAACGACGTCTTATTCAATGCGAACGATTTGCGAATGTTTTGCGAACGAGCAACGATAAAAATAGGTCTAGGTCTTATAGAAGCGATCAACGATTTCTCGTTCGGTCGGTAATCGTTAACTGCATTTCAACCAAACGATTATCGTTTAGATTCAAACGATTTAACGATAATCTGAACGTTAATCGTCCGGTGGAATAGGGCCCTTAGGGCATTGTTTTAAGAAATGATCAGGTGCATTTTTCCAAGACAAATGAAATGCGTATGTTGCCTTTTGTAGGATTTGTAAGTGCATTTCCCTCCATTGTTCGTTTATCATGGATGCCCCTCTTGTGTGAGACATGTAAAAGGATTTAATAATTTTGTATTGGCTTCCTTCGGATGGAGGTAGGGAGAACTTGCATCGAATGTCATCCCATGACATTAAATAGTTGTCATCCTTTCGTAAAATATCTCCCAAGTGCGTGATTCCTTGTTGTTTCCAAATTTGGAATAAATTGCTCGAGTAGCCTAGAGGAAAAGAAATAGTTTCCCATAGGGGAATCATTGTAGAAAGATACATTGGGAGATTGAAAAATGTCCTAATAGATTTCCAGGAGGCAATCGTGTCTATAATGAGAAGATTTCTTTTAACCTCAGAAGGTATATGAGGGAGTCTGGAGTGCAGGAGGTCAGAAAGAGATAGAGGAGAAACAAGTTGAGAATCCAAAGTGATAGAAGAGAAATGAGACGAGTCTTGTTGCCAGTCTTTGGCGTGTCGGAACAGTGCAGCTAGGTTATATAGGCGTAGATCAGGTAATTGTAGGCCTCCATTATTTTTTGGAAGGCAGAGTTTATCCCAAGCAATTCTAGCTCTTTTACCATTCCACAGGAATTTTATAAAAAGAGAGCGTAAACGAGAAATGTCAGCATGGTGAAGTAGTATATGTATCGTTTGGATAGGATAAAGTAATTTAGGAAATGACATCATCAGTACTGTTATATCTTGGCTCTGACCCCTGACGTGTTTCTGGTTATTCTCTCAGACTCTGATGTTACAGACTCAAACTGTTTGACTAGCCTATTTCTTTATGATCAAGCACCTTAGCAATGTAGGGACTGTCACCCAGTTGGGGTCTGCCAATTAGAGCAGCAGAGACAGAGGGCCAGGTCCTCTGTCCTCCCTGATGTGACAGGTACATGTAGTTCCTCCAAGGCACCCCATGTGTAAAGTACTGTCTGAGTGCCCTTGGTAGACATGTGCAATGAGAGAAACAGACACAACTGTAACTTGTAAACAGCTCACCAGTTTACTAGTGATCAGATGAAATCATCCAACATGGAGGCACAGTTCATATACAGTTCATCAAAATAATCAGGATTAGCCATGGCTGGAAAAGGGTTGCCCAACATGTAAATATCTTTCTAGTTGTATTTAGGTTGGTCATGGTCTGATTCACAATGGTCACAGTTGCAGAAGGCTTCCATTTGAACTCCTCATGCTATGGGCTGGCACTGTGACAGGAGTTTGCTCAGAAGGTTGTGGTCTTTGTAGTTCCCCCTTGGACTTTAGCTATGGCTGGATTAGGGTTCCACAAGGTGGTCATTCTTTGTTCTCTAGTCCTATAGTTTGCTCCTTAACCCTTTGAGGACCAAGCCCATAATGACCCAGTGGATTTTTCCAATTTTCATTTTTCCTCCTCCCCTTCTAAGAGCTCTAGGACTTTCAGTTTTCTACCTACAGGGCCATGTAAGGGCTTGTTTTTTTCAGGAATAGTTGTACTTTGTAATACTGTCTTTCATTCTACCATAACATGTATGATGGAACCCCAAAATATTATTTATGAAAATATAAATTGGTGAAATTGAAAAAAAAGAATGCAATATGGTAACTTTTGGGGGTACCTGTGTCTACGTAATACACTATACGGTAAAAGCGACATGATACCATTATTCTATAGGTCAGTCCTAACACAAGCATATGCAGGTTTACACAGATTCTCTAATGTTATATATATTTTTTCTAAATCCTTTTTTTTTTGCAATTAATTATTAATAAAGTGTCCCTATTGTGACGCTTATTTATTTTTTCACCTACGGGGCTGTATGTGGTGTCATTTTTGGCGTCATGATCTCTTCTTTTTATTAATAACACATTTGTGTAGATCGGACGTTTTGATCCCTTTTTATTATTTTTTATATATATATATATAATGTAGCAAAAAATCGGCAATTCTGGCACTTTTTTCCCTCTTTTCATTTGCGCCGTTCACAATGACGATTGTTATATTTTAATAGAATGGACAATTACGCACGCTACGGTATATTATATGTTTATTTATTTATTTATTTTTATATGTTTTATTTATATAATGGGAAAGGTGGGTGATTTAAACTTTTATTGGGGAAGGGGCTTTGGGGTAGTGTAATAATGATTGTAACTTTTTTTTTAACACATTTTAAGTCCCCCTGGGGAACTTTTACATACAGTACTTTGATTTCATACAATGATCATTGCTATGCCATAAGCATAGCATTGGTCAGTGTGATAGGCTATCTGCTCATTGAGCCTGCCTGTGCAGGACCACCGTGATAAGTACCCAAGGGACCATCTCCCAGCCTGGCAGATCACCGACCACAGGGAAAAGGGTATAGCCAGCCATCCTAAAATAAAAGCTGGTATGCCTTCATATCTGTGTGGCCAAACGGCACTGACATCACGACAACCTGGGCTATACTCCGACCAACCACCACAGTAGTGGCGTCACACAGCACCATCTAGCAAATGACCGGTCGAGCACACACCACACTACTCTCTTCTCACAACCTCTCACCTCTCATTCTCCACTAAACTGACCTTCGTCTTCCTCCTAGTATAGAGGCTCAACCAGAACAATATTTTTCCTCCCTTTAGTGCCTGGAGCATCACAGACACCATAAATAGAGATGAGCGAGTAGTTCTCACGAGCATCCATCCGAATACTCCGTAAAAATTTAATTCCCCTCCCATCTGCCCTGGTGCCTTTTTTGGACCAATAACTATGCGTGGGGGGGGGGTTGGATGCCCGTGGAGCATGTTGGCATCGCGAGAACAGCATCAGCATTCATTGGCTGGCTTACTCATGTGACCTCCAAAGTACAAAAACTTGGGACTTCCTGCTCGTTGTCAGATGCCATGTTGGACCTAGACAGGGAGAGAGGCTGCTGCAGGGAAAGGCAGGTTTTAGCAGATTTTAGGCAGGAAAGACCCCAAAAGCCCTTGTTAGGGCTACTAGAAGACACAACACAGTATATTCCGTTCATATATAGAGAGAATCGGCCGGCTACCTGTACAGCAGCTACTTTATTCACACAGACAGGCAACTGGTGGGTATTCGGAGTTAGCTGCACTGGGTTTAGTGGCTCCTACAGTATAACTGTTGCAGGAAAATCTTAGGGATAGTTTTTTTTGGAGTAGGTAGAGTGTGAATTTAGCTGATTGTAACAAGGCAAGACCCCACAAGCCCTTTCCAGAGTTACTACAATAAACAGCATAGCTTATACATCTGCATTTACAATAAATAGGCATACAAGAAAAAAAAAGTCTGTGTTAGCTAAAAATTGACGTAGTGCAGTACATGGCGCTCTGAGAGCAGAAAAAAAAGAAAGAAAGAAAAAAAGAAAAAAAATACGCCAGCCTTATATGTCCACTTTTCTACCTATACTGTATACGCCAGTGTTTGCTTAGCTGCTGTTAGCTAAAAATTGTCCCAGTGCAGTACATAGTACATAGTACATCTAGTTTTAGATTATACAATGTTATTTTTGAGTAGAGATGAGCGAACCTGGAGCATGCTCGAGTCCATCCAAACCCGAACTTTCGGCATTTGATTAGAGGGGGTTGCTGAAGTTGGATAAAGCTCTAAGGCTATGTGAAAAACATGGATATAGTCATTGGCTGTATCCAGGTTTTCCAGACAACCTTAGAGCTTTATCCAACTTCAGCACACCCCCTATTCAAATGTCGAACGATCGGGTTCGGATGGACTTGAGGTTGCTCGAAGTTCGCCCATCTCTAGTGTGCACTTATAACAGTAGCTCTGGCAGCCTGGAGGAAGTTTTATAAAGACATGGTTTAATCCCAAGTTACAAAACGTGGGATGGGCATGGTACATGTGTAAGTTCGCAAAGCACCAGAGGCGCTAACAGGTCTGCTGCTTAGCGTGCAGCACCTAAAAGGCGATGTCCTTGAGTTCATTGTTTTCCAACTTGAAAATTATTTCTGTTTGTCTTTTTCAGGTCATTCCTGCTTGGACTGAATTCGAAATTTTTCATCTTGCCAGAAGATTTTAGAAGACCACAATACAACAAGTAGGAGGGGTTCTCTGTGCTGTCTGTAAGGGTTGCAGAAATCTTGACAGAGCCATGGCCAGCAATCTTGGGTGGGGGTAGTAGGTAGCCTGTCCCTGGGTGCCACTCACTCCCCACCTCCACAAAGTTGACCCAGTGTGATGTCAGGGAGATGAAGCATTCCTGGCCACAAGCGCTCATCCACGTTTTGGTAGTTAAGTGGACCTTCGTGCTAACCGCGTAACTCAGAGCCCACCTGATGTTACAGCACACGGCTAGGGACGGAATAGCAAGGTACTGCGGCTGCCATCAGGTTGCAGAAGACTTCAGTCTTGAGTTCATTGTTTTTCATCTTGTTAATTGTTTCTTTTTCTCTTTCTCTTTTTTTTAGGTCATTCGTGGTTGGGAGGAAGGAGGATCAGAGTGAAGTTCCTGCAGTCCAGACTCTTGGCTAGTGACGAGACTAGACTGTGTGGATGACCTGGGTGGTGGACAAGTGACTGGAAGCGTTAATCCATTTTACTACCTGTTCCAGCTGCTTGGCCCACAACACCAGTGTACCCCCTGCTTTAATGTCTGATAAAGCCAGGGACACTGGATGAGTGCAAAAAGAGCCCGGGGCCCATTGTACCCTTAATCCACCCTGTCACCGTGACAACATGTGCACAAAGTTTGTATGTATCCTCCATCTTTGCATGGGGGCAGGGCTAGAAGGGGCATGGTTAGCAGGGGGCCAACATTTCTGAACAGACTGGGGCCCATGGTACCTTTAATCTGCCCCTATTGCTAATTGTTTCTCTTTATGTCTTTTTCAGGTTACTAATGCTTGGACTGTTTTCAGTCCACTCGGGTCACTCACTTCATCACAAGACATTTTTAAAGAAAACGTGTCTGATCACCTAACACACACTAAAACACGATGATAGTAACGCCATCTGCAGTTGTCATAGGCATTGTGATTTAAAGGGGTGCATGAAATTGTTTCTTTTGCTTAAAATTTGTCTGTATGTCCATGCTAAGGTAGAGAAAAGAAGGTTTCCTGGTGTTTTTTCAACTTTACATAGAGGTTATATTGTGTTTGGAGTTTATTGTTGAGAGGGTTTAATAGTGGCGTAATACTGTGACTTTGGTGTGTTAGATGCACCCAGGCATGCATCCCCTGCTGTCCCAGTTATATTTCAGAGATGTTTGCATCATTTCCTGAGGTGTCATTGTGGACTTGGTGACCTCCAAATGGTCGAATTTTGATTTCTAAGTGTCAAGCATTTTTCTCCCATAGACTTTAATGGGTTTCGATAGTCGAGCATCGGGGTCTACTCGACTCGATATTTGAAAATTTTAATATTTCACTACTCGCTCATCATACCATAAACAGTATGAAACATCAAAAAAGGCACATTATGAATGTGGCATAGAACAGATGACACCTCGCTGCAGGCCCGGCAGGCATTGTCATGGGATACTGCAGAAACTGTAGGGATTTAGGGAAGGACATTACTATTGTAGGTATTACTTCATATATCCTTGAACATAGACAGAACTGGAGATCTCAGACTGTGTGTGCACAAACCATGACAAAACAACGTTGCTTAATTGCACAATGCAATACAGTTAAACATTGACCTTTCACCTCTGTAAATACAGTATGCGTGCAATCAATATGCATGTCACTAGTGATATAAGTCAGTATGCTGCCAGAGTCTACAGTATGTTGGAGTAGGTACAGCACAGAAGGTGTTCTTGTCTCCACAGCGTCCAGTGCTGTTCAGGTATAAGGTATACATTTACTTTTTTATATAGATCCATTAGAAAATGTTGCATATAGATTTTGTAAGTGATAAACAAGCAATTCATTTCTTTTAAAAAATGTTATCCAGATGTTAACCATTTATATGTACGTCAAAAAGGGAAACTCTATTGCATATGATGCATTGAAACCCATGGGAATTTTTATTTTTTAAGGTATGATAGCTAATGTTAGAAAATGTTTGTGGGTCTGGAAAAGAAGTGGTCTGTCAACCTGCCACCGCTCTCCTGACCTTTTGTAAAAGTATCGGGTTGTGTGGGTTACATGGGAGCTGTAGGCTTATTGCCTTACATTTACCACCTTCTCCTAGGATGCAAGTGGCCATTGTACATACTGTATATATTTCACATTTACAATATTTAAGCGTTATTAATCTATTCGAAAACAGGCTTGTCATTTCCAAGTCAGCATCTTACAATACTGTGCTATGTACCAAGTATTACACCAGGGGTGGGGAACCTTTTCCATGTCGAGGGCCGGTCGGGCCTTAATAAAATCATTCGAGGGCCGCACTCAATGTTATACCGTGCGCGGCAGTTAGTAGCGGGGGTTTGCAGCACCCGAACAAGGCAAAGTATTGTTCCCCTAATGCCCCTGCTATTGTAGTATCCCTCTGTGATGCCCCTTGTACCTGATTTGAATCCTTAGTGATGCCCCTGGTAGCCTAGTTAACCCCCCAGCCATGTCCCTGGTGGCCTAGTTAACCCCCCCCAGTCATGTCCCTGGTAGCCTAGTTAACTCCTCAGTCATGTCCCTGGTAGCCTAGTTAACTCCTCAGTCATGTCCCTGGTAGCCTAGTTAACTCCTCAGTCATGTCCCTGGTGGCCTAGTTAACCCCTCAGTCATGTCCCTGGTGGCCTAGTTAACCCCTCAGTCATGTCCCTGGTGGCCTAGTTAACTCCTCAGTCATGTCCCTGGTGGCCTAGTTAACCCCCCCAGTCATGTCCCTGGTAGCCTAGTTAACCCCCCAGTCATGTCCCTGGTAGCCTAGTTAACCCCCCAGTCATGTCTCTGGTGGCCTAGTTAACCCCCCAGTCATGTCCCTGGTAGCCTAGTTAACCCCCCCCCCCCCCAGTCATGTCCCTGGTAGCCTAGTTACCCCCCCCCCAGTCATGTCCCTGGTAGCCTAGTTAACCCCCAGTGTCTGCCCCAAATGAAAAAAATAAACATCCCACTCACCTTTCCTCCGCTCCCACGCTGTCCAGGTCCTCTTCTCCCTCCTCTCTTCTGTGCCGGTCTTCTCCTGCAGGCGGCGCGCGATGAAATGACGTCATCGCGCGCGGCCCGCAAGAGTCAGAAGACGTGCGCCGCTCTGCGCCGCGCTGGTGAGGCAGGAGCCGGCATACAACACATCTTCCTGTGTCTGTGCCAGCTCCTGCCTCACCAGCGCGGCGCACGTCACAGGAGGGCAGGAGTCAGAAGATGTACACTGCTCTGAGGGGAAGGAGCCGGCACTCACAGCATCCTCCTGGCAGCTGTCACAGACACAGGAGGATGCCGTGTGTGTCGGCTCCTTCTCCTCCAGAGCGGCGCATGTCACAGGGGAGCCGCGGGCCACATCCGGAGGTGTCAGGGGCCGGATGCGGCCCGCGGGCCGGAGGTTCCCCACCCCTGTATTACACTGTCATGTTTTTATTCCTGCAGTGTATTACACTATTTTGCATTATTGTTTGTTGCAGCAACCATAGAAATACATAAAGGACATTAATAAGATCCCCTCTGAATAAAGACAGAAGTGGTAATGCTGTGTTCCCTCCGACCATGACATCGTTTAGAGTCTATTACACGGCTTGTTAATCATGTGGCCAGGGCTACACAAACAATCGATAGGTCCTGCTCATTGTCGGACTCAGGTACCTGGGGCAGGAGCGCATTGCTATGGCTGAAATTGCAAACACACAAAAACACCAAAAAAAACAGCGGTGAGCTGTGTTTGTGTGTGTCACAGAAACATGTCAAAGGTTATGATAGGTCCAGGTATGAGTGTTCAGACCTGTACCATCCAGGAGATAGAGCGGGGAGAAGATGAGCTGCAGTTGCTGTCCTCTCCTTGCTCACCCAATCGGTACGAGTCTGAGCACTGGTGGGATGGTTTACACTATTTGCAAATGGTAACCAAGAGCCTCATTATTTTTATGTTAAAAGTTTTTTAGAATGACGGGTATACTTTAAGGTCAGCACTCTGTTTTTTAAAATCAGATCATTTTTATTAAAGTATTTTATTATTTTAAGCAACAAAAAATATAAACAATCTGTCTCCCAGTTACATCACCGGTAGTACAGGAACAAGAAACACATAAAAGAAATTAGTACCACTTAGAGATACACATATCAATACATTGTTCTCCCTGTGTTACACAGCATCACAGAATATAGGACAATAGCTGTGGGCATATCAATTACACATGGTGCAGTATGTAGCTTAACTATCCAAACATTTATATATTATCTAGATGTCATATCGTCCAAGTTCCTCATCTCAATTATTCCATTTAACATTGATACATCCTTATGAGGATATGTTCCCACTACGTACTGATAAGCGCTAAGAACATTTAAGCCTAATGTAAACTTCTTTTTCCAATGTATAATATTATTCATTCTATTATTCTTTCGCTTCTTCTGTTCCTCATTCTCTTATCTTTGTGAGGCCTTTCCCCTCCACTCTCTTTTTTGGCCCTCATTCTTGTGTTTGGGGGCCCTTCTTATCTTCATTAGAGATGATCGAACAGCAAAAATTCTTAGATTCTATAGAACTCGAATGTTGTCGAACCTTCCACATTTGATTCCCCATGCCTTCCCAGTCTGTGGGAAAGGAGGAGATAGCCTGCGTACTGCCTGGAATTTCGGGATGCAGCCTAGGTAGTAGGCCATATTATGGGATTCCAGGTGATACCCGGACTGTCTTCTCCTTCCCCACGGACCGGGGGGGAATCGAGCAAAGAGAGCGTAGTGCAAGTCAACTGCAATACTTTCCAGGGCTTGACCTGGAGGCCAGGACCCACCTGTGGGGTTCCATGCTGTCCCTGATTGTTATCCTACTAAAGTTTCAGTGCTAGCCATGCTGGGCTAGTCAGCAGCCAGGAAAGTGCAACTTAGGCTAAGAACTCTGCCACAAACCTGCTGGGCCATAAAGGAGAACTCCAACAGCTAGCTTTACCCACAAGGTGGGGCCTGTATTCCTGGATTCATGTCACTCAGTGCCCTCGACAAGCATTAGACGGAATTTTATAGCCGAGGATACAGGTATCATTTAAGTTTATCGCCACAAAGACAAAGTGGTTAGAGCCCCTACAATTGAGTACCCAAGTGTCTTAATAGGTTCCCCCTTAAGATTGCTCTCTGTCATCACTGTCTTACAAGTCAAGTCTATATTTTACCAGTATTAAGAGACTGTGTTAACGTCTCACTCTCGTTTAAATCAATAGTACAGGCGATTTAAAGAAATTTTGTAATTGGGTTTATTAGCCGAAAAATGCATTTTTATCATGAAAAAGCAGTTTAAAGCTCTCCCCCTTATCTTCATGGTTATCTCCTCTGGTTATCTCTTATCTCTCCCCCTTATCTCCTCATGGTTATCTCTTATCTTCCGGGCTATCTCCTCTGAAGTCAAAACTGACCTCTTTGACCTCTGAATATGACTTTCACACAGCTCCCATTATGTAATCTTGTTCTCTGCTCTTTGCTGACAACTAATCTCCCTCCTCCCCCTCCCCTCTCCCCTCTCCATAGATTACACAGAGCACAACTGATGTAAAAGAGTCGAGATTTCCTGATAATGAGCAGTGAATGAGAGAGAGGAGGGGGGGCCTGGGGAAAGTCTTTTTGAATGCAGATAATGGCATATTTGCCTAATAAACCCAATTACAAAGTTTCTTAAAATCGCCTGGACTATTAAGTTCTGCAAAAAAAACGACAGTGACTCTTTAAAATTACTAAAAGTCTTTCCTACAGAATACCTGCAAGCACAGTGATTTAACAATCTTCAGTGATTTTACTACTTCAAAATCTTCAGTATTATTCAGTATACCTGCTAGAAGGAGGGATCTCAATCAGCAAACTCTTAAGCTACTTATTTTGCACCTTTTATTGTAAGAACTGTTGTCACTGTGTACCATGCCTTTAAGAAGTTTTACTTGTTGAGGGTTTGGCTCTGTGGTTCCTCTGCACCTACACTTCTTTAGGGACGTGTGTTTGGGACCCAGGGAGGGCGTAGATCACTCAGACGATTGCGGCAGCGGTACACCAACACCTGCACATAGATATGTACATCAAAACTATACATTTCTTTAAAGAAAGGTATATAACTTAAAGCAATGTATTAAAATATATTTTAGTCCTCTGAGCAAGGGTGCAATAATTGATTGTTTTTTGCATCCAAGTTTTATTTTTCTTTCTCATATTATAGAATTATAGAACTCTTTTAATTTTTCATCTACATATCTACAGATCCATAGAAGTACTTTATTTGGGGGGGCAACCAATTGTACTTTGTAGTGGCACTTTTAATTTTAAAGGGGTAGTGCGGTGCTAAAGAATTATTCACAAAATACAACTTTGTAATGTATGTTATGTATGTGAATGGCCCCCTTCCCCATGTCCCCACACCCACGCCAGACCCGGAAGTGTTGTGCACTATACTCACCTCATACGTGTCGACCCCCGTTCGCCATCTTGGGACAATGATGTCATCTTCGGGCGGCCGGCCAAACCACTCCATCCGTCCCTCGTGCCGCCCCCCCTCTGCCGTGTCATCAGCTGCTCAGCCGCGATTGGCTGAGCATAACTGTGCTCAGCCAATCGCGGCTGAGCACAGTTATGACGCGGCAGAGGGGGGCCAGCACGAGTGACGGATGGAGCGGTTCGGCCGGCCGCCCGAAGATGACATCATTGTCATAAGATGGCGGACAGGTGTCGACACGTATTAGGTGAGTATAGTGCACAACACTTCCGGGTCTGGCGTGGGTGTGGGGACATGGGGAAGGGGGCCATTCACATACATAACATACATTACAAAGTTGCATAACTTTGTAATGTCTGTTTTTTTGTGAATAATTCTTTAGCACCGCACTACCCCTTTAACCCCTTAACGACATTGGGCGTAAGTATACGCCCCCGCAGGGTGGGCTTTAACGCAAATGGGCTTATACTTACGCCCGATGTCTCCCCGATCGCTGTGTGTTCACACACAGCGGTCGGGGAAGATGGCCTGCTATAATGTATAGCAGGCCATCTCTGTTCGTCGGCACGGGGGGTGATTAACCCCTCCCGTGCCGACGATCGCTGCTATAGGCTGATCAATACAGATCAGCATATAGCAGCTGAAAACAGCTTGGCGATTGGTGCTGTCTGAGATAGCACCAATCGCCATTAGTGTCCCCACCAAAGATGGCGCCGATGCCACCCCCACGATCGCCGTGATAGGCCGGCCAGTACCGGCCGGCTCATCACGGCGATCATACTGTAAAAAAAACAGTTTTGCCGGGTTCTGCACCCCTCAGCTAGGTAGCTGAGGGGTGCAGAACAGGTGTGTGTGATGCAGGTATACCATACTCAGCTGATCTGGGCGTCCGGAGCGAAGATCTGCGGTCCGCGCCGTCCTCGTGTCTTCGCCGGGTCACTTCCGGGTTCGGTCGTCCAGCGTCAGAAATCTTCAGAAACACTCGGGTCCTCGGGTTCGGCGTGCCTCGGCAATCTCCGGCAGTGTCGCTCTTCTGCCCCCTAGTGGCTGATCAGTGAATATCATTCACTGATAAGTTGCTTTGGGTTAAAAAGATTTTTTTTTTTCAATTTTTTTTTTTCTTTTTTTGCGCCCTAACGCCGCTGAGTGCTAATCAGCATCGCACGTAAGTGCGCCGCTGATCAGCAACTCCTCCTTTTTGGCGTTGGGGCGTTTTTTCCCCCCTATATCCTACCGCCACTGTCTGCTGATAAGTGCCGCACATAAGTGCGGCATTTATCAGCAGCTCCTTACTTGGCGTAGGGATATTTTTTCTTACTGTCAAAAAAACACGTAAAAAACACTACACTACACCACACTACATGGAATAAAGTTTTACACTACACATTTACATACCCCATATACTAATCCCCGTATAAAGATGGCCCCCAGGGTGTTTTCGGCGTCAGAGGCATAAGTTATTATTGCCTCCGACACCGAAACAGCCAGTGAGAATGAATGGGGGAATACTTCTTTCCTCCATTCATCCTCATCATCATCATCATCCAGTGATGTGTCTGGGGGTAGCGTAGCGTACGCTGCCCCCCAGACACGTCTTTTCCGCCAGTACCATCCCAATAAGAGATGACGGTATGGCGTGAAATTCTACAAACTCTGTGAGAGTACCTCAGGGTACTCTTACAGATATAGGGTACGTGCACACTGCGGAATGGCGAAGGATAACCCTCTGTGCATTCCGCAGCTGCCACCCACTGGCGGACTGATGCAGGCGCGCTTCTCCGCCCATGTCATAGACTCCATTCTATGCACGGGCGGATTCCGTTGTCCGTCCAAAGAATGAACACATCCGCCCATGCATAGAATGGAGTGTGACACGAGAGGAGACGCGCGCCTCCATCAGTCCGCCGGTGGGTGCCAGCTGCGGAATGCACAAAGGGTTATCCTTCGCCATTCCGCAGTGTGCACGTACCCTTAGAGTGCATGAAGGAAGGGACACCCAAATCCAGCCCCCAGATGTCCCTCCCCATCCTCGGAGTTAATGGGGAGATCATTCGGGAACTGATCTTCCCACTGCTGGATAAAGGTTACCACCCGTACGGGGATAACTTTTATACCAGCACCCCCTCTTCCGGTCCCTCACTGCCCGAGCTACTGTAGCTTGCGGCACGATCCGAAAATATCAGAAGCAGTAATAGAGCCCTAATATTTAGCAGCCATGGAGCGAACCGAGTGCTTCTGGATATGAAGGACCCCGGATCGCACCAGGGCAACATTTTCCAGGTGACGTCCCCCACACTGGAAAACAGGAGACCCCAGAAGAAGTGCAGAGTGTGGCGTAACAGGGGGATCAGGAGGGACACCATTTTCCAGTGTGCCACCTGTCCTGATCACCCCGGCCTCTGCATACTGGATCGCTTCAAGGCGTACTACACGTCATCGGAGTTCTACATTATCTAAATTCTTCCCCTTATTCCTATTTCAGGGGTCACGTTGATCCAGGGATTATTCTGATTGCCAATATGGAGTCGGGAATAAATTTTTCCCCTGTGATGAGGCTACTGTCGTCTGCCTCACAAGGGTTTTTTGCCTTCCTCTGGATCAACATAGGTTGAATTTGATGGACACTTTTTCAACCTTATAAACTAATAATTGGCCTAATACCCCCAAATAAATTAGAATTGTCCCTTTTCCCCAGCTAAATAGGTATGGCTGCCATTCCCATTAGCGGATACCATGATGCAATTACAAAGCCTCTATGCTGCCAGGACAGTAGAAACCCCCCACAAGTGACCCCAACCTGGAAACGACACCCCATAAGGAATCTAACGAGGGGGGCAGTGGGGATATGGCCCCCTGGTGACGGGCACATTTGTGGCGTGGAAATGAAAAAATTGTATTTTTAATTTTCACGGCATATGTTCCACATATGTGCCCATCACCAGTGGGGTCCATATGCTCACTGTACCCCTTGTTGGATTCCTTATGGGGTGTAGTTTCCAGAATGGGGTCACTTGTGGGGGGTTTCTACTGTCCTGGCAGCACCGAAGCTTTTTAATTGCGACATGGCCTCCATCCTCCATTCCAGCCTCTAAATGGCGCTCTGTCCCTTTGGTGGCTTGCCCTGTGCCCATATGGCACATTATATCCACATATGGGGTAACACGTTTTGTGTTCACTTTCTTTTTTAACCCCTTGTGGAAAAGGAAAAAATCAAGGCTAGACCAACATTTAGTGTAAAAAATGTTTAATTTTTACACTAAATCATTGATCTTGTCTTGATTTTTTCATTTTCACAAGGGGTTAAAAGATAAAAAAAACACTAAATGTGTAGAGCAATTCCCCCTGAGTCCGTAAATACCCCACATGTGGACATAAAGCGCCATGCGGGTGCAGGGTAAGCCTCCAAAGGGAAGGAGCGCCATTTGGATTTTGGAGGCTGGATGTGGCCAGAATGGATGATGAACACCATGTCGCATTTACAGAGCCGTCGTGCTGCCAAAACACTGGAAACCCCCCACAAGTGACCCCATTATGGAAACTACACCCCTCAAGGAATCTAACAAGGGGTGCAGTGAGGATATGGACCCCTTGATGACGGCCACATTTGTGCCGTGAAAGTTAAAAAATGAACATTATCCCTTTCACGTCACATTGTTTCACATTTGTGCCCGTCACCAGTGGGGTCCATATGCTTACTGAACCCCTTGTTAGATTCCTTGAGGGGTGTAGTTTCCAGAATGGGTTCACTTGTGGGGGGTTTCCAGTGTTTTGGCAGCACGAGGGCTCTGTAAATGCGACATGACCTTTGAAATCCATTCCAGTAAAATCCAGCTTGCAAAAGCCAATTGGCGCTCCTTCCCTTTGGAGGCTCGTCCTGCGCCCGCTTGGCACTTTATGTCCACATGTGGGGTATTTCTGAACTCGGGAGAAACTGCGCTACACGTTTGGTGTTTTTTTTTTCTTTTATCCCCTTGTAAAAATGAAAAATGAAGGCTAGAACAACATTTTAGTGTAAAAAATTGAATTTTTCCTTTTTTACACCACATTGTTCTGAAAATCTGTGAAGCACCTGTGGGGTCCAGATGCTCACCGCACCCCTTGTTACATTCCTTGAGGGGTGTAGTTTTCTAAATGGTGTCCCTTTAGGGGTGTTTTTTAGGTTTTGGCACCCCAGAGCCTCTGCCAACCTGAAGTGGTACAGTCAAAAATGACCAAATATAACGGAGGCGTTGAAATTCACTGGGCGCTCCTTTGTATCTGAGGCTTGTGGTTGTGTCAAATAGCGCAATAGGGCCACATATGGGGTATTTCTATAAACTGCAGAAACGGGGCAATCAATATTGGGGTGCATTTCTCTGCTAATAGGTTTATCATTATGAAAGATATTGGATTACAATAAAATCTCTGCACAGAAAATAAAAATTTTCTAATTTCTTAAACACTTAGCTTTTATTTCTGTGACTCCCCTAAAGGGTTAAAACACTTTCTGGATGTGCTTTTGCAGAGTTTGGGGGGTGCAGTTTCTGAAATGGGGTGCTTTGTGGGGCTTTCTAACACACAGTCCCCTCAAATACACTTTAACCTGAACAGGTCCCTAAAAATATCTGATTTTTAAATTTTACTGAAAATGTGGAAAATTGCTGCTAATGTTTTAAGCTTCCTATTGTCTAAAAAAATGAAATATAGTTTAATAAAAGCTACCAACATAAAGTAGACATGTTGCTAAAGCTATTTAATATATAATTTATGTGGCATAACCATTTTCTGTATAAGCAGAAAGGTTTCAAAGTTGGAAAAATGCATTTTTTCACCATTTTTCACGTTATTTTGGTGTTTTTCATAAAGATTCGTTATGAGTATCGACTCCATTTTTACCAGAAATGTAAAGTACCATATGTCACGAGAAAACAATCTCAGAATCGTCCGGATAGGTAAAAGCATCCCGAAGTTATTAATGAATAAAGTGACACAGGTCATATTCATAAAATTTGTCTCTGTCCTTAAGGCCATTTCAGGCTCTGTCCTTAAGGGGTTAAGGGCAGGGCTGTATTAACAGCTGCTGCTGCCCTAGGCACTAAACCTGAAGACGCCCCATCTACACGCACCTATTGGCAATACCAGACCTGACCAATACCACCATACCCCCCCACCTCCCTGGAAAAGACACCAGATTTACTGGCAAGTCTGAACTGGAGGAGGGAAACTAAAAAAATTAAAACAAAAAAATTAGTTTTTTCTGTTCCCCTGCTCCCTGGTGCTGTCCTAGGCACCGGACCAAGGGTGCCTAGTGGTAAATACGGCCCTGCTTAAGGGGTTAAGTAACAAACATCACACTTGGACATAAACAGTTAAAAACTAGAGATGAGCGAACCTCGAGCATGCTCAAGTTCATCCGAACCCGAACGTTCGGCATTTGATTAGTGGTGGCTGCTAAAGTTGGAGAAAGCTCTAAGGTTGTCTGGAAAACATGGATACAGCCTATGACTATATCCATGTTTTCCACATAGCCTTAGGGCTTTATCCAACTTCAGCAGCCACCGCTAATCAAATGCTAAATGTTCGGGTTCAGATGAACTCAAGCATGCTCGAAGCCTGCTCATCTCTATTAAAAACATCTAAAAAAAAACACAAAAAATACATTAAGGGGGGCCCACTACATATAGGGAAAATCCCCCAGGACACTCCGACAAGCAAAAATGGCAAGCACCATATCTAACCAATGAATCTGATGTGAAAACTAAGCCCCACTACTGTAAACAATGATGATAAGGTAGAAAAACTACCAAAAAATGTGCAAAACAAGCAAGGGCAGGTATAACAAAAAAAAATGACCAAAATATCACCATATTGTCAGAAGGTCCATGTCGGGGTCCACTGCTCCCCACGCATTCCGTTCCTCACTGGAAACTTCCTCAGGTGTTAAACCTAATTGATTTTTGAAACTTCACATCAATTACAATTATTTCTCTGCACAAATGCGGAGGAAGAGGAGGAGGTGGCCAAGTATCTGTGAATGATGCCAGGTTATTTAAGTGCTGCATTCATGTACAGCTGGCTGCTTCTCTTATAATCCTCAGATAGTACTCACAACCTTGAAAAACGTCCGCCACTTCAGGTAAGAAACTTGTCTTTCCTTTATGTATAATGTTAAAGTATAAATGTTCATATATAATTCTCATCAAAACTGTAGCTGCATTATGTTATACTATTTATTTTATACACTATAATATACCATACTAGATTACATAATATAATAAAAATTACATGCAGGGTCCTCTCTCCTTATGTACCAGTTTGTCATTTAGGCTGGGTTCACACTGCGTTTTTGCAATCCGTTTTTTTTCATCCATTTTTTGAAAAAAACGGATGAAAAACGGATTGCAGAAACGGATGCATTTGTGTGCATCCGTTTTGATCCGTTTTTCCATTGACTTCCATTATAAAAAAAAAACATAAAAACGGATCCTTTTTTTTTTTTGAGGGACACAAAAACGTTGCTGACACTATTTTTTTTTTTCGTAAAAAAAAATGGATCAGTTAAACGTATGCTAAAAACGCAGTGTGAACCCAGCCTTACTGTACTTTATTCTTGTCATTTTTTTATGTTATGTTCTGTATGTTAACCACTTTTGATATGGACAGCGCTCCGTAATCAAGGGAAATGAATAATATATTTATAATACTTGAATATAAATAATATTATGCTATATTTGGCTATGTTTCCACAACGTTTTAAAAGTAGAAATTGGCCAAAGAATTTGGCCACATGTCAGTGCAATGATATAATAAAATATTTTACCTCTTAGTCATACATTACTTGATCAGAGATTATGATTCTTATGAAAAGGATGTCCTCCTTATAAAAAGGTTCTCATATTTGGACAACTCTTTTATTAAAAGAGACACACAACGGAAAGTTTACCATTCAGTTACTCACTAATGGAGCTTCCACTGATCAGTGCAAGTGTGGTGTCCCACCACAGGTGTTGTTGTATCTTCTGTGCACCTGTCAAAAAGCTCTTTCATTCAGGTTAAAGTGGTGATGAGGTATTGTAAAGTTTCGCCACTAGGTGTCAGTATTTTCAATGCTTATGTATTGCACAGCTAAAGTCAGCATTAGGTTAATGTTTATTGTATACCAGGTGTTTTTTGTTGACCTATGTGAGGTGCTCTTTTCCCTTTAACCTCTTTCAAATCTCTTTACTCCTTTCTCCTGCACATACACTTATACCCACCACTCACAGTGAGGCATACAAAAGGCCCCTGTAAGAGGAGTTCCCACCAGATTCTCAGAGAGGAAACATGCAAAAACCACTGTTCCTGCTGTAGTTCAGCCAGGGCCTGGTTGATGCCAGGACCCCTGTCGGGGACAACCGAGTCAGTCTAGTCTACACACCAAAGTGTATAGATGCAGCAAGAGACAACAAGTTCTTCTACGTCTACTACGTCCAGTATGCAGTGCTAACCATCTTAAAGGGAGAGGTCATCAAGGAACACCCTAATCGACACCACGTCTGAAAAGGGGCAGGGCAGTATCCTGAACACAAGAGGAACTAGCCTTGATAGGACAAAGCTACCATAAAGAAGGTCTACATATCCTATCGTGCAGTGCAGGTAACTGGGACATCCCCGGACACTTAGCTACACCGAGATAACCATGGCTGGGGCTTGTAGTACCCTCACAGAACGGGTAGCTCGCCACTGTACGTCAGAAGATGATAAGACCAAAGTCTAAGCACAACTACAAGTAACATTTCGCTACAAAGTATATCTTCAAGTTCCAGCAGTGTACACTGCTACATTGGGTTGACGCTCCTCTGACAAACCTTACTCTATTTTTAAGCACTGCTACAACTACCTCTCTTCTTCGCTACTCTCAGGTACCTTCTCAAGCCCAAAAAGGTCAAGTACTAGAGACTGTATAAAGTTTATCTATATTGTGAACCTGTCATACCAAGAAGCCTTACAGTAAACCTGTAATATTTTGATACTACCAGGACTCTGTCATATTTTATATGCACCAGCACCTATACACACTGCATTGCACACCTTTGGGTTTATTTCTCTTCTTTGGGTGGCGGTACCAACAGTCCGGGTGTGTCAGTTGCCACTCAGGACTGCCGTGACAAGAGCCCAAGGGACCCACACAAACCTGGCAGGTTACCGACCATCTGGGGACACACTACCGGCCATATACAAACAGTAGAGATGAGCGAACCGGGTTCGGGTTCGAGTCGATCCGAACCCGAACGTTCGGTATTTGATTAGCTGGGGCTGCTGAACTTGGATAAAGCTCTAAGGTTGTCTCGAAAACATGGATACAGCCAATGACTATATCAATGTTTTCCACATAGCCTTAGAGCTTTATCCAAGTTCAGCAGCCACCGCTAATCAAATGCCGAACGTTCGGGTTCGGATGGACTCGAGCATGCTCCAGGTTCACTCATCTCTAACAAACAGGTACTAACATCACACCTGGGTGCTGGACATGGACAAGCACTGGCGTCACGATACAACAACACCTCTGGCCGAGTAATGCAAGCGACCTCCACATAAGCACAGTCCAAGTGAAGCATTACGTGATGTCTATTAAAATTAATGGTAACTATGCATAATGCCCAGATGTATCAGGTCCACAATGGT
The DNA here is from genome assembly GCF_027789765.1 of Dendropsophus ebraccatus. Classification (NCBI taxonomy): domain Eukaryota; kingdom Metazoa; phylum Chordata; class Amphibia; order Anura; family Hylidae; genus Dendropsophus; species Dendropsophus ebraccatus. Next base: position 77,014,328 of record NC_091463.1, read on the forward strand.
GATGATGACATTAATTGACTAAAAGTATTGGATGATCTAGTTTAAAAGAAACCATATACATTTCTCTATTTATGAGTCATAAAATACATAAAATAATTCCTAATATATAGTCAATTAGAGAATACTTTCCCATTTATTTAAGCGTTAGTTTGACTTTCTCTTGACGCTTATATATTTCTAGCGTATGCCCATCCATCTTAATAAATGCAGTGGTGTTAACAAGTGGAAATGCACTTTATTATGTATCATTAATCTTGATAAATATGGAACCTATTACCTAACACTGTATAAATCTGTGACTTCTGGCAGCATGGACTGGTCCAGCACCATCCTCCTTCTTTTCATCCTCTTCCTGTCTTCAATCATTCTGAGCTACATGAGGATAATCAAAGAGAAGGCAACGCTTCCTCCAGGACCTATGCCCATTCCGTTTCTGGGAAATCTTCTTCAGATCAACACAAATGACATTGTCAGCACACTGATGAAGGTGAGAAATCCTTGTGGGGTGAAGACAATAAAATTGTCAGTACCGTAGGTGGAGTACGATAGAAAAGGGACGTTGGAAGGACACAGACAATAAGTCCTAGCGTGGTCCCATCCAGCTGACCCTACCTACTTGCCTCAAACAGCCCTATGTGACTGCGGACAACCAGGGTGACAGTCCTTTACCTGAGGTTATGATGAAAACACAGGACAGACACAAGACAGACAAATACTAGAGATGAGCGAACTTTTCAAAAGTTTGTTCCGACCGGACTTCGGATTTCATAGTTTAAAGCATCTATATGATACGGGAGTAGTGTATTTGGTTGAATTTAGGGCTCTGCATGTCAGTAACATCATTATCTTTTCAATATCTCAAAGTATTTTTTTTTTTTTGAACTTCAATATTCACCATTACAGGGTCTATGCAGGAAATTCACCATTACAGGGTCTATGCAGGAAAAAGGTCACAAATGCAGTGAAGGAGCAGCAGTAGTCATTGGAGGCACTGGTAATAGTCTCGTTCTTCTCTCTCTCAGCACACTGCCTCATGCGGTCATTTGACCGCTCCTCTTAAAGCTATACCGACGTCACAGGGGGTGGGCTAGTGCAACATCCCTGCTGATTGGATGTGTTCCGGGCATCCAATCGCTTTTCCCGCCCGGAACACTTCCTGCTTTCTAAAATGGGGGCTGCCATTTTAGAAAGCAAGAAAAAAAAATTCGGAGCGGACTTTCAAAAATCTGAATCTCATCGGACTCGGACTTCTTGGAAAATCCGACCCGGATCCCATACCGGCCGAACCGGTTCGCTCATCTCTAACAAATACCAAAGGATAATCGTAGAGGCCAGGGTCAAACCAAACAGACAGTGCAGTACAAAATCAGGAACCAAAAGACTAGTCAGAGAAACAAGAGCCGAGGTCAAGAAAGACAGATAACAATACAGAAAAAGGATTTGGAGACACTTGCATGCTAGTAAAACTAGTTTAATGGCCAGCGGGGAGTACAGGGTACAAATGTGCTATATAGAGGATCAGGGGTCCAGTCCAGAACATAATTAGACTGGTCTCCTGATCTCCTGACCAGAACACCTGTAGAAACGAGAGCTGACAGGCAAGCAGGCCTGTCAGTAAACTTAACCTATATGTGGCTCAGCTGAAACCTGATCAAGCCCCCAGGGCAGTGCCGCGCCCCCAATAACACCACCCATGACGGTGCTGGAGATGGTAGCGGAATATAATAGGTCCGTTTCGGGCAGTAGCACGGGGCACTCGATTTTGCACAAATCAGGGCAGCATGACATTATCTATCCTGTACTATGAACACCACGCTAGTGCTGCCATAGTTACAGTGTGGTGTGGGGGGCCCAGGATTGGTGAACAGCCTGGGGCCTATGGTAAAGTTAATCCGCCCCTGGCTTGAGCCAAGTGGCAGGGCGTGCTCCAGCAATGTGCGACTGCCCGGGCAAGCCCCTGGGATTTCAGGGTGGCTCTCCAGGTGCTGAAAAGAACAATGCTGGAGTGAGGTAAGGATAGAACAGAGATAGTACAGATGTGGGGAAGTCTACGTGATCACATATAATTACAATATTTGCTAATAATAAAATTAAACAAAACGAGAAAAAGAAAAGAAAAAGAAAAGATGCACATCCTACTCGTGATATACAGGGCCGAATTTACCACTAGGCACCCGTGGTTCAGTGCCTAGGGCAGCACCTTGGAGGGGGCAAGCACCAGGGAGCAGGGGGAAGGAAACTACTTTTTTTTTGTTTTTATTTTTTTAGTCTCCCAGCTCCCGGTCAGACTTGCCAGTAAATGTGGTGTCTTTTCTTTTTATTTTCTTTTTTTTTTTTTTTTTTTGGGGGGGGGGGGGGGGGGGGGTATGGTGGTATTGGTCAGGTCTATTATGGCAGTGTTATCCAGTCACAGTATGGTATGGCGGTGTTAAATCTGACGCCTGGAGCTATTACCTACCAATCTACCAATCTTGTGGAGAAAATTCCTTCAGGCAATATGCAGACTGCATGTGGTGTCATATAGTAAATGTGGGAACGCGGCCTAAGACTGATCAGATATCAATATGATGTTTAGAAAATCATGATGCTAATTGGTGAGTGAAGATGGGGGCGTCTTCTGGTTTAGTGCCTAGGAAAGCAGTAGCTGCTAATACGGCCCTGATGATATACCATAAAAACTGTATGAGAACAAACAAGACTAAAACAATACACTATATACAGAATAAAATACAATCACTTGAGGGGGATCAGGAACAATAAATCCCTCAAAACGGCCACCTGTCAGCTACACCCCATGAATAGAATGGTCTGCTGTAACTACCTTCTTCAATAAATTACATATAAACAACTGCCTGCTCCCTCTTAGTAAATACATTGGGGCATTTGGGGGTGGGGCCTAAGCACACTGGTCTTCATAAATGGCCCCCAGACTGTTCTAATACTTGACTGTTTTGTGGGAGTGGGGTTGTCAACAAATTATTTGCAAACAATGAAAGGATAACAGAGAAGATTGCTTTGATACATGTAAAATATAATCGATTCATTCATTTCTTCACAGCTAAAAGATAGATACGGGCCGGTGTATACTTTGTACTTTGGCCCTAAACCAGGGGTCGTCATATGTGGCTATAAAGCAATGAAGGAGGCCTTGATTGAACAAAATGAAGAGTTTGGGGATAGAGGAGACTATCCTGTTTTCTTGAACTTCATAGGAGACCATGGTAAGATTATAATCATGGATACTCAATAGGGAGAAATCTATTAACCAGGGTCAGGGACCATCTGAATGGAATGGAAATTGGAATGATCTGCAATATATAACGATAGCTTTTGATGCAGTTCTTGGGCATGGAGTCATGGGAGCTAGATTAAGAAAATCTGGAAATGGAACACACACTGTAAAGTTAAATTTACTGTGTATTCTGGGTCTTAATAATATGCAAAATGAGACCCTGATTTTTCCTCTTCCCTATCTTTTCCCCCCTCAACCTCCCACCAGGAAGTGAACTCATTCTTACCTAATGACTGTTGACCCCAGGCTGTTCTGTGGCAGCCATTTTGTGACAATGACATCATCAATAGGGAGGCGGGTCTAAGCCATACTAGGCCAGCCTCCCTTTGTCAGATGACTCAGGTTACTCACCTCTGATTGGCTGAACAAGCTTTAAGCCATCTAACAGTTCTACAGAGTCAGTTAGACATCCCAGGAGACAAAGTGCATCATGGGAAAGTCCAAACCAGCAAGTGAAGAAAAAATGAAAACACCAACTGGTTCAGTTCAGTTTTTTTTTTTTATCAGCGCCGGAACTGTCCTTTAAATGGAAAAAAATGAAGAAATGTACTTGTTTTAAAAAAAAAAAAAATTTTCTCCTCAAAATACACTCCAACAAGACAACACGTGAACATATTTTGTAGGTGATGCTAGGGTCTGTTGGAGTCATGTGTCATAGGTCTGTTGGAGTTTCTCTTTATTTATGGTCTTTTGCCTCCATAGACATAGGATTTACCAATGGTGATAGCTGGAAGGTTCGTCGGCGCTTTGCTTTGCACACACTGAGAAACTTTGGAATGGGGAAAAGGACTATAGAAGAGAGGATCCAGGAGGAGGCGAAGTTCCTTATCAATGAGTTTAAGAAAACAATAGGTAAGACCATATAAACATTAGAAAAGTTATGTCATCATAGTTTATCATTGAAATAGTACAGTAGATAGTCACTGCCATGAATTTGGTCAAGTGGTGTCTTTTGACCAATGAGACTAAGAGGTGCTGTAATTTGCAGACAACCTATATATTAAAGAGGTTAACTAAAGGTTGTATGTTATTTTGTTCATAGAATAAGTAACACAATGGTGGAAATTTACTATGGTTGCGCCCCTGACGTACCCCATGGAGAAGACGCAGAATCGCCATTGTCCCTGGTTTACGGCTGCCGTATCCCCCGCTCGCATGATAGACGGGCAGGGGTAGGGCACAGCTAGGCAGGAATGAGGCATGGCCTTCTCCTGCACCTTATTTATCCTGATTTATGCCAGGCCCGAACAGTTTTACAAAGCAGCGTGCGCCTCTTAGTAAATCCGGACGGGAAAAAGAGAACAGAGCTTTATACTTGTACTCCAATGTTCATAAATGTCCCAGATGTATTTTTAAAGTGACTCAAAATTTTAACTTGATTAACTCTATATGTAAATTGCTGAATTACCTTTTGTTGAAGTAACATCATCTACGTTTTGTTTCTGACCTTCGTGGCTCAGGATCTCCAGTGAATCCTACAAAATTCTTGGCTAATGCCGTATCCAATGTGATCAGCTCTATAATCTATGGGAATCGCTTTGATTACAAGGACAAGAGACTGAAAGCGATCACTGACAGTATCTTTAACAACTTTAGTGTCATGAGCAGCACATGGGGGACTGTGAGTATAAAGTCATCATCTACTATAAAATTCTTATAGTCTGCCAACTACAAATTCAGCAAATCTTATGATCAGAGCTTTGCAGAAACAGTGGCCCTCAAAAGATTGCATCTATTTGAGGAAAGTCCAGTGGTCAGATCCTGTAGGGTATCACACTTCTGGTTGTGATTTATGCACCATCAAAAGGTAAAGCCCCATGCCACTATAGACAATGGTTGATTTTCTTTCAAATTAAGTGCCAGAGATTTGTAATTTACTTTTATTAAAAAAAAATCTCAAGTCTTCCAGCAGCTGGTGTATGCCCTGCAGGAAGTGGTGTATTCTTTCCAGTTCAGAGAGCAGGACAGGTTGTCTATGAGGATTTGCTACTGCTCTGGACAGTTCCCGACATGGACAGAGGGGGCAGCAGAAAGCACGGTCAGACTGGAGAAAATATGCTACTTCCTGTGGGACATAAAGCAGCTGATAAGTACTGGAGGACTTGAGATTTTTTAATAGAAGTAAATTACAAATCTCTGGCACTTTCTGTTACCAGTTGATTTGAAAGAAAAACATTTTTGGTGAACAACCTCTTTAAGCTTCTTCACAGTGACCATATTCCTTTAAACAGTAACAGGACCTGCACACAGATGGTCATGTGACCATGTGTCATTGTACAGGTCCTGCTCAGATTTGTCAGAATTATCATGGCAGAAGACATATATACTCTTGCATATATTCTAATGGGAAATGTTGACAAAGGTTTTTAATGGTGAGTAGATATGAGTGAAGCAGACTTCTTTAAAGAAGTCTGCTGAAAATTATTGTATTGCCCCTCAAAAATTACACAAATCACCAATATACACTTATTACGGGAAATGCTTATAAAATGCTTTTTTTCCCTGCACTTAGTACTGCATCAAGGCTTCACTTCCTGGATGAAATGGTGATGTCACTTCCTGGATAAAATGGTGATGTCACGACCCGACTCCCAGAGCTGTGCGGGCTGTGGCTGCTGGAGAGGATGATGGCAGGGGGACACTGAGGGACACAGGGCACTGGAGGGACACTGAGCATCCCTCTGCCATCATCCTCTCCACCAGCCACAGCCCGCACAGCTCTGGGAGTCGGATCATGACATCACCATGTTATCCAGGAAGTGACATCACCATGTTATCCAGGAAGTGACATCACCATGTTATCCAGGAAGTAAAGCCTTGATGCAGTAGTAAGTGCAGGGAAAAAAAGCATTTTATAAGCATTTCCCGTAATAAGTGTATATTGGTGATTTGTATAACTTTTGGGGGGCAAAACAATACCTTACTAAAAATTTTCACCGGACTTCTCCTTTAAGGTTCGTACAAAGGTGAACCATCAGTTTTTGAATCTCGCTCTCTGCCCAATCCATGGAGAAGGTGGATACATCCCAAGGACTGCCTAAAAAACATGGATACAGCCTATGGTGCATCCTAAGCAGTCCTTAGGATGTATCCACCTTCTCCACAGAGCGGGCAAACAGCGGGATTCAAAAGTCGATGGTTCGGCTTCGTACATTCCCACTTCATTCATCTCTAATAGTGAGACAACCACTGTAACATGTATCACTGACGGTGCTGTCAAGAAAACATTCACTAATAGAAGGGATTCACTTCTCTTCTTCCTCAGCTCTACAACATGTTTCCAGATCTTATGGAATATGTGCCAGGTCCACATCAGAAAATGAAGAGATATTTTCAGGATATCTATGACATCTCAGCAGATATGATCAAGTACCATGAGAAGACACTTGATCCAGAAAATCCTCGAGATTATATAGACTGCTTCCTCATCAAAATAAAAGAGGTCAAAATCATGTTAAAATTATGATAATCTGTTCCTCAGTCTATTCTCAAATTTATGCCTGATTCAGAAAACGTATTGATACATAGCTTTTTACTGAATTTTCATATATTAGGGAGTCGCCAATCCTCATCTATCAGCCATAGTGAAGAACATAGTGGCTACATAGCGGGAGATTTGTCAAACATGGTGTAAAAGTGAAACTGGCTCAGTTGCCCCTAGCAACCAATCAGATTCCACCTTTCATTTTCCAAAGAGTCTGTGAGGAATAAAAGGTGGAATCTGATTGGTTGCTAGGGGCAACTGAGCCAGTTTCACTTTACACCATGTTTGATAAATCTCCCCCTGCTCCAAAGGCCTCAACATGTTCATGTATTACATAGGCAGCCCAGACAACCACCGTGCCAGGCAACAGAGATAAAGGAAGAGGTGATGCTGGTCAGGGCCGCCATCAGGATTTTCGGGGCCCCATACAGCCAAATTGTCTGCCCCCCCCCCCCCCCCCTAACGAAAACTATGGAACGTATCTTTGACTCAGGGCTGGCCTTTGGGGGGTGCGACCTGTGTGGTTGGCTAGCTGGGGCGGGGATGCACCGGCAAACAAACAGCACACTTAACATACAAATTGAAATTAGATGTGCTGTCTGCTGCTGCTGTGCAACTACAACACCCAGCATGCCTGGTCAGCTGCTGCTTTGCAACTATAACCCCCAGCATGCCTGGTCAGCCGCTACTGATATATATATATGGATGTAGTATACACATATATATATATGCTGGATATAGTATACACATACCATACAGCCTGGATATAATATACAGATAGCCATACAGTATCACCCCTCCAGACTCCATGTCCACAGAAATCAACACACACACACATCCTCTTTAATATGACCCACGGATAGAACGCCGCCATCACGGTGAAGCCGATGCCGTGGTACGTTTTTAGAACTGCGGCCCGGTTCCTGTGTACAGCGCCGTTCTATCCACGGGTACCGTGCAAGGTCTGAAGCACAGGAGGCGGGCCGGCTTGCCCCAGTGGGCGGAATCCCCCGCCCCCCCTATGACGCGGCTCCATTGATTATAATGGAGCCCCGTCATAGAGAGGAGGGAATTCCCTCCCACTGGGGCAAGCCGGCCCGCCTCCTGTGCTTCAGACACATTGTTACATTGGTCAGGCACAGCAGAGCCGAGTTGTCGGTTACATTGGTCAGGCACAGCAGAGCCGAGTTGTCGGTTACATTGGTCAGGCACAGCAGAGCCGAGTTGTCGGTTACATTGGTCAGGCACAGCAGAGCCGAGGTGTCGGTTACATTGGTCAGGCACAGCAGAGCCAAGTTGTCAGTACGGTAGGGACTGGTTCAGCAGTAGCAGATTTATATACTATCCCAGGATGGGGGCACACACTCTCTCTCTTTCTCTCTCACACACACACACACTCTCTCTCTCTCTCTTTTTCTCTCTCTCTCTCTCTCTCTCACACACTCACTCACTCTCACACACTCACTCACTCTCACACACTCACTCACTCTCACACACACACTCACTCACTCACTCTCTCACACACTCACTCACACACTCTCTCTCTCACACACTCACTCACACTCACTCTCACTCACTCACTCTCACACACTCACTCTCACACACTCACTCACTCTCACACACTCACTCTCTCTCTCACACATTCACTCACTCTCACACACTCACTCTCACACACTCACTCTCTCTCTCACACACTCACTCTCTCACACACTCACTCACTCTCACACACACACTCACACTCACTCTCTCACACACACTTACTCTATGCAGGGAAGCTCCAGGACCCATTCAGTCTTCAGTGCTCCTCACACAGCGGCTCCTCCCCTCCCCCTCATGTTCCGACCTTGCAGCAGAGACGACGGCAGCCAGAGAAGTTTGTGAGATGGAAGGAGGGAGGGAGGGGGAGGAGAGAGGAGAGGGGGAGGGAGGAGAGAGGAGAGGGGGTCGCATCTACCTGTCATCTGGGAGAGCACACCGGCCGGAAGTCACCAGCTCCGCACGAGCCTGGGAGCTGCTGAGGAGGGGGCCGGTCCATTGTGGAGGGAGGGGGGGATTCTGCAGCCCGGTCCACAGACAGTGCAGGGGGAGGAGGGCCTAATGATTTTAGTTAAGTAGAAGGGGCCCCTTGCATCTTCAGTAGCTGTCCCCTCTCCCTGCACTGTCTGTATAACAGGCTTCTCACAAAGTGAAGTGTGTGGGAGGCCCGAGCCCCATACACCTGTACTGCCAGTAATGCCCTGATGGCGGCCCTGATGCTGGTGCAACAGGTATTAGCAGAAAACACAGCACAGTTCAGTTTGGGTTAAACAGTCCGTAGCAGAAAGCAGAACCAGTAGGTGGGGATGGTCAGTAGAGATGATCGAACCTCTGGATTTTGCAGGTTCGATCGAACTAGAACATTCTCGAACCTACAGCATTTGATGATCGATGCCTTCCCGTTCTGTGGGGAAGGAGGGTACCGCCTGGAATTATGGGATACAACTAGGGATGGTCCGAACCTGCCGAGGCCCGCTCCGTGGAGTGGGCGGATACAGTGGGAGGAACGCCTGGAAAACTGGGCTACAGCCTATGGCTATGGCTGTATCCCAGTTTTCCAGGCGGTCCTCCCGCTGGATACGCCCGCTCCATGGAGCGGGCAGACAGCGGGAATCATTACCGAGGGTTCGGGTTCGTACGAACCAGAACCGAACTCGGTTCGGACCATCCCTAGATACAACCTATTACCTAGGCTGTATCCCAGAATTCCAGGTGTGCACTGAAAACTAGTGCAATCTAAATAGGGTGAGGCCCCTATGGGGCAGACAAGAAACTGCAGCCACAAAAGAGAATGTAAGAGAGAGAGAGAGGTCAAAGGGGAAACCCAAACCAGAAGGTGGGGAGGCGGAGCAGCAATCCCATCGGCGGTTACCAGGAGACAAGCTATACAAGTTACACATTTAATTTCTGCTCGTTCTATGCTTAGGAGGTCCTAATCAGTGATTGATAGCTATTTCTTTGTACATAGGCTTACAGGCAAGGTTGTCAATCAATAAGTTAGCTTGTCCACTGGACTCTCAAATCTGGAATGAGCAAAAATCTAAAGTTATACTAAATTCTTTTCCATTAAACTATACTCTCTGCTATACTAATCTGCTGATCTCTTCCTGCTCGATACCTGCTACCTACAGATTGGCCTGCATGTTCAACATGGAAGATTCATTTTCAAGCAGTATAACAGTTTTATATTCTTAGGAAGTGGATAACCCAGACACTCCCTTCTATGCCAAAAGTTTACCAAGAACCATTCAAAATCTGATTTTTGGTGGGACAGAGACTGTCAGTACTACTCTACGATATGGAATCCTTGTCCTTATGAAATATCCAGAGATAGCAGGTAAACCCAGAAAGTATATTCAGCCTGTATTATAATCAGTGGTGTAGCTACCAAAGAGGCAGGGTAGGCAGTTGCTATGGGGTTCGTGTAGCAGGGGGGCCCGGGGAGAAGGTAAGACATGTGTCCTTCTGCTTAATCCCTTATATACTGCAGTGTGTAAGTGAACCAATGTTTACTTACATGCGGCAACACAAAAAAAGGGTTGACAAGCAGAAGACAGAGATCTCTTCTTCACTGCAGTGATAACCCCTGACCTCTGTTCTCCAGCTGCACAAGCTCCGTGCAGAGGTCAGGGGTTATCAGTGCACCAGCAGTAAAGCAGATATCACCTTGTCTTCTGAACTTAAGGTCACTTACACACTACAGTACATAAGAGGTTACACTAAAAAGGTTAAGCAGAAGGTAGTCTGCTCCTGCACCTATGTATTTAACAATAAGGGCTCCTAATGGGCCCTTATAGGTACAAACAGTGGATTGTCATAGCAAGCAGCCATTGGCTCTCTGCTCTGCCAGTAACTCTTGTGGCTGCAGCCAGGATTCTGCCTCTGGCCACAAGAGATTTTATTTTTTGGCCACATCACAGAGAATATATACAGTGCTTTGTGTTGTGCGTAGGGGAGGGGAGCCCCTTAAAATTCTTTGCTATGGGGCCCCGTGAATCCTAGCTGCGCCCCTAATTATAATATATACACTATACAGATAACATATTACATGTTAGAATGACAATGGTAGAAGGCAAAGAATGGCTTTCATTATAACTAGACTTGTGTAGCATTCTGTTTACCGCCCTTGTTCAACCCTGCAATTCCTGACACAGCCATTGGTGGCAGCAGAGGGACTATGTTACCCCTTACTGCTGCCATTGTAAAAAGGTTAAAAAAAAAATAGTTATATTAAAAAGTTGTATAACTTTATTTAAAAAAAAAAACAATAATCTTTATTCGTAAGCATACCCCTTCAAGAAATTATTCAGCACAAAGACATTATTATCATTACACATTTTGTTGTTTTATGAAAGACATGACTTCAACTTGCCATTACATAATCTTTTTTCTTTTTCTTTGCCCCATTCCAGAGAGGATTCATGAGGAAATTGACAGAGTCATAGGACGAGAGGAAACTCCATCTATAGTGCACAGGAGTAAGATGCCCTACACAGAGGCAACTATCTTTGAGTTCATGAGATTCTGTGATGTCATACCGGTCAGTCTTCCTCGCTGCACAGCAAAAGATACACACTTCAGAGGATTCTCCATACCAAAGGTTTGCAACAATGAAACTAGTAAAAATGACTATTGTTTATTGAATATGATGTCTGCCGCATGTAGACAATCGAGGGACAGTAGAATTACTATAGATTTCCTAAAGCAATAATTATTTCATTCATTCATCTCCCATTAAAGGGATAAGGCCCCGTTCACATGTAGTATAACTGGCGGAATTCTGGCATGGAGGTTGGCGGAAAGTTCTCCCCCGCGGAGTCCACCAGCCTCCGTTCCATAATGGCATTTTATGGGAGGCTCGCACACCTCCTCTCTCTGTAAGGAGCGTGAGCCTCCCATAGACTACCACTATGACCATGAACCATAAATTCTGCCAGTTTTACTCCGTGTGAACAGAGTCTAATATGGTGTCGGACAATAACAAGTATTTATTAGAGATGAGCGAACCGGGTTCGGTTTCGAGTCCATCTGAACCCGAACGTTCGGCATTTGATTAGCTGGGGCTGCTGAAGTTGGATAAAGCTCTAAGGTTGTCTGGAAAACATGGATACAGCCAATGACTATATCCATGTTTTCCACATAGCCTTAGGGCTTTATCCAACTTCAGCAGCCACCGCTAATCAAATGGCCAAAGTTCGGGTTCGGATGGACTCAAGCATGCTTGAGGTTCGCTCATCTCTAGTATTTATTGAATCATGAATTGATTTCTGTAAACTGGAAACAAGGAAACTAATATCTAAAAAAAATCTTAACCCGATAACAGGAAAATTGTGAGGTTTCATGGGGCTCCATAGCAAAAAATTGTATGGGCCTCCATACTCACCTGTCCTAGGGCAGTGTACTGGTGTGTTCTGTCACTTGTGCGCATGGTAGCTGGGAGAACGATCGCCAGGGGACTGCGCAGGGCCAGGTCAGTATATGTATGGGGGGCTCTTATGACTGGAGATGCAATGCTGCCTCTGGCTATAAGAGAGACTGGCAGGGCAGGAAGCCAATGTCAGTAAGAACGCTGAAGTATTCTACTGTGAGCATTAATCACGAATGCTCACAGTTAAAGGGCCATGGTCCCTCTTCGTTTACGGGCCCTGTAGCAGTGGCGTAGTCTACCATTATTGTAGCTACACCACTGCCCAACAATTGCAATTCCCTATTATATTCTATAATTACCTTGTGAATGTTTCTTACAGGGCACATATGTCACCCCACTCCTGACCTCCGTTCATTATGATCCTGAATATTACTCTGAACCAAATAAATTCAACCCCAACAATTTTTTGGATGAGAAAGGTCTTTTTAAGAAGAATGATGCACACATGCCCTTTGCAGCTGGTAAGGAGACCTTGTTCGCTGTCTGTACATCTTCACCTCTGTCTATTGTTTTATTTGTTATTTAACCCAAAAGTCATTAGAAATTCTGTTAAATAGTTTTAAATTCTTGAATACACAAAAAGAAGCTTCGGGATCTAGTAATAGTGAAAGTATATCAAACACTAATAATATAGGGGGTATTGTAGTGAACAAATTCCCCCTAGGTGTCACCAAATCCCTAATAAGAACAGCCCATTAAAACAATAGGTACACAGAAAGGAGGACATATGGGTATAGTTCAAACAATAAAAATAGTCTTTTTATTCGCATACATAAAAATTTAAGATGCACATTTACAAGAAGATTATATAAAAACACTTACTAGTAGTTAAAAAAGTGATCATTATTAAAAATAGAAAATAATATACAACCAAACAAAATGGGATTCAATTCATTGCTACACCATAAATCACTGTAAACAGTCTTTCACCATATGTAAAGTGCGATAGTGCGCTAAACTATTTATAAACAGAAGTCAGAACCAGCACTCACCCATCTTGTTACAATGACCCAGATCGTCCCTACGTACGTTTTGCCAAAGGAGGCTTTTTCCTTGAAAAAACCTTATTTGGCGAAACATACGTAGGGACTATCTGGGCCAGCACTCTATAAATTGAATCCCATTTCGTTCAGCTGTATAGTAATTTTTATTTTTAATAGTGATTAGAGATGAGTGAATACCATTTGATCAAGTAGGTATTCGATCGAATATTGCGGTATTCGAAAGATTTGAATACAATTGAGTAGTGTGTGGAATACGCGGCAAACATTCAAAAGCCCTCCCATCGCACTTGAGGCTTGACCCTGGGAGTACGCACGCAGCGCGAAAATGGCGTATACCCTCATTGGATGGCTGAACCACATGACCTTGAATCTTAAATACAAGCCTCCCACCTCTCGACCGCAGATGCCCTTTCAACCTAGTCAGAGAGAGTTCCTCGAGCAGGGAGAAATAGGTGTTAATAGCGTTTTGGGTTTAATAACCCAAAAGTCCTTTTCAGGGCTAATATCCAGCGAAAAAGTAATCTCTGCATCCAAAGCACTTCTCAGTGCTAAGAAATAGATCGCAGCAGCAGGTGTATTAATTCCAGTACCCTGTGAGTACAATTGACTTAAAGTGTCCCTGCTTTAGCCCACTAAGGGCACGTTAACGTTATACCTATTGTGCCAGACTGCCAGTTACCCAGTAAAAGGCACGTGATACCTAGTGTTCCGTTAACCAGTAAAAGGCCCGTGATACCCACTAGTGTGCCAGTTGTCCAGTAAAAGGCACGTGATACCTAGTATGCCAGTTACCCAGTAAAAGGCATGTGATACCCAGTGTGCCAGTTAAACAGTTAAAGACACGTGATACCTAGTGTGCCAGTTACCTAGTAAAAGGCACGTGATACCCACTAGTGTGCCAGTTACCTAGTAAAAGGCACGTGATACCTAGTGGGACGATCTCCTGGCTACCCTCAAAGTACGCTCATGATAAACGCTGACCCGATTTGCGTGCAATCCATTCTGCCACCGGAGGTTCGGGTATCCATGGATACAACCATTCTGGGTCGGTTTCATGCACAAGCCCGATTGGATCAGAATGGGCAGAATTAATTGTAGCAGAATGGATTGCACAACAATTTTTTGGTATGACAAATCAACAAATGGTGGACAATTTGGGAAGCCATTGGACCAAGGGAAGTCTAGAGTCCTGAGAACCCCCCCTAACTGTCCTCATTATAATCCATGTATATAAGAAGTGGAGATATCCTCTCGAAACAAGTTGTCTACAATAAAGTTCTTTCAACTGACTGGATCGCTGTGTAGCGCTTCCTTAAGAGGATATACAGTATCCACTTGATATATGCAAGCTTTTGACATCCCTTGCTGGATGGTATCAGAAAGCAGCCACCATGGCAGCAGTCCATCTTTGGAAATCTGCATCTATTTTTTCACCTCTCACTTTTCACCCTATAGACGCGTGTCTTCCTTCTCTTTTCTCAGTATAGTCAAACACTGGTTGTATGTATGGTTCCAGGGGAATATTTTACCATCTGTCTCTCTCTCTCCATCCAGGAAAACGAATCTGCCCTGGAGAGAGTCTGGCCCGAATGGAGCTCTTTATCTTCTTCACGTCCTTGATGCAAAAGTTTACCTTCATCCCCATGGTTTCAAAAGATGAATTAGATATCAGGCCGGTAGGGACCGGGCTTGGGAGTATTCCTCCAACATACAAGTGCTTCTTTGTACCTCGCTAGCTAAAAATAATGTCCGCATGTTATGTCATATAATTTTCTCATGAAGAAATAAGGATTATAATTTGTCAAAGTAGGAAAAAACTCTGATGTTTAAAATTCTGTTGAAAGATTTATCCTAATGTTTGACACTTCCATAATGAATGGAACACCAAAGAATGTAGCAGGTTCCATGGCCTACAGGCTTAGTTACACATCCAAAGTGTACCGATCATCAGATTTGTATTGTTTAGTATATGAAACTTTGTAATCCATCTGGTGTAAAGATAGGGCAGGAGGGAGATGAAGCTGCAGTATCTCCCTCAGCCATTGTGTGCATTAGACTGGATGTTGAAAGGGGGGGGGGGGAGAGATCTAACTGGTCAGCGCATATAGAACAACTGTGACTTCAAAACTGGAAGCGGTTATGTACTCAGCAAAGATTTTAAAAAGTAAATAAACAGGAATAAAGGAAAAGGAAAAAAAAAAGAAAAGGTGCAAAAGCAGCTCTACCCCCTTCCAGTTCTACCTTTGATTATATTCACTCTGTTATAGTGAGGTATAGTACATGTAAATTTGCAAATGGTGGTTTTGGGATCAGTTGTAATATGACTGAAATATTTTTTTAAGAAAATATACTTATCACTGATCACTGAATAGTCGCGCATGTAATAGTAGCATGTCCAGAAATAAAGGTGATTTTGTTTAAGTGTGTGGCCTTTTTTCTAAAAATAAAAAATAGTTTCAACACTGAAGAATTATAACAGATGAGAACAAAAATGTCTTAGAGTTTAACTAAATAAATTGTGAGATATACAAATTTTACTATTTGGTAGATTTTGCAGTGTCCTTGTACCTAAGTCCAAGCTACTAAGTATAAATCACAGCTCAGCTTTTATTTACTAGCACTCAATAAGGCCATGTTCGCACAGAGTAAAACAGCGGCCGTTCTGTGACCGGGTCACAAAACAGCCGGCGTTTGTGAAGATCATCAAGCCAGCATGATCTTCCTTTGTGCTGAATTGAGATGCGTGCGCATCCACGTGCGCCCACATCCTAATACACCATAGCAGACAATGGAGCGTGCGGCTGAATAGCGGCCGCACAAAATTGACATGTCAGTTTTTATTGTGGCCGCTAGGGATCCCGGCTGGGATTCACTCAGCCTGCAGTGCATGTAAGTTTTAAATTAATCAAGGCCATTGTTGCGAATCGGCAACAGTAGTTGTGATTAATTCAAAACTTAGGTTGTGTGAACATGGCCTAAGTCTGTATCTGAGTATTGTGTGTATAACCTTTCATTTGTGCATACACTGAGGTATTAAGAATGTGCAAGGGGCAGTGGCAGATCATAATATGGGCAGTTTGGGCAGCCGCCCGGGGCCTGAGGCTCCGGGGGGCCCATGCCACCGCCGCCGCCGCCCACATTATAATCCGCCACTGAGTCTCTCTGTCCCCCGGCTGATGTGCGGCTGCCGGGGGTGTCCCGTCCTATCCCCGGCAGCGCGCACATCAGAGAGCTCCCCGTGCGCCTGTGGCTGTTACTTCCGGCGCACGGGGAGCTCTCTGATGCGCGCGCTGCCGGGGTTAGGACGGGACACCCCCCGCAGCCGCACATCAGCTGGAGGCTGCAGAAGAGGCCCGACAGGGGAACGGACGGCAGGTGAGTTGTGTTCTGTTTTTTTTTTTTGTGTTATCTGCTGTGCACAGGGGGAGGAGCAAGAGGGGGACCATCTTTAAGGGGGGGGCAGAGGGGACCATCTATAAGGGGGGGCAGAGGGGGACCATCTATAAGGGGGGGCAGAGGGGGAACATCTATAAGGGGGGCAGAGGGGGACCATCTATAAAAGGGGGTAGAGGGGGACCATCTATAAGGGGGGGGGGGCAGAGGGGGGCCATCTATAAGGGGAGGCAGAGGGGGACCATCTATAAGGGGGGGTGAGGGGGACCATCTATAAGGGGGGGAAGAGGTGGACCATCTATAAGGGGGGGAAGAGGGGGACCATCTATAAGGGGGGGGCAGAGGGGGACCATCTATAAGGGGGGGCAGAGAGGGAACATCTATAAGGGGGGGCAGAGGGGGAACATCTATAAGGGGGGCAGAGGGGGAACATCTATAAGGGGGGGGGCAGTGGGGGACAATCTATAAGGGATGGGCAAGAGGGAGACCATCTATAAGGGGGGGCAGAGGGGGACCATCTATAAGAGGGGGCAGAGGGGGACCATCTATAAGGGGGGGCAGAGAGGAACCATCTATAAGGGGGGGCAGAGGGGGACCATCTATAAGGGGGGCAGAGGGGGACCATCTATAAGGGGGGTGAGGGGGACCATCTATAAGGGGGGGCAGAGGGGGACCATCTATAAGGGGGGGGTAAGGGGGACCATCTATAAGGGAGGGGGGAGAGGGGGACCATCTATAAGGGGGGGCAGAGGGGGACCATCTATAAGGGGGGGCAGAGAGGAACCATCTATAAGGGGGGGCAGAGGGGGACCATCTATAAGGGGGAGCAGAGAGGGACCATCTATAAGGGGGGGTGAGGGGGACCATCTATAAGGGGGGCAGAGGGGGACCATCTATAAGGGGGGTAAGGGGGACCATCTATAAGGGAGGGGGGAGAGGGAGACCATCTATAAGAGGGGGAGAGGGAGACCATCTATAAGGGGGGGGGGGGGAGAGGGGGACCATCTCCTATAGGATTACCACCCTCCTCTCCTGACATCCTCTGTGCTGCTGTGACCTCCCCTATAAGATCAGCACCCTCCTCTCCTGACATTCTCTGTGCTGCTGTGACCTCCCCTATAAGATCAGCACCCTCCTCTCCTGACATCCTCTGTGCTACTGTGACCTCCCCTATAGATCAGCACCCTCCTCTCCTGACATCCTCTGTGCTGCTGTGACCTCCCCTATATATCAGCACCCTCCTCTCCTGACATCCTCTGTGCTGGTGGGACCTCTCCTATAGGATTAGCACCCTCCTCTTCTGACATCCTCTGTGCTGCTGTGACCTCCCCTATAAGATCAGCAACCTCCTTTCCTGACATCCTCTGTGCTGCTGGGACGGTGTGACCTCCCCTATAAGATCAGCACCCTCCTTTCCTGATATCCTCTGTGCTGATGGGATGCTGTGACCTCCCCTATAAGATCAGCACCCTCCTTTCCTGACATCCTCTGTGCTGCTGGGACCTCTCCTATAGGATTAGCACCCTCCTCTCCTGACATCCTCTGTGCTGCTGTGACCTCCCCTATAAGATCAGCAACCTCCTTTCCGGACATCCTCTGTGCTGCTGGGACCTCTTCTATAGGATTAGCACCCTCCTCTCCTGACATTCTCTGTGCTGCTGTGACCTCCGCTATAAGATCAGCAACCTCCTTTCCTGACATCCTCTGTGCTGCTGGGACGCTGTGACCTCCCCTATAAGATCAGCACCCTCCTTTCCTGACATCCTCTGTGCTGCTGGGACGCTGTGACCTCCCCTATAAGATCAGCACCCTCCTTTCCTGACATGTTCTGTGCTGCTGTGACCTCCCCTATAAGATCAGCCCCCTCCTCTCCTGACATCCTCTGTGCAGCAAGGGACCAAACATTATGTTTATTGGGGCGAGCATGGGGGGGGGCAGTAGTGGATTATAATGTGGGCGCATTGACCTGGGGGGGGGGCGGATGGGGGGCCCAGGTGCGGCGGACAGCCCGGGGCCCAGGGTACATTTAATCCACCACTGGCAAGGGGTAAAACAGTGAAGCAACAAGCCTGCTGCAAGCAAGTAAACTAAAGGGGCCATTTACTTTCCATAACCCAGTTATCTCTCCCATCCTCCCTATGTACAGGAATGTTCTGCACTGCCGAGTGCTACTGTGTTCTCTATGGGGTCAGGAGGGGTAAGTCGCAGCCAGACTGTTTTTTTCTCTACTGAGAATAAAGGTGCTGAACAGAGATTTTTTTCATCATATAAAACAGCATTCCTTGCTCATTGAGAATTTTGACAATTCTATACATAGTATTGCTGGTTCAATAATGTATAACCTGTGTTATACACTAAAAACTAATAACCCTATGTCACTACCACATAATTTTGTGCCTTGTGCCATGGGGGCTACATGATGCCCTAAATTAAAACAAAAATGTCATGGAGCATATAAAAATATAAAATTGTACTTTCCAATAAATTTAGAGGTAGTAAACAGCGCAAATGTCCATCCTTAAGTCGACACAATGAAAAGAGAGAGCAAAGTATTTAATGTTTGTGAACATTCGGTTACAATATCATATGGGGAAAAAGTGGGAAAAATAGTACAATTCCAATACTAACAGGATGCCCCTACAGTATACAACTTATAGCATAGCAAAATAATATAACATAATGACAACTTGGCATCTATTGGTCAGAGACCTTGGTCCTCATTCTTTAAAACATGAAATTGGTAAAAAAAAAGAATGCAATATTGCAACTTTTGGGGGTTCCTGTGTCTACATAATGCACTATACGGTAAAAGCGACATGATACCATTATTCTATAGGTCAGTCCGAACATAACCATAGGCAGGTTTACACAGATTCTCAATTTTTTTTTTTATGAAATCCTTTTTTTTTTTGCTATTAATCTAATCATAAATATTAAAGTCAGTCTGTCTGTCTGTCTATCTGTCCTCTATAGACTTCCAAACGCCTGAACCATTTGACCCTATATTTGGCACACAGATACATTGGGTGCCCGGGAAGGTTAGAGCGAAGGTCCCGTCCTTTCCAGATTTACAGGAGAGGAGGGGGAAGAGCTCCCCATAGAGATGAATGGGAAAATCTCCACACTGCACACACAGGTGATATAATTAGCACTACAGCTGTCCAGCAGAATTGGCAGTTGGAAGCCTCAGCAACCAATAGGATTACTACTTCCATTTTCCCAGGGATCTGAAATCTGATTAGTTGCTAGGGCCAGCTGCCTCACAACAGATCCACAGAAATAAATACAGAAATCCGGGTCGGATTTTCCAAAAAGTCTGAGTCCGATCGGATTCGGATTTTTTGGAAGTCCGCTCCGAATTTTTTTTTTCTTGCTTTCTAAAATTGCGCCCCCCATTTTAGAAAGTAGGAAATGTTCCGGGCGGGAAAAGCAATTTCCCATGATGCCCGGAACACATCCAATCAGCAGGGATGTTGCACTAGCCCACCCCCTGTGTGACGTCGGTATAGCTTTAAGTGCTATACAGATATCCAAGTACTTTAGTGGCACCCTTGTGAGAGTGTATATGACATACGTGTTTTCCTGAGACACAAATATTGACTACTGTTGCTGATGCCTGGCCTCCATGTTGGCTACTGCTGCTCCTGCCTGGCCTCCATGTTGGCTACTGCTGCTCCTGCCTGGCCTCCATGTTGACTACTGTTGCTGATGCCTGGCCTCCATGTTGACTACTGTTGTTCCTGGACTGGCCTCAAATGACTATTGCTGGACCTCAACTGGCCTCCAATTACTACTGCTGCTGCTTCACTGCATTTGTGACCTTTTTCCTGCATACACCCTGTAATGGTGAGTTTCCTGCATAGACCCTGTAATGGTGGGTTTCCTGCATAGACCCTGTAATGGTGGGTTTCCTGCATAGACCCTGTAATGGTGAGTTTCCTGCATAGACCCTGTAATGGTGAGTTTCCTGCATAGACCCTGTAATGGTGGGTTTCCTGCATAGACCCTGTAATGGTGAATATTAAAGTCTAAAAAAAAATAGACTTTGAGATATTGAAAAGATAATGATGTTACTGACATGTAGAGCCCTAAATTCAACCAAATACACTACCCCCGTATCATATAGATGCTTTAAACTATGAAATACGAAGAAAAAAATCCAGAAGTCCGGTCGGAACAAACTTTTGAAAAGTTCGCTCATCTCTATGCAGCGGATCCACATCCTCAACCGTTACAACCATTTCTTTGCTACATCCCAGCAAACATGGCACAAATACTTATAATAAAATGGCTCCCACTATCTAATTTCATGTAACACCTTTTACCTCATACATACAGAATGCTAAATTATGAGAAAATTATTGTATAATAGCTAAAATGCTGTGCTCCAAATTGCTCCCTGCACTTTTGAATATTTTCCCAAAGACATTGGGGGAGATATATCAAACTGGTGTAAAGTGGAATTGGCTCAGTTGCCCCTAGCAACCAATGAGAATCCACCTTTCATTTTCCTAAGAATCTGTGAGGAAAGAAAAGTGGAATCTGATTGGTTGCTAGGGGCAACTGAGCCAATATTACTTTGCACCAGTTCAATAAATCTCCCCATTACCTCTCATATAAATATTATGGTACGCTATTCTTCAGATCACAGACGCGGTAAGAAACATGTCTCAAAGCTGGGGGGAATATGTCCAAGCCCGTCTCCTACAGGAGTGACTGAGATCTTCTCGGGGGGCACCGGTGACTTGATTGTGAGGTTCTGCAACAACGTGGTAATAAAAATAAAGATCTCCACAACTGCCAAGTTCTTACCCGGGCATATTCTCCTACCTGAAAAACATGACAGTGAATGTATAAAATTCATAACGAATCTCAGTTTGTGAATTTCGTATATGTACTGGCATGTCCTGGTGCCATTGAGAGTGTATGAACTGGAAACCAGGCCCAATCCATACCACCTGTCTTGGCATGGAGTGATTAACATGCTATTAACTGTTTAAACAGTGTAAATTATTGGTGGTGATGGTATAGAGGGACAGATTGGCTCCCTGCGAAATGGCTGCTATGACTGATGAAGTGCTGATCTAAGGGATGGATCAATGTAATACTTTAGTATTATATTGATTCCTATGAGCAATCAAGCAGTTCCCAATAGTCCTAAAGAGCAAGTCTAGAGTAGCATTCAGTAGTGCATTTCACTCCCATGCTCGATGGGATCTCCGACCAGTGGCTACATTATCCACTATGAGGCCACTGAAGGAGATGATTACCAGCTCTTTCTCCTGATCGATGGGGGCCGCAGTATTGAGACCCTGACTGATCAAAACTTACGTGTTACAAACCAAAAGAAAGTGGGGTCCAACAGCACCATGGATAATAGTGTGGGGGTTGATATGGCTGCACACTAGCAGCCATAGTGTTACCAGCAATGCCAAATGTTAGTATGTCAATGTGAAAGTGTAGGTAGTGCTCCTGTAGAACTAAAAAAATTCACCCAATTTAGCATTTAGATTGATTTGATTCTCACCTGCAGAAAAAGGCAACAGGGCCTCTTTCTTTATATGTTTCCCATTTTCATCCAAAAAGTTTTTGGGGTCAAAATTCTCAGGATTACTGAACTGTGTCTTGTCATTGTGCACGCCGGTGAGTAATGGGATGAAAGCTGTTCCCTGTGGTTAGGGAAATAATCAATGCAATGAGTAGATTTTTTTTTTTACAATATGTTTTCTATTTAACTTAAAGTGTCACTGTCGTTATAACTTTCAAAATCTAAATCAACAGTAGATTCACATTTATTTTTTATTTTTTTTTTAGTTAGCATGAAGAACACAGCACTGCCTGTTTTCTGACCCTTTTGTTTCTCAGAGTCAGAAAACAAGAAGTCCTGTGTATCCCAGACCATCTGAGCACTCACAGAGAAGGCAGTCATGTGATTGACGAAAACATTGAGCCGTGACACCTTAGTCTGTTTTTTTCAACCAACACAAGTCTAAAAATCTGCCTTCAGGGAGACTGGACCTGGATTTCTGGTAAGTTCAGCTTTGTTTTGCAGCATAATAACAACAAAAATAATGAATGTATATTGCAAACTTGCTTTATTTCACATCTACTGTTGATTTAGTTATAACGACAGGTACACTTTAAATTGATGCTTACCGTCTTGAATGTATAATTACGAATCTGAGTATCTGCGTTTAATTCATGGGGAAGCGACAGGGGTGTCATATCAGCCTATAGCTGGATCTCAGATATGAAAGCTTCTGTGTAAGGCATGTTGTGTCTGTCCTCATAATTTGGTGGACGTCGGCCAATTACATTGTCTATTTCGCTGTAGACCTTCTCTGAGAAAAGGAAAATAAAATGTATATATCATTGCACATGCTTTTACATATCTGTCCGAATGTATTTACTTACCTGCTACACTCGGGTGTTTCATGAGTAGTAGTAATGTATATCTCAAAGTGGGGCTCACAGTTTCCGTTCCACCAAAGAACAAGTCTAAAGCGCACATCACTAAAGTATTGGGATTGTAGAATGTTCCTTCATTCTTCTTTTCCTGTGTTTGAAGACATGATGCAGATGATTGAATGTACTGTATAGTTGAACCTTCCTAAATATTCTACATGAATACTTTGTTGGGTCAATTTTTTAAAAAGATTTTCTCTGACAATGAAACCTATTGTCAACGGTCTAAAAAAGAATATATACTGGTAAATAAAGTAATTTTACTACCTTTTTGGGGTCTTTAATGCCAACATGGCCTTTATTAAGAACAGCCGGGGTGGGGGGGTGGGGGGAGGGGGTGATAACATGCAACCTGCATCTCCGCTCCGTGACTACTTGCCTAGTGGAGATTAAACATCATTAATTTAAAAATGGTGCCTAGCAGCAGATTACCAGCATCCAAACACATTGAGGGACTTAGGAAGGGTTTATGTAGCGAAAGCGACCTCACCAATTTCCTTTAAGGAGTCATTACTTCTTCTGATGCCCAGCTTGCACCCTCCCCAGTACATTGTGGACTGTTTAAAAAAGACTAATTATCTGTCAGTGTTGCTGTCATAGTACTTAAAGGGGTATTCCCCCCAAAATTATTTTTGCATTAATACGCTGCCCACCCGTAGCTTTCCATCTTTCCAATATACAGTTATTATGGATTCTGCACAGTTTTGCGGTTATCCAGCTGCATTCACCTCCACGGATTGCAGAGAATCATCAGACCTAAGTCCAACCCGACACGCTCCCTGCTCCTGGCCCCCACCCTCCCTGTCGGCATCACGTATCCTCAGTCCCAGCACAGTGAAGTGACTGAGAACACTGATGGGGTGGCTGCTGTTACAGAGGGAGACAGTGATCAGCGCAGCTGTGACTGCATCCCTCTCTAACAGCAGCCACCTGGTCACCGCCAGCCCAGAGCTCACCCCCCATGTCCAGAGCCTCCCAGCACCCTCCAGCACTCACCCGCAGCACACAGCCCCCCGCCCCACAACCGACCGCCCCCCCATCACCCATGGCATCCCGCAGCTCACCCGCAGCATAGCCTCCGCACTCACCAGCGGCAAGCTCCGCCCCCGCAATCGCCCGCGGCAAGCTCCGCCCCCCGCAATCGCCGCGTCACCGCCAACTCAGCTCTGCTACACCGTCACCGCCAACTCAGCTCTGCTACACCGTCCCCCCAACTCAGCTCTGCTCCACCGTCACCGCCAACTCAGCTCTGCTCCACCGTCACTGCTAACTCAGCTCTGCTACACTGTCACCGGCAACTCAGCTCTGCTATACCGTCACCGCCAACTCAGCTCTGCTACACCGCCCCCCCAACTCAGCTCTGCTCCACCGTCACCGCCAACTCAGCTCTGCTCCACCGTCACTGCCAACTCAGCTCTGCTACACCGTCACCGGCAACTCAGCTCTGCTATATCGTCACCGCCAACTCAGCTCTGCTACGCCGTCCCCACAACTCAGCTTTGCTATGCCGTCACCGCCAACTCGGCTCTGCTACACCGTCACCGCCAACTCGGCTCTGCTACACAGTCATCCCCAACTCGGCTTTGCTACACCGTCACCGCCAACTCGGCTCTGCTACACCGTCATCCCCAACTCGGCTCTGCTACACCGTCACCGCCAACTCAGCTCTGCTACACCGTCCCCCCAACTCAGCTCTGCTACACCGTCCCCCCAATTCAGCTTTGCTACGCCATCACCGCCAACTCAGCTCTGCTACACTGTCATCTCCAACTCAGCTCTGCTACAACGTCACTTCCAACTCAGCTTTGCTACACCGACACCGCCATCTCAGCTCTGCTACACTGTCATCATCTCCTTCATTGTCTCAGCTCTGCTACTTCACCATCATCAGGCAGAAGCATTGCATGATGGGAAATGTAGTTTCCTATCTTGGATATAGATCAGCTTTTAGAAAAACTTGTAACTCAGGAACGGCAGCAGCTAGAAAGATGGGAGATGTCTCAAAATACTCACGGGGACTTGGTGAGTAAGACCAGCTAGGTTTGGGAGCATTTTATTTTTTTAGCTCTTGGGGGGAACACCCCTTTAACTAATGCTGTATTAGCATTCAGCAACCTGTAAGACACTGTAGATACAGTAGTTCTAGGTAACCACTTTTGTGGGCATTTGGGAAATCTCTTTATTTGAATTGAAAACGTAATTGACATCGTAGAATCCGAAACAAAATACATTTCAAAAGATTTGCTCATTGGTAGTCATTTTATTTTATTTTATTTTTTACCTTCTCCATTTTGATCAGAAAACAGTCTATAAAATCCTTTGGATTATTACTGTCCAAAGTCTTCATGTTATTCTCCATCTTTTTCTTGATGAAGTCTTCCATGAAAGCAAAGTTTGTCATCATTTTACGGTGAGGTCCTGGTAAGTGTCTTATGACATTTGGAAAAATTCAGTGGAAATGAACTAAGAGACATCTTGTACTACAACTAACCACAAAGATATAATTTAGGACTCCCCCCCAAAAAAGTCTGCATAAACCTCAATGTTTAAAGGAGAAGTCCGTCCGAGAGTTAAAAAAAATCATGATGGGGGGGGGGGGATAAAAAAACAAGTTATAGTCACTTCTTCTGGACCCCGCTGGCTGCTTTCTGAGCTCCCCAGCAGCTATATCACAACACGGGTGACGGATGCCCTACTCAGCCAGTCAGTGTCTAGGGCGGGACACCGCTGCAGTCACTGATTGGCTGAGCGGGCTAAATCCCACCAGTCTGTGATGTGGAAGCGAGTCATGACATACCTGGAACCGGGAAGAAGATGACAGCCAGTGGGGTCCGGGAACTCTGTGATGCGGCACAGTGCGGGCCCTGGGAGCAGTAAGCATAGTGTCTTTTTTATTTTCACCTCACTCCCTGTCCGTAATGATTTTTTACTTCCCGGACAGACTTCTTCTTTAAAGCGATACTGTACCTACCAATTCCTTCCCCCAAACCGATGGTACTGTCCGTTTGATGACAGTCCTTCCCGGTTGTGTCTTTCAAAATGCACCTGGTGCTTGTTTAGGTAAAAGATTATATTTTAACATGCAGTAGGTGAGTCAATGAGGCGTGGCCTAAAACTTCTATGTCCTAGGTCACACCTCATTGACTCAGATTAAAAGATTTTTTTTTTACCCTAACCAAGGCCCCAGGTGTGAATTTTAAAAGACACAACCGGTAAGGATCTGCTGGCATCAAACAGATGGCACCAGCAGTCCAAGCAAGTGCATTGGTGGATACAGTGTCGCTGTAAGACTTTGAGCCAAAGGAGTTGTCGGCTTTAGCTGCTACCCAACGCTGAAAGTTTCTCACTCCTTTCCATTCTGAGACATGAAGGAATGGGTATAAATCCTGATCATCATGTTTAATAGCTGCTCTGCTCAGCCAACCACTAGCAAGGTTGTCACTTCTGTGGCCTACATATTAATTCCTCAGATCAGTTAAAACCACTGGATATAGAGGATCATGTGACTGCTATTTAAAAAGTACCTGTCACAATGGGTCCCTACCAGATCCGTGGTGAGTTCCTCTGTTATGATATATAACAAGATGTGTATAGCGTACGAGAAATACCTTGTATTGCAGCTCTTCAATGCTTGCTCCCCGTAGTCGCAAGAACATATACTCACAAGAGTGCAGGCTTTGCTTGTGAATTTTACTGTTTAATTCGGTTTCTCGTACAGGACATGATAAGGTGCTCTCAGGCTGATACATGCTCTCCTCTCAGTCCTTTCCTCTCAGTCCAAACCATCCAACTTCACGCCGTACGATTCCAGACGCATTTCGCACGCCGCCATACATGTGCGGCTGAAACTACGGGCGTGGGAAAAATCGACATGCGGCCGGATGCGTACAAACTGCGAACATACGCCCGTAGTACAGTTATGCTTGTTTCTGAAACCGGTCATTTACTTGGAAATCTTCGCCCAGCCCAATAAAACACACAGAACCTTTTGGATCAAAAAATCAGGTTCAATTTGGCTGAAATAAGTACTTTGTACTGAGTTGGAACATTTCCGTTCTCAAACAATGGTCTTTTTCATTTTTCACGACGCTGTATAAGATTTGGTCGTAAGTTCCTACGTAGTGTGCATCGTGCGGCCGTATATCGTATACTTTCAAGCGAGCGCATCAACCTCAAAACTACGTGCGTATATTCGCGGTTCACACTACGGCCGGAAATATACGTAGTGTGAACATAGCCTTAATCTTCATGGATACGGAAATGTAATGAGACCATAATGCGTGCGAACCTATTGGGTTATGGCCTATTTATGGAGTGACCTTCCATATTAACAGAGGAACTGGCCACTTATCCAGCAGCATCCCATTGTGATAGGAACACTTTAACAGCTGCACAGTTGATAGGATGGAAAACTCTGGAAATTCTTCCTTATCCCTAAGAAAATGATACGTGAGTTTCTGACAGTGGCATAAGCCCATGATTTTTCGGCTACCAAATGCAAGTGGGGTCAATGACATGGTATGGCGAACCCTAACCATCTTCCTATATTCAGCTGGGTTCACACTGCGTTTGGAAATAGTTTTTTAGGTTTTTTTCCCTTTCAAAAAATGGATAAAAAATAATGTATTTGTGTGCATCAGTTTTGATCCGTTTTTCTATTGACCTCCAGTTTAAAAAAAAAAAAGACGAATAAAAATGGATAAGTTTTTTTTTTTTAACAGACACAAAAAAATTAGGTTGACTACGTTTTTGTGTCTGTTAAAGAAAAAAAAGATGTGTTTTGATTGGTATCTTTTATACTGGAAATGTGAAATTTCCTTTGCTGAAAATCTAAGCTAATACTCACCAATCCCCAGCGGGTGCTCATGATTTGGAAGTTGTCTTGAACACATACCACCAGTTTTTGGAAATGTTCATCTTCATATTCAAACCGGTTACCAAACACCACAGAGCAAATGATATTGGACATAGCACGTAGTATATGATAATTGGGATATACTGGGGATCCTAAAACAGCAAATAAAAATAGCAAATCAATAGCTACAATGCACAAAATCAAGGTCTCATCATAGGTTTCCAGGAAGTTGTGTAGAGTAACAAGGTACAAGTCTGTGCAGAGGACAGTCTTGTGTATAACAATATATTTTTTATGAAATTTTTTACTGTATGGTGTGGTAGAGGTGACACAGAGTGATACTGGCAAGTTGACTGCGAAATCCACGGTGAATTCCTTACTGTAATTCTGAATAGGGTTACATACTCACAGCAGAATTTCATTCCGATGCAGGTATGTAAACGCCGCCCCCCCTAACCCACAGTGGCCCGCTGCATACATTACCTGGTTTGCGCTCTGACCTTCTCCTGTGGCTCCCAGCATCCTGACGTCCTGCTCAGCCAATAGGTGCACTGGCCAGACGCAGCCACTGATTGGCTGAGCAGAACGTCAGGATGCCAGTATGACAGTAAGGGATCTGCAGACCCACAGCGTGGATCCATTACGTGTGAATCTAGCCTAAAATTGCATGGCAATAGTATTTGGCTAAGGAATATTATTGTTACCACACTTTTGATAAGTGAAATTGTAACACCAGCAAGGGTAAGTTGTACAGTTATGGGGATTATAAGATCATTGGACCGGTTATGTGGACCGGTTACCAACCAGCTGTGGTTGGTAAATCTACAATAACAGAATTTAAACCTGCCTGGGATAAACATATATCTATCCTAAGATAATAAGAATGGAAATACTAAAAGGACAGACTAGATGGACCCAGTGGTCTTTTTCTGCCAACAATCTTCTATGTTTCTAAGAGTATCGGTAGAAAAAACTGAAGGCAAAATTGGCAATAAAATACGGTTTAACCAAGGTGCATAATACTAGGATGTTCCCTGGATATAACTGAACATAAGATAATTATATCTGGACTACTTCTTATTGCCGGGTAGGTCGTGATGAGGTATTAGATTATGCCGACAGCACCTCCATTGAATGAATGGGAGCATTCGGTTTATAAAATTCAGAGGTTCGAGAAAATTTTCCCCTTTGGAAGTATTAATGGCATTAGGAAACACTAGAATTTACAGAGCATGTGGAATAGATAGGGTGGGGGTTAGGGGGTGTTTGGTTAGGTGGAGGGGTTGCTCCTGAGGTTTCGTTATGGAACAGCCGCCTGAGGTTTGCCTCAGGTGGCAGAAAACCTCATTTTGGCCCTGTGTGAACGTTCTATATGTACAGGGTACACTTTTTCGTGGACTGAGCTTTAAGAGTTTTGGCAAGTAATGAACCAGCTCTGTTCCCATGCCAATAGTAAGACATACGTAATCTACGCATTGCTAGCTTGTGTTTCTAGGCTTGTAGCTCAGATAGTCTGCTAGTGAGCATGGAAATCTCTTTTGCCCTGTCCTCAAAAAACTTGGCCTTATAGAGTCAGTCTAATTCAGCTAGGTGTGACTGAATCTTTTTATATTGAGCTGTTTGTTTTATAAAGTGGCCTCTGAAAGTGGCCTTATGGGCACACCACAAAGGAAGGTCAGATATATAACCTGAGACATTTGTAAGATATATGCAGTGTCCCAGAACACGCAAGGACTACTACTCCTATTATGGCCATTTCTCTTGCTGGGTCCATGCCTGTTCTGGTAAGTGTTTGGACTGCAACTGCTGCTGGTTTTCCCCTAGTATTCTCTGGTAATGTGCATTCTCATGTATTCCTGTGTATTATTACATTGTACAGTGGTATGCAAGGCTGTTGATCACGTGACCGTGCCAGTGCCCTGTAACCATGGTTCCTCCAATGGCCGACTAGCTCTGGCCAGGAGCCACCATGTGACCTCCCACTTCCTCCTAACAAGTTAGTCTTCCCCCTGCTTCCAAGCAAGGAGGATGTGTGTCGTCCCTCTCCTACCTCAGAGGAGTTGGACTTCATCTTTGCAGCTCCCACTTCACCACTAGAAGTGTGGATCAGGTGCTCTGCTGTGTTCAAGTCTTCGGCTGTATCTGCCTGCTCAAGTGTCCGGAGTCTTCTCTCTCATCTGGGTGTCATTCCGTTATCTCTCCTCATCGCTGCAAGGATTCACAGCAAGTATTACTCTCAAGCTAATCCACCCAGCAACGCTATTTCTCTCATACTCCTACTCCCATCATCCGGCACGTATTCTGACAGCCTATGCAGCACCACTCCTGCTTTATTTGTCAAAGCCTGCTATATACCCGGTTGCATCCGGACAGAACTGTTGCTACTAGTTACCTCATCTATAATAAAACCGCTGTTACTGAACCCTGGCATTGGTGTCCACTAACTGGTGCCCTGACTAAGTGCAGCGAGGAATCGCATGCCCATCATCACCCGCAGATTCCACAGACCGGCCCTACAGCTGTGCCGCCCTCAGGCCTATACTGTGACAAGTATAACCCCTGCAGCTGCCCCGGTCATTGCCCGCTCATAACACCAGCACTGCGGAAGTGGCCCCCAGGGGCCAGGGCATCGCATATAGTTATTGAGTATACAGTACAATCAGTGGAGCAGCTACCATAGAGGCAGGGTAGGCAGTTGCTATGAAGTTCATGCTGTAGGGGGGCCCAGGGGAGAAGGTAAGAGCGTGTGTCCTTCTGCTCAACCCATTATGCAGTGTGTAAGTGACCCAATGTTTACTTACATGCTGCAACACAAAAAAAGGGGTTAACAAGCAGAAGACAGAGATCTCTGGTCCACTGCACTGATCACCCCTGACCTCTGTTCTCCAGCTGCACAATCAAGTAAGAATGGAAAATGTGCACCAGCAGTAAAGCAGAATATATATATATATATATATATATATATATGCAGTGCTTTGTGTTGTGCATAGGGGAGGGGGGCCCCTTAAAATTTTTTGCTATGGGGCCCCGTGAATCCTAGCTACGCCCCTGAGTACAGTATTGCACATATTGTCCATTGTGCATCTTCAGGTTCACAGGGGCATGGTCTGTCAATGCGATTGGGCCAATGTTTGGTGACTCAATCCTCAGTAAAAGGGTAGATACTACCAGGAAATAGTCAACCCTCGAGTAACTTTTTGTGAGTATTAGAAAAGAATGTGTAGTCACGCTCCCCAGGGTGCTGGGTTCTCCATGGATCATGAAGATTACTGTATATAGGTGGAAAGTTTAGGTAACGGTGTAGACTTATTTATCACGTGTGAGGACGTGGAGTCCATGGAGGGCCAAACAGGTAGGTTGACGTCTCCCATTATATTTAAAGATCCCTGCTTAATGGACAGTACAACCCAAAGTATTTTCCTAATAAAGCTATACTGTTTAGCATTAGGGACATAAAATGTGTAAGGTAGATTATTTAAGAGACACAGGACACGTATCTGCCTGACTCATCTAAAATTTTGATTGATTGATTGATTGTGACAGCTGGTGTATCTCTGAAAAGAATTGAAAGCCCATATTTCTTCTAATAATTCTTCATAATATGAAGAATTTCTTATATTTTAATCTGTCAATGTCAGACTGGTTTAGGTGTTTCCTGCTCTGAGCATACATCTGCTCCCTGTGAAGTTATTTCTTTTATTAGTAACAACCTTTTAAAAGACGAGTTAAGGCCTTTGGCGTTAATTAAGATTATGCTAAGTAAGATGATGATGGAAAATTAATTATTTTTCATTAGTCTGATATGGAAGAGACCTCGGGCTTCTCAATGTTATAAGTACAATAACAAGCTCATTAGTGCTTTTCGGATAAAGGCATAGTGTAGTGTCCCAGTACAAGGGGTCTCTAACTTGTTTCCCTCCTGTCAGAAAGTACAGTAACTCTGTCAGGTGCCACACCAACAGATGGGAGCTGTTATTTTCTGCTCCAGCCACTAGGTGTCTCACTCTCCCCTGTGCACAGCTGCAGTGTTTCTGAAGGTTTAGCTTTGTCTGTGTTTAGCCAATCACAGGTGTAGACACTCTACACTCTTGCTTTCTCTACTCTTCCTTCTTCCTGTCAAACAGATATAGGGGAAGATAGAGGTCTCCTATTTGAGTTAGTTCAGTTCTAGTCAGGATAGTGAGAGGTGCCTTAGTTCTTGTATGCAAATCTAAGCCTTAGAAGTGGGGCAGTCGGGAGCTGGAACCACCCTTGTCTACATCTGGGATCCTTTTTAAACGTCAGGACAGTCACACACACACACCCGCCCCCCCCTAAAGTAGGGAAAGAGGGACTGATCCCCAGTAAGACAAAGCTGCTAAGTGCCAACGTATCTTACTGACAACGCTTGTTCACTTGGATGAATCTTCAGTGTTAGCTTGACCTAGAGACAGAGACCTACCTACTCGTACTACCCTACCTGGCGGTCTCCATGCTGGTGGGGCAGAAGGCAGTCATATATGCGAAGTCCATATATATATATATATACACATCAGTACGAGAAGTTCTTCTTTCAAGAATCTTTACTACAATCCCAGCAGAGTACTGCACTACTTAGACAAGGGCCCCCACATGTGTGTGTGCGTGTGTGTCCAAGTCTGGGTATAGCAAAAAAGAACATATATCACTCGTGTGAATCGCGCTCCCATGGGACCTGGTCTTGGCGTCCTGCTTAGGTTGCTGATAAAGTCCTCATGTCGGCTTGGATGGCAGAGACCTCCATGACGGATAGGAGGCCAGGTAGCAGCGTCTTACATCATCACTGGTAAGATGAAGGCTGAGCATTGGGCATTTCTTAGTATAAGAAAGATGGATACATCAATATTGTTTATATTTTAGTTCAGAAAAACCTGATATTCCACAAAAAGAATCCATCTGGCGCAACTGATCACTAAAGAATCACTACAGCAAACCAGACTGCATATATTGGTAGATCGGTGCCATCTTGTGGTCATCCTTTAGTAATGCAAATAGTGCTGCGGATAGATATTTGAAAGGACTTAGATATGTTATTATGATGAACTATTACAGCTGCATTTACAGTTTGCACCTGGCCCCTTTAACCCGATCACTGCATCGCCCCAACCCCCCCCCCCGCCCCCGCACGTCCGATCGCAACTACGCCCCCTCACACACCCGATCGCAGCCCCGCAGCCTTGGCCCCGAGCATACATCACCTGCTCGGGCCGTGGCTGTGTGATGATACTGGCTCCCCTGATGCTGATGGGCAGCGAGGGGACCCGGGAGCATCACACAGCCGGCGATTAGGCGTGTGGGGGGGCCGGGTTGGTGTTCGGGTGTGCGGGGGGGGCTGGGACGGCGATCGGGCATGCGGGGGGGAGCCGGAGCGGCTATCGGGCGTGCAGGCGGTGCTGGGGTTTAAGGGGGCCGGGGCTGTAAGCTGCGGGCGGCCGGCGGTGGTGCAGGGGTTAAAGGGGCCGGGTCCCATGCAGGCGCTGCGTGTATGGGACCCATTGAGCTTCACAGTACAGGATCCGCAGCTGATTTCGCTGCAAACTCGCAGCATGAAAATCCACTGCGGATCCTGTAGGTGTGAACGCACCCTTAGACAGCTTTAGTAGCTCTGGGCCTATACTTTTAATCAAGAGTATTTGCTTAGATGCTTCATTTATTATTTTCAGGTGGAGCAATAAAAGATGGACATGGGCTATGGATAACTTTCATCTGGGGACAGAAGGAGATGACACTCAGCAAAAGACAGCCCTGGCGGTGACAACTTCACCACAGCCAAGTGATCCAGGTACCCGGCGGGTATCCGCAGCAGAAATGGAGCGTGAATTCATCAGACAACTAGACCGGCCACTTCCAGGTGAGAAACCTCTAGAGAGATGGACAGCAACGGTCATATCCCTTGATAAAGCAAGAGGCTTCGGGGTTATTCAAGACTCCGGGTCTTGAATAGGCTACGGGTGAGCACGTCCGCGTTAGTCACAGAGCAGTCAAGAGAGCCTATATACCTGCGACCTAATAAAGCCTGAAAGAGGGAGAGATAATTGAATATACTCCGTACATCCTGAACCATGAGAAATGGTCTGCAGCTGTCACTAGACCATGTCAGTATGTACAAGAACCGTTTAAGCCCACTGCATCACAGGACTGGCATGAAACTTGGGAGCAGAATCACTTGCGGAAAGCCATAGTAGGGCAAGTTGTCAGGTGGAGAACCGCTACAACTGCTACTGCTACTTCAACAGCTACTACATCTACTCCTGCTGCAGCAATTTCTGTCTCCTACCAGCAACGCTTCCAGCAGCACTAAAGAGTGTCCCTGATACTCCAACAAAAGACACTCTGCTGCTTTAAGGTAAAGAAAGGCTCGTCTGAGCTACAGTTAAACCACGTTGGCTCTCTTGTTTGTGTGTCCACAATTGAAATGCCCTTGTTTACGTTCCTGTACCCGGCTTAGCCAAGATCCCCTTTCCCTTTTCCCCCTTTCTTGTGAGGAGCAAGCCTCACTGTTTGCCAACAAAGCAAAAGAGACTGATGCATCATAGCACCAGTCAGGGTGCATAGGGACAGATGCATCCAGTGTTTTTATTTTATTGGTTTTATTGTGGAAGATTTTATTATTGCCTAAAGCCAAAGAAAATAAAATGTTTTACTTACTTATCCGGATAGAGCAAAGCGTGGGTGTCACCAGGAAATCTTGGCCACTCTGCTCAACTCAGGTAACAAGGTCTGGGGCTTGTGTCACCCTCATAGGACGGGTCACCTGACACCAGTGGGCAAACAGGTGGTATACGACAG
The DNA here is from genome assembly GCF_027789765.1 of Dendropsophus ebraccatus. Lineage (NCBI taxonomy): Eukaryota > Metazoa > Chordata > Amphibia > Anura > Hylidae > Dendropsophus > Dendropsophus ebraccatus. The sequence continues at coordinate 77,049,092 of NC_091463.1, forward strand.
ATAAGGTCGAAACACGGGCGCATATAAATTTCTACTTTCAAGTCTTCAGTATTCTACTACTACTTCTTCTTCTAAAGGTCAGACAGAGCACACTTCTACCCTCGGTTGGGACTTTCAGCACGCACTCCTCTCCACTACTCTAAACTTGAAGCACAAACTCCTCTCTACTGTTATGGACTCTCAGTACAAACTCTTCTCTACTAGTATTAGCTCTACTACCCTAAAGGTTCTCAGTACAGATTCTGTTCCGTCAAGCTACAGTCAGCAATCAGCTATTGTACAAAGTATTCTCTCAGTAAAGAAGATTTATTTATGGTAACAGGACTCCCACCACACATAACTGTTAGGCTAGGACAGGAAGACATAAGGACAGGTGAGCCCTGAAGCTGGCACCCACCCCGCTGTCCCTACCTACATGCCTCAGATGCTCTAGTTAGCAAACGGATAACTAGACGACAGTCCCTGATCTCACTGAAGTGAAAACACCAGAAGTCAAAAACCAGCTGAGCAGCGAAGTACAAAATCACATCCAAAGGGGTAGTAGCAGAAGTCAGGTAACCAGAATACAAAAGCAGGAAAACCGCTCCGCTCCGTTTACACAAAACGATAATTGGCCCGATCGTACGATTAACAATGTCGGAGTAACGATTTTTTTTCATAACAATCAGCATTTAGACGGTACGATACATTGTATGGAAAATCATTTTGCGATCATTTTGCGATCGCTTAAGCCTATTTCACACATTGGTTAAATCGGCGAACGACTTCACACAGAACGATCTGCGAATTTTTTGCGAACGACGATTTGATAACATGTTGAAAGATCAAAATGAACGATTTCTCGTTCGTCGTTTGATCGTTCGCTGTGTTTACATGTACGATTATCCTTCGAATTCGATCGTTATCGCGCAAATTCGCACGATAATCGTTACGTGTAAACGCACCTTAAGGCTAGGTTCACACTATGTATCTGTGCGGCTGTATTGCGGGCGGTAAATCATCGGCCCGATTTTTCCGGTTCATGCGTACGCTGGAAAGTATACGATATACGGCTGCACAGTGCACACTATGTATGAATCTACGGCCCTATCGTAAACGGACCCGTAAAAAATGAACAAGACCATTGTTTGCAGCTGGAAATGCGGCCGTGGATTGACAGGCGGTCCGTACGGAATACTTCAAAAACAGCCGGCAATGATGCCGAATGCCGATGCCTCTAATAGTTAATATATTAAATTAATAAAACACATTTTCTTTGTAATAAAGTCCCTTTCGTTGTTCAATAATTTAATTCTAACGAATCCATCATTGTGCAATTAAATATACTGTTAAAATAAATATATATATATATATATATATATATAAATAAATGTATATTTATATATATATATTTATTTTTTGACAGTATATTTAATTGCACAATGATGGATTCGTTTAAATTAAATTATTGAACAACGAAACTGATTTTATTACTACGAAAATGTGTTTTATTAATTAAATATTAATTAGTACAGGAAGCTCCAGTAAGCCGTTAATTCATATTGCCGGCAATAGAGCATTCTGTACTAATCATCACTTTACTTTAATTAAAACATCAAATTTTTCTTCTAATTATGTTATCACAATAGCATTATTAGAAGAAACATTTAGAATTATATGTGCGCTCAGCTGATTGGCTGATCGGCTCAGCGCACATATAATTAGCGGGTCCGCAGTACAGTCACTTCATTGTGCTGCGGACCAGCGAAGAGACAACATCGGGGTGAGTATAGAGCTCTCCCCACCCCCTCCCCAGCACTGCACCCCTCTCAGCAAGGAAGGGGGGTCACTTAACCCCTTCCTTGCTGGGATGGGTGCAATCTGACATCAGTCTGGCCCCCAAGGGGTTAAGGGGGATGCAATACATCCTCCCTTAACCCCTTGGGGGCCAGACTGTAAGCAGCGATCTGTAAAGATGCTGCATACTGTAAGGTGCACAACACCGCTCACAATGATGGGTGTTGTGCTCCTGTTTGTGTGTTTTTTGTGTGTTTCTCCCTTTTTGTTTTTCAGATATCGGTATCCAGTGGATTACGTCGGATTACGTGGACTACGTCGATGACCAGCGGTTGTTTGGTGTGTTTTTTTAATAAAATGGTCAATGAGGGGTGTGGGGGTGTTTTTATTTGAATAAAAAAAAAATTTCACTTGTGTGTTGTCTTTATTTCTTTACTTTATAGACTTAGTAGTGGAAGCCGTCTAATAGACGGAATCCATTACTAAGTCGGGGCCTAGTGTTAGCCGGTATAAAATGGCTAACACTAACCCCCCATTATTACCCCAGTACCCAATGCCACCAGGGGTACTGGGAAGAGCCGGGTGCCAGTGGTCCCGGAGCGTCAATATTGGCGCTCCTGGACCGGGCGGCAGCAGGCTGGTAAGATTTAGGCTGGGGAGGCCCTAAACCAATGGCTCTTCTCACCCTGGTGTTACCAGGCTGCTGTCGCTTAGTTTTTAACCCGGCTGGTTATAAAAATAGGGGGGAACCTATTTATTTATTTAAAAAAAAAACGCATAGGGTCCCCCCTATTTTTATAACCAGCCGGGTTAAAAACCAAACGACAGCAGCCTGGTAACACCAGGGTGGGAAGAGCGTTTGGTATAGGCCCTCCCCAGCCTAAATCTTACCAGCCTGCTGCCGCCCGGTCCAGGAGCGCCAATTTTGACGCTCCGGGACCACTGGCACCCGGCTCTTCCCAGTACCCCTGGTGGCATTGGGTACTGGGGTAATAATGGGGGGGGGTTAGTGTTAGCCATTTTATACCGGCTAACACTAGGCCCCAACTTAGTAATGGATTCTGTCTATTAGACGGCTTCCACTACTAAGTCTATAAAGTAAAGAAATAAAGACAAGACACAAGTGAAAAAAATTTTTTATTCAAATAAAAACACCCCCACACCCCTCATTGACCATTTTATTTAAAAAAAACACCAAACAACCGCTGGTCATCGATGTAGTCCACAGAATCCGACGTAATCCACAGGATACCGATATCTGAAAAACAAAAAGGGAGAAACACACAAAAAACACACAAACAGGAGCACAACACCCATCATTGTGAGCGGTGTTGTGCTCCTTACAGTTTGCAGCATCTTTACAGATCGCTGCTTACAGTCTGGCCCCCAAGGGGTTAAGGGAGGATGTATTGCATCCCCCTTAACCCCTTGGGGCCAGACTGATGTCAGACTGCACCCATCCCAGCAAGGAAGGGGTTAAGCGACCCCCCCTTCTTTGCTGGGAGGGGTGCAGTGCAGGGGAGGGGTGGGGAGAGCTCTATACTCACCCCGATGTGTCCTCTTCGCTGGTCCGCAGCACAATGAAGTCACTGTACTGCGGACCGACTTTCAGCCAATCAGCTGAGCGCACATATAATTCTAAATGTTTCTTCTAATAATGCTATTGTGATAACATAATTAGAAGAAACATTTGATGTTTTAATTAAAGTAAAGTGATAATTAGTACAGAATGCTCTATTGCCGGGAATATGAATTAACGGCTTACTGGAGCTTCCTGTACTAATTAATATTTAATTAATAAAACACATTTTCGTAGTAATAAAATCAGTTTCGTTGTTCAATAATTTAATTTAAAGGAATCCATCATTGTGCAAATAAATATACTGTCAAAAAATAAATATATATATATATATATAAATATACATTTATTTATATATATATTTATTTTAACAGTATATTTAATTGCACAATGATGGATTCGTTTAAATTTCATTATTGAACAATGAAAGGGACTTTATTACAACGAAAATGTGTTTTATTAATTAAATAGATTAACCATGAGAGACATCGGCATACTGCAGAGGATCACAAACCCCGGTAATAGCGATTCATGTAAACTGTTTCCCTGCTTTCCCAGATGCATCCAGAGGTGTTTGCATCACTTTCTAAAGATTTTATTTGTTATTTTCAGTTGAACCAGATTTCCAAGTAAATGACCGTATGTTTTCAGCCGCATGTCTATTTTTTCCCACGGCCGTAGTTTCAGCCGCACATTTCCAGCCGCATAAAAAAATACAGCCGCACACATACATAGTGTGAACATAGCCTAACTCTAGAGACTAGGTACTATCACAGGCACTGGATACAAGTGCAGGTACTTATGGAACCTGTAGTCCCAGCCCCAGGCATGATTGGGCTGAGTCTTCAGGTCCTGTCTAGATACCAACAGCTAACTAGTGAGTCCACTGTCAGTCAACAATCAGCTAAATTAATAACCAGTTCAAGTGCAAGCAGGGCAAGTCCAGCACCGGCCCAAAAAATATTCTAGCCTGAGGGTGGGGAACATAAAAAAGAAGTCATATTCACCTGTCCTGGTGCGCATGCAGCACCGCGTCCTGCTCCTGGACTCCAGCCTGCTGTCTTCTTAAAGGGGTTGTCCGGGATTTTTAAATAAACTAGCATTGCATTGACCTCTGTGGGTGTTGCATATTCTACATACACTTCTATTTTTTATTTAGAGCGCTTACTGTGTTCTCAGGCTCAGTCACATGACCACTCTGCCTGTGTTTTCTTTACTTCCTGTGATGTCACGTTCTCTTTTTGTTTCCTGTTCCTGCCAGTGAGGGAACAGTGAGTCATCAGGTGGGTGGGGTTATGCATCCACATGGATTTAGCCACACCCCTAACATGTAACTAACATCTGATCCCAGAAGAAACTGCAGCAGTAAGGACAGCATGACACTGCAGCATAGGTTGAAGCTATAAATAGTAAATAAAGGAAGTATGAGGGGGGGGTGATTTATCAAAACTTGTGCAGAGGAACAGGAAAGCAGTTACCCATAGCAACCAGTCAGATTCTAGGTTTCATTTTCCAAAAATCCAAAAATGAAAGAAGCAATCTGATTGGTCGCTATGGGTAACTGCTCCTCTGCACAGACTTTGCTAAATCTTCCCCTATTTTTTTACTATTGTAGTGTAAAGATGTACAGTGTTAGGGCAGTGCTGCTGCTGTGTGTAATATGGAGAGGAGAGAGGAGACTTCACCTCATCCATGTCATCTATTGCTGAGGTAAACCTGTAACAGAATCCTGCCTCATTGAGACCCCGCCCACCTGTAGGATGGCTACTATAGTGTATATGTAATCCAGGACTACAACTCCTATCATATACATGTGTGCTGGGGTTTGTAGTCCTACAGATAAGAGTGAAAAACACTAGTTGATTTGATAACATAAGTAACTGACACTGAGCCACCATGCTGCTCAAAAGACACTTGTAGTAATACAGACATTTCCTGCCTATGGGTAGAGTGGGTGGAGCTAGATTCAGAGAGGAGGGGGTGGAGCTATAGGTGTGCAGAGCTGTGATGTCACTGCTGACCCCTGTGACCTGGAATTTTTTTATGTAAACAAACACAAATCCAAAAAGCAGCGTCAGAGGAGGAGGCCCGTGGACACACAGGCGAAGAAAGGTTAGAGAAAACCACTAAGGGAGAGGGACAGATTACAAATTATTCCCATTTCCAATAAGAAAAAAATGTTGGACGACCTCTTTAACTCCTCCCCGGCTATGTCATGACCCGGTTGAGGGATGCCCCGCTCAGCCAGTCAGTGACTGGGAGAACACTGCTGTAGTCACTGATTGGCTAAGCGGGCTAAATCTTACCTGCTTGTGACGTTCAATTCAGAAGCTGGAAGCTGGGAGAAGAGGACACCTGGTGGGGTACAAGAGCCTGGTGATGCAGTGCAGGCATTGGTACAGGTGAGGATATTGTCTTTTTTAATTCAACACTCATTTTTCTTGGTGGATATAACTTTTGTACCATTAGCGGCTGCAGAAAAAAAATTTCCAATAAATTTAGAGGCCATGTTCCCACGTAGTAAAACACGGCCGTTTTGTAACCCGGCCAGGTCACAGAACGGCTGGTGTCAGAGAAGATCATCCCGTCCACATCCGAATTCCCCGCTGGCCAGAGCCGCATGCTCCATTGTTTGCACTGACAGGTTTTCTGCGGCCTCTATTCAATGAATAGCGGCCGCACAAAACTGACATGTCAGTTTTTTGAGGCACCACTAGGGATCCCTGCCGGAGTGTGTACTATGTGTATACACTCCGGCCGGGATTCCATAAAAGGCAGCACTACGTAAGTAACGCAGTAATCAAGGTCGTTGTTGCAAATCGCCAACAACAGCCGCGATTATTATGAAACTTATGTAGTGTGAACATAGCCCGAAGCAGTAAACAGCAAAAATGGCCATTATTAAATTGGCACAATTAAAACAGAGAGCAAAGTATTTTATGTTGAGATTGTGAGCATTCAGTTACAATATCATAACAATATTGGTAATAAAGTGTGAATAATAATATAATGCCAATACTATGACGCATCTACAGTATTCAACCTATATCATGGCAGAATAATATAAAATAATGACATCTTGGATTGTATTTGAATAGGGACCTTATACCTCTAGACCCTATACAGACAAATGGTCAGGGACCTTGGTCCTGATTCTGTACAACAACAACCACCATCTCTTGTATACATTTGGTGGGCACCTGAGGATGCTTTGTATACTTACAATTATGGAATAAATGGGAACAATATGACTATATTCCAGCTTATGTCATATGTTTACTACATCCATGGGGGATGGAGACTAGAATAATAACTGGGGACGGTACTTCATACTTAATAGAGAGCACCACTGTATGTTGGGAACAAGGTTTGCCCATCGCTAGCTATTAAATATTATTTACTTGCTATTAGTAGAGATGAGCGAACTTTTCAAAAGTTCGTTCCGACCGGACTTCCGGATTTTTTTAAAAAGTTCGGTTCGATTGAATTTCGGATTTCTTCGCATTTCATAGTTTAAAGCATCTATATGATACGGGGGTAGTGTATTTGGTTGAATTTAGGGCTTTACATGTCAGTAACATTGTTATCTTTCAATTTCTCAAAGTCATTTATTTTTTTTAGACTTCAATATTCACCATTACAGGGTCTATGCAGGAAATTCACCATTACAGGGTCTATGCAGGAAATTCACCATTACAGGGTCTATGCAGGAAAACGGTCACAAATGCAGTGAAGGAGCAGCAGTAGTCATTGGAAGCCAGTGGAGGTCCAGCAATAGTCATTTGAGGCCAGTACAGGAGCAGCACCATGGAGGCCAGTACAGGAGCGCCACCATGGAGGCCAGTCAGTCATTGGAGGCCAGTGGAGGTCCAGCAATAGTCATTTGAGGCCAGTACAGGAGCAGCACCATTTGAGGCTAGTACAGGAGCACCACCATGGAGGCCAGGCAGGAGCAGCAGTAGCCAACATGGAGGCCAGGCAGAATCAGCAGTAGCCAACATGGAGGCCAGGCAGGATCAGCAAGAGCCAACATGGAGGCAAGGGCATATATATATATATATATATATATATATATACCACTTTTTTATATAGTTTTATGCTACACACATGCACCAGGTATATTTGTCTCTCAGGATAACACGTATGTGATAGACAGTATCACAAGGATCCAACTATAGTACTTATATATCTGTAGAGCACGTTTTTGTTCTGTCCACCCTTTGCTCTCCTATGCCTAATCTATCTATCTTTCGCCCTCTCTATATTTCTCTCTCAATCACTAGATCTTTCTCCTCTCCGCTTTCCTAAACTTTTGGTCTTTGCTTTTATACAATTGCTTCTCAGTAGTCAGTACAGCAGCACCAGCAGCGTTTTGTCAATGACGAGCTCTGTGCACTGCTAACAGTATGCTTCCTCTCTCTCTCTGTGCAGACTGTGTCGTGCGGTCATTTGACCACTCCTCTTAAAGCAATACCGACATCATACTGGGGGTGGGCTAGTGCAAGATCCCTGCTGATTGGATGTGTTCCAAGCATCATGGGAAAGCGCTTTTCCCGCCCGGAACACTTCCTGCTTTCTAAAATAGTGGCTGCCATTTTAGAAAGCAAGAAAAAAAAAAATCGGAGCGGACTTCCAAAAATCCGAATGCGATCGGACTCGGACTTTGGAAGAATCCGAACCGGATCCCATACTGGCCGAACCGGTTTGCTCATCTCTACCTATTAGCTATTAATTATTTTCAACTAGAAACTTTGAGCAAAGAACGAACAAACATAAAATGACACAGAAGAGCACTCATATAGTACAGTATTCAGGATATAAAATAGAGCAAAATGTCCTTACAAGAATAAAACTAACCTTATAATGTTGTGCAAACAATAGGCACAACACTAGTAGGGCTTAAATGGAAAGTCCGCAGCCAGGCATTCAGTGTGCAGCTGACGGCTCCCGTCTCGATGCCGCCGCTCGCAGAAACTTAAAGAAAGGACTGTAGATAGCTGATAGAGCCTCGGCACTGGACTTGTAGAATACACTCTCTGGTACCAAATGTTTTAGGTCAAGCTTAAAAAAGGCCGCAGTACGTCGCTGAAACGCGTTGCTCAATAAAACAAGTTATTTTAATAACACATTTGGTACCGGAGTCCAGCACCGAGGCTCTATCAGCTATCTACAGTCCTTTCTTCAACTAGAAACTTTACAGCTCCCAAGCAGAAACTTGTTTGTGGGGTCTAGCCCACTGGAGGGTTAAGGCCCGCCTGGGCACCTGACAGCAATACTACCGTAGTGGTCTGATGGTGACCCTGCAGTACCACATCTAAACCCCATGTAATACATTTCAGGATACCATCCAATAATAAGGTTGACTTTTTATTTACTGCATCCCACCAAACATAGCACAACTACTAAGAACAACCAAGTGTTGCTGTTTCTTAAAATGATTAAAATGATTTCATACACCTTATAATAATAATAATAATAATAATAATAATGCTTTTATTTGTATAGCGCACACAGATTTTACCTCATACATTGCCACAGAATGCTAAATTATAAGAAAACTGTTGTATAATAACTAAAATATTATGCTCCCTGCTCTCATAAACATTTTCTTAAGGACACAATCTCTCATATTAATACAGGTTATGATACGCTATTCTTCAGATTACAGACGCGGTAAGAAACATATCTCGAAGCTCGGGGGGATATGTCCAAGCCCGGTTTCTACAGGAGCGACTGAGATCTTCTCGGGGGGCACCAGTGACTTGATTGTGAAGTTCTGCAATAACGTGGTGATAAAAATAAAGATCTCCACAACTGCCAAGTTCTTACCCGGGCATATTCTCCTACCTGGAAAAACATGACAGTGAACGCAGAGACAGAAATGTACAATAGTTATATTTTCTGTACTGTACTGTATTACATGTAATTAGTTTAATAGGTGCTGTTAGGGAGTTACCTGACCTCCCTCCAGCAGCATATTCCATAGTGTCTGGAGAGCCGCTCCAGATTCAAAAGGGCCTACCCCAGCGGTGTTCCCTGTCTCCCGTAGCCAGCAGTGTCTGCCAGCTGACATTACAAATACCAGACTGGAGTAGGTTTTCTGCGTATGTTTTGGCGGAACGAATGGTGAATCGCGCGGGCTCTGAGTCCGCGCCCTCCATTACACCCCCTCCACACCCCCTCCCCGCCCCCAGCGTACCCGGCGGAGAGTGCTGATTTGCGAATATTTTAATCGCAAATCGGCAATATGCAAATAAAATCATTCGCAAATCAGCACTTTCCGCCGAAAAAACACTGTACGCCAGTTGATACATGTCCCCCATAGAGATGAGCAAACTTTTTAAAAGCTCAGTTGGGCAAGTTTGCCGAACTTTGAAGCAAAGTTTGGGTTTATCTAAACCAAACCTTAAACAAATCCCACTAAAACAGCTAAACAATTGCAAGCATTTTTGGGGGTTCAACAAGTTAGTTCATCGTGCTCCCCAGGTGTCCTCCTAAGGGTCTCTGGTGTCCCCTGCTGATCGCAGCTGCCTCCACATCTCAGGAGTGCCAAGCACTGACTGACACAGGACAGCGCTCTGCAGCCAGTGATGGGATGAGTGAGCTGTCACTCTTGGGATGGGTTAGGAGGACATCAAGGGATAGAACCAGGTTTGTTACAAACTTTGCCAAAAGTTCGGTGCTGTAACAAACCAAACTTTTTGCAAAGTACGTAACGTATGTCAGTTCATAAAGTTCGGTTCATTCAACTCTTAACCCATGATACACTAGCATGTCATGGTGCTGTTAAAAGGTATGAAATGGGTTCAGAAACCAGGCCAGCTCAATACCGGGTGTCTTGGCATAGTGATTAACTGGCTATTAACTTTTTAAAGAATATAGATGAGTGGTGGTGGTGGTGGTATAGGAGGACAGATTGACTCCTTGCAAAATGGCTGCCATAACTGATTCACACCTACAGGATCTGCAGCTGATTTTCTGCAGCAGATTTCATTTAAATAACTGAACACAGCATCAAATCTGCTGCAGATCCTGTAGGTGTGAACGCACCCTTACATTGATTCCAAACAAGCAGTTGCTTATAGTAGTCCTGGAGAACAAATCTAGAGTAGTGTGCAGTGGTGCATTCCACTCACCTGCTCACAGCAATCTCCAACCAGTGACTTCATTATCCACGCGTCTATGAGGACACTAAAGGAGATGATTGACATCTCTTTTCCTGATCGGTGGGGATCCCAGAAATTACTGATCAAAACTTTTTACGTGTCCCTGTGACGTTCTGTGGTGACCCCCAGAGGATGTTGTAGCGGTGGGACGGCCGGTCACTTGCTAGATGGAAGTGTGACACCACTACTTGTGAGATACAGCCGGACCTTAAGACTTTGTCACGCGACACGAGTGCCTGGGGGGCACACAGGTATGATGGCACGCCTGCTTTTATAGTGAAAGGCCGGTTGTACCCTTCTCCCCTGTGGTCGGTGTCCTGTCGGGTTGCTGCAGGGTCCCCCTGGGTTAGTGTAGTCACAGATAGGACCCACCATCCACAGAAAGGGGAAATGTCCCAAGGTTGCGGTGTAAGTGCTGTGCAGGTGGTAGCGAGTCAAGCCCCAGACCCTGTTACTTGGAATGAGCGGAACGGTTAGGATTTCCTAAGTACACCCACACTGCGAGATGGAGTTCATAGACCTTTTGTAACTTTGCTCCACCCGGATCAGTTCCTAGCTCTGTGGCTCTTTTGCAGATACTGTCCTGCACTGTAGTGACTCCTAGTCCTCGGCATGGGTTGAGGTTATCTGTCGTCTAGTCCTCTCTTGAAGGGCTCAACAGTGCATCACACAGCTTGTTTGGCGCTTCGAGAAAGAAGGTTGTACAGGAGCTATGCTCTGCGTTCTACCCATGCGGGGTACTGCCTAAGACTTCAACTTGTAAAGGGGACCTGGCACAGGGCCAGGGCCCAGGTAGAACCACAGTGGAGAGCTATCTGAACTGCGTCCTTTCTCCACCAAAGCTCAGCTAAGACTCTTCCCTCACCCAAGGGACTAACTTCCTAACCAGCGTGTAAGATGCACTGTGGTTGGGTGGAAAGAGTGCAGTAGAGAAAGGGGAAGAAGAGAGGTGATAGAATAGAAGAAAGGAGCAATCCTACTGGTTAACAGAATCTGGGACTTACACAAACAATAACCCTTCAAGACACTTTAGCTGTGCAGCTTCTAGACCTTAGTTATACAATACAGCGACATCTAGTGGTCATCTCTGGTAACACTATAGCTGTAACAAGACCACGAACAAGTACAGACTTTTACCAGTGGTGTAAAGGATAGCAACACCCGCAGTGGGACACCACAATACTACAAGAAAGTAAGGTTCAACAGCACCGTGGATAGGAGTCCGAGGACAAGTATTGAAATAGATGCGCGCTAGCTTACCAGCTATCCCAAATGCCAATATGTCAATGTGAAAGAGCAGTTAGTGTTTTCAAAGAACCAAAAAATTCACCCAATTTAGCATTTAGATTGATTTGATTCTCACCTGCAGAAAATGGCATCAGGGCCTCTTTCTTTATAAGTTTCCCATTTTCATCCAAAAAATTTTTGGGGTCAAAATTCTCAGGGTTACTGAACTGTGTCTTGTCGATGTGCACACTGGTAAGTAATGGGATAAAAACTGTTCCCTGTGGTTAGAAAAATAACCAATACTGTCAGTAGACTTCTTTTTTAGAATTTTTTTTCTATGTAACACAAATTGATATTTACCTTCTTGAATGTATAATTGCGAATCTGAGTATCTGCGGTTAATTCATGGGGAATAGCCAAGGGTGTCACATCAGCATATCGCTGGATCTCAGATATGAAAGCTTCTGTGTAAGGCATGTTGTGTCTGTCCTCATAAATTGGTGGACGTCGGCCAATTACATTGTCTATTTCGCTGCAGAACTTCTCTGAGAAAAGAAAAAAATATATATATGGTATATTGCCCGTGCTTTGTCAGATCTGTCTGAATGTATTTACTTACAGTACCTGCTACACTCGGGTGTTTCATGAGAAGTAGTAATGTATATCTCAGGGTGGAGCTCACTGTTTCTGTCCCACCAAAGAACAAGATTAAAGCGCACATCACTAAAGTATTGGAATTGTAGAATGTTCCTTCATTATTCTTCTCCTGTGTTTGAAGAAGTGATGCAGATGATCGAATGTACTGTATAGTTAAATCCATCTTCTAGATGAAAACTTGTTGTTGGGGTGAATTTTATTTAAAAAAAAATTGACAATGAAACCTATTGGCAACAGTCTAACGCATGAATATATATTGATAAATAAGGTACTTTTACCACCTTTGGGGGTCTTTCATGCTTTTCCTTTGTTTTGATCCTGTTATGCATACATCCAGACTTTCTGTTCCTGTGTACAGAATTCTCTAGTCAGGAATTCAGCCAAATCTGTTTAGACTTTGCTGACTATAACCCTATAGACCTTGTTAACTATAACCCTCCCAGTGAGAGGGAAATTGAATTGGCTGAATTCCTGGCTAGAGTGTCCTGTACAGAGGAGCAGGAAGTGTATTACAGGATGTACGCCAGATAACTGTGTAGAAAATTTGCCTAAAAAAAAAAGCAGAATGAAAGCATGAAAAAACCATTTAAAGGTAGTAAAATTATTTTACTTTCCAATATGATTAGTTAGACAATTAAAAACAGGTTTCACCATTGGCCAAACCCTTCAAAACCTCTTCCCTTTCAAAAACTAAAGACTCTCTTTACCTGAATCAAACATTTAACAATTTAGAATTCAAGACAAAATTAATTTTAAAAGATTTGGTCATTGTTAATCGTTTTTAATTTTTTGAATGTGTACCTTCTCCATTTTGATCAGGAAACAGTCTATAAAATCCCTTGGGTTATTACTGTCCAAAGTCTTCATGTTATTCTCTATCTTCTTCTTGATGAAGTCTTCCATTATAGCAAAGTTTTCCATCATCTTACGGTGAGGTCCAGGTAAGTGCTTTATGACATTTGGAAAAGTGTTGTATAGCTGAAGAAAAAAGTACAATTATAATATCAGTTGAAGTAAACAAAGAAACATCTTATACTACAACTAACTACAAACTTATCATTTAGGCTCCAACAAAAAAATGTCCGCATAAACAACAGCATATCACCTTTAGCCATCATCTGCTCCCTGGCACTGAAAGTTTCAGGCCATGAAGAAACGGATGTAAATCCCAATCATCATGTTTAATAGCGGCACAGTGTTATCACAACATGTTGCATGGGACATTGCATGCAAGTGTGTTTTTTCACCCAAGACATAGACCCACCCCTCTATGTCTTCCGAGACATGGAATAATAGGAACTAAGTGCCAGGGAGAAGAAGGCTTCCGCCATGTTCTGAGGCTAAGGTTGACTGATGGGCTGCCCCCAAAAATGTAGGTTTTACAGTGGCCAGGATTAGGTAGGAAAAAAAAAAACATACTTACCTGATGCCAACCTCGGCCACTGCGATTCCAACAACGCCTGGCCCCTTCCTTGTCTCTTTTCGAATTCGCTGTGAATGCTCAGCCAATCAATAGGAGAGTCGGGTCATTTCAGTGGCCATCAGTCACTGGGCACACTAATTCCTCAGATCAGTGTATATAGAGAACCATGTGACTGTTATTTAAAGTGTACCTGTTACAATGGTCTGCTGCTGGATAAGCGGTGAGTTCCTCTGTTAATACAAGAGTTCAGGTCTCCATCGGGGCGTAGCTAGGATTCATGGGGCCCCAGAGCATAGAACTGTACGGGACCAACCCACGCACAACACAAAGCACTGCACGTATATATACAGAGGACGAGAGGCAGAATCCTGCCTGCAGCCACAAGAGAGACTGGCAGAGCAGAAAGCCAATGGCTGCTTGCTCTGTCAGTCCACTGTATTTAATTATAAGGACTCATTAGGAGCCTTATGGTTAAAAAACATAGGTGCAGGAGCAGACTGCATTCTGCTTAACCCCTTATATACTGCAGTGTGACCCAAAGTTCACTTTCATGCTGCAACATGAAAAAGCAGAAGACAAGGAAAACACTGCTCCGGCACTGATAACCGCTGACCTCTGCAGGAGCTCGGTTCAGGGGTTATCATAGCAGTGAAGGAGAGACCTCCTTGTGTTCTGCTTTTAACCATTTTTTGTGTTGCAGCAAATAAGTGAACATTGGGTCACTAACACACTGCAGTATATAAGGGGTTAAGCAGAAGGACACAGGATGGTTATTATCTTCCCTGTGCATCCCCGGGTCCACCTCCTGCATGGGCCCCATAGCAGCTGCCTACCCTGCCTCTATGGTAGCTACGCCACTGGTTTTCATGCATACAGAGACGTAATGAGACCATAATGCATGAAAACCCTATTGGATCCAATAAGGGTTGATCGCATTATGGTTTAATTGTGTCTCCTTATCCATGGAGAACTTCCAGATTATCATAGGAACTCGCCACTGATCTGGCAGTGGCCTGTCCTTGATAGGATAGATAGAAAGATAGATAGGTACAGTTGATAGGATAGAAAGCTCTGTGGACATTCTTACTTTTCACTAAGAAAATGATACGTGAATTTCTGACAGTGGCACAAGCCCATGATTCCTGGGCTTCCAAATGCAAGTGAGGTCAATCATATGGTATGGTCAGCCCTTACCATCTTCCTATATTACACTAATAACAGCCATAACACTAATAACAGTGTGTCATCAAGCTCTGCACAGACCATGAAGTTTCATTGTCTAAAACCATAGACTGAAATGTTAAAGCGAATGTACTCATTTGCTTACTTAATTTTTTTTTTAACTCTACTTGGTCAGCACTGGCATGCAGATCCCTGTGGTATGGTCCATTTTTAAAAACGCTGTCAGGTTACCCCAATCTGCACACTGGCCCTGCCTCCAATGCATAGAGCGGGCTGAAGTGCGCAGGAAGAAACTGGCACAGATTGCAGGAACCAGGCTGCTTTTTGAAAAATGGACAATACCACCGGGATATCCGCGACAGCACTGACCAGGTAGTGTAAGAAAAAAAATACAGTAAGGGAAGTGGTACATTCACTTTAAGGCCAGGTTCTGTGACGGTGTGCCCGCATCCCAATTCACTTTAGTGCTTTATTTGGTTGTGCTGAGGAGGTGCTTGAAGAAGTAGAGTAGAGGGGTAGTTGTAGAGGTGCTTAAAGAGTTAAAGGTGGAGTAGAGGAGAAAAGTTTGTCGAGGGAGTCCTAACCCAATATAGCAATTTACTCTGCTGGAACTGTTGAGAATATTAGTAGGGTGAGAAGTTACTTGTACCCATGTATAGACTTTGGTCTGAAAATCTTGTGCCCTACAGTGTCAAGTGTCCCGTCCTACTAGGGTGATACAAGCTTCAGTCGTGGTTATCTGGCCGAAGCTAAGTTTCCGGGGGTGTCCCAGTTACCTGCAGTGCGAGATTGGATACGTAGACCTTCCTTGGTAGCTGTGTCTTATCCAGGCTAGTTTCTCTTGTGTCTCAGGATACTACCCTGCACTTTTAGACTGGTTCACAGCGTGGGCTAGACCCTTCTCCCTTTAAGTGTTTAGCACTGCATAATATTAGTACTGGAAAAACTAGTTGTCTCTAGCTGCATCTGAACATACATGTCTTAGACTAGACTAGACCAGACTGAAGTGACTTCCTCCCACATGGGGCTAGCTAACTCATCCTACTGGGTTGTGTGTGTGAAGCAGAGATAGAAGAAAAGACAGCACCTCCTATAGGTCAGCACTGAACACATGGTACAATGATAACAGTAACCCATTACTAACTTCAGCTGTGCTAACAAGAACAGGGGGATATAAAGAACACTGACATCTAGTGGTGAAACTATAGAAAACTTCTTTTATCACAACTTGACCTGGAGGGAGAACTTTATGACAGGTGCCTAGGGCACTTAACAGTGGGACACCACAATAGCACACAAGGGAAAGTGCACTTTCCATTGTGTGAAATGACAGTTCTGTGTGGTCACTATTCAATGAATAGCAGCCGCACAAAACTGACATGTCAGTTTTTCCTTCAGCCGCTAGGAATCCCGTCTGTAGTGTATACTATGGGAGGCATTTATTAAGTCCGGCGTTTTTTACGCCGGACGTAAAAATGCCCCCGCAGCTCCGGCGCTACGGAGATTTATGTAGAGGCGGACTGCCTCTACATAAATCCCGTGCGCGCCGTTGCGCACCGCCGAAAACCCACGCCAGCTGAGGACTGGAGTAGGTTTTCGGCGTACATTTTGGCAGAACGGATGATAAATCGCGCGGACTCTGAGTCCGCGCCCTCCGTTCCGCCCACTCTCCGCCCCTTTTCCGCCCCCTTTCCGCCCCCTGGCGTACTCGGCGGAAAGTGCCGATTTGCGAATATTTTATTCGCAAATCCGCCATTTTTGCTTAAAAAAAGACGCAAATCGTCACTTTCCGCCGAAAATCATCCATTCGCCGGATAATACATGTGGCCCTATGTGTATACACTCTGGCCGGGATTCCTCTGACTTCAATGCAATGTATCTTTTCTATTAATCACAATGCAATTTGCAACAATGGCCATGATTAATAGAAAATTTATGTTGTGTAAACATAGCCTAAGCATGTGAAATTTCCTTTACTGAAAACTAACTTATACTCACCAATCCCCAGCGGGTGCTCATGATTCGGAAGTTGTCTTGAACACATACCACCAGCTTTTGGAAATGTTCATCTTTATATTCAAATCGGTTACCAAACACCACAGAGCAAATGACATTGGACATAGCACGTAGTATATGATGATTGGGATCTACTGGGGATCCTACAAGAACAAATAAAAATAGTAAATCAATTACTACAATGCAAAAAGCCAAAGTCTCATCATACAGTAGGTTTCCAAAAAGTTTTGTAGAGTAAGGCTATGTTCACACAACATATATATTCGTAAAACCGTGGCCCTTTTACAACGGCCGTGATTATTACGAAACTATACGTGCCTTTGCTGCCTATGGGTCCCCGGCCAGAGCGTATACACTTAGGGGGACATGTATCATCTGGCGTATCTTAGATTTTTGGCAGAAATTGCTGATTTGCAAATATTTTATTAGCAAAACGGCCATTTTGTGAATAAAATATTCGCAAAACGGCACTTTACGCCAAGGGGGCGGGGAGGGTGTGTGGAGGGGACAGAACGGGAGCGCGGACTCATAGGCCGCGCGATTCATTATTTTTTTCTCTTAAAGTTACGCCAAAAACCTACTCCAGCCCTCAGCTGCGCTCCGGTGCGCACGGGATTTATGTAGAGGCAGTCCACCTCTACATAAATCTCCATAGCGCCGGAGATGCAGGGACATTTTTAAGTCCGGCGTAACAAAACGTCAGACTTAATAAATGTCCCCCATGGTGTTTTTTTCATGGTGTGTCTAAACAAAAGCAGGAATCACTGAAGAGTATAGACCTTTCGGCTTCTATTGGCGACTTGCTCTGCACCATGATAGTCTGTAAAAGCAGCAGCAATGGGGGTCAATGGGGGGCATCCATGCCGCGAACCGCACTAGGACATGCCCTATTTTTTTTGCGGTGAGGATCACGGTGGGTGACGCAGCACGGATCTTGTGAATCATGGCTGCATTCATTTCAATGGTTCCAGCCTTAGGGCTTGTCCTTCCTCAATGTTGAGGAGTGTGTTTGTTCACTGTATTTGGTATGGGTGGGCAACAGAGGGTGCCACAGAGGGTATGGTTTACATAAAAAAAAATCTCATCTTGAAATCAACTGACTACCAAAAGACAGAGTAAACAAATATGGGAAGCTGTTATTAAACGTTACCATTTGTTTTTCTCAGCACATCGGTCAGATACAGGGCTTCTTGCTGTATCCGCTCCTCAAAGCTATGTTTTCCAACTCCAAAACTGCCCAACGTGTGCACGGCAAATCGCCTCAGCTCCTTCCATTTTTCACCACTACTAAAGGCAAAGTCTGTTCAATACAACAAATCAGATAACGAAGAAAGCCTTCAATTACAAGTTCTGGAAATAACCAAGTTTTTATAACAATTGGGCGCAGTTCACATGGTGGAATTTAACACTGATCATGAAGCAGAATCAAGTTGTTTTGGTTTATGTACACACTATGGAATCCTTGCAGAACTTTCAAGTGGAGTCCGCGCCGCAGAATCAGCTTGAAGTTCCGCGTGTCCCATAGACTCAATGATATTGTCAAACGCAATCCACCCAAAGAATTGACATGAATTGACACCAATAGAAAACATTTGGGGCATCATAAAATAAAAAATCTAGCAAAAACAACCCAGGGTTCCTGAGTTTTTGTTTATAGCAGTGTGAATTCAGCCTAAGAGATTTGCAAATCATTCAGTTGTGCTTTTCTTTACATTTTACATGATGGGCCAGCTTTTTTGGACCTGGGTTTGTAAAACACGAGGATGAAAGAAACGTGACCCATACCTGGCTCAGTACTCACCATCTCCTTTGGTAAAGTCAAAGAATGAAGGATAATAGGCTCGGCCACTGAACTCTTCTGCTTTGTCAATCAATGTCTCTTTGATGGCTTTATAACCACATAACACAATGACCGGTTGGTTCCCTTCATACACTGTAAATATGTCACCATATTTTTTCGACAACTTGGAGAGAAGACAAAAAATTCATTCAATGTGACAATTTATTATCTGGATAGATTACCCTACCACACTCCATTGAGTAACTATTTTAGCATTTTTGATGATTTTTTTTTATAGCTTTGAACATACAACCTTACTATTAGCACATGCTAGTTCCTGTTGGGTTACCGCACTTATAAATATGACAATACACCTAATTTGTCCATCCCCAATATCATGAGAGACGTTACCCAATGGTCTGAAGAGTCAACAAGAACAGTCATTCCAGTAATCCACAAGGCGGTCAGATTTCACTAATTTTCAACATTGTCTGACATGTGGGTAATGTTTATGGGCATGTGCCACCTTTTTTTTCTTTTTTAGGAGAGGGTTACTGGTTAGAGACAGATATAGAAACATCTTGTTTTTTAAAAAAAAAATGTTTTCAATGTTCTAATATATATATATTTTAGTAGATTATCCTAGGTCGTCTAAGGTTTACTTACATCCAGTAGTGACGTCACAATATCACTAAAGTTTATTTTGTATAGAGTGCCAATGACGGGCAGAGGAGTTGGTCCAGGAGGTAGCTCAGATCTCTCCAACAATATCTTTGTATACTTTGCCAACAAGCTGGTTATGAGAATCACCAAGAGGACTGTGACTAGTGAGTATAGATCCATCCTGTGAACAGATATTCAAGTGCAGAATTTTTTGAAAGGCTTCCCAATATTTCTAGAACATTCAGGTTTATTAAAGTTAAAAAAATACTAAAGCCAGAATAGCTAAATCTATCACAAAAGACTGGGAGGCCTCTCAGTTCCTCATTTTGACAGGTACTATAAGGCTGCTCGTATTGCCCAACTCTCTGTGATCTCCGCCCGACAAAATGCACCCCGCTGGATTCACCTGGAATCAGCCTTGTTGGAACCCTACTCCTTGAGTGGCTTACTATGGTCCACCGGTCTTCTCCCACGAGAACTGAAAGCCAAGTCCCCATTAACACACCATTCACTGATTCTCTGGAGAACCCTTTGCTTCCAGTACAAATTGCAATTTAACCCCTCCCTAATGCTAGAAATACTTCGCAATCCTATGTTGCCCCCTGGCCTTTCCCCCTCAGAATTTCGGTGGTGGACGGAAAACCATTTGACCACCCTCAAGAAGTTTACGCAACACTCCCTATTAGTCCCTCTAGACAGATTCCGCCAAGACCACCTCGTTCCACCCTCAGAACTGTTTAGACTATGCCAAATATACCATTTACTCGAATCCCTCCCGTGGCAAGGCAACACTAGCACCTCCTTCTCATCATTTGATTACATTTGCGTTCTGACCCAACTGGGAAGGGGATAATCTCCGATCTTTATTCCACATTCAAATCCCCTCCACCCCCACAGACCAAATTACCTTTCATGATCAAATGGGAAATTGACCTTGCTCTTACACTATCCCCAGAGCGATGGCATCATTGTTGTGAACAGATCATTAAAGGAAGCCGACAAGTATCCCTTATGGAATTCACAATTAAGGTGCTACATAGGGTCCATTATGTGCCCAGCCTTATTCATAAATTCTATCCCCATGTGCCACCGACCTGTTTCCGTGGCTGCTCAGATATTGGCAATACACTGCATCCTTGGTGGACCTGCCCTGTGGTCTCTAGGCTTTGGGACTCTATATTGGTAATTCTCTCCTCCTTGATTGACAAAGCCCTCCCTAAAAGGCCATCAGCACTTCTACTAGGAGACAAATTTCCCTCCACTAATTTCAAACAACATAAACTACTCCAATACGTCCTTATGGCTGCCAGAATCCACATAGCGGCCAAATGGAGATCTCCCACACTGTCAGTCCAAGCAGTTGTTGACAGGGTAAATGTAATCATGCTCTATGAAAAAATTGAAGCCACCCATACTGACACTCTTGAACGATACACCGCAGTCTGGCAACCATGGTTAGACTACGCAACCACCCCATCCCTACTATAATTTCTCCATCTAGCTTCCTAGCAATGGAATCTTCCGTACCTATACATGAACCCTCCACCCCCCAGGGACTCTATTACCCTTCTTGTTTAAATCCTGCAGACATTTGTATGCTAATACTGTATACCCGTTTGTTTGTTTGTTTGTTTTGTTTGTTTGTATTTTATGTTTCCTCTTTCTTGGTCTTATGTTTTCTTTTTCCAAACCTGGAGGATGTATCCAATGTAGTTTATCCCCCCTGCGTGGGGCAATTTTGCCTTGATGCTGTTTATGGTATGCATTGAATCTTCCTCAATAAAAACTTAGACACTAAAAAAATACATTGTGTTATGATAATTAGAGATGAGCACAATTCAAGCATGCTCAAGCCTCAGCATTTGATTACTGGTGGCTAAAGAAGTTTGCAGCCTTAGGCAGTCCAGAAATACATGGATAGAGCCATAGGCTGTATCCATGTTTTCCAGGCAGCCTCAGGGTTGCATTCAATTTTTTTAGCTACCGGTAATCAAATGCAGAGACTTGAGCATGCTTGATTGTGCTCATCTCTAATAATAGATAGATACGTAGGCTTCTAGCAACTTTGCTCTATCCAGATCAGTTCCTCTTTCTTCAGGATACTGTCCATGTAGCCTATGTAGCATTCTTGGAAAAGTATATAGAATACAGAAATAATTTATAATCCTAGCCAAAAGGATAACACTATTAGTATCAAGGGAATTGGAAATTGAAGATGGAATTCAGCATATTCCACATAGGAGAAAAAATCTCCACTGGTCATGGCTGTGCCAGGACTGCGGTGAACTATGCACCAAAAAAAGCAGAGTGTTGTTTTGTTTTTTTATGTTACATGAGAAGCAAACATTTGCCCTTGGATTTGGCAAACTTGAAAGTTAAATATTGTGCACTGAGTACAAAGACATAGCTGCCAATTTAGTTTTTAAATCAACTGACACCAAAAAAAGTTATACAGATTCGTAAATTACTTCTATTTAAAAAAAAAATCAAGTCTTCTAGTACTTATCAGCTGCAGTATGTCCTGCAGGAAGTGGTATATTCTTTCCAGTCTCACACAGTGCTTTCTGCTGCCACCTCTGTCACGACAGGAACTGTCCAGAGCAGAAGAAAAGTTTTTTTCTATGGGGATTTGCTACTGCTTTGGACAGTTCCTGACATGGACAAAGGTGGCAGCAGAGAGCACTGTGTCAAACTGGAAAGAATACACCACTTCCTGCAGGACATACAGCAGCTGATAAGTACTGAAAGGCTTGAGTTTTGAACCCTTAGATGACCAAGGACGTACCAGTACGCCCTGGAAGTCTGTGCCCAGACGACCCTGGGCGTACCGGTACGTCCTGAGCTTTGAAGCACGCTTTGGAGCGGAGCGCGCTTCATAGCAGGTGGGAGTCCCCTGTCACTTACCGATCGGGACTTCCTCAGTGCGACTGCGGGGGTCCCAATTGTTAAAACGGACCGCCGGAGGTCTCTCACCTGCCTCCGTGCGGTCCGATCGACAATCTGCTTCACTGAGTCTGCACAGGCAGGCTCAATGTGCAGATCGCCTATCAGACTGATCAATGCTATGCCTATGGCATAGCAGTGATCAGTGTGAATAATCACACAACTATATGTAAAAGTCCCCCAAAGGGACTTAAAATGTGTAGAAAAAAAAATAAAATACATTACTGCACTACCCCAAAGCCCTTCCCCAATAAAAGTTCAAATCACCCCCCTTTCCCATTATAAAAATAAAACATATAAAAATAAATAAATAAACATATAATATACAGTAGCGTGCGTAATAGTCTGATCTATTAAAATATAAAAAGCGTCATTGTGAACGGTGAACGGCGTACACGAAAAGAGGGAAAAAAGTGCGCGGAATACCAATTTTATGTTACATTAGATATAAAAAAAGATTAATAAAAAGTGATCAAAACGTCCGATCTTCACAAATATGGTAATAATAAAAACTAGAGATCATGGCGGAAAAAATGACGCCCCATACAGCCCCGTAGGTGAAAAAATAAAACCGTTATAAGTGTCACAATAGGCCCATTTTATTAATATTTAATTGCCAAAAAAAGGATTTCATAAAAAAAAAATATATATATATATATATATAAATATATATATGATTTTTTTTTCTTTGTTAAATGAGTTATAATATTCTGACTTCACCATAAGATCAATTTCAAATTGAAACAGTAGAGGAAGATATATATTTTTTTATATTACAGAATCTCGGAATCTCTTTTAACTTGTGCTTGTTGATTGAACTTTTGGTGTTTAGAAAAGATACGATTGGAATACCTTTAATTATTAATGGTGCGTTCACACCTACAGGATCTGCAGCAGATTTAATTTAAATAACTGAACACAGCATCAAATCTGCTGCAGATCTGCTGCAGATCCTGTAGGTGTGAACGCACCCTAACAGAGATTTTAATACTGTCATGGAGCCAGAGCGGTAGAGAAAAAGTCTCCGCGTACCCCCATCATACCACCCTGGCAAAGCTTACCAGAGAGGTGGGATAGGGAGATAATAATAAAAATATTTATTTGTATAGCGCCAACAGATTCAGGAGCGCTCTAACAGATTCCGCAGCACTATGTATGGAGAAAGTTATACCAAGACATGCAAACTTATTCATGTTATAGTACAACGTACCCATCAGCTTCCTAGATTGACCTGTCCCTTTGTAAAACGGAGACTTTAGGCTGGTTTAAAAAAAAAAAAATGAAATGGTCTATGAACCCAGATGCCTCTTAGACTATTCCCAATTGGTGTTAGAATTGCATGATCAAACAGAGGAGTCCTTGGCCCAAAGAAATAATAAAATATATAAGATAAATCTAAGATAAAGCTAATAGATAAGGGAGATAAAATACAACATGAAATAAAAACATTTTGGCAAATTAATCTAAGGCTCCACCTCCATTCAGACAATCTGGGACACTCTGAAAGTGCATATGTGAGGCATGGTATACAGCGAAATAAAATTCAGTAAGAAGAGTTCTAGAAAGAAACAAGTAGTCAAAGAATGTGAGGAAAAATATAGACAGACGAACTCAGAGGAAGATTATCAAAGGCAAAACGAAACCTAAAAAAAATAAACAAAATAAAATAAAAAATTATATATTATATATATATATCACACCTCTGAAGACAGGGTCCCCAGAAAAAAAGAATATATATATAATTTTATGAATAAAAATAACAAACTTGTTGGTCACTTACTTCAGGCGGCAGTGTGGACTCTCAGTCTCTTTCCTTCTATAATACCATATGAGCGCACAGTAGTTGGCTTTATATCATTTCTACCTGATGAAGCAACATTTATGTGTCAAGAGCCAGAAAACATTGGCCCTAAAACAAACAATGTCTGGGATGATACTGACTGGTCTTTGACAGACGAACTTTGATTCTGTATAGTAGTTGCCTTACTGAGGTTTCAGCTGTGACTCCCAGTACTCAGATACCTCAAGGGCCTACAGTAAATGCCTAAGAAGCAGTCACAAGAAAAATATAAAACATGTATCAATCCTGACAAGTAACAAGAACATGGATAGATGAATAGTAACTCTCCCAGAGAAGATTGGAACCAGAGATGATGGAATGGTTGATGACACAAACAAATGATAAATAAAAAATGAAGCAGATGAGGAACAGAAACAAAAATTAGGGCTGACCTTTATTAGCTGTCCCTAATCTTCCCCTACATCTTTCCCAGAACTAACCTAGAATTAACCCAGTTAAAATTTTAATTGTAATTTTATTCGAGTGTGGGGACTTTTTTTCTGAAAAAGATCATAACAGATGAGAGCAGAAATGTCCTGGAGTTTAACTAAATAAATTGTGAGATTTACTATTTGGTTGACTTTGCCGTTTCCTGGTATCCTTGTCCAAGCTACTATAAATCGTAGCTCAGCTTTTATTTACTAGCTCTCAATAAGTCTGTATCTGAGTATTATGTTTATAACATGTATAACCCGTCATTTCTAAATATTAAGAATGTGCAAGGTGTAAAAATAGTTTTTATGGTGGACTGCATGTGTTACATGTGTTAAGGATGTATTAAGCTTTGGTCACATGACCTTGCTTCTGCTATAAGAGAGTTCAGAGAGAGGAGTTTGCTCTTCCCCTGGTTAGAACTGATCACTGCAAATCCAAGCCCAACTCTCTCCCCAAATGGCTGAAATCAGTCTAAACTAGTTAGTTGTAATCTGGTCCTGACCGGAGAAGTGTGAACATCTAGTAAGAACAATGTTCCCTCTAAGCTTAAGCCACTGCTGAGAGGGATGGCAAAAGTGCTGGGCAATAGTCAGCCAAATCAAAAACTTGACACAGGAACATCGCTACCTTAGTCTAAGGCTATGTTTACAGACAGTATTTTTGGTCAGTATTTTGCAACCAAAACGGGGAGTGGATTGAAAACACAGAAAGGCTATGTTCACACAATATTGAAATTAAGTGCATGGCTGCAATTTAATGGCAAATAACAATGGCGGCCATCCACTCAATTTCAACATTGTGTGAACAGATCCTTTCTGTGTTTTCATCCACTCCTGGTTTTGGTGGCAAAATACTGACCAAAATATTGAGCAAAAATACTGTGTGTACATATAGTCTAAAAGTCAATGTAGCATAACACAATGTAGCATGCCATAAGAAATCTATTCATTTATTGGCTATGTTCACACAACGTCAAAAAAAGAGAAAAGATGTCCACTTTTTCTATTTAAAAAGATGTCCGCGATTTAACTGATTGCAATACATTGAAGTCAATAGGATTACGGACGTCCAATGCGCACAGTGTATAAAATGGCAAATGTTATCTGCGCGGAGGTCAAAATAATAATCCTGACAATTATTTTTGGACGTCTTTTGCAAACAGCGATCGTTATTTTTTTAGTTGTTCACACACAGATTCTCTTTTTTTTCACAGTTTTTACTATTAAATTCAATGGACTTTTTAATTAAAGACACATCCAAAGGCCAATTAGTCCACCTGAACTAGAATAATGTACAAGCTGCTATTATTGCACTGACGGGCGGCCAATACTCAAAATAACGGACGTAATTTTGGACTCAAAATGACGGGCGTCATTTTAAAAATTATAAACGGAAAAGAAAAAACGCTGTGGGAACATAGCCATTTATTGTTATGGCAGTGCAATGAATGGTAAAAGCTTGTGCATCATTGTTTATGCAATCATATAATGCAATAATATAACAATAGGCCCATTCATAATATAATGACCATAAAGCTATGCCACATAGCTGATTATTACATAAGTAGTCCCCCTATGTTACTACCACATAAATGTGAGCCTTGTGCTATTGGGGCTACATGATGCGCCAAAAATAAAATCACTAGAAGTTTTTACTAGTCGTGGTCCGTATAACAAAGAAATCTTTTTCCTCTTTTTCCTCCCTTCCTCCCACCTCCTTCTCTTTTCCCCTCTGCTTCTCTTGCTCTTTTTCCCGATATGGATGTGTTTTATCCACTCTTCCTCTGTTAGGTGCATTTGTGCTTCTTGTTGGGATTTTATGTGATGTACCCTCAGAGGTGTTATATCGGAGGGACGTCCAGTCACTTGCAAGGTGTTGTGGTCTGACACCACTCCAGTGGTCGATGGCCGAGATACAGCCAGACCTTATTACATTGTCAGGTGATGCCAGTGCCTGGTGGGCATACAGGTGTGATGGCACGCCTGTTTTTAGTGTGTAAGGCCGGTTGTACCCTTTTCCCCTGTGGTCAGTGTCCTGCCGGGCTGCTACCGGGTCCCTTGGGATAATGTCAGAGGTATCCAGAGCGGTCTAGTGACCCTCCCGGATAGTAGGACCCGCCACCCACAGAAAGGGGAAGTGTCCCAAGGTTGCGGTGTAGGTGGTGACAAATGATCACGGACTCTCAAGATAAGATTGAGTTGGTTTACTACTTGTAAATGTGCAGCAAGTAATACAGAAGATTGTTGATATACACTTGACAAAGTTCCAATAATGACTTAAATGTAAGACAACCAGATCTGTAGGATAAGTGCTGAGCAGGAGATAGTTGTGTCGGTAAAGTTGTGTTGAGGTAGAGTAGCAGAGAAGAGGATGCCGTGAGAGGCTCAACCCATGTAGTAGTGTGCTCTGACGGGATGTTGAAGGATAAAGTAGAATACTTGTAGAAGAAGAAGAACACCTGTGCCTGTGTATTGACCCTTGTTTTAGTCTTCACACAACCTTATGCCCACTAGCTTTAGCTGAACTGTACTAATGGGTGACACAGGCCCCAGACCTTGTTACCTGGGTTGAGCGGAATGCTGAGGGTTCCCTGCTGACACCCGCACTGCGAGGTGAAGTTAATAGGCTTACTTCAACTTTGTTCCACCTGGATCAGTTCCTGGCTTTATGGCTCTATAGTGGATACTGTCCTGCTCTGTGACTTCTTCTAATCCACGGCGTGGGTTGAGGTTGTCTCTGGCTAGTCCTCTCCTAAGAGGTTTAACACTGCATAGTGCTTTGTGAGGGTACTTGTGAGAAGGTTGGTAACAGTGTGCTCTCCTGCCTCCCACTCATGCGGGGTACTGGCTAAGACTGAACTTTGGGGACCTGGCAGAGGGCCGGGGCCCGGTCAAGACTGCTGTGGAGAGCTATCTAGCTTGCGTCCTTTCTCCACACCATCCCGAACGGGAAGCTCTTGCTCCTCCTCCACCCATGGGGCTAACTTCCTCTACAGCGTGTAGGGTGCACTGTAATTGGGTGAAAAGAGTGCAACAGAAGATCAGAGAGGAGAGGTGATAGGAGAGAAGAAACCAGAAATCCTACTGGTCTACAGATTCTGGTGCTTACAAACACAATAACCCTTTGCGATCCTTCAGCTGTGCAGCTTCCACACACTAATACATAATACAGCGACATCTAGTGGTCAACTCTTAATACTACTTTTACTATAATGAGACCACAAAAAGTACAGACTTTTGCGAAGGGTGTATGCAATAGTAACACCCCTAGTGGGACACCACACTTACTCAGGTTTTATATGTTTGGCTATGTTCACACAACGTCAAAAATAGAGAATAGGCGTCCGCTTTTGCTATTTTAAAAAATGTCCGATATTGTCGTGATTTAACTGACTGCAATGCATTACATTTCAGTCAATGAAAAGACGGACATCCAATGAACACATTGTATTGAATAACGGACGTTTTTACCGCAGACGTCAAAATAAAGATCATGTTCATTATTTTCGGACATCTTTTGCAAACAGCGGAGGTTTTTTATTAGTTCTTCACACACAGATTTTCTCTTTTCACCGTTCATTTTCGTTTTTACTAGTAAATTAAATGGACTTTTCAATTAAGCCACATCCAAAGGCCAATTAGTAACCACAAACTAGAATATTGTACAAACACCATTCATTGCACTAATGGAAGGCAAGACGTCTGTTATTTTAGACTCAAAATGACGGACGTCATTTTAAAGGAGCTGAAAAAACAATGTGTACACATAGGGAGGCATTTATTAAGTCCGGCGTTTTTTACGCCGGACGTAAAAATGCCCCCGCAGCTCCGGCGCTACGGAGATTTATGTAGAGGCGGACTGCCTCTACATAAATCCCGTGCGCGCCGTTGCGCACCGCCGAAAACCTACGCCAGCTGAGGACTGGAGTAGGTTTTCGGCGTACATTTTGGCGGAACGGATGATAAATCGCGCGGACTCTGAGTCCGCGCCCTCCGTTCCGCCCACTCTCCGCCCCTTTTCCGCCCCCTTTCCGCCCCCTGGCGTACTCGGCGGAAAGTGCCGATTTGCGAATATTTTATTCGCAAATCCGCCATTTTTGCTTTAAAAAAGACGCAAATCGGCACTTTCCGCCGAAAATCATCCATTCGCCGGATGATACATGTGGCCCATAGCCTTTTGGTGGAAGGGGATTGATGGAGGGGAGGGGGGGGGGTTCCCCCCAGGCATGTTTCATTTTACTTGTGGGACCAATGTTTGTGTTATCTTTCTGGCCTGCTAAAGGTATACCTACCCCATCTGTTTGGTTCTCCTCTGTCCAAAAGTCTTGGTTAAATAAAGTATAAAATAAAATATGACACAATTAAAACAGAAAGCAAAGTATTTTATGTTGAGATTGTGAACATTCGGTTACAATATCATAAAGATATGGTAAAAAAAAAACTTGAATATTTTTATAATACCAATTCTAACATGATGCACTTAATTTATGCAACTTATATCATAGCAAAATAATATAACATAATAAAAATCTTGGCATTTAAACAGGGACCTTATACATCTGGACTTATACAAACAAATGGTCTTGGTCCTAATTCTTTACAGCAACCACCATCTCTTTTATACATTTAGTGGGCACATGAGGAAGCTTTGTATATTTACAATGTACCAGAAACCACTGATTCTGAAATAAATGGGAACAATATGACTGTATTCCGCTATATGTCATATGGAGGATGGAGACTAGAATAACTGGGGCCTGACTTCATACTTAAAGGGATTATCCAGACTTTCTACCAGAAACTGCACCACTCTTTGTGATCAATTAGCGTATGGTGTTGCAGCTCAGTTACATGCCTCCTACTTGGGTTAACCCCTCCCCAGCTGCAGCTAGTCACCCACCTCTAAATTATAGTCGGTATAGATTATAATTTAGAAGTGGCTGACTGGCTGCAGCTGGTAAGCCCTGCTGCGGTCAGGCAGGGGTTAAAATTTTCCAGTGTATAAGACGACTTTTAATCCCCTGAAAATCTTCTTAAAACTCAGGGGTCGTCTTATATGCTCAGTCATCTTATACACCGGAAAATACGGAAAATAGTCTTAAATAATAAAAGCACAAGAATAATAATGGAGTGAATACACCCAAGAATCTTGAATCTTGTATTCACGCTATTGAATAGGAACCAATCATTTTAGACGTAAAACTTTAAAGCTCCCTAGCCGCAGTGTATCTAGCCCATTTGAGAGTTTAGGCCTGCCCGAGCACCTGACAGCATATTAGTACTAAATCTAAACCCCATGTAATCCATTTCAGGATACTGTCCAATAATAAGGTTATTATTATTCCTTTACTACATCCCACCAAACATGGTACAAATACTAAGAACAGCCAAGTGACGCTGTGTCTTTAAATAAAATGGCTCCTGCTAATTTCATACAACACCTTTTACCTCATACATTGCCACAGAATTTACATTATAAGAAAAGTATTGTATAATAACTATAAGGCTATGTTCACACTACATACAAGTACAGCCATTGTTGCCATTGGCAACAAAGGCCGTACTTTTAGCGGGGTGGAACAATGCCTTATTTTCAATTAGATCCCGGCCGGAGCGTATACACATCATATACGCTCCGGCCGGGATCCCATGTGGTGCCGCAAAGAACTGACATGTCAGTTTGCGGCCGTAGGAAACCCTGTCAGTTCACTCAGTGAAGCGAGCGGCTCCGGCCACTCGCTTCACTGTGTGCTATTGGAAGCCCTGATGCGGGCGCGCGCTGACGCGCCCGCATCAGAGCTCTGCGGACGGAAAGATCATCCGGCCGGTACTTAAGTACCAGCCGGGATGATCCGGGCAGAGACCAGCCGTTCTGTGACCTGGCCGGTTCACAGAACAGCCGGTCCCATACGCCGTGTGAACATAGCCTAATACTGCGCTCTAAATTGCTCCCTGCACTCATGAACATTTTCCTAAGGACACAATCTCTCATATGAATACATGTTATGGTATGCTATTTTTCAGATCACAGACGCGGTAAGAAGCATATCTCATAGCTGGGGGGGATATGTCCAAGCCCGGTACCTACGGGAACGACTGAGATCTTCTCGGGGGGCACCGGTGACTTGATCATGAAGTTCTGCAATAACGTGGTAATAAAAATAAAGATCTCCACAACTGCCAAGTTCTTGCCCGGGCATATTCTCCTACCTGAAAAACATGACAGTAAATGTATAGACAGACATGTACAATAGTGATATTTTCTGTATTGTATTATATATGCAATTGTGGTGTCCTACCACAGGTGTTACAGTTTTATACACTCTTCGCAAAAGTCTGTACTTATTGTACTTGTGTGGTGATGAAAGTAGTACTAAAGTTCACCCCTAGATGTCGCTGTATTGTATATGTGTATTTGGAAGCCGCATAGTTGAAGGATATAAAGGGTTATTGTGCCTCTATGTGCCACCTAAATCTGTAGACCGGTAGGATTATTGTTTTCTTCTCTCCTATAAGCTTTCCTCTTATTTCTTCTGTTGCACCCTGCACCCATTCACAGCGCACGTTAGTTACGCAGGAGGAAGTGAGTCACGCGGAACACAGGAAGAGTAAGTCAGTCTTAGCTAGAGCCCCGTATGGAAAGGACTCAAGACAGTTCACCTCTAACAACCTTCTTACAAGTAACGCTACACAGCACTATGCACTGTTAACCCCCTCTTAGGAAAGGACAAGCCCAAGACAACCTCAACCCACGCTGTGGACTAGAAGAAGTAAGAGAGCAGGACAGTATCCACTAAAGCCAAAAAGCTAGGAACTGATCTAGATAGAGGAAAGTTGCAATAAGCCTATGAACTCTTTCTCGCAGCGCGGGTGTCAGCAGGGTCTCAGCATTCCGCTCATCCCAGGTAACAAGGTCTGGGGCCTGTGTCACCCTTTAGGAAGGTTTAGCCGAGTCTAATGGGCCTAAGGTGGTGTGAAGACTAACTCAAAGTCAATACACAGGCACAGGTGGTGTTCTTCCTCTTTTTCTTAGTATTCTACCTCATCTTCCAACATCCCAGCAGAGCACAGTACTACATGGGTTGGGACTCTCACGGCAACCTCCTCTTTACTACTCTGTTTCTTCGTCAGCACCACTATATCCTACACTGCACTTCTACCACGGATCAGGTTGCTGTATTGTCAACTATTTATTCAGAACTATTGTCAAGTGTGTTATCAAGTGCTTTATCCAGAGAAACCTCATACTGTTGATTCTGTATGCCCTTCTGCACATTTGCAACTAGTAAACCAGTCTTCCGTACGTTAAAAAGACTCTCACTATCCACCGAGACAGCACACACCACAACCTTGGGACACTTCCCTTTCCGTGGGTGGCGGGTCACTAAACCACTCTTGCCATCCGTGAAAACTCTAACCCAAGGGACCCAGTAGCAACCCGGCAGGACACTGAACACAGGGGAAAAGGGTACAACCAGTCTTCAAAAATAAAAGCAGGCGTGCCATCACACCTGTGTGCCTCACTAGCACTGGCATCACGTGATAACATTCCAAGGTCCTGCTGTATCTCGGCCAACCACCTCCGGCGAGGAGTCACACCCGACCACCTAGCAAGTGATCGGGTGATCCTCCGATATACCACCACACCGGGGGCTCACCACACAATTATTTTAATAGGTGCCGTGTAACACTTGTAGAGCTGCCCACAGATTTCCACAGCAATAGCCACTGATCAACAGGGGATTAACCAGACCAATATCAATCAGATAACCACCATTCATAGAAGGGAGTGATTCATAGGTGTATTCTCATATTTTAACATAATGGCAGTACAATAGGATAGCCTGCACACACAATCACTGACTGACACGTGACTGGCTAAGAAGCCTTTCACTCCTGGGATGAGTTTGTCTCAGAAGTGGAGGCGGCTGCAATCAGTGGGGGTCCATTAGGAGAACACAGGGGGAGCACCAGGAGAACTGGGTTCGGAAAAATCCAGATAATCTTACAACAGTGGTGGATTGCTTGGCACTCCAAACTCAGGTGGATTCCTTGGCACTTTGAACATAGCACAGTCATTCCACTTCAAGAGGTGGAGATTCCCAA
Source organism: Dendropsophus ebraccatus (assembly GCF_027789765.1). Classification (NCBI taxonomy): domain Eukaryota; kingdom Metazoa; phylum Chordata; class Amphibia; order Anura; family Hylidae; genus Dendropsophus; species Dendropsophus ebraccatus. Next base: position 77,081,884 of record NC_091463.1, read on the forward strand.
AATTATTGTCGACCAGATATGCATTTCAACAGTTATTCAGGCCTGATGATGAGGATGGTTAACACTTGAAACACGTTGCACCATTGCACTGCCAGGGAAATCGGAAGGTGGATGGCAGAAGCCTCCTCATACACCTACAAGCCCACAATAGAGTTGTGCCTAATACCTACGACCTAACCAGGATTCTGTGCACATGTACAACCTCAGGCTATGTTCACACTATGTATCTTCCCGGCCGTAGTGCGAATAGCGAATATACGCACGTAGTTTTGAGGTTGATGCGTTTGCTTGAAAGTATACGATATACGGCCGCACAATGCACACTACGGCTTACGGCCAGATCGTATGCGGCGCCGTGAAAAATCAACAAGACCATTGTTTGAGGACGGAAATGTTCCAACTCACGGCCGTGGATTTTAATGCGGTCCCGTACGAAGTACTGATTTCAGCCAAATTGAACTTGATTTTTCGATCCAAAAGGTTCTGTGAGTTTTATTGGGCTGGGCGAAGATTTCCAAGTAAATGACCTGTTTCAGATCACTTCGAAACAAGCTAGGGAAGCATAACTGTACTGCGGGCGTATGTTCGCGGTTCATACACATCCGTCCGCATGTCGATCTTTCCCACGCCCGTAGTTTCAGCCGCACATGTACGGCGGTGTACGAAATGCGGCCGGAATCGTACGCAGTGTGAACATAGCCTAAACATACACATCTCACAGGGTTCATGAGTCTGCACATGCAGGGCCGTTGTGTTTCCTTTTTTTTTTCTTTTCATGTGAACTTCAGAAAAGTTTGGTTCTGTAACAAATGAAACTTTTTGCAAAGTTTGTAATGAATCTTAGGTCGTAAAGTTCAGTTCCCTCATCTCCACTCTTAACCCATAAGATGCTGGCATGTCATGGTGCTGTTAAGAGTGTGTGAAGTGGGTTTGGAAACCAGGCCCGCTCCATACCAAGTGTTTGGGCACGGAGTGATTCCCTGGCTAATAAGTGTTTAAACAGTATCAATGAGTGTAGTAGGAGGACAGATTGGCTTCCTGCGAAATAGCTGCCACGACTGATCTATTGAGTGCTGATCTGATGGATCAGTGTAATACTGTATTGTTATGTATTACATTGAGTTGTATGAGCAATCGAGCAGTGGCTTATAGAAGTCCTGGAGAACAAGTCTAAAGTAGCATGCAGCGGTGCATTCCACTCACGTGCTCACAGCGATCTCCCACCACTGGCTCCATTATCCACTATGAGGCCACTGAAGGAGATGATTAACAGCTCATTCTCCTGATCGGGAGGGGTCCCAGCAATGGCAACCTGACTGATCAAAACTTTTGACAAGTCCCTGTGACATACCAAAAGAAAGTAGGGTCCAAGAGCACTGTGGATAGGAGTCCAAAGGCAAGTGTTGAAATAGATGCACGCTAGCTTACCACCAATCCCAAATGCCAATATGTCAATGTGAAAGAGCAAGTAGTGCTCTCAAAGAACCCACCAAAAAATCACCCAATTCAGCTGATCCTCACCTGCAGAAAATGGCATCAGGGCCTCTTTCTTTATAACTTTCCCATTTTCATCCAAAAAGTTTTGGGGGTCAAAATTCTCAGGATTACTGAACTGTGTCTTGTCATTGTGCACACCAGTGAGTAATGGGATGAAAACTGTTCCCTGTGGTTAGGATAATAATCAATACAATCAGTAGATTGTTTTTTTGAATTTTTTGTCTATTTAACTTAAATTGATATTTACCTTCTTAAATGTATAATTGCGAATCTGAGTATCTGCGGTTAATTCATGGGGAAGAGACAGGGGTGTCACATCAGCATATCGCTGGACCTCAAATATGAAAGCTTCTGTGTAAGGCATGTTGTGTCTGTCCTCATAATTTGGTGGACGTCGGCCAATTACATTGTCTATTTCGCTGTAGACCTTCTCTGAGAAAAGGAAAACAAAATGTATATATCATTGCACATGCTTTTACATATCTGTCCGAATGTATTTACTTACCTGCTACACTCGGATGTTTCATGAGAAGTAGTAATGTATATCTCAAAGTGGGGCTCACAGTTTCCGTTCCACCAGTGAACAAGACTAAAGCGCACATCACTAAAGTATTGGGATTGTAGAATGTTCCTTCATTCTTCTTTTCCTGTGTTTGAAGACATGATGCAGATGATTGAATGTACTGTACAGTTAAACCTATCCTCTAGATGAAAACTTTGTTGTGGCAAATTTTAGTAAAGATTTCTTTCTGACAATGAAACCTATTGGCAACAAGTGTGCGGGCTGTGGCTGCTGGAGAGCATGATGGCAGGGGGACACTGAGGGACACAGGGCACTGGAAGGACACTGAGCATCCCTCTGCCATCATCCTCTCCAGCAGCCACAGCCCGCACAGCTCTGGGAGTTGGGTCGTGACATCACCATGTTATCCAGGAAGTGACATCACCATTTTATCCAGGAAGTGAAGCCTTGATGCAGTAGTACGTGCAGGGAAAAAAGCGCTTTATAAGCATTTCCCGTAATAAGTGTATATTGGTAATCTGTATAACTTTTGGGGGGCAATACAATACTTTAATAAAAAATTTCGCCATACTTCTCCTCTAAGTCAGGAATTCAGCCAACTCTGTTTCCTTCCCTATATACTATAACCCTTCCCAGTGAGAGGGAGACAGAATTGGCTAAATTCCTGGCTAGAGTGTCCTGTCCAGAGGAACAAGAAGTTTATTAAAGGATGTAAACCAGACAACTGTGCAGACAGTTTGCATTTAAAAAAAAAAAAAAAAAAAAAAAGCAGAAGGGAAGCATTCAGGAGCCTAGAAAGGTAGTGTCACAGACGCAACGGCGTCCCATGCTCCAGGCCACCACCACTCCGCTTTCCCCCACACTCTGGTTCCAACGGACACCGGAGCCCACGCTGTTTCTTCGGCCCCACAGGGCACCTTACATTTCTGCTCTCCTGCCCTTTCTCCTCTTTGTTAGTGTGCGCTTCTCTGCCTTCTAGGGCGCGAGTGCATCGGCTCTCGGTGAATTAAAGGGACAGTAAATTCCTAATTGGTTGTGCAATTAATCACCTTCCCTATAAAGTTGCACCTGCCATGTCATTCCCTGTTGGAGCCTCTGCAGGCTTCCTAACATGTGGTCCCAGCTCTCTTGTGATTCCTGCTCGTGATTCCTGCCCATGATTCTTGCCCGTGATTCCTGCCCATGATTCTTGCCCGTGATTCCTGCCCGTGATTCTTGCTCGTGATTCCTGCCCATGATTTCTGTCCATGATTCCTGCACATGATTTCTGCTGCACCTCGCCTACTGCCACTAGCAAGCCAAGCCAGGGGTAGTGACCTTGGGGTCCGCTGCCGCAGCAAGGTTATCCCTTCTTGCGGTGGGCACTGATGAAGACCAGCGGCCCCTTGGACTCTGCTCCCTGGTGCGGCTTACGCCATCGCTAGCGGAGATACAGCAGATCCACGACTCCAGCATTACAGGTAGTAAAATGACTTTATTTACCAATATATGTTGATTTGTTGGACAGCTAAAAATAAAGCTTACAACATTGGCCAGGCCCTTTAAAGTTACCTGACAGTGTTGCTGTAGTGGGACTTCACTAAGGGTGCCTTCACACCTACCGTATCGCAGTAGAAAATCCGCTGCGGATCCGCAGCAGATCCGCAGCGGATTTAACTAAATGAATGAACACCGCACTAAATCCGCACTTACAAATCTGCTGCGGATCCGCAGCGGATTTGACAGTGCGTATTTAATGCTGTGTTCATTCATTTATTTAGATCTGCTGCGGATCTGCTGCGGATCCGCAGCGGATTTTCTACTGCGATACGGTAGGTATGAAGGCACCCTAATGCTGTATTGGCATTTAGCAGCCTGTAAGGCATTGGAGATAGTCCTAGGTAACCTCCGAGTATAATGCACCACTTTTGAAAATCGAAAAGATTCAAAAGATTCGCTCATCATTAGTTTTTTTTTTTTTTTACCTTCTCCATTTTGATCAGGAAACAGTCTATAAAATCCCTTGGGTTATTACTGTCCAAAGTCTTCATGTTATTCTCCATCTTCTTCTTGATGAAGTCTTCTATGAAAGCAAAGTTTTCCATCATCTTACGGTGAGATCCAGGTAAGTGTCTTATGACGTTTGGAAAAGTGTTGTATAGCTAAAGAAAGAAAAAAAAGAACAATGATGAATTCAATGATAATGGAAATGAAGTAAGACATCTTTTTATTATTATTATTATTATTTATCTTATACTACAACTAACTACAAACATATCATTTAGAGCTTCCCAAAAATGCCTCTATAAACAACAAGCTTTAGGACTTGGATATTGGACATTGGACGTAGACCTGACCCTACAAGGGATACATCCAAGACATTGAATGATAGAAACTAAGTGCAAAGGAGCAGAAGGCTTCAGTTGCGTTCTGATCCCCAGGAAAAAATATTTTGTCTCCAGGCAGCTGAGGTCGGCTGACAGGTTGTCCAGAAAATTTTTTATGTTTTTACAGTGGCCAGGCTTTGGTAAAAGTTAAAAAAATATATATATAAAAAAAACATATTCACCTGATGTCAAACTCTGCCAGTGCCATTCCAACAGCGTCTGGTCCCCACTGCTCAGAACTTCCTGATCTCTTCTTGAAAGTGAATGCTCAGCCAATCACTAGCAGAGGGGGGTCACTTCTGTGGCCATCAGTCACCAGGCACACTAATTCCATAGATCAGTGTAAACCACTGGATAAAGCGGACCATGTGACTGTTACATCGCTGTAACAGAAAAGCGGTACATCGCTTTTCTGTCTTTGCCATGAATAGACCAGCGTCAGTGCAGGGATGCCGCTGCCGCTGTTCTTTTTTTGAACTAAGGCACACTTCCCATGCAAGGCACCGGTCTATTACCGATTACCAAGCACCAGCCTTCCCTGAAGCACTGAAGGCCAGGCCTCCCGTGCTTCAGGCCGGGCCAGTGCTCAGTAATAGACTGGCCTCATGAAGGGAACCGGGCTGCAGTTCAAAAAAAGGACCACGCATCGGCATCCCCGTGTCTCACCGTTCTATTCTTGGTGAAAACAAAAAAGTGATGTATCACTGGTACATTTGCTTTAAAGTGTACCTGTCAATAAAGTGTACCTGCCACTATGCCTATGAATACGCATAGTGGACAGCACAGGAGGGCGCGGGCCAAGGGGGGTAGCTCCGGGGCCACCCACTATGCATATTTATATATGCATAGTTAGCAGCACGGGAGGGGACAGGCTGGGTAGCCCAGGAGGGGGTGAGCTGGGTGGGCCGAGGGGGCTTGCTCCGAGCCGTACACTATGCATAATCATGTAAGCATAGAGTGGCATGGGAAGGGGCGGGCTGGGCTGGGCGGGCCGAGCTGGTGGTCTGGGCCATCGGGTGACGCCCCAAATGCTCCAAAACCCCTGGTTAGCGTAAGGGCTATCGACAGAATGTGGGGGAGAAGAGGAGAATGATTGACAGCCCTGCAGTCATCAGGTAAAGAACTTCTGGGGCATATCAGCAGGGTCATTGGGCAGAACCTGGGCAGAAACTTTAAGTTTTATCGAGTAAAACCATGCACATGGTTATGCCAAGCGCAAGATACCTAAATTTGTAATGTTAAGCACGTGAAATTTCCTGTCCTGAAATCCAAGGTTATACTCACCAATCCCCAGCGGCTGCTCATGATACGAACGTTGTTTTGAATACATATCACCAGTTTTTGGAAATGTTCATCATCATATTCAAACCGGTTACCAAACACCACAGAGCAAATGATATTGGACATAGCACGTAGTATATGATGATTGGGATCTACTGGGAATCCTAAAACAACAAATAAAAATAGTAAATCAATAGCTACACTGTTACCTCACTCCTCAACATCTATCCAGTATCGAGTATAAGCACCAGGCACAGAAATGCACATCCAAACTCTATTGCTGACTATTAATGAGCCATTGGCTGTCTGAGGAATGCTCTGCACTTGGGCACACCAATCGCCAAGATCCGATTCTCACAGCTCACTATGCCATTGTCGACCAATGACAACCCTAGATTTGTTCAATAGGCCCTCATTTGCACCTCGTCGGGACGCGGGGAGCTGCCCAGGTGACCGTCTGATCATCTGGGCAGCCAATAGGAGACAGCGGTGGTCTACTGCTAATTGCTTCGTGTAATAGGGCCTTTAGTGTTGAAGTCCAATTTTACGTCCAGAATGGATAAGTTGATTTGTATACCCTTATGGTTTGAGCTTTTTTTATTTTTTTATTTATTTATATAGCACCAACAGATTCCACAGCACTTTACAATTCTGGGGGTACATACATGGACATAAATCAGACATTGCCGAGGAATACATATAATTATCCATACATGAGGAGTGAGAGCCCTGCTCGCATGCATCAGCTTACAGACTATTAGTAGGGGGTTTGAGACAAAATGGCAGAGGGGCAAAGTCCTTCCTTTGGAGTGTATGTGTACACCGTATGACAGAATAGGGTATGGGGCAGCAAAAGAAGGCTCCCCAGAGGGTATGGTTTACATAAAGATCTATTGAATGTTATTATAAATTAACTAAGTCTATTATTCTTATTAAACATTACCATTTGTTTTTCTCAGCACATCGGTCAGATACAGGGCTTCTTGCTGTATCCGCTCCTCAAAGCTATGTTTTCCAACTCCAAAACTGCCCAATGTGTGCACGGCAAATCGCCTCAGCTCCTTCCATTTTTCGCCATTACTAAAGGCAAAGTCTGTTCCATACAACAAATCAGATAACTAAGAAGCTATAAGGAAATAACCAATTGGGCACTGTTCATATGACGGAATTGTACACTGATTTCTCCACACAGACGCCACCTGTTTCTCTGTAGAAATGGGGCCGGTCAATATTGTATAGGGCTAATCCATGTCCAACACTGACATGACATGACACACTGATAAAATACATGGCATGAAAAGTCTTAATAAGTATATGGGAATCATTAGGCAATTCTATGGCTCTTTCACATAGTACCTCATCTATAAGTCATGGCGGGAGATTTATCAATGGGGTGTAAAGTAGAACTGGCTCAGTTGCCCCTAGCAACCAATCAGATTTCACTTTTCATTCCTCACAGATTATTCGGAAAATGAAAGGTGGAATCTGATTGGTTGCTAGGGGTAACTGAGCCAGTTCTACTTTACACACCTTTGATAAATCTCCCCCATAGTGTTTCTTCCATTGGAAGGCCCATCATATCAGAGCATTATACAGGTGCAGTGTATTACTTAAATATTCCTGTGGTGGTGCTAAGAATAGCTTAATGGGGGAACCTTTTAACAAAAAGGGATTATTTAACCCCTTCTGGACCGGGCTAATTTTCAGTTTTTGCGTTTTTGTTTTTTCCTCCTTCTGCTTAAAAAGCCATAGCAGTTGCATTTTTACACCTACAGACCCACACTTATTTTTTGCGTCACTAATTGTACTTTGCAATGACATGAATTTTTGCATAAAATATGCTGCGAAACCAGAAAAAAATTATATGCACGGTGAAATGCAGTTCTTTTTCTTTGGGGGGGGCTTTGTTTTTACGCTGTGTGTCCTATGGAAAAACTGACATGTTATACATGTTCCTCAAGTCAATACAATTAAAACGATATGCAACTTACATAACTTTTCTTTTATCTGATGGCCTGTAAAAAATTCAAACCATTCTTAACATATATATGTCATGAATGTGCCTGTGCCGAACTCCGTGCGCCCCTTGGCTCGTGCTGCGCGCCTGAGATGGCGCTGATATTCAGTGTTTTTGTATGTTTTTGCGGTGTCCTGGGCCTTGTCTGAACACTGGCCTATTTCCTTCTGTGTTTGTTCAGCCACACCCGCTTTGCCTGAGATACTCCTGGCCACTCCGGAGTTAACTCTGATGCTGGTTAACTTGTCTGGTCAGGTTGCTCTTGCCCCAGGTGTTCTGAGGAGATTAGGGGTCTGGTCCAATCAGCTCCTGCACTGGACCTCTGGTCTCCTATATAGTGTCTGCCAGCCTGCCTCTCACTGCTGGATATTGAGCTTGTCTCTGCCTGGTTCTGGTTTTCTTGCTCTGTTTATGCTGATCCCTTTGCCTGTGTTTCTGACCATCCCTGCTAGCTGCCTGCCCCTGACCATACTGCCTGTTTATTGACCTTGCTTTTGGATTGTGATTTTGTACTGTGCTGCCCGATTGTTGTGACCCGGACTGTCGACTATTCTTTATTGTGTTTTGTCTGTCTGTCTTGTCTTTGTGTCCCACCTAGCCAGTGCAGGGACTGACGCCCAGTTGCTCGCCGCCATCTTAGGGTGGATTGTGGCAAATAGGTAGAGGACAGTGGGCGGGGCTGAGCTTAGGGCTCACTGTGTTGTCTTGTCTTGCTGTCCGGCCCCTGACAATATATGTGTGGAATATATATATATTCCTTAAAATTGCTCCATTCCCAGGCTTATAGCGCTTTTATCCTTTGGTCTATGGGGCTGTGTCAGGTGTCATTTTTCGTGCCATGATGTTTTCTTTCTATCGGTACCTTGATTGCGCATATGCGACTTTTTGATCGCTTTTTATTACAATTTTTCTGGATTTGATGCAACCAAAAATGCGCAATTTTGCACTTTGGGATTCTTTGCGCTTACGCCGTTTACCGTGCGAGATCAGGAATGTGATAAATTAATATTTTGGGCGATTACGCATGCGGTGAAACCAAACATGTTTATTTTATTTATTTATAAAATGGGAAAAGAGGGGTGATTCAAACTTTATTAGGGGAAGGGGATTATTTAGTAATAATACACATATACTAGGGTTAGGGTTATTCCCCCTGGGGAGCTTCTAGTATATGCACACTGATCTCTCATAGAGATCTATGCTGTATAGTTATATAGCATAGATCGACAAAATCAGTGTTCTATTGCTTTTGGCTGCTGCAGCCAAAAGCAATAGACTGCCGAGCCAGGATCAGCACCATTATGGCGCAGACCCCGGACGGCACCAGACGGGGGGATCACTCTTCCGTGACAACATCACGGGAGGACGATCTCCCTACTAGACCACCAGGGATCGGCTGCAGTAAGTCTTCAGATGCAGCTGTCAACTTTGACAGCTGCATCTGAAGACTTAATAAGCGGGCACGGCGATGGGACCGTGCCTGCTAATAGCCGTGGTCCCGGGCTACATGCCGCACCTGGGACAGCGGCGGTTCAGAGCTGAGTCACCGCGCAGCACCGCTCTGAACTGCCCCACCCGCGCGAGGACGTACAGTTACGCCCTCGTGCGGGAACGGGTTAAAGTAGGCAACCTCTTTAAATACAAATTATAGGCCTTGCAAATTTCAACAAGACAAAGCTAAACAACATACTGTATCCATAAAAAAAACATTGCTTTACAGAAGAGTCCAATGCTAGGTTTACATTGCGTTCTTATTTACATATAACATATACATTAAAAAGAAATAAATGGATACTGGATGGATTTAGTGGATGCTGCTGTGAGCCATTGCAGAAGCCATTTCCTCCAGGCTGTGCTGTCCTGCTCTGTATGGATTCTGTCCATAAGATGGCTGACATGGAGGAGCATGTGACCATGCACCGCGCCCCACTGTCTTCCATAGGAATATACAGGCTCAGAGGTGGACACTGGGGGCGGGCATGGTTACATGCTCCTCCATGTTGGCCATCTTAAGGACAGACTTACCACAGAGCAAGGCAGCGAAACCTGTCCCTTTCAACTTACTGAAAAGTAAACAGTGACATGGATAAAAAAAACCCAGTGTGAACCAAGCCTAAACGATTTGCAAATCATTACATTGTGCTTTTATTTACATTTTACATGGCGGCCCCATTTTTTAAAATTGGAACAGGGTTTGTAATACACGAGGATGAAAGAAACGAGACCTATACCTGGCTCTGTACTCACCATCTCCTTTGGTAAAGTCAAAGAATGAAGGATAATAGGCTCGGCCACTGCTTCTGCTTTGTCAATCAATGTCTCTTTGATGGCTTTAAAACCACATAACACGATAACCGGTTGGTTCCCTTCATACACTGTAAATATGTCACCATAGTTTTTTGACAACTAGGAGAGAAGACAAAAAATTCATTCAACATGACAATTTATTATGTGGACGGAGCTCCCTAACACGCTCCATTGAGTAGACTTCCGCATTTTAAATACATTTTTATAGCTATGAACATACTACCTTATTATTGGTGCATGTTAGTTCCTTCTGGGTTACCACACTCAGAAATTTGACACATACAGTAATTAACACACACAATTTGGCCATCCCCAATGTCCCCAATGGTCTGCATTATTCATGCATTATATCTGACAGTCAACGAGAACGCTATTTTGGTCTTCTGTCAGATATGAGCCAGAGACTCAACCCTATCACCCATATTATGCATGAAGCAACAGAAAGTTATGTTGAAATATGAAATGCTTAAACCGTCTTCCCATACATAGTTTTTTACGATTAGAGCCTATACAGAAATGTTACTTTTTTATTAATGTGGAGGCTGCCATCTTGCCTGAGCTGTTTAAGGGTATGTTCACACTACGTAAAATAATGGCTGTTATTTTCAACGACCGTTATTTTGAGGCCAAAACAACGGCCGTAGAATTACGACCGTACGGGCTAGTCGTGAAACTACGGCCGTTGTTTAATTTTGATTCCTAGCATGATTATAAACGGGATGAAACAGGTCATTTACTTTAAATACTGCGCCCAGCCCGAGAAACCACTCAGAAAATTTTCTACAGCAAAATCAAGTTTAATTCGGCAGATATAAGTTTTACGTTCGCGGCCGCATTGAAATCCACGCATTGTTGCAGTATTACCGGCTGGAAATAATTTACATGTAAATTTTTCACGGGGCCGTATAAACAACGGCCGTTATCTGATACGTAGTGTGAATTCAACGGCCGTAGTTACATTGCATTGCAATCATTATAGGGAACCTCAAAACAACGGCCGTAGTTTTGCGGCGCGGACAACGGACGTTATTTTACGTAGTGTGAACATAGCCTAAAGAAGCAATTAGTGATATTTATTACACTGAGCCTCACGGACATAGACACACTATTCCTCATATGGGACAGATTTGTAAGCATGCTCTGTTACCTCTGTGACCTGTGCAGTGGTCATTCTATAGGGGAGGGGAAGGCTGAGCTCCTATTGTCCTTTCTATCTACTGATAACACCTTTCACTGTAATTCTGTACAGATCATTTTCCCGCAGCCTCCACTTTATAATCCGCCTAACTAGCACTGTGGATCCTTCATTCAGGGGCGTAACTAGAAATGGCTGGGCCCCATAGCGAACTTTCCAAGGGCCCCCCCCCCACTTCCCGGCTACTGGGGAAGAAATGGACGTGTGGTTTCGGCCACATACATTGGCTGAATCTTTCTTTTTCTACATGGTTTTTAAGTGCTTAAAATATATAAACAAGTTTGCAATTAAATGATCTGCATATTGTCTGTAGCGATTCTCGCCATAGGATTGGTAGGTAAAAGCTTCAGACAATGCACATTTAACATATACAGCCATACCAGACCTAATGAACAATACCGCCATACTGTGACTGGATAATACCACCATACCAGACCTGAACAATACCGCCATACTGTGACTGTATAACACATCCATACCAGACCTGACCAATACAACCATACAGTGACTGGATAACACTGCCATCTCAGACCTGACCAATACTGCCATACTGTGACTGTATAATACATCCATACCAGACCTGACCAATACCGCCACACTGTGACTGGATAACACCGCCATACCAGACCTAATACCACCATACTGTGACTCGATAATACCACCATACCAGACCTGACCAATACCACCATACTGTGACTGGATAACACTGCCACACCAGACCTGACCAATACCGCCATACTGTGACTAGATAATACCACTATACCAGACCTGAACAATACCGCCATAACAGAACTGAACAATACCGCCATACTGTGACTATATAACAGCACCATACCAGACCTGACCAATACCGCCATACTGTGACTGGGTAACAGCACCATACGAGACCTGACCAATACCGTTATACTGTGACTGGGTAACAGCACCATACCAGACCTGACCAATACCACCGTACTGTGACTGGATAACACCGCCACACCAGACCTGACCAATACCACCATACTGTGACTGGATAACACTGCCACACCAGACCTGACCAATACCACCATACTATGACTGGATAATAACACCATACCAGACCTGACCAATACCACCATACTTTGACTAGATAATACCACCATACCAGACCAGAACAATACCGCCATAACAGAACTGACAAATACCGCCATACTGTGACTAGGTAACAGCACCATACCAGACCTGAACAATAGCGCCATACTGTGCTGGATAACAGCCTGGTACTGCACTATATATCCTGTCTGGCACTGCACGTGTGTGTATATGTAGATAGATCCAACCCGGTACAGCATATACAGTATATATCCTGTCTGGCACTTCACATGTATACTGGCACTGCACGTGTGTGTATATATATATATATATATATATATATATATAATATGTGTATAGCCTGGTACTGCATGTATATAATGTATATATCCTGTCTGGCACTGCAAGTGTGTGTATATGCGTGTGTGTGTATGTGTATGTATATATATATATATATATATATATATATATATATACATACAGGGGCGTAACTAGGATTCATGGGGCCCCATAGCAAAAAAGTGTATGGGGCCCCCCAACATACTCACCTGTCCTAGCGATATGGTGCTGTCCCCCCTTTAGCAGCTCTGAGACGCTGTGCCCTGGGGTGGGGGGTGAGGGGTAACTGGTCTCTGTTGGTTTGGGCGGCTCTGAGACACCTGCAGGGTTCGGGCTGCTTTAAGACGCTGAGGAAAGCTGAGAGACCCCATTATAGAGGATGCAAGGAAAGCTGAGAGACCCCATTATAGAGGATGCCAGGGAAGCTGAGTGACCCCATTATACAGGATGCTGGGAAGCTGAGTGACCCCATTATACAGGACGCTGGGAAGCTGAGTGACCCCATTATACAGGACGCTAGGGAAGCTGAGAGACCCCATTATACAGGACGCTAGGGAAGCTGAGAGACCCCATTATAGAGGATGCCAGGGAAGCTGAGTGACCCCATTATACAGGATGCTAGGGAGGCTGGGTGACCCCATTATACAGGATGCTGGGAAGCTGAGAGACCCCATTATACAGGATGCTAGGGAGGCTGGGTGACCCCATTATACAGGATGCTAGGGAAGCTGAGAGACCCCATTATACAGGATGCCAGGAAAGCTAAGTGACCCCATTATACAGAATGCTGGGAAGCTAAGTGACCCCATTATACAGGATGCCAGGGAAGCTGGGTGACCCATTATACAGGATGCCAGGGAAGCTGAGTGACCCCATTATACAGGATGCTGGGAAGCTGGGTGACCCATTATACAGGATGCCAGGGAGGCTGGTGACCCCATTATACAGGATGCTGGGAAGCTGGGTGACCCCATTATACAGGATGCCAGGGAGGCTGTGACCCCATTATACAGGATGCCAGGGAGGTTGGTGACCCCATTATACAGGATGCCAGGGCAGCTGACTGACCCCCATTACACAGGATGCTAGGAAAGCTGGTGACCCCCATTACACAAGATGCTGGGAAGCTGACTGACCCCCATTACACAGGATGCCAGGGAAGCTGGTGACCCCCATTACACAGGATGCTGGGAAGCTGGTGACCCCATTACACAGGATGCTGGGAAGCTGGTGACCCCCATTACACAGGATGCTGGGAAGCTGGTGACCCCCATTACACAGGATGCCAGGGAAGCTGACTGACCCCCATTACACAGGATGCTGGGAAGCTGACAGTGATAGTTACCATTATTCAGGCTGTCTTCTCCTCAGATCCTGTTCCGGTTAGCTAATATCCCACCCGCGGTGGGCGCCGGGGGCGGGGCTTGCCGCTATGGGGGCGGAGCTTATCTGAACCAGCAGGGGACTGTGTGGGTGAGGAGGAGGGGGCATGGTGGGCTTCTTACCTGACCCTGGTAGCTGTTACTGCACAGGCAGCTATTCAGCAGCAGGGATAACTCTGCGGCCCAGGTCACTTGCTTCCCGTCCATCCGTCCTCCTCCTCCTCAATAATGGCGCCTGCCTCGGACTGTGACTCCGCCCCCCTCCCCCAGCGTAAGTATACGGCAGAACAGAGAGGACCTGCGTACGTGCACTTACGTGGGGGAGGAGAAGACAGTTCAGCAGTGACTTCGCAGGCGGCCGGCCCATTAACCAGGCAGCAACGCGGGAGGCGGCGACATAGAGATGCAGGGGCGGGCCCCATACGGGTAGGTGTGGGCCCGTCCATAGTTCAGATACAGAGTGCAGAGTGCAGACAGCCACCCAGGGAGAAACTGCAGTGCACTCTGAGAAGAGAGGAGACACGAACGACTAGCTGGCGGAGCCGGGCCCCTTGATGCGACGGGCCCCATAGCAACCGCTACGGTTGCTACGGCGGTAGTTCCGCCACTGTATACATATATATATATATATATATATATATATATATATAGAGTACTGCATGTATATATCCTGGCTGGCACTGCACGTGTGTGTATGTATATACAGCATGTGTGTGTATATATATATATATATATATATATATATATATATATATATATATATATAGTACTGCATGTATATATCCTGGCTGGCACTGCAAGGAAAAATGGGACAATTCAAATTATTGACACTGTCATATTATTGACAGTGTGGGACTACAACTCCCAGTGTGATCTGTCTGTGCATTCTGTGTCTCCATTTAGTCTGTGAGGAGGATGGGGGCACAGACAGCAGACAGACCACACTGGGAGTTGTAGTCCCCCCCCCACACACACACACACACACACACTTATGCAACATAGCAGCCTGAGCCACCATAAAACATCCCCCCCTCCCCAACCACACACACCTTATAGGTGACAGTGTATACTTACCGAAGGGGGAAGGAGCTATCATGCCTGAGGTCCGGCAGGAGAGGGCTGGGGGTCAGAGGTTATCATGCTCCTCCGTGCAGACAGCTGACAGGCCAGACAGGAGAGCGGCCTCTAGCAGGAATCTCCTGTCAGGGCTTCTTCTCAGTGACCGGGACAGAGAGAGAGAGAGGGTGCATCCGTGTTTTATTTCCCCCTCTCTCTCTCTTCTGTGATGCCCCGGCTTCTACACAAATACCATTCCCTTCACTCAGGCAGTCCCTGCTGCCGGGCCCCTTGTTGTGCCGGGCCCCGTAGCAGCAGCTACGGCTGCTACTATGGTAGTTCCGCCACTGCCTTCATTCTAAGTAGAGATGAGTGAACCTGGAGCATGCTCGAGTCCATCCGAACCCGAACTTTCGGCATTTGATTAGCGGTGGCTGCTGAAGTTGGATAAAGCCCTAAGGCCATGTGGAAATCATGGATATAGTCATTGGCTATCCATGTTTTCCAGACAACCTTAGAGCTTTATCCAAGTTCAGCAGCCCCAGCTAATCAAATACCGATCGTTCGGGTTTGGATCGACTCGAACCCGAACCCGGTTCGCTCATCTCTAATTCTAAGGTTTACTTACATCCATTAGTGACTTCACAATATCACTAAAGTTCATCTTGTATAGAGCGCCAATGACGGGCAGAGGAGTCGGCCCAGGAGGTAGCTCAGACCTCTCCAACAATATCTTTGTATACTTTGCCAACAAGCTGGTTATGAAAATCACCAAGAGGACTGTGACTACTGAGTATAGATCCATCCTGTGAACAGATATTCAAGTGAAGATTTCTTAGAAAAGTTTTTCAATATTTCTAGAATATTCAGGTTTATTAAAGAGGTTGTTCACCAAAAAAATCTCACGTCTCCCAGTACTTATCAGCCGCTGTATGTCTTGCACGAAGTGGTGTATTCTTTCCATTCTGGAGAACAGAAGAGGTTTTCTATGGGGATTTGCTGTTGCCCCAAACAGTTCCTGACACGGACAGAGGTGGCAGCAGAGAGCACTGTGTCAGATTGGAAAGAATACACTACTTCCCGCATAACATAGAACTGGAAGACTCAACATTTTTAAAAGACATATATTACAAACCTCTGGCACTTTCTGGCACCAGTTGATTTGAAAGAAAAACCTTTTTGGGATCTCACAACCTGCCAGTGTGATCTGGGCATTCTCTATCAAAGGGCCACAAAGCAGCTTCATGTCTCTGCTGCTAATCCTAGCCAAAAGGATATTAGCATTAGTATAGGAGGAATTGAAAATTGAAGATAGAATTCAGTATACTCCACAAGAGGGAAAAGATTTCCAGATGGTCGAGGTTGTGCCATTTTTTCAAGAACTGCAGTGAACCATGTACCACAAAAGTGTTTTTTCCCCTTCTTTTAGGTCATGAGAAGCACACATTTGCTCTTGGATTTAGCAAACTTGAAAATTAAATATTGACATGACATAGCTTCCAATTTCAAGAGCCCTGTTAAAGGGGAAATCAGAAAGTTATACAGATTTGTAAAATACTTCTATTTAAACAACTCAAGCCTTCCGGTACTTATTAGCTGCTGTATGCCCTACAGGAAGTGGTGTATTCTTTCAAGTCTGTTACAGTGCTCTCTGCTGCCACCTCTGTCCAAGACAGAAACTTTCCAGAGGAGGGGAGGTTTTCTACGGGGATTTGCAACTGATCTGTCACAGACAGAGGTGGCAGCTGAGAGCACTGTGTCAGACTGGAAAAATTACACCACTTCCTGCAGGACACACAGCAGCTGATAAGTACTGGAAGACTTGGTGATGTACCTAATGGTACATTTGCTTTAAAAACTTATTTTTTTTTCATAGGAATAGACCAGCTCCGGCATGGGGATGCCCCGGTCAGCGTCAAGGTGGGACCCCGCTCCAAACAGGAAGCAGTTGGGGGACCGGGAACCGGAGGGACGGACAGCAGAGCCAAAATGATGGGCACCATACTTCTCCTTTAATATATATATATATATATATATATATATATATATATATATATATATATATTTATAGTTTGCTTATTATATTATATACTCTTGATTTTCCTTAATGATTTCAAAAATTAGAGTACAACTTTTCTTGTTTACGGGGTCTTTTTATATATATATATATATATATATATATATATATATATATATATATATATATATCCAGTTGAATAACCCCTTTAATGATAAGCGCAATTAAAACGGCCTGAGGCTATTAGACAATTTGAAAAAAATAAAAATCAAGTAATGCCAGAAAGTTATATAGATTGTAAATTACTTCTATTTAAAGCATTTAGGTACATCACTTTAAGTTTTTTATGTGACTTAACTGACTAAATACCTTCATTCTTATAAAATTATAAATTTATCTAAACTGGGACGAACATTACAATCTATGCCTATAAATCAAAAGCACTGGAAAGGGGATGTATGTGCAATAATAAAAATAAGTGCAATAAACATAAGTGCAATGAATCATTCATAGGCTGGATAGAAGAAATATATCGGGTGTGAACAAGGTGCAGAGAGGACTAATAACACTACAAGCACCAGCTAATTTTGCAAAGACATACACAGGATTATCAGTAAAAAAACACTGAATATGAACTGTTAATTAATATAACATACACAACAGCAACTATATACACTGCGAGAAGACATATGTGTGGGACTGAAAAAATATCCTGCAACATACTTTTGAGTGCGGGACTTACAATTATGCGAATGGCACTAACTAAACACACTAACATAGATAGAGAATAATCAGTGAAAAAATGTGTGTGAATTGTGTCCAGGTTGATCACTTGAATAGACACTATGGTGATGGTCGTAAAAATTCCTATGATTTCGGGGGGGACAATAAAAGGGAAGATGCTACAAAAAGAAAAAAAATTGGGTTATTCTATATATATATATTACTACTAAATATTTAATGAATAAAAATCACATAAACTTGTAATGACAGAACGCCAAGATTATTTCTGGTCACTTACTTTAGGCTGCAGTGAATCTCAATATCTTTCTCTCTATAATACCATGTGA
Source organism: Dendropsophus ebraccatus (assembly GCF_027789765.1). Lineage (NCBI taxonomy): Eukaryota > Metazoa > Chordata > Amphibia > Anura > Hylidae > Dendropsophus > Dendropsophus ebraccatus. Next base: position 77,099,984 of record NC_091463.1, read on the forward strand.
GCGCGTTGGCTTTATACAAACGCTACTTGATGAAGCAACATTTATTTGTCAAGAACCAGAAAGCATTGGCTCAAGCACAAGGATTACCTGGGATGATACTGACTGGTCATTTGACGGCAGAGCTTTGATTCTCTATAGTAGTTGCCTTGGTGTTTTTGTTTTTTTGGGGTTTTTTTTTAGCAAAAACGCCAGTGGCTAGATGTTAGCTGGAGGTCAGTGGAAATTTATTATATAGCCTTACACACATGGCGTTTTTTTGGTGTGGCATTTTTCTCACCTTTCTCGCATTTTTGAGGCTCTTTTGTGGCACTTTTGCCAAAAGTTAATATGGTGGAAAGAAGACAAGAGTCCATCAGGTTCAACCTAGAGAAACCCTACTGTGCTGTGCTAGAGGAAGGCAAAACCCCCTATGAGGCAGATGACAATTGCCCCATCACAGGGAGAAAATTCCTTCCCAACTCCAATGGCGACCAGAATAATCCCGGATCAACGTATCTCCAGAAATCTAATGCCCATAACTTATAATATTATATTTTTTAAAGAAAAGCATCCAGGCCTCCCTTAAACTTATTTAATGAATCAGTCATGACAACATCATGTGGCAGAGAGTTCCACAGTCTCACTGCTCGTACAGTAAAGAATCCATGTCGATGCTGATGGTGAAATCTTCTTTCCTCTTCTTCTTCCTCTAGATGTAGAGGATGCCCCCTTGTCATGGTTACATGCGGCACAGCATCAAATGCCAATAAAAAGTCCAGATACACAAAGCGTTTATTTAGGATAGCACAAATATAACGCGTTTCAAGAGCCTAAGTTCTCTTCATCAGATACAGCCCATGCACTGTATCTGATGAAATGCATTATATTTGCGCTTCCCTTAAAGGGGACCTGTCACCCCCCGTGCCGGAGATATCAGCGCCCGAAGCCCGCCATGCGCGCTCACAGGAGAGTCTGATGCCCATAGAGAATGACGGAGCATCGGACTCCCCATTCATTCTCTATGGGCGTCTGACTCTGCTGTCAGCGCGCGCGCCGGGCTTCAGGCGCTCATATCTCCGTGACCCGACCGGCTCAGGAAGCGGGACCCAGCAGGAACACGTGAGTATAGGGGGATCTAACGGGGGGTCCGGAGCCTGTCACTCCGGCACGGGGGGTGACAGGTCTCCTTTAATAAAAGATTTTTATTTCTTTCACCTTAAAACTTTGTTCCCATGACTTTGTGAAGAGAGCGCTGGTGTTTCCAAGGAGTTTGGCAACTTTTTCTTTTTTCCTTGTCTGTAATATTATATTATCCTCCTCTGTGGTGATTACTTTACCCAATGACCGCCCTCTGTTTCCTTTCACTCGGCCAGTTACTTACCCATTTACATGTTTTCCCCTAGTCCCAGCATCCTTATTTTACATATCAACCTTAAATGCGGCACAGCAGTGGCGTCGCTAGGCAGTTTTATTCGGGGCTCATGCCCCGAATGAAATGCCTGCTGCCCCTGATCTCTTCAGCCCCGGTCTTGTGAGCCAGATGCGGCTCTTTTGATGGCCGTATCTGGCCCGCAGATCGCGGCTGCTGCCCACCCCGGCAGCTGCTCGTCTCACCTACTGCCCACCCGTAGCGCCCGCCGGGCGTGCTGCTCCAATCCAATAAGCGGAGACCGGGAGCGTGGAGCCGCTGCGGCGGGCTGTGGCGCACGCACTAATTGGATGCGTGCACCACGGCCCGCCACAGCGGCCCTACGCTCCCATGCTTTCAGTCTCCTCTGATTGGATTGGAGCAGCACGTCCGGCAGGCGCTACGGGCAGGCAGTAGGTGAAGCTTGGTGGACCGTGGAGGTGAGGAGGCATGGGGGAGAGAAGCAAGGGGGGAGAAGTATGAGGGAGAGAAGCAAGGGGGGAGAGAAGCACGGGGGAGAGAAGCATGGGGGGAGAGAAGCATGGGAGGAGAGAAGTATCAGGGGAGAGAAGCATGGGAGGAGAAGCACGGGGGAGAGAAGCATGGGGGGGAGAAGCATTGGGGGAGAGAAGCATGGGGGAGAGAAGCTTGGGAGGAGAGAAGTATGGGGGGAGAGAAGCATGGGGGGAGAGAAGCATGGGAGGAGAAGCACGGGGGGAGAAGCATATGGGGGAGAGAAGCATGGGGGAGAGAAGCATGGGGGAGAGAAGCTTGGGGGGAGAGAAGCATGGGAGGAGAGAAGCATGGGAGGAGAAGCACGGGGGGAGAAGCACGGGGGGAGAAGCATATGGGGGAGAGAAGCATGGGGGAGAGAAGTATGGGGAGAGTAGAAGCAGGGGGGAGAGAAGCATGGGGGGGAGAGAAGCATGGGGGGAGAGAAGCATGGGGGGAGAAGCATATGGGATAGAGAAGCACAGGGAAGAAGTATGGGGGAGAGAAGCATGGGAGAAGTATGGGGGAGAGAAGCATGGGAGGAGAGGAGCAGAGCATGGGGGGAGAAAAGCATGGGGGGAGAGAAGCATGGGGGGGAGAAGCACGGAGGGAGAGAAGCATGGGGGGAGAGAAGCTCGGGGGGAGAGAAGCGTGGGATGAGAAGCAGTGGGGAGAGAAGCATGGTAGGAGAAGCACAGGGGGGAGAAGTATGGGGGAGAGAAGCACAGAGGAGAAGTATGGGGGAGAGAAGCACGGTGAAGAGAAGCAGGGGAGAGAAGCGTGGGGGAGAGAAGCACAGAGGAGAAGTATGGGGGAGAGAAGCAGGGGGAGTAGAAGCAGGGGGGAGAAGTATGGGGGAGAGAAGCAGGGGAGACAAGCACAGGGGAGAAGTATGGGGGAGAGAAGCAGGGAAGAGAAGCACCGGGAAGAGAAGTATTGGGGAGAGAAGCAGGAGGGAGAAGTATGGGGGAGAGAAGCAGGGGGAAGAAGTATGGGGGAGAGAAGCAGGGGGGAGAAGTATGGGGAGGAGAAGCACGGAGGAAATACATGGGGAAGAGAGGGGGTCAGGTGGGGTAGTGTGTGTGTGGGTGGAGGGGATCAGGTGGGGTAGTGTGTGTTGGGGGAAGGGGTCAGGTGGGGTAGTGTTTTTGGGGATGGCGGTCGGGTTAATTGCAGGCAGAATGGGAACTTTATTACTATGGTATGTACAGCAGGCGCATTATTACTATATAGGAGGCAGAGCAGAGGGGTATTACTATATGGAGGGTACAGCAGGAGGCATTATTACTATATAGGAGGCACAGCAGAGGGTGCATTATTACTATATGGAGTGTACAGCAGGGGGCATTATTATTATATAGGGCCCAGCAGGGGGCATTATTACTATATAAGGGTACACAGCAGGGGGACATTTTACAATGTGGGGTAATACAGCAGGAGGCATTATTACTATGGGGCACAACACTGGACATTATTACTATTTGGGGGCACAGCAGAGTATCCTACATACAGGGGGCAACACACTTACCTACCTACTCACTGACACCAGGTAGTGGAATTACTACTGTATAGGAGCCTATAGGAGGGGAAAAGGGAAGGAAATTGAAGGAAAAGTGCGGAGCCTAAAATGTTTGTCTGGCAGGTTCTAAAGAGATGAATTGCAACTGAAAGAAATAATCATGGAGGTCTGGGCCAGATGGAGAGGAAAAGGGAAAGAAAAACTCAGATCAAAGAAGAAGTCACCTGTGAGTCACTGAATAAGGTTTTTGCATTTTGTAGAACGTGATCTGGTAGGAGTTCCCTGAGGTTGAAAAGGTTGGGAAACACTGGCCTAGAGGATAGGAGTTAGGGCAGACCTCCCAGAGGCTGTGTGTAAAGAGGTAGCTGTGAAGAAGCTGTCTGTGTCTGCTTAGCCGCAGTTATTAGGAGTGAAAGCAATAGGGGAGGACTAATAAAGCAGTCATTGGGGTTACTAGCTTCTGCACTGGGTTCCTTCGCTAACCGCTTATGACCCTAGCAACGCCTCTGCGGCACAGTATCAAATTCCTTTGAAAAGTCCAGATACACAACATCCACAGAATCCCTCAGGTCCAGTCTATAACTCACCTCCTCATAGAAGCTGTCCAGATTAGTCTGGCAGGACCGATCCCTCATAATAACTTATTGTCTGCTGCACCACAGTCTTTGCTGCGTTTCAGTACATTGTATGTATATACATTATGTATATGTTAATACAATAACAAAAAGATACTACCAGGGATATTTATTATATTTTATTATTGCAGAACTTAGCTTTAATTTCTCTTTGGGCAACAAAGATAATCTTAGTATAAAAAGACTGGATAAATCAACATGTATTTTACAGCAAGATAAAATAACATTCCATGTAAAGAATCCATCTGTTCCAACTGATCATCAGTGTAAGCCACACTGCATAGACTGGTACAGTGGTGCCATCTTGTGGTCATCTTGTAGTAATGCAAATAGTGCCGAGAAAAGCGATTTCTAAGGGCTTCAGTATAGCTATAATGACAAACTACAGTATTACAGTTGCATTTAATAATGTGAGTTCTTATATACAAAAAATATGATTTTGTTATCAGCAGCACCGGCATTTCAACAACAAGGGATGTGGCCTAACAAAGGAGGCATGGTTGAAGACATGACACTGTGTGCAAAAGAAGAGACAGATTTCTTGTGCAAGATTAAGCCAATTAATAGTCTGTACTTAGACTAGACAGTCTAAGAATGCAACAGATTTATCAAACAGCATGAGCCACTGTCTAGTTTATCAGTTAAACCGCTTTAGTAATTTTTAATAAAGACTATTTGCGTCAGTCATTAATTTTCAGATACAGTGGGGCAATATAAGATGGACATGGGCTATGGATGAATACCATGGCATAAGGTAATATACCAAAATATACTATGTCCTCCATTCATCCTCCTGTGTGTCCTGCTATTGACAATAAGATACCTAGGCCATTTTCTCTTCCCTGTATATAGCATTGGGATATTGCTATACAGCTCTCCATATCCCCTGCAGAAGAAAGCAGCAACTACTAACTACTAACTACTAAGAGTATTCTCACTAATCATAGCCCATGTAGCAGAGAGATCCATTATAGTTTGTAATAAATACAGTATACAGCACAAATGTCCAAGTAACACAATAAACATAGAGTGAAATATTTTATGTTGAGAGTATGAACATTAGGCTTCAACATCAGAGTACTGCATCTAAACCCCATGTAATGCCTTTAAGGGCTTAATTTTATAGTATAGTTAAAGGGGAACTCCACATAAGGAAAACTTGTTTTCTATTAAAAGTACATTAAATGTTATATAGATGTGTTTATATAAGATATTACCATATCTGTGCGGTTCTGCTGGTCTGTTAGCTGTGGTCTGTTAGCTGTTTGAAATCCAGGAAGAGAAGAAAAATGGCCTCTATGCCAATTCACATTGTCTCCTGTTCCCACTGCTCTCCCCCCTTAGGAGACAAATATTCCATGCTTCTGTCTCACATCGTGTGTGTTTGCTGAGCACAGGCTGATGATACAGACAGGGGGCAGGGCGTGATGTCACAGGAGGCTTGGCCAATCCCCTGAGTGATTCACCATCTCTGACCGGCCAAAAGCAGCTGCTGCAACTTTACTGATGCAAAGGTCTGCAGTGAAATTAGGGCTGTGTTCACACATGTTAGTTTCATTGCAGTACTGCAGTGTATTCACAAAAATCATGCAGTAACATAAGTAAATGATGTTAAACGGCAGAGAGGATCAAAGCCGGCACTGCCAATCCCACCTAGAGAAAAAACGAGGCATAAACAGTATATCCTATGTGAGATAGTATTGGATAAAGTCCTTATTGTGGGGCTCAACTTCAAAGATAAAAGTTGCTTGATCATAATATGTGCGTGGAAGTGAAAAGAAAAAATAATTAAATTCAAAAAGTTTTTTACTTTTTACAGCATGCTGTGTGGTGTTACAGGTAGAGAATACAGTGTGCTGTGTGATGTTACAGGTAGAGAATACAGTGTGCTGTGTGGTGTTACAGGTAGAGAATACAGCGTGCTGTGTGGTGTTACAGGTAGAGAATACAGCGTGCTGTGTGGTGTTACAGGTAGAGAATACAGTGTGTGCTGTGTGGTGTTACAGGTAGAGAATACAGCGTGCTGTGTGGTGTTACAGGTAGAGAATACAGCGTGCTGTGTGGTGTTACAGGTAGAGAATACAGTGTGCTGGGTGTTACAGGTAGAGAATACAGCGTGCTGTGTGGTGTTACAGGTAGAGAATACAGTGTGTGCTGTGTGGTGTTACAGGTAGAGAATACAGCGTACTGTGTGGTGTTACAGGTAGAGAATACAGCGTGCTGTGTGGTGTTACAGGTAGAGAATACAGTGTGCTGTGTGGTGTTACAGGTAGAGAATACAGTGTGCTGTGTGGTGTTACAGGTAGAGAATACAGTGTATTGTGTGGGGTTACAGGTAGAGAATACAGTGTGCTGTGTGGTGTTACAGGTAGAGAATACAGCATACTGTGTGGTGTTATAGGTAGAGAATACAGCGTGCTGTGTGGTGTTACAGGTAGAGAATGCAGTGTGCGCTGTGTGGTGTTACAGGTAGAGAATACATTGTGTTGTGTGGTGATACAGGTAGAGAATACAGTGTGCTGTGTGGTGTTACAGGTAGAGAATACAGTGCTGTGTGGTGTTACAGGTAGAGAATACAGCGTGCTGTGTGATGTTACAGGTAGAGAATACACCGTGCTGTGTGGTGTTACTGGTAGAGAACACAGCGTGCTGTGTGGTGTTACAGGTAGAGAATACAGTGTGCTGTGTGGTGTTACAGGTAGAGAATACAGAGTGCTGTGTGGTATTACAGGTAGACAACACAGCGTGCTGTGTGGTGTGACAGGTAGAGAATACAGTGCTGTGTGGTGTTACAGGTAGAGAATGCAGTGTGCTGTGTGGTGTTACAGGTAGAGAATACAGAGTGCTGTGTGGTATTACAGGTAGACTATACAGCGTGCTGTGTGGTGTTACAAGTAGAGAATACAGTGCTGTGTGGTGTTACAGGTAGAGAATACAGTGTGCTGTGTGGTGTGACAGGTAGAGAATACAGTGCTGTGTGGTGTGACAGGTAGAGAATACAGTGCTGTGTGGTGTTACAGGTAGAGAATACAGTGTGCTGTGTAGTGTTACAGGTAGAGAATACAGTGTGCTGTGTGGTGTTACAGGTAGAGAATACAGCGTGCTGTGTGGTGTTACAGGTAGAGAATACAGTGTGCTGTGTGGTGTTACAGGTAGAGAATACAGCACGCTGTGTGGGTGGGACCACAATGAAATGATAAAGTACTGCAAATAAGTCAGTAACACAATGAAACTGCAATGTGTGAACACAACCTAGATGTTCTGCAACAAATGGATTTTTGGTAGTTTCAAAACTGGAATAGATAGGTAAGTAATGCTATATGCTTATATGCTTCTGCAGAAGTTTCTTTTTTTTTAACCTCTACCTGGAGTTCCCCCTTTAAACCTAGAAAATTCCTTCACTACTTCCCACCAAAACTAGAGAATACAGTGTGCTGGGTGTTACAGGTAGAGAATACAGCGTGCTGTGTGGTGTTACAGGTAGAGAATACAGTGTGTGCTGTGTGGTGTTACAGGTAGAGAATACAGCGTACTGTGTGGTGTTACAGGTAGAGAATACAGCGTGCTGTGTGGTGTTACAGGTAGAGAATACAGTGTGCTGTGTGGTGTTACAGGTAGAGAATACAGTGTGCTGTGTGGTGTTACAGGTAGAGAATACAGTGTATTGTGTGGGGTTACAGGTAGAGAATACAGTGTGCTGTGTGGTGTTACAGGTAGAGAATACAGCGTGCTGTGTGATGTTACAGGTAGAGAATGCAGTGTGCGCTGTGTGGTGTTACAGGTAGAGTATACATTGTGTTGTGTGGTGATACAGGTAGAGAATACAGTGTGCTGTGTGGTGTTACAGGTAGAGAATACAGTGCTGTGTGGTGTTACAGGTAGAGAATACAGCGTGCTGTGTGATGTTACAGGTAGAGAATACACCGTGCTGTGTGGTGTTACTGGTAGAGAACACAGCGTGCTGTGTGGTGTTACAGGTAGAGAATACAGTGTGCTGTGTGGTGTTACAGGTAGAGAATACAGAGTCCTGTGTGGTATTACAGGTAGACAACACAGCGTGCTGTGTGGTGTGACAGGTAGAGAATACAGTGCTGTGTGGTGTTACAGGTAGAGAATACAGTGTGCTGTGTGGTGTTACAGGTAGAGAATACAGAGTGCTGTGTGGTATTACAGGTAGACTATACAGCGTGCTGTGTGGTGTTACAAGTAGAGAATACAGTGCTGTGTGGTGTTACAGGTAGAGAATACAGTGTGCTGTGTGGTGTGACAGGTAGAGAATACAGTGCTGTGTGGTGTGACAGGTAGAGAATACAGTGCTGTGTGGTGTTACAGGTAGAGAATACAGTGTGCTGTGTAGTGTTACAGGTAGAGAATACAGTGTGCTGTGTGGTGTTACAGGTAGAGAATACAGCGTGCTGTGTGGTGTTACAGGTAGAGAATACAGTGTGCTGTGTGGTGTTACAGGTAGAGAATACAGCACACTGTGTGGGTGGGACCACAATGAAATGATAAAGTACTGCAAATAAGTCAGTAACACAATGAAACTGCAATGTGTGAACACAACCTAGATGTTCTGCAACAAATGGATTTTTGGTAGTTTCAAAACTGGAATAGATAGGTAAGTAATGCTATATGCTTATATGCTTCTGCAGAAGTTTCTTTTTTTTTAACCTCTACCTGGAGTTCCCCCTTTAAACCTAGAAAATTCCTTCACTACTTCCCACCAAAACTAGCCCAAATACTATTAATCTCCTTTGTGAGTTGCATGACGCTAGAAACAGGCCTGGTTTAGACTAGATTATTTCATAAATTAATAATACTACTAACTGACTGAAATACTGACGTTTTTCTCAACAACCAAGTTGTTTCCTGCTCTGATGAACATTTCCCTAAATATACAATGTCCCATACTCATCCAGGCTTAAGTATGTTATTCTTCAGTGCACATACGAGGTATTAAGCATATCTCAAAATTAGGAGGGATATGTCCAAGCCCGGCTCCTACAGGAGCAACTGAGATCTTTTCGGGAGGCACCAGTGACTTGATAGTGAAGTTCTGCAATAGCATAGTGATAAAAATAAAGAGCTCCATATCTGCCAAGCTCTTGCCTGGGCATATTCTTCTACCTGTAAAGACATGTCAGTGAATGCAAAGATAAATAGATCATATCATTAGTAGATCATACACTCAACATTATATTATATACAAGCTTAATTTAATCGGGACAAAGTGACACCATACTTGTAGATTTTCCAACCTATTTCCCCTAAAATAGCAGATGATCATCAGGGGATTTAGCCACTGGACCACAGGTGTCAAACATGGGGCCTTCCAGCTGTTACTATGTGGTGAGCTTGGGGTCTGTCTGATGTTGTAGAACAGGAGGTAGCGGTATTGAGGCACTTGTCAAGGGGCCTGAATGGTAGCTAACTCTCCCCAGGTACCTACATATTCTCTGAGAAATGTTCCTATGATGCTTTTACATAGTGTGTTGGTGCAGGACACAATCACAGAGAGTTTACGAGTAACTGTAGAACTTAACTTTAATTGAAAATCTTTTGAAGGTGCAATACTGAATACATTTACAGTTCAATAATACTGGTCCCTGTACATAAGGAAAGTTAGCATAGGAATGGGTCCGTCAGTAGTTCCCCTTTCAGTATGAAGTGTGCAGCCGGTCCCTTGCTGACATCATCCCTGGCAACTGGCCTTGGCGTGCCAATAGTGTCCCTTGCTACCGGCCGACCGGGTTGAAAGGGGCGTGGCGGCATCCTGTCATCTAACCAGGGCCAGGGCTTCACTCTCCCCTGATGAGTGGGATATACGTATTACATTAGTAATTACTCACTGTCGGCTGGCACCACCAATCAGCCTGTAGCTTGGGTCTGGGGCTGGAGTCTCAGCCCCAATCATGCCTGGGACTGGGACTCCATAAGTATCCTCCCCTGTCTCCCATTCCCTGCCTGCAATAGAGCCTCACACCCTGAGTGACTTTTGCCCTAGCATTGTATCCAGATTTGTATTCCTGGTTCCCTGACTTCTTGGCTTTGACTTTTGACTACACTTTAGATTACGTTTTTGTGCTTTGCAGACTGCTAGATGCTGACTTGGACCTCTGATTATTTGTGTTTTGTTTGTCTTGTCCACGTTCTGTGTCACACCTGTGCAAGCTAGGGACAGTTGATCAGTTGTCCGCTGCTGCCTAGGGCAGTCAAGTAAATTAGGCAGGGACAGCGGGGTGGGTTCCAGTGCTAGGGCTCCCCTGTCTCGTGTCTACCAGTTCCTTAGTCCTGACAGCAGGTCTTGACTGGAAACGAATTACCATCTCAGCGTGGACAGGCTGGATCCAAAGTCGCACCTCTGGTGTTACCTTATATGCATATGTATGCCTAGTAATTCCCGTATCTTAACAGTATGAAAACTTTCTATGCTAATATAAATATAAAGGCAGATAAAAGGCAACCCCAAGAAGGTGCTGATAAGTAATGAACCAGGATGTGTCACATTCTCAAGCATATACTTCCGGAATGAATGCATAGCCCTATACAGAGTTCTAAGTTAAGATGCTCTGAAATTGATACTTAGGGTACGCTAAAACAAACATGACAGAAAATGTCACCTCTTGTATTACCATAAAATCCACCCAGTCCGTCATCTACTTTGATTTAATCCTCACCTGCAGAAAATGGCAACAGGGCCTCTTTCTTTACAAGTTTTCCATTTTCATCCAAAAAGTTTTTTGGGTCGAAATTTTCAGGGTTTTTAAACTGTGTCTTGTCATTGTGCACGCCGGTGAGTAATGGAGTGAAAGCTGTTCCCTGTGGTTAGAAGAATATTAGAAAAAATGTATGCATTTTATGAATTTTACATTTTTTTAAATTTTTACTCTTAGCTTGACTTGATGTTTACCTTCTTAAATTTATAATTGCGAACTTGTGTATCCATGATGAGTTCATGGGGAAGAGACAATGGTGCCACATCTGCATATCGCTGGATCTCATAGATGAAAGCTTCTGTGTAAGGCATGTTGTGTCTGTCTTCATAGCTCGGTGGACGTTGGCCAATTACATGGTCTATCTCACTGTAGACCTTTTCTGAAGAACAAATATATACTTTATGTATCATTCTTTCAGGTTTACTTACCACTTTAAGTAAGTTTTCATTGATCTTTCTGGACTTAGTTACATACCTGCTACACTCGGGTGTTTCATGAGAAGTAGTAATGTATATCTCAGTGTGGAGCTCACGGTTTCTGTCCCACCAAAGAACAAGACCAAAGCGCTCATCACCAAAGTATTGGGATTGTAGAATATTGCTTTGTTCTTCCCTTCCTGTATAAGAAATAGGAAGATTCTTTGTCTATAATTAAACATATTGAATAATAATATACATAGGACAGACTTTTTTTGTACCTTCTCTATTTTGATCAGGAAACAGTCTATAAAATCCCTTGGGTTATGAATGTCCAAAGTCTTCATGTTGTTCTCCATCTTCTTCTTGATAAAATCGGTCATTAAAGCAAAGTTCTCCCCTATTTTACGGTGAGGTCCAGGTAAGTACCGCGTAACATCTGGGAATATGTTGTGTATCTGAAAACACAATAACCAAATCATCACGTACCTGAGAACATGATCAAAGCCAAATTACCTTCCAATGCCAAACTACCTTCATCTATACTACCTTGATCATCATTTCAATCTGTAAGTTACAGTATTTCTAGCTATGGGTCCTAGCACTCCATTTTGCCAATTCTAAGTTATCTAGGTGTCCTTCGCAAATAATAAAGACTAGCAAATAGTCCCGTGTAGCAGCCCTTATGGTCACAGGTCACAAAAAGGTTGTAAACTAAGACACTGAATATTATGTGATGTTTCATCTAAAACAGTTTGTTTTCTTCCACTCTTCTATCCATGTAAATGAAGTTTTGGCAGCAATTAAATGTTGATACGGGGAGGATATATGACTCCATGCAGCACAACCTTAAGGCCCTTTTACGTGGACCAATTATCGGCAACAAGCATTCCTAGAAATTCCTATTCAGCGGATAATCGGTCCATGTAAAAGTGGCAGTGATCAGCCGAGGAGCAGGAAAATGCCAGATTGTCAGCTGCCGATTGATCATTCCAACCTCACTGATCGGCTCTCATTGGCGGCTCAGAGGAGCAAAGATTGGTGAGTGTAAAAGGACCCTTATGCTCCATGCACATGGATATGCCAACTAACAATCTAAAAGGCATACTCACTAATCCCCAGCGGGTGCTCATGATACGAAAGTTGTCTTGAACACATAGCATAAGCTTTTGGAAATGTCCATTTTCATATTCAAAGCGGTTACCAAACACCACAGAGCAAATAACATTGGACACAGCACGTTGTAAATGGTAACTGGGATCTATCGGGGAGGCTAAAATAACAAACAGAAATAGGTAAATCAACAGCTAAAACTAATTAAAGAAAAAAAAATGCATGTTACTGCTATTGGATACCATGCTGTATACAATATCAGGGTAGGTGCCAGAAGAGCACAATCCATTATCAAGCCAGGCCTATAGTCTAATGGACAAAATATCAGTTATTTAAGGAGAAGTAGAAAATTATTTTGTGCTGGGAGAGGGGTAACATAAAAAGGAGTTATAGTCACCTGTCCCGGTGCCCGCGCAGAGACGCATCCCACTCCTGGACCCTGCAGGCTGTCTTCTTAGCTCCACTTCGGCTAAGTCACAACCCAACTCAGCCAGTCAGTGACTGGGGTGGAACACCGCTGAAGTTACTGATTGGCTGAGCAGGTTAAATCCCACCCATCTGTCGCCCCCTTATCTTAGCATACCCAGAACCCAGGAGAATATGACAGCCCAAAGGGCCATGGATTTCCATGATGCAGTGCAGTATGGGCACTGGGAGTGGTTATCAAAGGGTGTAAAATCTAGACTGGTGTAAACTGCCCACAGCAACCAATCAGCTGAAAGCTGAGCTGTGATTGGTTGCTGTGGGCAGTTTTCACAGACTAAATTTGACACCCTTTGATAAATCTGGGCCATTGTCTTTTTTATTTCCCCTCCCCATTCCCTGCCCGTAAAGATTTTTTGCACAACCCGCCCCTCCCCCTTACCCTTCCACCAGACTTCTCTTTTAACAATCCAGATTCCATCAATGACGGTAATTTTTAAATTGTATACATTTTTTTTTTTTTGCAAATATGAAAATCTAATCTGGAAACTGATTGGCCACCTTAGGTCAGAGGAATGAAGCCCCTGAGATGTATTAAAATAGTTGTTAAACGTTACCATTTGATTTCCTCAGCACATCAGTAAGATACCGGGCTTCTTGCCGTATCCTTTCCTCAAAGCTAGTTTTTCCAACTCCAAAACTGCCCAGTGTTAACATGGCGAAACGCCTCAGCTCCTTCCATTTTTCACCATTACTGAATGCAAACTCTGTAATATGATAAAAAAAAGTAATTCCATAAGCAAGCAAGTCCCTTCTATTATAAGCTGTAGAAAGTCACTAAAATTACTTTTTTTACAACACCTTTATAAGACCTATGGAGAGTCAGACAAAGACAAATTTGGTTAGCTCTTCTACAACACCATTCACACTAGACAGCGCCACGTTGCTATGGCTGAAATCGCAGACACACAAAAACACAAAGAATGCAACAACTCACTGCTAATGGCAAAACATAAACCCAATACAGATATGATAAGCACGAAAAGCAGCCCCCCAAATACTAAAGAAAATCTTCATAAAAATAATGAGGCCTTTGGCATACCATTTGCAAATATTGTGTACCATCTCACCATGGTAAAGTGGCCTCCTGTCTGGGATGGACCCTACACTATACTCTGGCCTCTTCTTGGCTAATATTAAAGGGGTACTCCAGCGGGGGGGGGGGGCTATTTTGGGATCGGGCCGGGGAGGAGGTGGCTGAGAGAAAAGACGTCCACTCCCCTCCCCGGATCCAGCGGCAGATCCTGTATCGCGGTGCTTCGGTCCCCGGTGCCCGGCCTCCTAGTGTCTGACGCGGGCTCGAGATGTCACGTCTCGATCCCGCGTCAGACACCAGGAGGCAGCCGGGGACCAGAGCGCCACGATACAGGACCCGCCGCTGGATCCGGGGAGGTGAGTGGACGTCTTTTCTCTCAGCCACCTCCTCCACGACCAGATCCCAAAATAGCCCCCCCCCCCCCCCCCCGCTGGAGTAACCCTTTAAGCCTACAATCTGGGCATTCAGGATCTAACTAATACTGGCAAAAAAAATCCTAACTCCTTTGAATATAATTTGTTGACCTGGGTCCAACTGTGTCCCTACTGGTTCAATTCAATTGGAAACTCTAGAAGAAGGAAGTGGCCAACCATCTAACAAGTATGATGAAAGGACAGAGCCAAGAACTAATACACCAGGATCAAAGGTAACTATAGCCTAGCTCAGTACTGGCTCAATACTCACCGTCTCCTTTGGTAAAGTCAAAGAATGAAGGATAATAGGCTCGGCCACTGAACTCTTCTGATTTGTCAATTAAAGTCTCTTTGATGGCTTTATAGCTGCACAGTACGATAACTGGCTTACTCCCTTCATATACTGTGAATATGTCACCATATTTTTTTGACAACTATGAGAGAAAATAGAAAATTAATAACCCAACAATTTATGATCGGATCAAGAACCCTAACCAGTTATATTCTGTTACATATCGAATATTTCTTTAAGCTATGAACATACAACAGTGCTATTCACACACTAGTATAGTTTAATTCTGTCTAGACTATCCCACCCAAAATTTGACAATACACCTAATCAGCCATTTCAAACTTCTTACTTTTCCCATCAGAGGATTGACCCAATATTCTGAAGATTTCTCCAATATATCTGACAGCTGATCAGAGCAATGTTCTAGCTTCCTGCCACGAATGAGCCAGAGACACTAAACCTCACCGCCCATATCACTTATGAGTATCCATCTAAAGACTTCTATTTTTGACCGTGCATGCTGTAATTTTCTCTTAACAGGAAGAGCAGGGGCATAGCTAGGATTCATGGGGCCCCATAGCAAAAAACTGTATGGGGCCCCCCTCCCCTACACACTAATATATATATATATATATATATATATATATATATATATATATATATATATATACATATATATATATATATGTATATATATATTCGTTGATGTGGCCCTAAAAAAAAATCTCTTGTGGCCAGAGGCAGAATCCTGCGTGCATCCACAACAGTGACTGGCAGAGAAGACAGCCAGTGTCTACTTGTTCTGTCCATCTACTGTATTTAACTATAACAGCCTATTAGGAGCCTCATGGTTATATACATAGGTGCAGGAGCAGACTAACTTTTGCTTAACCCCTCATGTACTTCAATGTGTAAGTGACCCAGTGTTCTCTTACATGCTGCAACACAGAAAAGCGTTAATACAGAAGACAATTAGCTCTCTCCTTCACTACCCCTGCACTGATAACCCCTGACCTCTGCAGGAGCTCAGAGAACAGAGGTTATCAGAGCAGTGAAGCAGAGAGCTAATTGTCTGGAATTTATTAACCCTTTTTTGTGTTGCAGCATGTAAGAGAACACTGGGTCACTTACACACTGCAGTGCATAATGGGTTAAGCAAAAGGACACTGGAGGCTCTTATCTTCCCTGTGAATCCCCGGGCCCCCTCCCTCCAAGGGCCCCATAGCAACCGCCTTCCCTGCCTCTATGGTAGCTACGCCACTGAGGAAGAGAACACAGGACACAGGAGACAAACCCAGTTGCAGTTCATTTTACAGCCCAAGAATCAGGTATGTTAAAACACAAAAAACCTAAAACTTGTTTTACAAAGTAACAGTATACAGAGCCCAACAGTATGATGTTGGTGAAGATACTGTAGGGGTCAGGTGTGATGGATTTTCACTGTTCAACCTTCTGTTCTCAGTGGGATAATACCAGAGCCATTACTGTGTATTATAGGTTTGTTGCCCCATTTTACTTACATGCAGAAGTGACTCCACAATATTATTAAAGTTCATCTTGTGAAGAGTTCCAATGATGGGAAGAGGAGTCGGCCCAGGAGGTAGCTCAGACCTCTCCAACAGTATCTTTATATACTTAGCCAACAAGCTGGTTATGAGAATCACCAAGAGGACTGTGACTAGTGAGTATAGATCCATCCTGTGAACAGAGATTTAGATTCAGATTCTGGAAATTTCCACAGAGCAGAGGCTTCCTCCTGCTAGACCATCTCTTTTACTGTCATTTACACAGATTAGATCTGACCGAGTGGAAGTTGAGCGATGCACCGTGAGGAACTATGGACTGTCTCATACAGGAGATAACACTCTGCCGGCCTCCACAAGACCACCTACAATGATGGTATGGTACGAATGTATGAAAGCTATAGTATTGGGTTTCTTGTGTCATATTTTTGCACAACTGCTTCATTGCTCAAAAATTTGTGATTTTTAGTTCCTCGTCCACCTTCCAAGTAAAAAATATGTGTGAAAAAATGAAGTCTTATATGTATGGCAACAGTATGTGCAACTTTTTACTTCTCAGTTCGAGTTCGGCAGCAGAATGTTCAGCATTTAACTTCCGGCAGCTTAATAAGTTTGATGCAGCTCTAAAAAGTCCTGAAAATGAACCATAGGCTCTATCTATGTTTTCCGTGCAGCCCTAGGGCGGCAACAACTTTATATTCTGAGCATTCAGGTTCGGAGAACGTTGCAGAAGCCAAACATTTTGGCAACTTCAATCAATACTAGTCACATCTTCTAACTGTTTAACTTTATGTAAACGAGTTTTGGAAGGAACCTAATTTTTCCTCGTTATTCTTTTTGAAATCCCATTTGTGTTCTGACATAAGATGTAGGACAACCAGGAAGTAGAAAATCTTAGTCTGTAGGCAGCATTATATACCTCTAAATACTGCACGCTATGGACATTGTGCTCCGTGTCAAATATCTTCTACCCAAGCACTGGAAGAGCTATTACCCGAGTTGTGTGCTGCCTACAGACCTCAGGAAATGAAAGTTTTACAAATTTTCTATTGCTCATTGCTATGGCATTGTTTTAAAGTGACTCTGTACCCACAATCTGACCCCCCCAAACCACTTGTACCTTCGGATAGCTGCTTTTAATCCAAGATCTGTCCTGGGGTCCGTTCGGAAGGCGATGCAGTTATTGTCCTTTTAAACTTGCAGCCCAGTGCCCTATGGCCGTGGCTTAGCTTGTGTATGCATTAGGCTGGCACAACCTCTCTGTCCCTCCTCCCCCCCCCCCCCTTCATCATTAGGAATGCTCCAGGCAGATTGCCTCCTATTCCCCACCTGTGTCAGCCTGGCACATGGGCTGGATCGTTAAGGCACCTGTGCAATGTTCAAACAGGAGTAAATGTTCCAGTGGCATTTCTAATGATGAAGAGGGTGGGGAGGAGGGTGGTGCAAAGTTAGGGCACAGATACTCCCCTTGGGCACAGGGCTGCAAGTTTACAAGTAGTTTTTTAAGACAATAACTGCATCACCTGCCGAACGGACCCCAGGACAGATCTTGGATTAAAATCAGCTATCTGAAGGAACAAGCAGTTTGGGGGGGTCAGATTGTGGGTACAGAGTCACTTAAAGAACTGCTGTTAACCATATACTAAGAAAACAAAAAGACTGCAGCACACTTGTTTATGTAAAAATTTGGTTTATTTACAGCATGAAAAATGGCCAAACCAGAACACTACTGTACACAAAAGCACCTATCTGGTGCACAATTTAGCAATTATTGAAGTATAGGATGCGACACATGGACGTTTCTACCCTGCCCGGGTCTTTTTCGCCGTCGCAAATGTGAGTGCATATGGGAGTGCTCCTGGCAATGGTTTGGTCCTGCATGTTAATAAACCAAATACCCACTTTTTCCATGAACAAGTGTGCTGCAGACTTTTTGTTCTCTACTTCTACTGGGCTGGCGCCTTTCCGAACAACACCTTTACTACAAATACTGGATCTTGGACTTGGCAAAGGTGAAGGTTAAATACTATGTATACAACAGGACTGAACTTTTTATTTCTGCGTACAAAGATGTGCCACAGATGCCAAGTTCTAAAGTCTAGCTCATAGATATTAGACCCTTCAGGTGCCCCGTCCAGTAGTGTCTGGTTATTGACTGCCCATAGACTTAAAAACATTTAGGTGATCCGCATGTTACTCTGGAAGGATGTTCCCAAACATCCTTGCAAAGTCAACATTGGTACGGAGATTGCGACAATGCTGTAAAGGGAAGCTGGCTGTTAGTGACAACTCTCTAGGGAAATTGCAGAGATGGTTTATTGCCATTCGTGCTGTATATACAATGGTCAATGTGAAAAGTATACACAGCTCAGCCCCTGCATCCTGTTCTGAAGATGTGATTGCCGGGTACTGGGTAGCTGCAAGAACTGCTGGGTCTTAGCAAATGACAGACTGGTACATAGGGAGATAGGAAGCTCGGCAATGCAATGTCCCAGGGCGGGTGTCCACTGCTTCTAAGTAAGCCTGTGTATGATGGTACTATGTATGTGTATATGCTCTAAGACTGAGGTCTGTAGTATGCTGCTCCCACCACTTGGTGTCACTGTCTTCCATTGAACTATTGAGCAGGGAAAAGTAACACAAGGGGTTGACTGCTTTTGATTATGTGTTTTGCCCTATTGAATGATTGATTTGTAAGCTGACTGAGATCCAGTACCTCACACAAGGCCCTCCCCACACTCCCAGCCTGTCAGGGACTCCAGTTTGTGTCACAAGGTGTGTTTCCCAAAATCCTAGAGCTCCCTAGGGGTATAAGAGATAAAGTTAAAGCAATTTAAGGTTATACCAAAAGCATTCCAGAACAAGCCAAAGAGATAGGGGAACCTTTATTCACACAGAGTGCCTGTCAGAAGAATCTATAGGAGGTTTTCAAGTCAAGTCAAATCAGCAGTTAGCTAAGTGCATTTTCAAGCCGAGAACTCTGCTGCCCTACAAGGATTCCTAAAGGGTCACCCTGACATCTAGCTTACCCAGATTTGGGGCCTGCGTCCCTGGTGGTGTGTCACTCTGTTCCCACAAGATAGCAAAGGCAGACGTTCATCCCTGTGGATGCAGGTACTGTTTAGCGCTACTACCAAGGTGGTCAGAGCCCTTTCTAGTTTAAAACCCAACAGTCTGGATAAACCCCCTTCCCTCTAGTAGCCCACTACAACTTGACTACAGGTCAAGCCTCCCTATATATAGATTAGTGATCAGCTGCACAGTATTCCTAAAACCTATTCAATTATATCCAAAGTCACCTTAATAAAGGGATCTCAGTCAACACAAGTCTTTTCTGCTGTACCGTTGGCACTTGTATTCAAAGAGACTGTATTATGTGTATTGTGCTACGACAGATATCAGTAAAGACTTCATTGGTTTATGTTACCTGGTCTACGTATTTTCTACTGCTCTACATCTGCACTACACCTGTCCTATAACTGAGAAAGTCACATGTCCATGTATCCAGGGGTGGGGGCGCATACCACTCCTGGCCACTGTGACAAGTGCCTCAGCGGTACGTATCATCTCTCCCCAGCTCAACACAACATTTAGCTACCCTAAGTCGCGGCATGAATCCTTCCAATTTAGCTCATGACTTTTTTGTGGCCACAATATGTAAAACTAATATAAAATCTGGTCATGATGGGAGAAAACTTGTGGTAACTCTAGAAGTTGTTAAGGTGAGTTTCTCACAAGTCTGAATTGTGTACAAAAACATCACCACCACTGACAATGTCTGATATTAGAGTTCAACCCCATTAATGTGAATTGTTATTTATAGTATGTGATTGCACTTAAAGGGGTATTCCACTGAAACATAACTTTCCATATGTTGCTGTCCATGGTGAAACTAACAATTCCTACCATACTTATTTCTATTATCTATTCAGTCTTCTTCTCCCAGTTCTGAACTACTGTTGTCTTCTTAAGACACCCAAAACTGTGAGTGAGCTTTAAACTCCGTCCTTCTTTCCTCTCCCCTCCCTTCTGGGACGGTTGATGTAAACAAGTCCATGGCAGGCTTTATCTGTGACTTTGTATCTTCTTTGTAATGCTGGGAGGGTAAATCTGAGCTCAAGTTGCTGATCAAATAACTGTAATTAAGCCTTCCGGCATTACATCAGCCTTCTCAGATAGGAGGGGGAGATGGAGAGAAAAACTCACACACAGTTTTTTCTGTCTTCAGCAGAAAGCAGCAGCTCAGAACTGGGAGAGGGAGACAGAATAGAAAATAACAAGTATGGAATGAATGAATTGTTAGTCTCACAACGGGCAGCAACATATCAAAAGTTATGTTTGAACAGAATGCCCCTTGAATAATAATTCTTATGTATGGACAAAAAAAAACAGAACCCAAGACTGGTTGACATACTGTATATTACCATAACTATATCTTTTATAGAGTTTTAGATGCATCTGTGTATAACTCATCTACTTCAGCAATCCTATTCGGCTTCAGATTGCTCTTTATAAATATATAGAAGAACATACCTACAAGGATCCTCCTGGAAATCCCTTAGTAGATGCAGCCTGGTGATTTCAGCAGCCTTCTGCACTGCACAATGCAATATCCCTTTATTACAGTGGCAGCTTTATGTAATCTCTACCTGTTAGAGTCACATTTATGTGCTGAGAGCCAGAAAGAATTGGACCAAATACAAAGTCCATCTAAAAAGAAGGCCAGATATTTCCTAATAGTAAAATAGAGAAGTAATGTCATTACAGACAAAGTTAGTTGGTGGGTGTCAGAAAGTGCCAGAGATTTGTGATTTACTTCTATTAAAACATCTCCAGTCCTCCCATACTTTTGATCTGCTGTATGTCCTGCAGGAAGTGTTGTATTCTGTCCAGTGCTCTCTGCTGCCACCTCTGTCTGTGGGAGGAATTGTCCAGAGCAGTAGCAAATCCCCATAGAAAACCTCTCCTGCTCTCCAGACTAGAAAGAATACACCAGCACCAGGACATACAGCAACTGATAAGTACTTGAAGAGTGGAGATTTTTTTAATAGAAGTAAATTAAAAATCTCTGGCACTTTCTGACACCAGCTGATTTGAAAAAAAAAATCTTAGCTGGAGTACCCCTGGAGTACATTCATATTTTACTACGAATCACCAAGCATTTTGCAATATGATCATTGGCTATGAAGTTTTCAATGGTGAATCATGTTAAAATGTGCTTCACCTGTTAAACCAGTATGAACAACAACTTCCTTTCAAAGCTGCCAGACTTCAATTTCCTGCAGGAATTTTGTGGTTTACCTTGTAGTGACTAGCTGCACAGCATACTACCACCATGGCTAAATCCTAAATCCTGCCTTAGGGCATCTTCTAAAATTGTTGTCAGTGCATGTGGCTGAAAGCACGTTCCTATGAGGTCACCAATAGCCGTGCAATGTTACTGGGATGGATGGGCCACATTGCTCAGCTATTGATGACCACACTGTCTCCAATTCATTCTATATCCAATTCAACTCTACATACATTACCAGGTTTGAACAGAAGTAAAAGGAAATCTGTCAGACAGTGGCGTAGCTACCATAGAGGCAGGGAAGGTGGTTGCTATGGGGCCCGTGGAGGGAGGGGGCCCAGGGAAGATAAGAACCTCCTGTGTCCTTTTGCTTAACCCCTTATGTACTGCAGTGTGCAAGTGACCCAGTGTTCTCTTACATGTTGCAACACAAAAAAGGGTTAACAATTAGCTCTCTGCCTCACTACCCTGATAACCTCTGACCTCTGTTCTCTGAGCTCCTGCAGAGGTCAGGGGTTATCAGTGCAGGAGTAGTGAAGGAGAGAGAGAGCTAATTGTCTTCTGTATTAACCCTTTGTATGTGTTGCAGCATGTAAGAGGACACTGGGTCACTTACACACTGCAGTAAATAAAGGGTTAAGTAAAAGGTAGTCTGCTCCTGCACCTATGTATATAACCATGAGGCTCCGAATAGGCTGTTATAGGTAAATACAGTGGATGGACAGAACAAGCAGACATTGGCTTTCTCCTCTGCCAGTCTGTTGTAGCTACACGCAGGATTCTGCCTCTGGCCACAAGAGATTTATTTTTTTTGCCACATCACCAAAAATATATATATTATAGTGTGTAGGGGGGCCCCATAAAGTATTTTTCTATGGGGCCCCATGAATCCTAGCTACGCCCCTGCTGTCAGATACAATTCACATAACAAACTGCTGACACTGTTAGATGCTGGTAGATCAAGGAGACACATGGTACGTTCCATACATCTGTCTGTGCTTCCATAATGTAGAAGAATATTTTTCACTGGTGCAAAGTGTCAAAGAGGCGTTCCTAAGTTAATGTGTGGTGACCCCCGTGTGGAGGTACGGCCATTCACTTGCCAGATGGTTAAGTGTGACGCCAGTTCTATGATGGTTGGCAGAGATATAGCCTAGACCAGTGATGGTAACTTGTCATGATGCCACTGCCGGTTGGGCACACAGGTATGGTGGCACATCTGCCTTTAGTTTAAAGGGCTGGCTATACCTTGTGCCCCTGTGGACAGTGATCTGCCGGGCTGTTGTGTGGTCCCTTGGGTACTTATCACGGTGGTCCGGAGTGGAGTAGTGACCCACCCGGACTATTGGTACTGCCACACACAGAAAGGGGAGATTACCCAGGGAGTGTGTGTGTGCTGTGCCGGTGCTTAATGAGGAATCACTGGGTCTCTTTAGCATAAATATAATCTGGTTTACTCTGAATGTACAAATAGAAATACGAGAGTGCACTCACCCGTTAAAACTTTTCCTTTATTCGGCTACTGACGTCAGAGGAAGCTGTCACATTTGTGGAAGGTGTCAGCGTCCCAGCTACACCAGCTATATGAATTTTAAGAAGTAACCAAATAAAGGAAAAGTTTTAACGGGTGAGTGCACTCTAGTATTTCTATTTGTGCATGAAATTTACTTTTTTCTGAGAGTAGCACCCCCGTAATATCACCCCGAATCACTCAGCAACCCCACTAGTGTACTCCTAGTACTCTTGTCGCCCAGCGCTTGTGTCCTATACCCAGAATACCTGATTTACTCTGAAGATACTTGAAATAGGCAACAGGTCATACAGCTTTATAACATTGACATGATACTTCACTTGATAAGTCACTTAATAATTTAGAATCCAGATCTGCACCGAGAATAGAAGGAGTGGTACAGTCGTGCTGACTGAGTTGCGTGATGAGAGGTAGAAGGAGAAGTAGAGAGGAGCATGTCAAGAGCGTCCCAACCCAAGTAGTACTTTGCTCTGCCGGAACTTCGGAGGTAGAAATAGAAGAATACTTCAGAGAAAGAGAATACTTGTGCCCGTGTTTTGACTCTTTGCACCACCTATTGCCCACCAGTGTCCAATGACCCATCCTAGAGGGTGACACAAGCCCTAGACCTTGTTACCTGGCAGGACCGCCATCAGAAATTTCAGGGCCCCATACAGCCAAAATGTCAGTGCCCCCATTAGCAAAAGCAATAATCCCAAAAATTGAAGTGGCATGCAGACACAGTTGCTTTGACAGGTCGGCACTTGCTTGCTGTGAAGATCGGGCCGTGTTATAGGGACTTAGAGCATTAGGCTTACGCTATAAGGAACATCAGGCAGACCGAGAACAAAACAGGCAGGACAGGGACAAAATCAGAAACCACACAATAGTCTAAGGTACAAGCCGAGTTAGAACCAGAGACAAGTACACACAACAAGCCAAGGTCAAGCCAGGAGAGTAAAGTCACGTCCAAAACAGCAGGCAAAGGGATTTGGTTAATAACAGAATGGCGGTAATATGTATGGTGATAATATTTCCTATATACTTGTATTATTGGTAATATCGGTCTTGAGATATACCAATAGCCTCACTTTGGTCGAAGAAGGGGGGGCAAGATGACCTCTTGCACCAGGTCCCAAGAGACATTAGCTACGCCCCTGCTGGTAAGTATATGTGCCAGCCTGCAGTGGGGGGGGGGGGGGGGAGAAAAAAAAAGCTGAGCTGCTACATAAGGAACAACGCACAGCATCACCACTTTCCTGGAAGGCTATGCAGTAGGCAAGTAAATCCCACCTGCTCAGTTCTAGTAATAGTCGCGTCCCTGATCAGGAGCAGAAGCCTTCTGCTCTAGAGAGGGAACCCTGGTTCAGATGAGGGGCTCCAGTACAGTAAGCATCAGGGCTCTATACATCACCTCATTTCTTGCATAGAAATTGACAAATAAGTGATACCACTCAATGGGATGTCACTTTGGAGACAGAACTCGCCAGTCTCAGAACAATTGCCGTGGCAACCCAAACCCCCGGTGTGAGCTGCATTTCTCCATGCCAAACTGTGGAGAGCATGTGCCAGCTCATAGTGACAGGTACCTGCGATATTCAACTCCAGCGTGGAGAGATGCATCTGCACTGCTGGGTGCGGTGGAACCATATGATGTATGATATGAGTACTCCATTGGAATTTTTCACTGTTCTTCTTGAGTTCAGTGATTGTTGTGTTTTGTTGGTCTATTTATCATTGCCCCAGTAGCCAGAATCCTGCTCCACACTGACGAGGGGCAAATACCCCGAAACTGCAGTCTGTGGATGGATGCCTAGCCTTGGTAACCCTTGTCTTATGTTATACTCGCCACAGAGTTAGACTTTGACTCACAGGGGCCACCCTGGTGTTTCCCTATTTAGGTCCTAAAGCTCGCAACAGAGTGAGGACCTGAGGGACTACGTATCAGGGCGGTTTGGTGCTCTCCCCACTAGGAGGCACTCCTTGGCAATGGGCTTCTTTCTCTGGAGAGAGGGATATCTGGCTATGCCCGTGTTTTGAGACTCGTAACTGAGGCTCCACTGACCCCTTTTTTGCATATTCAAATTTTGTATGGGACAATCAATGGAGACTCGTAAGAGTACTCCATTGGAATTTTTCACTGTTCTCCCTGAGTTCAGTGATTGGTGTGTTTTGTTGGTATATATATATATGTATATATATATATATATATATATAATATAATATATATATATATATACAGTGGCACCCTGGTTTAAGAGTAACTTGGTTTAAGATCTCCCTGTACTGGGTGGGAGGGTGAGTGGAGGAGAGGCATGGTCTGCATAGCGGGGTCTACAGCACTGTACTCTGACCCAGGAAGTCTCCCCCACCTTCCAAATCATAACAGATCCACTTCAGGCTGGGGCTTACATCAGGGGACAGGACTGTGGAGATAATCTCTCCATAGCTGTAACCCCTCTCTCCCCGGACAGAGAGCGCTGCTATACTGTGCTCACCCTATACCCTGCTCATTCCTTCCTGCTCCCTGCAATCTTTGTCCGCCCTTGTGTTTCCCATCCTCTCCATTACTGCACAGTAACTTATAATATCAGATATTCAGCTGTTTCTGAATGTTTGTTTCTATTTTTTACATGTTATTCAGAATAATAAATCATTCTTTTTGGAGTGTGGAACCAATTGTCTGCATTTCTATGATTTCTTATAGGAAAATTTGCTTTGGTTTAAGAGTGGATTTGGATTACAAGCGCGGTCCCGGAACGGATTATGCTTGTAATCCAAGGCACCACTGTATATATTTTTTTTTTTACTTAGTGTTCACACTTATCATGATTGATTTTAATTATTGTTATGATCTAGTTCAGCAGTGACACTTGTCAGTTTTCTTTATATCGCACTTTTTGCCATATCGGCTCTTTCAGATTATGGGTCTATTCCAGCCTTTTCTCATTTACACATATAGGGGAACATGTATCAAGCGGCGTATTTTATTCTTTCGGAGGAAAGTGCGGATTTCGAATATTTTATTCGCAAATGGCCGTTTTGTGAATAAAATATTTGCAAGTCGACACTTTCCGCCAGGTACGCCAGGGGACGGGGAGGAGGTGTGGAGGGGGCTGTACAGGGGGCGCGGACTCAGAGTCCGCGCAATTCATCCTTAGTTTTGCCGAAAATACGCAGGAAACCTACTCCAGCTCTGAGGCAGTCCGCCTCTACATAAATCTCCATAGTGCCGGAGCTGCGGGGACAATTGTAAGTCCGGCGCAGAAAACGTCGGACTTAATAAATGTCCCCCATAGTGTACATGTTTTAAGACTGTCTCCTATAGATGCAGTACGATCGAGCACTACGATATTTCTTTACCATCTATAGACTCCAGTGGCGGTCGCTCCTTCCCCCGGGTGACTGAGAGCCTTCTCTGTCACGCCCCCTTTGCACTCCATGACGGCTCTATAGGGATTCCTCCCTTTGAGCCGCACGGCGCAGCAATGCAGGAGCTGGTACGCTATCTCACACAGCCAGCACACCATCTCAATAGACAGCTCTCTGGTCATGCCCCTTTTGCACTCTGCAATGGCTGTATGGGGATTTTCCTCCTGAGCCGCAAGGTGCTTCAGATTAATGCAGGAGTTAGAATATTACTACATACAGCTGGTATCCCTTGGCTATAATTTTAGACATTGTTCTGGATATGCTATGTGTTACATACCAACTCTACAATATTAAATAAATATATATATATATATATATGTTTTGTCTTTTTGTTTCATGAAGATTTGTATTCTTATTGTAATTAGTTACCTGTGTTTCCCCTCCTTTTCTCCGCCCACTAGGCGTGTTTGGCGGGCTTTTTCAGTGTTATTTAAATTCAGTTGCTGTCATCTTTTTACAATGCACGCTTGTTCTGAGGAAGGAATCGTCTTTCGAAGCATGTTAACTCTGTGCCTTTTTTTGGCTTGCACGCTGGAGTTGGTTTCAGTGGTTCTTGCTTTTGTGTATGTACCTCCCCCATTTACAACTGATGTGTGCCTTAAGTTCTATAAGTTTTCAATAAGATATAGTGGTTGGCCGACTTATTTGATGGGAGATCTTAATGCTGTTCCGGATGAGCTGCTAGACCGTAAAAGATTAGATAGGAGACTGGTGTCCCATGGTTCTTGAACACCCCTGATAAAATTAATGGAAGAGCTTGGGTGGACGGATGCCTGGCGTTATTTACATCCAGAAGAAAAATCCTATTCTTGTTATAATGCATCACATGGAGTCTTCTCTAGAATTGATTTAATATTAGCAAATGATAATGCCCTGCTGCTGACTAAAGATGTCTCGTATGGCTTGCGAAGTGTATCAGATCATGTATATGTCAGGATGGACATTGAGACAGGGGTTAAGGGGAGTTGGAGGACCCGATCATTTAGATGCAACCCACATTGGTTGACTCTGATAGATATTTCTCAGGTTGGAGAGGAGATGGGAAAATTCTACGTAGATAATAATGGTTCTGCGGAAGACTATATAGTATGGGATACCTCAAAGGCGTATTTGAGGGGGGTGTTAATAGGACAGGTGAGTGGAGTGAGAAAGAAGCTTCAGGAGCAGGAGGAAAGACTCAGGAGGGAGGTAGAGAGAACGGAAAAAGATTACATAAATAACGAAACTGTAGAAGCAAAAAATAAGTGGCTAGTGACTATAGAAGAGCTTAAAAGTTATTTACAAGCCAAGGCCCTTAATCAGCTCAAATTTAGAGGGATGTATCAGTATTCCCAGGGAGGGAGACCGGGTAAGCTATTGGCTAGCCTTGTAAAAGGGAGGGAAGTGAAAAGGATGATAACAGGGGTTAAAAATCAAGAGGGGACAATTGGAAGATCAGAAGTGCTGGCTAGATCGTCCTATCGAAATGGAGGAGTTAGTGCAGACTTTGGAAACTATGTCATTAGGAAAATCTCCTGGGCCTGATGGCCTGCCTACATAGGTTTTTAAAGCAGTGGGGAAAACAGTGTTGACCCAGTATCAGGAGGTTTTATATAACTCGTATGTAAGAGGTTATCTTCCCGATTCGTTATATGAAGCAGATATTGTACGGATACCTAAGCCTGATAAAGATTTGTTGGAACCTGAGTCATACAGACCCATATCCTTAATCAATGTGGATATGAAACTGCTCTCTAAGGTGTTGGCTAATAGATTGGTGAAAGTGTTTACATCGCTTATTGGTAATGACCAGTGTGGGTTTGTCCCAGGAAAGTCTACGCATGATAATATTAGGCGGGTGTACGCTAACCTACAGGTGGGGAGGATGGGGGGGGGCACTCCATAGACGCGGCCAAGGCGTTCGATAGTGTGGAGTGGCCCTTCCTTTGGAGAGTATTGAAGGAATTTGGGTTTGGCAAGGTGTTCATGAGATGGTTACAGATTATCTATAGTAAGCCAAGGGCCAGGATAACTGTTAACGGTCAGTCATCTGAATACTTCAAACTAGGTAGAGGAACAAGACAGGGCTGTCCCCTCTCCCCCCTGCTCTTTGCCCTGGTAATGGAGCCACTGGCTAGGAGTATAAACAATAATAAGAGGATAGAGGGGTTTGGAGCCGGGGGGATAGGGGACAAAATAGCGTTATATGCAGATGATATCCTGATGTTCCTGGGTAATATGAAAACGGGTTTAGAGGAGGCAATGAGGGAGTTGGGTAGGTTTGGCCAGGTTCCGGGACTGGTTATCAATTGGGGAAAAACGGTGTTGTTACCTTTGGATCCCAATATGGGGGAAACTAATCAAGCAGATCTTAAAGTTTTGAAACCTGATGGAGTGTTCAGATATTTGGGGGTATGGATAGCGGCAGATCTAGGTAGATATGGACAGTTTGTATATGGAATAAGTTATTTTTATCCAGAGCAGATAAAGTGGGTCTAATAAAAAATTATTTGGTTACCACAGTTGATTTATGTTTTGAGTGGTTCCCCCGTGTGGATTGATAAAAGTATTTACAAGAAAATTACGGGGCTAATAAATTAGCTAATATGGAACAGGAAAAGAGTGCGGTTAAAATTGGAGACTCTAACGCTGTCAGAGGAGAAAGGTGGTTTGGCAGTACCTGATTTTTTTAGATATTTTTTGGCTATTAATTTAGCATGGCTGTCGAATTGGAGAGAAGTAAAGTATATGGAAAATTGGGTGAAAGAGCAAAGGGGCTGTGCAGATGATATCTATGAAGTGTTGGAGTTAAAATTGAAGGAGAAATACCCCAAAAATTCAACTTATAGGATGCTGATTAAAGTTTGGGAGATGGTGAGAAAGAGGGATAAAGAAGAGGGGGTATATATGTTTACCCCAATGTGGCAAAACAGTCAGTTTCCAGAAGTTGGTAAAATTCCTGAACCAGAATATTGGGTTAGAAAAGGGTTAAAATATGTCTTCCAGATTTTTGAGGGTGGAAAAATGAAGACCTATGGGGAGTTAAATAGTAGTTTAGAGGCACCAATATGTCAATTAAGATTTTTACAAGTGAAAAATGCGATAAAAGCCACAGGGGTAAATGTGAACTGGAATATAAAAAAAGTGGAAAATAGTACACAATTAAAGGGGACACTAGTTAAAACTAAAGGGAAAGTCACTAAGATGTATAAACTTTTGGGTGAGAGGGGTAATGACAAGATTAAGCTTAGGTCACAAAACAAGTGGGAAAATATAATTGGGGATAGGGGACAAGATTTTTGGAATAAAGTGTACACAAATGCAAGGAAATATATCACGGATAGAAAACACATGATAAGTCAGTTTTTTGTATTCACAGATTATATTACTCAGTTAGTGATATTAATAAATGGAGAAGGGGAGAAGAGGTCGTATGTTGTAAATGTGGAGCTGAAAACGTTACATTGGAGCACCACTGGTGGGCATGTGAGACGGTGAACAAGTTTTGGATAGATATTTTTTTAGTTATGACACGTTTATTTGATTTGATACTAAGAGAAGAATATGTATGTGCACTATTGGGAGTCTTTGAAGATGAACACTTAGCTGGAAGTACAAAAAAGGTGATATACCAATTATTTTTGGCCGCAAGGTTGATTATCCTGAGGAGTTGGATGTCCCCTAACGCACCCACGATTAAGGAATGGAGAGAACTAAGCTCTGTAATATTAAGGAATGAACTCTGGCATAATAATAGTATTAGAAAGAGGAAAGATAAGAACTTAAATGAACTTGTTGCTAGTTGGGAAAAGTATTGGAGAAACAAACTAGATTAAGTTATTGGCACACAGGAGTGGATTTGTTTTGTTTTTTTGTTTTTGTTTTTTTGGGGTTTTTTTTTGTTTTTTTGACCAGCAGACGGAGGGGAGGGGAAGGGGGGTCGGGGGGAATTGCGAAGAGAGATAGTGTTGGAGTAATTAAATGCGGATTCATGGCAATGGAATGTAAATGGTGAAATTGGGGAAGATTAAGAGATGTAAACCTGTGGGGTATTTGTGGGGTTATATTTATAAGGGATGAATGTCGGGTGTTTGGGGTGTCTGCGGGGTCGGGCCTTGGCCGGGGGGGGGGGGTCAGGGGTCTCGGGGGCGGATCCACATTGCTGCGCAGAGATATTAGATGAGCGTAGAGTTAAAAGACGCGCTATAGGAAAAATGTTCAAATTGATAAAGTTTTATGAATGTGTTGATTAAAAAGGGGAGATGGAAGTAAGTACGGTATGGATGGTACCGGGCTGACCGGGGAGCTGGGCTGTCTATGGATGGCGGAGGTCGTCGGTCAAGACTGGGTCAGTGTACTGAGGCGTTGTGAGTAGCGTACTGGTCGCTGATAAGAATGGGAAAGAATTTGCTGCCAGTCAGGGGTGCCCTTAGCTGGGTACTCCTGATATGGGGCTAAAGATGAATGTGAGGCATGATCAACTCCCTGGAATGAATTAACGGTTGGCTTAATTACTGGAGGAATATGAGATGTGAGGTGTGGGTCTGCTTCTGGCCCGGTGTTGCCCTCTCCCCCCCTCCCCGATGTGTTGGGGTGGGGCTCCGTAGGCACCTGGTTGAATGGAAAAGGTAGTTAATAGTTAGGTGAAATAAAGAGGGTGGTTTGGAATTTTATTTATTTAGTGTTTTTGTTTTTGTTTTTTTTGAGGGGTTAGTATAATGAGAGAATATATAGGGCGCCCTACAGGTTTTTCCACACAGGGTGGAGATAATGTGATGTTAAGAGATATATATATATTGACTAGTAAGGATTGCCGGGATGAACGTTTTGCTATTTTTGATGGGATGTGGAGGACACTGTCTCTCTTTGGGCAAATGGGTATTTTAGATGGTAAATTGTTTAGATTGGAATTGAGATTTTGTAAGTAAGGGTTGAATATGATTAAAATAAAATTTTTCTAAATAAAAAAAAAAACGCTATATCTCCTTATCCTTTGGCTTGAAAGTCGGCTTCCTTCTGGTGACAGCGCTGGTATACATATCACCTCGTTTTTTTAATTTTTAATTTTTTCCTTTTGCAATTACACCGGCCCCTTTTTTGGGAGCACCCCGTTTTCGAGGTAATTTCCAGCTTTTGGCAGTCCCAGATCTTCGGATACCAACATTCATCTAAGATCTATACTCTAATTGAGGGTGATATGCTACTAGCCCAAGGGGCTACCAGATGAGCAAACCACCTAAACACTTTTGCACCCAGTTCTTGTTGTGGTAATATACAAGGCGACTTGTAAGCACCCCAAAATTAACCCTGTTTAGGGAGTAGCAAATGCTGTATCTGATGCACTAGTAATGAAAATCAGAGACTCAGCTCCGTGCTGGTATAAAGTAGTAAGTTAGAGCAGGAGAGCAGTACTACAGACTTACTGCACAGAATCCTTACCTCCCACTATTTCCCATATTTGGTTATCGTGCCCGAAGCTCCAATGCTTTTGGACGGAAATCGCTAACCATATTCTAAACATCTGTGGCAGCAACCTTCCACTGGACCCAACTCTTATCTTGTTATGGGTCCCCTTCCCATTGTTTACTCCAACCAAAAATCACCTGTCTACTATCCTGTTGTCAGCGGCAAAATTGCTCATTCCAATTCACTGGAGGGATGAATCCCCGCCCACACTATGTGAATGGGTTGAAAAAGTCCAGCAAGTTGCACGCTTTGAGGAGTTATGCAGCTGGGAAACAGGAACTTATGACAAATATCTAAATTTGTGGAAGCCATGGCATAAATTCTATAGAAACTATCTATCTGATTCCCCAACTCCTTGAGAGGTTGTATTTGTCCACTGTGGATTTGTCATTCTCTTATTGAGGCTCTCCAATTTTTAAGGTATCTGGCATTCACTTACATTTCCTTATCATCTCCCCCCTAATTCATTATTATTTTACTCGCTGAGCAATTCTCACAACACATGGTTCCTTAGTTGACGGCCGACGCCCTGGTCTCCAAGATGATCCTAGACTGTCTGAAACTCGGAGCCTGATCACCTCCACTGAAAACGGTAAGTTTACTGATTTTATGAATCTGTAACTTATCCGTATCAGATCAGACAACCTTGTGTGAGTCTGGATGACCCTGTTGACCCCAGTGGTTGCCTTTATTAACGACGAGGTGTCCCTCCTGCCTGTGGTACTGTCCAAGAACCCATACATGTATTCATATGCATGTATAACTTGTCGTTACCAATTAACTGTTGTCTGATAACTTGATTGAAACCCTGGCAGCACGTGGTGACTGGATAGTATAGTGCTTTCTTTTACTGCTTTAGCTCTGTCTTTCTAGTTTACCAGAACTGATAATTGCATAGTTATAGTCAGGGGCGGTCTTGGCATTTCTGGGGCCCCAAGCGAAGTTATGTCTGGGCCCCCCCCTCGACACGCACTCCACAATATTAGACCGCTGTGTGCTGCCAGTAGTATATACCCCTTGTGCGCAGCCGCCAGTAGTATACACGCCTTGTGTGCTTCCCCTCTGTAGTATATACCCCTTGTGGGCTTCCCCCAGTAGTGTATAGACGCCTGTGTGTTCCCCTAGTTATATATAGCCCCCCGTGTGCTCCCCCAAAAGTATATAGACCCCCTGTGTGCTGTCACAGTTGTATATAAACCCCCTGTGTGCTGCCCCCAGTCGTATATACCCCGTGTGCTGCCCCCAGTTACATATACCCACTGCGTGCTCCTCCACTAGTATATAGACCCCCTGTGTGCTCCCCCACTTGTATATAGACCTCCTGTTTGCTCCCCCACTTGGATATAGACCCCTGTGTGCTCCTCCAGTAGTATATAAACCCCCTGTGTGGTTCCCCCAGTAGTACATAGACCCCCTGTGTGCTCCACCAGTATTATATAGATCCCTGTGTGCTTCCCCAGTAGTATATAGACCCCTTGTGTGCTGCCCCCAGTTATATATAGACACCCTGTGTGCTCCCCCAGTTATATATAGACCCCCTGTGTGCTCCCCGTTATATATAGACCCCCTGTGTGCTGCCCCCAGTAGTATATGGACCCCCTGTGTGCCCCACCAGTAGTATATAGACCCTCTGTGTGTTCCCCCAGTAGTATATAGACCCCCTGTGTGCCCCACCAGTAGTATATAGACCTCTTTGTGCTCCTCCAGTAGTATATACACCCCCTGTGTGCTGCCCCAGTAGTATATAGACCCCTGTGTGCCCCCCAGTTATATATAGACCCCCTGTGTGCTGCCCCAGTAGTATATAGACCCACTGTGTGCTACCCCAGTAGTATATAGCCCCCATGTGTGCTCCCCAGTAGTATATAGCCCACGTGTGCTCCCCCACTTGGATATAGACCCCATTCTGCTGCCCCAAGTAATATATAGACCCCCTGTGTGCCCCACCAGTAGTATATAGACCCGTGTGCTACTTCAGTAGTATATAGACCCACTGTGTGCTCCCTTAGTCCCAGTAGTATATAGCCCCCGTGTGCTCTCCCACTTGGATATAGACCTCCTGTGTGCTCCCCCAGTTGTATATAGACCCCATTCTGCTGCCCCAAGTAGTATATAGACCCCTTGTGTGCCCCACCAGTAGTATATAGACCTCTGTGTGCTACCCCAGTAGTATATAGACCCACTGTGTGCTACCCCAGTAGTATATAGCCCCCCTGTGTGCTCTCCCAGTAGTATATAGCCCCCCTGTGTGCTCCCCCACTTGGATATAGACCTCCTGTGTGCTCCCCCAGTTGTATATAGACCCTATTCTGCTCCCCCAAGTAGTATATAGACCCCCTGTGTGCTGACCCAAGTAGTATATAGACCCCTCTGTGAAGCCCCAGTAGTATATAGCCCCCCTGTGTGCTCCCCCAGTTATATATAGCCCCCCTATGTCTTCCCCGTTATATAGCCCCACTGTGTGCTCCCCCCATTTATATAGACCCCCGCTGTGTGCTCCCCCTTCCATATAGTATATAACACAATAAAACAAACACTTATACTCACCTGGGTCCGGGCGTCTCCTCTTCTCTTCACTCTTGTGGCCGCGGGAAGGGTTTTCCCTGCGGTCACAAGAGGCCGCGCTCCCCGTCCTGGCGACGATGCTCCAGTGATGTCACTGGAGCACTGACACCACAAGGATAGAGCGGCCACTTGTGACCGCAGGGAAAACACTTCCTGCGGCCACAAGAGTGACTGACAGGAAGGGAGCCAATGGCTCCCGCCCTGTCAGTGCTGCTGCTGCATGTAACTGTGAGCGCACATTACGAGTGCTCATAGTTACAGTTCAGATCACAGCAGCGAGCGGGGCAGCGGCCCTGTCTAGCAGTCTTGAGCACAAGAGAAGAGCAGGGCGTGGGGGCCCCCTGGATGTTGGGGGCCCCAAGCGATTGCTTGGGGTGCTTGGTGCCAAAGACCGCTACTGGTTATAGTTATATAGTGGTGACAGCACAAAATATTTCTTTCACTGCAGAGATCGAAATTGTCACTGTAATAGTTGTCTTCCGTCCTTGGCTCCAACCAGTGGATTAGCCTTGGTTGTGATGTCACTGGATAAGGTCAGTTCTGAAGATTAATAATTGAGCTGCTGCATGTAATTTTGGGTTAAGTAGGTCCTGTTAAGTGTTTGTTTTTGAGACTGGCTCCACTTCCCCTTTTCCCTTGATGTAGAACAGTGTTTCTCAACCTTTTCAGGCCAAGTACCCCCATGCGACAAGATGCTCCAGCCGAGTACCCCCCAACGATGCCATCCATTAATAACATTGCCCAGGGTAGATTTACATGTACGTTTCACAGCAAAATCCACTGCGATACTCTGTACTGTTATGGCCTATGGCTCTGCATTCTCACAGAGGATTTTCAATCTGCTGCGAGAATGTAGCCGCTGCCTATTTACCTAATTAGCTGCCGGCCCTTAACAGATCATACTTACCTCCCTGTACTCCCACCTGCTTCTCTGGCTCCCAGCACACTGACAGCCCGCTCATCCAATCAGTGGCTACAGTGGGACTGTGCACTGATTGGCTGAGCAGGCCGTCAGTAAACCGGGTGCCAGAGAAGCAGGTGGGATATATCCCACAGAGATGGATATGTCCCCCTGGAGCCAGATACCTCCCCCCATGTAGTCAAGAGGCCTTCTTCTATGTAGCCAGATATCTCCCCCATGTAGTCAGATACCTCCCCCATGTAGTCAAGAGGCCTTCTTCTATGTAGCCAGATATCTCCCCTATGTAGCCAGATACCCCTTATATGTAGCAAGATATCTCCCCATGTAGCCAGATACCTCCTCCCCATGTAGTCAGATACCTCCCCCATGTAGCCAAATACTTCCTCCCATGTAGTCAGATACCTCCCCATGTAGCCAGATACCTCTCCAATGTAGTCAGATACCTCCCCCATGTAGCCAGATACCTCTCCCCATGTAGCCAGATACCTCCCCCCCATGTAGCCAGATACCTCTCCCCCATGTAGCCAGATACCTCCCCCCCATGTAGCCAGATATCTCCCCCCATGTAGTCAGATACCTCCCCATGTAGTCAGACACCTCCCCCATGTAGCCAGATACCTCCCCCATGTAGCCAGATACCTCCCCCATGTAGTCAGATATCTCCCCATGTAGTCAGATACCTCCCCCTATGTAGTCAGATACCTCCCCATGTAGTCAGATATCTCCCCATGTAGTCAGACACCTCCCCCATGTAGTCAGATATCTCCCCATGTAGTCAGATACCTCCCCCTATGTAGTAAGATACCTCCTTCTATAGCCAGATACCTCCCCATGTAGCCATATATCACTTTTCCTTTTCCTCTCCATCTGGCCCAGACCACCATGATGATTTCTTGCAGCTACAATTTACCTCTTGCCAGAGAACCTGCCAAACATCTTAGGCGTCACAGTTTTCCTTTAACTTCCCTCCCTTTTTCCTACCTATAGGCTCCCATTCAGTAATAATATCGCTGTTTGGTGTAATGCGCTGTAAAGTGAGTAGGTGTGTGGGTTGTCCCTGTATTTAGGATCCCTCATTTAAAAATAATATCCCCTTCCATGACCCCCCATATAGTAATAATGCCTCCTGCCCTGCCCCCATAGTAATGCCCACCATTCTACTCCCTCCCCCTCCTGCCCCAACAAACAAAAAAAAATTCATACTCACGTTATCCGCCCATGGGGGGGTCTTCCTCTCTTCTCCAGCCTCTGAGCCACAAGGAGATTAAGGGGAGAGTAAGGTCTGAGGGGGAAAAGAAGGAAAGAGTGGAGTGGAAGAGAGAGAAGGTGAAGGGGGGAGAGGAAGAGAGAGGAGGTGAAATGGGAGAGGAAGACAGGGGAAAGAGGAGGTGATGGGGGAGAGGAAGACAGGGGAGAGAGGAGGTGATGGGGGAGAGGAAGACAGGGGAGAGAGGAGGTGATGGGGCAGAGTAAGACAGGGGAGAGAGGAGGTGATGGGGGAGAGGAAGACAGGGGATAGAGGAGGTGATGGGGGAGAGGAAGAGAGAGAAGGTGATGGGGGAGAGGAAGACAGGGGATAGAGGAGGTGATGGGGGAGAGGAAGACAGGGGAGAGAGGAGGTGATGGGGGAGAGGAAGAGAGAGGAGGTGATGGGGGAGAGGAAGACAGGGGAGAGAGGAGGTGATGGGGGAGAGGAAGACGGGGGAGAGAGGAGGTGATGGGGGAGAGGAAGACAGGGGATAGAGGAGGTGATGGGGGAGAGGAAGAGAGAGGAGGTGATGGGGGAGAGGAAGACAGGGGATAGAGGAGGTGATGGGGGAGAGGAAGAGAGAGAAGGTGATGGGGGAGAGGAAGACAGGGGATAGAGGAGGTGATGGGGGAGAGGAAGACAGGGGAGAGAGGAGGTGATGGGGGAGAGGAAGAGAGAGGAGGTGATGGGGGAGAGGAAGACAGGGGAGAGAGGAGGTGATGGGGGAGAGGAAGACGGGGGAGAGAGGAGGTGATGGGGGAGAGGAAGAGAGAGGAGGTGATGGGGGAAAGGAAGACAGGGGAGAGAGGAGGTGATGGGGGATAGGAAGACAGGGGATAGAGGAGGTGATGGGGAGAGGAAGAGAGAGAAGGTGATGGGGGAGAGGAAGACAGGGGATAGAGGAGGTGATGGGGGAGAGGAAGACAGGGGAGATAGGAGGTGATGGGGGAGAGGAAGAGAGAGGAGGTGATGGGGGAGAGGAAGACAGGGGAGAGAGGAGGTGATGGGGGAGAGGAAGACAGGGGATAGAGGAGGTGATGGGGGAGAGGAAGACAGGGGAGAGAGGAGGTGAAGAAGGGAGAGGAAGAGAGAGGAGGTGAAGGGGGGAGAGGAAGACAGGGGAGAGAGGAGGACAGAGGAGGAGAGCGGTGATGGGGGTGAGAGAAGGTGATGGGTGATGAGGGGTGAGAGGAGGTGGTGGGGGTAGGGAGGAGGTGGAGGGGGTACAGAGGAGATGATGGGGGTACAGAGGAGATGATGGGGGTACAGAGGAGATGATGGGGGTAGAGAAGTGATGATGGGGGTAGAGAGGAAGTGGAGGGGGGACAGAGGTGATGATGGGGGTAGAGAGGAAGTGGAGGGGGGACAGAGGTGATGATGGGGGTAGAGAGGTGATGATGGGGGTAGAGAGGAGGTGGAGGGGGGAGAGAGGTGATGATGGGGGTACAGAGGTGATGATGGGGGTAGAGAGGAGGTGGAGAGGGTACAGAGGTGATGATGGGGGTAGAGAGGAGGTGGAGGAGGAAGAGAGGTGATTATGGGGGTACAGAGGTGATGATGGGGGTACAGAGGTGATGATGGGGTAGAGAGGTCATGATGGGGGTAGAGAGGTGATGATGGGGGTAGAGAGGTGATGATGGGGGTAGAGAGGTGATTATGGGGGTAGAGAGGTGATGATGGGGGTACAGAGGAGGTGGAGGGGGTAGAGAGGTGATGAGGTGATGATGGGGGTACAGAGGAGGTGGAGGGGGTAGAGAGGTGATGATGGGGGTAGAGAGGTGATGATGGGGGTAGAGAGGAGGTGGAGGGGGGAGAGAGGTGATTATGGGGGTACAGAGGAGGTGGAGGGGGGAGAGAGGTGATTATGGGGGTACAGAGGTGATGATGGGGGTACAGAGGTGATGATGGGGGTACAGAGGTGATGATGGGGGTAGAGAGAAGGTGGAGGGGGGAGAGAGGTGATGATGGGGGTAGAAAGGAGGTGGAGGGGGGAGAGAGGTGATTATGGGGGTACAGAGGAGGTGGAGGGGGGAGAGAGGTGATGATGGGGGTACAGAGGAGGTGGAGGGGGGAGAGAGGTGATGATGGGGTAGAGAGGTGATGATGGGGGTAGAGAGGAGGTGGAGGGGGGAGAGAGGTGATTATGGGGGTACAGAGGAGGTGGAGGGGGGAGAAAGGTGATTATGGGGGTACAGAGGTGATGATGGGGGTACAGAGGTGATGATGGGGGTAGAGAGGTGATGATGGGGGTAGAGAGAAGGTGGAGGGGGGAGAGAGGTGATGATGGGGGTAGAAAGGAGGTGGAGGGGGGAGAGAGGTGATTATGGGGGTAGAGAGGTGATGATGGGGGTAGAGAGGAGGTGGAGGGGGGAGAGAGGTGATTATGGGGGTAGAGAGGAGGTGGAGGGGGAGAGAGGTGATGATGTAGTGGTGCGCCGGGGGCTTCTGCTGCAGTGGATTGTGGACCGGGAGATGGGGCACCCCACTTCCACAGGCAGCAGCGTGAACCGTAGGATGAGGGGGGCCCCATCTCCCGGTCCACAAACCACTGATTGACTGGAGAGAAGCAGCGTCAGCCGTAGGGGAGACCGGGGAGAAGCGGCGGCAGGTGGACATGGGGGGCGCCCCATATCCTGGTCCACAATCTACTGCAGGAGCCGCGGGCGGGGTAGCACCACTACCCCCTCGCAACTGACTGTCTCTGAGGCCCTGCCGGTTCGGCCGCCTGCGGGGACATCAGCCTGCCGCCGCCGCATCTCCTCTCCTCTCCGCCGGGTCACCTCAGGAAGCCTGTTCGGGATTCGTCCCCAGGCTGCCGCATATCCTCCTGGAGCCCCTGGCTGGACGCTGCAACCCAATCCGGGAGCCGCGGGGGAAGAGCATGAGGCTGCCGGATCGGGTTGCAGCGTCCAGCCGGGGGCTCCAGCAGTGGAAAGAAAAGGAGAGGATGGACTTGTAGCAAGAAGGAGGAGACCATCACCGAACCCTACAAAATTAGTAACATCACCAGAGTCCAGTACAAAATGATGGAGGAGGATGAGATCATTACAGAGGAAACATCAGAGAAATTCGATTGCGAGCCTTGGACAACCGGAGAGGAGGATAAAAGAGCCAACAAAATCAGGCGGGTCCGAAACTGGTGGAAGAAAAGAAAAAGGAGACACCAGAGGAAAAAAATGCAGAAAAGGGTCTGCACATGGCTGTGCTGCCAATAACACCAGGCCGGCCAGCCACCGATACCGCAGAGACACCCGACCACCCAGAGACCTGCCTGCCCCCAGGACCCAAAACTTATTTCAAATAACCATCAACCATCAGGCACCCTCTCTCCTCTGCAAAACCTCTACCTCTATCCTCTACCTCAACCACAAGCACCAGAGTAACCGCCAGTATTTGTTGTATTGCACTAAACTGTATTTTTTACCAAGTACATCTGTATTACACTGAGTTTCTATAAGTAAAGTGTTCTAGTTTTCAAGTGTTGGACTCTGGACTATTTTTGCGCACCCGCACCTATACACACCTACACTTGGGCCAGTGGCGTAGCTACCATAGAGGCAGGGTAGGCAGTTGCTATGGGGCCCGTGCAGGAGGGGGGCCCAGGGGGGGGGGAGGTAAGAGCATGTCCTTATGTACTGCAGTGTGTAAGTGACCCAATGTTTACTTACATGCTGCAACACAAAAATAAGGGTTAACAAGCAGAAGACACCGCTCTGATAACCTCTGACCTCTGTTCTCCAGCTACACAATCAAGTAGGAAAATTTGCAGATCTCCATGCAGAGGTCAGGGGTTATCAGTGCACCAGCAGTAAAGCAATATATCTCCTTGTCTTTTGAACTTTGGGTCACTTACACACTGCAGTACATAAGTAGAAGGCAGGCTGCTCCTGCACCTATGTACAGTCATAAAGTTTTGAGAATGAGACAAATATTATATTTTCACATGATCTGCTGCCCACTGGTTTTTATGTGTGTTTGTCAGATGTTTTTATCACATACAGAAATATAATTTCAATCATATTATGAGTAACAAAAGCTTATATTGACAGTTAGAATGAGTTAATGCCTATAATGCTTTATACATAATTCTTGGTTGTACTATGCAAAGGGGGAAGCACATAATTTCTAATTTACTTTTCCTTGCTAGATGGTTGATTCTGAAAAATTGGATAAGGGCAGACCCCCCTACTAAAGGGAGCGGGCTGATAAATGTAGCAAGGATACAAAACATTGAAAGGATTCACTGTGGCAACAGTGGAAAGCAGCTAAAAAGACACTTGCTTAAATGGGGTTATTGGAATGAAGAGCAATGATAGAACGCCATGGAACCCGGAAGAATTGATATAATTTTTCTGGGAATAATTTATTTATTCATTCATTTATTCATTTAACCTCTTAAAGGGAACCAATCACTTAAAAAACGCATGTAAAGCTATGGGAATGTGCTGTAGCAGCACCCAGCACACTTCCCAAACATGCTTTTATACCCCCCGTCCCTGCAATGCACAAGCCAAAAACGTACCGGATCTCCAGCAATGAATTTGAGGCTTTCTGCACGTGCGCAGTACGGCGCAGACCGTACCCGCTGTACTGCGCATGAGCGGCACAGCAAGAACGTAGGCGTGCTAACGTTAGAGACAGCGCGATGACGCCGATGACGCCGCCACAATTATGCAGGCTAATCACGCCCGGAGGGGCGATCTCCGTTACTGATGCCGGCCGGGGACTCGTCCAAGATGGCGCCGTCCCCTACTCGGCACTCGTTTTCTTCCGGCTGCAGCAGCCGGAAGTAAAGGAGTGCCTATCTCATTGATCTCTGCAGCATATCTATGCTGCAGAGATCTCAATGAGAGATCAAAGTGTATATACTAGAAGTCCCCCATGGGGGCTTCTAGTATAAGTGTAAAAAAAAAAAAAAAAAGTGTTGTTTATAGTAAAAAGCCCCCTCCCCCAATAAAAGTCTGAATCACCCCCCTTTTCCCAGGTTTTAAATAAAAGTAAATAAATAAATAAACATGTTTGGTATCGCCGCGTGCGTAATCGCCCGAACTATTAATTAATCACATTCCTGATCTTGCACGGTAAACGGCGTCAGCGCAAAAAAATCCCAAAGTGCAAAATTGCTCATTTTTGGTCACATCAAATCCAGAAAAAATGTCATTAAAAGCGATCAAAAAGTCGTATATGCGCAATCAAGGTACCGATAGAAAGAACACATCATGGCGCAAAAAATGACACCTCACACAGCCCCATAGACCAAAGGATAAAAGCGCTATAAGCCTGGGAATGGAGCGATTTTAAGTGACGTATATTTGTTAACAATGGTTTGAATTTTTTATAGGCCATCAGATACAATATAAGTTATACATGTTACATATCGTTTTAATCATAACGACTTGAGGAACATACATAACAAGTCAGTTTTACCCCAGGGCGAATGGCGTAAAAACACAGTTCCCCCAAATAAAAGAAATGCGTTTTTTTTTTCAATTTCACCACACTTTGAATTTTTTTCTGGTTTCGTAGTGTACTTTATGCAAAAATTCAGTCTGCCATTGCAAAGTACAATTAGTGACGCAAAAAATAAGGGCTCATGTGGGTTTCTAGGTGGAAAAATGCAAGTGCTATGGCCTTTTAAGCACAAGGAGGGAAAAACGAAAACGCAAAAACGAAAATGGGCCCCGTCCTTAAGGGGTTAAGTGTTTGTTTGTTTTTTTTCTCCTCTTGCTTCCTGGGGGGTGGGGGGCCTGGAAATAGACGGGTCAGGAAGCCATTCGGGGGAAGGGGGGTTTAAAGGGTTGGATGGTATGTTATGTACTAAATTATTTGACTATGATTGTAATTACTGTATGTTGTCCTTTTTTAACCTGGAAAAAAAAATTTTTATAAAGAGAATGAGTAAATGCAGCAAGTCAATATTTGCAGTGTTGACCCTTCTTCTTCAGGACCTCTGCAATTCTCCCTGACTGCTCTCAATCAACTTGTGGACCAAATCCTGACTGATAGCAGTATATTCTTGCACAATCAATTCTTGCATTTTGGCAGGATTTGTTGGTTTTTGTTTGTCCACCCGTCTCTTGATGATTGACCACAAGTTCTCAATGGGATTAAGATCTGGGGAGTTTCCAGGCCATGGACCCAAACTCTATGTTTTGTTCCCTGAGCCATTTAGTTAGTTGGATGGTTGGGAGAAGTTGCTCTTGGAGGACATTCTGGTACCATTCTTTATTCATGGCTGTGTTTTTAGGCAGGACTGTGAGAGAGCCGATTCCCTTGGCTGAGAAGCAACCCCACACATGAATGGTTTCAGGATGCTTTACAGTTGGCATGAGACAAGACTGGTGGTAGCACTCACCTCGTCTTCTCTGAATAAGCTGTTTTACAGATTTCCCAAACAATCGGAAAAGAGATTCATCAGAGAAAATGACTTTACCCCAGTCCTCAGCAGTCCACTCCCTGTACCTTTTGCAGAATATCAGTCTGTCCCTGATGTTTTTTCTGGAGAGAAGTGGCTTCTTTGCTGCCCTCCTTGAGACCAGGCCTAGCTCCAAGAGTCTCCGCCTCACAGTACGTGCAGTTGCACTCACACCTGTCTGCTGCCATTCCTGAGCAAGCTCTGCACTGCTGGTAGCCCGATACCACAGCTGAAACATGGTCCTGGCGCTTGCTGGTCTTTCTTGGGTGCCCTGGAGCCTTTTTGGCAACAATGGAACATCTCTCCTTGAAGTTCTTGATGATGCGATAGATTGTTGACTCTTACTTGTTAGGCCATTTTTGTGCAGTGCAATGATGACTGCACGTGTTTCTTTAACCCCTTAACGACATCGGGCGTAAACTTACGCCCTCGCGCCCTGGTACTTAGCGCATCAGGGCGTAAATTTACGCCCGATGTTTCCCCGATCGCTGCGTGTTCACACACAGCGGTCGGGGAAGATGGCCTGCTATAAATCATAGCAGGCCATCATAGCTTCACGGCACGGGGGGTGGTTAACACCCCCCGTGCTTACGATCGCCGCTATTGGCTAATCAATTCAGATCAGCCAATAGTGGCGATCGGAACCTTTCCGGGTCATCGGTGACCCGATGACCCGGAAAAAAATGGCGGTCGGTGCTGTCCGAGGACGGCGCCGACCGCCATTACTGTAAAAAGTAATGTTGATCGCCGTGCCACCGGCCCGATCGCCGTGAACGGCCGGCCGGCCGTTCACGGCGATCGGGCCGGTGGCACGGCGATCAGAGTCCCACAAAATAATAAATACCTGCCCTGGACCCCTCAGCTAGGTAGCGGAGGGGTCCTGAGCAGGTATTTGTACATTACTCACCTGTCCCGGGCTCCTGATCGGCGGCTTCCGGGTTCGCGGCGTCCTCCGTCATTACGTTCGGTCTTCGGGTCTTTCCGGCGGTCCCCGTCGTCTTCTCTCGGCTATTTTCGGCTCCAGCCTCGTCAATTTCCGGATTTTGCGCTCTGCTGCCCCCTAGCGGCTGATATGTGTAATACACTTATCAGCAGCTACAGGGATATTCAGAATATAGAAAAAGTTTTTTTTTTTTTTTCCAAATTATTTTTTTTCTATTTTCCGCACCCTATCGCCGCTGAGTGTTGATCAGCATCGCACGAAAGTGCGCTGCTAATCAGCAACTCCTCCTTTTTGGCGTAGGGTGTTTTTTTTCTGTATTCTACTGCCACGGTCTGCTTATAAGTGTCGCGCATAAGTGCGGCATTTATCAGCAACGCCTTTGTTGGCGTAGGTTTTTTTTTATACTTACTGTAAAAAAAACACGTAAAAAACACTACATTACATTGAATAAAGTTTGACACTACACCACTACATACCCCATATACTAGTCCCCATATAAAGATGGCCCCCAGGGTGTTTTCGGTATCGGACGCATACGCTATTGTTGCCTCCGACACCGAAACAGCCAGTGAGGATGAATGGGGGGATCCTTCTTTCCTCCATTCATCCTCATCATCCAGTAACGTGTCTGGGGGTAGCGTAGCGTACGCTGCCCCCCAGACACGTCTTTTCCGCCAGTACCGTCCCAATAAGAGATGGCGGTATGGA
This sequence comes from Dendropsophus ebraccatus, assembly GCF_027789765.1. Taxonomy (NCBI): domain Eukaryota; kingdom Metazoa; phylum Chordata; class Amphibia; order Anura; family Hylidae; genus Dendropsophus; species Dendropsophus ebraccatus. The sequence continues at coordinate 77,144,488 of NC_091463.1, forward strand.
GTGAAATTCTACTAACTCTGTGAGAGTACCTCAGGGTACACTTACAGATTTGGGGTACGTGCACACTGCGGAATGGCGAAGGATAACCCTTTGTGCATTCCGCAGCTGGCACCCGCCGGCGGACTGATGCGGGCGCGCGTCTCCACCCGTGTCAAAGACTCCATGTTATGCATGGGCGGATTCCGTCGTCCGTCCAAAGAATGAACACGTTGGACGGAGAGCGGAATCCGCCCGTGCATAGAATGGAGTCTATGACACGGACGGAGACGCGCGCCTGCATCACTCCGCCGGCAGGTGCCAACTGTGGAATGCACGAAGGGTTATCTGTCGCGATTCCGCAGTGTGCACATACCCTTAGAGTGTATGAAGGGACACCCGAATCCAGCCCCCAGATGCCTCCTCCCCCCCCCCCCCCCCATCCTCGGAACAAGTGGAAAGATCGTCCGGGAACTGATCTTCCCACTGCTGGATAAAGGTCACCACCTGTACGGGGATAACTTTTATACCAGCGCCCCCTCTTCCGGTCCCTCGCTGCCCTGTAGCTTGCGGCACGATCCGAACATATCAGAAGTAGTAATAGCGCCCTAATATTTAGCAGCCATGGAGCGGACCCAGCGCTTCTGGATATGAAGGACCCCGTATCGCACCAGGACAACATTTTCCAGGTGACGTCCCCCACACTGGAGAAAGGGAGACCCCAGAAGAAGTGCAGAGTGTGGGGTAACAGGGGGATCAGGAAGGACAACATTTACCAGTGTGACACCTGTCCTGATCCCCCGGCCTCTGCATACCGGATCGCTCCAAGGCGCACCACACGTCACTGGAGTTCTACATTATCTAAATTCTGTCCCTTATTCCTATTTCAGGGGTCACGTTGGTCCAGGGATTATTCTGATCGCCATTATGGAGTCGGGGAGGAATTTTTCCCCTGTGATGAGGCTACTGTCGTCTGCCTTACGAGGGTTTTTGCCTTCCTCTGGATCAACACAGGTTGAATTTGATGGACACCTGTCATTTCCAACCTTATAAACTAATAATTTGCCTAATACCCCCAAATAAATTAGAATTGTCCCTTTTCCCCAGCTAAATAGGTATGGCCGCCATTCCCATTAGAGGATGCCATGATGCAATTACAAAGCCTCTGTGCTGCCAGGACAGTAGAAACCCCCCACAAGTGACCCCATTCTGGAAACTACACCCCATAAGGAATCTAACAAGGGGGGCAGCGGGGATATGGCCCCCTGGTGACGGCCACATTTGGGACGTGAAAATGAAAAAAATTGTATTTTTTATTTTCTCGGCACATGTTTTACGTAAGTGCCTGTCACCAGTGGGGTCCATATGCTCACTGCACCCCTTGTTAGATTCCTTATGGGGTGTAGTTTCCAGAATGGGGTCACTTGTCGGGGGTTTCTACTGACCTGGCAGCACAGGAGCTTTGTAATTGCGACATGGCCTCCATCCTCCATTCCAGCCTCTAAATGGCGCTCTGTCCCTTTGGTGGCTTGCCCTGTGCCCATATGGCACATTATGTCCACATGTGGGGTATTTTCGTACTCAGGGGAAACTACCCTACACGTTTTGTGTTAATTTTCTTTTTTAACCCCTTGTGGAAATGGAAAAAATCAAGGCTAGACCAACATTTAGTGTAATTTTTGTAAAATGTTTACTCTAAATCATTAATCTTGTCATGATTTTTTCATTTTCACAAGGGGCTAAAAGATAAAAAAAAACACTAAATGTGTAGAGCAATTTCCCCTGAGTACGGAAATACCCCACATGTGGACATAAAGCGCCATGTGGGCGCAGGGTAAGCCTCCGAAGGGAAGGAGCGCCATTTGGTTTTTGAAGGCTGGATTTGGATGGAATGGATTTTAAGGGGCCATGTTGCATTCAAAAGGCCTCTGTGTTGCCAAGACAGTTGAACCCCCCCACAAGTGACCCCATTATGGAAACTACACCCCTCAAGGAATGTAACAAGGGGTGTAGTGAGCATATGGACCCCACTGGTGACGGGCACAAATGTGGAACAATGTGGCGTGAAAATGAAATATTACATTTTTTACACTATAATGTTGGTTTAGCCTTGAATTTATCATTTTCACAAGGGGTTAAAAGAGAAAAAAACACACAATATGTGTAGAGCAATTTCCCCCGAGTCCGTAAATACCCCACATGTGGACATAAAGCGCCATGTGGGCGCAGGGCAAGCCTCCGAAGGGAAGGAGCGCCATTTCGTTTTTGAAGGCTGGATTTGGATGGAATGGATTTTGAGGGGCCATGTTGCATTCAAAAGGCCTCTGTGTTGCCAAGACAGTTGAAACCCCCCACAAGTGACCCCATTATGGAAACTGCACCCCTCAAGGAATGTAACAAGGGGTGTAGTGAGCATATGGACCCCACTGGTGACGGACACAAATGTGGAACAATGTGGCGTGAAAATGAAATATTACATTTTTTACACTATAATGTTGGTTTAGCCTTGAATTTATCATTTTCACAAGGGGTTAAAAGAGAAAAAAACACACAATATGTGTAGAGCAATTTCCCCCGAGTCCGTAAATACCCCACATGTGGACATAAAGCGCCATGTGGGCGCAGGGCAAGCCTCCGAAGGGAAGGAGCGCCATTTGGATTTTGGAGGTTGGATTTGGCTAGAATGGATGATGAACGCCATGTCGCATTTACAGAGCCCTCGTGCTGCCAAAACACTGGAAACCCCCCACAAGTGACCCCATTCTGGAAACTACACCCCTCAGGGAATCTAACAAGGGGTGCAGTGAGGATATGAACCCCTTGATGACGGGCACATTTGTGCCATGAAAGTGAAAAAATGAAATTTTTCCCTTTCACGTCACATTGTTCCACATTTGTGCCCGTCACCAGTGGGGTCCATATGCTCACTGAACCCCTTGTTAGATTCCTTGAGGGGTGTAGTTTCCAGAATGGAATCACTTGTGGGGGGTTTCCAGTGTCTTGGCAGCACGAGGGCTCTGTAAATGCGACATGGCCCTTGAAATCCTTTCCAGTGAAATTCAGCTTCCAAAAGCCAATTGGTGCTCCTTCCCTTTGGAGGCTCGTCCTGCGCCCCCTTGGCACTTTATCGCCACATGTGGGGTATTTCCGTACTCGGGAGAAACTGCGCTACACATTTTGTGTCTTTTTTTTCCTCTTATCCCTTTAAGAAAATGAAAAATTGAAGGCTAGAACAACGGTTTAGTGTAAAAAATAAATTTTTCTTTTTTCACGCCATATTGTTCGGAAAATCTGTGAAGCACCTGTGGGGTCCAAATGCTCACCGCACCCCTTGTTACATTCCTTGAGGGGTCTAGTTTTCTAAATGGTGTCCCTTTAGGGGTGTTTTTTTAGGTTTTGGCACCCCAGAGCCTCTGCCAACCTGAAGTGGTACAGTCAGAAATGACCAAATATAACGGAGGCGTTGAAATTCACTAGGCGCTCCTTTGTATCTGAGGCTTGTGGTTGCGTCAAATAGCGCAATAGGGCCACATATGGGGTATTTCTGTAAACTGCAGAAACGGGGCAATAATTATTAGGGTGCATTTCTCTGGTAATAGGTTTATAATTATGAAAAATATTGGATTACAATAAAATCTCTGCACAGAAAATTAAAATTTTCAAATTTCTTACACACTTAGCTTTTATTTCTGTGACTCCCCTAAAGGGTTAAAACACTTTCTGGATATGCTTTTGCAGAGTGTGGGGGGTGCAGTTTCTGAAATGGGGTGCTTTGTGGGGCTTTCTAACATACAGGCCCCTCAAATACACTTTGAACCTGAACAGGTCCCTAAAAATATCTGATTTTGAAATTTTACTGAAAATTTGGAAATTTGCTGCTAATGTTTTAAGCTTCCTATTGTCTAAAAAAAATTAAAGATCGTTTAATAAATGCCGCCAACATAAAGTAGACATGTTGCTAATGCTATTTAATATATAATTTATGTGGTATAACCACTTTCTGTATACGCAAAAAAGTTTCAAAGTTGGAAAAATGCAGTTTTTCACATTTTTTCACATTATTTGGGTTTTTTTCATAAAGATTTGTTATGATTATCGACTCCAATTTACCAGAAATGTAAAGTACAATATGTCACGAGAAAACAATCTCAGAATCAGCCGGATAGGTAAAAGCATCCCGAAGTTATTAATGAATAAAGTGACACTGGTCATATTCATAAAATTTGTCTCTGTCATTAAGGCCATTTCAGGCTCTGTCCTTAAGGGGTTAAAGATAACCATGGTTAACAGAAGAGAAACAATGATGCCAAGCACCAGCCTCCTTTTTATGTGTCCAGTGGTGTCATTCTTACTTAGTCATGACAGATTAATCTCCAGCCCTGTTCTTATCAACACCCACACCTGTGTTAATGGAGCAATCACTGAAACGATGTTAGCTGGTCCTTTTAAGGCAGCAACCCCAAAAATTCCTTATAGAGACGAAACATCTGAGCCAACTTTATAAACAATTAGTAAAGTTTATTAATACAATTATATAGAAAACATGATTATAGGACAAAAAAAATCATAAAATCTTCTTAATACAACAGGGAGGACAACACAAACCAAACAGCACAACAAAAGGAAAGGGAAGCCACATAGTTCATGCATAATTTAAATCAAAAAGCAAACAACATGCTTTGACCAGCGGATCATATATATCACAAAGTGCTATGTGCATCATGCAAAAGACAAAAATAACGGAGGCAAAGCATGCATAAAATATATAACAGATGTTAGAAATAAATAGTTAGCTTAAAGGGGCAGTCCACCAAAAAAAATTTTCTTTCAAATCAACTGGTGCCATAAAGTGCCAGAGATTTGTAATTCACTTCTATTAAAAAATCTTAAGTCTTTCAGGACTTATCAGCTGCTGTGTGTCCAGCCGGAAGTGGTGTTTTCTTTCCTGTCTGACACAGTGCTCTCTGTTGCCTCCTCTGTCCATGTCAGGAACTGTCCAAAGCAGGAGCAAATCCCCATAGAGTCCCTCCCCTCTGACGTCATTTGCCCTCTGCTTTGTGTTATATAGTGCTGTTTTTTGTCAGCATAGTATTATGAATCTTGAGAAAGGAACCGGTGCCGTTCCGAAACGCGTTGAGTTTCCACAATAAAACATTTTTATTCCTTACTGTGCCTTGATCTCAAGTTGGACCTGCGCCTCATAATCCGTGTAGTTTGGAGTTGGAGGTTTCTGTTTCGTTGTGTGGTTACATGACAGCAATGGGAAAGGGGGTATTTTCAGCATGGACCAATCAGAGCTGACAGAGACTGCAGGGAGCATGAAGGAATGAGCAGGACAGATGTGGGCACATACATGCAGCGCTCTCTGTCCGGGGAGAGAGGGGTTACAGCTATGAAGAGATTACCTCCACAGTCCTGTCCCCTGATGCAAGCCCCAGCCTGAAGTGGATTTGCTATGATTTGGAAGGTGAGGGAGACTTCCTGGGTCAGAGTACAGTGCTGTAGACCACACTGTGCATGCCAAGCCCCTCCTCCACTCACGCCCCCACCCAGTACAGGGAGCTCTTAAACCAAAACAATGCTCTTAAACCAAGTCACAATTTTGAAAAACTGTGAGCTCTTAAACCAAAACGCTCTTAAACCAAGGTACCACTGTAATTGTATTAATAAACTTTACTAATTGTTTATAAAGTTGGCTCAGATGTTTCTTCTCTATGAGGGATTTTTTTGGGTTGATGTGTGGTTTTTGTACTTCTGAGCATTCAGAGTGCAATATTTTGTTTGATTTTGTCTTTTAGCAAAAGTTTTTTTTGTTTAATACCTTTTAAGGCAGGGCTGCAATGATGTTGAAATGTGTTTTGAGGAATAAAGTTCATTTTCTAGGCAAATATTGACTATAAAAAGTAATTGCTGTTTAGTTGATCACTCTTTATAACATTCTGGAGTATATGCAAATTGCCATTTTAAAAACTGAGGCAGTAGACTTTGTAAAAATTAATATCTGTATCATTCTCAAAACTTTTGGCCATGACTGTATATTACCATACTGTTGCCCATAATTAGGCATAATGGTGCCATTAGGCAGCCTGAGAGGCATGCATACATGCTGCCCCTGCTGTTTCCTGTCCATTTCCGTGGTGTTTCCATCATTTTCTGAGGTTGACAGGTTTTCACTAGAGATGAGCGAACCGGTTCGGCCGGTATGGGATCCGGGTCGGATTTTCCCAAAAGTCCGAGTCTGGTCGAATTCGGATTTTTGGAACTCCGTTTCGATTTTTTTTTTCTTGCTTTCTAAAATGGCAGCCGCCATTTTAGAAAGCAGGAAGTGTTCCGGGCAGGAAAAGCACTTTCCCATGATGCCCGGAACACATCCAACCAGCTGGGATGTTGCACTAGCCCTGTGTGACGTCGGTATTGCTTTAAGAGGAGCGGCCTCCATGTTCACTACTGCTGCTCCTGTACTGGCCTCAAATGACTATTGCTGGACCTCCACTGGCCTCCAATGACTACTGCTGCTCCTTCAGCATTTGTGACCTTTTTCCTGCATAGACCCTGTAATGGTGAGTTTCCTGCATAGACCCTGTACTGGTGAGTTTCCTGCATAGACCCTGTAATGGTGAGTTTCCTGCATAGACCCTGTAATGGTGAGTTTCCTGCATAGACCCTGTAATGGTGAGTTTCCTGCATAGACCCTGTAATGGTGAGTTTCCTGCATAGACCCTGTAATGGTGAGTTTCCTGCATAGACCCTGTAATGGTGAGTTTCCTGCATAGACCCTGTACTGGTGAGTTTCCTGCATAGACCCTGTAATGGTGAGTTTCCTGCATAGACCCTGTAATGGTGAGTTTCCTGCATAGACCCTGTAATAGTGAGTTTCCTGCATAGACCATGTAATGGTGAGTTTCCTGCATAGACCCTGTAATGGTGAATATTGAAGTCTAAAAAATAAAAATTACTTTGTGATATTGAAAAGATAATGATGTTACTGACATGTAGAGCCCTAAATTCAACCAAATACACTATCACCGTATCATATAGATGCTTTAAACTATGAAATCCGAAGAAATTCTAAATCCGGTCGAACTGAACTTTTTTTAAAAATCCAGAAGTCCGGTCGGGACGAGCTTTTGAAAAGTTCGCTTATCTCTAGTTTTCACACAACCTTCCCTTCCCTGGGCCGAGCTTGAGTCCCCTGCAAAAATGCTTGAGTTTCCAATGACTTCAATGGGGTTCGTTACTCGAAACGAGCACTCGAGTATCGGGAAATATTTGTCTCGAGTAACGAGCACCCGAGCATTTTAGTACTCGCTCATCACTAGTTATTAACAAATCTTTATCAACAAAATGAAAAAAAAAATGATACTATTTAGGATATTTATTATATATATATTATTATTGAGCTTTGCTAGAGCTAATCTTAGTATAAGAAGACTAGATACATCAACATATATTTCACAACAAGATAACCTGACATTTCATGAAAAGAATTCGTGTCACAACTGATCCTCAGTGTAACAGCAATAGCCAGACTGCATATACTGGTAGAGTGGTGCCATCTTGTGGTCATCCCATAGTAATGCAAATAGTGCAGACAATAGATATTTATGTGCCCAAATTCTTGTACAAGATTAAGCCAATTAATAGTGTAAACTTGGACTAGACAGTCTACCCGAATGCAACAAATGTATCAAACAGCGTGAACCACTGTCTAGTTTGTCTAGTCTACATTTACACGGTCGAAAAGTTAGACAGCTTTCGTAAATCTGGACCTGTATTTTTAATCAAGACTATTTACCAAGTTTCGGCAATATAAGATGGAAATGGGCTATGGATGAATTCTATGGCATATAAGGTAATATACCAAAATATACTATGTCCTCCATTTGCCATATCTTTAACACCCAATTCCTCTGAAATAACTGCAAGCATATAGTTTAGATAAGGTGCTTCTCAATTTCAGTCCTCATGGACCACCAACAACTCATGTTTTGAGGATATCCCATAGAAAGAATACCTGTGATGTATTGAGTATAATTATATAACCTATAAAAATAAGGAAATCCTCAAAACATGACGTGTTGGTGGCCACAAGGACTAGAACTGAGAAGCACTGGTTTATATTGTTGCATCTATGCACAAAGGCAGACCGTCATCCTCCTGTGTGTCCTGCTATTGACAATAAGAGACCTAGGCCATTTTCTATTCCCTGTATATAGCATTTGGCTACTGCTATACAACGATCCATATCCCCCTGCAGAAGAAAGTGTGGTGTCCCACCACGGGTGTTCCTACTTAAAACACCCCTCACAAAAGCCTGGTATCTCAAAAGTGAAGTGGTGATGAAGTCATGTATACATTTTGCTACTAGATGTCAATCTTTGTATATTTATGTATATGTGTTGCACAGCTGCAGTCATGTAAGGGTTATTGTGTTGTATCTTTTGATTCTGTACACCAATAATAGAGACTCTTTCCTTCTACCTATCTCTATTCTCCTTTCTTCTCACACTCTTTTCTCCACCACTCACAGGAGCTGTTATATACACCCTGTAGGAAGTTGTCACATGGGGAGAGGAAGTGTAGACCCACACTTAGTTCTTCTTTGTTTCTCTTTGGAGAAAGACACACAGATTAGGCATCCCTGCTGAGCTTAGCCAGGAGCCTGGCTCTGACAGGTTCCCTGTCCGAGACAGACCAGCTGTAGTGTACACTTATGGAGAACACAGAGACTTTCTTTCCTAAAGCAACACTTTTACCAACAATGCAGTGCTAAACACCTACAGAGAGGACAAGTCATGGATCACCCCAACCCACGCCGTGAACATCTCAACACAGTGCAGGACAGTATCCTAAAGCAGAGGAACTGATCCTGATAGAGCAAAGCAGCTAAGAGCCTACGTATTCTATCTCGCAACACAGGTGGCAGCGGGACGCGCTCGGACACTTAGATCAACTCAGGTAACCAAGACTAGGGCTTATGTCACTTTGATAGGACGGGTACCCGACACTGCTGGGCAAGAGGTGGCATAGCGACCATGGTCGAAACATGAACACAAGTATTCTTCTTCTTTCAAGTGTTTTTCTCAAGAATTCTCCTTCTTCTAAAGTTCCAGCAGAGCACAGTACTACATTGAATTGGGACTCTCAAGACAAACTCCTCTCCACTGCTCTAAACTCTCTACTCTTCTCAGCACGTAACCAAGTCAGCACTGCTATTCTTACTCTCTACCTCAGCTACTTGGTATTTCAACAGTCACTATTTATCTTGTCCCTCAGACAACTTGCTAGTAAAGGAAGTTTGTTTATTTTACTGGGACTTAGTGATCATTGCACCAGCACCTACACACAAGCTACACCGTCCTTGGGTCATTTCCCCTTTCTGCGAGTGGCAGTACCTACAGTCCGGTCGAGTAAACACCACAAAAGCAGCAACTATTACTTATAACTACTGAGAATATTGTCACTAATCATAGCCCATATAGCAGAGATCCATCATATTTTGTGGTAAATACAGAACACAACACACATTTCCATGTAGCACAATAAACAGAGAGAGTGAAATATTTTAGGTTGAGAGTATGAACATCAGGGTTCAACACCAGAGAGTACTGCACCTAAACCCCATGTAATGCAAGGCCCTAATCCAGTGATGGCGAACCCATGACGCGCATGTCAGCACTGACACGTGCGGCCATTTTCAATGACACGTGGCCACCTGCCAAGAAGGAGATTTCATCCTCGGTTCCTGCATAGCCAGGAGCAGTAGCCGAGGAAAAAACATTTGCTGTATTGGAGCAGATGCTCTGTGCCGGAGGTCTGTAGGCCAAAACAACAGAACTCTGGCACAAAGCATCTAGTTCCGTTGCTATGGGTGGTGTTTCCCACCATCAGAAATAGCAGCAGCCATTTTAATTTACTGTACATAAGAAAAGCCATCTTGCAGGATAGTGCAGGATCCATTTTACCACTATTACTGTTGTGCATCCTTATTAACCCCTATTTCCACTGTTTCTACTAATTTACCCTTTCCTTTCCTAAAATACAGTTACATGTGCCATCTTGTGGTCAATTAGGCTAGTTAACCTCTAATTGCCTGTAGGGCTAACAGGCTATCTATAATTCTTTCTTCTGTCACTGCCCGCCTGATGGAGAACCCATAAAATAAATAACCAAGGTTAAGTAAAGGAAGTGGTAGTAGCAGTAGCCAACCCTTTCAGGAGACATGGACCGAGACGGATGGCATTATAGAAGAAAATGGCAGATCATTTTGCGTTCTATGTACTGAGTAAGCAGAATGTGGAATATAAATAGACATTTTGAAACTATTTATTCCCAGCTCTTGAAAAAAATTGAGGCTGAAAGGAAGGAATACATTTCCAGGCAGCTACATCTTGAGGCCATGTTCACAATCTGTGTGAGACCGGCCGTTCTGTGACCCGGCCGTGTCACAAAACCGGTGTCAGAGAAGATCATCCCGGCCTGTACTCCAGTACCGGCCAGATAATCTTCATTTATGTTGAATTGGGATGTGGGCGCATCTGTCTGTGCCTGCATCCCAATTCACTCTTGCACACAATGGAGCATATGGCCGGAGCCTCACACTCCATTGTGTGAACTGACATGTCTTGTGTGGCCGCTATTCAATGAATAGCGGCTGCAGAAAACTGACATGTCAGTTTTTCATGCAATCGGATGGAATCCCAGCCGTATCGTATACTATGTGCATACGCTCCATCCGGGATTCCATTCATTCAAATACGACGTATGTTTTGCATAAGTCACGGCCGTTGTTAAATTGCAACAACGACCATGATTTATGCAAAACATACATTGTAACATGCCCTACCTAATAAGAGCCAATCTAATTCCATCCATAAATTTGTAAAAGATTTTTGAAGCCAAAGCCAGGAACGGATTTGAAAAGAAGAGAAATCTGTCTTTCCTTTATGACCTGTTCCCTGTGTATAATCTGTTCCTGGCTTTGGCTTCAAAAATCTGTCAGATAAATCTGTCTGTGTAAGCGCACCCTAACATCTGAGTTTAAGACCAACAAAAGAAACCAACCGAAAGATGAACAAAGACGTCACTAAGCAGGTAAGTTAAATAATTATTCTTTTGTTTATTAAATACTGTTATAGATTGCAATTATACAGTTTTGTTATTTAAACTATAAATATGGCAAAATATTTATATCTGCTCTTTTGGGAGTTTGATGACGCTAGAAATAGGTCTGGTTAGATTTATTTCATAAATTGATAATACTACTGAGTACTTACTGGAATACTGAAGTTTTTCTCAACAACCAAGTTGCTTCCTGCTCTGATGAACATTTCCCTAAATATACAATATCCCGTACTCATCCAAGCTAAAGTATGTTATTCTTCAGTGCACATACGAGGTATTAAGCATATCTCAAAATTAGGAGGGATATGTCCAAGCCCGGCTCCTACAGGAGCAACTGAGATCTTTTCAGGGGGCACCGGAGATTTGATAGTGAAGTTCTGCAATAGCATAGTGATAAAAATAAAAAGCTCCATATCTGCCAAGCTCTTGCCCGGGCATATTCTTCTACCTGTAAAGACATGTCAGTGAATGCAAAGATGAATAGATTATATCGTTAGTAGATCATACACTCCACATTATATTATATACATGCTTAATTTAATTTATTCGGGACAAACTAACTCCATACTTGTAGGTTTTCCAACCTATTTCCCCTAAAATAGCAGATGATCATCAGGGGATTCAGCCAGCTGTTACTATGTGGTGAGCTGGGGGTCTCTCTGATGTTGTAGTACAGGAGGCAGCGGTGTTGCGGTACTGTTGCAGCACTTGTCATGGGGCCTAAGTAGTAGTTAGCTCTTCCCAGGTACCTACACACACTCTGAGAAATGTTCCTATGATGCTTTTACATGGTGTGTTGGTGCAGGACACAATCACAGAGAGTTTACGAGTAACTGTAGAACTTAACTTTACTTGAAAATCTTTTGAAGGTGCAATACTGAATACATTTACAGTTCAATAATACCGCTCCCCGTACATAAGGAAAGTTAGCATGGGAATGGGTTCGTCAGTAGTTCCCCTTTCGGAATGCTTGAACTTCTGCGTTAACAGATATCCTGAAAATTTGAGCGAGCTTTTGACTTGGGACATTAGCAGTCTCTTGGTTAAGTGACGTGAGAGAGGTTTTAGCAGTAGTTACAGGGTGGACTACCTAGAGGGGCACTATCCAAAAAGTATGGTACACTGCTGTACAGGGTCCTGACAACTTTGGTTTAGTTGCAATGACTTTACGACAGAGAACACCACTTTTTACATCAGAGAATCTGTTCATGCTGTGATGAGTACATGGGCATCACATCTAGTAGTACTTGGCACCAGAGTGTTAGCTGATAGGAGGAGACCTTTCACGTTTGCTAGAAAGGACTTGGCAACTTACAGAGGGGCACTTCTCCAACCTCTGAATTGACTAGGAACATTGCGAAATGCAGTTGTTAGGAGCCAGCCCGCTCCCTGGAAACTGGCCTGGCCGGGTGCAGGGAGCTTGCTGACAGAGTCCCTAGGTACCGGATTGCTAGGGGTGCGGCGGCGTCCTGTCGTCCTGCACATATGTATTACATTATTCATTACTGACTGGCGGATGGCACCACCAGTCAGCCTGTAGTTTGTGTCTGGGGCTGGGACTCCAGACTACATAAGTATTCTCCCCTGTCTACCATTCCCTGCCTGCAATTGATTGGTTGGTTAAAGGGCCCCCCGAGCAGGCCGGCCGTTGCTATGTGCGACCAGTGCAGTCAAACAGGGATCTGGCCACCAGCCTGTCAGGGGGGAGCGCCCTGGATGGGTAATCTATTTACCCATCCATGGTGCCCCCTGCAGGCCCCCCCCCCCAGCTGCTGCACTGTGCATTGTAGCTATGAGCACTCGTAACGAGTGCTTATAGCTACCTTCAGCAGCACTGACAGAGAGAGAGAGCTATTGGCTCCCTCCCTGTCAGTCAGTGGCTGCACTTCTTGCGGTCACAAGAGGCCACTCTCCCTCTGGTGTCTGCGTCCGACGTCACTGGAGCGCCGGCACCAGGGTAAGGGGAGTGTGGCCTCTTGTGACCGCTGCAGTGCGACCACAAGAGTGAAGAGAAGAGGAACGCGTGGACCCAGGTGAGTATAAGGATTTGATTTTTTAATGTTATATGGGAGGGGGAGCACACGGGGGGCACTATATACTATTGGGGGCAGCACACGGGGGGCGCTATATACTATTGGGGGGAGCACATCAGGGGCGCTTTATATACTATTGCAGGAGCACAAGGGGTCTATATACTACTGGGGGAGCACACGGGGGGGGGGGTTATATACTACTGGGGGAGCACATGGGGGGGGTCTATATAATACTGGAGGAGCGCACAGGAGGGCTGTATATAATTGGGGGAGCACACGGGGGGTCTATATACCACAGGGACACCTTAAAACTATGGGGGCACAGAGGGGTGTAACTACTATATAGGGGCACAGAAGGGTGTAATTACTATGTAGTGGTATAAGGGACCTAACTACTGTATGTATTGGAGCCTAAAATGTTTCTCTGGCAGATTCTGGAGAGAATATTCACAGCCAGGGGAGACATCATGGTGGCCCAGACTGGATGGAGAGAAAAAGAAAAGGTGACAGATTCTGATCGGAGAAGACGCCCCCTGTGAGTCACTGGATGTAACTGGATTCTGTTATAGGCTTATAGTGATAGGGGTCATGGTGTGACGGTATTATGTAATGGTATCATTGGTAATATCTTCTTGTTTTGTTCAGTGCAGTTTTCATGTGATATGTAATCACTGTATGGTGGAAATAGTTTTATAAGGTAACTACTGTATGTATTGGGGGACACTTTCAGTACATTATACTGTGTGTGGAACTCCGATTCTGATAACTCGTGGGGGGGGGGGGCACTCTTGAGGGCTATGCATCGGGCCCACCAATGTATTGAAATGGCCCTGTTCTCAAGCATATACTTCCGGAATGAATATCACTATACAGAGTTCTAAGTTAAGATGCTCTGAAATTGTTACTTAGGGTACGCTAAAACAAACATGTCAGAAAATGTCACCTCTTGTATTACCATAAAATCCACCCAGTCCGTCATCTACTTTGATTTAATCCTCACCTGCAGAAAATGGCAACAGGGCCTCTTTCTTTATAAGTTTTCCATTTTCATCCAAAAAGTTTTTCGGGTCGAAATTCTCAGGATTACCAAACTGTGTCTTGTCATTGTGCACGCCGGTGAGTAATGGAGTGAAAGCTGTTCCCTGTGGTTAGAAAAATATGAGGAAAAATGTACGCATTTTATGAATTTTACATTTTTAAAATTTTTACTCTTAGCTTGACTTGATGTTCACCTTCTTAAATTTATAAATGCGAACTTGTGTATCCATGATGAGTTCATGGGGAAGAGACAATGGTGCCACATCTGCATATCGCTGGATCTCATAGATGAAAGCTTCTGTGTAAGGCATGTTGTGTCTGTCTTCATAGCTCGGTGGACGTTGGCCAATTACATGGTCTATCTCACTGTAGACCTTTTCTGAAGAACATTATATATATAAATATATATATATTTATTTATTTATTTATTTTTATGTATCATTCTTACAGGTTTATTTACCACTTTGTAAGTTTTCATTGATCTTTCTCGACTTAGTTACTTACCTGCTATATTCGGGTGTTTTATGAGAAGTAACAATGAATATCTCAGTGTGGAGCCCACGGTTCCTGTCCCACCAAAGAATAAGATCAAAGCGCTCATCACCAAAGTATTGGGATTGAAGAATGTTGCTTTATTCTTCCCTTCCTGTATTAGAAATAGGAAGATTCATTGTCTACAATTAAAGGTATTGAATAATAATATACATAGCACAGTCCTTTCACTTTTTTGTACCTTCTCCATTTTGATCAGGAAACAGTCTATAAAATCCCTTGGGTTATGAATGTCCAAAGTCTTCATGTTGTTCTCCATCTTCTTCTTAATAAAATCGGTCAATAAAGCAAAGTTCTCCCCTATTTTACGGTGAGGTCCAGGTAAGTACCGAATAACATCCGGGAATATGTTGTATAGCTGAAAATACAATAACCAAAACTCTACTCATATGTGAACATGATCAAAATTCTTATGAGTCCTTGGACTCCCCAAAAGGTAAAATATTGGCCCTTTTTTTCTACAGATGAAAGTTATATAGATTTGTAATTTACTTCTATTAAAAAATCTCAAGTCTTCCCATACTTATTAGCTACTATATGTCATGCAGGAAGTGTTTTATTTTCAGTCTGACACAGTGCTCTCTGCTGACATCTCTGGCCAAGACAGGAACTTTGTCTCGATTTTATATGAATCCCCATAGAAAAACTCTCCTTCTCTGGACAGTTCCTGTCTCGGCCAGAGATGTCAGCAGAGAGCGCTGTGTCAGACTGAAAATAAAACATTTCCTGCATGACATACAGCAGCTAATAAGTATGGGAAGACTTGAGATTTTTTAATACAAGTAAATTACAAATCTATATAACTTTCTGACACCTGTTGATTTGAAAGAAAAAGATTTTGGCTGGACAACCCCTTTAATACTAAATAACGCTATTGTTATGAGATGTTTTTTTTTAAATAATATCCATGATGGTATAGGGTTGCAAAATTGGTAAAGTGATTGTTTATGCAGCCCAGCTGGCCGATTGATTGCTCCAACCTCGCTGATCATCTCTTGTTGGCGGCCTCGGAGGAGCAAAGATTGGTGAGTGTAAAAGGATCCTTATCCTCCATGCCCACGGATAGGCCAAGTAATAATCTAAAACGTCAAGTACTAGATTTCTTTTAAACCTAAGGGCATACTCACTAATCCCCAGCGGGTGCTCATGATACGCATGTTGTCTTGAACACATAGCATAAGCTTTTGGAAATGTCCATTTTCATATTCAAAGCGGTTACCAAACACCACAGAGCAAATAACATTGGACACAGCACGTTGTAAATGGTAACTGGGATCTATCGGGGAGGCTAAAATAACAAACAGAAATAGGTAAATCAACAGCTAAAACTAATTAAAGTGACTCTGTACCCACAATCTGACCCCTCCAAACCACTTGTACCTTGGGATAGCTGCTTTTAATCCAAGATCTGTCCTGGGGTCCGTTCGGCAGGAGATGCAGTTATTGTCCTAAAAAAATACTTTTAAACTTGCAGCCAGTGCCAAACGGGTGTATCTGTGCCCTAACTTTGCACCACCCCTCCGTCCCTCCTCCCCACCCTCTTCATCATTAGGAATGCTCCAGGCAGATTGCCTCCTATTCCCCACCTGTGTCAGCCCGGCACATGGGCTGGATCGCTAAGGACCTGTGCAGTGTTCAGCATGGAGAAAATGTTCCAGTGGCATTCCTAATGATGAAGAGGGCAGGGAGGAGGGACGGAGGGGTGGTGCAAAGTTAGGGCACAGACACTCCCGTTTGGCACAGATCTTGGATTAAAAGCAGCTATCCGAAGGTACAAGGGGTTTGGGAGGGTCAGATTGTGGGTACAGAGTCGCTTTAAAGAAAAAAATGACCAACAGATTCCAACTTTCCAATAGTTGTCATTATCTGGACATTCATCTTAAAAAGGTCAACTGCAAATCAGCCAATGCATTGCGTCCTACTAGGCCCCTACCAGTAGGGAATGGTTGGGATGTTGTATGTTTTCAACAGGTTATCCATGATTCCAAAAATATTGCTGGTTTCTCCAAAAACAGCTCCACCTTTGTCCTCAGGTTGTGTGGGGTATTACAGCTCAGCTCCATTCACTTCAATAGAATTGGGCTGCAATAACTGTTTCTGGAAGAGGGCAACTATGTTTTTGTGATCCTGGATAACCTCTGGTATGATGTTTTACCATGCACTGTGCGTTTCATGTTTTTATACAGGCACTGTCATGCTGGAGTTGTGGGAACTGGGTTTTTAAAGACTTTGCACCATTTTGCTAATTCATTACTTTATGTATGAAGCTGTCATTTGCTCATTGTACAGTGTACAGTGTATGTAAGAAGTATTTATACATGTTGTGTCTTGGTAGTGGTAATGATGGTGCAGTGTTATTTAAGAAACTGTATGAAGGTTGTATTTGGCTAATGCATGTTACTGCTATTGGATACCATGCTGTATACAATATCAGGGCAGGTGGCAGAAGAGCACAATCCATTATCAAGCCAGGCCTATAGTCAAGAAAGACTTTTTTTCCAATGAACAAAATATCAGTTATTAAAGGTGAAGTCTGGGGGGCAAAATATGATTTCAGATTTTTTCCATCGATGTCAGTAACGGTTAAATTGTTTACATTTTTCTGCAAATATAAAAATCTAATCGGGAAACCATTTAGCCATCTTAGGTCAGAGGAACAAAGCCTCTGAGATGTATTAAAATAGTTGTTAAACGTTACCATTTGATTTTCTCAGCACATCAGTAAGATACCGGGCTTCTTGCCGTATCCTTTCCTCAAAGCTAGTTTTTCCAACTCCAAAACTGCCCAGTGTTAGCATGGCGAAACGCCTCAGCTCCTTCCATTTTTCACCATTACTGAATGCAAACTCTGCAATATGATAAGAAAAATTAATTCCATAAGCAAGCAAGTCCCTTCTATTATAAGCTGTAGAAAGTCACTAAGATTATTTTTTTACAACACCTTTATAAGACCCATGGAGAGTAAGTCAGACAAAATGCAACAAGTCACTGCTAATGGCAAAACATAAACCCAATACAGACATGAAAATCGGTAAAAGCAGCCCCCTCAACTGCTAAAGAAAATCTCCACAAAAATAATGAGCCTCTTGGCATACCATTTGCACCCCAACCACGGTAAGGTGGTCTCATGCCCGGGATGGACCCTACACTTTACTCTGGCCCATTTTTGAGCCAGAATACAACTAATACTGGCAGAAATAACTACCAGGGTGTGATGGATTGTAAGGGTTAATTAAGAATATTCCTGAATAAACAAAACAAACTAGTA
Source organism: Dendropsophus ebraccatus (assembly GCF_027789765.1). Classification (NCBI taxonomy): domain Eukaryota; kingdom Metazoa; phylum Chordata; class Amphibia; order Anura; family Hylidae; genus Dendropsophus; species Dendropsophus ebraccatus. Next base: position 77,162,479 of record NC_091463.1, read on the forward strand.
CTTAAAGCGACTCTGTACCCACAATCTGACCCCCCCAAACCACTTGTACCTTAGGATAGCTGCTTTTAATCAAAGATCTTTCGTGGGGTCTGTTCGGCAGGTGATGCAGTTATTGTCCTAAAAAACAACTTTTAAACTTGCAGCCCCGTGCCCAACGGCCGTGGCCTTGAGTATCTGTGCCCTAACCTTGCACCACCCCTCCGTCCCTCCTCCCCACCCTCTTCATCATTAGGAATGCCAATGGCAGGATTTTTCCTATTCCTCTGCAGTGAACACTGCACAGGTGCCTTAATGGTCCAGCCCATGTGCAGTGTTAACACAGCTGATGAATAGGAGACAATCTGCCTGGGGCATTCCTAATGAAGAAGGGTGCGGGGATGAGGAACAGAGAGGTTTTGCCAGCCTAAGGCACAGACACAGACAGATTTGGGGGTGGGCAGATTATGGGTACAGAGTCACTTTAAGGGGAATCAACAGTGGGACATCCTAAGATTGCATTATTGGTGAAAACTTCTGGCAAAAAGGGATGGTACAAAGCAGTTAACTCCTTTGGGAATATAACTTGATCTTTGACCTGGGTCCAAAAGTGTCCCAACTGGTTCAATTCTTTGGAAACTCTAGAAGAAGGAATTGGCCAACCATCTTACTAGTGTGATGAAAGGACAGAGCCAAGAACTAATACACCAGGATCAAAAGAACATAAAGCATACCTGGCTCAGTACTCACCATCTCCTTTGGTAAAGTCAAAGAATGAAGGATAATAGGCTCGGCCACTGAACTCTTCTGCTTTGTCAATTAAAGTCTCTTTGATGGCTTTATAGCTGCACAGTACGATAACTGGCTTACTCCCTTCATATACTGTGAATATGTCACCATATTTTTTTGACAACTAGGAGAGAAAGCAGAAAATTTACAACCCGACAATTTATGATCTGATCAAGAATCATATATATAACCAGTTATATTTTGTTACATATCATTTTTTAAAGCTACTGTATGAACATACAACAGTGCTATTCACACACTAGTATAGTTTAATTCCGTCTAGACTATACCACCCAAAATTTGACAATACACCTAATCAGCCATTCCAAACTTTTACTTTTCCCATCAGAGGATTGACCCAATATTCTGAAGATTTCTCCAATATATCTGACAGCTGATCAGAGCAATGTTCTAGCTTCCTGCCACGAATGGGCCAGAGACACTAAACCTCACCGCCCTTATCATACATGGGGCAACAGAATATCACATTATCACAAATGAGTATCCATCTGACTTCTATTTTTGAGAACACAGGACATAGTAGACAAACCCAGTTGCAGTTTATTTTACAGCCCAAGAATCAGGTATGTTAAAATACAAAAAACCTAAAACTTGCTTTACAAAGTAACGGTATACAGCCCCCAACAGTATGATGTTTGTAAAGATAGGGTGTGAAGGATTTTCAACCTTTTGTTCTGAGACGGATAAGCCACCACCAGAGCCATTACTGTGTATTATAGGTTTGTTTCACCATTTTACTTACATCCAGAAGTGACTCTACAATATTATTGAAGTTCATCTTGTAAAGAGTACCAATGATGGGAAGAGGAGTCGGCCCAGGAGGTAGTGCAGACCTCTCCAACAGTATCTTTATATACTTTGCCAACAAGCTGGTTATGAGAATCACCAAGAGGACTGTGACTACTGAGTATAGATCCATCCTGTGAACAGAGATTTAGATTCAGATTCTGGAAACTTCTAGACAGCAGAGACTTTGTTCTGCTAGGCCATCTCTTTAACCCTCATTTACACAGATTATATCTGGCCCAGTGGAAGGTGAGGAACTAAGCACTGTCTCATATAGTAGACAACCCTCCACAAGACCTACAATGGTGGTATGGTATGATATTATGAACAGTGTAGTCTTGGGGTTTTTGTGTCATATTTTTGCACAACTGCTTCATTGCTCAAAAATTTGTGATTTTTAGTTCCTTGTCCACCAAGTAAAAAATGTGTGTGACAGCATGAAGTCTTATATGTAGGGCTATGTTTTTAGGAAAGTTTAATTGTTTAGTGTATGTGCAACTTTTTACTTTTCTGTTTGGGTACAGCAATGGAACGTTTAACGTCCGGCAGCTGGAGAAGTTTGATGCAAACCTAGCGGGTTCTAGAAAACAATCGTAGGCTCTATCTTTGTTTTCCGTGCAGCCCTAGGGCAGCAAACAACTTCACATGCTAAGCATTGGGTTCGGAGAGCGCTGCCAAACCCGAACATTTTGGTAAGTCCAATCAGTGCTAGTCACATCTTCTGACTGTTTAGCCTTATGTAAAGGAGTATTGGAAGGAACCTCAGTAACCTAATTTTTCCTTGTTATTCCTTTCGAAATTCCGTTTGTGTTCTGCCATAAGATTTCGGACAACCATGAAGTAGTGTGGTGTCCCACCACAGGAGTTGCTATTGGTTACACCCTTCGTAAAAGCCTGTACTTTTTGAGTGTAAGTGGTGATGTAGTAGTGCTAAAGTTTCCCCACAAGATGTCGTTATTACAAGAGTGTATATTCAGTTATTGCACAGCTGTAGTACTTAAGGGGTTATTATTTGTTTGTATGTCACATGAATCTGTACGCTAATGAGAGTTCTTTCTTCTTCTCACCTATCATCTCTCTCTTTACTTCTCTCATACGCACTCCTCACCCACCCACTCACAGCACACCTTACGGGGGCTGTAGGAAGGAAGTCAGATGGGTAGAGGAAGTGTAGTGTCTTTTGCCGCTAGACTCTGTAGAGGGAGGGCACAAGCCAGAACGCTCTCTACAGCAGTCCAGTTGGGCCCTGGCCCCTGCCAGGTCCCCAGTCTAAGTTGTGGTCTGGACCCAGAACATATGTACCTAGATACAGTTTCTCCTCAAGCAACCTCACTCAACACTATGCAGTACCTTCACTAGAGAGGACAAGTCAGGGATCATCTCAACCCCCGCCTTGGACAAGGAGAGACACAGTGCAGGACACTATTCATAGAAAGTAAAGGAACTGATCCGGATAGAGCAAAGTTGCTAGATGCCTATGAACTCTATCTCGCAGCGTGGGTGTAAGCAGGGAACCCTCAGCATTCCGTTTATGTCAGGTAAAAAGGTCTGAGGCTTGTGTCACCCACTAGGCCGGGTCCCCCAACACTGGTAGGGGAATAGGTGGTACAAACACCAAAGAGTCAAAACACGGGCACAAGTATTCTCTCTCTCTTCTCAAGTATCCTTCTATTTCTACCTCCGAAGTTCCGGCAGAGCACAGTACCACTTGGGTTGGGAATCTCTCGATATCCTTCTCTCTACTCTTCTGATCCACTACTTCTCAGTACGCAACCCAGTCAGCACGACTGTACCACTCTTTCTGCTCTCAATACAGATCTGGATCCTAAAGTATTAAGTGTCTTATCAAGTGTGAAGTATTGTATCAAGGCAAAGCTGTATTATCTACTGCCTACCTCAAGTGTCTTCAGAGTAAACTAGATTTTATTTATGCTAAAGAGACTCTGTGATTCCTTGTCAAGCATCGACACAGTACACACACACTCCTTGGATCATCTCCTCTTTCTGTGGGTGGCAGTACCAATAGTTCGGATGGGTCACCATTCCACTCTGGACCACCGTGATAAGTACCCAAGGGACCCTGCAACAACCCGGCATGTCACTGTCCACAGGGGAACAAGGTATAGCCGGCCCTTTAAAATAAAAGCAGGTGTGCCACCATACCTGTGTGCCCCACCGGCACTGGCGTCAGGACATAACATCACTGGGCACGGCTATATCTCGACCAACCACTATAGAACTGGTGTCACACCTAACCATCTGGCAAGTGACTGGCCGTACCACCTCCACACCGGGGGTGTTCACCACAGTAGAAAATCTCAGTCTGTAATATCCCTCTGAATACTCCATGCTATGGACATTGTGCTCCGTGTCAAATATCATCTACCCAAGCACTGGAAGAGCTATTACCCGAGTTGTGTGCTGCCTACAGACCCCAGGAAATGAAGTTTTCACAAATTTTCAATTGGTCATTGTTATGGCATTGTTTTAAGAACTGCTGTTAACCATATAGCTAGAAACTTGGGGAGCTTTTTCTTTCATATCACATGAGAAGTAAATAGTTGCTCTTGGAATCGGTAAAACCTACAATGTGTGCATCCAAAGTCCACAGCTTGTGCTGAGATAAACAAACAACAAAGGTGCAATAAATACCCAGGAGACAATTTCTAATCCTAAATGACTGATAGCAGTAGTATCAGATGAATAAAAAATAAAATTCATTATACTTTAAAAGATAAGGAAGATTTACTATTGGTCACAGCTATACTGTTATTGCAGGAGCTACTGTGAGCCAAATACCAGAAAATTTTAAATTTTTTTGTGTTTTTTATGCCACACAAGAAGTACTGTAAATACTGGTTCTTGGACTTGGCAAAGATGAAGGTTAAATACTATGTATACAAAAGGACTGCATACAAAGATGTGCCACAGATGTCAAGTTCTAAAGTCTAACTAATAAATATTAGACCCTTCGGGTGCACCGTCCAGTAGTGTCTGGTTGTTTAGCGCCCATAGACTTAAAACATTCAAGTGATCTACATATTACCCTGCAAGGACTTTCCTGAATGTCCTTGCAAAGTCAATATTGGTACGGAGATTGTGACAATGCTGTAAAGGAAAGCTGGCTGGTAGTGACAGCTCTCTAGGGAAATTGCAGCAATGGTTTATTGCCATTCGTGCTGTATATACAATGGTCAGTGTGAAAAGTATACCCAGCTCAGCCCCTGCATCCTGTCCTTATGATGTGATTTCCAGGTAGTGGGTAGCTCCAAGAACTGCTGGGTCTTAGCAAATGACAGACTGGTACATAGGGAGAGAGGAAGCTCGGCCAGTGAATGCAGTGTCCCAGAACGGGTGCCCACTGCTTCTAAGTAAGCCTGTATAGGTCAGTACTATGTATGTGTATATGCTCTGAGACTGAGGTCTGTAGTATGCTGCTCTCACCACTTGGTGTCACTGTCACGCATCAAACTATTGAGCACAGTTGTATGGAAGATTGATTTGTAAGCTGACTGAGATCCAATCCATGTTGAGGGTACCTCACACAGGGCCCTCCCCATACTCCCAGCCTGTCTGGAGCTCCACGTTGTGTCACAATGTGTGTTTCCCACAATCCTAGAGTTTCCTAGGGTTATAAGAGGTAACGTGAAACCGATTTAAGGAAGATGAGATCAGAGATTGGAGTTAGTGTGAATAGTGGAGTTAGGTTGCAGAGAGTGAGCAAGTTATACCAAAAGAGTTCAAGAACTAGCCTTGTCTGGCTAGAGAAACACTAGAGAGACCAAAGATAGGGGAACCTTTATCCACACAGAGGGCCTGTCAGAGGAATCTACAGGAGGTTTTCGAGTCAAGTCAAGTCAGCAGTTAGCTAAGTGTAAGTTCAAGCCAAGAACTCTGCTCCCATACTAGGATTTCTAAAGGGTCACCCTGATGGCTAGCTTACCCAGATTTGAGGTCTCTGCATTCCTGACTGTGTGTCACTCGGTGCCCAGAAGATAGCAAAGGCAGATGTTCATCCCCATGGACGCAGGTACTGTTTATCGCCACTTAATCTTTAATCTGAGGTCAAGTTGCTGATGAACACACTGTGATTATCCCTCCCGGCATCACAAAGTTTCAACAAAGTTGCAGATAGGGACTCTACACCAGCAGTCTCAGAAAGGAGGGAGGAGGGAGAGACAGAAAAAATACTTACAGTTTTTTGTGTCTTCAGCAGAAAACAGCAGCTTAGAACTGGGGAAAGAAGACGGAATAGATAATGTAAAGTATGAAATGCATTGGTTGTCTCACCATGGGCAGCAACATATCAAAAGTTATGTTTGAGCAGAATACCCCTTTAATTAATATTTCTTATGTATGCACGAAAAAAAACAGAACCCAAGACTGGTTGACATACTGTATATTACCATAACTATATATTTTATAGAGTTTTAGATGCATCTGTGTATAACTCATCTACTTCAGCAATCCTATTCAGCCTCAAATTGCTCTTTATAAATATATAGAAGAACATACCTACAAGGATCGTCCTGGAAATCCCTTAGTAGATGCAGCCTGGTGATTTCAGCAGCCTTCTGCACTGCACAATGCAATATCCTTTTATTACAGTGGCAGCTTTATGTAATCTCTGTTAGAGTCACATTTATGTGCTGAGAGCCAGAAAGAATTGGACCAAATACAAAGTCCATCTAAAAAGAAGGCCAGATATTTCCTAATAGAGAAGTAATATCATTGCAGACAAAGGGGTACTCCATCGAATATATATATATATATATATATATATATATATATATATATATATATATATACAGTGGTGCCTTGGATTACGAGCATAATTGGTTCCGGGACCGTGCTTGTAATCCAAATCCACTCTTAAACCAAAGCACATTTTCCCATAAGAAATCATAGAAATGCAGACAATTGGTTCCACACCCCAAAAATCATGATTTATTATTCTGAATAACATGTAAAAAATAGAAACAAACATTCAGAAACAGCAGAATATGTGATATTATAAGTTACTGTACAGTAATGGAGAGGATGGGAAACACAAGGGCTGACAGAGACTGCAGGGAGCATGAAGGAATGAGCAGGGCAGATGTGGGCACATACATGCAGCACTCTCTGTCCGGGGAGAGAGGGGTTACAGCTATGGAGAGATTACCTCCACAGTCCTGTCCCCTGATGCAAGCCCCAGCCTGAAGTGGATCTGCTATGATTTGGAAGGTTAGGGAGACTTCCTGGGTCAGAGTACAGGGCTGTAGACCCCCCTATACAGGCCATGCCCCTCCCCCACTCGCCCTCCCACCCAGTACAGGGAGCTCTTAAACCAAAGCAATGCTCTTAAACCAAGTCACAATTTTGAAAAACTGTGAGCTCTTAAACCAAAACGCTCTTAGACCAAGTTACTCTTAAACCAAGGTACCACTGTATATATATATATATATATATTATATATATATATATATATATATATATGAAAAATCTGAAAAATATCTGATCTTCCAATACTTATCATCTGCTGTATGTCTTGCAGAAAGTGGTGTATTCTCTCCAGTGCCCTCTACTGCCACCTCTGTCTGTGTCAGGAATTGTCCAGAGCAGTAGCAAATCCCCATAGAAGACATCTCCTGCGCTCCAGACTGAAAAGAATACACCAGCACCAGGACATACAGCAGCTGATAAGTACTGGAAGACTGGAGATTTTTTAATAGAAGTAAATTGCAAAGCACTTTCTCACACCAGCTGATTTCAAAGAAAAAAATCTTAGCTGCAGTACCCCTGGAGTATTCATCTGTCCTCATATACAACTAGAGTACACTCAAGAACTTCAAATGTCTGATTGAGATATTCCAGCGTACATTTTACTACAAATAGCCAAGGGTTTTACAATATGATCATTGGCCATGAAGTTTTGAATGGTGAATCATGTTAAAAAATTTAAAATACAGACAAGAAGAGAAAGGAGCTCTGCACCTCACACCTATGGCTGACACTAATGCCTCTCTGTTACATTTTAAAACCAACGCCAGGATGTTGGTATATAATTTGATCAAACCATATTGCCCCATGTACCACCTGCAGGTCCCCTGGTTCACATGAGCCCCTACACTAACTCAACACTGTTCCAGTCAGCGACCACTAACCCCGCAAAGCAAGCACAAACAGGGAAGGGAGGCCATAGAATGGCCCTGCAACCCCACTGTCACAGGACCAATCCCCAAGGGCCCCCCCAAACCCAGCAGACACCGCCGGCGGAGAAAGAGGTCACCAAGCAACACAAGTGTAAACATGGTCTTATCACTCACCATTGCTCCTGCAGATAGAATGGGAGAAATAGGAGGTACTAGTCATGTGTACACAGCCGAGAGGCATTAGTGTCAGCCATAGGTGTGAGGTGCAGTGCTCCTTTCTCTCCTTGTCCGTATTTTACATTTCTCTCTTTAGTGAGTGTTAGCCCTCCTCCTGTAAGACCCACGTTACCGCAATCAGCAGGAGGCACCTGTGCACACATGACTAGTACCTCCTAGTTTTCCCATTGTACCTGCAGGAGCAATGGTGAGTGATAAGACCATGTTCACACTTGTGTTGCTTGGTGGCAGCTCTCTCCGTTGGCGGTGCCTGCTGGGTTTTGGGGGGGCCTTGGGGATTGGTCCTGTGACATTGGGGTTGCAGGGCCATTCTATGGCCTCCCTTTCTTGTTTGTGCTCGCTTTGCGGGGTTAGCGGTCGCTAACTGACACAGTGGTGATTTAGTGTAGGGACTCATGTGAACCAGGGGACCTGGCCGTGGTACATGGGGCAATATGGTTTGATCAAATTATATACCAACACCCTGGCGTTAGTTTTTAAATGTAGCTGAGAGGCATTAGTGTCAGCAATAGGTGTGAGGTGCAGCGCTCCTTTCTCTCCTTGTCCGTATGTTAAAAAATGTGCTTCACCTGTTAAACCAGTATGGACACCAACTTCCTTTGTAAACTGCCGAAATGCAATTTCCTGTAGGACTGGTGTGTTTTACCTTGTAGTGACTAGCTGCACAGCCCACAACCGCCATGTGTAAATCCTAAAACCTGCCTTAGGACGTATTCTAAAATTGTTGTCAGTGCATGTGGCAGAAAGCACGTTCCTATGAGGTCACCAATAGCCGTGCAATGTTACTGGGATGGATGGGCCACATTGCTCAGCTATTGATGACCGCACAGGGGAGTGGTTAGTAGGAACACAGCTGTGCTCTTTTCATCACTATTTCCAATTCATTTTACATCCAATTCAACTCTACATACATTAAACAGAAGTTAAAGGGAATCTGTCAGATACAATTCACATCCCAAACTGCTGACACTGTTAGATGCTGTTAGATCAAGGAGACACATGGTACCTTCCATATCTCTGTCTGTGCTTCCATAATGTAGAAAAATATTTATTTACTGGTGCAAAGTGTCAAAAAGGCGTTCCCAAGTTAGTGAAGTATGGCAAGCTGGAGTGCCCCTACATAATAGCTTAACCATAAATGTTACCATTAGTTTAACCCTAATAGGCAGAAGATAACTATATAAGAAGAAGGAAACAAGAATGTTGTACCATCATAGCCGGGAATAACTGCATTTTATTAGGTATTACAAAATAATTATTTACATGATAACATTAGACCCGAGTTGAGGAACTTTCCACCTTCCAGCTGTTGCAAAACAACAGTTCCCATCAGGGCCGGGACAAAGGGTAGGCCAGGGTAGGCGATGGCCTAGGGCGCCATCTAGTGGTGAGTTACAGGGGGCGCATTTTCAATCTCCCAAAAAATAAATTTTTACTACAGGCTCCTGTACTCCTGGTGGCTTCAGAGTGCTGTCCCTCCCTGCTCACCTTCAGCATCCTCATGTGCTACCACTCTCTCCCCCTCCTGGGCAGACAGTGTGAATATCCCCTCACCCCGAGCAGGAGATCATTGCTCTGCCCTGAAGATGGCCTGCTAGGACCTGCTAAAATGACCTGCTGGGACCCATGTGATCTCCTCACTATCTGATTGCTGGAGGCTGTGCCGACTGCTGGGGCTGCTGTCTGGTGAGTTCACTGACTCTCATCATCCTGTAGGTGTAGGGAGGCTGGGAGTGCTGGGAGAGGGAGGTCACCTAGGTCACAGGACTGCCCCATATCCCTGCACTGCTCCTCTATACACAGCACTTCCCATATTTTTCCCCAACCTGAGGGTCACCAGCTGCTCCAAAACTACAACAGTCACAGCATGATAGGAGTTGTAGTCCTGCCACAGCTTGGGAGCCACAGGTTGGTGAACACATGTGTTTATTATGTACAGGCTAATCCTCCTGACACTGGCGCTTTATATCCTTATTGTACTGGGTCAGGCAGGATCAGTATATGATGTGTATATGGCGCTGTGCTGTCATGGTATAGGGGAGGTGTATGTGGCAGGATCAGTATATGATGTGTATATGGCGCTGTGACTGTGCTGTCATGGTATAGGGGAGGTGTATGTGGCAGGATCAGTATATGATGTGTATATGGCGCTGTGCTGTCATGGTATAGGGGAGGTGTATGTGGCAGGATCAGTATATGATGTGTATATGGGCTGTGACTGTGCTGTCATGGTATAGGGGAGGTGTATGTGGCAGGATCAGTATATGATGTGTATATGGCGCTGTGACTGTGCTGTCATGGTATAGGGAGGTGTATGTGGCAGGATCAGTATATGATGTGTATATGGCGCTGTGACTGTGCGGTCATGGTATAGGGGAGGTGTATGTGGCAGGATCAGTATATGATGTGTATATGGCGCTGTGACTGTGCTGTCATGGTATAGGGGAGGTGTATGTGCTGCATCATTTTCTCTGTTCCTGAAGTCTGTAGCGCTGTATATTCCTGTTATACCTATAGCACAATGTGCACCATCATTATACCCGAGGGGCCTGCTGTGTGACACCTAAATTCTCAGGATGCCATGTGTGACACTACTACATTCAGGTGGCACGGTGTGTTACAGTCAGGGGGTACAGTATACACGGTCCTTTTACATTCAGGGGTACAGTATACATGGTCCTGTTATATTCAGGGGGTACAGTATACATGGTCCTGTTACATTCAGGGGGTACAGTATACAGGGTCCTGTTACAGTCAGGGGGTACAGTATACATGTCCTGTTACACTCAGGGGGTACAGTATACATGGTCCTGTTACATTCAGGGGGTACAGTATACATGGTCCTGTTACAGTCAGGGGTACAGTATACATGTCCTGTTACACTCAGGGGGTACAGTATACATGGTCCTGTTACAGTCAGGGGGTACAGTATACATGGTCCTGTTACATTCAGGGGGTACAGTATACATGGTCCTGTTACAGTCAGGGGGTACAGTATACATGGGCCTGTTACAGTCAGCGGGTACAGTATACATGTCCTGTTACATTCAGGGGGTACAGTATACATGGTCCTGTTACAGTCAGGGGGTACAGTATACATGGTCCTGTTACAGTCAGGGGTACAGTATACATGGTCCTGTTACAGTCAGGGGGTACAGTATACATGGGCCTGTTACAGTCAGCGGGTACAGTATACATGACCCCCACATACAGTATAGCCCCCTGGCCGTCCCCGCATAGTGTACAGTCTACACTGGGGGGGGGGGGGGGGGCGCGCCATTTGTCTTCTCTGCCTAGGGCACCAAAACTCCTTGTCCCGGGCCTGGTTCCCATCATGCCTGCACAGCCACATCTGGAAAGTGGACATGTTATACAACTTGCATATTTCCCATTGACATAAAAGTTACAAATAATGCTGTGCTAAGAAGTTAATTCTATAAGTGTTCAGACCGCAACCTGGCTTTGTGTCACGTGATACAGATGGGCTTTCGATGCATGTCTGTGGGGTCTGTCTAGGTCGCACACACAGAGTGGAGAGATGAACTCGCTCTGTTCTGTACAAATCATCGCCCAGCAGTGTCCTCCACAAAGGGAATCTTTCAGCTGTAATTCACCTTACAAACTGCTGACACTGTTAACGCCCTGTTCCATGGAACGATTATCGGCCGTATTTGGCCAATAATCGTCCTGTGCAATAGAAGGCAACAATCAGCCAACATCGTTCACGTTGGCTGATCGTTGCGTCATTTGTCTTTCAAACATGTTGAAAGACAAATGACTCATACAGCAAAGATCTGCTTCCATCGCTCCGTGGAATAGGGGCGGCGGCAGCAGACCGCACTGCCTGGATGATCTAGCGATCACCCGGGCAGCCCCACCCCCCCTCTCACTGGGCCCCCAGGAGCTCAGGGTCCTGCGCGGTAGCCCAGATTGTCCTCATTATAATCTGTCTATGCCCACTCCCCCCCATACACTGCTTCCGTGCCCCCTCAAACCATATACTGTCACATATAATGCTCCCTATATACTGGTCCCCAGAGAGAGAGAGATTTATCAAACATGGTGTAAAGTGAATCTGGCTCAGTTGCTCCTAGCAACCAATCAGATTCCACCTTTCATTTTCCAAAGAATCTGTAAGGAATTAAAGGTGGAATCTGATTGGTTGCTAGGGGCAACTGAGCCAGTTTCACTTTACACCATGTTTTATAATATTGTATATAAGGTAGATGTATATTTTATTAACAATAATACTTATTCCTATAGGGACAACATATTGTGCAGCATTCATGACTTTCTCTGCCTTCCTTACAGGAGTCTCCTGATCCTATATTCCTATCTACTCCCCCACCCCCCACCCCCCTCCCCACCCTCCCCACGAGGTAAAACTCTCCGGGGGGTTTCTTCGCCTTCCTCTGGAACTTTAGGTCCGGTGACTCTCAGATCAGGATAATATGTGCAGGTGGGAATGACTGCGGCGCGTTCTGTGGTCTCCACCAGACCTGACCTGAGAGTCACCGGATCTACTATTCATTATAGGGCCGGTAATATTTCATTACAATGCTGCATATTGCTTAACATTTTTTTTTTTAATTAAATTAAATAAAGAATTTGAATTCATTTTGGTGTTGTTTCATTTTGTCTCCAATTTTCAGCGATTGCTGCTCATAATAATAATAATAATAATAATATTAAGGAATACTTTTAAGGTTTTTACTTGAAAAAATCACACGTATATATTCATACTACTAGAAGAAAAAAAAAACTAATATGAGAAAACCATCAGACTTTACATAGGTGGCTCCGTGGTTCACAAGTTTTGTGGTTGGGACAGATGGTGGTGGGTATAAGCAGCAATTTCTAAGTGCTATTAAAATAGCTCAGGTGAGATGGTCGATCTCATGATAATCTACAAAAAAAATTAAATTACAATCAGAAAAATAAAAACAGTTTTAGCTTTGTAACTGGATTTACTGGGTCATGTGACAGCCTAGAGCTCTGGGTTATTCACCTGTGAACGCATAGTAACCATGCCGGGCGCTGGATACTGATGTTGCACCAGCTGGTGGGCTCTGGTGTTTTGGGTCGACTTGTCACAGTGGCCAGGAGTGGTAACACCCACCGCCAGACACACGGGCACCGGACCTTTGGTAGGACCAGTGTGAAGTGCAGGTGCAGCAGCAGAGATGACAGAGTCCCGACTTAACCAGATGCTAATTTTACACTCAGGGGGTACAGTATACATGGTCCTGTTACAGTCAGGGGGTACAGTATACATGGTCCTGTTACAGTCAGGGGTACAGTATACATGTCCTGTTACAGTCAGGGGTACAGTATACATGTCCTGTTACAGTCAGGGGGTACAGTATACATGGTCCTGTTACAGTCAGGGGTACAGTATACATGTCCTGTTACACTCAGGGGGTACAGTATACATGGTCCTATTACAGTCAGGGGGTACAGTATACATGGTCCTGTTACAGTCAGGGGGTATAGTATAGATGGTCCTGTTACAGTCAGCGGGTACAGTATACACGGTCCTGTTACAGTCAGGGGGTACAGTATACAAGGTCCTGTTACAGTCAGGGGGTACAGTATAGATGGTCCTGTTACAGTCAGCGGGTACAGTATACATGACCCCCACATACAGTATAGCCCCCTGGCTGTCCCCGCATAGTGTACAGTCTACACTGGGGGGGGGGGGGGGGCGCCATTTGTCTTCTCTGCCTGGGGCACCAAAACTCCTTGTCCTGGCCCTGGTTCCCACCATGCCTGCACAGCCACATCTGGAAAGTGGACATGTTATACAACTTGCATATTTCCCATTGACATAAAAGTTACAAATAACGTTGTGCTAAGAAGTTAATTCTATAAGTGTTCAGACCGCAAGCTGGCTTTGTGTCACGTGATATAGATGGGCTTTCGATGCATGTCTGTGGGGTCTGTCTAGGTCGCACACACAGAGTGGAGAGAGGAACTCGCTCTGTTCTGTACAAATCATCGCCCAGCAGTGTCCTCCACAAAGGGAATCTTTCAGCTGTAATTCACCTTACAATCAACTTCAGTGCAATGCAGAAAAATGTAAGGAATGCTCACATGTGCTAGTGCAAAAAATATACAACCCTTCTTAGACAGAGTTTGGTAAAGGAAGAAAGTTGTTTGTCAGGGTATTGTAGACCCTTGCCTAATTAGTACAGTACTCTGTTGGCATGTATGACGTATAACTTTAAGAACTCCTCATACTCACGTTTAGATAAATCTGACGGCCTTCTGCCTACACAGGCTCAGAGACTGCCCTGTGAGGTGGTATGAGTCCCAGGCCTCTGTCTCTGGGTGAAGCTAAATAGTGAAAGTTTTCGCAGTGTTGTCAGTAGAGAGTGGCTAACTTGCATCTGTGCTCTACTACAGATCAGGCCCTCTGCCTTTTCATTTCCCTGAAGTGAAGATCCTTAGCACAGGCAAGGGTGTTTCCTATTTCTCCGGTTACCCCACTACTAAGGTGTAGCAGCGCATAACTGCTGTGGTCTTTTTCTCTCAAACTGGAACTAGACTATTCTGCCTCTTCTCTGGTCTACAGCCAGACTACTACGAACGTATATAGGGCCGTGTAACAGGAAGCGTGTGTAAGAGAGAGTGAAAACAGGCTAACCTTCCTACAGGTACTGCAGCTGTACACAGGGGGAGTGAGACACCTAGTGGCTGTAGTAGAGCACAGCAAATAACTTCACTGGCTGTGGCACCTGAGTAAACTAGTTTTACCTGGGTGCATAAAGTAAAGATCATAAAAATGGCAAAAAAATAAAAAGGCAAATAAGCAACTGAGAAAGAACTGTGTGGTGTGTGACAGGCAGGCTTGTAAGGTAGCAGAGCCTCATCATGGTTAGAGACTCGGAGAAGCACTAAGTAATGCAGGAAGTATATGCAGCATATAATAGTGGAGGGAAAGAGATCCATGTGAGACGAGCCTGAGGGGCACAATAGTTATGGACGCTTCTTCTGCTTTGTTGTAAGTAGTCACGGTGTCTACTGTGAGTTACAGATATGGCCGGTGCCTCAAGGGTGTAAGAAAGGACAGCTGCACTGACGTCAGCAACATTATAGTCTGTTCCTTGTGGCTGAGAAGGCCTACAGCATGCTTCCTATCGTTGTTGTTGTGACAAATGGCAGTAAACACCAAGGTAAACTGCAACCTGTGTCTGTTCTCTGTCGAGGAACTTAATGGCTGCCTATTGGGCTAGAAGGGCATTGTGTCCTGCTTCCATCCTGCCCCTCCAGAAAGCAATCCTCAGCGATGCCTACATATTATATGTGTTCCTTCGTATACCTTGTTATTCCATTCCTGATAAAGAGACCCAATATCAATTCTGTTTTGTAGCAATCCATCTCAGGTCTCATCATAAACTGATGTATTTAACTCTGACCAGCAGGTGGAGCTATAATACTAAACAAGTAAATTACATTAAAGTACCATCAATTCTATCACCCCAGCACAACATGCAGACACAGGGAGGAGACCCCCATGGAAAAACATGGAGCAGACCCCCTTATGTATACATACCATAGATGGACAAAATGGGGTCTAAATAGTAAATTATTCGATAATGAGGGTTTATAATCATAGCAGATTGTCAGCATCTAGTCTGCCTATATATCAGCTATGTGCACTCTACCTCTTCATCTCGCTGCTTAACCCTTTGAGGACCAGG
Source organism: Dendropsophus ebraccatus (assembly GCF_027789765.1). Lineage (NCBI taxonomy): Eukaryota > Metazoa > Chordata > Amphibia > Anura > Hylidae > Dendropsophus > Dendropsophus ebraccatus. Next base: position 77,178,125 of record NC_091463.1, read on the forward strand.
CCCAAAATGACCCAGTAGACCGCGCAAATTTTGATCTTAGTTGTTTTTCCCTCCTCCCCCTCTAAGAGCTCTAGCACTTTCAGTTTTCTATCTACAGGCCATGTAAGTGCTTGTTTTTTACAGGAATAGTTGTACTTTGTAATGGCGTCTTTCATTTTACCATAACATGTATGACGGAATCCCAAATATATTATTTCTGAAGATATAAATTGGTGAAATCATAAAAAAGAATGCAATATGGTAACGTTTGCTCGGTCCTGTGTCTACGTAATGCACTATATGGTAAAAGCGACATGATACTATTATTCTATAGGTCAGTCCGAACACAACCATATGCAGGTTTACACAGATTCTCTAATGTTATATATTTTTTTTTAAATGAAATCCTTTTTTTGGGCAATTAATTATTAATAAAATGGGCCTGTTTTGACGCTTATAGCAGTTTTAGTTTTTCACATACGGGGCTGTATGTGGTGTCATTTTTTCCGCCATGATCTCTAGTTTTTATTAATACCATATTTGTGAAGATCGGACGTTTTGATCACTTTTTATTAATTTTTTTAATATATAATGTAACATTAAATCGGTAATCTGCACACTTTTTTCCCTCTTTTCGTGTACGCCGTTCACCATTCGCAATGACGCTTGTTGTATTTTAATAGATTGGACAATTACGCACGCTACGGTATATTATATGTTTATTTGTTTATTTATTTTTATATGTTTTTTTATATAATGGGATAGGGGGTGATTTCAACTTTTATTGGGGGAGGGGCTTTGGGGTAGTGTATTAGTGTTTTTAACTTTTTTTTTTTCACATTTGAAGTCCCTTTGGGTACTTTGATTTTTTTTCCCTTTGGGTACTTTGATTTTTACACTGATCATTGATAGCATTGATCAGTGTTATCGGCGATCTGCTCATTGAGCCTGCCTGTGCAGGCTCAGAGCAGCAGATCGCCAATCGGACCACCCGGAGGCAGGTGAGAGACCTCCGGCGGTCCATTTTAACGATCGGATCCCCGCAGTCACACTGCAGGGGTCCCGATCAGTAAGTGACAGGGGGCTCCCCTTGTCACTTACACTTAAACGCCGTGGTCGGCGGCGTTTAAGGAGTTAATGACACGTGGCAGCGCGATCGCTGCAGTGTGTCATGAACAGTGAGGTGTCAGCTGCTGATTGCAGCCGCCGCCCCCACCTGCTATGAAGCGCGCTCCGCTCCGGAGGGCCGGTAATCTTCATTACGTCACTTGCATTCCAACGGTGGAACGCGCCGGCCCTGCTGCAGCAGACAAGAGGATTAGGTAAAGTATAAGATACAGACTGCAAAAGCAGTCTGTATCTTCATAAATAGACTGCCTTTGCAGTCTGTATCTTATACTTTACCTAATCCTTTTGTCCGCTGCAGCAAGGCCGGGCGCCGCCATCTTGAATACGTCACTTGCGTTCCGCTGCTGGAACGCAAGTAATGTAATCAAGATGGCTGCACCAGACTTGCTGCACCAAACAAGATGCAAAACAAGAGTCCGTGGAGTCTCAGTTGCGAGTCTCAAAACATGGGATAGCCAGATATCTCTAGCCTGTTGCCATGATGGGGGGAGCACCACACCACCCTGATAAATAGCCCCTTAAGTCCCACTCGGTTGCGAGTATTGGAACACAAACAGGGAAATACCAGGGTGGCCCCTTTTTGTCAATGTCTAACTCAAGGTGCGAGTATTGCGATCATGACAAGGGCTTGCCAAGGCAGGCTTCCATCCACAGACAGCCGTTTCGTGGTATTTGCCCCTCATCAGTGTGGAGTAGGATTCTGGCTAGTTGGGGCAATGACAAGTCAACCAACAAAACACAGTAATCACTGAACTCAAGGAGAACAGTGAAAAAAACTCCAATGAAGTACTCAATCAAGAGTCTCCACTGATGCCCCCAAAAATTTAAATATGCAAAACAAGAGTCCGTGGAGTCTTGGTCACGTCTCAAAACTCGGGATAGCCAGATATCTCTCGCCTGTTGCCAACGGGGTGCCTCCATGATACACCAAACAAGAGGATTAGGTAAAGTATAAGATACAGACTGCAAAGGCAGTCTATTTATGAAGATACAGACTGCATCCCCTGACGAACAGACCCCAGGACAGATCTTGGATTAAAAGCAGCTATCTCTGACATGTCGCTATGACGTGTGAGAAGTTTGTTTAAATGATAGGTACCCTTTAAGGACCTCTTACAGATAATTATTAGCATCGAGCGTTATTAGAAACGATCCTGCGGCCGATAATTGGCCAGTGTAAAAGTGACACAGATCAGCTGGGGAAAATACCCGATCCTCAGCTGATCGGGTCTTTAGAGTAGGCTTATATTTGCAGGCCACACATTGTCCTGTGTAAACGGGTTTGTGCGGCCAGCAATGATAAAGGAGAACCAAGATCACAGATATATATATATATAAGTATGTATATATATATATATATACATATATATATAATATATACGTATATATATAAGATGTAAGTATACACCGCTGCTAGTGATCTTTAAAGGGGTTATCCAGTCTCCAGATTGGGTGGGGTTTTGAAACTCAGTTCCATTAAAGTAAATGAAGCTTAATTGCAAACCACACCTGACCTGGAGACAACAATAGGGGGAAAAGTGGCCATGTTTTTGTAGGGCTGGATATCCCCTTCAAACGGACAGAAAAGACACATACATATCTGTGCTATCAGTTTCCCGGGCTGCACAAACAGTACAAACGATTGTGCAGCCTGGGCCCCTCAATCCGTCGTGCTGTGTTCGGATCTTGCTGGTGGGCACTCGTTTGTACCCCCCATGGCCAATAAATCACTATGTGTAAAAGGACCTTTAGAGAAAACTATTTTCAAATATTCTTTTAAGTAGGGATGGTCCGAACCTGCCGAGGTTTGCGTCCGTATGAACCCGAACGCTCGGCAGCAGATTTCCGCTGTCTGCCTGCTCCGTGGAGCGGGCGGATACAGCGGAAGGAACGCCTGGAAAACTACAACTCCATGGAGCGGGAATCATTACCAAGGGTTCGGGTTCGTACGAACCCGAACCGAACTCGGTTCGGACCATCCCTACTTTTAAGGAATACTGCGTAAATATAAGGGGGTCATCCTTCCAGGACCCTTAACTATTAGAGTAGGTTCACACTACGGAATCCACATGGATAATTTCCGGCGGATTCCGTGCCTCGTACCTGTTTATGGCGGTGCGCATATCCGCCAACTCCATAGACACTATTCTATGGCTGGGCGGATTCCGCATTCTGCCATAAGAAGTGACATGTCAATTCTTTCAGCAGAATTTGCCCGCCCATAGAATTGAGTCTATGGAACAGGAGGAGATGCGCACCGCTGTGAGCAGGTACAAGCAACGGAATCCGACGAAACTTATCCGCACGGATTCCGTGGTCTGAACCCACCCTAAAGCAGAATACAGGGTGAATACAGTGTTTTTGTTTTTTTCTGCAGGGGTACTGTAGAGGTATTGAACACTCTTTCTCAGGCTGCACCTAAGGCCAGAGTTAAAGGAGTTATCCACTTTCTTCCAGACACAATCGGAATCTGCCTGAACGCAGAATGAAGCCTATGGGACGGCCAGGACTGTGCACAGAATCTGCTGGAGGTTATCCGTGCGGATTCTGTAGTGTGAATGTGCCCTTATTCCGGTTTCCAAGTCAAGCACTCAGAGCAGGAACGGCTTGCTTAACCAATCACTGGCTAGGTTGGGACATCTCTGCAGCCAGTGACCAGCTGGATGGGCAGGTCTTGTTCTCAGCACTTTCCTGAGAAGCATGAAGAAGACAGGAGATCATGGCAGTGTACTCCTCTGTGTTTATTTAACCCCTTCAGGACCGGACTATTTTTTTTTTATTTTGCTCTTTTGTTTTTTTCCTCCTCGTGTTTAAAACGCCATAGCGCTTACATTTTTTCACCTACAGACCCACATGAGCCATTATTTTTTGCACCACTAATTGTACTTTGCAATGGCAGGCTTAATTTTTGCATAAAGTACACTGCAAGTTGTTACGATTACAATGATATGTAACATGTATAACTTTTATTTTATTAAATGCCTTTTAAAAAATTAAAACGCTTTTTCAAAGAATTAATGTTCCTTTAAAATGTTCGCTCTATTCCCATACTTAAAGCGCTTTTATCCTTTGGTCTATGGGGCTGTGTGAGGTGTCATTTTTTTGCGCCATGATGTGTTCTTTCTATTGGTACCTTGATTGTGCACATGCGACTTTTTGATCGCTTTTTATTACAATTTTTCTGGATTTGATGCGACCAAAAATGCCCAATTTTGCGCTTTGGAATTATTTTGCGCTTACGCCATTTATCGTGCGAGATCAGGAATGTGATAATTTAATAGTTCAGGGGATTACACGCGCGACGATACCAAATAGGTTTGTTTATTTATTTAATTATTTTTATTCATAAAATGGGGAAAGGGGGGTGATTCTTACTTTTATTAGGGGAGGGAATTATTTATTAATAAAAGAACATTTATTTACTTTTTTACACTAATTTATACTAGAAGCCCCCCTGGGGTTAGGGTTATACCCCCTGGGGGATTTCTAGTATGCCTGCTCTGATCTCTCATAGAGATCTATGCAGTATAGTTATACTGCATAGATCCATGAGATAGGCACTCTTGCTTTCGGCTGCTGCAGCCGAAAACAATAGAATGCCGAGCCCGGATCAGTGCCATTACGGCGCAGACCCCGGCTGGGACCAGATGCGGGGATCGCTCCTTCACGATCACGTCACGGGGAGGGCAATCCCCCCCACTAAACACCAGGGAAGTGTTTAAGGAGCATTTTAAATGCAGCTGTCAGCTTTGACAGCTGCATTTAAAAGGCTAATTAGCGGGCACGGCAATCGGACCATGCCCGCTAATAGCCGCGGTCCCAGGCTGTATATAGCACCCGGGATAGCGTCAGTTCAGAGCGTGGTCGCCGTGCGGCCCCCCTCTGGACTCCCCCACCCGCATGAGGACGTACAGTTACGCCCTCATGGGAGAAGGGGTTAGCCAGTATTAGGGGGGAAAAAAAACAAACAAAAAAAAAACTGATTTCTTTTAGTAACAGCGCCACTCTCCTCCTCAGTTTGTGTGTGGCATTGCAGCTCAGTTCCACTGACATGAATGGAGCCAAGTTGTAATACCACACCCAACCTGAAGACAGATGTGGCACCTAATCCTGGAGAACTCCTTTGAATGCTTATGTAGGTGCTGATCACATCTGTTTTTTTCAGTAGCTGGAAACAGTGTTTTGTAAAAGGCGCACATACGGATTATTGATATTAATCAATGTCGTCAGAGCTGGGGTCGGGCCTGGTCCTCTTCCTCTTCGGTGTTTTCCACTAAAGTGAATGGGAGAGGAAAAAGCTGCTTGTGCACTTGCACACCAGCAGCCTTTTCATTGGCTGGAGTGCGTCACATGGCTTCCGTTTTTTTTTTTTAAGGTATCACCGGAGTTCTTTAACAGCCATTTTACATGTCGTCTCAGTATTAAATCCCTTTAAATGGGACTAACAGTAAACCTAGGTGTGGCCAATGTAAGATACGTCACTGGAGGTGATCCGACAACAGGTACGTGATTCATACATGTGACATGCACGTTATATTTCAGGCCCACGCAATGTCATGAGGTAATTTTTATTGCAACTGGTAAAATATAAATCTGTTCCATTCTTTTATAGAAACATCTTATCTCCGCCTCAGTCTGTCCCGGGCAGACATGAAAAAAAAGGTTGTTGTTTTTTTTTTAAAAAAAAAAAAAGGAAAAAAACGTGAACTTTCCGAACATTAACCCTTTAATTGACAGAGCTCGTAGCAGCAGGAAGCAGGGGGGTGAGGATCTGGCAGCAGTTTTTAGGAGTCACAGCAATACATGTGAATCAGCACATAACACGTTTACTTTGCCTTCATATTATCCTATGGAGAACACTATCTAAAGCCCTTTGATCTCTCCCTGTGCCTTATCAGCATTTTCTATACTGTTTTGTTTGTCCCTTGTTAGCCCTTATTACCGTATCTGTTATATATCTACACCTTGCCCTCAGGGTAGCCTATATCTTTATCACTAGATGGCTCTGACATCTATAGTTTTACCATCCCCTTCCTGAGCTTATCCCATCTCAGCATCTTGTCCGCCTCCCCTCCTTCCCCGTCATTGTGACGTCATAACAAGCCAGGACAAGTGTGCAGAAGCCCCAGGCGGACCCCGCCGCTTCATCTCCGGCCCTCAGCTCTGTGCATGTGCAAGGTTTTCAGCGAACATTCAACAATTCCTAACAAACATCTGACCAGGTGAGATGGCCTGCAGATGCCAGGTGCCACCGGTTAATGCTCCGCATGTTATATATTCATTCACATTTCAGGAAAGAGGTTGATCAAGTGTCCCCCAATGCAGGACACGAGAAGGTGAAGTCACCAAGACATCAAGCCAGGGGTAGGAAAGAATTCCCGTTCTGCCTGGCAACTGGAGTCCCAACTTTTGCCAGGATGATAGCAGCTTAGTGGCTCCTACAGAACGACCACTAGGAGGCGTCTGACCCCCATCACACAGCTCCAGGGTGGGATACCGGAACATGGATTCCCTTCTGTCCACTGGCTGGAGAACAAGAAAAAGAAAGTTTTTTTTTAATTAAACAAACTTATTGGTAGGCTGAACCATTAATTATTCATGGAAGTGATGTCTCTAGTGAGATTACCTTAGATCTCAGCTCTGATATTAGGAACCATACCTCAGTATATAAGGGGAGTGGCGGGGACAAGGGGGGGGGGGGTGACAGATTTGCTTTAAATAGATATGTGAAAGTATTTTACACGGCAACTAACATTCCAATCCGAGTCCGTGTCGCTCACCACCCTTACTCCCATCTGTACATTCACACCGGCTCTGGCCAGGGTTTGTCCTATGCAGCTGTCAATTTCCATGTGCTCAATTTTGCCGTTGTGTGCCAAGAGACCAATTGCAGGGATAAGCTGCCGGTCGGTGACAACCCAAAGGCACGCATATGAGAAGCCTTGCTACAATAGTAGCCAATCAGCATTCACCTACTATCTAAACTGCAATGAATGAAATGTAAATTCCCCCCCTCTCCTACTGTCTATAGGTTAGCAAGAAGAGATCAATGACACAGAGTGTCACACTGACACACAGGGTAAGACACCGGCCATGTCAAAGAATGGCCGGTGTCAGAAAAGATCTTCATTCCTGATGTATTGGGATACGGGTGCATCAGTGTACGCCCACATCCCAATTCGCCGCTGCACACAATGGAGCATGCAGCCAGAGCCGCACGCTCCGTTGTGTGACCTGACATATTTTCTGCGGCTGCAGAAAACGGAAGTGTCAGTTTTTTTACGCCGCCACCAGTGATCCCGGCCAAAGTGTATACACTCCGACCGGGATTCCCTCAGCCTGCAGCACAGTAAGTTCTGTATGAGTCACAGCCGTTGTACAACAACAACCGTGATTAATACAGAACTTACGCTGTGTGAACATTGTAGGGTCAGGGTGTCCAAACCTGGGAGTCTGTCTCCTGCAGTGATACAGAGATGAGAGTCATCGGGGAAGTTCCATCTAATGATCATTACATTAGTTTAGATCTGATCACACATATAAACTTTTGACATGTCAGTAGAGGTTTCCTATGGGGATTTGCTAGTGCTGTGGACAGTTACTGTCCCAAACAGAGGTGGCAGCAGAGAGCACTGTGTCAGACTGGACAGAATACACCACTCCCTTCTATGACCATCTACTAATCCAGCACCTACTACATAAGGTACAGATATATTCTTCCGTCCCACTCACCTAGTCTGTATTTGTCTTTGGCCTCTGATCGTTCCTTTGCATCAAAATACCAGACAGTGATGGCATATCTATGGATGAAGAGAACACCGGTACAATGTTAGACCTTGAACATGGACGCTCATGCTAAACTGGTCTCCAACACTGTATGACACTTACCGCATGGCGTAGGCTGGCTTCACTTCATGAGGATTGCGGCGATCAGACCAGAAAATCAATAACCGGTCAAATAATGGCTCAATATTGGCTACAACAGAACGGCCTTCTGGGAAGATCTGTAGAAGTCCCCCATGGACCTAAGGCATAAGAAGGTGAAATGTCAGATCCAATAGGCCTGTGCTGAGGATATTATACAGTTGGTATCTGTATATGCCACCTGTGGCATATACACCATAAATATACACCACCTGTGGCCTTGTGCTTTATTATAGGCATTCCCTGATGACACAACATTCTTATAAGTTACAGTACATGGCATTATCCTATCTACATTACATTGGGTTATGACAGTTACAGTATATACCAGACAAATACTGTATACAAGAGTTTCAGAAATTTGCAAACCATTATGTTCCCCTTCTGTCTAATATGCGCCAAGGCCTTGCACAATGAAATGACTGATAGACGGGCTGGGGTTGCAGCAGGTTACACCTTTGGTATTTTGTAAGTCATTGAAGGTTTGCCAGTCTGTGCCCGCAGCGTCATAAATAAACTAGGGGTCATTAAATGCAGGAAACGGCCGAGCAGACCACATGACTGACTGTCGTACAGAACAAGAACATGAAGGCACATTAAGAATCGACGGCCTGTCAAGCCGGATTTAAAGGGCTAAGTCAGTGAAAAATGACCCATCTACTACTACTGTATTCTTGTCCATAGGGAGCAAGATTCTTCTAAATAAAGGTGATGAAGCTATTGTACATTGGTTAGCTATATTGAGTGTAGTGACTTCCGATCAGATATTCCTCCCCTACTCCTATGCCAAGTAACAGTCTCCTGAGCCACCACATGAATGGGGGATCATGGATGCCATCAGTCTCTATTGGGGTTGTGCAGAATAGCCAAATACTCAATTTGGCTGTATCTATGGCTCCCATGGTGAATAAATAGAGTTAACATGTTCATTCTAATGGGAGAATTGAGTCCCAGCAGCCAGACACCCCAAGATAGATATCCCCGTGAATACCCCTTTAAAGGGGTACTCCGAAAATATATCATTTTCAAGACAATTGGCTTCAGAATGTTATGCAGATTTGTAAATTACTTTCTGACATGGACAGAGGTGGCAGCAGAGAGCACAGTGTCAAACTGGAAAGAATACATCACTTCCTGCAGGGCATACAGTAGCTGATAAGTACTGGAAGACTTAAGATTTTTAAAGAAAAGTTATTAACAAATCTGTACAAATTTCTGATAACAGTTGATTTGACATGTATTTCCTTTTCTCTGGGCATTTCAAGCTGCTTTACTCACAGGGGTGTGGGGTATCCCACCACAGATGTCTCTACTTTGAACACCCCTCGCAAAAGCCTGGTACTTCAAAAGCACAGTGGTGATGAGTGGGCATGTATAGGTTTTGCCACTAGATATCAGCCTTATGTATATTTATGTATGTATGTTGCACAGCTGTAGTCATGTAAGAGTTATTGTGTTGTATCTTGTGGTTCTGTACACCAATGAGAGAGAGACTCTTTCCTTCTACCCATCTATATTCTCCTTTCTTCTTGCACTCTCTTCTCCACCACTCACAGGAGATGTTACATACACCCTGTAGGAAGTAGTCACATGGGGAGAGGACGTGTAGAAAGGCACACAGATCAGGCATCCCTGCTGAGTTAGCCAGGATTTGGCTCTGCTAGGTTCCCTGTCCAGGACAAAACAGCTGTAGTGTACACTTATGAAGAACACAGAGACTTTCTTTCTTAAAGCAACACTTCTACCAACAATGCAGTGCTAAACACCTACAGAGAGGACAAGTCAGGGATCACCCCAACACACGCCGTGAACATCTCAACACAGTGCAGGACAGTATCCTAAAGCAGAGGAACTGATCCGATAAGAGTACGTAGGCTCTTGGCTGCTTTGCTCTATTTCACAGCGCAGATGACACCAGATAACTTCGGACACCTTGCTCAAGGTAACTAGGACTGGGGCTTGTGTCACCCTGATAGGATGGGTAACTCGACACTGCAGTGCAAAAGGTGGTATAGCGACAAAGGTCGAAGCACAGGCACAAGTATTCTTCTTCTTCTACAGTTCCGTCAAAGCACAGTACTACATTGGGTTGGGGCTCTCAAGACAAACTCCTCTCTACTACTCTGAACTCTACTCTTCTCAGCACGCAACACTGCTACCTTACTCTCCACCTCAGTATCTCTCAGTACAGATCTGGCGAACGCAAGTCTGTATCTCAACAGTCACTATTTATCTTGTATCACAGAAGACTTGCTAGTAAAGAAAGCATTACCTATTCTACTGGGACTCAGTGATCATTGCATCAGCACCTACACACCAGCTACACCGTCCTTGGGTCATTTCCCCTTTCTGTGGGTGGTGGTACAGACAGTCCATGTGGGTCACATCTCCACTCCGGACCACCGTGATAAGCGCCTAAAGGACCCATCACAACCCGGCAGGTCACAGACCATTGGGGAGGAATATAGCCAGCCACAAAAAACTAAAAGCAGGTATACCATTACACCTGTGTGCCAAGTTAGCACTGGCATCACGACAACCTCCTAACCGGCTGAGCTATATTCCATCGACCAACCACCACAGTAGTGGAGTCACACAGTACCATCTAGCAAGTGACCGGTCGCAGCTGCAACAGAACAGTCACCACAGGTGTTCATAGACAATGAAGATTCACCGCAAAAAGCCGAACCTCACATCTGGCGAATGTGGAATAAAAAGAATTCTTCCTTTATTATGAATTAGACATTAAAACAAATTGCATATTTGCACTTGTCACCAGTGGAAAGCTAGTCCAATGCATTTCAACTGCATCTAAGTGATGAAAACACGTTGGATAAGTTTCCCACTGGTGACAGTGCCATTATGGAGTATTCCCACTGCATAGATCTGAAGTTAATTTCCACTGTGCATTACTATAGCCATGCCAGGGGTCAGATCCGTGCTGGGATCAAGGTGCAAATAAGCACGTGGGAGGAGGATGAGCTGGATACACTGTGTAATAATGTGTAATCATGGAGGGGGGGTGCAGATACAACTGAATGTGCCGATTGTTGGGGCACAAGCCGATTCTGCTGGTTGTTGGTAACACCACTACTCTTTTACATCTAAAGTCCTCTCCTCCTAATATTTGTAAATTGGGGGGGGAGAGGCAGCCATGTTTATAAATCCAGGATAGAATGTAATAATGTAAATGCAGACCGATTTCCTGAGATGCTGCAAACCAGACATTGCAATTATTTTGCATTGGGGAATCGGACTCCCTAATGAATAACCTGCTGCACCCAAAAGAGGATGGGAGGTTTCCTAGCAACATGCTATTTGGGAGCGAGGGAGGGGAACGAGCCGATGAAACAAGGTCACCCTGTAGAGTTGTGCTCCCCGGCCTGTGGCTCTTCAGCTGTTGCAAAACCCCAACCCCCATCACGTCCGGACAGACAGTCTCCCTGTGCATGATCGGGGTTGTGGTTGTGCAACAGCTGGAGAGTCACAGACCAGGGGACACCACGGTAGAACATTAAAGAAGCATTTCATAAAAAAATATTATTGGCCCCCCCGGTAGGCGCTGGAGTGTATACTCACCACAGCAGATCGGTGTCCCGCGGCGCGGCTTCATATTGTTCAAATCCGGCGCGTGCTTACATCCGCCTCCGCTGTGACTCCTCTTCTCTGCCTTGTAATTGAACGCCGGAAGAGAATGCATAGAGGTGTGTGACTTCTGGCGTATAATCACAGGACAGAGAAGAGGAGTGACAGCAGAAGCGGATGTGAGCCCGCACCGGATTTGAACGGCTACGCGGGACCAGAACGATCGCGGGACCGGATCAGCTGTGGTGAGTATACGTGCCAGCACCTACCGGGGGGGGGGGGGGGGGGGGGGGCAATAATTTTTTTTTTTAACTGCTTCTTCAAATCAGAGGGGCTGCCAAACTTAACAACATTAGGCCACAACAGGGGCCAGTTCACACGGAGTAAAACTGGCGGAATTCCAAGCCCAAGCATACAAGCCCTCCCATAGACTGCCTTATAACGCGGCGGTTGGCGGCATTCCGTGGTGGAGTTCCGATGTGTAATTCCACCAGTTTTACTCTATGTGAACTGGCCCTAACACTGCACTGCTGCTCTCCCAACAAATCTGTATTATTAGTTATTAGTATTGCCCATAGAACATGCATCTATTCTTAAAACTCTGCAATGTGTTGTTCTTTTATGCCTCATCGAAATAAATGACAACTGGGCGTTACCATACGCTTGTCAATAGGGCGTGTCCCTATACACTCTGGCAGTGTCCAATCAGTGCTGCCACTATCACACACACCCTATTGACAAGGAGTGTGTCATTTTATTCTTAAAGCGTCCCTGTCATATGAAAAAAAAATTAAATTATTAAAAGTTTTGATCAGTCAGGAGAAGTATGCAGTCTAGCTGCCAAAGACATTATCTATAGACTTAAAATGGAGCATGGCTCCTGCTTCTTCCAGCTCTAATGATTAGTGTGTGTATGTGTGTGTGTGTGGGGGGGGGGGAGTAGATTTTTTAAACTGACACTTTAAATATCCAGAAGGAACAACAGAGGGAAAACATAATTCCAAAAAGGTATGTGTGTGTGTAATATATAATATATATATATATATATATATACACACATATATATATAATTCCAAAATATCAAGCCATCTTATATGTTGAGTGTAAACGGTATCAATGCGGGCAAACACAGGGTGATATCCACCTATATGCCTATATGATAGTCACAAGTGACAGTCATGAGACCATCCACAACCTCCCTACATCACTATCAGCAACCTCAGCACATGCATGGACAGTCATGGACAATGTGATCACAGGACTGTATCCCGTGTGGAACAGCTTCAGCCTGCGTTTGCCTCTTTATACCTTTATGCCAAGCTGTTGTACATGGAGTACTGTGTGCTTTGCTGACAGATCTTACCTTTGTGTCCCAGTTTTGATTTAGGTAGTAAATGCATGTTAAGCAGCGTCCATCCCTGTTTGGATTATCTACATGTCGTACATAGCCCATACCATTGCCGGGATAACAAGCGACCATTGCCTGGAAGAAATAAAGATAATTTATTAACATAATGCTTACATGGTGTTATATAATACACATCATAAACCAATACAAGACAGAAACTGACTGCTAGTTCTGTCTCCTAGTCCATCCCCAAAATGTCTCCTCAAAAGGCTAGATCCATTGTAGAGGAGTTTTTGATACGTATATATAATTATGAGAAGACTTATGTACCTATGGACAGCAGTGTTAAGGACAGGACTACTCTAACCAATGGTAGTATGCTTAAAGGGGTACTCCAGCAAAAAAGCTTTTTCCAGTAATTGAAACACATTACAAAGTTATATAACTCTGTAATATGCTTCAATCACCTATCTGCCCCCCCTTCCCGATCTTTTCCCCCCTCAACCTCCCACCAGGAAGTGAAGTAAACTCATTCTTACCTAATGACTGTTGACCCCAGGCTGCTCTGTGGCAGCGATTTTGTGACAATGACATCATCAAGAGGGAAACTGGTCTAGTCTAAGCCCTGTTAGGCCAGCCTCCCTTTGTCAGATGACTCAGGTTGCTCAGCTCTGATTGGCTGAGCAAGCTGTAAGTCATTTAACAGATTTACAGAGTCAGTTAGACATCACAGGAGACAAAGTGCATCATGGGAAAGCCCAAACCAGGAAGTAGAGAAAAAATTAAGACACAAACTGGAGGTTCAGGAACCTGTAAACAGCAGGAAATTCAAACAGAGACAGGAGTAATGGTAAGTGTAAAAACTATGCTTATGATTGATTGCTTTTTTTTTTTTTATCAGCACCGGAGTACCCCTTTAATATGCAGCAGATAAAAATCTCTAAGTGGTGCTCAAGGGATTTGACGACTCTGTAGAGCCTTTTCTTCATCAATCTGCCGTAACTTCACACACAGCAATATCCAATATCCACGTCGTGCACAGGGATCAAGGGTAAAAAGGAAAAAAAAAAAGGAATTGTGCCATAACGCGGTATGAGAAGTTTCTAACACTCATGTAAATAAGAGAAAGAATAAATTATGAAGATATATTTCTGTAGATGTCAAATATGGCTTCCCCAGAACTAGATCATCTATAAAGAGAGCGATTCCATTTGCAGACCTATCAGAGTCGCCTATATAAAATCACAGGTTCTCCAAATGGGACCCTAGAACCTGGATCTTTCTCCCTATAAGATATTCAGCCTTTCATATCAAGTTCGGCCATTTAATTTATTTATTTTAAATAGATCCATTTACCCCATTGCTTTTCAATGGGGCATCCGTTCGTTGTGTCAACACTAATTTTGTGTAGATTTAAAAAAAAGAATTTTTTTTATTAATAATTATATATATATATATATATATATATATATATATATATCTCAGTACATTATTTGTAATGTTGGCTAATAATGTGAAACAATGTTGCTGTATACTGTAAGGGTGAGTGCACACTACGGAATCCGCGCGTATGACCCGCAGTGAATTCCGTCGCTTGTACCCCCACGCGGCGGCGTGCATCTCCGCCTGTGCATTGAATAGTGTCTATGGTACGGGCGGAGATGCGTGGGGGTACAAGCGAAAGAATCTGCTGCGGGTCATATGCGCGGATTCCGTAGTGTGCACGCGCCCTCAAGTAGAATCTTACAACCATTAATATATATTCTCTTTCTAACATATAAGCATATAAAGTGTGAGCCCAGCTAAAAAGGAAATAAATAGTTTCATTTTTGTCCTGTAAAAAAAAAAAAAAAAAACACACAGGATCCTAACAGGTCTATTATTTTTAGAAGGTAAGTCTATGGCAACAGGATGCTACAGTACAGGTGCCATATTGGACCATCCTAATAATATAAATTTGCAATTGAATCATAAAAGAAAATAAAGATAAGTTTGGATTTAAAAAAAACTATATAAAAAAAAACAGTTGATCTTAAACTCTGCACAACTTCCTGTAAAAAACAGACATTTTCCTTAAAAAAAAAAAAAAAAAAAAAAAAAAGTGAATGGATGGACGTGTTTCCTTTAAAAGGTCCTATAACATAGTAATATTCAATGATATCTGTATTCTGGAAACATCTCATGACTGTGGGTGAGCGCCCGCTCAGTGGAGGACCCATGTTTTCAGCTATTCTAGGACATTTGGGAGATAAGAAGATCCTCCGCTCATTCCTGTGTATGAGAATCTACAGGCTCAGTGTTACTATACAATAACGTGCCCCAAACCTCCCCAACTCCGGGCCCCACCTGCGTCACCACTGTAGGAGCCCTCACAATATCCTGAAGATAAATCGCCCCGTGTCAGGGGCCACCACATTCCTCAAGGCTACTCTTAAAGGAGCAACACCGCTGTGTAGAGGAAGCTAATGTGCTCATTCAAGAACAGAGGGCTACTCCTTTTAATATCATACATAGAAGGATACCTATGTTAGATACAGAAGTAGCAGGTGCACCCGAACCCTAATACCTGAGGTGGCCCAAAGGACTGTCTGCTAGATAAGGAGGCGCCAGTATAATATGGCAGGTGGAGGCCTTTTATAGATTTTGCAGTGACTTCAAGTTACATCTCATGTACTGACGTACTGACTAAAGATTATCGAACCTGCCAAAAGTTCGGGTCCGCACGGACCCAAACAATCGGCACGTGAATCCTGCTGCCTAGATAAGGTGGATGCAGAAATAGGCTGTATCCATGTTTTCCAGAGAGTCCTCGGGCTGCATCCACTTTCTCCAGATGGAGGGATTCAAATCCCGATCACTTAGTTCTGTGTGAACCAGAACGTTCGGCAGGTTTGCTTCCCCAAACAGATCCATCATAGAAGAATGTTCAAGTTGCTTTCCATTGAGATCCAGTGTAAAATCTTGTTCCTCACTGAGCTGCACTATAGAACATTGAAGACTTAGGGTACTATTACACAGGCCGATAGCGGCCCAGTAAATACTGTAAATGAGCACTGATCTTCTAGATTAGCGCCCGTTTACTGGGCCTATTACACTGCCGATAATTGTTAAACAAGGGCTGCACAAACATTGTTAGCGATGTCCATGCAGCCCTTTCCTTTAGTGTAAAATAATAAAATTTTAACTCACCTTACTACGTTCCCCGGTGTCCTCGGAGGCCTTCCCCGCTGTCTGCAGCTCTGCTTTCTCTTCCAGCCTTTGCACTGACAGGCTGCGGCAGCTCAACAAATCACTGGCCAAGACAGGCCGAGGCCACTGATTGGCTAAAGCAGGCGGCGGCCTGTCAGTGCAAAGGCGGGGACAGAAGGCAGAGCTGCAGACAGCGGGGAAGGCTTCCAAGGACAACCTGTAATGTAGTAAGGCAAGTTTATATTTTATACTACAATCATCAGCCATTGGCCGCGCATCGATGATATTAGGTCGGAGCCTAAAGAAACAATCAGCCAACACGGAGCGATAATCATGATTTGACAGATTATCGCTCTGTGTAATAGGGCCCTTGCATTGCCCACCTAGGTGGGGCATTACATGGCTTAAACAGTGATTACATTTCCAGTTTAGAAGCCGGATCACTCTTCGCCCCTTTAACATATAGAGGGGACACATCAGACCTTTAAGCAACTTATTCAGTAGTTTGTAGAGACGATTTCTTAAGAAATATATAATTTCAACACTTTCACCATAGTTGGTGTATACACATCAATGTGTCATTTCTGGACAACCCCTTTAAGACAGCGATTGTGAATTAGGAGAGCCGCCGCCTATGTAACGTGAGCTGCCGCCAGATCAAGGTCGCTAAATATATATATATATATATATATATATAGCTAATGGTAACGTAGCCTTAAGCATGCTAAGGGTTAATCGGAATGGTACAGCCCACACCTTATGTACCGCCTGTATATAAGGTTTCCTGTAACCCACGCAGCTAAAGATAACGCCAACGTCAGAGCCCAGGATTTGAACCTGTGACCCAGTGACTCATAAGGATCTGCCGTTGAGACGTTAATCTAATCACAGAACATATATACAGTTTCTATACGTCACGCCCCTAGCATTACATCGTCCTATACATTCTAATATCACGGTCTGTGTTCTATCACACTGTACGGCAGATGTCTGCTCTCAACTCCCAATAGGCTCAGCTCACACAGTGCTTAGTCTGGACTGGATGTGCACACCTAATGCATTCTGGGGAAAAAAACTACCAATGTTTATGTCAAATCTATGCAACAGCACTGCATGTATCTGCCATTGTAAAAAAAAAAAAAAAAAAAAAATGTTAAAAAGACAAATATGTAAATAATTATTCTTAAGGTGAATATATACATTTTATAAAATACATGCCGCACTTGTGCCATGAAGCATTGTTTTCATGCTTGAATCTATGTCTAAAGACCAAGGATAGGGAACCTTGGATCTCCAGCTGTTGCAAAACTACAACTCCCATCATGCCTGGACAGCCAAAGCTTTAGCTTTGGCTTTCCAGGCATGATGGGAGTTGTAGTTTTGCAACAGCTGAAGAGCCAAGGTTCCCTACCAGTGCTATAGACACATTCAGCAGCACCTATTACTTACATCCAGGCATGATTATTTAACGTGTCACTGTTGTGTTTTGTTTTTTTTGCAGAAATCAATAGTACAGATGATTTTAAGAAACTTTGTAATTGGGTTTATTAGGCAAATCAGTATAATGGGATCAGGCCAACGTATGGTGCATGCAAAGCACTTCACACAATTCGGCAATTAACTAATTGTAGTGCTCTTCTGCAGACAAAGGAAGTGAGCAATCAGGTGGATATCTACTTGACCCAGAGTGGTAACAAGCTGGCCATAAACTTCAATAGCTGTTGTGCAAACAAACACTCACTCAGCCCACAGCTATCTCCCCCAATCCCCCCACGCAAGTGAATTTTGGCTTAAGTCCCTTAAGCAAGACTAGAAACGCTTCTTTAGCTAATAATCGACCTTTGTAAAAGTGTTAGCGATTGGCCAAGCAGCAGAGAAACACCTGCTCATCGGCTGATCACATCTTTTGTGTGGCTTCAAAATTTATCACTATTGGCAGCACAATGTATACTGTTATACTCAAATGGCCGCAGGAACAATACAGTGATCATTCGTGTGGCCCGGCCGTGCAATTTAATCATGCCTTCTGAAGGCACTGCAGATGGGAAATAAGCAGTTCATCTGACTGAGAACAACAGGATCAGGCAGTTGAAATTCAACATGCCTGATCCTCATCTCTCCCGCGGGATCATCTACCGGATGATTGGCCACTCCCACTAAAGTTAGCCGGATCAGATGATGGGTTTTAAAGTGTAATAGCTGTAATATATGATCCAAGCCATGCTGTAAATGAGCGGCGATCTCCTTGATTAGCACTCCTTCACACAGCCTATAACACGGCTCGATAATCATGTGGCCAGGGCTGCACAATTACTTGCTAGATTGTTTTTGTGGCTCTAGCGCTAGTCAGTCACTGGCAGCATATCCGCTAATACATGGGGAGATGTGTGGCTAACAGCAGGCTATGCTTTAATTGGAATTGATCGATCAGCCGACGAGCGAGTGTTTGCTCATACGTCAGCCCATGTCATAGGACCTAAAGACATCTATCTAATCATGGGGGGGGGGGGGGGATTTCCAATGTATGAAAGAACTCATCTATACATCTAAATAGATAAGTGATACTGTCTTTTTTTTTTATTATTCTGTCCAGTTGTCTGACACTTTTTTATACTTTTATTTTTAAATGATCTCAGTGGTCAGCAATATTATCCTGGCAGGTCCTAAAAGTGACAGCTCTTGCCGCGGTTGTCCTCAGGGGAACCCTTCATCCTGGTTGTCAAAGACAATAAGAGAGACAGTCAACGTGGCTCGAGCCTGACACTAAAGTATTAAGCCGAGCCTGACACTATACAGACAGTGTATAGTAGATTGTAAAAGGCTACTCACAATGGTTCACAATAGACATTTTGTTTCCAGATACGAAAAGGGAGGGAGGATTTAAAGAATCAAACAATACTTGCACTTACATCTACAAAAAAACTGTCCCTGGTGCATAGGGTTACTAGACCTCCCCAGCAGTGAATGGGTTACCCATAGCCATACGGTTGCCTAAGGGTTGGAGAAGAGAGCTGCATTTTAGTCATTTTTGGAATTGTTTTCCGGCAGCTCTGTGTATGTGTGTTTGGGATTCCAGAGCTAAACTCCTTGCACACATAGGGGAGCTGGCAGCGAGCAGCGAAGTGCAAGGCCTCAGTTGTCACCGGTCCAAGGAATTTCTTTCTGAACGCTGCCGCAATGGTTACTGGGGTCCACTCCCTATCCAGAAATATACAGAGCTAACATTTCATAAGCCAAACCTGCATGTATAGTATATTGGCAAATTTACATTTTTGTATAGAGAACAGTGATTTGTCTTCAATATCCATAGCGCAGGCCAAAGGATGACAGATATAGGCTGGGTTAAACGTCCAGCAACCAGACTCCTCTCCAGCCGTTACATTAACGTCTCTTCCCGGTGTCAGACCCTGTACTGGTTGCCCATTAAATCATGGAATTCAGTTCGAACTCCTTATCGTCGCCCAAAAAGCTCTTCATAATTCTGCCCCTTCATACATCTCCTCCCTCATTTCCACCAATATCCAACCCGACCTCTATGTTCTACTAATGATCTTAGGGTGCTTTTACACAGACAGATATCTGACAGATCGTTGAAGCCAAAGCCAGGAACAGACTATAAACAGAGAACAGCTCATAAAGGAAAGACTGAGATTTCTCCTCTTTATAAATCCATTCTTGGCTTTGGCTTCAAAATGGGATTCCTAGGCAGGCGCAATGATATCATATCCCCACTCCTCCCTGGGGATTCTATCCCTGCAACAAAATGGAGCAGTGAGTTTATAGCAGTGAAGGGAGACGGACATCAAGAGGTCCTGAGCATTGGGCTAAAACATGTGTCTTGGCTTATCCTTATATGCTATAAGCTTATGCTAGCGATTCCCCTGTCAGGAGCTGTGATGGCCCATGACTAAGAGCCCTATAACACGGCCAGATATTTTGGAGCAAGTGAGTCATGTCAGCGATCGCTTGCTTCTTATTCCTCGCACAGACATTAAGCAGGGGGGGCTGCAGGGAACTGCAGGAGGGGCTGCCCGGACAAGGTTT
Organism: Dendropsophus ebraccatus; assembly: GCF_027789765.1. NCBI lineage: Eukaryota > Metazoa > Chordata > Amphibia > Anura > Hylidae > Dendropsophus > Dendropsophus ebraccatus. The sequence continues at coordinate 77,198,322 of NC_091463.1, forward strand.
AAATCATCCAGCTGGCCCATAGAAAAGAGTGGTGGTCTGCTGCCACCACTTCTATTACACTGAGCGATGGCCATCAGACTGTCGCTATGGTTATGTTTTTTTTTTAAACATGTTTTAAGACAACGATCAGCCGACACTAAACGATTATTGGCCAGAACGGTCATATGGTGTAAGAGGGCCCTAACATGTCTGCCTTGGGGTACAATCTTCACTAGTACTCCATGAAAATATTTTGATCTCTATCTGGAAACCAAATCCCCTATATAGCATTACCCCATAGATATCTCCATGGCACAAGGTAAAAGCGGGTACAGATGACATAAGAGAGTACAGAGATATATGTGCTATATTTCTACTTAAAAAAAAAAATTAAAAATCAATAGAACTGTACACACACAAGTTTCACCGTCCTCCGCAGTCTTCATTGTCCTCTCAATATCTTTTTACAAAAATCCTTAAAATCAAAAAATCCAGGAGGAAGGGAGTTCAATGGTGTACAAACAATTTCTGAAGTATAAAAGTACGCTGAAACGGCTACTACTTACTCTGCAATTCCTGCTTTTGTGGTGCGTCTGACATCCTGACAATAAACAGGGTGCGGTTCTTTTTTTTTTTTTTTCCTACAAGATTGTAACAGTTTTCAATGCAACATAAACCAAAATAATAAACCACAGCGGTCTGGCCTGTGCACAAGGGAAGTTAGGAAAGAAAAGGCAGTAAACAGGGTCAATTTCAAAGGAATTTTTGGAAACGCAAGTGGATTTAGAAGATATCATTTCATTGCTTGTTATGGTTCCCATATTGGGTGGATAAAGACTTTAGAAAGCAATTAGACAAGAGACGGAAACAAATTGACTTTTTTGATGGCCTCGCTACTAGAATTTTTTTGGGATAGAAACCACCACAAAATTCACGGGCTCTTTTGGGTTATTGGTGCCTGGGATTCCTGGGATTCACCAGAGTACCATACCTGGTATCTCACTAATTGGGCCCGTGAGTAAAAGAGACAGAATTTACTAACTGAATTCCGCACGGAGGATTCCACTCGAAATTCATGTCCTATTGCTTCAATGGGGTTTCTCGTGCGCCTCTGCCCAAAGAACAAACATGTTCATTCTTAGAGCGGAGACACACAATAAATCCCATTGCCTTCAATATTCTGGGGAAGCTGCCTTTAACAGCATTTAAGGATATGCTTTACAGCAAGTCCCATGGACATAGGCAACAGTGTGGAGTTCACCCAATAAGATGAATGGGAGAGGTTTTTGGACATGCTCTGTGACCTGCGCAGAGGTCATTCTATGAGAAGGGGGAGGCTGAGCTATGAGCTTTAACTACTGTGAACAGTTACATTATCTACAGGGTGAGTCAAAAGTTTCAGGACAAAAGGGAAAATAACATATCTGAACACCCAGCAAGAAACGAGTGAGGGGGCTTATCTTCTAGGCCATATGTGGAACACAGCCGCCATTTTGAAAGCTGCCACACAAGATCAATTACAAGTTTTTCCCAATAAGGAAGGTGGTCATGTAGCCTATCAAGACCAGAAAACAGATTTGGAATTTAGAATTAGAGATATTTTCAAAATATCTAATATTATCAACAGAAGGTTGCAACAACCACCCGGAAACTTCCCTGTGATGCACAGCTATTTTACGTATTCAATATGTTGTCCATGGTGCTGAACACAGAGCTAAAGGCACTGGATCCAATTATTATAAATTTGTGATAACTTTGCAAACCTGCAAATATTGCAGTCGATTCCTGAAATAATCCTGGTCTTCTCCAATATGCTACATGACCCCCTTCCCAGCGGAAACACCTGCCCTTTATCCAATATGGCAGCTTTGAAGATGATGACCACGTTCAAAACATAGCCTAAAAGATAGGCCTCTCACCCATTACTTGCTAAGGGTTTCAGATGTGTCATTTGGCGTTACCCTTCACTACAATCCTGTATGTGATAAGAACGCTGCTGGAAAGTGATCGGTACAGAACAGGAAGTGTCAGCTTGTTATTAGGCCTAAAAGCCAGATTGAAAAGTTTATTTTAAGATATAGATAGTGAATGTAAAAAAATCAGAAAAAAAAATACCAAAAACTATTTAAAACATATTTAACTTAAAAACTTGAATTTAAATTCAAATTTTAATTTTAAAGATTTTCCACAGGTTTCCATCTAGTAAACATAAAATATGTCTATTTTTTAGGGTTGTTTGTCCTCTATTTTAACGATGGTCTAACTTTTTACATCAGTATAGTGTATGAGGCTCTTTTTTGGGGGTCAATTTGGACTTTAAGTGTCCCTGTGTACCACATGTCAAAAGCTTTGATCAGTCAGGGTCTGGGTGTTCAGGCCCCCACCAATCGCTGGCAGAAGTGCGTGGCTAAGCGCTTCACCCCCTGGCTTGTTGCATTCCCTATTGTTTCTCCCCAGTGCTTCTCCCAGCAAGAACACCAAGACCATCACCGATCAAAACTTGACATGACTGTGGTGTCATGTCAAAAGTGTTTTTTTTTTTTTTTTTTTTTTTTTTTTTTAAAGAGGACCTGTCACCCCCCGTGCCGGGGTGACAGGCTCCCGATCCCCCGTTAGAGCCCCCTATACTCACATGATCCCGCTTCCTGAGCCGGTCGGGTCACGGAGATATCAGCGCCCGAAGCCCGGCGCGTGCGCTGACAGGAGAGTCCGATGCCCATAGAGAATGACGGAGCATTGGACTCCCCATTCATTCTCTATGAGCGTCGGACTCTCCTTTCAGCGCGCGTGCCGGGCTTCGGGCGCTGATATCTCCGTGACCCGACCGACTCAGGAAGCGGGACCCGGCGGGATCACGTGAGTATAGGGGGCTCTAAGGGGGTGGTCGGGAGCCTGTCACCCCGGCACGGGGGGTGACAGGTCTCCTTTAAGTCACAGGGACACTTCAATTTAGATTTTATAAGTGGTATTTTGGATTATGATGAAATGCAGTTACAGTCTATATTATTTTTGTTAAAAAAAAAAAAAAAAATGTAATACTAATGTTCATAGGGGTTTTATGACCTCTTATATCCTGGGATCCCTTAATTGATATGTGCTTATATTTGGTATGGAATCAAATCACAGAAAACCCATCAGACTTGGGTGTACAAGGAGTTAAAAAGTAAAGAACAAAAAAATAAAAATAAAAAATATTGATGGTTCCTCCTATTTTAGATTTATATACAGTGCAACTCATAAGATTCATGGCTCTTTTACGTGATTATCGGCCACACAGGTCAATATCCTGTTGTGAATCGGTGATCAGCTGATGAACGAGCAAACACTCCGAAAGTGACTGATCCGGTCATTTTTAAATCAGCAAACACTCTGTGCATCTGCCGCAGCATAATCATAAAAATCCAAATACAGGACAATTACAGGTGTCCGTCTTCCACTGATACACTCTGACCCAGTGGTCAAACACACACCATAGCTTCACCGACGTAAACGGTGGTCCGTTTACTTCGATGAAGCTACTCCATGAGATGTGGGGTCCCAAATCCTCATGCACAGCAATGTGAATGGTGGTGCACTACAATCTATATTAAAGTGTAATGGGTGGGGGAGGCCGAGAATCCCACAGATCGCTAAAACAAAGCGGTGCGCAGCATGCCTTTTTTTGCTCGGGAAAACAGAGCGAGTGGAATATGGATTTGGCAGAGTCTCAGCACCCGCCCCCCATGTCTCTATGATATGCCAGAAATTTTATGATACTTCATGTCACAAATGGGAAATGTGATTGCACCACTGACTAGGGACATTTCCAGGATAACCTCTCTCAACTTTGGAAGAATTTCTTGCAATGTTGTGAAATCTGCAGCAAACTCCCCCATGATGGATACTTACACAACCCAAGCTATCCAGAGGCATATATTATTACTACATCATGTAATGTGCATGGCAGCTCAGATACTACTATACAATCTAATGAATAAAATCCAGACACAGCTGTAACCGTCCACATACTACTACACCATGCTATATGTACAACCGTCCAGAAACTACTTTGTGCTTTATGTACAACCGTCCAGATACTACTACACCCTGCTGTATGTACAACCGTCCACATACTACTACACCCTGCTGTATGTACAACCGTCCACATACTACTACACCCTGCTGTATGTACAACTGTCCACATACTACTACACCCTGCTGTATGTACAACCGTCCAGATACTACACCGTGCTATATGTACAACCCTCCAGATACTACTGCACCCTGCTATATACAACCGTCCAGATACTACTGCACCCTGCTATATACAACCGTCCAGATACTACTACACCCTGCTGTATGTACAACCGTCCAGATACTACTACACCCTGCTGTATGTACAACCGTCCAGATACTACTACACCCTGCTGTATGTACAACCGTCCAGATACTACTACACCATGCTATATGTACAACCGTCCAGACACTACTTTGTGCTTTATGTACATCCGTCCAGATACTACTACACCGTGCTATATGTACAACCGTCCAGATACTACTACACCCTGCTGTATGTACAACCGTCCACATACTACTACACCCTGCTGTATGTACAACCGTCCAGATACTACACCGTGCTATATGTACAACCGTCCAGATACTACTGCACCCTGCTGTATGTACAACCGTCCAGATACCACTACATCCTGCTGTATGTACAACTGTCCAGATACTACTACACCCTGCTTTATGTACAACTGTCCAGATACTACTACATCATGCTATATGTACAACCCTCCAGATACTACTACACCGTGCTGTATGTACAACTGTCCAGATACTACTACACCCTGCTGTATGTACAACCGTCCACATACTACTACACCCTGCTGTATGTACAACCGTCCACATACTACACCGTGCTATATGTACAACCCTCCAGATACTACTTTGTGCTTTATGTACAACCGTCCAGATACTACTACATCATGCTATATGTACAACCCTCCAGATACTACTACACCGTGCTGTATGTACAACAGTCCAGATACTACTACACCCTGCTGTATGTACAACCGTCCAGATACTACACCGTGCTATATGTACAACCCTCCAGATACTACTACACGTGCTGTATGTACAACTGTCCAGATACCACTACATCCTGCTGTATGTACAACAGTCCAGATACTACTAAGTCATGCTTTATCTACAATCGTCCAGATATAATACTGTACTATGTAATGAATAAAATTCAGACACCACTGCATAGTTGGCAACAATCACGGTTTTCCCAGGACTGTGCCGATTTTTTGAAGAAACAGTCCCGGGAAACCCACCCATGATAGGCCTCACCCCACTGAGACCACACCCACAATAAGCCACACCCCTTGTCAACACTACCCCGTTTCCCCCAAAATAAGATATCCTCAGAAAATAAGGCAAAGTGGAGGATTTACAGGTTACATTATGACAAGGCACCCCCTAAAAATAAGGCATCCCCTGAAAGTAAGACCCCCACCACCACAATGCCGCTAAGGGGAAGGGGGCTGGGGGGAGGTGGTGGGTTGTCTGGTTATGGTGCTTTGTGATGGCAAATACTATATAATGTTATTTTTTTCTTGTTCAACAATAAGTGTGAATTCTTCTTCATGGAAAAATAAGACATCCTCTGAAAATAAGACATAGCGCATCTTTAGGAGCAAAAATGAATATAAGACACTTATTTTCAGGGAAACACGGTAACGTGTCCCTGGAAAAAAATTCCAAATGTTGGCAACTATGTCACTGCAAGATGGTGTACAACAGACCAGATACTACCACACTGTGCTGTATGTAAAATAGTCCAGATACTACTACACCACTATACTTGTACTTGTGCCAATACTTTAGAGCCCAACCGTAGCAGACAAGTATACACCTATCGAGGTACGGTAGATATACTGCCTAACATTGACTGTATTAATTTATATAGCACTGACATACCCCACAGAGATCACCACATCAGTCCCTGTCCCCATCACAGTCTAACCTCAGTGTGTTTTAGAGTACGGGAGGAAACCAGAGTACCCAAAGGAAACCCATACTAACATAGGGGAACATACGAACATGTCCTGATCCGATCCGAATCCAGTAGCCCAACACCATGCTAACCATTGGGCTACTGTGCTCACCACACATATATACACCTAGCCAAGTCAGGATATATAGTCAAATACATATATACTGTAGCCAGCTCCTAATATACAATGGCAGGTATACACCTACCCACATCCTGCAGAGATACTAAAGTAAGAAACCACACGTTACCTGCAGCTACACAGATGACTGTTCTGTATGATCCTCACATGACCTCCCCAACCATCTCCAACATTGCTCTCGGGCATCTCTCATACTGTAGAAACCTTCAAGAGCAACAGGAAACCTGAAAACCCTACAACCTACGATAAGCCCATTACCAGCTACCACCATCTCCTCACAGGCAAGGTCCTCTCTCCCTCTGCACAGTACATGTCCAGTGCCTTATGCACAGTATAACAGTACCATATTGCGGTATTAGTGAGCATTATATGGCAGTATGGGACTACGTGGTGGTACAATCTGAGTACTGATTCTGAGTGGTTATAGATCCCCCGTATGATGCTATTATTTAGGTAGCGCATGAAGGGATTTTTGGACAGTACTGGATGATACCATACGCCGCACTCTATACATACTTTCAGCCCAGGCACGTGTAAGCTAGTCTCCCAGGCCAGGGCACAGACTGTACATTACCACGGGGCACGACGGGTTAATGCTGTACTCTGGAGTGTCACGGTGACTCAGTATCTGGCGCTGACTAGTAATCATTAACCAGCCCACAGCTTATCTCAGGCCTCAGGTTGTATAATACAGGCCGAGCGAACGTTATTTTTCCCGAGAAACACATCCATTATTGCAGGAGAACAATGTCGGTCCATCCCTGGAGATTTTTCTATTTAATGTCTACTTCCCAGAAGACAACTACAATTATACGACCAACCATCAAGGATGTTTTGCTGTAGGAAATGATAAATGTTCCCCATCCATTTCCCCTTAAAATAAAACCAGTCATGTGTTTTCATCAGTTGCTGGTTCATAACTTATTAAAAGTCAATGGCTGAAATTCTGCTTACTCTTGCATTGATATTACTAGTTGGTGGCAATCCCCATAGAACATTTATTAAAGGATACATTTAAAGGGGTAATCTCTGGATAGACATTGTTTTTTATTACTATGACAAGGCAACAATGTCCTATCGGCAACAGAGTGGGAGACAGAAGAACTAGGAAAACCTCATGCCACTTTGTATTATATTAGCTCGGCCAAGTAGGGTCAGTAGGGTATCTATCCTGAGACAAACCCTGTAAAAATAGATGGCCTTATCTATCAATATTACATCAGTCGAAATCAGACTCCCATCACCCCTGTCAATCAGCTGTTTAAAGGAGCTTTGGGGCTAGCGTGAGTGCTGCAACCGCTTTCTTTATTTGCGCTCATGCTTGCATTGCTGCTCTATAAGTAGCAGAGGTGCGGCGTTGCCACATTCAAAACTAGACAATGCTGCAGTACCTTTCCCCACCACTACAAATAATATGGCAGTGCAAGCACAAAAGCCACAACCCCTTCAAACAGCTGATTAGTGGGAGTGCCAGGAGTCAGACCCCCACCTATCTAAAGTGCCCTTAAAGTTGATTACATTGCACAAAGTGAACTTAATTATTCATTGGGAATTTTTTTTTACAACGAACGATCATATTATCCAACCAATAACAGACTGTTACCACCCAGAAGACGGTGCAGGGTTTTGCATGAAATGCCCTCCACTCAATGTGTCAGTCAAGCATAAGCAATAAAAAATCCTGGCCCTCACCAAGCAATGTCATCAACAGCAAAAAAAAAGAACGCGTTTCGGCCAAGTGGCCGTGAAGAAGAAGACCGCAGGAGGAGCCCTGGAGCGTGGATAGGTAATGGCTACTGTTTTCAGAATCATCAGCTGCCGGCCGCGCATCAATATTACACATAGGGGGAGATTTATCAAACATGGTGTAAAGTGAAACAGGCTCAGTTGCCCCTAGCAACCAATCAGATTCCACCTTTCATTCCTCACAAACTCTTTGAAAATGAAAGGTGGAATCTGATTGGTTGCTAGGGGCAACTGAGCCAGTTTAACTTTAAACCATGTTTGAGAAATCTCCCCCATAATGTTGCGCGGTCGGCGCCTGATGATTTTAGGTTTGGGCCTAAAGCAACGGTCAGCCGATAATAGTTTAATTGGCTGATCGTTGTCTCTATTAAATGAGCGATCGGGGCGATTTGGCCGATTATTGCCCGATTATTGTATTGGCCGATTATTGTAATAGGGACAATGTGACTACAGGTACTGCGGCTCGGCCCCATGCTTACTAACTCAGCAGCAGAGCAGTGTTTAAAGTTAGTTTTTTTAAGATTCATAGTCCATCAATTTTTACAGGCTGGATAAACCCTTTAAAACATTATCCAGGCTTAGAAAAAACATGTCTGCTTTCTTCCAGAAACAGCGCCAATCTTCTCTCCAGTTTGAGTGTGATATTGAAGCTCAGTTCCACCGAAGTAAATGCAGCTTAATTTTAATACATACACAGCCTGGGAACAGGGGAGGCGCTGTTTTTGCAAGAAAGCAGCTCTCATTTTTCTCATCCTAAGTATAGCTGAAAGGCCAAGGGGAAACAAATAACTAAAGCTAATAGAGATGTCGCACCTACCATCAGCTTGGAAAGTAGAAACCTGGCCGCTAAGGATCTGGACTGTAACAGTACATGGTACTACAAGGAACAAGTTTGTCCACTGAAATCCCCCAACCCTTTTATTTCACTGATCTACCATGCTGAGTAAGGGCCCTATTCCACCGGACGATTATCGTTTGCATAATCGTTAACGATTAACGATCTCAAACGACCGCTATTGCGAAAGACCTGAAAACGTTCACTCATTTCCATGGAACGATAATCGTTACTTATGATGGTAATTGCGATAGTTTTTTCTTTGCTATTTATTCGCTCTTGCGTTCGTATCTATTGCGAACGACTGAACGATGTCTTATTCAATGCAAACTATTTGCGAACGTTTTGCAAACGAGCAACGATGAAAATAGATCCAGGTCTGATAAAGCGATCAACGATTTCTCGTTCGGTCGTTAATCGTTAACTGCATTTCAACCGAACGATTATCGTTTAGATTCAAACGATTTAACGATAATCTGAACGATAATCGTCCGGTGGAATAGGGCCCTAACTCTTTATTGCTATCACACTGCAAAACATCCCTAAAGACAGGGATCCAGTCTCATGGCTCAATGGAGATAGTAATGTAGTTGAAAATCCAGTTCCACCAGATGAGAATGGTACGTGTTCTTTTAAATGTTTCGGATGTGTATACCCGTAAGGTTAAAAGTTATTTGCAAACAAACGTGACACTGCAACTATTACTTACACAAACACCCACATGTCGGATCCTTGTACTATCTGGGCTGGGGAAGCTGTGTGACAACCCTCAGACATGATAATCTCTATGGATGCTGGATTCCTATTAGTTGTCACCCAGCTTTCCTAGAGGCGAATTAAACTATGAACATATATTGCAAGTTACCTAGAAGTATCCTATCAACTTAAAAAAAAAATTCACTTCTTAGCTATATCTGTTGCTAGGAAAGCTGGGTGACAACTAGAAGGAGTTCTATTAAAGTGCCAAAGAGTGGAGAGTGGAGAATCTCTCAACTGAAAAGGTGAGTGCCAAGTCCTGTTATAATCTCATTCTTATTATTAGTATATTATAGTTTCATTATTGTGACTTAAAGGGGTATTCCGCTCAAACATAACTTTTAAGATATGGCCGCCCACGGTGAGAAAATATTAAACAGCCTATTCTTACCTTTTCGCACTCCTCCGGGCATCCTACTATGGAGACAATCCTGCCTCCACTTCCGAGATGGACTCATCTGAGGGTGACAACCTGCTCAGCCAATCACTGGCGATGGCGCTCACCTGTCTTGGCCAGTGATTGGCTGAGCAGGCTCTCACCCCCAAGACAAGTCTGTCTCGGTATTGGAGGCAGGGTTGTCTCGACCGGGACCTGAACATACAGCAGGTGGCTATATTTGAGTAGAATACCTCTTTAATTATTCATTTCTTAAAGGGGTATTCCCTTTCCCAACTAACATAGGTAAACTTTAAGGGCTCATAAAGTTAAATATTTTTGCAAATTCATTCATTTAGCAAACTTACCTCCTTCTCCTGATATACTGCTCTTTTCCTCCCACTGTTGACAGCTCGTTGTCTAGGTTATGGACCATCACTCTGCTCTAAAAGCAGTGGTCTTACTAATATATAGAGATAGAGAGAGATTGTGTATATACACACTGTATAATAAACATAAATATGTATAATATAGCAATCTAGACATCAGCCAGACCACTGATTTTAGAGCAGAGTGGTGGTCGGTAACCTAGACAACGAGCTGTCAACAGTGGGAGGAAACGAGAAGCATCAGGAGAAAGAAGAGTTTGCTAAATGAATGTATACATAAAAATATTTAGCTTGACAAGTCCTATAAACTATAATAGTTTAATTGGAAATATTGCTTTAATTTTTTTATGTTTTTGAATGTATATTCACAACAGTCTCAATTTACTGCAGTGTTTTTGGTCTTGTAAAACAAGGATTCCAAAGTGACAGCCTGTCAACACGACTGGATCATCGGATGCAGAAAAGAATTACAATAAATATGGACCCTAATTCTATCTACTTATGTCCCATTCTACTCGGCATCAAACTGGGGACGGACTGGGAACATTGGGACGTATAGTCCCACAATAGACAGTCCTGCTCTATGATCATCAGAAGACTAACATCTCTGCACTTCAAGGATTCTGGCACCAAGACGTCTTATGCCAAATTACACACTGGCGTACGACAGGGCTCTTCAAGGAAAGCCTAGGGCAAACATCGCCCTTAGAGGAAACCGTTACCCAACTCTAGATACAGGATATTTGGCATGGATTACATTAGGCAGCTCAGCCAAAGCTGAATACTATAGCAGAGGGGGCTGGGCAGGGGAATAGACGCTACGTGTATGTGACAAACATTTCACAACACCACCACGGCTAGACGCAGCCATCGTACATAGAATGTTTTTGAGACACAAAGAGGCGACGGCTAAAATATGAGGTCCTCCACATTCCTGCTGACAAATGACTGATATTTACAGCAGGACCGCGTACTGGGATACGTGACATTTCAGCCAGTAAGCTTTGCTCTACTTCACAATAACACTGACCGAGAGGCCCCATGCCCCAGTGGGCACTGCATTTACAGGAGATGAACAAACAACCTCTTTCATCTGTCTGACAATCCTTACCCTGCGTGAACTATGAGGCAGGGAGTGGGGGGGGACATGGATGCCAGGGGTGGGGGGCGAAGGGCCAACAACTCATAATACCTTGGTCAGGGTATAGGGCAGAAAACTGATATTTTGCACCACGTGTAAGAAAGCTTAGTCACAGCTCTACTACGAGGCCCACCCTATACGTTACAGAAGCCAACATAGTCTTCAGTAATACAGCAACATTATGATTTTTTTGGTTTCCATCTTATTTTGGCTAACTTTTTGCACACAGATCTCACCTTGGTTCTGCCATTGATGGAATAGCTGCCGAGTTTCTCGCTGCAGTGCATGATGACCTCATCGATCCTGGACATGAGGGCCCCAATGTTCTCACAGCCGGGCTCCTTTCCTTCAACCCAGGCGATCTGGTCTCCCCGAATATTTTTGGAGGGTATGGTTCTCTGGCTGACGAGTTGTCCATCCCTAAACTTCCCACTGCGGTTGAGTAACTCCACCTCATCCAGGACACGAGAGCCCAAAGACTGTCCTAAAAAGTGGTCCTTGACGCAAATACCATAGTACATCATACAAGGGACGATGTAGTCTAAGGCCATTTTTTGGGCAGATACTACCAAAGCGTTGTTCCTTGGAGGTTTTGTGCTATGGTGTGCCTCTCTTCTATAGCTAGGATCTTGCTGAGCCTGGGTATCAGGATGTACCTCAGATTTCCATCTCTTGCCCTCCATAGGAGAGAACACAGAAGGTCCACTCTCTGGTGCCAAAACCCCGTTCTCCACTAGCCCATTCCATTTCCTTTTAACGGTCAATCCGTCTCTTCGACCATTGATGGTCACCAACCCATCTTGACAAGAGTTGCCACCTTCAAGTTCCCTGGAAAAGGAACCAGCCATCTCCCGGTTCACTATTGCCCCAGCCCTAACCATTGGCATCTCCCCATTAGTTAACACACGCGGCCTGACATTGGCAACAGAGCAGGTCGACAAGGGGTCTGATTCGGCTCCGGCTGACAAATCCTCCGCATTGGAACTCTCCTGCTGTGGCCGATAATGGCACCTATTACCTGTGTTCACGGAGTTGACAGTAGAGTGGACATCTGGTGGGAGTCGGGATGCAGTCACGGGGAGTTGTGGAAGTCCTTGCACCCCCATCCTGACGCCTTGTAAAGCAGATAGCACTCGGGACTGACCCTGTTCCTGGCTAGATGGCTTCACCTCACGCTTTATGGACTTCCCCAGCTGATGCACTCTATCCATGTCAGTGTCAGCATGTCCCTTGCACGTAGCACACGTCCTAGCTCCATCATCATTCAGCTTCTACTGCAGGCACCAGTTAGCAGAGGTAGGGCGCTCATTCTACAGCATGGGGCTTCGCCAGCTGATTCTCCCCCCTGGGCTCTCTGGTCGGACAGCAGTGATAGTACAGACTGGGCGCAATACACACACAACTTTGTCCTAAAGAAGAGAGAAGAGTTATGAGTAAGCAGTGACTTCCCCCGCCCCTGCTATATAGACTGCATGAGATAGGAGAGCATAGATGCTGCATCAGCCCTAACCAGACATAGAACAGTATCTGCCATACCCTTCATCCTCAATATAAGAAGAAGACACTTACCCAGACAGGACCCCTGAATGCAGTCAGCGGAGACCCTGCAGTGCAGTCTGGGGGCTGCAGGAGACCACCAGACAGGTAGATCCTGGGGGCTCTGCCAGTCTGAGACACCACCACAGGCAAGGCAGAGCAGTGATGTGGATTGCTGAGGTCTACCCCCCTGCTCCTGGGCACCCACCAGGCTGCAGTCTGAATAGCCCCCTATAAGACCCCCCAATGGAGGGCTGTGTAGTGCAGCAATGATTTCCAGGCTGATCCTTGTCCTGAGAATCCTCAGAGCAGCAGAGCTCACCACCCCCAGCAGACAGGTAGCTGCTGCTCGTCTAACACTAGTGAGCTGCCCCCTCCTTCTGGACCAAGTCTCCCCCTCCATAAGGCTTTGTGTCATATACACGTGCACCACGATCATGTGACAGCGGGACAGCTGCAGTGCCTCGTAGTGGCCGCTAGGGGCAATAGCGCGCCGTCAGCTTCCACTGCTTATTTATGTAACATTGATGCCTATTGATGGCTATTATAAGTTTTATTAGTAGTAATAATAGCACTTCACTTGTTTGTTTTATAATAGTTGCTGTGCTATTAACCCTTATTTTGACACTTATTTTTTATTATACATTGGTTTGATTTTTGGCACATTTCAAACCATTTTGTATGGCTTTGTGCAGACACATCATCCAGTGAATTTTTGTAAAAAAAAAAAAAAAACACTTTGATCAGTCCAGGTCTGAGTGTTCAAGCCTGTACTGACTGTGAGAACAATGAGGTGGGGGCCACAATGCAGCACGTCCGCTCCTATCTCTGTTATGTAATATTAGTCAAACTCCATAGCCTTATGCTGCGTTACGACGGTTATCGTTCGAATTTGCACGATAACAATCGAATTCGAATGATAATCGTACGTGTAGATGCAGCGAACGATCGAACAAGGAGCGAGAAATCGTTCATTTTGATCTTACAACATGTTCTTAAATCGTCGTTCGCAAAAAATTTGCAGATCGTTCCGTGTAAACAGTCGTTCACCGATTTAACCTATGTGTAAGATAGGCTTAAGCGATCGCAAAGCGATTTTTTGGTACGATATATCGTTCCGTCTAAACGCTGATTGTTATTAAAAAAAAAATTGTTACTACGAAATCATTAATTGTACGATCGGGCGAATTATCGCTCCGTGTAAACGCAGCATTCCGGTCCTATTACACGGAGTGATTTTTAACGACTAACGATAGCAAATGAGATTGTTTATGGTTAACTTGATATTACCACCATATTACACAAAACGATGGTCGTTAGTTACAATCGTTACTATGATCGTTATTGCGATCGTTACTATGATCGTTTACTCCTTCCGATCCCAGCAAAACAATGGACAATGTGCAATTACACTGAATGATTAGTGAACAAATGTGGAACTTGAGCGAACGAATGTGGAATTACAGCAAACGATTAGCCATAATTTTAGGTTCAGATTTAAATCAATAATCAATGACATACAAAGATTTTTTGATCGTTGCCTGCAATTACACATAACCATTATCGTTTAAATTCAAACGATACAATGATTTTTCGCATCATCCCGTGTAATCAGATGGAGTCTGACTGATCACATGACACAGCGCGGTACAGGTCTGAACGCTCAAACCCAGACCAATCAAAAGTTGTTATCAATGGATACAAAAATATATATACATGGCTGCTGGTGGGGTAAGAATAAAAAAGGAAGCTATACTCGCCTACACTAATCCCCCATAGTAGCCACACTGACCCCGCTTGTCACTCCTACTTTCTGGTTTTAGGGATCTCTATTAGGCTGCGTTTACACACACATATTTGTCTGACAGATTTTTGAAGCCAAAACCAGGAATAGACTATAAACAGAGATCAGGTCATAAAGGAAAAACTGGGATCTATCCTCTCTTTAAATCCATTCCTGGCTTTGGCTTCAAAAATCTGTCAGATAAATCTCTCTGTGTAAACGCACCATTACACAGCCAATATTGAGGAGGAAGTGAGCACTAACCTGTCATGTCAACGCTCGCTTCCTCCTCATTCCCCGCTTGCTGTCTGTGCTATTACACACACAGACATAGAGCGGGGGGCCACAGGGTGCTGCGGGAGGGGCTGCCTGGACAATCTTTAGATCGTCTGGTGGCCAATAGAAGATAGCGGCAGAAGATAGCAGCGAGCAGCAGACCGTCACTAACTTGATCGGGAGATTTTAGAACATGCTGGAAGACAATGATCAGCCATCGTTGTGCATGTCTGCTCATTGTTGCCTTTCAACATGAGCTATTACACCAAACGATTTTCGGCCACGTACGGCCAATAATCCTTTTTATGTTATAGGACCCTTAGCCGATCACTGGTCGCAGCAGCGATCCCCACCTCCTTCAGTGACTGGCCGAGCCAGCACGTCTTGCAGGGTGAAAAATAGACAACTGATAAAATCCAGGATTAAAATGGAACCAAAAACAGAACAAATTGTAAGAAAAATGATCTGTATTGTTCATCTGTGTCTGATCCATATTGTCATGCAGAAATGGGACAAGGAGCTAATTGTCATTGTAGTAGCTTTGCTGGGGGGACATATCAGAGCAGAATACACTGAAACTATGTTCACATACAGGAAAGAACCACCAAAATACAGCTGTAATTTGAGTTAAAATAAATCAATGTGTGAACCAGTGGGGGATAAAACAGCTGTTTTTTGTTTTGTTTAAAAAAAAAAAAAAAAAACAGGTTGTAAACAATGAGCATGTTCTTTTTTTTTTTTTAGCATGTGCATTATTTTTACGGCCATTCACAAATATGGCAGTTTTTCTCTACTGTGTGTGCACGGCTGGTCAAGTCCCCATAGACTTCAACAGAGCACATTATTACATTGAAAATACAGCCATATTTTGCTTTTATTTTACAGTGTGTGAACATAGCCTGACAGGGGTTATCCAGCGTTAGGGTGTGTGCACACTACAGAATTTCCACAGAGACTTTAAGCGGATTCCACCTTGAAGTTCCTCCCATTCCATAGACTAAATATATATGCCTGCGGATTCCGCTGTCCACCCGAAGAATTGACATGTCAAACGGGCATCATTTTGATGGTGTGTGAACATAGCTTTGGGGTTATCCGCCACTTAAAAACTTTTGATATAGTGCTGCCCTTAAATAAAACATAATAAACATCTTGGGGGAGATTTCTCAAACATGGTGTAACATGAAACTGGCTCAGTTGCCCCTAGCAACCAATCAGATTCCACCTTTCATTCCTCACAGACTCTTTGGAAAATGAAAGGTGGAATCTGATTGGTTGCTAGGGGCAACTGAGCCAGTTTCATGTTACACCATGTTTCATAACTCTCCCCCTTTGTCTTTACGTCTCCTTGTCCCCCCAGTGTCCTCCTGCAGGGTCTCTGGGTCCCCTGCTGACTGCTTTTTATATAAGGGCAGCACTACAACAAAAGCTTTTAAATGCTCCAACAATGGCTGTTTGTGACTGGGACATTTAAATACAAAAAAAATGCCCCTAAATAGAGCTGAAAAAAGGACTGTATATTGGTATTTTATGGCCATGAAAGGTACAGATGTAACGTGTACACAAACAAGCTGTTTTACTATTAAAACTAAATACTACAAAAAAAAAAAAATAGCTGTTTTTTTGTGTTTGTTTCTTGTTTTCTTTTTCAAACTATAAAGCGGCTCATATTTGGAAATGAGACCTCGACATAAGGATTAATGTCTGTGTGAGGGTCGGAGGATAATGTATTGCCAGTTTAGTGGCTAAAAGAGGCCATTTCCTCTGGAGAAGAACCACAAGTCTCAGTCAATCAATATTTAGAGTTAGCTGCAGCTGCTATTTTATCATGGTTATCATGAAATCATTGTATTCACATTTAGATGTTTAAATTCATGGTCGCATACTGAGTGACAACTAAACTGTGTCCTAGTGCGGAAATACTCGTGTGCCATTCCGAAAATCTAAAAGACATAAAAACTCAGAGATTGTGTTCCTCTAGGCCAGGGATGGGAACCTTCAGCCCTCCAGCTGTTGCAGTACTACAATTCCCATAATGCCTGGACAGCCAAATCTTTCGTTTTAGCTGTCCAGGTATGATAGGAGTTGTAGTTTTGCAACAGCTGGAGAGCCAAAGGTTCCCTATCCCTGGCCTAGTGCCAAGGAAAGTGGAGCTGTTGCCTATAGCAACCAGTCAGATTGTAGCTGTCACTTTTTAGATGACTGTTGGAAAATGAAAGGGGCAAGCTGATTGGTTGCTATGGGCAACTACTCCAATTTGACTATTTTAGAGAAGTCCTGACATCATCTTGGGTCATGTGACATCTGTGGTGTTTCAGAGCGGGCAGGAGGGTAGTTCCCATGTACCCCCATATATTTATGGATAGAAGTCACCATGTAGTCACTTGTAGTCACTGGGCCTCAGTCTCACCTTCAGAGCAGTATAGGAAAAAGGAGATCCTCCTCCTCCTGCTCTCTGACCTTCACACCTGTGTTAGAGCAGAGGACAGTGAAGAACCTAGTGCTAGTAAAAAAAAAAGTTGTAGAGGAAAATAGTTCTGATCACCACCCATCAATACGTTGGAAGATAAAAATTTTCAATGCTAATTATATGGGTAGTGGTGAGTTTTGTGTATAATAATACATCCCCCCGAACCCCCACACTCACCTGTGATCACCTGTTGACAGGGCTCAGAGCATTGGACTATTTAAAGTCCTTCTTTACTGATTAATTGATCATCATGATTGTGGTTTTAGCAGATCAACCCTTCTGACTGGTGATAAGGTAATTGTAGTTCCCTCACTGCTGAGCAGGGCAGGACTGTCCATCTGGCAATTTGGGCAAATGCCAGATGGGCTGGTGTGCTAAGTGGGCCAGTCCATGCACCCTTTGACAGCTGTCTTTTTCCCAGCATGGCACCCTCCCTGCGCTTTACAACTTAGTAAGGTATTGGATGAGCAGTATAGTTCAGACAGCACTGTGCTGGAGAGAAGCCGTCAGATTCCTGTCCTGTATCTAGCCAGCCCCATACCCTATTAGTCAACAACATCAGTCAACAACAACAAAAAGAGATGAGAATAGCAATGTGTGTGCTGTGTCCTGCTGACTGATATGTGTAGTGAGAGTGCTAGATGTATTGTCCATAGTACAATAGTACAACATAGTCCATTTATTTTTAATATTTCTAGGATACCAGCCCTTTCTTCGGGGTGCCTTGCTTAGTCTGGCCTCTCCCCATTGACCTGTCTGGCACGGGTGACCCCACCAGGATAATTGCTCCCACCAGCTTAGCTCATTGGATCACCAAGGCACGCAAGCTCCCTCACCACGTCAAGGTGAAGGCACCATGAGGGAGCCCCTCCACCCTAACCCGATTACCCATCCCAACCTCTAATTTACCTTTCTTTTGCTAACTCCTGCCTAGAAATCCTTAAAACTGTGAGCCCGAGACCAATCCTGGCACCCTTCTCTGCCAAGGCCCACCGCAGCCCCCTACAGTGGACCCCCCATTGCCATCCCCAGCCCAGGCCCACCCCAGCCCTCTAGAGCGGACCCTCCAATTGCCCTTTCCAGCCCTGCCTCAACCCCCCAACAGTGGACCCCCCCATTGCCCCTTCCAGCCCTGGCCCAGCCCCCTACAGTGGACCCCACCATTGCCCTTCCCAGCCCCCTAACGCAGACTCTCCTGGCACCCTTCCCCGCCCAGGCCCGCCACAGCCCCCTAACGCAGACCCTCCCTGCGCCCTGCCCAGGCCCACCCCAGCCGCCTAAAGTGGATCCTCCTGGCGCCCTTCCCATCCCAGGCCCACCCCAACCCCCTAACATGGACCCTCCCAGTGCCCTTACCAGCCTAAGCCCGCCCCAGCCCCCTAACACAGACCCTCCCTGGGCTCTTCCCAGCTCAGGCCCACCCCAGCTCCCTAAAAAGGATCCTCCTGGCGCCCTTCTCAGCCCAGGCCCAACCCAACCCCCTAACATGGACCCTCCCTTCCCAGCCCATGCCTGCCCCAAACCCTTAAAGCAGACCCTTCCGGTGCCCTTTCCAGCCCTGCCCCAACCCCCTAACGCGGACCCTCCCAGCCCAGGCCCGCCCCAGACCTTTAATGCAGACCCTCCCAATGCCCTTCACAGCCCTAGCCTGCCCCAGCCCCCTAACGCAGACCCTCCTGGGGCCCTTCCCAGCCCAGGCCCTTCCAACCCCTCTAACAGGGACCCTCCCTGCGCCCTTCCCAGGCCTGCCCCAACCCCCTAACGAGGACCCTCCGGCGCCCTTCCCAGCCCAAGCCCACCCCAGCCCCCCAAACACGGACCCTCCTGGCGCCCTTCCTAGCCCAGCCCCGCCCCAGCCCCTTAATGCAGACCCTCCCGACGCCCTTCCCAGCCCTAGCCTGCCCCAACCTCCTAATGCAGACCCTCCTGGCTCCCTTCCTAGCCCAGACCCGCCCCAGCCCCTTAATGCAGAGCCTCCCTGTGCCCTTCCCAGCCCAGGGCCACAGCCAAGTAAGAATGTCCAGTGTTGCCCATAACAACCAACCACAGCTTAGCTTTCATTTTACTAGAGTTCATGGATATTTGAATGCTGAGCTTTGGCCGACAGAGGACTTTCCTACTGGAAGATAGCTTGATAAATATCCCCCAATATGTTCTGATATTCATTACCAATCACCCCCAGTGATCAGTGTCCCCCTCCGCTGTCCTGTATGCGGTGTGTACCAGTAATACTTACCTGTAGACGCTCTGGGATGAAGTACCGGGAGCTGTGCCGTCCATCAGGCGTCTGTGACAGGAGAAATGGGCAGAGAATTTCCCCTCAGACACCACAGGACTTGGTTACATCTCCACTGATGATGGCAGTTGGTCACCAGCCTCACCAGCCATTTCAAATCATAACAGTCTGTGATTGGACAATGATTTTTTTTTTTTTAAACTGAAATAGCTTTATTAACAACCAGTTGTTTTTAACATCCATAAAATGTGCTGTGCAGCAGCCCCAGATAAGAAGCAGCACACCATCAATTATTACACATCCCATACATAGCACATTAGTATAACGCATCTCTATGCTATACATCATACCACATGTTATGCAGCCAGGATTTTATTTAAAAAATTAGGGGCGTGGCTTATCGTGAGTGATGGGCCGTCCACAGGATAGTTGATCAGGTAGGGTGCTCACACATCAGCTGTTCAGCCACATCCACACTACACAGTAAATGGGGCTGGAAGCAGCATGTCCCTTTTCCCTTTGTAGAGGTAGGGGCTATAGAGGAGCGAGACTCAAGCATACTCGTGAGTAATCTCTCGGCATTTGAATACCGGTGGCTGACGCAGTTGGATGCAGCCTTAGGGAGTCCTGGAAAACATGGAGCGATAATCTGCCCAATCAGGACAATTCAGCAGATTATCACTCTGTGTCAAAAAGACAGTGATCAGCCAACGAAGCGATCATCGGCTGATCTTTGTAATTGCGCATCACTACATGTAACAGCAATGTGCGTCCAACAGCTGATGATGTGAAAATAAAATATGTAAATAAAATAATAAACTTTATATATACCTGTCCACGCTCTCCAGTGTTCTTCTAGCTTCTGCTTCCTCCCCACAGCCGCTACAGGAACTTCAGCCCCAGTCTCTGAAGTGACAGGCCGCTCAGCCAATCGACAGTGTTATGGTCTGTGATTGGCTCAGTTCCAGAGGGGGTTGCTGGGAGCGTGGACAGGTATGTATAAAGGTTATTATTTTACACTTAAAGGGAACCTGTCACTTCATCTCCTGGGGAAGAGCCCGCTCGATCCCCAGATACTTACCCCTTCCTGGAAGTCACGCTCCTGGACCTCCTCCCGGCGCGGAAGCTATGCGCGTGTTATGCAAATCACTAGAGATTAGTCAGACGTCCAAAGAAAATGACTGGAGCGGGATAAGGGGTAAGTATCCGGGGCTCCACCGGGGTCGGGCGGGCTCTGTCCTGGCAGCCAGGGTGACAGGTCCTCTTTAAGGCAAGGACTGTATGGACATTCCTAAAATATACATATATACAGCCCTGGCCGCACAATTCTAGAGCCTTGTAATAGGCTCAGTAAGGGCCCTATTCCACCGGACGATTATCGTTTTCATAATCGTTAACAATTAACGATCTCACACGACCGCTATTGCGAAACACCTGAAAATGTTCACTCATTTCCATGGAACGATAATCGTTACTTATGATCGTAATTGCAATAGTTTTTTCTTCGCTATTTATTCGCTATTGCGTTCATATCTATTGCGAACGACTGAACGACGTCTTATTCAATGCGAACGATTTTCAAACGTTTTGCGAACGAGCAACGATAAAAATAGGTCCAGGTCTTATAAAGTGATCAATGATTTCTCGTTCGGTCGTTAATCGTTAACTGCATTTCAACCGAACGATTATTGTTTAGATTCTAACGATTTAACGATAATCTGAACGATAATCATCCGGTGGAATAGGGCCCTAAGCGAGTGCCGATGTAACAGATCGCTTAGGGCAGTATTACACGGGCCGTTGGGGGCCCGATAATAACTGTAAACGAGCGCCAATCTGCTAGATCGGCGCTCATTTACTGGGCCTATTACATGGCCCGATTATCATTTAACAAGGGCTGCATGAACATCATTACCGATGTCCTTGCAGTCCTTGCTTAAACTTTATACATTACCTATCCACGCTGCAGGGCTCCTCTTGGGGAGAAGAAGACCACAAGAGGAGCCCTGCAGCCTGGACAGGTAATGTAAATCGTCAGCCGCTGCCCGTGCACCACTATTACATGTAGCGACGTGCGGTCAGCGCCCGACAATTATAGGTTCAAACCTATATCAACGATCAGCCGATGATCGTTATCATCGGCTAATCGTTGTATTTATTACACTGAGAGATTATCGCTCCGTGGAATAGGCCCCTAACACTAGGCATCAGGCCATGTGATACGGCCTTTATTTTTTAAGGCCCTATTTTTTAAGTGCCAGCGATCAGCCGACAAGTGGGAAGATGCCCGCTCATTGGCTGATTGGATCTTTTGACCAACTGGAAAATCTATTATTATAAGCCACACATAACCAGGAGATATGCAGCCGATAACAATGAATGTTAATGGCCACACAAACAATACAGCGATCGTTCGTGCATCCCAGGAGCGCGATTCATCGTGCCTTGTAAATGCACAGAAAGCGAGCACTGATCTCGCTGATTGGCATTTGTTTGCGGCTGTGGACAACTAAAAATCGTTAAGTGTAAAAGGACAGGCAGAACCAGGCCTGGGTGTATGCCAGTAGTATATACACAGGGTCTTCCTCTCTGACTTCTCTAGCCAATCACAGCACAACATATCACATACTCCTCTCTGCTATGTCGTGACATAGTGCCGGTAATAGTGCATTAAGCAGCCTTGCAGTGTGCTGGGAAGTGACCATTTAAGTACTTACTAAGTTATAGGACATGACTACCTCTGAGGGTTTCATATTTTGAGAAAAATAATATTCCTAAAATGTTGCTATTTTTGCCACAAATGAACTGAATGTATCAACCAAAACTCATGACTAACATAAAGTACAATAGGTCACAGACAGGATCCTGTATCAGCAGGTCACCCGTCTGTATAGAGTGTTGTACAATACTGTGTATAAGATCTGCACATACTGATGACTCTTTATACCTAAATCTCTGATTACTTTCTGAAACTAGACATACAAGCTTTTCGCAATCCTGATGCTATTGATGAGATCCAGGATTTGGACAGGTTGGATGTCTTTCCCTGTCCGACCTGTTCATCGAAAGTGACTGGCCGCAAATGGGCCGGTAATACTGAACACTGGGATAACTATTGCTGTGTTTACACAGACAGATTTATCTGACAGATTTTTGAAGCCAAAGCCAGGAACAGACTACAAACAGGGAACAGGTCATAAAGGAAAGACTGAGATTTCTCCTCTTTTCAAATCCATTCCTGGCTTTGGCTTCAAAAATCTGTCAGATAAATCTGTCTGTGTAAACGCACCATATGTTACACTTATATGATTAGGTTTATGGCCAAATATCATGACACTGTCACCCTTTCCTGGGTCACAGAACTGTGACCCCTGACTGTGATATAATGTAGCCTTCTGAGTGGTGACCCTTCACTTTCCGCCTGACATAGTCATAAGGTCAGAGCAGTATTTCACGTCCTCCTCCTCCTAATACATCACAGAACGTTCCTCGGCCCTTATTCTAATACACAAAGAGTAGGGTACGAAAACTACTACATCGAATATTGGACATCTATAGAAAAGTATATAGATCCATGATCAGTGATGCATTTCATCCTGTGAAATTAAAGGGGAAAATCTTTTTCTTTCAAATCAACTGCTTTCAGAAAGTTATATAGATTTGTAATTTACTTCTATTTAAACACTTCAAGTCTTCCAGTACTTCTCAGCTGCTGTATGTCTTACAGGAAGGGGTGTATTGTCTCCAGTCTGACACAGAACTCTCTGCTGCCACCTCTGTCCAAGACAGGAACTGTCCAGAGCAGCAACAAATCCCCACAGAAAACCTCTCCTGCCCTGGACACTTTCTGACATGGACAGAGGTGGCAGCAGAGAGCCCTGTGTTAAACTGGAAAGAAAACATCACTTCCTGCAGGACATACAGCAGCTGATAGGTACTGGAAGATGAGATTTTTTTTTTTAAATAGAAGTAAATTACAAATCTGTATAATTACTGAAACCAGTTAATTTTGAAGAAAAAGATTTTTCGCCAGGCTACCACTACATTGGAAAAAAAAAGATAGGAAAAGCCAGCAATGGTGCAGAACCAAGGGTGAGCTATTGTGCACAAGGGTATGGTCTATAAGAGTCAAAGAAGTGGTTAAGCCAGCGTAATTGGGTTTGTGATTGGAATACATTGTTAACCCTTTATCCTATTATAAGTCCACCTGTCTAATGACTGTATGGGGGTAGATAGTGGCAGGAATATTGGGGGGCTTCTACGGACATTAGAAGTTTGAGAATGTGACTTCACGCGGCATCAATGGGCGTCTTATAGCTACGCTATGCATCCCCTGTGAATGTAAATCGTTCCTGACATGCAGACAGGACATGTTGTTGGTATATTTTGGTATATAGACAGTAGAGAAGGGACAAGTTCCCTCTTTTCCTCCCCCACCCCACCCCCTGCTGGGTCCTCTCTTCCAATCCCCCTCCCTCCTCATTACCACTAGTGAGACGTGCAAGACAGCACATACATACATTTTGCAAAGAACTCTGGGAAAGGGATAACCCTCGGCATATGGGACTGAAGTTGGCTCCCAGTACCGGATACATACATAGGTGGGGGGTGGAGGAATAGTGCACTAGAATAGACTATGGTATAGTACATGCTGGTTCAGTGGCTGCGTCTCACATTTGTAGCAGTGAATATAATAATTGTTGCCCTGTATTTTCTTCAGATTACTTCCAGGCTATGTCCGTGACCGGGACGGCATCAGGGCAGACTACAACGATTCGCCAATAAGGTACATATATGAAGGATAGGATTCGCCAATGATCCAACAACATTTATCAATTGTGCATTTAAAAAAAAAAATTCTGGGAATAGTTTGGAAAGTTTCTGAGAATATTCTTTCTTTCCCAAGGATCAGTCGGGAATGAAAGATCCTTCTTAAACATATTGTCCGAAAATTTCCAACAGACAATAGCAGTCTGCCATTGGTCCGCTAAAACGATGACACAACAAATGATCATTTTCTTTGAAATTATCAACGTTAAAGGGAAACTCCAGAGGAAAAATATATTTTTTAAACTGGTAATAGTAATTACTTTAATTAAGGAAAAAAAACTCAAGCCTTCCAGTACTTATCAGCTGCTGTATGTCCTGCAGGAAGTGGTGTATTCTTCTCAGTCTGACACAGTGCTCTCTGCTGCCACCTCTGTCCATGTCAGGAACTGTCCAGAGCAGGAGATGTTTTCGGTTTCAATCTTTTTATTAAATTTTCAAATAATAAGTGTCAGAATTACAACATCATCAGAAACGATGTATATAGAATAGCATGAAGCTATCATGGACAGAGGTGGCAGCAGAGAGCACCGTGTCAGACTAGAAAGAATACACCACTTCCTGCAGGACAAGCAGTGACTTCAGCAGTGTTCTGCCCTAGTCACTGACTAACTATGGGGTCAGTTCATCAACCGGGTCGTGATGTTGGCTGTGAATTAGATCTCAGAGCCCAGCGCGGGTCCCGAAGCAGCAATCCAGCGCTGCAATGGCACGGGGAGAGGTGAGTGGTGTTTGTTTATTATGCCACTGTTGGATAAAAATTTTTTTTAAATGGCCTGATTTCTTCTTTAAAGGGGTAGTGCACAAAAAAAATTTTTCTTTCAGATCAACTGCTGCCATGAAGTACCAGAGATTTGTAATTTACTTCTATTAAAAAATCTCAAGCCTTCCAGTACTTATCAGCTGCTGTGTGTCCAGCAGGAAGTGGTGTTTTCTTTCCTGTCTGACACAGTGCTCTCTGTTGCCTCCTCTGTCCATGTCACGAACTGTCCAGAGAAGGAGCAAATCCCCATAGAAAACCTCTCCTGCTCTCCAGACTGGAAATAATACCATTTCCTGCTGAGCATACAGCAGCTGATAAGTACTGGAAGGCTTGAGATTTTTTGTATACAAGTAAATTACAAATCTCTGGCACTTCATGGCAGCAGTTGATTTGAAAGAAAGATTTTTTTGGTGCACTACCCCTTTAACTGTTTAGCAATAATCAATAGCAATTGTGGCATATAAACTGTTTTAACAGCTGTCATTGTAGGTGTTAAAAAGGAAAAAAAAAAAGAAGAAAAAATGCTTTTAAAAATAAGGAAAACTCTCTACTCTATTCTTATCACTCGCTTTACCCATTTTCATAATAAAAAAAAAGTTAAATAAGTAATCTTGTTGGAATTGTCCAAAAAGGAGAAGGAGAAGTCCAGCCATTTTAAAGGAGAAGTCCAGCCATTTTAAAGGAGAAGTCCAGCCATTTTAAAGGAGAAGTCCAGCCATTTTAAAGGAGAAGTCCAGCCATTTTAAAGGAGAAGTCCAGCCATTTTAAAGGAGAAGTCCAGCCATTTTTAAAATACGGCAGGGGCAGAGGGGGGAATTTGATTACTAACTTACTAAGTACTAACTGACCTCTAAGCAGTGGGACCAGCCATGGGACCCCCGCCAGGCTCCAGGATCTTCGGCCCTGATGCATCACAACCTGGCTGATGGACTGGCTGCTCAGCCAGTCAGTGACTGGGGTGGGATGCCGCTCAAGTCACTGATTGGCTGAGCGGCTAGTCCATCAGCCAGGACAGGCCATTTCCTCTGAGAAGTTACATTGTCACAACACGGGAAAATTCCATCCGATGGGGGTCCTGGCGCCGCTCACCATGGGCATGGGGAGAGGTAAGTTCCTACTTGTTATCAAATTCCTCCCCTGCCCCTGCCTACTGCCGGACTTTAAAAATGGCCTGATTTTAGGGCACGTTCCCACTATGGAATCCGCACGGATAACCTCTGACAGATTCCGAGCACTTGCCCCCCTCCCTGCTTGACGTTCCGCCCATCCCATAGGCTCTATTTTATTCAGGCAGATTCTGCCGTCCGCACACCGGATGGACGGTGGAATCCGCCTGACCATAGAATATAGCCTATGGGATGGGCAGAACTTGGGGGGTGCCGAGTGCTCGGAATCTGTCAAAGGTTATCCGCACAGATTCCATAGTGTGAATGCGCCCTAAATTATCACATTCCTGATCCTGCACAGTCAATGGCACCAGGTTTGTAGCTGTAGGGGGTGCAGCATTTAGGTTGTGGTGCCTTAGGGGGCTCACAGGTATACTGTACTGTAACTGGCACATGGTAGATGGGGGGCCCTGTGGGGAGTTTGTGTTGGGGCCCTTGAGCTCTATGTTACCGACGTTAGCCTGTAATAATACTGCGGCCATCATGCCCTTACAGTCACCATCTAGTGCCCAGTTGTGCCCCCGTATGATGCAGCGCAGTGTGTTTACTACTCCTATACTTCATTTGAGCTATTTAGGTAACTCTGGACAGGAAACGCTGACTAAAAAAAAGAAGACAGGAAACTCCCTTTGGGTGATTTGTCTCATGAGATTTCACTGCGGAGGTTACAAAATCACCCACTAAGCCTTCAAAGACTATGAAAGCAGAAGTCTAAGTATAGAAGAAACTGATTCACCAATAAAGTGAAATTATAACTCAACATCCACCAGGACATAATAGTTTAGAATCTAAAGAAAACTTTGCGGACACTTTGCTTTACTGCTTTTATTTGGGAGAGGTTTAAAGGGTTACTCCAGAGGAAAAAATAGTTTTTAAATCAACTAGTGTCAGAAAGTTATATAGATTTGTAAACTACAATTTTAAATAAAAATTCAGCTGATGTATGTCCTGCAGGAAGTGATGTATTCTTTCCAGTCTGACACAGTGCTCTCTGCTGCCACCTCTGTGCATGTCAGGAACTGTCCAGAGCAGCAGCAAATCCCCATAGAAAACCTCTCCTGCTCTGGACAGTTCCTGACATGGACAGAGGTGGCAGCAGAGAGCACTGTGTCAGACTGGAGAGAATACATCACTTCCTACAGGACATACAGCAGCTGATAAGTACTGGAAGTTGAGATTTTTAATAGAATGAATTTACAAATCTGTGTAACTTTCTGACACCGGTTGATTTAAAAACTTTTTTTTTCCTCTGGAGTTCTCCTTTAATTCCTTTTAGGTAGAAAAGTCCCCTAAAATAACCCTTTTACTGTCTGAAATCTGTTAGGGAAACCCTGCGACATGTGCAGTATTTCCCTAGAGCACCACCACAGGTGAAATGGAGTATTACATGGTGCTTGTTTGCATAGCTGACTAATGTGCCAGGTCCTCCAGTGTGGCTATTTGTCATACTGGCCAATACACAAAGATACTAAATAGAGGAATCCCCGCCAAGAACTCAACCATCTGCAATGTTAGAGAGCTGGTAAAATCTAAGTTTACTTTAGTGGTCCTATAAAAAGTTCTAAGAACGAAGTTCATGTAGAGGGCTACGCAGTGTGCACAGTTCCTTAAGGAAATGCTGGAGTAACAATACGTAGCGTTCTTATAATACGTTTTCCCCAATTTACAGATTTCCTGCTCTATTGCTTCCAAAAGCAAAGCCTCTTAAAGTAAAAAAAAAAATTCTCTACTCACTTACCCACCCCCCCTCTACCCATCCCCACCCCCCCTCTGCTGATCACCGCCATGGTCCTGGCTTAAAGGGGTTATCCAGTGCTAAAAAAACATGCCCACTTTTGTTCCACTCGTCTCCAGATTGGGTGGGGTTTGAAATTCAGTTCCATTGAAGTTAATGGAGCTTAAAGGGGTTATGCAGCGCTACAAAAACATGGCCACTTTTCCCCCTTGTTGTCTCCAGGTCAGGTGTGGTTTGCAGTTAAGCTCCATTTACTTTAATAGAACTGAGTTTGAAACCCCACCCAATCTGGAGACAAAAGAGAGAAAAAAGTGGCCATGTTTTTGTAGCGCTGGATAACCCTTTTAATTGCAAACCACACCTGAACTGGAGACAAGAGTGGGGCAAAAGAGGCTATGTTTTGTACCACTGGATAACTCATTTAATACCCGAGAAATCCAGGAATTTAAAAATGTCAAATCTTCCAGTACTTATCAGCTGCTGTATGTCCTGCAGGAAGTGGTGTATTCTTTCCAGTCTGACACAGTGCTCTCTGCTGACACCTCTGTCCATGTAAAGAACTGTCCAGAGCAGCAGCAAATCCCCATGAAAACCTCTCCTGCTCTGGACAGTTCCTGACATGGACAGAGGTGGCATCTGTGTCAGACTGGAAAGAATACACCACTTCATGCAGGACATACAGCAGCTGATAAGTACTGGAAGACTGGAGATTTTTACATAGAAGTAATTTACAAATTTCTATAACTTTCTGAAACAAAAATATTCTTTTGTCGGAGTTCTTCTTTAAAGGGATTGTCCAGGATCAAACAGATACAACCATGATACAGCCAAATAAAATTTTTAAACCCGGCGACGATGACTCCAGTATTTTAGTTATGATTTTTTTTTTTTAAATAGGGCCCTGTTATTGCAAAAAAATAAAAATTAAAAATTAAAGGAATTTTATTCCCAGTCATATCCTTGAAGGATTGTAGATTTTTTTTTCCCGTGCCCAGAGGTTTCCTCAGACGGCTGGATAGTTCTGAAGCGTACAGTGATATTTATAATAATCACACAGTAACAGGAAGCTCTGGCAGAGAACATGTACACTATGAGATAGTGAGAGGTCATGTTACACAGCCCGAGCAATGAGAAATCTCAGCACTGAATCTATCCCCCATCATCCCCAGGAAAACACGCAGTGGCGCTACACACATACACATACACACATATCCACCTCGCTCTTTTACTCCACAGCTTCTTGTTTTGGAAGATGCAGACAGGGCCAGAGGAAACATAAACTTCTCACCAAAACTTCCTGGCCTATTTTTCCCCTCCGCACCCCTCCCGCTTCCTCCCAGGAAGACCAGAAGAAGCTGTCACGCGAAAGCTCCATTATGGAATTCCTAGGAAAACACATGCGTGTGTGTGTACGTGTGAGATTAATGACACTGACCAGGCCAAGGTTCCAACAGCGGCCCCAATGGCAGTGGCCGAACGCTTAGACTTAAAGGGGTTGTCCAGCAAAAATCTTTTTCTTTCAAATCAACTGGTGTCAGAAAGTTATACAGATTTGTAATTTACTTCTATTAAAAAATCGCACGTTTTCCCATACTTATTAGCTGCTGTATGTCCTGCAGGAAATGTTGTTTTATTTTCAGTCTGACACAATGCTCTCTGCTGACATCTCTGGCCGAGACAGGAACTGTCCAGAGCTGGAGAGATTTTCTATGAGGATTCATAGAAAACCGAGACAGAGTTCCTGTCTTGGCCAGAGATGTCAGCAGAGAGCACTGAAAATAAAACAACTGGAGATGAGTGAACCTTGAGCATGCTCGAGTCGATCCGAACCCGAACTTTTGGCATTTGATTAGCGGTGGCTGCTGACATTGGATAAAGCCCTAAGGCTATGTGGAAATCATGGATATAGTCATTGGCTGTATCCATGTTTTCCAGACAACCTTAGAGCTTTCTCCAAGTTCAGCAGCCCCAGCTAATCAAATACCGAACGTTCGGGTTCGGATGGACTCAAACCCGAACCCGGTTCGCTCATCTCTAGATACCACCATATTAAGTGGCCCTATAAGTCAATGTAATGACAAGGGAAAAACCAAGGCCAGGTTCCATCCACTTACACCGGGTTTCAGGGTGTTGCCCCTCATCAGTATGGAGCAGGATTCTGACTAGGTGGAGTAGGTCTGAAACATGGCCAAAGCTGCAAACCTTCTCAGGATAGTTTTGCTAAAAATACTGAAGAAGATACTAAAAGTGAACCAATCCTCAGGCTATGTTCCCTCCGTTTTAGATGTTTTTGGGGCCTCATTGCTACCAAAACCAGAAGTGGAACTGATAAAGTGGAAACAATAATAGAAAGATTTTGATCTTTTCCGTGTCCTGGACCCACTCTTAGTTTTGGTAAAAATCCCAACCTATATGAGGTTCAAAAATCTAAATAGGAACATAACCATAGAGTGCCAGAAGTGAGACCCAAACTGCAAATTTCCTGTAGCCTCTTGCGCCTGTTCTCCATGTATTGTATCAATGTATCAAATGCCGAACGTTCGGGTTCGAATTGACTCGAACCCGAACCCGGTTCACTCATCTCTAAAAACAACATTTCCTGCAGGACATACAGCAGCTAATAAGTATGGGAAGACTTGAGAATTTTTAATAGAAGTAAATTAGAAATCTATATAACTTTATGACACTAGTTGATTTAAAAGAAAAAGATTTTCGCTGGACAACCCCTTTAAGGTCCAACATTTAATTTTTTTTTAATCTAAATAAAGTGTCCTTGTCATTTAGAAAAACTTTGTAAAATTTTTAATTGCTCTCTCGATTGAACTTGATGGACATAAGTCTTTTTTGACCCTACTAACTATGTAAGTAAGGATGAGCGAATTTACAATACCAGCAAAGCAAAGGGCTTCACTAGGCTCAGCGGTCGGCTTCTCAAACTGCTGCCTTTGACCTCTGTGCCGCTCTTCTCCGGGTCCCTGAAAGAGCTGGATCCAGTCCTGGAAAACTGGGAAAAGTTTTCCGTGACTGGATCCAGCTTTTCCAGGCAACTGGAGCAGAGAGGCACAGAGGTCAAATGCAGCAGGCTGACAAGCCGGCCGTTGAGCCTAGTGAAGGCTTCACTAGTACTTTTTAGTTTTTTTGCCCCTAAACCACTAAACCACCAACACGCCTTATTACGTGACCTGACATTTTTTCTAAACTTGCCCTCGTATGCTACATCCAACCTAGCCAAAAACTCATCAAGCACCAAATGCTATAGGCAGGTTATAATATACAGCTAAGGCTGTCCAGGCATCATTGTAATTGTAGTTTTGCAACAATCGGAGGGCATCTCTCGGATACTCAGCGATGTACAACACATATCTGATTATTTCATGACGTACCAGAGTAGGAATAATATCCATGGTTCTTCTTTGCACATTCTAAGCAGAACACAGTAATCACTGAACTCAAGGAGAACAGCGAAAAAAAATCCAATGAAGTACTCAATCAAGAGTCTCCACTGATGCCCCCAAAAATATAAATATGCAAAACAAGAGTCCGTGGAGCCTCAGTTACGAGTCTCAAAACACGGGATAGCCAGATATCTCTAGCCTGTTGCCAACGGGGTGCCTCCATGATGGGGAGAGCACCACACCACCCTGATAAATAACCCCTTAAGTCCCACTCGGTTGCGAGTATTGGAACATAGACAGGGAAACAACAGGGTGGCCCCTTTTGTCAATGTCTAACTCAAGGTGCGAGTATTGCGATCATGACAAGGGCTTGCAAAGGCAGGCTTCCACCCACAGACAGCCGTTTCGGGGTTTTTGCCCCTCGTCAGTGTGGGGTAGGATTCTGGCTAGTTGGGGCAATGAAAAATAAATAATAAATAATAAATTTTTGGGGGCATCAGTGGAGACTCTTGATTGAGTACTTCATTGGATTTTTTTTCGCTGTTCTCCTTGAGTTCAGTGATTACTGTGTTTTGTTGGTTGATTTTTCATTGCCCCAACTAGCCAGAATCCTACCCCACACTGATGAGGGGCAAAAACCCCGAAACGGCTGTCTGTGGGTGGAAGCCTGCCTTTGCAAGCCCTTGTCATGCTCGCAATACTCGCACCTTGAGTTAGACATTGACAAAAGGGGCCACCCTGTTGTTTCCCTGTCTATGTTCCAATACTCGCAACCGAGTGGGACTTAAGGGGTTATTTATCAGGGTGGTGTGGTGCTCTCCCCATCATGGAGGCACCCCGTTGGCAACAGGCTAGAGATATCTGGCTATCCCGTGTTTTGAGACTCGTAACTGAGGCTCCACGGACTCTTGTTTTGCACATTCTAAGCAGGGAACCTGTTCCCACCCCTGGTCAGATTCCATGGCTTCCACTATCCATCCCTGAACTATAGAGATTCGTGTAATGAAAAGACGCAGCGTCACATCTGATAAAGGACACAAGAATGTACAATGTACAGGAACGATTTCCTGCCATAATACAAATAACCACTTCCACCCTGTGTTTCCATACAATACAATAGGAGCGAGGCCGCTCCGCTGCACCCTCACGCCACATTTACAGAAAATATAAGAATTGCATAAAATAAGATCTCACTTATTGGCTGTTTTTTATAGATGACATAAATAGGATATAAAGAGTAAGCTATGGTGGGTCTCCAACCTTTATCACCAGCTCAGATTCAGGTCTTATAGATTTATAGCAGGCAGAACTCCAATTCCTTGAATAGCTAGGGGGGGATGGTTCACACATAGTACTTGGTTGGTATCTTTACCAAAAACCGTGAGTGGTCCAACCACTGGGGTCCCACGCCATGTCAAAAACAGGGAGACCCTCTTCTCCATTTATTCTCTCTGGGACAGAGCAGTGTTTGGCTGTTTCCAGCAGCTCAAGATCGTGGGGAGTCCTAGCGGTCGGACCTCCCATGTTAAGCTAGTTATCTCATATCCTGTGTCAGATAGGACTATGCCTTAGGGTGCGTTCACACGTACAGGATCTGCAGCAGATTTGATTTGCTTTGAATCTGCAAATCTGCTGCAGATCCTGTACGTGTGATTGCACCATTAGGCTATGTTCACACTACATATCTTTCTGGCCGTAGTGCGAACCGCGAATATACGCACGTAGTTTTGAGGTTGATGCGTTCGCTTGAAAGTATACGATATACGCCCGCACAGTGCACACTACGTATGAGCTTACGGCCGGATCGTATACGGCGCCGTGAAAAATGAACAAGACTATTGTTTGAGGACGGAAATGTTCCAACTCACGGCCGTGGATTTCCCGTACGGAGTACTTATTTCAGCCAAATTGAACTTGATTTTTCGATCCAAAAGGTTCTGTGAGTTTTATTGGGCTGGGCGAAGATTTCCAAGTAAATGACCTGCCTCAGATCGCTTCGAAACAAGCTAGGGAAGCATAACTGTACTACGGGCGTATGTTCGCGGTTCGCCCGCATGTTTGCAATCCGCATGTCTATTTTTCCCACGGCCGTACATGTACGGCTGCGTACGAACTACGGCCGGACTCATACGTAGTGTGAACATAGCCTTAAAGGGTTTTTTTTTTTTTTTACATTTTTCAATAGTATTCTAAATTCTTTGTAATATACTTCTTTTTTTTAAATGTGGTGCTGATCTGGAGATTCTAGTAGTACTCACATGACCCCTGTCCCTCTGCTTCCATTTCTTGGCATGTGCCATACATCCAGCATATGATCTATTCCACACCCAATATCTGTGTGGTCCCTAGATGGAGCAGCTTTAGTGCCGGTTCTGAATAGAGCAGTCCCAGGACACAAGGCTAGTAAGCCCACATACGGGACAGAAGGCACCTGAGAGGTGTATTGGGTGAACAATACATGGAGAACAGGCGCAAGAGGCTACAGGAAATTTGCAGTTTGGGTCTCACTTCTGGCACTCTATGGTTATGTTCCTATTTAGATTTTTGAACCTCATATAGGTTGGGATTTTTACCAAAACTAAGAGTGGGTCCAGGACACGGAAAAGATCAAAATCTTTCTATTATTGTTTCCACTTTATCAGTTCCACTTCTGGTTTTGGTAGCAATGAGGCCCCCAAAACATCTAAAAACGGAGGGAACATAGCCTGAGGATTGGTTCACTTTTAGTATCTTCTTCAGTATTTTTAGCAAAACTATCCTGAGAAGGTTTGCAGCTTTGGCCACGTTTCAGACCTACTCCACCTAGTCAGAATCCTGCTCCACACTGATGAGGGGCAACACCCTGAAACAGCTGTAAGTGGATGGAACCTGGCCTTGGTTTTTCCCTTGTCATTACATTGACTTATAGGGCCACTTAATAACGTTCAACATTTGATTAGCTGGGGCTGCTGAACTTGGATAAAGCTCTAAGGTTGTCTGGAAAACATGGATACAGCCAATGACTATATCAATGATTTCCACATAGCCTTAGGGCTTTATTCAACTTCAGCAGCCACCGCTAATCAAATGCCGAAAGTTCGGGTTCGGATGGACTCAAGCATGCTCCAGGTTCGCTCATCTCTAGTGGTATCCTTACAGGAGCCAACCCATGGCTGGGTCCTTTCCGGAGGGATATCTGGCTAGTCCTGTGTTTTGAGACTCCTTGATGAGGCTCCACAGGCTTTTCTTTTGCATATTCATGTTTCCCATGGGGCAATGCACCTAGGACTTCACTGTACTAAGCGCTTTCATTAGCAGCAGCCAGTGTTGTCGTTTTGGCTGGTCTCCCTGAGATCAGCGATCTGTTTCTCTCTACTCCTGGTTTTGGCTAAAAATACTGATCAAAGACAGAATGAAAAGAACTTGCTCTATTGCACTTTGCCTACTTTTTCCCAGGAAGCACTGCATGGCCTATAAGGCTCTATACAACAGCTTGTTGGTCTCCTCTCCTCAACGAGACACATTACCCTCTCAGACCCACTGTAAGAAATTCATGAAATCCTGAGAAACTCCTTTTAAATGATAGAATTCTGTCTGCCTTATTCCACCATTAGGGGGAGCTAATTGCATACAGAGTATTGGGTATAATGTATACATTGCATGCTGTGAAAATATCTCTGGAAGGCAGCCAGAAGAGTTATTCTAATTTCCATAACTATATCTAAATTAGGTAAGTAAAAGGTAAGAAACTTTGCAATTGGTTCTTATTACTTTTTTAGCTCTGGCTCCCTGCTAGGCCCTCTGATGTGTTGACTGCTGGTTGACTAGGTTCCCGACCACTGTAATACATGACATTGACAGCTCGCAGCTCCAAGGAGCTGTTAAAGTTGGTGTAGCAGAGCTCAGCACAGAACATCTAAGCACAGGCCAGCAGCGATTATGCCAGCCCTAGTGCTGCTGCTGAAGACGACCAATCGCAGTAAAGGAGCCCATCCAGAGGAAACCAGGAAGTGTCGCAATCTTCAAGCAATGTCCAAGGTAAAAAGGGGAGGTGGGAATAACTGTGTGAGGATGTTAAACCATTAACAACATGCATCACCCACACATGATGGTCTAGTGCAAGTCTGACTGCTGCAGCTCCACGTACCCCTGGTTGGATGAATATGTGGTCAGATATAGGTGCTGCAGCCGAACGAAGCAAATTTGGAGTTCTATATAGAAACACAAGTCAGGTGTAGAGGTAGCAGATATACCCAAACCCTAGTCTCTGAGGGGTCTAAAATCTTATCTGCCCCAAAAGAAGGGCCCATGGGTGCTGGGGTTCAGGAGCTGACTATACAACTATATCTTTGTAATGTGTTTAGTAAAAAGAATCTCACAACTACAACTACAATCCAATATTCTGGATAAATATTACATAGGTTTTATTTAATACATATGTATTTATAACACACAGATACACTTATAACAGTATCATTTTGTCTTCCTTCCATCCCAGGCACTCCTGTAGAGAACATCTGTCGCATACATTGGGCCATTCAATTCTATTGTGAATATTAAACTAAAAAAAAGAAAAAAAATGGGGGGGGGGGAATAATCTGGAGACGCGGTAAATGTTTCTTCATTAAAAGAAAAATATAAAACAGCTCAACCAATAATTTACATGAAAAAAAACAAAAGGCAAAAGCATAAAACACTCGGACGGCATTGACGGTCGTGTATCGATTAGTTAACCGTTTTCCAGCCAGTGCTATGTACCGTATAGAAGGTCTCAGCGTTATTATGGCAACGTCCTTCAAAAATAAAAAAAATGGAATATGGCAGAAGAGGAGAATAATCACATTTCTTAAGCTGCAAAGCATTATGGGATGAGACTATTGAATGGCACATGTATATAATGGCATGGGATGGGCGGCAGCCAACTATGGACGGAACGCACATTGGGTCAAGTCATCCACACCGGCCTTTCTATCGGAGTATCTTTACACCACTCCATGTTGTTATATTTTAGGCTGTTCCTCTTCCCTGGAAAAAATATATGGAGGACACAGGCAGGAAGTGGATTTGCCAATGTTTGGGCTGCGTTTAGGTAGCCATGTCAGGAAACTGGCCGTCATAAGGGGCTTCTAAACACAAGGACTTGGGGGAGACAAGTGAGCTATTCTCTCATACAGGGTAAGTGCAATAAGTCAGGGGCACGTGCAGTCTAGTCTGGGGCATGATGAAAAGTGCTTCTCCTCAATAACATATTCACAGGCAGATGGCTGCAGACAGAAAAAAAAACAGATTATTAGTCTCAGAATACCTCAATTTACTATTTCCCAAAAATAATAGGGACTTAAAGGGGCACTCCGGCCAAGCTTACTCTGTACAGAGCTCAGCCCCCGGAAGTAGGACATCACATCACAGCTGCAATCCAGCACCGCCATTCTGTGCCATGACATCAGCTGCAGAGGGCGTCTCTTGCTTCAGACTGTGCTACCCTCTTCTTCAGACACAGCGCCATACTGAGAGTATGGCACAGCACTGTGTCAAGACATTTAATTACTTATGCATACTCCTCCTGGCTTGTCTGTGGGATTGACTGCAGCCGCCTCCTGCACTTCCCGACATGACAGGCCATTCAGCTAATCACTGGCTGCATCGCTGTCCCATCTTAGTCAGTG
Source organism: Dendropsophus ebraccatus (assembly GCF_027789765.1). Classification (NCBI taxonomy): domain Eukaryota; kingdom Metazoa; phylum Chordata; class Amphibia; order Anura; family Hylidae; genus Dendropsophus; species Dendropsophus ebraccatus. The sequence continues at coordinate 77,235,555 of NC_091463.1, forward strand.
GCGATCAGAAGCGTCGGCGGGAGCTAAAGTTAGCGGAGAACCCCATAGATAAGGCTGGAGGACACCGGGGGAGTGTGGGCAGGCAAATACATAGTTATTATTTTACACCTTTAAAGCAAAGACTGCACGGACATCGCTAACAGACCAGCACCCCCTCAGTACGGGGACCCCCCCCGGGCAGCACGGTGGCTTAGGGGTTAGCACTGTAGCCTTGCAGCGCTGTGGTCCTGGGTTCAAATCCTACCAAGAGCAACATCTGCAAAGAGTTTGTATGTTCTCTCTGTGTTTGAGTGGGTTTCCTCCGGGTACTCCGGTTTCCTCCCACACCCAAAACATACAGATAGGTGTATTTAGATTGGGAGGGCTTCTCTGCACTGTGACCATGACTTAACCGTAGCCATGTCTGTGGGTGTGTATCTTAAAGGGGTATTCCCCCCAAAATAATTTTTGCATTTATACGTTGCTCACACGTAGCTTTCCATCTTTCCAATATATATTTATTACGGATTCTGCACAGTTTTGCTGTTATCTAGGTGCCCTCACCCCCACGGATTGCATAGAATCATCAGACCTCAGTCCACTCCGACACGCTCCCTGCTCCTGGCCCCCACCCTCTGAGACGGCATCACGTGTCCTCAGTCTCTTCAATGGGCCGGGTTAGTGCTTCTAACCCAGCACACTGAAGAGAGGGAGGACGCTGAGACAGTGACAGCAGCTGCTGCTGCTGAGCACTGTCACCCTCTCTGACAGCAGAGTGTACCCCCCCAAGCTCACCCCACTTTGTGCCCTTCGCCCTGGAGCTAATCTGTCCCACAACCTGTATCCTCTGCGCGCGATCTCCCGGCGGCTGACCACGACCCCCCCCCCCCCGTCCCCTGATCTCCTGGTGGCCGTCCGCACAGCTCTGCAGCTGATCCCCATCGCCAACCGGCCGCAGCTCACCCATCGCTCCCTCAGCTTTCGCCCGCCGCTCAACCCGGAGCTCCTGCCCGCCGCTGCCTGTTCCTGCCTGCCCCGCTCATCCCGGTGGCCGCCCGCCCCCCGCTCAGAGCTCACCCGGCCCCGCAGCCGCCACCTGCCCGGTGAGTGCAGTTCCCCCCCCCAGCATGACCTCTTGGTGTCCGCTCACGGTCCCCCCCATCCTCCCCTCCTCAATGCAGGCACCCCCCCCCCCCCCCCCCCCCCCCGGGCTCCTTCTTGCCGCTCAACCCGGAGCTCCTGCCCGCCGCTGCCCGCTCACCCCGGTGGCCGCCCGCCCCCCGCTCAGAGCTCACCTGGCCCCGCAGCCGCCACCCACCCGGTGAGTGCAGTTCCCCCCCCAGCATGACCTCTTGGTGTCCGCTTGCGGTCCCCCCCATCCTCCCCTCCTCACCCGGTGACTGCAGCCCCCCCGGAGCTCCTGCTTGCCGCTGCCTGCTCACCCTAGTGGCCGCTCGCCACCCGCTCAGAGCTCACCCGGCCCGCAGCCGCCACCCGCCCGGTGAGTGCAGTTCCCCCGTCCCCCAGCATGACCTTTTGGTGTCCGCTATCGGTCCCCTCCATTCCCCTCTCGTTAGAGCCCCCCCGTCACCCGGTGACCGCAGCCCCCCCCCCCGCAGCTCAGCCCTTGCAACTCACCCAGCCCTCTTAGCTCTGCTACATCGCCCTCTCAGCTCTGCTACATCACAATCGCTCTCTCAGCTCTGCGACATCGCAATCGCTCTCTCAGCTCTGCTACATCGCCCTCTCAGCTCTACTACATTGCAATCGCTCTCTCAGCTCTGCTACATCGCCCTCTCAGCTCTGCTACATCGCAATCGCTCTCTCAGCTCTGCTACATCGCCATGGCCCTCGCCCTCTCAGCGCTGCTACATCGCCCTCTCAGCGCTGCTACATCGCCCTCTCAGCGCTGCTACATCGCCCTCTCAGCGCTGCTACATCGCCCTCTCAGCGCTGCTACATCGCCCTCTCAGCGCTGCTACATCGCCCTCTCAGCGCTGCTACATCGCCCTCTCAGCGCTGCTACATCGCCATCGCTCTCTCAGCTCTGCTACATCGCTCTCTCAGCTCTGCTACATCGCCATCGCTCTCTCAGCTCTGCTACATCGCCATCGCTCTCTCAGCTCTGCTACATCGCCATCGCTCTCTCAGCTCTGCTACATCGCCATCGCTCTCTCAGCTCTGCTACATCGCCATCGCTCTCTCAGCTCTGCTACATCGCCATCGCTCTCTCAGCTCTGCTACATCGCCATCGCTCTCTCAGCTCTGCTACATCGCCATCGCTCTCTCAGCTCTGCTACATCGCCATCGCTCTCTCAGCTCTGCTACATCGCCATCGCTCTCTCAGCTCTGCTACATCGCCCTCGCTCTCTCAGCTCTGCTACATCGCCCTCGCTCTCTCAGCTCTGCTACATCGCCATCGCTCTCTCAGCTCTGCTACATCGCCATCGCTCTCTCAGCTCTGCTACATCGCCATCGCTCTCTCAGCTCTGCTACATTGCCATCGCTCTCTCAGCTCTGCTACATCGCCATCGCTCTCTCAGCTCTGCTACATTGCCATCATCAGGCAGAAGCATTGCATGATGGGAAATGTAGTTTCCTATCTTGAATATAGAACATCTTGGTGAGTAAGGCCAGCTATGTTTGGGAGCATTTTATTTTTTTAGCTCTTGGGGGGAATACCCCTTTAAATACCAGTAACATTTTAAAGGGGATTATGCAGGATTAGAAAAAACACAGCTACTTTCTTGCCACCCCTGTCTCCAGGTTGTGTGTGGTATTACTGTTCAGATCCATTCACTTCAGTGGAACTGAGCTGCCAAACCACACCCAGACTAAGGACAGGAGAGGTGGTGTTTCTGGAAGAAAGAAGACATGTTTTCCTAAGCCTGGACAAAACTTTTAAGCTTTTCCTTTGCAAGACCCACAATCCCCTGGGCTGCAAGACTTCTTGATTTATTTCTATGCCTGAAGATTGTATATTCCATTTACCTTTCTTCCTAGCAGCTGCATTGCTGCCTGTTCTGTAGCTGTGTTCCATGCGTGTGCTTTGCATGCCGCGGTGAGGCTTCCCCATACTGGATCCCAGATCCCATCCGCTCAGGATCCAGCTCACCTAGATAGCAAATAATGTATACAACTTTAGCCACAAGTCCACAAAAAGCAGCATGGCTAACTAATAGACAAAAGGACAAGCCAGCAGATGCAAGCATATTGGGAATATACAGAAATAGGAATATGAAAAATGGATGACTGTAAATGCAACAACACAAATAGGACATTTTTGTCATTAGTGATGAGCGAACATCAGAAAACTGTCGGGATTCTGCACTTACTACTGCATCAAGGCTTCACTTCCTGGATAAAATGGTGATGTCACGACCCGACTCCCAGAGCTGTGCGGACTGTGGCTGCTGGAGAGGATGATGGCAGGGGGATGCTCAGTGTCCCTCCAGTGCCCTGTGTCCCTCAGTGTCCCCCTGCCATCATCCTCTCCAGCAGCCACAGCCCGCACAGCTCTGGGAGTCGGGGCGTGACATCACCATTTATCCAGGAAGTGACATCACCATGTTATCCAGGAATCGAAGCCTTGATGCAGTAGTAAGTGCAGGGAAAAAAGCACTTCATAAGCATTTCCCATAATAAGTGTATATGGGTGATTTGTATAGCTTTTTGGGGGGGGGGGGCAATACAATACTTTAATAAAAATTTTCGTCGAAATTCTCCTAAGGGGTTAAAGGCATTATTCAGAACTGGCCTATCCCTAAGAAAGGTGAATGAAGAAGCACATTAGCTTGTGCCTGTAAGGCAGGAATCTCTCCCCAGACAGTCCACAGTGAGTAAGTTCCCCTTAGGCCCCTTCACATCATATTATGTTGCAGGTATATGTCAGCCTTTTTTTAAGGACTCAAAAGCGTAGTCTACTATGCTTTTAAAGAGGATGTACCACCAGGTACATCCTCTTTAATCTGAACCGACGGATCGAACGGCGCCGTCACGGGGAAGCCGGTGCCGCGGTCCGTTTTTCGGACCGCCGCCCGGTTCCCGTGCACAGCGCCGTTCTATGCACCGGAAACGGACGGTGCTCAAGCACTGGAGGTAGGCCGAGCCGCCCCCAGTGGGAGGGAATTCCCTCCCCTCTATGACGCGGCTCCATTCATTCTAATGGAGCCGCGTCATACAGGGGAGGGAATTCCCTCCCACTGGGGGTGGGCCGGCCTACCTCCAGTGCTTGAGCACCGGCCGGTTCCAGTGCATAGAACGGCGCCGTGCACGGGAACCAGGCCGCGGTGGCTTCCCCGTGACGGCGCCATTCGATCCATCGGTTCAGATTAAAGGTTCAGATTTCAAAAAGGTGTATGTTAGGAAAATAGAACCACGTTGTCACTAGTAGCCTATATTTAGACTATTAAAGCAAATGGGCATGTTGCAGGGATCTAGTAGTATACAGTAGAATAGTTGTTTGCCATTACCCTGACATATACTGATATATATGTCAGGGTATGTAGTGACGATGATGTAAGTGGCAAGCCCTACCCCTATATGATTCTTCAAGATGTGTGGGCCCATTACCCATTAGTGTATACACGGATATGAGGTTATTCCCTTCTATTATACTGTGGTTGATTACTACTCTCTGTAATGGAGGACGGACATGGTGGCAATGCGGCTATGGATAATATCAGGGAAGTTATAGATAACCCAGTAGTAGATGCCTCCGGTATGAATATACACCGCACTGCAAAAATAGTAACATGATGTTCCTGGATTAACCGGATTAGGAGGACATGGCCCCTGTGACTGATTGACGTCACTCAAAACTCCAGGGGAAGATGGACGGGGCTTTATGGATTAAATCCTCTATGTCACATAGATATTCTGGACAGCTGATCCCAAAACCAAGAGCAGAGGCAGCCCGCACCAGTGTTCACACCAGATCCGAGACATGGAATATCCTACTGGAAGCCGAGAATGAAACATTGTGAATGGTTGTATATGGAGAATTGGGAAGAAATGAAGAAGAGTCTGGAGAAAAGCTTCTTTCTTACCCATCAATTTATTTACTGATTGTAAAAGTTTAAAGCAGGGATGGGGAACCTTCGGCCCTCCAGCTGTTGTAAAACTACAATTCCCATCATGCCTGGACAACCAAAGCTAAAGCTTTGACTGTCCAGGCATGATGGGGATTGTAGTTTTGCAACAACTGGAAGGCCAAAGGTTCCCCATCCCTGGTTTAAAGGGAAATTTGTTCCCCCCTGTTAATTGTGATAAATGTATGAATTCTGGAGGTTCAACCACCTATCACTAGAATTGGGGTCCCAAGTGCTGTTATCAGCTACAATAACGCAGTCATTCCTATAGACTGAATGGAGTGGCAGGGCATACATGTGTCCATTGCCCTAATCAAGCGCTTATGATCGTAAGCATCCCAGAATAAGGGTCCTGAGAGATCATATATATTTATCCCCTATCCTGTGGGAAGATAATAAGTAATTTTCATGGGATAAACCCTTTAAAAATGGAGAGTGTGTCATGTTGTAGGGCGACAGTGCAGATATATTCTGAGTAGTAAGCAGAGATCCTCATCGTTCTGTGTGATCTGCTGTGACAACGCCTCATCTATTGGAAAACTACTCAGTATAAACATAGCCTCATTTCCCGTAATAAGTGTATATTGGTGATTTGTATAACTTTTGAGGGAAAATACAATACTTTAATAAAAATTTTCTCCAGATTTCTACTTTAAAATGGTATTCCCATCTTGACCTTCTTGGCATATCCAGAGGATATGCCATAAATGTCTGATAAATGCAGGCCCTACCATGTGAACTGCATCAATTTTGAGATTCGGCGATCCCTGGGCCCCTTCCAGTCGGCTGTTTTCTGCCGTTTGTGAAACCACCATTAATATTAATGGGAATTGTCTAAGAAGATTCCTGTGCTGATTGATTTGTAATTAGAGATGAGCACAACTCCAGCATCCTCCAGTTCAAACGATCAGCATTTGAATACTGGTGGCTGCCGAAGTTGGATGCAGCCCTAGGGAGTCTGGGAAAACATGGATATAGACTATGGCCTATGGCTGTCTCCATGTTTTCTCAGGGACTTGAACATGGTGGAGTTGCTCTCATCTCTATTTGTAATACATATTTGAGCTTCACTTCTCTGATCTCGAGCTTTTAATCTCATGTATAGACAAAATTAGATTATTCTGGCTGCCACTAGGGAATGTTTGGAGTTTACTCAATCAGAAAGCAGCATGCAGTGAGCTCCCCCTAGGGGTGGCAGAAGGTGGCATACTGTGTCTTTGCAGGGATCACAAAAACAGAGCTTTCTCCATTTTAAAGAAATAGAGAAGTTATTCAGTAAAGAATGTTGGACTTGATATGGCAGGTGTTGATAAAAGAAGGAGATTTGCTTTAAAGCAAAGAGTATATATATATATATATATATATATATATATATATATATATAAGCATTAATGCAAGGCATCTGTTAGTTCTGTTAATAATCTTATAGCATTGGATGTATCACCAGGAAAGAGCAGTAACTTTCTACTACCTGTAAAGATGTCACCTACCTGAATCGATTTTAGTCAGTATCGACCGGGCGCACTTTAGGAAGGCCTCCTCCACATTCTCTCCAGTCAATGCACTTGTTTCTAGAAACATCAATTCTGCGGGGAAAAAAAGAAATAATAAAATTAAGGAAATAATTTAAAAAAATTGTTTTGGCTGGATCTGGACAGGGAAATTTCCTAAATTCATTTAAAATGAACCGGACACATCGAATATACAATGTGATCTACCGACATCATAGAGAAGGAGGTACAGAGAAGAGAGATATATCGTTGTATGGAAACAGTTCAGGATAACTTGTATTTTAATTACATTAAAGTGTCACTGTCATTTTTTGTTTTGTTTTTTTGCAGAAATCAATAGTCCAGGCGATTTTTAAGAAACTTTGTAATTGGGTTTATTAGGCAAATATGCCATTATCTGCACTCAAAAAGACTTTCCCCAGGTTCGCCCCCCCCCCCCTCCCCTCTCTGATTTACTGCTCATTATCAGGAAATCTATCAGTCAGCCCTGTCTGTTCCATGGAAAGGGAAGAAGGGAGAAGAGTCGCCAGCAGAGAGCAGAAAACAAAGCATTACCCAGCCGGACCTGTGTAAAAGCCAGTATTTAGAAGTCAGTGCTGACTTCAGAGGAAATAGCACAGAGATTTAGCTGTAAATTAACTCTATTTTGTCCTGTCTCCCTCCACCCCTCCCCTGTCCATAGTAAACTGATAGGGGGGAGAGCTTCAAACTGCCTTTTCATGATAAAAATGCATTTTTCAGCTAATAAACCCGAATACAAAATTTCTTAAAATCGCCTGTACTATCGTTTTCTGCAAAAAAAAAAAAAAAAAATTACAAAAATGACTGACACTTTAACCCCTAGACGACCTAGGGCGTACACGTATGCCCTGGAAGTCTGTCCCCAGATGTCCCCTGACCTATGAAGCACGCTCTGAAGCGAAGCGGGCTTCATAGGAGGTTGGGGGCCGGGTGAAGTTAGCAGGCAGGCCCTCACCGTTAATGACAGGCTGCAGCGATAGCGCTGCAGCGTGACATTAACCACTTAAACCCTGTGATCGTGGCGTTTAAGTGTAAGTGACAGGGGAAGTCCCCTGTCACTTAACGATCGGGACCCCCACAGTGTGACTGCGGGGGTCCTGATCATTGTAACGGACCGCCGGAAGTCTCCCACCTGCCTCCGTGCGGTCCGATGGGCGATCTGCTCACTGAGCCTGCACAGGCAGGCTAAATGAGCAGATCGCCTATCACACTGATCAAAGCTATGCCTATGGCATAGCAATGATCAGTATATGAAATCAAACAAATGAAGGTACAAGTCCACCAAAGGGACTTAAAATGTGTAAAAAAAAAGAAAAGAAAAAAGTAAAAAACATTATTACACTACCCCAAAGCCCCTCCCCAATAAAAGTTCAAATCACCCCCATTTCCCATTGTATAAATAAAACATATAAAAATAAATAAACAAACATATAATATACCGTAGTGTGCGTAATTGTCCGAATAAAATATAACAAGCGTCATCACTAACGGTGAACAGTGTGAAAACGAAAGAGCAAAAAAATTGCCAAGATTACCCATTGTTTGTTACATTATATATAAAAAAAAAAGTTAATAAAAAGTGATCAAAATGTCCGATCTTCACAAATATAGTATTAATAAAAACTAGAGATCATGGCGGATGTGGTTGTGTAAGGACTGATGTATAGAATAATGGTAGCTTTTACCATATAGTGCATTACGTAGACACAGGAACCCCACAAACGTTACCATATTGCATTCTTTATTATGATTTCACCAATTTATATCTTCATAAATAATAATTTTGGGGTTCCATCATACATGTTATGGTAGAATGAAAGACGCCATTACAAAGTACAACTATTCCTGTAAAAAACAAGCCCTTACATGGCCCTGTAGATGGAAAACTGAAAGTGCTGGAGTTCTTAGAAGGGGAGGAGGGAAAAACGAAACCGCAAAAATGAAAATTTGCGTGGTCCACTGGGTCATTTTGGGCCTGGTCCTCAAAGGGTTAAGTCTCTGCTTATTCTGGGCTTAGGAGTCCAATGGGCAGTCCTAATCAGTGATTGACAGCTATCTCTGCACACATTCTCATACAGGACCCATAAGCTCAGAATAAACAGAAATCTAATTGAACAATATACAAGTTATCGTGAATCCTTTCCTACAGAACTCCGTATCCTCCTGCTCTATAACATGACGTCCATAGATTTAAAGTGTCCCCATCATTTGAAAAACTTTTTTGAGAATCTCAAAGAAACATGTAAGAAGTTTTGATAGTTCAGTGTCTGGGTGTTCAGACCACTACTAGAAAGAGGAGAAAGGAATATAAAACGCTGGCACTGGCCTGATGTAACTGCGCATTTTGCCTAGGGTGGCCTTCATTTTGCCTGGTATCTTACCATTTTCCTGGGCGAACCGTGAAGCCTCTAAAAACGTCACCTCTCGCTCAGCGTCCAAATCCTTCTTGTTCCCGCATAAAATAATGATAATGTTCGGACTGGCCAGGGTCCGCGCATCGGTCAGCCAGTTGGTCAGGGAGTTGTAAGTCTCCCGGCTGCAATAATAACAAACAGGAAATCAGCATCTACAGCCTAAATCCTACATGGCTTATATGCTTATAGAGTCATCGTTTAAAGGGGTTCTCCAACCATATTAAAGCACTGATAAAATACAAAGCAATGCATCTGCTTTAATACACCAGGTCTTATAATGCTTGTGTATATAAAGTGGAAAAAAGGTTAAAAACAGAGTGAATGTCACCTGTGACTGCTGCTCTAAAACACGGAATAAACCTGTGGCTGACAGACAAAACAAGTTCATAGCCATAAAATAGCGCAAGGAGGCCACCTGGTGGAAGGTTGAAAATTACAACCAAGGATAAGATTTATTTTTTTTGCAGAGGTCTGTGCCTAGATCCTGTATGAGACGAGATGATCTCTCTGTTCCACCATATAGGACCCATCTGTCAGTAGACGGCAGCATAGCAGCATGTTCACATGTGTCTGGCCTGCTGCAAAAAACTTTTGCAGAAATCTGCATGACAAATCTGCCCCAAATGGGATTTCCATGCAAAAAAAAAAACAAAACACCAAAGCATAACAAAAAACACTATTTTCACCTCGCCTGACACTTCAGTTGGAACTGATCTCTATCCACTTGGCCTCCAGTGACATGTGATCAATGAAACAATCCTGTGTCTACACGACACATCATCACTGGGGGGGCCAGGAAAGCTTTGTCAGGGGAGTGCCAGGTGATGTGTGAGTATAGAGGGGGGTTTTATTATAAATTTTTATCTGAAATTGTATTATTCACCAGATTTTGAAGAAATTTCAGAGTATTTCTGTACTGGTATGAGGCACTGCCATTGCTGGGCTTCCCTTATAGATGTGTATGTAGCATAAGACATGGACACGTCCGGGCTTCCCTTATAGATGTGTATGTAGCATAAGGCATGGACACGTCCGGGCTTCCCTTATAGATGTGTATGTAGCATAAGACATGGACACGTCCGGGCTTCCCTTATAGATGTGTATGTAGCATAAGGCATGGACACGTCCGGGCTTCTCTTATAGATGTGTATGTACATAAGACATGGACACGTCCGGGCTTCTCTTATAGATGTGTATGTAGCATAAGACATGGACACGTCCAGGCTTCCCTTATAGATGTGTATGTAGCATAAGGCATGGACACGTCCGGGCTTCCCTTATAGATGTGTATGTAGCATAAGACATGGACACGTCCGGGCTTCCCTTATAGATGTGTATGTAGCATAAGGCATGGACACGTCCGGGCTTCCCTTATAGATGTGTATGTAGCATAAGGCATGGACACGTCCGGGCTTCTCTTATAGATGTGTATGTACATAAGACATGGACACGTCCGGGCTTCTCTTATAGATGTGTATGTAGCATAAGACATGGACACGTCCAGGCTTCCCTTATAGATGTGTATGTAGCATAAGGCATGGACACGTCCGGGCTTCCCTTATAGATGTGTATGTAGCATAAGACATGGACACGTCCGGGCTTCCCTTATAGATGTGTATGTAGCATAAGGCATGGACACGTCCGGGCTTCCCTTATAGATGTGTATGTAGCATAAGGCATGGACACGTCCGGGCTTCCCTTATAGATGTGTATGTAGCATAAGGCATGGACACGTCCGGGCTTCTCTTATAGATGTGTATGTACATAAGACATGGACACGTCCGGGCTTCTCTTATAGATGTGTATGTACATAAGACATGGACACGTCCGGGCTTCTCTTATAGATGTGTATGTAGCATAAGACATGGACACGTCCAGGCTTCCCTTATAGATGTGTATGTAGCATAAGGCATGGACACGTCCGGGCTTCCCTTATAGATGTGTATGTAGCATAAGACATGGACACGTCCGGGCTTCCCTTATAGATGTGTATGTAGCATAAGGCATGGACACGTCCGGGCTTCCCTTATAGATGTGTATGTAGCATAAGGCATGGACACGTCCGGGCTTCTCTTATAGATGTGTATGTAGCATAAGACATGGACACGTCCAGGCTTCCCTTATAGATGTGTATGTAGCATAAGGCATGGACACGTCCGGGCTTCCCTTATAGATGTGTATGTAGCATAAGACATGGACACGTCCGACTTCCCTTATAGATGTGTATGTAGCATAAAGCATAGACGCTGCTGGGCATAGACATATAATCTGCAGCAAATCTATAACCCATCTATTTTCTTTGCAGCGTTGCCAACAAATGATGATCTTAAAGTGTACATAAAACATGTGATCAGCTGTGATCGCTGGTGTGTTACAAGTGTGTAGGAAAGTTTTTTTTCTTTGCTAGATTAATGCGTCAGTCTTGCCATTGCTGATCCGCACTTCCAGCAGTGTCTCTGGTGATTTGTATGTAACAAACCTTTAAGCAAGCCTTCTTATCTTGTAGAGGCGGAGCTGTCATTGAAATAAAATACTTATAAGGAGACCTATCTATCATGAAAATCAACGTTTCGTAAGGACTGTAAAAATATTGCGGCATTCATAGCCCTCGATGACCTTTAGATCAGTAAGAACTGACGTACTTAGATAAACGACACATTTGATAGACCAGACAGGCGCATGGTGGAGGTCATATGCCGACTTCTAAGAACTGGATCTACAACAGTTGATTATTAACTTTGTTCTGGGCCATGATCAAACCCAGAGGCCCCAAACTGGTCTGACAGGAGCCGCTGTACACACAGCAGGATATCTCAGGACACAAAGCACCGATAGGTGCCACCATATTTATAGTTTCCTTAGTACAAATTCTGTATATATAGTAGCAGTGAAGCGTTTGTGCCGTACTTCAGCACCCCTCACAACTACTTCCTCCTCCCTGTTTGCCGTGCATATAGATTTCGGCCCAGCCTCCTGCTTCCTGGTGACGTCATCTTCAGGCCCTGGATCTGTCTGGTCTGCATGCTCTGGTTGCCGGAATCGTGCATGTGCCGGAGTGCCTGTGCCGATTCTCTGTACTATGGCGCATGCGCGATTCTGTAAACAGGAGCGCGCAGACCAGACAGATCCAGGCGACATGCGCAAATTGGCAAGTTTGCCAGGCAAACAGGGTGGAGCAAGTAGTGGTAAGGCGTGCTGAAGAAATCCTCACCGTTACTCCTCTTTGACACTTCCTCCAAATGTATTGGGCTAGATTGTGGAAAATCTACAGCAACGATGGCTTATAGGGGACACACATCTACACTACATTGTCAGCACCTCGGGGGCAGCCAAGGTGCTGACAGATTCCCTTTAAATTTGACATATACTAGGAATATATTACACACAAAGATATATATATTATACGCATAAATATATACACATGCGGATTGTAAGTTCAGGTAAAAAGTAAGGATGCTTAATTGTCGTTTTAGATATATGTGTTCAGACCAAGACAAATCGTGAGAATGAGCCTGGACGAGAAAAAATCTGCACTCTGTGTCATGTGACTGAGAAGGACTGATGATGTAAGTCTAGGGTACCATGCAGGTACCATACAAAGTGGGGGAAAGAGGAGTACACAAGCAGCATGCTGCTATTCCTCCTCTGTCCACTGATCAGTCAGGGTATGAACACTCAGTCACCGACCAATTGAAACTTTTGACATGCCACAGAGACATGAGTTTTGATTGAGCAGGGTCTCATTGCTGAGACCCAACTGATCAGGAGAATGAGTGGGGAGACGTGTGTGGTGACCCCACAGAGTTAATAATGGAGCCACCTAGACGGAGATTGCAAGCCAGAAATTGAAAAGCGTGACTGTGTGCTTCTCCCGGCTCATTCTCCTGATAGTGGGGGTCTCTACAGTTACTGGCCTCTCTGCCTATCACTTATCTCCCCTAAGTGTGCTGACAGGCAGAGAGCAGTGACTAGACACGTGACAGTGACTACCTGCCCAGCGCTCCCTGCCGTGCGCTGGCGGATTAAAACTTCATTTTATCCGTTATAAAGCCTCTGCTGCAGCCCCGACATTGTAAGTGCGGTGAGCTGCACAGAAGCTTTATACTGTGCTTCAGGGAACCAAGTCAGCCCAATTGGGCTGATTGGTTTCCTTTAAGTAGTTAGACGGCAGTAAAGTAGTCAGTATAATTTTTTTTTTTTTTTAAAGAAAAAAAACCCCTCACCTTGCAATGTCATACACTAACAGCGCCCCCGCTGCTCCTCTGTAGTAACTGCGAGTGACTGACCTGATAAAAAAAGAGTGGCAACAGTTAGCTTAAAACTCTCTAAACTACACCGACTACATCTAATAATAGAATCGTTCACTCCCAATAAGACCTACTTTAATTTTTTTTCAACCAACAAATAGAAATCAATCTTAGGAAAAGAAGAGGAATCCAAAGATAAAATAATGTTTTCTTACAAAGCCCCCAACTTAATAGGATGATGGTCGTAAATATTGCATCAGTGGGGCTCCAACTCCTGACACTCCCAGCTGGCGGGAATGCAGCATTCCAGTGACAGCCTCAGACCCCTTAGTGTTTACCAGGCACAGCGCTGTACATTCTGTAGTGGCTCTGCCTGGTACTGCAGCTTTCTACAGTCCAGTCCAATTCAAGTGAATAGGGCTGAACTGCAGTAACAATGTAAGGGCCCTATTACACGGAGGGATTTTTAACAATTAACGATAAACGATCTCAAACAGGATTGTTTATCGTTAACCTTAAATCGTTCACCATATTACACAGAACGATGGTCGTTAGTTGCGATCATTACTATGATCGTTTATTCCTTCTGATCCCAGCAAATCAATGAAAAATGTGCAATTACACTGAACGATTAGTGAAAAAATGTGGAACTTGAGCTAACGAATGTGGAATTACAGCGAACGATTAACGATAATTTTAGGTTCAGATCTAAATCAACGATTACACAGAAGGATTATCATTTAAATTCGAACAATATAACGATTATTCGCACGATAATTGTCCTGTGTACTAGGGACCTTAGGCTCTGTGCCTGGTAAATAGTAAGGGCCCTATTACACAGGACGATTATCGTGCGAAAAATCGCTATATTGTTCGAATTTAAACGATAATCATTCTCCGTAATTGCAGGTAACGATCGAAAAATTGTTCGTATGTCGTTGATCGTTGATTTAGATCTGAACCTAAAATTATCGTTAATCGTTCGCTGTAATTCCACATTTGTTCGATCAAGTTCCACATTTTTTCACTAATCGTTCAGTGTAATTGCACATTGCTCATTGTTTTGCTGGGATCGGAAGGAATAAACGATCATAGTAACAATCACAATATCGATCGTAGTAACAATGGTAACTAACGACCATCGTTCTGTGTAATATGGTGAACGATTTCAGGTTGACGATAAACAATCTCGTTTGCGGTCGTTTATCTTTAGTTGTTAAAAATCGCTCCGTGTAATAGGACCCTAAAGAGGCCAGATCCTTCCTAAGGATAGGTTATAAATATTAAGTTCCCAGAGAAACCCTTAATTTTGTTTCAGATTACACAATGCATACCTAAATCTCTCCTGTCCAGCTGTATCCCAGATCTGCAGCTTCACCGATTTACCCCCCACGTTCACAATCCTTGACCCGAACTCCACTCCGATCGTGTGATTTGAGTCTTGCTTAACTGGAAGGCAAAGGGGAATCAAGAAGATTTCAAGTCATGTCATGTACGCATACTGTTCACAATCTACACAAATATGACCGTGTAAGCATGCTGGAATGGGTCAAAGGTTAGAGACTGTTGATAAACAGCATAGCTATCGGACCTGTGGCCCTCCAACTGCTGAAAAACTACAATACCCATCATGCCCGGACAGCCAAAGATATGAGGGCTGTGAGTTTGACACAGCTGACATAGAGGGTTGGACTACAATGAATGATATAGTAATGGATCTATCTATGGGCCCATTTACACAGAAAGATTATCTGACGGATTATCTGCCAAAGATTTGAAGCCAAAGGCGGGAATGGATTTGAAAAGAGGAGAAATCTCAGGCTTTCCTTGATGACCTGATCTCTGTTTATAGTCTGTTCCTGGCTCTAGCTTCAAATCTTTGGCAGATAATCTGTCAGATAATCTTTCTGTGTAGATCAGGGATTGGGAACCTTCGTCCCTTCAGCTGTTGCAAAACTACAATTCCCATCATGCCTGGAATTGTGGTTTTGCAACAGCTGGAGGGACGAAGGTTCCCCATCCCTGGTGTAGATGGACCCTATGACCTATCTTCATTACAGGCCATCAATATTATATTGGTTGGATGCCAGCACCCCACCGATCTGCTGTTCAGCAGTAACACTAACTACTACTCACATTTGCTCTCAATGAACTGGTGGAGGAGGCAGGACTTCCCCGTTCCTGCACTGCCGATGACAAGGAACTTGAAGAGGAAATCTGAAACAAGACACATCAATGATGAAATCCGTCACCTAAATAACAACTTCCAGAAGAGACCACCGGCCGTGTTCTCTGTAGTTATGGAAAACATCTATTATAACATAAGATAATGGTGACATATGGTGACTAACACCGATCCTATGTCATGTGCAGAGAGTGAATGCTAAAGGGCCCTATTACACAGGACGATTATAGTAACGAAAATCGTTATATCATTCGAATTTAAACGATAATCGTCCTGTGTAGATTGAAGGCAACGATCGAATATTTTTTCTTGCTTCGTTGATTTAGATCTGACCCTAAAATCATCATTAATCGTTCACTAATCATTCAGCTGTAATTCCATATTCGTGGTGTTGACCCCGAACCTCCCCGGATCTTAGGGTCCTATTCCATGGGCCGATGGGGGCCCGATCAATAATGTAAACGAGCGCCAATCTGCTAGATCAGTGCTTGTTTACTGGGCCTACTCCACGGCCCAATAATCGTTTAGCGAGGGCTGCAGGGACATTGTTACCGATGTCCTTGCAGCCCTTATTTAAACATCATACATTACCTAAGCATGCTGCAGGGCTTCTTCTGCGCTCCTTCTTCCTCCGGGTCCTGCGCGCAGCAGCAGCTTTGGTGCGACCTGTGTGAGCTGACAGACCGCTCAGCCAATCACTGGCCACGGCGTTCCTAGCAAGTGATTAGCTGAGGGATCTGTCAGCTCAGACAGGCCGCACCGAAGCTGCTGCCGCCCGCAGGACCAGGAGGAAGAAGGAGCGCAGAAGAAGCCCTGCAGCATGCTTAGGTAAAGTATGGTGCTTGTGAAATCATCGGTCGCCCACCGCGCATTGCAATTCCACCTAGCTATCAGCCGATGACACGATCGTAGTCCTCATTCCACGGAGCAATAATAGATTTAGCCGATTACCGCTCCGTGGAATAGGACCCTTAATCCGATCGATCATCTGTGGAATGTGCATGGAGGCCGCACCTCATACTTTACACAACGACAGGATCTGCTGGTAACCGCCCAGTGCCGGATAGCACAGGACTCCTACAGAGGACTTGTAGAGGCCAGACCTCAATGGTCAGAGCTGTTTTAGTGGCACAGGGGAGTCCTACATAATATTAGGCAGGTGGTTGTAATGTTATGGCTGCTCGATGTTTATTCTACTGACTATACTTGGGGTAACTACTGTCCTGATTGCTTTTACACTTGTATTCTATATGACTTTCCCAATATACATCTAATCCACAAGCAGTAGTGGAGACCAGGAGCGCTCTTCTTGCAGGAGGTGGTGGTGGGGTGTAGGGCGGCACATAACCTCCAGTGTCCGCCTGATCTGGTTCTGCTGGTTTCTACTGGAAACCATCAACAAGATAAACCTCTTAGTTTTCTACAGATTACTCTACACTGTTACTGGTACAGACATATGACGTTCCCAGAGCGTAAGCTGTGCACAGGCTGGGCGCCAACAAGGAATCCTGGGAGATTGCAGCTCTGAGGCTGCCTGAATTGTAAAAGCAGTTCTGGACTATATAGGCTGTAGCTCTGGATTGGATATGTGATATATGTTAGTTGTGAAGATGGTGGACAGGGGAGAAAAAAGTCACCTTCAAAAGGTGGAGAAGTAAAAAAAAGACTGTGAATCTGGGTGAAGAAAAGATGAAAGCTCAGAGCAGCACATGTGCTGTGTACCCACAACGGAAACCGCCAGCCGTCACGTCTCTAGCCCCACACGGTGCTCAGGCAGGAAACCAGATATAGGAAGAGAAACCGCAGCTCAGACATGAAGAGACCAACAGCTCAGCCCTGACTGAAGAAAACTAGAGAGACATCTCCACCCGTCACCTCACAGTCTCCATCCCCGAGACATCTCCACCTGTCACCTCACAGTCTCCATCCCCGAGACATCTCCACCTGTCACCTCACAGTCTCCATCCCCGAGACATCTCCAACCGTCACCTCACAGTCTCCATCCCCGAGACATCTCCACCCGTCACCTCACAGTCTCCATCCCCGAGACATCTCCAACCGTCACCTCACAGTCTCCATCACAGAGACATCTCCACCCGTCACCTCACAGTCTCCATCCCCGAGACATCTCCACCTATCATCGAGACCATCCCCGAGACATCTCCACCTGTCACCTCACAGTCTCCATCCCCGAGACATCTCCACCTGTCACCTCACAGTCTCCATCCCCGAGACATCTCCACCTGTCACCTCACAGTCTCCATCCCCGAGACATCTCCACCTGTCACCTCACAGTCTCCATCACTGAGACATCTCCACCTGTCACCTCACAGTCTCTATTACCGAGACATCTCCACCTATCATCAAGACCATCCCCGAGACATCTCCACCTGTCACCTCACAGTGTCCATCACTGAGACATCTCCACCTGTCACCGAGACCATCCCCGAGACATCTCCACCTGTCACCTCACAGTGTCCATCACTGAGACATCTCCACCTGTCACCGAGACCATCCCCGAGACATCTCCACCTGTCACCTCACAGTCTCTATTACCGAGACATCTCCACCAGTAACCTCACAGACTCCATCACGAGACATCTCCACCTGTCACCTCACAGTCTCCATCCCCGAGACATCTCCACCAGTAACCTCACAGTCTCCATCCCCGAGACATCTCCACCTGTCACCTCACAGTCTCCATCACAAGACATCTCCACCTGTCACCTCACAGTCTCCATCACTGAGACATCTCCACCTGTCACCTCACAGTCTCTATTACCGAGACATCTCCACCTATCATCGAGACGATCCCAGAGACATCTCCACCTGTCACCTCACAGTGTCCATCACTGAGACATCTCCACCTGTCACCGAGACCATCCCGAGACATCTCCACCTGTCACCTCACAGTCTCTATTACCGAGACATCTCCACCTCTCATCGAGACCATCCCCGAGACATTTCCACCTGTCACCTCACAGTGTCCATCACTGAGACATCTCCACCTCTCACCGAGACCATCCCCGAGACATCTCCACCTCTCACCGAGACCATCCCGAGACATCTCCACCTGTCACCGAGACATCTCCACCTGTCACCTCACAGTCTCTATTACCGAGACATCTCCACCTCTCATCGAGACCATCCCCGAGACATCTCCACCTGTCACCTCACAGTGTCCATCACTGAGACATCTCCACCTGTCACCGAGACCATCCCGAGACATCTCCACCTGTCACCTCACAGTCTCTATTACCGAGACATCTCCACCTCTCATCGAGACCATCCCCGAGACATTTCCACCTGTCACCTCACAGTGTCCATCACTGAGACATCTCCACCTCTCACCGAGACCATCCCCGAGACATCTCCACCTCTCACCGAGACCATCCCGAGACATCTCCACCTGTCACCGAGACATCTCCACCTGTCACCTCACAGTCTCTATTACCGAGACATCTCCACCTCTCATCGAGACCATCCCCGAGACATCTCCACCTGTCACCTCACAGTGTCCATCACTGAGACATCTCCACCTCTCACCGAGACCATCCCCGAGACATCTCCACCTGTCACCTCACAGTCTCCATTGTCAGACATCTCCACCTGTCACCTCACAGTCTCCATCCCCGAGACATCTCCACCTGTCACCTCACAGTCTCCATCCCCGAGACATCTCCACCTGTCACCTCACAGTCTCCATCCCCGAGACATCTCCACCTGTCACCTCACAGTCTCCATCCCCGAGACATCTCCACCTGTCACCTCACAGTCTCCATCCCCGAGACATCTCCACCTGTATCCCTACAGTCTCCATCCCCGAGACATCCCATGCATCTCACCGTATGTCTCAGACATGTTTTCCTTGCCCTCTTCTCCTCCTCCTCCGGCCCCAGGGCCCGGCCTGTTTCTTCTCTTCCTCTATTATATCTTCTTAGTGAGCTGAAGGACCTGTGGTGATGTCATGATCATGTGATCAGTCACATGGGAGGGGTTAGGTTGTTGGCTGGAGGGTGTGATGTGTGTGGATAAGGTGCAGCAGAGCTGAATATGTAGCAGGCGCTGCTGCTGCTGCCAGGTTCTGTTTGTAATGCAGCGTGCGGGTATGAGCGACGGAATCCGCTGCGGGTCATACACTCAGATTCTGTAATTCCTCACTATTCCTCACCAGTCTTCCCTCTAACACCCTTGCTCCCCGCCAGTCTATCCTTAAAGGGGTTGTTCACCAAAAAATGTTTTCTTTTAAATCAACTGGTGCCAGAAAGTGTCAGAGATTTGTAATTTACTTCAATTAAAATATACCCAGTACTTATCAGCTGCTGTATGTCCTGCAGGAAGTATATGTATATTCTTTCCAGTCTGGAGAGCAGGAGAGGTTTTCTGTTTCAATATATTTTATTGCATTTTTTTTTTCAACAGAATTTTGCAAACATAGCAAATTTTGCAAACAAAAGTATACAACAAATATAGCATATTGTATAAATAAAACATAAGGAGCAAATATTACTTGAACATTTGTTCCCTTTATGATTTATTGTTTACTTTCTTAGCAGGAGAGGTTTTCTATGGGGATTTGCTACTGCTCTGGACAGTTCCTGACATAGACAGAGGTGGCAGCAGAGAGCACTGTGTCAGACTAGAGAAAATACACCACTGTGCACTGTGGCATGTGTGTAGGTATCTACTGTATATGTGTGTATTAGCTTGTGTGTGTGTGTGTCACTGGTGTGTTTATTTGTATATATGTAAGTATCTCAAGTGATTGACAGGTTTGTTTCCAAAGATGTTCTGCAGCAGCTGCTATTTATGCTGAGCTCTGATCTTTAGTTGTAAGACCCCCCTTACCCCATTACACATGGAAGATGCTTCCCCTATATACTACCCTATTCCCATTTTTCACTTTAATAGTATCTATTATCTCATTTCAGCAATCAGGTGATTGACAGTTTGGCCTTTTAGGGTGCCTTCACACCTACCGACTCGCAGCGTTAATAACGCTGCAAGTCGGCTAGGTCCTGGCAGATCACTGTCAGTACATACACGCAGCGGTCTGGACGACCGCTGCGTGTATGTAAATCTGCCGGCCGCTTAACCCCTTCTGATGCCGCCCGCCTCCCGCTCCAGCTCTGTATACATTACCTCTCCTCGCTCCACGGGGTCCCGGTGTCCTGCTCTCCCGCCCGGCCAATCAGTGCGGCTGGGCAACACACTGATTGGCCGGGCGCGAGAGCAGGACGCCGGGACCCCGTGCAGCGAGGAGAGGTAATGTATACAGAGCTGGAGCGGGAGGCGGCCGGCCGGCATCAGAAGGGGTTAAGCAGCCGGCAGATTTACATACACGCAGCGGTCGTCCAGACCGCTGCGTGTATGTACTGACAGTGATCTGCCAGGACCTAGCCGACTTGCAGCGTTATTAACGCTGCGAGTCGGTAGGTGTGAAGGCACCCTTAAAGAGTTTCTGCAGCAGCTGCTATTAATGCTGAGTTATGATGCTATGATCATCCAGCACATGATCCCTGTACCTGGAAGGTGTCTTCCCTCGGGTGGATGGGGGGTCCCAGATTCCAAAGACTGTACGCCGGCATGTTTTTAACGTAATAATACTTAAAGGGGTACACCAGCAAAGAAAAAAAAAATTCTTTAACTTTAACTGGTGTCCAGAGATTTGTAATCTACTTCTAAAAAAAAATCTCCAGTCTTCCAGCACTTATCAGCTGCTGTATGTCCTACAGGAAGTGGTGTATTCTTTTCAGTCTGACACAATGCTCTCTGCTACCACCTCTGTCCATGTCAGGAACTGTCCAGAGCAGCAGCAAATACCGAACCAGAAAACCTCTCCTGCTCTCCAGAGTTGAAAGAATACACCACTTCCTGCAGGACATACAGCAGCTGATAAGTTCTGGAAATTATTTAATAGAAGTAAATTACAAATCTCTGGAACTTTCTGGCACCAGTTGATTTCAAAGATTTTTTTTGCATGAGTACCCCTTTAAATAAGCTTTATCCACTATAGCTATACATTGGAGGTATATGTCGGGGACATAAACCAAATTATACCTCAGACTGACACTGCACAACCCAATGTTAAACCAACCTCCCATGCCTTAAAGGGGTTGCCCAGCGAAAAACTTTTTCTTTAAAATCAACTGGTGTTAGTAAGTTATATAGATTTGTAATTTATTTTTATTAAAAAATCTCAAGTCTTCCCATACTTCTTAGCTGCTGTATGTCCTGCAGGAAATGTAGTTTTATTTTCAGTCTGACACAGTGCTCTCTGCTGACATCTCTGGCCGAGACAGGAACTGTCCAGAAAAGGAGAAGTTCAGACGACTAATCTGCTAGTCTGCTAGGGACCATGTTCAGTCCCTTTCCAAGCACATACTGTTATTTTGAAGGCCCCAAAACCTCGATTGGGTCATGCACAAATTCTGTATATGCTTGGACATGGTCCAGAAGTAGTCACTTCTGTATGACAGCGCTCTGACTGGCTGCCATGGCCGATGTGGTAAATGTAAGACGCACAAGATCTGGTATGTGTAAGCAGATGACGTATGGCCCCCATGGAGGCCGCTCAAGGACTTACTTTGTGTGAGGCCACTGAGAACTGAAATAGAGATGAGAAATCTTATATATTTGTTTCTACACGCAACGCAAATCCTAAAAAGAACTGATGTCTTCTTTTTCTCTCTGTGACAGGGATGAGCGATCACTTATGGCCGCCATACTGTACACGACCATTATCTCCGATGACTGATAACACCGGAGGAGGATCCATCACACTGAAGTTTGTCAGTTTCCATCAATGCTTCCATCAATCACAGTCTATGGATACAGATCCGGGAGACGTTTTATGGGGCCACACGTGTCCGTACTAGCTTCCCCCACAGGCAGCACTGGCCGTGATCATCCTGAAGAAGGACGTGACTGCCGGCCCTTTATGACTCGCCTTTCTGCATTCCTTCCTTTAATAACTTCTGATTGTAAACATGTAAAACGCTGTTACTGTATGGTGGGTCAGCATGGTCGCTTCATATCTCTATCTCCACACGCTTTGATCTTAAAGGGGGTGTCCAGGTATTTCTAAGGAAAAGCCTTAGGCTGGCATTAAACTAAACAATTAGCCATACTTACCTGACAATCCTCCATTGCGGACCTTTCATTGTTGCACATTTCCACTGACCAGGGCTTAAAGGGGTTATCCAGGTTTACAAAACATGGCTGATTTTTTTTTAGAAACAACACCTTTTTAAGCGCAGTTCCATTGCAGTGAATGGTGCTGAATTGTAATACCGCACATAACCTGAGGACAGGGGTGGCACTCTTTTGTCAACTGACTGCATTGTTATTGGCCGCACATATCCCTGTCTGAACTGATAAGAGAGAATTGAATGCACCAGCCACATACTTGACTGAGCCTTGAAAAGGCCCTGTAAGGCTGTGTTCACACACCATTACACTGCAGCAATTCATCGTTTCATTTTCGTCCAGCCTTCCTTTATTGCATTATTGCAGTGAAACTAGAACGTGTGTGAACATACCCTGCAGCACTGTGGCCAATGATTGGCTGAGCAGGCAATGCCAGTGATGCTCTAACAGGAGGGATCAGAAACTCCTCATATTCCGGCTGAGCTGTATATATATAATGGTATGCTGGGCTGTATATATATAAAATGGCATGCTGGGCTGTATATATATATATATATATATATATATATATATATATATATATATAAAATGGTATGCTGGGCTGTATATATATAATGGTATGCTGGGCTGTATATATATATATATATATATATATATATATATAATGGTATACTGGGCTGTATATATCTAAAATGGCATGCTGGGCTGTATATATATAATGGTATGCTGGGCTGTATATATATAATGGTATGCTGGGCTGTATAAATATATATATATATATAATGGTATGCTGGGCTGTATAAATATATATATAATGGTATGCTGGGCTGTGGGTGTATATGTATATATATATATATATATATAATGGTATGCTGGGCTGTACATATATACAGTGGTGCCTTGGATTACGAGCATAATTCGTTCCGGGACCATGCTTGTAATCCAAATCCTCTCTTAAACCAAAGCAAAATTTCCCATAAGAAATCATAGAAATGCAAACAATTGGTTCCACACCCCAAAAAATAATGATTTATTATTGTGAATAACAGGTAAATCTAATGAAACAAACATTCAGAAACAGCAAAATATGTGATATTATAAGTTACTGTACAGTAATGAGGAGGATGGGAAACACAAGGGCTGACAGAGACTGCAGGGAGCATGAAGAAATGAGCAGGGTATATGTGAGCACAGTATAGCAGCACTCTCTGTCCAGAGAGAGAGGGGTTACAGCTATGAAGAGATTACCTCCACAGTCCTGTCCCCTGATGTAAGCCCCAGCCTGGAGTGGATCTGCTATGATTTGGAAGGTGAGGGAGACTTCCTGGGTCGGAGTACAGTGCTGTAGACCCCGCTATGCAGACCATGCCCCTCCCCCATTCGCGCTCCCACCCAGTCCAGGGAGCTCTTAAACCAAAGCAATGCTCTTAAACCAAGTCACAATTTTTAAAAACTGTGAGCTCTTAAACCAAAACGCTTTTAAACCAAGTTACTCTTAAACCAAGGTAACACTGTATAATGGTATGTTGGGCTATATATAATGGTATGCTGGGCTGTATATAATGGTATGCTGGGCTGTATATATAATGGTATGCTGGGCTGTGTATATATATATATATATATATATATATATATATATATATAATGGTATGCTGGGCTGTACATATATATAATGGTATGTTGGGATATATATATATATATATATATATATATATATATTTATTTATTTATTTATTATTATGTGGTAGGTAAATCCTCAATAACTGAATGTAAACCTGCCTGGGATAAACATCTATCTATCATAAGATACAGGGGCGGACACAGACTGCATAGGGCCCCTGTGCAAAAAAAATTGCCTGGGCCCACCCCCATAAGCAAACCATGCCACCACATATTTGGCTGCCCCCCATTCTCACACACTACCCATCCTGGCTGACCCCCATCCCCACATACAATACCCCTCCTGACCCCCCCAATGGTCCTCCATGTCAGGATGGCCGTGATCGCCAATTTACAACACGTCCTGAAGCAGGATCGTGGAGCTGCTGAGGCCGGCCGTGGCTCACGTATCCAATACATGAGTGCGGTATGCGGGGCGGGCCGCAGCTGCTGGCATCTTGGCACTAGCGGGCCACGAGTGGTAGGACATCTGGTCGGGTGCCTGGTACATGGGTGGATGGACAATACAAATTACCTATGCGGTGGGGCCCGGGGCAGTTGAGGGGCCCGCCCGCTAGGCTGAGGCTCAGAGTTCGAGCTTGAAGGGCCCTTCTGTTGGCCTGGGCCCCTGTGCAACTGAACCCGCTGCACAAGTGATATGTCCGCTAGAGCTAAGATAGTAAGAAGGGAAATAGTATACAGATAGACTAGATGGACCCAGCGGTCTTTTTCTGCTGACAATCTTCTATGTTCTATGAGTGTGATCACTGTGGTGGCAGCAGAATGCCCTCTATTAACCCTGTAAGTCACCACCTTCTATATGACACTGAACTACCCCCTAGTCGTATGCTTTATCTAGGCTGGTGTTAGTGACAGGTCCTCTCTACGTGTAATGGACGCTGGCTGCCTATGTGTTCACAGGCAGCCATTGTCTTTTACACCTTGATGGATGGGTTATAGGTGGATGTTTCACTGCTGTAATTTATTGAGTTTATTGGTGATGTTTGTCCATATGTTTGTATTCTTGTGTTTTGTTCCTTGTAGTTCGGGTCATGGTTAGCATGACTATCACCCAGTTGTTATTATTGTACGCTTTCTAGAGGACGCTCCTTGTGACAGGTACTATGTAAGTCTATGGTTCTTACAGTATTTCATGGTACTTGGATACCATCTAACATAATATCACTGATGTAAAGGTTCTGTCTGTAACTATAACCCTTCTTTTCAGAATTATATGCCTAGGGTACTGTTCAGACCATTGTCATGGTTCATGTTAACAGAAACCATGTCGGCAGTGCCAACCTATCAAAAAACGACCACCACCAGCCCAGCACCCAATGGGTCCCACTGACTTATAGTAAAGCCCTTTGGGTTCCATTATGTAAATTTCACCATTATTTCCACTAAATCTGAAAGATCCAGTGATTGATGCCCTGATGATAGTAAATACACAGCCCAGGACCTGGAGCCTCCTATATTCCTAGGTTACAGACAGTGTGGCATTAGTATGTGGGTGGCACCATTGCTCAATCGGGTATTGCCAGTCTTTGTACTAAACAATTGATCTTATTTTGTAACCTGATATTAAAGCTGTAAGTTGCGTAAAAGCCTCATTACATCCTGAATATAATCCACAGCTATTATTATAGGGGAGAATTACCATAGCTATAAATCTGCTCCTCCTGCCTCGTGTCACATGTTATTCAGGATTTAAAGAGCAAGTTAATGATGGGATTGATAGGATCGGCTATATGATATATGATGTACACTCAATGAGGAAAAAAAACGTGCACACACATATGCAGTGGCGTAGCTACCATGGAGGCAGACCACTCAACTGCTATGGAGCCCGTGGAGCAGGGGGGCCCAGGCCCCCATCAGCAAAACACGTGGTCTGTCCCCATGGTAACAGAGAGTGGCACTGTCAGCTTACTCACCAACAGCACCTTCCTCCCCCAGAGAGACACTGGCTCCATGCAGCAGTGCCAGGATCAGGCACTGCCACAAGTTCTCGCCACCTGTACCTTTTGCCCTCCCATCGGTACGCCGCCCCGACAGTGACAGCTGGAGTAGTCAATGCCCACTGGTGCTATCCTCTGCCTGCATCCCCTGCTCTCCCGGTGGCAACCAAAAATCCCTCCGCCTGCACCTCACTTCTCCAGCCCCCTCTTCCCCCCAACAGAGACACTTCCTGGCACCATCCTCCTTAGGGTCATGTGACTATATGCATGCATGGGTGGGGGACATACAGGATTCATGGGGCCCCATACAGTTTTTTGCTATGGGGCCCCATTAATCCTAGCTACATGCCTGCACATAGGAATGACAGATTGGTGTAAGTAATTATGTATGTAAGGATTACAGGTGTGGTACGATTATAGACTGGTTCTTGCCACAAGAGGGCATAAAATTGCTTCCTCCACTGCCCTATAAAAAATATTCTCAAAGGCTACTTTTGGTTAGTGTACCTCTTGGTGACAGATCAGTGATTACTACACATGCCTCTACAATGAGGAAGGTGCTAACTTAACACATATGCTTTGGTCTTGCAGAGACAATGGAGACAATACAATGTTTGGGTCAATTGTGCAAATATATGATCAGAGGTGTCAAGAAGAAGCAACCACTTTGGAATCGGCTGGTCTCATAAATAAGGTATTTTCTGTTTAAGCAATTCCCCAGTATGATCTGTACAGTTGCTCCAGAGGAACAGCGACCATTTGAAAAACCATAATGTACTTTTCAGGGGAGATTCATTAAACATGGTGTAAAGTGAAACTGGCTCAGTTGCCCCTAGCAACCAATCAGATTCCACCTTTCATTTTCCAAAGAGTCTGTGAGGAATGAAAAGTGGAATCTGATTGGTTGCTAGGGGCAACTGAGCCAGTTTCACTTTACACCATGTTTGATAAATCTCCCCCATTGTGTAATATTTTCCCCTCATGTTTTATGCCACTAGGTGGCGCTTTGAGCGCTTTACATCTATGTATAACAGATTCTACTATATTTCCTATAAGGAAACCTGCACAAGCTTTTTAAACTTGAGACATTTATCAAACATTGCACACAGCTTTTAGAGCAGAGTGGTGGTCAGTAACCTAGACAATAAGCTGTGAACAATGAAAGGGAAAGAGCAGCATCAGGAAAAGGAGACAAGTTTGCTAAATGAATCATTGTGTAAATGAAGCATTATGGGATTTCTGCTTATTAGCTTTGTGAAATGGTTATGTAACCCCCATATACATGTATCTGTATTGCCTCTTGTGTCCCAATACATGGGCAATAACTTTTAAATGAATACAGTATACACATGAAGAATAATATTGATCACAGCATCATTGCATTCTCTGTATACACCACCAGAGGTCAGTCTTGGGCAGTTGTATATTTGACTGTTCCTTGGTGAGTAATTTTTAGAGCAGACCAGTACAGAACCCTCCAACAGCCATAGCTCTGGGTGCAGTATATATGGCATATCAGACATCTTGCTGCATTATCAGGGCCCATAATGACAAGCATTTGAGCTTCCTACAGTCATGTGGTGCTGGTGACAAATCCCTGTGTTCATACGGTGCCAGGAATTCTTCGCAGGTATTAGGGTCACTAATCTCCGTCTATGAATGGTTCTGCTGTTTACATCATAAGTCACATTTTTAAGCCTCCTTCAATAATGCTAGTTTCCGCCTTTAAATGAAAATAAAAAGTTATTATTTGTTTTTAAGAAAGCTGGGTGACAACCACCATGACGGGTTGCATCATTGTTAGCATTCTGCTTCCTAGACTGCTGGAGAAGTTTGTGGAATAGTCTGCCAAACTACATTGGCGGCCATATTGGCTGTTACTCAGCTTTCCTAGTAACATTAACATTAATTCAAGAACTTTTAGGGGTATTTTTTTTTTTTAGTTAAAGTGCATCTAAAGTTTGAGACAACTTTTGACACTTTAAAGCAAATGTGCCACCAGGTACATCGCTTTGTTTTTTCTACATGAACAGAGCGGCTCGGGGATGCTGGTGCCATAGTCCTTTTTTTATCCGCTGTCCAGTTCCCGCACACAGCGCTGGTCTATTATAGAGCACCGGCCCGGCACAGAGCACTGAGGGCAGGCCCGCCGGTGTGACAATCTCCCCTCTGTTATGCGACTCCATTTATTTTAATGGAACAGCATCAAACAGGGGAGGGGGTTTTGTCACACTGGGGGGCGGCCGGCCTGCCCCCAGTGCTCTGTGCCGGGCCGGTGCTTGGAAATATAGTATTGGAGTGAGACGGCACTCTGTTCAATGGAGGTGCTCGTGGTAGGAATTGCTCCCAATAAACTGTAAAGTAGGGTTCCGGCGTTTTAGCTAATGAAGGCCATAGGCCGAAATGCGTCCTTCTGTACCTGCTTGATGTGACACTTAATAAACAAGCATTTATGAATTTGGTGAGTGCCGGGACACTTCTTTATGGTGCTAAGAAGTAGACTGGCCCATGTGTGGGAACCGGGCGGCTGTTCAAAAAAGGACCGCGCCACCAGGAGCCGCGCTGGTACCAGTCTGTTAATGTAATAAAAAAAAAAAGCAATGTACCTGGTGGTACATTCACTTTAAGGTTACAAACACACTTGCCGGATCTGCAGCGAGTCTCCTTGCTGCGTTTTTGCAGTGAGACTCGCTGCAGATCCTGGCCCTATACTTTCAATAGCAGAGAAACTCGCAGCAGGGATGTACATGTACGGGGCAGCGCACTGATTGGCCAGGCGGAACGTGCCGGGAGCCGCTGAAGCAAGCAGGAGCCGGGATCAGGTAATGTATATCGCCCCCGGCCGCACGATCGCCCCCAGCCCCGCAGCCCCCCAGCCCCGCAGCCCCCGGCCGCACGATCGCCCCCAGCCCTGCAGCCCCCGACCTCACGATCGCCCCCAGCATCGCAGCCCACGGTCGCACGATCGCCCCCAGCGGGCGATCGTGCAGCCGGGGGCTGCGGGGCTGGGGGCTGCGGGCGATCATGCGGCCGGGGGCTGCGGAGCTGCAGGCGATCGTGCGGCCGGGGGCTGGGGGGCTGCGGGCGATCGTGCGGCCGGGGCTGCGGGGCTGGGGGCGATCGTGCGGCCGGGGGCTGGGGGCGATCATGCGGCCGGGGGCTGGGGGCGATTATGCGGCCGGGGGCTGCATTGCTGGGGGTGATCATGCGGCCGGGGGCTGCGGGCTGGGGGCGATCATGCGGCCGGGGGCGATCGGGGCTGCAGGGGGGCGGCCAGGATATACATTACCTGATCCCGGCTCCTGCTTGCTTCGGCGGCTCCCGGCACGTTCCGCCCGGCCAATCAGTGCGCTGCCCCGCGGCAGCGCACACTGATTGGCCGGGCGGCCCGTGAAGACACCGGGAGCCCTGAAGCAAGCAGGAACGGGGACCCAGTAATGTATAATGTCCGGCGGCCGGGGGGTTAATGGGGCGGGCTGCAGACAAAATCGCAGCAGGGATGTACATCCCTGCTGCGAGTTTCTCTGCTGTTGAAAGTATAGGGCCAGGATCTGCAGCGAGTCTCCCTGCAAAAACGCAGCAAGGAGACTCGCTGCAGATCCGGCAAGTGTGTTTGTAACCTAAGGGTATAAACCCACACACCATATATGCAGCGTATTTACTGCTGCGATATGCAGCAAACTCGCAGCAAACTTGCAGCAGATTAGATCTAAATAACTGAACACAGCATCAAATCTGTACCAACAAATCTGCTGCGTATTTGTTGCATATCTGCTACATATACGGTGTGTGGGTTTATACCCTAAAGGATTTTCTCACTGCTGAGACCCATCTCATGAAAAACTTTCTGCCATGACATGGTATTTGTTAAATCGGGGGGCATCAGGGCACCAATTCTGCTCCTGTCTGCCTTTATAGTCAATGGCTTGCCAGGTGACCACCTGAAACTAACCAACAAAGCTTGAAGAAGCAATGTGGTTTTCCAGGGCCGAAGTCAGTTTGGCAGTCACAGTAGTTGCCATATCCACCCTTTTTAATATGGGTGACATATCCGGGCACTATGCCATCATGTCTCATGGATTATCCCAGTATTAAACAAATTTTAAAAAAAAGTTACCCCCTATCCATATATCCCAGAGCTGGTCATCTGTCCCCCATGCAAACTCGGCCACCGCACTATTCACTCTCGATAGGATTTTTGATCCAGCATGGAGAGTGAATGGAGCGGTGGTCGAGCATGCGTGCAGCCTCTGTATTCACTTAAAGGGGTTATCCCGCGCTCCAAAAAAAAGGCCACTTTTCCCCCCTACTGTTGTCTCCAGTTCAGGTGTAGTTTGCAATTAAGCTCCATTTACTTCAATGGAACTGAGTTTCAAAACCCCACCCAATCTGGAGACAACATTAGGGGGAAAGTGGCCATGTTTTTGTAGCGCTGGATAACCCCTTTAAACTTCATGATGAGTGAGGGTCCTAGTGGTCCGACCCTACTAGTCAGCTACTATAGGGATAAGAGATAGCTTTAATAGGATATATACATGAAGATAAAAGGGGAGATTTATCAAACATGGTGTAAAGTGAAACTGGCTCAGTTGCCCCTAGTAACCAATCAGATTTCACCTTTCATTTTCCAAAGAGTCTGTGAGGAATGAAAGGTGGAATCTGATTGGTTGCTAGGGGCAAATGAGACAGTTTCACTTTACACCATGTTTGATAAATCTCCCCCAATGTATATACTGGTGCATGTATGCTATCCCTATAGAGCTCTAGTACTGGATGTACTGGACCCGGCCTGTGTACATAGTCTGGATTTGGCTGCATGTCCTGTTCCTGTGTACACACAGGGGATGTGTAAGGGGGAGCCTGGCACTGTACTGTATATAACAGAACATGCACTGTGTATGGAGAGGACGGTACATTGGAGAGTGGGCGGGGGAGGGGTCGGGAATGTCCCAGGCCGGATGCTCCTTGATGACTATTAATCTCTTCTGTCAGCTGCCTTTGTGCAGTCGGTGCAGGATCTTTGGGATTAGGGAGGGGTATTATATTACCTCTGATTGAGGAGCTCCTGAAAAATGACAGGAAATGCAGAATACTGCAAATCCCTCTAAACCAACCAAGGATGAGCCGGATCTAAGGACAGGTCCCCATCAAAGAGACACATAAGAGATATTAGTACTAGCAGGCGTGCCCCGAGATCTCGTATAATTCTTATATACTGGGAAGTGTTCACATTCTAGATCAATCCCCACAGGGGTTGTAGCCTATGATGCAGCTGGTCCGTCCATGCGTTACCTGGTCAGCCAAGTGTAAGCTACCTCTATCATCTTCTGTCACAATTCCATTAAAATCTCTTGTAGTTAAATGGGTTATCCAGTACTGGACAAACATAGCTGTTTCTCCCCTCCCCCCCCCCCTTTTTTTCAGGAACAGCGCCACACCTGTCCTGAGGTTGGTTGTGGTATTACAACTCGTCTCCATTCCCTTAAAGGTGTACTCCAGCGAAGAAATTTTCTTTCAAATCAATTATATAAATTTGTAATTTACTTTTATTTAAAAATCTCACGCCTTCCCATACTTATCAGCTTCTGTATGTTTTGCAGGAAATGTTTTATTTCCAGTCTGACACAGTGCTCTTTGCTGTCACCTCTGTCCATGTCAGGAACTGTCCAGAGCAGTAGCAAATCCCATAGAAAACCTCTTCTGCTTTGGACAGTTCCTGACATGGACAGAGGTGGCAGCAGAGAGCACTGTGTCAGACTGGAAAGAATACACCATTTCTGCAGGACATACAGCAGCTAATAAGTACTGGAAGACTGGAGATTTTAAAATAGAAGTAAATTAAAAATTTGAATAACTTTCTGACACTAGTTAATTTGAAAGATTTTTTTTCCTGGAGTACCCCTTTAAATGGAACTGAGACGCAATACCTCACTCAAACTGAGGACAAGAGTGGCAATGTTTCTGGAGGAAAGCAGCCATGTTTTCTATTTAATCTAAGCTTGGGAAGGCTGAGTGACAACCAATATAGTCACTCAACATTCCTGCCATTGACAGGTTTGCTGTGTATAGAAAGCTTGCTTGATTCTGTAGACGTGAGTCCCAACACAACCAGAGGGGGCAGCAGAGAGAAGATATCAGTAAGAGTATGGGAACACAAAGCTACCATAAAATTAGCCAAATTTCAATAACAATAAATTACTAAATTGTAAAAAAGTTATAAAACAGTTAATTTAACAAAAACAAGTCTTTTTGGGGGGGCGTACCTTTTTAATGTCTTGTGAGTACTAGGCCTTTAAATAAGATTACTGTCCCTCCAGCAGTCCCGCACAGCCCCTAATTCCCTGTGATAGAGGCCTCGGGGTACTGGGCATATGGTGTGCATTACCAGTGTATCTCCTCAATGGGATGAGAAGTAATGTAACATCCATAGAACAGATGGGATCCATAATAAAACCAATGTATGTATAGTAACATTTCCATAATCCAATAATAGCGGGGAATAATATATAATAATACCCATTTATCAGATTATATGGATTATCAGACTTTCTGGATTACCTGATTAATGGAAATTATTGCACCTATTAAAGGGGTACTCTGGCTAAAAAAAATCTTTAAAATCAACCGGTGTCAGAAAGTTATATAGATTTGACTACCTCAATGTCCTCCTCACCGGCCTTCCCTCTAACACGCTTGCTCCCGGCCAGTCTATCTTTAAAAGGGTTGTTCAACTGGTGTCAGAAAGTTATATAGATTTGTAAATTGCTTCTTATTTAAAAATCTCAAGTCTTCCAGTGCTTATCAGCTGCTGTATGCTCTGCAGGAAGTGGTGTCTTCTTTCCAGTCTGACACAGTGCTCTCTGCTGCCACCTCTGTCCATGTCAGGAACTGTCCAGAGCAGCAGCAAATCTCTGTAAAAAACCTCTCCTGCTTTGAACAGTTCCTGTCACGGACAGAGGTGGCAGCAGAGAGCACCACGTCATACTGTCATCAGGACATACAGCAGCTGATAAGTACTGGAAGACTTAATATTTTTAAATAGATGTAAATTACACATCTATATAACTTTCTGATGCCAGGTGATTTGAAAGGAACACATTTTCACTGGAGTACCCCTTTAAGTTGCCCATACATGTGTCATTTCCCCCTGATCTGACCAGCTTCTCTGTATATTAGGATACTGCATATATAACAACTCCTTTTTTTGTTTCTCGTCGATCTATACATGAATGTGATGACATTTAACAGCAACACCCTCAGGGTAAGCTGCTGCGATGCCCTGGCCCCTGGGGGCCACTTCCGCAGTGCTGGTGTTATGAGCGGGCAATGACCGGGGCAGCTGCAGGGGTTATACTTGTCACGGTATAGGCCTGAGGGCAGCACAGCTGTAGGGCCGGTCTGAGGAATCTGCGGGTGATGATGGGCATGCGATTCTTCGCTGCACTTAGTCAGGGCACCAGTTAGTGGACACCAATGCCAGGGTTCAGTAACAGCGGTTTTATTATAGATGAGGTAACTAGTAGCAACAGTTCTGTCCGGATGCAACCGGGTATATAGCAGGCTTTGACAAATAAAGCAGGAGTGGTGCTGCATAGGCTGTGAGAATACGTGCCGGATGATGGGAGTAGGAGTATGAGAGAAATAGCGTTGCTGGGTGGATTAGCTTGAGAGTAATACTTGCTGTGAATCTTTGCAGCGATGAGGAGAGATATCGGAATGACACCCAGATGAGAGGAAAAGAATCCGGTCACTTGAGCAGGCAGAAACAGCCGAAGACTGGTATATAGCAGCAGACTTAGTCACTCTTCTGTGGGAGAGGATAGAACCACACAACCTCCTTGCTTGGAAGCCGGGGGAAGACCTAACTTGTCAGCAGGAAGTGGGAGGTCACATGGTTGCTCCTGGCCAGAGCTAGTCGGCCATTGGAGGAACCATGGTTACAGGTCACGTGATCAACAGCCTTGCATACCACTGTACAATGTAATAGTGCACAGGAACACATGAGAATACACATGAGAATGCACATTACCAGAGAATACTAGGGGAAAACCAGCAGCAGTTGCAGTGCAACCACTTACCAGAACAGGCATTGACACAGCAAGAGAAATGGCCATAATAGGAGTAGTAGTCTGCATGTTCTGGGACACTGCATACCTCCCTAGCAAGTTTGAGCCGACCTCGGCGAATCTAGAAGGCAGCAAACATGAATAGACTGGACAATCAAACAACAGGAATGAATGATGAGAGTGAGTGTGATGAGGTGTGTGTTTCCCACGCCCAAGGCACAGGTGAAAAGAGAGAGAGAATGAGAAACCCTAGTGGCAGGACTTCACCTAGGGGTGCCTAACGTACTCTGGCGACCAGGTAGCTAGTGCATGAACCATCTGACGTGTAAGCCAGGACAACTTAACTGCTGGCGGGTGACCCTCCATATTCCAGCCAGTTAAACAGTAGGTTTTCTGTTAAATGTGTTACCCTACTGGAAAAGAGAACGTGAAGACCTGTGTACTACCTTGGCGTGTCTGAGTAGTGTCTTGGATACCAGGAAGAGAAAAGAACAAAATAATAAAAGCAAACATACATGGGGAGCTCCCTTTCATACCACTCAATCACACACACAAGCACTCCACAGGCCAAACACACGAAAAGGCATCCAAGGTGCGATATGTATGGACCAGTGTGAAAGTTAGGTATGACTATGTGTGATAACTACTGTGTTGGGACAAGACAGAGGCGAACAAATACTGGAAACAAAAGGAAAGGAAACACAACAGACAACAAATACTGCAGGGTCTTGAGGAGAACTGGCTCACATGAATCTGAATGAAACCTGAGAGAAATCTGAATGAAAATCTGAGAAAAATCTGCATACAAACTGGCTCAACTAAATCTTTCCAGCTATAGATATGATAATAATACACAATAATGAGACTGGATGAGAAAATACACTCCTACATAAACTGGACTTTCTCTGAGGTATATATATATACTGACTTCTCTTACTCAGAGGAGGAGCTATCTGACTTAGACACTGGAAAAATATACTGTTTTACAAAAGAGGCACTCTACTCTGAGGCAATCTATGTAACCTTGTGCTTACTCAGAGGAGGAAATACAAAGACTTCGATAACACTGGAATACAATAGTACAATAAGTGCAATAATGAAATAAGTGCAATAATACCCTGTGTGGAACACACAATCACAGGAAAGTGCATTAGGAAGGAATGGGTTAAGTGTCTCTGTTAGGTAGAGTCTCTTTTGGGCAATTAGACATCGTCCATGTAAAAGGCTCTGGGACAGGCACTAGAGAACCTTTTGTTATGGTAAGTGTCCATCAGCTCATGGCTGGTTAGTACAGGGAACTTGGTCAGGAGGACCAGGCACGAACCTTAAACGTTGCAGGAACTGGAACAAAACAGTTAAACAACAGAAACAGTTTAAGGGCTCTGGTCTCTGTAGCGAAGTGGAGGAATTCCTCTGGTAGAGCGCTCAGACCGTCTCAGCGGAGGATCCTCTTCAACAGTGATTGGTGCAGGTACCGGTGGAAGATCACCCCCAGTGTCTGGTTGTAAAGATGGAGTCGTTGGAGGCACAATTGGAAGTGAAGAAACCGCTGGAACGGGTACAGGGAACGCTGGATAGCCTACGGCCATGAGGAACGGTTCAACTTGGAACATTTCTTCCAGAGAGAGAGGTTTAGCTGGAGCTGCTGGGGGAGCCGGAGGCGTGGATGCAGGTACCGGACACGGTGCTGTAAGGCCCTGTAGGTCCTCCTTAGTGCAACGTTTTATCCTATTCCGATGCACCGTCTGTGGGGCTAGCCCAGGCTTTTTGACTTCATACACATCAGTCTCTGGGTAAGGGATAGAGGAGATGACATAGGGCTCAGGCTCCCAAAGGCTTTCAAGTTTGTGAGAGCGATGATATTTCTTTAGCCAAACTTTATCCCCCACTTGTAGTGGTGTGGCATTCGCCCTTAGGTTGTAGGCATCCTCTTGGCGCTGCTGAGCCTCCCCCATCCTCCGGTCAACAATTTCCCGGGCATCCTGGATTCTCCTCTGATGTTCCCGAACCCAGTCCGTTTCAGGTAGGGGGTTGAAGGTGTCAGGAGCTTGGACTCCAAGAGCACGGTCCTGAGGAAGTTGGCCTTGGCGGCCGAACATCAGGTAGAACGGGGAGTAGCCAGTGGAACAATGAGTGGTATTGTTATAGATCTCCACTAGTTCATCCAACAAGTGGGGCCACTCTACTCTCTTGGTCACTGAAGCCGTTCGGAGCATGTTGATAAAGACCTGGTTAACTTTTTCACACAGACCATTCCCTTGAGGGTGATAGGCCGTGGTGCGGAGCTTCTTACATTCATGGTAGGCACACAGCTCCTGGAAAAGTTGCGACTCGAAGGCCGGACCCCGGTCCGTCAGCAGAGACTCTGGGCACCCATAGTGCTTTACATACTCCTTGTAAAAAGTAAGAGCAGTGGTCTTGGCGGTCAAGTCCCTGACAGGTACCACGACTACCCACTTGGAGTAGTGGTCAACCATGGTGAGGGCGTAGGTATACCCGCATCTTGTAGGGGCTAGCTTCACATGGTCCAGGGCGACTAGCTGATTCGGCCGGTGGGAGGTGATTGGATGCAAAGGGGCCCTGACTTCTCTTCCCCCAGCTTTGGAGATATTACAGGCAGGGCACTCAGCACACCAGTTCTCGATGTCAGCCCTCATCCCGATCCAGTAGAACCGCTGTCGGATAGTGGCCTCCGTCTTGTGTACCCCGAAATGACCGGACCGGTCATGGTAGGCATCTAGCACCATCTTAGCGTCTCGTCGGGGAATGAGGATCTGGTGGCACCTCTCCCCAGAGACCGGATCAAGAGAGTTCCGCAGGATCAGTCCCTTCTGTAAGAAGAGCCTCTTTCTTTGCCTCCAGAGTCGCCTTAGCTCGACATCAGGATAGGGCCTCTTTATCCGCATGGGGACCCGACCAGTAGAGAGGTAGTCATAGATCTCCCCCAGGACACGGGACTCTTCCTGGATGGTCTGCCACCTGGCCAAGTCTTGCGGGGCCCTAGGTGGAGGCGAAGGCGTTTCAGGCCCGGCTACATCAATAGCACTCTGGGTAGCGAACCTTTGATAGAAGGGAGGCATTTCTACGTCTTCCCAATCGCTGTCCTCTGGGGCCTCTTCGCCCTTGGATAGTCGGGACAGAAGGTCTGCATTGACGTTAGCCTTGCCACTGCGGTACTTAATTTCAAACTGGAAATTGGCCAGTCGAGAAGCCCACCGCTGCTCCAGGGCGCCCAGCCGAGCAGTGTTGAGATGCGCCAACGGGTTGTTATCCGTATAGATGGTAACAGGGGTGGCAGCCAGGTAGTCCTTGAACTTTTCAGTGACGGCCCACACTAGGGCTAGTAACTCCAACTTGAAGGAGCTATAATTGTTATCGTTCTTTTCAGCACCCCGAAGACTCCGGCTGGCATAAGCTACGACTCTCTCTTGGCCATCTTGAACCTGGGACAGCACAGCTCCCAGGCCTTGGAAGCTGGCGTCTGTGTAAAGCCGGAAAGGAAGGTTATAGTCCGGGTAGGCCAGGATAGGAGGCGTGGTCAACAGGCGTTTCAGGGTTTGAAAAGCAACCTCCTGCCGTTCGGACCACTCGACGGGGAGTCGTCGGTTGTAGCTTTCTCGAGGGCAACCCCGGAGTAACTAATTGAGGGGCTCGGCCACTTGGGCAAAGTGGGGAATGAAGCGGCGGTAATAGCCGGCAAATCCCAGAAAGCTTCTCACCTCCTTGACGGTCTTAGGGGTATCCCAGTGTTCCACAGCCGAGATCTTCTCTGGATCGGGTCGTATCCCCTCAGCACTCACAACGTGCCCCAGATAGTTCACTTGGGGTTTGAGAAGGTGGCACTTGGAAGGCTTGATTTTCAGGCCGTGATCGATTAGGACCTGGAACACTTCAGCCAGATGATGGACGTGATCTTCGTAGGTACGTGAATAGACAATCACATCATCTAGGTAGAGCAGGACACTCTGAAAGTTGAGATGGCCGAGACACCTTTCCATCAACCGCTGGAAGGTAGCGGGGGCGTTGCACAGACCGAAGGGCATGCTGGTGAATTCGAATAGTCCCATGGGGGTGGTGAAGGCCGTCTTCTCACGGTCTTCGGGTGCCATGGGCACCTGCCAGTACCCACTGGTGAGGTCCAAGGTGGAGAAGTAGGCGGCTGACCCCAAAGCAGCAATAGACTCTTCGATCCGGGGCAAAGGATAGGCATCCTTGTGGGTGATTGTGTTTATCTTCCTATAATCCACGCAGAACCGGATGTTACCGTCTTTCTTCCTCACGAGGACAATAGGGGCAGCCCACGGACTCTGACTTTCTTGGATAACGTTAGAGTCTTTCATCTCCTTGAGCAGTTTCTTGACCTGCTGATAGCTGGCAGGAGGGATTGGCCGATGTTTCTCTTTGATAGGCAAATGGTCCCCAGTGTTGATCCGATGCTGGACCAGGTTGGTCTTCCCGAAATCGAGGGAGTGTTTGCTGAAGGCCTCGTGATACCTTTTGGCCACCTTGAGGATGCCGTGGAGGTATTCAAGTGGGGTATTGGCATCGCCAATATGGAGTTCATCCCACCAAGGGGCGAGAGC
The DNA here is from genome assembly GCF_027789765.1 of Dendropsophus ebraccatus. Classification (NCBI taxonomy): domain Eukaryota; kingdom Metazoa; phylum Chordata; class Amphibia; order Anura; family Hylidae; genus Dendropsophus; species Dendropsophus ebraccatus. Next base: position 77,274,420 of record NC_091463.1, read on the forward strand.
CCTGTTTGAGTCCCTTTGAGTGCCACGGATGGAACTCTGATAGGCGATGGTCTCCTCACAGATGATGTCCTCAGGATCGAGTTGGTATAACATGGCCACGGTGGTGAACTTGGGTAGGTCAGCTGAGGAGTCTCCAAGGTTCACCAGACGGACAGGGACCTGACCATTGGAGACGGTCACCAGGCTTCTAGCGGCCCTGACAAGAGGTTGCCCCTCAATTTCAATAGCATCCAGAAGGGCCACATAATCAGCATTGTTGAGGCCTGGACGGACCCTGCACCAGATGAGGAACTCACTGTTAGCTGGGATGGTGATCGGACGAGCATCTCTAGTGCGGACACGGCAGATTTCTCCTCGAGGATTGGCAAATTTCCGCTGAGCGGCGAGCACCTTTATGGTCTTCTGAACGGCTTGCCTGTACTAAGGAGACATAGCACAAGACATAGAGGCATTCAAGGCATCCAACACTTCAGTGAATACATGACGGATAATATTCATGCCTAATACCACGGTCCCACTATCTCCCTGAGCCTCAGTAACAATGATACCCTGACGCGCTAGCTCCCGCTTCCCTATGCAGACAGTGGGTTTCCAGTAACCTAGTTGCACAATAGGACGACCATTACTAGCAATAAGTTTCAGACGGTATTTCTCAACTGGACCTAGGGTTCTCAGATCCCAATGTTCTTCAAACACATGCCTCGGGATAGTGGTAACCTGGGAACCTGTATCTACCAGAGCCTCCAGGGGGACTCCGTCCACCCAGAGAGTCACATGCGGGCATTGTGAGAGGAACCTTGAGAACCACTGTGCTTCCTGCGGGCCTGGATCTCGACCTCCTGGGTGTTGGCCCTCGGACCCAGGGGTAGCCCGTTTAACTGATAGCACTGAGAGCGGTAGTGTCCATGTCGCCTACAGTGGCGGCAATAGGGGCGCTCAGGGGATCTAAGTCTCGGTGGAGGAGGCCGATCGGGAACTGAATACTCAGGGCAGGGGTCCTGTGGTGGTGGAGGTGTTGGATAGGCCCCTTGTAGCCCCCTTAGGGCTTGGCAGAGAGAGTCAACCACTTGCGTAAGGAGAGCAGGGATCGCTGGTGAATTAGCCGGGATAGACTGTTGGGCAGCTTGTATAGCGGAAACTGGTGGAACCATAGTGGGCACTGGAGGTGGGGGTATAGGTCCCACCGGATCCGGGCAATCCGAACCTGGAGTACAGCCGGCACAGGGATTGTCAATGCCAACCACCCTCAGAGCCAGAGTCTTGAAGTCCAGGAAAGGCATTGTAGGGTTTTGGGCAGCTAGCATACGCAGTTGGCTCTGGATGAGTCTAGAGTCCACCCCCTCTATGAAGCGGTCAGTGATCATACTCTCCACAGCCGAGGGGTCTATGGTATCAACCTGTCTCAGGGCCCGGTAGGCAGATTGGAGTGCTAGTGCATAGTCTCTGAGGGTCTCACCTGGCCTTTGTCGTCGGTCATAAAACTTAAGGCGGACCTCCGTGGGTGACTGTACCTCAAATTCTTTACTCAGCCGGGTCAGGATCTGTTGTACATTAGCTTTCTCCGTAGCTGGCCATGACCGCACCTCCTCGGCAGCGGGACCCTCAAGTTGTCCAAGCAGCAACTGCACCTGCTGAGTGGGAGAGAATGAGACAAGTTCAAGGGTGCGGGAAATTTTTTCCTTGAAATCAGCCAACGTGTGGGGTTCTCCTTTATAACTGGGAAGATTGTTGGGCCCAATGAAGAATGGGACCGCTGCGGTAGCCATAGCAACGGGAGCCGCGGGAAGCCTTCTTCGGGCCGTCGGCGAACTGCCGGACCCGTCAGAGTCACTGTGATGGCCGGTGGACATGACGAGGGGTTCTGGTGTAAGGCACCTGGAAGAAAGTAGGGGCGAGGAGAGCTTGCGGGAACAGCAGGCACCGATAGGCAGGGTGTCCGGGACCGGAGAGGAATAGGGCGGAAGTCAGCATCAACACTTCCGGCGGTCCGGGCACAATCTCCTTCCCTCCTGCAACAGAGGCTTGGATACTGCAGGGCCGGGGCGGAGCGCGCGCGCGCGCGAAGACAGTGCGTCACCGGCTGACTTGACCCCTTAGCAGGCCGCAGCGCGGCAATAGCAAAGCCTCTGGGGGGATTAGCAGTACAGTTCTGGGGACACTGACAGTTGGCACAACACAGTCTGTATCCTGTTCGTGACGCCAAAAATGCGATGCCCTGGCCCCTGGGGGCCACTTCCGCAGTGCTGGTGTTATGAGCGGGCAATGACCGGGGCAGCTGCAGGGGTTATACTTGTCACGGTATAGGCCTGAGGGCAGCACAGCTGTAGGGCCGGTCTGAGGAATCTGCGGGTGATGATGGGCATGCGATTCTTCGCTGCACTTAGTCAGGGCACCAGTTAGTGGACACCAATGCCAGGGTTCAGTAACAGCGGTTTTATTATAGATGAGGTAACTAGTAGCAACAGTTCTGTCCGGATGCAACCGGGTATATAGCAGGCTTTGACAAATAAAGCAGGAGTGGTGCTGCATAGGCTGTGAGAATACGTGCCGGATGATGGGAGTAGGAGTATGAGAGAAATAGCGTTGCTGGGTGGATTAGCTTGAGAGTAATACTTGCTGTGAATCTTTGCAGCGATGAGGAGAGATATCGGAATGACACCCAGATGAGAGGAAAAGAATCCGGTCACTTGAGCAGGCAGAAACAGCCGAAGACTGGTATATAGCAGCAGACTTAGTCACTCTTCTGTGGGAGAGGATAGAACCACACAACCTCCTTGCTTGGAAGCCGGGGGAAGACCTAACTTGTCAGCAGGAAGTGGGAGGTCACATGGTTGCTCCTGGCCAGAGCTAGTCGGCCATTGGAGGAACCATGGTTACAGGTCACGTGATCAACAGCCTTGCATACCACTGTACAATGTAATAGTGCACAGGAACACATGAGAATACACATGAGAATGCACATTACCAGAGAATACTAGGGGAAAACCAGCAGCAGTTGCAGTGCAACCACTTACCAGAACAGGCATTGACACAGCAAGAGAAATGGCCATAATAGGAGTAGTAGTCTGCATGTTCTGGGACACTGCACTGCTGCCCATTGTCTCCTGCAGAGGCGATGCTGTCAGTGGCTCTATAGGCGGCTCAGCACAACTCTCCATAGTAAAGAATAACGTGAAGTAACCGTATACACACGCGTCTTCCTGACGACCTTCAAGGAAACGTCAGCAATTGTCCATTTCCTCCAGGACTTGTGATAGTGTTTTGTTAAGTAGAAAGGATATAGCTCAGCCATTGTACGTGGCAGTCGGGCTCCACTGACTACCACAAGCCCATTGTAGAGGAGGAATTAAAGGGATTTTCCACCTTTTAACATTATGTTGTGTTTAACGTCCTGGTTAATTTTATAACACATCTTACAGGGTTGGGGCTTCCATCTTTATTATACAGAGCACACGATCCTCTGCTTGTCTTAAAGGGGTTATTCCAAGATTTGATGTTATGGCCTATCCACTGGTGATCGATGGGGGTCCCAGTGGCCAGACCACCACTGATCAGTTTAGGTCCCCATACACCTTGTACTTCTGTCAACCATACCTGTCGCTCAGGGTTCAGCCGTCGGTATAAGGTCTATGGGGCTCTCCTGACTAACCACCAACAGATGATGTCGGTCGAGATAGGGGTCAGGCTTGTTTGAAAATTACTGCCCAACCCCATTGTTCTGGGAGATATATTCCACAGCCAGAGCCCTTATAAGGACTCAGATGACTGTGGCGGCACCAGGTACAGGAGCAATGAGTCTGGTGTCAGACTGGAGGCCCAGCTTCTGTACACATATTCCTAGAGCTTCGGAAAAGGTTTAAAGGGGTACTCTGACGAAAATCTATTTCTTTCAAATCAACTGTTGTTAGAAAGTTATACAGATATGTAATTTACTTCTATTTAAAAATCTTCAGGAAATGGTGTATTCTTTCCAGTCTGACAAAGTGCTCTTTGCTGCCACCTCTGTCCATGTCAGGAACTGTCCAGGGCAGGAGAAGTTTTCTGGTTCAATATGATTATTATTATTATTATTATTATTATTATTATTATTATTATTTCTCAAAAACACATTTTAGTAAAACATGAATAAAGTACTATAGTGCCACATCAGGAGAAGTTGTTTTTTTTCCCAATCTTTATTTATAAAAATTTTTCAATTTTTATAACAAGCCATTAAAAAATACAGAAAGAAAAAATCTGAAGTTTTCTATGGGGATTTGCTCCTGCTCTGGATAGTTCCTCACGCGGACAGAGGTGGTAGCAGAGAGCACTGTGTCAGACTGAAAAGAATACACCACTTCCTGCAGCTGATAAGTATGGGAAGACTTTAGATTTTTTAAATAGAAGTAAATTACAAATCTATATAACTTCGATTTGAAAGAAAAAGATTTTCGCCGGAGTACCCCTTTAAGTTTCTACCACATAGTGACTGTGTTTGGAACGGTAGCCATGGCAATTATTACTCCAGGTCACTCTACCTTTGGGGACTGAGGAAGTTGTTGGGTGGTAAATATGTTTGTCCACCGCCCGGACAGGAAATTGTCCCTAATAGCGTCCTGGAGGCACAAACATAAATACTTTAGGGTCACCAGCAGAGGATTCCTCATACTTCAGGCTGATAATGGCCTCTGACTACTTTACATGACAGTATATTCCAGCTCACCCTGATGTTATAGGACCTTGACCTCATGTAAAGGGCCCCCCTTTATAAAAGGGGGACACACGGGATTGCGCCCCCACCCCCCTTTTTAGTACAAGTTTGGTTTTACATGTATGTGGTAGTTGTTCTCTCCCCCCCCCCCTTCTTTCTATTCCTACAGGTACCACAAGCCTTGGAGATTCTGCTTAGCAACAGCCAGCGTTGTGATTGGTGATTACAGCTGTGTGGGAATACAGTGAGCTAAAAATAGAAAGGTGCCCTCTGTTTGGATTGGTCAGCTGGCTGAGAGCGGGAGATTTGGAATGGTATTTATAGGGGAGCCGGCTCTCAGCTGTGTCAGTCAGAGTAGCTGTACAGAAGAAGCTGCTCCGATGTGTACTGCTGGTTTCTGTGAAAGAGCTAAGGGCACACTGGGCTAGAGCGGTGCTTGTAAGCATAGCAAGGCTGTTAGTGTGTCCCTGTAAAAGAGCTTCAGCAGTACCTGTCACATAGCTAACAGGTTTCAGCAGCTGCCATAGTCGGTATAGAGAGCCTTCTCACTGAGCTTATCCGGAGGGCAGAAGGAGCTGGAGGTGAAGCATGGCTGAGGCGGTGTCTAGCAGAGCCGGTGTCCGAGGAAGTTGCTCCCTAGCGTATGGAGGAAGAGGAGAATTGTGTGCCGTATACTGCCCCCTAGAGACCTGGAGGTATTACAAGAGGCGAGTGCTGCGGAAGACAGGAGGCATAGAGGAAGAAGCAGCCGGGGGGAGCGGCCATATAAGCGGAGTAGGAGCAGTAAGAGAGCTGATTCAGCTCCCCTCCCGCCGCCCCCTTCTGGCAGTACCCCCCGGCACATCGCCATCATAGCCGAGGTTCCCATAGGAGCCGCGGTGCAGCCTCCCCACAGATGACCGCGCCCCCACCGGTGTCCGCAGCCCCGCAGGTGACCGCAGCCCCGCAGGTGTCCGCATCCCAGCAGAGTGCCGCAGAGGAGTTTACACCGCAGCAGATCCGTGGAGAGGAGTCAGCAGCTGTGGGTGAGAACATCAATGTGGGTCCTGTCCCTGATGTGAGCAGGAGTGATTTGTTTGCCAATGATGCTGTGAAAAAGTTTTGTGCCCTGGTAGCTAAAGGGTTTAATAGCAGTCCATCGCTGGCTAATGTGTGGTCTCAGAGTACGATTGCTGTACCTAATGTGTCAGTTCCAGGTTCAGAGCGCTCTGCTTCTTGTAATACGCCAGTGATTGAGAAGTATGCTGGTGTGCCTGAGATTTGTGTTAAAGAGGCTCTAGCCTGTGAACAGAGCGCTCTGCTTCTTGTAATACGCCAGTGATTGAGAAGGTGCTGATGTGCCTGAGATTTGTGTTAAAGAGGCTTTAGCCTGTGAGCAGAGCGTTCTGCTTCTTGTAATACGCCAGTGATTGAGAAGTATGCTGGTGTGCCTGAGATTTGTGTTAAAGAGGCTCTAGCCTGGGAGCAGAGTGCTCTGCTTCTTGAGATTTGTGTTAAAGAGGCTCTAGCCTGGGAGCAGAGTGCTCTGCTTCTTGAGATTTGTGTTAAAGAGGCTCTAGCCTGGGAGCAGAGTGCTCTGCTTCTTGAGATTTGTGTTAAAGAGGCTCTAGCCTGGGAGCAGAGCGCTCTGCTTCTTGAGATTTGTGTTAAAGAGGCTCTAGCCTGGGAGCAGAGCGCTCTGCTTCTTGTAATACGCCAGTGATTGAGAAGTATGCTGGTGTGCCTGAGATTTGTGTTAAAGAGGCTCTAGCCTGGGAGCAGAGCGCTCTGCTTCTTGAGATTTGTGTTAAAGAGGCTCTAGCCTGGGAGCAGAGTGCTCTGCTTCTTGAGATTTGTGTTAAAGAGGCTCTAGCCTGGGAGCAGAGCGCTCTGCTTCTTGAGATTTGTGTTAAAGAGGCTCTAGCCTGGGAGCAGAGCGCTCTGCTTCTTGTAATACGCCAGTGATTGAGAAGGTGCTGATGTGCCTGAGATTTGTGTTAAAGAGGCTCTAGCCTGTGAGATGTCACCGCTTGGCTTCCACTTACAATTATGTGATGTCATTGCTACCTGCTAGTAAGGATGTGCTGGTGAAGCGTACAGATGATAAACCTGATGATGTTAAAAAGTCACCACCTCGTTCTAATTTTAACTGGTTACATGCTTATTAAACCATCTATTGTGCTGTAGTGGGAGAGAAGCGCCCTGAGCTGTGTTCCTCCTTATTTCAGCACATGGATAAGATATTAGAGGCATACCGCAGTTTTGGCGGTATGGCCTGGTTTAACTATGATGTAATGTTTGAGCCTGGAAAGAATGTTGCTCATCTCGCCAGGTTCCCAGACAGGCAGAAAGCTGAATTGATTATTCATGGGTTCTCAATTGGTTTTGATGTTCCGCCTTAGGATGGTTTAGGATGCGTGGTGGTGGACAATTTAAAATCTGTGTCCTTGCATGAGGCCGTGGTTGGGGACAAAATAATGAAGGAAGTTCGGGAAGGGAGGGTTGCGGGACCTTTTTCTGCACCCCCCTTTCCTAACTTTCGCATCTCCCCCTTAGGATTGGTCCCTAAAAAGGAGCCAGGGGAGTACAGGTTAATTCATCATTTATCTTACCCGTTGCACTCTTCCTTGAATGATAATGCAGATAAATCTTTGTCATCAGTTTCTTATGCTTCATTAAATGACGCTGTAAGAGTTATTCGTGTTTTTTGGTGTTCGGGCCCTGTTAGCTAAATGTGATATAAAGTCTGCGTTCTGTTTGTTACTGGTTAATCCTGAAGGTTTTAGTTCACTTGGTTTTTGTTTTGAGAATAATTATTACTTTTATCGTTGTTTACCAATGGGTTTTACTCTTTCATGCTATTACTTTTGAGTTTTTTTTTTTTTTTTTTTTTTTTTTTTTTTTTTTTTGCAACGTTTCTGCACTGGATGGTGAATTATGGGGTACCGGATGGTGCCGTCGTTCACTACCTAGACGATTTTCGGTTTATTGGTTTATTGCCGTGTCACTGTTTAGAGTTTCTAGGTATCACATTGGATACAGTGAGAATGGAATTCAGATTAAAAGTTATCCAGATTAAAATGCGCATTGAAGTGTATGTTACAGAAAGTTAAGGTGACTTTAAAGGAATTGCAATCAGTTTTAGGTTTGTTGGCTTTTATTATGCGTGTCATTCCTATGGGTCGTATATTTTCTAAGAGACTCTATGCAGCTACTGCTGGTTTAAAATCTCCCCGTGCTCACATCCGCCTTACCAAACCGCTTAAGGAGGATCTGAGCATGTGGTAAAAAAAAATGGAGTTTGTATCTACTTTGAATGGTCATTCTGTCTTTTTACCGGAGTTTGTAGAGTCTGATGCTATTGCTTTATATACTGATGCGGCGAGTGCTCACGGTTACGGGGCTTATTTTGCTGGACAGTGGTCAGCTGAGCCTTGGCCTGATACATGGGTCCAGGCTGGTGTATGGAAGAATATTGTTCTGTTAGAATTATTCCCGGTGTTATTAAGGTCGGATAATAAAGGAGTCATTTATGCAGTGAATTGCCTGTCTTCAAAATCAGCCATGGTTATAAAATTGTTACGCCACTTAGTATTGTACTGTATGTCTAATAAGATCTGGCTAAAGGCTGTACATTTACAGGGTAGTAAGAACACTATAGCTGATTCTTTATCTCGTGGTCAGTTTGCAGATTTCCGGCGTCTGGCTCCGGAGGCGGTGGCTGTGGGCACTGCTTGCCCAAATCACTTGTGGTCGCCGATCTGGGACTAACAGCGCAGCTAATTAGGAAGTCAGTGGCACCTCGTACTTGGACTGCCTACGCAGTTGCATGGTCCCAGTGGAAGTCTTTTGTTTTTCCTTACAGGAGCACCATCTACAACATGATGTGTGGTTGTCATTAGCTTTTGTAAATATGTTAATTGCTAAACAGCTTTCTCACTCTGCTATAGTGAAATCTTTGTATGGTGTTTCGTTCTTTTTTAAAATTCTGGGTCTGCATAGTATTTCTAGTTTTTTCCTTATTAAACAGGTTCTTAAAGGTTACAAAAAGGGACGTGTCTCTCCAGATGTGCGTCGCCCTATTACTATTGATCTGTTATTAAAGTTACATGAAGTTTTACATATTGTTTGTTGTTCTAGTTTTGAGGATGTTTTGTTTAAAGCATTATTTTCATTAGCTTTCTTTGGCGCTTTTCGCCTGGGTAAGAGAAGGCGTGTATGGATCCTAGGCCACTCATTTGTGGTATGGGCTTCCAAGAGAGCTGAGCGGCATAATTATGGGGTAAACCTGAGTTTTGACTTGGAGCAGTTTGAGGTGCAGTGGTTCGGGTATAGTGGTCTCCGGTGGAGGGAAATATATGCCATCCTGCATAGTCTAGCCTCAGCTCTGCCCCCCCCGGATATTTTAATTATACACGCCGGGGGCGATGACATAGGAAAATTAAAAACTCTGGACTTATTGTGGAGATCAAGAGGGATCTGTCGTTGTTTAAATGTATTTTTTCCTGAGTGTATTTTAGTTTTTTTTTCTGAGATCATTCCTCGTCTCTCCTGGATGCGCAAAGGACTGTACTTCTATGAAAAAATTAGGAAGCGTATTAACTTTGCAGTGTCTAAATTTATCCCCTCTCTAGGTGGCCTATCATTTAGGCACCTGGACCTTGAGGGATATTTACCCGGCCTTTATTGGTCTGACCTCGTGCACCTATCCGACATTGGGTCAGACATTCTAAATGCCAATTTTCAGTCAATTATAGAATTGGGTGCCGTGGCACTGTTGGAGGTGGGGCCTGGTCAGCTTCTCTGACCAGGCAGGTGGGGTATTGTCGCCCTGCTCTCAGGGCGGGCATGTCCTTCTGTTAAGCTATGGCTCGGTTATTTATTTATTGATTTATTTATTGATTAAATTATTTGATTATTTATGATATTGGTGCTTAACAGTGTATTTGCTTACCCTTATTAAAGTGCCACGGCCTTTATATTCCAAATGCTTGTTAGTCTTATTTCAGGGGGGGTATTGGGGGCTGCATTTCCGTGTAAAGGGCCCCCCTTTATAAAAGGGGGACACACGGGATTGCGCCCCCACCCCCCTTTTTAGTACAAGTTTGGTTTTACATGTATGTGGTAGTTGTTCTCTCCCCCCCCCCCTTCTTTCTATTCCTACAGGTACCACAAGCCTTGGAGATTCTGCTTAGCAACAGCCAGCGTTGTGATTGGTGATTACAGCTGTGTGGGAATACAGTGAGCTAAAAATAGAAAGGTGCCCTCTGTTTGGATTGGTCAGCTGGCTGAGAGCGGGAGATTTGGAATGGTATTTATAGGGGAGCCGGCTCTCAGCTGTGTCAGTCAGAGTAGCTGTACAGAAGAAGCTGCTCCCACCCGCCCTCCCTTATGTTCAAGGATTTTGTCGTGGCACTTTGATAGAGGGGGTATTGTCGCCCTGCTCTCAGGGCGGGCATGTCCTTCTGTTAAGCTATGGCTCGGTTATTTATTTATTGATTTATTTATTGATTAAATTATTTGATTATTTATGATATTGGTGCTTAACAGTGTATTTGCTTACCCTTATTAAAGTGCCACGGCCTTTATATTCCAAATGCTTGTTAGTCTTATTTCAGGGGGGGTATTGGGGGCTGCATTTCCGTGCGTCCTCTATGTATTACATGGACACCCTGACATGACAGGACTAAGGTCTGAGGCAGATAAAGGCTATTGATATTATTATAGAGAGACTGCCCATGCCAGCTCACGCGGCACAGAAGCCTCGGACTCCTTGTAAGCCGATTCTTCAGTAATACAATTGGCGGAGAGCAGTGAGTCATTCCAGATGACAGATCTTCACAACAAACATTATCTCATCGGGGCCCTGTGTGTTCTCCTGCGCCCCGGGGCCCGTGAGTAATGGAGCTGGTACCAGAGATCCCCCTCAGTGTTAGTTTCCAGCCAGGTCACACTCACCGGCTGAGACATCGCTTTATGTCAGTGTTGATGGAAACGAGAACTAACAGAAAGCACTTACCCCCCAAACTTGGCTCATCTGCTGAAGTTTATATTCCGTCCCAGACGTATTATACACAGCATAGCACTCCTTCTGTTTAACCCCTTGCCGTTTCAGTCATAGACCACACAACATGTATTCGTCAGGATGGCAAATAACCTGTACACTGTGATATATCCATAGGGGTCAATGTGTCAACCTTACGCTCCATAAAGTTATACTTATATGCAGGGCCGGCGTCAGCACCCGGCTAAGTAGGGCAAATGCCGGGGCCCCCAGCTCCTCTAGGGGCCCACTCCCGTTTGTTACTACATTTTTTTTGTTAGTAAAAAAGAAAAAAAAGTGTAGTAACAAAGAGGACTGGGCCCCTAGAGGCCGCATGTGACAGTTAGGGGCCCGCCGATCCATACTGGGGCCCCCGAGCACCTGTCTTCCATCACAAATCTTCCCTACAGCCGAGTAGGAAAGAGGACCTTTGAGTCTGAAGGACCTTTGATGATGTCACGGGTCATGTGATCGGACACATGACCTGAGGGCAGCAGGTAGGCTCTGCAAACTAAGTGTCCTGTATGTGCTGGTTCTTCTACTTGTCTTGTGTATAGAGGTCCTGCTGTAATATATATATATCTATTACAGCAGGATATATATATATATATATATATATATATATATTACAGCAGCACCTCTATACACAAAACAACTAGATATCTGTATCTATCTATCTATCTATCTATCTATCTATCTATCTATTTCCCTATCTCCTATCTATCATATGAACATGGTGAGACCTCTAGTTCTCCTATATTCAGGCTCTGCAGTGATATACAGTGTGTGTGTGTGTGTGTGTATATATATATATATATATATATATATATATATATATATATATATACACACACACTGTATATCACTGCAGGGCCTGAATATAGGAGAACTAGAGGTCTCACCATGTTTATATTATAAATATATATATATAATGCTGGTGCTGCTAGTTCTCTAGTATACAGCTCCTGCTCTGTGTGTGTGTATGTATATACACACACACACACACAGAAGGAGCTGTATACTAGAGAACTAGCAGCACCAGCATGATATATATATATAATCCTGTGACTGGGTCTGATTCCTCTAGAGTCCTGACTACTGCAGAGATCAGGAGATACAGGAGGAGAAAGATATGCAGCAGCCGCATGTTTCTTCTGCTGCATATCTTTCCTCGCCTGTTTCTCCATGATTTGCTCCTCAAAGGGGCCCGCCGAGGCTCTGTCGCCCAAGGGCCCACAAAAAGCTGGAGCCGGCCCTGCTTATATGTGCACTACAGAGCTACGCTTGGTGGTTACAGTTCTCATAAAGGACATCAAGCTTGATGGTTGCAGTTCACTCTGGCGCTGACGTGTAGAGATTTAAGACGTTTCTTTCTCAGGTCACTGTTAAAGGGGTGTTATATAGAAAACGGTTTATAAAGATTTAGGCTCAGGGTCCTGTAAAATTGAAAAAAAAACATATACCCCCCCCCCCCCCACATCATTTTTAAAAGGGTTGTCAGGGCTTAAATTACATTTAGCTATGCTGCTGGGGCTGTGGGGGAGATATTGGTGATACATACTTACCTGTCCTGATTAGTGATGAGCGAATACTGTTCGATCTAATAGATATTCGATCGAATAGTAAGGTATTCGATGTATCGAATATTATCGAATAGTTAGCCGAAAATTTGATAATTTGTTCAAATCCCCCTACTTCCGTTTTTTTCCTCCAAGTGGTCGAATAGATGTTTTTCTATAAACGAATCCTTGTTCCCATAGACTTTAATAGGATCGAATATTCGATTGAATATTCGAATATCGGGGAGATATTCGAACGAATATTGAATATTTCACTATTCGCTCACTAGTCCTGATCCACCACTGCTACCGGGTTTCAGGCCATCTGCTTTCTGCCGCTATTAGTGATTGCGAAACATAGCAGTGACGCACCGGTGTTCATGTTGAGCTTCCATTTCTGGAGGGAACTGCCAGCAAAAGCGACTGAGAGCAGGCGGCCTGGAACCCGGCGGCGTCAATGGAACAGGACAGGTAAGTATATATCACTAACATCCCCGGTCCACAGCCCGCCAGCATAGTTAAAGTTTTATCCTCTTTAAGAATGGGGGCCCAGGTCTTCACTTAAAATGGAGTGACAGCTCATGTAAGCACCCTGAGTCCCACACACCTTACACCAGTGACTAAACCCACAAGTGGTGGTTACAGCCAATGAAAGTATAAGGTGTTTCAGGACCTTAAAGGGAATCTGTCACTAGTTTTATGCTGTCTTAAATGAGGGCAGCGTAAACTAGTGACAGAAATGCTGAAAAGAACAATATATTACTTATATCAATCTGTTCAGCCGTTCTCCTGATATGCAGGAGAATAGGATTCTTGCTGTACCACTCCCCCCACTACTGGCTGCTGATTAACAAGGACTGCCTATACACAGCATGGATAGATAACTACCAATCAGCAGCTGGTGGGAGGAGTTTGCTGGTGCTCATGAATGTCCAAGACTACTAAGCTCAAGCACATAATGGAGAGGACTACTTGTTGTCCATGTTATTCAGGAGGATATCTCCGGATCAGCTGCACAGAACAGTGTAAGTGATACATCATTCTGTTCAGCTTCTCTGTTGCTAGTTTATGCTACCCTTAGATAGGACAGTATACACCTACTGACAGAGTCTCTTTAAGATCCTTGGGTGATTTTATGGGGCCTTTTTGTGCAGCTCTGTATGCGTCCCGTTCCTTTCAGTCTCTATGTTCTTAGATGGGACCAGGTTCAAATGATGACCAGGACTATGCTCTCAGCAGGAGGAGGTGTTTCCCCGTGCTATCTTGGGTCTCTGAATAACTCTCACAGGGAGGAAGGCCGCTGCCCTCCTCTTTTCTCCGCTAGATTACTGCAAAATTTATATTCCTCTTTGTAGAGCGGCAGACTCAAAGCAAGATCATCCCTTTTATCTGGAAAGTTCCCTAGGTGTGTGTGCGTGCATATGTACATGTCTGTTAACTCCTTAGCTCCCAGCCATACCTAGTGCAGATACAGCTACAGTACATGAAAACACCATAAAATGGTACAAGGAGGTAAAACACATATATAAAGTAAGGTATCACTTAGACACTACCCAACCAGCTTTTACTGTATCTGTAACTGCAGACTTTGGGTCTTCCTAGAATAATTCTTTAAGGGTACAAGCCCACTTGACGTATTTGCTGCGTGAATCAGTCTTAAAAATAAGCAGGCAAAACGCAGGTTGGCTTCATACGATTGTTCTGCATTAAAATACGCAATTGCGTATTTTTGAAGCGTGAAGCTTGTTGTTAGCAAAGCATCAGTTGTTAAAATACGCAATTGCGTATTTTTGAAGCGTGAAGCTACATGCGTTTTTCGCACAGGTTGTTAACAACTGATGCTTTGCTAACAACAAGCTTCACGCTTCAAAAATACGCAATTGCGTATTTTAATGCAGAACAATCGTATGAAGCCAACCTGCGTTTTGCCTGCTTATTTTTAAGACTGATTCACGCAGCAAATACGTCAAGTGGGTTTGTACCCTAAAGGAGTACTCCGGCGAAATTCTTTTTCTTTCAAATCAACTGATTTCAGAAAGTTATACAGATTTGCAATTTAATTCTAATTAAAAATCCCAGGTCTTCCAGTACTTATCAGCTGATGTATACTCTGCAGGAAGTGATGTATTCTCTCCAGTCTGACACAGTGCTCTCTGTTGCCACCTCTGTCCATGTCAGGAACTGTCCAGAGCAGGAAAGGTTTTCTATGGGGATTTGCTGCTGCTCTGGACAGTTCCTGACTCGGACAGAGATGTCAGCAGAGAGCACTGTGTCAGACTGGAGAGAATACACCACTTTCTGCCGGATATACAGTACATCAGCTGGTAAGTACTGAAAGATTTGAGATTTTTAAATAGAAGTAAATAAGAAATATATAACTTTCTGATACTAGTTGATTTGAAAGAAAATTAATTTTGCTGGTAACCCCTTTAGCTATAAGGATATTAGAATCCCTGCAAACAATTCAGTATAATTTATGCTTTAGTGTATTCCTTTCTATTCCTGCGGGCGGCCATCTTTCTCGGTACGCTTAGTCACTGGTTCTATGCCTGAATTAGACCCGTTAGTTTGTGATTCCACCTTATTAATCCGGCGGTGTTAGCTTCTATCTAGGCCAGGTCGCGGCTTACATCACAAGCAGATCATTGTCAGATAAGTGGCACAATCACGTTGCAGAAAGTTGTTTAGCCTGGGGCCGGGCATACAGCTTCTGTACTCACAGACACATCCAGGATCTGTTAAATTGCCTCCTAAATCTACACAGAGATAATGCGAATAAAGATGTCTTAAAGGATGAAGCAGAGCCTGCCCGGACACGACAGTCAGGAATGGAAAATTAGCAATGCTTCCTGGATACTGTACAGGATCAGAGGACATCAGGCTTCTGTATCCCGTACCCAACTATATACACTAATCGGGACAGAAGGAGACAATATGGCAGTGTATGGTCTCTATACAGCTCCCTAGTATGAAGCCATATAAGCCCATAGGGTGCCATATATACAGAGCTATATGTCATTAGAAGCAATAAAATAACAAAGACCTCCATAAACCTTCCTGTCAAGTAGGAGGAGTAAAAAGGTACAGCTGAGGCCCCATGCACATCAATGAATGCCCAATGACAGTCATAGTGTTTTTGTTATGATCACTTGTATATAAACTGATACTGAAATTACTATTTAAAAATCTCAATTCTTCTGGTACTTATAAGTTGCTGTATGTCCTGCAGGAAGTAGTGTTTTTTTTTTTTTTCAATCTTACAGAGTGCTCTCTGCAGCCCCTACTGTTCATTACAGGAATTGAATACAATTCATCTGTCCATGTCAGGAACAGGAGAGGTTTTCTATGGGGATTTGCTACTACTCTGAACTGTTCCTGTCTCGGATAGAGGTGACAGCAAAGAGCACTGTATCAGACTACAGAATAAAGAATACACCACTTCCTGCAGGACATACAGCAGCTGATAAATACTGGGAGACTTGATATTTCTAAATAGAAGTAAATTACAAATCTATATAAGTTTCTGACACCGGTCAGTTTGGAAGAAAAAAATTACACCAGAGTACCCCTTTAACCCTTTGAGGACCAGGCCCAAAATGACCCAGTGGACCGCGCAAATTTTGATCTTAGTGTTTTCGTTTTTCCCTCCTCCCCTTCTAAGAGCTCTAGCACTCTCAGTTTTCTATCTACAGGCCATGTAAGTGCTTGTTGTTTTCAGGAATAGTTGTACTGTGTAATGGCGTCATTCATTTTACCATAACATGTATGATGGAATTCCAAATATATTATTTATGAAGATATAAATAGGTGAAATCGTAAAAAAGAATGCAATATGGTAACGTTTGGGGGGTTCCTGTGTCTACGTAATGCACTATATGGTAACAGCGACATGATACAATTATTCTATAGGTCAGCCCGAACACAACCATATGCAGGTTACACAGATTCTCTAATGTTATATATATATATATTTTTTATGAAATCCTTTTTTTTGGCAATTAAATATTAATAAAATGGGCCTATTGTGACGCTTATAACGGTTTTATTTTTTCACCTACGGGGCTGTATGGGGTGTCATTTTTTCCGCCATGATCTCTAGTTTTTATTAATACCATATTTGTGAAGATCGGACGTTTTGATCTCTTGTTATTGATTTTTTTTAATATATAATGTAACATAAAATCGGTAATCTGCGCACTTTTTCCCCTCTTTTCGTGTACGCCGTTCACCGATCACAATGACGCTTGTTATATTTTAATAGATCGGACAATTACGCACGCTACGGTATATTATATGTTTATCTATTTATTTATTTTTATATGTTTTATTTATATAATGGGAAAGGGGGGTGATTTCAACTTTTATTGTGGGAGGGGCTTTAGGGTAGTGTAATAGTGTTTTGAACTTTTTTTTTTTTTTACACATTTGAAGTCCCTTTGGGGGACTTGTACATACACTACTTGCAGGCCCGGACTGGTAATCTGGCAAGGCGGGCAAATGCCCGCTGGGCTGGCCAGATTACCAGTCTGTGGGCCGCCCGGGCTGTCTAATAGAAAAAAAAAAAATCACCGCTGCGGCCCGCTCCTGACATGCTCCTCCAGTCCAATCAACGTGGGGCCGATGCGGCCCGCCGCTGTGGCCCCTCGTTGATTGGCGGAGCACGTCAGGAGCGGGCCAGCCGGGCCAAGGTGAGCGGGCTGTGGTGGCGGGAGGGGGCTGCGGTGGCGTGTCTCCGCCCCGTTGTTCCCCTCCCAAGTGCCGAGGGCCGCAGACATGCCGCGCGCAGGCACGTCTGCAGCCACCTCCACAAGGCCCCCAGCGGTGACGTCACTTCCCTGACGCGCCGCTGAGGACCTGGAGGAGAGAGAGGAGAGGAGAGCCGCCGCCGCCGTGGACCGAAGATCCAGCCGAGGAAGAAGCTGCTGGGAGCGAGGTGAGGTGAGAATTTTTTTTTTTTTAACCCCTTCACATGTGGCCATGCAGGGGGGCTATTCTATATGGGAGGGGGTGCAGGGGGGGGGGCTATTTTATATAGGAGGAGGATGCAGGGGGGCTATTCTATATGGGGGGGGGCTATTTTATATAGGAGGAGGGTGCAGGGGGGGCTATTCTATATAGGAGGAGGATGCAGGGGGGCTATTCTATATGGGAGGGGGTGCAGGGGGGGCTATTCTATATAGGAGGAGGATGCAGGGGGGCTATTCTATATGGGGGGGTGCAGGGGGGGCTATTCTATATAGGAGGAGGATGCAGGGGGGCTATTCTATATGGGAGGGGGTGCAGGGGGGGGGCTATTTTATATAGGAGGAGGATGCAGGGGGGCTATTCTATATGGGAGGGGGTGCAGGGGGGGGGCTATTTTATATAGGAGGAGGATGCAGGGGGGCTATTCTATATGGGGGGGTGCAGGGGGGGCTATTCTATATAGGAGGAGGATGCAGGGGGGCTATTCTATATGGGAGGGGGTGCAGGGGGGGCTATTCTATATAGGAGGAGGATGCAGGGGGGCTATTCTATATGGGAGGGGGTGCAGGGGGCTATTCTATATGGGGGGTGCAGGGGGGGCTATTCTATATGGGAGGAGGATGCAGGGGGGCTATTCTATATGGGAGGGGGTGCAGGGGGGGCTATTCTATATAGGAGGAGGATGCAGGGGGGCTATTCTATATAGGAGGGGGTGCAGGGGGGCTATTCTATATAGGAGGGGGATGCAGGGGGGCTATTCTATATAGGAGGGGGATGCAGGGGGGCTATTCTATATGGGAGGGGGTGCAGGGGGGCTATTCTATATAGGAGGAGGATGCAGGGGGGCTATTCTATATGGGAGGGGGTGCAGGGGGGGGGCTATTCTATATAGGAGGAGGATGCAGGGGGGCTATTCTATATGGGAGGGGGTGCAGGGGGGCTATTCTATATAGGAGGACGATGCAGGGGGGCTATTCTATATGGGAGGGGGTGCAGGGGGGCTATTCTATATAGGAGGAGGATGCAGGGGGGCTATTCTATATAGGAGGAGGATGCAGGGGGGCTATTCTATATGGGAGGGGGTGCAGGGGGGCTATTCTATATAGGAGGAGGATGCAGGGGGGCTATTCTATATGGGAGGGGGTGCAGGGGGGGGGCTATTTTATATAGGAGGAGGATGCAGGGGGGCTATTCTATATGGGAGGGGGTGCAGGGGGGGGGGCTATTCTATATAGGAGGAGGATGCAGGGGGGCTATTCTATATGGGAGGGGGTGCAGGGGGGCTATTCTATATAGGAGGACGATGCAGGGGGGCTATTCTATATGGGAGGGGGTGCAGGGGGGCTATTCTATATAGGAGGAGGATGCAGGGGGGCTATTCTATATAGGAGGAGGATGCAGGGGGGCTATTCTATATGGGAGGGGGTGCAGGGGGGCTATTCTATATAGGAGGAGGATGCAGGGGGGCTATTCTATATGGGAGGGGGTGCAGGGGGGGGGCTATTCTATATAGGAGGAGGATGCAGGGGGCTATTCTATATGGGGGGGTGCAGGGGGGGCTATTCTATATAGGAGGAGGATGCAGGGGGGCTATTCTATATGGGAGGGGGTGCAGGGGGGGCTATTCTATATAGGAGGAGGATGCAGGGGGGCTATTCTATATGGGAGGGGGTGCAGGGGGCTATTCTATATGGGGGGTGCAGGGGGGGCTATTCTATATAGGAGGAGGATGCAGGGGGGCTATTCTATATGGGAGGGGGTGCAGGGGGGGCTATTCTATATAGGAGGAGGATGCAGGGGGGCTATTCTATATAGGAGGGGGTGCAGGGGGGCTATTCTATATAGGAGGGGGATGCAGGGGGGCTATTCTTTATAGGAGGGGGATGCAGGGGGGCTATTCTATATGGGAGGGGGTGCAGGGGGGCTATTCTATATAGGAGGAGGATGCAGGGGGGCTATTCTATATGGGAGGGGGTGCAGGGGGGGGCTATTCTATATAGGAGGAGGATGCAGGGGGGCTATTCTATATGGGAGGGGGTGCAGGGGGGCTATTCTATATAGGAGGACGATGCAGGGGGGCTATTCTATATGGGAGGGGGTGCAGGGGGGCTATTCTATATAGGAGGAGGATGCAGGGGGGCTATTCTATATAGGAGGAGGATGCAGGGGGGCTATTCTATATGGGAGGGGGTGCAGGGGGGCTATTCTATATAGGAGGAGGATGCAGGGGGGCTATTCTATATGGGAGGGGGTGCAGGGGGGGGGGCTATTCTATATAGGAGGAGGATGCAGGGGGGCTATTCTATATGGGAGGGGGTGCAGGGGGGCTATTCTATATGGGAGGGGGATGCAGTGGGCTATTCTATATGGGAGGGGGTGCAGGGGGCTATTCTATATAGGAGGGGGATGCAGGGGGCTATGCTATATGGGAGGGGGATGCAGGGGGGCTATTCTATATCGGAGGGGGATGCCGGGGGCTATTCTATATTGGAGGGGGATGCAGGGGGCTATTCTAAATGGGAGGGGGATGCAGGGGGCATTCTATGTAGGAGGGGGATGCAGGGGGGCTATTCTATATGGGGGGTGCAGGGGGGCTATTCTATATAAGGGGATGTACAGCAGGGGGGCTATTCTATAGGGGGGGATGTATAGATGAGGATGTTGCTGGAGCATGAAGCCTAAAATGTCTGTCTGGCAGATCCCGTGGAGAGGAGTCATGGCCAGAGAAGCCTTCATGATGGCCGGAGCCAGATGGAGAAGAAAAGGAAAAGTGGACGTCTCGTCATGCAGAGAAGACACCTACTGTGAGTGACAGGATGTAACTGCACTATAATCA
This sequence comes from Dendropsophus ebraccatus, assembly GCF_027789765.1. Lineage (NCBI taxonomy): Eukaryota > Metazoa > Chordata > Amphibia > Anura > Hylidae > Dendropsophus > Dendropsophus ebraccatus. The sequence continues at coordinate 77,294,492 of NC_091463.1, forward strand.
CTTATAATGTCTGCAGAACCTTTATACAGCTGGGATCTACCTTAGTATCAGGGGTGTCACACTCCGGCCCTCCAGGTGTTGCAAAACTACAATTCCCGTCATGCTTTAGCTGTCCAGTCCTGATGGGATTTGTAGTTCTGTAACAGCTGGAGGGACGGAGTGTGACACCTGTGTTCTATTGTCACTGCTTTGGGAGAATATTGGTCTTTATATAGTGGCTGTTATTTGGTGCCAGTATAGTGGTATCCAGTCACTGTATGGTGAGAGTAGTGGGCATGGTGTGATGGTATAGTGGTATTATCCAGTCACTGTATGCTGAGGGTAGTGGGCATGGTGTGATGGTATAGTGGTATTATCCAGTCACTGTATGGTGGGAGTAGTGGGCATGGTGTGATGGTATAGTGGTATTATCCAGTCACTGTATGGTGGGAGTAGTGGGCATGGTGTGATGGTATTACTCGTATTATTGGTAATATTAGTGTTTTATATATGGATTGTATATATGGATATATATATATGGATTTTATATATGGATATATATGTGGATTGTATTCAGTCACAGTATAGCGGTATTAGTCATTATGTGGTGATAATGGCCGTGCTCATGGTGTGGTGATATTATTTGTTACTTATATACTGGTAGTATTGGCAATATTGGTGGGTTTGCTTAGTGACAGTATGGCAGTAACGTGTACAGTGTGGTGATAATATTTGCTTACTGGTGTTATTAACTATGACAGTATTATCATGCACAGAAAATTCTTACCCATGTTACCATTATATATCCTTCAATTTTTCCTGGGGCCCTACTGATAGATAGATAGATAGATAGATAGATAGATAGATAGATAGATAGATAGGAGATAGATAGATAGGAGATAGATAGGAGATAGATAGGAGATAGATAGATAGATAGATAGATAGGAGATAGATAGATAGGAGATAGATAGGAGATAGATAGATAGGGGATAGATACTATAGATAGATAGATAGATGGATATCCAGTAGGAAATGGCTATCTAGCAGCTTATTATGTAGCTTTGACTGCCATTATATGGTGTGCAAACATAGGATAAAAGGTATTTAAAAAATATTGTAACTTTTGTCCAAAAACAGCACCACCCTGTCCTCAGTGTATGGTTATTACAACTTGGCTCCATTCACTTCAATGGAACTGAGCTGCAATACCTCACACAAACTGAAGAAGAGTGTGGCGCTGTTTCTGGAAGAAAGTGGCCATGTTTTTCTCCTATAAAGGGAATCTGTGAGGTCCGTACCAGGTCTAGGGCTGTAGCTCTTAGCAGACAGGGGTGAGGGAGATATCACTGATCTTTAGTCCAGTGTAAACTTATATAATTGTCCTTTTCATTTCCAACTAAAGTTTCACAACAGCAGCGGCAGCAGCAGCACTAACCTATACGTCCATCAGTCAGAGCAGGAAGGGGCGGGGCAGAAAGTGCTGCTGTGGCTCCACCTCTGTGACACTTCAGCTGGTAATGAAAAGAAAGATTATAGAGGTTTACACTGGACTAAAGGTCCAGTCCCTGATCTGTACGCTGGGATCTACAGCTGTGCACCTGGTATAGACCCCACAGGTTCCCTTTAAGGGCACGTTCATACCTAATCCAATGTGGATTTGATGCTTCTGATTTAATCAGTTGAATGAGTGCATAAATATGCTGCATCAAATCCACAGCAGATTATGTTATAGCATTATTTTTAGGTGCTGATGGTGGGGTTCACATGTTTAAGGGAGTAGTGGGGGACATGGCTAAATAAAGTAGAATTTGCAACAGCTCGTATTTTATACCGCTATCCATGATATATAGGGAGGGATATGATATGTGGGCTGCTGGGGTTTGATTGCCAGGGCTGATTTTAAGTCCCAGTCCGGCCCTGACTACTTGGATTTCTACACTGATGATTGCTATGCCATAGTGTTATCGGCGATCTGCTCATTGAGCCTGCCTGTGCAGGCTTAGTGCAGCAGATCGCCGATCGGACCGTGCGGAGGAAGGTGAGAGACCTCCGGCAGTCCGTTTCAACGATCGGGACCCCCGCAGTCACACTGCGGGGGTCCCGATCGGTAAGTGACAGGGGACTCCCCCTGTCACATACACTTAAACGCCGCGGTCGCGTCGCGGCCTCAGTGGGGTGTGGCCTATCATGGGTGTGGGTTCAAAATTTTCCAGTTAGAATTTACAGTCAGAACAACACAAAAGGAGCATTAAACACCCCAGCATTAGGTCCCCAGTATATTACACATCCCACTCAGAGCAGGCTGAGACTCTACTGAGAAATGACACTCTACTGACTGACTGTATATACTAGTAGTTTGTACCCATATGATGCAGCTGCACCCCATCTCATCATACTACTACCCCCTTCATCCTCCTGCCCCTCCATCATCATCATAATACCCTTTCATCATCATCCTGCCCCTCCATCATCATATTACTACCCCTTCATCATCCTCCTGCCCCTCCATCATCATATTACTACCCCTTCATCATTCTCCTGCCCCTCCATCATCATATTATTCCCCCTTCATCATCCTCCTTGCCCCTCCATAATCATACTACTACCCCCTTTATCCTCCTGCCCTTCCATCATCATGGTACTACACCTCTAATCCTCCTTCCCCCTCCATCATCTTACTACTACCCCCTTCATCCTCCTGCCCTTCCATCATCATACTACTACCCCCTTCATCCTCCTGCCCTTCCATCATCATAGTACTACCCCTCTCATCCTCCTGCCCCCCCCCATCATCATACTACTTCCCCCTTCATCCTCCTCCTGTGCCTTCATCATCATACCAGTACCCCCTTCAGCATCCTCTTGTCACTTCATCTGTATTTTAAAAAAAAGCTATACCTACCTCACCAGTATGGTTTCTCTAGTCCCCCAGGGACTCCTCTCCCTGCTCTTCATGAGTGACCGCGCTGGAAGGGGGCGGGGCTTATCGCGACAGACATACCTGGGACATGGTTTTGTCGGGGCTGTCTCCTCAAAATCGGGACAGTCCCGGCAAAACCAGGACTGTTGGCAACTGTGCAGTTCTGCCATGATTTGCAAATAATCGCTGCTTTTTTTTTTACCTCGATTTTGCACAAATCAGGGCATCATGACATTATCTATCCTGTACTATGAACACCACGCTAGTGCTGCCATGGTTACAGTGGGGTGGGGGGCCCAGGCTTAGTGAACAGCCTGGGGCCTATGGTAAAGTTAATCCGCCCCTGTACAAAAGTATATACATTAGAAGTATACACGACTTCTGGTGCTTCGCCTTTTTTAATGTGCAATGTTTGACCTCCGAACCTGATCTATTGGAGAAGCTGAACCAGCAGTATATATCATCAGACTGGATGTAATATTACTCATAGACTTGACTTTTACCCAACAGGTTGATAGAAGAAGCAGGTGTAACGTTCACCCATTGTGATACTGGTGGCAGCAGAGACAGAGTCTAGTCTGGGAGCTGATGTCAGACTATAGCGAGACTAAGGAGGTATAATGTCACCGCCACGTCTACTCAGGACAAGCTCCATACAGTGAATGATGTAGCGTCTCCTTACATGTGTCCATATGAATGTATTCAACCATTGTCTATGAATCATATGAGTCATTTCAACTATGTCTGCAGCCCTATAGCTATAGGGGGTTATACAGGTAGCAGCCACAAAACCCTGAGGTGCATAGTGCTTTCCGGCCACCATTTTCCATAGCTGTTTCCATGGAGACACATAGTCCGGACATGGAGAAACAAAATGGTAGAAAAGACCTATTGTAAAATTTCTTTGTTTTCTATATTAGTTTCATTGGGACAACAAAGAAAATGTTATGTATTCATGTACATAGCCTTCTAATAGGTATTCCAGTGGGGATTAAAATATTTTATTTTTTATTCCTTTTATACTTATACATTAAAGGGGTAGTTCACAAAAAATATATATATTTGAAATCAACTGGTGTCAGAAAGTGACAGAGATTTGTAATTTACTTCTATTAAAAAAAATCTCAAGTCTTGCAGTACTTATCAGCTTCTGTATGTCCTGCAGGAAGTATATGTATATTCTTTCCATTCTGGAGAGGTTTTCTGTTTCAATATTTTTTATTAAAGATTTCTTATATACTTAAAGGGGTAGTGCGGCGCTAAGCAATTATTCACACAATAACACACATTACAAAGTTATACAACTTTGTAATGTATGTTATGTATGTGAATGGCCCCCTTCCCCGTGTTCCCCCCACCCACGTTAGACCCGGAAGTGTGGTGCATTATACTCACCTAATTCGTGTTGACCCCCAGCCGCCATCTTGTGACAATGATGGAATCTTCTGGAAGCCAGCCGAAGCGCTGCAGCCGTCCCTCATGCCGTCCCCCCTGATGACGTGGCAGAGGGGGGCCGGCATGAAGGATGGCTGGTGCGGTCCGGCCGGCCTCCCGAAGACGACGTCATTGTCCCCAAGATGGCGGCCGGGGTCGACACGAATCAGGTATGTATAGTGCACTACACTTCCGGGGGTGGGGGGGGGGGGACACGGGGAAGGGGGCCATTCACTAACATAGCCTACATTACAAAGTTGTATAACTTTGTAATGTGTGTTATTTAGTGAATAATTTTCTAACGCCGCACTACCCCTTTAACAAATAATCATTCATAATACAATACTTATATTAACATAGGTCAAATGATTATTTGGTAGGAGAATAATAAATGAAATAGTCTGGAGAGGTGTTCTATGGGATTTTGTTGCTGCTCTAGACAGTTCCTGACATGGACAGAGGGGGCAGCAGAGAGAACTGTGTCAGACTGGAGAGAATACACCACTTCCTGTAGGACATACAGCAGCTGATAGGTACTGGAAGACTGGGGATTTTTTTTTTATAGAAATGAATTACAAATCTCTGGCACTTTCAGGCACCAGTTGATTTGAAAGAAATTTGTGGGGGGTGAACTACCCCTTTAGGTCACAGCCAGAGGGGTCTGGAGGCCATTCCCTTCTTACTATTAAAGGGGTTATCCAGTGCTACAAAAACATGGCCACTTTCTTTCAGAGACAGCAGAGACTCTTGTCTCCAGTTCAGGTGTGGTTTGCAATTAAGCTCCATTCACTTCAATGGAACTGAGCAGCAAAACCCCACCCAAGCCGGAGACAAGAGTGGGGCTGTCTCTGGAAGAAAGTGGCCATGTTTTTGTAGCGCTGGATAACCCCTTTAAGGTCCCTGCAGAGCTAGGCATGCACATATGCAGAGGGGTTGGTCAAAAGCTATCTAAGATCTTCAACCACCTTTGTTGCATTGCTCTAGTGTTCATCTAGATACGAGTACAGTCCTTTATATTACCTATGCTGATACCCTGAGGTGGCTCCTCCGAAATTGTCTAGACTGCAGAGCCTGATGTTAGTCTTTTGAAGTATTTTAGGGAAGAGGGGGGGGAGGTTGGGTCCTTTTAGGTAAAATCCAGGTGTTCCGGTGGTGTCTGCATTGCATCCTTCCAAGGGTTAGTGAAGGAGAATAAACTTTACAAAACCTCTCATCACTAGATAAACAGCCCTCATGCTCTAATAACACGGCTTCTAATTACTTCCCATATGTCTGCAAGCACAGCAAGCTCCCTGCGACTACCTGATACCTGCACTGTATATACTGTGCACCGCTCCACCCTGACAGGTTTACTTTGCCAGCGCTATCGTCATTCCATGACAGACTCCCTGACGCACTGGTTATTTGATGAGAGCAGCGGGGATATCACATGCCCTGTCACATGTGGCTCATTGTTACTCATTGTACCACTGCTGCATGCTCACACTCGCTGGGTACACTCACACTGACATGCGTTTTATAACATAGCTTTAATTAAATGTTTGAAATATATTAAAAAAAAAATTATGTATAATGCAGTGTTCCCATGGAATTGTATTGGGCAAACATACGCTAAATAGTGACATATATGACAGGTTACATAACCCGAATGAATATTCAGTATATACCCAACAAAACATAAGCTAACAACCAAGTATATACCTCAAGTCTATTCTCCACTGTGTTATGAACAGAGCCTTTAGAGACATTACAGAGGTTGTCCTGGAAAATATATTTTTTAAAAGACCTCTGTAAAAATTAAAAAAAATGATGCATACTCACCTGCCCTGCTCCCCAGCCGACGGGGGCTGGTCCTCAGTGCCCTCCGTTTTTTAGCTCAAGGGAACTGCCTGCTCAGCCAATCAGTGTCGCACATGGTGACCCACCCCCAACAGTGATTGGCAGTGAATAACATCTTTTGAGTCTTGTACTTCCAGTTTTATGCTTTTACATACATACACATCTGTTTGCGTCACATTATGTCCTACTAACCTGATAACCTGATGATTTATGGACCCTAAATAAATAGTGTTTTACCTAAACAGCCTGCGCAGAGAGTTACCTGCTTCTTTAGTTGATAAAATGAGCCTAAGGGGCCTATTCCACGGAGCGATAATCAGCCGAATTGGCCCGATTCGGCTGATTATCGCTCCGTGGAATAGAGACAATGATCAGCCGATGATCGTGTCATCGGCTGATCGTTTATTTAGGTGCAAACCTAAAATCATCGGGCACCGGCCTCACATCGCTACGTGGAATAGCGGTACGCGGCGGGCGACTAACAGCATACTTAACCTAACCATGCTACAGGTCTTCTCCTGCGCTCCTTCTCTCCCAGTCCCGCGCGCATCAGCAGCTTCGGAGCGGCCTGTCTGAGCTGACAGACCGCTCAGCCAATCACTGAAGACCGATAAAGAAACAACTGAACCTCTAATATATTACAACAAATATGAATTTTATTATTAAAAACACAACATAAGTATAGTTCATAATGAGTAGACAAACAATGAACCAGGGCTGAAAGGATGTTAAAAACAACGAACATACACAAGGGGACTGCTGCAGGTGGACACGAATAAATAAATAACTATGGACACAGTGAAAGCATAGAGAAAGTCATATGTCAATGAAGAAGCAAAGTGCTATAAGTGATACATGACACCCTAAGGCTATGTTCACACTACGTAAAATAACAGCCGTTGTCCGTGCCGCAAAACTACGGCCGTTGTTTCCGTTGAGGTTCCCTATAATGACTGCAATGCAATGTAACTACGGCCGCTAATTTCACACTACGTATGTTGTTATACGCCCCGTGAAAAATGAACATGTCAATTATTTCCGGCCGGTAATACTGCATCAATGGCCGTGGATTTTAATGCGGCCGCAAACGTAAAACTTATATCTGCCGAATGAAACTTGATTTTGATGTAAAAAAATTTCTGAGTGGTTTCTCGGGCTGGGCGCAGTATTTAAAGTAAATGACCTGTTTCATCGCATTTATAAACATGCTAGGAATCAAAATTAAAGTTTTGGTCGCAAAAGTCCGGCCGGTGAAAACAACGGCCGTTATTTTACATAGTGTGAACATAGCCTAATGGTACATAAACGAGTCCATAGTAAACAACCAGACAGAAAGTATAGTATGAGGTATAATACCAATAGTGATGGAGTATCCAGGTGTCCACCGGCTGCCCCCACCCCGACGCACGTTTCGCCGTATCCTTTTTCAAGGGGTAACGCTGTGGCTAGTGATTGGCTGAGCGGTCTGTCAGCTCAGACAGGCCGCTCCGAAGCTGCTGCTGCGCGCGGGACCGAGAGAGAAGGAGCGCAGGAGAAGCCCTGCAGCATGGTTAGGTTAAGTATGCTGTTTAAGGGCCCTATTACACGGGACGATTATCATACAAAAAAACGTTAAATCGTTCGACTGTGTAATTGCAGGCAACGATCGAAAAATTGTGTCGTACGTTGATTTAGATCTGAACCTAAAATCATCGTTAGTCCTTCACTAATCGTTCGCTGTAATTCCACATTTGTTCGCTCACGTTCCGCATTTTTTCACTAATTGTTCAGTGTAATTGCCCATTGTTCATTGTTTTGCTGGGATCATAAGGAATAAACGATCATGGTAACAATCACAATAACGATCATAGTAACCATCTCAATAACGATCGAAACTAACAACCATCGTTCTGTGTAATATGGTGAATGACTTCAGGTTAATGATAAACAATCTCGTTTGCGATCGTTTATCATTCGTTAATCGTTAACAATCGCTCCGTGTAATAGGACCCTAAGGGAACTGCCTGCTCAGCCAATCACTGCCAGATATGATGACCCACCCCCAACAGTGATTGGCTGAGCAGGCAGTGAATAACACCTTTAAAAACTATCAAATTCTGACCTAAAATATATGTCAGTCAATAAGTACAGGTGATGATTACCTGCTCCTGTGGAGGATTATTTCTCAGTACAAAAAAAAAAAAAGGGATTAGGCAGTTGAAATCCAATATGCCTGATCCTTCTATTCCCTGTCATCAGGGAAGAATCAGGGAAGACATTGCATGCATCAGATAACATCACCGAAATCGTTGGATTCAGCCATCATTTATTTAACGTTTATGGCCAGCTTTAGTGTAAAAATGTCACTTGAGTACCATGTACTTTACCCTATAGGCCTGAGAGGGGCGGCCATTCGGTTCAAACTTTTTGTGAATATGTGAAGTGATCTCTTTTTCTTGCTCAGTAAGAACACACAATGATGAACGGATATAATATTGTTCTTCCATATTTACTGGTCTGAAGCCATCGCCACTCACTGTGCGTAAACTGGCAATTCTCCTCGCCCTTCCTCTCCTTTCATCCAGCAGCGCGGCGGCGGGTGTATTGTTTGGAGAGTATCATGGTGCCCCTCTCAGGATGAGGCCCTCCAGCAGTAATTAGACAGATAGCTTCCTGTAGCTGGGACCGGCTGATGAAAGGTGTCTGAAAGCGGCCCACCCAGGTACCTGCAGGAGGCTGGTTTTGGCCAAAAGGCTATGACAATATTTTCATACCATGATGACTGTGTGTAATAGTATTCACCATTATTCTCTATAGCAGGGGGTCACACACTAGTGCGTATGTGGGATGTGCTATATAAGCCACCCATGTGAATAGCTAGGAAATGTTTAGTCTCAGGACAATTGCAGGAGTGATGTTGTAGCTGCCCCTTTAAGAGAAGATGTAGGCATATGTTTTTACTGGATTGAGACGGACTGTGAGGGACTGAGTTATTCTTTAACTAGTATATGTGAGCTCTGTGGTTATGCTGGCCTCAAGGACATGTGCAATTTACTATCTACTGTTACTTTAAAGGAGTTATCCAGCGCTACAAAAACATGGCCACTTTTCCCCTTACTTCAGTTCTTCAGTTCAGGTGCGGTTTGCAATTAAGCTCCATTTACTTCAATGGAACTGAGTTTCAAAACCCCACCTAAACTGGAGACAACAGTAGGGGGAAAGTGGCCATGTTTTTGTAGCGCTGGATAACCCCTTTAAGAGTAGGAGGACATTTTGGGGGAGATTTATCAAACTGGTGTAAAGTGAAACTGGCTCAGTTGCCCCTAGTGACCAATCAGATTCGACTTTCCTTTCCTGGAAAATGAAAGGTGGAATCTGATTGGTTGCTAGGGGCAACTGAGCCAATTCTACTTAACACTGGTTTAATAAATGTCTCCCATTATGTTTTTGAAGGCGGATATATAGATTTGAACCCATTGGCAAAAAAGTACAAAAAACTAACAGAGACAATTGGTCCATTTTTGCAGCCACTTTTTTGCTTTTCGACCATTTTTGTCAGTATTTTTAGGGCTATATTTTGAGCCGTAAAACAGCCATTTTTGGCTCAGAAAAGAACACCCCCAAAGTACTGTGTATAAAAATAGCTTTAGTTTCTACAATGCTGAGTTTGTTATTTTCACTGCGGTTGGTGTTTAAAGGGGTAGTCCACTGAAACATAACTTTTGATATGTTGCTGCCCATGGTGAGACTAATAATTCCTTCCATACTTGTTATTATCTAATCAGTCTCCTTCCCCCAGTTCTAAGCTGCTGCTTTCTGCTGAAGACACAGAAATCTGAGAGTGAGCTTTTCTTTCTGTCTCCCCCCCCCCCCTTCCCCCTTTCTTCTGAGAAGGCTGATGTAAACAAGTCCTTCGCAGGCTATATCTGCAACATTGTAGCTTCTTTATAATGCCAGGAGGATTAATCACAGTGAGTTCATCAGCAACTTGACCTCAGATTTTGGGTACAAACACACACACCGTATACTCAGCGTATTTACTGCTGCGATACGCAGCAAATACGCAGCGGATACGCAGCAGATTAGATCTAAATAACTGAACACAGCATCAAATCTGCACCATCAAATCTGCTGCAGATCTGCGGCGTTTCTGCTGCGTATTTGCTGCGTATCTGCTGCATATATACGGTGTGTGTGTTTGTACCCTAACCCTCCTAGCATTACAAAGAAGCTACAAAGTTGCAGATGAAGCCTTCCAGGGACTTGTTTACATCAGCCGTCTCAGAAGGGAGGAGGAGGGGGAGACGAAAAGCTCACACACAGATGTTTGTGTTTTCAGCAAAAAGCAGCAACTGAGAACTGGGGGAATAAGACCGAATAGATAATAACAGATAATAATAGATAATCAGTATGAAATTTATTGTTAGTCTCTCCATGGCAGCATCATATAAAAAAAGTTATGTCTAAGTGGAATACGCCTTTAAGTACTTTTTTCATTGTGCAACATGGCAGCAGGGATATTTGATGTCATACTGCTGGGGCAATGTAAAACAGATTCTGATTAAAGGGTTACTCCTGCGAAAAAGTTTTTCTTTCAAATCAACTGCTATGAGAAAGTGCCAGAAATTTGTACTTTACCTCTATTAAAAAATATCAAGTCTTCCAATACCTATCAGCTGCTGTATGTCCTGCAGAAAGTGATGTATTCTTTCCAGTCTGACACAGTGCTCTCTGCTGCTACCTCTGTCCATATCAGGAACTGTCCAGAGCAGTAGCAATTCCCCATAAAAAAAAACCTCTTCTGCTCTCCAAAATGGAAAGAATTCACCACTTCCTGCAGGACATACAGCAACTGATAAGTACTGAAAGAGGAGATTATTTTTAATAGAAGTAAATTACAACTCTCTGGCACTTTCTGACACCAGTTGATTTTTTACACTGGAGTACCCCTTTAATTGCAGAATTGTCCCAGCAGTCCCCAGTATTACAAATGGTGTATAATAGCTGGAGGTTCCATTACTGATTTGGGAAACGTTATATTTGTGTGTGAGTAAAGTGCGGGCTATCCCTACACATAACAGCAGAGGGCTCTGTACGAGTGTGAGCGGGTCTTGTGCCAGCGTCCTGGACCTGGTGACTCTTCACCTTATTCAGCCTACAGCCCTGGCATCTATAATGTCAGGAACCTGAACTTCGCTTCCCATTAATAATATGCTTCTTGTTAATTATCGTATCATTGGCTTCAGCCCTATATTTTATCTGTATTCTGATATAATTGGTATTTCCTTCAGAATAACACAGCTAGGTGTGATAGGACCAAACACCAGTATTTGTTCTAGATACAAATTGCTTCTCGGTTGCTAAGAAGATATATATTTCGCACCTAGCCTGGAAATTCATATGGGCTGGTGCGGCTCCTGTGGAATTTTTTAAAACTATGATAGAAATTTTTCCAACTCGCTCAAAGCAGCTGCAGCCACTGAAGGTAGACTGCACATATGATAAACGTGTACTGTAAAATCCTTTAAAGGGGTACACCGGCAAAAATCCTATTCTTTCAAATAAACTGGTATGGTATTATAGATTTGTAATTAAAGGGGTTATCCAGCGCTACAAAAACATGGCCACTTTCTTCCAGAGACAGCACCACTCTTGTCTCCAGCTTGGGCGGGGTTTTGCTGCTCAGTTCCATTGAAGTGAATGGAGCTTAATTGCAAACCGCACCTGAACTGGAGACAAGAGTCGTGTTGTCTCTGAAAGAAAGTGGCCATGTTTTTGGAGCACTGAATAACCCCTTTAACTTCTATTTAAAAAATCTCAAATATTCCCATACTTATCAGCTGCCATATGTCCTGCAGGAAGTGGTGTTTTCTTTTCAGTCTGAGGGTATATGCACACAGAGTAATTTTCGCGGAAAACTTCCTCACGCTCCCGCTTCCCTCTCCGTTGGCTCCATAGACTCCATTCTATGGTCGGGCGGATTCTGCTGTCCACCCAAAGAATTGAAATGTCATTTCTTTGGGTGGACAACAGAATCCATCTGAGCATATAATGGAGTCAATGTGATGGCGGACCTTCAAGTGGGAGCGCAGGGGAGTGAGTGGCGGATGTCACACAGTTTTCTGCGAGAATTACTCCGTATGGATATACCGTCTGTTGACATCTCTGTCTGAGACAGAAAACCCCCATAGAAAACCTCTCCTGCTCAGGACAGTTCCTGTCTCGGACAGTGGTGGCAGCAGAGAGCACTGTGTCAGAATGAAAAGCACTTCCTGCAGGACATACAGCAGCTGATTAGTATGGGAAGGTTTGAGATCTTTAAACAGAAGTAAATTACAAATCTATATAACTTTTTAAATCCAGTTGACTTGAAAGAAATTTTTTTTCTAGAGTACCCCTTTAAATCCAGCACCAAACTGAATCAATAAACATCAGGCTATGAATTGAACACTGTGGGTTATCTATTTACACTAGATGATTCTGTTCTATGTGACTAATGTCAATCTTTACGGGTGAGATTTATCAAACATATTGTAAAGTGAAACTGGCTCAGTTGCCCCTAGCAACCAATCAGATTCCACCTTTCATTTTCCAAAGAGTCTGTGAGGAATGAAAGGTGGAATCTGATTGGTTGCTAGGGGCAACTGAGCCAGTTTCACTTTACACCATGTTTGATAAATCTCCCGCTATATCTATAGGCTCCAATGGGCCAATAATCATGGAATAGGTTTAGGAGGGTGTTGGCGGAGTAGTCAGTATTGTTTACTCCAACAAAAGCCAATGCCATGTGGGTGTAATGGCCATCACTGGGTAATATATGCAGCTATACGGTTTGTCCTAGGGATCATGGCGAAGGAGAAGGATAAAAAATTGGTTCTCCACAGATAACAAGATTATCTCTTGTCCCTGGGAAAAAAAGAGCTTTGCTAAGCAAACTGATGCAGGCCTGTATGGCGGTATATGATATGGTGAGGGGGGGGGGGGGGCGGCTCCAGCATTGTGTCACCTGTCAGTTGCATAGTCCTGACATGTGCCCTTGCTGACGTGTTGCAGATATGCCGCCAGCTTGGGTGGTGGATTATAATTTGTCGCTCCTCCACATAGGAGATGCTGATCCTGTTTACACTCATGTCACACATGGTCAGCGCTCGCTTGTGGGTGGTTTCTGACCTCTGACTCGATACTTAGGGGACAGGTCAGTTGAGTGTGAGCAGTGAGGGAGGCCGCCTGTCAGCAGCTCTCAGTCCACATTGTTATCGCAGAGGAGAATGGACTTTGGGCATACATGTATACAAAACACATTGTACCTGATTCCTCCAACCTTCATCATGCGGAATCCAGTGAATGTTGTTTATTATGCTAAAACTTGCCCATTTCTGGAATATTTTGCCCTAGTTTGACCAGTGATACAATGTCTGTAACATATAGTTACATAGTTACATACTGTAATCTAAAGGTCTATTCCCAGGAATACATGGATGGCCTAGTGAGTTCTAGTTCAGTATTTGATATAAAACCCTTGCCAAATTTATATCTATCTTTATAAGACACACCTGATTATAAGATTTAAATATATATATATATATATATATATATATATATATATATATTTATATATATATGTTTCATGCTAATTGAACTTTCCTGGTGGCCTACGGCAGTGAAGGGGGAAATGACAGGTCCACTTTAACACTCTCCATGACAGTACTCTATACCCACACATAAACAGCTCTGCTTCATGCACAATACACACCTAGCTCTCCTGCATCATACTCATTCAGCTCTGCTACATCAAAATACACACACAGTTCTGCTACATAAACATACCCACAGACAGTGACTACATCAAAATGCAATCACAGGCCTCTGCTACATCACCATACAAAATGGCTCTGCTACATACAATAACACACACACAGCTCTGCCACATAAACATACCCACAGAAGCAGCCACCTCTGCTACATCACCACACACAAACAGCTCTACTACATAGAGGTTCACACACACTCAGCCCTGCTCCATAAAATACCTATAGGCACACCCACCTCTGCTACATCACCATACACAAACAGTTCTGCAAATACATACAGACACAGACAGACACTCACACAAATCACACACACTGAATTAGCGCTTTGCCCGTCTGACAGTGTTGCGCCTTCTTGTCTGTGGACTATAAAACGGAATCACTTTTATGGTGCGTTCACACCTACAGGATCTGCAGCTGATTTTCTGCAGCAGATTTCATTTAAATAACTGAACACAGCATCAAATCTGCTGCAGATCTGCTGCAGATCCTGTAGGTGTGAACGTACCCTCAAGCAAGATATTTTCTGATAGTGGTAAAGTGGTAAACATGCCCATGGGCATAGCTTGACATGTGTGTTAGGGCCCTATTCCACCGGACGATTATCATTTGCATAATCGTTAACGATTAACGATCTCAAACGACCACTATTGCGAAAGACCTGAAAATGTTCACTCATTTCCATGGAACAATAATCGTTACTTATGATCGTAATTGTAATCGTTTTTCTTCGCTATTTATTCACTATTGCATTCGTATCTATTGCAAACGACTGAACAATGTCTTATTCAATGCGAACGATTTGCGAACGTTTTGCGAACGAGCAACGATAAAAATAGGTCCAGGTCTTATAAAGCGATCAACGATTTCTCGTTCGGTCGTTAATCGTTGACTACATTTCAACCGAACGATTATCGCTTAGATTCGAACGATTTAACGATAATCTGAACGATAATCGTCCGGTGGAATAGGGCCCTTAGTCAGTCCTAGTCATACGTGTGCCACTTGAACTGCAAATGATACTTACCTTAGAAAAAGCATGATTTTGCCTAAAAGTAAAGTGTTCGGTGACAGCCTAGAAGACAGCCCCTTTAAGAGCAGACGCTACTAAAATAAACTGGGTTTGCCATTTGCAGATAAATATCCCATGTCTTACCCTGGTCATACACTTTAGACAAATGTTAGGCCAACAGCTACCCCTCCTAATTCCCAAATACACATGCACACTCTGCTCAGCTGAGCATGCATACTTTCTGAATGGTGAGAAGGAAGAAAGCTGCTTCCAGACTCCTCTAAAGGATTGGTCATCTTAAAATATGACATACCTAACTCTTGCTCAACATCTGCCATCATAGTAGAGTTGGGATGCCCCCCAGGGGCGTAGCTAATGTCTCTTGGGCCTTGGTGCAAGAGGTCAACTTATCCCCTTGTAGGTGCCCCCATGCTATTCCCTTTATAGATGCCCCCATGTTATCCCTCTTATAGATGGCCCCCATGTTATGCCCCTTATAGATGGCCCCCATGTATCCCCCTTATAGATGCCCCCCATGTTACTCCCCCTTATAAATGCCCCCATGTTTTCCCCCTTATAGATGCCCCCATGTTTTCCCCCTTATAGATGCCCCCATGTATCCCCCTTATAGATGGCCCCCATGTATCCCCCTTATAGATGGCCCCCATGTATCCCCCTTATAGATGGCCCCCATGTATCCCCCTTATAGATGGCCCCCATGTATCCCCCTTATAGATGGCCCCCCATGTATCCCCCTTATAGATGGCCCCCCATGTATCCCCCTTATAGATGGCCCCCATGTATCCCCCTTATAGATGGCCCCCATGTTATCCCCCTTATAGATGGCCCCCATGTATCCCCCTTATAGATGCCCCCATGTATCCCCCTTATAGATGCCCCCATGTATCCCCCTTATAGATGGCCCCCATGTATCCCCCTTATAGATGGCCCCCATGTATCCCCCTTATAGATGCCCCCCATGTATCTCCCTTATAGATGGTCCCCCATGTATCCCCCTTATAGATGGCCCCTATGTATCCCCCTTATAGATGGCCCCCATGTACCCCCCTTATAGATGCCCCCATGTTATCCCCTTATAGGTGCCCCCATGTATCCCCCTTATAGATGGCCCCCATGTATCCACCTTATAGATGGCCCCTATGTTATCCCCCTTATAGATGCCCCCTATGTTATCCCCCTTATAGATGCCCCCATGTTATCCCCTTATAGATGCCCCCCATGTTATCCCTCTTAAAGATGGCCCCCATGTTATCCCCCTTATAGATGGCCCCCATGTTATCCCCTTTATAGATGGCCCCCATGTTATCCCCTTTATAGATGGCCCCCA
This sequence comes from Dendropsophus ebraccatus, assembly GCF_027789765.1. Lineage (NCBI taxonomy): Eukaryota > Metazoa > Chordata > Amphibia > Anura > Hylidae > Dendropsophus > Dendropsophus ebraccatus. The sequence continues at coordinate 77,310,811 of NC_091463.1, forward strand.
TGTATCCCCCTTATAGATGCCCCCATGTTATCCCCTTATAGATGCCCCCATGTTATCCCCCTTAGAGATGCCCCCATGTTAACCCCCTTATAGATGCCCCCATGTTATCCCCTTACAGATGCCCCCATGTTATCCCCCTTAGAGATGCCCCCATGTTATCCCCCTATAGATGCCCCCTTATGTTGCCCCCGTCTGTGCAAAGCAGATAAAAAAAAAAGCTCAGTGTGCGCCGGAGCTGTTACTTCGGACCCAGGGAGCGCGTGTTAGAGACGCTCCTTGTGCCGGAAGTAACAGCACACTGAGCTCCCTGGTTCGTATGCTGCCCGGGGATGGGACGGGACAGAGCCAGGGAGCCGTGCATCAGCTGCAGGCCCGTCCGAGCCTGCCTCTTGTGATCGCAAGCAAAACACTGCTTGCGGTCACAAGAAGGATTAGGAGGGGAGGGGGGCAGTGTGGTGGCTAGGGTGGTCCTCGTGGGCTCCCCTTTTGTAGCGGCCCAGTCGCATCGGCAACCGTTGCGACCGCGGTAGCTACGCCACCATCCCTTCTCCATGTGTGTGTTTGGATTGTAAAAATAAACCTGGACAATAATTTATACATAATCCAAACATATAAAATAGACGGTAGAGAGAGGTAGAATATGGGTCCATTGATGGAGTAGGGAGTATGAGCCCATAGAAACATAGAAGATTGTTGGCAGAAGAAGACCACTGGGTCCATTTATAGATGGAATATGGAGTATGGGCTCATAGATGGAGGATTAAGTATGGGCTCATAGATGGAGAATGGAGTATGGGCTCAAAGAAGGAGGATGGAGTATGGGCTCATAGAAGGAGGATGGAGTATGGCCCCATAGGTGGGGTATGGAGTATGGCCCCATAGGTGGGGTATGGAGTATGGCCCCATAGGTGGGGTATGGAGTATGGGCCCATAGATAGAGGATGGAGGATGGGCCCATAAATGGAGGATGGGCCCATAGATGGAGGATGGGCCCATAGATGGAGGATCGGCCCCATAGAAGGATCCATACATTACAGATCTCTAATATAATTATGCTCACAATCCTAATGTTCCATGTCTCCATCAAAAGTCCGACGTGTTTTGATAGAAATGTGTTTGTCTCAGAGGTCATTGTTTTCTCTGCCAGCTGCCGGCTCCTGCCCATAGGTCTTCTGGGGTCATAATGGTGCATACATTATTCATGTCTCATCTCTGAAGCTTCCATTTTGCTGCACTTGTGAACTTCAGCAAACCAGAGGGGACTCTGCTTACGTGCTATAAGGATTAGATGTCCATCTGGACCCTTGTACACGAGGGAGAAGTGATTTCCTATAGATTATAGTCATTACAGACAATTTATTTACTAGCACCATGAGGAAGGTATTCTCAGATTGTCTCTATAAGGGCGCCTCCTAGTGGCAGGGAATATAATTTATTAAATCTTATTGGGAGATTTTAAATTTAGATTGAGAGTTAAAATACCCCTGATAGTTGCCAACCTAAACTAGATTTTTTAACACCCCCCGCCCCAACATTGGCCCCTCACCCATAATGGTACTTACCACTTCCTTCTTCAAAGGGAACCTGTCACTACTTTTATGCTTCTCCTTCTCCCCCCCACCAGCTATGATTCATGGATCTCTTATGGTAGGTCTGGGGTTTAGTAAATTATGATATACCTCTGGAGCCCATACATAGTGACAGGTGCCCTATGGAAGGGTTTTCCAAGACTTTCATATTGTTAGCCTGTGATATTGAGGATTTTGATGGCTAAAACTATGGGTAGCCAAGGATTTCAGATTGGTAGGGTCTGACTACTGGGAATCCTACCAATCAGCTGATGGAAGGCCCTTCAGCCTCTTTACTTTTTACTTAGCACAGCTCCATACATTCAATAGTGGCTGTATGCAGTATTGCAGCTCAACCCACTCTTCAAAGAACGCCATGTTTTCTTTAATCATTTGAACGCATGTTGATGGACCATCTTAAAGGCCTAAAAATCCCTTTAAAGGGGTGTCCAGGATTAGAAAAACGCATAAACAGCTTTCCTTATGGAATGGGACTAGGGATGGTCCGAACCGAGTTCGGTTCGGGTTCGTACGAACCCAACCCTCGGCAATGACTCCCGCTGTCACCGCCTGGAAAACTGGGATACAGCCAAAGCCATTGGCTGTATCCCAGTTTTCCAGGCGTTCCTCCCGCTGGATCCGCCCGCTTCACGGAGCAGGCAGACAGCGGGAATCTGCTGCCGAGCATTCGGGTTCATACGAACCCGAACCTCGGCAGGTTCAGACCATCCCTAAATGGGACTACTGCCACTGGGTAACAGGCTGATCTGGATGAACATATGCCCCTTACAAACGATATTACTATGCTAAGCACTTCTATACACCGTGGTTAATTGTTAGCTTGGTCTCCATGATGTATTGGGCTGTTTTGGGCCAAGCAATCAATATGGCGGCTTTCACTAGAATTAATACATGTAAATGTTTAGAGAAGGACACGTCTTTGTCTAAAAGTAATTGTCTTCCGCGAGCTTCCATTAAATTAGGTGAAAGCCAAGATATTGATGGATGAATGGGGAACTGCATCCAGCTACATTGCCTTTGTGTGTGGTTGCATGTTGGGCTAGCACAATGCATATTGGTTGCTGCTCTGCGACCTCAGGCAAGGAAGACTACCTGCATTCTGGCAGATCTTCTATCCTGCCGGGGTCGGGGCTCTGTAATCACCTCAATCCTGCATCCTTAAAAAGCTTTTAGTGCCGAGTTTTGGCCCGGGGCTTAATGCTTGATGTACATCTATCCAAGTGTTCTTTATGGTTTCCTATGAGAGCGGTGTGCGGCACACAGCAATCCTCTCTTTGTAAATCTTTTTGAAGTTTAATTAATTCTCGTACCTTATTATTACGTCTTATTACATCCTTTATGTTCCGAGTATTTTGTAATAATAGAAAAATGGCTTTTTAATTACAGGCTGGAATATATTAGTCACATAAAGGAAACGTTGCATGTGGTTCCTGTATCTGTATCTGCAGCCTCCCCCTTGTCTTGACTGTAGTAAAACTCCTTTAAAGGGGTTTTCTGAAATTCTAAAAATATAAAAAAAACACCTGACAAATCCAGAAATTAATAATTGAATTTTACAACATGAATAATACATACTTATCTCCCAGAGAACAAAGGGATGGGGTAGGTGAAATACATTTTTCCACCTTAAATATCATCTGTAGGGAGTGAGGAGGCCCCGTACACATATCCCGATAAAATTAGTAGATTCGGCCAATGCCTATTTAATTTGTATGGAGACTTTTAGATAGTTGTCAGCCAATCAAACTCTCAGCTGATCACCCCCATAAACATGCACACTCAGCTAAACTGACCATGCATGTGTTTCCAGTGGATTATCTATCTGAAAATATAAGGACCAGGCAGTTGAAATTTAAAGGGGTTGTCCAGCGAAAACTTTTTCTTTCAAATCAACTGGTGTAAGAAAGTTATATACATTTGTAATTTACTTCTATTAGAAATTCTCAAGTCTTCCCATACTTATTAGCTGCTGTATGTCATGCAGGAAATGTTATTTTATTTTCAGTCTGACACAGTGCTCTCTGCTGACATCTCTGGCCGAGACAGGAACTGTCCAGAGCAGGAGAGGTTTTCTATGGGGATTCATAGAAAACCGAGCTAGAGATATCAGCAGAGAGCACTGTGTCAGACTAAAAATAAAACATTTCCTGCAGGACATACTGCAGCTAATAAGTATGGGAAGACTTGAGATCTTTTAATGGAAGTAAATTACAAATCTACATAACTTTCTGATACCAGTTGATTTGAAAGAAAAAGATTTTTACTGGACAACCCCTTTAAAATGCCTCATCATTCCCTCCCCTGACATCCCTGACATCTACCATTGGGAGGTCACCAAACACATATGACTGGCTGGTTAATCAAAGTTGATGTGCTCGGCAGACATTTTTTTTTTTAATATGTACGACCAGCATAAGATATTACTTATATAATATATGATGATATATGATGCATTTATATAGCACCAACATTCTGCAACACTGTACAAAGATTATCAGCACTCACATTGGTCCCTGTTCTAATAGGAACCTGCGATCTAAAAAGTTTCCGCAGATGTCAGAATAAAGGAACTTAGCTGTAAACAGTATTTGAAAAAAAAATACAATTGTCAAGTAAGTATTAGCGCTGGGTCAGAGTGGGGGGCCTGGAACGGCAGGGCTTAAGGGCCGTACCCCCTGATCACTTGTGTGTGTGAAGCTCTCATGACCAAATACCAACAGACGATGTCAGTGGAGATAGGAGTCAGGAGTGATGGAAAATCACTGCCCAACCCCTTTGTTCTGGGAAAGATAAGCTGCAGTCAGAGCCCTCTGGCTGGGGCTTAAAGTAAGTCTGTGCCCACAATCTTACACCCCCCCCCCCCCCCACCAAACCACTTGTACCTTCAGATAGCTGCTTTTAATTCAAGATCTGTCCTAGGGTCCGTTTGGCAGGTGATGCAGTTATTGTCCTAAAAAACAACTTTTAAATTGGCAGCCCTGTGCTCAATGGCCGTGGCCTAGATTGTGTATGCATTAGGCTGGCACTCCCTCTCAATCCCTCCTCTCCAAACTCTTCATCATTAGGAATGCCCATAAACATTTTTCTCCTGTCTAAACATTGCACAGGCGTCTTAACGATCCAGCCCATGTTCAGTATTCACACAGCTGATGAATAGGAGACAATCTGCCTGGGGCATTCCTAATGATGAGGAGGGTGGGAAGGAGGGACAGAGAAGGTGTGCCAGCCTAATGCATACACAGCCACAGCCGTTGGGCACAGGGCTGCAAGTTTAAAAGTTGTTCTTTAGGACAATAACTGCATCACCTGCTGAACAAACCCCAGGACAAATCTTGGATTAAAAGCAGCTATCCGAAGGTACAAGTGGTTTGGGGGGGACAGATTGTGGGTACAGAGTCGCTTTAACCCCTTCATGCACGAGGACCGCCGCGGTCCAGGGTGCCGCATGTAGCCCGGGGCTGCGGCTATTAGCAGAGCAGCTCTTCCCTGGTGAGCCATCTCCGTGACTAGTGCCGACCGGGGTCTGCGCCGTAATGGCGCTGATCCCGGCTCGACATTCGGTTGCAGCAGCCGGAAGCAATCGAGTGCCTATCTCATCGATCTGTGCTGCATATCTATGCAGCATAGATCTGTATGAGAGATCAGTGTGCTTATACTAGAAGTCCCCCAGGGGGAATAACCCTAACCCCAGGGGGGCTTCTAGTATAAGTTTAAAAGTTAAAAATAAAGTGCCATTATTAATAAAAAGCCCCCTCCCCTAATAAAAGCCAGAATCACCCCCCTTTTTCCATTTTATAAATAAAAATAAATAAATAAACATGTTTGGTATTGCCACGTGTGTAATCGGCCATACTATTAATTTATCACATTCCTGATCTCGCACGGTAAATGGCGTAAGCGCAAAAAAATCCCAAAGTCCCAAAAAAAAAAATCCCAAAATTGCGCATTTTTGGTCGCATCAAATCCAGAAATATTGTAATAAAAAGCGATCAAAAAGTCACATATGCGCAATCAAGATAGAAAGAACACATCATGGCGCAAAAAATGACACTTCACACAGCCCCATAGACCAAAGGATAAAAGCGCTATAAGCCTGGGAATGGAGCGATTTTAAGGAACATATATTTGTTAACAATGGTTTGAATTTTTTACAAGCCATCAGATACAATAAAAGTTACACATGTTACATATCGTTGTAATCGTAACGACTTGAGGAACATATGTAACATGTTTTTCCATAGGACACACGGCGGAAAAAGTCTGATTCAGCCAACAGTTGGCCCACGTAAAAGGACCTCTTTTTCCCTCTCCTTTCTGAAAATAGCTATGAGCCTATCTAGCTTATGACCCCCTTGTCCAAATCCAACAATTTCATCCGAATTGGGCAATATTGTCTAATATGTATGGGGGCCTCCTGACTCTACCCTGACAGATGATGTAACGGGAAAGAAGGGTCAGATAAGTGACATCTCAACAACCCAATCTTCTTGTTCCTAAGGCCATAGACGTCTGCCAGAAATGTCTGCCAGTGGTTTAACTACAACGCTTTCCTTTCAGAACACTCTCCTTTCGAACAGGGCCGAGAATCAGGTTCGTATGAACCCAAACCATCGCCATTTGACTCCCGCTGCCTTCCAGTTCGGTAAGGAAGGTGAACACCCTGAGTACCACCTGGAAAACAGGGATACAGCCTAGGTAATAGGCTGTATCCCTGTTTTCCAGGCGGTACTCGGGCTGTCTCCACCTTCCCTACGGAATGGTAAGACAGCGGGAGTCAAATACTGATGGTTCGGGTTCGTACGAACCTGAACCTTGGCCCTGTTCGGTCATCTCTACAGAACTCAAGAACACACGGAAAGATTATCGCTTAAATCCGATTGATATAACGATTTTTCACACAATAATCTGGCTTATGGCTACCGTAAGTATACAGGAGATCAGGAATAATTGTTGGCGTACCTGTGTATACACATGGGGAACGTTGGGTGACAACCCCTGTTGGAGCTATAATGGCTGCCATTAGAAACAACGCCTGATAAACTAGTAAAAGACTTTGCACAAGTAAAACACTGTAGCAGTATAAATGCCATCTAACAATTCTGAATGGATGCCATTGTTTTCGGTGTGTGTACATTTTTATGGTCCGTACATTGCAGGGCTGCGCTTTGTTATCTATGGAGCCTTTTTTCCTTCTTCCCGGTAGCTTGTCACTTTCCATTGTGCTCTAGATGACGGGGGAGGTTGTATTATCTGTAATTAGCTGATAGCGACCTCTATAGCGTTGGCGCGCTGAACCAAGCTGATGGATTGAATACAACAAGCGACATAGCCGGCAGTGATTAACCGCTGCCCAGGACTCTTGTAGATACCGCCTGCACCTGTACACATACAATAAGGAGGAACTGCCCACGAGCGTCTTTATCTTTATGGCACAAATGAAGGCGCTGCGTAGTATATGTAGCACTAACCTGATTATAAATGGCGCCATAGACTGTTTTTGTGAGGGAGGGAGGAATTCTAATTCAGTTACTATTTTTTAATGTACAAGGTTGGTGGATGCCAATAGGTAAACATTTCGGCGGAACTCGCCCAACAGTATCTCTCTCTCCTGTATACCCCACGCAATAGCAATGCCGAAACCAGGGCTGACGTCAGCACCCAGCTCACCCAGGCAAGTGGTATGGATCCCTGCACCAAGGAGGGCCCACTCGGCTGTCAGATACTGCACCTAACCCTTTAACTTGGTTAAATGCAGCACACTTTCAGAGGGAGGAGCCATTGCTCCCCACCCTGACACTTACTCTTGGGCTGCAGGCAGCATTATATCAGCGTCCACAAGAGGCACTCTCTTCCCCTGAGCTCCATCGCTCAAGTGGTGTAATTTTTATATTACAGAGAGAAAGATGTCTACATGAGGGGTAAGGGGGCTAACTACCTATATGGGGGCACAGGGGGCCTAAGTATTATATGGGGGGAACGGAGGGACATAACTTCTATATGGGGACACAGGTGGCCTAATGACTATATGGGGACAAAGAGGAGCCTAACTACTATATGGGGACAAAAGAGGCCTAACTACTAGATAGGAGCACAGAGGGGCCTAACTATCATATAGGGACACAATCCCTGGCAGATTTTGCAAAGAACAGGCATTGCCAAGGCTGGATGGAAAAGAAAAAGAAAAGTGAACAACTGTGATCATAGAAGATGTCACTTGTGAGTCATTGGCTATAGGAGCGCCGCTGTCATTTGTGTGGTCTGCAGAGAATGTGTAGAATATATGGTCATATAGAGAAGGGCATTTGAGTATAGTATAAACTTTTATTCAGTAACAGTGTGGTGATAATGGCAGTGGTCATGGTGTGATGGCATTCATTGTTCCTTGTATACTGGCATTATTGGTAATACTGTACAAGTTGCACTGAAAGGGGGTCCACTAGGGCGCTGTCGCTCAAGGGCCCGCATGAATCTGGAGCCAACCCTGACTGGAACATAGGGGGAGATTTATCAAACATGGTATAAAGTGAAACTGGCTCAGTTGCCCCTAGCAACCAATCAGATTCCACCTTTCATTCCTCACAGACTCTTTGGAAAATGAAAGGTGGAATCTGGTTGCTAGGGGCAACTGAGACAGATTCACTGTACACCATGTTTAATAAATCTCCAACTTATTTTCTTCCAAGTCTAAAAGTATCAAACAAACCATATTGATGAGGCGAATAGAAAAATAACAAAGGAACTGCAGAATGCTCCAGACTTTCTATTTCATGGAGTACTCACATATTCACTGCAACAGACATGTCAAAAGAGCTGGTCCTCTTTATAGTAAGTGTACAGTCATGGCCAAAAGTTTTGTAAATGATACAAATATTAATTTTTACAAAGTCTACTGCTTCATTTTTTAAAATGGCAATTTGCATATACTCCAGAATGTTATAAAGAGTGATCAGCTTAACAGCAATTACTTGCAAAGTCAATATTTGCCTAGAAAATGAACTTTATCCCCCAAAACACATTTCAGCATCATTGCAGCCCTGCCTTAAAAGGACCAGCTAACATTGTTTCAGTGATTGCTACATTAACACAGGTGTGGGTGTTGATGAGGACAGGGCTGGAGATCAATCTGTCATGATTAAGTAAGAATGAAACCACTGGACACTTTAAAAGAAGGCTGGTGTTTGGCATCATTGTTTCTCTTCTGTTAACCATGGTTATCTCTAAAGAAACACGTGCAGTCATCATTGCACTGCACAAAAATGGCCTAACAGGGCAGAGTATCGCAGCTAGAAAGATTGCACCTCAGTCAACAATCTGTCGCATCATCAAGAACTTCAAGGAGAGAGGTTCCATTGTTGCCAAAAAGGCTCCAGGGCGCCCAAGAAAGACCAGCAAGCGCCAGGACCGTCTCTGAAAAGTATTTCAGCTGCAGGATCGGGCTACCAGCAGTGCAGAGCTTGCTCGGGAATGGCAGCAGACAGGTGTGAGTGCATCTGCATGCACTGTGAGGCGGAGACTCTTGGAGCAAGGCCTGGTCTCAAGGAGGGCAGCAAAGAAGCCACTTCTCTCCAGAAAAAAACATCAGGGACAGACTGATATTCTGCAAAAGGTACAGGGAGTGGACTGCTGAGGACTGAGGTAAAGTCATTTTCTCTGATGAATTCCCTTTCCGATTGTTTGGGACATCTGTAAAACAGCTTATTCGGAGAAGTCGAGGTGAGCGCTACCACCAGTCTTGTCTCATGCCAACTGTAAAGCATCCTGAAACCATTCATGTGTGGGGTTGCTTCTCAGCCAAGGGAATCGGCTCTCTCACAGTCTTGCCTAAAAACACAGCCATGAATAAAGAATGGTACCAGAATGTCCTCCAAGAGCAACTTCTCCCAACCGTCCAAGAGCAGTTTGGCGATCAACAATGCCTTTTCCAGCATGATGGGGCACCTTGCCATAAAGCAAAGGTGATAACTAAATGGCTCAGGGAACAAAACATAGAGATTTTGGGTCCATGGCCTGGAAACTCCCCAGATCTTAATCCCATTTAGAACTTGTGGTCAATGATCAAGAGACGGGTTCTCCGCCAAGGGAATCGGCTCTCTCGCAGTCTTGCCTAAAAACACAGCCATGAATAAAGAATGGTACAAGAATGTCCTCCAAGAGCAACTTCTCCCAACCGTCCAAGAGCAGTTTGGCGATCAACAATGCCTTTTCCAGCATGATGGAGCACCTTGCCATAAAGCAAAGGTGATAACTAAATGGCTCAGGGAACAAAACATAGAGATTTTGGGTCCATGGCCTGGAAACTCCCCAGATCTTAATCCCATTGAGAACTTGTGGTCAATGATCAAGAGACGGGTGAACAAACAAAAACCAACAAATTCTGACAAAATGCAAGAATTGATTGTGCAAGAATGGATTTGGTCCAGAAGTTGATTGAGAGCGGCAAGAGAATTGCAGAGGTCCTGAAGAAGGGTCAACACTGCAAATATTGACTTGCTGCATTAACTCATTCTAACTGCCAATATAAGCTTTTGTTACTCATAATATGATTGCAATTATATTTCTGTATGTGATAAAAACATCTGACAAAAACACAAAAACCAGAGGGCAGCAGGTCATGTGAAAATATAATATTTGTGTCATTCTCAAAACTTTTGGCCATGAGTGTAGTGCTGAATAATTTCTGCATATATGCCTACAGTCAGAGCTTTGTTGTCCTACATAGTTCTGCATATAACACAGAGTTTAATGATAATATTTTGGCTACCCTTGGTCATCACTAGGGGGAGCTTAGGAGCATTGCTAGGCATGGATTAAAGGGGTACGCTGGTGAAAATATTTTTCTTTCAAATCAACTGGTTTCAGAAAGTTATACAGATTTGTAATTTACTTCTACTACAAAAATTCAAGTCTTACTTATCAGCTGCTGTATGACCTGCAGGAAGTGGTGTATTCTTTCTAGTGTGACACAGTGCTCTCTGCTGCCACCTCTGTCCATATCAGGAACTGTTCAGGGCAGAAGTAAAACCCCATAGAAAACCTCTCCTGCTCTGGACAGTTCCTGACATAAACAGAGGTGGCAGCAGAGAGCACTGTCTCAGACAGGAAAGAAAACATCACTTCGTGTAGGACATACAGCAGATGATAAGTACTGGAAGACGTGAGATTTATAAATAAAAGTAGATTACAAATCTGTATCACTTTCTGACACCAGCTGATTTGAAAGAAAACATTTTTTGCTAGTGTTCCCCATTAAAATTGATAGAAAGGAACAAAAAATTTAGTTGACAAATAGCAGACGGTTATCATCTGTAAAGAAGTCAACTGTTTGAACATTTAGATCAATAGTCAGACAAAGATTTTTGATCCAAAAAAACTATCTTTAAGGGTGCTTTCACACACACCGGATCCGCAGCGGATTTTACAGTGTGGATTTAATGCTGTGTTCATTCATTTAGTCAAATCTGCTGCGGATCCGCAGCAGAAAATCCGCTGCGGATCCGGTAGGTGTGAAGGCACCCTTAGGGGAAAAAAGTTCTAAGAATGTCCAAAAACACATACCAAGAAAGATCATTCATCCTTCAGAGGAACTGATGAAGACGATGAACAGTCTTCTACAGTCAGTACTGGTAGATTCTCCCCCAGATCATATAAAATACCCTCCATTTATTGTGCCATGTGGTTCTTTATGGATTCCTCTGCCTTATGGTTCCATCAATAAACTGATCATCATTTGAACACATTTGCGCCTCTTGGCTTTCGGTGCATTTTATGGTACATTTGGGTTTTTTATGCTTTATATTCCTACATCTCCTGTAGTCTGCCAAATTGTGCGTCCAGGCAGGAGCGGGAGCTGCTTACACCGGTGTCATGTGTCCCTGGGTGGCCATTTGGAAGCTTTGAGTTCTTATGTAGCTGAACATTACACACAGAGAGCAAACTGTCCGTATGCTGCTATATGAGCGCCCTGTGCACAGCCGTCCTGGAGACATTTGGTGAATAAAATAAACATATGCATCTTCCTGGACTTCTATCATCTATGCCTTGTGGCATTCTGCATGCTGTGGTGTGCCAATAGGGTAGAGAATGCTCATTTTGTTTCATAATGTGTAAATCAGTGATGTATGGGGAACATTTGCTATGTACATTGAGCTCTGCATACACAGTATGTCCATGGAGTGAACTGCATACATGACCAATGTAGAATTTTATACAGATATTTTTTCAAATTTATTCCGACCCTAAGGGCCTTATTCCACTGGACAATTATCGTTCAGATTATCGTTAAATCGTTCGAATCTAAACGATAATCGTTCGTTTGAATAGCAGTTAACGAACAAGAAATTGTTGATCGTTTAATAAGACCTGAACCTATTTTTATCATTTAACGACAAACGACCGCAAGAAAGATCATAAGTAACGATTATCGTTAAATGGGTGAACGATTTCAGGTCTTTCCCAATTGCGGTCGTTTGGATCGTTTACCGTTAACGATTATGCAAACGATAATCGTCCCGTGGAATAGGGCCCTAAAGTGTCACTTTAATAAACTTTGGACATATTCTAGGGACATAACGCTATCTGCAATCAATTGCAAGAATGAGTGAGGAAGAGAAGTGCACGCCTCAGCGCTTCTCTCTCTCTTCTCTCTGTCTATGAGACTGAGTTATTGTTACATTGTGAAGATCCTTGGTGCACACTACTGCTCGGCTCTATCTAGCAGGAGATGAACACTCAGCTTGCGACCAATAAAAACATATATTTATTTATACATGCTTCCACAACGGAGTGCACTCTTTGAGGGTTGAGTTCGGGTGCCAGCGGCTGGAGACCGAATCCACGTCTCCCCACTAGATAAACCAATAAATCCGCAGCGCAACCTTCTTGTGAAAATGAGTTTTTTTCCCAAGTGTTTTATTGCATATCAAGCAAAAAATACATGCAACGTTTCTATCTCATCGGGAGATCTTTCTCAAGCATTTATTTATCCATATAAAGAGCCTTGCGGCCCCCCAACAATCGAGGATTAATGGCCCATTACATGGGCCAATGGCGGCTCGGTCAGTAATCTAAGGAAGTGCCCATCTGCCAGATCGGCACTCATTTTCTGAGCCTTTTACACTGCTTGATAATTGTTAAGCAAGGGCTGCAAGGACATCATGATGTTCGTGCAGCCCTAAACTATAATACATTACCTTTCCACGCTCCGGGACTTCTCCGGCCCTCTGCTTGCTTCTAGGCGCTGCAGCTGTAGCTTCAAAATGGCCTTTTAGCTGACTGGCCGCTTAGGCAGTTACTGGCCGTGGTGGTCCTGGGCAGTAATTGGCTAAGGGTAGTATTACATGGGTCGATGAAGGTCCAATAATAAATGTAAACGAGCGCCGATCTGCTAGATCGGCGCTCGTTTACTGGGCCTATTACATGGCCCGCTAATCGTTACCCATGTCCTTGCAGCCCTTGTTTAAACTGTATACATTACCTATCCATGCTGCAGGGCTCCTCTTGTTCTGTTCTCCTCCCCAGGTCAGCGCGCTCCAGCTTCAGTGTGGCCTGTCTCAGCCAGTGATTGGCTGAGCGGCCTGTCAGCTGAGACAGGCCGCTCTGAAGCTGCAGCGCTGCAGCGGGGAATAGCACAGAACAAGATAAGCCCTGCCGCATGGATAGGTAATGTATTCTTCTTTGCTAATCGTCAGTGCTGGGCGCGCACCGTTATTACACGTAGCGATGCGCGGTCGGCGCCCGACAATTATAGGTCAGAACCTATATAAATGATCAGCCGATAACAACTATCATCAGCTGATCGTTGTCTTTATTAAATCTTTCGGATAGGGCCTATTCGGACGAATATGTAATAGTACCCTAAGTCGCCTGTCAGCTCAGGGCCTGGTTTGAAGCTGCAGACGACAGTAAGCAAGCAGAGGGCAGGAGAAGACCAGGAGAGTGGAATGGCAATATATAAGACATCGGCAATGCATGCATTATTATAACACACAGCGAAGCACGGTTGGCGGCCAAAGATTTTAGGTCCAGGCCTAAAGACATGATCAGCCGATAATCGTTGTAATCGACTAATCGTTGTCTCTATTACACAGAGCAATAATCGCCCAAATCGGCCTGATTATCGTTCCATGTAGTAGGACCCTTAGGTTCTGTGCACATATGGGTTATTTTTTTATGTTAAACAGTGGCAACCAACTTATCTTGACTTATAATGGAGTTGACCATCATTTCCAGAATGTGAAGCAGTTGTTTTCCATCAGGCTTCATCTGCTTTCTGATAGATCAGTGTTGAATACTGCAGTATTTTATCCAGTAAAAACACTGATCCCTGACGGAAACCACTGATCATTATAAGTCAAGGGGAAAAAATGGATCAGTCAAACTAAGCTGATCATGATGGATTATAACGTCAAAGCTGTCATTCATCCCATTAAAAGAGGAGCCATGACATCACGGTGAGCACATTGTTAGGTGGTTTGAATTATTACCTGTCCGTTCACCTATTCCTTTGCCTGAGGTATTTGGCGGCCACTTATCTCCTTTACTCCACAGAAATATCATGTTTGCACGTCCAGCTGAGCTCAGTTAATGGGGTTTATGTGTTCTTGTGTTACATAGGGTTTCCTGCAAGTACATGCTGTCAATATGGCTATACCTGGACACTGCCTCTACCATGGATTACAGTATGACCATCTCCCACCCTGGATGATTTAGGGTAGCCTCACACGTACCGACTCGCAGCGTTAATAACTCTGTGAGTCGGCTAGATCCTGGCAGATCACTTTCACTACATACACACAGCGGTCTGAACGACCGCTGCGTGTATGTAATTCTGCCGGACGCTTAACCTCTTCAGCTGCCGCCCGGCTCCCGCTCTGTATACATTACCTCTCCTTGCTGCACAGGGTCCCGGCGTACTGCTCTCCCGCCCAGCCAATCAGTGTGTTACTGTAACGCCTGGAGTCGTGGATCCACTGAACCGTCACTAGCGATGGCACTAACCGCACCAGGGAGCGGAGTTTTTAGGCGGCCGCTGGTTTTCACCAGAGCCCGCCGCAAGGCGGGATGGGCTTGCTGCGGCAGGCGACCCCCAGGCCGCTACCCCTGGCTTGGTTGCAAGTGACAGCAGGTGAGGCGTGGCAGGAGCAGTAGGCAGAAGATAGTGCAGGCAGAGGTCTGTAGGCGTAACCGCAGGTGGCAGGCAGTGCTCAGGAACAATGGGTAGGCAGCGGACAGGAACTAGGGATCGGGACAGCGGACTGGGACTAGGAACAAGGACTGAGGTCAGGAACAACAGGGAGCTGGGCCAAACGCTATGGGAAGCATGTAGAGGCTCCATTACAAGGGACAGGGCATGCTGGGATTTATAGGGAGTGATTGGTGCAACTACCAATTAGGGACGGACTGGCCCTTTAAATCTGAGACAGCCGGCGCACACGCGCCCTAGGAGCGGAGCGGGAGCCGGGCGGCAGCTGAAGGGGTTAAGCTGCCGGCAGAATTACATACACGCAGAGGTTGTTTAGACCGCTGTGTGTATGTAGTGAAAGTGATCTGCCAGGACCTAGTGACTCGCAGCGTTATTAACGCTGCGAGTCGGTACGTGTGAAGCTACCCTTAGACTGCATTTTAGATACATTTTTGACGTCACACAGGCATTTTAACAGTTTTGATTGGTCAGGGCCTCGGTGCTGAGACCCCCACCAATTGCTATGTAGATCTGGGAGAATTGCAAGCCTGTGCTCTTCACTCCATTGTGTTGCTTTTTTTTTAACCATGTTTGAGCTTTCAGTTTGCAGTCAGTGTACTGAAACACACAGGAACTAAAAAACTGTGCAGTCCAAAAACTTCTCACCTCTCAAGGTTATTGCTCCCAGTCTTGAGGTCTCCATACACCTTGAACTTTTGTCAGCCGTTTGACTATCAGTTTAAGGTATATGGAGTTCCTCCGACCGACCACCGACAAATGATATCGATGAAGATAAGGGTTGGGTGCGGTGGGAAAAAACGCCCGACCCCTTTGTTCTGGGAGAGATAAGAGGAAGTCCAATAAAAATAAAAATACACTGCAGGCAGGAGTGTGTATGGACATAATGAAGAAATAATACTTACCTGTCTCCATGCCTCTTTTGTGCCTCTCTCAAATTTTTAGGACAGCTGCCAGAAATAATTTTCGACTGGTGTCTGCATTCTTCATAGCCCCAGGTCCTGCTGCTGGAACGTCACAACCCTCCTGACGGATTGCCCCCTCAGTGACTGCACTGGTGTCCCACCCCAGTTACTGATAAGTGTGTAATCTATTAATGGGGTTGTGACGTTGCATCAGAAGGAGCTGCTGAAGGCTGGCAACAGCTATTGGTAAGGCAGCACCTCGGGGGCATGGGGATGGGTAAGTATACTTTCCTCATTATGTTCCCGCACCCCCATGCCTGTCTGTAATTTTTTATTTTCATGCTTCGTTCCCTTTAACCCTCTCCATAGAGAACTTAGGATCGATTGGCCGTGCTAAACAGTCTGGGGGGAGGGTGCAAAAGAGATGGCTGAGCAGTTGTTCGGCCGTCAGTAATTGTCCCCTCTGTCCGTGACAGGAACTGTCCACTATCAAATTCCCATAGAAAACCTTTCCTGCTCTTGACAGTTCCTGACAAGAACAGAGGTGGCAGCAGAGAGACTGGAAAGAATACACCACTTCCCGCAGAACAGCAGTACGGGAAGACTTGAGATTTTTAAATAGAAGTAAATTACAAATCTATATAACTTTCTGACACCAGTTGATATGAAAGAAAACATTTTTGATTGGAGTTGCCCTTTAAATTATGCTCAGAATTTGATACTATGTATCAGAGTAAGGATGCTAGTAGCCTGATATCAGCTTTGGCTAGTTAGCTCACAGAGCATTGCCTAGACTGGATACAATTATAGCAAACTCCTCTGTGCAACAGGTTACCCACAACATTTCTAGTCACTGTTTTAGAAATGGTGGAAAATTAAAACACAAAGGGGGAGATTTATCAAACTGGTGTAAAGTAGAATTGGCTTAGTTGCCCCTAGCAACCAATCAGATTCCACCTTTCATTTATCAAAGAATCTGTGAGGAATGAAAAGTGGAAACTGATTGGTTGCTAGGGGCAACTAAGACAATTCTACTTTGATAAATCTCCACCAAAGCATATAATAAAGTAGTATAAGTGTAAGCTCTTGGGATCCACCTGCCGCGCCGGCTCTCTTTACGACCGTATATATCATGAAATACTTCCTATTTGTCACAAACACCCTGGTTCAGAAGGCAGGGCCCGAAGCTGACGTCGTTCGCATGTAAATAGAGGGCTTGATGGACTTGGTTAAATATTAGAACATGTTAGAATTTGCAAATCGCTCTCAGGTAGAAGAGGAGAGATCTGGGTTATGTTCACTGACGGTAATGCACAGATAAGCACAACAGATTGCATTGCTGCTGGCTGACTTGTAATGTGATGTATGGAAAATCGAGCAATCATTACCAGAAACGCGTTGTGTAGGCTCACATTCCGCACAGGTCACAGAGCATTCCTCTTTCTAGATGTTAGGAGGCTCGAAACATGCACCCTGCTGGGAGTTGTAGTTACAGTGCAGCTATAGAGCCATAGGTTGTACAGTGAAAGGGTTAATGGTTGAGCCTTAGAGAGCGGTGAGATCACAAGCAGTCTCTCTCTCTAGCTTTATGGCTGATCTGTGATATCATAAAGGGTAAAGTCACAGAGTCAGGCAGAGCCAGCAAGTACAGGCTTGTTCCCAGCACGGAGGATCTAAGCAGGCCTGTGTAATAGCCACACCCAGAGACGCAAGGCGGAGAGGGGCCGCTGACCTTTCAGCTGCATTGAACTGATTTCATTGTCCGCATACATTTACAGCTAAATTCAGGAAAATCAGGACAATGCAGGCTTTTCCTACAGACCTGACCCACGTTTTTTCCACTTTCTTTATTTCTGGATTTTTGCAATCATTATAACAGTAGAAACAGCTCTTCGCCTCCGTAATTCTTTCTGAAAATTCTTAAAGGGAATGAGTCACCTAAATTTTCTTTTACTGATTAGAAACACTTCTAAAACTTGTTCTTTTATTCTAATCCGTTTCTATTTTCTGACTTTAATTTTTATTTATTTCACTGCCATATTGCCTGGGCTGTTTTTAACAGCATTTAGTGACATGCTTTACAGCAAGACTCATGGACATATATGACAATAGACAGACTCAGTCCCCTTGAGATAAATGTAAAATATCATTGAGCACGCTCTGTGACCTTTGAAAAGGTTATTCCACAGGGAGCTGCCATTGTCCTGTTTTGATGCTATCTATCTATCGATCGATCTATCGATCTATCTATCTATCTATCTATCTGCTGTATCTATCTATCATCTATCGGTGTCACATGTTGCTGCAATAAGAAGATCACTAAAAGCGGTGAGTGCCCTCATCTTTCTTCTTACGATTTTGCTGAATGTGAGATGTCTTTATTCGTAGTGAGCACCAACCAGTGATCAGCGTCTAGTCTCTGTCTGTCTGTGGGACCCATTGGTGTGGAAGCCTAGGTTCGGCAGTGCCGGTAGCTAAGAGTCTTTCTAGAGCATGTTGCTGCAATAATGTACAGATCACTTTACAGCAGCCTCCTCATATCACTACAGACACAACAGGAATTCTCAGTATAGGTTTTGCCCCAGTGGTGAAAATTAAAACTACAAGATTTCCAGATTATTTTAAAATATAGATAGAAAAATGGAAAATTAGAAAAAAATTCCCAAAAATTCTTAAAAAAAATGTTTTACATAAAAATAGTATTTAAACAATAAGTTATTTTCTGATGTCACGTTCCCTTTAAAGGAAACTTCCACTATTCTCCTTAATATCTGACCAGGCTATCAGGCCCAGGGCAAGGCTTCATTAATATCAAACTACTTCCTATTCTTTGGCCAGTCTGGTGATATCTTGCAGCCTTCAGGTGATTATATGTGGTCCAGACTTCAGAGAGACGTGAAGCCATTTTTATATAGCTTCTCCTGCTAACTGGACCCTTTAATTAGAATCATGGTTGTGCTAGTTTTCGACCATAATGCAGACGCCATAATTTAAATGGTCACTGCCATTTCAACAAAGCTTTGCATAACTCAATAGTACAAGTGAATGTAAGAAACTTTGTAATATATCTTATCAGAAAAAAAATTTCCTTTTTCAACTTGCCAAGCTTCTTTCCAGATATACCTCGTAAACTTCCCAATTATCTAAGTAATTGCTCATATCCATCTTCTGAGGCTTAATGGAATAACAGTTCACTGAGGGATCAAGTTACATGCTAACCATACAAGTCTATAGAGAGGGGGAAGGAGATCAAGCAAAGAAAGAAGGTGTAGCTGGAACCAGGGAGAAGCACCAAGAGAAACTATAGAAGCTTACAGTAAGTTTAAGATCTCGCCTCAGTGATGGATTCACAGCTTAGGGTCCTCTTGCATTTAAAGGTTTGGAGGCCACAAACGAGCGCCAGTCTCACTGTGCCTCTCTCATTCTTTATTTTCAAGCCCCCCCCCCCCCATCTCTAGGAATGCTCCTGAATAGGAATGGTCCGAACCAGCCGAGTTTCGGGTTTGTATGAACCCCAACGCTTGGCAGCAGATTCCCGCTGTCTGCCCGCTCCGTGGAGCGGGCGGATACAGCGGGAGGAACGCCTGGAAAACTGGGATACAGCCTATGGCTATGGCTGTATCCCAGTTTTCCAGGCGGTCCTCCCGCTGGATCCGCCCGCTCCACGGAGCGGGCAGACAGCGGTAATCATTACCAAGGGTTCGGGTTCGTACGACCATCCCTACTCCTGAACAATAATCTGCTCGTGTAAAAGGCCCTTTAGGTTTTTCAGTGCTGCTCTATAATGTATTCCATGCTGCTGCTCCTTCTGAGGGGGTGCTATAGAGATATAGCAGAGCATGATCTCTCTGTGCATGTGCAGTCTATAGGGGATCTCAGAAAGGCATACGTTGATTTCTCCAGACATAAGTACGCTCGTTTTGGTCATGTGTACATATATTTTCCATGGGCAAAGGTGAGAAAGCTGCTGCCAGACACCTCTGTCAGCATCTTATCTGTATGGAAAAAGAAAGGCTAGGTCAGTGAAAATGAACATGTGCAATCCTCCACTTCCCTAATATCATCTGTCAGCGAGAGTCTGGGGGTATTCATACAGATAGACAGTGGGCCCATCCAGCTGAAATTGGCAGTAATGGCCAATTGTTATCTAATGTGTATTGAGGCTTGTATTTTGGCCCTGTTCCCACACGTCCCAACATATAATGGTTTTGTTTGGTGCAGGTCAAACAAGTGATCATGTTGACATCCATTGTAATCAGTAGACATGAATAGTATCCATTATTTACAAGGAAGATACGCATTGCCAATAGCCCCTTGAAATGAGGGCTCCCCTTATTTGCAAAATGTTCCTTAATAGGTCACACCATAGGGACTGATGAAAGCAGACACATCTGTATGTGTAAGGACACGTCTACCCAAGTTCAAGCTTTTATAAGTCCTGCTATCTATAAGAAGACTCCTTTTGTGTAGGAGGGCGGCAAGGACATGGAGACAACGATCACTTCAGGCTTTGAGGCCTAGTAAACAATCAGTAGGAGAGGAACAATAGATACGTACAGTAACAGGACACGTTGTACTGTCTCCCTTCTGTGTCTAATTCTGTTTATTTTCGCCACTGGCAAGTGCCTCTTCCCACGGTGATAAGAACATGGTGGAGGTTAGCTCCAGTCCAGTGAATGGGAAAACAAAAGCCATTGTTATGAGGGGGCTATGAGTGGATGATAAGGGAGGGAATCTGCATTGATATGTTTGTAGGGGCCTGTTACAGTGATAACCAGGCCAGACTTTATTGCCCTTTAATAAGTCCTTATTGGAAGCTAATAGAGCGCAGACATATTGAGAACACGGTCTGCTGCCTTTTGTATTCAGTGAGCAGGACAAACATTGGCCATGGAGTCAGACACAGGGAGCAAGGAGCTCTGGACTAATCCAGGATCTGACACCCCCTCCTCTTTACATAGCATCCTCTCCATGTGAAAAGAGGAGCATTTAGGGAACAATGCTATATCTTTATTTAGGGTTCATGGAGGACAACAAATCTATGATGAATCCAGAGGTTAGTAACGTATAAAATGTCTTCAGAGGAGGGGTCATGTAAACAATAGCTCTGGAGATGGTGATAAAATGGAAAACTATTTGTAAGCAGGTCATATAGATACAATGGGGCCTAAACTACAACTTTTATCAGTATGCGCAGTGCCCTACTACTCCAAAGATGGCAGCAACAATACCTATAATCCCACCTCCGCCATCAGTAATGGACACTAAACCTTCTTATATGGTTATATTGTTGAAGACATTATCATTGTATAAAGTGCTTCCAATGCTCCATACATCGTACAACTTGGCTCGAATGTTACGTTGGGCCAACATAATGCATCATAGTGGGAAGGCATATGAACCTCATATAATGGACCTCATCATAACTTGGACCTACTGCACACATACTGTACTCCATTTCATGCCCCAAGATATTGTTGTCAGATTTTCCAGTGAAATTATTTGAATGAGGAGATGATGGTAGAAGTTAAGTCAAGGTGGCCATATACCATGGTGTCTAGTAATGTTGCCACCTTGTCATTCCTAGTCCTTTTCACACCATCTTGATTGCACCACCTGGAATCTAAGGATTTGACACTTTACATTTATTTTACGACAGAAAGGTCTCGCAAAAGATTTTCCATCATGTAGGGATTGAACACTGATTCGAAGGGAAGCTATCTCCAGTAGGTGGCAACATAGAGCAAGTTCTTTTCTTTCTGGAGAAGACCCAGGGTCCTATTACAGAGGACGATGAAAGCCTGATCAATATTGTAAACAAACACTGATCTGCTAGACCAGCGCTCTTTCACTGGGCCTATTACACGGCCAGATAATTGTTTAGAGATGTGCAGCCCTTGCTGAAACATTTAATACTTCACAAATCCACATTCCCACTCTTCTCCTGCGCTAGGTATGTGTCCTGGCACTGGGCACTGCAGATTCAGAGCTCAGCCAATCACTGACCGCGGTGGTCCTGGACAGTGATTGGCTAAGCGGCCTACCAGCTGTCAGCATGTGGTGTCTGGATGCATACAGAGCGCCGGAGAAGACTGGGAATGTGGACATGTGAAATATTAACTGTTTGGGCAATCGTTAGCCGTCGGCCGTGCGTCACTATTACACGTAGCAATGTGCGGTCGACGGACAATGAGTGATAACTGTCCGAATCGGACCAATTCAGCCGATTATCGCACCGTATAACAGGGCCTACTTTGCATACGTATTTCCCATGAACCATTACATGGCATACAACAGTTTGACAACTTTTTCACATAGACACACTCGGGGAGATTTATCAATCATGGTGTAAAGTAAAACTGTCTCAGTTGCCCCTAGCAACCAATCAGATTCCACCTTTCAGTCCTCACAGACTCTTTGGAAAATGAAAGGTGGAATCTGATTGGTTGCTAGGGGCAACTGAGCCAGTTTCACTTTACACCATGTTTGATAAATCTCCTCCACTAACCCTATTACATCACGTCATGAAAACAAGTAAATGGTTCCCAAAACTTAGCTGGAATATTTTAATATCTGCAGGAAAAACATTCCCATATCTGAGCCATGAGACCAACATGGACTTTCAGTATACATTTTCGGCCCATCTCGTTGCATGCACAGAGATTGGGAGGAGAAGCGACCAGCAGAGCTAGCGATCTGTAGGGGTCTGAACGCCCAGACCCTGACCGATCAAATCTTTTGACTTTTTTTTCAAGTTTTTTTTCAAGTGATGGGAACACTTTAATGTATATCATGAAAAGCCTTCAATTTAAATAGGAAATTGAGACTGACATCTTTCCCAAGACCATGATTCAACGGCGGCAGTATCTCTCCTGCCATATCAGATGCTTGTAATTGTTTCCGGTCATCCTGACACAATAATTGGATGATGAAGCAGATTATCCACTGCCCTTTGATGGTGGAATGAAACCAGTTTGCCATGCTAATGTTTGCCATGTAGCATGCCCCATAGTCCAAAATAGCATGCAATGCAACAGGTGACCTAGCCGTACAGACCATCTCATTCCTGTAGGTACAGACAGTAGTTCTGGTTGTGACAAGGAGCGTTCTGTGCAGCTGCTGGCACAACATGTTATATAACTATGTGTCAGGAGCTGGCAGGGTGATTTGTGAGGCACGCACTGTACCTGATATGTGTGGATTAAATACGTGTGTGCACGCAGCCTGCGCCCTCTTCCAGCTTCAAAGAACTTCAATTTTGTTAACGCTTTCCATATGCGACATCTCAGTAGTGCACACACCGGGTCCCCGGAGCTAGATTAAAGAGCCGCTAATCCTAGAATACAAGCTGGTTTATATAACCTAACTACTTAGTATAGCCAGGCCATATGGAAAAAATAATAGAAACCTATAAGAACGTTAAGGGGAACCACAACACACATTACTATTAAATTATAGAAACACAGCAGACAATCTTGTTTTACGGTGTACAGAGGAGCTCTCCTGTGTGGTGTCCCAATGTTTCATCTTTTCATATACCTTCAGGAGGAGTAATAGAGGAACGGCACGACATAGAGTTCTAATAAAAGAAGCCTTGGGAGTGTTATTTCCTGAGGGATGGCGGTATTTACTAAAAAGGCATGTCGGGAAAGCTAATACCAATGGACCCCTGTTGACTTACATTGGGATTTGTCAAGGTTTCATTTGGTGTCACTCGTTGATGAGAAGCATACATCGCTGTTTCTCATGAAGCGTATGATGTAAATGTGAACAGCACCTTAAAGAGACTCTGTCAGTAGGTCTATGGTGTCCTATCTCAGGGTAGCATAAACTAGTGAGAGAGAAGCTGAACAGAATGATGTATTCTGTTCAGCTGATTCAGAGATATCCTACTGAATAACCTGGACAATAAGAAGTCCTCCTCATTATGTGCATGTGCTCAGTAGTCCTGGATATTCATGAGAAGCAGAAAGCTCCGCCCACCAGCTGCTGATTGGCAGTTATCTATCCATGTTGTGTATAGGCAATGACCTGTCAATCGGCAGCCAGAGGGCAGGGGGAGGGGTGTGGCAAGAATCCTATTCTCCTGTATATAAGAAGAACGGCTCAACAGAATACACCAATCTTTTCAGAATTTCTGTCACTTGTTTATGCTGCCCTCATTTAAGGCTAGTGACAGATTCCCTTTAAAGTAAATGTGTCAAATAAAATTTTATTTTTACCAATTAGAGCCAGAAAAGGTTTAACAATCTTTCTGTCCTACTGCCGGTGGGGAGGCTTCTGCTGCAGCCTATTCGGTTACAGTCATGATAAGAGAACAGTGAGGGATATGGCTGAGAAAATTTCTTAATGTAGTTCTCAGTTTTAATTGTAAAACAATACAAAGTAGGAGCAAATTAAAGCAAATGTACCATTAAGTAAATGAAAATAAAAATGTTTCCACCACCTTGCTGGCGTAGGGATCCCGGTGGCATGGTCCATTTTTCAGAATGCTGCTTGGTCCTTGCACTTAGCGTTGTTGGTCTGTATAAGGTGTATGGGGTGCAGATAGGGGTCGGGCATGTTGGAAAATCATCACCAAACCCCTTTCTTTTGGGAGAGATAAGCCACAGCCAGAGATCTTTGACTGCGACTTGCGCCTCTATTCCCCATAGACAATGCAGGAATATAGGGGCTATATAGATTTTTTCCCCTAGATTGTTTGTGGATGCTAATTTACGGCTGATAATAGTACTAGAGTCACAATCATACAAGAGATTTGATGTAAAGGTGGGTTACTGCCAATATGACCATCGATGAGTTGTCCAAGATTGCTTGCATGGCAAATCTTACTGGTTACTCAACAATACATTCTCCATTTTGCAGCAGTTTTGACTGTCTAGGAAACTGATGCATGGTTACAGAGAGCCAACAGGTTGAGTACTATAGAGATGGTATAACCTATTCTCAGAGATGTGTCTGGTGTCAGGTTGGCCTTAAATATGCGTGCTAAGATTATCTTCGTACTTACATCATTTCACACGAACATTTGTTGTGTCTAAGTCCACCTCAACATCCCCAAATATCTATGTAAAAGTCTCCGCAGGCCATAAGATCAGAACATAAAGATAAGTTCTCAGAGGAAGAAGTTCTTCTTCCTTTACACTCAAAACTTCCTGTTTGGGCAATTTTTTTGCTTTATGGATTGAGGAAATCCTAGTCTGTGTGCGGCCATATGTGTCTGGCAGGTTACACAGCAGGAGGTGTAGAATACAGGTGGCCATTGATTTTAGATTTGTAGGTCCTGACATATACACTTAAGTCCACCACCTACTGAACAGAGACAGAATGTTGGGTACAGCTTTAGTTAAACCTATTTAGAGACGGAGAGCATTGCTACTGCCCGCGCTGCTCATCTGTGTAGCTGAGACAGCGGGAAGTAGCAGGGGATGACAGGCCGAGTCTGTAAAGCATGCTCTCTTTCTATGAATAGGTGTACCCAATGCCATACCTGATGGACTCTGTCTCAGTTAAAGATATTTACAGATAGAGAGCACCAGCACCAACAACGAATTGACAGTGCAACTATTCTACTACACAGCTAACTGTATAGACACGGCGTAGCAATAGGAAGGGGGTTGCTGGATTAAACGAGAAGTCCTACCAAATTAAAAAAACTCATGAAGCCAGGGGGGTGCAGAAAATAATAAACAACGTAAACTTACCGATCCTTGTACCCCGTAGCGGTGCTCCCGGGTCCAGCAGCTGCAAGGTCATGTACCTGGATTGATTGCTCGCTCAGCCAATCAGAGACTTGGGTGGGATAGGTAAGTTTACTTTGTTTATTATTTTCCCGCACCTGTACCTCTTTTCCAGACAAAAATAACTTCTGGCGGCAGCCTTTGGGATGTGGAAGTGGTGCAAAATAATAAATAACCTAAATTCAGCCATCCCCATGGGGATGGTTGAATTTAGTTTTTTTATTATCTTTACGCACCCCCTACTGACTTTTTAAAAATTTGGTGAGACTTCTCCTTTAAGACAAATTTTCACCCACAGGGGACCGATGTGACTAATAAAGTATATATTAATAAACAATTGCTTATATTTTGTAATCTTAGCGTGATCCTGTCTTTATGTTCCACATAAAACTCATTTTCACCCTTGTGGAAATTCCCTTTTACACCGACCATAACACTGACTATGAAATCTTTATTCAAAGGTCCTACGAATTTTTACAAGACTCTACAATAAACTCCTGTCATGTCAAGAGTATCTGGCTGACGCTTATTCTTCCTCCCTACCTGACTGCACAATAGGGGGGCGCTATTACACATGAAACTCTCTAGGAGGGGATTATTACTGTTGGAGATTTTATGGGGGGGGCACTATTATGATGGGGGCATTCTGAGGGGCGATATTACTATTGGGGCAGTATAGGGGACCCTATATTAATGGGACTCTGCGAGGGAATATAGTGACTATTGAGGGCACTGCAGGGGTGCATCATTAGTAATGGAGATAATCTGGTGCAGAATTATTATAATTAGGGTCCATTTACCACAATGTAATAATCGCCGAAATTCCGTGCCGAACCCAGCACTGAATCCTGCTATCCGCGCGCAAGCCCTCCCATTCAAACAAATAGTAAACAGAATTCAGCACCGTATCCGCACGGAATTTAAACGCCAATTCCATAGTGTGAATAGGCCCTTAGGGTTGTCTTCTGCTAGACCCTTGGAACCCATTATTGCATCATAGCCTGAACCTACTGGAGGACCCCTTGGTACTGTATTAGGCAATTGAAACCTTCATAAATCTGTGTGTAACCCCAGTCACATTTATCTATAGATTTTTATTCCCAGCAGATTGTGCATACGCTAGAAATCTCATATCTATACCACCCACCCAGTAAAACGGTCTTTGGTTTAAACGCAGATCAGGTGGGCTGCATTGTAACCTCTGCGACTTGGTCTCCCAGAGATAATCCCCCCCTCCCCAGTTCACGGTCGACCGTACAAGTTAATGATGATGGCTATTAAATGTCTATAAGCCAGCTTTGGTGGGGTTACCTACAGAAACCACTGTAATGATAATAAGATTATCTTATTATTACATTACACATATTATTAACCCGTTCTTTTCTCGATACGGCGGGGAGTTGTCAGTTTTCTCCGTCCAGTTTCGCTGCCTACGTGAGAATTTAATGCTAACCTATACTTACTTCCACTTTAAGTAGCTACTGTTAAACCCGCCTGACATGGATCCCTGTCATTAGGCTAAGGACAGCCCTAGCTGCTGGGAACTGTTCCATTCTAAGTCCATTAAAATGCTGATGTTAAATAGCCGCCCCCTGTGGCCGTCCAGCATTGACCACTTTTATTGTGTGCTGTGGGAACTTGCAAAAACCTTGTATTAATGTCAGTCAAACCCCAAACACACCCCGACCCCTCACTGTGTTTTATATTACATTGTAGTGTTACTCTAAAACCTTTATCCCTTTGCTTTAAGCATGCTTATTCCGGTACGCATACATGCACTTTCCAGTAGACATACTGTGCTTAGGCTTACAACGAAAGGGTTACAAGCCCCAAGTCTATTCTTCGAGTCACATTTAACAAGTGAATGCTGTATTTCCACAATAGCCATAGGGAGGCATTTTACTTAAAGGGATTCTCCATTGATAAAACCTGTCTAGTAAATTAACATATATTGATAAATAAAGGTATTTTACAACTTTTCTGCGGACTTTCATTCTTTCCTTTTGCTTTGAATGCAAACAGCTTTCTCTGTTGTCTTCATTAGCCCAAATTCCTGGATGGTGTACATCCTGTAACAAGCGTTTGGTTCCTTTGTATACTCTAGTCAGGAATTCAGCCAAGTCTGTTTTCTTTCCTACTACACCTTCTTCACTAGAACCCCCTCTAAAATAGTGGGAGGGATATACAGTTGGCTGAATTCCTGGCTAGAGTGTACACAGGAACAGGAAGTGTGTTACAGGATGTAGACTAGACAGGAAGTTAGGCTAATGTCCTCCTGCATCTGGTTAACGCTGCCTGAGCTTGTATCCCTGCCCTCTGGCGACACCCCGACCCTCTTAGCATCTCCTTGTGGCTTCGTAAAGTGGAGGATGTAAAACGTATGGAAGATCTTACTGCACAGCTATAACCGTACTTCCCGTTTCTTTCGGACATGGTTTTACTGGGAACAATTCAACAAGTCTCTCCTGGCTCAGTAAGGAGCTGCCTGCTACCCCCGCCCTTTCCTTCCTTTCCTATGTTTTTATTATTATTACTCTATGCTTTTTTGCCACCCTCTCTTCTTGCTCTTCCCTCTTCCTTTGGTTTTTGGATTAAGCGTTAGCTCACTCCCCGCCCTTCCAACTGTTATTATTACTGAGTCCATGGCAGCCGTATAACGCGCCACTTTTACTTTGGTGTTGATCTTAGATATGTTTGCACATCTCTGTTTATACTTCCATACATGTGCCTTGCACCTTTTGGGTACCAGTTATCTTGTTTTCCTTTTATGTAAATTTGAAAAATTAATAAAATTTTGAATTAAAAAAAAAAGGAAGTTGGGCTACTGAAGATGACAGAGCAGAGAGTTTGTATATAAAGCTGAAAAAAGCTAAGGTAGTAAAATAGCTTTAAGGCCCTATTACATGAGACAAATATTGGCCTTACTCAGCCGATTACCGGACATTCAGGCTGATAATCGTTTTGTGTAATAGCACATGTAAAAAGGCCACATGCACAATGTTGGCTGATCGTGGTCTTTCAACATATTAAATAAATCCCAGTTATGTCAGCGATAGTCAATGCTCCATGTAATACGAACGGCGATGACTACAATGGGCAGCCCGAATGATCTAAGATGTAATAGCACAGGCAGTGAGTGGGAAAAGAGGGGGAAGTGTGCGCTGAACTGACAGGTCGGTGCTTGCTTCCCCCTCATTATTGTACAATATGGCCTTTAGTTATCAATACATGTTAAAAAAAAGGTTTTATCATCGGGAAAAAAAACCTTTTGTCAAAAGTAGTCCGAACCTGTCTATAGTCAGCAAACGTTCATCTGACAGTCATTGGAGAGTAGGCACTTTTCTATTATAACGAGCTAAGAGACATGCTACAAATAGTAGGTGTCACTATATTGGGATTGGCATCAGTGGAAGTCATGTAAATGCCTGAATTCCCATGTGTTGGCGGCTCATCATCAGGACGGCAGAAGCTTCTGGCTCCCTGTCACTATAGGTGGCCAAGTTAACTTGGAATACTTAGCATATTCAAATATTCCCCAGTCCCCATGCTTGAATCAGCAATGCAAGTTTGCTTCCATAGACCGTAAAGGAAATCAGTTGATACTCCCAATAGAACAAAGGATCTGGCATTTTGGATATCATGCCCTGGCACGGATTGGATTATGAGCAGATTCTCACCGACATTGGAAGAATCCTCCAATGAGTCTAATGCGTTTATCCTTTGTGGGCTAAGCATAGACAGATAAGTCATAAATGCGATGAACAAGTGGGTTATCCAAATATGTTGGAAATATTAGGATAACCCAACACAGGGAATAGGGACACCTAGGCGCCCAGAATCTGATGTGTCAGCTGAAGTATCTACAAGAGCAGCTCCAGGTTCCCTGTATCTTGCTCGCTACCATTGTTCTACTCGCTTTCAGTGCTCAGTATTTGTCGCAGCTCCTTCTGTGTTTTGAATTTATTGCTGCTGCAGAAGAGCAGAAAAAATTGAAAGATGACATCAACGGCGAGCCAGAAAGGATAGGATTCTGCAGTGTAGAGAGCAAATCATCTGATCTCTATGCATAGGGGAGGGCAACATGGTTGGCAGGAAATACGTCCCAAGTGAGACAATTGGCAAATTGAAAAGATTGCACAGTAAGGGTGATATATGTATGAGGTGGGGGCATGTAGATGAGAGCAGACATGGGGACAGCAGGAATCCAGACACAAAGAGGAATCGGAGAAAGTGAGCGAGGAGCAAATGATGGTAATGAGGAATCTGAAGGCTAAGGATTGGGTGTAGGGTGTAGAAACCGCACCATGGTGAAGGATAGAATAGTCAATGGTTGAGAAGACAATAGGCAAGAGATGAAGTATACTTCCGAGGAAGGACAGCAGACATAAGGCAATGGTGGAGGCATAGAAGTCTAGCAATGATAAGGGCATACAAGGGGTGCAGGCAACAATAGTGGGTAAGAGTGTTCATGAGGAAGGAAGGAGGAGACTAAGTGTGTGTAATAAGTGTGGGTTTGGATGTATGGACATGAGGGAGCAAGGTGAAGGACCACGTAATAAAAGCTAGGTCTGGGTCTGTAGGCTTAAAGCGTTTTGCATATTATTTACACTTCATCATGTTATATACCTCACACCGGAAAAGATAGAGGATTATTGTGGGAAGAACCATGGCTGGAGAGATGGGTATGAAATAAGTAGTCACTGGAATAGGATTGCATATCTGGTGTAAGAATAAGGAGCAGGACTGGGTGGATGGACATAACAGGAGGAAGCTTGAAGATGAGCTGGAATAGACAGGATGATGTATGGACAGAGGAAATGTGACGGAAGACTCCAACTATAAGAACGAAATGTATATTTAGAAACCAAAGCTCTTCTTGCATCAGTGATTGTCCTGAAATAGCCTGTTATCTTTCTCCAACCCTTCTGATCTGATTCCTTCCCCCCCTTACAATGCGGCCCCCAGAACAATACTTGGCCTCTCCAGCCTCTCTGTGTTTTGTCTCTTCTGGCCATCATCTGACGTGTGATTAATGAGGCGTCCCGCCTGACACAAAGCACTCAGGGCCTCACAACTACTTCCCGCAGTGTTCTGCTTCACAAAAAACATTATTACTGCAAACAATAGCTGCCCTGGTGTGATCTGCAGCCTCAATGAAATGACCGCCCTCTAGTCCCAGGCTGTGTATTCTCCACTGATGGTGTATTGATGGGAAACCTGACACTGTATTCTACTGATGGACCCACGTCCAATGGACAACCAGGAAGACCTTTGTAGTTATACATTAGGACCACGTTCACACACTGTAAGACAGTGTCACAGAACGGCCACCATCTGCAAAGTTCACCCTGGCTGGTTCTGCAGTACCGGCCGGATGAACATCACTGCTTTGGAATTGGAATGCGGGCACATTCGGGTGCACCTGCACTCCAATTAAAGGGAACCTGTCACCCCCCGTTGGACTCATCTCTCAGCGCGCGCGCCGGGCTGCAGCGGCTGATATCTCTGTGACCCGACCGGATCCAGAAGCGGGACCCGGCGGGATTAGCTAAGTATAGGGGGCTCTAACGGGGGGTCGGGAGCCTGTCACCCCGGCACGGGGGGTGACAGGTTCCCTTTAACTATGGAAGACAATGTAAAGTATGGCCGGAGCTGTACTTTACATAGTCTGCACAGTCAATTTCACATGGAATCCCGGCCAGAGTGTATACAGAGTGTATACACTCTGGACACAATTCCATAGAGTTCAATGCGAACATTTGCTGTCATAAAATAACGTCCATTGTTGCAGACCTGCAACAATGACCGTTATTTAATGAAAATATCTGTTGTGTAAACGTGGCCTAAAGCTATTGAAGATTTTCCAGTCAACACCCCTCCTTTTATTAATCCTATAAGAGAAAGAGGGGCTTGAATTCTGCTCAAATTTCGCTCGAATTCTGCTCCAGTTCTGCCAGAGCTGAATAGGCAAGGAATTTCAAGCTGAAATTTCCTCTTGAATTGCTTGCCTATTCCTCGCCTTTTGCTAAGTGTGAACTGGCCCTTACTAGTAAAGGTACTGCTATGGGACCTGGTTGGCAGTATCACATTTTATTGGGAAAGTGTAAAGATCCAATTTTTCCATTGTCGAAAGGAGAATACATGCAAACAGGCAACAATTCCTCCTATCCAGGATGACATCCCAAGCATACAACTCATTTTCATCTTTGGGGCCCCCTACTTTGAGCTAATTTGTGCTGTTTATCTGATCATTGATGGTGGGGTGCTAGATGTTTGTTGCTTACATATAATGTCTTTGTACGAGTTGTGATTATAGATTTCGTGTAAGAAAGGCAACCTGTGTGGTCAGACGTTAGGTTTCTGCCTTTGGTCTTTATTATGGCCAGTGGAATGCCAATAAAATTTACAGGCGTTGGCCGTAGAGATTGGCACCACAGCCCGCCCCACTTATTGCACGAACACACATATTGAAGGGGGAAAAGGACCTATAGCCCATGTTTCCTATAGGAAAAGGTGTTTAAATATAGGTAGACTGTGGCGTGGGGGAGGGACCTTATATTTCCACTGCACATTATACCAGGATAAAGGATTTAAGATCTAAAGCCGGCACACTGAAGACTCTTTGTTGTGTAAACAGTGGATTGGCCGAGGAGACCTCCACAGGGGATTAACTTCCTAATTTACTTGTAGACTTAAGTTCTCTCCTTTTATTCTTAACAAACAGCACAAAATTCATTGAAGAAACCCAGTCCCCTAGCACAGCGCTGAAGAGAAGGCTACAGGAGTGCCGAAAATAGTTCACCGCAACAACCCGCTAAATTCCTGTAATGATCAGTTTATGAGCCCACATGGATATCCAGTTCAAAGTACAGCGCTTATTTTTGAGGACATCCCCTTGAAGTGATAAACGTCAAGCTATTCAACTATCGGAAGTTGTCCTTGTCTCCACCCAATCCTACCCAATTCTCCCCAATACTGTTGTGATGTTTAAAAGATTGTATTAGTCTTAATACTTATTCCAGATTTTGTCACACAAAAGGGAGGGTTACATTAAAGGGGTAGATCTGTCACATTATAGTAAGTACTGCAGTACAAGGCACAACCCAAGGTGGCGCTGTTCCATAAAGTGATTTGAGAAAAGTCAATATTAATTGGATTTTGCCACCTGTTACTACTCCCTGCCCTATCTTCTATATACTTCATCAACTTCATCATCTGTCCTTGGCTACTGATGACTTCCCTATTACCGGACAATGGAATTTGCTGACATTTACCACCACAACTAGTGATGTGCCTCCCATATTGTCTATCAACAAACACTCTAATTACTGCGCCTCCCCCAAACCCCATCATGCTGACACCACCATCCATATAGATACCAGAGATGGTGGACTCTAACCTACCATATGGTACCTCCTTATACTGTAGTCTCTTTGCATTACTAGACAACGGACATCACCATGACTTAAGGCCACCACTTAGGCTATGTTCACACTTGTGTTGGCAGCTCCCTTTGAAGCTTCTGTTGGCAATTCTATCAAGCCCAGCATGCAGCCTTATTCATGCGGCCAAAACATCAGAAATCTCAACCCCACCAACTCCTTTATGTCAGCGAGAATGGACAGTAAGAGTAAGGCATCTAAAAAGTTCATCAACTTCAACCTATTATCCATTGGGTCCATTGGGATTCGTTGCACGAAGAATTAACACAGTATCATGGCTTCCACTTAGAATGGAATCCACAATGGACATGTGAACAGAGTCTTATGGACTTATTTAAAGAGCCATTGCATGGCTGATATATTGTGCAGAAAGGCTGGCAGAAGCGATCACTTGATCATTCATGTAGCCCTTTAGTTCCATCATTCGGTGGCCTCACATAACCTATTACACGGGGAGATGTGTGGCCAACAAACGAGGGTTTTTAACCTGCAAAAAATCCACTATTCACCCACGATAGCTGTATCTATTACACAAGGCAATATTGGCCTGATCAGTCAATAATCGTCTGTCATAGGGTCCTTAGATAATATGAAACCACCTCCTGAGACTTTGCTGGAACCCAGTATTTGAAGTTGATAGTCTCCTTTAGTGTCAGATGCTGGTGGCCAAAGAACACAAAAGTGTCTCCCATGTCTTGTTTATTACTTAAAACATATAGTTATGTGCGCAATTTTTCAACTTTTTAGCAATACTGATGAATCACCCCCTTAGCCCTTAAAGAGTTACTCTCATCAGACATGTTTAGGCTATGTTCACGCAACCTCTTTTTTGGCCATATTTCTGCCGTCCTTTCGATTACGGCTGTAATTTGCATAATATGGCCGTATTTTAACTTCAAAACAGACACTGTGTGAACATAGCCTACAAAACTACAGATTGCAGCGTGTTTCATTCCTGACATCCACTGTAATTCCAAGATACAGCCGGGGGAACGAGCGTCTCTCCTCTGCCATCAATCAAATCTAACTCATTTGCTTCATGACAGTCTATGGAGCAACTAAATGTTGGATGTTCAGTAACTTTTTGTCTCATGACAAAAGTTATTACGAATGACAGTAACGCTAGTTGAGGAAGCGGTGGCCATTATAGTTCTTATATGTTTAACGCATCTTCTCCGGGCTCCTGAATGGCAAATGTGGATACATTTCTGCCCACGAGTAAAGAGCAACAGGCACCAGCACTACCTCAGAGGAACATGGACAGTGTAGGGTTAAATTTTGGCAGCAAGTTAGAGTGCACAGTATTTACAAAGTTACTGATTGGTGCCCACTTGAAAAGTGCGTCTAGAGTACTCAAAAAAGAGAGAAGCAGGGGAGGGCACTCACCATAAATCGTGATCTTTTTTATTTCAGTGTTCGATAAAAAGCACACGGGACGTACTGGGCTGAATCACAGGACTCCAGCACTTAGATGAACTCAGGTAACAGCTGGTTCACGCGCATGCGCGCTTCTTCAGAGGTCTGAAGAAGCCTCCATGCGCGCGGACCAGCTGTTACCTGAGTTCATCTAAGTGCTGGCGTCCTGTGATTCAGCCCAGTACGTCCTGTGTGCTTTTTATCGAACAATGAAATAAAGAAGATTACGATTTATGGTGAGTGCCCTCCCCTGCTTCTCTCTTTTTTGGATACATTTCTACAATACTCACTAATACAAGCTGTGTAAAAACTCACATGAATCCTGTAATGGCAGCCATATTGATTGTCACCCAGCTTTCCATATGCAAGAGTAAGTATAGTACTTATAGTCTTTTTTCATCTTACGTGGAAATGTCTTTTAAGAACAAGAAATCTGGACAACATTGACACCATATGGGTGAAGGCATTGACCACGGTGGTCAAGATTTAGAAGAATTAGGGTAAAATAAAAAAAAATGGCTAAACTAGGAAAGGATTTGGAGCCTTCGTGCCATGTTCCTATGTTCACAAAGGAAAGTGGAGCTCTGTAATCTGCCGAGAAGACCATTAATGGCCATAGATCAGTAGAATCTGCTGACCCCGGTAGACTGCTCTTTGTGAATGACACATTCTGTGCCATCGGCTGACCCCAGAGAGCACTTTACCTAATCACCGGCCTCAGGCTCTGAACTTGAAAGCCAACCTACCTGTCATCCAGATGTGGGAAACTCTGACCTCATCTCATGGGAATTCCTCTTCTTTTTAACATTTTCCACATTATTATTTCCACTGCACACTATCATTCTTCCTGTTATGAGGACGGCAGAGGTTTTTGATGTAGCTATTAACCTGTTAACAGTTTAGGGGGGTTGGCGGCAAGCACATGCCCCCTGTGTTACATACAGACTCGGATCTTTTACTCTTTAGTATATTTGTAGTTATTCTTAGAGCTTTGTTTTACATGGTGGGAGCGCATAGTTTGCAGGTTTGCTCTATAGATAGAATGGGGGTGATAGAACGTCTCAGCGGCGTGTGACAAAATGTGAAATCAGCTTTCAAGGAAGATTTTGAGAGTGCTAAGGGTATAGCAAGGAGACAGTCTCCATGGCCAAATTTTTAAACTAAGAAGAGTAATAGATGTTGCAAACTTAGACTAGACAGTCTGAGGCTATGGTCACACGTAGTATGAGACCGGCTGTTCCATGACCCGGCCGGGTCACAGAACGGCCGGTCTCAGAAAGATCATCCCGGCTGGTACTGCAGTACCGGCCGGATGATCCATAGCGCCGCTGCGTTCCGTGCACGCCCGCATCAAAACTCCCCACAGCACACAATGGAGCGTACGTCCGGAGCCACTCTCTCCACTGTGTGCACTGACAGGGTTTCTTGCGGCGCCGCTAGGGATCCCGGGCGGAGGGTATACTATGAAGGGGATTTACGAAGACCGGCGTACAAGTACGCCGGCCTTATATTAGGCCCCACCCCCTTTTCCCCCGGCAGGATTCACTAAGAGGTGCACGCCTCTTAGTGAATCCGTCCGGGCGCCCGAATCTGCGCCCGGCATACTAAACCAGCAGGTGTAGATTTTGATCATAATTTACGCCTGCTTATCATGCCCCCGCAAGCTCTGCCAGCCCACCCATCGGGCGAGCAGGGCATACAGAAGGCGTATGCCAGGGAGAAGGGGCGAATCTGCACTTTCTCCCTGGCGTACGCCTCGGGCGGACCATTCATGTCCCCCTGTGTGTATACACTCCAGCCGGGATGCCATAGACGGCACTGTAACATATATTTTCGTATTAATCACGGCCGTTGTTGTAATTAGCAACAACGGCAGTAGTTTTACGAAAATATACGTAGTGTGAACATAGCCTAAAGATGCACCAGATTTTCAAAGAGTCTGATCCACAATGATGAAGGTGGTGTTTTTTTAGACTGGCTAGTCCAAGCTTACACTGCTGAAAAATTAGACTAGAGTCACCTAGTGAGACTGTTTGGGTCACTTTCCACTGTTCTATGTTAATTTATCGGGACTCAATCACATGAACTCATGCACTAATGAGTCCCATTAATTTAGTGTATAACGCCCCAAATGGGGTCAGTACAGGGCTCTCTTCAGCCCATTGCAATGAATGGCACCTGCTGCTGTAAGCCACAGTATACCTAAGCATCCCACCAAGAGTGTACTGCTGTGACTACTGCTATATTAATGTGACTCTAGCCTGATTCATAGTCTATGGAAGTTCAGGCTGACTATTATGATGGCTTTGTTATGGAGGTTGACTGCTGGCACTATTATGGCGGCACAGTGGCTGGGTTTGTTATGGATGTCAGTGGCTAGTTTTGGTATGGATATCCGTGGCTGGCACTATTATGGGGGCACAGTGCCTGGCTTTGTTATGGATGTCAGTGGCTAGTTTTGGTATGGATATCCGTGGCTGGCACTATTATGGGGGCACAGTGCCTGGCTTTGTTATGGATGTCAGTGGCTAATTTTGGTATGGATATCCGTGGTTGTCACTATTATGGGGGCACAGTGCCTGACTTTGTTATGGATGTCAGTGGCTGGCACTATTATGGGGGCACTATGGCTGGCTTTGTTATGGATATCAGTGGCTGGCACTATTATGGGGACACAGTGGCTGGCACTAAAGTGTTTTTCATTGTTATGGGTACAATGTTCTTGGTTTACTATGGCGATTCAGCAATAGAGATAAAGTTGTTGTATAAGCAGTGATAAGCACTGTCTGTCATCAGCACTAATATGGAGGAACTGCACCATTTGACAACTTGCTTATACATCTATCCATCCTATTCTATCTGCAACAATACAAAAGCAAGCACCCCTCCATCTCCTAATATTGTAAGCAGCTATCTAGGTGAAGTAGCAAGGACCCCCCTCCGTAGTGTCATTTGGAGTCATCTATTAAACTTCATAACTTCATGATCAACCGCAGCCTTGTGGCAATATCTTTTCCTGGGCTACTTAGCTTATAGACATTGGAAAACACCGGGTTGAAGTAGACACATCCTTTCCCTTGTGTTGTACATATACACACCTGTTCTGCGTACTGCACCTTGATCTGGCTATAATACTAATGCACCTCTTGTTATGTGTATACAGCTCTTGTACAAACTTTCTCTTCTTCTGACAACATACCCCACCTCTGGGCTCCCTCCATGCACAGTCCCTATGAAGGTTTGTTTATAGGAGTTGCTTTTCCATCAGTCCCCTTACATTGAGGCACGGTCCTGTTTATACAGGGCGTCTCTGTATACCCTGCTTTGTGTTCATACAAACAGCGGCACACTCCATCATGTGCCCCTCGCTTCCAGTCACCTTTTAACCCTTCCATAATAATCCAAGCTCTTTTTGGAAGCATTTAGCGGCTTCCTGTATTCTGAATGTACCTTTTTCTCGGACCACCCAGAATCGTCCTTCTGGGCAGGTATATTTATTGGCCCATTGTCTAACTGCACCCAGCTGGATTACCGTACCTTGCTGACATGTGCGCCAACCTCGCCGAGATGACAAGCCCTTCACATGACTTGGGCCAGGCACACTCTACACTGCAACATTACATAAAGCAAACCAGTTTCTTCGAGCTGGCCTCTGTCCAATGCAAACACAATAAATCCTCAGCCGATCAATGACCTCCCCACCTCCGAGAGCGGAGAAAATCTCAGGACAATCAGGTCCCATGTTGGCAACCATTTGTTCAAAGGGAAACCACAGCAATACAGATTAGGTCTTTGTAGAAAATGAGCCATTTAATAGCCGTTCCCCTTGTGTCCCTATGAAAACAAAAGAAAGTTAGTCTGAAAAAATCGTTCTTTATCTAGCCGCCTGGTTGTTAGCCTTTCTGTCAAAAGACGTCTTTCTAGATGAGGCTAAGTGTCAAATCAAAGCATGCTGTGAATGGGAAACGAGGAAATGACGTACATTTGGCCCCAATCTCCTTTCCATGATCCATTGTCTATCCACAGGTCATGTGGTCAATAGAGATGACCGCAACTCGAGCACGCTTAGGTCAGTCCGAGCCCGAGCGTTCAGCATTTCATTACCGAAGGCTGAAGATGTTGAGAGTCCTGGAAAGCATAGATACAGCCTATGGCCAACCATCACTAGGTCCCATATCAAGGAGCAAGGCTGGCTCCAGGTTTTTGCGGGCCTTTGGGGCGACAGAGCCTCAGAGCCACAGACATTGACTGACTGATACAGACACTGACTGACACAGGCTTAAACTAAACTGACACTGATTGACTCTGACTGACACTAACACACAGTACTTACAGCTCAGACTTCTTCCGCTCTGTCAGGCTGCTCTCCACACTATAAGGTTGAGGACCTTCAAGTCATGTGATCAGGTCCTTCACCCTTTTCTCTCGTCGTACAGGTCCTGCTCTATCTCCTGTGTCTTCTGATGCTCACCCGGCACTACAGTCAGTGGGCTAAACATTAAAACACCGGGCCCCTCTCCCTCTCTGGGGCCCTAGAGACACTGTGGGCCCTGGCACTTGCCTCAGTAAGGCCCGTGCTGACGCCGACCCTGTCAAAGAAATTCATATCGGCTGCACATGCTGCCTCTACAGAATGCATACGCTTGGTCAACAGATGTAGAGCACCCACATACAGTATAAGCAGCTGGTGTAAAGCCAAACTGGGTGCTGTGTATGTGGCAGATGAGATCAGAGAATCATCAGAGTTCCAGGAAACAAACCCCCCAGCAAGTCAAAAAGTCATTCTTTATAGTTGAAAAAACTATTGAAGATTTGGAAGGATATAAGTCATAGACACAGACGGTCTCAAGATGCCTGGTATATATTTTAAGTAACACCATTAGAAAAAGTGAAAAATGGTCTGCAGCCCTCTTCTGTATGTACAGACGATGGAGAATCAGTGGTCACCAGAGGGTTCAGATCGTGCAAACAGTTTTACCTGCACCAGAACTGATGTCCCCAACCAGTGCTCCATTACTGGGCACCTACAACAGACGGATTAATTGGATGTCGTTGCCAGTCTATTTGCACGGTCAGGTGCAAATTTGTACTCAACCCAAATTTGCTAGAGTGGTTGGTAATGTACCTATTTAAAGGGTAATCTCGTCCAACCCCCGGCACTTTCTGGCACCAATAGATTTGAAAGAAAATAAATTTTGCTGGAGTATGCTCTTCAAGGGTTAACATACTAGAATTTCCACTCTTTTTCTTGGTTATGGTTAAAAACGAATGGTAAAAAATATTGACTTTGCCTCATAAGACAAGGTCGAGCAAGTATAAGACAGATGACAAATCATGTCCAAGTGGCGGAGAGGACCTTGCACTCCTCACGCTGCAGGATGACTCATATCGGAGACTGTTGCTGGATCCTGCCCACCTGAACAATGATGAAGTAGGAAAGTTCAGTGACTATGACACAGTTCACTTGATGTTTGCTAAGTGTGCTTGACTAAGATCAGAACAGCCATTGTATTCATCCCTCAGAACTGGTTACCAGACATGGAAGACAAGTAAGAGGAATGTCTTGCATATCCTTGTATAGAACTATCCGCTCTAGAGGCATAACATGAAGTTCCAGAGAGATGTGTAATAGGGCTCCCTCCTACCATGTGCCATTTCAGATACCAAAGTCTTCCTATAGAGTCCCTGCAGTTACCTGAACTATACCACTGACACTGTCATGCATATCTCCCAACTTTTGCTAGAAGGAAAGAGGGACATTCATGGCAATGTGCCTCGACCCTTATAGCCCCCTATATCCACATCACCTATTACCATTATATAAGAAACAAATATTATCACCACACCTTCACCATATACTGACTTATACCCTCATATCATTACTACATACAATCCACTGTATATAGACCAGTTTCTCCCTATACACTAACCCATATGGAGGTAGATACATATGGTACACAGTCTTTGCACACCATATAAGTGATTACAGTGCAGCTACATCCAGTAACTCACAGGGGACATCTTCTCTGATTGAATTCGCTCACTTTTTCTTTTCTTCTTTATCTGGCCCGATCATCATGAAGACTTCTCCTAGTGACCATCTCCGCAGAATCTGCCATACAAACATTTTAAGCTTTTTCCTTTTGCTCCGTCCTCATCATCTATACAAAGGCCTCATCTGTATTGCTCCATACTGTAACAGTGCTTACTCTGCCCCCATATAGGGGGACATTTACGAAACGTCCGCCCAAGGCGTCAGCCAGGGAGATGGTGCAGTTGCGCCCCTTCTCCCTGGCGTACGCCTCCCGTATGGGTGGGCTGGGGGAGCTTGGGGGGGGGGGGGCGTGACAAGGCAGGGACGAGGTGTGGCCTCCTCCCGCACCTAATTTAAATGATGATCCAAATCTGCACCTTCTGGAGGCAGGTGTAGATTTAGTACGCCAGGCGCAGGTTCGGGCACCCGGCCGGCTGGATTTACTAAGAGGCGTGCGCCTCTTAGTGAATCCTGCTGGGGGAAAGAGCCTAATATAAGACCGGCATACTTGTACACCCGCCAGTCTTTATAAATCCCCCCCATAGTGTTTAAGCCCAATGTGGACCCTCAAATAATACTTAGACTTCTCTATTCCCTCATATAGTAGGAAAAGCCACGCAGTCCATCGGGACCCATGGGGGCCGTACCGGGATTGCGGGACATCATCCCAAAATCGGGACTGTCGTGCCGGAATTGGTACAGTTGGGAGGTATGGTCATGTATAGTCAGGCTTTTAAAATTGTGAGCCACGGTTCAACCATCTTCGAGTGATGTAGTAGAATGGTCCTGTATCATATGCTTTTATTCAACATATTCATATCATAGGTGAACATGGCCAGAGGCACTTTTTGGAATACTACTGGGTTTAGGTGACTCCATTCTCTGTGGGTGGTATAAATGCCCTCTCTCCAAGAGCAAATTAGTGTTAGCAAATAAAGAAGGTGGGAATGACCCATTGGTCCACTATGTACGCTAGGTACCATTGGTCATATATACAGTTGTTAAACATAGCTGTACCAGAATTGTTATGCCGTTTGTGCAGGGAACTGCACTAGGTAATCATTACAGGAAAAGATCTCTGAAGGCAATGAGCAGTATGGTGCCGTGACTTTCTATTTATCACCTGTTGAATTGCTGATATTCTTTCTGTGGCCTGTAAAATGGACTCTATA
This sequence comes from Dendropsophus ebraccatus, assembly GCF_027789765.1. Taxonomy (NCBI): domain Eukaryota; kingdom Metazoa; phylum Chordata; class Amphibia; order Anura; family Hylidae; genus Dendropsophus; species Dendropsophus ebraccatus. The sequence continues at coordinate 77,352,307 of NC_091463.1, forward strand.
CATATAGGCATATAAAGAATGCTTAAATCAATTGTGAGAGCTTAAAAAAAGAACACCTAGTAAGGATGTGTATATATCTAGAGAGACAGAGTAAGTGATGTATTAATCGTGCTATAGTGAGTCTACACAGCATGCGGTATAGTGCTACAGGTACCATACTAGGACTGTGAGCGGAGGTGCAAGTTACAATGCAACTCCACCCACACTCGACTGTTCACCATGTAAACACTGGGTTCAACACAGGAAAGGGTAGTATAGAATTAAGATCCCCATACACCATATACCTTTGTCAGCCGTACCCACCGTTCACGAACAAACACCAACAGATGATGTAGGCGGTGATAGGGGTCGAGCGTGATGGAAAAATCAACTCCTGTCCCCTTTGTTCTGGGAAAGATAAGCTGCGGTCAAAACTCTCCCCATGTAGAATACAGGAACACTCTGTCATTTATAGGGAGGACAGGAGAGATAACTGATGGCTGAACAATCATTTGGGCTGCAGGAATACTTAATACAGCTGACAATAGACTTCTGACGTGACTAGACACAATCTGTGCTAAGAGCTTTAGGAATAGAAGAGGAATAGGAAGAGCTGTGCTGACTTGGTTGTGTGCTGAGAAGTGAAGTGAGTTCAGAGTAGCAGAGAGGAGTTTGTCCCGAGAGTTCAGAGTAGCGGAGAGGAGTTTATCCCAAGAGTCCTAACCCAGGGTAGAAGTGTGCTCTGCCGTAACTTTGGAAGAAGAAGAAGAAGTAGATTACTTAGAATACTTGAGAGTAGAAGAATACTTGTGTTTCAATCTCTGTCGTGATACCATCTAATGCCCTACAGTGTTGGGTGACCAGTCCTCCTAGGGTTACACAAGCCCCAGACCTTGTTACCTGAGTTGAGCAGGGTGGCCAAATTACCTGGTTACACCCCTGCTGCGAGATAGGGTACGTAGGCTTGTAGCAACTTTGCTCTATCCGGATCAGTTCCTCTTTTTTCAGCATACTGTACTGCACTGTTAGAGATGTTAACAGCGTGGGTTGGGGTGATCTCTGACTTGTCCTCTCTTGAGTTGTTTAACACTGCATAGTTGGAATAAGCATAGCTTTTAAAAGAAAAGTCTCTCTGTCTCCCATGGGTGTCTGTCCACTACCACACTCCAGACTAGACTACACTGGACTTGTTCTCTTGCCCCTGACAGGGGACCTGGCTGAGCCAGGGCCCAGCTGAACTACAGCAGGGACCTTCTTGTCTTGTGTCATCTCTCTACAAATACTTGGATAAGACTCACTAAGTGTGGGTTTGTACTTCCTCTCCCCATGTGACAACTTCTTACAGGGTGTGTACTAACTCCTGTGTGTGGTAATGAGAGTGCAAAGGAAAGAAAGGAGAATAGATATAGGTGGAGAAAAGAAAAGAGCTCTTATTGGTGCACAGATTACAGAGAAACAATAACCCCTTGCTTACTACAGCTGTGCAATATACAAGTGCTTATACAAATAATGGCGACATCTAGTGGAAAAACTTAGGCATAACTTCATTACCACTTCACTTGGAGTACAGGCTTTTTATCACTTAATATGGTGGTTTTAGTGGTATCTGTACCGGAGCCGTCCCTTTGCTAGTTCCTTCCTTGGAGGGATATCTGGCTAGCCCCGTGTTTTGAGACTCATAACTGCGGCCCTTTTTGCATATTGATGTTTCCCAGGGGGCAATGCACCTAGGATTTCACTGTATTGAGTGCTTTAACCAGCAGCTGACAGTGTCTTCTTTGGCTGGTGTCCCTGAGATCAGTGATCTGTTTGCCGTATTGACTTTAATGGGGTGCACCACCATTTTGTCCAGCATATTTAATGGGATGGGTGACAGATACTCCTAACAAAACCTCCAATACTGATGTGAACCCAGGATTAGGGAGTTTTCACAGGGACCAACATAGGCAGCAAGTGATCGCCGATCAGTAGGATCAACGCCTCTTGCAGACACTTTACAAGGCTAGTTTGTCGCACACTCCGTTTGCACAGGAAAACGAATGGCTGACTAGCGATGATTTTAATGCCTGCACGCGATATATGATCAGCTACGGAAATAAGTATTTGATTGTTCAGGAAGCTATAGGCATGTTGCCTTCCACATGTGCTGTTCATGACCCTCAGGAGAGAAGACCTATGTGCTATATATATAGCATGGCTCCTCAATTATATTATTATATGTGACACTGACTCCTAACCCCACCTCAGGCACACGTTCTTCTGGCGAGGGTCCTTAAAGTTCTGTTTGCTCACTTCCCGGTGTCTGCAGGATGTTATTGTGATGGGGGCATGACCAAGGAAACTACCCATCCCCTGAAGGGGTCACCTTACAGGCCCTCCTTTGATTAGCACTGAGGTTTGTTGCCCCCCTGCCCTGCTTATGGTCACTGTGTTGTGACAAGTCACGCAGAGTCTTCATGAAGCCCAGATCACACACAGGTTCCCGTAACAATAGACATATCATGAGTTCTCTGGAACTTCCTGCATTGGTCAATGGAAAGATCAGCGGGTCATTAGAAAGTAAACAGGAGTGAATGAGCTCATCTCATTGCTACATTCACAGCTTCTGATTTCACAACCCTGCAGATCATATGAGTATTGTGCAGCACTACAGTAACATTAAAGGGGCACTCCAGAGATTTTTTTTTTCTTTCAAATCAACTGGTGGCCAGAAAGTGCCAGAGATTTGTAATTTACTTCTATTAAAAAATATTCAGTCTTCCAGTACTTATCAGCTGCTGTTTGTCATAGGCATAGACATAGATATTTAGAACATACAGCAGTTGATAAGTACTGGAAGACTTAAGATTTTTTTAATAGAAGTAAATTACAAATCTCTGGCACTTTCTGGCACCAGTTGATTTGAAAGAAAACAAATCCTGGAGTACCCCTTTAAGGTTTACTTAAAGGGAACCTAGTCCGAACTGTCATATATACTACCAGCAACACACAACATTATATTTCTGCCACACATGCACCTGCACCATAACCAGCAAGATGTGATGCTTCTAGGCACGTGCAGGATTTCAGCAAGGGAGCAGATACCGCTGGACATGGTGACTAGTTTCCGTCCACATGACTAGCTGTGGGGGATTTATAGACCCAGCGCACAACATTTATACAATATTTTTTTCCTTTATGGGTCTGGTTGCGTTCAGAGAAATATAACAGGAAATATAATCTCCTACCCAGTAAGCCAGTGCCTAAGGAGTTAATGGAACTACTGAATTAATGTGTCACCAGGGCAGAGGCATTTGTTGTCCAAAGCAAATTTCCGGAGAAGTCAGCCTGTATGGCCAATAGGAACCAGTCATGTTTGTGGTGCCCTTTTAGGCATTAGGTCAGGGGGGGCCAAATATACATAAGTAATGCTGCGTTTACACAGAGCGATAATTCGCCCGATCGTACGATTAAAGATTTTAAAGTAACATTTTTTTTTTTTATAACGATCAGTGTTTAGACGGAACGATATCGTATGGAAAAATCATTTTGCAATCGTTTTGCGATCGCACATAGGTTAAATCGGTGAACGACTGTTTACACGGAACGATCTGCGAATTTTTTACGAACGACGAACAACGATTTAAGAACATGTTGTTAGATCAAAATGAATGATTTCTCCATGTCGTTTGATCGTTCGCTGCGTTTAAATGTACGATTATCGCTCGAATTCGATCGTTAACGTGCAAATTCAAACGATAATCGTTCCGTGTAAACGCAGCATTAGCTTGATCAGTCAACAAACACGACAAGAGAGGAACACTGCTCAAAATAGGTGAGGTTAGGTGAAAGCAGGTGCAGAGAATAGGTCAATCTTCCCCTAGGACAAACAAGATTCTGTAGCACTCCAAAATCCATGGAAACAAAAAAGTTTATTCCATAATGGCTTTTACAAGGCTGGGTTCACACTGAGCAAAACTAGCGGAATTCCATGGCGGAATGCCGTTAGCCTCCCTCTCATAATGTGAGTCTATGGGAGGCGCGCGCTGCTGTTCTCACATCGTCTCTCCGCACTGAAGAATGAACATGTTCATTCTTCAGCGCGGACAGAGCAGACTCCCATTATGAGAGGGAGGCTAACGGCATTCCGCGGCGGACAATTCTGCCCCGGAATTCCGCTAATTTTGCTCAGTGTGAACCCGGCCCAAAGTGCAACGTTTCTGCACTAATATGGAACCTCACTCAAGCATCTCTCATGATCGCCCCCATACCCAGGACCGTATTTACCACTAGGCACCCGTGGTCCAATACCTAGGGCAGCACCTTGGAGGGGGGCAGCACTAAGGAGCAGGGGGAAAGAAACAACTTAAAAAAAAAATGTCGAATCTCCCACCTCCCGTTCAGACTTGCCAGTAAATCTGGTGTCTTTTCAAGGGGTTTGGGGTGGGGTATGGTTGTGTTATTCAGTCACAGTATGGTGGTATTGGTCAGGGCTGGTGTGGTGGTGTTATCCAGTCACAGTATGGTGATATTGGTCAGGTCTTATGTGGCAGTGTTATCCAGTCACAGTATGGCGGTATTGGTCAGGGCTGGTGTGGTGGTGTTATCCAGTCACAGTATGGTGATATTGGTCAGGTTTTATGTGGCAGTGTTATCCAGTCACAGTATGGCGGTATTGGTCAGGTCTGGTATGGCGGTGTTATCCAGTCACAGTATGGCGGTATTGGTCAGGGCTGGTGTGGCGGTGTTATCCAGTCACAGTATGGTGATATTGGTCAGGTCTTATGTGGCAGTGTTATCCAGTCACAGTATGGCGGTATTGGTCAGGTCTGATGTGGCAGAGTTATTCAGTCACAGTATGGCAGTATTGTTCAGGTCTGGTATGGCGGTGTTATCCAGTCACAGTATGGCATTATTGGTCAGGTCTGGGATGGTGGTGTTATCCAGTCACAGTATGGTGGTATTGGTCAGGTCTGTTATGGCAGTGTTATCCAGTCACAGTATAGTGGCATTTGTCAGGTCTGGTGTGGCAGTGTTATTCAGTCACAGTATGGCATTATTGGTCAGGTCTGGTATGGCTGTGTTATCCAGTCACAGTATGGTTTCTTGGTCAGGTCTGGTATGGCTGTGTTATCCAGTCACAGTATGGTTTCTTGGTCAGGTCTGGTATAGCAGTGTTATCCAGTCACAGTGTGTCGGTATTGTTCAGGTCTGGTGTGGCAGTGTTATCCAGTCACAGTATGGCGGTATTGTTCAGGTCTGGTGTGGCAGTGTTATCCAGTCACAGTATGGTGGTATTGGTCAGGTCTGGTATGGCGGTGTTATCCAGTCACAGTATGGCAGTATTGTTCAGGTCTGGTATGGCGGTGTTATCCAGTCACAGTATGGCATTATTGGTCGGGTCCGGTTTAGCGGTGTTATCCAGTCACAGTATGGTGGTATTGGTCAGGTCTGTTATGGCGGTGTTATCCAGTCACAGTATGGTGGCATTTGTCAGGTATGGTGTGGCAGTGTTATTCAGTCACAGTATGGCATTATTGGTCAGGTCTGGTATGGCTGTGTTATCCAGTCACAGTATGGTTTCTTGGTCAGGTCTGGTATGGCTGTGTTATCCAGTCACATTATGGTTTCTTGGTCAGGTCTGGTATAGCAGTGTTATCCAGTCACAGTGTGGCGGTATTGTTCAGGTCTGGTGTGGCAGTGTTATCCAGTCACAGTATGGTGGTATTGGTCAGGTCTGGTGTGGCGGTGTTAAATGTGACGCCTGGAACTATTACCTACCAATCTACCAATACTAATGCTAATTGGTGGGTGAAGATGGGGCATCTTCAGGTTTAGTGCCTAGGGCAGCAGCAACTGTTAATGAGAAAAGCCTCTGCCAGACAACAAGTTAAAATCCAACATGCCTGATCCTCTGTTGGGGAACAGTCCAGATGTCCTCATACACATCAGTTGGATGGCCAATCCTGCCAAAACCAGCAAGTTCAACACACATATATTTAATGTGTGGGATCTCCTTTAGAATGATGTAAAAAAAAAATATGTATACACATATATATAAGTGCATGTAATAAATCCTGGCTGTAGTGATTGGTAATGGGTAGATGATCTTTATAACCCCGGGTCCAGATCCTGCTCAGCCCACTACTGACAGAGATCAATGGAGGTGACTTGATTTTTCTTCTTCTTCTTTCCTGGGTCAGTTCATGCCCCTCTATGGCCAAGAGGTCACAGGAAGAGGAAGTCATATCCTGATCCTGACACCAGGAAACATTATACAGAGAGAGTGGGTCAACCACATAGAGGAAAACCCCCTACGTTTAATTATATCGACTTCCTTTATCCTTATTACACTCCAACAGGAAAGCATTTGCCCTTTAAATAAGGGGTGAACAGGTACTGAACTAAACTGTTGGCCCCCAACTTAGAGCCCCCATTGAAGTGTATATGAAGGGGAATCAATGAGATACAGTAGATATAGGGCAAACTTCTGTAGGGTATGTTCACACACGTTGACACAATGATGGACAGCTGGACGACAATGAAATGATCAATTTCTGTAACGAAATGATGCCTGCACATTGCATTTTCACTGCGTTACTGCATGTGTGAACACGGCCTGACCTCCTGGCCAGAGATGAGCACTACTCGAGCATGCTCAAGTCCGATTGTTCGGCATTTTAATACTGGTGGCTGAAGAAGTTGGATGCAGCCCTAGGGAGTCCTGGAAAACATGGATACAGCCTAAGGGCCCTATTACAAATCGAGCTGATTCAACCAATTATCGCTCCATGTAATAGAAACAACGATCAGCCAATGAAACGATCATCGGATGATCGTTGATTTAGGTTTGGACCTGACAATTTCCCAAATACCAGATACCTTACCTCTCCCTGCTCCCAGTCTGTTCTCCTGTGATCTCCTGTGATCCTGGTCCTCCCACTCAGCCAATTACAGGCCACGGTGGTCCTGTCCTGTGATTGGCGGAGCGGCCTGTCAGCCGCTGCGCAGCACAGGAGAGAAGACCGGGAGTGGGGAGAGGTATCAGGTGTTTGCGCAAGGGCTGCATGGACATCACTAACAATTATCGGGCCGTCTAATAGGTTCAGTAAACAAGCCCTGATCTAGCAGATGGGCGCTCTTTTTCTAAAATGATCAAGCTGCGGTCGGCCCGTGTAATAGGACCCATAGGCCTAGCCTCAAGGGGTGCCAGAGCTGAATCAGTACTGCCGTCCTTTTATTCCAAGGTGGAGTCCCCCAATGACTATAAAGTAATGTCTAGAGATGAGTGAACCGAGTTCGGGTTCGAGTCCATCCGAACCCGAACGATCGGTATTTGATTAGTGGTGGCTGGTGACCTTGAATAAAGCTCTAAGGCTATGTGGAAATCATGGATATAGTCATTAGCTGTATCCATGTTTTCCAGACAACCTTAGAGCTTTATCCAAGTTCAGCAGCCCCAGCTAATCAAATGCCGATCGTTCGGGTTCGGATCGACTCCAACCCAAACCCGGTTCGCTCATATCTAGTGGTGTCATATCCTAGCGATACACCATCACTTTATGAGCCCGGAAACCCCCTATAATGAAACAGAAGAAGGTTTCTGCTGCAGCAAGCTGCCTCCCAGCAGGATAGTATTTAGTAGGGGAGGGGGGGGGGGGGGAACTCCCACTTTAAGGACTTATTAATACAGCTTGTCTATCACTATGGAGGATCCAACATGACCATATATTAACAATCTTTGTACAGCTTTGTACAGAGATTTAACACCTGGTTCACAGATTACAGACTACCGCTGGGTATCCTGTGATCAACGTATACCATAACATGATAGCATTTAAGACTTCACCACATCCGCGGTATACCAAGTATGTCTTCGAGGGGTCCCTATAACTAGTTTCCTCGGCAGTCAGCAGCACTTACACATTCCGTTTGTCCATCTGGATGATTGATGATAATCTGTATATATTCGTTCAGAGTGGCTGGACTGTGTTCATACATGTCATCCCATAGCTCAGAGATATTCGATGTTTATACAGTGTACGCTTGTTTCTCACCTTATAGGTGCAGTAAATCATATTCTCATAGGCACGAGTATTACTGGTACTGCTGTACGTAGCTTTATCTCTCAGGCCATATACCGTACATACACATGTATCACTAACATTGATGGTTGGTGACAAATCTTGTTGCTGAACTCTGTTTTGAAGGGGAAAAACAGTTTGAATAATGTTCTGATCCTCACCGATATGAGCCTCTCACGTGTCAAAAGAGATCACTTTGACTGGATTTCCCCTTTAAGGATCATGAACAGCCCAGGAGAATGAGAAGCCTAGGAGAAAAAAAAAAACCCTCTCAGTACATAACACTGTGTGATGGTATTATTTTAGAAATGAGTGATAGTTTTATGTGACAACTATATGGCTTTATTATGTGGTCTCTTTAAGGAAGTTTACTATAGCACTTAATGGTGGCTTTCTGTGTTGGTCATAGATGGATTTATTATTTGAGCATTATATAGTGGTATTATATGGTCTGCATATGGCAGTATTATTATATCATAGATGGCATTATTATTAAAATATCACTATATGGCAGTATTATATCACTATATGGCAGTATTATTATATCACTGTATGGTGGTACTATGCAGTGGCTGTAAATGGCAGTATTAGTTAAGCACTATATGCTGGCATTATGTAAGCTATATATGGCAGTATTATAGTGCTATATAGTGGCATTATGTATAGGCTGTATATGGCAAGATTATTTTAGCATTATATAGTGGCAATATGTGGGCTGCATATGGCAGTATTATTATATCACTATATGGCGGTACTATGCATTGGCTGTAAATGGCAGCATTATTATATCACTATATGGTGGTATTATGCATTGACTGTATATGGCAGTATTATTTAAGCACTATACGCTGGCATTATGTAAACTGCATATGGCAGTATTATTATATCACTATATAGTGGTACTATGCAGTGGCTGTAAATAGCAGTATTATTTAAGCACTATATGCTGGCATTATGTAAGCTACATATGACAGAATTATAGTGCTATATATTGTATCATTATGTATAGGCTGTATATGGCAAGACTATTTTAGCATTATATAGTGGCATTATGTGGGCTGCATATGGAAGTATTATTATATCACTTTATGGTGGTACTATGCATTGACTGTATATGGCAGAATTATTTTATCACTATATGGTGGTAGTATGCATTGGCTGTATATATCCGTATTATTTAAGCAGTATATGCTGGCATTATGTAAGCCACATATGGCAGTATTATAGTGGTATATAGTGGCATTATGTACAGGCTGTAAATGGCAAGATTATTTTAGCATTATGTAGTGGTATTATGTGGGCTGCATATGGCAGTATTAATATATTGTATCTATATGGTGGTAATAAGTGTTGGCTGTATATAGCAGTATTATTATATCACTATATTGCAGTATTATTACATCACTATATGGCAGTATTATTATAGTACTATATGGCAGTATTATTACATCACTATATGGCAGTATTATTATAGCACTATATGAGGAACAAGACATAGACCTGTGTTATCAGTCGGCTGATGCTGGACAGAGGCTGATGACCTTCAGTGTGATTACCAGACACATCTTCCCTGTGTAATAAAATGCCATCATCTCTCATTGTGTGATAATTCTTGTGATAATCTTCTTAAACCTTCACCGCTCAGCATGTGAAAGTCATAAGACTCTAATTGATGCCTTTTACTGTAGTTACCTATTAAAAGCGGTAACTGTGATCATGTTATTGTCTCTATCTCTAATTTAGAACAATATACAGGAAAGCGTTGATAACAATAGACGTCTATTTCTAAGTATAGTTCCAGCAAACCAGATAATTAATGTTCACTTAATCTCTGGAAGCTGAGATCTGGGGTGTTCTTTGCTGGGAAGCCACTGTCCTTGTGCCTGTAAAACACAAAAATAGACCCAACAACATGCGAATATTAGATAATCATGCGTGTCGCTGTGGGGCTGGGGCACACATATGGGCTTAAAGGGAAACCAACACATTAAAAACACAATCCTATCTGCAATCAGCATGCTAATGAGCGGGAGGAGCTGAGTAGATTGATATATTGTTTTGGGGGGGGGAAGAAATTCAATATCAATGTCGCGGACGCGTCATCAGCCGCTGAGCCGCGATTGGCCGAGCACAGTTATGCTCAGCCAATCGCGGCTGAGCAGCTGATGACGCGGCCGGAACTCAGGAAGATCGGAGGTGTTCGGGCCGGCCGAAGATGACGTTTGGCACAAGATCGCGGACGCGTGTCGGCACGGATCAGGTATGTATAATGCACTACACTTCCGGGTACACGGGTGGGGGTGGTGGGACACGGGGAAGGGGGCCATTCACAGACATAACATACATTACAAAGTTGTATAACTTTGTAATGTGTGTTATTCTGTGAATAATTTTTTACCGCCGCACTACCCCTTTAAATCTCAAATGAAATTCTCGGCACTCATCATTTCAGAATTTGCTTGTCGTGCTTATTGCATCTCAAAATGAAACAAAAAAGTACAGGACGCGTTTCGGCTTGCACCTTTGTCAACTGCCTCAGTTGACAGTTGAAAAAGGCTCAAGCCGAAACGCGTCCTGTGCTTTTTTGTTTCATTTTGAGATGTAATTAACTACAACAAGCAAATTCTGAAATGGTGAGTGCCGAGAATTTTATTTGACAACCATATACCAATCAGCTCAGCTCTTTTTGCTCTATAACAAGATGGTGTCAGATCAGACACCATGTTTAACAAGACAAGACCCTTTAAAGGGAACCTGTCACCAAGACAATACTATCTAATCTAAATATAGAGCAGAAGAACTGAGTAGATTGATATATATCTTTGTGGGGAAAGATTCAGTAAAACTTGTAACATGTTGATTGACATTTCAGATTCTGTGATAAGGAGTCCAGTGGGTGGTGTCAGTCAATGGACTGGACTCTTCAGCATGGAAACATCACAGATTTCAATCAATAAATTACAAGTTATTCTGAATCTTTTTCCATAAAGATGTATATCAATCTGCTCAGTTCTTCCTGCTCTATACTATGATGCCAATAGCTTAGATAGCATTTTCATGGTGACAGGTCCCATTTAAGTGTTGCTGCAATGTTTATAAGCAGCATTTAGTTCAAAGGGATGTAATTTTTACAAATAAATTCTTATTCTTCAAGAAGATACCAAACGTCCCTTCCCCCAACGTTATAGTAAATCAAAACACATGCAACACATGCGAACGACTATGGCAAAGGTATGAAATCCCTGCCACATGTTTCTATAACAGTGTGCCACCCATAGATGCCTTTATATAGTGCCTACACAACATTCTTCCATATGGTGCCAATTGGTGCCACTGACATTTGTGCCACCAAATACCATAGACTCGGAGGGTTTGGATTTACAATGTAGTTTACAGCAACTCCGCAAATCCAGCCGGTGGATATCTCCTGTGTATATAAACCAACTTGTATTTTACTTTACTATCTCTTTTAGTGCTAAACGCTGCCGCAGGGTAATGGAATAATAATAATTCAACTTGTTGTCACTTCTGTTTAACAGGAAAAGAAGCAATGATTCCAGTCCCTGGGCTCTCAGCTCACTTGGCAGGCCGTCTCCTCCTGCAGATAAGCAGCTGTTTTTCAGTGAGCTCATGCAGTCCTGCAGTGGTCAGTGACTGGTGGAGAGAAGCGGGGACACATCTCCATTGTCTCTACCAACACGTTCTCCCAACCCCCTCAGGCAGAGATGTGCTGGCACACGACTGCTCCGGAGGTTTAGGGATGGGTTCAGGATGTGCGTCATAATATTTTATTTTCCGAGTACTGTATGTCACAGTTGTTACCAGTCCCGGCATATCTTCCATAGGATCCCGTGACGAGACACGAGCGTGCTGTACATATCTCGGAAAAAATTGCTGACCTATTTGCGCTTATTGTTTCATAACTTCTTCTCACTTAGATGCCAAATAACAATGTGACGGTCATGCGGTCGTGATCACATAGAGTCATCGTGCTAAGATTTCCCACATTGCAACAATGTCAGTTCCAACCATGACCTGATTTGCACTCGATCAGTGGACAGATCATCATTCAGGATCGTTGAGATATTTGGCCGTATCAGGAGGCTCCTCATTCATTCCCTTTGTGGTGGGAGTGATCGGGTGCTTTATCATAAAGGATTGATCAAGGATTCCAGTTGACTAATCTCCATGTCTCCATGTCCATCAGAAAATTGGGAAGTTGATTATGGGAAATTTTGATGTTCTTAGGAGACATCTTTTTTGTATTACGATGGTGCTATTGCTATCGATGGGGCAACTTTTCACCTGTGGCCTCCCTGACTATACACTATGAGCTCCATATGAGACTCTAGGTACTGAGGGAATGTGGGATGTTTAGTGTAGTAATAAAATATCCAATGCTATAATGTCAAAACTCTAGACTTTTTCCCATCTATACAGGTTACTGACTTCTTACAACCATACATTCTTAAAGCTGAACATACATATAAGATAGCAGTAGACCGAACATGCACCCGATGCCCACATACACGTTCATTCTTGGCTATGTGTTTTCAGCCATTGCCAGACTTCTTCTTCTCTGGTGGCTCGACTCCTTGAGAGCAAAAGTGTCAGGCTGTTGAAATCCAACATGACTGACCCTTCTTCTCCATTGGGGGACAGTCGGGGGGTTGAAACGTATCTAATCTGTAAGGTAAGCTCATGTCTTCTCTTATAAGGTGTCATTCGTTTGGAAACCATACTGTTAAAGGTTCACAGAGCCCCACACCTGGGGTAAATATTCAGTTCTCTGCCATTGCTGTGCATCCTAAAGGGTCACTACTCACTGCCATCTGCTCTCCACCGTGGAGAGATGCAGTTCATGTCGGGGGATCGGGTTGCTGAGGTAACGTCAACGATTGGCCAGTTCCACACATGAGCCTTATTAATAAGAAGAACAGAGCTCAAGAACTCACCCGTTGTAGGATGGTTGCCCAGCATAAGCTGCCCCTCTCCTCAAACTGTAGAGAACACATGGCAGTGCATAGTGGCTGTACTTTTTAAAGGGGTTTTCCATGCCAATATGAATAATGGCCTATCCTTATTAACTGATTTGCAGGGTTCCAATACCTGGCACCCCGGCGGATCAGCTGTTTGGCACCACTTGAACCGCACAGTGAACAGGATGAGAAGCACTGTGTAGTGGTGACAGTGCAGTACTGCAGCTCAGCTCCAAACAGCTTCCAGCCATGATCACTACGTAGATCAAACAGATGATCGGAGGGGATGCCAGGTATTGGTACTCTGCCAAACAGTTAGAGGAAACCTATATAATACAATGATGGAATGGCATTCTGCCACTGAGCACCCAGGGTACCTGCCCTGCCAACAGTGGTGTAACAGTCCATCTGGAGCCTGATGAAGGTCAATAGCCCTTAAGAGGCCACCAGTACCAGTGGGCCTCTGTCTTGACCAATACCCTCAGCAAGAACTGGAGCTCTGGGCAGCAGGGCATAGATCTTTAATAAGTGAAATACCCTGCTGTGTTGCAATCTCTTTAGTCCTGTTTCGTATTATACTGAATATTTCCGGATCGCTCATGCTATAAGAGCAGTAATAAGTTGCTGAAGTTACTGGAAACAGCTGAGTGACCTTTGCCCGGAGCTTTTCTCGGGAAGTCCCTGGCTTTCTCCTTATCGCAGGCGGTTCTTTTCATTTTCAGAGATGGCAAACGGAGGTGGGAGGGCAAAATCAAGTTTCTGTTGTCAAACTTTATCAACTTCGTCATCCTCTTATCTTCTGAGGTTCATAAAACAGTCTTGGCAGCAGACAAGTGCAGTTTACCTGGGAGAGGACGTACTGTAGTAGATAACACCCTGGTACTGACGGTACAATTGATGTAACACAGGTGGATGTCCCCTTTAAATGTCCCCTTTAAATTAGAGGGTGCATTTGAAAATAAGGTCATTGTCCTCTGCGCTGTAATTATGTGATTTCTCAACATCAGGCCTCCATCTATTTTGTGTGTGTTTAATAAAGACGTGGAATGACAGCCCCTATGTCATCACATGGAAGATTGTTTTCCTGGCGGCCCCTTGTTTTCTTCCTAAAAATAGATCTACTCATTAAGAATTAGAGGAATACTTTAACTCGCTGGCCTTTTATTAGTGATGTCACTGTTCGTCTCCATGGTGAGATGCCTAATCCCGGCAAAAATACGTCCTCGCAGAGACAGCACTGCTATATTTAGTCTTAGTCTTATTATCAGTCAATTAACATTGCTTCGCCAGGACTGGCAGAACACAGACAGCACTATATTAATACACACACTGTGCCCACTCTGCTATATCATGTGTGGCCTAGTACATAGACAAAACTACTAATATGTATGTATGTATATACAGCTACAACTCTGCTACGCCAAGTGCGGCCTAGTATGTAAACAAAAGTACTACCTTTTATGTATGTATATACAGCTACAACTCTGCTACACCAAGTGCGGCCTAGTATGTAAACAAAACTACTACCACGTATATCTGTATACACAGTGACGATTCTGCTGCACCATGTGTGGCCTAGTATGTATATAAAACTACTACCATGTACAGTATATATGTATGCACAGCTATGATTCTGCTACATCACGTGAATACAAAACTACTACCTTGTATGTATCTATATATAGCTACGACTCTGCTACACCAAGTGCGGCCTAGTATGTATACAAAACTATGACATTATGCCTTGCATGTATGTATACACAGTGACAACTCTTCTACACCATGTGAGGCCTAGTATGCATACAAGACTATTACATTATACCTTGTATGTATGTATAAACAGCGACGACATTGCTATTCCACTTGTTGCCCAGTACATATACAAAACTTCATGAAACATCTTAAATGTATGCATACACAGCACCTCCTGTTTTCCCATGACACTATGGCATATACATATACAGCACTGCTACATTAACCATTGGATGTAGGCATACACGGCACAACCTGTTACACCATGGCACTTAGGCATATACATATATACAGTATGTTCACAGCCCCAACTCTGCTACACTACAACATTTCCGCATACAGTTATGGGCTAGTACATATTAGACCACACAACGTTGTGTATATACACACAGCAGAGTCTGCTATGCCATATGTCCACACAGCTGTGGCCTCATATCTGTGCCCTGTATATATACACAGCACCCTGCTGTACTATGATATGGCTGCACAGAGGTGGTCTAATACATTTACAGTACCACTAAGTCACAGTAATCGGCCGTGTAATAGGTCTGTGGCAGCCTTGTACATATAGTCTGTGATCCCCTGGGTCCTCTGGCACCTTCCCTCGGAGGGCCTTTTTTTTTTTTTTTTTTTTTTTTTTAGTAACGTGCTATAGTGGCTCTTCTATATGATCAGGCAGGCTAGCCTACTACCTATGAGTATTGAACGCCCATGACCATGTTGGTAGTTCAATAGTTGTCTCTCCCTGGGGCACCAGGAACTTCACCAGGACCTGCCATTTTGGTGCTGACCAGTCATGGAGCCTCCAAAATTTGGTCAGATACTTACATTTACCTATGTTTCTTCTTCCAGCATTGACTTCAAGAATCGACGGTTCACTTGCTGTCTAATATATCCTACCCCTTTACAGGAGTCATTGCCACCGGATTACCAATGTTATTCACTGTCAGTAGTTTTAATGTTATGGCCGCTTGGTGTATATACTTATAGAGTAGGCCTTGCTGAGCCTTGATATTGAAATCTAGGAAGTCGGCACCCAAAGGGATCCAAGGATGGCCGCAGCTTAAAGAGGTTATCCAGGATTTAAAAACAAAATTACTTTCTTCCAGAAATGGCGCCACTCTTGTCTTCAGTTTGTGTGTGGTATTGCAGTGAATGGAGATGAGGCGTAATATGACACATGAGAGGTGTGTTGCTGAGCTACGTTGCTTTTCTAATTGTAGATGACCCCTTTAAATAGGTACTCCACCAAAAACAAATCTCCTTTAAATCTGATGTCAGCAATTTATTTACTCCTATTCAAAAATTTCCAGTCTTACAGTACTTATCAGCTGCTGTATGTCCTGCAGTAAGTGATGTATTCTTTTCAGTCTTACACAGTGCTCTCTGCTGCCACCTCTGTTCATGTCAGGAAGTGTCCAGCGCAGTAGCAAATCCCCAAAGAAAACCTCTCCTGCTGTCCAGACCGGAAATAATACACCACTTCCTGCAGGACATACAGCAGCTGATAAGTATGGAAGAATTGAGATTTTAAAATGGAAGTAGATTACAAGTCTCTGGAACTTTTTGGCACCAGTTGATTTGATTTTTTTTTTGCTGGAGTACCCCTTTAAGTTATATACAGTATCAAACCAACACAACCTACAACAAACACACAAGTACACAGTAACATTTATACACATAGTCCTGAGCTATAACATATAATACTACGCTGAAGGCCTAGACTGTGCGCGTCCATATAATTGTATGATGCAGAACACACGCCTATACCATAAAATACATAATTCAGACGTAGCACATACCCCACTACACTGACGGCATAAAACACACCATAACATGTATACACTTGACTTGCTTCCATGCAAAACTCACAACATTCATCATGTATACACACAAAAGCAACAATGACATACATATTCACTACAGGTATAACATAGAGACTCATGCACCATTACTTCTTTACATTAAACTAACCCTATATATCGTGCTGTATCTTTCCATCTTCAGGGACAATACAATGTATTCAGTCATGTCTGTAATAAAACGGCCTCCGGGGGCGCTGTTTATTCTAAATGTGCTAAATATCACACTAATCTAAATGACTATGAAGGTCACAAGCAACGATAGTGTTATATAATGTCACATCAATTACGGTTTGCTTTAATTTGTTAAAGGAACACTAAACACGATTTTCTCTATTGTTCTCTGTTATCAGCCACTGTATTGTCAATGCACCCTTCCCACATCCTTAATGGGACAGAAGTATTGAGTAAAGAGCAGATAAATGTACAGAATAAAAGTGATTTTATTTGCAAACAGAATCACATAGAAAGAGATTTTGCGTCCCAAACAAATGCTTGTAAAGCGTTATCGCTGAGACCGATACGAGGCGACATGGTATGGCTAGGAGTGAACAGCATACTGGTATTAGTAAAAGGAGTTTACTACAGACTGGCTTGAGTTACTAGTGGCCTCCAGATGTCCCGGAACTACAAGTCTCAGTATGGGGCCGTGTAGTTAGGGAACAGCTGGAAACCTCGAGTTACGCAAGGCCCGTTTGATGCTAGATGACATAGCCCAGAGAATGTAAATCTGCTGTTTGAAGAAGCAGTCCAGGTCATGGCTCACTCGTAGACACGGATGTCCATGCTAATACATAGTATTACAATGTCCATATGTTACACGCTTCCTAGAACAGAAGCTAAATTCAGGTTTCAGCCACCACTGCGAGGCAGCAAATCAAAGCAATCATTATATTAATTGGGTATAGGCACCATCCCGGTCACCAGTATTCATTCTGACACATTCCAGCCTGGAACCCTATCCAGTGTAAACATAGGTGCAAATTGGATGTATCCCTTTAAGAAGAGGTGTCAGAATGTCGTTACGTAGGTTATTCTGCCGCCAAGGTACAGCGTCTTCAGGGGCCCGCTGATTCCCTCCAGACCAAGCCCCATAGGAAGTCTTTGAACTCTGCATGCACCTGGCATTTGGGCACGGATAGTCCAGGACCATGAACTCTCACAATCACCTTTCACAGCAAGAAGTCAGACTCTTGCTCCGAGTGCAAGCTTTTTGGATAAGGCACTTGGCTTACGTTATTGGTCCCATGTTACGATGAGGAAAAAGTCTTACACGCACACGTACTTTTTCCACCAAGCTTTAGAGAGTGTCTTCATCTTGCTAGCGGTGGCGGCCATTTTTCTCTCCCTCTGGTTTCTGAGGTCAGAGTACCGGATGCCGGACAGGATGGCCGTGTCGAAGACCTCTTTCAGGTTCTTTTGTGTAAGAGCGGAGCATTCGACGTAGGCAACCGCTCCAATTTTTTCAGCGAGGGCCCTGGCAGAAGAAGGGGGCACAGGTTTCTCCCGATACCGTGCCAACTGGATTAAGACTTTGACATCCTCTCGAAGGTCGCACTGCGTGCCCACCAGGACGAGCGGCACGTTGGGGCAGTGGGTCTGTATCTCTGTGATCCATTTCTCCGATATGTTCTGAAAAGAAGATGGGCTCACAACGCTGAAACACAGGATGACCACGTCGGTTTTGGGGTAGCAGAAGTGACGCAGCTTGTCAAATTCATCCTGGGGAGAGAAGGAATATAAGTTTAGATGTGTGTATCCAGAAGAAGCCAATATAAAGGCTAACAGAATGAAGAAACAGTAGAATAATGTATAAGCCTTATAGACATGAAGTCTGGTTCTAGGGTGGGGGCTGTCTGCTTCTCCCACTGCAAGGTGTTACATACAAAAGGTATGGAATCTGCAAGGTGATATAGACATAAGATACGGTGTCCTTACCCCCCTACAGGGATATATAGTAGCACATACAGGAGGAGTCATGCAACATGAAGCTTGACATATAATCCAGCTGAGCACTTACCTGCCCTGCGGTGTCACAGAGCTGCAGCTTGACAGGCGTGTTCGCGACTTGCACCAAAGCTTCAGAAAAAAAAGAAAAGATATAGCATTAACCATTTGCACTACATCCAGATTGTTAGACATAATCCTATTTTTCTATGGGGCTTAACAGGCACCGACAAGATGTGACCCTATCACTAGGCAAGCATATCCCACAGCGCAAGGAGGCATTGTAGAGTGACCCAGAAAACAAACACTAAAAGGGTGACGTTATCCCGAGTTATATAACATCTGGTCCAAACCAAATAAGCCCTTAAGACTTGTACATTCCTAAATGGGGGAAAAAATTGCAAAAAAGACGAAGAATCCTCCCTCCCAGGGGTGTCCCATGATATCCTAATATCAGATCCCTTTCACGAATGCCCTGGAAACCCTGTACAATCAGCCTAAAGTTGACGTGCAAGGAATACAAGCAGGTCTGAATACTGGGAAACGTGTACGGACTGGACCTTCTAAGCCAAAGGTTGTAAATAGGAATAAAAAGCCAAATAATGGTGGAACCCAAATCCAGCGTATTCCTTCTGCAATTTATTTTGTATTTAATTTGTATAAGTGTCCTTACCTGAGAAGTCATCAAAGGCGGTGGGGATGTATCGTGTTGGGTAACCATTGGTGGTGTAGCTGACCAGAAGGCTGGTCTTCCCTACTGCCCCGTCTCCTAGTAGGACACATTTTAGGTTTCTTTCTTGACCTCCAGTGGATGGAAGGGGTTTAGGCTTGTGGGGTGGCACAGGGGGTGCAAAGTGTGACGTGTATTCCATGGACATCTCCTGGGGGGGCATTATCCTCTGGCCTCGTAGCGTCCACCTTGCCAGGTCTCTACAGGTATAATGTTTCAGGAAAGGAGAAATGACTTTTTAAAATCAGTTTCTCCTCCCTCTTTGTTGCGAGACACCCCCTCCACTCCTGGGAACACTGCAGGCTGAGGGCTGGGATCAGGAGAGGGAGGAGTTGCAGACAGTCTGGGATAATCAATGTGGAGGACGGAGGGATTGATGTGGTGGGGGAGGTGGAAAGACTGGGAGGAGGGAGAGCACTGGGGGTGGCATAGAGCTTCTTATTGAAGAGGGCTGCATAGAACTGACAAGAGGAATTCTGCCCAACAAAGTTCCCTCACATTCACGAATCCCAGAGAACTGGGAAAAGGAAGAGTTAACCTTCCTCCTTTATGAAATCTCCACCCTGAAGAGTTGCTGTACTTTTCTAAGAAGCCCTCAGCTTAACCCTCTCCCTCCCAGATGAGTGCGGGATATCCTGCTCCTATCCCCAGCTTACCCTGTAATATACCTACTTAATACCATAATCCTGCTTTGCAGAGCTTACGTTCTTATACGGGGAGAATTAAGAAGTATCATGTCTTCAAAGTGCGCTGGAATCCTGTGGATTCTCCCGCTAGCGTCCCAGTTTGGGTCGGTGTTATTGGGACAGAGATCAAACCATAAAGTGAGTTATTAGCGGTGTTACAGAACACACAGCGCACCCGCAGGGCTGTATAGGTAGAAGCCTACACTTGTCCGCCTGATCTACTTAAGTCGCTGCAAGAGTTGTGTAGCCCCAGGGCCCTCTCTGCAGATGATGTCATGGCGTGCCCTATTACCAGCGTCACCACTTTTATATATGAGCCAACATCAGAGGCGTAAACCCACGCTCCTAAGCTCTGGTGCAAAAACTTTACCTGGGCCCAGCACCTTACTGGCATTGACATCACGTACTACCAGATATAATGATGTCATACGATACAATACAGCTTCCATTTATAGTTTAAAATTGAGCTTTTTATGCTCTAAAATAAAATCTTTACACGTTTTTTCCCCTCCAACCATCACATCAGATTACCACTGACAATTTTACGGGACGTGTGAATGCAGCCTTAAAGTGAATCTGTGACCCCCTGACTGCCTACTGAGCTGGCAGCCCCATTGGATAGATATCAATGAAAGCATTCAGAACACACCTTTGTTGCCTGTTTCTGTGTTTTTATTTTCATTAAAAAAAACTTTATTTGGGCTGTGAATAGTGTCAAAGGGGTGGAGCCTATAATTCCCTGGGTCCTAACACTGTTATGCCTTACAGTGCTGTATACCCACCCCTTGCATAATCAGGGATACACACTGGGCATACAAAACAATGAGGTGTAGGACTGCTAGGGCCCAGGGAACAATAGGCTCCGCCTCTTTGACACTTTTCACATAAAAAAAAATGATTTTTTTTCTTGACAATAAAAGCGCAGACATAGGAAACAAAGATATGTTCTGAATGCTTTCACAGACATCTATCCAGTGATGCCACCAGCTTGGTAAGCGGTCAGGGGGTGACAGATTCACTTTCGATGGAAAGCCCTATACAGATTAGATGGTTGGCAGATCTCACAAGTTCAATTTACTTTAATTAAATGTCTATGGGGGCCCCTTTATTCTCCACTGATGACAGAGGTTGTTGGGAGAGAACAGTCGGCATGTGAGATCCCTTTTCTCTCAGGGGTGTAAGCTAGCGCCACAGTTGTCTAGAAGCAGCTTTCTCGCCTCTCCCTATTTTTAATACATGTTCTTTTCTACAAGTAGGGTGTGCATGTGTATGGGAGGACAGAGACAGACAGCTGTCGGCCAACCAGCTATTTAAAATATATGTTTTCCTTATGAACCATCATACTGTGTTCTATTGTCTCGGGTACCGCAAGGACATATGTGCCACCCCAGGCTCATTAGGAACGCACAACTATATCTTCTGTATTATATCTAGTGAACAATGATCCATTGATAGCCCAATGCCTGTTCACGGCAATAAGCAACATGTGGAAGAGTCATCAGGCCTCACGCTCTTTATTCCCTCAATGAACATTAACACCATAGGTGTGAATGGCGACACTCTATCAGGCCGGCCTACTCCCTGAGGTCCATGCATCTGTCCCTGCTAACTACACAAGAGCCTGCAGCTGTTTACCCCGAGGAGCGAAGCCCACCCAGCGTGTCCTTCTCCAAACACTCCATTCTACATCAAACATTCGAGCTGCTAAAGCCGAGATAGCTGCTCCCTGTTACTGTTTATATTAGGGGATTGTTGGATTATTGAGGTGGTAATGTTTTATGGCGACAGGGTGTACCATTCACCTGACTCCTTTTTTCCCCCCTTCTGTAAACTACAGTAGCCCAGCAATAGCCCGCCATTATTAGAACTGATAGGAATAAGCTGCTAATCTCATACAATGTGAGAAGCATTAATGCTGAAATGTGTCTAGGTCCGATATAGGACCTACCGCCAGTGCCGGACTGGCCCACCACAGCCCTGGAGAATCCTCCTGTGGGTCCACAGCTTTAGAACCTGCACTAACACTGACTGACATGTCGTTTCTCACTGGTTCTTCATTGGTGGGCCCCAGGATCATTTCCTCAGGTGGGCCCCAGATACCTCAGTCCAACACTACCTACTGCGGTTCAGTATTGGAGCTAGACTGTAAGGCGAACACAAAGATCACTAAATGAAGCCTAAAAGTCATTATTAGCAATATATTTCCCTTCTCAACCTTCAGCTGCTGGAAAACTACAACTCCCAGCATTGCTGGGAGTTGTAGTTTTGCAACAGCCAGATAGCCACAGGTTGGAGAACATTGCTCAATGTTATCTGCTGTGGAACTACTATTCCCAGCATGGCTCATTATAGAACACTGAGTGACGTTAATCTCTGAGTAGCCCCACAGAATATGTTGGCGCCATATAAATCAATAAAATAACAGAGAGCATGAGAACTGGTTACTTGCCATGGCAGGCTCTGGCTCAGTTTCAGTAAGGTGTGAAATAAGGAAGAAATGTATCTGCTGCCGCCTTGTGGCAATATTCATGTATTACAGCTGCTTATATAATAATTTGGCAAATTTCTTTAGTAGATCTGTCAATGTATATTTTGTTACCACATTCACCATGCAAGATAAATAATGATATAATTTTAAAGTTAGGGTTAGTTAGTTTTTGTCTTTTTTGTTTTTGTTTTATATAAAATGTGATCTCTTGTATATTATACTTTAGTATATCATGCCTGTGAGCAACATAATACTTTCAAGTCACTGGGCTGCCAATGGGGTGACTCCTTAAATGCTGTGGATCCAGGATCTGAGATTTTCCAATCCTGGGAGCCTGGTTGTCATAAGACACCTGACATCCCTAAATTCCCAGCAAAGGAGATCTGTGCCAGGCAGTTACCTGCCTGCCATGAACAGGCAGCAGCATAGCCTAAAGCTTGCCATTCATCTAACTGATGGACGAACATTCAAACGTCTTCACGCCCGACTCCTATCACAACTGACTCCATCTGTAAGTGGCCGTTTAGGAGATGTCCGTACACCTTCAACTTATGGCTGTTCCAGCCGCCCGCTATACTGTATGGGGACCCATGGGCGGATTAAGTTTACCATAGGCCCCAGGCTGTTCACCAAGCCTGGGCCCCCCCACCCCACTAACTATGGCAGCACTAGCCTGGCGTTCATAGTACAGGATAGATAATGTCATGATGTCATGATTTGTGCAAAATTGGCATAAAAAAACAGTGATTTTTTGCAAATCATGGCAGAAGTGTAGCCAGGAGACAGTACACCATCGAAAGTATAAGTCTTTTTGGGTGGTCATGGGCCCCCCAGGAGCTCAGGGCCCCGGGCTGCCGCCCAAAACGCCCCTATTGTAATCCACTACTGTGGGGACCATAAGCCCTTTTTATGATTGCTGTAAATCCACCAATAACTGGTCACTAGAGGGTTAAAGTAAACCCTGGTTTTGTGTCTATATACTGGTTCCCTCTGCTATTCTTTTGATTATCTCACAGAATGTCCACCTAATGCGCCCAGTACCAGTGGTCACTCATGCTCAGTAGCTCAGTAGTGTCATCACCTCAATCTATTGTACATGGGCAGTGCCCAATTATAAAGGGAATGAGCATTCGGCTGATTGTGCCTTCCATGCAGCCAAAAAGATCATTGTTATCCCAGGGGCCGTGCAGGGGACGTTGAGTGTATACGGCCAAACGAATGATCAAATGATCCCGGCCACTCAATTGGTTGAGCCATCTAAAGGCTCCATAAATAAGCCATGATCACGAGATTTAGCAAACATGGTGAAAAGTGAAACTGGCTCAGTTGCCCCTAGCAACCAATCAGATTCCACCTTTCATTTTCCAAAGAGTCTGTGAGGAATGAAAGGTGGAATCTGATTGGTTGCTAGGGGCAACTGAGCCAGTTTCACTTTACACCATGTTTGATAAATCTCCCCCTAGGAGTTCATCGGACTGTGTAATAAGGCCCTAAAAAGACCTGGACACATCAGATGGACATTCTGCAAGATAATCAAAAGAACACCAGGAGGCGCCATAATAAGTGTGTAACAGCTGTATGGACACCAGCGTTCCCAAACCTGCGTTACTCCACCTGTTGGAAAACCCCTATCAGTTCCCATCACTGGTTTACACACTGGAACCCTTTTATTTACTGCTATTAGTGTAGCTCCAGTGTATTGCAGAAATGACTATGGGGCAGAACTATGTATGTGGGTCTCCCGACTCCCGACCAGACAGATGATGTCACTGGAGAGAAGGGTTGGGGGTTCCCCTATTGTTTAGGAGGGAATAGATAGCACTAGAGTTCTTGGTCGTACCTAATGTTCATATGAATGATTTTTCAATCGAGAATTCCCATGTAATTCTCCTTATCAGCCATAGCCCCAAGTGATCAGCAAGTTATCGGAAATAATATAATGGCGGATAGAACACAATAGAACAAGACAATAGGCCTAATGATGAGAAGATCTCCGCTTGATATGAGCCGGCTTATACTGAATACACATGATGTCAGACACTGTCCGCCCATGAATTGGTATTTGTTTGCATTGAGTCTGTCACTAGAGCCCCTATTGTCTTTTTAGGTGGGTTACCTGTGACAAACATGGCTTTACCGACTCCCCCTAAACAGAGTGTGATTCTAGCCCAGCGCAGCAGGCCTTAACCCCATTCATCCCATTTACAATAGGATACAACACGGTTATATTAGATCCTTGTAATGACATTATAATGAACCGACACTTAGCATGTCTGTGTAAAGGAGCTGGTCATTTCCTTTACGATGAGAGTCTGAGCCGATACTGACCCCATTTACATGGGAAGGGAGAGTGGGATTAGACAATTCCCAGGGACTGGTGAAAGAAAGGCTTCCATACAGGCAATTCATCCAATGTTTACTGGAAACATAAACTTTCTTGAGGTAGTGATCATGGTCGCATCACACTTGATGTGGAAACTTCCAAGATATTTGTAAAGCAGTCTATACAATTGTATTTGTAAACCAAAAAAATGCAAAAAACTTTGAGCAAATACTGTTTTTTTTGTTGTTGTTTTTTTTTTTTTTAAATCAGCAACAGCACCACCTTTTTCCATGGGTTGAGTCTGGTATTGCAGCTCATATCCAAAAAAATTAACAATCTCTTGAAAAACTATTGATTATAAGGCTGGATTCAAAAGTTCTTAAAAACACAGATAAGTTGCTGCTGAAACCTAACGTTACCCCCACAATGTATGGCAGGGATGGGGAACCTTAGTCCCTCCAGCTGTTGCAAAACTACAATTACCATCATGCCTGGAGGGGGGGGGGGGCAAATCCAAGCTTAAGCTGCCCAGGCATGATGGGAATTGTAGTTTTGCAACAGCTGTAAGGCCAAAGGTTCCCCATCCCTGGTGTTGCCTTCTTATGGTGCCATGGCCCCTACAGCAGTAACCAATATGATGTCCATGCAGTTCTGTATGATTCTGCACCTTCCAGCAGAGGGCAGGAGAAGATCGGGAGTGAGGAGGGGTAATGTATAACGGTTTAGCCTAGACGATCATCAAGCTGTGTAATAGGCTTGGTAAACCAGCGCCGATCTAGCAGATCTGCACTCATTTACATTATTGATCGGGCTGCCATATTGATCAGCCCATCTATTAGAAACTTTAGTCTCATTCAGTTGAATGGGGTTGAGCTCCATTACCAGGCAGAACTGCAGACATGAAGGGCACAATAAGGAATACTGTAGTGCAGGGCACTTGTACCAGTCACTGTGACCAATGATTCTGCTAATAAGTGATTGGACCCCAGTGATGGTCTCCGGGACCCCAAGATTTCAGGGAGTCCCAGGGGTCGGACCTACACTTATTCCATATGCAATGTGAGAACACATCCTAAGCTAAATAATAAATGATAGTCCAATGTCTGGGTACGATTTAGGGTACATTCACACACCAGTTTCATTGCGTTACTCCATGTGTAGTGCACTTCTAAAAGGGCCCTTAACAACTTATTTCCCATTAACATCTGATCAAGGCCGGATGGAAGATGTTTGGACTGGAGGCCTTTATCAGCCTGTGCCCTCCATTAATATACGTATTTGGAATGACTATATGTTAATTCACATTGTACAAGGGTCAATGGCTGGCAGATTCTCTGGTGTCATGTATGGGAGGAAGCAATGGGATTGGTTGTGGAGATTAAACATGGCGGCCAAAGTGTTTACAGGTTTTTCCATTACTGCTGAGGGTGGTCGTGGTATAGTGGGGTTCTTCTGATGTTCAGCCTGCACTACAGTGAGGAGGCTGAACATTAGAACACGGGGTCCCTCAAGATGCTGTGGGCCCTGACACTTGCCGGGGTCAGCCCTGTGCTGACGCCGGCCCTGGAGTCCGGCATACTCAATGGTACATAGATGGACGAAGGAAAGAACATCCCTTTATTCTGCAGCTTTTACAAATCTAGAATTAAAGTGGAGGCTGAGAAGAAAAGAGTCACATCAACAGATAGATAATCCACTATGTTAGTTTAATAGAAGGTAAAGATATCTATCAACATGACAACATGACACATCGCTTACATATATATATATATATATATATATATATATATATATAAATACATATATATATTTGTACAAAGCATTGTGATAGCTAACAAGAAGCCATATATATGTTTAGGTAAAAGATCGTGTTTTATTGCTCAGATACCAGTGTACTGATGATACATGAGGACATCAGGCTCCACAAGATGGTGCCCCATGAGGATGGATGGGGGTCAGTGACACATGAAGTCCCATTGCTGAAATAGAAGAAACAGTGGAGTGAATGTAGGGAAGGACGCAGGGTTGATGGTTTTGGGTCACTGTAAAACCGGACCCCTACAAATCCCTGGATAAAAGGGCCGTGGTTCTAGTGTGTCATGTATTTATGTCTTGCTAGTCAGCAATTTATCACCAACAGGTACACTACCCAGAAGTAGGGTCTGAGAATAGGAGAGCAATTTTACGCCCTCTTGTGGCAAGTTCCAGTTTTTAATCAGACCAGTCCTGTAATGAGTTACATATCTGACAGACATCACTACATGCCTAGTCATGCAGCAATTTGACATTATTTATTTATTTTGTTAAAGGGGTACTCCAGCGGGAAAAAAAAATCTTTCAAATTAGCTAGTGTCCGAAAGTTGTATAGATTTGTAATTTACTTTTATTTAAAAATTCTTTTAGTACTTATCAGCTGCAGTATGTCCTGCAGGACGTGGTGTATTTTTTCCAGTCTGACATGAGGCTCTCTGCTGCCACCTCTGTCCATGTCAGGAACTGTCCAGAGCAGTAAAGGTTTGCTATGGGGATTTGCTACTGCTCTGGACACTTCCTGCCATGGACAGAGGTGGCAGCAGAGAGCACCATATCAGACTGAACAAAAAAAAAAAAACACTTCCTGCAGGACATACAGCAGCTTATAAGTACTGGAAGACTTGAGATTTTTAAATAGAAGTAATGTACAAATCTGTATAACTTTCTGAAACCAGTTGGTCTGTAAAAAAAAAAAAAATATTTCACCAGAGTACCCCTTTAATAAGTGTACATTCCTGGGCATTACCATAAAAGTTTTGATAATTGAAGTTACCGAGCTCATACTCAACGAAACTCAATGCTCTTCTGCTGGGTTCACAAAAGTGTCAGTACCACGGACACAAGTCTCGGCCTTGCCGTGGGTCTGATGACTCAAACTGACAAGTATCATCAGGAACATGGTCAGGCCGAGACGTCCACCTGCAATACGCCTCCGTGAAAGTGACCGTACGCTAATAATAGGTTTTATTCCTGGTAACACATTGCACTTACATCTGTTTTGACCTCCACTTTTCCAGGCATTAGGTAGTGTTCTTCTTGAACAATTGAACTTGGAAAGTAGCCCAACCTGGCTGTGTACTCCCCATATTCATCTCCTTGCACCTATAGAGTGACAGAAGGCAGCACATCACATATGACTCCATGTATATATGTATGTGTGTCACACCACTGCACTGGTACTTACACTTCCGAGCCAAAACATCCGGCCGCGGCCCTTTAACTTGGAGAAAACATACAGAGTCTGTCCACGCCTGATGGGGATGAAGCGGCAGTCAGGGGGGGTGTAGTCCGAGAGCGACACTGCTATAGATATAGGATCTGCCAAGAGGAAAGGGCTATTACACCATATTGTATTCCTCAGAGCTTCATATACTGCAGAATGTGATAGTTTTATTCAAGATATGTCAATTCAATTCAAGACCCAAGACATGGAGCCAATGGGACAGGCGGAACTTAAAGCAGGAGGACGCAGCGGAATCCGCTTGAAGTTCTCCGCTCGGAATCCGTAGTTGGCACATACCCTAAAAAATCCAGCAAAAACATTTTTTTCTTTCAAATCAACTGGAGTCAGAAAGTTATATAGATTTGTAAGAAATCTCCCGTCTTCCAGTACTTATCAGCTGCTGTATGTCCTGCAGGATGTGGTGTATTCTTTCCAGTCTGAAACAGTGCTCTCTGCCGCAATCTCTGTCTATGTCAGGAACTGTCCAGAGCAGTAGCAAATCCCTATAGAAAACCTCTCCTGCTCTGAACAGTTCCTGTCATAGACAGATATGGCAGCAGAGAGCACTGTGCCAGACTGGAAAGAATATACCACTTCCTGCAGGGCATACAGCAGCTGATAAGTACTGGAAGACTTAAATTTTTTAAATGGAAGTGAATTACAATAAAGTTATTTATATTTCTTTCTGACACTAGTTGATTTGAAAGAAAAAAAAGTTTCACTGGACAACCCTTTAAGTTACGGTCTACAAAGCTTATTGTTGTGCCAAGCACTTGACACATGATACTGACCCAAGAACTGGTGATATGGATCTGACTCTGGTTGCAAATTTCAGTGATGCTATCTGATGACATTAGTGTGATTGGTTTTCGAAAGTATTGCAAGATCACCAACTAAGCAGGCTAAGCAAGGTTCCCCCAGGATCAATTGGATCTCCCCGAAAGAAGGTAAAAACTTTACTAGAACATGATGGTCCATAAAGGGTTAAATGTATTATTTATTTTAACCATTAGTATAGCGCCATAAGATTTGCTAATCTTTCCTTGTATGTATACATAATTTACTGGGATCACAAGAGTTAAATGATCATAGTAACGATCATAATTATCGTAACTAACGACTATGATGATAATTATGATTGTAACTAACGACGTTCTATGTATTATGGTGAAGGATTTCAGGTTGTTACCAAAAGTTCTCATTTGTGATTGTTAATCGGAGAAGACAAAAAAATCGTTTAGTCTCCTAGGACCCTTAGACCCACGACTAGAGATGAGTGCAACTCAAGCATGCTCGAGTCCGATTGTTCGGCACTTGATTACCGGAGGCTGAAGAAGTTGGATGCAGGCCTAGGAGGTCACGGAAAACATGTATACAGCCTATGGCCTATGTTTGTATCCATGTTTTCTGGGCAGCATCCAACTTCTTTTGCCACTGGTAATCAAATGCCAAACGTGCTTGTGCGTGAGTTGTGCTCATCTTTACCCTCAACTTATCCCTTCTGAGACGTGGAATGTCAGGAAGTAAGCTCTGTAGAACAGAAGGCGTCAGTTGTCTGGACAACCTTTAACTCTGGGCTGGGGTCATTTTCAGTGTACGGCCGGGGAGGGGGTGGATATAGAAGCCGGCGGTCACTTTTCTCCCCGGCTCCAGCGCCGGGTCCCAGATGCACCGCCCCGTTCTCCCGCCCGGCTGCTGCCTCCTAGTCTGAGCTGCGGCTTGAGATGTGATGTCTCAAGGCAGCTCAGCCATTTAGCTCCGCCACGACATTGAATGTTCCCCACTCACAACAGTGGTGACATTGGCTTCTCCCTGGTTTGGTGAGCTAGTTGCAAGTCTAATAACTATAACACTGTTACTACCTGTAACATCACACAGCACACTGTATTCTCTACCTGTAACATCACACAGTACGCTGTATTCTCTACCTGTAACACCACACAGCACACTGTATTCTCTACCTGTAACACCACACAGCACACTGTATTCTCTACCTGTAACACCACACAGCACGCTGTATTCTCTACCTGTAACACCACACAGCACACTGTATTCTCTACCTGTAACACCACACAGCACACTGTATTCTCTACCTGTAACACCACACAGCACACTGTATTCTCTACCTGTAACACCACACAGCACACTGTATTCTCTACCTGTAACACCACACAGCACACTGTATTCTGTACCTGTAACATCACACAGTACGCTGTATTCTCTACCTGTAACACTACACAGCACTGTATTCTCTACATATACCACACAGCACACTGTATTCTCTACCTGTAACATCACACAGCACACTGTATTCTCTACCTGTAACATCACACAGTACGCTGTATTCTCTACCTGTAACACCACACAGCACACTGTATTCTCTACCTGTAACACCACACAGCACACTGTATTCTCTACCTGTAACATCACACAGTACGCTGTATTCTCTACCTGTAACACCACACAGCACACTGTATTCTCTACCTGTAACACCACACAGCACACTGTATTCTCTACCTGTGACACCACACAGCACGCTGTATTCTCTACCTGTAACATCACACAGTACGCTGTATTCTCTACCTGTAACACCACACAGCACACTGTATTCTGTACCTGTAACATCACACAGTACGCTGTATTCTCTACCTGTAACACTACACAGCACTGTATTCTCTACCTGTAACACCACACAGCACACTGTATTCTCTACCTGTAACACCACACAGCACGCTGTATTCTCTACCTGTAACATCACACAGCACACTGTATTCTCTACCTGTAACATCACACAGCACACTGTATTCTCTACCTGTAACACCACACAGCACTGTATTCTCTACCTGTAACACCACACAGCACACTGTATTCTCTACCTGTAACAACACACAGCACACTGTATTCTCTACCTGTAACACCACACAGCACGCTGTATTCTCTACCTGTGACACCACACAGCACGCTGTATTCTCTACCTGTAACATCACACAGTACGCTGTATTCTCTACCTGTAACACCACACAGCACACTGTATTCTCTACCTGTAACATCACACAGTACGCTGTATTCTCTACCTGTAACACTACACAGCACTGTATTCTCTACCTGTAACTACACACAGTACGCTGTATTCTCTACCTGTAACACCACACAGCACACTGTATTCTCTACCTGTAACATCACACAGCACACTGTATTCTCTACCTGTAACACCACACAGCACACTGTATTCTCTACCTGTAACACTACACAGCACACTGTATTCTCTACCTGTAACACCACACAGCACACTGTATTCTCTACCTGTAACACCACACAGCACACTGTATTCTCTACCTGTAACACCACACAGCACGCTGTATTCTCTACCTGTAACATCACACAGCACACTGTATTCTCTACCTGTAACATCACACAGCACACTGTATTCTCTACCTGTAACACCACACAGCACTGTATTCTCTACCTGTAACACCACACAGCACTGTATTCTCTACCTGTAACACCACACAGCACACTGTATTCTCTACCTGTAACACCACACAGCACGCTGTATTCTCTACCTGTGACACCACACAGCACACTGTATTCTCTACCTGTAACACCACACAGCACGCTGTATTCTCTACCTGTAACACCACACAGCACTGTATTCTCTACCTGTAACACCACACAGCACACTGTATTCTTTACCTGTAACGCTGATATTGGAATAAAGTAGAGAACTTTTTGAATTTAATTTTTGCTCAGCAAACACACACAATATGAGACAGAGGCATGGGATATTTGTCTCCTAAGGGGGGAGAGCAGTGGGAGCAGGAGACAATGTGAATTGGCACAGAGGCCATTTTTCTTCACTTCCTGGATTTCTATCAGCTACCAGTGTGGCAGAACCGCACAGATATGGTAATACATTATATAGACACATCTATATAACTTTTAATAGAAAACATGTTTTCCTTATTTGGAGTTCCCCTTTAATTGTCTTATTCCCTCTTGTCTGATCTGATATATATTGGGAGTGGACAGGCAATGACGGGCAAGACATTTGCCAGTCCAGTCATCTCAAGTATCATATACCGTACATGTCCTTATAACTAGAATAGGGCTCATGCATGGTACCTGCCTGATGACAGACTATTGTCCTGCCCCATGTCAGACTGGCACTACACAACCCATTAATGCTATTACACAAAGATCTACCACCCAGAGATGAAAGAGTGGCGAATATTTTTGACAGTGTTGTAAACATTCCTAGGTACTGATTGAAAAGTACTACAACCCTCATCCTCTCTACAGTACTTACGGCTACACTCCTCATCCGCACACAGCTTTCTGTCCGAAAGTTTGGGCATCTTCCGGTTTCCCCCAACCAGCCCAAGCACCACACAGAAGCAAAGCCCCAGCAGTGAGCGGCGGTACATGGCTGCTTGACTCCAGACACTGAGCAGACAGCAGCACAGCGGCACAACTATCTAGCAGAGCTCAGTAACCTGCTTCACATTACCTCCCCACCTCTTTTTTTTCCATTTCATCTGGGTGGGGGTGGGGGGCATTCCTGTCAACAAACTGCTAAAACTAAAAAAAAAAAGGTTTTTAAAGGCCCATTACCTGTAATGTAAAAGATGACGTAGCTGGAAAATAACTGACAATAGGATAATTGTCTATGAATTTGTGATGGGACTGATGAAATAGCATTCTGTGTTCATGGCTGGGAAAGGGAGTAAAAACTACCACAAAAAATTATATTATATTACATTATATTACACATTGTTGCAGTTGTTTAGCAGTACAACAACTCTTAGGCTAGGTTCACACTGTGTTTTCAGCATCCGTTTTTTGCAAAAAACACATGAAAAACGGATTGCAAAAAACGGATTCATTTGTGTGCATCCGTTTTTCCATTGACTTTCATTATAAAAAAAACCGGATCCGTTTTTTTTGACGGGCCAAAACGGACCAAAAAACGTTGCTGACCCTATTTTTCTGGATGTTAAAAAAACGGATCCGTTAAACGGATGCTGAAAACGCAGTGTGAACCTAGCCTGAGAGCATGAATCTCCAAACTCCGGCCCTCCAGCTGTTGCAATACTACATTTCCCATCAAGCCTGGACAGCCAAAACCAAAGCTTTAGCTGCCCGGGCATGATGGGAATTGTAGTTTTGCAACAGCTGGAGGGCTGCAGTTTGGAGACCCATGTCTTAGAGCTGGGATGGGGAACCTTTGGCCCTTCAGCTGTTGCAAAACTACAATTCCCATCATGCCTATAGCTTAGTTTTGGCTGCCCAGGCATGATGGGAATTTTAGTTTTGCAACAGCTGAAGGGCCACAGGTTCCAAATCCCTGTCTTGGAAGGTTCTAGGAGTAAGGGCGGGTTCACACTACGGAATTCTCGCAGACAATGTCCGCGTAATTCCGTCAGCTGTCCGCCCGCACATCTGGGCGCCTTTCCGCCGTATTCCGCTATACGCTGAAAGAAGTGTCATGTCACTTCTTTTAGCGGATCGCGGAATACGCCGGCCCATAGAATGGTGTCTATGGAGCCGACGGGAAAGCACGTGCCCGTGCGGGCGGACAGCTGACGGGATTCCGCGGACATTGTCCGCGCGAATTCCGTAGTGTGAACCCGCCCTAACACCTATCCTGCACATATCCTTCTGCTGATATAACAGGCCTGTCCTCATTCCCAGAGACCAGACCTTCACAGATCACCCATTTAGGACGTGAACTAGACTACGAGGGGAACTGCTTTCTGATGTTAAAGTGACTGTACCACCAGGCCCGGGCTGAAGCACTGGAGGCGGGCCGACCCACACTTAGTGGGAGGAAACCCTAGCCCCTCTATGATAGGGTTCCATTGATTCTAATGGAGTCACGTCATGGAAAGGCTAGGGTTTCTTCCCACTAAGGGTGGGTCGGCCCGCCTCCAGTGCTTCAGCCTGGGCCTGTTGGTACAGTCACTTTAAAATCTGACATCTATAGACATGTACTGGTAGAAAGAGGCCTCATTTGACAAAACAGAACCCAAGGCCGGGCTGCCTACAGCCACCAATCACAGTGGAGCTTATATCTTTCTAGATTTATTGTTTTTTTTTCTTAGTTCCACTCTTGGTGCCACATACCTGCAATCATATAATGGTCAATCGGTTCGGGTCATCAGAGACACAGTCAGGTCAGGACAGGTGTCAGTATTATGTCTGTGTGAAAGTGACCCAGCGGGGTAATGCCATCATTCGGCAGTGGCTGAAGAGGGTGGACGCAGCTCTAGAGAGTCTGGGGAAAACATGGATACAGTCCCACCACATTAGCCATACTCAGATCTCTGAAGAACCTGGTGATTTAACCCTTTGATGACAAGGACAATTTTCGTTTTTTGCCGCCTCATGTTTGAGAGAGCATAGCGCCTACATTTTTTTTCACCTACAGACGCACATGAGGCTTTTATTTTTTGCGACGCCAATTGTACTTTGCAACGACAAACCGGGAGTTCTTGTTTATGCCATTTCCCCTTTGGTAAAACTGACATTTTATCTATGTTCCTCCAGTGAGTATGCTTACAACTAAATGTTTTTAAAATTGCTCTATAACCATCCTTTTAACGCCTTTATTTATTGCATATCAAGCTATTTGAGGCAAAAAAATTTTTTTTTTGCCATGATCTGTATTATTTATCGGTATCTTGCTTGCGTATATGCAATTTTTTTTATTTATAATTTTTGTTACAATTTTTCCAGATTTGAGGTGCCCAAAAATCAGCAAGTTTTGTTTTTCTCTCAAAGTTTTATAGATTTGTTATTTACGTCTATTTAAAAATCTCAAATCTTCCAGTATTTCTCAGCTGCTGCATGTCCAGCAGAAAGTGTATTCTTTCCAGTCTGACACAGTGCTCTCTGCTGCCACCTCTGTCCATGACAGAAACTGTCCAGAGCAGCAGTAAATCCTTATAGGAAACCTTTCCTGCTCTGGACAATTCCTGACATGGACAGAGGTGGCAGTAGAGAGCACTGTGTCAGACTGGAAACAATACATCACTTCCTGCAGGGCATACAACAGCTGATAAGTACTGGAAGGTTTGAGATTTTTAAATGGAAGTGAATTACAAATCTATATAACTTTCTGACACCAGTTAATCTAAAAGTGCACATCCTCAACCACTTCTCCATTCATTGTTATATAGGAGTGGTGAAGACATCTAAGTCCCAGCAGCAACACATATCAGACGCAACCATCAACCTGAATCATAGAAAAAATAGCAGTGTTTTCTCCAATGATATACAACCCCTTTAAGATTACAGAATTAGTATTTTTCATGGTATAAACACGCTCATCCCGGTCTGTTTATCACGTCGGTGCTCTCTTTCTGCCGCCATCTCCCGCTGATTCTTGCTTTCTTTGGCAGATTGTTTCCATCACGTTACAAGTTTCATGCTGATGCTGGCAAAAAAAAGCATAAGAAAAGAAACAGAACCTCTGCGCTATTTTCATGATCATCCAAAACTATCACCGTGACTCAGCGTCCTCCTACACTAGACGTAGTGTTACTGCAGTGATGGAGATGGCTTGTGTTCTGCTCATGCTGCGTCACTTATATAACAGTATCTAGTCAGTGTTCCTGCAGATATACGGCCAGAACGGACCACCGAGACTGCTATAAAACAA
Organism: Dendropsophus ebraccatus; assembly: GCF_027789765.1. Classification (NCBI taxonomy): domain Eukaryota; kingdom Metazoa; phylum Chordata; class Amphibia; order Anura; family Hylidae; genus Dendropsophus; species Dendropsophus ebraccatus. Next base: position 77,388,032 of record NC_091463.1, read on the forward strand.
GCAAATGTTACATATCAGGGATGGGGGAGGAAGCTAGGCACAGACGAGAGCAGCCCCCCCCCTACTTTACATACATATAACAGTTCCCAGCTGTGTCTCAGGTATGGGGTGGGGGTTTTCTCCCATTTCTGAGCTGCTGCTTGCTACTGAAGACTCAAAAATCTGTGTATGAGCCACTCTCCGTCTCCCCCTCCCTTCTGAGACAGCTGATGTAAACAAGTTCCTGGTAGGCTGCATCTGCAACACTGTAGATTCTATGTCCCCGCCTTACAAAAAAAGCTACAATGTTGCAGATAAAGCCTTTCAGGGACTTGTTTACATCAGGGAGGAGGGGGAGACAGAGAAAAGCTCACATACGGATTTTTGTGTTTTCAGCAGAAAGCAGCAGCTGAGAACTGGGGAAAGGAGACTGAATAGATAACAAGTATGGAATGAATTGTTAGCTTTTGATATGTTGCTGCCCATGGTGAGGCTATGTTTAAGTGAAATACCCCTTTAAGAACTGGAAAGGGTATTGAACACAATAGAGACATTTTCCATCCACTTTGTTGTGGCTTGAAGAATTTTTTTTGCAAAAATACGGACAAATCTGTGTACATAAGGCCTAGCACTGATTTCACGTAAGACATTGCAGCATAAGACATGTGACCACAGCTTCACAGTATTTAAGGGGGATTCTAGCACATAACACAGAGCATTGCAAGACAGTATTCTGTAGCATTACAAATTCTGGAGAGGAAAAACAATAGCTCCAGCATGGTAAGACTTTCTTCTTCATGATTGCAGGTAACACTTATAAGGTCAGGCATTCCCATAGACTTATCAGAGGCAATGCAATCACACTGTTTTGCACCATAACTATTACTTTGGATCTCTGGCTTCAGAGCAAAAACATAATCTGTGTGAAAAGTCTGCAAGATCACTCAGTAACGAGATTTATAGCTATGGATTATACTGACAGTGCCATGTTAAGATTAGAGATAGCACTTTTAGGCTATGTTCACACTACATATATTTTTGTAAAACTACATTCTTTGTTGCACTTTGCAACAACGGCCGTGATTATTATGAAAATATACGTTACCTTGCAGTCTATGGGATGCAGGCACGCATGGATGCACCCACATCAGAACTCTGTGGCCCTAAAGGGTCACGGAATGGCCGGTCTCATACAAGGTCTGAACATAGACTTATTTTGCAAAGCTATATGTTGTGCCTTGGTCTTGCACAATGTTGACTGGAGCAGCATAGCGAGTGCGTGATTGTAGTAAATAGGCTTCCTCTTCTCCAGGCTGCAGCATGTGTCTGTATAAGAGTGATACAAGCAGCGCTCTGTGACCTGCCTCCCCCACACCAACCTGGCTCTCTGTACACAGCTCTCTGAATGCACAAAGTCATCACTGTATCCCCCCCATCAATGAAGGACTTGTAACCCCTGGATCTTATGTGTCACATCTGACCGTATACAGGAGGGGAAGGCTTTATAACTTGGTGTCCTACAATTATACAGATTGACAGCCTTTCAGACCTGATGCAATGTGGCTGACCATAAGAGCATACAAGAACAATCCAGCCACCAACATACAAGACTAAAGCAGAGCACTTTTTTTGATAGATCTATCTATATTTTTTTTCCCCCCTCTCTCTTATGAGGAATTCTGTATTGCTACTAACTGCACAGGAACAAGGCCAAGGAGGAAAGCAAGACCTAGCTTCATCCTCAGCGCCCCATGAGGGCTATCCGCAGGTAATGTTAGTCTAACCCGCTAAAGTTCCCCTTTAAAGGGGTTATCCAGCGCTGCAAAAACATGGCCACTTTCCCCCTACTGTTGTCTCCAGTTTGGCTGGGGTTTTGAGACTCAGTTCCATAAGTAAATGGAGCTTAATTGCAAACCGCACCTGACCTGGAGCCAACAGTAGGGGGAAAATTAGCCATGTATTTGTAGCGCTGAATAACCCCTTTAATGAAAAGTGGATATTTCATCTGCGATACCATACACTTGTAGATTTAGTACTCAATAGAACCCGGCTTTTTTCCTTCTTCTCTTGAGCAGACAGTAATCTGGTATCTGCCACCAAATATATAATCATTTCATAACCAACTGAAAGGGTTAAAGTGAGCCATTAAAAATGAATGTTATGTATGAGCATACTTGTGTATGTGTGAACTTTTTGTCTTATCCGTTCAAAGTCAGTATTTGTGAATAAATCTAAAAACGCTTATTTACACAGCCTTATGTACAGCCCAGGTAAGAGCAGCGTAGGACATAAGGCGCGCACACCCGTTTTCTGTCTATCACTTACGGAATACATTACATCATACATTTGCTGCCTGTTAGTTGAGGGTTGTAGTTGAAGGCCATGTTCACACATAGTATTTTTGCAACCAAAACCAGGAATGGATTGAAAACACAGAAAGACTCTTCACACACTATTGAAGTGGAGTGAATAGCCGCGATAATTGCTGTTATTTTAAAAAATGGACGTTATTTGCCATTAAATGGCAGCCATCCACTCAATTTCAGTGTGTGAACATCCACTCCTTGTTACGGTTGCAAAAATACTGGGTGGTAAAATAGCCTAAAGCTGGATTCACACGTTCCATATATACGGGCTATAAGCATACTTGTCAGTTCAGTAGCAAAGAGCTTTAACTATTTTGCAGCTGATGAATTATGACGCAGGGAGTTCCAACAGTTTACTCCGTATACAGAATGTGGGAATCCAGCCTAAGTTTTGTCCCAAAGCTAGATAGAAAAGTGAGGTGAAAGTTGGAATACATCATATTTTCACACATGGCCCAATGGGGATTATACAGATTTCGCTGTAAAACTGCTGAAAATGTTCGAGCAATCGTTTATTTGATCAAAGCTTAGGCCAGATTTATCAAGAGATGTAAAATATACACTGGTGTATACTGACCACAGCAACCAATCACAGCTCAGCTTTCATTTTCCCAGAGCTGAAAGCTGAGCCATGTTTGGTTGCTGTGGGCACTTACACTAGTTTATATTTTACACCAGGGGGCCGCTGGAGGTAGAGTCTAGGTGAGGCTGGGCCGCATCAGGTTTGAAAATTTACCGTATTTTTCAACTAAGGCGCACCTCCAATTTTAGCCTGCTAAGCCATCTAGGTTCATATATAAGGCGCACCGGACTATAAGGCGCACTGCATTATAGTGTATAAGTTTGGCGGAGGAAGCTGGAAACCTCTCTCCCCTTTGCCCGGTCAAAGCAACATGGTGCCGGAGTCCCTGCGGCTCCCCCTCCATCCTGCTCATATGCCGGCAGCGGAGCGGTGTGGCAGACTGCTCCGTCACACACAGCATCAGCGGGGACACACAGGGAGCCCATGGCAGCTCGTACTCTTCCCTCATCTGACAGAGGTTACAATCGGAACAGCCTGCCTGCAAATACCGGCTCCCCCGGACCCTTGCCGGGCTTAGCTGCAGAGCCGCAGCATCAGTTCCCCTCTGCCTCCCCCTCCCCTTCGGAATGCAGACAGCTCCTCAGCACAGCAGCGCTCAGGCCCTCTTCTGCATCCATTTCTGCCTGCCTCCGCTCCTGTTAAGTCCTTGCCTGTAGAGGATCCCTTTGACAATCTGTGCATCCCTGACACTCAGCTTACTACTGCTGGAGAGAGTGGGACACCTTGAGAGCGGGACAGCAGGAAAGGCCTGCGGAGCCATGGGCCGGGAGTCCAGGTGAGGGAGCGCTGCGCTGTTCTGTGCGGCGGGGAGATGTGAGCTCAGCAGCCTATCTGTGCCATGGAGGCCGGAGCTATCCCGGTCCATATATAAGGCGCACTGGACTATAAGGCGCACTTACAATTTCTTAGAAAATCATTGTATTTTAAGTGCGCCTTATAGTCCGAAAAATACGGTACACACACGCGCACATAGGGACAAGGGTGTATTACTATACAGGGTGCACATGCCTTGGCACAGAGGCATAGAGGCGTATGACTATACAGAAGGCACATAGGTGCACGGACAGGGGGGGGGCGCTCACAGCTCAAACCTCAGGAAGGGAGATTAAAATACTGTCCTGGCTAAACCGAGGTTGGTTAACCGATGCCAAAGATGGTATTGATATTTTCACGTTTATCGCCCACTGAAAAGTGCCAGTTGCATCAAACTCTGCCGGCACTAACATTAAACTTTGACATTGAGGTGGGGGCTGCAAACTATTTTTTTGTTTTTTTATACACACACACTGGTTTTTTGGTGAAGGCATTGCAAGTTCCCCTCTGTTCATTCATGACTGGTGCATCCAGGTTTTGATGCTCTGCTCAATAGAATTCACGCCTAAAGATTCATAAATGACACAAGGCTTATAGAAAAAAAGAAAAGTTTTATTCACAAGCTCCAGGTACAATGTCTGGAAGTCAGACTCTGGGTGCAATGCTTTCAAGAGATGCGTATAAAAGAAACCCTGCCATACTCACCAACATAATACGCTGGATGAGCGCTCTGCATTGAATTGCTAGAATTTAAATAAAAAGAGTCCACTTAGAATCTGCTATGACCCGAGCCGGTGGTGTTACCAGACTGAAGCTGGAGATTCTCCTAGGCCCAGTGCACTATTTCTTAGCAAATGAGATCTTCATGGAGTTGCTCTGGGTGATCTTGAATCCTTGTAGAGACTCTCGGGCGGCTCCTGCCTGGACTTCATTGTCAAATTCCACAAATGCTATATCGTGACGTCCAGGGACTAGACGGACTTCTTTGAAGCCAGGGAACCTAGGAAAAAATTGAAAAATTTAGCATTTAAGAGGAGCCACCGACATCTTCAGCAGCATACAGACTACTGACCAGAGGATGTGGACATCGATATTAACCAACGGCCTAACAATCATCCAGCCATCAGTTCTCCCCATATACAAGATCGTTCAGCATGACCAAACGTTCCTATGTTCTCTATGGGGAGGTGTAAGCCGCAGCCATAGTGCTATGGCTGTGTCTTATCTCTCCTAAAACAAAGGGGTTGGGTGGCGATTTTCCATCACGCCGACATCATATTTTCAGTGGTCGTTCAGGAGAGCCCCATATAAGTTATACTGATGGCCAAACCTGCCACAAGCGGCAGATATGGCCGTCCAAAGTCTAAGGTGTAATAAGTCTTCTGGTATACTGTGCGAACTCCCCCAGCAGAGGGCCCTACAGATACTTACTGGTTAAACAGCATAGACAACATCAGCTCATTTGTTTCTTCAGGGAGGTTGGTCAAGAACAGAATATGGTTTGGTGGATTTTCAGATATCTGAGGAACAAATCATAACGTAGTAGTTAGTTTTATTATGGAAAATGCCCCAATCCAGAGGGCCATGTACAACAGACATTGTTTCATATGAAGAAATCCAGTGCCTCAAACTCCCAGCAGACAGCCAATATGTAGCAGTCTATGACAGGTCCTCCATAGAGGCTTACAGTCAGGAGGGGTGTAAGATATTAACCCCTTCAATCACAATGTCATGACATATCCCTGCTCTACGCTCAAATGTTCCATCACGGGAATACATCTTCTTATAAAAAGAATTGAAACCTACAGTAAAACAGAAGTCTTAGTTAATCCTTGTCAGGTCCATAGACAATACTTACTGGTTGCATAGGTGCCATCTGCCCTGGCATCATCTGCCCATGAGGCATGCCACCTGGAGGCATCTGTCCTGGAGCAATTCCTGGTGGTGGCATCATGCCAGGATGGTGCATGTATGGATTTTGTCCAGCCATATGCATCATACGAGGAGCCTGGTTCATGCCGGGGATGTTCTGCATTCCCTAAAGACAAGAGGAACATTTGTAAGAAAGTCCAGGAGAAAGCAGCTGCAACAACCAGAGATCTCAGGATAAGACAACTCACCGGGATCTGCCCTGGTAGGCCTGGCACCACTGGACCACCTGGCACAGCCTTCTTGGCAGCTGCAGCATCTTGTCCCTTGACTTTCCTCTTCTCCTGTCTCTTTCGGTCTCTCTCTACGAAGGTGCCTTTCATTTTAGCTATGATGTCAGAGTCGGACTTTGCATATTGTATTCTCTGAAGAAAAACAAAGAATTTAAAAGGTTTACTTGATAGTAAAACTAGTTTCCAGGAGATGAAAGCAGCCGTACCAAACAGGGGATATGAGCAAGAGCGGCCATAAATGTGATACCAACCATTGGCTTATCATAGAAGGGGAATCCTTGCATCGATCTGAGGGCATTGGTTGCACTGCTAACTTCCTTAAAGATGACGAACGCCTGTCCTCTCATCTTCAGGCTGCGAGACACCAAGATGTCAAGGATCTGACCAAACTGGGAGAAAATCGCATACAGAGACTTCTTCAGCTCTATAGGAAAAAAAAATACATAGAAATTCACAAATCTTGTAATTCAGAAAGCAAATCCAGCCCCCTCCCTGCACTCAGGTCCCAGGTAAAGGTTCTCAGGATTAGTCCAGGACTATGTAGAGTAAGTTACTCATCCTCTAGTATACACTGGGTAGTAGTCTGCAGCAGATACAGGCTTCACCAACCACCCTATATGACATCTCTCTCTGTACCCCCAGCAGTCATACACACTCACCATCCTTCTTTATCTTCTCATTGAGGTTGTTGATGTAGATCGTGTTGTTGGGTCTGATTTCCTGGACGGCCATTTTACAAGGGGCTAAAAATGACAAAGTCAAACATGAGATAATGACATACATTTTAAGGCTGACAAAGTTATGCAGGAGGAGAGGATTTCCTAATGTATCAACTTGTTTCCTTTCAATGCAGGTGTATGGGGGGACACTATGGGGGAGATTTATCAAACATGGTGTAAAGTGAAACTGGCTCAGTTGCCCCTAGCAACCAATCAGATTCCACCTTTCATTCCTCACAGACTCTTTGGAAAATGAAAGGTGGAATCTGATTGGTTGCTAGGGGCAACTGAGCCAGTTTCACTTTACTCCATGTTTGATAAGTCTCCCCCAATGGTCCTGGAGAGAAATGGGCCAAAACCAATACAAAAGCAGGTGTACTAATACCTGACCCCTTCTGTACAGGGGTCACAGGTCAGAATCCACCCGGCCACAGCCATATGTAATACACAACCTGCTGCAGGCTATGGATGGGGTGATAAGGCTCAGGGACCAAGCTGGGAGTCGCAAAACTACAACTCCCATCATGCCTGGACAGCCAAAGCTTTAGCTTTGGCTGTCCAGGCATGATGGGAGATGTAGTTTTGCAACAGCTAGAGAGCCGCAGAACACGGCATTATACGGCTGCCCATTCATTCCCCTAATATAAGACAGCAATGAGCGCCGGCCGTGCTGGGAAACATTATAGCGTCCACTCCCTGCCTCCAGCTCTGCGGTATCGCCTTACCTGTATATAAACCGCTCCGGTAGATGCCGCCTCGGCTTCCGTACACGTGAACAGCTAAGCGCGAATCGCTCACACAATGCCGCCAGGCCGGAGACCAGGCCTCACTACTATAGTATGCAGCGCCCTAGCCCCGCCCACAGAAAAAGCTTCTGATTAGTCAGCACATGACGCCTCCCTACGTGCCCTCGTAACTTACGTACGTCACGTGATACAATTAAACCAATGAAACTCCAGAAACGACCACCTGCCAATCATATGCCGCAGCCCCATTCAGACTGTGCCGAAACGTGACTATCATTTCTTCTCTTATTATTTCCTGTATGTTTGTGTTCGCTTTACGGCAGGATTATTGTACACGGGGGCACCACCCTCGAGTATCGGGGTTTGCATGTACTAACACTAGTGATGTAGGAAAGCCCTTTTACCGGACTACAGTTGCCATGGGAACCAATCAGATTTCAGCTTTTTGTTAAAAAGTGAAAGCTTTGATGTGATTGGTTGTTATTAGCAACTGCTGTCCTAGCGCGCACTAAGGCAGACAATTCCTTTAAAACCCTTTAATAATAACACAGACCATAGATACAATGCTACTTGTGCCAGCAGTGTCCGCCACCGCTAGTCTTTGCAGATATCTATCATAGTAGGGGCCAGGGATAAGTGGAGCTGTCCATAGCAACCAATCACATGTCAGCTTTCACTTTAAGGGTACGTTCACACTTACCAGATCCGCAGCAGATTTCATTTAATTAACTGAACACAGCATCAAATCTGCACCAGATCTGCTGCGGATTCTGTAGGTGTAAACGCACCCTTAAAAAGACTGCTAAAAAATAAGCACTGATTGGTGGCCATGGCAACTGCACCACTTTTCCCTTGTACCAGTTCATAAAAAATTTCAAGCATTATGTCTACTATTCTAGGAAATAGCAGAAATAAGCCCAGTACTGCTGTGAGGGGTCCATCAGCTTGTGGACCCCCACCGGAGGCGTCTTCAGGGAATTATGAGAATTTAGGTAAAGAGCGTTTTCCATCAGGACGACCATTGTTTATAGGCAAGGTCATAGAGTGGAGACCCAAAACTCCCTTAAAGTGACTGTACCACCAGGCCCAGACTGAAGCACTGGAGGCGGCCGACCCACCCTTAGTGGGAGGAAACCCCAGCCGCTCTATGATAGGGTTCCATTGATTCTAATGGAGTCACGTCATGGAGGGGCTGGGGGTTTTTCCCACTGGGGGTGGGTCAGCCCTGGGCCTGGTGGTACAGTCACTTTAAGAGGTAGTTGTCACTATGGTGGACTCAGACGCGTATGACGTGGAAGACTTTTCATGTGTGTTTCAGAGGAGATACCTAGCCGGCCATGGCTTCTAGAAACCCAATAGACCCAGTTATAGTTAAAGGGGTAGTGCGGCGCTAAGAAATTATTCACAGGATAACACACATTACAAAGTTATACAACTTTGTAATGTATGTTATGTCTGTGAATCGCCCCCTTTCCCCGTGTCCCACCACCCCCACCCGTGTACCCGGAAGTGTTGGTGCATTATACATTAACTGATGCGTGTCGCGCATGTCCTCCATCTTGTGCCAAACGTAATCTTCGGACGGACGGCCGAATCGCTGCCGCCGTCCCCCCTCTGCCGCATCATCAGCCGCGATTGGCTGAGCATAACTGTGCTCAGCCAATCGAGACTGAGCACAGTTATGACGAGGCAGAGGGGGGACGGCGGCAGCAATTCGTCCGTCCGTCCGAAGATGATGTTTGGCACAGGATGGCGGACATGCGCGACACGGATCAGGTAATGTATAATGCACCAACACTTCCGGGTACACGGGTGGGGGTTGTATAACTTTGTAATGTGTGTTATTCTGTGAATAATTTCTTAGCGCCGCACTACCCCTTTAAAGGGAACCAATTAGCACATTTGTTCTTATTAGGCCCCTGGGGACACTGCACAGACCTTGTAGATAGGTGTCCTACCATGTCGGGCGTTACTTGGTTGGTATCTGTATATCCCAGTAAAACAGTTTAATCCAGCAAGTGGTGCAGGGGGAGACCTGTGAACTAGTCATCTGGGCAGTGTCCGAGCCATGACTAGTCACGCCTGTCATACTGTATGGTTATTCTGGGACGGTAATAATTCCAATAAATGTATGCATTCAAGCTAGACCGAAACCAGTTGATATATTATTCCTGTTATCTCTTTAGCACTCATGCCAGAGGAGGATGAAGCAGCTTCTACTCTTACTAATCATGTACCTCCACCACCACCACTGCCGCCACCACCACCAGTCCTCTGCCCTCCTCCTCCATTCCAGGTGAAAAGCAAGTTCTTTAAGAAGGTGGCGGAGAGCAGCGACCCCTCTGTTGGAGGATGTGATGAGCTAAAGAGGCTGATCAGGAATCAACAAGAACGGTGCGTTTTCGAGGGAGTAAGGACAGTGCAGATGTGCAGTAGACAGTATATGTGGATAGAGTTTGGAAACCGCATTATACATACAATGGAAATTTTCCTCAAGGAAAACAAACATGCAGCAGGTTTGCTGAGATCAGAAAACATTCATCTAAAGTCTACACCTTCAATGGACGGCTCCTACTTAGATCGCTGTATAGCAGGGATGGGGAACCTTCTGCCCTCCAGCTATTGCAAAACTACAATTCCCATCATGCCTTGCTGCCCAAGCATGATGGAAATGGTAGTTTTTTAACAGCTGGAGGGCCGAAGGTTCCCCATCTCTGCTGTATAGGCAAACAGGGGACTATGTCACTCTGAAGTTATGTTCCCACAACATTTGCTTTCAGACGTATTTTTGGACAGACAACATGTTGAGGTCAAAATACGGCCATATTTTGATAATTATGGACGTGTTTTTGCCTCAAAATGACGGCCGTCCAAAAGTACGGCCACAAAAGGACAATGTGTGAACATAGCCTAAGGCTCCCATGTATTAAAAAAAATTTTGTTTTGTTTTTTTTGCAAGATGCCTCTGCTAGAGATGAATGAACCTGAGTGTGCGGCATCTAGTTAGCGGTAGCAGAAGAAGTTGGATGCAGCCCTAGGGAGCCCTGGAAAACGTGGATATGGCCTATGGCTGTATCCATGTTTTATAGGCAGCCTTAGGGCTGCCTCCAACTTCTTCCGCTACTGGCAATCAAATGCCAAAGGCTCAGGTTCATTCATTTCTAGCTTCTGCATAAGAAAAGCATATAGATACAGACATATATATATATATATATATATATATATATATATATACACATACAGACAGATATAGATACAGAAAGATATACATACAGACAGATATACAGACAGATATTGATACAGATAGATAAACATACATACAGACAGACAGATATAGATGCAGATAGATATACATACAGACAGATATACATACAGACAGATATACAAACAGATATCGATACAGATAGATAAACATACCTACAGACAGACAGATATAGAGATAGATAGATAGATAGATAGATATACATACAGACATAGATACAGATAGATATACATACAGACAGATATAGATACACATAGATATACAGACAGATATAGATGCAGATAAACATACATACATACAGACAGACAGACAGATATAGATACAGATAGATATACATACAGACAGATATAGATACAGATATACATACATACAGACAGATATACATACAAATAGATTTTGTTTGTAAATTGTATTATTCATATTGTTCACTCTCTATTTCAGATTTGGTGAACATTTAAAATGGCTTCTGTATAACCAGCATATCCCATCCCTTATACAAGAGGGTCCACAGTAAGTTCACCAATGTCACCTTCATATAGTAGTATAGGAGTATCCAGATTTATGAGAATAAAACACATGTAATTAAATGTTCTGCAACTGTATGATCTAGTTCTCTTATCATTTACCGTTTACTGTCAATAGATAGAAACATTCCTGTTTACACCCACAGCCAGAAAGCCTGACCTGATTGTGCCAGTTGGATCATGGTCAGGATCAGGTTTTTGGCTTTGGATGTTAACTAGACTGTTTGCATTCACTAATGGCAAGTAAAGGAAATATTCTACATAATCCTTGGGGTACAGGATATAAGGTTAACCTCGCCAAGTTAGTGGCAGTCGACCTCACACTACTACATATATAGTTTATCCTCCTAATAACAACTAAAGTTATAGGCTCTGTGCCCATTTCTTTCAGCGTTAGAGATGAGCGAACCTTGAACACGCTCAGGTTTGGTTAAACCCGAACACTCTGCATTTGATTATCGGTGGCTGAAAAAGTTGGACACAGCCATAAGCCGTATCCATGTTTTCCAGGACTCTCTAGGGTTGCATCCAACTTCTTCAGCCACCGTTATTCAAATACATAGCCTTCTGGGTTGGGATTAAGCCGAGTGTGCTTATGGTTCACTCATCTTTACCGATAAATTGAAGGGTCACAGAGCTCAACCAAGCTCTTCATTCTAGCGGTCAATGGGGGTATCAGCACCCGGACCTCCACTGATCACAACCTCTGATATGTTAATAAGTGGAAAATTTATTTACAAGACAAAATTTAGTGTCAGGTGTTGCACTAGTCAATGAATGTCAATGTAATCTCAGATGTCTGTTAAATCCAGTGGCAGGACGGATAGTGCAGTGGTCTTAGATGGTCCCCCACTTTGTCCCCATGCCTATAAATACACTTCATCACAATCTAATGCAGGGAAGGGAGACCTGCAGCCCTCCAGCTGTGGCAGAACTACAATTCCTTTGGTGCCGGGACAGCCAAACCTTTGGCTGTGCTGTTTGCGAGTGGTTGCAAAATTTGCACATGAATATGGTCTGTGTCCTCAGTACAGGAGTAGGTGTAGGTTAATACACAGTGTTTGTATTGTAAATGAGCTTTTTTACATGTGTTACACCAAAACCACCCCACCCATAACTACACTAGCATACACATCCCTTTGTTAATACAGTGTACATCACGGCGATACCTATAATGTTTCTGCAGGTGCGGTCTTGTTGCCTTGTGGATGGCAGGGGGCATACTGAGCAGTAAACAAGAGGTGACACTCGATCACATTGTACAAGTGGCAACCTCAAGAGGATACACCATCCATGGGGAAATGTTCTCAGGTAAATGCTGCCTGGATATAAAGTGATGCAGTTTATGCCTCTGTGACACATATTAGAGAATTACTTAACTAGTAGTTCCCCACATCATGATGTTTACTGCAGGGAACTCCATCTTCTCTACTATCTTTTATACGCTGAGCTTAGACATTAGATCTTGATCATCAATTTCATCAGAATCAAACTACTTACTTAATCCTTCTGCCTGACATATCTCAATGATCCCTCTAACCTCTCACAAAAGTCATTATTGAGTATAGGTACAGTTACTATGTTGATGGATGTGACTGGATAAAGTTCTTCTTTCTCTTCTAGCGGATAACATGTCCTGCCTCGCTGTGGAGGTTTTTGGCTGTCACTGTGAACTCCTATCAGGGGGGATGGAAGGAGAGAACAGAGAGAGAATCCTGGGGCACCTGACAGCCGGGCTCCCTGTTCTCATCCCGTATCCTTTACTATAAGAACACATTACGGTCACCAGTGTCAGTTGGGCATTGTCACTAAGGTGATGATTGCATAAATTACTTCTGAACTACTATTGTAAGTGTTACTTACCCTCTATTCATCTCTAAGTCAGGGATGGGGAACCTCCAGCCATCCAGCTGTTGCCAAACTACAGTTTCCATCAGGCCTCGACAGCCAAAGTTTTGGTGCTGGCTGTCCAGACATGATGGGAATTGTAGTTTTGTACCAGCTGGGGGTGGGGAGGTCAAGGTTCTGCATCCCTGCTTTAATGAGTGAAGATAAATAGGACAGTGAAATGGACAGTATACTGTGCAATAGATTGCCTTCTGCATGATGGCCACTAGGTGACAGCAGTGGTGCATAGTAAAACCTGTAACCTTAAGTAGCATAAAGTAGAGATTCATTGTCACATATCTTTGAATTTTATCAGAATTCTTTGTATAGCTAAGTATTTAACTGCTCGTGCAGATACGATGAGGACTTCAATCACGAGCCATGCCAGCGAGATGGACACCGGGCTCACTGGGCAGTCGTTTCAGGTAAGGATAGACACATAAGGGGACATCATTGTTGCGCCCCTGGCGTATGCCACAGAGAAGATGCAGATTCTTACCTTGTCTGTGGCACGCACCAACCATAAGCCCCGCTCATCTGCCTGATGGGTGGGGGGCAAGGCAAGGTAAAGTGGAGGTGTGGCCTCAGGAGCAGGTGTAGATGCCTATGCCCATGGTGTAGCGGGGTGAATGGGATGGGGCCTAAGTTAAGACGAGTATGCCGTTCTTACTAAATGTCCCCAATAGACTAGTAAACAAGTGTTCCCTTTATAACATTACCTTATGTTCCTATATAAGAGCTGAAGTTTTCTGCATAGCTCCGGTCAGATCCCATAATCCAGTAAAAGTTCTTCTATATGCCATAATTATATATGTCTTTTTGCCCATTAGCGCTGTTCCTCTTTATTCTTAGGTGCTCTTCTTGGAATCCAGGGTGGCTCTTTTGATCCTGATCCTGAAGTCCCCAGACTATTTCACCCACAACCCGGTCCAGCAACTATCAACACAAGTCACATAGAACAACTCTACCTCATTGCCAAGCAGGGCAAAAGCCTCCGATACCAGCTGTGGGAATTCAGGGCTTTGAGTCGCAGTAATAGTCAACTACTTCAACTGGACCCCAAGAGAACTACTGACGGCAATGTCTATGTGGTACCTGAAGGGGGCGTACAAGCTGGGCTGTGTGGCAAAATTTTACTGTTGAAACACCCAGCCCAGAAAGAGACTAAATGCTGAATAATAAGTTATATGTTTTAATAAGTTGTCTATAAAATATATTATTTTACACAGCTTTTAGATCCTATTTTAATTTGTAACCTTCTAGCAGACAAACGAAAGGTGTCCCAGCATCCTTTGTACTGGATCTCACACAGCAATGTAAAAAACCTAAGAATATATACTTAATTCTTCTCAGGCTAAAAAGAATGATATACTTTATGGGGGGGGGGGGTCACTTACTGCCTCTTTTGTAGTAAGGTTCATATGGCACCGAAGGGCGCAGTGATAAGTATGTGCGATTTATCAGATGTATGTGGGTTTGTAAAAAGTTACATATGCATGAATGGCTGCTTTATGTTATGAGTTAGTGACAGATAGCGTATCACTTACAGTTTCTCTCGGAGCAGCAGATAACCATGGCAAACAAGCACAGGGAGTCTGTAATAGGCTTAATGCAGTACTTGGGAATACTTTAACTATTAAATAATGGAGAAATCCATGAAAAACATTGGCTAAATGGGCACTGTCATAAAATAAGACTTACATCTTGGAGAAAGTGTAAACTCTGATAAATAAGACACAGGAGGAGGCCTCCTTCTGCCCTGCCACATCGTCCCACTTGCCACCAGTCTTTTCCCGAGCACTGGGAGCAGGCCCTCCGCCCCCCAGTATCACGATACCCCTTCCCCTTGGTGATCCGGCTTCATTGATTCTGCTGGAGCTATATCACAGATGGGAGGGGGGTTTGGTCACACTGGGGGGCGGCGGGCCTGCTCTAAGTGCTCCGAGCCAATGCTCGGAGAAAGACGGACACCAAAAGCAGAAACCATGTGGCATTTCAAAAAAAAGAAAGGACTGTGCCACCTGCATCCCCGCGATGGCGCTGATCAATTGAGATGAAAAAAAAAAAAGATGTTATGTACCTGTGTAAAAGTGGCAAGTCCCTCTGAAACATCAGCCAAGAGTAAGTTTTTTTATTCTAGATGCAATAAATGGCTGGAAAGGTGGACGTAGCTTTTAAATGACATGAGACCTTTTGCCTAGATTTGTAACACTATAGTTTTTCCTAATGTTACAAGAATTTCCATTGTTGTCGCATGATGAGCCGTGAAGGAATGCTGTTAGCGGTCGATGCAGATAATTTGCACTAGAGCATCTCGTGTCTCAGAAATCACCTTGATACATGATTTACAGCACACTTTAAACCATTTAAGTGATCATCTCTGACAGATGAGAAGATGAGCTGATAGATCCATTCTCAGGAGCTGCTGTCAGACATAATTACAGCCCGTAGAGGTCCTGTCTGGCCAGGTGCAGTCATTGCTGAGCTCACCTCTCAGGTTGGGTCCTGTGTGACCAGTTTTAGCACCCCACAGGCCACACAGTTTAGTAATGACAGTAAATGATAGCACCATTCAGATAAATTAATGAGATCATTTTTTTTTTTTAAATCAACCGGTGTCAGAAATTTACATAGATTTGTAATATACTTGTATTTAAAAAAAATAAATTTAAATGGGCTATCCTGGTAACAAAAACAATATTCTAAATGATCCCCCTTCCCAATACCACCCTATGTCTGATATACATGTATAATCTATCTTCCACCCTTTCTCTGTTTTTTTCCCCTCATGTTTATCTCTGGATGTCTAAAATCATCTCTTCTGTGCCCACTCTGACAAAACACTGCTCCCTCTTCCCCCCTCCCTTTGTAGACAAACGACATGTGATCTCCTCTCTGGGGTCGGGTTAGCTGTTGACTTGGTAACCCAACACCCAGGAGACATCTGGACAGTTCCCTACATGGACAGAGGTGGTAGAAGAGAGTACTGTGTCAGACTGGAAAGAAGACACCACTTCCTGCAGGACATGGTACTGGAAGATTTGAGATTTTCAAGTAGAAGTAAATTACAAATCTATATAACTTTCCGACACCAGTTGATTTGGGGCATACGTTTGGGATAATCCCCTAAAGCATTAAAGGGGTTAGCCGGTGCTACAAAAACATGGCCACTTTTCCCCCCTCTCTTGTCTCCAGTTTGGGTGGGGTTTTGAAACTCAGTTCCATTGAAGTAAATGGAGCTTAATTGCAAACCGCACCTGAACTGGAGACAACAGCAGGGGGAAAAGTGGCCATGTTTGTAGCGCTGGATAACCCCTTTAAAGGGGTTATCCAGCGCTACAAAAACATGGCCACTTTTGCCCCACTCTTGTTTCCAGGTCAGGTGTGGTTTGAACGGAGTTTCAAACCCCACCCTATCTGGAGACAAGAGAGGGGGGAAAAGTGGCCATGTTTTTGTAGCGGTGGATAACTCCTTTAAGGCATGGGTGTCCAAACTGAGGCCCTCCAGCTGTTGCAATACTACATTTCCCATCATACCTGGATAGCCAAGACTTTGTGACATGCATATACATATTTTCTAGGGAGAGATCTAGGCTAGTGAGGTAACAGGGTGACTGCAGTCAGAGAGTCAACTGGATCAGAGTTGTTGAATTGTGGAATTATACAAATGTTGGCAATAAACGGCCCTTTGCATTTATTATACGCTCTGCTCACAGTTTCCAAGCACTAAGAGGACACGGTGTCAGGGGAAGCTATTTTGGATTGTACTTTTCACTTCCTGTTTAGCTTCCTATGTGCCGCCACATCTCTGGTTCTGCTCGGAGTTCCAGCTGCCTGTAAGAGAACATTCATCACAGGTGACATCATCAGTAAACCAGATCCACTTCCTTTTTAAAGATCTTGTTTATTATAAAAAACCACATTCCAAATATTGTACAGGAATAGTGTAAAAATAAGTCATTTGGCCTAAAAAGGAACAAAAAAAATTGTTTCTACTAGTCAAGCTGGGAGCTTTCACTGTGCATCAATGTTATTGCTTTGTAAGGATGCTATGGATATTGCGATTCCTCATTCTACATATGTAATACTAAGATATGTGGGAGGTTTATCAAACATGGTGTAAAGTGAAACTGGCTCAGTTGCCCCTAGCAACCTATCAGATTCCACCTTTCATTTTCCCAAGAGTCTGTGAGGAATGAAAGGTGGAATCTGATTGGTTGCTAGGGGCAACTGAGCCAGTTTCACTTTACACCATGTTTGATAAATTTCCCCCTATGAGTACAGTATAAGCTTGTAGTCACCAACAAGTTGGTGGGAAACTGCAAGAGGCAAAAGCCTGTATTGGACCATACATCAGGACCATAGACTGGCATCAGCTAGAATAACTTGTAGCTAAATAAAGTGGTCCATAGATGGGAATGTGTCTCCCTGACTGGCGCTGCCCACCCATCCGGCCATGCTAAAAGCTAACGGTTAGAGATGAGCGAACCAGGTTCGAGTCGATCCGAACCCGAACGTTCGGCATTTGATTAGCAGGGCTGCTGAAGTTGGATAAAGCTCTAAGGTTGTCTGGAAAACATGGATACAGCCAATGACTATATCCATGATTTCGACATGCCTTAGGGCTTTATCCAAGTTCAGCAGCCACCGCTAATCAAATACTGAAAGTTCGGGTTCGGATCAAATCCAGCATGCTCGAGGTTCGCTCATCTCTACTAACGGGATCTCCTATGTGCCATAACTGAGGTGTGAGGGACCCAGAGAAAACCCTTTACTCCTCTTACCCCATGTGATCAATAATAAAAAAACAGGAACAGATTCCATTAGCAAAACAGTAGAACAATTCCCAAATTTGCGGAAGATGTGCATCATATACAGCCCACTGCAATCCTTTACATTAGTAAAGACTAGACCAGAGTTCCCCAACCAGTGGATCTCCAGCTGGTATAAAACTACAACTCCCATCATACCCTGGTAGTTCAGTGTTTTGTTGAGGAAGTTTGGTGTAGACATAGAAACAAGACATGCCTACTCTCCAGGTGGCATCTATCACTATTACTATCTTCTGGGGAACCTTAAAGGGTTCATCCAGCGCTACATAAACATGGCCACTTTTCCCCCTCTTGTCTCCAGATTGGGTGGGGTTTGGAACTCAGCTCCATTAAAGTAAATGGAGCTTAATTGCAAACCACACCTGAACTGGAGACAAGAGAGGGGGAAAAGTGGCCATGTTTTTGTAGCCCTGGATAACCCCTTTACAGGAATGCCAGCAGCTGAATTGGAATAATCCAGTCTCAGGTATTGGAATACTCACTACCCATGCTAAATTGAGGACACGCAGGAAACGGCCTCCATCAGCTTCAATGGCAGGGTTGTCCTTTTCAGCACATCTCAGTTCAGTAGCTAATTTCAAAGGCAAAGCTGCTCTTCCTGGACACTGCACAAATTAGTGACTATGTAAGAATACTGGCACATGAAAGGATCTCCCCTCTATAATATATGGCAAACCTTTTTTATGAATACTAGATCCTTTTAAATAGATCCCAAAGTATACCTATATAAGCACCCAAAGGAACCACAAGTCAATTTTTTAATGTTTAAAAAAAAAAAAAAAAAAAAGTTATTTCCTACCACCTGCTGTAGGGAAGTGCAGCACAGCTCCACTCAGGTGAGTAAGGCCAGCTGCACTTCCCTGCCTTGCCAGGGGGTCCTCTGTAAAGGGGGAGTCATATTAAAAGGGTACTCCAGCAGGGGAAAAACATATTCTCAAATCAACTGGTGTCAGAAATTTATAGAAATTTGTAAATCACTTCTATTAAAAAATATCGAGTCTTCCATTACTTATCAGCTGCTGTATGTCCTACATATCAGTGGTGTCCGATATGGTGCTCTCTGGTGGCACCATATCAGACTAGAGAAAGAAAAAAAACAAACAGTTCCTTCGGGACATTCAGCAGCTGATATGTACTGGAAGTATTTAGATTTTTTAATAGAAACTTACAAAATCTGTAAAACTTTCTGACACCAGTTGATCTGAACATATTTTTTCTCCTGCTGGGGTACCCCTTTAAATAATACAAAAAAGTAAAGGTCCCTTTGTTCTTGGTAGTCCTAGAGTTTGAACCCCTACTCATCATCAAGTGATGGCTTATCCTATCTTTACGAGATAAGAATACCTCTAGTGGGTTGTCAGGAATGACGAAAAAAGGGTCTATTTTTTTTCTTCCAGAAACAGCATCCCCCCTTCCCTCCACAGGCCATGTCTGGTACTGCAACTCAGATCCATTCAAGTAAATCTTAAGACAACAAAGCGGAGAGTGCAACTACAACATGCGGTTATAGTGAATTTGGCCCATGTATACTATGACTGCCGACCTGTTTCAGAAACCATGATGCTCCCGCTAAAGTGAACGGTTTAAAAAAATAATAAAATATAGAATAAAATCAGTTTGTAAAGTAGTAATAAAATATACATATATATACAAATTATAAAAGAAAGGAGCTAAACACTTCTCCCAGCTTTATACTGTACAGTTTCCAGTGTTCTGTTTCTATGAGGCTACAAAAAGCATAAATAAAATTATAATACATCATAAAATACAATAGACTGAAGTAGATACAGCTGTTTAGAGATGAGGGATCCAACGTTTCTTTTTTTGCACTATGAGAGTCCAGATTGTGCCGTTCTCAAGTTTTAGTCCTACACCATGTCAGAGAAAATGTTTATGAGGTTGTCAAGCCCCCACAGGTAACCATCCTCCCGGTTTCCCTCCACCCAAGGCACCCGGTGATTTAGTGTCTGCTTGTTCGCCAGCCGAACGGTTTTTCCAAAGTCTATCATCCAAACCTTGGCCAGTTCCGAGGAGTCGTGGACAAAAAGCAAGGAGCTGCCAACCACCTGAGGGGAGACAATCAGGAGGATGAGTTAGGTCACGGGTCCTGTTCATTTTTAATGCCACACTAAGCTATGGAAATCAGAGCAAAACTAAGCTGTATACATGACTAGTGCTCCCATCTAGCCAGAATCCTGCTCCACACTGATGAGGGGCAACACCCCAAAACAGCTGTATGTGGATGGATACCTGGCCTTGGTTTTTCCCTTGTCATTACATTGACTTATTTGGCCACTTAATATGGTGGTTTTGGTGGTTTCCTTACAGGAGCCACCCCTTGGCTGGGTCCTTCCTGGAGGGATATCTGGCTAGTCCTGTGTTTTGAGACTCTTCAATGAGGCTCCACAGGCTCTTTTTTGCATAGTGTGTATGGAAGCTGCCCAGACTGTTCATTTAAAACTATAGGGGTATTGTAAACCAAGGTATATTGTATAACATCATTCTACTATGTATAATCTTATGATCTGATTTTGTCACATTGACACTAAAATTAAAAGTAACATGTCTACCCCTTCAAGAGTAGAAGTATCTAGTTGAACACATTCGTGGCTCTCCTGCTGTTGCCAAACTACAATTCCCATCACGCCTGGACAGCCAAAGCTAAAGCTTTGGCTATTCAGGCATGATGGGAATTGTAGTTTGGCAACAACTGGAGGTCTACAAGTTTGCTATGTTCTACTAGAGGGGTGTCAATGGCTAGTGGACCCAGTGCACACTTTGGAAGGAGTGCAGACCTTTGTTGTATATTAACTTTCATGTGTGTACAGTGTTAAGTCTGGATAATGTGTGCAGGATACATAGGTAGATACCTCGTGTTGCTTGAAAAACTCGGACTTTTCCAGTTCTATGCGGAGCTCTTTCAATCTTGTTAAGTAATTTCTCTGCAAATAAAAATTGAGAAGAAAAAGCATGAAGTATCTCTCCTGACCTCTACTGACAGTAATATTGGCCAAATCAGGCAGATAATCAGTCCGTGTAATGGAGCCTTCAGAAAGCTGCTTAGACACTGTGTTTAATAGGACCAGCAATTAGCTGACTAATGGGCAAGCACTCACTCATCGTCTGGTCACTTGATTCTGATAGGTTTAAAGGGGTTGTCCAGCGAAAATCTTTCTTTCAAATCAACTGATACCAGAAAGTTATATAGATTTGTAATTTACTTCTATTAAAAAATCTCCCATGCTGTATGTACTGCAGGAAATGTTGTTTTACTTCAGTCTGACAGTGCTCTCTGCTGCCATCTCTGGCCGAGACAGGAACTGTACAGAGCAGGAGAGGTTTTCTATGGGGATTCATATGAAACCGAGACAGAGTTCCTGTCCCAGCCAGAGATGTCAGCAGAGAGCACTGTGTTAGACTGAAAATAAACCAACATTTCCTGCATGACATATAGTAGCTAATAAGTATGGGAAGACTTGAGATTTTTTTAATACAAGTAAATTACAAATGTATATGACTTTCTGATATCAGTTGATTTAAATAAAAAAATAAAAAAACTTTTTGCGCTGGACAACCCCTTTAAAAATTATCGACTGTCAGCTTCACATCTTTCCTTACAATAGGGGATTTACAGCTGACAGCTGATTACAGCAAAGGGCCACATGACCATTGAGTCGGGTAATGCACTGTACATTTAGAAAATCTGCGCTAATTTACAGTGTGGCTTGGACCATATAGTATGCCATCGAAACATAAATCATGACAAAAACCTAAGGTCCACAGTGACAGTACATCTTGCTCCACTTACCAAAATGTTTTTATTGCCATCAACAAAGTCTTCCAGCGCTCTCATCACCTGCTCCCGGTGTTTGGTCTTCTTGAAGTTTGTGTCACATGTTCCGTCAGCTCTCTGGAATAAGAAATTAACACCTGACATCAATTTATTGGTACTATCAAGTGGAAAACAAACAGGCATGTATGTGTGTCTGTGTGTGTTTAAAAAGCAGTAATGCCTGCTCAAGATCAAGGCTTGTAAGCTGAAAGAGACATATTTGGTTTTGCTCACCTTAATGCCCTCTATTCTAAAGCCAAAGGTTGCGGTTGAACTAAGGGTCTCCCGCCATTGCATATATCTTGGCTTCAGGACTGCTCCTTGTCTGTGTTCCTCTTCAGTAGGTGCCTCGGGGTCCACGGCGACCATTTTATCATACATGTCCTTTCTGAGCTTGGGCTTCTCCCGAGCCTTGACCAGCTCCTCCTCTAGATATGTCCTGAGGAAGGAAAATGCAAGTTAGATGGTGACATGTGCAGTACAGCTCATCCCCATTTACTTCAATGGAGCCTAGCTTGCAATACCCTGAACTACCTGTGGATGAACGTGGCACTGTTTCTAGACAAAAGCAGCTATGTTTGTCTAAATCTAGACAACCCTTATAAGTACATGATCCATCTGCCTTCTTGTACTATAGCAAAGTTACTTATAAGTAACCCCGCATAATATTAAAGGGGTATTCTGAGTTAAGAAAACTTATCCTCTATTCACAGGATAAGGAGTGTGTTAGATCATGGGGGATCCAACCACTGGGACTTCACAATCTCAAGAACAGGCCCCAAGTCCTTTGGTTTGAATGGAGAAGTGACTCACGCATGTCCACCAGTGCTCCATTCATTGTCAATGAAGCTGCCAGAGATAGAGTACCCAACTTAGCGAACTTCGGCAGCTCCAAAGACAACACATGGAGCGACAACGGGCATGTCAAAACAAAGGAGTTCCCCATTCTCAAAATGATGGTGGATCCAACCAAACAATTCTCTCCACAACTGCACAATTTCTTCAGTAGTCGATGCTCAAGAATGTAATCCAAAGCGTTCTTTACATCACTCACCGAACACCCATTTTACAGTCCATGATGGAAGGAGAATCGAACTCCGATAGAAGGTCTTCCATCTGGTTGTAGGTCTCTCCTTCCTTTTCAACCACTCCGTAATATCCAGGGACAAAAGGCCGTAAGGAGTCTCGGTTCAACCACTCTAAACATTGCTGTTCACACTGACAAAACTTCTTTAGGATTTTCCCATATTCTCCAGCTTTGAAGTTGCCTTCAAGAAAAAATAACAGTGAATTACTACTCTTCACCATCCCCCAATGCAGTGATGGTTATTTCATAAATGTTACTACTGACTATGGACTATGTACAGATCCTATTTTACTGCCCACCAGGTGTGTTTGTATAGCTGCACCTAATCTACACTGCAACTTCTTTATAGTTTATAGAGGAAGAAAATCTGAGTAAAACAAACGCCTCTTGGAATCCCATGGTA
This sequence comes from Dendropsophus ebraccatus, assembly GCF_027789765.1. Classification (NCBI taxonomy): domain Eukaryota; kingdom Metazoa; phylum Chordata; class Amphibia; order Anura; family Hylidae; genus Dendropsophus; species Dendropsophus ebraccatus. The sequence continues at coordinate 77,411,227 of NC_091463.1, forward strand.
AAATATTATAGAGAAGGAAGTCGAGAGGGATTGATGATCTATAGCGTACACTATCTAGGAGCTATTAGAAACCTGATTTAAAAAATGTCTTAAGGAAATGAATGTACCCCAAAATGCCACGTTCTCTTACCTGCGTGCCCAGCCAGCTGGACCCATGGATAGTGCTTCTTGAAGGACACCACAAAGGGTGACCAGTGGACCATGTTCTTCAGCTTCCTCCAGGATGTACTCTGCAAAAGAAGAACCGAGACGACAGTGAGATGCAAGCCCCGAGACATTCTTATAGGAACGGTCATAAGTAACCACAAGTTTATCTTGGAAAGAAGAAGCACTCAAGAGTATTTTGTGAATCCGTCACCACCCAGCAATCTGGTTACAGTTCCGGAAAGGTCAACCTGACACCTGTGGGAGATTCTGGTTCAGCAACAAATAAGAGAGTTGACAGAGAAAACATTTCTGACCTCTAAAATGTTACAGACTCCACAGTGACCTTAGTGCATTGATAAGGAGGAACGAGCTCACGACACGTAGCAGGACTAGACCTTGGGTGTTGGATGGTGTTGTGGCTGACAACCTAGAAGTCATCTAATGAGTTTGTGACCTGCGGCTCTGCAACGATTGGCAGGAGAGGAAATGGTTGCAAGTTGCTATTATACAGATCTGCAAATATATTACAGTCCTGGACGGACTCCAAGTTGAAGAGAAACAATAGTGTGTTTGGCCGGTCCTCGAGCTCTCGCTGGAGGTAGGATCATGCTGGGCCAGGCATCTGCGGTTTGTTGACACTTAAAGCAAAGCAGGTGGTAGCCATCCACTCCATATCCTAGGGTGAATGCAGCCATAAGGACAGCAGAGCCAAACATCCCCTCAAAAGAACAGAAAATGGGCACACATTGCTCCAGGAGGGATGGTGACAACTAAAAATCCAAGGGGGTAAATACATGATGCTGAAGATGCACTGCTGAAGAAGGTTCATCTATGAGGGTGCATTACTAATGAAGGTCCATCTAGGAGGATGCATTACTAATGAAGGTCCATCTATGACTGTGCATTACTAAAGAAGGTCCATCTATGAGGGTGCATTACTAAAGAAGGTTCATCGATAAAGGGGGCAATACAGAAGGTTGATCTATGGTGCACTACTGAAGATTTATCTATGAGGGTGCACTACTAAAGAGGGTTCCTCTATGAGGCCATGTTTACAAAACGTATATTTTCGCAAAAGTACTGCAGTTTTTGCAGATTGCAACAACGGCCGCGATTGATACGAAAATGTACGTTACCTTGTTGTCTATGGAATCCTGTCTGGAGCGTATACACATAGTATACGCTCTGTACGGGATCTCTAGTGGCGCCGCAAACAACTGACATGTCAGTTTTCTGCGGCAGCTATTCATTGAATAACGGCCACAAAGAACCTGTCAGTGCACACAGTGGACTGAGCGGCTACCGCCGCGTGCTCCATTGTGTGCAGTTGAGAGTTCTGATGCAGTAGTGCACGGATGCGCCCGCATCAGAACTCAGCGGCGCTAAAGAACATCCAGCCAGTACTGCAGTACCGGCCGGAATGATCTTTAATGAGAGCGGCCGTTCTGTAACCCGGCCGGGTCACGGAACAGCCGGTGTCATACAGCGTGTGAACATAGCCTGAGGGTGCACTATTGAAAAATGTTCATCTATGCAGATGCATTATAAAGATGGTTCATCTATGAGGGTGCACTACTGAGGAAGGTTCATCTATGAGGGTGCCTAACTGAGAAGGGTTCATCTATGAGGGTGCACTACTAAAGAAGGTTCATCTATGAGGGTGCACTACTGAGGAAGGTTCATCTATGAGAGTGCACTACTGAGGAAGGTTCATCTATGAGGGTGCACTACTAAAGAAGGTTCATCTATGAGGGTGCACTACTGAGGAAGGTTCATCTATGAGGGTGCACTACTAAAGAAGGTTCATCTATGAGGGTGCACTACTGAGGAAGGTTCATCTATGAGGGTGCACTACTAAAGAAGGTTCATCTATGAGGGTGCACTACTGAGGAAGGTTCATCTATGAGGGTGCACTACTGAAGAAGGTTCATATATGAGGGTGCACTACTAAAAAAGGTTCATCTATGAGGGTGCACTACTGAGGAAGGTTCATCTATGAGGGTGCACTACTGAGGAAGGTTCATCTATGAGGGTGCACTACTGAGGAAGGTTCATCTATGAGGGTGCACTACTGAGGAAGGTTCATCTATGAGGGTGCACTACTGAGGAAGGTTCATCTATATGGTGCATCACTCAAGAAATTTTATATACAAGCATACATTACTAAAGAGGTTCATATACAAGGATGCATTAGTGAAGATGATACAGAAGTGACTTGCAACTCCAAAGCCATTATATGGCAATGAAAGTAGACAGAACTACATATGACATACTGTAAAAGCTGGACATGTTCATGGGGTGTTAGGACCGAATTACAGGGACAAGCCCTTTAAATGGTTGATAGAGGATAACCCAAGGATGAGCTATAGAAATGGCTTACAAAGAGATTCCCGTGAGCAGTGAACCCATAAACTGACATATTACATTCCCCCCCGAAGACTAACTCTGACACCAACCAGGATAGCGTTACCTCATCACAAGACAGGTCCATCGGCAGGGCACCCACATAGGTCCAGAACACCAGTCAGGGAGCACACGTCACAACTGGACACAGTGAGTGTGTATATGTGTGACAGCTATACTGGAAGCGTGAATTCTCCAAGTGTTACACAGCATGGGGCAAAGTCCTAACTCCAGGATCGGGCCTGCTGGATGTGCGAGGGGCAGATCCCTGGACTCACATCAGACCCAATATACAAGTCATATAAGTCATGAATAGGTGTAAAAATACACAAAAACACAGTACAAAAAAACAACACAAACGTGTTCATATAAGTAATCGTAAATATGGATGTCAGCAGCAAAGCAGGACTGTTGTACAGATTCCTAGAGATCAGTCATGTGACCACACGTCGCCTCTCTACAATAATAGACAGCTCAAGTGAGTGACTGTGCAAAGTCCAACGCTCCTGACGTAGAGCGGCAGATCACAAACCAGGAACCCTCCCCGGAGAGGTAACGTAAAACACATGGGCCCTACTGCACAATCTGTCCCATTGAGCCTGTAATGGCTGATAACAGAGAACAATGGATAACATTCAACTGCACATCACAAGGGTTTCCTCCAGTTTTATCGGATTGCCTTAATCGCATTGTATTATATTGGCCTCTTTTATGTATTGTATGAACACTACACACCATGGTACACCTAAGATTCCATCAAAAGGAATAAGAATAGTGGAAACTGACTGACGGTACATAGCAAATATCTGGTGGAAAATGACTCCGACAGATGGCCACTCCACACATATGCTATCAAGGTGCATGATTGTTTTTCCAGCGTGGGCAGCGGCCATTGGAAAGATATTACCTCTCCGGAGATTAGAGACGACCCAAAATAAAGTACAACTTAGAGGAATTGTAAAAAATGCTGCCATATCCTCGGTTTTGAGGGTCCTCCCACACATAACGAAGAGTAGATTGGCTTAGGCCAGGGATGGGGAACCTTCAGTCCTCCAGCTGTGGCAAAACTACAATTCCCATCATGCCTGGACAGCCAAAGCTAAAGCTTTGGCTGTCCAGGTATGATGGGAATTGTAGTTTTGTAGGATCCCCATCCCTGTCTTGGGCTACGTTTACTTGCATTTTCATTACTTTAGAGAAGGTAATCAAAAACTTTAAAAAAAAGAAAAACCTGTCTGTTGCCCATAGCAACCAATGAGAGCTAAGCTTTCATTTACATTATACTCTTGAAAAATAAAGGCCAAGCTCTGATTGGCACGCTAAGTCACTGACCAAACAGCTGAGAAAGTCGCAACCAAAGAGGGGGGGTGGGGCAGGCATGGCAGCCCAGGGCACTTCAGTCCCTAGGCCACTCCCCTTTGACCCTTCAGACTGGCAAACAAAAGCATTTTTTTTACATTCTTGCAAGCATGGACAAGCTAGCTACGGGTATCATTACTGTCACTGCTACTAGTGCTATATAACCATGACAATGGTTACATAGACGTTTTCTAGCTGATAGTTTCCCTTTAATGTAGCCCCTGTAACTTTTCCTGTCCATGTGATGTCATACATAGGTTTTATTGTATGGTGTGTACAGCCAGAATCTGTCCCGAAATTCCGCTCACAACCCTCGCCCACGGACTCCACGCGGAATCCCGCCTGCTGTCTCTTTCAATGGAAGGCCTCCCATCCCATAGAAAGAGATAGCTGGTGGGATTTGGTACAGAGTCCGTGGACAGGAGTGTCAAGCGGAAATTTTGGCGCCAATTCCATAGTGTGAACAGGCTCTAATACGGTGTATAAAAAGTACAATAAAAAATTAATATAAAAAACACCACTGGGGCAACGTTAAAGTATCCAAAACAAAGAAAGTGCACAGGTCCCACCATGGGCTTGTGCGAGGAGGAGTAAGCACATCGCTCCAGGAATCTTGGAATTAATCTTGTGTATAATTCTGCGGACAATCGCATGAGGAGAGGCTCCAGCCAAGTCCATTGCTGACTTCCTGAGTGTATCCGGAGTCCAGAGGCCAACGGCGTGACAAATGGCTGCTTACAGAAGGGCTTCGGAGTCTAAGAATTGTACTTTTCCTGTCAGGATGACTTAATTTGTATAAAAGAAAAATATATAGCTATATGGCGGCTGAGTTTGGACGCGGCTGTTTACATGAACTGGGCTCGGTGAAGGGTGCAGCTGTTGGGATAGAAGCTTCATTTACACAAACAGTGGAAACCAGAAATTGTAAAATGTAAATTCCTAACAATCTGTCATGCAAATGTGGCGAGAGGCCTGTAAATTGGAGCCGGGAAACAGATTTCGACGATAAAAGCCTCACACGCTAAGTAGAGAAAGCGGCAACGAACATTGCGGGTGATCAAACAACCGCCACATGTGCACAGTGACCCTGTGAGGGCGAACCTGGCTGTGGTGACCCTACTGCGTCCTGACGCTATTCAGAAACTATGCGGAAATCTGAGACCTAAACAGTCACAAAACCAGAAATTCTTTTCAGCGCTGATACTAGTTTCCCGTAAGCAGGTACCTGCGTACATGAAACGACTCGTCTACCACCCTTGTTTTCACTGCTGGGGAAAAACCAGCAGTATTTCTATGTGTAAAGCCCAGGAATTCAAGTCTTTCCCCCATAGGATCCATAAGCCGTACTTTCCCACTGTATGAAAGAGAGTCTTCTGTTACCAGAAATCACACCGCCAGCTACTCCAGCATAATACAATGCAGTTATTTTCATCCCTCTGTGAACCAGGGGATTTTCCTTGCACGCCCAAATTATTTCATAAATCAAGTATTTATGAGACGCCTTGTTGGCAAATGGCGGCATTTTCCATAAGGGACATTTAAAAGGAGAAAATTGTAAGGATGACGTGGAGGAAGTGTATGCGGCAGTGTGTAGGACGAGCACAATGAAAAAATCACTCCGAAATTAAAGCGGTTGGATGGCGCACATAAATAAGTGAGCGAGGTCGTCTGAACCCACTTGGAGCCACTCAGCTTTCTTCAGTTTACATCTTTGCATTACTTCATATTGACAAAGGGGCAAGACTTTGGTAAAAGGGTAGGTGTATGCTGTCTATCTCAGGTAGCATAAACTAGTGACAGAGAAGCTGAACAGGCTGCTGTATCACTTACATTGTTCTGTGCCGCTGTTCCAGAGATCTCCTCCTGAATAACATAGACAATAAGTAGTCCTCTCCATTATGTGCATGTGCTCAGTAGTCCTCAATATTCATGAGAAGCAGAAAGCTCCTCCCACCAGCTGCTGAATGGCAGTTATCTATTTATGCTGTGTATAGGCAATCAGCAGCTGTAGGGCGGGGAGGGGTGTGGCAAGAATCCTATTCTCCTGCATATTAGAAGAATGGCTGAACAGAATGATGTAAGTAATACACTGATCTGTTCAGAATTTCTGTCACTAGTTTATGCTGCCATCATTTAAAGAGGAATAAACCTAGTGACAGATTCCCTTTAAGTGCCGTGGGATTTCAGATATCCATGGCAAGGTTGTTAAATTTTTGAGCACTCCACTCAATAGGTGACATAGTAATAAACAAAGCAAAAAGTGCATCCAACTCCTACATCATGTGACAATGTGATAAAGTTGGGATAAGGTAAAAAAAAAGATTGCGAATGAAAAATCTTCCCTTGACTAGTCGTGACCTTACACAACCTAAACCCACCCAGAGGGAACGTTTAGGGAACTATTAAAAGCGATCTGATTTTGTCAAAAACTGGATTCCTTCTTGGTTCAGACCTCCCCGCCATGACTCAACCACTTCAGCTCTATCTAAACACAGGGTTTTCTTTGTTCTGCACAGGTCAGCTCTCGGCTGTCACACAGTCACACAAGCATGAACATTGTTGGAGAGGAAAGATACACAAAAGTATGGTATAAAAAAAAATCCGCGAGTAAACAAGACTACAGAAATAGCCGGACCGCTGCGCCGTCCCCTGTTTGTTCTTTAGGAGAAGTATTTACCCAGAACTCAATACAAAGGAGAGCAGCTTCTGTGTGCGAGTCCAAGATACAGACAACGGTCAAAGGAGACCATAGATCAGCCAGGCCGCTATGTAACGGGAGCCGGGACTATTACACACTGGGACTTTTTATAGCATCTTTTTATGATTCTTTATCACGTGTTGGCAGGAAGTAGTCACAGACCTCATTTTCTATCCTAAAGATATAGAGATGATCGAACAGCACTGATGTTCAGGTTCGTACGAACTCGAACCATCGGTATGTGACTCTCGCTTCCTGTTCCGTGGGGAAGGTGGAGACAGCCCGAATCCCGCATGGAAAACAGTAATACAGCCTAGGTAATGGGTTGTATTCCTGTTTTCCAGGCGGGACTCGGGCAGTATCCACCTTCCCCACGGAACAGGAAGCGAGAGTCAAATACTAATGGTTCGAGTTCATACGAACCTGAACATCAGTGCTGTTCGATCATCTCTAATCCCTAGTCTTGATTGGTGGGGATCCCAGCAATCAGACCCCCCAACCCCACCATCAGTTATACCCTTCTCTATGGATGTAGGATAACTTGGGAACTTCAAAGGGAATCCTCCTGCTTCCTGGTGATGTCATCTTCAGGCCGTTGCTGGCACGGGCAGCGCGCGTCCACTTGCCGGTTTGCACCTGCGCCCTGAATCTGTGCGGTCTGCGCAGCATTAACACGCATGCGTCGTAGTGCAGAGGAGCCTGAAGCCAATGCCCTCAGTTGATACGCTCAGTGTGTCTGCACCGCACTACGGCGCATGCGCATTAATGCCGACAGGAGCGTGCAGACCGCACAGACCACAATGGGCACGCTTGCCCCGTGCCAGCAACGGCACATGCGCGCATGAAGATAAGGTCACCAGGAAGCAGGACACCGGGCCACGATGAATATGCATGCCAAACAGGGAGGAGGTAGTAGTGGTGAGGCGTGCCGAAGTGCTACCAATATAACGGGCCATATTGTGGGCAAACTACAGCACTGAGGGCAAAAAGAAAGGTAGGCCACGCAATGGGGCACACACATCTGCACTACACTGTCAGCACCTCGGGACCGACCCAGGTGCTGACAGATTCTCTTTAAGGCTTAATAAACAATCAGAAAAGCATCCCCTCCATCGACTTGATGTTTAGTGAAAATAACACGGAACATTCCTCAGTTCATTATATATGAAGAATTGAACACAAATCCATTAGTAATACTTTGCCTCGACTTGTAGCGCCAAGACTTTGGCCTCTATAGCCCTCGTGTCTGTGGTAATTTCATAGATTCTGGAGCGTCACATGGCCGGATGGGCGCGCTCACTGACTCATTAACCCGCTGGGCCGAACCCCACACTATTTATAGCTGATGGTTAATGGGTTTAATTGATGCGAAGACTAAACAAACAGGCTCCCGGCAGACTCATTTTCTCACACATAAAGGGAGTATTGTTTGGGCCTGGGGGTTTAGGTCTTTGTCTTGTTTTACTAGATTATCCTGATGGCATACACAGTTTACAAAATGCCCCATTGAGAAACCTATCTAGAATGTTTACTACGTGGCGGCCATACTACTATGTGGATATAGGTCCATACCTGAGGCAGACACCAAAGTAGTGGGGGATGGGGGTCAGAGAACATAAATGGTGACCACACTTGGGAAGGGAGGAAACATTACGGTTTCTGGATAATTTACCCTCTTGGTAACAGATTGGACAGCTTTGCCCCATATAGTCCCATTTGCAATGCCCCATACACCACAAGTACAACCATACACAATAACTATGCGCCATATTGCAGCATCTTTGGGTTGGAATTTTTAGGAAACATTTCTCCAGAAATGTTATTACGCCATGTTTTTGTAACCCTGGATAATCCCTTTAAGACTGGTCAGATTATTACATCTGCAGGTGTCCACAAATGCAGACAGACATTCTCAGGCGTCTAGGACCTTGGGACATTGGAACAATAGTCTGGAGCGGGTAATCTCTGACCTGTCTCAAGCAATTTCACAGTCATAATTGCAAAGTAAGAAAACCCTTTTTTTCCCCCCTTTGGATGCATGTTTACGGATTGTCCCCCCCCCCAAAAAAAAACACACAACAACAATAAATGTTTCAAACTCAGATCATGTGTCACAGAACGGAATCCCTAGCATGTATGCACAAACATCCCCACCAAATTGGGAAATTTTTGCAACAGCCGGTGGGCCACAGGTTGGGGAACCTCACCTTAAATTGTAGTAACTCCAGGATGCTCGAGTCCGATCGTTCCTTCAGCGAAGAAAAAACGATCGCAATTACGATCATAAGTAACAATTATCGTTCCATGGAAATGAGTGAACGTTTTCAGGTCTTTCGCAATAGCGGTCGTTTGAGATCGTTAATCGTTAACGATTATGCAAACGATAATCGTCCAGTGGAATAGGGCCCTAAGGGTGGAGTGCCGGTATACAGACTTTATTTACTACATGTATCCATGTTTTCCCGAACTCGCAAGGGCTACATCCAACTTCTTTAGTTGACGGTATTTAAATGGCGAATGATCGGACTGAGTTGCGCTTATCTCTAGTAGCTACATGGAAAAAAAAAAATCCTTTGCTTTGGAAAGAAGGACACCACCACACCCTAGTTTGCTCTGATGTCTCTTGGTACACTCCCTGATGGGCACCTTGCCACCTTGCAGTGTAACTTGAGCCAAATCTGTCTCACCAAAAAGCAGCCATACAGGAGAAGTTTCAACTTCATGTTGACATAACAAACCATAGGAAACAGCTGTTACAAAAAAAAAAGTAAGCATTCATTGGTAGGTTCTTCTGGCTCCTGGTATTGTGGCCAAACAAGGTAACCAATCTCCCCCCCCCCCCCCCCCCCCCCCCCAAGCACATGATGGCCTGTAATGTCTCTCCGGTCACTTGTCCAGTTTCCCCCATCTGGTCATCGAACAAAAACAAGTGGTTTGCTCAAGTAGCAAATAAACTAGAGATGATGATCTCATACACCAACAATGTCACCTTCATTCATGAACGTGTCAAAGATCTGGCACCGGAGAGGAAAGGAGCACATCCCGCCACAAAGAGCAGATCCACGTTATATAACAATGCTGCGTCTTATCTTACGGCATGCATGCTTCAGCAAATGTTGACAAACAGACGGACGTGTTTGCTGACTGATAGAAGGAAAAAGAGAAATCTGACGCCAGGGTTTCAATGACTGTTTGGATACAAATTCAATATTTGCAGGTTACGTCGATAAGAAAAGATGGTGACGGGTGAGACAAGTAGTCTATGGGTGAGACAAGTAGTCTAGGAGGGGTGATAGAGTCTTGTCCTGCATTATGAAGCTGGAGAAGCCATAGTTGAGCGGTATGACCTGATGTCCTAATCAATTTAATCTATACTTTCTAATGGTTTGACCATAGCAAGCGAAAGGTAAACCGTTAAGGCCTTGTCTACCAAGACAAAGTAACTCAGGGATAGCAAGAACGTAACCCTAAGGTGACCATGCCCAGACGTGCTGCACTAACACTGTACAAGCCAATTACCGTCTTGTATCTGTAAAATAATACATAGCCCGAGGAACACCTACCTCCACCCCACCCATGTGAACCCTTATACTTCGTTTTAGCCTGATTCCAACATTCCTAATGTGGAGGATTACCTCTCGATTCACGGAGGTGCACAGACTTGTTGGAAAGCTCAGTGTTTCTAGGCCTCCACCCATCTCCTGTTTCAGCTTCTTAGAATCCATTCATGGCCGTCCAAGTTCAGAGCTTGGTCAACTTTTGTCTACGAGTGCCTTCCATCCGTAGCTCTCAAAAAAAAGAGAGCCGATTCCATACATTGTCCCTGTGAGGCTGGCCCCGGAGCATAGACAAGCACCACGTCAAGTCTCAGCCTGCCTGCAATAGCGAGCCCACGAGTTGCACAATGGTCGGAGTGTCAGATTTTGTAATTTTTTTGCATTTAACGTGAGGCATAAATAATCTCTACTAATATAGCACTGCATGTAAATTCAGGGCACACAAACAATTCATGACGGATCCAATAACCTGCAGAGACAGGCGAATCAGCTCCTCCTCCCTTCTGAACATCACTTACATCTTATGACAGATTGTTTCCATTGCGGCCTGCTTGTGGTTAGAGGTTAGCGAGATGATCAGAGGCGTCAATGTAGCGTGATGTACACAGGATCCCAGTGCAACTCTGCAGAACTTGTCTATAGCACGAAGAAGTAACGCATCCACGATACAAGTGTGTGCAATGTATAAAAAGTGCCGCCTAATGCCCACATGTACTATACATACACGATAAGACGTGAATGAGCAGACATCTCCGCAAGGTCCCCAGGGTCCTGTGGTTACAGCACGTCTCGAGGAAACCTGTACTTTGCATGTTATGCTCCAATGAACTTAGTACAAGTAAAGCTCAGTTCATATCCCAGTTTTGCTCCTGGCAAATGTGCCCACAGGCCACCATGTACCCAGCGCATGCCAAAAGGCAGTCCTATACACTGGGCCGGGGTGCCTTGGCATGGCTTTTTTCCCCACAGTATCAGGAAGATTGTTTTTGGAGTCAATAAGAGAGCGGGTACACCAGAAATTTATAGGAGGGCAAGGAGGATGTAATAAAATAAATCCACAAACCCAGCGCCAATGTTATTCAGATGGTGCTTCCCGCTGCTGGCACCAGACACTTGGCACTAACGCTTTCCAATAAAAACTTGTTGGGCTTCTTTCTTAAAGGAGCTGGTAGGTTAAATCGATACTGTCATTTAAAAAATAAAAAATAAAAAGACATGTCAGATGTTTTTATCAGTCAGGGTTGCAGTGTCGAGACCTCCACCAATTTCTAGATATAGCCAGTGTAACTCCTCGACGCAGAAGATGGGCTCCAATATAAGTCTATAGAGCCCATATCCTACAATGAGGTGGATCACCTACAGCTGTATCTAGAGATTGGTGGAGGTCTCAGTACCAAGAACTTAAAAGTATGTTCACACTGAGTAAAATCGGTGGAATTGACATGGCAATTCTTTGTGCTGAGAGCGGTAGGAGCTGAGGCGCGCGAGCATTCCTGTGGACACACTGTGGGACTATGGGTGGTATTACACGAAACGATTATCGTTGGAAAAATCGTGATCGTTTAATAGGATCCGGACCTATTTTTATAGTTTGATCATTCGCACATTGTTCGCACATCGTTCGGTGGAATAAGAATTCACAGCTGAAACGTACGCAATAGCGACGACTAAACGACCACAAGAATGATCATAAATAACGATCATCGTTTTGTGTACTTGGGCGAACGATTTCGGGTCGTTTGCCTTAGCGGTAGTTTAAGATCGTTTATCGTTAGTCGTCGGAAAATTTCTTGGAGTAATGGTACCCTAAGGCAGGTGGGATTCCGCAGCAGAGGGTTCCGCTGCGGAATTCCACCGATTTTACTCAGTGTTAACATACCCTAACTGATCAAAACTTTTGATATGTCGGCATCATGTGCCAAGAGTGACACTTTAAAGGGGTTGTCTAACCTTAGAAACACATGGCTGCTTTCTTCCAGAAACAGCACCACTCTCGTCCTCAGTTTGGGTGTGGGGTTTTGCAGCTCATTTCCAGTGAAGTGAATGGAGCCAAATTGTAGTACCACACACCCAACCTGAGGACAGGGGTGGTGCTGTTTTTGCAAGAAAGTAGCTGTGTGTTTTCTTATCGTTGATAACCCCTTTAACATGAGGGAAAGAAAAGCCATTCATATATGCAATAGCTCGATTACATCTGGATACCATCTGCAATACCCAATCTAAGGGCATCCAACACCACCCAAAAACAAGGGTTCACACCTTGTACATCAGGGAAGCTTCTGACGTCTCAATCAGGAAAATCAGCCAATAGTGCTTTGCCGGCCAAGTATATATAAGTTTAGTGGTAACAGAAAGTATGGAATAGACTACGCTATTCCCACAGATAAGATCATGTAATACGGATACCACATTAGGCTACTGTTATCGGACGCCAACATATGGTCATAGGAGAACACATCTTCTCTAACACTTCAGTCTATAGTGATCACATGAATACATGCCAACCTGGAGCAGGCACTGGAGGTGGGTATATGGGTACATAATGCATCACTATACATACAGGCCACAGGACAACAAGGCCATACACAATCTACCACATAGGCCCAAAACACTACAAAAAAAAAAAACAACTCAAAATGGCTCTGCTACCTTACCAGGAGACGACCAACGCTGCCAGCTACGGGGATACCCACATCATACAGCACCCTGGGGCTCCCCAGCTGTCGTGAGGATACAACTGCCGGTCAGTCAGGGAATGCTGGGTGTTGTGGTGTCACACAGGTAGCAGGTATGACTCACTATAAGAAGACGTGAAGGAAGCGTTTAGCTGGTGAAGGCTGCAGGAGGGCGCAGGGAGTCTTCATTACCAGGACATACCCCGCTCTCACACCGGGCTCAGCTACAGCGTGCTCTCTAAAAACACAATCATCGCTGGCACAGGGGAGGGGTTGCTGCTGACGTTGGAAAGTTGCTCAGTAACTGCAACCCCCAGGAGAATTTTTCCATGACAGAGGAGAAAAATAGTGTGTAACCGGTTAACCCCTGACCTCCCGACTCAGGTAAATGACCTGTGGACCTGCAGGCACTGAGGAGAAAGGGGGTCAATGGACAAGCTGAATGCTCAGACTCCTTATATCCATATACTACACGGTGGTGCACCTGTCTCCTGATGGAAGGGGGTGCGCCAAATCCTTATTGTGTAAGGAGAATCTGATATAAGACTTATGGCGTGTTTACACAGAGATTTATCTGACAGATTTTTTAAGCCAAAGCCAGGAATGGATTTGTAAAGAGTATAGATCCCAATCTTTCCTTTATGACCTGTTCCCTGTTTATAGTCTGTTCCTGGCTTTGGCTTCAAAGATCTGTCAGATAAATCTCTCTGTGTAAACGCACCATTATCCAAGGAAAGAGGAGTCACACTTACCTACAGGCAACAGGAGCAACTAACCCCCGCCCCCCCCCCCCCCCAAAGTTTGAATTCTAAAATTTTTGTGAACAAAATCAGGTTCTCCAGCTGTCAGGGCATGATGGGAGTTATAGTTGTGCAACAGCTGGAGAACTGCATGTTGGGGAAAGATGCCAAAACCAGGGATGGGGAACCTTCGGCCCTCCTGCTATTGTAAAACTACAATTCCCATCATGCCTGGATAGTTTGAACTGTCTATTCCTGGATTAAACAATAGGCATGTTCTTATTTCAGCCACTTAGAGGGCCCTTTAAATCCTACAAGGTCTGACGCCAAAGTAACGCAGCAAAATTTCCCATCTGCAAAGTATAAAGCAATACCTGTAACCAGTCAGTGCTGGCCGATGCAGTCCACGTCCACAGGAGCGGGCAGATTAAGTCCTCGCAGGGAGACAGATAATGCTTTGCATAAGGCAGCTTAACATCTGCATCTCTGGGAGGCATCTAGGGACAAAGCTGGATTATACAGGAGGCAATGAGAGCTGCGTCTACAGGAGGATACACAACACCACCATCTCACCACCACAGATTACAGCTGTCCACATGAGGGAAACCACTACTCCCAGCTGACCAAGCATACTGGGGGTTGTAGTTCCACAACACCTGGAGCTGGAAAACACCATGGGAGAGATTTATCAAACATGGTGTAAAGTGAAACCGGCTCAGTTGCCCCTAGCAACCAATCAGATTCCACCTCTCATTTTCCAAAGAGTCTGTGAGGAATGAAAGGTGGAATCTGATTGGTTGCTAGGGGCAACTGAGCCAGTTTCACTTTACACCATGTTTGATAAATCTCCCCGCATAAGTCTACTTTACCTTTAAATCCTATGTTGAGCACTGAACAAGTTTAATCTACAACATTATCTCTCCTCTTCCCGACCCCTGGGCATAAAATCCAAAACCATTTTGGAGGCTTCAGAGCTGAAATCTCCCCAAACTCTTTGTGCATACTGCTTTGCATTCTGTAAACGATTCTCTATTCAGGCCGTATACAGGAAGCACAGCTAGGCCCATACTCAGCACTGATATAGGTTAGAATATACGTATATATTGTTCTGTACCTACAGCGTGGCCTTGAGCTGTAGTAAACCAAACACGGTCCACCAGCTAGTGACAACAGACGCAGGCGCCTCCGGCCACACGGCCATATACAATGGAATACGTTTGGCGGATGCCGTAAACATGACGCACATGGGGCCTTAGGCTGGGTCTAATGGCAAGCTTGTTGACAGTATCCAGTGGTGACCAGAAGTGTGGATGCAGCTCCGGATTATAAGATCCCCCCAAAATAAAAGGCAGCTTTTGATCTTTTTTTATTCTGACAATTTTTATAAAATGGGAGGGGCTTCGCATAAAGGGGTGTGGCCTCATGCACTAAAACTTCAAACCATGTACCCAAAATCTAACTGAGCTTCTAGCTGGTGCACTCGGCAGTCATGAGAGACGCAAATCTCTTAAAGTGGTTATCCAAGATTAGAAGAATATAGCAGCTTTCTTCTACAAACAGCGCCACCCTTATACACAGTATGCATGTGGTAGTGCAGGTGAATAGAGAGGAGATATAATATCACACACAATCTATTCCACTCATCTGAATTTTACAGAACTCACAAAGATTTCTAAATGGAACAAACCTGAAGAGTTTATCTGTGTATTAATGGAATATTCCCAGTATGAGAGTATAGGCCTGACAGATGAGGGTCCCCCTGATCCACTGACTAGGTGTAGAGGACCAGGACCACCGGCAGGTAGTGGGTTAATCCGGACCTGGTGAAGCAGCTGGATCAGTCGCCTCCCCTGAAGGTGCGGAGATCACACCCTGCTGTTTGTTCAGTGAGACAGGAATTTCTGACACAGAACTTAGGAATTCCTGCCAAGTCCATTCACCATACAGGAGAACGGTATACCCCTCCTGGTGTCAGATCTATATTCTGCTGCAACTCCAGCCTATGTAGCCGCCATGAGGCCGGTATCATATACATGTGCACCCCCAGCCGTCACCTCCTATCATCAGGAATATGGTCAGGCTGGGACATGCAGGCGTTACAGGAATGCACTATACTAGTGTGAACACGACCTTATATCAAACACAGGGAGGGGGAGATATACAAGTACATACCGTATGTGCATCCGACCTGCCTCTGCAAGCATTTACCTTTATTCACATCAATGATTATTACATAAATGATGGGACTGGGGTTTCATGCAATACCTAAAAACATGAAGAGCATTTCCAATGGTCATTCAGCTTTTCCTGGCTCCAGAACTGAGGAGACATTATATATAGAAGTTGTAGTACCAGGCAGGTTTAGAAAAGCAGGTGGCAGCTCCTGTAGGACACTTAAAGGGGAAGTCCTAAGATTAAAAGTACAGCCCCTAACTACGGGAGAGAGGATAAATAGCTGAATAGTGGGGGGTCTGACTATTGGGACCTCTACTGATCACAAGACAATTGCTGCGTGAATGGATTGGTGGCTGAGCATGTTCGTGCTGATCTATTCACTTGGGGGACATTTGGCCTCTGTACCCAAGATCAGTGGAGGGTTCTTGCTGTTAGAAGCCCACCAATAAGCTGAGTATCACCTATCCTGTAGATAGGTGGATCACTTTAATTTTGGCATAGCCCCTTTAATTAGGCTATAGTGGTTGTCACCCAGCTTTCCTAGAAGCCTGAGCGATATCCTGAACTTAAAGGAACTGTAGAACATCCACTTTGCAGAAACAGCGCCACTTCTCTCCACAGGTTGTGTCCGATACTGCACCTCATCCACATTTAAGTGAACTAGGGGCTTAGCTGCAATACCTGAAACATTCCAGAGAGAAAAGTGGCGCTATTTCCATCAAAATACGGGACTATTTTTTGCCTTATTCTAGACAATGCCTTTAGATTGTGGCATTCCACCTAAAATCAGTAACTATGTCGAAGACAAGTCTCCATGTACACAAGATGCCTTTAGTCTATCTTATTGAATTCAAGGACAGATCCAGACAAAACTATTCCACTATGACACATACACAGAGAAATAAAAAAAGATAATTTGCAGAAGGGACGTAATAGACAAAACAAATTGCAGTCACCTAATAACTGAGGGGAAGCGGGGCTGATTCTGGACTACAGGTCCATTCAAGTGAATGGTGGCTAGTGTTGTGGCCCCCTCTTTCTCACATATCTAATGCTGCGTTTACACGGAACGATTATCACTCGAATTTTCGCAATAACGATCGCATATGAGCGATAATTGTTCCGTGTAAACACAGCAAGCGATGAGCGAAAAATCGTTCATTTTGATCTTTCAACATGTTCTCTTATCGTCGTTCATCGTTCGCTAAAAATTCGCTGATCGCTTCGTGTAAAGTCTTTCAAAGATTCACCCTATGTAAAAGATGTGCTTAAGCGATCTTAAAAACGATCGCAATAACGATTTTTCTTACTAATCTTGTAACGATTTTTCTCCATCTAAACGCTGATCTTTATAAAAACCAAATCGTTGCTTCAAAATCGTTAATCGTTCGATTGGGCGAATGCTGCGTTTACACGTAACGATTATCGTGCGAATTTGCGCGATAACGGTCGAATTCAAACGATAATTGTACGTGTAAACGCAGCGAACGATCGAACGACGCACGATAAATCGTACATTTTGATCTTTCATCAGGTCATCAAATCGTCGTTCATCGTACGCAAAAAATTCGCAAATCGTTCCGTGTGAACAGTCGTTCGCCGATTTAACCAATGTGTGAGATAGGCTTAAATGATTGCAGTGCGAATTTTTGTACGATATATCGTACCATCTAAACGCTGATCGTTATAAAAAAAAAAATCGTAAATCCGACATCACTAATCGTACGATCGGACCAATAATCGTTACGTGTAAACGCAGCATAAAGTGATTATGTATCCTATCAATATGACGGTGGCAATCACCTGATCACCTCAGGTCAGACTCCCAAGACCCCCCTGAAGATGTCATGATCTGCCACCCTCTTTATCTATATAGAGTATGTAGGGGTTGTTTTGGTGGGACAGTATTTTTATGTATACTTTAAAATTACCATCGGGCCATATTGGGAGAACCGATCCCAGTCAATTCCCAGCAATCACGGGACGGGCCACTTGGAAATAACAGCACAGTAACAAAACAACACGACGAAACAACAAGCGGAAAAAAAAAGAAAAGAAAAGAAAAATACATGCGAGCAGAATGTGACAGGAAACAGGGGAAAGTGACAAGACGAGCGCACGTGTAGGTAGAAGTGACTGAGTAGTACGCCCGGCTCGGAGTTTACTGCTCAAAGTTCCCAAGACTTCTGGAAACTGTGGGCAAGTAACAAGTAGGTTCTATCAGAAATACTGTAGGAGAGTTTAGATTACAGGCCCATACCATTGTCTATAGGACCCCCTGATGATGCCGCAGGTGAAAGGGCTCGGGCATGTCGATACAGCTGTGGTCCCTGATCATAGACCTTACATATACAAACTTACCTACACTGATACATTGTTACAGACTCATTGGTGACAGCGTCAGTGAAAATGTGGAGTTCTGTAACACAATGGATGTATTGACTATTCATATACAAATGTCACCCAGATCAATGGGTGGAGAATTCCTTTAAATCCCTCTAATGTTCCTGAATCCTTGTGGGTGGAATTACTCCCGTGTAAGTAAGACGTGTCAGAGGATTAGGGTGCCATGACGGGATTAGCTGATTCACACTTGCTCACCCTGGGTCTTAAGAACAGGTTTTTCCAAGTAATTCTGAAAATAGCGTCCAAGGTGAGGGATGGGCACGTATCCGGGGGTTATTTATAGCAGCATGTAAATAACTGCAGAAGACAATATATCCCAGCCTCGGATATCTATTCTTATCAGACAAAAACACACTGTGCTCAGCCCAATGCTACCCACACCCAGCACATGTGAGGAGCATGCGGCCGATGCACGGGTCTGCTGACATCTGGGGACCTGCTGGACCAGCCGCTCTCCAGGTGTAATCACTATGGAGGACATGGAGCGGCGGCTCTCCAGGTGTAATCACTATGGAGGACATGGAGCGGCGGCTCTCCAGGTGTAATCACTATGGAGGACATGGAGCGGCGGCTCTCCAGGTGTAATCACTATGGAGGACATGGAGCGGCGGCTCTCCAGGTGTAATCACTATGGAGGACATGGAGCGGCGGCTCTCCAGGTGTAATCACTATGGAGGACATGGAGCGGCGGCTCTCCAGGTGTAATCACTATGGAGGACATGGAGCGGCCGCTCTCCAGGTGTAATCACTATGGCGGACATGGAGCGGCGGCTCTCCAGGTGTAATCACTATGGAGGACATGGAGCGGCGGCTCTCCAGGTGTAATCACTATGGAGGACATGGACCGGCCGCTCTCCAGGTGTAATCACTATGGAGGACATGGACCGGCCGCTCTCCAGGTGTAATCACTATGGTGGACATGGAGCGGCGGCTCTCCAGGTGTAATCACTATGGAGGACATGGAGCGGCCGCTCTCCAGGTGTAATCACTATGGCGGACATGGACCGGCGGCTCTCCAGGTGTAATCACTATGGCTGACATGGACCGGCGGCTCTCCAGGTGTAATCACTATGGCAGATGGTGTAATCACTATGGCAGACATGGAGCGGCGGCTCTGCAGGGTGTAATCACTATGGTGGACATGGACCGGCGGCTCTCCAGGTGTAATCACTATGGAGGACATGGACCGGCCGCTCTCCAGGTGTAATCACTATGGCAGACGGTGTAATCACTATGGCGGATATGGAGCGGCGTCTCCCCAGGTGTAATCACTATGGCGGACATGGAGCGGCGGCTCCCCAGGTGTAATCACCATGGCGAACATGGACCTGAAGCTTCACAGTGGGTTGTGCTTATATATTAGGGTCTGCAAGACACTACAGGGATTGTCCCAACAGGGTAACCCGTGTACCCTGTCCTATTGGGGTGTATGGATGTAAACAAGGGGGCTCCTATTAGCCACAACAGAAAACAAACGGCGGCCCGCAAGGGCCAGGATGTGAAGCTGATGGACACAATGTATACCACATCTGCCCCACGACTGCTGTTTAATAGAAGGGGGTCCAGTCATCTGCTTCAAGTTGGTCATACACTTCAGATAGACAAATCAAATCCACCACTTCAGCAGGACCAGCCGACCATTTAACATGTATTGGGATATCGGAGCCTTCTACTGATATGCTACTGACAGAAAGACAGACTGGCCATGTTGGTTTTCAATGTGCCCCATCCCTCTGTTCTTAGGGGACATATGCCACCACGGGCTTACTCCCCTCCTCCCATTTAATTTGGCCATATACATTAAATTAAAGGCAATATTGGTGAGTAACTAACATGCGCCAGCCCTCCTACAACATTAGGCACATTGAATTTTCTCAGGCCCAAACCTCTTGGTTCTCAGCGAGCAAAGTGTATAAACATTCTCCTTTCTCCCTATTCAGAACACATGTACGCTTAGCCTGCTAGTCAGGGCCTTCTCCCAACCCTCTGTAGTAATCAGTGCGGATCCACTTCAATCCAACTGTCTGCAGAGTAGAGTGGATTAGCACATGACTGCAGGGGTCAGACTACACACAAGGTTTGTTTGTAGTCTGTCACCATGGCAACACATGGCTCTGCATAGGAGATGCACTTGACTTGGGAAGTTCTGCTTCTTATTCTTAGAAGTCTTGGAGCAATAATAATAATAATAATAATTATAATAATAATAATGTACTTTAACAAGACGTAACCTCCTGTGACTGTGATGCACCCTGTGCACTGCGGAGGAAGTGGGAGGCAGGCTGCTTACACTGCAATGACCTAATTTATTATAACATGCTTACAGATAGTAACATACATGTGACTACTGCATATCATTGCAAAATTGGGGAACCTGTGGCCCTCCAGTTGTTGCAAAACTACAATTCCCAGTATATAGTTCTGCAACAGCCGGAGAGCTGCAGAATCCCTGTCCCTTACCTACAGTCTATCAAGGGAACACACCTGGGGATATTAGGTTGTCATCGGCGGGCTCAGACCACCAAAGAGGGGGTGATATTAAGGAAATATGCAGAAAAGCACTACAGTAGTGAACCCCACCAACACCATCTACCAAGAGGTCAGTCCAAAAATAGCAATTTGCACACAATGCCGATTTTCCTTAAAGGGGTTGTTGACTCAAATTTGTTTTCTTTCAAATCAACTGGTGCCAGAGATTTGTAGTTTACTTCTATTAATAAATATCAAGTCTTCCAGTACTTATCAGCTGCTGCATGTTCTGCATGAATTAGTGTATTCTCTCCAGTCTGACACAGTGCTCTCTGCTGCCCTCTCTGTCCATGTCAGGAACTGTCCAGAGCAGCAGAAAATCCCCATAGAAAACCTCTCCTGCTCTCCAGACTGGAAAGAATACACCACTTCCTGCAGGACATACAGCAGCTGATAGGTACTGAAAGACTTGATATTTTTAAATAGCAGTAAACTACAAATCTGTGGCACCAGTTGATTTGAAAGAAAAAAAAAAAATTTGGAGGACAACCCGTTTAAGAAATTGTGAAACTTCTGGTCCCAGAAAAATTATGGGCTACAGAGACCACCAAGTTTGTCTATTGGGGGGGAATAGAAAGTCATGTGATAGTCTGAAAGTCTGAAGTCATGCAATTATCATCACACAAAACTTTTCTCCCCATGGGGAAACTTTGAAAAAGTTTGACAGTTGCCATGGAAACTTTAGGGAACACCATTCCAATCACAGCAATGTCAGTTTTGTGAACTGGGGTTCTCCAGCTGCTGGGATACTACAACTCCCAGCATGCCTTGGCAGTTTCCCAGCGGCTGGAGAGCCACAGACAGCAGACCATTGCAATAAAGGTTGGCTACATCGCTGTACTTACAGATGCTCCTGGCTCATCAGGACTGCAGACCATTAACCCACTAGGCTCCAGATCACTGCTGATGAAGTCATCTTCAGACTCCTCAAAGGATGAAGCAGACGAGAGGCCGGAGGAGCTGGACAACTTGCGTAGGAAGAGGGAAGGCACAGGGGATCCTCCGCAGCCGCTATCCGCGCAGGGCGACTCTGCATCGCCCGAGAGGGGAACGTCAAGGCTGAAACCCGATTCATGGAACTGAGGGGACAGAGAAGGGGGGAGGCAGCGCTTGGGACTGACATCCCGGGTGACGATGAGTCGGGGGATTGCATAGGTGTGGTTATCGGAGTTCATAAGGAAAGGGGGTCCCCTTCGGTTCAACAGGGACTCTCTGGGGTGGTCACCGCTTTGCGTGGTTTTGGGGGCACAGTCTGTATCTGGCGGAGTGATGGTTAATTTAAGGCCACCAATTCCGGAGTCACTAGTCCACAGTTCCTCTATGGGACAATGGGGGTGATTGTTGGATCCCATTTTGGGATCGGTCCCTGAGATGGTTAGAGACCCCGATACTTCTTTACACCTCTCATATGTCTTAGACGTTTGTCCTCCGGCACAGCTGACCATAGTGCGGTGGGTCACCGGCAGATAAAGTCTCTTCTCGCCTCTCCAGTCACCACCAGTGTGCTCCAAAGTCTCCGAACCATCCACCTGCCCAGCACCCTCCACAGCGGGCTCCGAGCCCCCCAAAAACTTCCTGGGTGACCCCAAGATCTTTTTGCCCCCGTCTTCTTGCCAAACTCTTTCCTTCCCGGTGGTCAGACCCGGCTTGGCGGCATCGCACTTGGACATATCCCTTCTGAGCCGCCCACCCTGCCCATCCAGTCTCATGTCAGGAGCCGCAGCAGTCTGGGTACTCAGCACTGTACCGGCAGGTGATGGATGATCTTCCCCTCCTAATTCCGGGGATCCGTCCCCCACTCCAGTATCTTCTCTAGGTCTTGGATCTGCCAATGTATTCTGTGCTGTGCAGGACGGGGTCTGCTGCAAGGAACCTACATCTAATGAGCGCTGTATACTCTGCACTGTGCTATCACTACTATAGGGCTGCTGTATACTCTGCACTGTACTATCACTATTATAAGTCTGCTGTATACTCTGCACTGTGCTATCACTACTATAGGGCTGCTGTATACTCTGCACTGTGCTATCACTACTATAGGGCTGCTGTATACTCTGCACTGTGCTATCACTACTATAGGGCTGCTGTATACCCTGCACTATACTACAGTCAGCATCAGTCCTGCGATCACTGTGCCCTCTCTCCCGTATGAAGCTGCTCTCTGCTCCAGCCTGCCCTATACTCAGCGCTGCCCTCCTAGCAGGAGGCTGTCCTCTGCCCTTTTCCGTCTTCTGCTCCTCAGCCGGCCTTTTGTCTTCTCTTCTCCGCCTCCTCCGGACTCGGAGGCGCTTCTTCCACTCTCCGGCACTGGAGAAGCTTACAGCAGCCTTGGCTGCGCTATCAGAATAGTTTTGTCCCATTACAACCACCGTAATTCAGTGATTCCCTGCCCCTGTTGATAACGTCACCGTCTAACCGTCCAATCAGAGAACAGAGGGCGCTGTCCGGCACCAGGCAACGCATTCAGGGCAGCGTATCACTGCGCATCGAGAAGTTTAGTTTCTAAGTAAAAAAAAAAAAAAAGTATTCCTCCGCATTGCATTTAAAGATGTAGTCCGTGAGGATTCAGTGTGATGTCTCCATAATAAGTGTCACTTCCTTATTTCAGAGGAGTGTGACGTCAGTAGTCTTATCTGTGGAGATACAAACATAACACATATGTAAGGAGTGTGAACCAGGACATAGTAATGGAACAATTCATGACAGACACACAATGCTTCTATATTTATTATTATATATATATATATATATATATATATATATATATATATATATATATATATATATATATATATATATATATACATATACCCCGTGAGTTAAAAGGTCCACTGGGTGGTCCTAGATAGTGTTTGACATCCTGCACTGTACCAGTGTGTATGCAGATACAGCTGCCAATCACTAGACAGGACAACCCACCAGACTCTAATTGCTGCGTTTACACGGAACGATTATCGTTCGAATTTTTGCAATAACGATCGCATTTGAGCGATAATCGTTCTGTGTAAACACAGCAAACGATCAAGCGATGAGCGAAAACTCGTTCATTTTGATCTTTCAACATGTTCTCAAATCGTCGTTCATCGTTCGCTAAAAATTCGCAGATCGTTTCGTGTAAAAAGTCTTTTAAAGATTCACCCTATGTAAAAGATGGGCTTAAGCGATCTTAAAAACGATCGCATTAACGATTTTTCTAACGATTTATTCGTCTAAACGCTGATCGTTATAAAAACCAAATTGTTGCTTCAAAATCGTTAAACGATCGATTGGGCGAATTATCGCTCCGTGTAAACGTTGCATTATGGTGGTTTTACACGGAGCGATAATTCGCCCGATCGCACGATTAACGATTTTGAATGAACGATTTTTTTTAATAACGATCAGCGTTTAGACGGAACGATACATCGTACAGAAAAATCGTTTTGCGATCGTTTAAGCCTATCTCACACATAGGTGAAATCGCTGAAAGAATGTTTACAGTGAACGATCTGCGAATTTTTTGCGAACGACCAACGATGATTTGAGAACATGTTGAAAGATCAAAATGAATGATTTTTTTGCTCGTCGTTTGATCGTTCGCTGCGTTTACATGTACGATTATCGTTCGAATTCGACCGTTATCGTGCAAAAACGAACAATCGTTCCGTGTAAAAGGACCATAACTTAGAAATCCAAAAATTACAGTCCCCCCCACCCCACCCCCATTAAACTCTATATAAACCTGCTCAGCGCCTCGTGTTGTAGAACATAATGTCCACAGGGTTAATAGCAGGTTTGTCATGGCAGGTTCACTTTAAGGGGTAGAGTAACGGCTCTGTACAGTATAATAACTAAAACAGGTTCTACAAGTAGCCATACAATGTAATAGCTGCTTTAGATATGGACACAATTCTCCAGACTGTAGGACAAGTTCGACCAAGTTCAAGAGGCGCCTGTTGGTGTGTCAATAAATCATTAGTATGTAACCACCAAGAAAGTCAGGTTCCAGTAGATTTCCATGTTCTTTTGCTGCTGGAGGCAAATAGCCCCCAGACATGGCGTAGACTAGAGATGAGCGAACCCGAATGCTCGGCATAGGACTGCCGCTGGCTGAAGAAGTTGGACGCAGCCCTGAGGTACAGGCTGTTTTCCAGGACTCCCTAGGGCTGCACCCAACTTCTTCCACCACTGGTAATCATATGCAGAGCTCAGACGGACCGGAGCGGGCCTGAAGTTCTCTCATCTCTAACAAAGGGCATTGTTTGGGATAGACATAAACAATGTAAAGACGCAAAGGGCAAAAGGGTGTCTGATGAATGGGTGGGTGGGTATCTGATGGACCCTATTGACCTTTTACAACACAATGGGGGAGATTTATCAAACATGGTGTAAAGAGAAACTGGCTCAGTTGCCCCTAGCAACCAATCAGATTCCACCTTTCATTTTGAGTGGAATATGTGATGGAGACTAGTGCAAGTGTGAACTCTTTGATCATCAGGTTTTGGCAGGTGTGGCCAACTTTTAAGAACTAATGCTGCGTTTACACGGAACGATTATCGTTCGCATAAACGATCGCATATGATCGATAATCGTACCATGTAAACACAGCAAACGATCAAACGACAAGCGAGAAATCGTTCATTTTGATCTTTCAACATGTTCTTAAATCGCCCGTTCGCTGAAATTTCGCAGATCGCTTTGTGTAAACAGTCTTTCACCGATTTACCCTATGTAAAAGATGGGCTTAAGGGATCTTAAAAACGTTCGCAATAACGATTTTTCTTACGACTTTTTTCTAACGATTTAGTCGTCTAAACACTAATTGTTATAAAAAACAAATCGTTGCTTCAAAATCGTTAAACGATCGATTGGGCGAATTATCGCTCCGTGTAAACGCAGCATAAAGAACATATTACACCACCCAACTACCACTGTGAATGGGATAGGCCCTTTGCCTTAAAGGGGTAGTGCGGTGCTCGACATTTATTCACTAAATAACACACATTACAAAGTAACTTTGCAACTTTGTAATGTGTGTTATTTAAGTGAATGGCCCCCGTTCCCTGTGTTCCCCCCACCCCGGAAGTGTGGTGCATTATACTCATTGCATTACTGTCGACCCCGGCCGCCATCTTGGCACAATGACATAATCTTCAGGAGGCCGGCTGGACCGCTCCTGCCGTCCCTCAGGCTGGCCCCCCTCCCTCAGCTGCTTAGCCGCGATTGACTGAGCATAACTATGCGAAAATCTTTTTTTTTTTTTTTTTTTTTTAATTAACTTGTTTCAGAAAGTTATATAAATTTGTAATTTACTTCTATTTAAAAATCTCAAGTCTTCCAGTACTTCTCAGCTGCTGTATGTTCTGAAGGAACTTTTCATTTATACACAGTGCTCTCTGCTGCCACCTCTGTCCGACACAGGAACTGTCCAGAGCAGGAAAGGTTTTCTATAGGGATTTGCTACTACTCTGGGCACTTCCTGTCTGGAACAGAGATGGCAGCAGAGAGCACTGTGTCAGACTGAATAAAAAAAACATTTCCTGCAGCACTACAGCAGCTGATAAGTATGGGAAGACATGAGATTTCTAAATAGAAGTGAATTACAAATAAATATAATATATAAATATGTACAAATATATAACTTTCTGAAACAAGAAACTTTATACCAGGACGTCAGCTGATCCTTCCAGCTTAGGGTGCGTTTACACAGAGAGGTTTTTCTGACAGATTTTTGAAGCCAAAGCCAGGAATGGATTGCAAAAGAGGACAAATCTAATGGTGCGTTTACGCAGACAGATTTATCCGATAGATCTTTGAAGCCAAAACCAGGAACAGAATATAAACAGGGATCAGGTCATAAAGGAAAGACTGGGATCTATCCTTTTTTCCATTCCTGTCTTTGGCTTCCAAAATCTGTCAGATAAATCTTTCTGTGTAAACGCACCCTTAGTCATTCCTTTATGAGCTGTTCACTGGTTATAGTCTGTACCTGGCTTTGGCTTTACTAATCTGTCT
Source organism: Dendropsophus ebraccatus (assembly GCF_027789765.1). Lineage (NCBI taxonomy): Eukaryota > Metazoa > Chordata > Amphibia > Anura > Hylidae > Dendropsophus > Dendropsophus ebraccatus. The sequence goes on from NC_091463.1 coordinate 77,437,910, forward strand.
GTGTAAACGCACCATAACCCAATCATCTCCCCTGCAGAAGCAATGGGATATTATGTGACGGTCATTCAGATAAATGGTCATCCATGTAATAACTGGATGGCCCAAACCAAAGAGGGCGCCGCTGATACAATATGGAAGTCATTCTTATTCACAAAAGTTTCAGCGAATTCATGCTAGAGTAGAAGAACTGGTTCTAGTCCTGACTCATTTCTAGCTCTTACACACCATATAATGGACACCCTGGGGTGGCAGGTCACCCATACATATAGCAACGTCATTGTGTTCTGGCAAGATTTCTACATCCAGGAAAAATTCCACTCAAATAAAACCAACCATATAATAATAAGGCGTGGCGGCCATTAATTGTCTACTATTTTTGGTTATGGATATATTGGAACTTTACCGGCCCGGTTTGGCAGACGTTTTGTGACGGCAAAGTGATCAGGAAGTGCAGCCATATTGATTGCCACATTGATCAGCTCACTTTGTCAGCCAGTCAGTCAGTGATTTTTCTGGGCCGCAAAACCTCCCGCTATTTTTTCTCCATGAACCATGGAAAATCATCCGTATTTGCCTCTGTAATTGCATCTGTTTCCATATCCGCATCCGTAAAATGTGAATAGTACTAATTTTCTCAGATTTGATTCAATTTTTTTTTTACAGGCGTCACGGATACTACATATGGATCCCATAGACTTCTATTGGTAATAGACTTCTATTGGTACCGCAATCACAATCCGCACTAGCACATGTCCTTTTTTCTTTTACGGAACGGATTATGGATCAAAATTAACACAGACTGTGAACGGCCCAATATAAATCAATGTGCTCTAAGCTGAACCGTGATTACAGATCCGCAATTATGGACAACTTTATGGGACGTGTGCATAAGGCCTTTAGGCTGGGTTCACACTGTATTTTTGCTGTCCGTTTAATGGATCAGTTTAATGGGGGGAAAAAAACAGATGTATTTGTGTGCATCCGATTCTCCACTAACTTCCATTATAAAAAAACTGAAAAAAATATTGATTAAAAAACATCTGTTTTTAAGCTTACACAAAAACGCTGTCAACCACATTTTTGTGTACGCTAAAAGAGAAAAAAAAAAAAACAGATGCGTTTTGATCTATTTTTTAGATAATGGAAGTTAATGGAAAAACAGATTAAAAAGGATACACACAAATGCAACCGTCTTTTCATTAAACGGACAGCAAAATTGCAGTGTGAACCCAGTCTTACAAAGTTTTACAAACATCCATTAGTGCCTTTCTGAAGCAACTGAGAAAGGCACTAATGGATGTTTGTGCCGAAACGCGTCGCTACTACAAGTAAACTTCTCTTTTTTGTACTTAGTTTGAAGTGGCTATATTTATATTGCAACTGCTATTGCGGTTTTACAGCGATAGTCCACTTCAGGTGTTTGTACTACCTGTGCTCCGCACTTTTGAGCGGAGAGCAGCAGAGAGTGGAGGCGCGTAAGGTTTATACTTTGGGCGGACAGTGGAATCTGCCTGTGCATAGACTGGACTCTATGGCACAGACGGAGATGCGAGCACAGGGGCAAGCTGCGGAATCCGAGGCGGGTAAACCGCTTGGTTTTCCGTAGTGTCCACATAATCTAAAAGTCAGTTCACACTGAGCAAGATCGCTCAGTGTGCTGCTGTAAGTGAATGGAGAGGGCGCGCGCTCGTCCGCTGCCGCCGCTCTCCGCTCGGAGAACTGATATGTTCATTCTTTGAGCGGAGTTCTCCCATTCACTCAAAGCAGGACACTGAGCGCGGCGGGATTCCGCAGCGGAGAGCTCCGCCGCGGAATTACTCCATGTTTCCTCAGGGTACAAACACACACACCGTATACGCAGCGTATTTACTGCTGCGATACACAGCAGATTAGATCTAAATAACTGAACACAGCATCAAATCTGCTGCAGATCTGCTGCGTATTTGCTGCGTATACGCCGTGTGTGTTTATACCCTTAGGGTGGAAATCCTTTGTACAAAAAGAAGGACAATGGCTTCCTGTTGGCAAAGCGAGAAGCACTAGGAGATAGTGTGCTGTTTGCCACAAGTGATAAGGTAAACCTCCGGGCTTAAAATATTCCATGATGGGAACACAGCTTCCTATTGTGCGGACAATAGCAGACTGGCGGAGTGCTCACAATAAAGCACAGACATGACTTCTCCACTTCATACAATGCACTGTGTACTAACTTGTCCCAGTGACACAATCCCAGCTGGGCAGCTATGGTGGCCGCACTGATGTGACTGATGTGTGATTCCGGCATGACTTTCATGCTTGTCAGCAGCTTATTTGTGACTCACACACATATGTGCGGCTGCCAGGAATAGGCCTGACTGGTGCATTGTATCACTGCTATCCCTGGGGCAGATACTAAAGTACCAGTCATGCCTGATACCTAAACACTGTACAACAGGATGTCCGAGCCCCATATGATGTGCTGGGGAACAGGACGCAATCACTACGCCATTAGCTTACTAAGTAGGATCTTGTTGTTGAAGTTGGATTCACACCTTTGTTGGCATTTCTGTTTTTTTTTCTTTTGTCATAGACAATGATCCGTCACACTAATAGTGCCCAGTGTTGCTGACTGTATAGGTGGTTTTACATAGTCAGTAGGGAAATATAAATCACACTACAAACATTGCTTTTCTCTCTGTAGTGATTTTTTTTGTTTTTGGGAGGGCGGGGGGGGGGGTTGTTGTTTTCCAAATGCAACAGGTTTTTGTGTGTGTTTTTACATATTAGTAGTATCTATGTGATTTAAAGGGGTGCTCCAGTGAAACTCTTTTTATTTCAAATCAACTGGTTTAGAAAGTTATTATAGATTTGTCATTTACTTCTATTTAAAAATCTCAAGTTTTCCAGTACTTATCAGCTGCTGTATGTCCTGCAAGAGAGTGGTGTATTCTTTTCAGTCTGACACAGTGCTCTCCGCTGCCACCACTGTACAAGACAGGAACTGTCCAGAGCAGGAAATGTTTCATATGTGGATGTGGATTACAGAGGTGGCAGCAGAGAGCACTGTGTCAAAATGGAAAGAATAAACCGATTCCTGCAAGACATACAGCAGCTGATAAGTACTGGAAGACTGGAGATTTTTAAATAGAAGTAAATTACAAATCTATATAATTTTCTTAAACCAATTGATTTGCTGCGGTGTGGCAGCGCACTGATTGGCTGAGCAGGATGTCGGGACGCTGGGAGCCACGGAATAAGCCGGATCGTGGACCAGGTAATCTATGCACCGGGCCAAAGGGGGTTAAGGGGGCTGCCACTTACACACTTGCAGCAAGCTGACAATTCCGCTGCGAGTATGTAATCCACAGTGAATTTCGTAAACCACAATGGATTTCGCTGTAAAATCGTAGCGAGAAATCCGTTGCGATTCTGTTACGTGTGAAGCCACCCTTAAAGAGGATCAAACAATCTATAAAACACATCCGGCAAAATGCCAAATGAATCGCTGGCACTGTACTAGATATTTCAACAAACGCATTACCATCTTACCACTCAATGTTGTCTCTGTGTGTCTTTATTTCCATGAAAATGTCCTTATATATAGCCGGTTAAAATGTCAAAGAGGCGGGGTCTAAAGTCTTCTGTACCTTTGGTGAATGCCGCCCTCTCGCAGCATGACAATTGAGAATCTCTATTGGTGCGAGTGCGTTGATTGTGAGAAGCACATGGCTGAGTGATTCACCACTTGATCTATCTCACTGCAGAAGACAGGCCCCATAGACTTATAATGGGACCAATGTGTTACAAGGGGCAAGCCAGGGAGTGAAGCACTCAGCCACATGCTTCTCCTGGCTATAACTAGAAATCGGTGATCGACTGATCAAAACTTTTTACCTGTCTGTGGGACACATCATGCTTTCACATAGCTATTCTGATCAATAACTGGAGATGTTATACAGGAAATTCCCTGAAAAACAAGCAAAGGGAACTCAGCGTGTCTATACAATGCCGTCTGCAAGAGCCTTAGGGCCCTAATCCACTGGACGATTATCGTTCAGATTATCGTTAAATCGTTCAAATCTAAACAGTAATCGTTCGTTTGAATAGCAGTTACCGACTAATGACCGAACGAGAAATAGTTGATCGTTCAATAAGACCTGGACCTATTTTTATCGTTGCTCGTTCGCAAAACGTTCGCATTGAATAAGACATCGTTCGCAGTAGTGACGAACGCAAATAGCGACGACAAGACGACCGCAAGAACGATCATAAGTAACGATGATCTTTCCATGTAAATGGGTGAACGATTTTAGGACTTTCGTAATAGCGGTCGTTTGGATCGTTTATCATTAACGATTACGCGAATGATAATCGTCCCATGGAATAGGGCCCTTATTGACCCAAAACTCCCCAGAATATAGAGAGAATGGTCAGGTTACTATCACACTGCTGACTGTATCAGTATGTGAAACATATAAACCACAAGCAGTGTATGAGATACCTTCTCAAAAACCCATGGAAAAACCTAAAGATTTGAATAGACGCTTGTACAATGCACATCCGAAAGCAGCGAGAACTCTCTGTTACACACACATGACTTCCTGATAACACGGAGTGAGCTCAGACGCTTACACAAACACACACATTTACATGAATTAAGACGGACTCTTACGTGTGTATGTGACAGGAAGGAAAGACGAGATTACCATAATACGCTGTGTACTCTGAAAAGGTTCATATATTACATAATAGTGTTTATTAGAGAAGTGAATGAGCCCCCTAGCAAGGATCATCAAGTTCCAGTACTATATGTCAAGTACCTTTAAAACATGGCGACGTCCCCTCTATATGTCAGAGGAGAAGGTTGTATGAGATTAGGAGACAGGCTGCAGTTTCAGAAACAGTGCCACATTTGTCTTGGGCTGTGTCTGGTATTGCAGCATGACCCTGTACATGTAAACAGCTAGGCGGGATACAACGTATGGAAAGGCGTGAAATTCATTGACACAGAACGGGAGGGGGAGCAGACACATTTTTCTCTGACCCAATGAAAGCACCTACAAATCCACTGCATGAGGGAAATTGTAGTTTTGCAACAGCTGAAGGGCCGCATGTTCCCCCATCCATGATGTAAATACCCTCTGACTGGCACTGTTTATAGAGGCACTCTACTTAGGGCCCTATTCCACCGGAAGATTATCATTCAGATTATCGTTAAATCGTTCGAATCTAAACGATAATCCTTCAGTTGAAATACAGTTAACGATTAACGACCGAACGAGAAATCGTTGATCGCTTTATAAGACCTGGACCTATTTTTATCGTTGCTCGTTCGCAAAACGATCGCATTGAATAAAGAGGTCGTTCGGTCGTTCGCAGTAGATACGAACACAATAGCGAAGAAAAAACAATCGCAAATATGATCATTAGTAACGATTATCGTTCCATGGAAATGAGTGAACGTTTTCAGGTCTTTCGCAATAGCAGTCATTTGAGATTGTTAATCGTTAACGATTATGCGAACGATAATCGTCCGGTGGAATAGGGCCCTTAGTGTTTATAGAGGCACTCTCTGTCTGGTTCTCTTAATGGAGGCATTTTCCGGCATATACTGTTTATAGAAACACTCTAACTGATACTGTTTATGGAAGCACTCTCCGGCGTATACTGTTTATGAAGGCATTCTCTAAGCGGTACTGTTTATGGAGGCACTCTACTTATTGGTTATAGAGGCTGTCTGGTACTTTTAATGGAGGCAGTCTTCGGCGTCTGTTTATGGAGGCATTCTCTAACTGGTAAAGTTTATGGAGGCACTCTTACTGGTCCTGTTTATGGAGGCACTCTGGTGCTATTTATAGAGCGACACTTTGGTGGGTACTGTATACAGAGACACTCTACTCTTTGGCCACTGCTGGCTGGTATAGTTTATAGAGGCACTCTGTCTGGTACCGCTATGGAAGAAGTGTCTTACTGGGGCTTTGTGGTCAGTACTGTTTAAGGAGGCACTCTCTGTCTGGCACTGTTATGGAAGCACTGTCCCGCTAGTACTGTAGAGTATAAGGAAAGATTCAGTGGTCAATGCTGTTTATAAAGAGACTCCGTGGTCAGTGCTGTTTATGGAGGCACGCTCTGTCTGGTACTGTTATGGAAGCACTGTCCCGCTAGTACTGTAGAGTATAAGGAAAGATTCAGTGGTCAATGCTGTTTATAAAGAGACTCCGTGGTCAGTGCTGTTTATGGAGGCACGCTCTGTCTGGTACTGTTATGGAAGCACTGTCCTGCTAGTACTGTATATGAAGAAACTCTATGGTCAGTGCTGTTTATGGAAAGACTCCGTGGTCAGTGCTGTTTATGGAGAGACTCCGTGGTCAGTGCTGTTTATGGAGAGACTCCGTGGTCAGTGCTGTTTATGGAGAGACTCCGTGGTCAGTGCTGTTTATGGAGAGACTCCGCAGTCAGTCCTAGTAGAGGAACCTTATGTGCACATTTTTTCCACAACAAACTTTGCATAACACATTTACCAAAAAGTAAGGCTTCCAAGTTGCCAGCTATGTTCTGCCATTGACTGTTTATACAATACAGCATATAAACAAGCTGCTAATAAGAGTCCACGAATGGAAATGTGTCTGCACCTTCTGAGGACGTGTGTTTAATAGGGAAAACATCTTTTTGGACTTCCTTTAAGCAGTCACTGAGAACAACAACAAGCTTCTTCCCAGAAATGGCTGATGTCAGAGAACAATAGAGTATACACATAGCAGTATATCAGTATAGCCTATTTTCCCTAAAATAGTGGACTCTCACATCTTGGAAGCCATGCGCTTGTCACTGAAATTGAATTAATTTCTAGTCTCGGTAATTTCATCTACGTGATTCTACCCTCAAGGGGATTAGTCATTTAAAGGGGCTGTAAACGCTGAGGGAAGCATTGACTGCATTGACTAGCTGTTCATTTACTGTGCTGCAATGAAACATGACACAGCGCCCATTAAAATCAATGGCCCATCTGTGTGATGTGTGGATAAAAGCAGACGGCTAGAGAGGAAACCACTCTCATCATCTCAGTAATTTATACTGTTCGGAAACGAGGATTTTCTGGGAAGACTAACTAAACATAGTCTAAGATGGTGTCGTTCGCCCCCAACCTGTGGCCCTCCTACAGCTGTCAGGGCATGCTGGGAGAACACAAGACAGCACACACATGCTCTTAGATGTCCAGGCATATCCTCTGTAGCAGGGGTAGGGAACCTTCGCTCTCCAGCTGTTGCAAAACTACAACTCCCATCATGCCTGGACAGCCAAAGCTAAAGCATGATGGGAGTTATAGTTTTGCAACAGCTGGAGAGCCAAGGTTCCCTTGCCCTGCTCTTTTCTATTTTTGCCCTACTAGTTACCCCGATGAAAACCTCCCTTTAAATGGTGCATGTAAGGACACCCAAGCACAAGCCTCCATACATGTGTCCTGATATATGATATATAGAGGTGTGAATGGGCGAAGCTGGCACACCTCCAGGGAGTCAATGTACTGATGGTAATCTGGTGCTGTACACCGAGTGCCTATACCTGGATATAGCTTGTCCTCTCTATAATTTTGGACTGGTTGTTACTATAGGGCGAGTTCACACGAGGCACACGTTTCTGCAACTCACAATCTGTTCTGCTTCTAGATCTGCCACTCTTACATATGTACAAGTTGTTAAGGTTACAAACCCACTTGGCGGGTCTGCAGCGAGTCTCCATGCTGCGTTTTTGCAGCGAGACTCGCTGCAGATCCCGGCCCTATGCTTTTAATGGCAGACAAACGCGAGTTTGTCTGCAGCCCACCCCATTAACCCCCCGGCCGCCGGAGCTGATACTTCACCTGATCCCGGCTCCGGCGGTTCCCGATGTCTTCAGCAAGCCGGAGCGGGGACCAGGTGAAGTATATGCTCCAGCCAGACGCCCGCAGCCCCGGCCGCCCGATCGCCCCTCCGCAGCCCCGGCCGCCCGATCGCCCCCCCCCCCCCGAAGCAACGATCGCACGCCCTACCGCAGCAACGATCGCACGCCCCCCCCCCCCCCCCCCCCCGCAGCACCGATCGCTTACACGCCCCCCTGCAGCCCCGGCCGCTCGATCGGGGGGGCGTGCGATCGGTGCTGCGGGGGGGCGATCGGGGCTGCGGGCGGCTGGCTGGAGCATATACTTCACCTGGTCCCCGCTCCGGCTTGCTGAAGACATCGGGAACCGCCGGAGCCGGGATCAGGTGAAGTATCAGCTCCGGCGGCCGGGGGGTTAATGGGGTGGGCTGCAGACAAACTCGCAGCAGGGATGTACATCCCTGCTGCGTGTTTGTCTGCCATTAAAAGCATAGGGCCGGGATCTGCAGCGAGTCTCGCTGCAAAAACGCAGCATGGAGACTCGCTGCAGACCCGCCAAGTGGTTTTGTACCCTAAAGGGGTTATCCAGTGCTACAAAAACATGGCCACTTTTCCCCCTCTCTTGTCTCCAGATAGGGTGGGGTTTGGAACTCACTTCCATTGAAGTTAATGGAGCTTAATTGCAAAATAAACCTGAACTAGATACAACAGAGGGGGAAAAGTGGCCATGTTTTTGTAGCGCTGGATAACAGCTTTAGGGTATGTTCACACAACGTGAACGACCGGCCGTTCCGTGACCCCGGCCGTACTGCTGTACCAGCCGGATGATCTTTATGGCCGTAGTGTTTTGATGCGGGCGCATCAGCACGTGCCTGCATCAGAACTCCCCACAGGAGCCGGAGCCGCTCGCTTCATTGTGTGAACTGACAGGGTGTCCTACGGCCACAATTCACAGAATTGTCAGTTCTGTGACGTGTCAGTTCTTTGCGGCGCCGCACGGGATCCTGGCGTACAATGTGTATATGCTCTGTCCGGGATCCCATAGAACAATAGGCTATGTTACCCTCCGCACAAAGTACGGCCGTTGTTGCCGATGGCAACCAATCAGATTCCCCCTCATTTTCCAAAGCGTCTGTGAGGAATGAAAGGTGGAATCTGATTGGTTGCTAAGGGCAACTGAGCCAGTTTCACTTTACACCATGTTTAGTGTGGCCAGTGCCACATTCATTGTCTATGAGGCTTCTGGATATTGTTGAGCTCAGAGTTTTTCAAAAGCCCCATAAAAATTATTGGAGGGCTGGTCATACAAGCAGGCTGCCCTCCATTCCTTCTGGGGTACAGTATACCTCCGTAAAGGTAAACATGCTGAGATTGGGATACCCCTTTAACCTCTTTACGAGATCCCCCATCTATAATACAAATGAATAATAGAGATCCCATCAAAACAATATGCCACTAATAAAAGCTACAGATCACTGCGCACAAAAAAGCCCTAATACAGCCCCATAGTTGGATAAATAAAAAAAAAGTTACAGGAATAGAGGATAAGCTAGCTATTTCTGATAACTTACAGGGCAACTCCAGCAAAAAAAAAAAATGTAATCAACTGGTACCAGAGTTTTGTAATTTCCTCCTATTTAAAAAAAATCTCCAGTCTTCCAGTACTTATCAGCTGCTGAATGTCTTGCAGGAAGTGGTGTGTTCTTTCCAGTGCTCTCTGCTGCCATCTCTGTCCATGTCAGGAACTGTCCAGAGCAGTAGCAAATCCCCATAGAAAACCTCTCCTGCTCTACTGGAAAGAATACACCACTTCCTGCCAGACATCCAGCAGCTGATAAGTACTGGAAGAATTTTTTAATAGAAGTAAATTACAAATCTCTGGCACTTTCTAGCACCAGCTGATTTGAAAGAATTTTTTTTACGCTGGAGTACCCCTTTAAAGGCAAGTCAAAATAGTGTAGTAATGCAATGTAGTTATGCCACACCCCCACATCACCGGTGTGGTTGACATTCAGGAGTCTGGGAAAGCTGGGTGACGACCCCAGAGGCTTTATTTATATTGTGTCCAGTCAGAGCCAGATGTGAGATCTGCTGAGCTCCAGGATAAGGGTCAGTCACAAGCCTGCGCTGCTTTTGGGTAGGATGAGTCAGGAGTCAGCATTAAGTGCGTAAGCCTAGAGTTTGTCATTAACCCTGTTGAGCAATCACCAACAATAAACCTTCCTATAAATGCAGCAAATAGGTAAAAGCAGAGGAAGCGGGAACGTTCTGATGACGGAGCAGGGAGGGGGGGGTTATAACAGGCTGATGCCCCTGTAATAACAGGTCATCATAAACAATGCAGTATGATGTGCCGCCCACTCACACAGGAAATCATGAAGAAAGGGGGTTATAAATAAGAAAAATCTGTGCAGGCGGCCATTACGTCCTATGTTGCCTGCACCTAGCTGTAGGCACGGCTTACTGCAACCCCGGCTCTACCTGAAACCAGACGCGGGGATTTACAGTGACACAAGGATGAGACATAGCAGCAGCGCCAGGCTGTATACTGATACTACTACCTGCTACTATACACATTCCAGTGATGTCATAGAAGAAAGAACCCAGTCTCGTCTTACAGGGATCAATACAGACTAGTGAGAGAAGAGGAAGTGTATGAGGAGATTATGGCTGCCGATCCTGTGGGATCGGTCAGGTGACATCCACATTTCCAAGAATCAGAAGAGTCATATAAGATTTCCTTTCTTAGATATAGGTTTATCCCAGGCAGGTTTACATTCACTTACTGTAGATTTACCAACCACATCTGCTGGAAGTTTGTTCCAAGCATCTACTACTCTTTTAGTAATGTAATATTTTCTCATGTTGAGTCCCCCAATTAATTTCATATTGTGTCCCCTTGTTCAGGTTCTTATTAAAAACACTCTACTCCTGAGCGTTATTAAGCCCTTTTCACCTATGTAAAAGTTATAGTCATGCCCCCCCCCACACACACACACACACGCACACTCTTCTCTTCTTTCCTACGGTCTATACAGATAAAGGGAACCTGTCACCCTGGGCAGCCCCCAAACCCACCCCACCCATGGACAGGGCACTGCATACATACAGGGCCGTCTTACCCATTGGGCATGGTAGGCGGCTGCCCGGGGGCCCTTGCGTCCTAGGGGGCCCCTGCCCGCTGTCACAGCAGGCAGGGGCCCCCTAGGACGCAGGGGTCCCTGGGCAGCCGCCTCCCATGCCCAATGGGTAAGACGGCCCTGCACGCCCCCCTTCCCCTTCACTTTCTTGCTTGCGGTCGCAAGAGGAAATCCGGCCCCGGCTGATGCGTCGCTCCCCGGGGGATTCTCCGGGAGCACACGCATCAGGAACCTCAGTGAGCTTCCGGATGTGTGCGCTCCCAGAGAATACCCCAGGGAGCGACGCATCAGCCGGGGGCAGAAGAGGAGAGGAAGCAGCGACGGGGGAGCGCTGGTAGGTGAGTTGGGTGTTTGTTTTTTTTATCTGCTGTGCAGGGGGGAGCCATCTATAAGGGGGGAATACGGGGGAGCCATCTATAGGGGGGATACAGGGGGGAGCCATCTATAGGGGGGGATACAGGGGGGAGCCATCTATACGAGGGGGGGGGATACAAGGGGAGCCATCTATAGGGGGCATACAGGGGGGGGGATACAAGGGGAGCCATCTATAGGGGGCATACAGGGGGGAGCCATCTATACGAGAGGGGGGGGGGATACAGGGGGGAGCCATCTATAAGGGGGGATACAGGGGGGAGCCACCTATAGGGGGGGATACAGGGGGGAGCCACCTATAGGGGGGGATACAGGGGGGAGCCATCTATACGAGTGGGGGGTACAGGGGGAGCCATCTATACGAGAGGGGGGGGATACAGGGGGGAGCCATCTATACGAGAGGGGGGATACAGGGGGGAGCCATCTATACGAGGGGGGGATACAGGGGGGAGCCATCTATTAGGGGGGAATACGGGGGAGCCATCTGTAAGGGGGGAATACGGGGGAGCCATCTATACGGGGGGGGGATACAGGGGGGAGCCATCTATACGGGGGGGGGGATACAGGGGGGAGCCATCTATGAGGGGGTAATACAGGGGGAGCCATCTATAGCGGGTAATACAGGGGGAGCCACCTATACGGGGGGGGGGATACAGAGGGGGGCCATCTATAAGGGGGGGGATACAGGGGGAAGCCATCTATAAGGGGGTAATACAGGGGGAGCTATCTATAAGGGGCCAATACAGATGTGCAGTGTGTAGAGAGATGAGGATGGTGACAGAGTGTGGAGCCTAATATGTCTGTCTGGCAGATTCTGTGGATTCGTGGCTCGGAGAAGTTCTCATAACGGCACAGGGCAAATGGAAAAGAAGATGAAAAGGGAAGAACTCTGATCAGAGAAGACGTCCCATGGGAGTCCCTTGATGTATCTGCACTGTAATGTATATGGTGTACAGAACCTGTGTAGAGCTGGGTACCTCTATATGACTGGATGAGGTGATAGTGATCTGTGTACAGTGGATTAGTCAGTAGCAGCGGTGGTGTTAGTCAGTATGCGGTGGTAATATTTGTTGCTTGTTATCTGGCATATATATAGAGAAAGGCAAAACAACATGTCTCTTATAGACAGAGGAGCAACAACATGACTATTATATTATATATGAACCATGTTGTTTCCCTGTATTCTGTATACAGGGAAACAACATGGTTCATATATAATATAATAGTCATGTTGTTGCCCCTCTGTATATATAAGACATGTTGTTTTGCCCTTCTCTCTATATATAAGCCATGTTGTTTCCCTGTATATTGTATTATACAGTATACATACAGGGAGACAACATGGTTCTCATATATAATAGTCATGTTGTTGCCCCTCTGTATATATGAGACATGCTGCACTGGTGTGACAATAAACCCTGCAGATTGCTGTTGGAAGTGCTGTCTCCATTGCGTTTTTTGGATACTTTGAAGCCAACCTGGTCTGGTTTGGTTAAGGCGGCACGCACGGTTATTTTTTGTTTTTGCGCTGCTGAAAGACTGTGTTGTGAATTAAAGTTTATGTTAACAATAATTTGTATTTTTTATTGTACGTAATTGTACTGGCTAGGGGCGGCGTTGCAAAGATGGGGGGTTTTGATGGCGGCGGCCGCGGGGGGTGGGGCCCAATTCGCACCTCTGCCCAGGGGCCCATAATGCTGTTAAGACGGCCCTGCATACATATCCGCACCTGCGTGTCCTGGTGCCAGTCCCGACACGGAGATCAGACTGCTGGCTCAACTGCTCGCTCGATATGCAAATGAGCTGAGATAAGTCCGATGGCCATAGGAAATCACTGGAGCAGGGATTTCCTATGGCCATCAGACTCATCTCCGCTTATTTGCATATTGAGCGAGCAGATAAGCTGGCGGTCAGATCTCCATGGCGGACTGGCAACATGACACGCAGAAGCGGGTATGTATGTGGTACTCTGTCCAGGGGTGGAGAGGGCATGGGTTGCTGCCCAGGGTGACAGGTTCCCCTTAAAGTGTCACTGTTGGTATTAAAAAAACAACAAAAAAACAACAACACTTTAGACAGAGAAACATCAAGAAGAAAGTGATCCAGCAGCATCCAGTGGCGCGAAAATCAGTGGAATTTATTCAAGCGACGTACACAAGAACATCTTTTCGACTCAGTGAGATCTTTATCAAGCCTTGGGTCGAAACGTTGCCCTTGTGCATGTTGCTTGAATAAATCCCACTGATTTTCATGCCACTGGATGCTGCTGGATCACTTTCTTCTTGATATGACACAATCTCCTTCAGGGATTGGAGTCCAACTGACGTGCATCCGATCTCTTCTATACAATAAGGCATTTCTACGGATTTTTCAGGTTCTGTTGGATCCTTTTTTCATGGTATGTCAGAGAAACATGTCAAAAGTTTTGATCGGTCTTGAGTGTTCCGACCTTGACCCATAACAATGTCAATCATCATGAGTCCGACTCATCATGTGACACAGAGCCGGGAGAGAACTGAGTGTAGTCTTTTCCCGTCTCGTTCTCACGATCAGTCATGGTCTGAGCACTCAGATCCAGACTGATCAAAACTTTTGACATGTCTAAAGTTTTTTATACCCCTAAATCCTTCTCCTCTGAAGTCTTTGCTAACACAGATCCCCTAATACAATACTCAGATATTAGGATTTCCCATGTGCATTATTTTACATATAACAGTTTTAGGACTTAAAAAAAAAAATAAAAAAAATTCTTGAGTGTTTTTTCACTTTTCTTTAGAATATTTAGCTCTCATTCTATGGGAAATAATTACCATCAATACAAATCAGTGTTATATATTACCCATAAGGGAAACTCTTTGCAGTAGCTATGATACTCTATGACAGTAAAGATTAACTATCAAGGAGGAACATTTAGAAGCACGGGCCAAAAATTTTCTAATCAATGGAACAGATTTCTAACTGTCGGAAACATGGGTTAAGTCACCACAGATTCACCAATACCAATAATGAAGCCGTAGTCATCACTCATAGTAAATGACTAATGATATGCGTCTTTCATATCGTCATATAGCACAAAACAGTATATTAAAAACAATTATATTTAAAAATATATAGTTATCAATATAGATGCAGAGAACATTGTGAGTTTGATCGGTGATGGCTTATAGTGCCCTCTAGTGGTACTGCAAGTAAACTACACCACAGGAGAGAATATACTGTATCTTTAAATGATTCCACACATAAAGGGGGTTGTCCAGCGAAAATCTTATTCTTTCAAATCAACTGGTTTCAGGAAGTTATATAGATCTGTAATTTACTTCTACTTAAAAATCTCAAGTCTATCCTATACTTATCAGCTGCTGTATGTCCTGAAGGAAATGGCGTATGCTGCCACCTCTGTCCAGAAACTGTCCAGAGCAGAAGCAAATCCCCATAGAAAACCTCTCCTGTTTTGAGTTGTCAAGGTCTAAAAGCTACACACCTCCAGGCTGATGCACGTTAAGTGGGCAGAGGGAGCCCAACTAGCCTCACAAATATACAGCAGAATGAGTGGTGAATGATGCATACAGCATATGTGTCCCTGCTCCATCACCCCTCCAGGTTGCTTGACGTTTAGGGTTCAGCTCCCAGTCTCCAAATCCCAAGTTGAGCTCAAACATCAGTCAACCTGAAAAAGGAGGGGTGAGGGATCAAGGAGGCAAGTGATGTTATGGCACCCGAGGGGCTCGGACACACCTCCTGGGCACCTTCAGCCATAAGCCAGGATAAAATGATTTTATAAGGAATTTGTTGCAATATTCTGCAAAATGTGTATGTATAATTACATTTCCCGGAATCAGTCCAGCACTTTCTATCTTTCTAACTCATTATATGAAAGTGACCCGACTGACTCCCTTTCAGGCTGTGTTCACACAGATTTTCAGCACGTACGTTGGCGTGTATCACACTCTAAAATATTTTTTAAAATCTATATTAGAAATGCAGGAAGCAGACGTTTTCATTATAAATAAGGCCAAGCGCCATCCAAACTGCAGTCCAAAGTATCTAAATACTCTGCAGAAATTCTAAGGGTGGTTTAGAATTTTCGCAGTGTATTGTGCAGCTTATTTCTTCACAGTAGAACAGGCCAGAGGTTGTGATTAGGAAGTAAAAAAAACGAAACCCCAAGAAGCAGGCCTGCACTGACAATCTGGTGGATTGGGCAAGTGCCTGGGGGGCCACCTAGATTGGCACTGTCTGGGCCGCAAGAAGGTACCACAAGTACCAGAAGAGGCTTCGATGGGCTAATCATAAGGCTGCATTCACACGTTCTGGGAAGTTGTCCGTGCGCACAGACAATTTTACAGCCCATTGCTTTCTATTGGGCTATTCAGACGTTCTGTGATTTCACGGATCCGTGATCCATTCCGTTTAAAAATAGGACATGTCATAACTCGGAAAGGAAGCACGGATCTGATTTCCCTGATAGAAATCAATGAGATCCGTGTTTTTCACGGATGTACACAGATGTGACATCCGTGTTCATCCGTGAAAAATACGGATGTGATGTAATCAATGTAATTTAAAATGCTGTAAAACAGATTCCTGAAAAAAACGGACACGGATGCAAAACAGACTGTTCTGCACGGATCACGGAGGTAGCTCCCAGACCACAATCCCGGACCGGGAAAATCACTGAACGTGTGAATGCAACCTAAGGGTACTATTACATGGAACGATAATCTGCCGAATAGGGCCGATTCAGCCGATTATCATTCCGTGTAATAAAGACAACGATCAGCCGATGATTGTTGTCATCGATTGTTCATATAGGTTCTGAACTATAATTGATGGGCGCCGACCGCGCACCGCTACGTGTGACGGCGAGTGACGTTATACATTACCTATCCAGGTTTCAGGGCTCCTCTTTCTCTGTGCTTCTCCCCGGGTCCCGCGCTTTCAGCTTCAGAGTGGCCTGTCAGCTGACAAGCCGCTAAGCCAATCACTGGCCGGGACCGCCGTGCCCAGTGATTGGCTGAGTGGCCTATCAGCTGAGACAGGCCACTCTGAAGCTGGAGCGCGCAGGACCCGGGGAGAAGCACAGAGAAAGAGGAGCCCTGAAACCTGGACAGGTAATGTATAACGTTTAAACAAGGGCTGCAAGGACATGGGTAACGATGTCCCTGAAGACCTTGTTAAATGATTATCGGGCCGTGTAATAGGCCCAGTAAACATTTATTATCGGGCCTTCATGGGCCCGTCTAATAGTACCCTAAGGGCGATCAGGAACAAACCAGGTTCAGGAAGAAGTAAATGAAGATCAGACTAGGCCTGAAAAGGAAGAACCTAGATCACTGCTCCACTCATTTTCTATGGACATCAGATTCATCTTGTCTGCGCCGGGATCGGGTCCAGGAGGGAGACTTCCAGGAAGCTCCACCGGGTGACTGTGCGGGCTTTGCCCTGGCAGCCGGGTTGACAAGTCCTCTTTAAAAGCACAACAGCTGTTTAATTATTTCCATGGCCATCGCAAACAACAGCCATTTGAATACATTGAGTTAACGTCCGCTGTTTGCATTGACTTTAATGCAACACTTTATTTTACGATAAAAACTGCCGTTGTTTTCAATACAAAGAACGGCCGCTCTTGTCCTAAAAAAAACATGTTGCGTGAACATAGCCTAAAAGTAAACACTGAATGAGAGCAAGCAGAGATCTTGAAAACTTTAAGGAATCTATACAGAAATCATATTTGAAATGATGCAATGAACGAATTACCTGTATAAGATGAAAACTGGAATGCCCCTTTAAGTAGTCAACCCTCCTATCCCAGAATGGGGATTATGATGGCCTGAGGGTGGGGGCTCCATCTTATTTTGGTTTTCTTTGTGTACATGGCTTTCTCACATATATGCAGGGGGTTAAGAAATCATTTCTTCCAATGGCTGCTGCCCAGAACTAACTAAATATTATATATATACAGTGGTACCTTGGTTTAAGAGTAACTTGGTTTAAGAGCGTTTTGCAAGAAGAGCTCACAGTTTTTCAAAATTGTGACTTGGTTTAAGAGCATTGCTTTGGTTTAAGAGCTCCTGGTATTTGGTGGGAGCGTGCAGCACAGTACTCTGACCCAGGATGTCTCTCTCACCTTCCAATTTATAGCAGATCCACTTCAGGCTGGGGCTTGCATCAGGGGACAGGACTGTGGATGTAATCTCTTTATAGCTTTAACCCCTTTCTCCCCGGACAGAGAGTGCTGCTATACTGTGTCAACATCTGCCCTACTCATTCCTTCATGCTCCCTGCAGTCTCTATCAGTCCTTGTGTTTCCCATCCTCTCCATTCCTGCTATAATGTGCTTGCACTCACACTCAGCTATACACACTGCTGCTATAAATGTGCTTGCACTCACACTCAGCTATACACACTGCTGCTATAATGTGCTTGCGCTCACACTCAGCTATACACACTGCTGCTATAATGATTATAAAATGATTTTTGGGGTGTGGAACCAATTGTCTACATTTCAATGATTTCTTATGGGAACATTGGCTTTGGTATAAGAGTGGATTTGGATTACAAGCACGGTCCCGGAACGAATTATGCTCGTAATCCAAGGCACCACTGTATATATATATACATATACACACACACACACAGTGTATATAACATTTCCTGCACCTTGATTCATTGCTTCTACACTTTGCTACAGGAATGCCTGAGTGGATTATGCAGAATTAAACCAAGAATGAACTCCATTGTGATTAGGTTTAGCCGAAATTTGGGACAGGACATAAAAAGAACAAAAATACTTGGCATTGCCTGCATAGCTAGCCATATAAAAAGAAACACATAACAACTATAACAAAGTGCTGCCCGGAACCAAAATATCATTTACACCGCAATATAGCGCATACAAGTACTCCCGGCTGTATGTTATGTCACCAGACTCTGCTATTAACCCTTGCATCACAACAATTCCACCGCAGGCCGCAGAGAATTACTCGACAGATTAAAAATCATTACATGTTACAGGAGCTATAAGAAAGCTCTATGCATTGTTATGTGCATGGGGCGATACCTACATGGATGCAGCCGCGGGTCCTTGCCCTGGCAGGGTGGCACGGTCTGTGATCAGACAGCTCTGGTATACCCAACTATCCCTCATAGTTACCAGAGCCAATAGGAAAGCAGCCAAGATAGAGGCCGAGCCCATAGCTATTAATACATTCAATTAAATACAGCCCCCTGGGCAATGTAATACTAGAATACCACAGGAATGGCAGAAAAAGGGAAAGCTTAGAGTCCTAAAGTTATATTACTGATTGCAAAGTTATGTTGTGTTTCTATATTAAAACGTTTAAGGAGTACTCCGCTGAAATGTATTTTCTTTCAAACCATATGGTGTCAGAAAGTTATATAGTCTTCCAGTACTTATCAGCTGCTGCATGTCCTGCAGGAAGTGGTGTATTATTTCCAGTCTGACACAGTGCTCTCTGCTGCCACCTCTGTCCGTGTCAGGAACTGTGATTTCTGGACAGTTCCTGTTATGGACAGAGGTGGCAGCAGAGACCACTGTGTGAGACTAGAAAGAATACACCCCTTCCTGCAGGACATACAGTAGCTGATAAGTACTAAAAGATTTGAGATTTTCAAATAGAGATAAATTACAAATCTAAGACCTAAGATTTTCAAATGGAAGTCATTTACAAATCTATACAACTTTCTGACACCAATTGAACAATAAAAAGATTTAACCAGAGTGCCCCTTTAAGTTTTGAACATTTTAAAACATCCCATCATTAAAGGGGTTATCCAATGAAATGATCTATAGGCCCTATTGAAGCATATAGACATTAAGGGAAGAAGCCAGTGATCAAGAAATCTCAGTCACCCTGTATAGAGATTCACTGTAAAGAGCAGCTCCCACCCTGGAGGACTCAGTACGACCATGTATTATATAGTTGCCTATTTATTTATATAGGTAACTTGTAATACCACATTGCTCCTGTAGTGGCCACTGCAGAGATGATGTGTAGTAACAATACCAGCTGATTTCAGCCACTAGATAACTTTCTGAGATTCAAATCTAGTGCGGTCTAGTTGTGTAAGTAGTTTCCTTTATCTGCCTGGAACTGATTTTAATTAGATATTTTCTTCTCCATTCAGGTCCAAAGCTAAATTTAGAATTCTGTTTCATGAGAGCAGTGCATTGTGGGAGTGCAGATGACAGGCTGGTTTCACACATAGGCTTGCGGTCAGTATTTGGTTGGTATTTTGGTCAGGATTTTTAGCCAAAACCAGACATAGGTCTAAAAAGATATAATTTTTTTCAATGAGATTTTCTCTGTGTCAGCAAAGGACAACCCCTATTTTTCCACTATCTGATATAGGTCATTAATATCAAATCGGTGGGAGTGTAGCTCCCTGCTGGCTAAAATGATTAGCCAGGTAAAGGGGTACACCGGGGAAAATATTGTTAATAAATATAATTAACAATATTAATTTGTAATTTAAAAATCTAAAATCTTTTAGTACTTATCAGCTGCTGTATGTCCTGCAGAAAGTGGTGTATTCTCTCCAGTTTGACACAGTTCTTTCTGCTGCCACCTCTGTCCATGTCAGAAATTGTCCAGAGCAGCAGCAATTCCCCATAGAAAACATTTCCTGCTCTTAACAGTTCCTGTCTCGGACAGAGATGGCAGCAGAGAGCACTGTGTCAAACTGAAAAGGAAAACATTTCCTGTAGGACATACAGCAACTGATAAGTACTGATAAGTACTGAAAGACTGAAGAATGTTAAATGGAAGTAAATTATAAATCTATATAACTTTCTGAAACCAGTTGAAAGAAAAAGATTTTAACTGGAGTACCCCTTTAAGCTCCATAGAGAATGAATGGAAAATTGGTCACACATGTGCAGCGCAGTCCATTTTCTCCCCGTTTTGGAGACTGGAAGGCGTCCCAGTGGTCAGACCCCCACCGATCAGCTAATTATCCCCTATTCTATGGATGGAATTATGGGATAACCCCTTTAATAAAAAATTATTTGACACAGACAACCATTTTTTCGAATGATTTACGATTATGAACCTATGGGTACTGGACAAAACGTACACAAGCTGTAATGCCTGTGTAGGGCAGTTAAACATTTACCAGAATTCTCCAGTATAACAGATCCCTGTGGTCGGCCTATTAACCCCTTTAAAGGTACTGTATTGCAGCATTGGATGACCGAAGCCTACTCATCCCGGTGAGGACCAATAGCGCCACAATCTCACCACCACATTGCCACATAAACCCATCATTATGTGTGGGCATGCAATAATCGGGATATACACCAAGATGTGGATATACAGGGAGTGAACACCAATAATCAGGCGGCTATTACAGTAAGGGACTGGTACAAGGAGAGAGCACTCTATACCCCGGTACAGTAAGAGAAACAGATCGCTGATCTCAGGGATACCATCCAAACTACAACACTGCCGGCTGCTAATGAAAGCGCTCAAAGCAGTGAAATCCTAGGTGCATTGCCACCTGGGAAACATGAATATGCAAAAGAAAAGCCCGTGGAGCCTCATCAAAGAGTATCGAAACATAGGACTAGCCAGATATCCCTCCGGGAAGGACCCAGCCGAGGGGCAGCTCCTGTAAGGAAACTACCACAACCACCATATTAAGTGGCCCTATAAGTCAATGTAATGACAAGGGAAGAACCAAGGCCAGGTAACCATCCACATACAGCTGTTTCGGGGTGTTGCCCCTCATCAGTGTGGAGCAGGATTCTGGCTAGGTGGGATCAATGCCTAGTAGAGCCATAAGAGAAACAGATCGCTGATCTCAGGGAGAGTAAGGGACTGGTACAGGGAGAGAGCACCCTATATTCTGGTACAGTAAGGGACTGGTACAGGGAGAGAGCACCCTATATCCAGGTACAGTAAGGGACTGGTACAGGGAGAGAGCACCCTATATCCTTGTACAGTAAGGGACTGGTACAGGGAGAGAGCACCCTACACCCCGGTACAGTAAGGGACTGGTACAGGGAGAGAGCACCCTATTTCCTTGTACAGTAAGGGACTGGTACAGGGAGAGAGGACCCTATAATAAGAGCCATGTATCCCATACAATATGATAATTCTGCCATTGCCACTTGCCAGGTTTCCAGTGCCTCTGGCCTAAACAATACACACATAATTGTTCCCAATGTCTTGTTTTCCTGACTATCAAACCTTCTGCCCTGAATACTTTCTCTTCCTGTGGATTGTGAACATTTGCCAGTTCAGTCACAATCACAATGAAGTTATAATTCCCCAGCCTTATCCAGCTGGAGAGGAAATGGCGCTTTAGTATATGCCCTATACTTGGGCTTGATATGAACCAGACCGCAAAACACGTGCGCGATAGACCTACGCGCTTTATACGACTACTATCCGTCACTTCTACCGGCTGCCATTGTCTATTCTTTTCCTTATTTGGGAGGTTACCTGCATTTCCATGGATTCTGCCGCCATGGTACCATTATGACTGTGAACCTGTAACTCCATCCAGTCTGCAGCCATCTTGTTATAGAGCGGGGGAGCAGAGCAGACTAATATATAGTTTTGTGTAAAAGATCACATTTCCCTTACTGATTATCAATCCTGCTGATCTTGGCTTAGTAGTCCAGTGCGCACTTACTGGCAGCATTTCCTTTTTAATTGTGCATACAGAGATATCTGTCCATAGCTGATAAGGACCGCCCACTGGACTCCTATGCCGAGACATAATTAATTTACAAGTTATACTGAATATTTTTACACAACGCTATATATAATACGGCTCAGCTCCTATGCTCTATAACGTGCTGTTTGTACATAGAGTGACATAATTCAATGTGACAGGTTCTCTCTGACCCCCCTGATGACTCATGATGAAATAGTATGTCAGCTGCCAGTCCATTTTAGACATGCCACTCTAATCTGTGCACATGTGGGATCAGCCGTAGGAGCAGGGTTGTAGTACACAGTCTAGCATCTGCTGCAACGTCTGGGATCAGAGATAACTCTGATCTCTGCAGTTTTACTCCCTAGATGCCGCAGTCAATAGAAACTATGGCATCTAGGTAGTTAGAAGGGTGGATGTTATTAGGCCTTGACAGAGGGACACATTATTAATACTATGATTTCTCTGAAACACCACAGTGTTTTAGAGTAAATCATGGTGTATTGTAGAGAGGGGGCCCATGCTTGTTTCATGTTCACCATGGTTTGCTTTACATGGGTTATCCAGTGAAAATCTTTTTCTTTTAAATCAACTGGTTTCAGAACGTTATATAGATTTGTAATTTACTTCTATTATAAAATCTCCAGTCTTCCCATACTTATCAGCTGCTGTATGTCCTGCAGGAAACGTTTTTTTTTTCCAGTCTGACACAGTGCTCTCTGCTGCCACCTCTGTCCATGTCAGGAACTGTCCAGAGCTGCAGCAAATCCCCATAGAAAACCTCTCCTGCTCTGTACAGTTCCTGACTTGGGCAGCAGAGAACACGGTGTCAGACTAAAAAGAAAACAACATACAGCAGCTAATAAGTATGGGAAGACTTAATATTTTTTAAATAGAAGTAAATTACAAATCTATATAACTTTCTGAAATCAGTTGAAAAAGCAGTAAAAGATTACATTCAGTCGGGGTCTCTCTGTACTGGTCTCATAGAGGAAGGGTTCTGATTAGGGGACATCCCTCTTTGGCATCTATATAGGAAATTTGGAAGGGTACAGTCTATAAAAGCAGCACGTGTCATGTCCAGCTTCTTCTCTAGTGTACTCCCTGTTAGTACGGACAATGAAATAACATGTTACATGTACACAGACAGATCACTAGTCAAGCTTGGACAATCTGAATGGCTTTATATTTTGAAGCATTGTATACTAGGTTTTTTAATTACAAAAAAAAAAAATGTGCCCTTTAACCGTCAACCTCTGCCCTCATAAACACAAACACTGACTGGGCGATAGGAGAAGCTTTATCATCAGATATTTTCACATTGTTCTGTGTCCTGTCCCTGCGCTGTCACTACATACTTGTCTGCACCAGGAAGAAGCTGTGTTTGCACCAGAATCACCAGGATTGGCATCACTATCACCGCTATGAAGGGAAACAAGGGGTCTCTGTTGTACTTACCTGATTGTGTCAGTGACCATCTAACTCCGCAGCTCACAAGAGGGCATTACTGGCCTTTCACACGGACTGCTAGCTCACACTTCCTTTTGCTCACAATACTGATGACACAAGAGGCAACAGAAGGGAAGTGTTAGCCAATAACAAGATCACAGTGATAGCTATATAGCCAGACATCATAATATATGTCACAACTGAACTTACCTCCACTGCCTGACAGTCCCGGAGTCCTGCAGAATAGGCGGAGAACACCTGACAGAGTGGAAGTCTGCCCGTCAGCCATAGGCGGTAGATAAGTAGCCGTGTCCCAGCCCTGATGATTGTTCACTTCCTGACAGGAGCTGAAGGTGGCCCAGATAAAAGTGTGAGGAGGTCACTGCGGCTGGAGAAGAAGCACTGTCATGGGGATAGGGACAATGGCTGTGGTCGGCATGGTCAGGCCATCTTTTGTGCCAATGCATCTGCAGTATCAGGCAGGGACAGCTGCACGTTTTTGCGGGGCAGAGCCTCAGTGGGCCCCTCATCCATCCACTATGTACCCATAATACACACACTATGCACAATTACTTGAGACACCAGTAACATACACAAACACATTATTGATTGACACAGACACTGACTGACTGTCACTGACTGACACAGAGCACTTATAGCGCAGTCTTTGCCCTCTTCCTCTCTTTCAGGTGATCAGGTCCTTCAACCTTTTCTCTCTCTCTGCAGGTCCTGCTTCGTCTCTGGTGTTTTGTATGTTTGGCCCACTTACCCTGCACTACAGTGAGCGGGCTGAACATTAGAACACCGGGCCCCTTTCCCTCTCTGGGCCTTTAGAGGCGCTGTGGGCCCTGGTACTTGCCTGGGTAAGCCCTGTGCTGACGCCGGCCCTGGTATCATCCTTCTGTAATGGCTAACTTCAATCCAAGCTTTTTAACTTTGCCAGGATATTGTGGCCTTTCACCTTATTGGCACCTTCTCCTTTATGTTGATGGGTTACCATAATAGCAGAGAGGGGAAGAGCATTATAGCCCATCTGTCAGTATTACATCGACAGACATAATATACTATAGAGGTATTGTAATGTGTTATGGTGGCCATACACGTTCAGTAACTGTCAGACAACCAAAAGCTATCTCACCTGACCTCCCCATACACTTAAATGGCCAACATGGCCAAACATTCATGTGTTTCTTATGGGGAAGCTGCTCCTATACTGCTCTGGTGCAGGTATATCACTCCCAGAAAGATAGAACCAGGCAGTAACATGCCCGGCCCTTACAGATATGAGGGATATTGTAGCGGGAGCCATACACTCTGTGAGCTGTAAGGAACCTAGCCCTACTGAGCCTTTACATCAGTCCTGTGGTTGTTGCTATATGCGGTAGGTGTCGGCTGTATGTTACCACTGACACCTGCCTCCAACTACCGGGTGTGGATTTCAGTCCGATTCCAGCAGTTTAACCCTCTACATGCTGCAATAAATATTGATCGCAGCATACAGAGGGTGACCTGACAGGTGCGAGACCTGTCAAGAGTCCGATTAACACCCCAGCAACACAAAAACAGGGTGCCGATTGGTTGCTATGGCTGCCAGAGGCCTTTATTAGACCTTTGTAGCAGCCATAGTGTCACTGCTGATTAAAGGGGAACTCTGGGTAGGGAAACTTTTTTTCTGCATACACACAGAAAGATTATGGCTTAAATCTAATGTAGGTAGTTTTACCATATAGTGTAACGCCCTAAGGCTGGGTTCACATTGCATTTTTGCAGTCTGTTTAATGTCTCCATTTTTTAATTGTTACTTTTAGGGTATAAACCCACACACCGTATACACAGCGTATTTACTGCTGCGATACGCAGCGAATACGCAGCAAAAACGCAACAAATACGCAGCAAAAACGCAGCAGATAAGATCTAAATAACTGAACTCAGCATTAAATCTTCACCATCAAACTGCTGCGTATTTGCTGCGTATTTGTTGCGTATTTGCTGCGTATACGGTGTGTGGGTTTGTACCCTAAAAGTTTAAAAAAAGGAGAAAAAAAACACTTTTTTTCTTTTTTTTAAATGGAAGTCAGTGGAAAACCAGATCAAAACAGATGCGTATAAATGTAATTGCACATTGTTCATTGTTTTGCTGGGATCAAAAGGATTAAACGATCATAGTAACGATCGTAACTAACGATTATCGTTCTGTGTAATATGGTGAACGATTTCAGGTTAACGATAAACAATCTCGTTTATCGTGAGAAGTTAATCGTTAAAAATCGCTCCGTGTAATAGGACTCTAACCTATATCAACGATCAGCCGATGATCGTTGTCATCAGATGATCGCTGTATTTATTACACGGAGCGATAATCGGCCAAATTGGGCCGATTATCGTTCTGTGTAATATTACCCTTAGTCTGATCAGAGCACCAAACTTACTGTTCAATGATATGTAGTAGCATGGCGCTGATCAGTGTAATGGTTACAAGTTGTAGGACCCTGTGGGGGAAAAAAAGTATTAAAAAACCCCTTCCTTGAAAAAAGTTTAACTTTTCAAATAAAAAAACACCGAAATATAGTTGGTATCACCGAATCGCCTGAATTACTAAAATAAACCAATTATTGATCCAGCACGGTAATCCCCATAAACACAAACATAATGCTAAACGCCAGAATTGCTGATTTTTTTTTTTTATATCATATATCAGATGATATAGAATATAAAAAAAAAAAAACACAATCTAGCCTAATCTGGTACCAATAAAAACTACAGATCACAGCACTAAGAATAAACCACCATACTTCTAAATAGACAAAACAATGACAAGGTTATAAAGGTCAGAATATTAGAAAGTTACAAAGTGAGGAGTTACACAGGATCTTCTATCCATGACACCACGTGACCTGCACATATATAACACAATTACAGCCAACTTCCCCTTTCATAACTACGTCACTGTGACTTTCACCTGTCAATCATTCCTCGCCCTGCGTCACGTGGACGCCTGCCGTCTCTCCCTTCCTAACCTTCAAGCGGTCTTCGGCTGACAGCCAATCACATCGCTTCTTTCATTCGTCACCAGGTAGCAGACAGATTAGACGCCCGCTGCGATTGGTCGGTGTTACGTGCGCCTTGATTGGCTGAGAGGAGAACGTGCCTTTCATTGTAATTCCCGGTGTGTGAAGCAGTGTCGGTGATAACGTGTAGCACGCAGTACGGTCCCGAATACGTCCCGGGATCCGAGTGGCTTTGGAACTGCCGAGGTTTTGTTTAGCACCGTTGTTGCCCTCATCAAAGATGGCGGCGGATGATGCAGAGTGAGTGCCTGCTGGGAGACAGAGGTGAGTATGTGATATATAGCTATAGATACGGTATATAATGTGCCCTGTGTGTGGTGCTGTGCTGGGAGCTGCAGTCTGGTGAGGAGATAGTGGCCATTACTGTATGTGTTATATAACTATGGGATGTGTTACCTAATGGAGGGCAGACCCCCTGTCATTGCTTTATAGGGAGGATTATGGGGGAGATTTATCAAAGGGGTGTAAAGTAGAACTGGCTCAGTTGCCCCTAGCAACCAATCAGATTCCACATTTCTTTCCTCACAGACTCTTTGGAAAATGAAAGGTGGAATCTGATTGGTTGCTAGGGGCAACTGAGCCAGTTTCACTTTACACCATCTTTGATCTCCCCCAGCAATGTCTCTATAGGATATTATACTCACATGTGTTATATAATAGCCATATATATGAAGCTAATGATTATATAATAGAAAGTTATGACACCGCCCTTATACTTCATCTAGTTCTTTAATTTTTTTGAAAGGGGTGAGGGGTGTTTCCCTATAGTATATGAGCGGTTGGGGTCTGACCTCATATATTTGAGTGTGAAGGGGGTCACATTGCTGGATTAGTGTTTATCACCTAAGTTTTCCTAGAGGAGGTAAGGGGGTACTCCAGCACCGCACCACCACTCCACCCATTCTCTATAGGAGAGTTACTAGAGGGGCAGTGTGCATGCTCAACCCACTTACAGCATAGTCACATCTGACTGTATATTTATCGCCTGTCCTGTTGATGGAGGGTAATAGTTTCCGGGTGGAATACCCCAGATTGTCCAGGGTTAAAAACTCTTTTAAATATGTCTAGGAGTGGTGTAAAAATATAATACCTACCCCCACTCCATGCTGACACCCCCCTAGTCCTCATTTCTTCATGGTTCCTAGTGATACCTTTTCCCAGCGTGAACTGTCTGCTCAACCAATAAGGTGGGACTCCATTGCACTCAGTGATAACACAACATCAGGTCACCAGGAGCATCAGCACAGCAACTGCGGGAGACAGGGCAGGTGAGTATTGCTGCTTGTTTTACACCATCTCCAGGGATATACATATTTCTTTTAAAGAAGGGGAACTATCAGCAGGTAAGATGAATCTAATCTGCTGATAGCCCCTTATAGTATGTGTGTTACCTTCGTCCTTGGCGCCGGTCTTTGCTCCGGTTAGGAGCACTGTGGTGTCATCAGCCCGGTCCTTCTAATGATAATCAATGGAGGCAGGCCAGATGACGCTGCAGTGCTCCTAACCGTGCACCGGAGTAAAGTTTACTCCAACTAACAGCGCAGGGCTGAGGAGGAAGGTTACATGCATACCTTCCTCCTCACCGTCCCAGGCGCTATAAGGGGCTATCAGCAGGTTAGATTCATCTGCTGATAGTTTCCCTTTAATCTCTGGTCAATGACTTAGCGCAAAGGCAAAGTTTAGCACTTACCTATAGCAACCAGACCAACCTGGCTTAGAACTTGCCTCCTACCTGTTCTTGCAATCCTGCTAAATCAAAATGACATCAGTATAGAACATGCCAATGCACTAGACTGGTTTCAGTAGAACCACAAGGCCCCATTTTAAACAAGGCTTCGGGGTTTCATTGGCAGTGTACATCAGGATACCTTCAAAAAGGGTATTTAGGTGTTACCTGCACCAGAACCATAGACTTTAATGTGTCAAAAAAGTCACAGACGTGTCAAAAGTTTTGATCTGCTGGGGTCTGGGTGTTCTGACCCCCATTGATCACTGCTAGATATAGCTGCACTTCTGTCTGTATCTAGTGATCAGTATGGACACTTAGTCCGTGATTGATCATAACTTTAGACATTTAAAAACCTTTTTTTTTTTCGATTGATAGACATTTCAGTTGACCAAACCTAGACTACTAGTGAGCACAATTGTTCTGTTTTATGATTGTGCACAACTTGTTAGTGGGATCCACAACCATGCTGATTTCAAATGAGGATAAAGTGTGATTAAACTAATAAAGTAATCTTTTTTTTTTTCTTTTTTTTTTTTTTCCCTCGTTTTAAACCAGATTTACCCAGAATAAGAACTTTTGTAAACTTGGAAAGGAATACAGGTGAGATTCTTTAAACATGTACTGAGTTGTCCTTAAATTGTCCCTCTAATGTTTTATGGGAATTGACTAACGTACAGCACTGTCCATGATAGTTGTTTTATATATATATATATATATATATTTATTATTATTTTTTTTTTTAAATCACCTGCATTTTGATTTTGGAGCCAGGTTTGTTTTCTGGGTTCCCTCTCTCCCCACAGCATATAACTATGGACCCCAGGCTCCAATGTCAAATGCAAAACCTGATCTAATTCTACATGGCTGGGTATCTTGCTGGAGACGGGAGTTATGGAAAAAGGGTGGGAAGCTCTGCCTTATAACACAGTTATATGCGGAGGGGAGAATGGGCGCTCAAGAAGCTATTCTTGGTACTGTGACTACTGTGGTGGGATAGGGCTTGCTTGTGTAGTGGAGAAGTTATGTTGGAGGCTGCTGTACCAATTGTGGTGGGGTAAATTATTTTACTACTTGAGAGGAGGGTTTTGGGTGGTTTCTGACTTCTGACCTGCCTGTATGTGTAAGATATTGTAAGAATATGAATCCTAAAAACTAATTGGAAGGCAGATATATACAATATATATACAAGGTATGTAGACAACTTTTACAGGATAGAATGTGCCTCTAATTCATGCTTGTAAAATCTATACTTAAACCCATTTAGTGCGCTTTGAGGTTTACAAGGTCTTGGTAAAGGCTATAGACTTCTTTCCATTGAAACTTGTATATTTACTTTTCCTTCTTTTTGTAATATAAAAAAAACTGTCTAAAAAGTTCTCATTATGGGGATAATCAAGGTTTTAACAGTTAATGACTGAGCCATGCTTTTGCTGTCCAGGCATGATGGGAATTGTAGTTTTCCAACAGCAGGATGCCCAAAGGTTCCCCATCCCTGAGATAGACCCCTGGGAGTAGGCTATGTTTCTGATTTGGTTGGGTAACTTTCATGTGGCTAGTGACTATGTTCTGGTCTTTCGATGTGTGTATGGGTATGACCCTAAAACATAGATGCAATTTCAGATGTGTGATATCAGCACACTGTACTAGTAACTTACACCTACTGCAGGGATAGGCTTCCAAGTTGGCAATAGCCTCTATAACCTATCATGCGTTTCCACAATGTATAATTCTGCTGATTTTGTATTTCAGACACAGTATGTGGAGTGAGGTGGTCCTGGTGTTACAGGGAGCATCCCGTGTGGCGCAGACGGTGGTGAAGATGGGATGTGAGGAACTACGAATGGTGACCAATACATCCACCTTAGGCAGCGGCATTAAATGTCTGCAGTCTACAGCTGAGCGTTGTGTGAGCACGGCATTCACCAACATACAAGTAAGTCAGCGGTGGAGCCATTCCCTATCATGTTATATATGTATAAAAATAGTGGGCACCGCTATAAATAAGGAGTGCTAAACCAATGCATATAAATAACACATAACTCCCCAAGAAGAAAAAAGCATATGCACAAAAAGGTAGCACATCACAAAAAATACTTTATTTATAACATTATAGAAATATCATAACAAAGACTATGCAGGAGTAAAGCAATAAGGGAGACAAACCCCAAACATTACCCTACATTAAAACCACTTAAAATGTCAACATAAGACCTGCCGGCGTACCAGCCAGATCTATAAAACCACACTGACCTCGGACCATATGAATAATATTGGGATATAGCAAAACTGTCCAAGTAAGTCCCTATAGCAAGTCACATCACACACACTGTGGTTTAGGTATTGGACAGAGAAATAAAAACGATCACCATATGTAGTCCTACAATATAGAAAACGGGTCAGATAGGCAAGACTCTTGCATTAAAACCACTATACAGAACTTACAGAAGAAACTTTCCTTCATCCTCAGCTCCCTATGGATAAAAGGAACATATCAGCAGGTTAGATTAGTCTTAACTAGCGGATAGTTTCCCAGTAAAGATGTTATAAAATCACCTTAGAAATGAATACAGTTTTTGGACTTCTCAGTGGGTGTCGGGCTCATAGTAAATTTTGCTATGGGCCCCCTATGAATTCTTTGTGTATATACTTATTGACTAGTAGCTTTGCAGCAGTCTGAAAATCAATACTAAAGTGTACTTGTCATGAGCATGCCATTGTTAAACAACATTACTGAGGCCTTACGTGTTTAGTACAGGCATTGCTTGCATATGCTTGACACTTCTGCCTTGCGTGCCTGTAAATCTTAAAGCAAAGAGGCATGAAATTCACTATAAATCCTGCGTGCAGCCCTGATCTTGTGATGAGTAGGTGACACTTTGCATGGTAATACCTGGATGACAATGTGACACTCTCTGCTTCTGTTTGCTAACATGGAGGTCACACCTGCCGCTCTCCAGAGAGGCCATTGCTAAGAAGATTAGGAGCGTGACTGTACAGAGGACTCCTGTCTTGTAGTGGAGACAATCTGTATTCTATGACTTAGCAGATCTTATTGCTGTCATGTCTTTGGGTAACTTTGTTTTTAAGGAGCATTTAAGTGTAAATCTGTCACTTATTTAAAGGTTGCACAAAACAATTCTTGCAGAAAAAGAAAAACAAATTCTTGAGTGTGTCCTGTTCCTCACGTATACCATTACATTACAGCAGGAACCGTGGCCCCTTAGCTATTGCAAAACTACAATTCCCATTATCCTTGGACAGCCAAAGCTTTAGCTCCAGGCAAGATAGGGATTGTAGTTTTAGAACACCTAGAGAGAGCCATTACAGAGCATTACATGATGTGCAGGTATCTTCCCATCTGCACAATTCATCCACTTAAAGAGCCAGCATTGTAACTGTTTTTGTTTTGTTTTTGTAGGTCAATAAGAAAGACTCCAGAGAGCGCCCGCCACCTGATGATTTCAGTGCTGATTCTTGGAGCGTGATGTCTGAGTTACCCCCGGCTGAAGAGGTGCCACCTCCCCGGACCAACCCTACAGAATTTCAGAAGAAGGGCCCAAGCGTGACTGGAATAGGGCAAGTCCGAACATACAGCACCATTAGAGGGTTAACAGCTGATGAGATTCAGAGAGCAAGGGAGGCTAAAGTACAAGGTGGAGCAGAGGATCATGGGAGACCCAAGAGACAGAAGGTGGGGGAATACTTTAAATAAATATCGAGTTGCCAAATGTCTGCATTTATCACATGTCTTCAAAAGCGTCAATTTTGCAATGTCTTATTTCTTCTTCCTGTGTACTAGAGTTGATCGAGTACTTAGATACTTGAGTGCTCCCTAGGGCTTTTATTACAGAGCGATAATCTGCAGAATCGGCCTGATTTGCCAGGTTATCGCTCCAGGTAATAGAGCCCTTACAGAATTCAAGCATTTTTTTATGTCTTGAGTAACAAGCCCCATTGAAAACAATGGGAGACTGGTGACAGGGCCCCCCTCTGCTGCCACCATTGTTTGTGTCGGGAACTGCAGGGCTGTCTAAGCCACACAACACGTCACAGCCAAAGTTGCTGTGTAGTGGCAGTCTTAAGCCAAGGGTATATACGACGGCACATAACAACTAAGTTGCACAACTAAAACAGTTGTGACTTCATTACAGTTGTGATTTTGGTTGTAAGAAGAAAAAAAATATAGCCAAATCGCAGTAAATTTTGTACAGTCAGCTAGCAGAGTCGTATGTGACCTGTGATGAGGAATCCATCATATTTGGAAATTAACTAACTCTCATATCACAGTCACACTATGTTGTGTAATAATGTGATCACATTGACAATCATTACATGCAATGTCTTGTGACCAGAGTCACCTTGTAGCCTCACCAAGTCACCAAGACAATGCTGTCTAATCTATGGCCGCCATGTTAGGCCCAATTCACACTGAGCAAGAACGTCGTGCTCGGTGTCCTGCAGTGTCTGAATGAGAGGGCTTGCGTGCCTCCGCTTCCTCCCCTCATCGCTCAAAGAATTGACACGTCAATTTTTCCCTCTCGCCCTATGACGGCACCCATGGAGAGGTCCACCTCCTGCTCCTCTGGACAGGAAACAGTTCACTGGATCCATAAAAGAAGAGACCGCCCCTTCATCGCCAGTTCTGTTTCCTGTCCTTTGGAGCAGGAGGCAGGAGGTGGTTCTCCCACCTCTCCAAAGGATCCATCATAGGAAGAGGGGAATGGGGCAACCGGCTTACCTACCTTACTGCCGACATCCCCGGTGGCGTAAGTCTTCTAACGAAGCAGCTGCCAAGACTGGCTCTCTCCCCAGCACCTGTCAGATGGACGACCTCCGGATCCTCCCTGGCTCTCCGGTCAGCGGCCACGCGTCCTCCGGTAAGCAGGCGGTCCTAGCACTTCCGGGTTGCGGGACGCGCGCGTCGACGTGGTGACGTCACGTGCGTCTGACGTCCGGGGACGCTCTGACTGCTTCCGGGGAGGGGTTCCGGCGGGGCCGTGCTCTTCCGGGCCACAGGCTTGGGGCCTGTCAGGTGAGCCTATCCTGGCACGATCCGGAGAGGGTGTGCTGGCGCGCGGCGGAGGGGAGGAGCCAGCCATTCCTTGGCGCCGGATTTAAAAAGGGGAGCCCAGCAGTCATCGAGGTGGCGTCCACGCTGAGCAGGTATTTCAGCAGGCTTCTGGCTGTGCACTCTGCATTTTCAGCACGTTCCCGGCTGCCAATCTCTGCATTCAGCACGCTCCGTGCAAACTCTGCAGACACATCAACTTCCAATGGAAGAGCGCGCAGATAATCCTGAGACCCCTTCTGAGACTCAACCGGTATGACAAGGGCTAACTTGGTACCCTCACAATATTTATGATGCTTTGAGATATTTACACATAGTATGTATATTTTTTCTTATAGATGAAGACATCCCGTACTAAGTCCAGGGAATGTCCTGTGTGTGACAGAAAGCTGAGTAGTCACAATAAAACATTATGCAGCTCCTGTCGTAATAGGTTCCTGGAGGAAGAAACACCATCCTTCATGAGGGACATTAAGGAGCTTATTAAAGGGGAAATTAAATCATCCCTTCCCTCACAGACCCTAGTCCCCGTGGAGACTGGAGAATCCTCCAGCTCTGAACCTAGGCCTGGTCCCAGCACGGTGGCAGATGAGGAGGATCCTATGTCCGAGACAGAGGATTTTGGTGAGGAGATTGGTACCGAGTCTCACCAGTCGGAACCTTTAGAGTCCAACATAGAAGAGGTTGATCCGTTAGTCAGTGCAGTAAGACGCACTATGGAACTAGAGGACAGTCCTGTGTCCAAGACTGTACAGGACAGAATGTTTCAGGGCCTTACCCCAAAGAAGAGAAAGGTATTCCCTATCCACCATACTATTAAAGACCTGATTAAAAGAGAGTGGAACAACCCAGACAGAAAGTTCTTCGTGCCCAGGGCAATGAAGCGCAGGTATCCCTTTAATGAAGAGGAGACAGCTGTTTGGGATAGAGCCCCTAAAGTGGATGCACCTTTAGCGAAGATAGCTAAGAAAGGGGTCCTGCCTTTTGATGACTCTGCTACCCTAAAGGACCCTATGGACAAAAGAGCAGAGGTCTACCTTAAAAAAGGTTGGGAGGCAGCTGCTGCTTCTTTTAAGCCTCTTGTGGCGGCCACATCTGTAGCCAGATCTATGGACATTTGGATTGAGGAACTAACCGCAAAGATTAGGGACGATGCCCCTAAGGAAGAATTATTGGCTGCCCTCCCCAATATTAGCCAGGGAGCCAAGTTTCTATCGGAAGCCTCAGCAGATACCTTAAAACTAAATGCCAAATTTGCTGCCTTATCCAACTCTGCAAGGCGTACAGTTTGGCTAAGGGACTGGAAAGGGGACATTACTTCAAAGGCAAAACTATGTGCCGTACCCTGTGAGGGGGAATTTCTCTTTGGTTCCACCCTTGATGCAGTCCTTGAGAAAGCTTCAGATAGAAAGAAGGGTTTTCCAGTGGTACCCCAGCCTCCCAAAAGTAATTATAGGGGCAGAGGTAGGGGTGGTCAGCGGGGAGGCCCTTCAGGTAGAAGGGAATGGAGGACCTCTAGAAGGGGTAGAGGGCTGTTGTTCAATGCTGCTGAGTCTGCCAAAAAACCCAATCCCCAATGACGCCAGGCCCCGGTGGGTGGTCGCCTTTCGCTATATAGCCAGGAGTGGGATAAAATATCATCCAGTAAGAATATTTTGAACACAATAAAGGATGGTTTAAAAATTTCGTTTGTGTCCCCTCCAGGCAGTAGATTTGTCACCACTCAATTCCGGGATCCAGAGCGTCAACAGGCCATGGAACTTGAGGTGCAGTCTCTCCTGGATAAACAGGTATTGGTCGCTGTACCAGCGGAAGAGAGGGGAGCAGGCTTCTACTCCACTCTCTTCCTGGTCAGGAAGCCAAATGGTACCTTTCGTACCATAATTAATTTAAAGCCCCTTAACAAGTTCCTTACCTATGAAAGATTCAGAATGGAAACTATATCTTCAGCCATTCTGAATCTTTCTAGAGATTGCTCCATGGCGACCCTTGACCTCAGGGATGCGTACTATCACATTCCAGTTCACCCAGAACACCAGAGATTCCTCAGGGTTGCGGTGTGGTTCAAGGGCTCCTTCCTCCACTTACAATACAGGGCCATGCCTTTCGGTATTTCACAGGCCCCCAGAATATTCACAAAAGTTATGGCAGAGGTGATGGCACATGTAAGGGAACAAGATATCATCATTGTTCCATACTTAGATGATTTTCTCCTGGTGGCTGATTCTCCGGAGATCTTACAATCTCAGATCACACAGGCGGAAGTCATTTTTAAGAAATTAGGATGGGAAATAAATGAGGAGAAATCAGTCAAGACCCCTTCTCACACCTGCCAATTCTTAGGAATTCTCCTAGATTCCCGTGTTCAGAAATGTTTCCTACCTGCTAGTAAAGTGACCCAGTTACTGACTAAAATAGAACACCTCATGTACAGTCAGAGCACTACAGTCAGAGAGGCCATGTCAGTTCTAGGTCTAATGACCTCTTGCATTCCCGCAGTCCCCTGGGCCCAGTATCATTCCAGAACACTGCAGACACAGATCCTCTCTCAGTGGGATAGATCTACAGACTCCTTAGACTCTCTATGTGTTCTCTCTCCACAGACAGTACGTTCCCTAAGTTGGTGGACCCAGAGAAAAAATCTGGAAAAGGGGGTTCCCTGGGTACGCTCAGACGAAGTCATCCTAACTACCGATGCCAGCCCTCGGGGCTGGGGAGCCTACACAACAGACATCATGCTCCAGGGGTTATGGAAGCCAGAGGAAGCTGCCTTGTCTCAGAACGTCAGAGAGCTGAGGGCAGTCTTCATGTCCCTATCCCAGGCCCTACCCCTTCTAAGAGACAGACATGACAACTCATCGGTAGTAGCGTACATAAATCACCAGGGGGGCACAAGATCCAGAGAGCTAATGAGAGTCGCACACTTCATCTTCAGACTGGTAGAACCTCATCTCTCCTCCCTCACAGCATTACATCTAAAGGGGTCAGAGAATGTAAAAGCAGACTACCTGAGCAGACACCAGTTAAACCAGGGGGAGTGGAGCTTGTCAGTAGAAGTGTTTCAGCAGATCTGTGCCAAATGGGGTCTTCCAGTAATAGATCTCTTCGCCTCCAAAGCGAACAAAAAGGTAGAGAGGTTCTTCTCCCTGAGCCCATCAGACAACCCGATAGGGATAGATGCGCTAGCCCATCCTTGGAATCAGGGACTCCTGTATGCCTTCCCCCCGTTCAGGATGATCCCCAGAGTTCTCAGGAAGGTCAGGCAGGACAAAGCTCTGGTCATCATGATAGCGCCATTCTGGCCCAGGAGGGTGTGGTTCTCTTGGTTGAGGGTCATGTCAGTTACAGATCCCTGGGTTCTACCAGAGACTCCGGATCTTCTCAGTCAGGGTCCAATTTACCATCCGGAAGTCAAGAATCTCCACCTGACAGCATGGCTATTGAGAGGCAGATCCTCATAGACAGGGGGCTTTCAGAGCAGGTCATCACCACCCTCCTGGCCAGTAAAAAGAGAGTCACATCAGAGATATATCTTAGAACTTGGAGAGCATTTTGTAGGTTTGTAAACAAACCCATTAATGTATTAGTTCCACCAGATATCCCAGTAGTACTAGATTTCCTACAGGAAGGTCTAAATAAGAGATTAAGGCCTAGTACTATTAGGGTCCAGATTTCAGCTCTTAGTTCCCTCTTTGACTTTAAACTGGCGGAACATCCCTGGGTTAGGAGGTTCATGAGGGCAACAGATAGAATCTTCCCTTCCATCAAGCCCAAGCTCCCACCGTGGGATTTGAATCTAGTTCTCTCCCAGCTAACAGAACCTCCCTTTGAACCCTTAGCAGATCTCTCCATCAAGATTCTCTCTCAGAAGTTAGCCTTCCTTCTAGCTATTACCTCGGCCAGGAGAGTAGGAGAAATATCAGCTTTCTCCATTCAGCAACCCTATATGTCTATTAGAGAGGATAGGGTGATACTATCTCCAGACCCAGCCTTCCTTCCCAAAGTAGTGTCTGATTTCCACAGATCCCAAGAAGTGGTACTCCCCTCATTCTGCCCCAAACCCTCTAATGAGGGGGAGTCTCGTTTTCACTGTCTAGATGTCAGGAGATGTCTTATTCATTATCTACAGAATACAGAACAGTGGAGGCTTTCCAATAATATTTTAATACTCTTTCAGGGAAAGAATAGAGGGAAGGCTGCATCTGCCCAGGTGATAGCTAAGTGGATTAAGAACACCATTTCCTCTGCCTATATAACCGCAGGTATCGAAGTACCATCAGGGTTCGGAGCTCACTCTACCCGTTCAGTAGCCACATCCTGGGCAGAGAGAGCCTCAGTGTCTATTGAGCAAATATGCAGGGCTGCTACGTGGAGCTCCCCCCATACCTTTTTTAAGCATTATAGGCTCCAGTTATCCTCTCAAGAAGACTTAATCTTTGGGAGAAGGGTATTGCAGGCAGTGGTCCCACCCTAGGCGTAATTCCTATTCTAGTCTCCATGGGTGCCGTCATAGGGCGAGAGGGAAAACATGAATTACTAACCGGTAATTGCTTTTCCTCGAAGCCCATGACGGCACCCGCCTAATACCCTCCCTAATATTGTATATATTGACCTTACACTAGTAGTAAGACTTTGTATTGAGATAGTCATATAAGAAGTATTATATGATATTAAACTAGTAGAAGTTTTAAAAAAAAAAAAAAAAAAAAAAAAAAAAAAAGAAATGAAAATATATTGATTTTCCAAAGAAGATTTAGATATGCTCCTGAGTTTCCTTGGTAACGAACTGGCGATGAAGGGGCGGTCTCTTCTTTTATGGATCCAGTGAACTGTTTCCTGTCCAGAGGAGCGGGAGGTGGACCTCTCCATGGGTGCCGTCATGGGCTTCGAGGAAAAGCAATTACCGGTTAGTAATTCATGTTTTCCTGAGTGTGAACTGGGCCTTATAGAGCAGGAAGAACTGAGAAGATTACATCCCTGCTCATTCTGTATTAAGGAGTCCAGTTGACAGTGTCGCTCAATGCCTGTATCCACAGCCATATAAAGCTATTTTTGTCTGCATGTTTCATGCCTTTGGAATTTTTAAAAGAAGCAATTATTGTCTCCAATGACTGGCTAAAGTATAATAAATGAAATGTGACGGGAATTGTCTGGTCTCATTCATTGAGGAACCAAGCAACAGCAACCGGCTCACCTGGATGGTGCACGACCAGAAGACTTTCCAATCTTTAATAGAAACCAACTTGAGAGGTCAGCACGTCATATACAAAGTCCTGTATTTTAGCATTTAAAATCCATTTAAAAAATCCAAAAACAATACACGGAGCACACAAGCTGGCGCCCTCACGTGGCCAGAAATGCGTCAGCTTGTGTACTGTGTGTATGGTTTTTGGATTTTAAATGCTAAAATAAAGGACTTTTACATGGAAGTGCTGACCTCTCTAGTCTGATTCTCCTTCATTGAGTGTATAACCTATAGGACTATATAGTCCTTTATTGCAAACAGCTCCCCCTTGTGTTCATAAGGTTCACAGCAGTTTTTAGAATTGCTCCGAAGCATCAAATAAACTCCCACGGGGCAAGACACCATGACATATCCTTACTACTTGGCTACCTAATCTATGTTAGTAAGTTTTGTTCTCTGTTACCATGGAAACAGACCATTTACAAAATTGCTTCCTTTATCATTTTAGATAAAAGACCAGTTCCACACAAGCATATTATAGATGCGTTTTGCAATCGTGTTGAGGCCTGACCACGGGTCTCATGACCCTACCTGACAGCTGTCATGCTGAAATTTGCGGCTGTAATACAGATGCAAAAATGTGTTCATATTACGCATGTAAAACCAGCCTGTTAATGCAATTTCTGTGGGAGACGTATGAGTCTAGGAAGCTATATGTGTCTGTGTACAAATAGGGAGAGCTCTATTAACAAGGGGCACAGAGAGAAGCCGCTGGGACCACCATGATGTCTCTGAGCCTTGTTCTCCTGAAATGTTGGCGCCCCATATGTAATGGACCCCTTCCAGATACTCGTAGGATGTGTTCTTTGCCGGTCTGGCTAGTGATACAGAAGAACATTAGGAGGAAGCAGCGCCTCACTGGGGATTCTTTAGAGCTCGTCACCTCGGAGGTCTTGGTCCGTCTTACCCCCACACATGGAGTAACATCAAAGGAGGATTTAGGCTGTGACCACTTCAGGAAACGGCAATCCGTAACAAAGCTTTATTCACAGATGCAATGGTTTGGCTGTAACCTGTCATGCTTACACAGTGGAGGTTACATCTGTAAGGATTCCTGTTTCCTGAGCATTGTCGCAGAAGAGTAATCGCATTGTCCTATATGGCTCATCCACATTTTTCTTGCCTAGGGATACTTGGGGATTGCAGATACACAGTATGCCCATTCTGTTATGAATCAATTGTGGATTTTCACAGTGAATTTTGCTCTTTTTGTTGTCGTAGGGGTGACCTCTCTGGGATCTACAAGCATTTTTTTGGGTTGCAAATTTAATTCAGATTTGTTGGATGTAAATAACAAATTGGTAATTAAGTGATCCAGTCACAGCTGTGGAATCCACACTGAAATTCTGCCACATAAAATTGGCAAATGTATGACTATATCCGCCAAAAACATTTACAGAAACATGTCCCAGACCAGGGTCGTCAAACTTGTTACTTCCAGCTGTTGCAAAACTACAAATCCCATCGTGCCTGGAGAGCCAAAGCTTTAGCTTTGACTCTCCAGGCATGATGGGAATTGTAGTTTTTCAGCAACTGGAGGGCTGCAAATTTGACGCCTGTGTTTTAAGTCCCTGTTATAGAACTATATTGGCAAAGGTGGGCAAATTGCTTTGTACTATACATACGCATAATAAAAGCTAACACCTTCTGTTTGTCCACAGCTCAGTGAAAGGGCTAGAGAGAGGAAGGTGCCCGCGTCTCGTATCAGCCGCATGGCAAATTTTGGGGGTAATTTATTTTATTTTATTTATTGCCATGCATATTTGTTTTAAGCTTCCATAACATTGACTAATAGTCTCATCCTAAACCTTACCGCTCATTAGGATTGGCTGTTAGTCTCGGCATTGGGGCACTGACGGAGGTAGCTAAACAGTCTCTGAACAGGGAAAAGAAGTCCGGAGGTGAGTGATGGGCATGGTCTGCCACTGTCATAACAGATAGATATCTATCACCATATCTATAAGTATCCAGTTTCTTTAATGCAATACAAAATTATTTTGCACACCCTTCCTACTAGTTTCCATCCTCTCCTTCCTAAAACTAATGCTATCGTTGACTCCGCCCCTCCATGAGGTCATAGGCCCCGCCCCCTCGCCCACCATTGGAACAGGCTGACCTAAAGGTCTAGGCCCCACCCAATCTAGGTTGGCCCATGCCGATGACGTCATAGAGGGGCTAATGGTGGCGCTGTGGGCGTGAAGCCCCACCCACTTAGCACAATCTGCAGTTGATAAAAGATGACTTTTTACTTAAACAAGCACCATGACGTATGATATAAAATAAGGTATGAAAAACGCTAAATTTACCCATTACACCTGTGTAAAGTCAGAATGCAAAAAGGGGGTGACAGTGTCACTTTAACGATCGTACAGGTTGTTACTCGCTTGCTCCTGCTGATTGCTCTGTGTAATAGGGGCTTAAAGGGGTTATCCAGCAGTATAAAAACATGGCCACTTTCTTCCAGAGACAGCCTCACTCTTTTCTCCAGCTTGGGCGGGGTTTATCTGCTCAGTTCCATTGAAGTTAATGGAGCTTAATTGCAAACCGCACCTGAACTGGACACAAGAGTTGTGTTGTTTCTGAAAGAAAGTGGCCATGTTTTTGTAGCACTGGATAACCCTTTTTTTTTTTTTTTTTTTGTAATCAAAGTTTATTATAAAGATTTTTCAGATATCATAACAGGAAAAGAAGAAAGATTTAGAAATAGCAATGTCATGGTCGGGGAACAGTCCCCAGGAGGCACATGGTAAAAACTAATAAAACACCATAACCATATACATGCACATCCAAAGTATGTCTACACACGAGAAATGCAAAACTGAGACAAGTGGCCGGCTTGTCAATATGTATGACCTGGAATGTCGCATCACCGACCATCATACTCATACCCCATAACCTCTCCGGTCTAAGTCGGCAAACTATGCATTCTGACATCTGGGAGAGAAATATGCATTTGCACGCGAGTAGAAAAAAGAACAAGAGGGGTTTACAGTAGGCGGAGACGGAAATAGAAAAAGAAGGGGGAAGCACAGAGAGACAGGGGGATCAGAAGAGGGGGAGAGGTGGCAAAGAGAATCCAATAGGTAGGGACGAGAGCACCATGCCATCTCTAGGGCAAGAAGGGGAGAAGGCCTCTGTGAAAGCGTTCATACCAATCTTTGTGCAAAAAGTGGGCTTGCCTTATACAGAGTCCAGGGAAGCCACTGTTTCTCAATCTTAGAGCCCCGGGCCTGGTCTTCCACCATCAGAGACTCCATTCTGAACAGAAAATCCATTTCATGTACCCACTCAGTAATAGAGGGTGGATCTGTGTCTTTCCAATGGCGGGGAATGACTGTACGTGCTGCTGTCAAAAAATGATGCAACAGTCCTTTCCTCGCGGCAGAGACCGGACCGGGTATCAAAGATAGCAAGGCCAAGCTTGGCGAGGGTGTGATGGCTTTGTCCATGACCTGTGTGTAAATTTCAAAGACTGCCTGTCAGAATGGACGCAAGACTGAGCAGTCCCACCAAATATGCAACATGGTGCCGACCTCCGTGCCGCAACGCCAGCATAAGTCAGACACCCCGGGGTAGCAGCGATGGAGTAGCTGAGGGCACCTGTACCACCTCGTCAGAATTTTAAAATTTTTCTCCTGCGCCAGACATGCCGTGGGCATCTTGTGGGTCAGGGTGAAGATCTTAAGCTGGTCTGCTGCCGTTAGGGAGACCTCCAGTTCTTTTTCCCAAGCAGCAATATAAGAAAGATCTCTATCAGCCTCTCTTAAGGAGTTAATGACACGCGGCTGCGCGATCGCTGCAGCGTGTCATTACCGGGGAGGTCCCGGCTGCTCACTGCAGCCGGCCCCCACCTCCTATGAAGCGCGCTCCGCTCCGGAGCACGCTTCATAGCGGGAGAAACACCCAGGGCGTACATTTACGCCCTAGGTCGTCTGGGGACAGACTTCCATGGCGTAACTATACGCCCTGGGTCGTCTAGGGGTTAAAGAGATGGGACGATAATTGGCGCATAGGGCCACATCCTTCCCAGGTTTGGGGATTACTACAATCGTGGCCATGAGGGACTGCGCCGGGAGGGGACAAGTTGGAAAGATGGCGTTAAGAACCTTAACCAGAAAAGGTGACAATTGTTGGGAGAATAATTTGTAAAAGTGTGCCGTGAAGCCGTCCGGCCCCGGACTTTTCCCACTAGGGGTATCTTTAATGACTGCTGCCAATTCCATTGGTGAGAATGGGCTGTCTAATTCAGTCGCCACATCCGCCCCAAGGGATGTAAGTTTAGTGGAGGAAATATAGGACTCCACTCTCTCCTGAAAGAGGGCCGGCGGCATATCTGCCAACGGGCCTCGTAAGTTATACAGGGAGTAGTAGTAATCTCTAAAAGACTCTACTATGTCCATTGGAGAGTGACAGGTACCTCTAGTAGGCGTGGTGATCGTGGGGACGTATGTATTTAAGGCTCTAGGGTGCAGGAATTTTGCTAACGCCGAGACGCATTTGTTAGAAAATTTGTAGAAAACCCGGCGCATCCGCTCACGAAAGCGCGCATATGTTTTATCTAAAAGGTGTTGAAGTTGGGTCCTAAGCTCAATTAATTCTGCTAATACTTGGGGGACCCGCGTTTGTTTTTGGGCAGTTTCTGCTACGTGGATTTTAGTCAGGAGTAGTTTTATTTTGGCGGCGTGGTCTTTTTTCAGTTAAGCCCCATGTTGTATCAGAACTCCTCTAATCACACATTTGAGTGCTTCCCACTGCAAGGGAAGGGGGGTATCATCAGATGTGTGATCGATGAGAAAATTATCAATGGCTTTCTTAATGTCTGCCTGACAAGCTACATCTTTTAATAGGTTGGGTTTGAGGCGCCAGGACCATTCGCGTGGGGCAGCATTGGGCAGAGGCAGGACCAGCGTAACAGAGGCATGATGCGCCCAGATCATCTGATCAATGGACGCCCGAGGGTGCCAGGCCAGCAAGTGGTGGTCTATGAGAAAGAAGTCAATTCGACTATGTGAGTCATGGACCGCAGAGTAAAAGGTGTAGTCCTTCACTCTAGGGTGCAGGATCCTCCACACGTCGACCAGTCTAGAGTCAAATAGTAGTTTTCTAAATGAGCGTGACTGAGACGCTGACAATGCTGACCTACCCGAGGAGGAATCCAGTTCCCTGTCGAGAACCAGATTGAAGTCGCCTGCCGTGACCAGAAGTCCCTCCGCAAAGTCTTGTAGCTCTCCCAGGAACTTCCCAGGGAGGGGAAAAAAAGGGGGGGGGGGGAAAAAGGGGGGGGGAGGGGAAAAAAAGGGGGGGGGGGAGGGGAAAAAAGGGGAAGGGGGGGGGGGAGGGAAAAAAAGGGGAGATTTATAAAACATGGTGTAAAGTGAAACTGACCCAGTTGCCCCTAGCAACCAGTCAGATTCCACCTTTCATTCCTCACAGACTCTTTGGAAAATGAAAGGTGGAATCTGATTGGTTGCTAGGGGCAACTGAGCCAGTTTCCCTTTACATCATGTTTGATAAATCTCCCCCATATATGTATACATGTGTGTAGATCTCCACCAGTTTACGCAATGGATAATGCAATGAATGTATATAAACTAGTCCTTCTGTCACTTAGAATTTAGGGACTACATCCTACTGCTATATACTACATACCCCAGTGGGTGCCAGCTGTG
This sequence comes from Dendropsophus ebraccatus, assembly GCF_027789765.1. Taxonomy (NCBI): domain Eukaryota; kingdom Metazoa; phylum Chordata; class Amphibia; order Anura; family Hylidae; genus Dendropsophus; species Dendropsophus ebraccatus. The sequence goes on from NC_091463.1 coordinate 77,482,169, forward strand.
ACACAGAAGTGTACCCCCAAAATATGGCCCGAAAAGTCAGATGTTCTGTTTGGAGCTAGATAGTCTATAAAATTCTGGATGTGCCATTATTACATTACATACAGAAGTATGGCGGGCCCTTAGAATTATTTTCCCTGGTGGGCCTGAGCAGTTTGAAGCTCTCCCCCCTGTCTTCATGGTTCTCTATGGAGAGGGGAGGGATGGAGGGAGATGAGGCACCAAAACAGGACAACAAAGAGTTAATTTACAGCTACATCACCGGGCTATCTCCTCTGAAGTCAGCACTGACCTCTCTGATCTCTAAACACCGGCTTTCACACAGTTCCCACTGTGTAACCCTTTGTTCTCTGCTGGCGACTAATCTCCCTCCTCCCCCTCCCTTCTCCATAGGTTACACAAGGCTCAATTGATGTAAACAAGACGCAATTTCCTGATAATGAGCAGTGAATTAGAGAGAGAAGGGAGGGACCCGGGGAAAATCTTTTTGAATGCAGATAATGGCATATTTGCCTAATAACCCCAATTACAAAGTTTTTAAAATCGTCTGTACTATTGATTTCTGCAAAAAAAAAAAAAAAAAAATGACCGTGACCCTTTAAGCATTCTGATAACAGCCAGAGATGACCTTTGAAGCCTCTGTAAGGTTAGTATGACAGTCTGATGGCATTTGTTTACTTAGTATGACACATACTACTTATATTTGTTTGATGTATGGTTGATTGTATTTGTATTGCCCAGTAAGAGGTGCGCTGTTTCCTGATTTACAAGGCTGAGGCACCATCCTGGCACACTAGAGTCTGTATGACATTACCTAGGGGAAAGAAAGAGGTCCTAATATGTGGCAGATTTGGTTCCTTTAATCTAACAAAAAATGTATAATCCCCTTGCTTCCTCCACACAGTGATACTTGTGTTTTTGAGATGGGCCACGACGGGGAGAATCCTGAAGGCCCAGTAGTGAACAGAGAAAGTGTATACAAGAAACTCCCTCGGTTTACTGAGGGATCAGGCTACATGCTGCCTATGAAGAGGGGAGAAAGGGTAGTCTCTGGAGAGAAGTGCATTTACATCTCAGTGAGAGCCCAGAAGTAGTCGGTAGTTATAGATTGGATTAGGTGTCGTCCCAGTGCTGGATTCACAGGTTACACTGCCTATTACTTTAAAGGGACTCTCCTCCAACCCACCCTCCTTAAACTGAAGTCATATGTAAGTAGGATAAAGGATGCTGATTCCAAATCTGTGATTTGTAGCTTTCTACTCCCTTGTATCTCACTGCTGTCATCCTACAGACTGGGCATGTTGATGCATAGAGAGGACTACTTAGCTCAAGAATATCATGGAGAGGACTTCGCAGACTGCTTCATTTGTGGCTTATAGCAAAGGAATGCAAAAACATAGAAAGATAAAAATTGCAGATATAGAATCAGTGTGGTCTCCTCTACTTATGTATAATCGGCTGATAACTTAAAGGAGAAGTTCGGCGATTTATAAAAACTGGAAGCCAGCAGGGGGAAATTGACTACAAGTACTAACTTGCCTCTCCCCGTGCCCACTGTGAGCGGTGGGGCCGGGCTCCAGAATCTCTCCCACTGACACGCCATGACCCTGGCTGATGAACTTGCCGACTGGGGCAAGACGCTGCTCCAGTCACTGATTGGCTGAGCAGCCAGTCCATCAGCCGAAGACAGATCACAGTTGTGTGAGATCATCACAACTCTGGCGGAAAATGCTCTCCAGCGGGGGCCGCAAGCCCGGTCCCACCGCTCACCACGGGCACTGGGAGTAGTAAATTTCTACTTGTAATCAATTTCCCCCTTGCCCCTGCTGGATTTTATGAATGGCCGACCTCCTCCTTTAAAGGGGTACTCCAGTGGGGGGGGGCACTTTTTTGCTAGGACCGGGGAGGAGGTGGGTGAGGGAAAAGACGGGCACTCACCTCCCCGGTCTCAGTGGCGGGTCCCGCTTCGCGGCGCTCCTGTCCCGCTTCCCGGCCGCTTCCGGGTGTCTGATGCGGGCCCGAGACGTGACGTCTCAGGTCTGCTCAGCCACTCAGTGAAGGAGGCGGGATCTGAGCGGATTTGAAACGGATCCCGTCTCCTTCACTGAGTGGACCTGAGACGTCACGTCTCGGGCCCGCGTCAGACACCCGGAAGCGGCCGGGAACCGGGCACCGGAGCAAAAAAGTGTCCCCCCCCCCCCCCCCCCGCTGGAGTACCCCTTTAAGTTTAGCGGATGTTTTGGAGGTGATAGAGTCCCTTTAATGTCTTCCATACTGCTGCTTTTGATTATGTTCTATATAGATACAGGGGAGGTTTCTTCTTCTGTGTGTACAATATGACCTAGAAGACATTAGACAATGGGTGTAAAAAGTGTCTCTCATGTACCCACCACCGCTTGTGCTGACCAATTATCTGAAACATTGACCTAACGGCAGGGATGGAAATGTGGACGCTGTGTCCTTATCTGTCGGCAAACGCCTGTGATGTACAAGTCTTTTGTATTGTGTTTGGTTTGTCTCTGTAACTGCAGATGGTTTATTGCTTCGCTTTAATATACTTAGATTTTTTGTTTTCTACATTTTATTGCAGATCTCACTGTCCTAGAAGCAAACTCTTTCATGAGTGATGCCAATGCAGAAAGAATCGTGGACACCTTGTGTAAAGTTCGGGGGGCTGCACTAAAGATCGGGCAGATGCTGAGTATCCAAGGTGATTATGGGAGGATTATTGGAGAACGTTCATGCTTGTCTTGTTATGGTGGGCAAAATAGAACTATAATGCTGGCTGCCTAGCTCCCCTTACATTTTGAGACAACGTTAATGGTATACACCGGCATACAACATACCCATGGTGAACCCATAGAATTTAACAGAAAAATGTAGCATGCCATTACTAGATTTGGTCTGTTTCTTGTATGTTATTTTTTGCCTTTTTGCTGAAATGTAGATGTATACTAGCATCACTGCCCCATAATGTCATGTGAATGAAGCTAGCAAACATCATTTCTCATTGCCATGCTTTTTTTTTTATTATTTATTTTCAATATACAACGGATTTTATTCCTGGATTATAAAGTTCTTTTATATGTTATAGTATTGTTTTCTCATTGGTATCTCTGTCCCTATTACAGATAACAGCTTCCTTAGTCCGCAGCTGCAGAAGATCTTTGAGCGGGTGAGACAGAGCGCCGACTTTATGCCTTCCTGGCAGATGACAGTGAGTATAGTTGTCTGTCTTGTCTGTCTGTGTCATCTAGTGATGGACAGTGAAATTATAACTTTATATTATCCATAGAAAGTGCTGGAGGAGGAGCTGGGCTCTGCTTGGAGGGACAGGTTGTCATATTTTGAAGACAAGCCTTTTGCAGCCGCCTCTATTGGCCAGGTACATCTCGCCAGGCTGCTGGACGGTCGTGAAGTAGCTATGAAGATCCAGGTCAGTTTTTTATTTTGCTTGCTTTTCTTTCCTGTATTTATTGAGGTACCCATATAATTAAGGTAGCTATTAGAGTTGAGATTTATTACCAAGCCTAGTGTGATTTTTATGGTGAATTCAGGAGAAGCAGCTGTTGGCCAGTAGCTACTAGAGTTGAGCAGTCTCTGGTTCATCCAAACCTCAGCATTTAGCATTTGATTAGCAATGTCTGCTGAAGTTGGATGCAGCCCTAGGCAGTCTGGGAAACAAATATGCAGTCTATGGCCTATGGCTGTATCCATGTTTTCTTGGGCAGCCACTGCTAATCAAATGCCGCACGCTCTGGTTCAGACGGACCCGAATTTGCTCAATGCTAGTAGCTATTATCCAACAGCTGCTTCTCCTGAATTCACCATAAAAATGCCCTAGGCTTGGTAATAAAGCTATATGTACCACTGAAAAATTCAACTCGTATGACTGCATTGACAAACCTATAAGAAACGTGTGCCTCTGAATGCATCGCAGGAAGAACAGTACTATTCTTGTGGTCCCTAGAGGGTTTAGGTGGGTTTGCCACTTTGGCATCATTGCACCTTGAGGCTATGTTCACACAACGTATCTTTTCGTAAAAGTACGGCCGCTGTTGAAATCTGCAACAACGGCCATACTTTTTGCGAAAAGATACGTTTGCCTATTCTTCTGTGGGATCCCGGCCGGAGTGTATACACATCGCATACGCTCCAGCCAGGATCTCTCGCTGCACCGTAGACAACTGACATGTCAGTTTTCTGGGGCCCGCTATTTAGTGAATAGCTGCTGCAGAAAACCATGTCAGTGTTCACTTTGGAGGGAACGGCTCTGGCCACTCGCTCCATAGTGTGCAGTTGGGAGTTCTGATGCGGGCACGCACATATGCGCCCGCATCAGAACTATGAGGCGCCGAAGATCATCCGGCCGGTACTGCAGTAGCGGCCGGGATGACTTATCAGAGACCGGCTGTTCCGTGTCCCGGCTGGGTCACGGAAAGGCCAGTCTCATGCGCTATGTGAACATAGCCTGATTGTATGGGAGCAGTGTATAACCATGATGTCATTACTGCAGGGGCATTAAAGACTGGAGGGACCACCAGAGATTTGGCACTGGAGTGCTGTGGGCTTTAAAGGCAAACTGTCACTAGGTTTTTGCTACGTTAAAGCTTTAGCTTTGGCTGTCCAGGCATGATGGGTGTTGTAGTTTTGCAACAGCTGGAGAGCCAAGGTTCCCTACCCCTGCTTTAAGGAAATGAGACTGACCATTTGCAATACATTGTTTTGTTTTTCCATCCAGTATCCAGGAATTGCCCAGAGTATTAAGAGTGATGTTGAAAATCTGCTATCAATCCTGAAACTGAGCGTAGTCCTGCCAGATGGTAAGAAACTGTCTATTTATTTCTGCTTTATACATGTTTTCCACAGAGGATTTTAAAGCATTTTTTTTTTTTTTTTGGGGTGTGGGGGGGAGTGAAATAGTTTGCTAAGAAACTTAAGTTGATAGGATTTTTCATTTTGTTTTCTGCTTATTTTGAACAGTTTTTTTTTTAAGAGGGTGCCATAAACTGGCAGCAGGAAATGTTCTGAAATAAAATGTTCATCTGTAAAATCCTCTGTTACTCCAACATTGATATTCCAATAGTTCCCTTTGGTCTCTGTTCAGTTATCCTCATATACATCCACAGGACTGCTTCATCACATCACTGGCCTCGGCAGCCACGTGTGGTTGCATCACCAGTCACTGGCTAAAGGCATCACGTGATGTCATTTCTGCAGGGGCATTAAAGACTGGAGGGACCACCGGAGATTTGGCACTGGAGTGCTGTGGGCTTTAAAGGGAAACTGTCACTAGGTTTTTGCTATGTTAAATGATGGCAGCATTAAATGGTGACAGAAATGCTGAACAGAACAATATTATATTTACACCATTCTCTTCAGCTGTTCTCCTAATATGCAGGAGAATGAGCTCTGAGCTGTACTACTCCCTCCACCCACCGGCTGCTGATTGACAGCTGTCTGACTATATGCAACCTGTATAGATAACTGCAAATCAGCAACTGGTGGGTGGAGTGTGCTGGTGCTTATGAATATCCTTGACTACTGAGCACAAGCACTTAATGGTGAAGACTACTTATCCTCCATGTTATTCAGGAGTATATCCCCGAAACAGCTGCACAGAACAATGTAAGTGATACATCATTCTGTTCAGCTTCTCTGTCACTAGTTTATGCTACCCTGTGATAGGACAGTATACACCTACTGACAGTCTCTTTAACTAGTGAATTATGTTTGTTTTTCTTTTGTTTTGTCTCTATCTACAAAATATTTGTTGCAAGTATATAGAAAACAATAAATGTCTATATAAGATACAGGTGCCAGCACTACCACCTCCATGCGGCTTGGTTCATGCGTAAGAAGATAGGAGTATTGCTCCAGACAAACTTGCAACTATCGTGGTGCTCACTATGCGAATTGCAGTATAGCGTTCAAATATTCTTTATGGAAGAAATGGTGCAGGGGCACTCACCAATCACGTGCTGTTATCTTTATTATGATGAATTTTCTTAGTGCATGATAAAATTAGTTCTATTTTATCATGCTCTAAGAAAATTCATGATTGGTGAGTGCCCTTGCACCATTTCTTCCATAAAGACGAGAAAACAGTAAAGCAGCTATGCTTACCTTCCACACTCCCCCTGCGTCGTCCTATGGGTCTCCAGGTTCCCGGGTGAACGATCCCTCCTCCACGAGACAGACTCGTTTTGGCGGTGACCGCTCATCCAGGCAATCACTGGCCACAGTGCTGTCCTGTCTTAGTCATTGATTGTCTGAGTGGCCTGTCACCCCTGAAAAGTCGAGGAAGGGTCCTTCAACAGGGAGAGCACAGAGAGGTAGGCATAGCTTCTTTATTGTTTTCTATATACTTGCAACGATACATATAACGTTTTGCCTAACCGGATAACCCCTTTAAGTTCAGTTCAGTTCCCTAATTGGTTATGTAACCATTTATTTCTTCTCAAAAAACAAACAAACAAAAAAATGTTCTTTACAGGTTTGTTTCCTGAAAACAGCGTTCAAGTCCTACAGAAAGAACTGGCGTGGGAATGTGATTATATACGGGAAGCCAAATGTGCCAAAAATTTCAGGTAGGCTTGTAGACGTTGTGGTGTTTTCACAGAGAATCTGTCAAGCAAATTGACCATCAGTTTTGCAGTTATTGGACTTCTGATGGCTTATAAACAGAATTTTTATAATCCATCAGAAGCCCATTGACTGCACCACAAGGATTCATTTGCTTGCCCTGTCATGTATATAATCTCTGCAGCTAATATTTAATCATGAAATTTAGATGTCAGAGTACTTAATACTCCAGAGGATAGGTTAGAATGCCCTCCACTAAAGCTTAGATATACCCTTTAAATATGTTTCATAGGAAATGCTACAAGCCACCATTTTTTATCATGAGTTAAAGGGCCTTTAAAGGGGTTGTCCAGCAAAAATCTTTCTTTCAAATCAACTGGTGTTGGAAAGTTATATAGACTTTTAAAATTTAGTTCTATTAAAAAAAATCTCAAGTCTTCCCATACTTATCAGCTGTTGTATGTCCTGCAGAAAATGTTTTATTTTCAGTCTGACACTGTGCTCTCTGCTGACATCTCTGGTTGAGACAGGAACTCTGTCTCGGTTTTCTATGAATCCCCATAGAAAACCTCTCCTGCTCTGGACAGTTCCTGTCTCTGCCAGAGATGTCAGCAGAGAGCACTGTGTCAGACTGAAAATAAAACAACATTTTTTTGCATATAGCAGCTAATAAGTATGGGAAGACTTGAGATTTTTTAATGGAAGTAAATTACAAATCTATATAACTTTCTGATATCAGTTGATTTGAAAGAAAAAGATTTTCGCTGGACAACCCCTTTAATCTCCAGGCATACACAGAAGAGGTGAATTAGATACCCCTGTTCAACCTTTCTGGAAGAGATAATAGGTAGGGAGGCAGATATGAACCAAGACCTTCAGGGAGGCAAGAAAATCAGATGAACCCAGCTCTTGTTCTTGCCACAAACAGGAGCAATGGTGTAGCCCATGGCATAACTGGAACAAGGTCTTGCCCTGGTGTCAGTAGCTAACAAGAAATACTGGTAGCTGGGAATCTGGGTTTACTCTACAGCAGTGCTTCTCAAACTGTGAGGCGCCCCCTAGTTGTTGGTGAGGCCCAGCTGGGGAGCCAGTTTTTAAAAAAAGTAACTATCATCTCCACAGTCCTTTTGCTGTTTGCAAAAATCTCCATTTTAGCAACATTATTAACTTATTTTGTACTTGCTTTATTAGTATAGAGAGCTTGGGAGATGAGTGAAAGGTAGCTGTAGCATTATTTCCAGCTTTTCAATGGACTTTCACCACAGATAGTGAGGCCCAGGCATCCTCTTGGTCAGTCTGGTGAGGCGCAAGCATTGCCTTCGTCTGTTGGGTGAGGCTCCAGTAGAAAAAGTTTGAGAAGCGCTGCTCTACAGTATCCCTGGAGCATTCAAGGATATTTTCCCCCGAATGGGTTAAATGATTCTTGACAAGATGCGGCTGGGATATTTGGATCACAGTATAGAAGCACTCAAACCATGTGACCATGCATGCCATGCGCTAGCCACAGCCCTAATTTACAGCATATTGTTAAACGTTTGGTTCATCTCTTAGATCCTTTTTTTTTACCTTCATACATTACTTCTCGGATGGCTCATATTAGACCAATATTTTGCACCAAAGCTGTGGTGCAGGTAGTTAATAAACCGGATACATGTTAACACTCCTCCCAACCTATTTCAGACACTTCTCAAAACTATTGAGGTGCAAGGAGTAAAATTTGTAAATCTGTCCTGAAGTGTATGGGCCCTATTATACGGAACGATAATCTACTGAATCGACCCTATCCGGACGATTATCGTTCCGTGTAATAAGCACAACGTTCAGCCGATGACAATGTTCATCGGCTGATCGTTGATATAGCCTTAGCTGATTGATTATGTCTTAGCTGACAGGCCGCTCAGCTAATCACTGGCCGGGAGCGATGTGGCCAGTGATTGGCTGAGCGGCCTGTCAGCTAAGACAGGTCGCTCTGAAGCTGCAGCGCGTGGGACCCCGGGAGAAGCGGACTGCAAGTGGGACCCTGGACCATGGATAGGTAATGTGTGCAGTTTAAGCATGGGGCTGCAAGGACATTGGTAACGATGTCCATTCAGCCCTTGTTAAACGATTATCGGGTCGTGTAATAGGCCCAGTAAGCGAGTGCCGATCTAGCAGATAGGTGCTCGTTTACCGTTATCATCGGGCCATGTAATGGTACCCTATGTGTCAAGCTTTTGGCACAAGATAACATTTCTGCTAGTTGTTGTTATTAGAGAGCAGTGCATTGTGGGAGCTGACTTGAAGTGTCTCAGAAGATCAGCGGAGAGTCAGGAGGCTGCCAGCAGCAGGTCCATCCTACTTTAGTATAAGATCTATGGGCACCTCTGGTCTAAAGATCTTTCACCATATACTGTATATGTTCAATACTGGATGTGAATGATGATTTTACATTGGAGAGTTATATCATGTCTTCTGTAGGCTGTCAGCTTTGTCTTATGTTTTCCATGTAACCTGCAGGAATCTCCTGAGCGATGATCCTTTCTTCAGGGTTCCTGAAGTAATTGATGATCTCACGACTAAGAGAGTGTTAACTATGGAGCTAGTGTCTGGCGTTCCCCTAGACCAATGTGCAGAGATGGACCAGGAAACCCGTAACCAGGTTAGCTATAGCGATGGTATTGATCTTAGAGGGATTCCTACAACATCAGATGCGTGAACTTGCAGTAAGTTTGGCTTCATGCATCTTTACCAATATTACGTGGCCACACATCTGACCAGAGTAATAGACTGGCACCGCCACTCCTCCTCCAAGCTTTGGGTAGACTTGGAAATGGCGATGGCCCCACTGTCCTTGCTTGCAGCGCCTTGGCGGCCAGATTCTGCACGCCTTGTAGGCACCCACCCCACTATCGCCCCGACGCTCCGAGTCTGTCACAAACACCTTTCCTCTGGCTTCCTGGCCCCGCACCCCTCTCCCCTGTTTCCGATTCTGGGTAACCCCTCCTTCCGCCCCGGGATGGAAGACGCTGGCTTCCGTACCTGGTCACGGGCTGGATGCTTTCGAGCCCAATTCTTTCTCAGGGGCTCGGCGTGGCCCACACTCTCTGACCTCAGTGCCCTGTCGGACCCCTCTCCTCTTGGGTTCTGGAGAGCTCTCCAACTCCATCATTTCCTCCTTACTCTCCCGATGCCCTCCTGCTTTGCCCGTTCACCTACTCAATTTGAATCCCTCTGTTTGGGATCCGGCCCTTGCCGACACTCTCTCTCCATTTTGTACGCCATGTTGGGCTCCCCCCCGGACCAGTCGCCACCCCCCTTTCTCACAGCGTGGGAGGAAGATCTGGACACACCCCTCACCGCCACGCAGGTGGACCGTATACTCTCATGTACGCACTCTTCCTCGATCTCCTCCCGCATCCAGGAGGCGGGCTATAAGCTCCTTTCCCGTTGGTACCGGGTCCCCACCCGCCTTCATCGAATTTTCCCTGAAGTGTCCCCGTTGTGCTGGAGGAATTGTGGAGAGGAGGGATCTCTTCTGCATACATTCTGGAGCTGCCCCAAAATAGTGCACTTCTGGAGAGAGGTGTGGCGTATAGCCTCCACCTTTACGGATTACCCTCTTCCTTTCTCTCCTGCCCTTTTCCTCTTACATGTGTCCAACATCCCTCAAAGGAGTTACCGTTCCTCAGTCCTCCGACACTTGGTCAACGCCGCCCGGGCTTGTATTCCGGCCTTGTGGCGCCAACAGGATCCACCTAGCCTGGCGATGTGGATCCGGAAAGTGGAAGACATCAAACACATGGAAGACCTGACGGCGCAAATCCACGACAAAAATGCCCGGTTCTTTAAAACATGGTACTATTGGGACCAGTTTACCGAGTCCGCCGAATACAGATTGTTGCTGACTCAGTGAGGAACCGCATGCCATCCCTGTTCGCTTCCCTACCGTCCTGTCTCCTTGCCCGCTTGCCTTACCCTCTCTCTTTCCCCCCCTTTTCCCCCCAATCTGTTGTTCGGTTGAGCGCTAGCTCACTCCCTACCACACAACTGAGGTTCGTTATATATTATTATGACACTTTACGGGAGCCATGGTTGGTTGCTCTTTGTTGATTGTTTCCTATATGTGCCTTCACGTCCTGCGAGACACTGATAGCGCTTTTTTGTTACATAAAATGTGAAAACTTTAATAAAATTCAGAATTTAAAAAAAAAAAAAAAAAAAAGTTTGGCTTCATGCAAACAAATTGATGCAGCAAGATGAATGCAGGGCTACATCCATCTTCTGCAGTCTGCAAACTTACTATTATTTTGCTTTTTTTTTTTTTTTTACACGTACATACCTAAACTGATCAAATAGCGGCCGGTCTCTGGGAACCATTTTATCTTGAGTGTAAAGGGGCTGCAGAGCTGATTTTGTGTTGTATTCCCTTAAAGGGGCTATCCATTGGACAAACATGGCCACTTTCTTCCAGAGATAACACTATTCCTGTCTCCAGTTCAGGTGTGGTTTGCAATTAAGCTCCATTCACTTCAATGGAACTGAGTTACAAAACTTGCTCCCAAACTGAAGAAGCCTGTGCATAGGAACTGCAGCACCGCTCTATACAATAGCACAGCCAGGTGACCAGGAGTGCCACTGTACAAGAGATAAACAGGGAAGGGGCCACATAGCTAGACCATTGCTGCAGTCCTTTCTCTCTAAGGGTTAGAGGGGATATCAGAAGTTTAGCACATGCTGACTATGTAGGGATACACAATGACTTTATTAGAATCCCATTAACTACTTAAGTTGGCTATATATTTTCAATAATGGTCAGCTAACAGTTATCTCTCCCAGCCCTCCTGACAAAGCAAAATGGGGAGGGGAAGGTGCAACTGCTTTGACTTAAAGTGTCCCTGTCATTAGACCTTTCTAAATCAACAGTAGATTCCAGCCAGTACAGAGAGTCACGGCTCAATGTGTCCATCAGTCACATGACCGCCTTCTCTCTATGAGCGCTTAGATGGCCTGGGATACACAGGACTTCCTGTTTTCTGACTATTCCCTGTTTTCTAAGAAAAAAAAGTCAGAAAACAGGAAGTGCTGTGTTTTCTATGAGAACTACAAAAATACAAATGACTGTAAATTGCAAACTTGCTTTATATCACATCTACTGCTGATTTAGATTTTGAAAGTTGTAAAGACAGTGACTCATTTAGGGCCTCTTACACAGGCCGATTATTGGCCAGGAGCATTGCTAGAACTATGTAAAAGTGACAGCAATCAGTCGAGGAGCAGAAATAACGCCCCCGATCTTCGGCTGATCACATCTTTTTGACTCTGGGTATAATGTATTGCTGTTGGCCTCTCATTTTCCTGTGTAAACATGGACAGCCCAGATATGCCTATATCTGTGCTGCCAGTTTTCAGATTACACAAGCAGTGCATACATACCTTCTGCGCTGCCGTGTGATCTGACATCCCCTTCTCCTATTCTGCTCTCTGGCCACTGCCTTCTCCACATTGATTAACAGCCAGAGGGGGCATGGGTGGCAGGTAGAGGGCCAATCATTGTATCCTTCGTGCGGCCATGGAACATAACAGCACAGATATGCATGTATCCCTGTTGTCATTTTCCAGATCACACAAACAGTGCATACATACCATCAGTGCTGCTGTGTGATCTGGAAAATGACAGCAGGGATACAGGGATATCTGTGCTGTTATGTTCCATGGCCGCACAAAGGATAAAATTATTGTTTACATGGTCACTTGATTTATTGCACTTTGTAAAGGCACTGCAGACAAGCACCGATCTTATTGTCACTTGTTTGCTTCCTTGCATGGCCCTGAGTCGGCTCTTGTCAGAGGACTCTTATCCATCTGGGGACAAACTCTACTAAATGACTTTAGTATGAGGTGTATGGGCAAAGACCCTCCCAGTTGTTGTATGTCTGTTGCTCAGAGAGCTCAGGTTACGTTCACCATACATGATATATACCATATTTCTTCATATGTACCATTGTATTTAATCTTGTTGTAGTTCTAAATGAGTACAAATACAATATGTTCGTTTCATTATACTGTTTCAGCTTTTCTACGTTACTATGCAGCACACTGAATTGTCTTACAATTATATGTTGGGTTACTCTTTTTTTTGTTTTTCTTCAGTCTTCGCTCATTGTTGATAAGTGCACCACTCATAGAATCAATTTCTTTTTCAGATATCGTACAATATCCTACGGCTCTGCCTGCAGGAGGTTTTCCAGTTCCGCTTCATGCAGACTGATCCAAACTGGTCCAACTTTTTTTATGATGCTGATTTAGACAAGGTGAGAATAGCCACACATATATTCTGTAGTGTTAAGATACTTATAGCGGAGTGATGGTGCATATGTGAAGTTAAAGGGGTTGTCCAGGCTTAGAAAAACAGGGCCGCTTTCTTCCAGAAACAGCATCACTCCTTTCCTCAATTGGGGTGTGTGTTTTTTGCAGCCCCGTTCCATTGAAGTGAATGGAGCGGAATTGTAATAACAAACACAACCTGAGTACAGGGGTGGTGCTGTTTTTGTCATAAAATAACCATGCTTTTCCTAATCCTAGATATTATAAAAAATTGTGTTCCAGACACACATATATTGAGCATAGCTCTATATGTTTTAAAGCCTTGCTGGTTACTGCAGCTAAGCTTCTCTTCCCTCAGTAAAAGCATGGTCACTTAACAGTGTATGGGGTCTGCTTCTGGCTCTGTTCTCTATATATGCTGCTGATTTTCACAAAGCTCTGGGTCTTAAAGAGGATGTACCACCACTTTAACCTGAACCTACGGATCGATCGGCGCCGGCACGAGGAAGCCGATGCCGCGGTCTGGTTTTCGGACTGCCGCCCGGTTCCCGAGCACAGCGCCGTTCGATCCAGCGGTACCAGCCGGTGCTGAAGCACTGGAGGTCGGCCGGCCTGCCCCCAGTGGGAGGGAATTCAGGTTAGAGGATGTACCGGGTGGCACATCCTCTTTAACCCCACCGATGGCCTAGTCGGAAGATGGATCAGAATAATTTTAGCCTTGAAAACCTCATGAAGTGGGAGCACTTAGTTTAGTTTTCAAACTTTTTGTTCAGTGCTTCTTGGCTCTTTGGATTATTCCTTATTATTATTTAATGTACATGTATGGAGCAGGCTCAGGAGTAGTGTTGCTCAGACTTTAGAAAAGTGGTGGAACCTGCTTTTTGAAAGTTAAAAAGAAATGTGAAAGTAAAAAAAAAATCTCAAGCCCTCCCATACTTATGAGCTTCTGTATGTCCTACAGGAAGTGTTTTATTTTCAGTCTGACACAGTGCTCTCTGCTGACATCTCTGGCCGAGAGGGAAGGGAGGGAATTCCCTCCCCTGTATGACGCGGCTCGCTTAGAATGAATGGAGCCGCGTCATACAGGGGGCGGCCCGCCTCCTGTGCTTCAGCAGCGGCCGGTACCGCTGGATTAAACGGCGCTGTGCACGGGAACTGGGCGGCGGTCTGAAAAACAGACCGCGGCACCGGCTTCCCTGTGCCGCTGCCGATTGATCCGTGGGTTCAGGTTAAAGAGGATGTACCGGGTGGTACATCCTCTTTAACCCCACCGATGGCCTAGCCGGAAGATGGATCAGAATAATTTTAGCCTTGAAAACCTCATGAAGTGGGAGCACTTAGTTTAGTTTTCATTGGTCCAATATATATTAAAAAAATAATAAATCAGCCTTTAAAGCGACTCTGTACCCACAATCTGCTCCCACCCCCAAAACGCTTATACCGTCAGATAGCTGCTTTTAATCTAAGATCTGTCCTGGGTTCCGTTTGGCAGGTGATGCAGCCCTGTGTCCAGTTGGCTTGGCCTAGAGTTGTCTGTGCTCTAGACCTGCAAACGCCTCTCCGTCCTTCCCCTCCCCACCCTCCTCATCATTAGGAATGCCCCAGGCAGGATTTCTCCTAATCATCACTTGTCTGAACACACATGTGCCTTAAGGATCCACCACATTTACAGTGTTCATACAGGTGATGAATAGGGGAAATCCTGCCCTGGAGCATTCCTAATGATGAGGAGGGACAGAGAGGCGGTGCAGGCCTAGGGCTCAGACACTGTAGGCCACACCATTTTGACACAGGGCTGCAAGTTTAAAAGTTGTTTTTATGACAATAACTGCATCACCTGCTGATCGGACCCAAGGACAGATCTTGGATTAAAAGCAGCTATCCGACGGTACAAGTGGTTGGGGGGGGGGACAGATTGTGGGTACAGAGTCACTTTAAATTTAAAACTTTTCCATGTGGAAATAACTGGAATTATCTCCTCTTCCTACATGTCTCTTAGGTGATGCTGTTGGACTTCGGAGCCAGTCGAGGGTTTGATGTGAAGTTCACTGATGATTATATAGAGGTGAGGTGAAATAGCTGATGGTACCTTCAACCTCTGGGCTCTTTAGTGGTGGTAAACCACACTATTGCTTGTTTCTTAGGAGGTTCCAAAGAGTTAGATCTAAAGAAACCTGCTAAAACCATCTATTTTTATTTAGATTTTGTCCATTTTCTATAAAACAGTTCATGTTTATCCTAACATAGAGCTAGCATACAGGTCTTTTGCTGTCTTCTAATACAGACATCTTATCTTGTCCCACTTCTCATAGCTGTATACCAGCAGTGACTTTATAGGCCGTATTTCATAGCCCTAGCCAATCTATAAGCGATCACTGTCATCTATGATCGGTGTCCAACAGCCCTTTCCTGCAATCGCCCATTGCCCTGTTACACAGGGAGATATGCGGCTGACGGACCATGATTATTCAGCTTATAAATGCCTATTGTGTATTAGGGCCCTTACACACTTGGCATCCCTGGGGAGAGTTATATTACTGCTTCATGTCTTAGTAACTGTCTCTTCTTTTCTGTAAGGTTGTGAAAGCAGCGGCAGAAGGCGACAGAGGCAGAGTTCTAGAAAAGTCCAGAGACCTGAAATTTCTGACAGGATTTGAAACAAAGGTAAATTGTTTAACACAGGAGGACCCCATGGGTAGCAAGGGCATCTGCATGAATGGGATTTGTTTCACATTCTAGCAAATAAAATAGGTCTTACTTTTCTATTATCTTTTCTTGCCATGATACTCTATTAGGCCATATTCTTATTTTCAAACTTTTTGTTCAGTGCTTCTTGGCTCTTTGGATTATTCCTTATTATTATTTAATGTACATGTATGGAGCAGGCTCAGGAGTAGTGTTGCTCAGACTTTAGAAAAGTGGTGGAACCTGCTTTTTGAAAGTTAAAAAAAAATGTGAAAGTAAAAAAAAAAAATCTCAAGCCCTCCCATACTTATGAGCTTCTGTATGTCCTACAGGAAGTGTTTTATTTTCAGTCTGACACAGTGCTCTCTGCTGACATCTCTGGCCGAGACAGGAACTGTCCAGAGCAGAAGAGTTTTTTTATGGGGATTCATAGAAAACCAAGACAAAGTTCCTGTCTCGGCTAGAGATGTCAGCAGAGAGCACTGTGTCAGACTGAAAATAAAACACTTCCTGTAGGGCATACTGAAGCTCATAAGTATGGGAAGGCTTGAGATTTTTTTAATAGAAGTAAATTAAGAATCTATATAACTTTCTGACACCAGTTGATTTGAACGAAAAATATTTTCGCTGGAGTACCCCTTTAACGGTGACAACCACCTGAAATGTCCAGGATCAGGGAGAATTCTCTTGTCAGCCATTCTCCACAGCATTTTGGTGAGACGTTGCAACATGATCATGGAGTGCTGAGCAGTTGACATTGTTGCTAAGGGCTCCAGAACCAGGTTATAATATGATTGTGGTTGCAGCGCAATACAGATATGTGACCATTTTTTGTATTTGGGACTGCACCATGGTTTACTCCCTCAGTAGTGCTACACCTACAAAGTATATCTGTGCCCAAAATGATATATCACACATTTGCTACCAAAAGTTGAAAAATATGAAAATCTTTATTAAATACTATCATAACAAAACAACATAAAAACAAGACTTGGGGAGGCAGGAGGCCATGTTACAAATGGGACAAATCCTGACAATATAAAGTGCTAGTGCATCATTGCAGGTTTACAAATTCATTCCTATTGCATAAATGCATGTCGTGACTCCCTGGCGAAGCACGAGCGAAATGTCGTTGGAGTGTGAGGTGGGGGCAACTATTCTGGGACAACAGGTTTATATAGCACTACACTAGCTATCTATATAAACAATATGGTCTTTGATTTGTTCAGCATACTGATAGCAGGGTATTTTGTTGCACTTGCACTTTATGACATGCATTTAAGCTGTAGGAATGAATTTGTAAACCTGCAATGATGCACTAGCCCTTTATATTGTCAGGATTTGCCCCAGTAACATGGCCTCCTGCCTCTCTTAGGGCTGAACTACATGGGGCGACTGGAGGAGCAAACGAGCGCTCGTTCGCTCCTCATTCTCCACTCTCTGCCGCCGTGAATACACGCACGTTAGATTGTCCGGGCAGCCCATAGCCTATAGCAGTGGTCTGCTACTGTCGCTCCTATTCCGCAGAGAGACGGCAGCAGATCGTTGCTGTATGAGTCGTTTGTCTTTCAACATGTTGAAAGACTAATGACTACAACAATCAGCCAACATCGCTTATTGTTGCCTTCTATTACACGGGACAATTATCGTCCGATCTGTGCAGTGGGGCCTTTAGTGTTGTTTTGTTGTGATAGTATGTAATAAAGATTTTCATATTTTTCTACTTTTGGCAGCCAATTTGTCATTTCTTTTGTGCGCAGATATTCATTGTAGGCGTAGCATTTCACAAGGGAATATCTTGCATTTGATTCGTTGTATAAATGGTCATGGTTCTCAGGTGTATGGCCATATTCCCATTTTGAATAACTCTGGCTGCTCCGGGCCGGGTCACGGAATGTCCGGTGTCAGAAAAGATCATCCCGGCCGGTACTGCAGTACTGGCCGGATGAACTGTACCGCGCTGAATTTGGATGCGGGCACAGCTGTGTGTGACCGCATCCGAATTCCCTGCTGCTCACAATGGAGCGCGCGGCCAGAGCCGCATGCTCCATTGTGTGAACTGACAGGGTTTCTTGAACTGTCAGTTTCTTGCGGCGCCGCTAGGGAGTCTGATTGGAGTTTATACTATGGGGGAGATTTTTGAAAGGATGAAAATATACACCTGGTGTAAATTGCCCACAGCAACCAATCACAGCTCCTCTTTTATCCTACCAGAGCTAAAAGCTGAGCTGTGATTGGTCGCTGTAGGCAGTTTACTCCAGGTGTATATTTACACCCTTTTTTATAAATCTCCCCCTATGTGTATACACTCTGGCTGGGATTCCCTCAGCTTGCAGCACTACGTAGTGTAAACATAGCCTATAAGTGTTTATTTACAGCTGTCGGAACAGCAGCAGCGGGAGATTGGAGCAGGTAAGTTGTTTTTTTTGTTTTTTTTTCCTGCAACCGGAGTCCTTTCTAAAGAAGGAAAAATATTGACCCCGGACAATTTGCTTTTAGTTCCTCAATTTTAGGAAACCCTTGGAAAAACTCTTATCTGACCACGTGTAGCAAGAGGAAACTTGGCCACTTTAAAGGGGTTAGTAGAAAAGGCCTGGCACTCACCAGATGATACTTGCTAATTTATTGAGGTGCAAAAAGCATCAGGTACAGAGGGGACGCGTTTCGGCCAAGCATGGCCTTGTACACTCTAAGCTGATGAAAGCCATGCTTGGCCGAAACACGTCCTCTCTGTCCCTGATGCTTTTTGCGCCTCAATAAATTAGAAAGTATCATCTGGTGAGTGCCGGGTCTTTTGTACTATTTTACTTGGATACCCACTGCCTCGAGCACCACCACTACAGAAGTGCCATCCTCAACACATCCTTCCACTTTAAAGGGGTTGTCTGGCTTACAAAACCATCTGCAGTTTGAAAATCAAAAAGGTTATCCCAAAAATTAAGTGTTGTGGATAAGGAGTAGCTAGCTGATCGGTAGGGGTTCAAACGCTGGGACTTTTACCAGTCATGAGATAGGAGGTCAATCGTTTCCTGAGGGTATAGAGCAGCAGCGTTCATCCTCAGCCTTTTCATTGTGGAAAGCAGCTAAAGAGCTTCTCATCCTTTGCACATGTGTCCGTGTTACACAGGCGGCACGTGGTTTGCTTCAGGGGAACTGAACACATACTGGTTCTCACACACATCAATTGGTTTGGCTTTAGATACTAGCAGATGTGTGGTCAGCAGCGTGTTATAGGCATAGAGTATTGTGGCCGCAGAGGTTATTGGTTTAAGATCCTTCACGAGACGTCTAATAGATGCCCTGGATTGGAGACACGGCTCATTTCGGTGATCATTTGGCTCCCACATCAGATGTTTTATATTCTACATGTTATGGATGGGTATTATATATTATTACATCACTCTCGGTGACCCTATACATCTAATCTGAAATGGTTTCTCCTTTTGTCTTTCTCCTGTAATATTGATGCTTGAATGGAGCAGAACCAATTGTTTTCACACCACTTTAGTCAGACATCACGATGACTCCGGGATTCCACAGGGGAAGCAATTTACCCGTAGGAACCTGTCTGCTGGCACTGGTTACACAAGAAGACGCCAGACTATGCTTTATACATCTTATACTGCCTGCAGTTTTCCTGATTAAACAGAAATGGATTAGCGCTGTAATTCAGGCCGCCGTACATTAATTTCAATGTTCTTGGTTGAAATTGACAGTGATATACAATGGTAGCTTTTAGCAGTAATGACAGCCCAGACAGATGCGCTCAGATTTTCTAGGTCTCCCTGTTCTCATTAGATCTCTCTTTTATACCTGTTGTGCTCCGCTCTAATAATTATCTGTCGGGCTGAAAGCTATAGTTACTGGAATCTAAAATGAGACAGTCACGTCCTGGTGAAATGATAAAGCTTTATTACCGCAGAGCTGATTTCAGGGCTATCTAAGGATGGCACTGTACTCAGATTCCCTTTAAGTAGATTTGCGCATTTCTGTCACTAGGTTTATGCCACCTTAAATAAGGGCTGCATAAACTAGTGACAGAAATGCTGAACAGATCAGTGTATTACTTACTTCATTCTGCTCAGCTGTTCTCCTAATATGCAGGAGAATGGAATTCATGCCACACCCCTCCCCCGGCTGCTGATTGACAGTTGCTGCCTCCACACAGCATGGATAGATAACTGCCAATCAGCAGCTGGTGGGTGGAGTTTTCTCATGAATATTAAGGACTACTGAGCACATGCACATAATGGAGAGGACTACTTATTGTCCATGTTATTCAGGAGGATATCTCTGGATCAGCTGCACAGAACAATGTAAGTGACACATCATTCTGTTCGGCTTCTCTGTCACTAGTTTATGCTACCCTGAGATAGGACAGCCTAAACCTCCTGATAGAGTCTCTTTAATGTATACATCTCTTCTAGAGACCACTCTCACTCGGCTAGTTCTACATTCCTGGTAAAGAGGACCTGTCACTTCTCCCGATCTGTCCGTTTTGTTCTTCATAAATGAACAGCTCTGAGCCATTTTTCCTTACAACTCTGTTGTGCTGAATCTTATTGCCTTAGTGTGGTTTGTCAGCTCTTGGGGCAAAGCAAGTATTGTGTCAGCTTGCCAGATTTAAAGTGATTGATCACACATACATTGTATGCCTCGGGGGGAATAGAGCCACACCATAACTATATACACTGAACAATACACTGTACTGTAACCGAACAAATCACAGTATACCAAGACTAATGTCATCAATAATACGACTACACAAGGGACAAGTAATAACTCACCATGGCCTCATATAACCACCACATAATATTGCATAATAATACCTGCTTATTAGTGAATTAAAATCCACTATGCAAGAAAACATGTTGCCCCCATTCAGTGACCATGTAGTGGGAAATACAAGCCCTACACTTCTGCAGACAGTAAAAGTGATTACAATAAGATACCAGTGCTATATAGACACACTACAGACCATATAAACGACTGTGTACAGTCCTTCCCAGAACGCTATGATGACTTATTTCCGTCAATGAAGAGTCTCTGTCAGTAGGTTTATGGTGTTGTATCTCAGGGTAGCATAAACTAGTGACAGATAAGCTGAGATGTATCACTTACAATGTTCTGTGCAGCTGATCCAGAGATATCCTCCTGAATAACCTGGACAATAAGTAGTCCTCTCCATTGTGTGTGAGCCCAGTAGTCTTCAATATTTATGAGAAGCAGAAAGCTCCGCCCTCAGCTGCTGATTGGCTGTTAACTATTCATGCTGTGTATAGGTAGTCAGCTGTCAATCAGCAGCTGGGAGGAGGGGTGTGGCAAAAATCCTATTCTCCTGCATATTAGGAGAACGGCTGAACAAAACTATGTAAGTAATACACTGATCTGTTCAGCATTTCTGTCTCTAGTTTATGCTGCCCTCATTTCAGGCAGCATAAACCTAGTGACAGATTCCCTTTAATGACTACCTCAGTGCAGCACATAGTAAAAGTGGGTAGGTAAGTGGGTTGGGTGAAACAGGTAGGTAGTCACCCGACTTTCATTGGATAGGTAGTTTTTGCTACTTTATATTTAGGTCCCCTGTTGGGTCGGTAGTTTCCATCCATAAGTAAACAGACGCAGAGCTATGTAGGTAATTTTCCCCAGTAGGTAGGTACCCTCAGTAGCAGTCAATTCCCCTTATTAGGCCAGTGACCCCAATAGCTAGGTAATTTCCCCTAGTAGGTGAGTGCCCCCAGTAAACGGGTAGTCCCTTTGCAACTCACTGCTCATAGTGATCTAATGGCCAGCAATCAAAATTAAAAGCCCACCCCAATCTACCTGAACCACCAGGGACCATCCTCTATGGCAATTAACCTTGGAGGGAGGAGGGCATGGCCCGCATGACTAGAAGTCTCCTAGTCTACTTAGTGAACCCATGTGTCCTATGCCAATTCCTGCTATGTGTGGCGCCACATAGAACACATCTGTACAGCAATTATGGGCCACTAGGGGTCTTATAGGTTCCCTTTAAAATATTGCGTGCCCATGGCCCATGTGATTCCATCCCCCTCACCTTTCCGAGTGTGTCTGGCAGCCCCCCATACACATTAGATTGTTGGCAGATCCACAGGAATTTAATGTGTTTGGGGCTCAAGTGTGTTTTACTGAATGTCTTTCTGCTGATTTATGGTATTTTAAAGAGCTGAGGTTGCTGATTTAAAGGGCCACGTACCCTGTAATATTTGTGTTCCTGGCAGTATGTATGGACAGGATCAGGATCTCCTTGTTCCGCTTATTTAGCCGATTGCACATGGATTTATCAGATATTCTGTGGTTATACATTTCATACATTTCATTGTGACCTTTTAAGAATCCAGCCCTTGGCTGTGTACATGTTCAGCTTGCTGGCGGATATAGCGCAGAGAACATCCTTTAAGATAATGTTCTGACTGCGGGATGTCCACTTGCCCGTGCTGAATGGTCAGATGTATTGTCATGGGTTGTGACAGCTTGTATGTGGGTTGTACATTCAGTCCCTGCTTTTACTGCCACAAAGATCCGCGTCTGCGCCGCTCGGTACACGCCGTCCACGCAGCAGAGTGTTCAGACACCGTACGGGACATTGCTGTGTTATGTTTTCTTTGTTATACGTTCCGAGCTCCAAAACATTCAAGGCAGTCTCATCCATTTGAGTTGTGGGGATTTGAAAAGCAGAAAAGCCTGGAACATCTCTTTAAAGTGATGACCTGGTACATTGCAGATTATAGCACAACAGATACCTCCTATAACCAGCGCTAATGGATTCATTGTCATCATGACAAACGGTGCGGATCATCATCAGCGCGTCGTTCCCATCCAATCTGTTCTGTTTATTCAGCCATGGAAATGTCAGCCTTCAGGTCTCTCATCCCCTCGGAGCATTGTCCGGCTTTATTCCTGTTTGGTTATACATACGTCTGCCCCCAAATTAATAAAATAAATAAATATAAAGGATAATGGGGAGTGTTGTGGATGTTGTCTAAGCAACATAGGTCTGATGTAGGATATCCATCCACCTAGATACCGAAGGTGACCCTATGTACACACATTATATGGCCCGACTCCTTTCAGGAAATGACCACCGATATCATTTGCAGAGACTTTACATGGGCAAACAATCTCTGGATCACATTTGGAGCGCTTTGCTGTCATCCCTTTTTGGCCGTAGAGCCCCCTTTACATGGGAAGATGTTCTCCTAATGTTCTGAATGCTCTTCATTTGATCACGAACCTGAACCCTCAGCATTTGATCACAGATACCTGAAGAAGTTGGATTGAGCCCAAGGGAGTCCTGGAAAACATGGATACGGCCATAGGCTGTATCCATGTTTTCCAGGCAGCCTTAGGGCTGCATCCAACTTCAGCCACCGGTGATCAAATGCTGAGGGTACGGGTTTGGCTTGAGGCTCGCTCATCTCTAGTGGTAAACAAAGTGATTAAACAGCTCCACGTATCTCTTATTATCTATGCTTCCACTTCTTGTCTATCTACAGGATAGGTGATAAGTGTCTGTCTGCTGAGGGTCCCATGTTCTTTGTAAGAATAGAACAATAGTTTAGTGGTTCTCTAGTGGACACAGGGCCTGGGAGTCTTAATTCTGTGGTCAGTGGGACCCCCAGGCCCCCTCTTCCTGTCCTGGTGGTAAGTGCAGTGTATTGTTCTTGGGAATCCCCTTACTCCTATCATTTTTAGTATGGTGCGTGTGTTTTACCTGATGATGTGGGATCCAACCAGCTAGCGTTAAACATTTCCAGCACGTAATGCTTTATAGAGGTCTGGATTTCCAGTCAGAGATGTGGGATGCGTTGAAGCCATACAGACTGTATCCATGGTTTTACCTATATTACAGGAAGCCGTTCAGGACTCTTCAGTCAGACCGATTCAGTGGTTTTACAGCTTAATCGCTTCCTTTATAGCAGCATTTTCCATTTTCTTTTTGGCAATGTCTGTGCCTCAGAATGCCTCACTATTCTGGCTGGAAAAAAAATATTGTTCCAAAGCAGACCCCACCTTACACATCGACCTTCATTCCGATAAGTGACTTATTTGGTTAGTGAAGGAATTGTGTAACTCTTATTGTACAACCTCTTTATCTGTATCCTATATGTACACTGTGCCTTCCTATCCATATGTATATTACAGAATTAAGGCCTAAAAGTAACTATACACCTTCAGTAGCTGTTAACCAAAAGCTTTTCCTTCCATCCTCCTCACACTCGGCTGACTTCTGTCCTGTATTACCGTGATGGATGAGCAGCTCTCTGAGGGATCAAGTTACATGCCACCATTACAAGTCCGCCCAAGGGTGATGAGTTAGATGGGAAGGGGAGGGAGTTCCGAGAGCAGACACAGAGAAACCGCTAACTATTTCTAGTCCTAGACTTTGTTCACAGCTTAGACTACTCACTACTGTTCTATGTCTTCTATGATTCTACTTATGGAGTGTTATACGGCGATAGAAAAAAAGAATCTCCAATTCTGTGTGTTTGCTTTGCATAGGAGACGTTATAAAGGTTAAGAGATTTTTTTTTAAGAAGCCTAACGGAAAGGATTCTGCTACAGTCCATTTACGGGCTTCTCTTTTTCGGATGCCCCAGTTCCTCTATAACAGTGTCATCAATACTTTGGCTTTCCATTCCTCCTTCATACCTGAACAAGCTTCTCCTCCAATGTGTTCCTATGTTAATGACTTTCAACAGATAATGATTCTGGTGAAGTCTTTATATGAGTAGTTCTCTAGGAAAGATGGCAACAACACGAATCAACGATGAGCCGTCGAAGCAACGTCAAGATTTACTGGTCCCAATGTGAGGTCTATTGGTGAATCCCAGTGTTCTATTTGGTTTCCACTTTGAAGTGTGTGTATGGTGGTTCAGAAAATCCAATAGCAAACTTTTTTTTAGTTAGGGAATAAACATGGGGCTACTACGGATTGGCTTGGCATTGTTTTGTAGTAGCGTTGGTTACTTCCTCTGATTTTGTGTGCTGTTTTAATAAAGATTTTCTTTGTTTGTCTGTCCTCAGGTCTTTGAAGAGGCTCATGTAGATGCTGTGATGATTCTGGGAGAAGCTTTTGCCTCCAAAGAGCCATTTAATTTTAGCACCCAAAACACAACCAAAAGGATCCATGACCTGATCCCGGTCATGCTAAAACACAGACTTACACCTCCCCCTGAGGAGACCTACTCGCTACACCGGAAAATGGCAGGCTCTTTTCTCATCTGTGCCAAGCTAAAGGCAGTCATTCCTTGTAAAGAGCTCTTTGATAGTACATATAGTCAATACTGGGCACAACGAGGGCAAGAGGGGCACTAGTCAACCACTGCTTAAGCCACTCCATCATTTTTACTTGAAGTGAATGACACTGTTATAGTTATTTTTGTTGTTGTTTTTTAATCCTTTTATTTCCCAAAGAATTATCGATACAGTCCCACCACTGTGTGAGTCAACGTCTTTTCACTGGTCCAGCCTTTATGGTTTTGTTCCAAGATGTTAGCTCTTGTGCCAAGTGTATTCTTTCCAGCTACCGTTGGTCTAAAGTGGAATTTGTAAATTTAATAGGAGAGATTAAAGGTCCCATCCTTTTCAGCCAACCGAAAGGGTCCAACCTGCTTAGGGAGGCGCTCAATGAGCATCGTCTCGTCTGTAAATCAAAGCTTTTTCTGATCCGTATCTTAGCCGTGCCGGAAGGCTTGAGACGCTCGGTCTAAACAGTTCTTTTTATACATTTTTTTTTTTTATTCTTTGGCTTCTAATTGGTTTATTTCTATTCAGTGTAATTTCATCACGCTTTCTCGATGAAAAAATCCCAACTTTGTGGATTGACTTTCATTGACTTGTCATTGGGATGTTTTAATTAATCGCTTAATCCGCTATTCAGCCTCCTTTTGAAGCTGCCTCCTTGTTCGGGAAGATAGGATTCCCTGTGAAAATTTCCCTGTTGACAAGAAGACCCGGGAACAATGGAAAATAGGTCACCCAGGTTCCAGGCACTGATAGGTCTCCAGAAAACCCGATCAGAGCTTATATATTTTTTTAGCCAGAATATACAATGAAGATTATTGAAGTAAATGGATTGCACAGTGCACCTCCCAGTCAGCGTTCTGTGCCAAACTAGCGTATTGCAGACCTCTCCACCCATGATTGTTGCTGCTGCTCACAGGCCCACTCTTACCTTGGCATGGTGTAGGCTTTTTCTAGTGTCTTCAAAGAACCACTAATCCTTCCCTGCTTTTATACATGAAGAGAATCTGTCAGCTGAATATACTGCTTGGAGCTACAGACAGGGGCTGATAGGGAGATGAGATAGAACAGATCCTTTTTTAAGCCGATGGCTGTTTAAGTTATAAAAGCTCAAGTTTCAAATAGACTGGGCTGAGCTGCAGCATGCATGCTTCTACTCTCCTCCACCCCTCCCTGCCCTGCATGACTAATGGACATAATTGGCTGAGCCCAGTACGTTGCCGAGTCAAGGCAAGAAAAGGAGGGAGGAGACCTGCATGCTGCAGATGAGCATAGCCTCTATGGCACTTGAGCTTGGAAAGAAAACACAATGGGGGGAGATTTATCCACAAAGTTCCTGGCATAAACCATTGAAAAGGCTGCACCTTTTCCATGGCACAAGCCCTGCTTACCTGATTTGTGGGCGGAGGGGTGCGGCAAGGCAGGGAGGAGGCGTGGCCTCCTTACACACCTTATTTATCATGGTTTACAGGTTTACACCTTCAAACAGGTGTATACCATAGCAGAAATCTCCACCTGCTCCCCCCCCCCCAAATGGTATACAAATCCCCAATATACACTTATTACGGGAAATGCCCATAAAGCGCTTTTTTTCCTGCACTTACTACTGCATCAAGGCTTCACTTCCTGGATAAAATGGTGATGTCACTTCCTGGATAATATGGTGATGTCATGACCCAACTCCCAGAGCTGTGCGGGCTGTGGCTGCTGGAGAAGATGATGGCAGAGGGATGCTCAGTGCTCTGTGTCCCTCTGCCATCATCCTCATCAGCAGCCACAGCCCGCAGTCGTGATGTGACATCACCATTTTATCCCGGAAGTGACATCACCATGTTATCCAGGAAGTGACATCACCCTGTTATCCAGGAAGTGAAGCCTTGATGCAGTAGTAAGTGCAGGGGAAAAAAGCACTTTATAAGCATTTCCCATAATAAGTGTATATTGATGATTTGTATAACTGGAGGGCAATATGATTCATCAATAAAAATTTTCGCTGGAGTTCTCCTTTAAGGTAGCCATGGTTCTTCAAGAAAACCCACAACCAGAAATTGGGTAAGATGGGGAGAGTAAGGAGACCGTGTTGTTAGAAAATAACTAATCCCCATTGGATTTGTGAAAGCCTCAATACTGTTACAACGCCACCTATCAGTCCTTTTTTTACAAAAAAAAATTTTTTTCGTTCTCCAGAGCCCTGTGAGTTGGGGAACTTTTGTTAACCCTGTAAGTTGAGCGACATCTCATCAGGTTGATTTTACTTGTATTTTAAGTTTTTGGCTGTAGCTGCCGCCATTTTGGTTGGTCCAACCATATAACATCTGCCTTACGTGGAAATATAATTGTCTTCACCAGAGAGGAAAGCCACATGTTATATGCTATGTGAATGTACACTTATTAAATAATTTATACAAATAGTTATTCATCTTCTTATTCTCTTTACACCGAGATAAAGACTATGGATGAGCAGTCACTAAGGCCCTATGCACACGTTCCGTAATTTACGGATCCGTATTTCCGTATCCGAGTTAGTGCACATTGAAGTCTATTGGGCTATTCACACGATCAGTAGCAGAAATGGATGAAAATCAATCCGTAAAAAAAAAAGAACATGTCCTAGTGCGGACCATGTGCGGACCCTGATTTTTTTGATTTTTTTACGGATCCTCTCATTGAAATCAATTGCGTACGGATTGTTTACGGATTGAACCATGTTTGGCATCCGTATTTCCGCAAAAAAATCCGGATGAAGTGCATTGAAAAGCAATGAGTAGTAAAAAAAATGGAATTACGGAAATACGGATGGAATACGGATGGAATACGGATGTCCAATCCGCAATTTCTCACGGGTTGTTTCAGGACCAGAAAAAAATACTGAACGTGTGCATAAGGCCTTAGACTTCACAAAACCTCATTGAGGCTGTGTTACCACAACGTCCTTTTTTTGGCAGATGATTCCCTAAGGACTAGTACAACGCCCAGTGAGTTTCTTGCACATGTCCTATTCTGATGCCTGGAAATCGCTGGACATCATACTGAAATCCCAGCAATCGTACTTCCCAGAATGCAGTTGCATTTGTCTAGATAAGGCTGAATGGACATCTTTCAAGAGGACCTGTCGCCCACGTATAATATGCAGAACCAGGAGGCTTACCTAAATGCCACTACCACCTCCTCTTCAAAAGTTTTTTTTTTTTTAAAGGGAATCTGCTGTCAGCTGTAGTTCACATTCCAGCCTGCTGACACTTAGATAGCTGTAAGGATGAGGAGACACATGGTACCTTTCATATATGTCTGTGCTTCCAGAACATAGAAAATGCTTTTAATATATAGTATGAAGAGTCAAAGAGACTACCAAACTCCTGAAGTGTGGCACCTCCTTACTCCCCCGGCTTTACTGGCCCTTTTGCCGAGAGTGAGCTTGCGTGATCAGTGGTTTCGGACCTAGATCAAGACTTCAGAGCGGCATTCCCCAGTAGAAGAGGATGGTGCCGATGAGTCCTGCACTTGCCAGTCTGATCTTTTCACCCAACGTGGTCTCAGAAATAACCTTGAACACTCAGGGCAGCAAGCTTATAGGACAGTGTAAGAAGCAGAAGGATAGCTCTGCCTGTAGAGATTACCATGTGCACACACACACCTCTTGGCAAAACCTAATGGAGAGCATCTCGGATAAAGTAGCAGTGGACAATCTGCTTGAAGCTTATGAGATTCAGTCTTAGGGCGCTATTAGACAGAGTGATAATTGGCCCAATTCAGCCGGTTATCGCTCCGTGTGCTGCAGCTTCAGAGTGACCTGTCGGCTCAGCCAATCAGCCAGTGATTGGCTGAGCGGCCTGTCAGCTCTGACGGGCTGCTCTAAGGCTGCAACACGCCGGATTGGGGAGGAAACATGCAGGAGGAGACTGGAAACGTGGATAGGTAATGTAAGACTGCACGGACATCGCTAATGATGTCTGTGCAGCCCTTGTATCGGGCCGTGTAAGGGGCCATTTACACAGACAGATTATCTGCCAAAGATTTCGAGCCAAAGCCAGATACAGACTATAAACAGAGAACAGGTCATAAAGGAAAGCCTGAGATTTCTCCTCTTTTCAAATCCATTACTGGCTTTGACTGCAAATCTTCGGCAGAGAATCTTTCTGTGTAAATGAACCCTAATAGGCCCAGTAAACGAGCACCGTTCTAGCATATTGGTGCTCATTTACATCATTGATCAAGCCGCCATCGGCACTCTTAGGGTAGTTTCACACGTACCGACTCGCAGCGTTACTAACTGTGCGAGTCGGCTAGGTCCTGGCCGCTTAACCCTTTCAGCTGCCGCCCGGCTCCCGCTCTGTATACGGGGTCCTGGCGTACTGCTCTCCCGCCCGGCCAATCAGTGGCTGCGACAGGGCAACACACTGATTGGCTGGGCGAGAGAGCAGTACGCCGGGACCCCGTGCAGCGAGGACAGGTAATGTATACAGAGCGGGAGCTGAAGGGGTTAAATGGCCGCAGAATTACATACACGTAGCGGTCGTTCAGACCGCTGTGTGGATGTAGTGAAAGTGATCTGCCAGGACCTAGCCGACTTGGGGCGTTATTAACGCTGAAAGTCGGTACGTGTGAAGCTACCCTTATTCTGCGTTTACACGGAGCGATAATTCGCCCAATTGAAAGATTAATTTCAAAATAACAATGTTTTTTTATAATGATCAGCATTTAGACGGAATGATATATCGTTTGGAAAAGTTGTTATTGTGATCGTTTTAAGATCGCTTAAGTCCATCTCACACATAGGGTGACTTGGTGAAAGACTGCGAATTTTTAGCAAACGACCAACAACGATTTGAGAACATGTTGAAAGATCAAAATAAACGATTTCTCTCTCGTCGCTTGAACGTTCACTGTGTTTACAAGAGCCGATTATCGCTCAAATCGTTATCGCGAAAATTCGAACGATAATCGTTCCGTGTAAACGCACCATAAGATAGAGGGTCACTCCTTACAGAAGCGACTTCACAAGTATCACACAGTTTCCATGAAGATGGATAGAAATCTTGTACCATAGATCTGATGAATGTTGGATTTCAGGTTACCAGCCATCTTGGGACGGGCAGCGGTAGGAATCCAGCTGTAGCAGAGCAGGGCCAGAGCCCTTTCCTATAGATTCAGACCCGGCTATAGAAGTTGTTAGAGTTCTGGCTTCGTGCCTAGTTGTTTCCTTTCGGTTCCAGAACATTTTCTCTTACCTCTGGCCCTATGGACGTCAATGTGTGTTTCTGAAATCTAAACCTTCATGTATTATTTAGGTTTTTCGTAGTAATACAAGACAAGCCGGAGTCTTTAAAGGCCTTCCCTGTGTACGTCTCCCAGCAGTGGAGCAGAATGATGGAGGTTCTCAGACGCCTCGCTCTCTGGCAGGATTTAATGCTACACACAAAACCCTGCAGGGTAGTGAAGTTCATTTGGCGAGGGTCAATGACCAAGGCACAATGGATTTACTGTAACCGGATTCCCAGAAGCTAACTTTATGAAAAGGTTTGAAAACCTATTTAATTGTAAGAAAGAAAAAGAACTGACTGAGCAAGAGGGGAGTTTGGGGTCAGCATTGACTCACTGAGAAGAATCTGTGCTCATTTACTGAGCATGCTGCAGCGCTCCGTAATGAGTCTCATATCGCCGCCTCCACCATCTTCTTATCACATGGCCCGCTGCATTCCAGCCCCAGGTTTTTTTTTGTTTCTTAAGATGCCCATGGACATCAGGGGACAGAAATCTCCAATTGTTCACTTAAATTTTCACTTGAAGGATTCCAGACTAAGGCCAGTTTAGCACAATAATACAGACACTTATTTGTGGTTGCAAATCCCAGCCAAACCACAGGTCTAGTGAACAGAGAGAACAGTGCCATGGGAATTGACATTGCCCTTGCCTATATCCAGTGGGAAATTAGGAAAAATTAGTGGTGGACCAAACCCCATGGAACGGCTGTAACCCCTTCCCTGCCTTTATGCCTATGTAGCTCTATCTTGTACTATTGTTGCTGTGTCATCTGTTTCATCCCAGCTCTGCTGCATCCTTACGTTTTACTACAGTAGCATAGTCATGTGACCTCTGATTAGCCCCCATCTTGACTTTTAGATTTCAAGATTGCATGATACATCAGCACATCATATTGATGGCAGATTGAGCTAGTACCATCTCTGCCAGCTGGTAACACTTCTTTATTAAAATCAAAAAGACTATGGGGGACATGTATCATCTGGCGTTCCGAGGGTTTTCGGCGGAAATTGACGATTTGTGCAATATTTTATTTGCAAATGGCCGATTTGCAAATAAAATATTCGCAAATCTGCACTTTCCGCCGGGGAGCGGGAAGGGGGTGTGAAGGACTTAGAGTCCGTGCGATTCACCATCCGTTCTGCAAAAAGATACGCCGAAAACCTACTCCAGTCCTTAGCTGGCGTAGGTTTTCGGCGGTGCGCACCAGAGCGCATGGGATTTATGTAGAGGCAGTCCGCCTATACATAAATCCCCGTAGCGCCAGAGATGCGGGGACATTTATAAGTCCGGCGTAAAAACCGCCGGACTTAATAAATGTCCCCCTATGAGCGTACAGTTGTCACCTTCATTATAACTGTAACAGGAGCCAAACAATTCCCCCCATAAATAGCTTGTGTGGAACTGCATGCTTTATCATACAGGAAGTTCTGCTGGCTGAGATGATAATTCAATAGAACCTACAGAAACACATGAAATTTCCAGGGGGTCACCATCAGATTACATGGGCCAACTAAAGGAAGGAAACAACTGAATGAGGCAATACTTGCTGAACTATATATATTGGGTGACTAGTGACATACACCTAAAGGGGTACTTCTATTTAAAAATCTCAAGCCTTCCAAGACTTACCAGCTGCTGTCCAGAGCATTACCAGTGCTCTGGACAGTTCCTGACATGGACAGAGGAGGCAGCAGAGAGCACTGTGTCAGACTAGAAAGAATACACCCCTTCCTGCAGGGCATACAGCAGCTCATAAGTACTTGAAGACTTGACATTTTTAAATACAAGTAATTTAGAAATCTGTATAACTTTGTGATTTGAGTACCCCTTTATCTGATGTGTCCACATATTTCGGGGACAGGGGGGCCTATCAAGAAAGTTTAAAAACCTGTGTACCAGAGCACCCTAAGCTATTTAGTGATCGTAACATTATAAACATGGGTTCATGAGTTCACTTATATAAAACAATAATGTGATCACAAACATCTTGTAAATCAATTGAATCATTCCTATTAGAACATTCTAGATCTGTTATTGATAAGGTTGTGTATAGATGATCTAGAGTAATAGTGTTGTAGTTCCTTTTAGACCTGTTTTGTCTGTAATGGTTGAAGCTCTGTGCGCTCAGCCCAGCGAGGTGAGTCATATGTAACACACCCTGACCAGAGGATCGCCTGTCCTTAACTTGCTCCCCGGCAGCTGCCTTCAGCGGAGTCTTGTAACTGGAATATCCTTTAACTCTTCGGAGGCTTCCAGGAAGCGGTGTGGGGGCGTCTTATGGGTAGATTGGATGGACATCAGAGGTGGAAAGGATTTCATGTCTGTCTGGAATGTGAAAACCTCACCCTGTGAATGACGTGCACTGGGATCTCGCTATAGGCTCTCGGCCCTGGCTGTTCTTTAGACTGGGTCCAGTTCTGTTCTGGTAGACAGTAAACATGGGGTATGACATCATATTCCCACTGCTCGGCTAGATTGCTGAAGACTGGAATAACATCCCAGCAACATCCTGCTCTCATTAAAGGGAACTTGTTCAGTCTTCCAGGCCAGATGTTCTCTGTATGACATATAGGGCAATGGAGTGTAGCTGGTCTGTAGTGGATGGGCAGTACCCAGTCTCTTTGGAGCTCCGCTACATATCTGTGTCTGCCTGTTATATGTTTGCAGTTGCATCTACAATGTGTTAGGTAATAAAATCACGTCTCAACGTCCTTGTTTCCACATTTTTAGTGGATATTGCTTTTTAAAGGGGTTTCCCAGTAATTATAAAGCTACTTTAATTTACACTTTATAGCTCAAAAATAACCTTTACATCAGACAGAAAGCTATTTTTATTGACTGCTCTGTTGAAAACATAGGATCACTATGCAGAGTGACTGAGCATGTGTGTCCACCAGCACTCAGCTTATCAGGTGGACATGCACTTTGCTATACACTTTGAACACCAGGTGTCGCTATACTACATAAGTAGTATAGAAAAGGCAAACACTTAGGGGGACATTTATGAAAGATACGCCAGAGGTGTACGCCAGGGAGAAGGCGCAGATATGCCCCTTCTCTCTGGCATACGCCTCCCATATGCCCCGCTCGCCTGATGGGTGGGCTGGGGGAGGCTTGGGGAGGGGCATGATAAGCTGGGGAGGAGGCGTGGCCTCCCCCCCTGCCTCATTTATCATGATTTACACCTGCTCACAGGCATAAATCATGATCCAAATCTGCACCTGCTGGAAGCAGGTGCAGATTTAGTACTCCAGGCACTCCGGCGTGTGCCTCTCAGCCTGGCAGAAGGGGGCCGGGCCTAATATAAAACCGGCGTACTTGTACACCGGTCTTTATAAATCCCCCCCCCCCCCCCCTTATTTTTAACATCTGAAATATATTTAACAGTGGGGCAAACATGTTAAAGAGAACCTGCC
This sequence comes from Dendropsophus ebraccatus, assembly GCF_027789765.1. Classification (NCBI taxonomy): domain Eukaryota; kingdom Metazoa; phylum Chordata; class Amphibia; order Anura; family Hylidae; genus Dendropsophus; species Dendropsophus ebraccatus. The sequence continues at coordinate 77,515,684 of NC_091463.1, forward strand.
CTGGTGGTTTCTCCTAAACCGATCGGTCTTGTTTACCAATCAGGACCAACGGGGTGGGGGGAATAGTCACTGGCGAGCGCTGCCATGACTCGTGGTATAGAGATGGTAGGTTCCTTTTAGGAACTTTCAGATTGTTACACACAAGCTGCATCTACAATGTAAATAAGTCTGGGTTTGCAGATGGTCTTCATGGCGCGTATCTCCCTCTTATTCATGCAGATCTTTGTCTATACATCAGTACATATGGCTGTGCAGTTATCTGTCATATTATCACTCTTTCGGCAGTTTCTTAGTTACAGTTCTTTCTGGGAAAGCTGGGTGACGGTATACCAGCAGGGGAGGTGTGGGTGCATGGAAGAACATAGAACAAGAGATTATCACAGGAAAGCTGTGTGATAAATCCTATAGGACTGTTACATTGGTGGCTTTTCCTGCAACAGATATAATAATAGAGGATAACTGTGTATACATGAGGAGTCGCACTATAATATACCTTGTATATGGTATTGTCCACCATTTTAGTAGTTTTCACCCCTCTGTGAGCTTTAGCTCTAATTTCTAGTTGTCTCTGAGCTAGATTGTCCCTGATGGCTCCTATACCCTGCGCATACACAGACAAGGGGATCCTCCTCCCCCTATATCTCTATGGTACACCCTCAGAAGCATAATCAGTATAGAGGACATTATAGAGCAGTTCTGAGCAGTTATAGCTGCAAATCAAGCCCTGGGTGAGATCTAGCTTTTGGCAGCTAGCGTGTGTCTACTTTTGCAGCTTCCTTCTTTCCTTCTCAGTATAACTCTATGGGTATCCGGTCTTCTGATCATACATTGCGCTTACCTGTCTTCAAATGGATCTTAAAGGGGTTATCCAGCGCTACAAAAACATGACCACTTTTCCCCCTTCTCTTGTCTGCAGGTCAGTTGTGGTTTGCAGTTAAGCTCCATTTACTTCAATGGAACTGAGTTTGAAACCCCACCCAATCTGGAGACCAGAGAGGGGGAAAGGTGGCCATGTTTTTGTAGCGCTGGATAACCCCTTTAAGCTATTTTTCAGGAGCATAAAAGGAGCCTAATGAGTGAAGGAAGAGGCAATTTTCAGAGACAAGATATACTACAAAGTTATATTTGCTTATACTTACTGAAAAGTCCAATGACTTTTAAAGAGGTTGTCCAGGATAAAAGGCAATAGCGCCACTCCTGTCATCAGTTTGTGTGTAGTATTGCAGCTTAGTTTTTTAATTAAACTGGATGGAGCTGAGTTGTAATACCACACACAGGGTGGAGCTGTTTTCACAAGAAAACTACTTAAAATAAAACCTTAATAACCCTTTTTGTCTTTTTTAGCTATATCAGGAGAGACACCAATCATAACCAGTAATAATAATACACAGTGAATGGGGTTAAAGGGATTGTCTTCATAAAACAGTGCCACACCAGTCATCAGGTTGTGTGTAATACGGCAAGCTAACTATATTCACTACCCACTCACAGCCTATGGACAGGTGTATTGTTGTTTTTCTGCCATGTTTTTCCAATGCTGTACGGCCCCTTTAAGCAATGATATTATGTATTCACTACAGTTTGGTAGTTTGCAATAGTTTCTGTCTCATTAGAGATTTTCTTTTGCGCATTAATTTCCATATTAAAACCTCAAGCGTACAGACAATGCTGGAGCCAGCCACGTATTGTAATATTCATGCCTAATCCTGTGGTTCTCCTCTTGTCATTTTAATGTGGAAATAACTCCCTTATGTCCCTAGCAAAGACGGGAACAGAACTCATCAATTTCTGCCTAATGTCTCTTCCCTGGATTATGGAATCTTCTTCTCTATCATAGTTCGGCTGATATCACATTGCATATTGCAGTGCCTATCCATGGCCTGACTCTATAGAATCTACCAAAGACATCAGGATGCTGGCGAGTAAGAAGATAAAACGCAACCGACACGTTTTTGCCATTATTATAGGCAACCATATATTTAAAGGGGAACTCCACATTTGCACATCTGTGTATTATATTTTATTTGAAGCAGTGTAATGCTTCATTCTACCTGTGGCGGCGCTGTTGAGAAGTAGAAATGACTCCTTTGCTTTACAGATGGTTGCTGATCATCCCTTGTAGTCAGGTGACCGTTCTAGCTGCATCCTTGTGAATAAGACTGTAACATTTAGAAGACTTGAGCTGTACACCTAAGTGTCATCATCCTTTTGACATATTAATAGAATTATCCAGGATTTTAAAAGAATCCAGAATGTTTTCTAGCATAAACAGCGCCCCACCTGTCCTCAGGTTGTGTGTGGTATTACAACTCGATTAATTTTAATAAAACTGAGCTGAAGTGTCAGGACAAGAATGGTGTTGTTTCTGGAAGAATTCAGCTATATTATGTTTCTAATCCTAGATAACCCCTTTATTGCAGTGTTCTTCTGCTATTGCAAAGCTACAATTCTCATCATAGGGACATGTTGGGGATTATAGTTTTGCAATAGCTACAGATTAGGGAACTCTATGATGTGCATTCAGCCAAGAGTTTAAGAATTTGACCACCAGGTGGCGCTGCAGATCCCTTTTCTGACCTCTTGTCTATAGGGCAGGGATGCGTGCCTGTTACCTTAACTTTATTCCAGTGCATTTCCAGGGAGCTAAAAGACCATAAATCATCCGACCGCTGAGGGCGAGCTGTAGTGTACTTCCTGACTATTGAAGTTCATTTTCCTGTATATATGTATTTATAGAGAAAACAATATAACAGCCCCTTGAAGAGACACTCATCCATTTGCTGTGCAAGCTGTTGTTCCCTGTTATCTGCCATTATAGACTGAGGTGAAGCTGTCTAGAGAGAATTGCTTGCAGCAACCAATATATATATATATATATATATATATTGTACAGTTTTGCCACTTAGCCCCATTCACCCATAAATGATGGTGTACTGTATTAAGCTGAGCTGCAATACCGGACTTGGACACAAGGGTGGCGCTATGTGTAATATATATATATATATATATATATATATATATATATATATATATATATATAAAAAAATTTCCTAATCTTGGACAAACCAAATAAACACTTGTAATGTACATTCTGGGAATTTAGTGTATTTCCTAACCCCGGTAATTTCCTAGCCACATGACCTGTCCCTTAATGCCTTATACTTCGCTCATACTTTCCACTCATTCACAATTTTTGAAAGTTTGGGTGACATGATGTCATCCCATTTACTATTTCAGGTTTGTGGCTTTCGTATGGCGGCCGAGTGGGCAAATCATTGTCCTGCCCGAGTGGGCACAGTCATCACAAATCTGAAAATAGTTATTTGCTTCTGCATGTATACTGATACAGAACACACTTGTTGTTCTTGTTTGGAGATAGGTGACATATAGCAGTGATTTGTCACTATTTCCATAGTAGCAGGCTGATAACAGAGAACAATAGAATGCATCTTCTGATATCAGTCAATGAAGGTTATAAGTTGTTAATTAAAAAATTATAGAACTTTCCACTATGTTTATCATAGTCGGTAAGAGCTCTGCTTGCAGTCTTCGAATAGAAAACCTAATTATTTACATCCATTGTATGGAAATCTGTCCTGGTCATGTGATGTCTGATATAACCAGCCCTGAGCCTGCACATTTTGTGGCCCCCATTCTCAAGTTCATGGGGGGCCCCAGCCAGTCTCTTATGACTATGTCTAATACTGTAGTTAGGGCGTCGGTAATACCCTTTTATGGTGCGTTCACACCTACAGGATCTGCAGCAGATTTTCTGCAGCAGATTTCATTTAAATAACTGAACACAGCATCAAATCTGCTGCAGATCCTGTAGGTGTGAACGCACCCTTAATATGCAACTGCATCACAAGTATGGATTTACATTGTTGCAACTAAGAAGAAGCCTTTTTTACTTGAGTTTCGACTCCCCGGAACTATGTTACATTGTATCCTTATACATTTCATGATCACACCAGCGTGACATCACATGCTATATATAATATATATATATATATATATATACACTATGTGTGTGTGTGTATATAATATATATATATAATATATATATAATATATACCAGTGTGACGTCTCAGATGACAAATGGTTATGGCTATATATATATATATATATATATATATATATATATATATTAGCTGGATTAATCAGATTTTTTTATTATTAATTTTTATGATAATTATTTATCATATTATTTTTGTAAACATTTGTTTCCTCTTTCTATATTTTATAGTTAATTGCATCCGTTCACATTGTGTCTATTTATTAATTTTCTACAACTCCCTCCAGACTCCGACCACAACGACAAAGTGCAAATATTTATTTCTACCGACACACAATTTCCTGTCGGCTTCTAAATTTAGGGGGAAAGAACTCACCAGATTCCAGATACTTTGTAACAGAAGGAAGGAATTTGAGACCCTATAACAGGGGGGGAGGAGGTGGCCAGAAGGGACCTATTTGCATATTCATGCAGCATGGACCAATCAGGAGGCGGCTGGGAGGGGTTATGGTGATTGGATCCTATCTAAGGAGCATGCGTGGATTGATGGGTAACAAAGCAGAGAGCCACAGTCACTGCATTTGGGATTATCCGTTGGGAAGGACTGAACTGGGATTGTTCTCTGGCAGATCCTGTGCAGCAGCAGCAGCGGCAGGGAGGTGGATTGTGCTCACCTCTAAAGTGGGATCCTGGCTGTCTGTGGTGAGTACATTGCTGTGGTCTGCCTGCGGCATCAGGGGAGAACACACGCTGGCCCAATGAATGAGTCAGGGTGGCATTTAATCTGGATTTACAGCAAGGGAGAGTGGGCGGATGCTTAATTCTGCATCTTGGAACCTGAGGGCTATGGGCAATAAGAGGGTCTTGCAATACTGCAGGTGTACAGCATATGATGTGGCGGGTTATGCATGGAAATGTTATACATGTTACGGTTATTTTTTATCGTAACCCCTGCAGCGCTGCATACATGGCATTGTGCAGGCATGTCTATAGGATGACATTGTCTACGGACAATTCTACGGACACTTATAGTATATCCGCTGCCCATCTGGATGACGGATGTTGCATGACGACCAGTGTTTGCACTGATGGTACGAGGAATATTTGGCATATGTGATCCTTGGCGGTATGCAGCGAAGTCTACTGTACACAGTATGTGTGTGGCCTTATGAAAAAGACATTAACCACGCGTGTGCTGGTGGCCAGCATGTCTCCCGGAGAGGGGGAGGAGAGTGAGGTTGGCTCCTCCACAATTCATCCCAGCTGCCAAATTGTTTTGGTTCTGGGATTCATTGACATTTGATAGAGCAGGATGCTGCGGTCATGTGTGTCCTGCATGTATGTGTCCCTTTAAATGGAGTCTCCGCCATACAGTGCCCACTCTGAGAATAATGTATATAGTACTGATGTGCGGTCTGTTATCTAATGCATATAGGAGCTATGCCAGTGTGGAAAAGTACAGTCATACCCATGTGTGCACAAGGACAGTCCTCACCCATAGGAGCCCCTGCCAGGGGGCATCTACAAGACCCCTGTTGGTTTGTGCTTTATAATTGCAGCATGGTTCTCCTATGCAGTGCATATACAGTATATAGTCGGCACAACCCTACTGCCATGTGCTGTGTATAGTATGCCTGTGTGCCTCTACTAGTATAGCCGCCATGCACACTCTGGCACTGACATAGCCTTTGCCCATGTCTATTATGCGGATAGCAGGGTTATGGTACTGTGCGATAGATTTCAGCCAGACAGAACACGTGTGTTTCATACATCATCTGTCTGCACCGCAGGGTAAGAAGAGGCCTAGCCAACAAGTCCATCACATGTCCAGTGTGGGCGTCTCTGAAATAGCCATTATGTGTCTGTATGATGGCTTCCTGTGTGTGTACTGAGGGGTCACTGTGCATTTGGGAGATGGGCAGCCCTCCCCGGACACCTGTACCCAGCATCATGTTAAGTGACTTGTTTGCAGATTTTTATTTTTTTATATATATACTGAGTAATGGATATTGGTCAGCTGGCTATGAGGTCGGTACCGGACCTGTATATAACACCTGTAGGGTAATGTTACTAGATGATGCTGTATATTATTATATCTTGTATAGACATCTTTACCTAAGGCTTTGGCTGTCCTGGCATGATGGGAGTTGTAGTTTTGCAACAGTTGGAGTGCTGTAATTTTCCTATCCCTGATCTAGACCATACAGTACAGCTGTTCTGCATCTTTAGGAAGCTGACTATATTAGTGATCAAATATCTATTGACTGTCAGCTAGGGGGCGCCACTGATATCAGTAGCTTATTATAACATTGGAAGTACATACCATAGGGTTTAGTTGTTTTAATGACAAGTGTGCCACCACGAATGTATGCCAGTACGTGTCCTGACTCCTGACATTACTGCTATATTAAATACTTCTGCCTTCTACCCAACTGAACAACCTCAGTGCCATCTGCCTTCTCCCCTATTTTTTCCTTTTTGCTGAGGTTCCTCTGTTGTTCCTCCAAAATCTTAAAACGAAGGGCGTGTCAAAGGGGCGTGCCTGTGAAATCTGAATGGACAAGGTCAGCCTAGGGACAAACTGGTAACGCCCAGTTGTCAATTTATTAGTAGGCGGAATAAAGGTACAGCATAACACAGATCTAATATAGATGCTTCAGATTTGGAGTGATAGCAGGTCTGCCCAAGACTGTGAAGGTGCGTCAACACGTAAATATCAACCAATGATAAACCACCCTCATTTGAAGTGAAGTCGGCCATGTTTGAAACTTTAACTTAATAGGGTTAATTTATTTGTCCTCATCCGGTGTTACTGATCATGTGTGGGCAGTGTGTATGATCAGTACGGAACAAAATGTATATGGCTGCATTGGCTAAATATCTCTTCTCCATGTGATTGTTTGCTCATTGGTTATTGTACGTAGATCTTGTATGTGAAGCATAGGCATTACTGATACGGACAGCCTGGAACCCATCTGCCTATCCAATGTGACAAAGAAGTCCAGTCCCCATCTATTTCTCGACTGTAATATTTTTCTAGAAATGTGCTAGAATTTCTTATTGTTTCTCATCTAATGCGCACAATATCTCCCCTACCAGGCTACATTATCAGCCGCGCCATCTGCTTGAGACGGCAAATTAACCATGTATGACCAATTTTATTGTAGTTAATGAGTGAAGTTTTTCATGCCAGGAGCTCTGGATTAGTCTAGGACATCTATGCACTACCACACAGACAAGTCAGTGATTTCAAAGAACATCATGTAATGCCTCATTTCTCCTCCGGAGGCGCTGTAGAGAAACTGAATACGCGCTGCTGGATTGTCCTATCCCTGGGACAGTTCGTTTTTAGGGGATCTAACAAAAAACAATGTTGTAAGTGTACAACGCCTTTAAAGCGACTCCGTACCCACAATCTGTCCCCCCCAAACCACTTGTACCTTTGGATAGCTGCTTTTAATCCAAGATCTGTCCTGGGGTCCGTTCGGCAGGGGATGCAGTTATTCTCCTAAAAACAACTTTTAATCCGGCAGCGCTGTGTCTAACGGCCGGGGCTTACATTTGTATATGCATTAGGCTGGCACCACCTCTCCGTCCTTCCTCCTCACCCTCCTCATTATTAGGAATGATCCAGGAACATTTACTGCTGTTTGAGCTTTGCACAGGTGTATTAATGATCCAGCCCATCTGCCGGGCTGCCACAGGTGGGGAATAGGAAGCAATCTGCCTGGAGTATTCCTAATGATGAGGAGGGTGGGGAGGAAGGACAGAGAGGTTGTGCCAGCCTAATGCATATACAAATGTAAGCCCCGGCCGTTAGACACAGCGCTGCCGGATTAAAAGTTGTTTTTATCACTATAACTGCATCCCCTGCTGAACGGACCGCAGGACAGATCTTGGATTAAAAGCAGCTATCTGAAGGTACAAGTGGTTTGGGGGGGACAGATTGTGGGTACAGAGTCGCTTTAAGTGTACCAGATATGATGGAGCCAAGTGTTAGTCTGCTAGGTGGAAATTTTTGCACTGAAAGCCAGTGTGACCGGTTGCGATTGCCCAGAGTCATTCACCCCCATATGAGGTCAGTGAAGGTCCTGTGTGTGTCAGTCTCCATATTACAGCATGTTAGAATTCCCCTCTAAATAATAAATTTCTCCCATATACAATAAACAGGATATTGCAAGTCACCAAGGAGCTCCCTGATCTGTGTGAAAGCATTCATAACTATAATAATGTGCCTCCTATGGGACTTCTTATATCCTTATTTATTGGAATAGAGGTTACTTTGTTCTCTCCATAGCTGGATGGATTCTACCTTCAGGGGGGCTGCTGCCTGGAGTCATTTCTGTCACCATCTTGTGGGTTCTATTACTGGCACTTACAGCACTTGTGCCAGACTTGTAATTCCCAAGCTCTGAGGTTACTGCCCTATGGCCAGAGGCATAAGCAGAAGTTACTGGTTCACAATGCAAAATATGTATACAGGCCCCCACTTCCCATGCACCATCCATACTGGTGTGTCCTTGTGTGGCGGACGGATCTATAGGCTTCCTATGGCCCCACGGCCTGGATGCAACTGCTACCTCTGCATCCTGCAGAGCTATGACCTTAGCTATGGCTTACTTAGGTGGACTTCAAGAATGGGTGGAGGAATCTTGTATAGAAAGACTTTTCCTAAATAGATGATACTGCTACTGAGAAGTCAATGAGAAGAAGAGGAAAGATCTAATATATTAAGGTCCCAGCTATGTCTCTACTATAGAACGGGTTTTCAACTTGCGGCCCTCGAGCTGTTGCAAAACTGTCATGTCTGGACAACCAACGCTTTAGCTGTCCAGGCATGATGGGATTTGTAGTTTTTCAAAAGCTGGAGGGCCGCAGTTTGACACCTGTGCTATTGAAATAAATTTCCTTGCAAAAATATAGGCTTATTATCTAAAGTTTTCGCTGGAGTACACCTTTAAATATACTTTTCAATGAGATCAATGAGGCCTGCTTGCTGTCAGTGAATGGAATTATTCTTCTAGCAATCCAGAGGCTGAAAACTCATCCTGCTGAGAGAGGTGAGGGGGAGGCATGACAAGGGACGGCTCTTCTCCAACACAAGCTACTTTTGCCCTTTAGTGTTTTGTCTATGTGTGGAAGACCCAACTAGCATGATGTCCAGAGAAGAAGTTATGCTCAGCCAATCGCGGCTGAGCAGCTGATGACGTGGCAGAGGGGGGCCGACATGAGGGACGGCTGGAGCGGTTCGGCCGGCCTCCCAAAGATGTCGTCATTTTCCCAAGATGGCGACCGGGGGTTGACAGTAATGCGGTGAGTATATTGCACCACACTTCCAGGGTGGGGGGGGAACACAGGGAAGGGGGACATTCACTTACATAACACACATTACAAAGTTGTATAACTTTGTAATGTGTGTTATTTTGTGAATTAATATTTAGAGCCACACTACCCCTTTAAATAGCCTGTCATACAGTTCACCGCTTAACCGGTCTTGGACCTGCTCGGGACTGGTAACTGCTTGGCTGCTGTCGCTGAGTCTACCGACCGGCACACCTGCACTCTGGCTATTTAGGCTGAATCTGAAGCCTCCGAGTGCAGGTCTACGCTGCATTATATGTTCTGCTCGACAGGTTTTGTTCAGCAAACCCGAGTAGTACTACCAGACGTTCTATACAGGGTCCTATCGACCAAAACGTCAGCTGCTTTCCTTGCATAGCGACTTTCTCACCCACCAGTGTCTGCATGAAGTAGTGCTACACTCTCATATCGCTATTGCAAAGGAGCCATAACCGTTAACTACCCCTTTGGTATTTTAAACTCGCACTGCACTACAGATCACCTTCTATTTTAAATTACCTAATAAAAGTTATATTTTAAGCCACTGGGGAACTTGGTATATCATCTAGTTCTCTAGTATTGATTCCTGCTAGGTGCTTAATGTTGTGAATACCTGGCTATGTCCTATTGCACGCTGTTTAATAAACGCATGAACACTTTTGCATACTACTAAAGAGTGCTCCGGATGTTCTTTACTATATGACATTGGGTTGCTACTAGAGATGAGCGAACCTGGAGCATGCTCGAGTCCATCCGAACCCGAACTTTCGGCATTTGATTAGCGGTGGCTGCTGAAGTTGGATAAAGCCTCAAGGCTATGTGGAAATCATGGATATAGTCATTGGCTGGATCCATGTTTTCCAGACAACCTTAGAGCTTTATCCAAGTTCTGCAGCCCCAGCTAATCAAATACCCAACGTTCGGGGTTCTGATTGACTTGAACCTTAACCCGGTTCGCTCATCTCTAGTTGCTATCCTTCAAAGCAATGCACCTACAAACAAGAAAAGACCTGTTGTGCACCCCTATCTTTCTCATACGTATTAAAGACATTGATCAGTGGAGGAGCCGGCTGATCTTTGACTGATCATTGTCGTTCAACATTTTTAAATGTCATCGGCCGCTGACTGTGCCTCGCTATGTGTTATAGAAATGCATGGCTGATAACTGTGTAAAGAAAATACAGGTTATACTTACCTGTCCATGCTCCCCAAGTGTTCTGCTGTCTTTCCTCGCATTCCCTTCTTACCACAGCCGTCACTGAAGCTTCTAAGACCATCTTAGTTACACGCTGCTCAGTCAACCACTGCCTGGGCACTATCCCATTTTGGTCAGTGATTGACCAGCCTGTCACTTCAGAGACTGTTTCAGAAGCTACAGCAGCTGCTACAGTGAGCCAGGAAGAAGCCAGACACCGGGGGGAGCCTGGACAGGTAAGTATAACTCTATTATTTTCTATATAAAGCAAACAATGCCCTTGCAGCTTACAACGATCATCGGGCTGTGTAATACCAGCCTTAAAGTGTCGCTGTCACCATAAAAAAACGTTTGTCATGTCATAGAGATATGTCAAGTGTTTTGATCGGTCCAGGTCTGAGTGTTCAGACATGTACCAATTGTGAGAACAAGCCGGGAAAAGACCACTCTAAGCATGATCCTCTCCTGGCTCTGTGTAACATGATCACTTGGGCTCCTAACGTATGGACCCCCACTGATTTTGCTGACACACAGCGGGAGAGGACATGCTTAGGGTGCGTTTACACAGAAAGATTTATCTGACAGATTTTGGAAGCCAAAGCCAGGAATGGATTTGAAAAGAGGATAGATCCCAGTCTTTCCTTTATGACCTGATCCCTGTTTATAGTCTGTTCCTTTTTTTGGCTTCAAAAATCTGTCAGATAAATCTGTCTGTGTAAACGCACCATAAGTGTGGTCCTCTCCCTACTCATTCTCATGATCAGTACGGGCAGGGCCGGATTAAAGGGAGGGCACCAGGGGCACGTGCCCAGGGGCCTCCACCACTAGGGGGCCTCCACCAGCCCAAACCTGGAAGTGGTGTCTGGGAGCCAGTCCCATGCGCAAAAAGCATGTGGAAACCCTACCTGGACACAGCACTGGCCACACTGCATGCTGACCAGGTAGGGAGGTGTAGGGTTAATCCTGTGTAAGCATCTCCCTCCTGGCAGGCTCAGACTCCCCCCTGGTGGGTCTTTGAATGGATTCTTCCTGTCAAGCTTCCGGGTACCTGTCTCCTGCTGAGGTCCTCACTCCCCCCTTGCCCCCCCCCCTCACTGAGGAGAGGACAGCGTGGGACCTCAGCAAGGAAACCTGATCTCTCCAGCAGGGATGTGATATCATGAAGCCTGCTGGAGGATCTGTCACAGTGGCTTTCAGGCTGAAGCAACAGAGAAGAGCCAGAGGAGAGAAGACCTGTCATCTGCCCAGATCAGGTGAGTATGAGGCATTTGACATGTAGCCTGTGTGCAGCTATATATGCCATGATCCTTAGGGTATATTCATATGTACCATATCCGCTATAGATTCTACACAGCCTTTAAGTTCTTTCTGGTTGCTCCTTACTGCTTCAGGTAGTTTATATGGTTGGGAACTGAAGACGGGACCTAAACTTGCAAGTCCAGGTCTGCCTGCGATTCACAACTGCATAAGCTGCTGTGGTGGCTAACACAGTGGGCAAGAGCGCACAGAAAGTGTTAAAGTGCTGTGTTCTCGCATTGAATTAAGTGGGATCACACCGCAATGCTCACCCATCCCTCATCCTGTCTCTAGAGCCTGGCATCTTCCTCTGGACTGCAGCCTCTAGGGACCATCATATGCAGAACAGAGGAGGATGCTGAGCCATACGGGCAGGAGTGAGGAGGGGTAGGTGCTAAGTCCCCTACAGTAATTAGCCACCTGTATAGATTGCTGTATGGTTTATTTGTGGGGGAAGAAAATGGGGGGCCCCCAACAAAATTGTTGCCCAGGGCCTCCACCAACCTTAATCCGGCCCTGAGTACGGGTTTTAACGCTCACACCCGAACCAATCAAAACTTTTCACATGTCTCTATAACTTCAAAAGTTTTTTATGGTGACAGTGACACTTAAGCTAGGTTTGCACTACGTCTTTACATCGTTTCTCTGTATCTGTTTTAGTACGTTTAGTATTAGGGCCCTATTACATGGAGCGATAATCTGTCTAATCAGGACGATTTGGCAGATTATCGCTCTGTTGGTGTTTTGGTCCTGACCTAAGATCATCGGCTGCATGAAATAGCGATGTGCAGTCGACAGCTAATGAATCTGTTAAGAAGATAATAAAGTATATACCTACCTGTTCATGCTTCCTGGTACTTCTGCCCTTTCCCCAATGTCTTCCTGGCTTCTGCCCTCTGCCCGCAGCCACTTATGGAACTTCAGAGTAGTTCTTTCAAGTGACGGGCCGCTCAGCCAATCACTGGCCAAGACATCACAGTGCTGCAACCAATGATTGGCTGAGCGGCCTGTCACTTTAGAGACCTGCTTTGCAGTTCTCCTGGTGACTGCGGGCAGAAGCAAGGAAGACACTAGGGAGCATGGAGAAGTATGTATATATTTTATTACTTTACACTGAGGAAAGGGCTGCACAGACATCACTTACTATATATATATATATATATATATAATATATACACCTTGCTGCACGATTGTCTAGTCGTGAAATAGTCATGAAAAAAAAAAAAAAAAAAAAAAAAAAAAAAAAAATATATATATATATATATATATATATATATATATATATATATATATATCTCTCTAAGTAATGTCTTACTATACTCTTCAAAGTGGCGCCAAGGTGGACATCACATTAATATTTGTTGTCTATTACGTTACAGTATAAGCTTTCTGCTGCGTCCTTCAATGCTATTAAGGGACAGGAAGTCTGCCGTGTCTACTGCAGTGCCTACTATACCCATCCCGCCAAAAATGACAACCGCAGAAATATTACCTTCTGAATTGTAATTGCTTTTGCTGATTATAGTTTTATTTTTATTTTATTTTTTATTGTCCTTACTTGTAGGGCCAGATCAATGGTGACTTCTAAGGAAATAAACTTTTTTTTAAAGGTTTACTCCAGCGGGGGTGGGGGTGGGGGGGATTCAAATCAAGAAGTGCCAGAACGTTATATAGATTTGTAAATTATCTTTATTTAAAAATGTCCTTTCTTTCAGTACTTACTGTCTGACACAGTGCTCTCTGCTGCCACCTCTGTCCAGGACAGAAACTGTCCAGAGCAGTAGCAAATCCCCATAGAAAACCTCTGCTGCTATAGACAGTTCCTGTCACAGACAGAGGTGGCAGCAGAGAGCACTGTGTCGGCTTGCAAAGTAATACACCACTTCCTGCAGGACATACAGCAGCTGTTAAAGGTAACCTGTCACCCTGAAAATGCTATCTAAGCTATCAGCATCATGTTATAGAGCATGTTGCCCAAAGGGCTTCAAGGTGAGCCTTGAATCTTCATCCATTCTCTTCCACTCTTTGGCCTGCGTTATAACACGAGGCGCCACCTTTTGCCTGTTTTTTTCTCTCCTCCTATGTTATAGAGCAGGAGGAGCTGATCACATTGATGTATCTCTTTATAGGGGGAAAAAATCAGTATAACTAAAGGTTATATAAAGCTAAAGGGCCCATAGAGTGACACCTCCCACTGGACTCCTTAACACAGAATGAGCAGGGATTTCTATCAACAAGTTATACTGAATCTTTTCCCACAAAAATATATATATATATATATTAGTCTGTTCAGTTTCTACTGCTCTATAACATGATGCCCACAGATCAGATAACATTGTCTTGGTTCCCTTTAAGTAATTTACAAATCTCTATAACTTTATAGTACCAGTTGATTTGTGTAAAAAAAAATCACTGGAGTCCCCCTTTAAATATTGCTAGGAATAATGTAAGAATAACAAAAGCGTGGTACTTCCCTACCCCAATCCCCTGAAGCTCTCATTCCATAGACCTTTTAGTCCCCCACTTCTTGGGGCTGGATCTGCTTCTCAGTCACTAACCAAGGCAGGCAACCACATGCAAAAATGTTCATCTCCCTGAAGTACCCCTTTAAAGAGGAGCAATTTTTTTTACCCATTTGGTGGGTCGGCGTTCCGCATAGTCTTACATCATGTTGCTTGCTGTGGTATTGCCTATTAATGCAGGAGTACATGACACCAATATTTTTGCACTGCTCACACTACTAGGTAGGCACTGTATGGTGGCATTATGTTTGTAATAGAGTATTATTCAGGCAGTATGATGTAATTATTAGTCATCCAGCCACTAATATGTTAGAAGTCTCCAAGTTTCAGAGTTGCCCTGAATACGCATCTATCTTTACATTCTTATAATATATACATATATATACAGTGGTCTTCTACCAGTGGCTCTCCAGCTGTTGCAAAACTACAACTCCTAGCATGCCCAGACAGCCACAGGTTGGAGACCACTGACTTTCCCAGCTGTTTTGTACCATGCAGACCTGGCCAAAGAACTGAAGTTGAAGGATGGCGGCTGAGAGTTCCATATTGCTTATTTATGAGTCTGGACCTGAAAGCTTGGTCTATGTCTTACCAGACCCTGCTACATTATGCAAGATAATAAGCCTAGGACAGGAAGTTTATTCCCTAAAGAGGGATTGAAGTAAAAGTCGATCAGCAATGGATGCCTATGTGTTCTCCAAACATGAAATGACTTTGCACTGAAGGCCTTTCAGATTGGATATGGTATATATATATATATATATATATATATATATATATATATATATATATATATATATATCAGAGAAAAAAGTCCAGCACCAGGTCGGCATATACCATTAATGGTATATGCCGACCTGGTGCTGGACTTTTTTCTCTGGTATGCTGTGACCCTGGCTCCGGGTCTTACCGTGCACCGACGGCTATACCACAGCAGGTGAGCTGACCAACAAACAGACTTTTGCATATATATATATATATATATATATATATATATATATATATATATATATATAGAGAGAGAGAGAGAGACGGCACTGTGTAGGCTCCAAGGCTCAGGTGGGTGCACAAACTCAGGTAGCCAGATCCAGGCTTCTAAATTCAAAAATAGTCGAACGAGGCGGCACTCCAATGTAAAGTGAAAAAAAGTGATTTTATTCACCCATTAATGTGCAACGTTTCGATCTCTCAGCTGCTTAAAAAAATCTCAATGAGAGATCGAAACGTTGCACATTGATGGGTGAATAAAATCACTTTTTTTCACTTTAAATTGGAGTGCCGCCTCGTCCGACTATATATATACATGTCCAGGCATGATGGGAGTTGTAGTTTTGCAACCGCTCAAAGGCCTCAGGTTCCACATCCCTGCCAATGGTAAAGATTGGTTCAACGCACAACCTGACCATTGGTTATGTTCAGTTGGTTATGTTCCCACTATTTTGTAAATTCCAGCCAGGAGTATTGCTCTGAAGGATGTCTGGGCATGATGGGAGTTGTAGTTTTGCAAGAGCTGGAGAGCCACTGGTTTGGGATCGCTGATTTAGGAAGTGCAGAAGTAATAGTCACACCTGGGCCCTGGTGTCTGATGGTGCCCAAATAACCCTAGATGAACATGGCAGGATATACCAGGATCTTGGTAGGTTTCCTCTGGTTCTAACCATCAAGCTTTCTTTGTCCATATAAGAACACTTTGTAACTTTTCTGGAAGTCTATCTTTCCTTCCAGCATATTCGTCAAAATAGTTAGCGGTCCAAATAAAAATCCCAGTCTCTATAGCCATGATCCAACTAGACGACTTTGCAGAACATACTCTAAGCCAGTGTTCTCCAACCTGTGGCTCTCCAGTGGTTGTAAATTAACAATACCCATGATGCTCTAAAAGCTGTTGGCTGGAAGTGCATCATGGGAGTTGTAGTCTTGCAACAGCTGGAGAGCCACAACAGCAGTGCTAAGCTGTGAGAAGTAATCGGGATTAGATTTTCAGCCTCTGGAAGTTCCAGTTCACTGACGGTAAACAGAGATCTGGTATTAGAATGTTGCCGAACCCCCTTCATTGAAATCTATGGGAAGTTTTGAAAAACGCAGGCAAGGAGACAGTGGAAGCTGTAACTAAGTGAACCCAGGGTCACCAGACTTCCGTTCTTTTAATAGGTCAGTGTCCCAGAGCTAGGATATACGTCTTTCAAGAACTTATGGCCTATCCTGTGGATATGCTCTAAAGGGGAGATTTATCAAACATGGTGTAAAGTGAAACTGGCTCAGTTGCCCCTAGCAACCTATCAGATTCCACCTTTCATTCCTCACAGACTCTTTGGAAAATGAAAGGTGGAATCTGATTGGTTGCTAGGGGCAACTGAGCCAGTTTCACTTTACACCATGTTTGATAAATCTCACCCATTATGTTTAAAGTGGGTTTTCCAGCCCCAATGAAATATCTTACACACAGCTGACAATGTTATAGTATAACTAAAGGAGTTAATACTCACCTTATCACAACCCTCCTGCTCCCGTACCAGCGCTTCGCTGTTTCTCACCATAGACATGTTTACTGGTGTCTTACATGATGTGTTGGCACATGACTGCTGTTGCGGCGATATGTCACACACAGGGATTGTCACACACTGTAATGACACTATATCGCTAGAGCTGGATATACAGAGACCAGTGGAAGGGCATCGGTAAGGGGAGTATTACGCAAAGTCAGAAAGTCTGTCAACTGGGTAAAGTGTCTTTAAATGCATCCTAGTGGCATGTCAACCGGTCAGTTATCTGTCACCACGAGGAACCCTACCCAAAAGTAGCCTCTGAGATATGTTTATAGGATAGTGGGAGAATCACTTTTACAGTGGCAAGACCCAGTGGCTTTTCAGAGCACCCCTGTAATTTTACATATGTGTGGGAGTTTGCAGCAATCTGATATTTCTATCTGAGTGCATTATACTGTATATTTTTTTTGTTAGTGAGTGTTGCTCCCTATTAGAGATGAGTGCAACCTAAGCCCCTATTATACAGAGCAATTAATGTTTAACATTCATCATAATGATCGAAAATGAGCGATTATCTGTCCGTGTAATAACACCCAGGTATCAAACGACGAGCAGAAAATCGTTAAATTTTGTTTTTCAACATGTTTAAAAATTATCGTTGGTAGTTCCCCGATCGTTCGCATATCTGTAATAAGTCGTTCGCAGATAAAACATGTTGTGTGGGTTGTCCTCAGGATCGATTAGTGACCATATAATGGCCTTAAAATGATCGTTCATTATAGTAATCGGTGAACGTAATAACCTTAGAATCGTTCGCTACAAAATCGCTAGTTTTCATTAGCAATTGATCGTTATAGCGAATCTTTAAACGATAATCGCTACGTGTAATACAGGCTTTAGGGTCCTATTAGACAAAGCGAGTTTTAAGGACCAACGATAAACGATTGCAAGCGAGATTGTTTATTGTTAACCTGAAATCGTTCACCATATTACACAGAACGATAGTTGTTAGTTACGATCGTGCAATTACACTGAATGATTAGTGAACGAATGCGGAATTACAGCCAACGATTACCGATGATTTTAGGATCAGATCTAAATCAACGATCAACGCCACTCAAACAATTTTTCGATTATCGTTTAAATTATTGTTTAAATCTGAACTATATAACAATTTTCCGCACAAAAATCATCACGTGTGATAGGGTCCATAGACGTTGCAGGCCGGCAGTAGCCTAGCAGGTACCTGCTGTTCTGTGCAGCCATGCCACTTGATGTACAGACACAAACCAGGCCTGATTTATGTTCATATTGTTGCGCTAATCACATCAGTTACATGGAATGAGAGTGTGACTGAGGATATGCTCCAGGCAAGAGCCGGATTTATGCCTCTCCTAGAAGTCACTCCAAGCCGGTTAGAAGCCGCTACAGACGGCAGACATTGCAGATCCTTCAGGTTTAGCTTAGGGAATGAAGGGCTATTTGATTACTTGCTGTGCTGTAGTATATTACGTTCTGAAGGACTAAACACCACGACCTGAAGATTACTATGAAAATTATGTTTGTTTTGTTCCAGAAACAGCCCCACTCTTGTTCATTGCTCGTGTCTGGTACTTTACTTGAAGATCTCTTGTACATCATTACAATATCCATTAAGAATGTTAAAGGGATTATACAATATCAGAACTACGTGTCAGTATTATTTCAGAAACAGTGCCACATCCTTACAGAGGTTATGGATGGTATTGCACCTGAGCTCCAATGATGTGAATGAATGGAGCGGCACTACCACACAATACCTGTGGACAGGAATGCAGCTGATTTGGTGTCACAGAGATGATTCTTCTAATATACTGCATTGTTTGCTTCATAAGATGTGTCTGATAATAAGATGCACTAGGAAAATAGGAAAAAGCTGTTTGATGCCACACAACACCATTCATTACTAGGCGGTGGCGATGCATAACTGCAGCTCAGCTCCCATTTAAGTTAATAGGAGCTGAGCTATAGGTAGAGGTCGCCACCTCTATACAATGAATGGAGAAAAACTGAGTGGTGCAAAACCAAACATCTGATTGGCGCAGGTGCTTGTACCCCACCAATCAGTGACTAATGAGCGATCCTATGAATAGCTCAGAAGTCAATTTTGCCTTTAAAAAAAGTTTAAAGTGATACTTTCACCCATTTACTGCATATACTGATACCAAATTCATAAACTGCAATTTGGTATCGGTGGCCCTCTGTATCAGGTTGTTCTGGGAGCAATGGTGCCAGGGAGTTAACCCTCATCGAGATGTCGGAGGTTATATGGAAAGAATTAATTCTTCCCATTTACTCCCCTACAGTTCATTGGGGGTTAAAGGAGAAGTCAGTCGATATTTGAAAAGTTCGGGGCAGGGAGAAAAATAATAAGCTTAAAAAAAAACAGTTCACAAAAAATTATTATTGGCCCCCCCAGTAGGCCCTGGCATGTATACTCACCGCCGGTGATCGGTGGCCCGTGGCGCGACTTCGTTCCGGGCCTGCGGCGCCGTTCAAATCCGGCGCGCCTCAGCCTCTGCAGTGACTCCTCTTCTCTGTCCTGTGATTGAACGCCGGAAGTCACGTGCTTCCATAGAGACTGCATTGAAGCACGTTGGTTCCGGCGTATAATCACAGGAGACAGAAGAGGCAGGACACTGCTGCAGTCACTGATTGGTTGATGGGCTAATTTAGTGTCTGTCACTTGTCTTCTTCCATATCTGTGCACACAGCTCTCTCCCCTTGCTGGTTAGTAACACTTGCAAAAGTGCGTCTTATAAAGCGAAAAATATGATCACAATAAAAATTTGTTTTGAAAAAAAAAAAAAAGTCTCCGGGTGAAGGTCTCCTGGTCTCCTGTGCTGAGCGTATCTGTCAAACTGTTTAGGTTCGGCAACATTCTCCAAATCTGAACACTCTGCATAGGCCATAGGCTATATCCATGTTTTCCTCGCAGCCCTAGGTTTGCATCCAACTTCTGCAGCTGGGGGGAATCAAATGCTTAACGTTCAGGTCTTTTATTTATATATTGCAAACTTATTCCACAGCATTGTACATAGCTGGTCATAACCATCCGCGACACCTGTACATTTGGGAGGAAACCAGGGAATATCCATTGTACATTATAGAGAATACAATGATTTTTGGTCATGATTACCCAATTTCCCGACTTGTATTTATTGGCTCATGCTGTCATGTAGGCGACTTGTCTGATATGCTCCAGTAGGTCATCCCTTACATTATTTATGTGATGTGTATGTATATTATCTGAAATTTCTATTGTCAAGGAAAGCATTACAAGTCAACCCGTAACACAAGCCTATGTTCTATTGATCCAGAGTCATGGAAACCTGCGATGTTCAAGAAATCTATTCAGTAAAGGAGGAGGAGGAGGATGGAAAATGTAACCCTCCATTTCCAGTAACAGAATCCCTTGATTGATTGCCTTCCTTGTTATAAAGCCGTTCCGTCCTTACATGTTACTTACATGTGCGGCTCACGTCTGTTTTTTTCCAGTGGGGTCTGTGAATCACATAGTTAAGAATCTCGAAATGAAACTGGCGTATACTGGAATAATTTTACCTGTAAACTGATATTACCAACATTTATCGAAATTAGAGATGAGCGGAACTCGAGCAACTCGGGTCTGTCTGAACCAGAGCGTGCAGCAATTCATTAGTGGTGGCCAATGACCAATGGGGTCAACCACCGAGGCTTCATATGACGGATCATGGCTTCAGTTAGTGATAAAACCATGACACCAGTGTGAATCTAGTCTTATAGCTTCACTATTCTCGCTACCACCCTACTGCAGTGCAAAACAGCAATGTGAAGAAAGCTTAATAAGTAAGAGGACTAGAGATGTGCACAGCTCGAGCATGCTTGAGTCCGATCGTTCGGCATTTGAATATCGGTGGCTGAAGAAGTTGGATTCAGCCTTAGGGAGTCGATCGGATGCGAGCATGCTTGAGTTGCGCTCATCTCTAATAAGGACATAAACTTGACGTTCCATTTTTTTTTACAGTAAGAGTCAATTGCGTCCATGAGGTTCTCTTTTTCTTCCTGTGTAAATCGGTTAGAATAAAAGCCTGGAAACAGATGTTAGCCTTAGTCATTTTACTGTATGGCATGTATATTTTATACTTTACTAGTATTAAATGGCAACTCTGACAATGCCTTTGGAGACTATAGTTCCCTGAATATGGTGTCTTCTTATCTTTCCGAGAACATCTATTGTTTGCCAGTCTTTCCTGTTGTTTCCTATAGTCATGTTCTCGGTACCAAGGCTAAATTTCTACCTAGGTCTTGTAAATATCTTTGATAGATTTCTATAATACAAACTGTTTGCCATTAAGATGAACCACTTCTTCAGTGAGTGATATGATGGGTGTCTTTGGTCTCTTGCTCCTCTCCTTGTTTTTAACTTTTAACTTTATTGAATTTCCAAGATTTTCATCCGTAACGGAGAAGCCCAGCGATTTATAAAATCCGGCAGCCAGCAGGGGGGAAATTTATTACAAGTACTAACTTGTCCCGGTGTCTGCAGTGAGTGTTGGGACTGGCCTTGTGAGCCCTGCCGAGCTCCGGGATTTTCGGACATGTCGTAACCTGGCTGATGGACTGGCCGCTCAGCCAGGTTGTGACTGGGGCGGGACTCCGCTCCAGTCACTGATTGGCTGAGCGGCCAGTCCATCAACCAGGACAAGCCTTTTCCCCTGAGTCGGCCCTGCTGCTCACCGAGGGCACAGGGAGAGCTAAGTTCTTACTTCTAATCAATTTCCCGACTGACGGCTTTCATAAATCGACAGACCTCTTGTACCAGCTCATCCATATTTTTATCTTTTTTGTTGGAGTATATTTTAAAGGGAACCTGTCACTCCCTGTGCCGGGGCAGAGCCCGGCCAACCCCCCGCTAGAGACCCTTATACTTACCCTGGTGCACTTAGTCCTGCTTCTGGAGCCGCTTCCGACGCCGAGCCATCACCGTCGAAAGCCCGGCACGCGCGCATCAGAGATGAGTCCGATGCCCATAGACCGTCGGACTAATTTCTGACGACTGCGCGCCGGACTTCCGACGGTGATAGCTCGGTGGCAGGAGCAGGACTAAGTGCACCAAGGTAAGTATAAGGGTCTCTAGCGGGGGGTTGTCCGGGCTCTGCCCCGTCACAGGGGGTGACAGGTTCCCTTTAAATAAATTTTTTAAATAAAAAATAGAGTTTCCTTCAAAAGCTTTTATGTATTACATTCACATACCAGAAATGTGGATTCTGTAAGCCATAATCCACCTGGCTCTGCGATATCCAAAGGATCCCTGATTTTCACCTTTAAACCCCTGCAGGGAAATTTGGACTTTTCTGCATGACGACCCTCAGGCCATGTTCCCTAGAATATTCATAGGTTGGTGACCGTAGCATAGTCAGGACCGTAGCCAGGGGTTGTCACTAGAATAGAAATGAGGTTGAAACAGGCCAGAAGACAATATGTGAGTGTAGTCAGGAACATAGGCAAGGGTAAGAAGTCAGACAAGGGGTAACAGGCAAACAATCCAAGGTCAGGATCAGGAACAATACAATACAAAAGCAACATACTGTACAGGAGCCAGGAAAGGTATGTACAAACTGGGATATATAGAGTAAGTTTTATATAAGCAGCAAACCCTGACGTCATCCGGTGCAAACACCTTGTCAACTCATCACTGCCGGGGGTTGCTGTGGTGTGAACAGCATTGTCACAGTGGGAGGAGGCGTCTAGTTTCTTAGTAACTGAACAAAGCTGTCGGGGGGCATTGCAGCACTGGAAATAGGTGAGGTGAGTAACAACATTGCTTAGTTTACAACATAAAAAGCTTTCCAAGATGTCATTGTTCTCCTCCTTCCCATCTCTGACAGTGCACACCAATCCTCGGAGGAGATGGGCACCTTTGAGGGCCCATTCTAGTCACTAGGCCTGCAAACCTTGTACTTTATGTCCATGACCTTGGCTTCTGTTTTGAAACATCAAGTTCTCTAAAGTCCCACCTAGTGGAAAGATACTGTGGATTGTGGATTTATTGCAGATTGGAAATTGATTGTAGTTTGGCAACAGCGGGAGGGCCGAAGGCTCTCCATCCCTGGTTTAGAGGATAAGTGTTCCTTCTATGGTGAAATTCGAGGGATATCTGACTTCTACAAAATATAATAAAAATTTCTGAATTTTGCCTCTACGTGAGTCAATAAGCGAAGCAGTGGAATATGCTGCAGTATTATTCGCATTTCACCTGCTAAAATTATAGGGAACATTTTGAATACAACACATTATATAATCACCATATTTTCTGCCATACTTGCTCTGTTTTCATGAATAGCCCCTCCGGCTCTTCTGTTAGATGAATGCGTACGATTAGGCCGCTTGCTTTTTTTTTCTACGCATCACCGTCCTCTTCAGCTTCCTCACCAGACCAAGCCCATTCTCCTTGTCTCTCCATATGCTTTTATTGCTCATGTATTTTTCCGTCATTCATTCAGCCTCTCCTCCATTCATACATTTTGAGCACGCTCATTACCATATAATTGGGGGCTATGAATAATGAGTGGGTGAATGAATGAAACCATGAATTACCAATACATAAAGAATATTTTCATATCTCGTGCCCGCTGGTTTCTCAGCACAGTCTATGGAAAGCCCTGCAGCTTCAGTGTATGTTTCCCATGTATGTGGAGTATAATATGGAATACATAAAAGCTTGTCCTCAACTCAACTTATCGCATGGCGTAAAAGAATCAATATGGAAGTTCTGTAGCCTACAAGATGCTCCTTCTTACGCTGATCAGGCTGTATGGTTTTACGGTTCTCCTCCTGAAATGCAGGTGCTTGAAGGGCATACGGGGGGGAGGAGCTGTTCAAGAGTATTTTTCTCCTTTTTGTAAGTGCTGCGGATGCTGATTGACAGATTAATCCGTCGCTGCAGATACCGGAAATAATAAACCATTAATATGTCACTGTGCACTCATACAAAGTCTGGCCGAGCAAAGGTAATAATCTGGAAAAAAATAAATAAATGTACTGTTGCGAGCCTTCCCATCTGCTCTAAAAATTGGTTTCACTGGCCTGAAAATACAGCGGATCTGCTAAAAGAATAGGTGATCAGTAATCGCTGTCAGGACAATTGTTGGGTTTATAGTTGGTTTTTTTTACCTTTCGCATATACTTAACTATTATATAATATTACTATTATAGGAAACATTTTAGGCCATTGCATGGCCATTTTTTTTGCGCAAATGATCTGCTGAGGCTGGGTTCATACATGTTTATCTCGATCTAGCATCTAGTAAGGGTCCTATTACACCAAACTATTATCAACCGGCAGATTACCAAAATCATTTGGGGTAATAGGTCATGTTAAAAGGCAACGATCAGCCAACATGCACAATGTCAGCTGATCGTTGTTAGAGTTGATCGAACCTCGGGAAATCCTAGGTTCGATCGAACTCGAATATTCACGAACTTGCCGCATTTGATTTCGGAAGCCTTCCTGGTCCATGGGGAAGGAGGAGAGTGCCCGGATACTGCCTGGAATTCAGGATTCAGTCTGTTACCTAGGCTGAATCCTGGAATTCCAGACAGTACCTGGGCATTCTCCTCCTTTCCCATGGAGCGGGAAGGCTTCAGCAATCAAATGCAGCAGGTTCGTGAATGTTCGAGTTCGATCGAACCTAGGATTTCCTGAGGTTCTATTAACTGTAATTATTGTCTTAAAACATGTTTGATTAAAACATCAACAATAGCAACAGTCTGCTGGCCATCAATCCGTGTAGTGGCAGCAGACTGCCGCTATCTTCTATGGGCCACCCGGTCAATCTAAAGATCATCCAGGAAGCTGCTCCCTCCGCCTCCCCTTCCTTGCTCCTCCCAGCTCGAGAGGAGATTGGGGAACGAGTGAGGACCTGACAGTCCAGGGCCTATAGTAGGGCCCTTACCCTCCAGCATGGTTGATTTGGATCAAAAACATTGCATGCAGTGATTATCCGTCTGGTGACCTGTCCAGCACCATGTCAGCCTATGGAATACTTGAGGAGAAGCTGAATGCGATGCAGCCATCTTGTTGCATAGAATGAATGGACATATGTGGACCTGACATGAGGAAGGCGTACATCAAAGGACATGAATTGTAGCCTGCGTGCCCTATATATTGCATTGTCTGTAGATCCAGTGTAAAATTTCCACGTTTGTTTCCTGACAGATGTGTATGTTTATGAGATGGTTATGTTGTGTATGGCCAACTTAAAGAGGGGAACATGAAGCTTCAGGAGCCCAATGCGCAGTCTGTAATAGGGCTTCCATCTGTGCCAGTTATAACACTGGTTTACTTTTCTTGGGGACCTCTCGGACATCAGACCCAGATGCATCTGCCACTTCTCCTTTGGCTGCCCAGGCATGATGGAAATTGGAGTTTTGCAACAGCTGGAGGGCTGAAGGTTCCCCATCCCTGATTTAGAGGGTCGCCAGTTCACTGTATGGCAGGAGACACATGCAGTCAAGAATAAACAACAATGGTTTTCAAGTCTGGATGAGACTCCTTTAGACTTTAGTTGTTTTTGTGACCGGGTTGGGATATAATTGGGTAAACCAATGCTCAAGTATAGGATTACCACTTTCTCTTTTAAATCCAATGAGTGGTCAAAGGTACAGTACAAATAGCTGAGACTATACCGTTACGATCACTATTACTCTATTACTGTTACTCTCAGGAGGCGTCTTCCATGGTGAAGAATACTATACAACATGGAGCTTTTTCCAGATCTTCTGCGTCTTCCCCAGCAGGTCTATAATTGAGTTTAATTAAACATTTCCCATCTGAGAGATATTGCACTGCTTATTTTTCTTGCTGTTCACACCAAAGCATCAAAATAGCAATTTCCCTCGGGAGAATACAAAGGGCGAGGAGGAGTTGTAGGATAATTGTTGCATGAATCACTCCGAACAGAAGTTCATGATCAGGTTACAAGATCTTACAAATGTAAGGAGTTTCCTCGGTATCTTCCAGCTTTCATGGACAGGGTTTTGTTATAGTCTTTGTTGCTATGGATTTACAATATGGTAAATAATTGCTCAAAAGAGTCTTCTGCCCTGTGACTCCCGACTAGATGTCACATGTTTGTAGGGTTTGTAATGTAGGGTTGTAATAATGGAGCTAAGAGGTTTGCTTTGTTTGTGTCAGATAGTCCTAAGGCTACATCACAGCATATAACATGAGGTTGGAAAATACAGAGTCCCTTATATTACACACCTATAGGAACTCCGTATGTCACGGAATGGTATATTCATGCCTTTAACCAATTGCTCCAATGAAGTAGTTTTACAATATGGCAAACATTGGATAATGCCATGTTTTTTTACTCTTATGGCTTCCATATCACTCTATAAAAAGAAAAAACTTTCAGGTTGGTGGTGTTCAAGATGGCAAATCATCATTTATCGCCTGTGGTCGTGTAATTTGACATATGTTTAATTTATTACAATTACCAGGATTTATTTCATGAATAATTCTTGGTAGACCTTACCCCTTACCCCACTCTCTTCCCTGTGCCTCTCAAGCCTCTGTTTCCTAGATTCTTTTAGACGGCAGCCATCCTTGGCATGCGAAAGGTTAACAGACCTGTCTTCTTTCCTCTGAGGTCAGAATTCCATATATTTCCCTATTCCTCTTGCGGAAGGAAATCCTTTTGTTGATGTGAAAATAGAGACCCTCCCTGACGTCTCCCCTAGCAGTCTCGGGGGTCCGCACCCTTAAAGACGCTGAATGATGGTGATCGAGGAAGGAAGTTGGGGGCTTATTATTTCGGTAGGAAGTTACACTCCCTTTTGGTACATTTTTTTGTCTTCCACAGTGTCAGTCTGAATGGCTGAATGATGTCACACAAACAATGAATGATCTGTATGTGAAGTGGTGACATAATGGTTGATGGTTTCTTATTATATAATGACTTTTATAGTGTTTGTATAATTTTTTGTGTTTGTCACCAAGATGTTCAGTTCATGAACCGGAAATATAGGACCATGAAGTTTAGCAGCTAGTGTCTAAGTCAGACTTTTGCCGGGTGGGCCCCTCCTCCAGAATAGTAGAATTCTAATTCCTGTATTTCCACGTGGGAAAGGAAGCAAAGTCCTTACCAATATTGCCTTTGCAAGGATCCTGGCTCTTACCGTACCTGCTCAGACCAGGGTTGAAGTATTTTTATAAAAAAAAAAACCTTTTTGCTGGAATGGTATATTTTGCCCTTGAAAACAATTTCCCCAAAAACTACCCCACCCCCAACCACCCCTCAACCACCACCAGCACCACAATCACTGCGGCTACCACCACCTTCCCCACTACCACCACCACCACTGTCCAACATATGTTTCCATACCTGATTGCCTATTGCTGCACTGTAAATTTGTAGTTCAATTTCACGAGAATGAACAATACTCTACACATGATGGACAGGTTTATATAACTGCTGGAGGGCTTCTACACTTCAAGTTGACACCATGGACCAATTACATAAATTACATTATATATAGGCCATCTGCAATTTTTCATGCATTCCAGTTACGCTGTTGAGCATTGAGAGCTTTGAGTTTTCTCACCTTAGATCATGTATTTGTAATTTTTTCACCATGATGGAACTCCTGAAAACTTGTAACTCCTGGAGAACCACTAGGACGAGGTAAAGCATTGGATTATTCTTGGCCAGCGTTATAGTTAGGCTCAGATTTGTGATATACAGTGGTTGGGGTTTCCTGCCTGCTATGTCAGAATTTGCAAATAGCATGGAAGTTCATCAAAGTATGTTTTCGGGCATAACGGGCAGCTCCTAGATCCTCGGTCATCTACAGAAGGCTGGGTACAAGATTTTATCCAAACTGCATAAGGTTCCCTTTAGCTGTCCCTCTAAGGCATGCTCATAACTCAAAGACTCAGATAACTGCAGTTGTTAACTATTACCTATATGCTTTTGGGGAACCGCAATGGGTGCACTACAAGGTCCTCCATTATCCTAAAATCCTCATACATGGCATTTGATAAGTTTTCATTTATAGACAGAATATAGAGATGAAATGGATTCTTAATATGCCCATGTATTTTAAGATTATCATGACCAAAGCCTGGAAGAAAACTTGCCAATATCCCCGATTTATAGTATAAGAAGCCTAAAAATAGTGATGTACAATTACCTGATATGTCCTTCAGATTCAGAGCGGATGAATGCTGACTAAACTTTTCAATTCTTTCTTTCTACATCTCTAGGCTGGGATGTTTGATTGGACATGTATTCAGTGTCCAGCAGTTGTGTCTAGATGATTTTCTTAGGACTGTTCGATAAAAACCTGAACCCCCGGCCTCACTCCTGCCAACTGCTGGTGATCTGTTAACCTGGGGTGGGGGAGGAAAGTCTAGCAAACAGCTGTCCTGATTTTTTTTTGTGTCTGTGTTACTCCCCAGCTGCTTTCCATACCCTCTCCGCTGTCCCAATCCTTTGTCCCATCTCTCTCCAACACCTCCCTTGTCTATGCACAGCTGTTGCCAAGTATGACTTTTCTTGGCCTTAATTAAAACGAGGATACACAATGGAGGGGAAGGGGGGCATCAGTCACGCCTTCCCCGGCAACCACCCTGAGTCTTCTTTGAGGCCTAGTGTGTCCCTGGAAGGCCTATGGCTGCAGTAAATGAGCTTTTAGTTGTTGAAGGGGGGATGTTTTGGGGAGGAATTACTGTTGTCACAGCATCTGTGTCCTATTCAGACGCTCGTGCTGGAACTATTCAAGTGACATAAAAGGAAGGGAGATGGGTATTGTCTGTGGCACACGCTGCCTATGCCCCGTCATTCCCTGCTACCCCCCTGTGAGTGAAAGGTCATTTATATTAATTATTTGTGTGGTAGAATTAAGTGACTTGCACTGGCCATCTGTAAGACACCACTCGTCTTGTGCCTTAAACATTATTTACTTTCTTATGCTAAATTCTTGATGGGCTATACATCAAGAAGACAGTAGACAGTAATCTGTAACAGTAAAAACTGCAGGGTCTGCTGAAATGGAATACACTATAAAAATTCAGGATTATTGAATTTTCTGGTCCATTTAAGGTCAAGGTTTAGCTCAGCCAAGAACTAGAAATCCCAAAATGTTGTAGTAGTAAATCTATATTTGACTCCTCAGATTAGTGGGATTTAAATGAAAAAAAAAACAACAGAAGTTTATAAATAATTGTTTTTTGGAAAACAAAAAAATCACAAATATTTTACACCAACTTTTACTTAATATAACAAATTTTTAAGTCAAAACAGATTAGAAAATTGATATAAACCTGATCCCCCCTCTACAAACAGCTGATCTGGGGGCTCCAGGCAGCAAAGATTTCTCCCCCTTGGAGAGTTTCCGTTTCAGAATCCCACAAAACAACATGGGGTTGTCCAAACTGGACAACCCTTTTAAAGGTTGATTTATGTGAAGTCTGGTCACAGATATTTGACTCCTTTCCTATAATTCATTGGGAATAAACACCTGATATATTGCTTTAGCCAGCAACCATGGAACAGCATGTTGTCTTCAAGCCATGACGGCATTTGTTATTAGGCCCAGTAGGCCTGCATCTTTACAATGCAGAGTCTGCTCTTTTTTTTTGCAGCTTACATTTGCAATGCAGTTTTTTTTTAATAGCAAATAAAAATTAAGTAGTATCTGATTAATTGTTGGGGGGAGGAATTATGTAGGGTTAAATATTGGAGGGACCAATTCCGTAGGGTTAAATATTGGAGGGATCAATTCCGTAGGGTTATGTGTTGGATGGATGAATTTTGTAGGATTAACTGTTGAAGGGGTGAATTCTGTAGGGTTAAATGTTGGAGGGATCAACTCCGTTGGGTTACGTGTTGGAGGGATGAACTTGAACTATGTAGGGTTAAATGTTGGAGGGAGGAATTATGTAGGATTACATGTTAGAGGGATGAATTCTGTAGGGTTACATGTTGGAGGGACGAATTCAGCAGGGTTACGTGTTGGAGGGACAAATGCCGTAGGGTTGCGTGTTGAAGGGATGAATTTCGTAGGGTTACGGATTGGAGGGACATATTCCATAGGGTTAAGTGTTGGAGGGATGAATTCCATAGGGTTAAGTGTAGGAGGGATGGATTCCATTAGGTTACGTGTTTGAGGGACGAATTCAGTAGGGTTACACATTGGAGGCACGAATTCAGTAGGGTTACGTATTGGAGGGACGAATTTCGTAGGGTTACGTGTTGGAGGGATTAATTCCGTAGGGTTACATGTTTGAGGGATGAATTCAGTAGGGTTACGTGTTGGAGGGATGAATTCCGTAGGGTTATGTGTTGGAAGGATGAATTCAGTAGGGTTATGTGTTGGAAGGATGAATTCAGTAGGGTTACGTGTTGGAGGGATTAATTCCGTAGGGTTATGTGTTGGAGGGATGAATTCAGTAGGGTTATGTGTTGGAGGGATGAATTCTGTAGTGTTACATGTTGGAGGGATGAATTCTATAGGGTTAAATATTGGAGGGATGAATTCCGTAGGGTTACGTGATGGATGGATGAACTCCATAGGGTTACGTGTTGGATTAATTCTGTTTGGTATCAGTGAAAGCTACACATTTGCAATGAATTCCCAAAGTAAAAGATTTAGGGTAGGGAACCGTATTGTGTAAGATACTACATATATCTACATGCTTTCTGACTTCAGTAAGTAAGGCCCTAGTGATTCATATTTGTCCACTGTGGATATTCTTTTTTTTTTTTTTTGCCAGAAAGGGCTTTCAACAATAATCTAGCCACTGACTGTCCTGCCTCTCAGTCCTCCAGTGACTCCTACTGCAAGTGTTAAATTCTCCTGCAGCACCACCTCAGGAGAAATTAGGCATTACACTTTTTAATTCTTTCTTTATTTCTAGAATTTTTCAAAGGAAGTACAAAAACAACCTCTACTCCATGAGGGAACTGAGACAAGCAAGAAGGGCTCCAAGTAAACTGTCAACACTCCACAGGGTGAAAAAGGAAATTAAAAAAAAAAAAAAAAACATTACAAAGAGTATGTAAATATGTATATAGTCTAGAGAGTGAAGAAGGTTTATGGGTAACAAAGAGGGCAATGAAGAAAGGGGTGGAAGGATAACAAGTAAGATGAAGAATGAAAGAGGTAAGGGGTAATTTTATTAAGGTTGGAGGCCAGAGGGACTACTGCGCCACTACTTGATTTGTACTCTTCGAAATCCAGAAGTCCAATAATACCTGGTCTGAGAAAATTGATCGTGGCGTTTATGGCGATAATTTTCCTTAGATCTCCAACTTTCTGAATCCATCATTTCAGAATCGAATGTCTCCATAGCATGGGTATACAGGCTCTGGCTGCAATGACGGTGTCTCAGGATAGATGGATAATAAATTGTGTATGAGATGTCGCAGTGATGTAACAACAAAAAGGCTGCGAAGAGAAAAATTGCAAAGTCAGGGAACATGCATGAGAATCTGCAAAGCTCCCTCCAGGAAGGAATAACAGTATTTGTAGAATTGTACCCTACTCTCCACATCCTCTCGAAATCATAGGGGAAAACTGAGAGGACATTTATGGAGGCGAATGGGAACCTTATGTAGTCTGGATAAAATCTTGTACCCAGCCTCCTGTAGATGACTAAGGATCAAGGAGCTGCCCGTTATGCCCCAAAACATACTTTGATGAACTCCCATGCTATATGCAAATTCTGACATAGCGGGCAGGTACCTGGTCAACAGATATAGGCAAATGGGCTGTCCATGAGAACACAAAAGGGTCTTCTTTTTCTAGAAACAGCGCCACTCTTGTCTGTTTGCCGTGTTTGGTATTGCAGCTCTCATCCCTATTCAAGTGACTGAGCTGCAATAACAAATCATGTGGTGTCATTTCTAAAGTAGCAATCTAATCTCATATTTCAGATACTATAATATAATATACAGTATGTATACATACGTATGTGGGGTAATGGGAAAAAAAAAAAGCGACAACAGATTTTTTTATTTTTTTTTTTACTGATCCACCTACGCCTGCAAATGAACTGTTGATTGATGTGTCGGTTTTTCGCCCTGTCTGAATGTGACCATAGTTTTCTCCTCGTCATACAACTTCTGAAACCTTGTCATAACCCTGATAGCTTTAGGTTACAATTAAAGTAGAATTGTCAGAGCCCTATGCTATAGTCTACCCTTAGAGAGGTGCCCCAGCCTGGCCTTATTCACTCCGCGCAGATCTGAAGATGACGGATAATTCATCTTCCAGCCTCACTTGTCTCACCCCATGCTCCTAGCTCGGTCCGCAGTCTTCAGGGGTCCCCCCCCCCCCCACAATGCCCCCAATTACGGGATCCTCAGTCGTCAGCGATAACAGGAAAGCACTCACCTCTGCAACACTGTCTCCACCATTCTTAATCCCGTCAGAATCTGGTAACCTGGCAACTATTTCCAAGGAGACAGTGTTCCCAGGATATGTGGGAAGCAGGATCTCGCTGACAGCTGAGGCCTGGGATCAGTCATCAGTTCTCTATATAAGGAGGTGAGTATTTATGATCAGTGTCGTCCTATGTTGGGGTGACATATTGGATGGATATATTATGAACAGGTGACTTTTACAGCGTCCTATGTCAAAATCAATGAGTGCATCATGTCCTTAGTCAGTGCTGCAGAGGGCCCCTCGATGCAACCTCATTGATTCTGTTTATTACTGCCCCCTGCAGCTCTGTCTGTAACTAACCATTGGTGGGGACCTGTCATTGCTCATTCTTTGCAAATGCACTTATAGAGAAATCCAGAAACTATTCATAAATATATATATATATATATATATATATATATATATATATATATATATGATTTTCTGATACAGTATTCAGTTCTGTTTAATTTTTACAGGACACAGCGCCACACTTGTCCATAGGTTACATCTGGTATTGTAGTCTCATTATAAATACAATGCCAGAGGCATCACTATAAGCAGGGGGTTTGAATCTGAAGATATCTCACTGTACAAATAAAAACTTTGCTTGTTTATAGTATATTTAGTTTTTCTACCTTATGATCTGATGTAGAGAGATAGCCAGGTTACATACAGCAGTGATTTTCAACCTTTTTTGAGCCGCGGCACACTTTTTATACTTAAAAGATCCCGGGGCACACCACCAACCAAAATGGCACAAAATGACACTAAAACAGTACATATTATACATATAGTTCACGGAGTTCACTCTTGGGGGTTTTAAATCAGCTTCTTATCACCACAAGAGCTGCTTTTTAAGCCCTCAAGAGTGACATATGCCGGGCAGAGATCCTTTCAATAAATTATTCATTTTAAAAAAAGTGAAATAAAAAAGGATAACCCCCTCATATATACAATCCCATGTAACCTCATACATACAGTGCCATGTATTCCCATATATATATATATATATATATATATATATATATATATATAACAGTCCCATGAAAACTCATACATACAGTCCCACGTATATGAGCACATAATTATCAGCACCATATACTGTGGTGATGTGCACTGTATAGCCACAGTATATGGTGCTGATAATTATGTGGCTCATATAACTGCAGTATAAAGGGGTACAATGAGAAGTACTATGGCCATGAGGCCAGAGTACAAGTACCCCCTGCTTTGCCCTCATACAGTAATAATGCCACTTGCAGTATGCCCCATATAATAATAATGCCCCCTGCAGTATGCCCCCATATAATAATAATAATGCCCCCTGCAGTATGCCCCATATAATAATAATGCCCCCTGCAGTATGCCCCATATAATAATAATGCCCCCTGCAGTATGCCCCCATATAATAATAATAATGCCCCCTGCAGTATGCCCCATATAATAATAATGCCCCCTGCAGTATGCCCCATATAATAATAATGCCCCCTGCAGTATGCCCCATATAATAATAATGCCCCCTGCAGTATGCCCCATATAATAATAATGCCCCCTGCAGTATGCCCCCATATAATAATAATGCCCTCTGCAGTATGCCCCATATAATAATAATGCCCTCTGCAGTATGCCCCCATATATTAATAATGCCCCCTGCAGTATGCCCCATATATTAATAATGCCCTCTGCAGTATGCCCCCATATAATGCCCCCTGCAGTATGCCCCATATAATGCCCCCTGCAGTATGCCCCCATATAATGCCCCCTGCAGTATGCCCCCATATATTAATGCCCCCTGCAGTATGCCCCATATAATGCCCCCTGCAGTATGCCCCCATATAATGCCCCCTGCAGTATGCCCCATATAATGCCCCCTGCAGTATGCCCCCATATAATGCCCCCTGCAGTATGCCCCCATATAATGCCCCCTGCAGTATGCCCCCATATATTAATGCCCCCTGCAGTATGCCCCCATATATTAATGTCCCCTGCAGTATGCCCCCTGCAGTATGCCCCCTGCAGTATGCCCCCATATAATGCCCCCTGCAGTATGCCCCCATATAATGCCCCCTGCAGTATGAGAATATGCACCAATAGTTTTAAAAAAAACAAAACAACAAACCATCATACTCACCTAATCGGCGCTGTGTGTTCTCCCTCCTCTTCAGGCTCTGTCCTGTGAGCCGCGGCGACTGAACCTCCGGCAGGCGTGATGACGTCACATCATCACGCCTGCCGGAGAGGTCACGTCCCGGCCTCCCATAGGCTGCTGGCATGAAGTGCCGCGGCCTATGGGAGTCAATGTCAGAGCAGGACGCTGACAGGTCCTGCTCTGACATTGTGCGCGATTGAATGTTTCGCCCGCTCACTGTGTGAGCGGGCGGAACATCAATCCATCGGCATATCCCTAGAAGCTGCGCGGCCGCAGCTTCTAGGGATATTAAAGGGACAGTTTCTAATTTCCGACCGGGATCCCGCGGCACAGCTGGCGGGTTCTCACGGCACACCAGTGTGCCGCGGCACCCCGGTTGGGAAACGCTGACATACAGAACTAATGTAGAGTTAGCAAAGGAGTTATAGGGAGAATTTATATGGAGCAAAAGGAGGGGAGATAAAGGAAATAATGGAGCCAAAGGTGCACATGCATCAAAGATGATATTGAGAAACAGGCCCGTGCTCTTAATGTTTACAGGAGGTGTCCGCCCCACAAAGTTTATGTGTATGAGTTCAAGTTGGCACGAGAGTGAAAAACTATACTCACCTGCCCATGAGCTGCCCAGGGTCTCAGCTGGGAACACCATTGCAATGGACATGAAGGGGAATCAGGGCAGGTGAGTATAACTTTTTTTTTTTAATTACTTTTATGCCAGCCAGGTCCCTTTTAGACGCCCCCATGCTCTATGTAAACAATCACTGATCTCATAGATCCTTCTACAAGAGGAGTACTGCCATTCCCCCATAGATATACTCTCCATACTTCTTTAGATCTGGTGACCCCCTGTATATATAGATGGTTGTGACTCTATCATCAGGTCTGATTCTATCTCCAACCTTGAAATAGCTAGATTACAGCCTAGATTGCCCATATTATCATGAACTGTACTCAGGCCGGCTGTACAGTTTTACTTATCAGACCCTCTCCAGGCGCCGGTCACACTGGATGAGACAATTCTTCAGCCTGTCTATGGCATTACACCCTCTGCCAGACTTTAAATGTGGCATTAAAGCCTCTAAAGAGAAGCGATTTGGAGCCGTAGCTAATCCCAGCAGCACTGCGGTCATCATGCAGGCCTTTGTGGTGGGCTCTGGGGTTCCTAAGTGACTTGAGGTCTAGTGAAAGGTATCAGGATTAGCACATGTGCCATAGTTTGGGACTTCGCTGCCAGTGTTGATATGTAGTATAGATGTGCCAGCAGAATTGCTAAAGCGAAGAGGACGTCCGGTATATAAATAATACCCACTTATATACCCACTCGTGCAACATAAAGGATATAATAGTCACTTCATGGCTCAGAGAGCATCTAGACTTTATCAACTATTCATTATGCAATGGTGCTAACCACACGTATGAGTATGAGTGAGAGGTTGTCACTATTTTCCCTGTTATTGGGATGTTAAAAATTTTTAAAAAAAACAAAAGCAGAAAACATTGTGTATAATATTTGCAGTGGCCTAACGTATGGGAAAGGGCAGTCTACTGTGCTATACTATGCTATACAGTAAATCTATGTATAAGTGTGCATACAGAGATGTCAGTCATAGAGTAGCACCGCCCACTTGACTACTTAGCAAAGAATGAGCAGAAATTTACATGGATAAATGACAAGTTATCCTGGGTTGTTTCCCATAATACTATATATCAATCTGCTCAGCTCCTCCTGCTCTATAACATGATGATGGAAGATTAGACTGTATTTTTAATGTGACAGGTTCCCTTTAATGGAAAAGGAAGGGACATTTCCTCCCATTATTGAGCAGCCTTTGCTGCAGTCAACTATTATTGGCATATATTGAGTGGTTTTCCTATATTCTCTTTACACGCTTTCTCAATGAGCTGTCTCCTTCTGATGTCATGCACACTGTGTGCTAATCCAATGTCTCCCCCTCCAGTGATTGCACTGAAACACAGGGGCACTTTACTCCCAGTGCCTTGTCCTGTATACATGCGACACATCTTTAGTCTGTTTATACCAACTATTGCTTGGAGTACTTTGTCACATTTTAAGCCACAGGAGTTCCTGCTAAGCCACACCTCTTTGTCTCTATGAGTCACGCCCCCTTGTCAAATGAGTCATGAAGTTTTTAAAACCCATAATAAACATGCTGCAAAGTGTTTACAGTGGGTTGTGTTTGTCACATTTTATGAGGTCTATTCTCTGGTATATGATTTCTTGTAGTAGGGCGGGGCCATTAATTACCTATGGGGGATATCACCAAACTTTCCAGGCTTCTGATGGGTACAGCTGTTTGGTCATGCTACAGTAATGTGATGGGGAATGTATCATAATTTACCATCTAGGGTAAAGTGGATAGCGACCCCTATACGTGTGATAATGTCAGCCATTAGTTATTGCATAAGACATGGAGAACACTTAAAAGCGGTGACCCTGAGAGTTTTACTGGAGACCCATGATTTAGTGATCTTGGGCCAAAATAAAAATAACTTACAGAGGAAACCAGCATGGGGAACCGGCACACACCCACTTTTTTTTTTCTTTCTCAAGACTTTAAATAGATGGTAACAAAGCACATAGTATCAGCGGCCATCACAGTACTGGCACCAGAATGTGAGTTATCATAGACAATGTTATTAATGGTAAGAGCAATCAATCATTGTGGTTAGGTGTGTCTGTCTCTAGGTGGAAGAGGAAGAAAATCCCTATAAAACATGGAATAATCCAATATTACGGCTTGTTTCCAGTCGCCACCTTTATTCTTCACAGTGTTTAACGCTTTAACCTTGACGGAGTGCAGAGCAGTCTGTGGATGTAGCTGGAGCAGAGGAGGGCTGTGTTTTTTCCTGCTCTTAGAACAAATCACTATTAACCTCTCCTAACTGTGGTCGGGATCAGAGAAACCTGGGATCTCAGCCATGTAAGGGCCCTTTTACACAGAGTGATTATTGCTCTGTGTAATAGAGACAACGATCATCCGATTGTTGTGATGCGTGGCCAATGGCTGACCAAACACCTGATACCTTACCTCTCCCTGCTCCCAGTCTTCTGTGCTCCACAGCTTCCCGGTCCCGGCAGCAGCAGCGTCTGAGTGGCCTGTCAGCTGGCGGTCCGCTCAGACGCTACTGCTATTAGGAACGGGAAGCTGCGGAGCACAGGAGAGAAGACCGGGAGCGGGGAGAGGTAAGATTTCAGGTGTTTGGGCAAGGGCTGTATGGACATCGCTAACTATGTCCATGCAGCCCTTACTTCCCGTTTATTGGGCCGCTTAATGAGTCCTGTAAACGAGCACCAATTTAGAATCTGCGCTTGTTTACTAAAATGATCGGCCCCGTGTAATAGGACCCTAATTTTTTCATGACTCTGCGACCATAGTGTTATCGAAAGGACTGGTATTGGCATTGCAGTTAAGCTGTGAAACCAGACAAAGCCCATAGACTGGAATGTTGCTAAAAAAAAGACATTGTTTTCAACCCCTTTAACTTTATAGGGGAGCAGTTTGTGCTCTAGAGCTGTTCTTCCTACAGGATTTGGTGTCGGAAAACTATGGATTATACTAGAGCTGACAATTCTGGCAGATGCCACTGGACCTAAGGGAACCAATGGCTTACTGGATGGACAGTCGCCTGATCATACAACTTGTAGACACAGACCTCTTGCCTACCTTCCCCATCTTCTATCAGCCTTGTGGATGACCTTTCATTGTCAGCCCTTTGGGTCTACCTAATCTAGTGAGGGAGCGATGCCTACATGCACCCTGAGCATGCTATCAATGAGATGTCTCCTCGTAGAGTCTTCATTCATTCTAATGGCATGCAAGGGTTGTGCGAAAACAGCTAAGCAGGCAGTTTTATGTTACAAGAAAAATGTATTCTAATAGTGCAGAGAGAAATATTGGACTGGAAATACACAAATATTCAGTTTTGATTCCAGAGAAAGGTCATATGAATCCTGCTCAGGGCATTTATCTTGGAAAACGACAGGAGTTCTTGATTTTGAAACATATATTAAATGGCGTTCTTTTCTTTTTTTTTTCTTTGCAGGTCTTATTATATCATATCCTTTGTACGGTTATCTCTGGCAAACATCTCGCTGGCTGTTCTCTCTGCACTTTCGGGAGGGATCAGGAGGAGATATTTAACTATTGGATGCCCACATCGGACCACCCTGCCGCTCCCACCAGCACTGTAAGTAGAGACGGCCTTAAAGGGAATCTCTGCCTTTTAATACCATGTGCTTTTAAGGTCCAACATTCTGTGCAGATGACTGTCGTGTCTTACATTTCAAAGCGGTTAGAGGTCAGTGTTTCTTGTATGGAAGGCCAAATCCCTTATATTAAAAGGGATTATCCAAGTTGAAAAAATAAACACAGCCACTCTTTTGCAAAACAAGCGCCACTTCTGTCCTCAGGTGTTGTGTAGTATTGGTTTGAGTTATAACAGAGATGCTGGGGGGGAAAAACGTCCATGTTTTTGTTATCCTAAATGTCCCTTTTAATTTAAAGGGGTATTCCACACTATAGGGCTATGTTCACACTACGTATTAGACCGGCCATTCTGTGACCCCGGCCGGGTCACGGAACAGCCGGTCTCTGGCCGGATGATCTTTCGGCCGCAGAGCTCTGATGCGGGCGCATCAGCGCGCGCCCCCCTGAGAGCTTCCCATAGCCCACAGTGAAGCGAGCGTCCAGAGCCGCTTGCTTCACTCTGTGAACTGACAGGTCTTTCTGCGGCCGGAATTCACTGAATTCCGGTCGCAGAAAACTGACCTGTCAGTTTTTTACGGCGCCGCATAGATCCCGGGCGGAGCGTATACGATGTGTGTACGCTCCGGCCGGGATCCCATTGCACACAAGGCATTGTCCACACTGCAAAACTACGGCCGTAGTTCTGCGGCGAGAACTACGGCCGTAGTTTTACGTAGTGTGGACATAGCCTAACACTTATCCCTTTATCAACAGGATAGAATATAAATGATCACTGGAGGTCCAACTGCTGGGACCCCTGCGGTCTCCAATTGAAATAAGCTAGTGGGTCTCACATAGGCACCACTGCCCTAGTCATTGTCTATAGGACCTGCTGGAGATAGCTTAGAGGTCAGGGGGTTGCTCTCATTGTCTATGGGTGCTGTTGTAGTTAGCCATGTACAGTTCTCGACTATCTCTGTCAGCTTCCATAGACAATCAATGGAACATTCATGTACGTTCACAACCCACAGTTCCATTCTTTTGGGAGTCTCGGGTCCCTGTTCTTGAAGTGTCTGAAGGACCCAGCGGTCAGACCCCCAGCAGTCAGACACTTAAACTGTGCATAAGGGATAAGTAGGGATAGGGATAAAAGTCCTTTTAAATAATAATTCCAGCTTAGGGCCCGTTCACTCAATGGAATCGGCACCGAAATTCCGTGCATGAAGCCTCCCATTGAAAGAGATAGCAGGCAGGATTTGGCTCGGAGTCCCCGGGCGGGGGTTTAGAGTAGAATTTTGTCACTGATTCCGTAGTGTGAATGGGCCCTTGCAGTTACCACAACTAGAGAGAGCATACTAGATAACTGGTTTACTATTGGGTATTGAGTCAAGGTATACAAAGTATGTAGTTAACCCCGCCCATGAGGAGCTACCAGAGATATTCCATAAGTGACTAAGCTTCTGGTGCACCCAGTATGCCAGTCCTAAGTGTCTGCTACGGATTGTCCACACAACCCATCCAGTCTTTCCCTTATAGGTATGCCTGGCTCTGTACATCTCAGGTCAGTTCCTCGTACCCCGTGACATGTCTCACGCTGATGATCTCATGTGACATCATTATTACATGTTATCCTATATATATCCCTATAGAAGTATAAGAAGAGCAATGTATTTATTAGTTACTGTGGTTGTGCTAACTGCGTCCGTCATGACAACTTTAGTCGGTATTTCAGTTGCAGAATAGGCCTTAAAGGAAGCATTTCCGCTAGTCGTTGCTGGTTATGCCCTTGTTGTGCAGTACATGGCAGGGACAGCAGCTCTGTACAGAAGGGACAGTCTTCAACAGCTGAAGTGAACAGAATGAAGTGAATACCCAGCAGGGATGAAGGGACCCTCTGTAACTGGCCATTTTGTTCCCACCATGTATAGTCATGTATTTGTGCTGTTTGGGTATTTGTCTGTAACACTTTCTTTGTGGCTTCTATATAGCAGATGTGTAGGATATATTGTTTTATCCACGCCACAAGCGTATATGGCGTCAGGGCCGTACAATCGGTGATGCGTCTCATTAAAGGGGGCAGATGCCGGCTCTGCACAGAACTGTATGGACAATGTGTTTGGGGGTCCGAGCTTCGAGCAGGGGACTAATGGATTCTCTATCTATTTCTCCACAATGTCTTCTATAGAATTCTGTTCTACAAAGCCCGTACCCACAGAACGTCCCTTTTTTTTGCCAATCCACAGCTAATTAGCTGCCCGCTAGACAAAACCATCTCCTAAAAAAAAGGATCCGTCTGACTTGTCTGCCCTATTATTCCTGGCTCCCCTTTTTTTTCCTGAGCAGTGGGGGTCTGTCAGGACCCCACATACAAGGCCACACACATTACTACATCTACTGTCTCTTAAAGGGGCTTACCCGTGTATGTAAATAAAGCTTGATTGTCGTAAAATGTCACAAAATAGTTTCAATAGTTTACGTTTCAACTTTTCTTGCTGTCGGGGAGTGTAAAGAGTCTGGTGATTTAAACCCAGTACAGACCTAGCACTCCTGACATGGGGCTAGGTACTGATAGATCCGGTCTGAGCAATGCTCTGTGAGCTAAATGCACATTATTACAAATAATTTGCCCTCGCTAACAGTTTGAGCAGCTAAAATGTATCAGCCTCGAGTCCTCACATAGAAAACTGATATATGAAGTGCTCGTCCCTACTGTGGGTGCTGTTATGGGCAGTAGCATGAGGACAGCACCTTCTATAAGGTATGAATATTGACCGTATGGCCAAGTATGGTTTAGGTCAGTGCCTCTCAGATTGTGAGCCGCCCCACAAATCTTGACACATGGCGTGCCTCTGAATTCTTATGGTTCAGCAATACAAACCTACTGTCCCAGAAGTGGCAGAAGTCATCTATCACAGATCACTACTTCCAAGGAAGCCATTCTCCTACAAGAAATTACAGGTTGGCTTTTCTTTTTGCAGCATAAAAAAGCAGAAGTGTGTGGGTCAGGTTGTTTTCACACATAAGGCAAGAGGTGGTGCCTCGTATGAAACTGTAAAGGTGTATGCAGTAGAGCAGGTGAACAGATCTCCTTGGGATTTGTGCATATCACCCTGAGGTACAGGGTACAGGTGATATTGGGTATGGAACGTCCTGTAACGTGGCACAGCTGCCAGTGCTCGCTAGAGAACATGCGGGAAGCTCCCAACGCACAACAATGCCAATTGGCCATTACCAGCACTCCCCAAAAAAACAGTGGGAAGAGTCCAAGTGTAAAAATAAAGAAAATGCATTGTAAAATACATAAATAATTAAAAAATATATAATTTTACGATAAATTTTCTTTATTTTTACATCCTGGACTCCTCACATTGTTTTTGGGGGGGGCAGCACTGGCAATTGAAATTTTTTTCCTTGTACATTAATAACCCACAAAGGCCACAAGAATCAGGCTCATATCAGGCTTTGTTTAGGTGATATATATGAGGATTGGGTGTCATTGAGATGTACATCAGAGGTATGCTTGGAAAAAAATTCCCTTGACATATAGCTTAGAAAAAAAAAAAACACTGCAAAACGCAGTGTAAAAATAGATGAAGATGGCCATAAAGCGTCACTGTTTGTAGTAACTTTTGACATGTCGCATGTGAGACCCACAGCGATCCCAAGATACAGGTGAGGGGGGGGGAGTGCACAGCAGCACGCAGTTCTCCTTGGCTGTCAATCAGTTTTGACTCTTTCGTGTCATTACAGTCTAATGACTGTACCGTCTGATTCTTTGGCCAGCCAGGGAGTGGAGCGCACTGCTATGCAGTTTCCCCAGCTGTATCTTGACATCCGGGTGTGGAGCCCCGCTGCGATCAGTAGCTTTTAACATGTCTCATAACATTGCTTTTGGAGGGTGGATGGGGTCAGCAGAGATGAGCGAACCGGGTTCAGGTTCGAGTCGATCCGAACCCGAACGTTCGGCATTTGATTAGCTGGGGCTGCTGAACTTGGATAAAGCTCTAAGGTTGTCTGGAAAACATGAATACAGCCAATGACTATATCCATGATTTCCACATAGCCTTAGGGCTTTATCCAAGTTCAGCAGCCACCGCTAATCAAATGCCGAACGTTCGGGTTCGAATGGACTCCAGCATGCTCCAGGTTCTCTCATCTCTAGTCAGCAGCACCAATGGACCCTGGTAGGTAAAGGTGGAGGGATGCAAGCTGGAGAGCCTAGAATCCCTGGGAGGGCTAACATAGCTTGTAAAAAGAGGCACCACAGCGTCCAGTGATGATTTAACTTTAATCTTTATTGAAAGCCAAGCTTACAGAAAATACAATGTTTGAACCCTCAATGGGGTCTTTGTCAAGTAAACTTCAATGGAACTAAGTTTGAAACCCCACCCAATCTGGAGACAAGAGAGGGGGAAAACTAGCCATGTTTTTGTAGCACTGGATAACCCCTTTAAGTTGTTAGCCTTGTTTCCATGTTGCAGGTATAACCTTTTGGCTGCTATTCGTCCATGAGGACCACTTCTGACTAGACTTTATGAACAGTAGATGGGTATACCTAAGTCTCACTGGTCTCACAAGGATAGGCCTGTGGTATAACCTTTAGGAAGATGGCCTGGATAAAGTTCAGCTTTGCCAGAACTGTTTCCCTGCCATTGTATGTATCTGTGCACAATCCCACAATTTTTTTTCCCGAAATGGATCCCTGGGCCTCAGCCCCTCCCACAATGGGGTCACCTTAAGACACCTCTCCTTCGCCGCAGCCCGACAGCCTGTAGCGATCAGACAAGTCAGTGCTGCTAAATGTTTATACAGAAGACAAAAGTTTTGTAAATGTCTCCTGTATCCAGGGCAATGTCTTTCCCGTCAATGGCATGTGACTCCAAACTCCACAGGGTTATAACCTCGTCTCCACACAGTGCCGAGGATTGTACCAGCTTTTTCCTCTCCCTGCGCCTCCTTCCTCACCAGTCTTCTCAGATCCTCTCATTTAACCCTTTCAGTTGCAAAAGCATTAATAAAAATGGTGGCCCCCAGATTTTCTTTATACATGGAGTGAACGGCCATATTATAAATCTGCAGCATTCTTTATGGGAAATACA
Organism: Dendropsophus ebraccatus; assembly: GCF_027789765.1. NCBI lineage: Eukaryota > Metazoa > Chordata > Amphibia > Anura > Hylidae > Dendropsophus > Dendropsophus ebraccatus. Next base: position 77,559,450 of record NC_091463.1, read on the forward strand.
ATACAATAAATTGGCTTTGTCAGAATTTATGGGGGAGATTTATCAAACCTTGTGCAAAGGACGGCGGAGCAGTCGCCCATAGCAACCAATCAGATTCCAGCTTTCATCTTTAAATGGAAGCTGGAACCTGGTTGCTATGGGCGACTGCTCCACTGTCCCTCTGCACAAGATTTGATGAATCCATAACGTGAGTAAATATACATGACTTTATTTGAGTCCATAACTTGGTGGGCGTCGGAAGTTGCAGTTGACTGCAAATTTTATTGTCCATACATGACATAGAAATCAATGGGTATTGATATCCGTGCCAACAAATACGTAGACACAGATCACACATGTCTATCACATCATAAGTCTTGTTAAATGGATTATCCAAGATTAGAAAAAGCATAACTGCTTTCTTGCAAAAACAGCGCCACCCCTGTCCTCAGGTTGAGGATGGTATTACAACTTCATTCACTTTAATGGAACTGAGTTGCAAAACTCACACCCAAATTGAGGACAGGATTGGTGCTGTTTTTGGAAAAAAGGCTGACATATTTTTCTAAGTCTGGACAACCCCTTTAAAGAGGAACTATGAGCAGGTTAGACGAATCTAACGCTGAGGAGAAAGGTATGTGTGTTACCTTCCTCCTCAGCACCGGTCCTGCGCTGTTAGTCAGGGTAAACTCAGTTACGGAGCACCGTTAGGAGCACTGCCATATCATCCAGCCTACCCCTTCTAAGGATAATCAATGGAGGGAGCTAGCCAGATGACACAGCAGTGCTCCGTAGCAGAGTTTACCCTGACTAACTGCGGGACAAGCGCCGAGGAGGTAGGTAAGACACATGCCTTCCTCCTCAGCGTCCCCGGCACTATAGGGGGATATCAACAGCTTAGATTCATCTAACCTGCTGATAGATCCCTTTAAATGACAGCAATGCTTTAAAGTCTCTAAGTCTGAGGGGGAGATTTTGGGTAGACTGAGCTGGAGGACACAATTTGCTTAGTTGCAAGAGCCCACATGGCTGAGGCTTGTAGTCCTCATGGTCATAGTCTATGTGTCACTGGTCACTGGGCTTCCACAGGGGTTCCTCAAACTTCAAAGGGGAGGGGGAGGGGATTGCACTAGGGATGGTGTTACTTGTAGTTCCCCATGGAACTCTCTGCATTAAGTGCTGCCTGAGGGTGTTTTGCTCAAGGTGCCCTTGATGGTTGTGTGCAGTGATGGACCAAGTGAGAATCCACCAAGGAGGTGAAGTCCACAAACAGAAAACGAAGAGACATTTAAATGCCTGGAGCATGGTACCCCTAGGGTTCCTGAAGCAGGCCGTCTTTACTAAAGCCATTATTGTTGCTAGTCCATTGTCCTTCTCCCTAGAGTAGGCAGTGAACTGCGGTAGAGCTCAGAGGAGGGCCATTACATCTATATGTCTGGCTGGTACTGAAATTTAGTGGGGTGAATACCCCTCACTTTTCTCACTGAAATCTTAGCAGCCAAGTGTGAACACGAGCTGGCTCAGGACGGTAAACAGGAGTTGTCATTGTCCTACGCTCTCCTTATTTCCTCTCATAAGGAGAGGCTGCACTGAACTCTCTCACCAAAGAGGCTAGCTTTAAAGGGGTTATGCAGTATAAGAAAATACAGCACCACCCCGGTCCTCAGGTTATAAGTGGTATTACAATTCAACTTCATTCACTTCTATGGAACTGAGCTGCAAGACTACATCCAAACTAAGGACCAAAGTGGTGCTGTTTCTGGAAGAAAGCCGCCATGTTTTGTAAGCTTGGGTAAACCCTTTCAAAAACTAAATGGCCTCTTTCTCCTAGTACAGGACCAGAGCAAGCCCATGGAAGGTTCCCAGCAGTGCCTACTGCTGATATTACAGTCTAAACAATAGCAAACAGTATAAAATAGTGCAAATGAGTAAAAAACAACATGAATGTCGAAATCATAAAATAAAAAATGGCACTTGCCAGACAACAGGGCAACTGCAGTTATTGGCGTACAAAGTACCAAAAAGGAGCTACGCTGTTCCTATGTATTCAGGGTTGCAAACGTTGTCAGGGGATCCCTCGCCCAGTGGCTGAGAGGACTTAAAATGGGGAGGGTGCTGCTATTTACTATACACTTTATTGCCATGGGGGCCATTGTGCATTTCCCTTAGAGGGGAAACATTATGTGGCATTGGCCCACCACCCCACCCTCCAAATATTATTCATTCACAAAAGTTTCAGCCAAGCTCCCACAATACTGTAGAACGCCTGAATTCCATTGATCTGTAATACTGAGCATTGGAGATTTCCAGTAACACACATTGCTGAGCTGTATACCAGGGGTCTTCACCCTCTAGAAACTGGGACCCCACTGTTTGGGACATCTTTCAGAGATTTTGTCCTTATTAAAGGGGTCATCTGGATTTTGAATAAAAAGATCTGTTCCCCCCCCCCCCCTCCTCCAGTACCCCTGCTTGTCTTCAGGCTCTATCTAGTATTAAGAGGGCTGAACTGCAATACCAGGTGCTGCCCATGGACAAAAGGGGGGCACTTTTTCTGGAAAAAAATAAATAAAATTAAATACAGACCCTCTTTTTTTTTTAATTCTGTGCATCCTTTTTAATTTATTGTAATGTCCTAGAGTGTAATATAACCCCCCCCCCCCCCCCCCCCCCAGCTATTGGCAGTTCTTACTTTTATCTGCCTCCCTGCGTCTGCCTGGGATTTTGCAGATATTAGTGCCCCCTTAGTTGGCTTTTCCAGGTTGTGGGCGAGAGGCGCTCATTTAACGGCTCAGTATTAAATCCGGTCCGCTGTTCTTTCCATGTTTGTCTCAGCAGATTAAGTGTAGCTGAGTGTATCTCTATCTGTGACACAGAACGCAGGCCACTAATCGCCGCTCCGGAGATCACCCTGCGCCCTGGGAGGGGTCTTGCTTTATTTATTTTGCTCTTTTTTTTTTTTTTTTTTTAGAGTGATCTCTCTCATTCTGGATCCAGCAATTTCCGGGTAAATGTCTCCCTCAACATATGTTTTCGATCTGGCCTAACATATGTGTGGAAGGGTGGGGAGAGCCTGGGATTCTGGGAATTATTAACACTTTGGAATGCTGGATGCTTGAGGCATGTTTATACCTTTGTGTAGCTGCATTGTTGTGAGACTGTTACTATTGGTGGAGTATAAACTTATAGTCTGATACATTGCGTCGCCTTCGTCTTCGCTATAAGGTGCACCAGGCGTAACATTATATTTGTAGTATCGGGAGGATACTGTGGGGCGTTGTGTTTATGGTGCTGACATGACCGAGGTCTCAGCCCCTTAGTGTAATAATTCTGCCCGCAGAGCACTGGGTCTGGGTACAGGTGGCAGGCTGTTCCCTTAGTAGAATGTTTTGTATAGAGGAAAGTAACAGAAAGTGAGGCGGTGTGACTTGTATACTTAACTTTTATGGTTGTTTTGCCTATTTTAGCCCGTCACCTCCTGAGATGAACAAGCTGCGGCAGAGTCTACGGAGGAAAAAGCCGACATATGTCCCAGAGGCCAGCCGACCGCACCAGTGGGGGGCAGATGAGGAGGCTGTGAGAAGAGGGAAATGCAGCTTTCCTGTCAGGGTAAGCTTCTAGTAATAAAGCCTCCATTATATATCTCACTTGTTATTACACATAAGTCTTCTGATATCTATCTGTCTATACTCTCATCTGTCTGTGTATATTTATTTATACTGTCTATTTATCTATTGTTATAATACATGAATCTTATTACATCTATCCATTCATCCATCCATTTAGGTATTCATTGCTATCTTTCATAGATAGATAGGTAGGTAGATAGGTAGGCAGAAAGATAGATAGATAGATAGATAGATAGATAGATAGGGTATAGATAGATAGGGTATAGATAGATAGGGTATAGATAGATAGGGTATAGATAGATAGGGTATAGATAGATAGGGTATAGATAGGATATAGATAGATAATAGATAGGTAGATAGATGCATGATAGATAAATGCATGATAGATAAATTGATAGATAGATAGATAGATGCATGATAGATAGATAGATAGATAGATAGATAAACACATAGATAGATGCATGATAGATAGATAGACAGACACATAGATAGATGCATGATAGATAGATAAATAAATAGACACATAGATAGATAGATGCATGATAGATAGATAGATAGATAGATAAATAAATAAATAGACACATAGATACATAGGAGATAGAGAGATAGATAGATAGATAGATAGATAGATGCATGATAGATAGATAGATAGATAGATAGATAGATAGATGCATGATAGATAGACACATAGACGCTTGAGAATGACGCACAAGGATTGCTGTGTTATGCTTGCACAATAAATTACTACCTTTTTACACCTGATACAAGTGGAGTGCCCTGGACTTTCCTGTGAATAGATAGACACATAGATAGATAGATAGATAGATAGATAGGAGATAGATAGATAATTAGTAATAGATGCCTAAATGGATTGATGGATGGATGGATGGATGAATAAATAAATTAATATAAATGATAGATAGATGTAATGCGATTTATGTACTATAACAATAGATAGATGTATACATATTATAGGTACAGATATAAATAGGTACATATCTATCTATCTATCTATCTATCTATCTATCTATCTATCTGTCTTCTAGCTCTCTCCTAGATACTGTTGATGTATTACAATGTAGTGGTCTATGCTGCCCCCTAGTGTTCATCATCTTTACTGCTTTACCACATGATAAGATCTTGTGTTTCTGCCCCCTGAATGATGGCATCTTTCCTGTGTTTTCCTCGCAGTACTTGGGGCATGTGGAGGTAGAGGAGTCACGAGGCATGCACGTATGCGAAGATGCTGTGAAGAAACTCAAACTGGTGAGCCTGTGAAATGACACTGGGAAGTGTGACGCCTCAATTTAAAATCTCATTACGGCGGCTTCAGATAACGTTGCTGAGGGGAAAGCCTCTTGGCTGGCATTGGGGTGGTCCAACAAGAGCAAAGGAAACTCTGGGTATTTTTACCCTTGTGTGTCTGAGGGAGCCAGTGACACATGTAGATGTATTTGCATAAGACATGTGGACTTGGTGACGGGTATTAGGAGGCAGGAAATCTGAGGCGTGTGCTGGCTGAAGATAAGATGAAAGGCGGCATGTACATTTTCTGCAGATTCCGGGGAGGAATTAGGAAAGAGACCAAAGTGATCATCAAAGAGACACTAACAGCCATTCTGTGCCCAGACATGGGGCGGTGAGAGGATGGAATACATTATGTTCAGTATGCCCATCCAGCACTCTCCGATATGTTCACAGTATCATGTGGATCGTTGCTATACGCTCCTTCTCATATCATAAAACTGATTCAATGTATGAATTCATAGTTCTAGATGTGACAACACTATATATCCTTAATTTCAGGCCCTTTACGCTCCATTGGGGTTTAAGCCAAACCAGGACCTCTCCAGAAGGAAAGATTGTAGATGGCTGGTTCAGGGGGAAATTTATATCATGTATATAAGAACTTTTAAAATCTTGAATTTAGAGGGATTATCCAGGATTAGAAAAAGGACAGCCACATTCTATCAAAAATAGCACCACCCCTGTCCTCAAGCTGTGTGTGGTTTTAAAATTCAGCTCCATTCACTTCAATAGAACTAAATTGTAAACTCACACCCAAACTGAGGACAAGAACATTGCTGATTGTGGCAGAAAACGGACATGTTTTCTAAGCCTGTGTAACCCCTTTAAATGAGATGTTTGTAAGAAATATGAACAGGCTTAAAGCGACTCCGTACCCACAATCTGACCCCCCCACACCACTTGTACCTTCGGATAGCTGCTTTTAATCCAAGATCTGTCCTGCGGTCCGTTCGGCAGGGGATGCAGTTATTGTTTTAAAAACTACTTTTAATCGTGCAGCCCTGTGTCTAACGGCCGGGGCTTACATTTGTATATGCATTAGGCTGGCACACCCTCTCTGTCCTTCCTCCCCACCCACCTCATGATTAGGAATATTCCAGGCAGATTGCTTCCTATTCCCCTTCTGTGTGTATAATGAACATGGGCTGGATCGTTAATACACCTGTGCAAAGCTCAAACAGCAGTAAATGTTCCTAGATCATTCCTAATGATGTGGAGGGTGAGGAGGAAGGAAGGGGAGGTGGTGCCAGCCTAATGCTAAACAAATGTAAGCCCCGGCCGTTAGACACAGCGCTGCCGGATTAAAAGTTGTTTTTAGCACAATAACTGCATCCCCTGCCGAACAGACCCCAGGACAGATCTTGGATTAAAAGCATCTGAAGGTACAAGCGGTTTTGAAGGGGGGGGGGGGGGGGTCAGATTGTGGGTACAGAGTCGCTTTAATCTTTTTTTCTTCTATTAATTGTAACAATTTTTACTTTTTTTTTTAAGCTTGGCAAGAAGTCGGTAAAAGCTATTTTATGGGTTTCTGCCGATGGACTACGGGTCGTGGATGATAAGACAAAGGTGAGGTTCATTTTGAGCAGTCATCTAAAAGCCATGATTATGATTGACATAATCCATAACATAAGGTGCCCATATAGTCTACATGGCAGAAAGTCACATTCTCTGGAATACCCCTTTAACCCCTATCATTCTTATGCCACACATTCCATATTACACAAAGTGATGTGTGGCCAATAATTGTCTTATGTGATAGGAAAGACATGTTTGAAAAGATGGCATTGCCCCTTTAACTGGTGACTTCCCAAGTGGCAATGCTTTATAACAGATAAGAACAGTTTGATCTTTCTGTTCTCAGGATCTCATTGTGGACCAAACCATTGAAAAGGTTTCATTCTGCGCACCAGATCGCAACTTTGACAAAGCCTTCTCTTACATATGTCGAGATGGAACGACCCGACGCTGGATATGTCATTGCTTTATGGCTCTAAAAGATTCTGTGAGTATTCAAGTAAATTGTAATATTTAAAGGGGTTAGCCAGCAAAAATCTTTTTTCTTTGAAATCAACTGGTTGCAGAAAGTTATATAGATTTGTAATTTACTTCTATTTAAAAATCTCAAGTCTTCCCATACTTATCAGCTGCTGTATGTCCTGCAGAAAATTGTGTTTTCTTTTAGTCTGACACAGTGCTCTCTGCTGTCACCTCTGTCCAGAGCAGAATAGGGTTTCTATGGGGATTTGCTACTGCTCTGGACAGAGGTGGCAGGATAGAGCACTGTGTCAGACTCAAAAAAAAAACAACTATTCCTACAGAACGTGCAGCAGCTGATAAGTATGGGATAACTTGAGATTTTTAAATAGATGTAAATTACAAATCTATATAACTTTCTGAAACCAGTTAATTTGAAAGAAAAAGATTTTAGCTGGATAAACCCTTTAATAAGTATTCCTATAAAATGGCGGGCCACCATGTTTGGTAAGGCTATGTTCACACTATGTAAAAGTACGGCTGTCATTGCCATCGGCAACAATGGCCGTACTTTTCACGTTGTGGAACACTGACTCTGCTTCTGTGGGATCCCAGCTGGTGCGTACACACATCGTATATGCTCCGGTCGGGATCCCGTGCGGCACCGCAAAGAACTGATATGTCAGTTTTCTGCAGCCGCAATTCAATAAATTGCGGCCGTAGGAAAGTCTGTCAGTTCACACAATGAAGCAAGCGGCTCTGGCCGCTTGCTTCATTGTGACCTGCGGGAGGTTCTGATGCGGGTGCGCGCTGATGCACCCGCATCAGAACACTATGGCCAGAAAGATCACTTAAGTATCGGCCGGGATGATCCGGGCAGAGTCCGGCTGGGTCACGGAACGGCCGGTCTAATACGTAGTGTGAACCTAGCCTAAATCTGTTTAATAAGTTTGCATTTGCAGTCAATTCTCCCACTCTAATCTGTGGTCTGGTGAATTTAGAAATCAGGAAAATTGCAATTCTCATTGCCCAAAATTTGGACAGACCAAGTGGTAGTACAGTCACAGAAAAGCATTGTGTATTTTATGCCATCTACACCATGGTCATTGCCTGTCAATTACCAACAGGGGGAGCGCCTGAGTCACGCTGTGGGCTGTGCGTTTGCCGCCTGTCTTGAGCGGAAGCAGAAGCGAGAAAAAGAGTGTGGAGTTACCGCATCCTTCGATGCCAGCCGTACCAGCTTCGCCCGCGAGGGATCTTTCCGTGTCACATCAGGATCACAGCAAACTGAGCGTGAAGATGCAATGAAGCAGGCCCAGGATAAAAAGAAAGGTAAACCTATGAAAAAAAACACAACTCACCAATAGAATATGCACAACACAAGGAGCTGAGTAGTCACTGGTGATATCTTTGTCTCCTAGCTGAAGCTGCTCCACCCCAGCCCCCGATTGCAGCCCCCATCCCGGCCATACCTGCCCCGCCAGAGAGTTCTTCTCCGCTACAAGGTCATTCAGGTCCGGCTGAGAAGGGGGAAACCGGCAGCCAACATGCAATTCCCCGCAGACACGCTCCCTTGGAGCAGCTTGTGAGACAGGGATCTTTCCGAGGGTTCCCTGCTTTAAGCCAGAAGAACTCACCCTTCAAGAGACAGCTGTCGCTGAGACTGAATGAGCTCCCATCCACTTTACAGCGCAAAACCAACTTCCAGGACAAGAGCCAAGGTGAGCTATACAAGAATCGAGGGTAATCTGGAGATCAGGGGGCCCAACGTGATTGAAAACTAGTCAAAAAGGCTTTGTCTCTATTCACACTACTCTATGTATACACTAGGAAAATCCTAAAATATACATTGAGTGTATGGTTACTCAGCGCCTCATCTGGCAGCAGCAGCGGATCATAACAAGTCCGTTTCACCAAAACAGACTTATACTTTAAGTGGTGTACTGTCCCTGGATAATCACTGCTTTTTTTACCTTGATTTTGCATAAATTATGACATTATCTATACTGTACTATGAACACCACACTAGTGCTGCCATGGTTACAGTGGGTTAGAGGGGCCCAGGCCTGGTGAACAGCCCAAGGCCTATGGTAAATTTAATCCACCCCTGGCTGGCAGTAAACTAAAGACAGAGAAGGGGCAAGAAGGACTGGCAGGTTTCATACTGCGGGTTTCTCTGTTTCCTAATGCGGGATCATTTATATTTGTAAAAGTACATTTGGGTAAGGAACATCTATGCTTAAAGTGACTGTACCACCAGGCCCAGGCTGAAGCACTGGAGGCGGGCCGACCCACTCTTAGTGGGAAGAAACCCCAGCCCTTCCATGACGTGACTCCATTAGAATCAATGGAACCCTATCATAGAGGGGCGGGGGTTTCCTCCCACTAAGGGGGGGTCGGCCCGCCTCCAGTGCTTCAGCCTGGGCCTGGTGGTACAGTCACTTTAAAGGCATAGTTCAATGAATAAGTATTAAAGGGATTGTTCAACTTTTTTTTTCTTTCAGAACAACTGGTACCAGAAAGTGCCTGAGATTTGTAATTTACTTCTATTAAAAAAAAGAAAATCTCAAATCTTCCAGTACTTATTAGCTGCTGTATGTGCTACAGGAAATGGTGAATTATTTTCAGTCTGTAGAGCAGTAGAGGTTTTCTATGGGGGTTTGCTACTGATCTGGACAGTTTCTTCAATGGCATCAGAGATCACTGTGTCAGACTGGAGAGAATACACCACTTCCTGTAGGACATACAGCAGCTGATAAGTACTGGAAGACTCAAGAGTTTTTAATAGATGTAAATTACAAATCTCTGGCTTTTTTCTAAACTACTTTCTAATTTGCTCACTTTTGCACTAGGAATCACTTGTAAAATCTGCTCCTTAGAAGTCATCAGCACATTGTGGTGATTGCCATTTGTCTTCTTTCAGTTCCAGAAGGGGATCCTGCAGGACCTCCCGATCCAGATGGAATTACCGACTTATGCAACCAGATCAATAACTCCTTCACTAACAAACCACCAGAGGACCCCTTTATCAACAGAAATGGAACAATGACCCCTCCTAATGTAGCCACACAAAGTGAGTACCTGGGATAAACACAATCTGCCATTTTCCTTTTGACATGTCATAGAGACGTGGCAGACATTCAGATCAGCTGGAATCTGGGTGCTGAGACCCCACTGATTGTTAGAAAGGATAGGGAGAAGAGCTGTGAGCTGTTTCTTCCTGCAAGAGTCAGCTCATAGACTTTCTATAGAATCCATTTCCTTCGGCTCTTCTCCACATTTGCTCTAGTGATCATTGAGTTTCGCAGCACCCAAACACAGATTAATCAAAACTTTTGATATATCTCAAAATTGTTGTTGCAAAACTACAATTTCCATCATTTCTGGACACCTGAAGCTTTGGCTGCCCAAGCATGATGGTAATTGTAGTTTTGCAACAGCTAAGGAGCAACATGTTTGCCACATGTGTCCTCGAGGTTTATGAGCCTCCTCTGCACATTGCACATACACAAATGGCTACAAAGAGATACTGTACATATACAACCTTACTGATACAATACTGACATATCTTTCATTTTGTTTATTTCTTTCCAGACATTCCGGGATGGACAGATCAAGCTATGACCACCCCAGCCCCTTCTAACTTCCAGATGGGCCATCGCCGAACCCCATCTGAGGCAGAACGATGGCTGGAAGAGGTAGCAAAAGCAGCCAAAGCCCAACAACAGCAGCAACAACAACAGCAACATGAGCCCATGCCGCAACCCATGGTGGCTGTGCCCATGGCAGTACCAGCTGGCGTGCAGGCATATCCTATCTCATATGATGCCACCCCTGCTCCGGTTGGCATGTTCATCGCCCCACATATGCAACCAGCCTATGTACCTGTAGGTGGTTATACCCCACCGATGGCCAACAGCATCTCATATCCTGCTCCAAGTGTGCCAGTGGTGGGTATTACTCCATCCCAGATGGTGGCTAATGTTTTTTGTTCTGCCACCCAAGTACCATCATCCAACTTGGCAAGTAAAACCAACCCATTCCCACAGAGCATACTGCACTCTACAACCACAAGTGTCCAGCACCCTGCCTCATCACAGCCTCTCCCATCAGGACCAAAGTCAAATGGCACTGCCAATGGTACATGGCCTCCAGACCCCAGCCAGCTGAGATTGGCCTCCACAGCACAGGAAGTGGACCAGTTTGAAGCTCAGTGGGCAGCACTTGAATCCAAGTCTCAGCAACGTATGGCCAACCCTTTCTCCAATGAACTTCAAAAAACTTTCCAGATAGAATTGTAGCCAAGATGTCACCAAGTCGAAATTAAACTTTGTTCAGAATCAGCTGCCAGGTCAGGAACGGCCAGTAGGACATGCCATACACCGCCATTCAACTAATCTGTGTCTACAAAGACTCCAGGCGCCAGTCAGGGGTGGGTATAACATGGAGATTATGTTATCAAAAAGACTACGTCCGTATTGATGGATAGGGTTCCCCTTTAACCTGTGTTATAGCCACCGAGGGCTGAGGACTGCCAGACCTGCTTATGGGATGTGAAATAATCCAGAAAGATCTTGGTTTATGGAAATAATGTATGACTGGAACTGGGATGTAGGAAACATGAGAGTTCTAGGAGTGTGTATAGGCAGAAGGGTTATGTAAGTGCAGAGGAGGTTCGAGGTAAGTGATAGCGAGTTGCTGAGGAGGGATGTACTGGACGTGGGGCGGATGTCACTCACATTATTCACTGTCCATGTGGTGCTATCTCTGTTGCTGTATCCAGGGTTTCAGATTCTCGTATTTATTTGTATATATTGTAGGTCTGTTCTAAATTATTCATCTATATGTGCATCCAAACCTCTGCCACCTGCTGGAGGGGCATGGAAGTGCTCATAAGAAATCGTAAACCTGGCCATAGATGCAGTCATCAAGGGTGGTATTCCACACATAGCCCGTGATGGCATATTGGTAGAAAATGGCGTGGCATGGGGCGGGGGGAGTTCAACCTCGAGGACTAGAGTGATTGCTGGAATGAAGGGCCGCAAGGCAAAGTAGCTCAGCGTCATTCACTTAAATGGCAGTGAGTTGCATTGGTCTGCACAGGGTCCAGATGACCCACAACAATGAGCGATGGGATATCCTAGCTTCCAATTGCTACTGCTGGCAAACCAATTGGACGAAATCCTTTTTGCACAATAATCTTAAGAGGATCAGAATGCAAATCAGTCCAATTCACCTACATACAGTAAATGGCGCCAGGTTATCAAATCATCTATGTAATAAAGTGGCGCAGGTTACATCATTGCAGTGGACTTGTGGGTGGCATCCCTTCTAGAGCTACATGGGCATCAGGATCTAAACTTTTCTCACTGAGCCTGTGGCTGGCTTTATAGCCTGTATCCCGTGCAGTGACCTCCATGTTGGATCTGACCACAGCAATGGCTGCCTCCACTGGGCATAGTCCATACATCTTTGGTTCGGGAAGGGACGCTTCATTGTTTCATCTCATTTTTTTGTGCCAAATTGTAATCCATGTCTTAGGTTTTGCTGTCATGTGACCAAACCATGAATCGCAGCATAGACCATTATACTTCCTGTGTAGAACCATTTATGTTTTGTTTGTTTTTTTTGTAGCTTTGTTTTATTTGTATTTTTTTATACATGTAACTTAAATGCCAAATGTATTCCATATTTAATATATATTTTCATAGTTCTGTTGCATTTTGTTAAAATTAACTTTCTGAAATGTTAATTGACCAAATAATCAGACACCCCCCCCCCCCGCCTTCCCAGGAGAAGACCCTGCAAGTTAAAGGACATGATGGTGTGATTTGGGCTTTTCCGGCCACTTCCACCCAGACGACTTATATATAGTGGACTTATCTAACATAGATCCGGTAATGAGCTGCTATACCACACACATCCAGTAGAAAAGGTATTTATTTACTATTACAGTACAACCACTTTAAGAGAACGGAACTACAAAAGCAAGCGCTGATCTGAACCTTAAAAAAGTTACAACATCGGTTACAAAGACCATCTCTTGTTATGGAGACCTGTCCTATCCTGTATCACCCAGACAAGCCACTAACATAAATGGACGCTAATACCTAGATTCTCCTGTGGTGGCGCTGCAGGGAAATTGAGCACTTACTACCAGGTTTTCCCACACAATATAGCTGATCAGTGGGTGTCCCAGCAGGGGGACACTTTTTGATTATCTTAATGTCAGGGGACCCTTCTCACTACACATAGCTAGTAGAAGAATAAAGGAGGGCAAATAACATTAATAGATCATCCATATTATTAAGGCACCCAAAAGTTCTCATCAGTCGGAGAATAAGTGCTCAGACCTCAACCAATTGTTAGAACTGTGTGTGCAGTCCAGATGGTCCTATAGACTATAGGTCCTTTTACACAGTCCGATATGGGGCCATCTAAGAAGCAAACGGGCGCCGATCAGCGAGATCAGTGCTAGTTTGTAATGCCTTCAGTAGGCACGATCGATCGTGCTGCCGGGCCACACAAATGATCACATTGTTGTTTGCATGGCCATTTAAATATATTGCTGTTGGATGCATATCCTCTGCAGGGAGATGTGCGGCCTATAGCGGTATCGATCGAAAAGATGCGATCGGCCAAGAATTGGGCGCTTTCCCGACCCTCAGCTAATCGCTGACATTTTTACATGGTCCGATTATCGAATAAAGTAGCGTTTCTGGCAACACTCATTGGAGACAATCGGCCTGTGTAAAAAAAACTTTTGACATGTCTCTACAACTTGTCAGTAATGATTTAAAGTGAATTTCTCCCTAGAAGCATCATGTAGTCTGTCTTTATAGCTGTCAGAAATATATTTTTCGAATACACAATGACAAATCCTCTACATAGACAATAAGATTTTTCCCAGCCTGCAGCACCCCCTAGAGGGCACTTTCTGCATACGTCTTCATTGAACACAATAAAGTTGCAGCTAGCAGACATGTTGTTTTATTTTTTTTTTATTTGTGCCTGTGCAGAGGATTTGGAGCTCTGTATCAATGAAGTGGAGCATGGACTTCTATAACTTCTATAAGAAATTGATTATAAAATTTTACATCTAGATAGTAACATGATGGGAATTCACTTTAAGCTGTATTTTCATCAGTAGGAGAAATGTTTCCATGTTTATGACATTCATTTCATGGTATCATGAATGGGGGGGGGGGGTCCATCGTGAGTATTTTGTCTAATCAGGTCATCACTAAGCATCTTCCTTTACATATAATCTTACATATATATATGCCAAATACACATAAAATCCCCAAAACGTGGGAGGGGGCTAAGGGAAGAGGAGTCATTCCATATATACCATATAGCTCAGAAGAACATTTTTATTGCTACACCGCCATCTGCTGGTCACAGACAGAAATAGCAGTCAGTGTCTGTATGTATATACTGTATAATCTGCTGTATATGTGTCTAAAGAATTGGTCAGTGTCCTGCCATTCCCTGAGATGACAGCTGTCTAAAATTGAGAGGGGAAAAATTCTAAAAGAATCATGATCGACAATGCCAAATTTCCTTTCATCTCCACTACACGACAAAAACATTGTCCCCTACCCAAAATGGAATAACTTCTGATTTCTGCCATATATCTATAGACTATAACCATAAATAATGTGTATATAAACACATCTCTATACATGTACATATTCAGGAGAATTGACTCAGGTGTCTGTGTAAAGTGTAAATTTACCTTCATGATAGATTATTATAATACGCAGATCACGTGTCTACGAGTGTATAAAATCCTCATATACGTTATATAACAGGCGCATACCTATAAGAGAGTGTATTTACATGCTGGATGTATTCAGGTATCATTAATGGAGACGAAGTCACCTCAGCCGATCAAATGACTAGATAAGTTTTCGCTATTTGCAGTCAGCCATTTTTATTACATATCAATAGAGTTCATATCCATGGGCCTTGATACCATTAGGTGTAGCCAAAGTCATGGACTAGTCCTTCTGTGATCATTTCTTCTTTTCAAGCACTGTCCTCATGCATTTTCGGAGACTATTATAGTCCTTACTGTTGGCGGGGGTGTAGCCATGGCTCCCCGGCTTGGTGCCTGACAAGGCCCGAGGATCAGTACTTAGTGTCAATGGCACATGGTAGCTGTGGCCTCTGCCGCAGATTATGTATTAAGACCCATGTTTTAAGGACATGCCAACAGGCCCTAACAAGTATCTTGTGAACACGACCACCAAACTCCCTGACTGTGTGCAGACAAAATGGAGTAGCCCATACTAACCAGTCAGGTCACTGGTTACATTTCACACTCGGCCCCCAATAATATTACACATTAGCACCCAGCTTTATAGTTTCCCCCAGTTCCTCGTCCGTGTTTCCACCACGATTTCAGGTGCAGGTTGTGCAGTCACTGTCATGGTGACTGGATGTTACTAGCGCATGCGGGGGCTTTGTTAGTCACTGCCGTACAAACACGATGGGCCCCAGGATGCTGGATGAGGCTCAGTAATAACACTGCCACTTGCAATCTTTCTTAGTCATTGTTTTTGTTTTTTTTTAATCTGATGGGTACACTTAATCTGATGAATACGCAAAAGATATTACAATTCTCACGTTTCACGGTTTTACAGCCTAAACGCCCAAACTGCAAATCCTGACTGTCCAGATTTTGTATCTAATCCTTCTGTATTTGTATGATAACATTTGTGAAAATGAAAATAAATCCAGTGACCTCCTAAAAAGTCTAAACCGTGTGCTGGAGTCTAATTTATGTGTGGTGTGATGTGCTACAGTGTAAAGCATGGCGGAGCAACAGGAAGTAGATTTCAGAGTACTTGCAGCCTCCAATGGACAAAGCAGCTAAGATGGAGTCTGTGATCATAGTTGTATTCAGATAAGATATAGTCTGTGATCATAGTTGTATTCAGATAAGATATAGTCTGTGATCATAGTTGTATCCAGCTAAGATGGAGTCTATGATCATAGTTGTATCCAGATAAGATGGAGTCTATGATTATAGTTGTATCCAGCTAAGATGGAGTCTATGATCATAGTTGTATCCAGATAAGATGGAGTCTATGATCATAGTTGTATCCAGATAAGATGGAGTCTATGATCATAGTTGTATCCAGATAAGATGGAGTCTATGATCATAGTTGTATCCAGATAAGATGGAGTCTATGATCATAGTTGTATCCAGCTAAGATGGAGTCTATGATCATAGTTGTATCCAGATAAGATGGAGTCTATGATCATAGTTGTATCCAGATAAGATGGAGTCTATGATCATAGTTGTATCCAGATAAGATGGAGTCTATGATCATAGTTGTATTCAGATAAGATATAGTCTGTGATCATAGTTGTATCCAGCTAAGATGGAGTCTATGATCATAGTTGTATCCAGATAAGATGGAGTCTATGATCATAGTTGTATCCAGCTAAGATGGAGTCTATGATCATAGTTGTATCCAGATAAGATGGAGTCTATGATCATAGTTGTATCCAGATAAGATGGAGTCTATGATCATAGTTGTATCCAGCTAAGATGGAGTCTATGATCATAGTTGTATCCAGATAAGATGGAGTCTATGATCATAGTTGTATCCAGCTAAGATGGAGTCTATGATCATAGTTGTATCCAGATAAGATGGAGTCTATGATCATAGTTGTATCCAGATAAGATGGAGTCTATGATCATAGTTGTATCCAGCTAAGATGGAGTCTATGATCATAGTTGTATCCAGATAAGATGGAGTCTATGATCATAGTTGTATCCAGATAAGATGGAGTCTATGATCATAGTTGTATCCAGATAAGATGGAGTCTATGATCATAGTTGTATTCAGATAAGATATAGTCTGTGATCATAGTTGTATCCAGCTAAGATGGAGTCTATGATCATAGTTGTATCCAGATAAGATGGAGTCTATGATCATAGTTGTATCCAGCTAAGATGGAGTCTATGATCATAGTTGTATCCAGATAAGATGGAGTCTATGATCATAGTTGTATCCAGATAAGATGGAGTCTATGATCATAGTTGTATCCAGCTAAGATGGAGTCTATGATCATAGTTGTATCCAGATAAGATGGAGTCTATGATCATAGTTGTATCCAGCTAAGATGGAGTCTATGATCATAGTTGTATCCAGATAAGATGGAGTCTATGATCATAGTTGTATCCAGATAAGATGGAGTCTATGATCATAGTTGTATCCAGCTAAGATGGAGTCTATGATCATAGTTGTGTCCTGCTAAGATGGAGTCTATGATTATAGTTGTATCCAGCTAAGATGAAGTCTATGATCATAGTTGTGTCCAGCTAAGGTGGAGTCTATGATCATAGTTGTTTCTTATTGGAGCTAACCAATGCTGATGAAACACCAAAGGACTTAGACTGGGTTCACACTTAGTATTTTTAGCCAAACCAGTAGTGAATCTGTCACAGAGCATAACTATAAGGGTGTGTTCATACTATGGAATATGCGTTGAATTTTGAGCGGATTCCATGTGAAAATGCATGCAGAATCTGCTCGAAATTCTGCCCATAAAAAAAATTTATATTTAATTTTTTTGTGTGTGTTGAATGGGCTTTCCGTTCATTGCGAAATTTCCGTCATTTTGTCACTGTAGCTATAATCACCTGTAATTGAGATTTTGTCACTAGACTCACTCATTACTCAAACCCCATTCTTTCCATGTGACCATACCCACCTTATCCGTCACTCAAAAAAAAAAAAGCAACAACAACTTTTGTTAGAAATCACAAAAAAAGTGGAAAAAAAAGGGAACAAATAGACACTGACACATTTCAGTTTTCATGGTTTTCGGTGAAATGTTTATTTAAACATTCTAATTAAAGATTGGATTACTACATCAAAACACCACTTAAAAAAGAAGAAATTGGTAAGCAGTAGAGGGGTTAGTTGGTACTTTACAAAACGATAGGTTTCACTTCAAATATAAAGTTTTTATTTTCTTTTAATAATTAACAATCATAGTAAATACAAAAAGGACATTATACATCTTGTAGTAGCCTCCAGAGCGGCGCTCTCCAATCTGAGGTCCTTCGTCTGTTGCAAAATTAGTAGTAGTTGTGCAGCAGCTGGAGGGCCACAGATTGGAGACCACTGTGCTGGAGATTCACAATTATCTTTACACAAATGTGTTGTTATTGATGGCGAACACAGATATCACATCAGTCTGCAGGGCAAGAAACTCTCTCACACGCTAGTATCATACTCTAACCTCCAAAGAAAAAAATCTCTATTTTCTACACACAGCCTCTGGTTCTCTATGTAACAGTAGGTTTGGCCTAGCTCGTGCTTCACCTAGAGAGCACCTAAGGTATACAAGCCCCCTAGGCCTTAAGGATACGGCACATTATTGTCTGCCATTTTGTTTTTGGCAGGAAGTGATGGCATTGGGTTTTAGAATGAAGAATGTAGAGGGCTTTTATCTACTGACAATGGTTTTGGTGTCATAGAGATATGGCAAAACTAAAACATACACAAAGTAGCAGCTGGGCCAATGTGACCCTGTGGGGCTTTATTTTATGTAAAGAAGATGGTATGGCATTAGTCTCTTTATTAGTCCACAGATCCTGAAATGTAGAGCAAAAGCCAAAACCATGAGGATTGACATGACGTCCATGGTCACCACAAGGGAAGAATCCCAAAAGGTAAGTTTTTCAAGTTATGTTTTTGAGACCAAAAACACTGGATGTTGGAAACTGGTTGCTGGTTGCATGGATGTTTTTGCTTACAGGGGTTCCTACATGACAATGATGGAGTCAACAGTTTTACAAACATTATAAGAAACAGAAGTTAATAGAATAACTGGCTCTGCACTTATTTCCGGGTAGAATTTAAGGAACGTGGTTTTCTTAACCATGACTGAGGTACAAGAACAGAGGTACTTACGGTCTATCGTCTCATCTGCTTTGTTCTCCTGCACAGAAATCTGAGCGTTGGTGGCACTAAGGTGACCATATGGTGGAGTGTGAACTCTATGTTGTTACCTGTTTACCGAAAGATTTCGCACGACAGTATCATTGGTGCAATTCCAAAATCTAGAAGGGGGCATGACATTGTCATGTTCTCTTTAACACCAAAGAACTATGGAGCATTATCCAAATATGTACTACTCTAATAAGATCTGTTTCTTGCTCATATATATAGTGAAATATGTGCAGTTTACATGAATAAAAACTATTGGGGGGGGGGGCTGTGGTTGAGACTGGACAAAGCTGGACTGGACTGTCAGAATTGGCAGGCACCAACTGTTTTGTTGCATCCATACATGTATACTATATAGTATAATATCTGGATACAGAGTACATATTCACCTCTTCTAGACACGACATCAATAAATGACCAGTCTTTGTCTAATTTTTTGGGTAGTGGCCATGTAAAATAAAACAAATTAAAGAGCCCCTGGATGTCAACTCCAATATTAAACCTCTCAAGTTAGGACATGGTAGCTACAACCCTTCTCACAGTTGTATTTATCCAAGAGTTCACATTGCATGGCATGAAGCAAACACAATATTTCGTTCACATTTCTACATTTCTTCTAAGAACCCTGGTAGGTCATGTGTTAAATAATAAACACATTGATTTAAAAGGATTAAAACACAGACACGTGTGGTAACCTTCACCAAGACAGTAATGGAGGACCACCACTGTAGTCACTGAGGTGCAGGAGAGATTAGAGTGGAGAGATTATTTTGGAACATGCAGCCTGCAACGTTTTAAGATAGTTGGCAAATCAAGTCCTTGACTAACACACGGGTTATATGGCCAGGGTCTTCTCTGTTACAGTCTCTGTTTTGATTTGTTTTGTAGTTGTAACTTTTATGAATCCCAAACTTGTTTCTTCCTCTTGGGTTCTTTCCTCTTCTTGATAGGTAGTGAAGCTCACCTGCGGTAGGCCGATTTTGAACCCTTCTTGAGAGCTTTCTTCTTGTGTCTCTTTACTTGATTCTGCTTCTGATCCCGAGTTTGAGTTCAGAGATAATTTGGGAAATTTATACTTTGTTGACTTGTCTTTACTGGTGTCACCCTCATTGTCTTTCTGTATCCCACTATTGTCTACCGTGTATTCCCCCTTAGATCTATTTGAGAGAAACCCCAGAGAAAGCCGACCCATCCCTGACTTTGAGTCACCCTCCATAGTTGCCATCTCGGTTCTTGCAGACGAGCTTATTATGTGATCTTCACCCTTTTCTTTTTTCTTAAAACCAGAGAAAGCGATTTTAGGAGACTTAAATTTTGAGGTCAAAGAGCTCTCTGTGCCTTCATCTTTGGATTCAGGCTCTTCTGTCTTGACCAATTTTAGATTCATTTCAGAGTCTATTTCTTTTTCTTTGTATGGTGATGAAAATTCAACCTTAGGAAACTTAAGTTTACCAACTTTTACAACCCCACCTTGAGTGGATACCTCGGTATCCCCATTCACGTGGCCAGAGGTTCCATTTATATTTACTTCCCCAGAATTCACCTTTGAGGAGGAAAACCCTAATCTGGGGAACTTGATCTTTGAAGACTTAGCTGTGACATCACTAGAGTCTACATCAGTTTCTTCTTCTCCATTCACATCAGACCCTTTACCTTTGCCTTTTGATCGACCAAAAGAAGGTTTCATTTTTATTTTTGGTAACTTAATCTTTAAGTCTGGACCTTCAAATTCTAGGCTTGTATCTGCATCAGATACTAGACCTGTGCTCTTGTCTTTGGTTTTGCTCAGAGAAAAAATATTCTTTTTTATCTTTTTCCCTTCTTGCTGATCTGACTCTGACTTTAATTTGGGTGGAGAGAGTTCCACATCACCAGATGCGGCTTTTGGTAAACCAACTGCTAATTTTGGTAATTTTACTTTGTACTTCTTTTCAGCATCATCTTCAGCCGTGTTATCTTTGTATTCCTGCTTGATTTTGCTGCTCTTCTTTGCAGAACCACCTCCTTCCAAGTCCAGTTTAGCTCCATCCACTTCATATTCCCCATGTGCTTTAATCTTAGGAGTAGACAGTTCCACATCTGGCATCTTGAACAGTGACTTCTTTCCCTCAGATTCCTCATCAAGAGACATCTCCATTTCATCATCTCCTTTTCGTCCTGTTAGACCAATTGTTGGCATCTTAATTTTGGGCATTTTTAGTCCCATATCTAATTCTAGCTCTTCCAGATTTGATGAAGTGATGCTTTTTACCTTGCTAACTGCATCGACATGAGTACTTTCTAAGGAAGCCCCGACTCTTTCGCCTTCACCACCTGAAAACCCGACATCTGGCAAAGTAACTTTTGGCATTTTAAACTTAAACTCTGTACTTTCCTCAGAAGGATGCAAAGGTTCAGTGCCGGCATCTGTAGTTCCTTTTGATATCCCAAATGATGGCATTTTTATCTTGAAAGTGCGGCCATTGTCAAACTCTTCATGATCTGAGACCTTCACATCACTTTTCACTGCCATTTTATGGTCACTTTCAAACTCTCTGTCCTCTCCTCCTTTCCCTTTGAGAGATCCTACTTGGAGCTTGGGCATTTTTATTTTGAAGCCCATGATGCCTGATTCAGAGCTGTCTTCTGTTTTAGATGCCCTGACATCCGCTTTAACAGTACCCTCCTCTACTCCTGTCATGGAGCCACCAAATTTAGGCAGCTTTATTTTTGGCATTTTGAGCTTTAGATCATGTTGTTCACCTTCAGAACCACTTGATTCTACTTTGAGTGACTTGGATAAATCACTCATTTTCAGGTCATCTTTGCTCAGGCTAATATCTAGTTCCAGCTCTGGAGCTCTTATTTTGGGAGTGGACATTTTTGGGAGTTCCACAGATGGCAAACTGAAGGTTCCTTCAGTGGTACTTGCTTCAGCCCTCAAACCTTGCACTTTATAATCACTTTCAATGAATGGTATATCGTCTTCATCTAGTTTTACTTTTGGAAGTGAAATATCTACATGTGGCATTTTTACTTTAGGCCCTTTAATTTTTCCTTCAGCTTCAATGCCTTTAGCTTTAACACCACCAATGTTTACCTTGGCTTCCAACTCCTCAAGTTTCGAAAGTTCAACTTTTGGCATCTTTATTTTGGCAGATGATTTTTCCATGCTAATATCAGCCTCATGCTCTAAACTTACTTTGGGCAAACCAATATCTAATTCGACATCTGGAACTGGAATACCCAAGGATGGGAGCTTGGGTATTTTTAACTCTCCTTCATATCTTTTAATGTCTGCATCAGAAACATCAACTTCTACTTTTGGTATAGATGGACAGATGTCTGGTTTAGCACACGGGACTGAAATCTGTAATTCTTGTGCAACTGAAGGTGCAGATATTTCCAGAGAAGGGATCTTTATTTTATCACTAAGGTTAAGGTCAGAATCTTTCGGCCCCACTGACTTTTTGGCTTCTGCCTTTGAAAGTGACACTTCAGCTGTTCGTTCACTCTTTAGTCCAAAAGAAGGTAACTCAATCTCGGGGATTTTAACATCAGGCATATGGAGATCCCCCTTTGAACCTTTTACAGTCAAATCCACTTCTGGTGCCTTGACTTTTGGAGATGACATTTTAAATGTGGGCATCTTTATAAATGATGTCATTCCTTCGCCACCTTCAGTCTCTAGAGACACTTTTGCTTCCTTTGCTACAGTCTTATCTTTCTTACTTTTATCTTCTGGAGAACTTACTTCAAGTTTTGTGCCAGAAACATCTATATCTTTCCTTGATATTCCAAATGAAGGCATTTTGATAGCTGGCATTTTCATTTTTAGCTCTCTGCCTCTTCCCTTGGCTTCAGGGCTTTTTTGGTCAAAATCAGCAGAAACTTCACCAGCTTTTGCTGATTTAGATGGGGACATTTTACCCTGAACTTTAGCCTCTTCATCACTGGCTTTGCTTTTTCCGAATTTTGGCATAGAAAATTTAGGAAGGTTTATCTTTACATCTGGAACATCAATAATAATCTCAGATGGTTTGTCCATAACTGGAGACGCATCTCCTTTGGGAAGTGCAATATCAACCTCTAACTTTGGAGCTGCAATATCAAAAGATGGAAGTTTAACTGATGGTAGTTTACTTTTTCCATCAGAAGATAAGTCCGCCTGACCAGCAGAAGCATCCACCTTCTTTTTGCTGGCTTTTGTTTCTACTTCAACTTCAGCATCATGCTTTGATTTGGGAAAAACTATTCCAAACTTTGGCATTTTCATTTTTGGTCCTTTGATTGCAACTTCGGTGCCTCCTTCAGCATCTGTTGTTTTTACATCTGCTTCACCTTTCTTAGTTTTGGATCCAGAAATACCAAGTTTACGAAATGAAAACTTTGGTGCTTTCCATTTGGTATCACCATCACCAGAAACAGTAGCTGCCAAATCTTCTTTACTAGACATATCAGCTTCAACTGTTGGAATGCCTGCAGCAATGTCCACATCCGGGATTTTTGGTGACGATATCTCAAGAGATGGAAGTTTCACTGTTGGCAACTTTATTTTTACTTCTTCATCTTCTATCACTGGCTTTTCCAGTTTTACTTTAGGAAGTTTCACTTCAGCCTTTTCCTTTATTTCACCAACACTGACCTCTGTGGATTTTCCAAGGCCAATCTCAACTTTTGGCAAACTCATCTTTACTCCTGTATCTTCTGTGTCCACCCCAGTCTTTATTTCTGTAGTAAGGTGTGGTGAACATATGTTACCAATTACCTTTGGCACATCAAGTTCAACAGCCATATCTTTGGCTACGTCACTTAGCTTAGGAAGATTTAACTTTGGCATCTGCAATTTAATGTCTTTGTCTTCAAAAGATTCCTCCATTACTTCAGTCTTCACCTTTGGGAAGTTTAAGTCAACATTAAGGCTCGGAGCATCTATCTCGAGAGACGGCATTTTAATGGAAGGAATGCCTATCCTGGCATCTGCAGTCTGGCCATCAAATGCTATGGAATCCAACTCTACTTTTGGAAGCTTAATCGCAGCTTTAGGCTTTTCAACTGAAATACCTAAATCACTTTTCAGTGATGTTAAACTGAGATCAAAGGTTTTAGTCTTGGGAACAGAAACATCCATGTCGAGGGCCACTTTTTTATCTTCTTTCAGTTTGTCTCCTTTTATTTTTGTATCACTAGCAGCCATGTGAATTCCAACTTTTGGAGGAGACATGTCAGGTTTTCCTAGTTTTGTTGTCATGTCAAGTTTGGGTAAGGAGACTTTGGGCAATTTAAACTTCAAGTCTGGACTCTCTATTTCTGGTGCTTTTTTGTCTACCTTCGATGTAGAGATGGTGCCCTCCAATCTACTTGTCTCACTGTCTTGGACTTTTGGTAAGGAAATGTCAACTGATGGCATCTTAATTGAAGGAAGTTTGAATATTCCCTCTACTTCTGTAGAAGAATCTGATCCATCTACCTCAGACTTCTCTTTTACTTGTAACCCTCCAAAACTTGGTAGTTTGAGTTTAGGACCTTTAATTTTAAGTTCTTCATCTTCACTTTTCCCAGCTGCCGCCTCTAACTCATCTTCCTGGACATCACTCTTTAAGCCCAATTTAGGAAGACCTATTTTGGGCATTTTAAGTGTAACACCTGGAATTTCAATAGTACTTTCTGCTTCGACTTTCTCAGATTTCACTTCTGTTTTTGTAATAGCACCAGCATAGGCATCTTTAACTTTCATGCCTACCTTAGGAGTACTTATTTTGGGCATCTTAAGACTCACATCTGGAACCTGAATAGATTCAACAGAAAGCTCTTCTGACTCCATAGATAGGTCTAAGTCCAACTTTGGAGCAGAGATGTCAATAGACGGAAACTTTAGGGAGCTTCTCTTTTGACTATCAGGACTATCTCCTTCAATTTTCCCTTTAGGAAGAGAAATTCCAATGTGTGGGGCTTTTAAAGAAGGCATTTGTACTTTACCCTCAGAATCTTTGCCCTTAACATCTTTTTTGACTTGCGGAGGGGTAACTTTCACAGCAGAATCTAGAGTTTTGGTGGACATGCTAAATTTTGGAAGCTTGATCTGTAGACCTCTGCTTGTAGAATCTGGTGTCTCCACTTCTACAGAACCTTCAACTTTTGGTAAACTTAAATCAACATCCAATTTAGGTGCTGCTATTTCCACTGAAGGTAATTTGATTTCAGTCTTTGGCCTTCCATCCACTTGAACTGTAAGGTCTTGTGTTTTTTCTAGCTGTGGTGTACAGATTCCTACTTTTGATATGGATGGGACACTTATTTTAGGTGCTTCTACCTCAGCACCACCTACCGGCATCTTAATTTCAACATCCGGGATCCTAATCGAAGTGCCTAGGCCAGTTGCTTTAATACTTTCATAAGTTTCTGATGTCTCGTTTTTCTTAATTGTCATTGGTATATCAAGTTCCACCTGTGGAGTCTTAAAAGACATCTCTTCTTTGGCTTCAATCCCAACCTGCGGTAAAGCAATTCCAATCTTTGGAGCTGCAATTTCAATGTCTGGCTTTGCCACTGTAACATCAACTTTTGGTTTCTTTATTTTAGGAACAGCAATACCAACTTGAGTTGTAGACTTCTCTTTCTCTTTGGCCTCATCTTGAACTTTCCCTGAAACATCTTTAGCCCCAGAAACATCCAGAGAAAGTCCCCCAGCAGCTGCATCTTTGACCCTAAGTCTTGGAAATTTTATCTTTAGTCTTTTCTGTTCTGTGGTGGTTACTTTGGTAGTAACCTCTGTGCTCTTAGTCCCAGCAGTGACTTCTGTTCCTCCCTTGCCTTTTAGGATTTTGGAAAACTTTGGGAAGGAGAATTCAACGTCTACTGGTGGAATGTCCAAGCTGGCAGCAGAAAGTTCTGAACCTTTCACGGCTTCAATGGAGGCTTCCGATTCCTTAACTTGACCTGGAAACTTCTTTTTTTTCTTCTTCACAGGTGTCAGGCTTTTAACAGTCTGAAAAAAATAAGATATCTTATTACTACATGAACTGTATGGGCCCTATTCCACTGGACGATTATCGTTCGCATAATCGTTAACGATTAACTATCTCAAACGACCGCTACTGCGAAAGACCTGAAAACGTTCACTCATTTCCATGGAACGATAATCGTTACTTATGATCGTATTTGCGATAGTTTTTTCTTTGCTATTTCTTCGCTATTGCGTTCGTATCTACTGCGAACGACCGAATGACGTCTTATTCAATGCAAACGATTTGCAAACGTTTTGTGAACAAGCAACGATAAAAATAGGTCCAGGTCTTATAAAGCGATCAACGATTTCTCGTTCGGTCGTTAATCGTTAACTGCATTTCAACCGAACGTTTATCGTTTAGATTCGAACGATTTAACGATAATCTGAACGATAATCGTCCGGTGGAATAGGGCCCTATGAAAGAAGGCTATTTTGGTAATTATATTAATATAAAATGCTTTTACTTCAGAACCAATGAATCATACTGTACATTTACTGTACGCAGGGCCATATTCACAGCTATTGCAGCCCTAGCCAATAACCCTAAATATACTCCAACTGTGTTATTGCAGGTAAACAGTACCTCACATCTCACCAAAAAAAGGATGCCAGCATATACTGTAGTGCGCAGCAGCAGTTCCTTTCTTTTCAAAGTGACAGGGACTAAAGCTGGGCAATTGGGTTGCTGAGGCCACCATACGATTTTTGATGAGATGCTGGCATAGACCTGGGACATACAGCAATGATGCAGTGGCTAGCTTGGGTAACAGCTGTGTATAGTGCAGGGCTGTGTGTGTAAGTACAATGCAGAACTATGTGTGTTTGTGTGTACACTGCAGAGCAGTCTGAATGTGTTGTGCAGATCTGTGTGTGTGTGTGTGTGTGTGTGTATGTTGCAGAGCAGTAAGAGTGTATTGTGCAGAGCTGTGTGTGTATATTGCAGAACAGTATGGGGGACACTTATGAAGCACTGAAAGTTGCTAAATTTTTGCATTTGGCCCCTCTACGCCAGTCACGCCGGAAGGGCGGAGAGGGGGCAGAACGTGGGGTGCAGCCTCTGCGTCCACGAAACTTCACTAGGTGTACACACTGGTGCACACAGGATTTATGTCGAGGCAGTGTGCCTCTACATAAATTCAGGGTGCATCGGCGCTGCGGGGACATCTTTAAGGCTGTCGCAAAATGAAGACAGACTTAATAAATGTCCCCCTATGAGTGTATTGTGCATACCTGTGTGTGTACAATGCAGAGCTGTATGAGTGTATTGTGCACACTTGTGTGTTTGTGTGTACAGTGCAGAGCAGTATGAGTGTTTTGTGCAGACCTGTGTGCGTAGATTGCAGAGCTGTATGAGTGTATTGTGCAGACCTGCGTGTTTGTGTGTGTGTGCATAATGCAGAGCAGTATGAGTTTATTGCGTAGACCTGTGTGTGTGTACTGTGCAGACATGTGTGCGTACAGTGCAGAGCTGTATGAGTGTATTGTTCAGAGCTGTGTGTTTGTGTATGTGAACAGTGCAGAGCAGTATGAGTGGTATTGTGCAGACCTGTGTGTGTGTGTACAGTGCAGAGTAGTATGAGTGTATTGTACAGATCTGTGTGTGTGTGTACAGTGCAGAGCAGTATGAGTGTATTGTGCAGAGCTGTGTGTGTTTCTATAGTGCAGAGCTGTGTTCACAATGTACTACTGTAGTAGTAAACAGGCAGCACAGGTGTTTTTCAAAGGTTCCCGACTCCTGAGGATAATTTTATACACAGCTCCCCTGACACCACAATGTAATGTTGGCTCCCCCCACCCATGTGACTGATCACAAGGGCATAACAGCATAATTCTTAAAGTGAATCTGTCAGCTGCAATTTACAATCCAAACTTCTGACACTATTAAGGCCCTATTCCACGGAACGATTATCGTCCGTATTCGGCCGAAATCGGCCGTTACGGCCAATGATCGTCCGTGGAATAGGAGGCAACGATCAGCTGGCATCGTTCATCGTTCATGAAGCAGACCTCCACCATATCCTATGGGCTCCTAAGCCCCCCTGCACCTCCCCCGGCCCTTCATGGACTTACCGCTCGCTGCTGCGTGGAATGGCGGCGGCAGCGAGCGAGGAACGAGGAGCAAACGAGCGCTGACAGCATTTTTCTCCATTATGGAAGCACAGATTGATATATGGAAGGTACCATGTGTCTTCTTGGCGTCACAGCTATTTAAGTTTTAGCAATTTGAAATGTATATTGCAGCTGACAGATTTACTTTACACAAGGTCCCCATTGTGCAGCAATCTAGGCTGCTACTGGCCTATACTGTGTCCCCTGTGTTAGGAGATATCAGTATACATATTTTTTTTACAAGTATGTACCATTTTTGGCATCTTAGCTTTTGGACCCTTGACTTCCACACTCCCGGAGCTTGGAGACACGGTAACATCACTAGACGGCACTGTCCTTTTCAGGCAGTAAGAGACTTTATATTGCTCTGCATACTGGAGGATCTTCAAGGCATCTTCATACTTAATGTTTTCAAAGTAAACTCTGGCACTGAGAATCTGGTCCCCTGTGAGAGCAAACAACAAAATTAGATTTATATAGTGAGTCTAAGACCCACCGTATCCCCTTCTCCCTTATTCACAATTTTCAATGTAACTTTGGGTTGTCACCACAATGGGAAGTTTATTACACTCTATGAGGGAGATTTATCATACATGGAGTAAAGTGAAACTGGCTCAGTTGCCCCTAGCAACCAATCAGATTCCACCTTACATTTTCCAAAGAGTCTGTGAGGAATGAAAGGTGGAATCTGATTGGTTGCTAGGGGCAACTGAGACAGTTTCACTTTACACCATGTTTGATAATTCTCCCCCTATATCCTATGTTTTTATGAATTACCATCTCCAATATCCTTATGTAGATGTGTATCCCATCCAGGGGGTGGCAGACAGGAAAGAAGGTCTCACTTGGTACTGGTTGAAACCACTGCTATCCATCTTGGACAGAAGGTGTTTGTGCTTGTTTCCCTTAAAGGGGTTATCCAGTGAAAATCTTTTTCTTTCAAATCAACTGGTTTCAGAAAGTTATTTAGACTTGTAATTTACTTCTACTTAAAAATCTAAAATCTTCCCATACTTATTAGCTGCTGTATGTCCTATTTTCTTTTCAGTCTGACACAGTGCTCTCTGCTGACATCTCTGTCCATGTCAGGAACTGTCCAGAGCAGGAGAGGTTTTCTATGGGGATTTGCTGCTGCTCTGGACAGTTCCTGACATGGACAGAGGTGGCAGCAGAGAGCACTGTGTCAGACTGGAAAGAATACACACCTTCCTGCATGACATACAGCAGCTGATAAGTACTGGAAGATTTGAGATTTTTAAATAGAAGTAAATTACAAATCTATATAACTTTTTGAAATTAGTTGATTTGAAAGAAGAAGATTTTCGCTGGACCACCACTTTAAACTGTAACTGTCATCTATCACACTGATTTATCAGAGGTCTCCCGACTCCCAGAGCTATGCGGGCTGT
This sequence comes from Dendropsophus ebraccatus, assembly GCF_027789765.1. NCBI lineage: Eukaryota > Metazoa > Chordata > Amphibia > Anura > Hylidae > Dendropsophus > Dendropsophus ebraccatus. The sequence continues at coordinate 77,588,821 of NC_091463.1, forward strand.
GGCTGCTGGGGAGGATGATGGCAGGGGGATGCTCAGTGTCCCTCCAGTGCTCTGTGTCCCTCAGTGTCCCTCTGCCATCATCCTCTCCAGCAGCCACAGCCCGCACAGCTCTGGGAGTCGGGTCGTGACATCACCATTTTATCCAGGAAGTGACATCACCATGTTATCCAGGAAGTGACATCAACATTTTATCCAGGAAGTGAAGCCTTGATGCAGTAGTAGTGCAGGGAAAAAAGCACTTTATAAGCATTTCCCATAATAAGTGTATATTGGTTATTTGTATAACTTTTGGGGGGTAATACAATACTTTAACAATAATTTTCGCCAGACTTCTCCTTTAATGGGGATCTCAGCACCTGGACCCCAACGTCTGACTTGTGTATGACGTATCAAGTTTTTTAAAGTGATACGTACCCAATATTCTCCTTCTAACCCTTTTTTACCCTATGGAGCAGGGATCTCTAAAGAGGGTCTTACGACCTATTTTTTTTTTTTTACCCCACCCCCACCCCCTCCCCTTGGACCCAATGGCGGGAGATAAAGAAAAAAAAAAAGAAAAAGAAACAACTTCTTAATATCTTTTCCTACATTCGAAGAACGCTGGTACTAACCGTCATTTCTCCAATATTGCTTCCATCCTTGTACACATTTATTCACAGTATTGTACCCCCGCTTTCCCCTTTGATGCCACAGCTCATGTCCCAACATAGTGCTGGCTTTACCACCTATTAAATGAGTAAACTTTATGCACCTTTGACCCTGACCAATATTTACCTTCAAGCAGGGACAAGGCTTTGGCGGCAGGGGAGTCCTTGAGGACATCGGAAACAAAGAGTCCATCCCTTCCTCCTCCAGAGATGCTTATACCAGACATTCCAGCCTGTGCCTCAGTTTCTACAATCACCTCCACCAACTCTGAAGATCTTAGCTTCTCCTGGAGAAACATGTCATGGCAAATTTATAAAATGTTAAAACCAAAGGTCAATCATAGTAACGTCTCCCAGGTCTCCTTCTGTGTAGCAATTAGCTGATAATCCTGTTTCTCTCGCATTGATGGTTTAGTTGCATATAATTTATAATCCCCGATGTAAAGGGAAAGGCCATGTTCACACGCTGTATGAGGCCGGCCGTTCCGTGACCAGGCCAGGTCTCTGAAAAGATCATCCAGTACCAGCCAGATGATCTTTAGTGCTAAAGAGTTCTGATGCGGGTGCATCCGTGCACGCCCGCATCAGAAATCTCCACTGCACACCATGGAGCGTGCGGCCAGAACCGCTCGCTCCATAGTGTGCACTGACAGGACATGTCAGTTTTCTACGGCGCCGGGAGAAATCGTACTATGTGTATATGCTCCGGACGGGGTTCCCTAGAGGCCAAGTAACGTATATTTTCATATAATCACGGCCATTGTTGCTATGTGCAACAACGGCCGTAGTTTTACGAAGATATACGTAGTGTGAACATAGCCTAAGGCCTTATTACCATAAATGGAAACAAAGACATAATGTAAAACCAAGCCTTCATATGTCATGAACTAGCTACATAGCTTCTTAACTGAGATGGGATATGTAAAGTAAAAAAAAAAAAAAAAAAAAAGTCCCACCTCTGTGATCTTCACACTAGTCTCCATCGTGGGTTCCTCTTGTTCGGCAGAGTTTCTTTGCCCTTTCAGTAGCAAAACTTTCTTCAACTCTGCGTGTAGTTTCTCCTTCTGTGCCTGAAAACAAGTGAACCTTATCAAAGACAGGAACTACTACTACCACCACCACCTCCATCAACTATAGATACGACCACACTGGTTCAGTGCACAATCCCCATTCTGATCCAATAGGGCTTGTGCACGGAACTGACCCAGCATGGTTCTATCCATAGTTACCTAAAGTTCTGGCGGCAGGAGCAACTGCACACCGATCAGGTGAGGAGACATTATGACAGGTACCCTTTAAGTGGTCAGTTCTTGGTTATAGGACCAAAGGGGTAATGTTTCTCCTTGAGGAGAGCATCATGTGAAGACTCCACTGGGGATTCTGGGAAAAAAGATATGTAAAGCAGCTCCTCCCTGGAGGTTACTATCCCTTTTAGTCAGTGTGGGTAATCTTTCCTTCTAGAGGGATTTCTGGCTTGGCTTAAACACCCAGTCATGTTGTTAGGCTTCTAATCGGAGGCAAACACTGACTTAAAGGGAAATCTACCTCCAAAAAGTGGCGTCATGACCTATGTACAGTGAACTGTGGACTTCAGGTTCAATCCAAACTTGCATTGAAATATGGGGGAAATGAGTAGTGGAACTTTGGCATCTTCCCAAATGAGCTGGACAGGAAACTCCAGCGAATTTTATTCACAGGAAAGGCCAATCCTAACACGTAAGCCATACTGGCACAGAGTAAGACAGGAAAGAAACGTTCAAGACGGACTGAGAAGAGAGGTGAGGGAGACATTGCTGCCTGAGGCGAACTCTGAAATAGGGTCCTCTGTCCCCCCAAACTAAGATAAAACGTCCTGATCCTATGTGCAACCTATGCATGTTAGAATCAGGGTCATTCCTGCTCAACACTGATTAGTATAAAACACCATCAAATTATGTTCTGCAGAAGCAAAGGTGTGTATCATGATGTTCTGCAGAAGCTGAGGTATGTATTATGATGTTCTACAACAGCTGAGGTGTGTATCATGATGTTCTGCAGCACCTGAAGTGTGTATTATGATGTTCTACAGCAGCTGAGGTGTGTATCATGATGTTTTGCAGCAGCTGAGGTGTGTAGCAAGATGTTCTGCAGCAGCTGTGGCATGTATTATGATGTTCTGCAGCAGCCAAGGTGAGTATTATGATGTTTTGCAGCAGCTGAGGTGTGCATTATGCTGTTCCGCAGCAGCTGAGGTGTATTATGAGGTTTTGCAGCAGCTGGGGTATGTATTATAATGTTCTACAGCAGCTGAGGTGTGTATTATAATGTTCTACAGCAGCTAAGGTGTGTATTATAATATTCAGTAGCAGCTGAGGTGTCCATTATGATGTTCTGTAGCAGCTGAGGTGTGCGTTATGATGTTCTGCATCAGCCAAGGTGAGTATTATGATGTTTTGCAGCAGCTGAGATGTGCATTTTGCTGTTCTGCAGCAGCTGAGGTGTATTATGAGGTTTTGCAGCAGCTGGGGTATGTATTATAATGTTTTGCAGCAGCTGAGGTGTGTATTATAATGTTCTGCAAGGTATATTATGAGTTTCAGCAGCAGCTGGGGTATGTATTATAATGTTCTGCAACAGATGAGGTGTATTATGAGGTTCTGCAGCAGCTGTGGTGTGTATTATGATGATCTGCAGTAGCTGAGATGTGAATTATGATGTAGGTACTCAACAAAAAGTCCCCACCTTCTGGGCACTTGCAGTGGTGATGGCCAGGGCATTAAAGGGGTTATCTAGAAAAATATAGCTACTTTCTTCCAGGAACAGCATAAATCTTGTCTTTAGTTTATGTGTGGTATTGCAGCTCAATTCCAATATAGAAAATGGCATTACATTATACCACAATCAACCTGAGGACAGGTATGGCGCTGTTTTTCCGAGGAGGTAGCTATACTTTTTTCAGTTGTTCAAGCTGTATGTGACTGATTCCCTTCATGTAACAATGAAAAAGCCCATTCTGAGTTTTCCTATGGGACGCTATGATTTCTGTGTAGTCCCTGGCAATGTCCTGGTCTGAGGGATATAAACCAGCTGAGCAGACGGCAGAATTTTTTCATGGCAGGAAATAACTAAGAATCAAGTTAAGTCGGATTTAATGAATCTGGTATCAGATCCAGCGCTCTGCGGCTCTTCATCTAGTTGGAGAGCACAGGATGTCGGGTGGAGGAGATGACCCTGCCGCATGTTACTGCTCAGCCTAACATCCTTTTCCCTTTCTTCTAATGAATGAGAGGAAATTCTCACCGCTCGATCTGCGTCTTTGATTTCCTCCGGGGACAGGTGGGGGCGGCTGGCAGGGGGAGACCTCTGCTTCAGGGGACTGAACTTCTCTTTTACTGGCTGAAGAGAAAGTGAACAATTAAATCAGACAAAACTTACAGGGAACATGTCATGCTGAATATACAGGCCAGTCTACAGCCATCGTGTTATAGAGCAAGAGAAGCTGAGCAGATTAATATATAGTTTTGTGCTGGTCATGTGGGCGGTCCTGCTCAGTGATTGACAGCTCTCTTTATAAGCGTACATAAAGATAGCTGTCAATTACTAAGTAGGACCGCCCACTTGACTTCTTAGCTTAGAATGAGCAGAGAATTACATGAATAAATGACAATATGCCCTGGAAGTTTTCCAAAAAAACTATATATCAATCTGCCCAGCTTTACCTGCTCTATAACATGCTGCCAAAAGACTGGACAGGTGCCCTTTAAAGAAGAAAATATCATACCAAACAAAATACTTACAGGGGGTTCAGATACTTTACTGGACACATGACTCTCCGTTCTTTCTTCCTCTGCACCTACAGAAAATACCAAATTGTTAAGGTCATTTATGTATAAATCCTGCAAAATTATGTCAATTTACTCTACTGCATTTTGTTGCCCTGGGTTTATGCCACATAGAAGATCTGCATCGGATACGGAATTTATAGAGAAAGTACATTTCCCATAATTAAAGGGGTTTTCCAGGCAAAGTGGGCTGATACGCCGTCCTCTGGGTGGCTCGTGAGTCTATTTTGCCTGGAGAACCGCTTTAAGAGATGGATGTTCATACTGTACATTGTAATGTTATATGAGCTATGATCTTGTCTTTTTGCATATTATTCACCGATTCCAGGAGGCAGCCGGACAAATTTTAAGTTACAGTTTTGGATGTGATCAGAGAAGAAGACATGCTATAAACAGACATAATATACTGTAAATGCAAAGTATCTTCTCATTTTGGAATAATTTATTTCTGGGATCAACCTGCCAGTGAATAAAAAATTAAGCGCCACTCTTGTTTCAGTTTGTGTATGGTACTGCAGCTCAGTTCCTGAAGACAGGGGTGGTGCTGTTTCTGGAAGAAAGCATCTATGTTTTTTCTAATCCTGGATAATCTCTTTAACCCTTTCCCGCACGAGGACGTAACTACGTCCTCGTGCGGGTGCCGGCGTTCAGAGCGGGGCCGCGCAGCGACCCCGCTCTGAACCGCCGTGGTCCCGGGTGCCTCATGTAGCCCAGGGCCACGGCGATCGGACCGTGCCCGCTAATAAGGTAATCAGATGCAGGCTGCATCCGATTACCGGATCCATCGCTTCCCTGGTGTCTAGTGGCGGAGATCGCTCCCCTGGGACGTTGTCCCGGAGAAGCGATCTCCGTGTGTGGTGTCGGCCGGGGTCTCCGCCAATATGGCACTGATCCCGGCTCGGCACTCGTTTGTTTTCGGCTGCAGCAGCCAAAGCAAACGAGTGCCTATCTCATCGATCTATGCTGTATAAGTATATACAGCATAGATCAATGAGTGATCAGTGCACTTATACTAGAAGTCCCCCAGGGGGGGCTTCTTCTAGTATAAGTGTAAAAGTAAAAAAAAAAAAGTGTTGTTAATAATGAAAAAAAAACTCCCCTAATAAAAGTCAGAATCACCCCGCTTTTCAAATGTTATAAATAAAAATAAATAAACAAATAAATAAACATGTTTGGTATCGCCGCGTGCATAATCGCCCAAACTATTAATTAATCACATTCCTGATCTCGCACGGTAAACAGCTTAAGCGCAAATAAATCACAAAGTGCAAAATTGCACATTTTTGGTTGCATCAAATCCAGAAAAATTGTAATAAAAAGCGATCAAAAAGTTGCATATGTGCGATTAAGGTACCGATAGAAAGAACACATCATGGCGCAAAAAATGACACCTCACACAGCCCCATAGACCAAAGGATAAAAGCTTTATCGGTCTGGGAATAGAGCGATTATAAGGAACGTATATTTGTTAACAATGGTTTGAATTTTTTACAGGCCATCAGATACAATAAAAGTTATACATGTTACATATCGTTGTAATCGTAACGACTTGAGGAACATACATAACATGTCAGTTTTTCCATAGGACACACAGCATAAAAACGAAACCCCCCCAAAGAAAAAGAATTGTGTTTTTTTTTTTTTCAATTTCACTGCGCATATAATTTTTTTCTGGTTTCGCAGCATATTTTATGCAAAAATTAAGTACAATTAGTGACGCAAAAAATAAGGGCTCATGTGGGTCTCTAGGTGGAAAAATGCAAGTGCTATGGCCTTTTAAGCACAAGGAGGAAAAAACGAAAATGCAAAAATGAAAATTAGCCTGGTCCTGAAGGGGTTAAATCACCATTGAAAGTGTCCAGAGGGCAGGTTCTTCTTGTTCTGTGTACTGTATTAGGAACTTGAAAAAGAGGATTAGAAAAACATATCTGCTTTTGCTGTATGCGGATGTTGTGGCAGCTGGTGGGTGAGGGTGTTTGCGGGTAACCTTGTCACGGTGGCCAGGAGTGGCAGTACCCACCCCCCGGACACATGAGCACCGGTCCTTTGGTAGAACAGTAGTGAGGTGTGAGGGAGCAGGTGCGCCAAGGAGGTGACAGAGTCTGACACAGTAGGTAACTGCTCACAGGTGTTTAGTGCAAAAGTAATACAACTCTTGAGGTAGACTGTAAGTAGGGGTGAAGAACAGAGAAAGACTTGGTAGCGAGGGTAGTGTAGGGGAACTTGTCTAAGTAGTACAGTACTCTGCGGGGATTGTGATGTAGATACTTGCAAGAAGAACTTCTCATGCTCATGTACTGTATATATATGAAATGGACATATATGATGCCTTCTGTCCCACCAGCTCAGGGACCACCACGTAGGGTAGTACAAGTCCTAGTCCTCTGTCTCTAGGTTTAGTTCCCACAGAAGATTCTCTGTCAGTAAGATACGTTGGCACTTAGCAGCAGTGGCGGAACTACCGCCGTAGCAACGGTAGCCATTGCTATGGGGCCCGCCGCATCATGGGGCCCGGGGCCCGATCCTGTAATAGACCGGACCCGGAGAGAGGGGGGATCTATACTACAGAGGGGGGATCTATACTACAGAGGGGGGCTATACTACAGAGGGGGGCTATACTACAGAGGGGGAGATATACTACAGAGGGGGAGATATACTACAGAGGGGGGATCTATACTACAGAGGGGGGATCTATACTACAGAGGGGGGCTATACTACAGAGGGGGGCTATACTACAGAGGGGGGATCTATACTACAGAGGGTATCTATACTACAGAGGGGGTATCTATACTACAGAGGGGGAGCTGTACTACAGAGGGGGGCTATACTACAGAGGGGGGCTATACTACAGGGGGAGCTATACTACAGGGGGAGCTATACTACAGGGGGGGCTATACTACAGGGGGGCTATACTACAGTGGGGGAGCTATACTACAGTGGGGGAGCTATACTACAGGGGGGGGCTATACTACGGGGGGGCTATACTACAGAGGGGGGCTATAGTACAGGGGGGAGATATACTACAGGGAAGGAGCTATACTACAGAGGGGGGCTATACTACACGGGGGGGGGGCTATACTACAGAGAGGGGCTATACTACAGGGGAGGCTTTATTACAAAGAGGGGCTATACTACAGGGGGGCTTTATTACAAAGATGGAACTATACAGCACAGAGGGTAATATACTACACAGAGGCTGCACAAAGGGGGGGCTAGACTTAGGACACTTAGATGGACACGGAGGACCTATAGATGGGCTGCTTTGAGTGGTATATAGTTAGTGCATATAGGCAAAAATGGGGCTGGCCTTACTATATGGTGACTCCACCGAGGGGCCTATTACTACATTGGAGCTGCACAGGGAGGCCTAACTACTATAAAGACTTGACAAAGCGCTAAGGCGCGAAACAGTTGTCTGCTACACGCTCCCGCACCCTTGCCACCGCTGCCTCCCTGTGATGTCTTGAATAAACGCACAAAGAGATCCCTTCATCCGGTGAGTGCTTGAACTTATTTTCTATTTTATACACCGTACTGCCCTTGTCTCTGTTCGAGCACCGCGGCTACTTACCAGTGCAGTTTATTAGCCCTTAATCCGACTCCAGCGCACAGCTACTGATTGAGCAGTATTCAGACAGTGCCGGCACCTGTATCTTCCTGAAGCAGCTAACTACTATAAAGATGCACAGAATGGGGCCAGACTACTATATAGGGGCACAGAGGGTCCTATTGGGGGCACAGAAGGGTCTAATTACTATATGGATACCGAACTAACCACTATATGAGGGCACGGATGGGGCAGTATAAATATAAAGGATAATGATGGTGCAGGAATGAGGAGCCTAAAATGTTTGTCTGGTAGATCCTACGGGGACGACTTGTGACTGAGAGAAGTCTTCATGATGGCCCAGGCCGGATGGAGAGGAAGAGTCAAAGAGAGCAGCTCTGATTGGAGAAGACGCCCCCTGTAAGTCATTGGCTGTAACTGCATCATAATCACTCTCGGTGTAGACCTAATACCTGCTGCTATATGGTCACTGTATGAGGTGATATTGGTCTTTGTACAGTGGATTTAATTCAGCAGCAGTGGCGGTATTAGTGTAAATTGGTACTGTTTGTATTATTTGTCTCGGGAAAAAAACTGTATAGTACCGTGTTATCCAGAAAAATCCATATGGTAGTAAATACTTTTGATCAAAGTATTTTAGGAATGATACCTTTATTGGCCAATAATGGTATCACTCCAAAAATACTTTGATCAAAAGTATTTACCACTACATATATTATTCATCTTAGTATACTGGATTTGGTCAGTATCAGTATGGGGGTAATGGTAGTTGTCGGGGTGTGGCGGTAATAGGTGGCCCTTGTATACTGGTATTATTACTAATATGGGTCTCGGTATACAGGATTTGGTCAGTGTGACGGTGATATGTATAGTAATGATATATGTTAGTAATCTTTGCTGGTGCTATAATACTCCTCCTGTCTTTCATAACCATGTAACATAAGTTTAGGGCTACACTTGACGACTGGTTGGGGGGGGGGGGGCAATCAAAAGCTTGCTATGGGGCCCAACCATTTCCAGTTACGCCCCTGCTTAGCAGCTTTGTCTTACTGAGGATCAGTCCCACTTCTTCTCTTCTAGAGGGTAACTGTCCTGACGTTGAAGATCCACGGCGTAGACAAGGGTGTCCCAACCCATGGATACCCCACTTCTTGGGCTTGGCGCTGCAAACTAACAATCTCAGTCTCTAGTGAAGAAAACAACTCCAACTTTCTCTTGACAGGAGCTAAACTCAACCCCCCTAAACAGGAAACCCCTGTGTTATATAAGATGGTGTGACAGTAAGAAGCAAGAAAAGAAAAAGAAAGGAAAGAGTGTCTTGCACCTGTGATTGGCTAAACACAAGATAACACAGTTGAGCTAAACCTTACACACTGCAGCTGTGCACAGGGAAGAGTGAGACACCTAGTGGCTGGAGCAGAAAATCACAGCTCCCACCTCTTGGTGTGGCATTTGACAGGGTTACTTTCTTAGTGACCCCTGTACTAGGACACTACACTTTGTTCTAAAAACAACGCCACACCTGCCTGTGAGTTGGATCTGTTACTGTAGCCCAGCTCTATTAGGTTATGTTCACACAGGTCTGATTTTTCCAATTAACTTCAATACAGAAATCAAAGGCATTGCTGATTTGGTGCCTTACTACTGCCATGGACCCCTCTGTCCTTACCCAGTAAAGACACAACACCTAGGTCGGATAGGGCAGGGCAGCCTGCTCAAAGGGGTTATCCAGGATTAGAAAAAAACACAGCTACTTTGCAAAAATAGCACCACTCCTGCCCTCAGGTTGTGAGAGAAGGTTGTGAGCTGGCATATAAGTTTGTATTGTACACTGTTATACTGTGATGGGCCATAGCTGAGAGACTGTGTGAGCTGTATTAGACGTCAGCCCTGTGAGCGGCCATAGCTGAGAGACTGTGTGAGCTGTATTAGACGTCCGCCTTGTGAGGGGCCATAGCTGAGAGACTGTGTGAGCTGCATTAGACGTCCGCCTTGTGAGGGGCCATAGCTGAGAGACTGTGTGAGCTGTATTAGACTTCAGCCTTGTGAGCGGCCATAGCTGAGAGACTGTGAGCTGTATTAGACTTCAACCTTGTGAGGGGCCATAGCTGAGAGACTGTGTGAGCTGTATTAGACTTCAGCCTTGTGAGGGGCCATAGCTGAGAGACTGTGTGAGCTGTATTAGACTTCAGCCTTGTGAGGGGCCATAGCTGAGAGACTGTGTGAGCTGTATTAGACTTCAGCCCGGTGAGCGGCCATAGCTGAGAGACTGTGTGAGCTGTATTAGACGTCCGCCTTGTGAGGGGCCATAGCTGAGAGACTGTGTGAGCTGTATTAGACTTCAGCCTTGTGAGGGGCCATAGCTGAGAGACTGTGTGAGCTGTATTAGACTTCAGCCTTGTGAGGGGCCATAGCTGAGAGACTGTGTGAGCTGTATTAGACTTCAGCCCGGTGAGCGGCCATAGCTGAGAGACTGTGTGAGCTGTATTAGACGTCCGCCTTGTGAGGGGCCATAGCTGAGAGACTGTGTGAGCTGCATTAGACGTCCGCCTTGTGAGGGGCCATAGCTGAGAGACTGTGTGAGCTGTATTAGACGTCAGCCCGGTGAGCGGCCATAGCTGAGAGACTGTGTGAGCTGTATTAGACTTCAGCCTTGTGAGGGGCCATAGCTGAGAGACTGTGTGAGCTGTATTAGACTTCAGCCTTGTGAGGGGCCATAGCTGAGAGACTGTGTGAGCTGTATTAGACTTCAGCCTTGTGAGGGGCCATAGCTGAGGTGAAATGGATTCAAGACTGAGTGGGTAACTGAGTGGCATGCATAAAGGGTGAGACTGGCCGCCTTGTGCCCTGGAAAGTGGCCTATTGTTCTAGTCCTGGGAACTCTGGTGGGAACGAGAAGAAGAGTATTAGCCCGAAGGGTACTAGGAGGAAAGGCCACTTGTTTAGAGACTAAGCGGCCTTCTGTGTAAAGTGAAATGTTTGAGTCCTCCCAGTGGCACTTTAGGTTAACCTAGTCTATGGGAAGATAACACTATGACCTAAGAACTATGTGAAGTCTGGTGGGGTACTGCTACTAAAGTAATAGTGTATTGTTGTTTCAACATTCTTTAAGGGGTATTCCCATCTAAACAGGGTATGCCCTATCCACAGTATCCATAGGACAGGGCATAGCTAAGAGATTGCAGTTGGCCCCGATCTCAAGAATGGGCATGTATCTGGTATGTGTAAAATATTGCCCAGTCCCCCAGTGGCTTACAAGGGAACAAACTAGATATGTTTTGCAACTTTAAAGTGTTATATGCCATCCAATGTGACCTTTAACCACTAAGTTTATTGTGCCCCTGTGAGCCACAGTTGTAAAGGTAAATAATGTCAACTGTTTAACCAGTTTACTCAACTCCAGTCCTTAAGGAAGCCAACAGGTCATGTTTTGTGGAGATCCCATACAGAGAAGTCTTGTGGTGAAGTCAGCCTGAGCAGGTTCTGAAATTTTTCTGGGGTGTAAATAATTGGAAGTATCTGAGGTCTGGGTTTATCTTAGGGTCTGGTTCGCATTCTGAATTCTCCTAATCATTTTGGATTAAATGCTGTAGTATGTTGCATATTAGCATCTATATTACCATGCAAACACTTGGATGTCCAATGGTTCTGCTGAACCTAACTCCTTACTATGGCAATTTAATGTTTGATCATCTAAACAGTGAGAGGTCTGGGGATTATTGGTGTGATGTTTCTCAACAGTATCAAGGAGCTAGGCTAGATCATAGCTAATCTACATTATATAATCAGCCAGTCTTCTCATGGAGGGCACCAAGAGAATGGGACTGCCTAAGGGTATGTTCACACTACGGAATTGGGCGGATTCCGCAGCTCGGGGCCAGCCACAGCCGCACGCATCTCTGCCCATGCCATAGAATCTATTCTATGGTCGGGCCGATTCCGCTGTCTGTCCACAGAATGGATCTGTTAGTTCTTTGGACGGACGGATTCCGCCCGACCATATAATGGAGTTTACAGCACAGGCGGAGATGCGCGCGGCCGTTAGCAGGGGCGAGCTGCAGAATCCGCGGCAGGTGTTATGCCCAGATTCCTTAGTGTAAACATACCATTGGAGGGTAGCTCTATGCAGCATCCCACGACACATAGGGGCCAAGCCAGTTTGTGCTAAGTATTTTTTCGTGTGGACATTGAAGTTGTTTTAGCTTGGCCGCACAGTTGTCAAAAATAAAAATTACAATTCCCATAATGCTTGGACATTGTAATTGTGATACACTGTTAGGGTATGTTCACTCTGAGGAATCAGATAAGAAATAGAAGTGGAATCCGCCTAATTTCCCACGTGTTCTGCTTGAAATTCTGCCCGTAAATTATTAACAAAGCAATGTCCCATAGCATTCAATGGTATTTCTGCTATCATGTACACACGGCGGATCTACTTTCTGCCTTAAGAATTGGCGTAAATATTTTGGGTGGATTCCGCTAGAGAAATCCCATAGAATCTCCACTTTCCACTTGAATTCCGCTTGCATTCTGCTCAAATTCTGTTAGAATTTTGCGCCTTTTCTGCCAGAGCTGAAGAAGAGGAACTTTCAAGCAGAAAACTTTTCCTCTTCCTAATCCTGTATAACCCCTTTAAAATCTCCCACATCTGCATATTGACTTCAGCCGCATAATGCCGCATTTAGACATACCAGTAGATGACTGGCCAGTGCTTCCACATTACTCTGTGATATCATAACTATCAGGTCAGGTAAGGTCGAGTGAATGGAATAGCATACACCACTGCCAACACCAATTCTACATCAGCAGTTGAAGTTATTAGTATGTAACAATGTCAGCTCCAATACATTTCTGAAATCCCCTCTAAATTTCACTGTGTGAAACAAAAGCTTGTAGAAGTCATTAATTTCAGCAACCACTACCAACACCACTAATACTACCACCACTACAACTACTACTACTAATACAACCATCACCACTACTTCTACCACCATTACTACCACCACCACTGCTACTACCACTACTGCTAATACTACCACCACCACTACTGCTACCACCACCACCACTACTACTACCACCATCACTACAACTACCACCACCATCACCACTACTATCACCACCACCACTACTATCACTACTACAACTACTACTACCCCCACCACTACTACCACTACTACTACTACCGCCCCCACTACGACTACTACCACCACCCTACTACCACCACTACTGCTGCTGCTACTACTACTACCAACACTACTGCTGCTACTGCTATAACTACTACCACCACTACTATTACTACTACTACCACCACCACTACTACTACCACTAGTAGAAAATCACCACCAACTGCAGTTCTGCTAAGTGTTACAGATACAGGGACTGCCACAACAGCCCCACAATGTAAGTGGCCTATCATACAGCTCCCTATGTCTCAGCTTCCTCAACCCTTTTGAATGTGGTATGTGGGGGTGACCAGCATATTGGGGTTAATGGCAGTCACACATAGTATTTATCTTGGAAATGCATGAGGCGGACCTTGGCTTATCTTGGATTTCATTATAACTCATTCTGTAAGGTCAAGATCGGCCTCATTCTTCAGGCTGGATAGACATGAAGTCCGCTATTTTAAGTAACAGGAGATGGATGTTTGTGGACATATGGGTGTAAGGGGCAGACACCTGTCACCCTCACTCTGGGGGCTCCCCGGGTGTAGTCTACAACAGTGTGCGATTATTGTAGACAACACAGGGAGGTCCATGACTAGGAACACAGTAATCTATATGTATATCATATAGAGAGCAATGGGCTCTGAATGTATGTGACCCTATAGATAGAGAATTTCTACAGGTAGTGATGGCCTATGACCTAATATACCATCTATCTACATTGCAGTATGTCATTTTTACCCCCACATGAAGAATAGTCTAGCTCTGCTATGTTAGCATGTCAATGATCACACATAGTCTCACAGTCCTTTAGTTCATAAACCATTGGAAACCATCAGTAAGCAGGTTACTAATGTTTTCCTGTGACTTTATTTTTTATTGTAAATTTGACCTGAATGCCCAGTGTGAATGCCCGTGGCAGTGTGTCCCTTCGCCCATGAATACCCTAAGATTACAAGATCCAAATATAGTGGATAACATATGGATAGCTAGTGGTGGGAAATAAATAAAAGACGAACACTGTCTATTCACCCTTTTAGAGCCTATAGACATCATAGAGGAGTGAATCTCACCCAGGACCCCCCTTTATAAGTCAGAATGGCCCACTATGCAAGGTTGTAGTATTAAGATGGCCATGACTTTGATATACTTGTATCACACAGGGTGGCTTATATACACTAGTATCTAAGTGCTCCAAATGTTTGCTGCCTATGGTGGGGACCAACATCCAAATACACACAGTGACACACATACACACACACAAATATATATATACACGCACATGTAGTGTCCCAGCACAGGTGTGCCACTAAGTTTCTTATGCACCTGGGCAAAGTAATCCACTCAGGTTCTCACAGTGGGATGAAGGTGAAGTATGTATTGTTTGTTTTTGCCACTAGGTGTCACTGTTGTATTCTTTGTGTATATTATATTGAGCACAGCTAAAGGAAGCAACGAGTTAATTGTTTTATGTCACATGGTTGTTTTCCTCCTGTCACAGGTGCAGGTCTGTTTACCTCATCTTTGTGTCCTATCATCTCTCTTCTCTTTTTTGCACCCACAGCCCCACCAATCCTACACTAGCTAAGGGAACCCTATAAAAAGGAGCTAGTTTCTGGTGAGAGGGTCTTTTCCAGTTGAGTCAGAGGTAGAGAGCAAGACACAGAGAGACGTTTCTTGCTGCGGTGAAGCCAGGGCCTGGCTCAGGCCAGGACCCTTGTCAGGGACCAAGAAACAGATTTCTTATGCTGTTAACCACCCCTAACATGCAGTGCTCGACCCCTCAGGAGAAAGGACGTCCTCCGAGGAGAACCTTGTTCACACCAGGGATACCATCTACACTACATATGGCAGTATACCTGGAGTTAGGTACTGCCCCTGTAGGATAAAGCTGCAGTTAAAGCCTACATATCCTACTGTAAAGCATGGCTATTCTGGTAAACCCTGGAAAGCCTGATCAACTCAGCGCAGGGACCTGGGACCTTGTACTACCCTAGCAGGATGGGTACCCCGACACTATAGGGCATAAGGCAGGTCAGATCACAGATCTCTTTTCTACTATCCTATCCTGGCAAAGTACACTGCTACCTTGGACAGGGCCCTCAAGACGCTCCTCTACTCCACTCTACACTTACCTACAAAGTCTATTACAACTACTTCAGAAGCTACAACTACGGCAGAGCTATCCCGTTTAAGCTACTGGGCTCTGGTCTATCCTTCTGCACCTACACACCAGGTTATACTTGGGCTATAAAAAATCTCGAAAGCAGTGCCTGTTTGTCTGGGGGTGGGTTCCAACACCACTCCTGGCCACCGTGACAAGTGCCTAAGTGACCCTACACCCACTTTGCTGCCACACTACCGCATAGCTACCGCAGCATACGGCACACAAACAAAGGCACCATTAACATAAACACAGATGGCTGAAGAAGTTGGATGTAGCTTTAAGGCTGTCTGGAAAACATTGTTACAGCCATAGGTCTATGTTTTCCCAAACTCCCAAGGGCTGCATCCAACTTCTTCAGCCACTGGTAATTAAATGCTGCACACTCAGGTGTGAGGTTCACTCATCTCTTGTTAGCAGGTATGATTGCATAGAGATCCAGTGATGGCTGTAGTTACTCCCAATGGAAAGCTGCTGCATGGCAATGAGGACGTCCCCTTCCAATATGTCCTATGTACCCATCACTGCAGGGGCAGGGGGAATTTTATCAGGAGTATGAACTTACCTCTCCCCATGCCCACAGTGTGCGTCAGGACCGGACTCAGAAGCCCCACGGAAGGCATTTTCCCCCCCGAGTTGTAAAGACGTCACAACTCAGAGGAAAAGGCTTGTCTTGGGTGATGGACAGGCCGCTCGGCCAATCAGTGACTGGAGTGGCATCCCGTCCCAATCACCGATTGGCTGGGCGGTCAGTCCATCAGCCAGGTTGTGACGTGTCATCGGTAGAAATCCCGGAGCAGGCACGGGGAGAAGTAAGTTCGTACTCCTGATAAAATTCCTCCCTGCAGGCTGCCAGATTTTAAAAATGGCCGGACTTCTTCTTTAAAGTAAGTAAAGAAACATCATTGTATATATCAGTAATTAACAGCACTTTACTCAATACTCTGTTCTTCTTTTTGACTAATGTCCATGCATAAATATCCTAGCATATAGAGAGTCCTTGATTCTACAATTGTGTGCCCGATCCTCCCGACTGGATTGTCCGAAGATAATGTATGATAATGATATGGGATATGAGATATTATAATGTATCTCCGTCCAGAGATAATTTATGTCTTCTCAGTGACATGGATTTTTACGTCAGTGTTTGTTGATAAATTTCACTGTAAGCTCGACCCATGTGTTGACTCGGAGAGAAGCGCTGGTGCCCATTCCAAAATCCCACGCCTGGCAGAGCACTGCCCACGCCGGCTGATTCTCATAAAGGTCAATGCTTCATAGACGAAATTCTCTGCCCCTCTAGGGACAATAGGGAGCCATACTAAGACTCCCTCAAAAGGCATTACAGACATACCAAAGAAAGGGTTTTACATAGCTGAACAATGGCTCCCTTTAATACAAGGCAAAGCGCCATACTTCTTAACCCTTCCCGCACTGGGTTAGTGCCTTGCAATAACACTGACTGTCACAAATCGGCCACAAATAATTTCCACCCTGATATCTAATCTACCTGAAATACAGTATAGGAGGCAAAACTGGGAATTCTGCCAACGTCCCGCGAGCTGATGATATTTAGAAGTACGATGATGGAATCCGTGAGGAAGAAATGCCATGTTAGATTGGGTATTACAGACAAAGATATAACCTGAGGTCTCAGGCCCCAGTGTAATATGTATTATGGCTTCTTATCTAGCACATGTCTTCTATAATACTGGTATACTGGTCCGAATGTGACTGCTACCATTGTCCCACTACAGGTATGCCCCTGCACATAAGGTTACTATCCTTACTACTTATATTGGAGTGTTATACAGTAGCCGGACAAATCAATAGATATAAGTGACACACTGACAGGACTCCAGGTTCCAGGTTTTTGTGGGCCCTTGGGTGACAGAGCCTCAGCGGGCCCCTCACCCATCCATCCATCCATCCATCCATCCACTATGCACAATCACTTAAGACACCAATAACATACACAAACACACATTACTGACACACACACTACTGACTGACACACACACACACACACACATTACTGTCTTGCACACACATTACTGACTGACACACACATTACTGACACACACACAAACACATTACTGACTGATATACACACACTTTACGGACTGATGCACACACACATTACTGACTGATACACAGACACACATTACTGACTGACCCACACACACATTACTGACTGACATACACACATTATTAAATGACGTACACACATTACTGACCCATAAACTACTGACACACACGTTACTGACACACACACACACACATTACTGACTGACACACAAACTTACTGACTGACACACACACACACAGCACTTACAGCTCAGTGTTCGACCTCTTCCTCTCTGGTGGGCCAATCTTCACACTGTAGTATTGAGGACCTGCGGGTCATGTGATCAGGTCCTTTATCCTTCTCTCTCTGCAGGAAGCTGGCATCCTGCTCCTTCTCTGTTTTCTGATGTTTAGCGCTCACCCTGCACTACAGTGAGCAGGCTGAACATCAGAACACTGGGCCCCTCTCCCTCTCTGGGCCCTGTGCTGACGCTGACCCTGCACACTGACACACACCAGCACCACTGCCGCAGCATCTATTGACTGCTACATGTCGCCTGTCTTCCAAAATGCATAGAAACCCTTTAGGCCTCATTGGCACAGAGTGGTAATGATACAGCAGGGGGCGCCACCACTACTTTTTCTGAGTTGGTGCAATGACATTTACATGGTGTACATGTAAAGTTTGTACAGTAGCAGAAAGCTCTTGCTTAGGTCTGGGGAGGGTTAATAATTTGGGCAGAGTCCATACCATGTGGTGTTTATAGGGAAGGAGGGGGGTGCTGTAACATCATGCCAGGAATCTACAATCCTACTTGATGGAAGATAAACGATGATCTATTTTTGGGATGGAGTGGATTCCCCTCTGCCTGCTGAACCTTGTAATGTCTGCATATCTTGTCTGGGTTATAACAGAGCCTTCCAGGTGTTGTACAGGTTATTTGCTGGGGATACCTACTAAGGAGACACTGTTCCTGTCTCCCATGTCTGTGTATACCCCCCACCCCATAGCCAGTCTCTCTTTATAATATTACTCACTTTTGGGTGGGCCGAGCCATAATCAAGGCCAGTCTAGCAGATTGGCCTTCATCAAAGGAGCCTTGTAGGCCGTGTTTTCACATATGCGTTTGGAATAAGTTCCGAATGTGGTAAAAACCATGGCACCATTTCTCCTCCAATAGCTGTACAATCTTTTTGGTACCTTTTTTTGTCCATAAACACCTCAAAAATACTGAAAAATTTTAACTTAAGACCTGACTTCCAACACGTGTAAAACGCTAAAAATAGCAAATATATATATATATATATATATATACACATCTTCATGCTATCACTTGCTGTTACAGTGCTTTTTTTAAACAAATTAAAGGGGTTATCCAGCGCTACAAAAACATGGCCACTTTTCCCCCTACTGTTGTCTCCAGTTCAGGTGCAGTTTGCAATTAAGCTCCATTTACTTCAATGGAACTAAGTTTCAAAACCCCATCCAAACTGGAGACAACAGTAGGGGGAAAGTGGCCATGTTTTTGTAGCGCTGGATAACCCCTTTAAATATAAAAAATAGAAATACAAATTCACACAACCCCATTGACTGGCAGTATATGGGTGACGTGACATGAGGCCTCACAGACTTCATTGAGACCTGCCATATATTAGCTCTCAAGCACTTCCACTCTAATGGGTGAAAGTAGGTGCCACATATCAGCTCAGTGATCTCTAAGTACACAGAGTGTAAGATCCATTTTCATCTCTTGCATGTCCCTCAGTCTCAATGGAGTTTGTGGTATCCCTCTAGTTTTGGATTGACCCTCCAGCTGTTCCAAAACTACAATTCCCATCACGCCTGGCAGGGGCAGATTAAATGTTCCCTGGGCCCTGAGCTGTCTGCCCCACCTGCCCCCCCCCCCCCCCCCCCCCCATAAAAAAATAAACTCACCACTTTTTGCAGGACATACAACAGCTGATAAGTACTGGAAAACGGAGGATTTTTAAATAGAAGTAATTTACAAATCTATATAATTTTCTCATACCCTTTAATAACAGGTGCAAAAGAAACTCTAAATTCCAACCTGTCAATCACCTGATTGCTGAAATGAGATAATAAATACTACTGAAGTACATAATGGGGATGGGGTAGTATATAGGGGAAACACCTTCCATGTGTAATGGGGTAAGGGGGGTCTTACAACTAAAGATCAGAGCTCAGCATAAATAGCAGCTGCTGTAAAACATCTTTGGAAACAAAACTGTCAATCACTTGAGATACTGACATATATACAAATAAACACACCAGTGACACAGAAATACAGATATAGTACATACATACATTGATACACACAGATACAGTACAGACATACACACACACACACACACACACACACACACTCACTCATACGCACAGATACAGTACACACATACATACATACATACACTGACAGACACACACATATATAGTAGATACACACAGATATATATATATATATATATATATATATATATGATACATACACACAAATGCACACAGCACTTACAGTTCTGTCTTCCCCATCTTCCTCTCTGCAGTCAGGCCCATGTTGCTCCACACTGTAACTGTGAGGACCTGCAGGTCATGTGACTCAGGCCCTTCATCACTCTCCCTCTCTGTTTGCAGGGCTATAGGCTGGAGGCTGAATTGTCACCCCCCCCCCCCTTCAGTTTCAGCTGAGCCCTGACTTAGGCAGATACTTCACTACTATCAGCTAACTCACCAGTACTAGTTTACCAGCTAATATACTCGTATATACATTACATAGTCATCATAGACTAAACTGGATGACAAGTCACCTGCAATAAGACCAAAATCAGGTGAGTGCAAAAACCCTGGAGTCTGCATCGATATAACCTGTGCATTAAAGCGGTTATCCAGAATTAGAAAAACATTGCTGCTTTCTTCCATAAACAGTGCCACGCCTGTCCTCAGGTTGTATGAGGTATTACAACTCTGTTCACTCCAGTGGTACTGAGCTGCAATACCACACACAAACTGAGCACAAGCGTGGCACTGTTTCTAGACAACCGCTTTAAATCTAAACATACCCATCTGTGTTATAGCTGTGCCCTTAGCCCCATTTTGGGATATTTGTGCTGGGATATCTCCCACGTGGCCTCCAGATGCAAAACATATATGGGAACTGACTGGAGCAAGGGAGACATTACACTCTTCTCCTGCATGGACGCCGGCAGCTTCTTCCATGGCCTAGATCCAGGTCCCAGCTGAAATCTTTTCTAGGCTGGACTATTACATAGCTAGGAGGTCTTGGCTTCCCATCACCTCTGTCTAGGAGAATAGAATTGACCCATATATGAGATGCAGGTTATGTTCTCAAGGACATGTATGGGGCAAGCCGAGTGGGGCGTCTTCCTTGACTAACCCCTTACTCATCTTGGTCTTCATCATGAAAACGCCCTTGTCAATCATATCCTTTAACTCTGACTATGAGCCAAACAAGAAATATTTAAAGAATCTTTGTATATTTTTGCATCACAAGGAAGGAAAAGCTCCTTCCTGTCATCTGTGGCCTCCACCAGTCTACAGACACAAGGGCGTCTTCTCTTGCCTCTAACGCATCATGCCTCAACATCCGGCTGCTGGCCATTGGCCTCCTATTCTATTTACATCCCAGATAAGCTCCTGGCGTCCTTCCGGCCTCGTCATGGCTCCACATCCGCGATAACACAATGACATAGTAATCACCCAAGAACGCAATGATTCACGAAACTCTAATGGACTGACGCCAATATAGATGAAATAGAAGCTATGCTTGGTATGTCCATGGAAATGTTTTCACCAGTAGGTATTAATTTCTCCGACCTTAGATTTAACTTTACCACCTATGGGCCACAAGGATTTTGGTTATACCTCAAAAGCAGAGCATTCTTGTCCGGACAATCCTGACTGTTCTCAAGGTTCGCTCCTTTCTAGGGATGGTCCGAACCCACCAAGGTTTGGGTTCGGCTGAACCAGAACGCTTGGCATCGGATTACCGCTGTCTGCCCGCTCCGTGCAGCGGGCGGATCCAGCGGGAGGACCGACTGGAAAACTGGGATACAGCCCATGGCTATGGCTGTATCCCAGTTTTCCAGGCGTTCCTCCTGCTGGATCCGCCCGCTGCACGGAGCGGGCAGACAGCGGTAACCATTGCAGACAGCGGTAACTCGGTTCGGACCATCCCTTCTCCTTTCTACTAGGTATAATTGGCTACTTTCTTTCCTAGCCCATAGCTTCCTCACAATGGGTAACAATGAAGAGTCAAAACACGGCTTAGCCTGTGAGTCCTGCTTCTCCCTTCCATCTATACAAAAAGCCTGAGTCCTGCCTCTCCCTTACATCTATAGAGAAAAGCTTGTGAGTCCTGCTTCTCCCTTCCATCTATAGAGAAAGCCTGTGAGTCCTGCTTCTCCCTTCCATCTATACAAAAAGCCTGTGAGTCCTGCTTCTCCCTTCAATCTATAGAGAAAGCCTGTGAGTCCTGCTTCTCCCTTCCATCTATAGAGAAAGCCTGTGAGTCCTGCTTCTCCCTTCCATCTATAGAGAAAAGCCTGTGAGTCCTGCTTCTCCCTTCCATCTATAGAGAAAAGCTTGTGAGTCCTGCTTCTCCCTTCCATCTATAGAGAAAGCCTGTGAGTCCTGCTTCTCCCTTCCATCTATAGAGAAAGCCTGTGAGTCCTGCTTCTCTCTTCCATCTATAGAGAAAGCCTGTGAGTCCTGCTTCTCTCTTCCATCTATAGAGAAAGCCTGTGAGTCCTGCTTCTCCCTTTCATCTATACAAAAAGCCTGAGTCCTGCCTCTCCCTTCCATCTATAGAGAAAAGCTTGTGAGTCCTGCTTCTCCCTTTCATCTATAGAGAAAAGCTTGTGAGTCCTGCTTCTCCCTTCCATCTATAGAGAAAACACTGTGAGTCCTGCTTCTCCTTTCCATCTATAGAGAAAGGACTCACAGACTTTCTCTATAAGTAGACAAAGGAAGCAGGACTCACAGGCTTTCTCTATGAGTGGGTGGGAGAGACAGGACTTTAAAGGGGTACTCCGGCCCGGGGGTATTTTTAAGCTATGGCCGGGGAGGGAGTGGTTATTGAAGGCGGAGGTCACTTACCTCCCCGATTCCAGCGCCGGGTCCCGGATCACGCCCCCCGGTACACCCGTCCCGCTGCCGCTTCCTGGTGTGAGCTGCCGCAGGAGACGTGACGTCTCAAGGCAGCTCAGCCATTTAGCGCCCGAGGCGGGACTCCGCTTATATACCCCAGTGTCTTCTCTGCCACCTGACAAAGCCACTATAAGAAACTTCCTTCTCTATCCTTTCTGTCATTGTTCTCAATGCTTGCCTCATCATTATAATATCCACCAGTTATAAAGACACATAGGAACAGAGTAAGCAAAGTACATTCACTGCTAACTATCCTCTGCCCCTCTATATAATCCAGCAGTCTGTGTCAGGGTATCTGCAGACTATCTCCTTACTGAAACCAGGATTTCCAGATGTACTACGAAATGTGGGATTTTTATTCCCGGACTAATCGGCCTATGACATTGTTCCATTTAGTCACCAATGAGATTCCTGCACCATTACTACTACTCGGTCACAGTCCATGCAACGATATTAGGTTACCTTGAGGGCAACCAATGGTTAACCTAAAGGGGTACTCCGGAGGGGAAAAAAGAATTGGTGTCAAAAAGATATACAGATTTATAAATGACGTCTGTTGAAAACACTCAAGTCTTCTAGTACTTATCAGCTGCTGTATGTCCTGCAGGAAGTGGTATATTCTTTCCAGTCTGACACAGTGCTCTCTGCTGCCACCTCTGTCCATTAGAGGAACTGTTCAGAGCAGGAAAGGTTTTCTATGGGGATTTGTTACTGCTCTGGACAGTTCCTGTCATGGACAGAGCACTGTGTCAGACTGGAAAGAATACACCACTTCCTGCAGGACATACAGCAGCTGATAAGTACTGTAAAACTGGAGATTTTAAATAGAAGTAATTTACATATCTGTAAACACTTGAAAACACTTTTTTTCCCCTTCAGAGTGCCCCTTTAATGGCCATAAACTATTTCTCATAACTGTAGAGCGGGTTTCCACATACTAATCCGATGAGTCCGTTGTTATTCCTGGTTCACACCATAAATATGCTACACATGTAGTTTGCTATATACATCGGTCGCGATACAAATGTGATACAAAAAGACGCAAAGAAGAATAACACTGTAAAAAGACAACATTCCGACAATAGACATGTGCATAGGCCAAAATAACCATCCCGGCTCTGGGAACGCAGATGTTTCTGTTCTACGCTTCAAGGTAAGGTCAGGTGGGGTAGAATGTGTTGATACAGCAACTGTTACAGAATACAAGGACATAGCATGAATTACTTGGGGTGGGAGAAGTGTGCTGAGAGTGCATGACAACTCCCATCATATCTGTGCCCTGCCCAGGACTAGCTGCAGCCAAATGCCAATGCCTACTGGATAGCAATAGGTATTATTACACCTGAGACCTGTCCTATATTATAATAAGCCTCATTCTATGCAGGAGTGTGACCCGAGCCCGATCACTGGACCAAAGGGAACCCCACAAATAGGATCCGCGCAGATGCTGTATGGGTACACCATCACAGACCACCTGTCATCTGTACATGTATAGTCAGCACATCTATAGGAATCAGCAACAAACTGCTGTTGATGGATACATTATTCTTATTATATTATATGTAACTATATATATATATATATATATATATATATATATATATTATCTTTAGGTGTGTGCGGTCACTGGGCTATAGGTATATTGTCTCAGTAAAGGACAAATCTTTTTCTTTCAAATCAACTGGTGTCAGAAAGTTATATAGATTTGTAATTTACTTCTATTTAAAAATCTCAATCCTTTCAGTATTTATCAGCTGCTGTATGTCCTGCAGGAAGTGGTGTATTCTTTCCAGTCTGACACAGTGCTCTCTGCTGCCACCTCTGTCCATGTCAGGAACTGTCCAGAGCAGAAAAGATTTGCTTCTGCTCTGAACAGTTTCTGACATGGACAGAGGTGGCAGCAGAGAGCACTGTGTCAGACTGGAAAGAATACACCACTTCCTGCAGGACATACAGCAGCTGATAAATACTGAAAGGATTGAGATTTTTAAATAGAAGTAAATTAAAAATTTATATAACTTTCTGACACCAGTTTATTTGACAGGGAAAGAAATGCCTGAGTACCCCAAGATTCCCTGGGACTGTTCTCTATTTACGTGAAGAGTGCAGTTATGTGACCAGTACCTGGTTGGGAATTCAGTTGGGCAGAGAAAAGTGTCAGTGACCCCTTATGGCTAAGGATAGGGAAACCAAACTTATGATATGTAACTATTTTAGCAATCTGCCAAGTATTCATTGATACTATTACCTTGTGGGATTAAGGGAAGATCCAACAGAACCCTGAAAGATCCCATCATAATGGTGCATTTACACAGGCAGATTTATCTGACAGATTTTGGAAGCCAAAGCCAGATATGGATTTGAAAAAAGGAAAAAGCTCAGTCTTTCCTTTATGACCCGTTCCCTGTTTATGGTCTGTTCCTGTCTTTGGCTTCAAAAATCTGTCAGATAAACCTGCCTGTGTAATTGCACCATAGGTCAGTTGGGTCCATCAGCATGCTAAAGATCCACCACAACATCATAGTGTTGCATTATAAACACAATCCATAACAGTAGTGTGAACACAGCCCCTCAGCCCTTACATGTCAATATACATCAGTTTTCACCTGTACCATCCAGTAATCACAGCTACTTGTCGACTGTTTCTAAATTACGTAACGATAAGTGAGTCATAAAGATGCACTGCAAAAAGTCTATATGTTAGGTTACACTCACACGGTCCGTAAAGTTGTCTGTATTTTCAGATCAACAATTACAGACAAATTGAGAGCCCATTGGTTTCTATTGTTCGGTTCACACTGCCCGTAGATTAAAGACCCTATTACACAGAATGATTATCAGTCGTATTCGGCCGATAATCATCCTGTGTAATAGAAGGCAATGATCAGCTGACATGAACAATGTCGGCTAATCGTTGCTGTCGTTTGTCATTCAACATGTTAAAAGACAAACGACAATGATAGTCTGCTGCCATCGCTCTGTGGAGACCGCAGACCGCCACCATCCTCAATGGGCTGCCCGGATGATCTAGCGATCACCCGAGCAGCCCCCCCACATCTCCCTGCGGCCTCCCCTGTACTCACCTGCTCCCTGCCACCGCATGTAATAGTGGCGGCAGCGATCGGGGAACAAGGAGCGCTTGTTTGCTTCTCACAGTTGCCCCGTGTGATTGGAGCTTTACAGATCCATAATCCATGTTTTATGAAGCCACAGAAATTACTGAGAAGCTCTGGTATGGAAAATAATTGTTGCCCAGATTGTCCCATAAAAGTCTACGGGAACACCAAAAGTGTTTGTGGATGAAACGTCTGTAACATCCGCAAATCTGTAAAAAATACAGATAAGTAATCAATTTAAACAATTCCCACTTATTTAACTATCACCTTCCCCTTCTTTACGGATTACAGATGCAATACGGATGAATTTTTTGGCGGATTGCGGATGATTGCAGATATCATACTGTATATGGTCCTGGATAAACTAGTGAACGTGTGAATGGAGCCTTACATGTATTAACTTAATAGCCAATGCCAGCTTAAATTGCATCTTCATTTTAAAGGGGAACTCCACCCTAAGTGATCCTCTGACATTTCTCTTGATGCAGCGAACCTCAAACTACACCTCCCGTACAAACACCAAAATCACACTCCGGACTACAGATACATAAACTGTATACACCGGCCCATTTCGTACTACTGGACCTAGATAACAACCTTCAGCTCAGATGAATGGCGTGGATCCACCATGTGATACTCTTTCACAACCTGGATACCTCGCCTGTTGATTCAGATTTCCCCATTGGTGACACCACAGTTATCTGCGACTCTGGAGGCCTCCAGACAGCTGCATGCGACAATAACTATCCATCATACATTCCTATAATCCCTATTGTTACCACACAATGACCGCCAGGGAGAGAGAAAGAGGCGCAGACAAAGCTGTCATTCAGCGCTGGTCTTATATAAGAGCTGATGTGATACAGTTTTTGTACACCGCTGCAGTATATGCTGGTGCTATGTCAATAATAGGCAATGCACTTACCAGCTTCTGCGTGTGTTGTGTCAGTGCCCCTGTCAGTGTGCGCCCCCAGCCTGCTCGCTCCTGGAAGGTCCAGTAAGTGTGTGAGCTGTCACTGGGACTCTGACACTCAATGCCAGGGGGAGAGGCTAGGGAGAAGGGGAGAGGGCTGATGCTTCCCAAAAAGTCTCTGTCCGGCCTGCTATTGGCTGCAGGAGGATGACATCACCCAACCACGTCCAAGTTCTGCCATACAGTAGACAATCTTACCAGAGTGCGATACTAAGCCTCAGGGCTGGCTGCATCTCACGTCCCTCACAGCAACTGCAAAGCACACCGCCTGTACAGCCCCTCACATCTCTCAGGGCATTGCAAGCTATGGTAGGAAACAAGGAGCAACTCTATTAGGATCCTATTACACGATTAACGACTAACGATAAACGATCGCAAACAAGATTGTTTATTGTTATGCTGCGTTTACACGTTTACATCGGCGAACGACTGTTCACACGGAACGATTTGCGAATTTTTTGCGTACGATGAACGACGATTTGATGACCTGATGAAAGGTCGTTCGATCGTTCGCTGCGTTTACGCGTACGATTATCGTTCGAATTCGACCGTTATCGCGCAAATTCGCACGATAATCATTACGTGTAAACGCAGCATTAACCTGAAATCGTTCCCCATATTACAGAGAACAATCGTTATTGCGATCGTTTCTAAGATCGTTTATTCCATCTGATCCCACCAAAACAATGAACAATGTGCAATTACACTGATCGATTAGTGAACAAATGCGGAACTTGAGCGATCGAATGTGGAATTACGGCGAACGATTAACGATAATTTTCGGTTCAGATCTAAATCAATGACATACAAAGATTTTCCAATCGTTGATTGCAATTAGACAGATTATCGTTTAAATTCGAACGATATATAACAATTTTTTTGCACGATAATGGTCCAGTGTAATAGGGCCCTTAGGGTGAATCCACATTGAGTGGATTTTTTAATAGAAAATTCTAAAATTTTCCCGATACATCTAGATGAGGCTTGCGTGAGATGGCAGCGAAAGTGATGCCACACATATGAGCTTCAATAGGCTTGGCAGTATTAGAATCATCCCTCCGCAGATTGGTAAAGGGTCGCCTTCTCCAATCAGCCATGTTTTCTGTAACCATTGCGGGAAGAACACAAGCTGGTGGTAGTTCCATGTTCATCCATGTGGAGGCGCTATCACCCAATTTGGGTATAAATCCATCCCTGCAGATCATATACACCCAAGCATGCTGAGATGGATGGGATCTTCCAGAAGACAATGGGGGAGATTTATCAAACATTAGCAACCAATCAGATTCCACCTTTCATTTTCCAAAGAGTCTGTGAGGAATGAAAGGTGGAATCTGATTGGTTGCTAGGGGCAACTGAGCCAGTTTCACTTTACACCATGTTTGATAAATCTCCCCCATTAATGGGACTAGTGTGAAGCGAATCTATCAAAATGTTCAGGTTCAAAACGTTCGGCAATGTCATCCAAACATTTGATTCCCACCTGCTGCAGAAGTTGGATGCCACCCTAGGGCTGCCAGGAAATCATTGATATGGCCTATGGCTTATGACTGTATCCATGTTTTCCAGGGCTCCCAAGGGCAGCAACTTCTGCAGCTGTGGGGAATCGAATGCCGAGCATTTGGGTTTGGATAACGTTGCCGAACCTGAACGTTTTGACAGATTGGCTAAAAACTACATGCAATATGCCTAGTTGCCAACATTTGAAACAATTTTCCAGGGACACGTTAGCATTGACAACAAGGGGTGTGGCTTATAGTAGGTGTGTTTTTTCGGTGGGTGTGGCCTATTGTGGGTGTGGTTTACAGGTGTGGCTTGTCACCAGTGTTTTGGGGTTTTTTTTCAGAATTTTCCAGTTAGAACTTTACAGTCAGAACAACACAAAAGGATAAGGGGTGTAGTAGTACAGGAACAGATGAGGGATGTAGGAGCTAGGAGTCATGGGACCCCACAGAAAACAACTGTATAGGGCCCCATGAAACCTTGAAAACTTTGTAGCTGGGGGTGACTGGAACAGACTGAGGGTGATTGGGGTGACTGGAGCAGATTGAGGGTGACTGGGGCAGACTGGGGGTGATTGGGGTGACTGGAGCAGATTGAGGGTGACTGGGGCAGACTGGGGGTGACTGGAGCAGATTGAGGGTGACTGGGGCAGACTGGGGGTGACTGGGGCAGACTGGAGCTTTATCTCCTTTACCATCATCCCCTCATGTGGCCCCTCATTATACCACCAGTATAATACGGTGTGGTGTGAGACTGCTGGTATACTGAGCAGCCCACATGAGGGGATGATGCTGAAGAAGAGAAAGCTATATACATTGGTGTGAGAGACTGGGAGACTGGTAAGAGCTGTGTATACAGAATATACGAGTCACAGTTCTGATCACTATTCTCCTGGCCTTTCACACCAGTGTATATAGTTTCACTTTCTCCACCATAATCCCCTCATGTGGGCTCCTAATCATTACCTGGCTCCCTGCAGAACACTGCCACCTTCATCCTTCTGGCTCTTCTGGGGCAGGAGTGGCGTCCCTGTTAGGCCCTGTAGCTGGGAGGAGAGAGCGGCATCTAGTGGCTGCAGGTGGAATATACAGCCTCCAGCCAATACTGACAGCTTTACTGTACTTTACTCATGGTTTGCATTGGGGGCCCTTACGGGGTCGGGGCTTGCCGGTACATACCCGGCCCTGTCAAATCCGGGACATTGGCAATTATGCAACATGTCACCTGACTGGAAATGTGCGATATTGGTTTGAAGAGCATGACCAAGACAACCTCCTCCTAACTCCTAATTGAGCCTTTATGAGGCCATCTTGATACACTGCAGTCAGCATTACTCCATATACCTGTGTCAATCTACCTTACTGTGTCACGTCCTGCCCATCTAGCAGCTGTATGTGCTGCACATGGCGGTTTCTCTGGATATTAACTGCTGCTGGTCATAATATTGTGATATCGGAAGACCTGCACGTGGTACATGAGGCAATATGGTTTGGCCAAATTATATACTAACTTCTGATGTTGGTTTTAAATGTAGCTGAATAAGCTTTCGTGTCAGCCATGGGTGCGATGTGCAGCCATTTCTGTCTTTTTGGCTTGTGCATATAATATTGTGATATGACTGTGTACAATACACTGCAATACCAAAATCATGACAGGAATGACAATTCACCTAACCCCCTAGATGCTATGGTTGCTGTGGACCGCAACATCTAGGTGGTGAAATGACCAGCGTTATAGGTACCTCCGATGCCAGTTACTGAGGGCATTTGTTGGCTGATGTATATGGAGTAGGCACCATAGTCTCCGAGCATCTAGCTATCACTAAGGAGTTAAACAATTGGGCTATTTTCATCCTCCTGCACCCACTATGCTCACAGGGCCCCTCTGGCATAGGTTGGATCCCATCCAATGTTTGGATTTTCACTATGAATTTGGCCCTAGTGTAATTTAAATAGGAAATGTAGAATGTCAACCCCACTGGAGACAGGAACTTATGTGAGTGTTGACAATCTCTGTACTGCGCCGCACAATTTGTTGGCACTATATCAGGAACGAAATTTATATAAATAAAGGAAAAGAGTGTTTCGGGATTAACTGTTATACCCTTGCACCACTGTGTATTGCTTTATATCAGGGGTAGGGAACCTTGGCTCTCCAGCTGTTGCAAAACTACAACTCCCATCATGCCTGGACAGCCAAAGCTTTAGCTTTGGCTGTCCAGGCATGATGGAAGTTGTAGTTTTGCAACAGCTGGAGAGCGAAAGGTTCCCTACCCCTGATATAGGCTCTCATACATATATGTATATTACACTGTATGGGCGAGACTGGCTGTAGCATCTATAGAGTGTCGGTCAGCGACTATGTGACTGTAGTAGATGAGTATGTGATGATTGGCAGGAAGCTGTAGAGTGTGTGTGCGGTGGGGGCCCTGAGCTGGGTCACTGTACAAACTCTGTGCTCTATCAAAGGGACACAGCCCCTTCCTGAGGCCTTATCTACACAGGGAATAAGGACTGATTTCCCTTCAGGATGTATACGCTCTGTAAATATATATATGTGTGTGTATGGTTCCCAGCACCAGAACTGAGAAGGGAGGGAACTAGAAGCACGTAGTA
This sequence comes from Dendropsophus ebraccatus, assembly GCF_027789765.1. Taxonomy (NCBI): domain Eukaryota; kingdom Metazoa; phylum Chordata; class Amphibia; order Anura; family Hylidae; genus Dendropsophus; species Dendropsophus ebraccatus. The sequence goes on from NC_091463.1 coordinate 77,619,642, forward strand.
TACCAAACTACAGCAACATTCAGGGAAGGGATTCAGTCAAAGATGGGCTTGTAGTTGCAGCCCGCCCCAATGTCTGAGCTCCCCCGTGTTAATAAGAGTTCTGGGCCGGGTCCTGGGCCTGATTACGACCATGTTCCCTCTGAACTCTGGTGAAAATATTTTACTTTAAAATATTGATCTCAAGTCTTCCAGTGCTTATCAGCTTCTGTATGTTCTACAGGAAGTGGTGTATTCTTTCCAGTCTCTCTGCTGCCACCTCTGTCTGTGACAGGAACTGTCCAGAGCAGTAGCAAATCCCCATAGAAAACCTCTCCTGCTCTGGACAGTTCTTGACATAGACAGAGGTGGCAGCAGAGAGCACTGTGTCAGACTGGAAAGAATACACCACTTCCTGCAGGACATACAGCAGCTGATAAGTACTGGAAGACTTGAGATTTTTAAATGGAAGTAAATTACAAATCTATATAACTTTCTGAAACCAGTTGATTTGAAAGAAAAAGATTTTCGCCGGACAACCCCTTTAACTTAAAGGGGTATTCCCCCCAAAAGCAAAAAAAAATGTAATGCCCCCTAACCTAGCTATTCTTACTCACCAAGTCTCCCCGAGTATTTTGAGCTGTCTCCCATCTTTCTAGCTGCTGCCGTTCCTGAGTTACAAGTTTTTCTAAAACATGGTCTATAATCAAGATAGGAAACTACATTTCCCATCATGCAATGCTTATGTCTGATGATGAAGTAGCAGAGCTGAGATGATGATGGCGGCGTAGCATAGCTGAGATGGTGATGGCGTAGCAGAACTGAGATGATGATGGCGGCATAGCAGAGCTGAGATGGTGAGATGGTGCAGCAGAGCTGAGATGTGATGGCATAGCAGAGATGAGATGGTGCAGCAGAGCTGAGATGGTGAGGGCATAGCAGAGCTGAGATACTGATGGCATAGCAGAGCTGAGATAGTGATGGCATAGCAGAGCTGAGATGGTGATGGCATAGCAGAGATGAGATGGTGAGATGGTGCAGCAGAGCTGAGATGGTGAGGGCATAGCAGAGCTGAGATACTGATGGCATAGCAGAGCTGAGATAGTGATGGCATAGCAGAGCTGAGATGGTGATGGCATAGCAGAGATGAGATGGTGAGATGGTGCAGCAGAGCTGAGATGGTGAGGGCATAGCAGAGCTGAGATAGTGATGGCATAGCAGAGCTGAGATGGTGATGGCATAGCAGAGCTGAGATGGTGATGGCATAGCAGAGCTGAGATGGTGATGGCATAGCAGAGCTGAGATGGTGTAGCAGAGCTGAGATGGTGATGGCATAGCAGAGCTGAGATGGTGATGGCATAGCATAGCTGAGATGGTGTAGCAGAGCTGAGATGGCATAGCAGAGCTGAGATGGTGATGGCATAGCAGAGCTGAGATGGTGATGGCATAGCAGAGCTGAGATGGTGATGGCATAGCAGAGCTGAGATGGTGATGGCATAGCAGAGCTGAGATTGTGATGGCAAAGCAGAGCTGAGATGGTAATGGCAAAGCAGAGCTGAGATGGTGATGGCATAGCAGAGCTGAGATGGTGATGGCATAGCAGAGCTGAGATGGTGATGGCATAGAAGAGCTGAGATGGCGATGGCATAGCAGAGCTGAGATGGTGTAGCAGAGCTGAGATGGTGTAGCAGAGCTGAGATGGTCATGGCATAGCAGAGCTGAGATGGTGAGGGCATAGCAGAGCTGAGATGGTCATGGCATAGCAGAGCTGAGATGGTGAGGGCATAGCAGAGCTGAGATGGTGAGGGCATAGCAGAGCTTAGATGGTGAGGGCATAGCAGAGCTGAGATGGTGAGGGCATAGCAGAGCTGAGATGGTCATGGCATAGCAGAGCTGAGATGGTGAGGGCATAGCAGAGCTGAGATGGTGAGGGCATAGCAGAGCTGAGATGGTGAGGGCATAGCAGAGCTGAGATGGTGAGGGCATAGCAGAGCTGAGATGGCGTAGCAGAGCTGAGATGGTGATGGCATAGCAGAGCTGAGATGGTGAGGGCATAGCAGAGGTGAGATGGTGAGGGCATAGCAGAGCTGAGATGGCGTAGCAGAGCTGAGATGGTGAGGGCATAGCAGAGGTGAGATGGTGAGGGCATAGCAGAGCTGAGATAGTAACATAGTAACATAGTAAATAAGGTTGAAAGAAGACAAGAGTCCATCAGGTTCAACCTAGGAAAATCCTACTGTGTTGATCCAGGAAGGCGAAAAACCCCTATGGGGCAGAAGACAAACGCCCCACCACAGGGAGAAACTCCCCCCCCCCCTCCCCCGACTGCAATGGCAACCAGAACAATCCCCGGATCAACGTATCACCAGAAATCTAATGCCCATAACTTGTAATATTATATTTTTCAAGAAAATCATCCAGGCCTCCCTTGAACTTATTTAATGAATCAGCCATGACAACATCATGTGGCAGAGAGTTCCACAGTCTTACCGCTCGTACAGTAAAGAACCCGCTGATGATGCCGTCGATGCTGATGATGAAATCTTCTTTCCTCTAGACGTAGAGGATGCCCCCTTGTCATTGTTACAGACCTTGGAGTAAAAAGACCACTACAAAAATCTCTGTACTGTCCATTCATATATTTGTACATTGTGATCAGATCGCCCCTAAGACGTCTTTTTTCTAGCGTAAATAACCCCAAGCGTGATAACCTGTCCTGGTACTGTAACCCACCCATTCCCTTAATGACTTTTGTTGCCCTCCTCTGCACCCGCTCTAGTTCAGCTGTGTCCTTCTTATATACCGGTGCCCAAAACTGTACACAGTATTCCATATGTGGTCTGACTAGTGATTTATAAAGAGGCAAAACTATGTTCTCATCCTTAGCATCTATACCTCTTTTGATGCACCCCATTATTTTATTAGCCTTGGCAGCTGCTGCCTGGCACTGATCACTAAAGTTGAGTTTACTGTCCACCAATACCCCCAGGTCCTTTTCGGAAGTAGTTTTACCCAGTGTTTTATTATTTAGCACATAACTGTACTTATTATTTCTATGGCCCAAATGCATAACCTTACATTTATCCACATTAAACTTCATTTGCCATTTCTCTGCCCAAGCCTCTAGCTTCTCCAAATCCCTCTGTAATATTATATTATCCTCCTCTGTACTGATTACTTTACCCAGTTTAGTATCATCTGCAAAAATGGAGATTCTACTCTGTAGCCCCTCTACAAGATCATTAATAAAAATATTAAAAAGAGATGGGGTTATTGAGAGACAGATCTAGGGGTTATGTAATTTTAATTTGGTTCACCTTGATTTTTAAGGAATATCATTAAAAGCTATATTTTATTTATTATTTATTTTGGGGGGGGGGGGGGGGGGGGGTTTGTTAATAGGGGTTTGTGCCCTGGGCCTTGGCCTGTGGGTTTAAGTGTTTGAGGTATGTTCACACATAGTATTTCCGTAAAGTTTAGAAAGGTCTTAAAGTGGTTATCCAACGAAAATCTTTTTTCTTTCAAATCAACTGGTTTTAGAAAGTTATATAGATTTGTAATTTACTTCTATTTAAAAATCTCCAGTCTTCCCATACTTATCAGCTCCGATTGTCTCAATAAAGGTGTACTACGCCAAAAAATCTTTTTCTGTCAAATCAACTAGTTATATAGCTTTGTAATTTATTTACTGTTTAAGAAATCTTATGTCTTCCAGTACTTATCAGCTGCTGTATGTCCTGCATGAAGTGGTGTATTCTTTTCAGTCTCACACAGTGCTCTCTGCAGCCACCTCTGTCCATGTCAGGAACTGTCCAGAGCAGGAGAGGTTTTCTATGGGGGATTTACTGAACAGTTCCTGACATGGACAGAGGTGGCAGCAGAGAGCACTGTGTCAGACTGAATAGCCAAGCCCTCGCCATTAATGACAGGCTGCAGCGATCACGCTGCAGACTGTCATTAACCCCTTAAACGCCGCAACACGATTGCAGCGTTTAAGTGTAAGTGACAGGAGCAGCTTCTGTCATTTACCGATCGGGACCCCCACAGTGTGACTACAGGAGTCCCGATCGCTTTTACGGACCGCTGGAAGACTCTTACCTTTCTCCATGCAGTCCTATTGGCGCTCTGCTGATTGCGCCTATGGCATAGCAATGGTCAGTGTATGCAATCTGATGATTGCATGTAATAGTCCCTCAGGGCAACTTAAAATGTGTAAAAAATTTTAAATGTTTTTAAAAATACCCCAAAGCCCCTCTCCCAATAAATGTTAAAATCACCCTCTATCCCATTATACAAATAAAACAAGAGATCATGGCGCAAAAAATGACACCCCATACAGCCCCGTAGGTGAAAAACTAAAACCGTGATAAGCGTCACAATAGGCCCCTTTTATTGATAATTAATTGCAAAAAAAGATTTCATTTAAAAAAATATAATATAACAGAATCTGTGTAAACCTGCATTTGGTTGTGTTCACACTGACCTATAGAATAATGGTATCACGTCGTTTCCTAAATAATATTTTGGGGATTCCATTATACATGTTGTGGTAGAATGAAAGATGCCATTACATTGTACACCTATTCCTGAATAAAAACACAAGCCCTCACATGTAGATAGAAAAATGAAAATTGGCGCGGTCTGCTGGGTCATTTGGGCTTGGTTCTCAAAGGGTTAAGTTGTCACCTTATCTGCCATATCTTGAGTCTTTACTATAGTAATATTACTGTGTATTATGAGTCTTCTTGTCAGTTCCTACTGTGAGGATATCCAAATGTGGAGCGTAGAGGAAGCGTGAAGTCTATCTAGCGGTCACCTGCAGAGAAGGCGCATGTTATCCTTTCCCTTCCTATAAGCTGTGTATAGATGGCTGCTGTCATACCCTATTGTTATCAGCTTGGGTAGGATGGAAGGTGAGACTGAGGGCTGACACATATGAATGGAAAGATGGCCACGGGTGATGCATGTTAGGCCAACCATAGCCAAGAAGGCGACTTGGATCCCTGCACGAATGAGCAGATGTTAGGACATAAAGCGCATGTACTGTGTATAGATAAGACTCCTGAAAAGTTGTGAATAAAAAGGTTGTTTAATGAAAACAGTGGCTGTCTATATGTCCTTTTCAGGTGGATGGACATCATAGAATGGATCTCCCACATGGCACCCCCATCTATAAGCGAAAACATGTATTGCCATTTTAAATCATTATCGCCTATGCATAAGATAACAAGCTTATTGGGGGGGGGGGGGGGGGGGTCCCACCCCCAGGACCTCCATTGATCCCAAGAACAGGGACGCAATCATTTCTGCAATAAGTGGAGCGCTCACTGCACCTGCTGGGCCATCCCAGATTGTGCTCCATTTATTCTCTATGGAGCCACCATTTTCGAGCGCTGTGGATAGGGGATAACTAACTGAGATGGAAATACCCCTTTAAAGGGGTACTCCAGCTTGGGGGGAACTTTTTTGCTGGGAACGAGGAGAAGGTGGCCGAGGGAAAAGACGTCCACTCACCTCCCCAGTTCCAGCGGCGGGTCCCGCATCGCGGTGCTCCGGTGCCCGCTTCCCAGCCGCTTCCGAGTGTCTGACGCGGGTCCGAGACGTGACGTCTCAGGTCCGCTCAGCCACTCAGTGACAGGGGCGGGATCGGAGCGGACTTGAATCGGATCCCGCCTCCTTCACTGAGTGGCTGAGCGGACCTGAGACGTCACGTCTCGGACCCGCATCAGACACCAGGAAGCGGCCGGGAACCGGCCACCGAAGCGCAGCCGCTGGAGTACCCCTTTAAGAGCAGCAGTGGAATTGGTCAATTTAAAGTGATATTGTCACCCCCTTTCTGTATAAGGACTTCTCTACCCATCATTAAAGCCTAAATTTTGCAGTTTTCATAACTAACTTTATAATAGATTTCTTGGAGCTTGGTCCAGTGAAAAATGCTTTTTATGGTTAATGGATTGTACCACCTGGGCAGGCTTCATGCCTGCCGCACCACTTGGCCCTGCCCACTTCGGCGACATATGTCCCACCCTCCATGATGTCATCACTGCCTGGGCCCCGCCCCCTTTGCGGCTATAGGAATGGGTCAACCTAGAGTTGGTGGGGATTAGACCTCTAGGCCCGCTCATTCCGGGCCTAGATGACTATGATGTCACTGAGGGCGGAGCCTTTGACACCAATGTGGGCCCGCCCAGGTGGCACAATCCATTAATGATAAAAAGCATTTTTCACTGGTATTAAAACTACAGAATTTAGGCTTTACAGCTCTGTAAAGAAGTCCTCATACAGAAACGGGGTGACATTATCACTTTAAGACTATTCTGGTGTTTGCACCTGACCACTGAGACTGATGACTGGCTGCCGTGTCCCAGGCACATTGTGCGGTGATGACACCAGGGGAACTTCTGCTGACGACTCTATGGCTCCCCCTAGTGGAGGACAAAGGTAGACAGAATTTTATCATTTCACTTTGTATATGCAAAAGAGTCAGAACTTTCTTAAATAACAAGAGCGTAAACTGCAATAAAGATCTACTATGAATAACTGATTGGTCCTATCACTTTGTTAGTCTGTCTTGTTTTGGAGGGTCATTGTGACGGACACATTAATCTATATTTACGTCTGTTATGCGGAAATTAGAACTAAAAAGACCAGAAAATGAAGACCTGATGCTATTTGCAGAGACGTTGATTTCATAGAAATAGATTGGTAAAAAGCTTGGGAGTGGTGACCCAGTGCCATCTCCTTGGGATGAATTCCTGAGATGAGACAAGGGCCTCCACCCATCCCTCAATGATCTGCTCCGTCAGTGACGCCAAATCTGAGCTAATTCTCCTGTCATTGAACATACACTTCCTGCTTTTATTCCTCGGCTCCCTCAGTGACACGGAAAGGACCCGCTCTAGAATTCGAGGAATATTAACTTCGATGAGTAGAAAGGTCACATTTTTTAGGCTTGACTTCCTCCTTATTGGGGTCCTCCACCCTTTTCCTTCCTAAACACAAAATCCCATCAGCAGTTTGTTATAGCCGGGCCCGCCATTACAAATACATGAGCACGAGGCGAAAGACTCACCAAATCCCATGTGATAAAGAGAACATGTCACATATCTACTGCACAGAGCATCGGATGTAAGATGACGACTATCTTTATGGGTCGGATACGTTACAAGCTGCCAGTGACAAAACTCTCAATGATCTCAAACTATAGCAAATTTAGCTCAAAGAGGGTCATCGCTTCCCTTTCCCCATACACATAGTAAATAGGCGTACGCACCATCCTGGTAAGGAGAACTCAGGCTGCCTAGAAGCGGAGCCTTAAGAAAGAATGGCGGCACTTGAGCGTGTAGGTTTTTTTTCAGTGTAACTTCTACAAGTGGCGCTAGATGAATTTTTGTTTTACTCGTGGGTTGAACAAAATAATAATAATATTTATTTGTATAGCGCCAACAGATTCCACAGCGCTTTGAACATTCCAGTAGCTGGTGAGTCAGGAAAGGTGTTTGTGTTCTTCTATACCTAGAATCTGTCCAGGCTAGGTACTGCTTGAGATAAGGGGGAGATTTATCAAACATGGTGTAACATTGGGGGGGCATTTTGGGTTTGGTCCTGTGACATTGGTGTTGCAGGGCCATTCCATGGCCTCCCTTCCCTGTCTGTGCACGCTTTGCGGGGTTGGCAGCCGCCAACCGACACAGTGTGGAGTTAGCGTAGGGACCCGTGTGAACCAGGAGACCTGCACGTGGTACATGAGGCAATATGGTTTGATCAAATTATATACCAACATCCTGGCGTTGGTTTTTAGAAATTAGCCTAGCAGCATTAGTATCAGCCATGGGTGTGATGTGCAGCAGCTCCTCTCTCTCTCCATGTCATAGTGTAAAGTGAAACTGGCTCAGTTGCCCCTAGCAACCAATCAGATTCCACCTTTTATTTTTCCAAAAGTCTGTGAGGAATGAAAGGTGGAATCTGATTGGTTGCTAGGGGCAACTGAGCCAGTTTCACTTTACACCATGTTGGATAAATCTCCTCCTAGGTGTCTATCAATTTGCATTATGGTCCAAGACTCTAAAAAAGTAATAAAGTAGCCATGGCTGTTGGCTAAACATTAGCTCTACGAATCCCCACATACACTTAATGGTTCGCCTCGGCTGAGTGTTCATGTGTTTCAGATAGAGGGGTACGCTGCTGCCAAACTGTGGTAGTGGCTTACCTCTCCAAGAACGGCTACAGAACGGATGGACTAACACATCTGGCATAACACAGGCAGATCACTGATTTAGAAAATAACAATGTAATGCCTCATTTTTCCTGAAGTGGCGCTGCAGGGGATTGAAGCACTTGCTGCCAGGTTCCCCCTTAGATTACTGTTGAGGGATCAACGGGACTACCTTTGATCAGCTTATATTTAGGAGATCCTTGTAAAAAAAAAAAAAGGAATATGGAAAGTGGAAAACTCCTTTGTATTGATTGATAGATATATTTGTGGGGAAAAAATCTGTATCACTTATTGATTAACATTTCTGATCTTTGCATGGTTAAAGGGAACCTGTCACCAAGACAATGCTATCTAATCTGTCACAATCATGTTATAGAGCAGAAAGAACTGAACAGATTGATATTTATATATATATATATATGTGTGGTAAGGAGTCCAGTGGGTGGTGTCACTCTCTGGACTGGACTCGTTAGCATGGAAACATCACAGATTTCTATCAATAAATTACAAGTTATACCAAATCTTTTCCTATAGGCTATGTTCACACTACGTAAAACTACGTCCGGGAACGGCCGGTCTGATACGTTGTATGAACATAGCCATAAAGACATATATCAAAACGTTCAGCTCCTTCTGCTCTATCACATGATGCCTATAGCTTAGGTAGCATTTTCATGGTAATGGGTTCCCTTTAAGGAGTCGAATCTGGACTCTGCACTCTTCTTTAGCTCCCATAAACAATGAAAGGTGCAGATTTGGGATTTTTTTTATAATTCTTTTTTTTATTATTTAATTTTAATTTACAAAGTATGCCCCCAGATGAAGTCACAAGCATTCATCCTGCCATGATCAGTGCTGATCACAGCATTCTGAGGGTTAACCAGCAAAGATCAAAGCCTCCTGTCATCACCACTGTTTAGGGTATAGGATTACATATGTATGTTACAGACGATGTCCCACTCCTGATCGCTCAAGCACGCCAGTCTGGCAAGTATGCTCACCCTAATGCGGTAACTGCCTGCTGTACATGGCAATCATACTTGTCATGCCATGCTCTACAGGGAACTGTAACCGCCCTGCAAGTGGCATAGGCACTGCTGTGCAGGAAGAGACTGTGCAGGGGGCGGCTGGTGGGGGATGTAGTGCCCGCTACCCCACCAATCATAGAGGAATGCCGTATTCTAGCACTATATCATAACTTTATGACATAGGGATACCTTTATGATGGCAGACAGAAATCATGACTATAGTGAAGAACTGAAAACTTAGCGGGGGGATCTTAAAAGTTGAACATTTTTCAATGTTTTGTCCACTTACCTCCATCAAAGGGGTGTGGCCTCTGTACAAAAGGGCGTGGTTTATGTATAGCCAGTTATAATGCAAAACAAGAGTCCGTGGAGCCTCAGTTACGAGTCTCAAAACACGGGATAGCCAGATATCTCTAGCCTGTTGCCAACGGGGTGCCTCCATGATGGGAAGAGCACCACACCACCCTGATAAATAACCCCTTAAGTCCCACTCGGTTGCGAGTATTGGAACATAAAGGGAAACACCAGGGTGGCCCCTTTTGTCAATGTCTAACTCAAGGTGCGAGAATTGCGATCATGACAAGGGCTTGCAAAGGCAGGCTTCCACCCACAGACAGCCGTTTCGGGGTTTTTGCCCCTCGTCAGTGTGGGGTAGGATTCTGGCTAGTTGGGGCAATGAAAGATCAACCAACAAAACACAGTAATCACTGAACTCAAGGAGAACAGCGAAAAAAATTCCAATGAAGTACTCAATCAAGAGTCTCCACTGATGCCCCCAAAAATTTAAATATGCAAAACAAGAGTCCGTGGAGCCTCAGTTACGAGTATCAAAACACGGGATAGCCAAATATCTCTAGCCTGTTGCCAACGGGGTGCCTCCATGATGGGGAGAGCACCACACCACCCTGATAAATAGCCCCTTAAGTCCCACTCGGTTGCGAGTATTGACATTGACAAAAGGGGCCACCCTGTTGTTTCCCTGTCTATGTTCCAATACTCGCAACCGAGTGGGACTTAAGGGGCTATTTATCAGGGTGGTGTGGTGCTCTCCCCATCATGGAGGCACCCCGTTGGCAACAGGCTAGAGATATCTGGCTATCCCGTGTTTTGAGACTCGTAACTGAGGCTCCACGGACTCTTGTTTTGCATATTTAAATTTTTGGGGGCATCAGTGGAGACTCTTGATTGAGTACTTCATTGGAATTTTTTTCGCTGTTCTCCTTGAGTTCAGTGATTACTGTGTTTTGTTAGCCAGTTATAATGTTGCATAAATCCATTCCACTCGATAGGTGGCATACAAACCACATGTCGTAAAAGTGCACTATTTGATGGATTTTGCACAATTGAAACTTAAAGGAATACTCCAGCAAAAAACTTTTTCCCAGTAATTGAAACACATTACAAAGTTATATAACTGTGTAATATGCTTCAATCACCTATCTGCCCCCTTCCCTATCTTTACCCCCCTCAACCCCCCAACAGGAAGTGAAGTAAATTCATGTTGATGACTCAGTTTGCTCAGCTCTGATTGGCTGAGCAAGATGTAAGGCATCTAACAGTTTTACAGAGTCAGACATCACAGGAGACAAAGTGCATCATGGGAAAGCCCAAACCAGGAAGCGAAGAAAAAATGAAGACACTAACTGGAGCTTCAGGGACCTGCAAACAGTGGGAAATTCAAACGGAGACAGACTCAGTAGGGATGGTAAGTGGGAAAACTATGTCTATGATTGATTGACTTTTTTTTTATCAGCGCTGGAGTACCCCCTTAAAATAGAAAGGGCAAGCTTGACAGAAACTTGTGAAAAAGTCTCAAAAGACCCTCCCCCTCCCAAAAAAAAAAAATTAAATGTATGAGAAAGTTGCAGAATGTTTCAGTATACAATGATATCTCTTTATTTACATATAAGCGGAAACCTCTGTGACCCCATCACTTTGGTGCAGTGAAGCATTATGGGCCATTTTCCATAAACTAACAACAGGATGTTTTCACATTTTCCACAATACATCCTAGTTTGGCTCATATTAACATTTTCCTTAACAGCCGGCAGTGTGATCATGGAAATGACAGAACTTTCTGCACTCTTCTTCACACTTATCTCATCATTAGTCTTAAAGGGATATTCCCATCATAACACTCACAGCATATCCGTAAGAGGCCACCTGTCTATTGATTTCAATGAGGAGAGAAAGCTCCTGTTATTGAGGAAACACATGAAACACATAAAAAGGAGCAGGTCTGCCAGAATGAGAGCCCCCTGCTGGGCTGCTCTAGTCTGGATCATAGAAAGGAGAGGGAGACCACTCGCCCTGACTCTGACCCCTGTATACCATTATATACATATGGACAGGGTGAGCCATGGTAAGACATCCAATCTAAAGGGGTTTACTGGAACTTTTTTTTATTGTTGGATTATCCTTATCCTTAGGATAAGCCATCAATACCGTATGTGATCCATGGAGGTCCAACACCAGGCACTTGGCGATCAACTGTTTGCTGCAGTGTCCACAATACAGAGTGTATGGGGCAAGAAGCAGACAGCGCCGTACATTGTGTAGTGACCACGCTGGGTTACTGCAACTCAGCTATCATTAATTTTAGTGGAAACTGAGCTGCAGTAACCTAGCATGGCCATCGGTAGCCAATAGCCTATCCTATCCTAAAGATAATCATCAATTTTTTTAAAAAGTAGTACAAATAAAGTAGTCCTCTGACCTGAGGAGTTATCTTATAGGGATATCACACAGGTTGAATATGAATATTTTGTATTGCAATGTGTGGTTAGTTAATAAGAACGCCTGTGTGACTTTAGTCCCTCTTATATGCGTTAATCTTTGGACTATGAACAAAAGGCGGACGTAGAGTAAGATGACTATCAACACACGGATTGTTCTTGACACAAGCCCAAAAGCTATAACAACACTTGTGTCTTTATGGAGAATGTTTCTCCTTCTGCTCTGAGTATTCACAGACTCCGCTGTAATCGTATCACAAATATGTAGTAGTAGTAGTGACATCATCCACCCCCGGGAGTCAGACGCCTGTTACCGGGCAATGCAGCATTCTCAGCATGGAAGCCGGGGTATATGTACAGTACAGGAAAGGGGGCCCCACAAAGCCGTACACCCAACCACTTCATACAAGGAATCATTTTATCACATAAATTCATGAGAATGGTATACATAAAACACTAATCACAAATCATCTTTTATATACTACAAGTAAGTAACTATGGGTAAAAAATCCACCAGTCCAATTCCTTTTGCACTTACACAATAAGGATTTTTATATATATATATATATATATATATATATATATATATATATATATATATATAAAAACAAATGTTAGGATGTAGACGGCACTGTGCGGCAATAGCTCAGGAGGGTGCACAGCCTCCACAAAGTCAGACCCTGACTCCACTTGATCCGAAAATAATAGAGATAAGGCGGCACTCCAAGACTTAGGGCGACATGTATCATCCGGCGTACGGATGATTTTCGGCGTAAAGTGCCGATTTTAGTATTTTTTTATTCGCAAATGGCCGATTTGCGAATAAAATATTCGCATATCGGCACTTTCCGCCGAGTACGCCGGGGGGCGTTACGGGGGGCGCGTTACGAGTCCGCGCGATTTATCATTTTTTCAGCGCAAATATACGCCGAAAACCTACTCCACCTTTCAGGTGGCGTAGGTTTTCAGCTATGCACACCGACGCGCACGGAATTTATGTAGAGGCGGACCGCCTCTACATAAATCTCCTTAGCGCCAGAGATGCGGGGACGCCGGACTTAATAAATGTCCCCCTTAGTGAATAAAGTAGTGAATTTATTCACCCATCATGTGCAATATATATATATATAATCTCTTGTGTGCCCTAAGCTATGTAATTGTGTGCCCTCATTATGTCAATAAATATACTAATCAAAAATGTATCAAAAATATTAAGACCAATATTAAAAGAAAAATTAATAGAGAAAAGTAATATTAAAATAAAATCAGAAAAAAGGTGTTTTTTTCCCATTAAAGGGAATCTATTAGGGCATCCTAACCTACTAATAGATCCTTAAAGTGGATCTTACAGTTGTATTTTTTTTATCAGTATACAAATGAGCTTGTTCGGCGCACCAGGAGGTATTACTTTACCCCTCAATGCAGAGTCACGGCAGCCACCAAGCCACTCTTACCATGCCCCTATTGAATACTAAGCCATCCCCCACTTGCAGCCTTCACTATAGATGGGCAGCCTCCATCTTTATCAGGGGCAGTAGTAGAAAAGCGGGCAGGCTGTATTGGTGCACAGAGGGCTAAAGTACCGCCCCCCAGGAGCACTGACCAGACTACTTTGCATAAAGTAAAACACATAGGGGGAGATTTATCAAACTGGTGTAAAGTAGAATTGTCTCAGTTGCCCCTAGCAACCAATCAGATTCCATCTTTCATTCCTCACATATTCTTTGAAAAATGAAAGGTGGAATCTGATTGGTTGCTAGGGGCAACTGAGCCAGTTTCACTTTACACCAGTTTGATAACTCTTCCCCAGTGTTAATAAAAACAGTGTAATGGAGCGTCATCTTAAAGGCACCATGTATCTCCCAGCAGGTTACAATTCCCTAACCTGATAAATTTCCTTTAAATAAAATCTATGAAAAATAGTTATGAGGTGAATTCTGGTATAACAACACTTTTTATATGGGTTAAAAAAAAAAAATGTAATCCTACCCTGGTGCCCTGGCCCCTGCTGCCCATCTCTTCTCCCTGCTTCCAAGCAGGACCCGGCAGCTCAATGGCCGAGACAGGTGACATGCAGTGACTGGCTGTGGGCAGAGCAAGGAGAGAAGACAGGCAGCAGGGACCAGAAGGTGCTGCAGCAGGAGCTGCAGGAGACTAGTCATCATTATCATAGAAAATTTTTGTTCTACCAGCATAGCCCTATATGTCCCAAGACATGTACTGTATAACTGTATATACACATATACATATATAGCTGATATCCTCACATTTGTAACGTGCTAGAATTGTATAACATTATGTAAAACTCTGCTTTTTTTATTTTATTTTCTTATCAATAGGTAAATGGCAGCTGTATAGATAGACTGTATAGATAGACATCACCTTAACAACTACTTAAAGTATATACATAAATCTTCCCAATAATGCCGCAAACTTATGTATAGTATATGAAACATCTTTCCGACCACTGGATATTGGTAAGAATGTTATAACCATCTATATACTGGGAGCTACGTGTATATACACTGTGATATACAGTACAGGAGGTACGCAGCTGTGGCAAAACTACATCTCCCATCATGCCTGGACAGTCAAAGATGTCCAGGCATGATGGGAGTTGTAGTTTTGCCACAGCTGGAGAGCCAAGGTTCCCTACCCCTGCTCTAGGATAAGAGCACAGCAGTCATTCCCACATCCCATCAGGACACATGGCTATATATATATATATATATATATATATATATATATATACACTGTCTGCTTACACACTATAGACAGGTGAGCACTTACCATAGGAGGAAGACGGAGACCAGGTAACCCCAAATATCTGATTAAAGCAGTCGCACATTTTCTCCTTTTAATTCCCCTATGTCGGATAGTTCCCCAGCAGCTGTATATCCCACCGCAGACTCGCCACCGGGTACAACGTAAGCCAGGGCACACACAGAGAATGGCATATAACCCCTGTAGATTAACACAGCGGCCCTGTCAGCATTTCAGAAAAGCTGCTCACAAACATCCACCATTGTCCAGCACGGGCTGGGTTTAACAAAGCAAAGGCCAAATCCCCTGTTTAATGCTTTGGGGTGAGGGAGAAGGGACAGGCATCGAGACAAAACTGCAGAGCTAGTCTATCCGCTGCCGATCACTTGTCAAATGTGGGGACAGGTCAGGGAAAGGGGCTGGCAGACATGTCTATGGGAACAGACACATAGCTTGGAAGCGTGCACACTCCTTAGCTTCAGATATTACACATGGGTGCAATAAGGTGATGTACCTATTGGTCCAAACAGGGCCGGCGTCAGCACAGGGCTTACCCGGGCAAGTACCAGGGCCCACAGCGCCTCTAGGGGCCCGGTGTTCTAATGTTCAGCCCACTCACTGTAGTGTAGGGTGAGTGGGCTGATCATCAGGAGACAGAGGAGGACCTTTACAGAGAGAAAAGGGTGAAGGACCTGATCACATGACCCGAAGTTCCTCAACCTTATAGTGTGGAGAGCAGCCTGACAGAGAGGAAGAGGGAGAAGTGATGTGTCAGACAGTCAGTGTGTCTGTCAGTCAGTCATTGTCGGTGTCAATGTGTGTTTGAGTAAGTTAGTGGTGTCTCAAGTCATTGAGACCAGAAGTTCCTCAACCTTATAGTGTGGAGAGCAGTCTGACAGAGAGGAAGAGAGAGAAGTGCTGTGTCAGGCAGTCAGTGTGTCTGTCAGTCAGTCAGTCAATGTGTGTTTGTGTATGTTAGGGGTGTCTCAAGTGATTGTGCTTAGTTTGTGGATGATGGGTGTATAGTGGATAAATGAAGGGCCCGTTGAGGCTCTGTTGCCTGAGGGCCCACAAAATCCTGGAGCCGACATTGGGTCAAAAATTTAGTGCAAAAAGTTGGGGCCCCACTAAATCCAAGTGATTTGTTCAGTCCCATTGTCACAGATGTGTATAACTCCAGCCCCTACCAGTGTAGTCTGCCTTTACAAACATCTGTGATAGAATGGGTTGTTCTATAGAGCTCACTGATAGCTGGGGGCTGTAATAGGAGCTATCGCTGCTCCCGAAACATCGCCCCCTCCTAGAGCTTTCACCATCAGCTGTGAGCGGTATTATTATAGAGAAGTGGACCCATTTAGGATTTACATCAACTCAGTGGAAACCATGTAAAGTTACAGAGCAGGGTGATCGAGGAGAGGCTAGTACTTAAAGGTCACCATTGCCCTGTTGGCTCCATAACTGCCAAACCTCATCTGACTTAAAATCAGCACAAAACCTGTGGTGCTTCATGGTATGGCTGAGCAGCTGCATGCAAGCCTTACATCTCCCAGCAAAATCCCAGTGTCAGATGGATGGGGTGTAAAGCCACCACCACATATTCTGTGGAGAGACGGATTTTTTATCTGGTGGACGTTACCTGCCTGACTGCATTGTGTCGGCTGTAAAAGTGGAGGAGGGATAATGCTATGGGCTTTTTAGAGGTCAGCCCAGGTCCCTTAGTTCCAGAGGGAAATCCTAATACAGTGGTGCCTTGGATTACAAGCATAATCCGTTCCGGGACCGCGCTTGTAATCCAAATCCACTCTTAAACCAAAGCAAATTTTTCCATAAGCAATCATAGAAATGCAGACAATTGTTTCACACCCTGGAAATAATGATTTATTATTTTGAATACCATGTAAACCAGATGAAACAAACCTTCAGAAACAGCAGAATATGTGATATTATAAGTTACTGTACAGTAATGGAGAGGGTGGGAAACACAAGGGCGGACAGAGACTGCAGGGAGCATGAAGGAATGAGCAGGGCAGATGTGGGCACATACATGCAGCGCTCTCTTTCCGGGGAGAGAGGGGTTACAGCTATGGAGAGATTACCCCCACAGTCCTGTCCCCTGATGTAAGCCCCAGCCTGAAGTGGATCTGCTATGATTTAGAAGGTGAGGGAGACTTCCTGGGTCAGAGTACAGGGCTGTAGACCCCGCTATGCAGACCATGCCCCACCCCCACTCCCCCTCCCACCCGGCACAGGGAGCTCTTACACCAAAGCAATGCTCTTAAACCAAGTCACAATTTAAAAAAAACTGTGAGCTCTTAAACCAAGTTACTCTTAAACCAAGGCACCACTGTACTTCAGTACTAAGAGATTCTCAACAAATGTCATTTTCAACAATTTGGGTTTGGCGCTATTCTGTCCCAGAATAACAGTGCACACAGCGAGCTCCATAAAGACATGGAGGAGATGTCTGGTGGGGAAGAACTGGACTCTGTCCATACAGTGTCCGGAGTTCAACCCCATCCAACACCTTTAGGATCAGAACTTGTGAGCCCTACCGTCTCATCCAACACCTTACCAATGTTCTTCAGGATGAATGGGCAAAAACTTCTCACAGACACCTCCAAAATCTTGTAAAAAGTCTTCCTAGAAGAGTGGAAGCCGTTGTACGTGCAAATGGCATCAACTCCTTAAAGTGTCAATGTTTTTTACATTTTTTTTTTTTTTGCAGAAATTAATAGTACAGGTAATTTTAAGAAACTTTGTAATTGGGTTTATTAGCTGAAAAATGTGTGGGGGTTTTATCATGAAAAAGCAGTTTGAAGCTCTCCTCCCCTGTCTTCATGGTTCTCTATGGAGGGGGGAGGTGTGGACAGAGAGGAGGCACTAAAACAGGACAACAAAGAGCTTACAGCTACATCACCGGGCTATCTCCTCTGAAGTCAGCACTGACCTCTCTGACCCCTGAATACCGGCTTTCACACAGCTCCCACTGTGTAATCCTTTGTTCTTTGCTGGCGACTAATCTCCCTCCTTCCCCCTCCATAGATTAAACAGGGCCCGACTGATGTAAAAGAGTAGAGATTTCCTGATAATGAGCAGTGGATGAGAGAGGAAGGGGGGGGGGTCCTGGGGAAAGTCTTTTTGAATGCAGATAATGACATATTTGCCTAATCAATCCAATTACAAAGTTTCTTAAAATCGCCTGTACTATTGATTTCTGCAAAAAAAAAAAAATAATTATAAAAAAAAAAGAATAATAAAATAATTATATATATATATATATATATATATATATATATATACACACACTACTGTAACAATTTAATAATGCTTGTGGATACAGAATGGGGTGTCCTAAAATCTCCAGTAGGTGTCCCAGTCCTAACCTCTTCCACTTCTTAGTAATATGGCTCACAGCTGATGGGGAAAGATCTAGAAGGGAAAAAATGTCAAACACTGACTTACATCAGTGGCTTCTATGGCAGACTGCACTGGTAGGGGATGGATTTATAATAAAACTGAACAGAGTTTAAAGGGGTTATGCAATATTACAAAAACATAGCTGCTTTCTTCCGAAAACAGCACCACCCCTGTCCTCAGGTTTTGTGTGGTATTACAACTCCGCTCCATTCAATTAATCTGAGCTGCAATACCGGACACAAACTGAGGATAGGGGGGGGCACTGTTTGTGTGAGAGTTCGTCTAATTCTGGAGAGCCCCCTATTATGTACCGAATGTAGACAACTAGTAGCAGGAGACCATATGGTTGATAACACAACAAAGCTGTGGAGACTTGTGTACTAGCTCCGCTCCGCATTCACCCTCTTTCGCAGTAAACCACAAGGATTAAGGCCTCTAATTATAACACAGGGGATTGTGGGCTACAACACCCAATGATGTTGGATCACAAGTTGGAAAAATAAAAAGTTTTTCTAATAGTGAAATAAATCCGACTTGGGGTTGCAGTGACCCACATGACGCCTTATTTGGTGTGAGTGGGGCTTGCGTGTCTCTCCCTGCTGTGGGGTTATCTATAGGGACTGACTGCTAGGAAGGTATTATAAATTCTGTCCCTGTCACAACAGCCTCACGCAACCGTAAACTAAGCGGTGGTCTGAGGCAGTGCCCCCTCTGTACATTGCTACCCCTCCTCCATAGTGCCCGCTACCCAGGCTGAAGCTATTCTTTCACCATGTACTGGAATGTGCTACACTGCTAGATCAGGCTCATCCACTGCAACCAACTTCTACACAAATGTTTATTTTTAGACTCATCGCAACGTACTGCAAGTTATTTCAGGACAGACTTTGCTGCTACCATAGGGTAACAGTATGGCACAATAATTTGGATTTCTGCTATTGTGATATGCATTGTAAAGAAATACAGTGGCTTGTCCACTGATATGTGTGACCCAGCCTTTCTAGGTGTAAGGCTAGGTTCACATTGCGTTTTTGCAAAAAAACAGATGGAAAAACCAATGCAAGTGTGTGCATCCCTTTTTTCCATTGACGTCCGTTGTAAAAAAAAAAAAGGTTCAAAATGCATCAGTTTTATTTAACGTACACAAAAATAAGGTCAAGTACGTTTTTGTGTACGTGAAAAAATGGATGCGTTTTGATCTGTTTTTTTTTTTTTTATTATTATTATTATTATTATGGAAGTCAATGGAAAAACGGATCAAAATGGAAGTGTGAACCCAGCCTTAACCTGCAGATATCTGCTCACTTAAAGGAGAAGTCTGGCAACAAATCCCCAATATACACTTATTACGGGAAATGCTTATAAAGTGCTTTTTCCCTGCACTTACTACTGCAACAAGGCTTCACTTCCTGGATAAAATGGTGATGTCACTTCCTGGATAAAATGGTGATGTCACTTCCTGGATAACATGGTGATGTCACTTCCTGGATAACATTGTGATGTCACTTCCTGGATAACATTGTGATGTCAAGACCCGACTCCCAGAGCTGTGCAGGCTGTGGCTGCTGGGGAGGATGATGGCAGGGGGAGGCTCAGTGTCCCTCCAGTGCCCTGTGTCCCTCAGTGTTGCTCTGCCATCATCCTCTCCAGCAGCCACAGCCTGCACAGCTCTGGGAGTCGGGGCGTGACATCACCATGTTATCCAGGAAGTGACATCACCATGTTATCCAGGAAGTGACATCACCATGTTATCCAGGAAGGGAAGCCTTGATGCAGTAGTAAGTGAGTTTATATCCTTTATCGGTTACTGAGCACTAAGGCATGTTAGTGCCAGTTTGGTGCTGTAACATATAATCCTCTGCATCCAACAACGCCAGAGGTGATCAAAGCTTTGATTCCTGAGCTACCTGATATAGATAAATCCTGGTACTGATGTAGACAACGCCATATGCAGACCAGTAACTGTACATAAGGCTGGGCTCACATAGAGTACTGACCCCCCGAGAGCCCTGCTCTGATCAAGTGCTGCAGCCCCCCCTGGTACTGTATATTCTTACATACAGTAAGAATATATAAATATATATCTCTCACTATAGCAGATTGTAGCAACCTCTTCAGCAAGTGGTAATTACTAACCCTAAGTGCTATTTATAAGAATACACTGCAGTATGGGGGGGGGGGGGGGGGGGTCTGCATAGAACTGTGCGCCAGGACTTGATCAGAAAGTTATACAGGTTTGTAATTTACTTCTATTTGAAAATTTCAAGTCTTCCAGTACTTATCAGCTGCTGTATGTTCTACAGGAAGTGGTGTATTCCTGCCAGTCTGACACAGTGCTCTCTGCTGCCACCTCTGTCCAGAGCAGTAGAAAATCCCAATAGAAAACCTCTACTGCTCTGGACAGTTCCTCACATGGACAGAGGTGGCAGCAGAGAGCACTGTGTCAGACTGGAAAGAATACACCACTTCCTGCAGGACATACAGCAGGTCATAACAATACAGTACTTTCTGAAACCAGCTGATTTAAAAGAATTTCCCTTTAAGACACAAATGCTGGTGTCTCCTCTTACTGCTGCCACTTAACAGAACTTATAAAGAAAAAAAACTACATTTTCTCTAAAGAAGGTATATTACAAACTAATAGAACATTATTAAAGCAATCTATTAGCAAAGGAAATTAAGAATTTACAATTAAAAAATAAAGTAAACAGTAACAAAATGTATATGAAAAAACATGATTGGTGTTTTTTTTAAGTTTTTTTTTTTTTATTAAACAAAGTCATATAAACATATCTGGTATCTCTATAATGGTAATAATCTACATGAGAATGACAACCACGCCCTATGGACACCGTGCTTTACCAACATAACCACAGTGTGAATGGGGATCAGTATGAGGAACGTCAAGAACAAAGTCCACTGAGGCCATTTCATAGGATCTGCTTATAATAAGACATATGCAGGAACAATGTATAGAGGGACACTGTATCTTGGGTTGTCGTCCTCCAGGATAGAGGCCGGAATCCACTTGATCCACATTTCTTCTCTGCATCTTTATCCCTAGAAAGAAAATAAGTAACATAAAGCTAAGAACATTTATGGCTCTGTGCACACTGGGGGTCATGATTTCTATTTACACATACACCACAATAGATATGATGGCTCCATTTTTTTCTTCCACTGTACCGGATTCGCTGCTGATTTAATGCTGTGAGTTTGCAGTGAAATTCACTGCAAATCCTGGTAGTGTGATTTTCAATGGGGTTACATACCCGCAGCGGAATTTTCATTCCACTGCAAATATGTAACCTGGCCCCTTTAACCCCCCCTCCCCCAGCCGCCCGCAGCATACATTACCTGCTAGGCGCCGCAGCTGCATGTGAGGCTCCCGGCTCCTGTCAGTACCACTCAGCCAATCAGTGACTGCGGCGGGGCCGTGCACTGATTGGCTAAGCGGGACCGATGGGAGCCTCACATGCAGGCGCTGCGCCGAGCAGGTAATGTACGCTGCGGGAGGCTGGGAGGGGGGGAGGTGTTAAAGGGGCCGGGTTACATACTCACAACAGAATGAAAATTCCGCTGCGGATTTGTAACCCCACTGAAAATCACACTACCAGGATTCACAGCGCATGTAAAGCCACCCTAAATAATGTAAACTCCAGCTTTGTGCTGGAACTGTCAAGCAACACCGTAACTTATAATGGAAGCTGCACTTATAATGGAGGCCATCAGGATCTGCACTGGTGTCTGTTGTTCGGACAGAACTGCTTGTGTGTGAACAGGAACGTCACTGTCAGATGTTGGTGTATGACCCATATCTGGCAATGTGATACCTTTACTGTGAGGATTTAGGGGCTCACAACCATTGGAAACCAGATTGTTTAGTGCCGTGGTAGGGAACCTTGGCTCCCATTATGCCTGGGCTGTCCAGCCATGATGGGAGTTGTAGTTTTGCAACACCTGGTCCACCTTACACTAGTGGAGAACACCCCTTTATCGCTAATGTCTAAGTGGGCCCTGTATCCCCTTCATCAGACCCTAAAACATAATCTGGAGCCCCATATATAGCTGCACTCATCAGCTACTGCAGAACAGCAGAGCGAACACACACTTACTGGCACTGCACCCTCTCCAGTATACACTGCATGTCACTAACTGGTAGTACCTGACATGCAGAGCAACCTGGCAGCCATTGCCAAGAATCAGTGTGTAACCCTAAAACCCCAATGGTTCAGGGGTCCTGCAGGATCCAGTTTAGGATAAAATACATACTAAGCTAAACAGTTACCATGCAGCAGGGCCACGTCATTCGCATCCTGCAGCAATAATCATCCAGAGAAGTCTCATAAATACTGACTGTTCATCACCTTTCCAGACGCCATCTTTTCTGCCTAAGAGGAAGAAAAAAAAATGTCAGACATAAGACCCTCACAGACAAATGGAGACAGTCATTCATAGATGATAATGGACAATAGGTTTGCTATTCCATGTAAACCTACACGGTGGTCAATGTCGGGGTCTTACTCCAGCCGTATCCAGCATCCTCTTGCCGGGCAGCATTGAGAAGACCCCAGTTCCTATCTGCACCCTCGTCACCTCCTTGCAAGTTCAACTTCTCACAAGATGGTAATTAAGATGCAAGTGACCCTTCAGCACAGCTAACACTATGGGGGTATGGGACATTCCTGGCACAAGTCACTCACCTATTGCTTCGAGGCAGCCCCGACCATACAGAGCTTGCATTGTGTCCTCTCCATTCCGCCTTTGCTGTACGGCAGCCTTTTCCTCTTAGGTCTCGGCCATGGAGATGACAGGACTCTAAATGAGAAAGTAAAGTGTGAGCTTATTGTAATTTACCACAATAAGCGTCAAGAAGTCAGCATGTTAGCGCTCATGACACAAATGATATATGCTCTGCTGCAAAAAGTTTATCCAACTTTGTCCCCCAACCCCAGGAAAATCCAACACCATTGGTTCTGCACTGGGTGAATATGATGGTCTTCACCCCCTAAGAAAAAATAAACCAGCCTAGATATGGAGTTTCCAATAGTCCAGATCTAGAAAACTGAGCAGCCATAACCAGCAAGTGGTCACAGTGTTGCTGCAAAAACATACGCAAGGCCTATAACATGAATACATAAACACACTGTGTGCGTCTGGGTGTCCAGATGTTATATTTACGGAGCTATAATATGCCGATGTTTACAGATCAGCGAGATCCCGGCTCTATATTTAGGCTGCAGGTAGCCATGTTATCGGGTGATATCAGGGAGGGGACAGGCTTCTCCTGGCTACAGGATATCCTGATCGCTGGGCTAAAGACATTGCTGACCGAGCCATATAAACACAGCCTGCTATATAGAAAAACATGACATGAATAGATGTGTAAGTGCATACAGACCTATGGTGGTGCTAGGTATGAAATACGTTGTGGCTGCAATAGTCCATATAACCAGTGTTATCCTACGGCCTGACACCCCTTATACCCATCTCAGTTGTCTGCAGCCACTGTTTGTAAAGTGATGTCATGTCCTAGCAATGTACCATAGCTTTTTATGTTCAGGTTGCCCCTTTAAAATCCGTCCTTTCAGCCCTAATTAGGAAATCAGTAAATTATTCAAAAATAAATTGTGGCATCAGAGTTCCCTCGAAGGCTGAAAACCCACTGTGATCATATCCAATAAACATGGTGTCAGAGAACCCTATGGTTAGCTACGATTAGGAAGGTGTTCAATCCTATATACGAACGTTCCCATTCACATCCAGCATGCATAATAATACTACAAGCAGAGCACAGTCTGCTATGAGAGTCTATACTATAGAAACTATCCCGATACCAATGGTGTAAACAAACAGCGGACAGGAGGGTAACAGGGGACAAATGACAAGGGGCCATCAAAAGCCGAGATCTCAGGAATTCAGTGTGGGCTTCATGAAGGGCACAGTGGGCAGCCGGGTACAAACGTGTAAGTGTGCAGAGAATTGTGCACAGCTAAGCAAGAATGATGCGACCGCTGTACAGCTGCAAGACCTACTGTACCAGCACTACGGACAATGATGTACCAGAGCCAGAGGAGTGAGGTCTACAGAGGGGGCCGCTATGTCACTCCTAATCCATGGATGAACGTCAGTAAGAGGTCAATATCCCTAGCATGGGGCCGTATGGCCTCCATGTGCTGCCTATAGGTCCTACAGGTATGGAACTGTTTTACACCTAAAGCAAAACTTCTACTGGTGAATAACTCCGCAGGTAAGGCCAGGTTCACACTGCATCTTTGCAATCGTTTTTTTGGAAAACGGATGAAAAAAATGGATGCGTTTGTGTGCATCCTTTTTGATCCGTTTTGACTTCCATTATAAAAAAAAAGGGATCTGTTTTTTTTTTTTTTCGGACACAAAAGTAGTGTCAACACTACTTTTGTGTCTGAGAAAAAAAAGGATCAGTTTTTTTTTTTTTATAATGGAAGTCAATGGAAATGCACACAAATGCATCCGTTTTTTGCAAAAAAACAGATGAAAAAAAACGGATTGCAAAAACGCAGTGTGAACCTAGCCTAAGAGAGGGTTTGTGTGGAATCAGAAAAAAAAACCTTCCTATATCTGTGAATCTAAGCCAAAAGGACCCATATACTTGAATGGAGACGTACTGTAAACATGTTCCCATCATATGACCCCAACATCATCTGGTTTATAGGAAATATATATATATATATATATATATATATATATATATATATATATATATATATATATATATATATAAATATATATATATTTATAGAAAAAGAGAAATGAAACCTATGGTAGTAATACACATGAAAGTGCTGCCACCTAGTGGTCATGATGTGGCATGGGTTTTGTTGCAGCACATAGTTCCTTCCTGCGTCATTATTGCCTGTGTGAACGATGTGGATTTTGTAGCTGTCTCCGCATCCATGCTTACGGAGTCCATGATATAGGTTTGGCCATGCTTTTCTGTCCCCAGTGACTTACAGATCTTCCTGACTGAGCTAACAGAATAGCACGAGAACCAGGATTGCATGGTAAAAGCACATGCAGCTGTGGATTACTCCGTACAATACGACTGCCATGAATACACGTCCCTAGTGTAAAAACAAAATCTGCTGAGTTATTATAAAAAAAAGGGCTGATCCCTATAAATAATCTAATAGTACATAGTAGAAAGCATTTGGTGTGTTCCATAGCCGCAGTAATGGATGACAAGAATGCTTCGGTGATAGATAAATACTGCAAGTGTAGGAGAAACCAGAGCAAACAATGAATATATTATAAGATGAATACTTTATGTAATAGGTAAACAGACCGCCACATTACCCGACCCTACGTGGATAGTAAGATCAAGGCTAATGTTCTCAAGGTTATCACAGAATATATACTTTATAAAGTTTTCATTAAAAAAGGGGAGTAAAACACAACAAAAATGATATTCTGTAATTCAGGATCTGGTGGGATCTGTGGAAACCCCCTTACTATACCGTCAAATCTAAGCTAAAAGGTCCCATATACTTGAATGGAGTCAGGTTGTGGCCTAAACGTGTTCCCATTGTGTGACCTAAATATCATCTGTATATTGTGTTACCTATAAAGGTTCTGCAGACAACAAGAGAAACCTACTGAAGGAAAGGAGAGTGCTGCCACCTAATGGTCATTGTGTGACATTGGTTCTTTGCCCCGAGAAGCCCCCCGCCTCGGTGCTGCCCCATCCTGCTCTTCCATGGATGCGGTGGTCCTGTCCATAATGTGGCTGAGCATGGAGGAGTACAGGACCATGCTGCCCCCTTGGCACAGAGGAGACAAAGGGACCAACATGGTCACGTATATGCTTGTCCATATTATAGACAGGACCATCGCATTCACAGAAGAACATGTGCCGCCACGTGTGGCCGTACCTCCAGGAGAGAGAGCGCCATCTTCACTCCACCAATAGCATCAGCCATCAGCTCCATAAACAGCGCTGGAAAGTAGAAGAAAACATCAAACACAACATAGTATCACACTGTATGTGACAGCTTGTATCTCTGCAGCTGGATATATGCTCCAATGTGCCGGAACTACATTGTAGATAGTCAGCTCACCGGCCAAGAAGCAGCACAGGAGATCAGAAGAGATTACTGAGTTATGGGCTCAAGTTGTAGCGCAGCCCCCTCAGGTCACCTCCCAGCCCCTTATCGTCAACCCACAGCCCCCACTCAGGCTACCCCACAGTCCCCACTCAGGTCACCTCCTAGCCCCTTATCGTCAACCCACAGCCCCCACTCAGGCTACCCCACAGCCCCCACTCAGGTCACCTCCCAGCCCCCACTCAGGCTACCCCACAGTCCCCCTCAGGTCACTTCCCAGCCCCTTATCGTCAACCTACAGCCCCCACTCAGGCTACCCCACAGTCCCCCTTTAGGTCACCTCCCAGCCCCTTATCGTCAACCCACAGCCCCCACTCAGGCTACCCCACAGTCCCCCTCAGGTCACCTCCCAGCCCCCACTCAGGCTACCCCACAGTCCCCCTCAGGTCACTTCCCAGCCCCTTATCGTCAACCTACAGCCCCCACTCAGGCTACCCCACAGTCCCCCTTCAGGTCACCTCCCAGCCCCTTATCGTCAACCCACAGTCCCCCTCAGGTCACCTCACAGACACCCCCCCCCCCCCCTCAGGTCACCTCTTTCCCCTGCTGTAAGGCCACTCTACAGACCCCCTCAGGTTACCCCACAGACCCCCTCAGGTCACTTCACTGCCCCTTCTACCTGTAAGGCCACTCTACAGCCCCCCTCAGGCGACTCTTCGGTTACCTCACATTCCCCCCCCCATGTTACCTCACAGCCCCCCTCAGATCACCCCACAGTCCCCCTCAGGTTACCTCACAGCTTCCTTCAGATTACCTCACAGTTTCCTTCAGGTTACCTCACAGCTCCATTCAGGTTACCTCACAGCTCCATTCAGGTTACCTCACAGCCCCTCAGATTACCCCACAGTCCCCCTCAGGTTACCTCACATTCCCCACAGGTTACCTCACATTCCCCCCAGGTTACCTCACAGCTCCCCGTAGGTTACCTCACAGCTCCCCTTAGGTTACCTCACATTCCCCCCAGGTTACCTCACAGCTCCCCTTAGGTTACCTCACATTCCCCCCAGGTTACCTCACAGCTCCCCTCAGGTTACCCCACAGCCCCCTCAGGTTACCTCACATCCACCCCTCAGATTACCTCACATCCCCCCCTCAGGTTACCTCACAGTCCCCCTCAGATTACCTCACAGCCCCTCAGGTTACCCCACAGTTCCTCTCACAGCTCCCCTCAGGTTACCTCACAGCCCCCTCAGGTTACCTCACAGCTCCCCTCAGATTACCTCACAGCTCCCCCTCAGTTTACCTCACAGCCCCCTCAGTTTACCTCACAGCTGCCCTCAGGTTACCTCACAGCCCCCTTCTTGGAGGACCACTCTACAGTAAATCCTATTGTGGCTGCCACCCTGTAAGTCACATCTCTATATACCCACACCCCATCACCAGCAGCCAGCCCTCCTGCCCTGTGACCCCCTATATAAGCAGGACCCGCTCACCTGTCCTCCCATCCCTGCTCCCTCACCTCACCCATGTCACTCCTAATAGAAGCCATCATCTCCCACTCATCACCTCAGTGCCGCCTCCCAGCCTTCCTCCTCCTCCTCCTCCTGCATCTTATGCCCCGAGGGCTGGCCGCCTCATAACACATCTTCCCGTCCTTGGCAGTCCGCTCATCGCATGAGAGGCACGCCCTCACCGCTGTGATTGACAGCAGTCTAAGCCAGTAAGGAGCTCGCCATGCCAGTGACGTCATCAGCATCTGTGCAGCTACACCTGTCACTGCCCATCACTCGGAGAACGCCCAATGCGTCAACAACTACTGCGCATGCTCGGCGTTCTTCTCTCCATCACTCGCCCAGCGCGCACGCGCGTGGGTTCTATAATTGTCGCGGATGATTCTAGAATGGACGTAGAATAGTCGGAGTTATAAATAGCAGCTCTGGTGAAGAAGGGAAAACGTGCGTGCAGTACACGGGGAGAGCACGTGCATGGGCCTATGGCGCTTTACTCTATGGCTGCTGAATGGGAAAGAGCTTTTGTCACATAACATGCACCAACATGCACTACCTACAGAGTCAGACCTGGCACATGAATGTCCGGGGAAGCCTGCATATGCCTATAACTATAAGCACCCCTAATCAGTGCTTATAGTTACACTTTAAGAGCTCATTAGGAGTGCTTCTAGTTAGGCAGAGCACTGACAGAGCGAGGAACCATTGGCTCCACGCTCTGCCAGTCACTATCTTGGGAGCTCTCTCTTCCCAGTCATGCAGCCAGGTGAGTACACAATTGCATCCGGTTTTATGCCCCCCCTCCCATAAAATGGATACGTTAATAGGACTGCAAAAATGCAGGGTGAACCCAGCCTTATGGGGGAGATGCAGGATTGGGAGGTCACCCAGCATCTCAGTATAATGGGGGTCACACAGTTTTTCTAGCATCTTCTACTTAGTATGATGGGGGTCAACCAGCTTTCTGGGTCTGTAATATGCTGGGGCCTGATTCTGGGGTGTATAATATGCTGGGGCCTGATTCTGGGGTGTATAATATGCTGGGGGCCTTACACAGGGTATATAATAAGCTGAGGGCCTGATATTGGGGCTTATAATATGCTGGGGGCATTATACTGGGGTCTATTATACATTGATAATATGCTGGGCGCCTTACACAGGGTATATAATATGCTGAGGGCCTGATACTGAGGTGTGTAATATGCTGGGGGGTCTGATACTGGGTTATGTAATATGCTGACGAACTTATATTGGGTTTTCTAATATGCTAGGGGCCTGATACGAGGGTCTGTAATATGCTGAGGACTCTTTACTGAGATTTATAGTATGCTGGGAACCTAACACTGGGGTCTGTAATATGCTGGGGCCTGATACTGGGGTGTATAATATGTTGGCCTGATATTGGTCTGTGTAATATGTTGGAGGCCTGATACTGGGGTCTATAATATGCTGGGGGCCTGAAACTGGGGTCTGTAATATGCTGGGGACCTGATGCCAGGGTCTGTAATATGCAGGGGGCCTGATACTGGGATGTGTAATATGCTGGGGGCGTTTTACTGGGATGTGTAATATGCTGGGGGCCTATATCCCCCATATCTTCATGTTTTTTTTTGTTTTTTTTTTAAGATTTACTAGAGACCTTATTCACCAAAGATTCTTCATATGATCTTACCCTGTTAACTAAGGTGTGCAAATAAGGACCTTTACCATTGAGAAACGTTTCATAAGCAGCGTACCTTTCTACCATCATTAGGGATTCCACCCAATAACATTCCCTCTTCTGGCTAGGTTCACACAACGTCAAAAAACGGCCGTTTTTATAATAAAAACCGGTCGTTTTTGCCGCTATTTAATTGACTGCAATGGCAATGCATTGAAGTCAATGGGAGGACCGACGTCCAATGCACACAATGCATTGAAAAACAGACGTTTTTACCGCAGGTTTTTAATATAAAAACTGATGTTTTTTGACGTGTGAACCTAGCCTCTCCCACATCTGTATTTAGACACATATTCCTTTACACTACACGTGTCAAACTCAGGCCCTTGAGCTGTTATAAAACTACACTCTTTTTTCCACTCGGAGGGGACTCTTAAAGGGAACCTGTCACCCCCCGTACCGGGGTGACAGGCTCCCGACCCCCCGTTAGAGACCCCTATACTTACCTCATCCCGCCGGGTCCCGCTTCTGGATCCGGTCGGGTCCCGGAGATCTCAGCCGCTGCAGCCCGGCGCGCGCGCTGAGAGATGAGTCCAACACCCATAGAGAATGACAGGAGAGTCCAGCGCTCCGTCATTCTCTATGAGTGTTGGACTCATCTGTCAGCGCGCGCGCCGGGCTGCAGCGGCTGAGATCTCCGGGACCCGACCGAATCCAGAAGCGGGAGCCGGCGGGATGAGGTAAGTATAGGGGTCTCTAACGGGGGGTCGGGAGCCTGTCACCCCGGCACGGGGGGTGACAGGTTCCCTTTAAAGGGAACCTGTCACCCCCCGTGCCGGGGTGACAGGCTCCCGACCCCCCGTTAGAGACCCCTATACTTACCTCATCCCACCGGGTCCCGCTTCTGGATTCGGTCGGGTCCCGGAGATCTCAGCCGCTGCAGCCCGGCGCGCGCGCTGACAGATGAGTCCAACGCTCATAGAGAATGACGGAGCGCTGGACTCTCCTGTCATTCTCTATGGGTGTTGGACTCATCTCTCAGCGCGCGCGCCGGGCTGCAGCGGCTGAGATCTCCGGGACCCGACCGAATCCAGAAGCGGGACCCGGTGGGATGAGGTAAGTATAGGGGTCTCTAACGGGGGGTCGGGAGCCTGTCACCCCGGTACGGGGGGGTGACAGGTTCCCTTTAAGTGATCAAAGAATTTGTGTGAAGACATGTGCCATATTTCATTATTCAGTGTGTGATTGAACACGCTCCTTCTTAAAAGAAGTAATTCTGTAAGCCCAAATTTCCTTTTAAACATTTCTAGTGAAGTTTTCTTTTTTTTTTTCTTTTTTTTCCCCAGAACTGTGCTGTGTAGGAGTGCAGTCTCTTGTTTAACAGAGAAGTCCGGCAGAGGCACAGGGAATTGTACTAACTTACCTCATCCTGTGCCCGTGGTGAGCAGCGGGACTGGCCTCAGGACACCCGCCGGGCTTCGGTATCTCCGGAGCTGACACATCACTACCTGGTTTATGTACCGGCCTCAGGACCCTCATTGGAAGGCATGTGTCCCCCGGGTTGTGATAATGTCACAACTCAGGGGGAAAAGGCCTGTTCCGGCTGACGGACTGCCCGCTCAGCCAAGCATTGAGTGGAGTGGTGTCCCGTCCCATTCACTGACTGGATGAACGGCCAGTCCATTAGCCAAATGATAGAGCTGGAGATCCTGGAGCCAGGCAGGGGTCCCGCAACTCACCACAGGCACAAGGAGAGGTAAGTTAATTGTAAGTACTTGTAATCAATTTTCCCCCTTCCCCTGCCGGCTGCCGGATTTTACAATCTGCCGGACCTTTTCTTTAATGACTTTACACCTCTCTGACCTCTAACCTGTGTGACACCACTGCACCTGTCAGTGCTTCTGTGTAGACCTCTGTATACTGCTGAGCATTTAAGCTCAATTTTAACAGGTCAGGCATAAGAACTTTAAAGAGATGAGGGGGGTCCCTGATTTATGTGCCAGTCGCAGCTGCACCCTCTATAGCTACTGATCCTTACTAAATGGTGGAGGAAAACATGATGTGGGTCCAGTAACTTACGATTTAGAGGGTTATGATGGTTTTCTCCACTAGGGGTCACCCTCAGCACAGTGAAGTCAGCTCACAATAAGGTCTCTTACTGGCGTCATAGTCCCCATTCATACACCATGTATTTGACGTTGGATTTGTGCGCAAATTCCATGATGAAATCTGCATTGGTTCCTATGACAATCTGCATCCCATACATGTCACTGGTTGGGTCTGCAATCCAGTACTCATACAATAGATTTTTGGTGCCTCTATAAGCAGCAGCATGCTATGTATTAGTCATGGATCCAAGGTTTGGCGCCATTGAGTGGAGTTGCCCAAACTGGAAATTCTGTCGGGGGGGGGGGGGGGGGGGGGGGGGGGTTGGGGTCTAGTAGTAAACTTGTACATTTTGATGTAGATTTTCTGCTGGGGATTTCAGTATTAATATACTAAGAGTTTTGTGATAGGTGATAGTGATGAATTTTTCATACAGAAAAACTCTGGACGCAGCATTTTTGCCCTACCAAAAACATCATGGTGTTTTTTGCATGTGTGAATGTTAGTGAGTACCGCTTAGTATGTATGTGACTATAACTTTGCTTCTGGGCAGCACCGTTTATTCCAAACTAATTATAGGTACCTGGGATTTGTAGTGCATCTCTGCAGGCTGTGCTAATAGAACATGAAAACATTAAAAAAAACATCCCCTCGCATAAACTATATACAAAAGAGGCCTGAATAAAGCTCCCGATATGTAGGAGGGGGTTGCAGGAGGATGGAACATGAAAATGCCCCTGTGACTTTCCTATTCTTACTCTATTGTGACTATTCAAATACGGAAAATCCATTTTTCATGGGAAGTTGGCAGCTACCCAAATCCTTCCACTTGGTTACAATGATGTCCCATGTTGCGGAGATCACATAGGAGGATCTTAAGAGCGGAGTGATACATGTATAGCAGGAATTAATGTGGCATGAGTCATATATATATTTGTGATGTATTTGCCTTGCAGGCCTCGTGTAGCCCCATAGCCTCCAAATGCTGCACCTATTAGGGTTATAGCTGTATCTATATGTAACAGATACATATACATACAGATGAACCTGCATGCAGTAGCACTCTTCACTTCCCCACTCTCAACCATCTTTGTCTAGTACCTGTGACGTGTACTTTATCATGTGATCATAGTACACATTTAAAGGGGTATTCCTGCTGGGACCCATTTTTCTGCAATGCCCAGGGAGGGCTGAGCTGAGACATGACATGGCAGGCTTGCTCAGCCATTCAGCGGCAGAGGCGGGACACCACTACACCACTGAATGGACTGAGCGGGCCGACATCATGTTTCAAGTCCAGTCTTAGGTCAGTAAGGAGCCAGACACCAGGGGGCCAGAGTGGTGGAATGCAGGCGGCGACACTGGAGCCAGGGAGGTAAGTGGTTGTGATTGTTTTTACCCACCCCCTCCCCGGGCACTGCAGATAAAGGGGTCCTGGCCGGAGAACCCCTTTACGATTGGAGTATGAAATGCCAGTGTTAGTAAACTCTCCCTATAAGTCTACAATGACATTGTGCCAAGGATAGCATATCCTGATGAGGTAAGTATGCAACTAGCAAAACATTTGCGTGTGGACTTACGTTTTAGGTTATGTACACACACACGGGTCACAGAATGTCTGGTCTCAGAAAACATCATCCCGCCACAGAGTTCTAATGCGGGCACATCCGTGTACACCCACATCAGAATTCCCCACTGCACACAATGGAGCGTGCAGCCGGAGTGCTTCATCAAGGGAACTGTGAAGTGTCACTCATCTTGTCAAAAGTACAGCTGTATAACTTGCGGCACACTAGTACCTTTCAAGTAAAACCAAGCTTATTTAAGATAACGAGACTCTGTGATTCTTCACCACACTAACACAGTATACACTACAGCCTTGGGACATTTCCCCTTTCTGTGGGTGGCAGTTCCGATAGTCCGGGAGGGTCACTACACCACTGTGGTCATCCGTGATTACACTAATCCAAGGGACGCCGTAGCAGCCCGGCAGGACACTGACCACAGGGGAAAAAGGTACATCCTGCTGGTCCGTAGAAGCGTTTACACTGCGAAACAGACTGTTACCACCTACTTGCTGGCGTCTGCCACGCTGTTTGCATCCTGTATGTCCTTTTTGATATGATGATAAAGAAATTCATCGGATGGTGAGTGCCACCTTATTCATTGCATCTACGTGATCGTATCAAAAGACTGTTGCTTTATGTGGTTGGCACCCCATCATAATTGCCCTCTGCCCGATGCCCGACACATTGGAAGGGGTTGTGCCGACCAGCCTTTCTACATATACTATCATCTGTCGGTGGTTTGTCAGGAGAGCCCCATATATCTTGTACCAACAGCCGAACCCACCATAAGTGACAGAAACGGTTGACAAAAGTGTGTGATGTATGGGGACCTTCACTCCTGTCCTATGTAAGGGTAGAATAAACTAGTTATAGAGAAGCTGAACAGAATGCTGTATCACTTACATTGTTCTGTGCAGCTGATCCAGAGATCTCCTCCTGAATAACATGGACAATAAGTAGTCCTTTTCATTATGTGCATGAGCCCAGTAGTCCTCAATATTCATGAGAAGCAGCTGATTGGCAGTTATCTATCCATGCTGTGTATAGGCAGTCAATTGCCAATCAGCAACTGTAGGGTGGGGGGAGGGGTGTGGTAAGAATGCTATTCTCCTGCATATTAGGAGAACAGCTGAACAAAATAATGTAAGTAATACACGGATCTGTTCAGCATTTATATCACTATTTTTTGCTGCGTTTATTTAAAGTGGCATAAACCTAGTGACAGATTCCCTTTAACATAATGTGTGTGACCGGTTTTAAAGGCAAGAAATTAGGGAATTGGCCCACTGGCATAGTGGATGAAATGAACACAAAGGCATTATAACCAAGCACCGTAATGATGAGGGGGCATTTTGATCTTTGCTATGGGCCCCTACTAGTTATAGGGCCATAATTCGATCCCATGTGCTGCTGTACAGGATCTATGTGTTGTGTATATCAGCTTCTATTGTTATTTTTATAAATACATTTCACTCTATTATTATACTAGTTACATTGCTATAGAGCTTTACACTGCAGAAATGCAATGGTGAAACCCTGCTATTTACAAAATCTATAAAATATACTAGGAGATCGATCCTTAGAAACGAATGCACTGTGGGTTCAGGGCTACGTGTCCACAGAGAGGTAGGCAGAGCTGTATATACAGTACGTCTCCTGCCTCCCAGATAATGATGGTAATTGGTCGGGTTGCTAGGTGGCAGTGCTGCTTTTGTAAGAATGTGAGAAAACAGCTTTTCTCCTCCGAGAGGCAAAGAGCGGCAGGGGGAGCGCAGAAAATGGAGGGAGGGGGAGAAAGCTGAATACAGTGTGAGCTTGGCTGCTCGCTCTTAATAATACCGGCTAAACCAGGGCGAATGAGGACGTTTTCGGGGTCACATAGGACCCCGCACAAAAAAACAAACACATTTATCAGACACGCCATGACATCCTCTGCTCAGCATCAAGTCGACGCAGGGATTGTTCACACCACGGTGGGATCTCCATTAAGAGACATGATCGAGGAAAAGGATCTGGAGACAGAGGTGGACTGGACAAGAACTGAGGGATCCCCCGTCCTCTGGGGAGAATTTCAAGGGACACAGCAGATGGAGGGGGAAGATGAGAATGAATGGTACCACAAGGGTCTGCACAGATGTCGGCCTGATGGTAAGTACCAATATCTCAGTATGTCTTCTTCATGCATGACCCACGATTGTCATCACATACATGTATATTCGAATTCCGCAGCTACTGCAGTTCCATTTTCATTGTGTGTTTTCACATAGAAACAAATATCAATATGTCGACATAGATCACATAAAGTATTCAGTAATCTGGGATTAGTAGCTGTGGCCCTGCAGGGCACCCTATAATCCCCTCCTCCCGTAACGTATATGCAGATATTCTGCTGTTTGGACTAAATCCACATGACAA
The DNA here is from genome assembly GCF_027789765.1 of Dendropsophus ebraccatus. Lineage (NCBI taxonomy): Eukaryota > Metazoa > Chordata > Amphibia > Anura > Hylidae > Dendropsophus > Dendropsophus ebraccatus. The sequence continues at coordinate 77,655,114 of NC_091463.1, forward strand.
CCCATATGCGTGTGGATGGCTGTATCGCATGTTGCCAGCGTCACTGTGTATACACAATAATATAGTCTGTTCTGTAGGTCTCTATATCCTGCTGGGAGACATGGGGGGGCTCAGTATGGGCTCAGGGAATGAAGAAGCCGACCTTTTAGATCTTTTATGTTCATCAGATGTACTTTGATATTCTGCTGGTTTATGCTATTGGGGGGGGGGGGTGATTCCTATTTTAGGACTACTACATTAACATGAATGTCACTTACATGGGCTGTCTTCTGGGACCACAATGCATCAGCTCTGTGGCTTCATGTTCCCCAATGTGTCAGACTAGGGTCCACTCTGCCTCTATTGTAAAGTTTGTTGTTATTATTGACTACACAGGACATATATCATAAAGCCAAAAAGGTTGTGAATCACCACATTAGAAATAGACCCAAGTGATTATATCCAAGATCCGCTTCCAGTGGGGTTGCCTTCAGCTGGACCTTTGATGTTAAACCCCGGGCACTAATGTTCTGCCGTCAACACAAAGACATGTTTGTTTCCAGTGGAAAACTCCTGCATGCAGCCTTCAAAATATACCATTCAGCTATAGTCGAATCGGTGTCTACCATTGCCACCCATTTTATTGCTCCAATGCATCTAAATGATAAAATTAATAGAGATGACGACAACATGAGTTTGGTTGATGGGGATTTGAACATCGGTGGCTGAAGAAGATGGATGTAGCCACTAGTATTCTATTGCCAAACGGTCGGACTCGAGCATACTCAAGTTGTGCTCATCTCTAAAAATAAACCAACTTTGCAAATAATCCTAACTTATTTACAGCTCCATATAAACGTATGGGTCTCATTGACTACAGACTACAGTTGTAGTCTGTAACCATGGAGACACATAGGCTATTACACAATGTAAGGGTATGTTCACACTGAGCAAATGGGGTGGAATTCCACGGCAGAGACCTGCGCCGTGGAATCCCACCTGCTTCAGTGTCAGACGACATCTCTATGGGAGAACTCGCACACCTCTGCTCTCCTCCGCTCTCAGAATTGACATGTCAACTCTTTGAGCAGAGAGCAGAGGCAGGCAAGCCCTCCCATAGAGACGCCATCTGACACGGAAGTAGGTGGGATTCCACCCCGTTTGCTCAGTGTGAACATACCCTAATGGGAAGTTTTCAATCAGAACTATTTACAAGCTTGCTTTATTTAATATTTTAGGGTATATTCACACTGAGTAAATGTGGCGGAATTCTGCAGCGGAACTCTCCGCCACGGAATCCCGCCTGCCTTAGTGTGCCATAGCCTGTCTATGAGAGAGGTCGGCCGCCTCCGCTCCAGTCGCTCTTTGCGCAGCAATTCTGCCACATTTACTCAGTGTGAACATACCCTTAGCTCTGAGGTAATAATGTGTCTCCTTGAGACCGGCAACCTGGTTTAGGGAATCTTATAGGCCATGCAGTGCCCACTGGGAAAAAAGCAGGCACAGTATCTCTTCTAAAAAAAACAAGGGGAAGATTTATCGGGCAGTGTTACGGTAAGATTTTCCTTTGTTGCCTATACCAACCAATCACCCCTTAGCTTACATTTACCAGGGCTCATGAATATTTGAAAGCTGAGCTGTGATTGGTTGTTATAGGCAATACTGCACAATCCTACTGTAAAATTGCCTGATAAATCTACCCCAAGCTCTTTAGCGCCACCCAGGGCCATATGTACCACTAGGCATTCGTGGTCCGGTGCCTAGGGCAGCACCTTGCAGGGGGGCCAGGGGGGGCCAGCAGGAAACAACCTTTTTTTTGTTTTTATTAGTCTTGTACCTCCTGTTCAGATTTGCCAGTAAGCCTGGTGTCTTTTTTTTTTTTTGGGGGGGGGGGGGGGGGGGGGTGTTTGATGGTATGGTTCAGGTCTGGTATGGCGATGGAGATATTGAAGTCGATCCCTAACCTGGCATACTCACCGCACCTGGTATGGGATTTCACCAGAAGTATTGTAAGCAGAGTCTGTCAATGAACAAGAGGGTGGGGATTTACAGCACAGAGGTGTTGCAGCCTTACGTAAGACCCTAGGCCACGCCTCTCTGACACTTCAGTTGTTTCAAATGTATTTTACTGGTAATAAACGTGCTTTAAGGGAGATTTTGCAATATTAAAAGTTATCGCTTACCTAGTACCCCCCCCCCCAATCTGCTAGCTATCTCCTATTCTTTAAAATGTGCACTTTTTTGTAACTAAAACTACCAGCAAAAACTCCTTCTGCAGTAATACTCCATTCATTAATGGATACATAAAGACCAGTTTTATTCATGGAATTTTTTTCTCCTAAAATTCACACCGTTTTCCTCTTTAAAATGACCCTGCATGTGTAAATGTATGTAATATATACAGCATTGACAGTATCTCCCTCTAATCCTTACATTGATAGTGTACAGGTGATGTACAGCCAATGTATGATTAGATGTAATGTTCTATTCCCCCGCAGAAGTGTCTGCCACATGTCCCAGTGATAACCCTTGCCCCCTTATCAGATAGACTATACCATAGGGACTGATAAATGATTCCACTATTGGTTGTGAAGAGTTAAAGTTAGGGGGCGGGGCCATGTAAATGATCTCTTTTCCCAGGAGCAGTTAATCATGCAGTCAGAGCCGCTGGTGTAGAACATGGATCTCTCTAGGATCACTAAAATATTTATTACTACTTGCATCCAGCTCAGTGTCAGATATGGAGGGGTACATTTCATCCCGTAACATTACTGCCTATTATCCTGACAGAGTGGTTTCTGTAATAAATGTAATACGTAAAATGTTATTATTTGGTAATGGATGGGTATATAATGTATGCAGGGGGGTGATGTTCTGGTTTTACGCAGGTTGGCCCAATGGCTAAATGTCGGTGACTAATTGAAGCCATGGGGGTCAGAGTTGCCTAGGGATGGTGACTTTGCAGTGTCTGAATTCCCTGGGGATGGAAGCACTTTGCACGCTCTTCACTTTCACTCTGTTGGAGCACAATAACTTCTTGCCCGGCCCTCTAGGCTCTTACATGGAATTTTTATAGATCCGACCGGATGTCTGGGATATATTTTACAGCACACATTTATTTCATTTATTTTTCATCACTCTGTGTTCACTTGTCCATGTTGCTGGTCCAAATCATCATCTTTCAGGGCGCGGCGCCTTTTAAGAAGCCTCTCTTGGAGGTCTAGGAGAGGTGTGTGTGTGGCCATCAGGTTTGAGGCATCATGGCATAATCTTAAGGCACTCTGTTACGGAGGTGGATGCTGAAGTTACACTTATGGTGTGTTTACACAGACAGATTTATCTGACAAATTTTTGAAGCCAAAGCCAGGAATGGATTCAAAAAGAGGAAACATCTCAGTCTTTCCTTTATGACCTGTTCCCAGTTTATAGTCTGTTCCTGGCTTTGGTCTTAAAAATCTGTCAGATAAATCTTTCTGTGTAAACGCACTCTTACTTCTCACTCCGAAAAAGTCATAGATTCAGACATTAGTTTTATCGAGTACTTAGATTGCTTAAAGGGGTAGTTCACAAAAAAAAAAAATTCTTTCAAATCAACTGGTACCAGAAAGTGCCAGAGATATGTAATTTGCTTCTATTTATAAAAAAAAAACAAAAAAAAAAAACCTTCTAGTACTTACCACTTGCTGTATGTCCTGCAGGAAGTAGTGGATTATTTCCAGTCTGGATAGTAGGAGAGGTTTTCTATGGGGATTTGGTACTGCTCTGGAAAGTTCCTGACAGGGTGGTGGCAGCAGAGAGCACTGTGTCAGACTGGAGAGAATACACCACTTCCTGTAGGACATACAGCAGCTGATTTGAAATAAAACAATTTTTTGTAAACAACCCCTTTAATAAAGTGAAACCAGCAGCGCAATCTGCTCTCTCCCAATCCTCGTCTGATGAAGGTCCACTGGGATGAAACATAACATATTCCTATGGATTGCATACTCTGAATCTGTGACGTTTTGGCATGTGTTTGTTATTATGGGGTAATGCCATTACGGGGTAAACAATACAATTTGATAAAATGACATCTGACCTTCCATGTTTCCAGAACAGCGCACAGACATTAGATAACAGTGGTGCCTTGGATTGTGACCATAATTCTTTCCGGGACCGCGCTTGTGATCCAAATCCACTCTTAAACCAAAGCAAATTTTCCCATAAGAAATCATTGTAATGCAGACAATTGGTTCCACACCCAAAAAATAATGATTTTTTAAAATTCTGGACAACATGTAAAACTAATGAAACAAACATTTAGAAACAGCTGAATATGTGATATTATACGTTACTGTACAGTATAACAATCAGTATGTGGAGTATAATTTATAGTAAGTGCATAAGAATGAAAATACAGCAGCAGTTTGTAGATACAGGATGGAACTGCAGATCCCCATAATGCAGTAGCGTAGTACAACAGGCTAGAATAGAGAATCAGATCTGCTGCCAGAGGTCTGTTTGGTCGCATGACTGCAACTGCAGTGAGGAAGGAGTGTGTGTTCAGCCTGGACCAATCAGGAAGTGAGAATCAGAGCTGTGCAGGAGGACAGTGATAGAAACTTTTCTATACAGCAGTGTTGATGAAGGGGTGTAAGTGCAGGCACATTATAGCAGCAGTGTGTATAGCTGAGTGTGAGTGCAGGCACATTAAAGAAGCAGTGTGTATAGGTGTGAGTGCAGGCACATTATAGTAGCAATGTGTATAGCTGAGTGTGAGTGCAGGCACATTATAGACAGAGACTGCAGGGAGCCGGAAAGAATGAGCAGGGCATATGTGGGCACATACATGCAGCACTCTCTGTCCGGGGAGAAAGGGGTTACAGCTATGAAGAGATTACCTCCACAGTCCTGTCCCCTGATGTAAGCCCCAGCCTGAAGTGGATCTGCTATGATTTGGAAGGTAAGGGAGACTTCCTGTGTCAGAGTACAGTGCGGTAGACCCCGCTATGCAGACCATGCCCCACCTTCCAAATCATAGCAGATCCACTTAAGGCTGGTGCTTTCATCAGGGGACAGGACTATGGCGGTAGTCTCTTCATAGCTGTAACCCCTCTCTTCCCAGACAGACTGCATTATTTGCCCACATCTGCCCTGCTCATTCCTTCATGCTCCCTGCAGTCTCTGTCAGCCCTTGAGTTTCCCATCCTCTCCATTCCTGCTATAATGTGCCTACACTTACACTCAGCCACTCACACTGCTGTATAGAGTAGTTTTTGTCACTGTCCTCCTGCACAGCTCTGTGATTCTCACTTCCTGATTGGTCTATGCTGAACACACCCCCTTTCCCATTGCTGTCACAGACCTCTGACAGCAGCCCTGCTTCTCTATTCTAGCCTGTTGTACTACGCTACTGCATTATGGGGATCTGCAGTTCCATCCTGTACATACAAACTGGTTTATGCCCTTACTATACATTATACTCCACATGCTGATTGCTATACTGTACAGTCACTTATAATATGACATATTCAGCTGTTTCTCATTCTTTGTTTCATCTGTTCTACATGTTATTCAGAATAAAAAAATCATTATTTTTGGGGTGTGGAACCAATTGTCTGCATATTAGTGATTTCTTATGGGAAAATTTGCTTTAGTTTAAAAGTGTATCTGGATTACAAGCACAGTCCCAGAACGAATTATGCTCATAATCCAAGGCACCACTGTAGTTGCTCATCTTTATGGCCAGGTATAGCCTTTTCCCTCTGGTACCTCCAAGCCTCATGTTCTTTACCGGTGGCATATATACATGTAGGTTTATTGCTGCATGGTAAGGCTGGGTCTACATATAGTTGCCATCCATCATGCAGGTGACAGCTCTGCTCTATTTTATTAAAATATGTGGAACATTACCAATGCTAAAAATAATTCTGCTTTTTTCTCCGTTTGCAGACACCTGGGTGGCCTTCAGAGATGCAGAAGGAGAAGAACCACAGGCAGAAGATCAGGAGGGGCACGCAATACAGCACAACGGGCGATGGTGGTGCGAAGACAGCACAACGCTGTCTACAAGAGAGAACTCCATAGACAAAGTGAGCATGGAAAAGGGTCAGATGAAAGTCACACCTGCACAGGGAATTGGTGCTGTGAGGTGTATGACCACAGCATGTGATTTCCTTTATCATATGTGATAGAGAAAGAAGCACTACTGCATTGTATTCCTTATAAGTCTCATATACATAGATCTTTGCATTGGGATTCCTTGTTGCTAGGTGTATCAGGTGTAGAAGAACACGCACGATCATTAAAGTGTCACTGTTGTTTAAATTTTGTTTGCAGAAATCAATAGTACAGGCGATTTTAAGAAACTTTGTAATTGGGTTTATTAGCTAAGAAAAAATGCATTTTTATCATGAAAAGCAGTTTGAAGCTCTCCCCCCTGTCTTCATGGTTCTCTTATGGAGAGGGGAGGGGCGGAGCGAGATGAGGCACCAAACAGGACAACAAAGGGTTAATTTACAGCTACATTACCGAGCTATCTCCTCTGAAGTCAGCACTGACCTCTCTGACCTCTGAATACCAGCTTTCACACAGCTCCCACTGTGCAATCCTTTGTTCCATGCTCTCTGCTGGCGACTAATCTCCCTCCTCCCCCCTCCTCTCTCCATAGATTACACAGGGCTCTACTGATGTAAAAGAGTCGAGATTTCCTGATAATGAGCAGTGAATGAGAGGGAGGGGGGTGACCTAGGGAAAGTCTTTTTGAATGTAGATAATGGCATATTTGCCTAATAAACCCAATTACAATGTTTCTTAAAATCGCCTGGACTATTGATTCCTGCAAAAAAAAACAAAAAACGACAGTGACACTTTAAGTATTCCATCAACTTCCATGGCACATCTCATTACATCAGACATGTACAAACCATAGATGTAGACGGAAAGGGGTGTTAGGATTCCACTGGCATCTGCTCCAGTCATTGTCAGATTATAGTGCAGAATTGTTCATACTGACCATTTTTTTACATGAACAGACCAGCGCCGGTGCGGGGATGCTGGTGCTGCGGTCCTTTTCTTGAACCACCACCCAATTCCAGTGCACGGTGCCAGTCACTGGCTGGGCATGAAGCACTGGAGGTGGGCTCGCCGGCCCCCAGTGTGACAAAACCCCAGCTCTATTAGAATCAATGGAGACGCGTCAAAGAGGGGAGGAGGTTTTTGTCACATTCGCTTTAATGTATAGCCTGAAGAACAATATTGAAAATTAAAGCAATTTAGAAAAATGATTATTGTGCACTGTGCTGCACTATAATCATTTTTTACCTTGTTTTAATAACAATAGTAAGAATATTTATTTAGTGCCGACATATTCAGCAGCACTTTACAACTGTGACAGTACATCCAGTATGCAGACATTACAAAATGACACACAAAGTATTGAAACAGGAGGCGTGAGGGCCCTTTTCCATATACTACATTAGGTTAAAGTTGATAAATATGGTCAGTTTCAACTGAAACAATTACTCATCGGGTAATATGTGACAATGAGGAACAGCCCTAGTACAATGAGCGATTATCTGCCAATTCGCCCTGTGCTGTAGATCCAGCGATCAGCTGACCAACAAGCAATTGCTTGCTCGTTGGCTGATCGTTTACTTTAAACCTAATAAAAAATAATCTGCCATTGGCCGGACATCTTCCCGTGTAATAGCAGATGTGTGGCTGACAGCTGAATAAAGCAAAGGGCTGCACAAACAATCTAACAATGTTAGTGCAACCCTGGACGCCTGATCATCGAGCTGTGTAATAAGACGAAGAAAGTTGGAGAAAAGACCTTTGATTTGGAAAACATCCATAATTGATCTTTCAGGAAAGAATATTGCCAGAATATTCTCCGAAAGATTATTTGTTTTTTGCCTGGTGACCAATATGGACTAAAATGTACAGTATATGGCAATGTCTGCAAAATGATAGTTCATCAGATGATCATTTGCTCGACATTAGTTCAGCCATTAACCTACTTCTTTATAATGGTGTATATACACCTTCTATAACTGTTAGCCAAACATTCATTCTGCCATTAGTCTCTCTGTACTCAGCCAAGCTGAACGTTCGTGTGTTCTGAATGGAGAGAGAGGGCATAAGCCACTGCCAGACACCTCTACTGGAGGTTTATGTCCCAAAAAACAAAAGGACTGGGCTTTTGAAATCCAACATGCCCCATCCTTCTCTTTCCCAGCCTCAAGGGTCACAAAGTCTTGCTGAAAATGATGGATTCGGCTAACTTCTCACTAATGTGTACGAGGACCTTTAAAGGAGAAGTCCGGCAAAAGTTTTTATTAAAGTATTGTATTGCCCCCCAAAAGTTATACTAATCCCCAATATACACTTATTATGGGAAATGCTTATAAAGTGCTTTTTTCCCTGCACTTACTACTGCATCAAGGCTTCACTTCCTGGATAACATGGTGATGTCACTTCCTGGATAATGGTGATATCATGACCCAACTCCCAGAGCTGTGTGGGCTGTGGCTGCTGGAGAGGAGGATGGCAGCGGGACACAGGGCACTGGAGGGACACTGAGCATCCCTCTGCCATCATTCTCTCCAGCAGCCACAGCCCGCACAGCTCTGGGAGTCGGGGAGTGACATCACCATGTTATCCAGGAAGTGACATCACCATGTTATCCAGGAAGTGACATCACCATGTTATCCAGGAAGTGACATCACCATGTTACCCAGGAAGTCAAGCCTTGATGCAGTAGTAAGTGCAGGGAAAAAAGCACTTTATGTGCATTTCCAGTAATAAGTGTATATTGGTGATTTGTATAACTTTTGGGGGGCAATACAATACTTTAATAAAAATTTTCGCTGGACTTCGCCTTTAAGGGTTTAACCAGTGTTAGAGAAACACAAGTTTAGGTATGCCCTACAATTAAGCTCCATTCACTTCAGTGCTGAGAGCGCTCGTTTGCTCCTCTAAACGACCTGTGAAATAGGGCCATTACAAAAGCTACACCTAAACTGGAGACAAGAGTGGTGATGTCTCTGAAAGAAAGTGGCCATGTTTTTCTAACGCTGAATAATCCCTTTATAAGGTATGACCTTTACTGGTTGTTTGGATCTAGTCTTCTTTCAACCCCATACAGAAGCCCCTATGTTGTGGTACTCCACCATATATATTAAAAATGCAATGGTATTGTGAACTAAGCTTTAATGTTAGCGGCCCAGGAGCCCAATAAAAATTGGGGTGCATCCCATAATAATATAGTCATGTTCTCTTTTTTCCCTTCACTTCTCCTAAAAAAAATCTTTCGTATTTAATAGCAACATGCTTTACGGCCTGCTGCAGCACTGGCGAAGGTGTCAATGTGTGATAGTGATCACTGTGTGATATTGGAGAACTGCAGCATGAGAATGATAAGATTTTCTCCTGTAATGTAATCAGACTGTCGCCCTAGAGCAATACCGATATTTATCTCCAGTATTGAGCTGAACGCAATGCAGCCTGCCATAAGAAGCACTTGCAAGAAAGCATCAAGGAATCTGATCATAATCCAACTCATCTCATCAGTTTATCCCGGGCCGACATTATCTTGATAGGTTTATGCCCTTTGCAGAACATGAAGGGCAACTTAGTAACTGTACCCTGTGTTTTTTTCAATCCTGATATACGCTATGTAGCTGGATCATGGAGCAAGTCAATCTCATTGAATGAGCCGCAGATGATTTATTGCTCTGGTGTCCAACTTGCGGCCCTCCCAGTGGCGTAGCTACCATAGAGGCAGGGTAGGCAGCTGCTATGGGGCCCGTGCAGTAGGGGGGCCCAGGGGAGAAGGTAAGAGCGTGTGTCCTTTTGCTTAACCCCTTATGTACTGCAATGTGTAAGTGACCCAATGTTTAAGTACATGCTGCAACACAAAAAAAGGGTTAACAAGCAGAAGACAAAGAGATCTCTGCTTCACTGCACTGATAACCTCTGACCTCTGTTCTCCAGCTGCAAATGAGGAAAGGAAAATGTGTAGAGCTCCCTGCAGAGGTCAGGGGTTATCAGTGCACCAGCAGTAAAGCAAATATCTCTGTCTTCTGAACTTTGTGTCGCTTACACACTACAGTACCAGTACCATCACAGAGCATACACTGTATGTATATGGTGCTGTGTGTTGTGTGTAGGGGAGGGGGGCCCCTTAAATTTTTTTGCTATGGGGCCCCGTGAACCTAGCTACGCCCCTGGGCCCTCCAGCTGCTGAAAAACTACAGTTCCTATCATGCCTGGACAGCCAAAGCTAAAGAGTCAGTATAAAGTATGGTAATGTTCATGTATTCAGGGTATCATCAATGGGAAACAGCTGCAGACAGATAATACAGCTGACTTTTAGAACGCCATTGTAGAAGTCAATGGCACAGAGTTGGATGGGTAATAGGAGACTGGCTGTAATATAGTGACATACAGTAGATAAAGAATAAGCAGTTGTCAGGAGTGAAAAGTGCAATGTTGCTGACAGCGTGGCTTCCCGATTTCTTTCGCTGTTCAGAAGACTTCAAGGTTATGCATGGAGCCTAGAAATATTGCTGAACACTAGAAATGTGGATAACAAGGAGACTGGGAATGCAGCCCATAAGCAGGTGTATTTGTACTGGAATAATTTATGGAGTTATTGCACCGGAATTCTTAATACTTTCCTTGCAGCTCTATTGTGCTGACATGGCCTTGAGTTCTCCTATATGGCATGTAGTATGAGCCCTTAAAGGGGTTATCCACCTAAGAGATAAAAAATGAAATGCTAGCTGCTGTAAGGGTCCATTTATACAGAAAGATTATCTCACAGATTATCTGCCAAAGATTTGGAGCCAAAGCCAGAAACAGACTATAAACAGAGATCAGGTCATAAAGGAAAGCCTGAGATTTCTCCTCTTTTTAAATCCATTCCTGGCTATGGCTTTAAAGGGAACCAATCACGCCAAAAATCACCCTAATGATAAGGAAATGTACTGGCACATCACCCAGCACGCTTCCCTAACATCCCCCTGTACCCTCCGTGCCCCCCTCTATTTGACCATATTCTTACTTTTATGATGTCCCGCGCTGTATGTAAATGCCGGCAAGTAGTCACGGTGGGCGTATCTAGTCACGGTCCTGGGCGTATCTAGTCACGGTCCTGGGCGGTTGGAATCGCTGTTATCGAGCCCAGAGGGGCGTGATTTAAAGACCTGCATTCCGCCGACGTCTCCCGGGGCCTGCGTTCCACATTGGCGGCGTGCCGACGTCTTCAGGACGCTGCACATGCGCAGTTCGTCAGTATCTTCTCCCGCCGTACAGCGCCGTGCTAAAGATGTCGCCGCGCCGCAGACGTGGAACGCAGGCCCCGGGTGACGTCGGCGGAATGCAGGTCTTTTAATCACGCCCCTCTGGGCGTGATAACAGCGATTCCAACCGCCCAGAGCCATGACTTGATACGCCCAGGACCGTCACTAGATACGCCCACTGTGACTACTTGCCGGCTTTTACATACAGCGCGGGACATCATAAAAGTAAGAATACGGTCTATAGAGGAGGGCACAGGGGGATGTTTGGGAAGCGTGCTGGGTGATGTGCCAGCACGTTTCCTTATTATAAGGGTGATTTTCGGCGTGATTGGTTCCCTTTAAATCTTTGGCAGATAATCTGTCAGATAATCTTTCTCTGTAAATGGACCCTTACTCACCAAGTTCCCCTGAGTATTTTGAGCCATCTCCTGTCTTTCTTGCTGCTGCCGTTCCTGAGTTACAAGATGGCGCCGGCCAGGAAATTACATTTCCCATCATGCATTTCCCTGATTGGTCCATTTGCGTACTCGCCCCCTTAGCTTTCATTCCTGCCCACTGCTGTTATTACCATTGCACAGAAAACACAGGACTGTTTTTTTCACTGATTTTGCATCACATCACCCCAGTATGTATTCCATACTAGCTGATTATCTAGCAGAGCTGACGTGCACATGGTGTAGCTATGTGCTGCATAATAGGCATCTGTTTACTAGGGGGTAGTGTCGGTTTAGATCTCTGCTTGCTGACTGTGAATGAAAACACTCTAGTTTCATCCAGACTCTAAGAATAGCTATAACACTTACAATATACAGAGCAGATAGGTACATATGTCTGCATTCACTGACAGCAAGCAGAGATATTACAGATACAGCACAGGTGCATAGAGGTGATGCAGATGATATCTCCTGGGGGTCGGGTTACCAAGTCAATAGATAGCTAACCCTGCCCCCTAAGAGGAGAGCACATGTCCTGTGTATACAAAGGGAGGGGGGAAGAGGGAGATGAGCGTTGTCAGAGTGGACACAGAGGAGATTAATTTAGACATCAAGAGGGGGTAAATAGGAAAAAAACAAACAGGAAAAGGGTGCAAGATAGGTTATACATGTATATTAGACATAGGGTGGTATTGGTCGTTCAGAATATTATTTTTTGTTACCCAGATAACCCCCTTAAGACCTTAATGAAATAGCAGCCTGCTAAGCTGTCATGGTCCCATCATCGACTATGGCTTCTCTATTATTATTAGTGATAACAGAGGCTGTACATCTTGTAGTTAAAGGCGTTATTCAGCGCTACAAAAACAAGGCTATATTCTTCCAGAGACAGCACCACTCTTGTCTCCAGTTTGGGTGCAGGTTTTGTAACTCAGTTCCATTAAAGTAAATGGAGCTTAACTGCAAACCACACCTGAACTGGAGACAAGAGTGGTGCTGTCTCTGGAAGAAAGTGGCCATGTTTTTGTAGCGCTGGATAACCCCTTTAAGAGGCAAAGAGGTTGAAGATGTATGAGAGATAGGGGGAACTGCTATGCTGCAATGAGGGGGGCTTCGTCACAGCAATCTCTGTTATAGGAATATCGGTCCCATAAACGTCATGTGTATCCTGTGGCTTAAAGTACAATCTTGCTGGAAAGATCCCTTTAAATAGTAATAAATGTTCTTTTGTTCAATTGAATTTTTATTCATCACTAAATAATAACCTGTCCCGGATTTCCTTATGGATCCAACTGACTACATTTCCGATAGTTTTTATGACCACCTTACTTTATAAAGAAAAAATGTTATATAAGGTTTTATGTAATGTAATTGTATTCTCCTGCCTGTCCTTCATTCTTCAGAGCCGTCTGGAACACATATTCGAAAGCTGCTTTCCTCCAGTGTCGCATCCCCTGGTGGAAGACGACATTCAGCCGCTGGAATCATTATTACATGACGTTGAACCTGAAGGTCATAAACAGACATGGAGAAGGTAGGCGGCATATCTGGAGCAAAGGTCGTTGGGTATAAAGAGACAATGATTTGTTTCCAGGACACATTGGTGTTCACAAGATTATCCATGAAGGATACGGATGCTTAAGGGTTAATATCTCACATCTCTGGAGATCTAGTGCAATCTAAATAGGCCTGGAATTCTCTATGTGGGTCGAAGCTATTATTTTCTGATACAGAACTGCAAATCCCCTGCTTTCCTTTACATAATCATATAGTTACATGATAATATTGTGACCCCTAGAGGAAGCTCACTGTATACAGGTCTATACAGCGCCCAATGAACTTCCTCAGTGGAGAAGGAAAGAATTCTAGTTAAAAAAAAAGAACAAATTGACCTGGCATTAAATTAATTTGTTCTGCATTTCCCCAAATTTTTGGATTTCAGTGAATCTCAAAATTTAGGGATTTGGGTCTGTGACGTTGCCTAAAAGCATGACCACTAGAGATGAGTGCGGCTCAAGCATACCGTTGGCTGGCAAAGTTTGATGCAGCCCAACGGAATCCTGGAGAACATGGATACAGCCTATAGCTTGACTTACGCCCATCTCTAATGGCCACCAATTTAGTGAGCAGGAGAATGGTTAGGTTTAGAGACCTGAACCCTTCTCCCTGTAACTCTTAGGGTTAGAGATTTTGAGACTAGTAACCCTAATCCTAACTTAAGGTGCCCATAGACCTTAGTCTTAAGTCGGCTGAACTCTTTTTTTTTTGTTTTCCAAAAAGTTTCATTAAGTTTTTTGTTTTGTTCCGCAAACAATTGCAAATGAAAGAGCATCAAGTGTACAAAGTAGCCCACAATCGGCAATGTATGACCATACATCAAATAAAATAAATCCAACAGTTTAAAGTGGAAGCTATCATTGACAGCAGAAAAGGGTGTAACTAACATCACATCATTTTTAACTATAGTCCAATGTCAGAACAACCGGGCAGACCGAAACGTTGTCTGCTAAATTCAACTAAACAAAAACCCGGGGTTCCGGCGTCCGGTGGGACCGGGGCCGAGGAATCAATAAGAGAAAAACAGAAAAGAGAAAAAGAAGAGTCAGACAAGACATACCAGGAAAAACAGGAAAGGGATTAAGGGGAAGAGGGGGAGGAAAGGGGGGAAAAGGAGGTAGTGTAAGGCCCCCGCATCACCCAAGCCCGTACAACCGCAGGGGTGTCCAAGGCCAACAACCCTACGTAGAGGATGATATATAAGAAATTCAGGGCTGCCAGACCTTTAGAAATTTTTCTTCCCTATCGTGAAGAAGAGCATGCAGCCGGTCATTGACCATAATCCAGTTGAGTTTAACTCTCACCAATTCCGGGGGTACCGCCCCTTTTTTCCATGAGGTGGCAATCGCTATCTTGGCCGCCAGAAACAGAAATGAGGCAAACTGTTGTACGGCCTTGGACGCCCCCGGGACCCTCACATTCAGCAAGGCAACAGAAGGAGACATGCGCACATTGCACTGTGTCAACAAGAATAATACATTGAAAATTCATCTCCAAAACCGTTTTACCTTTGGGCAGTAACTCTTTTTTTTTGGTGGGTCCAAAGTGTACTTTTATCATTCATCGATGGAGAGATGGGTTAAGCATGCTGGACTTTTGCGGCCTGACCCTTTTGTTTTGAAAGGGTTAAGGGATAGAGCTGTTTTGCTGCGGTTCAACCCTCCCCATAGAGGAAATATGGAGGGGTAAGCCACAGCGCAAGTATGGGATGCTCCATGGTGGAAGTTCATGTGTATGGGGAGATCAGGAGAGAATGTTTGGCCCACAGTTCATTAAAGTGTATGGCCACCTTTAGGGTTAGGGTTTGTAGGGTTAGAGTCCCTGTCCCTTACTGTACTTAAACTAAGTTAGGATTACACTGGCTTGGCATTGAAGAACTTGGATACAGTTCTTCGTTTCAGGCCAATTAGGACACTTTTTATTCCAAATCTGAATTAAAGTGCACCTGGACAGGTATACTTTTATATTACAAAAAAAGAAAAGAAATAAAAGAATTAAGAAAAAGGAGTACCTGCCAGATTTTAGATTCAATTCAAAAAGAAGGTATTCAAGGTATTAGTTCCTCTCTGAATCTTAGCTTTTGTTTCTGCTGCACTTCTTCCTCTGCCCTCCACATATGCAACTATTTTAGAACCCATGCAGAAAGTAGACCCTCCTTTTCTGAAGGATCTTTAGTGGTGTGAAGAAGAGATGAGTGAACCTCGATGCAACCCTAAGGGTCCTATTACACGGGCTGATGTAGACCCAATCAATATTGTAAACGAGCGCCGATCCGGTAGATCAGAACTCGTTTACTGGGCCTATTACACAGATAACACTGGTCAACAGCCAAAAAGGTTCCGACATGAAAACAGTTAAACTTAACTAGTTCTGGGGTGCTGAGATCGAAAATTATGTTCAAATTTTGAAATTGGCTTTAATTTTCAAGATATAGACGTGCTTTCTATACTTCTCACAGCCTGTGATACAATACTAGAAAAAGTTTGCATCATCAGTATTGCATCATCAACTGGTATATTGCATCATAGAATGACCAATAGTTATGGTATAGGGCTAGGTTCACACAGCGTTTTTGCTATCCGTGTTTTTCATCAGTTTTTTGCGAAAAAACAGATGAAAAAAACAGATGCATTTGTGTGCATCCGTTTTGATCCGTTTTTCCATTGACTTCCATTATTAAAAAAAAAACTTTTGTGTTCGTTAAAAAAAACTGATCCGTTTCGATCCGTTTTTTTTTTTTTTTAAATGCATCCATTTTTTGTCAGTTTTTTAAAAAAAACGGATTGCAAAAACGCAGTGTGAACCTAGCCTTCATGGAAGCCATCAATGCTTGCAGATTACTGTTGGACAGTTATCAGAGACAATCCCATGTATGAATACAAAAGACATGTGTAAATGCACCGAGTAGCCATTGAATAAGGACCTACATTCCAGAGTTCAATAAACATAATTATTTGTAAAAATTCTTGGATCTGCCTGTAAATTGTAGTTGATTTCAGATAGAGCTAAGTTTCCTATGAATATATTTCAAAAGTTTATGAACAGTAAACTTGCTTCCTTATGATTGCAGAAGTAATAAATATGTCGGCTATTATACTGTATTCTATACAATTCACAAAACAGTAACATGAGAACTCTGCCATATCATAGAAACTAGAGACAATTCACATTTTTCCTTGTGATATTTAAATTCAGCACATAAAAATCATTAATAAATGGATAATTTTATTTCTGAACCAAACAACTTTTGAAAATTATAATCATTTAGCATGGACATTGTTAGCGATGTCCCTAGCCCAAACAGTAAATACTTCACCTGTTCACCTGTTCATGCTGCAGGTTTTCTCCCGCATTCTGTATGCGTCCCGCTGCAGAGTCAGAGCAGCCTGTCTGAGCTGACAGGCCGATTTTCAATCTCTGGCTGTGCCGATCCCGGCCAGTGATTGGCTGAGCTGCCTGTCAGCTCAGACAGGCAGCTCTGATGCTGCAGCAGGTAGTGCCGGGATGTATACAAAGTGCAGGAGAAGACCGGAAACGTGGACAGGTAAAGTATTAACTATTTGGGCACTCGTCAGCCATCGGCCGTGCAACACTATTACACGTAGCAATGCGCGTTGGGCAGCCAATGATTTTAGGTCTGGGCCTAAAGAAACAATCAGCCAATGATCATTTCAACGCCTGATTGTTGTCTGTATTACACAAAATCACGCTGATTCGGCTGATTATCGCTCTGAGTCATAAGGCCCTCGTGCTGCCTTGAAAATATGGATACAGGCATAGGCTTTATCCATGTTTTCCAAGACTCCCTAGGGCTGCATCCAACTTCTTCAGCAACCAGTAATCAAATGCTGCAGGTTTTGCTTATCTCTAGTGTGAACCAGAACCTTGATGGTGGGTCAATCTTGATTTTTTTGGTAACACCTTCTATGTGCAACCTCTACTTCTAACATGTCCTTCTTCTCTATTTTATAAATGATGTTTTGTGATTATAGATCCACCGACTATTTACAGAGCGCCTCATGTGAACACACAAGAGATCCTGATCTTCTTTATAAATGGGAAGGATCCCAGCTACACAGCACCTACCTCTCATCTCTCCATATCAACCCCAATGACAAGGTTAGATCGCTCTTACCATCTGTGACCTGTGATCTTGTTGATTGTATATGAAACCGTAGCGATTTTCCCTAAGGCTTCTATATTTACACGGCCATTGCTGACTCTGTAAGCAGTCTTACAAGATGGACGCAGTGCTATTCTTACTGATAAAACCACCGTGGAACTTGATGGACCTTATACCATAGTAAGGTAATGATATCTGTTGGGAGTCGGCGGTATGCATTGTGAGATGGATTTTTCAGTTCAATAAGTCGAAGCCACAAGTGAAGTGTGAACAAAGCTTTAGATAAAAAAAATCACTATAAGGCCGTGTTCACACAACGTAATACAGCGGACGTAGTTTATTATGGCCACTGTATTCAGCGACAAACTACAGCATGCTCATTGGTCATAGACTTGCTTATTATTTTCTTCGTCTGCAGTTCAACAACCCATAGGGGGACATTTATGAAGTCTACGGCAGGGGCATATGCCAGGGAGAAGGTGCGGATTCGCCCCTTCTTCCTTGCGTACACCTGCCTTTTCCCCTGCTCACCCATCGGGGTGACAAGGAAGGGAGGAGGTGTGGCCTTCTCCCGCGCCTCATTTATCATGATTTATGCCTGCTCACAGGTGTAAATCATGATCCAAATCTACACCTGCTAAAAACAGATGTAGCTTTTGGTACGCCTGACGTACACCTCTTAGTAAATTTGGCCACGGAAAATGCGGGGGCCTAATTTAAGTCTTGATAACCAAACCCCCCCTCCCCCCCATGTGTATACACTATGGCCACTGTTGCATTGTAATCAATGCAAACATATTAATTTAAATACCAACAGACGTTTTTTTCATTGAAAAGAACGGCAGTTGTTAATGAAATTAAAACGCTGTGTGAACATAGCCTTAAATTGTCACATACTTGTAAATCGAGTATGGAACTGCTCTGGGTAAAACTTACAGGCTGTGTTTTAAATGAGAATGTACGGGCAACTATCATAAAGTCAATAGAAGCCAATGGGGGACATGTATGAAAAGGCGTAAATGCCTTTTTTAGGCGCAGATGGAGCAGATTGGCGTAAAAATATTTGCAAATGGTATTTTTGCAAATATTTTTTTCGCATCTGCCCCATGTCCGCCACCGTCGCCAGTGGGGCGGAGAGGGGGAGTTACAGGGGGTGCGGCCTCTGCGTGCACCACATTTATCATTTTTCTGGTGGAAAAATTATACTGAAACCTACGCCAGCTCTGAGCTGGCATAGGTTTAAAAATTTTCACATGCTTGGGGGGTGCCCTCATTCTAAAACCATTTTTTATTTTATCGTTTCTATGTCTGCCTGTTTACAAGATATAGAGGTTTACTACTTGGTTGACTATCTGACTCTTTACCCTGAATAGTCAGGTGGGCGTGAACTTCAAAAAGGGGTTTAATTGCTGGACTCGGGGTGTGATTATGAGGCTGAAGGGGTGTGAGTCAGGCTCAGGGGTGTGAATATACAGCAGAGGGGTGTGGGTCAGGCTCAGGGGTGTGAATATACAGCAGAGGGGTGTGGGTCAGGCTCAGGGGTGTGAATATACAGCAGAGGGGTGTGAGTAAGGGGCTTGTGTCTATGAGACTATAGAAACATGAATAAGGCTTAGGGGGTATGAAAAGGAGGCAACATGGATATGAATCAAGTTGAGTGGGTGTGAATATGAGGCTGAGGGGGTGTGAATGACGTTCACATGCCTATTTGTAATTATGTTTACAGTTACTTTGAAAAGGTCAACCAGATAGTAAGCATGTAGCAGGAAAATGAAATAAACTTATTTGGGCACTTGAGGCTTCAAAATTAAACAAAAATTGACAGACATTTGAAGTCCAGAGCTGACACTTATGAAAGTCCTGCCGGAGGCATACACCAGGGATAAGGTGCAGATTCGTTCTTTCTCCCTGGCGTATGCCTGCTGTATCCCCTGCTCATCTTATGAGGGAATAAGGGGGCTCCTCCTTTGCCTCACAAGCTTAAATCATTATCCAAAGCTACACCTGCTAGAACCAGGTGTAGATTTGGTACGCCTCCACAGGTTTAGGCGCCCGGTCAGCCAGATTCATTAAGGGCCAGTTCACGCGGAGTAAAACTGCTGAATTCCAGCAGAATCCCGCCAGCCTCTGTGTCATACAGGCAGTCTTGGGAGGGATCGCACGCCTCCTCTGTCTGCTCGGAAGAATTGACATGAGCGCAGAGAGAGGAGGCATGCAAGCCCTCCCATAAACTGCCTGTATGACACGAAGGCTGGCGGAATTCTCTGTGCGAACTGGCCCTAAGAGGCGTGCGCCATGACTCCATCTGTGGAAAAGGGGGGGGGCCTAATTTAAGACTGGCGTCCGGTCTGTTTTTTTGGTCCAAAGTGTATGGACACCTTAAAGGTACGCTCACAAGTACCGGATCCGCTGCGGAATTCTCGCTGTGAATTCACAGCGAGACCCGCTGCGGATCCTGTACTGGTGCAGCACAGTCAACAAATGTCTGATTCCATTATACTAGTCACATGGTTCAAGATGCTCCATGTGTAGCACTCCTACCTGTAAGTAGCATAAAAGTAGCATAAAAACCATAAAGCTCAAGGTTATGATCTGCCAACTATTTGACTGGCCAGCAATCTAAGTACAGTGAGAGTACATGCACGAGCAGTCAAGCATACATGTGTATGGGAAGACGGGAAGAGTTAACTGGTTGAATAAGCATATCAAAGGTGTATGACCAACTTAACCTGCCTCTAACTTATGGTCAAGCTATTGAGTGATGTAAATGGTAGACATACATACTCCATAACTTGCTATAGTATGTATATAGTATACAGTACAGTATAGCACAGTACAGGAGCCCAAAGATATAAACAGTTTCAGAGCTCCCAGCATCATTATGAATGATGATACTGGAGGTTCCGAGTTTCCATCTGTAGCACATTGTCTATGTAATTACGGAACACATAAATACCCTTTTAAACACTGCAGTGTTGCAAAGGGCTTTGAGTCAATGGGGGTGGTCCCTGGTGGCTTTTCCTACGCGCCATCCTACATAGATATCTGTCAATGAAGGCCAATAGCTGGATAGAGGACATGTGTAATGAACACTGTTTTTACCCCTATCCTGATGAGTTACATTGTTCTAAAAAAAAAATTAAAAAAAAATTAAGATTAAGTCTTAAGTGCCCTGGGGGCGGGACTGTCTGCATTCCTCCCCTCTCCTAAAATAGCCATGCATTGGCCTCTCCATAATATCACAGCTAAGAGGTGGCTCTTTCTTCTAGCAGGCGCGACTATAGGAGGCAATGTGAAGGATGCAGCCTGGTATAGTGGCAGTAACATCACAGTCCACCTAAGAGCTAATTTGCATATTGAATAAAAAATAATTCTCCTGGACAACGACGCAGCCCATCAGGATACTACAGGTAGTGTTCATTATACATTACTGTCCTCTATTCAGCAGTAGGATGGTCACAACCGATGGCAGACTGGTGGTCAGAGCGCCACCTAATAAGTTACATATGTTACCAGCTAAAATACCCCTTTTACTGCTGAGGCCTTACCATTAGGATACTGGTCCATACACTTCTCAACCTCTCACAATTGTAGATGGTTTGGAGGACTTGAGGGAAGGAGGAAGGCCTGGTGCAGATTTGGTTAAAGGGGTTATCCAACAAAAATCTTTTTCTTTCAAATCAACTGGTTTCAGAAAGTTATATAGATTTGTAATTTACTTCTATTCAAAAATCTCAAGTCTTCCCACACTTATCAGCTGCTGTATGTCCTGCAGAAAATGTTATTTGCTCTTCAGTATGACACAGTGCTCTCTGCTGCCATCTCTGTCCCAGACAGGAACTGTCCAGAGTAGCAGCAAATCCCCATAGAAAACCTCTCCTGCTCTGGACAGTTCCTGACATGATCTGAGGTGAAAGCAGAGAGCACTGTGTCAGACTGAAAAGAAAACAACATTTCCTGCAGGACATACAGCAGCTGATAAGTATGGGAAGACTTGAAATTTTTAAATAGAAGTAAATTACAAATCTATATAACTTTCTGACACCAGTTGATTTGAAAGAAAAAGATTTTCGCTGGACAACCCCTTTAACTATAGCTGAGTCTATATTATTGATCATATATTAAAGGGGCTGTGTGGGAGTTTCTGCTATCTCATGTAGATACATCAGTCTGAAGATCTAGAATTCATTGTCAATGACTAAAGCAAGCTAGTTTATACATATGACATGTTACTCATACAACTGTATGGATATCTGTTCATAAAGTATAACTCCTCCAAGGCTTTACTCATCTGTTCTTACTCCGCTGAGTCAATGCTAAAGGTTATAGAGGCGTCTTACAATAACTCCCCCAAAAGACGTATCTGTTCATTTAGTCACTGTTTGATGACATACATGGAGATGAAGTTGTATAACTCCCCCAAAGATTTCCCCATCTGTTACACTATTCATACAATATTAGATGATATAGATGTAGTCTCTTATACCATCTGCAGCTTCTCTATAATACTCTTTCAATGGAAAGAAATATTTTCTATAAAGCCAAATCCCTTCAGTATATGGAGTTGGTGCGGATTCCCATTGGTTTATTAACACAGGTGTCTCAGCTGTTAGGGAGTGTGGGCATCGAAGAGAGGGCCCCGTCCTTGGGAGATATCAGAGCAGGCTTTGGGGCAGGCAGGGAAGTTTGATTAAACAGCCCCTTTAAGAGTTGCTGCTTAATCCAGTACCTGAGAGAATGTAATCTGTCTATACACCAGCTATTATCTTTCCATCTTCATCTTTCCATCTTCATCTTCATGTATGTTAGCGAACATACAGGGATGCCACTCCAGTCACTGATTGGCTGAGCGGGGGGACCATCAGCCCGGACAGGCATCTTCCCCCGAGTCATGATGTCACCACAACATGGGGGTCCCGAGACCAGTCCCAGCGCTCATCGCGGGCATGGGGAGAGGTGAGCAATACTTCATTTACTCTTACTCATTACTCTCTCACCTGCCCCTGCCACCTGTGAGAAGTCAGCTGAGGCCGGACTTCTCCTTTAAAGCGACTCTGTACTGGCATGTAGCTGCCCCCAAACCGCTGGTACTGCCTTTTAGAGGTCCTCACACTGCATCCGGTTTGGGAGACGGACGTTCTCCTGGTGCTGGTATTTCTCCCGGTGCCGACAGGGCAGGGAGTCAATGTGGTGTGGCCTAGAGCATCTGTGCCCTGCGGTGCCTCCCCTCACTTTCAGCACGCCCCTGGGCTGGATGGAGCTGGGGAGAGAGGCACCGCAGGCCTAGGGCACAGATGCTCTAGGCCACGCCAGATTGACTCCCGCCACTCCGCAGCAATAAAAGTAGTTTTTCTTCAAAATACCGGCACCGGTAGAAAGGCGAACCCCCGAACCAGACGCAGGGTGAGGACCTCTACAGCGCAGTACCGGCTACCCAATAGGCGCCTATCCCTATACTGGGTTGGTATCATAATTGTGATGTGATATTAAAGGTCAGGATGATAGTAGTCAAGTGTCGTCATATAATAGTAGTCCAGTGTTGTCGTATAATAGTAGTCAAATGTCGTCATGGTTATTGATAATGCTGTCCATAATATAAGTAACTCCACATCACCCAACACAATTCCCGTTCATCAGGGATATGGGAAACTTCTTAGAGAAAAGATACAATGTAACCTAACTGGGTTTCAGTAGACTTGTAATAAGTCTCATTGTCCATGGATAAAATACCTTTATTGATGGAAGCGATTCCTTAGATATAGTAGGAGGTTGTTTTCAGAAAGAAGTAGCACAGTAAACAATGTTAAATACGTCTGGATCTTCTGTGATGACCAAACGGGTTTTTGGTGATTGGTATACAGTAGTGCCTGACATATATATATATGTATATATATATATATATATATATATATATATACACACTCTCTCTCTCTGTGTATATATATATATATATATGTGTGTGTGTGTGTGATTACTCTAGATTTTGTTGATAACTGAACAATGCTGGTTGATTCCAAATGTGTTCAGGCCTCCATTTGGTAGCATGCTCTGAGGATGTGCAGAGGAGTGGAGCCTGTTATCGGACCTGTATTGAGCAGTGGCGGCTGTACCCGTCTGCTGTAGCGAGATGCCAACAGCCGAAGTAGTGTCAGGTGAGCCGTATCTGTAACTGTGCTGGTAAAGGACCTATTGGTACAGGGTTAGTTGGTTGTCTGGTAGATGCTTTCCAAGCTTTCGTCCCATATACAGCATCTATTGGGACGCCCAGGCTTTCGTCCCATATACAGCACCTATTGGGACGTTACATAGTGGTCAAATAGGGTGTAACAGGTACACATCTATAACCTTGACTAAAGGGAATTAATGATGTCAGTGATAGGCTTGGTTCACACTGCGTTTTTGCAATCCGTTTTTTTCATCCGTTTTTTGCAAAAAACAGATGAAAAAAATGGATGCATTTGTGTGCATCTGTTTTGATCCATTTTTCCATTGACTCCCATTGTAAAAAAAAAAACGGATCAAAACGGATCAGTTTTTTTTTTTACGGACACAACAAACTTAGCTGACACTACTTTAGTGTCCGTTAAAAAAAACAGATCCATTTTTATCCATTTTTTTTTACAATGGAAGTCAATGGAAAAACGGATCAAAACGGATGCACACAAATGCATCCGTTTTTTTCATCCGTTTTTTGCAAAAAACGGACGAAATAAAACAGATTGCAAAAACGCAGTGTGAACCTAGCCATACTCAGTAGTGACCTGGACTGGTATACTGATGTTAAGAGTTGTTTATTTTTCCCTTCCACAGGGTCCACCTCACAGAACCAAGTTTTCGGCATCTTCTCCACTCCCGAAACAGAGGCCACAGCCACACAAACTGAGCAATGGTTTAGCAAGAGACCCGGAGCTCAAACTTATGAAGGTCAGAAACCATGAAGGCTCATTTTGGTCAAAAAGTTGTGGCCAAGATCAATAGTTATCTCCTATTCACAGTATAGGGGATAGCTGGCTGATCTGTGGGGGTGCAGCCACTGTGACCACCACTGATCGTGAGAATGGCGGTCAATTGTCCCCTAAGTTAAGGGAGGGACAGCACAGTGATTCATTCATTATGCGGATGTTGAGATAGAAGGTTGATTTCCTTTTACTGTTTTACTGTCCAGAGCAGTAGAAATTGCACATAGAAACCCTCTCCTACTCTGGACAGTTCCTGTCTGGGACAGGGGTGGCAGCAGAGAGCCTTGTGTCAGACTGAAAATAAAACACCACTTTCTGCAGGACATAAAGCAGCTGATAAGTATGGGTTAACGTAAGATTTTTAAATAGAATTAAAATACAAATCTATATAACTTTCTGAAACCAGTTGATTTGAAAGAAAAAGATTTTCACTGGAGTACCCCTTTAAGTGACTTTAATGAAAGAGAAGGAAGAGGGCTGGGGTAGGCAAAATAGTAGGCACTATATGATAATTTGGTAAGACAAGATGGACATATTTTGCACTATTATTTGGCTCAGTATAGGCCAGGTATAGGACTATGTACAGTATGGAAAAAAAAGTAATAAGTGGACCTTCAACAAATTCCTTTAAATTCAATCTACAAACATTATATGGAGCACTTTGACTACTTTGCCTGTTATTTTTCTCTTCTCTCCAGGTGGCCTCTGTGTCCGTCCACGTCACTGGCTTCAGCCCATCCCATCACCTGCAGTCTCTTTTCCATCACTGGTCCCAACCCAGCGGGAAGACCAGGCTGAAGGTTGCCTATGAATTTAACCGCAGTCTCCTCGTGTAATAATTCTCTTGGACTCTCAATTCAAAGTTTTGGTAAAATTTGGTGGCAGAGTTGAGGATTTTTATGTCACAGAAAAGTATATTTTCTACAATAAAAGCTAGTGTTTAAAGAGTGATTTGCCTCTGTGGTTTTTGTTCATAGCAATATTTTACCTACTCATATATTAGTGAACTGCAAAAATAGCCTAATTTAGGTCTTATTCACATATAGCCGGCCATTTAGGTTTTACTTTTTAGTACTTTTTATTGTTTTATTACTGGTATTACTTTTGGTGAGGGCTGCTTCCCTGAAGAAAAGAAGAAAAACAAGGGCACCGGTGCCTCGTGTAATATCAGAGGGTTGGATATGAAAAAAACAAAAAAGTAATGTGCTTACCTTACAGCTCCTTGGGCTAGTTGGGTATCAAATATGCAAAACAAGAGTCTGTGGAGCCTCAGTTACGAGTCTCAAAACACGGGATAGCCAGATATCTCTAGCCTGTTGCCAACGGGGTGCCTCCATGATGGGGAGAGCACCACACCACCCTGATAAATAACCCCTTAAGTCCCACTCGGTTGCGAGTATTGGAACATAGACAGGGAAACAACAGGGTGGCCCCTTTTGTCAATGTCTAACTCAAGGTGCGAGTATTGCGATCATGACAAGGGCTTGCAAAGGCAGGCTTCCACCCACAGACAGCCGTTTCGGGGTTTTTGCCCCTCGTCAGTGTGGGGTAGGATTCTGGCTAGTTGGGGCAATGAAAAATCAACCAACAAAACACAGTAATCACTGAACTCAAGGAGAACAGCGAACAAAATTCCAATGAAGTACTCAATCAAGAGTCTCCACTGATGCCCCCAAAAATTTAAATATGCAAAACAAGAGTCCGTGGAGCCTCAGTTACGAGTCTCAAAACACGGGATAGCCAGATATCTCTAGCCTGTTGCCAACGGGGTGCCTCCATGATGGGGAGAGCACCACACCACCCTGATAAATAACCCCTTAAGTCCCACTCGGTTGCGAGTATTGGAACATAGACAGGGAAACAACAGGGTGGCCCCTTTTGTCAATGTCTAACTCAAGGTGCGAGTATTGCGATCATGACAAGGGCTTGCAAAGGCAGGCTTCCACCCACAGACAGCCGTTTCGGGGTTTTTGCCCCTCGTCAGTGTGGGGTAGGATTCTGGCTAGTTGGGGCAATGAAAAATCAACCAACAAAACACAGTAATCACTGAACTCAAGGAGAACAGCGAACAAAATTCCAATGAAGTACTCAATCAAGAGTCTCCACTGATGCCCCCCAAAATTTAAATATGCAAAACAAGAGTCCGTGGAGCCTCAGTTACGAGTCTCAAAACACGGGATAGCCAGATATCTCTAGCCTGTTGCCAACGGGGTGCCTCCATGATGGGGAGAGCACCACACCACCCTGATAAATAACCCCTTAAGTCCCACTCGGTTGCGAGTATTGGAACATAGACAGGGAAACAACAGGGTGGCCCCTTTTGTCAATGTCTAACTCAAGGTGCGAGTATTGCGATCATGACAAGGGCTTGCAAAGGCAGGCTTCCACCCACAGACAGCCGTTTCGGGGTTTTTGCCCCTCGTCAGTGTGGGGTAGGATTCTGGCTAGTTGGGGCAATGAAAAATCAACCAACAAAACACAGTAATCACTGAACTCAAGGAGAACAGCGAACAAAATTCCAATGAAGTACTCAATCAAGAGTCTCCACTGATGCCCCCAAAAATTTAAATATGCAAAACAAGAGTCCGTGGAGCCTCAGTTACGAGTCTCAAAACACGGGATAGCCAGATATCTCTAGCCTGTTGCCAACGGGGTGCCTCCATGATGGGGAGAGCACCACACCACCCTGATAAATAACCCCTTAAGTCCCACTCGGTTGCGAGTATTGGAACATAGACAGGGAAACAACAGGGTGGCCCCTTTTGTCAATGTCTAACTCAAGGTGCGAGTATTGCGATCATGACAAGGGCTTGCAAAGGCAGGCTTCCACCCACAGACAGCCGTTTCGGGGGTTTTTGCCCCTCATCAGTGTGGGGTAGGATTCTGGCTAGTTGGGGCAATGAAAAATCCGGGACTTAAGGGGTTATTTATCAGGGTGGTGTGGTGCTCTCCCCATCATGGAGGCACCCCGTTGGCAACAGGCTAGAGATATCTGGCTATCCCGTGTTTTGAGACTCGTAACTGAGGCTCCACGGACTCTTGTTTTGCATATTTAAATTTTTGGGGGCATCAGTGGAGACTCTTGATTGAGTACTTCATTGGAATTTTGTTCGCTGTTCTCCTTGAGTTCAGTGATTACTGTGTTTTGTTGGTTGATTTTTCATTGCCCCAACTAGCCAGAATCCTACCCCACACTGACGAGGGGCAAAAACCCCGAAACGGCTGTCTGTGGGTGGAAGCCTGCCTTTGCAAGCCCTTGTCATGATCGCAATACTCGCACCTTGAGTTAGACATTGACAAAAGGGGCCACCCTGTTGTTTCCCTGTCTATGTTCCAATACTCGCAACCGAGTGGGACTTAAGGGGTTATTTATCAGGGTGGTGTGGTGCTCTCCCCATCATGGAGGCACCCCGTTGGCAACAGGCTAGAGATATCTGGCTATCCCGTGTTTTGAGACTCGTAACTGAGGCTCCACGGACTCTTGTTTTGCATATTTAAATTTTTGGGGGCATCAGTGGAGACTCTTGATTGAGTACTTCATTGGAATTTTGTTCGCTGTTCTCCTTGAGTTCAGTGATTACTGTGTTTTGTTAGTTGGGTATCAACCCTAATGGGCTATAGGTCCTGAGTAGAATCCAAAAAAGAGAGTCGGTGGCCCAACACTCATCACAATGAAGTCACGCCAGTAGTACCCTTGAAGTCCTCAGAGCCTCATAGGCTGTGGCTTTTCAAGATGACCGACCCATTTGCCCTGTGTCCTTGGATGTTAGTCTTAGATTACTGGCAGAACATAGAGCGCAGGTGGTAGACAGACATGGAGATGCAAACTACATTCTATAGATAATGGGCAGCAAGTGCAGTGACTGGCACAGAGGGGTGGCATCAGTGTGGAGCCTGAACAAAAAAAAGAGCCTGGCTGCTGCATTCAGGATGAAGGTTTGGGACTCATTTAATCACTTGCACAGTACACTGCAATGCTACTTTATTGCAGTGTACTCTTATTTATGTAATCTACTATTACTGTCTGCCTATGGCAGACTGTAAGAGTAGATATAACATGACATTACAGAGGCCCTTAGGCAACCTGTCTGCTATGGCAACTCTTGAGCCAGCCTCATACATGTAAATAAAACCTTTAACATTGGTGGAATGTTTGACTTTGGTGTTGGAGCTAAAGACGCGATCATCCGATGATCGTTGTCACCGGCTGATCATTGCCTCTATTACATTAAATGGTAATCGTCCGATTTGGCCATATTCTTTGATTATTGCTCCATGTACTAGGGCCCTTAGGTGCAGGGGTCCTGCCATCTCCTTCTTGCCTATTACGAGGTTCATCAGTGAACAACAATAAAAGAAGCAGATGAGAATAGCAATGTGTGTGCTGTGTCCTGCTGACTGATATGTGTAGTCAGAGTGCTAGATGTATTATTGATGGTATATGTCCAATTTATTTTACATTTTAAAATATTTCTAGAATACCAGCCCTTTCTTCGGGGTGCCTTGCTTAGTCTGGCCTCTCCCCACTGACCTGTCTGGCACGGGTGACCCCACCAGGAGTATTACTCCCACCAGCTTAGCTCAGTGGATCACCAAGGCACGCAAGCTCCCTCACCACGTCAAGGTGAAGGCACCATGAGGGAGCCCCTCCACCCTAACCCGATTACCCATCCCAACCTCTAATTTACCTGTCCTTTGCTATAATGTGGACCACCCGCAGCGCCCTTTCAAGCCCATGCCTGCCCCAGCCCCCTAACATGGATCCTCCCAGTGCCCTACCCAGCCCAGAACTGCCCCAGTCCCCTAACGCAGACCCTCCTGGTGCCCTTCCCAGCCCTGGCCCGCCCCAGCCCATGCGGACCGTCACGGCAAACTTCTCCGGGCTTGCCCCAGCCCCCTAACGCGGACCCACCCGACGCCTGTCCCAGCCCTGCCCCAGCACCCTAACGCTGACCCTTCCGGCGCCCGTCCCAGCCCCTTAACGTGTACGATCCCGGAGCCCTTCCCAGGCCAGGCTCACCCCAGCCCCCTAACGAAGACCCTTCCGGCGCCCAGGCCTGCCCCAACCCCTTAACAAGGACCCTCCTGGCTAGTAACACTTACCTGTAGATGTTCTGGGATGATGTACCGGGGAGCTGTGCCGTCCATCAGGCGTCTGTGACAGGAGAAATGGGCAGAGAATTTGCCCCTCAGAAACCACAAGACGCCACAAGACTTGGTTACATCTCCAATAATGGTGGCAGTTGGTCGCCAGCCTCACCAGCCAGTTCAAATCATAACAGTCTGTGATTGGACGATGACTTTTTTTCTTAACTGAAATAGCTTTATTAACAACCAGTTGTGTTGAACATCCATACAATGTTCTGTGCAGCAGCCCCAGATAAGAAGCAGCACACCATCAATTATAACACATCCCATACATAGCACATCAGTATAACACATCTCTACACTATACATCATACCACATGTTATATAGATGGAAATATTAAAAAAAATTTCCAGGGACACTTTGGCTTTGACAATGAGGGGTGTGGCTTATTGTGGGTGTGGCTTGTGTGTGAGAGAGAGCTATGTCTCCGTGAGAGGTCCCTTCTCTTTTCCATAACCTGCCAGGTAAAAAACAATCAGCAGCAGCCCAGTAACATCATGACACAAAAATGTGGTTGGCCACATTTTTTTGCGTACTTTTAAAAAAACTGATGCTTTTTGATCCGTTTTTTGATCCATTTTTCTATAATGGAAGTCAATGGAAAAACAGATGCACACAAATGCATCCATTTTTTTTATCCGTTTTTCATATGTATATATTTTTTTGCATCTAACAAATTGCAAAAAGGGAGTGTGCACCCAGCCTTATTATACAATGTGGACGGGGCTGAGCAGCTGATGTGTGAGCACTAGAGATGAGCGGACCTCGAGCATGCTGGAGTCCATCTGAACCCGATCATTCGGCATTTGATTAGCGGTGGCTGCTGAACTTGGATAAAGCCCTAAGGCTATGTGGAAAACATGGATATAGTCATTGGCTGTATCCATGTTTTCCAGACAACCTTAGAGCTTTATCCAAGTTCAGCAGCCCCCGCTAATCAAATACAGAACGTTCGGGTCCGGATGGACTCGAGCACGCTCCAGGTTCGCTCATCTTTAGTGAGCACCCTACCGATCAGAGACTGAAGTATTCTGTGCACAGTTCATCAGTCTTTTTTTCCAGGAAAACCCCTTTAATACTTTTTTTTATTGCAGCACGTATGTGCAACTAACATACTGAGCATGTATTTACCCCCATAGGCTTATGAATAGGAAATAAACACCAACAATATACCATATACATATATATAGCATAACATATCATGCAGCCGAACTTCGGCTGGGTTCACACTACGTATATTTCAGTCAGTATTGTGGTCCTCATATTGCAACCAAAACCAGGAGTGGATTGAAAACACAGAAAGGATCTGTTCACACAATGTTGTAATTGAGTGGATGGCCACTATTTATTGGCAAAAATTTGCTGTTATTTTAAAACAACGGCTGGTATATTGAAATAATGTCAGTTATTTACCGTTATATGGCGGCCATCCACTCAATTTTAACATTGTGTGAACAGAGCCTTTCTGTGTTTTTAATCCACTCCTGGTTTTGGTTGCAATATGAGGACCACAATACTGACTGAAATATACGTAGTGTGAACCCAGCCTGATCAAACTGTATCCATGTGTTCCAGGACTCCCTAGAGCTGCATCCAAACTCTTCAACTTACTTGTCCCTTATCCACAGGATAGGGGACAAGAATGAGATTGAGGGGGGTCCGTCCTCCGTGCCCTCACTAGATTGGTGCCCCGACTCCTTTGTTATGATGGGTTAGCTGCGGGTTAGCTCATGATTTGCAGCTCCATTCATTCTCTGTGGAGTGCCGGAGAGAGCCAAGCACAGCACTCAACTCTTTTCGGTGACTTTATAGAGAATGAAAAGAGCTGCAAGTCACGCAACCCGCAGCTCCATACAGTCATGGCCAAAAGTTTTGAGAATGACACAAATATTATATTTTCACATGATCTGCTGCCCACTGGTTTTTATGTGTGTTTGTCAGATGTTTTTATCACATACAGAAATATAATTGCAATCATATTATGAGTAACAAAAGCTTATATTGGCAGAATGAGTTAATGCAGCAAGTCAATATTTGCAGTGTTGACCCTTCTTCTTCAGGACCTCTGCAATTCTCCCTGGCTGCTCTCAATCAACTTCTGGACCAAATCCTGACTGATAGCAGTCCATTCTTGCACAATCAATGCTTGCATTTTGTCAGAATTTGTTGGGGTTTTTTTTGTCCACCCGTCTCTTGATGATTGACCACAAGTTCTCAATGGGATTAAGATCTGGGGAGTTTCCAGGCCTTGGACCCAAAATCTCTATGTTTTGTTCCCTGAGCCATTTAGTTATCACCTTTGCTTTATGGCAAGGTGCTCCATCATGCTGGAAAAGGCATTGTTGATCGCCAAACTGCTTTTGGACGGTTGGGAGAAGTTGCTCTTGGAGGACATTCTGGTATCATTCTTTAATCATGGCTGTGTTTTTTTTTTTTTTCTTATTCAATGGTTTTTATTTAGAAAGAAAAAGTTTACACAAGTGGAAAATCCAAATATAAGACATAATGCAATGACAAGCAGGTGAGTACAGCCGAAGCCTGAATGTTAATGTACATCAATCGGAGCCAGCTATCAATTATCTGAACATATTAACTAATTTACTCAGACAAAATAACCTAACAATAAGGTCCAAGAAGAGGCAGTACGAACAAATGCTGCCGTAAGGGACCTGCTAAATGTGCAAAGCACATCTGCGCAAACTTAACCAGGAGAACCAAAATAGACGCACAAGTACAGAGTAATAAGAAAACGAAAGGAACAGAAAAGAGAAAGTAGGAGATTGCCAATGTGGTCCGTCCAAGCCCCAAAGAGAACCCAAAGCTCCCAAGAAACTCAAGTCAAGGGCGAGAAGAGCCACTGTATCTACAGTAATCAGGGGACTCTACAAATGTAGACCACGGCATCCACAGAACCGTAGTATTAAGAGAACTGGTAAGTAACTCTGCTCGCAGTTTCTCCATCCGATGGTTTACCATCACCTCAGTCAATCATTCCAGCACCGTGGGTGCCGCCGTGCATGGCTGTGTTTTTAGGCAGGACTGTGAGAGAGCCGATTCCCTTGGCTGAGAAGCAACCCCACACATGAATGGTTTCAGGATGCTTTACAGTTGGCATGAGACAAGACTGGTGGTAGCACTCACCTCGTCTTCTCCGAATAAGCTGTTTTCCAGATGTCCCAAACAATCGGAAAGGGGATTCATCAGAGAAAATGACTTTACCCCAGTCCTCAGCAGTCCACTCCCTGTACCTTTTGCAGAATATCAGTCTGTTCTTGATGTTTTTTTCTGGAGAGAAGTGGCTTCTTTGCTGCCCTCCTTGAGACCAGGCCTAGCTCCAAGAGTCTCCGCCTGACAGTGCGTGCAGATGCACTCACACCTGTCTGCTGCCATTCCTGAGCAAGCTCTGCACTGCTGGTAGCCCGATCCCACAGCTGGAACACTTTTAAGCGGTCCTAGCGCTTGCTGGTCTTTCTTGGGCACCCTGGAGCCTTTTTGGCAACAATGGAACCTCTCTCCTTGAAGTTCTTGATGATGCAATAGATTGTTGACTGAGGTGCAATCTTTCTAGCTGTGATACTCTTCCCTGTTAGGCCAATTTTGTGCAGTGCAATGATGACTGCACGTGTTTCTTTAGAGATAATCATGGTTAACAGAAGAGAAACAATGATACCAAGCACCAGCCTCCTTTTAAAGTGTCCAGTGGTGTCATTCTTACTTAATCATGACAGATTGATCTCCAGCCCTGTCCTCATCAACACCCACACCTTTTAATGGAGCAAACACTGAAACAATGTTAGCTGGTCTTTTAAAGTCAGCTGCAATGATGTTGAAATGTGTTTTGGGGGATAAAGTTCATTTTCTAGGCAAATATTGACTTTGCAAGTAATTGCTGTTAAGCTGATCACTCTTTATAACATTCTGGAGTATATGCAAATTGCCATTTTAAAAACTGAAGCAGTAGTCTTTGTAAAAATTAATATTTGTATCATTCTCAAAACTTTTGGCCATGATTGTACATGGAAAAAAAAGGAGCTGAGGTGCTGATCTAAAGATTCATGAAAAAGGAGACGGGGCAACGATCTAGAGATCCTATGGATAGGGGTCAAGTAAGGTTACATCTGAAAACCCCTTTAAAGGGGTTATCCAGCGCTACAAAAACATGGCCACTTTTCCCCCTCTCTTGTCTCCTGATTGGGTGGGGATTCAAACTCAGTTCCATTGAAGTAAATGGAGCTTAATTGCAAGCTATGCCTGAACTGGAGACAAGAAAGGGGGGGGAAGTGGCCATGTTTTTGTAGCGCTGGATAACCCCTTTAAACATGTTTAATGTAAACCAGACGGCAAGTGGGCCTCTATCTTACCAATGCCAGGGCTAAATTTTATTCCCAGTCCAGCCCTGACGCTAAGCCAGATAATTATGCAAAAAATGCCATCAAAGGCAGGAAGAATACAGCAGTAGGGATAGGACAGCATCAGATTTGCAGTGGAAGGGGATGGGGTGAGTAAGCAGTTTTTGTTGTTTTTACTACACACATTAAAGGGGAACTATCAGCAGGTAAGAGATCTAACCTGCTGATATGTCCCTATTGTGCACAGGACGCTGAGGATGAAGGTACGTCTCTTACCTTCAACTCATGCAGTTTTTAGTATAATCCTGTGTCCGGTAAGCCTGTTTGGAGCACTGCCCTGCCTCCCAGTGCCAATCCTGCTCCTCTGATAATCATTAGAAGGGGCAGGATGGTCCTTACCAGACACAGGATTAAATTAAAAACTGCACAGGAATGGTGCCGCAGATGAAGGAAAGAGACATACCTTCATCCTCAGCACAATAGGGAGCTATCAGTAGGTTAGATTGTCTAACCTGCTGATAGTTCTCCCTATAAATCAATATTTTTGCCTTGAAAATGTCTTTACTTTAAAAAAAAAAAGGTTCTTATTTAGGATTAGAAAGACATAGCTGCTTTAAAAAACAACAGTGTCACCCCTGTCCTTGGGTTATGTGTGGTATTACAACTCTCCTCCATGCACGTTAGCACAACTAAGCTGCCATACCACATCCATGCTGAGAACAAGAGTAGCGCTGTTTTTTTAAAGAAATCCTGGATAACCCCTTTAAGGGCCTGTTCACATCCCTATGTCAATTCCATAAGCGGAGAGGCTCGGAAAGCAAAGGCGCATGAGCCTTCCCATTCAAACACGTAGAAGAAGGAAGGATCCGAGTCTGCGCAGGAGGGTTCTGGACTGAATTTCGGCACCGATTCCGTAGTGTGAACGGGCCCTTAGCATCTACTTTCCTATATAGAAGTGTATAGTGAAAAAGCACTATCCTATGGGTAGCACATCCCATTGTCTGGCTATACGATATGGTGTACATCC
Organism: Dendropsophus ebraccatus; assembly: GCF_027789765.1. NCBI lineage: Eukaryota > Metazoa > Chordata > Amphibia > Anura > Hylidae > Dendropsophus > Dendropsophus ebraccatus. The sequence goes on from NC_091463.1 coordinate 77,689,976, forward strand.
TCTATCAGGAAATACGGCCAACAACGGAAGACAAATACGAGATCTGGTGAAGTCTCCATAATCCTAATCATAATTTGATCTCGCATATCACACACTTCTCCCGAAACACTAAAACCTATGTGTGAGTGATATTAGCGGATGTTTTATTAAGACATATAAGCTGACAGCTTAGATTTAGTGCTCCTTTAAGGCACAGTTGAAAATCTACACTGAACAGCACCTCGGGTTATTCCGTCTATACTTCCTGTTCAGCGCAGAGCTCACATTCATAAGAAATGAGCTCCTGTCACTGGATATAGCTTGTGTTTCACTCCGCTTCATGTGAAATAGCCCCCTCTATTGTAAAAATACATTGCAGCACATTCTAAAACCAAGGTTTCCCCTTCAAACCTTTAATTTTCACTAAATTTTGCATTTTAATTTTTCTTTTTTGTGTAATTGTCGGTGATTTTATTCATGGTATTACCCTAACAATCTGCTTGTTTACAGAAGGCACTGCAAGGGTTAAAAAAAGAGCTTTGTACGTTCTAGTGGAGGCGCCAGTATTCTCCGCATGCTGTGTGTAGTCTATGGCACGCCCTAGTGGCCGCTGCTGGAACTTCAGGAGCTTTTCTCGCAGACCTGTTCTGCAAACATTTGGTATGTCGAGGTTCAGCATTCATAGGGAATGAATTGGCCAAAAGAGGAACACACCCAAGTGTTTGGGAGCTGTCGAGCACAAGCCGTGCTCCTACTCACATATACATTACTCTCTAAAAAGACAAAACTCAATGTAATCGAATATTTTTCTAGGGTGGAATGTCCAGTTTATATTAAAAGAAATACAATCTTGGTGATTGTATAAAATAGACTTTGTGATATTGTATCCAGTGTTTTACATGTGGTGCTCAGGTGATCTGAGGTAAATATGCGTAAGACACGTGTGGTTGGCAGCCATAATAATTATAGACAACGTGCAGCCATCCGCCTACTATTGTATAGATGCCACCAAACAGCTCTGACCATTGAGGCCTGGCCTCCATAGTTCTCTCTATGGCGCCTACATGTTAGCAGCAAATCCTATACGTCCTGTAAGGTGTGGATCAGACTGGTTTTCCAGCACATCCCAAGGATGCTCGACCATATTGAGATCTGGAGAATTAACGGCAAATGTTCCTCAATCCTGATCAATGTTTGCATTGTAGCTGGGGCATTATCTTGCTAAGAGAGGCCGCTGCCATTAAGGAATCCTGCTGCCGCGAAGGTTGTTGGGTAATGGGGGATTTGGCGTGGTCTGTGCAATGGTTAGGTAGGTGGTACACAGCAGAACATTAGCCAAAAAATTCTCCAACCTGTCTTCTTCCCATAGTGCACCTTAGTGCCAGGTAAGTGACACACAGACATAACAGCCATCAAATAACATGTGATTCGTCAGACCAGGCTGTTGGCTGCCATTGCTGTATGATCCACTTCTGCTGCTCAGGTCCCCATTGGAGGCATTTTCAGCAGTTGACAGGGGTCAGCATGGGTACTATGGTTGATCACTGGTGGCTGAAGAAGTTGGATGCAGCCCTAGTGCATCCTGGGAAACATGGATACCGCCTATGGTCTATGGCTATATCCATGTTTTCCAGGCAGCCTTGGGGCTGCATCCAACTTCTTCAGCTACTGGTAATCAAATGCCGGACTTGTTTGAGGTTTGCTTATGGCTAATGCCCACACAAAAGATGTCATCAGAGATTTCTCCTAGTGTGCTTCTAAATTTTATGGTGCACAGATGGACTGTGTATATGCAAAATGAATACCCCTTTTAGGTCCTATTAGGCATGAGTATCAGTTGAACAGACCAATATTTCGTTGTGTAATCGGCCTAGTGATCTACCGACCAATCAGCAATCAGCTGGTCCCATTTTTTTTATTTTTTTTTTGGTAGGTTAATAAAATCCTTACAGATAGATAATTACTGTGACGGTCAGTGTTTGGACCCCTGCAAGAGACTGTATTATGGCTTTGCACAAGTTGTAAAGATCTGTTACACGCCCCTGAAGAAGTCTATGGGGCCGTCACGTCTGTAGGAGAACAGTGAGCCCTAACCTGAACCTAGTCCACTGTCCCTACCTAATCGGACATACTGCCCTAAATAGCAGACCCCGAATAGGCATCGGTCCATATGTAAGTTTCATGCAGAGCCGACCAGAAAGAATGGTTAGTAGTCCACGTCAAAAGGGAACAAGAAAGGTTAGAGTCAGATCAAGGGTCAAAACCAGGATAACACGCCAAGAACCAAATCAGTGTCAGAAGACAAAGCCAGAAAATGTGCCAAGGGTTGAGTAGAGCGACACACCTCCCTGGGGAGTAGAGGACACACCTCCCTGGCAGGCATACGGCGTTGGGGAGGATGGGGAGCAGAGCGAACAGGCCGAGGGAGCAGGAGGCCTGTTGTAGGGCAGGGCGGACAGGATCGGAGGAGTAGATGGCCTAAGGGTCCTTTTACACAAAGCAAACTTGTGGCAGTGCACGGCCAAAAATGAGCGCCGATCAGCGAGATAGGGGCTCATCTGCAGTGCCTCTACAGGGCACGATTAATCTCACGGCTGGGCCGCTGGAACAATTACTGTATTATTTGTCTAGCCATTAACATTCATTGTGATTGACCACACATCCCGATAACTTATATATAGATTGATTTTACCACTGGTCAAAAGATGCAATCAGTCGACGAGCTGGGCGTTTAAGCAAGAAGTTATAGCTACAGATCTGAGAAACCTACTTAGGACCTTCATGGAAGCCACCATGACAGATGTATTATTTGTTAAGGTTTATGCACATGGGCATGGAGCCTTGTCACCTTAGTATAGCCACCCAATCTCATTGCATTGCTGCACAGGCTCCATTCGGTGCTATAATATGTATGACAATACTTTTCTCTATAGGCAGCTTCCTTATACTGTTGTACATAGGGCATCCGATGCAGCATAACAGTTTGCATTTGCCCCTCTTCATAGGCCCAGCAATGATAGAACATAAGGGAGCTATGATACTGTTCCATTATATTCCATGAAGCAATTCCACATTCTCTGGGACAATTTGTACATCCAAACTGAAGTTACTAATCCAAAGAGGGGGGAAAACATATACAGGGATTTCTCTCATCTAATAGGCTCTGGCTTTTCCAGAAACCCTGCACCGGAGCCTCTTGGCTGAAGATGCACAGTACATTGGAGACATATGAAGGCTGCAACCCAAATGCTGGAACGAGCCGTAGTAATAAAGGCTGAAGAACGCGGAGCGGATATCATACTGTTAGCTTATAGCATCCATCCATATTATGCACAGAAATAGCACATACAATGTGAGGAGGTACAGTACTGCAGCCATGGAGGTAGGAGGCCTGGACTCATGATTCATTACTGTGAAAGGCTGGCTGCACCGAGAAGAGACCTTTGCTCCCAGTACACCTGTTCATACAGCCAGCTGTCCTTATGACCAGCAGCCAGGCCCGCAGCTCCCCCAATACATGTCTATAAGTTACAGGACACCAAACTCTTTGTATATGAGGGTTGGTTTCATGTGTACAGGTAGTGGTGCTCTGGGGATGCCGATAACTACCACTGCCATACACAAACACAGGAAACAGAAAGTGACTACATGTACTTTGACCTTTTTCTTCCTCGTTTCCTGGTGCTTACACCAATCAGCCATAACATTAAAGAGGTATTCCAATCTTAACTTGTTCTCCTCAATCCATAGGATAGGGACTAACAAGATTACTGGAGGGGGTCTGACTACCGAGAGTCCCACTGATCTCCCGAGAAAGGGGAACAAATAGTTTCCGGAATAAACGGTGCATGGCCAGCACTATATTAACTCTCTATGGGACTGATGAACATTTCTGAGCACCAAACTCAGAAAAGTTTGGCGGATTCATAGAGAGTAAATTGAGCGCTGGTTGCACAAATACAGTATACACCAGTCATGGCAAACTCTGGCCCACGGGCGAAATCTGGCCCGCGGTGCCATTATTTTTGGCCCGCCAGGCAATTCAGAGTTTAAATGACATCTGGCCCGCCAGGGCTACTATATAAGAGACTATGGGGGAGGGTTGGCTACTATATAAGAGACTACTGGGGAGGGCTGGCTACTATATAGGACTATTGGGGAGGGCTGGCTACTATATGAGACTACTGGGGAGGGCTGGCTACTATATAAGAGACAATGGGGGAGGGCTGGCTACTATATGAGACTACTGGGGAGGGCTGGCTACTATATAAGAGACAATGGGGGAGTGCTGGCTACTATATAAGAGACTAAGGGGGAGGGCTGGCTATTATATGAGAATACAGGAGAGGGCTGTATACTATATGAGACTATGGGAAGGCTGGCTACTATATAAGAGACTATGAATGGAGGGCTGGCTTCTATATAAGAGACTATGGGGGGACTGGCTAATATATAAAAGAATATTGGGAGGGCTGGCTACTATATAAGACACTATTGGGAGGGCTGGCTTCTATATAAGAGACTATGGATGGAGGGCTGGCTTCTATATAAGAGACTATGGGGGGACTGGCTAATATATAAGAGACTATTGGGAGGGCTGGCTTCTATATAAGAGACTATGGATGGAGAGCTGGCTTCTATATAAGAGACTATGGGGGGACTGGCTAATATATAAGAGACTATTGGGAGGGCTGGCTACTATATAAGACACCATTGGGAGGGCTGGCTTCTATATAAGAGACTATGGGGAGGGGGACTTGCTACTATATAAAAGACTATGTGGAGGGATGGCTACTATATGGCTACTATGGAGGAAGGCTGGCTACTATATAAGAGACTATGGGGGAGGGCTGGCTACTATATGAGACTACTGGGGAGGGCTGACTACTATAAAAGAGACTATGGGGAGAGCTGGATACTATATAAGAGACTATAGGAGGGCTGGCTACTATATGAGACTATGGGGGAGGGCTGGCTACTATATAAGACTACAGGCGAGGGCTGGCTCCTATATGACTACAGGGGAGGACTGGCTACTATATGAGACTATTGGGGAGGGCTGAATACTATATAAGACACTATGGGGGAGGGCTGGCTACTATATGAGACTACAGGGGAGGGCTGGCTACTATATGAGACTACAGGGGAGGACTGGCTACTATATGAGACTATTGGGGAGGGCTGGATACTATATAAGACACTATGGGGGAGGGCTGGCTACTATATGAGACTATGGGGCAGGGCTGGCTACTATATAAGACTACAGGGGAGGGCTGGCTACTATATGAGACTACATGCAAGGGCTGGCTACTATATGACTACAGGGGAGGGCTGGCTACTATATGAGACTACATGCAAGGGCTGGCTACTATATGACTACAGGGGAGGGCTGGCTACTATTTGAGACTACAGGGGAGGACTGGCTACTATATGAGACTATTTGGGAGGGCTGGCTACTATAAGAGACTATAGGAGGACTGGCTACTATATGAGACTATGGGGGAGGGGTGGCTACTATATAAGACTACAGGGGAGGGCTGACTACTATATGAGACTACATGCGAGGGCTGGCTACTATATGAGACTACAGGGGAGGGCTGGCTACTATATGAGACTACAGGGGAGGACTGGCTACTATATGAGACTATTGGGGAGGGCTGGATACTATATAAGACACTATGGGGGAGGGCTGGCTACTATATGAGACTATGGGGCAGGGCTGGCTACTATATGAGACTATTGGGAGAACTGGCTACTATATGAGACTATTGGGGAGGGCTGGCTACTATATGACACTATTGGGGAGGGCTGGCTACTATATGACACTATTGGGAGGACTGGCTACTATATGAGACTATTGTGGAGGGCTGGCTACTATAGGAGACTATGGGGCAGGGCTGGCTACTATATGGGACACTTCGGGGGCTGGATACTTTTTGGGCACTTATTTGGGCACTACTGGGAGGGCTGGCTACTATATTGAGCAATTTTGGTTGGGTTGGCTACTACATAAGGCGATATTGGGGGGTTAGCTATTACATGGGTTGGGGTCTAATCATATCATAGCAATTTATCATGTCTTTTATCATAGTGCACAGGGCTGGGAGACTCACATCACTGACAGTGCCCGGACCACCGCATTCACGCTTCAACAATTATTATGGTTGGCCTGCGACTTTGACCAATTTTTTAATTATGGCCTATTGTGTATTTGAGTTTGACACCCCTGGTGTACACCATTCATTCGGGAGACAACTTAAACCCTCTTCTCTGGATTGGCAAGGCTCCCACCAGTCTGATCCCCACCGATCATTTTGTTCCTTTCACCTTTAGGGTATGTGCACACTACGGAAATGCAATGTAATGCGCGCGGCGGGCGTCTCCGCCCACGTCATTGACTTTACGCCGCATTTCTGTAGTGTGTACATACCCTTAATTGGTGACATCCAATTGGTTATTCACTGATACATTTCTAGTAAGAATAACAGTGGATCGGCACATCACAGAGCTATAAAAATAGGTGATCCTATTATGTAGACACTTGTGACTTCTAGTGGGAATTGTGAGCAGTTCTAGAGAAGCTCTGTATCACTTTGTCTCCTGGTGTCTCTTCTCGGCTTTCTCCAGAGGCCACATGGTTTTCCTGTCATGATCTATAGCCAACCATCTAGCCAGTGAAAAAAAGTGTAGCTGACAGGAGACAAAGTGGAGCCACAAGTTAACTAGTTAACTTTGTTTAAGTAATGATTGGAGGTCTCGGAGGTTACACTCCCACTGGTTGGACATTAGTGTTGTATCCTTGTTCTAAGGTACCAACTAATGTTGAGCGGAGATGACAAACTGTTCCTGTTCTCCGAACCAGAATGCTCTGAATTAATTCCCCACAGCTGCAGATGTTGGATGCAACCCCCAGGAAGTCCTTGAAAACATTGTATTCATGTTTTCCAGGACACCCTAGAGCTGCATCCAACTTCGCCACTTGCGGCGAGTCAAAAATCAAGGGTTTAGGTTGGGCAAACGTAGCCGAACCCGAACAATTTGTCCTCTCCGCTCAAGACTAGTACCATCATGTATTCTGAGACAACCATTTTAGAGGGGTTGTCTCATGACAGAGGCATTTTAACTTTATAGAGGGGGTCCCTCTTCTATGAGCTAAAATGCTGAGTCATTCTGTAAGACTATAGGAGCTTCTACTGACCATGCCAGCTGATCCCCATACTGCCTCCCTTCATGCAACAACCCTTTATAAGGGGGTTTTCAGGCTACAAAAACATGGCTGCTTTCTACCAGAAACAGCATGACCCTCGTCTCTAGTTTGGAAGTAAATTTGAAATTTAACTTGTTCATTTCAATGGAGTTGCAAAATCACACCCAAACTGGTGCTGTTTCTGGATAACCTATTTAGGGATTTATTATAAAATCTACGTCTATGACAGAGAAGGAGTAAATTTAACCTGTTCCTAGCTGCTTAGATCATTCTACCATCTTGGAATTTAAAGGAGAAGTCTAGGCCTGGCTAAAATCTAACAGCGGGCAGGGGCAAACATAAAAAAATAGGCCTTACTTACCTCTCCCATTGCCTGCAATCTGTCTTGTGACCAGCTCCGGGACCCCCGCCGGAAGGCATTTTCCCCTGAGTTGTGATGACATCCCGGCTGATGGACTGGTCGCTCAGCTTCCCGCCCTAGTCACTGACTGGCTGAGCGGCCAGTCCATCAGCAGGGTTGTGACGTTGGCAGTGCAGGAGATCCCAGAGCCTGGCAGGGATCCCAATGAGGTGATCTGGCGCTGAAGAAGCATGGGGAGAGGTAAGTTAGTACCCTTTGTTATTTTCCAGAGGATCGTTCTGACTGTGTCCCAAACTCTCCATTGGGGGGTTCAGCAGTAGACAACGCCATATTGAATGGAAATCACTTGCTTCAGTGCTTTACGACTTTTCTTTTGGTTATGCTCCAAATACCTTTACTGATAATATGATAAGTGTTCGCTACACAATGAAAAATGGATATATTTATGTTTGAATGGTCTGTATAACCGGGGCTGTATAACCTGGGATGGTTTGTATAACTCCACATGGCTGTATTGTTAAAGGGAACCAAAGTGGCCCCAGTAGCTTATAGCTGCCAGGCACTGCTCTCCAATGCGATGCCCGGCAGTCTCAGTTGGGGCGGCAATAAAAAAAATCCATCTTTAATGCTCATACCTGGTACCTGGTAACAAGGCATGAGGGCTTAGCCGAAGAGCAGCCTGAGAGCTGGCCTTTGGTTCCCATTGCACAGGCTGCTAATCCAACAAGAGTGACTGGAAAGAGGACAGAGGCAGCGTGACTACATGTTGATGCGGCTCTGCACCCTCATGCCTAGTTACCAAGTGCCATGACTGACTTTTTTAAAATTGATGCCCTGTTGGAGACTGATGGCCATAGAGTCGGAGAGCTGTGCCCGGAAGCTATAAGGTACTGGGGCCAGGTCCCACTCCCTCAGGGAGGTGATTGATGCCCTTTAAGCCCAAGGCACTTGTTGCTTAGGGCTCACCAAAGAAAAGGATTGAGATTGCACCCTCCCACCACCACCCTACCCCACCCTAAATGTGACTCTTACAAAAGATGCAGAAACACAGGGGGGGGCAGAAGTCTTGAGCCAGCTTCTGCGCCCCACACAACCCTTTTAATAAGCAATAACCCCAATGTTATGTCGAACCCTACAGGTCCTATAACACAGATTTCCCAGATATTCGAGCAAGATTTCTGTTAGATGTGCAAAAGTATCTTAGTGGGTGATGATTCTCTGCAAAACCAGGATATCTGGGTGACAATCCCTAACAGTAGCCATATTGGTTGTCACCCAACCTTCCCAGAAGTGTAAGTTTTTACCAGTTTAGCAGTAGAGGACACCTCACAGACTTGTACTTTTTGCATTTTACATAGAATTGCCTGAATATTCTTGTAAATCACTGGTCTTATCTTGACTAGAGTGCGAAAAATAAAACTCAGTGTTCCTAAACATTCTGCAGTAGAGCAAGCTGGAAGCTATTATGTGTCAGGGAGACGTATCCTCTACACAGAGTAACCACTGCCGGGACTGCACAACCGGTTTGATGACATGTCTATATATTATCATGCAGAGCTCCTGTCATACTCCATACTGTAGCTGCAGAGGGAAGCAAGAGATTTACACAGCAGACAGGATTCATACATGTATTGATGAACTGAGTTGGAGAATATCTATGAATCCGGCTGATAAAACAATGGTATAAGGATGGTTATGCGGCAATGAAATATGGCACAGGATTTTCTTACTATAATAGAACAAGGAGAGTTCTATTCAAATCCTGATCTTATGGGGGTAACTAGAAAAAAGTACACAGGGAGTCAGGGACAACAGGAGTGTTAAACTGCGGCCCTCCAGCTGACGCAAAACTACAATTGCCATGAGGCCTGGAAAGCTAAAGCTTTGGCTTTATGGGAATTGTAGTCTTACAATAGCTGGAGGGACACGATTTTGACATCCCTGACCTACATCAACCACTGACCCATGTGCTATTACCAAGTTACATTGCTGTTTACTTAGGTGTCAATCAGGCACTACTCCACTACTTGCTGTAGAAGGGGGCCCTGTTGTGCACCTTAAGCAAATGTACTACTAGGTACATCACTTTTTTTTTTTTTACTGGAACAGATTGGCGCCAGCACAGGGATGGCGGTGCTGTGGTTATTTTTTTGAACCGCTGTCCGCTTCCCGGGTACGGCGCTGGTCTATTTCTGAGCTGTAACCCGACATAAAGCACTGGGACGGGCCCACCAACCCCCAGTGTGATGAAACCCCCTCTCCTCTGTCACGCGTCTCTATTAGAATCAAGCCGTGTCACAGAGAGGAGAGGACATCGTCATGCCGACATCATGCTGGGCCGGTGCTCGGGAATAGACCAGCGCTGTAAGCAGGAATCAGGCAGAGGTTCAAATAAAGGACCGCGGCACCGGCATCCCGGTGCTAGCGCAAAAAAAAACAATGTACCTAATAGGTAAAGGGGTTGTCCAGCAGGATAAACTTTAAACGAAAAGGGTCAGGATAGGTTAAGAATAAAGGTGTACTCACCGTTCTCCAGTGCTGTGGTTATGACTGTGCCTGTCTAATCTCTGCTTTCTGGTCTCTGTCTACGCTCAGCCAATCAGTGGTCGAGGCAGGTTGTGGAAGCCAATGATTGCCTGCATCTGCATTTCCTGTGTCAAAATAGAGACTAGGAAGTAGAAATAAGAAATAACGGCAGAGACAGAGGGATGGTGAGTTCTGCTTTTTTTCTTTTTAATCCTAACCTAGTCTTTTACTATTCGTCACAATTTTTTATCACATTAGACAAACCCTTAAAACCTTAAAGGGAATCTGTTAGCTGTATTTGTTGCTAAGAGCTGCAGATACTGTCAGATAGCTGATAGGGTGGTTGCCAAACATATTGCCTTTTTATTTCTCAGTTAAGTGTCAAGGAGGTGGTGCTAAACTGCTCAAATCTTCACCCTTACATTCCAGCCTCATGTTCATTATTATAAAGAGCCCTATATGTCATTCAAGGAGAGGCCAAAGGCACCTTCACCACAAAATTGCCCCGACCAGAGGCATAGCTATATGGATAAAGGGTAAGATAGTAGCTCCATCTGGGACCTTGTGTGTCTTGAGACCCACATCAGAAGAGATACTGTTATAGGTTTTGCATTTGGATCCAGGGAAGTTATTCTCACACCATGTATTGCTATAGCTATTTAAGGGGTTATGCAGGATTCTAGAAAAAAACAGCTGCTTTTTACCAAAATCAGCGCCACACCTCTCCTTAGGTTGTGTTTGGTATTACAACTTGGCTCCATTTACTTGAGTGGAACTGAGCTGTAATATTACACAAACTGGACAAGAGTAATGCTGTTTCTGGAAGAAGGCAGCTATGTATCCTCAAATCTTGGAGAACCCCTTTAAGGGTAGTTTCACACATACCGTATCACTGCGTTTTTAACTCTGCGTTTTTATCGCTGCGTTTTTGGTGCAATTTTTACATGCGAGTTTTGATTTTCATGTGAAAATCAAAACTCGCATGTAAAAATCGCACCAAAAACGCAGCGATAAAAACGCAGCCATAGAAACGCAGCGTTAAGAACGCAGCGATACGGTACGTGTGAAGCTACCCTAAGGGTGTATTGCTAGCATTTTATATTACTCTTATATCTGAGATATCTGCTTATTTTACAGTGTTGACATAAAAATTCAAATGCAACTATCTCCATATAAAAACGTGCAGTCAGTCTTGCAGCCCTTTATTTCCTTTGTCATCAGCAGCATGTCCCAGTTACATAGAGAGATGGACTGTCCACAAACAATGCCAATTCTTGAGATTACATATGCCAAAGGCTGATGAATGAGCGTTTTTGTTGGCTGATCGCTGGAATTTTTACATGGGGCAATAATCAGAAATGTCCGACGGCTGCGCATCGCTCTATGTAATAGGAGATGTGCAGCCATTGGATGATTAACGCAAGGGCTGCACGGACATCACTAATTTCCGTGCAGTCCTGGTCATATGATGATCGAGCCATCTAAAAGGCTCTGGAAGGGCCCGGAAAGATTATCAGGCAAAAAAAACGTTATATTGTTTGAATTTAATCGGTAATCCTTTCGTAAGTATGCAGGCAACGACCAAACCACTAACAGTGTGTCGTTGATCGCATCTTTTCAGTGGACCATAAAATCATTGTTACTCGTTTGCAAATCGCTCGCAAATATTTTGGTGTATGTACACATCGTTTGTTCGTCATTACAATCGTTCGTATGCTAGAGTATGTGAACGATCGTAAGTACGATCGTAACTAGCCACTATTGCTCCGTGTATTATGGTGAATGATTTCCGGTCATTTGCAGTTGTGATCATTTGCAATTGTTTATTGTTAATTGTAGAAAAGAAAAAGGTGGGGCGGAGGCGTAAATCATGATTTAAATCTACACCTGCTGGAGGCGATTTGTTACGCTGGGCGCAGGGTTAGGTGCACGGCCGGACGGATTAAGATGTGTGAAAAAGCGAGGCCTAATATAAGAAACGGTGTATGAAAACGCCAGTCTTGATAAATACCCCCATAATTCTTAGTTAATGAATGGACCCCTTTAATATCTGACAAAGATATAGGTCATAAAAGACATGGGGGAGATTTATCAAACATGGTGTAAAGTAAAACTGGCTCAGTTGCCCCTAGCAACCAATCAGATTCCACCTTTCATTCCTCACAGACTCTTTGGAAAATGAAAGGTGGAATCTGATTGGTTGCTAGGGGCAACTGAGCCAGTTTCTCTTTACACCATGTTTGATAAATCTCCCCCATGGATTTTAAAAGGTTTTCTGATATAACACATGCTCATCTCTTATAGATCTGAACCATTACTCTCTGTTATTCTAAATAGCAGTAGAAAAAAAGTGAACTGAAAATAAGGGGGGCACTGGGCCCAGGCTTCCTCCCAATATGGTTACAGCATAATACTCTAAATCTGGTAAATCTTTAAAGAAATAAAAAGCGCACTATGCCCTAAAGGCTGTACTACACTGCACAATATTGGGGGGAAACGAGCGCCAACCTGTCAGATCAGCGCCTGCTTTCCCCTCATTCACCGCTTGCTGCCTGTGCTATTACATGCACCGACAGTCAGTGGGAGGGGCGTGGGGAGCAGCAGGAGGGGCTGCCTGGACGATCCTTAGATTGTTCGGGCAGCCCATTGACGTCTTCGGTGGTCTACTTCCGCCTCCTGTTTTCCACAGAGTGATGTGCAGTGATGGTCGTCCTGCATCAACATGTTGAAAGACCACGATAATGTCAGTTGATGGTGGCCTTTTAACATGTCTTATTACACCAAATGATTGTCGCTCGGAACGGCCAGTAAGTGGCCAAGTACGGACGATTATCATTTCGTGTCTCATTATAAGCATTTGTCCACAAAGTAAATACAAGACAAATGAATCGGAAATGTAAAGTAAGCTATGAAATTGTAAATCGTGAAATCGTAATTTTGTGCTCCCAACTGTCATAATAGCTCACTTTATTGCATTATTTATTATTAATGTCTTGTATTTACGTTTGTGGTTAAACCCCTTAAATTATTCCAAAATATTCTGAATTGAAGTACAATGCTACCTAAAAATATGGAACTGAAAATTCACAAGGCCGCCATTTATAGTAGAGAGAACTTACTGAAAGGCCAGGTTTGCACAATCCCGAATAATCGTTGCCTGGAGAAGGTGGATGTAGCCTAAGGACTGCCTGAACTTTTGGCAAGTTCGCTCATCTCTAATTTATACTACAGTCAGCCAAACCACTGCTGGTGGCGGGTACATCCAACAGTATAAGGTGTATGGCGGCCTTCGAATCTCCATTGACAGATGATGCTGGTGGAGATAGGGGGTCGGGCATGATGGATTTTCACTGCCCAATCCCTTTGTACTCTGTTCTGAACATTTATGTGTATGGTGAGGATGGAAGAATTCTCTTTTCGTGGAAACGTTAAAATTTGGTGTATGACAAGGTTCCATCCGGCAGTTACCCTTCAAGAAAGCTGAACCTATATTGTTCATCATTAGTGAAGTCTGAGAGTTCAGGCGTCATAAAAGCCCAAGAAGGGGCAACTAGAAACAATTGTAGTTGCCGATTCCATATTTTTTTCCTCAACATCAAGTTGATCATTTTTCCTCTGCACGATCTAGAAAAACATCTGTCATTAATTAAAATATTTTCTTCAGAAATATTCGGCTAATAAACAACCATCGTCTTGTATAATATCTGTGATTTATGTAATTGCTGCAAAGCAAAAAAATAAAAGAAGTCGGCCGACCATTCTCTAGGTGCGGTGGGTAGATCATTTTACAAGGGGCTATATTATCAGTATTTTGTGTACGTTTTTAAACTTTCATGCTTCTTTAAAGACAAATCATTTACAAGCTTCCCTTACTTGCTATGGCGCCCCCCCTCCCCCCACCCGTCCGCCCCATAGTGCTTTCTGCTCTTACGTACAGGAAATTTTGTCCTATACTGCAAATAGGTTTTCTCTAGACCGTAATACAGGTTATTTGTACTCGTGCACACAACTCAGCTCCTGGATTTATTAGAAGCAGATGATCCGATGTTTAGAAGCGTAGAGAGGATAGAACTCCCCAATGCAAGAAGAAGAAGAAGAAAAAAAATAAAGCAAGGATGACATCAGAAGCATCAAAGGATATATAAAAAAAAAGTCTCCCATGAAGAATGCGAAGCACGTCTGCTTCTGTCAGGGCGCCCAGGCCCGAGCCACGCCTCTGCTCCAGCAATCTGGACCCATAAAAGGCAGCAGTGACATCCTGAGCCAGCAAGGGTGGGGGAGGCTGCTGTGCACATTTCACAACCAGCAGCAGGAAGCAAGCTCTCTGGAACTAATATGCAGCCACTGCTTATAGATCCCCAACACACTACGATCTGTACCGTCTTACACCCATCTACCGTCCGCTACCCTCTCCCGTTATGATATATACAATCAGCATTATACCCATGTGCACTAACACTAACAGATAGAATGTTCTTCTTGCCTCCGACAACGAGGAAGGTGGCTCAGAAATGCACTGAACCTTGATTTCTAAAGCCGGGCACGATTGTTTCTGCTTGATCTAACAATCACGGTACAAAGTGACTGCAACGATCGGAAGTGTCCAACGGAGACGTTGTAAAAAGTTGATTTTGCCCGTTTTTTTTTTTTATATTTAAAGGTAAAGCCTATAAAAGTGTAAATTCTACCCACGTTTGTTAAGACCGATCACAGATAGTAGTTATGGAATTGTTTCATTCGGTTCTGGGAATCGGGGATATTGGAGGTAAAACGGTGATCATGGAATTAAGGATTTTTATTAGACATCTTAACGCTACAGCCAAACTCTTTGTAGCCTGGAAAGGCAGATAACAGGGAGCAATAGATTTCATACAAGTTTACAGAAAATAGTATTCACCTAGCAATATGTCTTAAGGCCCCCACACACCTTCAATAACTGATGGTCGAACGATTGATCATTCAGCCGTCAGTTATCTCTTCCATCCTTCCCACACACAGGAACGTTCAGCATGGCCAAGCGTTCCCCTGTTCTCTATGGGGGGGGGGGAGCTGCAGTCAGAGAGCTCTCGCTGCAGGGCTTATCACTCCCTGATTGAAGGGGTCGGGTGGTGATTTTCCATCACGCCTGACCCCTATCACCACCAACATCATCTGTCAGTGGTTGTTTGGGAGAGACCCATACACCTTCGATTAACAGCTAGCGATGAGCTTCAGAAAAGTGTCTGGGATCAGCCATGGGCCAAACACATTCTCAGCAACTATCAGAGTGTGGGGAAGTTGGATACTGCCCTAGAGAGTCCCGGAAAGGATGGATGCAGCCATAGGCTGTATCCATGTTTTCCTAGCAGTCCTAGAACGGAATCCCCAGATGCCGAGAGTTTCCCCAGATGCAGAGCGCTCAATACCGAGCTTTGGGTTTAGCCACATGGCTGAACCCGGACATTTTTCTGAAGTTCACTCATCACTATTGAAAGTTGAACCTGCCACAAGTGGCGAGTACGACTGAATAAAGCCTACAGCCCATATTACACGGGGTGATTCAGAGGAGCAAGCCAGCGCCGACCTGTCAGGTCAGTGCTCGCTTGCTCTGTGTTTCCCGCAGCAAGCGGATAGGAGCCGGGAGGGGGGGCGCAGAGAGCTGCAGTGGGGGGGTGTCCGGGTGATCGCTAGATCATCTGGGCAGCCTATAGAAGATAGCGGCGGTCTGCTGTTACATGGAGTGATATTGTGATTGTTGATTTTTCAACATGTTGAAAGACAACGATCAGCCAACATCGTGCATGTTGGCTGGTCATTGCCTTCTAATATAAGAGATGATTATCGGCCATAACGGCTAATATCGGCCAAATACTGCCGATAATCACTTTGTGTAATTGGGCCTGAGGCCATGTTCCCACTGCGTAAGTTTCGTAATATTCACGGTACTTACGTGGTGCTGCCTTCTAAGGAAACCTAGCCGGAGTGTATACACATGGTATACACATGGTATACACTCTGGTCAGGATCCCTAGCGGCGCCGCGAGAAACTGACATGCCGCTATTCATTGAACATTTTATATAAATAAGCATATACATAATAATAGACTCGTCTCTACAACAACAACCAAAAAAAACTTTAAAAGGAAAGTTTCCTCATCGATCAGCTGACCACAGTGGATCCAGCTTCTAAAATCACCAGTGATCAGCTGTTCCTGCCCGCAGCTGGCCACTCACCTCTCCTACAGCAGCTGCTACATGGAAAATACGTCCACCAGCACAGTCGCTGCTTGTTAATAGTGGAGAGTCTCAGGCAGATGATCCCCCTCTATGATGTACATATGCTTTAATGCCCATATATACAAAAAGAACCCAAGATTATACATTGTAGTTTCCACCGGCCTTACGGTTAGTAATAAGCGTACATCAGAAAATAGTCCAAGTCTGGCCGTGTGGCCGAACTCAAACACTCGCATTCAATTCCTGGCATCTGGAGAAACTGGATGCTGCCCTAGGGCTGCAAGGAAAGTATTATATGTAGCCTATGGCTGCATTCACACGTCCTGTAAGTTGTCCTCTGTGCTCCTGTCATCTCTGCTGCCAGGCAGCAGGGGGGCTGCACTTTGGGGGATCCATGCTGCGATCCTCCTCTGAGGCCTATGACTGTATCCATGTTTTCCAGGAATCCTTAGGGTAGCAAACAACTCCAGACGCCAAGATGTTGAGTGTTTGGGTTCAGCCACACAGCCGAACCTGGACGATTATCTGACGTTCGCTCATCACTACTTACAATGTCACACTTCATTCAATGCTATAAAGGAGTCCTTAGCACTGTGTACTGTTTGCGAAAATGTCGGCAGTCAACCCAATAATCAGATAGTAAGTAACATCTTCACACACAGACACATCAGCCCCCTGCACTCCTCACATTAGTGCCATGGCTTCCGTCTATAATGGAGTCATGACAGCTTAGAACACATCCCAATGAATCCCAGTGGACTTTGCAGAATTCAATAAAGAGGAATTCCTCTGTTCAGGATCCTCTTCTGTAGGGCAGAGTGAAGAGTGGTTACAAAGAGTGTCTCTCGCTTTGGGGGAGCTGTTCTGTCCAAAATTAAAGGGGTACTCCAGCGGGGGGCACTTTTTTGCTGGGACCGAGGAGGAGGTGGCTGAGGGAAAAGACGTCTTCTCACCTCCCCGGTTCCAGCGGCGGGTCCCGCATTGCGGCGCTCCGGTGCCTGGTTCACTGCCGCTCAGATCCCGCCTCTGTCACTGAGTGGCTGAGCGGACCTGCAACGTCACGTCTCGGGCCCGCGTCAGACACCAGGAAGCGGCCGTGAACCGGGCACAGCGCTGCGATACGGGACCCGCCGCTGGAACTGGGGAGGTGAGTGGACGTCTTTTCCCTCGGCCACCTCCTCACCCCCCCCCACTGGAGTACCCCTTTAAACAGGCTACCAGTTCATCTAAATGGCCACTATGTAATGCTTAAAGGGGATATCTGGGGTTCAGAAAAGGTCATACCTGTTTTATCCCCAGCACTCCACTTCCTCCTACTGGATCTCTCGAAAGTATACCTTCCAAGACAAGAGCGGGGGTGGGAGAATGTTGTGAGATGCTTGCTAATGCTGTGACATTAGGAAGCTATTGATATCAAAAAGAAAAAGAGAAAGTACTGAATCAGCACACCCAGGACGGTATAACAAAAGAATCAAATTTTATTAGAGTACAGAACCAACATAAAAACATTTAAAAACAAATACATTTAGTGCATGCCATGATAAGTTACACTAAAATTCTGTGTCCACTAAACAGCAGCCCATAAGCTGCCCAACTCCCACAATAAAGGAGAAGAGAGGAATAATCAATTGCTGTATATAGAGGCAATTCCTCTCTCTTGTCCACTTGGCATCGGCTGCGGTACAGGTTGTATTCTTTAGTCCCCTCTTTGTAGGGCTTGGCATTTGTCTGTATTTCAGCCTGTCTGTTCATAGGGGAAGGTGGCAGCTCATTATGCATTTGTGAACCTTATTTTGCACTGTCTGCACTTTGCCTCTATATACAGCAATTGATTATTCCTCTCTTCTCCTTTATTGTGGGAGTTGGGCAGCTTATGGGCTGCTGTTTAGTGGACACAGAATTTTAGTGTAACTTATCATGGCATGCACTAAATGTATTTGTTTTTAAATGTTTTTATGTTGGTTCTGTACTCTAATAAAATTTGATTCTTTTGTTATACCGTCCTGGGTGTGCTGATTCAGTACTTTCTCTTTTTCTTTTTGATATTCATAGTTCCATTTTTTAGTACTGTAGCACCCCTCTCTCTCTTATTATTGTCTGTGGTGCCCTCCCTTTCTGCTTACTACATATTAGGAAGCTATTGGACATCATGTGCAGGCGTGGTTTTGTCCAGATGTAACGCTCACAACATGCATGTGCTCTCCGTCCAATGGGAGGAATTGGAGCACTGGGGAGCAGTAGAGGTAGGACCTTTTCTGCTCCGTGGATAACTGCTTTAAAGCGAATGTACCATCAGGTACATTTGCTTTAACATGACCCACAGATAGATCGGCGCAGGGAAGCTGGTGCTGCGGTCCATTTTTTGAACCGCGGCCCGATTCCCGTGTACGGCGCCGTTCTATCCACGGATACCGGGCCGGGGCTGAAGCAGTGGGAGAAATCCCCCACCCCTCTATGACGCGCCTCCATTAATTCTAACGGAGCCGCGTCATAGAGGGGATGGTACATATGCTTTAATTTTCTCTGTGGTGGTACTGCAAAAAATCTAAAACCTTCGCCATGTTTCCCCACCCGTGATAATTGTCACCTGACCCTGAAAGGCTTGTCCAAAGTAGAGAAATCCTTTCGTAATGGGACTTCTGAGCCATCAAAATCAATAGTAACGTACTGAGAAGGAGACGAATGCAAATATCAACCAAAAAGTTCCTTAAAGGGATTATTCAACAAACATATTATTCAACATATATTGGTAAATAAAGTTATGTTACTAGCTTTCTGTGATCTTTCATGCTTTTCTTCTGCTTCTAAAGCAAGCTCTCTGACTTCTTGCCTTCCTCGGCCCAACTTCCTGTCTGGTGTACATCCTGTAACAGACATCCTGCTCCTGTGTACACTCTAGCCAAGCCTACTCTTTTACCTTTCCTCCACATAACCCCTTCCTCATAGTAGGGGGAGATAGAACCGACTGAATTCCCAGCTAGTGTGTACACAAGAACAGAAAGGAGCAGCTTGCTATCAGAAACCAATGGCTTTAGGTCGTATTTCATGGCCTGACTGGTGCTGTAAACGAATGATTTCCTGGATCGGCGCTCGTTCGTACAGCCTCTTGCACTGCTATATGGTTGTGTGGCCAGGACTGCTAAATTGTTTGTGTGGCCCTTTGCTACCGTGCTTCTAAGAAAATAAGCAATATCTCGAAAATAAGACCTAGCGCCATTTTGCAGGTTTTATGGAGTAGGCGTGAAATATAATGCCCTACTCCAATAAAAAGCCCTAGTTACAGTCAGCTGACCAGATCCCGGACACTGGGTGCTGAGCATCAGCCAATCACAGCCAGGCTTTTTATGCTCCACACCCACCAGCTCAACACAAGCTGCAGGGGAGGCAGGAGGGATAAGAAGATGCACAGTAGGGGACATTGAATATTTGGGGGACGGAGGGCACAGAGGGAGGTATACAGTATGGGGACTACCTACAGAGAGGGGGTATACAGTATAGGCACTACCTGCAGAGAGGGGTTATACAGTATGGGGACTACCTGCAGAGAGGGGGTATACAGTATGGGGACTACCTGCACAGAGGGAGGTATACAGTATGGGGACTACCTGCAGAGAGGGGGTATACAGTATAGGCACTACCTGCAGAGAGGGGGTATACAGTATGGGGACTACCTGCAGAGAGGGGGTATACAGTATGGGGACTACCTGCACAGAGGGAGGTATACAGTATGGGGACTACTTGCAGAGAGGGGGTATACAGTATAGGCGCTACCTGCAGAGAGGGGGTATACAGTATGGGGACTACCTGCAGAGAGGGGGTATACAGTATGGGGACTACCTGCACAGAGGGAGGTATACAGTATGGGGACTACCTGCAGAGAGGGGGTATACAGTATAGGGACTACCTGCAGAGAGAGGGGTATAGAGCATGGGGACTACCTGCAGAGAGATGATGTATACAGTATGGGGTAACAACTACAGGTGTGGGGGGGGGGTATACAGTATGGGGACTACCTGCAGAGAGGGGGGTATACGGTATGGGGTAACAACTACAGGGGGGGTATACAGTATGGGAACTACCTGCAGAGGGGATGTATACAGTATAGGGGAAGAACTACAGAGGGGTGGGGGGAGGTATACAGTATGGGGGGGGCTTACTGCAAAAAAGGGATGCATACAGTATGGAGGCCTAACCAGTGTAGGACTGGGGTACCTTGGGCCCACCAGGGAATTTGATTCTAGAGGCCCACCCTACATACACCAGATATAACCAGTGTCAAAACGATAGCAACTTTGCACAGAGATGTTTATGTGACCAGAGATGCTAGCTCACTGCTAGTAACTTGTCAGTCACTCTATGCAGACAGCATACATGCCACTTAAGATGGAGGGAGCCTGAGAAGAGGACATGGAAAGAGTCCCAGGGGAGAAGAGAGGCGGTCCTGCCGCTATACTATACAGAGGCAGTGAGTGAAGAGATGTTAGGCCTGTTCAGCAGGGCTGGGGGATTATATGTTGCCCTGGGGCTGGTAAACAGGTAGGCCCACCTCCTGGTCAGGGGCCCACCAAGGGGTAGCCCCCACTGGGGGATTCCCCTGCTCCCCTGTGGGCCAGTCCAAGCCTGGGCCTAACTACAGGGAAACTTACAGTATAGGAGCCTAATAACAGTGATACATACAGTATGGCAGCTAACAACTGTATAATATGGGGCTAGAGTGTAGAGGCAAATAAGACCTACCTTGCCTTAGCCCTTTTTTATATAATTGATTGGTAATTGGTGGTAGCTCATTCCCCCGTCTGTTAATCATGCAAATTGACCTAATCCTGACAGCTATCTTATGTGTATTGTCCCAGTAGCTTTGTATTAGCCTTTTAGATTAGAGGGTCTTCTGACCAGTATCTTCTCTATTGTTTCATTGTCCATAGATTCAATATGTATTGTGTCTCCAATGGTATATGAACTGATAAGCCACTTTAAAGCTCTCAATACACTTCAGTCACAAGTCAACGTAACCCGCTGGTCTCAGTGAGACATGAAGCTGGGCCGAACGGTCATGTGTATAGGGAGATTGGGAGAGTTTGCTTGCAGCCTAAAAGCCATATTACACCTCACGAGTCACGCTGTAAACTAGATCAGCCTTAAAGGGGTTTACCAGCCACAATGTACCGATGAGCGATTCATAGGGTACAGGCGGGGGGGCTGCCCCCCGAAACCTGTGCAGTCCAGCCAGGAAGATATGTAGATCTTTTTCTTACACATCAGCTTCAAGAACTATTTTATGCTGCCTCTTTACAGATGCTATTGTTGCCATTGCTATTATTAACCCCTTCATGACCCGAACCAAAATGGCCTATATGACTGCGGCAATTTTCATTTTTGCCTTTTCTTTTTTCCTAATCGTCTTCTAAAGGCCCTATTCCACTGAACGAGTATGGGCCGTTTTCGGACGATAATCGTCCCGTGGAATAGAAAGCAACAACCAGCCGACGTTGTTCATGTCGGCTGATCGTTGCGTCGTTTGTCTTTCAAACATGTTGAAAGACAAACGACTCTGCTGCCGTCGCTCCGTGGAACAGGAGTGGCGGCAGCAGACCGCCGCTGTATGTTATGGGCTGCCCAGACGATCTAGCGATCACCCCCGCACCTCCCCGCGGCCCCTCCCGCACTCACCCGTTCGCTGCTGCCACGTGGTATAGCAGCGGCAGCGAGTGGGGAACAAGGAGCAAATGAGCGCTAATAGCGCTCGTTTGCTCCTCTCCGTCGGCCCGTTGAATAGGGCCTTAAGATCTATAGCGCTTTTATATCTCTAGCTACAGGGCCATGTAAGGGCTTGTTTTTTTAGGAACAAGTGTACTTCGTAATGGCGCCTTTTAATCTACGGTAAAATGTAAAAAAGAACCCCAAAAATATTATTTATTGGGGGAAACTGAAAAAAAGAAAGTCTTGTAACTTTTGGCGGTTCCCGCGTCTATGTAATGCACTTTAGGGGCTGTTCACACTGAGTAAAATCAGCAAAATTATGCAGAGGAGCCCTCTGCTACGGAATCCCGCCTGCCATCTGTTTCATGGGGTCAGCTTGCGCGTCTCCGCTTCTGCCGCTCTCCGCTCAAAGAATTGACATATCAATTTTTTGGAGGCATGCAAGCCGTCACAGATATAGGCCCTTACGGTAAAAACTGACATATCATTATTCCATACATCAGTCCTAACACAACCATATTCATGTTTTCGTGGCTTTTCTAGTGTTTTACTATTCTTTTTACAGTAAAACTTTTTTTTGCATATAATAATAAACAAAATGGGGGCTGTATGGGATGTAATTTTTTCGTGCCTTGATCTTTAGTTTTTATTAGTATCATATTTGAGTAGATTGGACGCTTTGATTACTTTATATAAATTTTTTTCATATACAATGTAACAAAAAAAAAAAATTAGCAATTCTAGCATTTTGTCCCCATTTTTGTTGTTTACGCTGCTTACCGTACGGGAACAATATCGTTATATTTTAATAGATTGGACAATTACACACACTATGATTATTTTTTTACATGTTTATTATTTTTACATGTTTCATTTGTATTATTTGTATAGCGGGAAAGGGGGGTGACTTTAACTTTTATTAAGGTAGGAGATATTTAAATAAAAACATTTTTTTTTTACTTTTTAGGTCCACCTGGGGGACTATTACCTGCAATCACTGGGTTACATATACTGATCAATGCTATGTAGTTGCACAGCATTGGGTTGCTGTGCGATTGCTGCTGCTTGTCATTAAAGGGTTATCCAGTGCTACAAAAACATGGCCACATTCTTTCGGAGACAACACGACTCTTGTCTCCAGTTCAGGGGTGGTTTGCAATTAAGCTCCATTTACTTCAATGGATCTTGAAATATAAGCCCTACTTACAGTCAGCTGGCCAGATCCCTGACACTGCGTCGGGAGCATCAGCCAATCAGTGACCACCTCCTCAACATAAGCTGCAGGGGAGGGAGGAGCGGTAGAAGGTGCACAGTAGGGGACATTGAATATAGGGGGAAGGAGGGAGCATGGGCCAATTACAGAGGTGAAGGGAGGTATACAGTATGGGGACTACCTGCAGAGTGGGAATGTATACAGTATGTGGAAACAACAACAGAGTTGAGAGGTATACAGTATTGGGGAGTCTTACTGCAGAGGGGGTACGGATACAGTATGGGAGAAGAACTACAGAGGGGGAGGGAAGTATACAGTATCGGGAGCCTTACTATAGAGTGGGGATGTATACAGTATTGGGGAGCCTTACTGCTGAGGGGGTACGTATACAGTATGGGGGAGTCTTACTGCCGAGGGGGTACGGATACAGTATGGGGAAACAACTACAGAGGAGGGAAGGAGTTATACAGTATGGGGAGCCTTACTGCTGAGGGGCTACGTATACAGTATGGGGGAGTCTTACTGCCGAGGGGGTACGGATACAGTATGGGGAAACAACTACAGAGGAGGGAAGGAGTTATACAGTATGGGGAGCCTTACTGCTGAGGGGGTACGGATACAGTATGGGGAGTCTTACTGCCGAGGGGGTACGGATACAGTATGGGGGAACAACTACAGAGGGGGAAAGGAGTTATACAGTATGGGGAGCCTTACTAGAGAGTGGGGATGTACACAGTATGGAAGAAGAACTACAGAGGGGGGAGGGAGGTATACACTATGGAGGCCAAACTACAGGGGAACCTATAGTATAGGAGCCTAACAACAGTGGGACATACAGTATGGAAGCTAAAAACTGTATAGAGTGGGGCTAGTGTAGGGAAATACTACGTTTCTCCAAAAATAAGCCCTAACCCTTATTTTGGAAAAAATAATACCCTGACTTATTTTCAAAATACCACGTTATATGCTATAAGTCTACAATGCCGTTGGTCTAGTCTTCTTTCCTACTACTACTGGTGTAGTTTATATGGCTATATACCTGTTGCCTACAGCCAGCGAACCGGTTCTGTAGTTGAATGGAGCTTTATCATATCACATCATTATCAGTAATAAAAGCAGATCAGTAAATTGTTATACATTAAGATAAGTGAAGCTACTCTCTAAATACAGCTTATAACAATCCGTAAGTAGCTGGAATGAACTGGTGGCAGGCCGTGAAGACTTGGCATCTGTGATCCGGGCTGCTGTTTCTTCTGTAAACGGAGCCTGTTCTGACCTCCCTCCAGGTCCTCTAAGGTCACGGGTCTGATCTCAGTGGCGACCCTTGAAGTTCTATCACCACAATGAATCAGCTATGTATTTTCATCTATGCAATGTCAGAACCTGTTGCAAACTAAAGAATCTTAGCAATTCAATTGGTTTAACAATCCATGGTATTTATTGGATGCCGATAAGGCTTAGAAATATAGGACAAAATAAAGATTCTTCGTATTCTACATAAGAGACGTTGCTTCGAGGAAGCATGAACTTCAAAATGTATGAATTGGCCTCTCGTAGAAATAATACAGTCATAAATATATCTGGGCAGAGGTTCTTAAAATAGCATTTTCTTCTGCTGGCTATGTACCGACAGCTGTGACAGCTTAATACATAACCTCCTGCAGGCAGCAGCACAAGGTTCCGTGGTCATTCTCTTTCCAGCTAGAAATCTTGAACTGTTATATTGCTCATTCTAAGCATGGCGGTAGATGCGGCATTGGACAATATGTACCAGTGAATAAAACAACCACATTCTATGGAAAAAGATTGCAGATGTCGATGTAGGTAAATAAAAAGGGACTGAAAGTCGAATATCAAAGGCTAGTCACTGTGTAGTCCTAGGATGTTTGGCAATATGGTCATCACAGTAAGGCAATGTTCACACAACGTATATTTTCGTAAAAGTACGGCCGTTTTTGCCGATTGCAACAACGACCGTGATTAATACGAAAATATGTTACATTGCCGTCTTTGGAATCTCGGCCAGATTGTATACACATAGTATACACTCCGGCCGGGATCCCTAGCGGCGCAGCGAGAAACTGACATGTCAGTTTTCTGCGGCCGCTATTCAATGAATAGCGGCCGCAGAAAATCCTGTGAATTCACACTATGGAGCGTGCAGCTTCGGACGCACGCTCCATTGTGTGCAGTGGGGACTTCTGATGCAGACGCGCACAGATGCGCCCACATCATAACTCAGCGGCGCTAAAGATCATCTGGCTGGTACCGCAGTACTGGCCGGATGATCTTTTCTGAGACGGGCTGTTCCGTGACGGGGCCGGGCCACGGAACGGCTGGTCTTATACAAGGTGTGAACATAGCCTAATACTGTTAAAGGAGAGATCTGGAGTTTGCCGGCAACTTGCAGGGGGAAATTGATTACAAGTAGGAACTTACCTCTCCTTGTGCCCGCGGTGCGCGGCAGGAGCAGCTACGGCAACCCCTCCGGGCTCTGGGATCTCAGGGTGTCCACGTCATAACCCGGCTGATGGACTGACTGCTCAGTCAGTCAGTGATTGGGGCGGGGCGCCGCTCCAGTCCCTGACTGCCTGAGCGGCCAGTCCATCAGCCGAGACAGGGATTTTAACTCAAGTTGTGACATCATCAAAACTTGGGGGAAAATGACTAGTGGTGGTCTCGTTGCCACTCCAGCTGCTCACCACAGGCACGGGGAGAGGTAAGTTGTTACTTGAAATCAATCCCTTCCCCCTCCCCCACCTGCAGGCTGATGGCTTTTAGAAAGTGTCGGACTTCTCCTTTAAAGTACCTGTCATTAAATATAACTTTTGACATCAGGCATACCCATACAAGAACTGGGTACAACAGCCGCATGTGGACTAAACAGAGATGGCCGGATGGTAGAGGTGGGATGCACACTAGATAACCCACAATATATGTAGGCAGGTAGACTTGAAAAGAGTGATCCAACCGCATCCATTAGCAGCAATGCAGCATTTCGACCACAGGCGGTCTTTTTCAAGCTTGCAATGCTGTACGTGTTAATGTAAATAAAGTGTGGGTACTTGATCACAAACAGATGCTGCTGGGCTACTCTTTCAAAAGTTATTTTTTGCAGCAGGTCTCACTGCCGAGATCCACTGCAATAAGAAGATATAGCTCGGAAGAAAGTGCGGAGACCATCCACTTCCTGGCCGCTCACCAATTCCCACAATGAACTCTTATAGTGTTGGAATTAGCTGATCAGGAGTGGATTGTGCTGCTGCTGCTGCTCTCTCTCCCTAACTGTACCTCCTGATTGCAGCAGGTCTCAGAAGTGAGACCCACTGTGATCAATAGCTTCTGACATGCCTGATGACATGTCAAATATTGTTTTTAATGACTCTTCAAACCATTGTTTTCTTTGTTGTGAGGAGGAACCATATGGAGGTCGATACTGTATGAAGGAAAAGAACAAGGTCCTAAGTTGCTGCGTTGTTGCTGAAGGTACAGACTTCCTTATTCCAAGATTTCGTTGAATTCTTCTCAAAGATGAATAAATCAATCAAACCACCACCAACCAAGTTCAGTTACGAAAAATCCATTTTTATTTCAATCATAAATATTCACAAAGGATAAATAATAAAGATATCCAAGCGTTAAATTAAAATCAATTCTGAATAAAATCACAAAATATGTCAATAAATACCATCACCAGACGTCTTTGCGGTGGAAATGATGACACAAATGTACAGCTTTCTTAAACCGTGGAGGGCACAGAAACCCACTTATACTGTATTTTCAAAGTGAAACATGCCTTATTTTTTAACAAAAAGAAAAAAAAAACACTGGAAGATCACAAAAAATAAATAATGAGAAAAAAATATTATATTAAGGTGAGGTAACAGCACTGGCCTCTGGACTAGGAGCTGGTCGATGTTCAGGAAGGTGACCACAACCCGAGCATTTAGTTTGGAAAGAGTTTGCCCTGAATACGAGGTGACGGCATATGGCTATGGCTTTTGAACCCAAGTATCACTTCAGATTAGAACAGTTTAATCAAAATCATAGAAATATACAAAGGATATTGCTTCATTTACACAATTTTTAAATTTCGGCTTTGATAGAGAAAGGCTACAATTTTTAACAAACAATTTAAAATGTAACGATTTAAAAAAAAATTGGTGATTTATGACCGATTGCTGAATTGACCTCTACCAGCCACCGTTACTATAATAAAGAAATTATTATATATAATTTTCTTTTTTACCATTAGATAGACCAATTTAAAAATACACACACCGACACCACTCTGGCGAGATTAACCGGGCGATATAGAAATGTAGCATGATTAAGGCAATCTGTAACAAGTAAGCTTAAATTAGTTATCATCTTAAAAATAGAGATTTATATATGTCTATATATATATAGGTTTTATATACATTTCATATGTGCTGGGGCGAATCGTCCCAATGGCTTCTTCTTGTAAATAAAAAAAAAAAACATTTGTCCTTAAAGGAAGATTTACAAAATGATTTAGCAATTGTTGCAGAGACATTTCTAAAAGATTCTGGTGGAAAAATGACTATACTGAAAAATGTGCACGTTGGGTTTCTTATGGCCTAAGTAGGCAGATATGTGCATTCATTGTTAGCTCTTGGTTGTTCTTTAGATTCCTCTTTATGCTAAATTTGACATTCGCCTTCTGCAGTCTAACACTTATTCTGTCTCTGGTAGTCGAAACCTAGAATAATGCCCTCTCCTCACCGTCAAGGAAAACCATTTCAGTTCATCTGCTCAAAATAAATTAACATGGAGTCCTGTTATTATTTACAATAGTGTCTTGTTACAAGATACAAGTATAAGTCTGTTAAAGTCCTATTGGGAATATCAGCAGTTTTGGGTTCCCACTAGAACATCCATGAGATAGTCCAAATCGCTAAGTTCCAACATAGAGTCCTGTCCGTCAGACAATGTCTTCTCTTCTGTTTCGTTGATGCTAGAAAATGTCTTGAAGTTTAAAAGGTTGTTGCTCGCCCAAGGGTCACTGTCATACATGGAAGTGTCAATGTCCTCAAAAATGTCCTCCAAGTTGTCACCAAGGAGATAGGTTGAAGAACTTAGGAAGTTGGATGTTGGAGCAAGCTTAACAGATTCCTCTCGGCTTCCATCTTTGCTTAAGTCTTTTGGAGAGCAAAATTGATCATCATCTGCCTGGGGAAGTGGCGAGCAGCTCAACCCTTCAAAATTGTTTAAATCTTCAAGAATGGTAGAAATGGAAGAATATAAAGATGCATCCATCGTAGAGAATAGGGCATCTTCTCCGGGAATCTCTAAAGCCGGTTTCTTACTCTCATTGACAGATGTCTGGGAGGAGTAGTCTTTTCTAGAGTTGTCCTCCGTGGATTTCCACACTCCTGTGGCACTTGATTCAGTTTGCATATTATCCTGAAGACGTCGTAAGGTGTTGGCCACCAGTACGAGATGCCGCAGGTTAGGCTCCACATGGTGCAGACTACGGTGAAGCTTCAGTAGAGAGATGTTCATCAAGCAGTGGGACTGCACTGCGGGCAGCGAGCTCTGGCATCGAGCTGCCATCTCTACTTCGGGACCAGTTCCCATCTCCCCCTCTACCTCCGAAAATTTACGTTTGATCCCTTTGGCCAACATGAGTCTACGAGACAAAAATAAGAACACATTTATAAACACCATGCAAGCACCATGAGCTACGCAACAATCTGAACTTAACAAAGCTCGTCTATAGTAGCTAAGAAAGAGAGGTCTTTAGATTGCAAAACACATCAGTCCTGTGAGTACATCTGGTTAGGTGAGTCACCAGTGACAAGGGTTAAATTCTTTCATTTTCTGTCGGGTGAGTAACAAGAAGGAATAGATGTATGTGCCCTAGCTACACACTGAAAAGCAAACAAAACAAGCTTCGGAGCAACATGAAAGTGATACTTAAGGACATGTACCGAGGCGGGTGCCCGTTGTGGTCCACAAAAGAGCCATCTACTTGAGAATAATAATTAAAAAAAAAGAACGCTCTTCCATCTCTGCGTTGAATACAATGACTCGGCACATAGGTGGATTGCCGGAGATCACGTTATGCTAACTGCTGACCGCACACAACTGAAGGATACCCAATACATGTCCCTTAGTCCTTAGGTGATTGCCCTACGATCTTGTAGGTCTATGGGACAACTGCAAACAACAGTAACCTTGTGTATTGGGGTGAGCACTTAAGCTTCAGTCCTGGGTGGTGTCCACACTAGTCCCCAGCCGATAGCTGCAGGTCTGACAGCTGAAACACCAGTCATGTCACAGGAAAGGGCAACTGGCCACACATATCTTCTACCTACATGGGCATGCATTACATTGCAACTGAATGGCCAACCATATAGAACAGGGATGGAGAACTTTCGGCCCTCCGTCTGTTGCAAAACTACAATTCTTATCTTTGGCTGTCCAGGCCTGATGGGTATTGTAGTTTTGCAACAGCTGGGGGTCCAAAAGTTCTCCATCCCTGATATAGTACATATACTTTATACTCTGTCTAGTGCCTCTTCTCTGGCATTTAGCCCCTCACTTCCAAATAAGGGGCCAGGAGACCACCGGCCTATGTAATAGTCACCAAAGTCTAATTCCGAGGGCATGCTGGGACTTGCAGTTTTACATCCAAAGTTTAGAGATGTTGCAGTGATTTCTATATTCTGCTCACAATACAATACACACTTTGTTCCCATACTGTTACGGCAGGGGTATGAAACGTGCAGCCCTCCAGCTGGTGCAAAATCACAATTCCCATCATGCCCGGACAGCCGAAGCTTTAGCATGATGGGAATTGTAGTTTTGCAACACCTGGAAGTATGCATGTTCGACACCTGTGAGGATAAACCCACATAATATAGATTTGTAAAACTCCACCGGGAATCTGCCGTGTATGAATTTACCCCAAAACCGGGAATCTGCCGTGTATGAATTTACCCCAAAACCTCAGCAAAAAAAAACAAAAACTAAAAAGGTACAGCTATAATTACTCCACATAATTAAATAAATGCGTAGGTGTGCATATATTAAGGAAAGTGACCGAACAAGGGGAGGAGCCTGCACAGTAAACAACATATATCACATCGATATACGGATACATCAGTCGCCTCTATAACATGAGATTGATTCCAGTCTCCATAGAACACATCAGTCCCAAAACTTTGGCTTCATTTCAAACTATACTAGATCCTCTACGACAAGGTTCCCCAACCTATAGTAAAACTACAATTCCCAGCATGCCCTGATAGTCAAAGGCACTAGGATTATAGCACGGACTATATTGAGAAGATCTTAGCTCTTCCATCTAGTGCCCACACACTTCTGAATGTCACCCTCCCACGGTAGGACGGAAATCAGGAAACATGCAGTTAATAATTTTTTGCTGCTTTTCGTGAATTCAACAG
This sequence comes from Dendropsophus ebraccatus, assembly GCF_027789765.1. Taxonomy (NCBI): domain Eukaryota; kingdom Metazoa; phylum Chordata; class Amphibia; order Anura; family Hylidae; genus Dendropsophus; species Dendropsophus ebraccatus. The sequence continues at coordinate 77,720,611 of NC_091463.1, forward strand.
CCATAAAGTGAGACGCTGTCAGGACACGGGAACACATGAGACAGTCAGGGACTACAGGTACATGTGGCAGCCGACGTTCATTGGATGATCCTGTCGACAGGCATAGCTCCCCCCCCTCCTCCTTCCCTGGTCAGAATGACTGGCACGCTGCCTCTACTAGTTACTCATCTATAAAAACCTGTCCAGCACATACACAGGGACGGCTCAGTCACTCAGATACCTCGGCTACGTGTAGCTTTTAGATGGAGGACCATCTATTAGAACTAAGGCAACTTGCTTTCTTCCTCTTCTAAGACAGATTCCATATATGCAAAAAAATTTGGATTATATCATAGAGGGTCCCTCTAGTATTTCCCTATAAGGTCATGACTTAAAGGGGAAGTCCAGTCATATGGATCAGCTGATCATAGAAACATGTGAAAATGATCATGTGATCTCAGGATTGTCAGACTGAATCAAACTGAATGGATAGAAAAGCGGTGTAAGAGGGGTTTTAGCGTTATTTCTGGTGGTGGTTCATAGAGATGAAAGAGTGTAATTGGCACAAATTGGAGTTATTTTGTAGAATCTAAACTTTGTGATTAGGTTATTGTATAAGGTAGGATGCTGTATCACAGTGTCCACTCACTGCAGCTGATCATCATACTATACTGGAGCAGGGACTCCTTACTTTCTGACAGGCGTCCCTGCTCCTGTACATACTTTGTGATTAGGTTATTGTATAAGGTAAGATGCTGTATACATCACAGTGTCCACTCACTACAGCTGTACATCACACTATACAGGAGCAGGGACTCCTTCCTCTCTGACAGGCGTCCCTGCTCCTGTACATACTTTGTGATTAGGTTATTGTATAAGGTAGGATGCTGTATACTGTGTCCACTCACTACAGCTGATAATCATATTATACAGGAGCAGGGACTCCTTCCTCTCTGACAGGCGTCCCTGCTCCTATACATACTTTGTTTGAGCAACTGGAGAAATTCCAAAATTGGCATAACAAATTTGCCAAATTAGACCTGAACTCAATGTCAGATATTCTCACCTCTAGTGGTCCCTGTTCACAGACCCCACTATACTCTCCTACCAGTCCCGGTCACATCTTAAAGGGAACCTGTCACCGTGGACGCGTGCACAGAGCCTGCCCGACCCCTCCGAATACTTACCTTTTCCGGGGAGTCCCATTCCTGGAGCCGGTCCCGGAACAAAGATATCAGCGCCTGAAGCGGTGTGTGCGCGCTGCAGAGGTGAGTCCGATGCCCATAGAGAATGACGGCTCCAGTCATTCTCCTTGGGCATCGGACTCATCTCAGGTTATTTGCATAGCGCACGCGCACGGCTTCGGGCGCTGATATCTTCGTCCCGGGACCGACTCCAGGAACGGGACTCGCCAGAAAGGGTAAGTATCTGGGGGCTGCACAGGGGGGGTTGGGCTGGCTCTGTGCCCGCGTCCCCGGTGACAGGTTCCCTTTAATAGACTTCACCTTTAAGGTGGTCAAAGTGCAATAAAATCAGAACCAATGGGGGCAGCAGCAGATTGTCTACCATGCCTATTGTCTATAAGGATGGGCAGAGATGCCCCCCATACAGCAAACACAGCCATACAACCATCATGATGCAGAGTTTTTTAGTTTTTTACCATTTTTTTTGCTATTATTTTAGGCTTTGCAGAGTAGTTGAATATTAATAATGGATTGTAGGGCACAGAATATAGATGCATGCACCATGACCTCTGAGACCAGGGTACAGCAGTGGTCCCTAAACTGCTGCAAAACTACAACTCCCATCATGCCTCAGGAGTAGTTCTGCAACAGCTGATGGGGAACACAAGGGCATAGACAGGTTCAGTGCCCAGTTGGGAGCCAGGCTTGTACCCATCACGGTGCCCACAGCTCCTAGATAGGGTTATACTGACGCTGACCCGCGGTGTACATGAGCGCCCCCAACTCCTACATGTACAGGGCAGTAATAGGCAGCCAGTCTGGTACAGGATACCATTATATAACTAATCACATGATAACCAGGAGAGAAGCCGCCGACATTACACGGCTCCAACCCCCTCACACTCCGGACACAGAGAACCCCTGAAAATCCCGTCGTCCGCCATTACCCTCCCTCCGCCTACGCACATACCTGCCCCAGCTGCTCAGCAGCCAATCAGAGTCCTCCTTTCGGCAGTCAGCAACCAATCAGAGCGTGGCATCCCACCCCCTTGCACAGAGCCCTAGCAGCACAGCTGCTCCGGCCGCAGAGCTGTCAGTGAATGCTGCGCCGTTCGGTCTGCCGGAGCGTTGACTCGCTCTAGCTCCGCCCTTCTTTTCACTGATTGGTCAGGTCTCCGCTCGGTTAGCCAATCAGCTGCCGAGGGCGTGATGCGGACGGCGCGTGCCGCTCCCCTCCCCTTCTTTCGCTGCCTTGTGAGTGACTAAGCGGGCGTGGGTTGGAACAGGGGGGGTGATTCACGTGTCCACGTCATGATGGGTGCCGGGGTGGGAGGAGCTAGGGGAGGGGGGGGTTGATTGACAGGAAGGGCCCGGGATGCGTTGTCAGGGTAACACCTCAGCAGGGGCCTCCTATCGCCCTGAGCAGCAATAAATAATAACAGTATATCGTGCTGAGCTCCAGCGCAGTATATAGTGATCCCAGTGTATACCCTGCAACTCAGCTAACCCAACCTGTGGCTGTACACCTGGTGGCAGACTACAACTCCCAGCATGCCCAGACAGCCATGATAGGAATTGTAGTTTTGCACCAGCTGGAGGGCCATAGTTTGCCTTACCGTACCCGAAAACATTCAAGAATAAAATATAAGTACACCCCCCCTGGAGGGGAACATTAGCACCATACTGAGGGGTATAAGGAGGGGCACAAGGATGGCAAAACCAGCCCCCTAGGGCTGAGGGACCCCAGGAAGGGCTACAAAACATGGCCGGGCTCTCATGGCGCCATTATTTATATGTCGCCATGGTTTACAGTGCACCTCACTCTTGCCTTAACAAGCTTAGAGCATGATGCTGTTGGCCCTTATGTCCAGGCATGGCTAAGGCTAGGTCCACATTATTATTCCACACAGTGTCGGACTGGGGTATCTGGGGCCCGCCAAAGGAAATGATCCTGGGGGCCCACCAATGAAAGCTGGGGGCCCAACGGAGGATTCTCCGGTCCTCTGATTGGCCAGTCCGACACTTATTCCACATATATGTCAACAACCAGTCGAAACGGGATGCCAATGTATAGGTGTGCCTACTGGCATGGGCAAAATATAGTCAACTAGTGACTGTGTTAGGGTAATTTCCTGACTGTATCAGCATATTCTCCACACTTTTGACCCCAGTAAAGGGGCTCCTGCCAATATACACGCATGTACAGTACAGACCAAAAGTTTGGACACACTTTCTCATTGAAAGAGTTTTCTGTTTCTATTTTCATGACTATGAAAAATGTAGAATCACACTGAAAGCATCAAAACTATGAATTAAGACATGTGGAATTATATACAGTACTTAACCAAAAATGTGAAACAACTGAAAATATGTCTTATATTCTAGGTTCTTCAAAGTAGCCACCTTTTGCTTTGATTCCTACTTTGCATACTCTTGGCATTCTTTTGATGAGCTTCAAGAGGTAGCCACCTGAAATCGTCTTCCAACAGTCTTGAAGGAGTTCCCAGAGATCTTTGTATGACGTATTAGCAGGGGCGTAACTACCACCATAGCAGCCATAGCGGCTGCTATGGGGCCCACCACATAAGGGGGCCAATCCCCGCAATACACTGGACCTCTTGAGCTGTCATTATTCTAACGAGGGAGTTGCCCACCATGGGAGACACTATGTACTGGGGGTAGGATAATAGGGGAGATGTCTTTTTTGGGTGACACTATATATGGGGGGATAAGAGGTGAGATACCTACCATGGGGGAAACTAGGGGAGATGTCTACCATGGGGGCACTATCTACTGGGAGGGGTTCTCTGTTGAGATGCCTAACATATGCTTTCTACTGGGCGGAGGGATAACAAACAGGGGGATTACCTACAGTGGGATGGGGGCAAGGAGGGGGCCCCCAATCAAAAGTTTGCTTTGGGGCCCAGGCCTTTCTAGTTACGCCCCTGCGTTGTAGTAAATAGAATAAATCTGATTATAGTGGTCAAGAATTATGTCATCTATTGTCATATATTATACAGACGTATAATATTCCAATATATATCAATGCATCCAGCGCTTCTACATAAATACGATGTATTAGTCTAAGTGATGTAACACTTACTTCTTCAATAGCGTCAGTTCTGGTACTTCTATTAATCTCCAACGTGGGAGTGTCTGTAATGTGTACTGGGAGCGCGCTGTGGCCGGTGGCACAGCTACTATCAATTACGGCGTTCCGAGATAGATCTATGACACAACTCCATGCCACTCCATGCCATGTGACTTTCATGGGGGTGATGCACACAGTGATGTCGTCAGGGATCCCTGATGAAGGCGTAAGGTTATGCTGAAACCCATTGGATGGTCTTTTGATCCTCTTGAGACTCCGTAGAGATACCTTGTGACGTCACATAGACGCCGCAACTGGTTGTAGCTGTGCCGCCGGCCGGGGCACGCTCCGAGTATTATTGTGCAGTATATCTCTACTGTGCATCGTGATGCATTTTTTTGTCACTGTTCGCATAATGTTTTTTTTTTCTTTTTTTTTGTGTGCCTAATATCTGCGCTGTAATATCACCAAATGCAAAACTTGCGCTTACGTCATAACTTTGTGGACTTATTTCTATGCTGTGACATCACTGTGTGCATGATCCCTCTACTGTAACATCAATTTGTGAACTATCTCTGTGATGTGACATCACTGTGTGCATCACCCCCATGAAAGTCACATGGCATGGAGTGGAGAAAAAAAATAATCATAGTACTAATGGGTGGAATGGACTAAGCTTGGCAATAGGGTCACATGGTTTCTTGTTACACCACGGCAATTATTATTTTACTATCTAAGGAAAAGATGCCGAACAAATATCCAGGCTCCATGTGTATAAAGGTTCCTGCGCCTAAATGTTGGTCTGAACAGTATGACCGAATAATGGGTTCTAGTCTGTACGTGTTGTACATGATGTCTTATGAAGGTATTGTGTACTGAAAGTGTACTGAAAGAGTTAAAATTGTCTCTCTCCTCGGCTGTGTCACATGCAGGCCATCCATACTGAGCAGAGAAAGCTGCCTGGGATCAGGCGTCACCATAATGACAGTGGGACATATGGCAGGGGTTGGGAGACAGTCACTCACTCAGTCACTGACACTTGGTGCTGGGCAGCTTCCCTCGTATGTACAAGCAGCTTGTCAGGATCGCTCGCCTGGAAGACTGAAAAGTGTGGAGAAGAGGGTTGTGGATTCCATTGTTTTTGATGAGAAGAAGATGCGAGCTATATACAGCATAGAAGTGACAGATACCGGATCCATCAATTGGCCCTGGCGTCCGCCATGTAATAGATTCTGTATTGCAATATGGTTTCTATTCTTGATGTAGATGTGAAGAGAGCGTTAGGGTCATATTACTAGGAGCAATTTTTAACGATAAACGATCGCAAACGAGATTTCATCAACCTGAAATCGTTCACCATATTACACGGAACAATATTTGTTAGTTACGATGTTACTATGATCGTTATTTCCTTCTGATCCCAGCAAAACAATAAACAATGTGCAATTACACTGAACGATTAGTGAACAAATGCGGAACTTGAGCAAATGGTTAACGATAAATTTAGGTTCAGATCTAAGGGCCCTATTCCACGGGACGATTATTGTTCGCATAATCGTTAACGATAAACGATCTCAAACGACCGCTAATCGTTCTCCCATTTACACAGAACGATGATCGTTACTTATGATCGTTCTTGCGGTCGTCCTGTCCTCGCTACTGCGAACGTCCGAACAACGTCTTATTTCATGGGAATGAGTAACAATAAAAATAGGTCCAGGTCTTATTAAGCAATCAACGATTTCTCGTTCGTCGTTTAATCGTTAACTGCTTTTCAACCGAACGATTATCGCTTCGTTCCGAACGATTTAACGATCATCCGAACGATAATCGTCCCGTGGAATAGGGCCCTTAATCAACGATCAACGACATACAAACGATTGTTTTATTGTTGCCTGCAACTACACAGAACAATTATCGTTTAGATTCGAACGATATAACGATTTTTCGCACGGTAATCGTTCCGTGTAATAGGGCCCTTAGACATGGAGAGCTGTTTAGTGGGATTAGTCCAGATTGTTCTCTTGTGTCAAGGGTATCAGCATCAGCCTAACAAAGCTTTAGCTTCCTGGACCCCAGTAAATGAAACATAGGGTAGAGTGGGGGGTATAGTAGACTGGACTACAATCACCTGTAAACTGTATATACAGTAGTGTTAAACCGATGCCTATGGCTGCTGACAAGATCCGCAAATCAGCCATAATGAAATATATGGTATATCCCCCCGACGTTTGTCATGGAGATCTCCCGCAGTCTCTTACGCCATCCCTCTACGTAGAATCATGTGCAATTTATAATTTTGCAACTTCCACACGCAAAGAACACAAGGGAACTTATTTCTTAGAACTTATTGGAAGAAAGTAAAGTAGAAATGGCTGTTAGGGTTGGTTCACGCGTTGTGGCAAAAAATGTGGCTTGACCGCGGCCTGTAATATAGATCCAAAATACATACAAAATAAAATCAGTATGTCATCAGTATAGTCTGCACAGTAGTATAGAGGGGCAGGAAATTAAAGGGGTATTCAAACAATGAAACTCCAGCTCATAGGGGGTATGACCTCCGAGACCCAGGTTATCGTGTGAAGGGGGACCCGACTCTCTCCAATGAATGATATGTTGGGTCAGCACGCACACCATTCATTCTTTTGTGAAGCTGCCAAAGATGCAGTAGCCAAGTTCTGTACTCGGCTATCTCCCTTGGCTTTATTCAGAATTATTGGAGTGTGTGCCAACTCACTGCTCCGTCGGGCAGAAAGAGTTGGGTACCCATGATCGCAATTGCATAGGGGCTCAGATGTCAGACCCACAGCAATCAGCCACTTATCCCCTATCCTGTGACTAGAAGATATGTTTTTATTGCTAGAATACCACTTTAGGCTGGGTTCACACTCAGTAGATTTCAAGCAGTATTTGGTCCTCATGTCAGGTCCTCATAGCAATCAAAACCAGGAGTGGATTAAAAACACAGAAAGGCTCTGTTCACATAATGTTGTAATTGAGTGGATGGCCGCCATATAACGGTAAATAACGGCTGTTATATTGAAATAATGGCCGTTATTTACCGTTATATGGCGGCCATCCACTCAATTTCAACATTGTGTGATCATAGCCTTTCTGTGTTTTTAATCCACTCCTCAGTGGCGGATTATAATGTGGGCGGTTTGGGCGGCTGCCCGGGGCCCGAGGCTCCGGGGGGGCCCATGCCACGCCACCCACATTATAATGCCGCCCGGGAGGCCCCCTTCCCCCCGCCACTGCAGGCTCTTGTGACCGCAAGCATTGTTTCGCTTGCGGTCACAAGAGTCTCCGGCTGCCTCCGGCTGATGCGCGGCTGCCGGGGGTGTCCCGTTCTCTCCCCGGCAGTGCGCGCATCACACAGCTCCTAGTGCCGCCTGGGGCCCTGACTTCCGGTACTGGGAGCGCATGTACCGGAAGTCAGGGCTCAGGCGGCACTAGGAGCTGTGTGATGTGCGCGCTGCTGGGGAGAGGACGGGACACCCCCGGCAGCCGCGCTCAGCCGGAGACTGCAGAAGGAGAGAGGATCGGCGGGGGAACGCAGGGTAGGTGAGTTGTATTTTGTTATTTTTGTGTTATTTACTGACTGGGGGGGGGGCATCTATAAAGGGGAGAAGAGGGGGACCATCTATAAAGGGGGGAAAGAGGGGGACCATCTATAAGGGAGGGGGGAGAGGGGGACCATCTTTAAGGGAGGGGGGAGAGGGGGACCATCTATAAGGGAGGGTAGAGAGGGGGACCATCTATAAGGGAGGAAAGAGGGGGACCATCTATAAAGGGCGGAAAGAGGGGGACCATCTATAAGGGAGGGGGGAAAGAGGGGGACCATCTATAAGGGAGGGTAGAGAGGGGGACCATCTATAAGGGAGGAAAGAGGGGGACCATCTATAAAGGGCGGAAAGAGGTGGACCATCTATAAGGGAGGGGGGAAAGAGGGGGACCATCTATAAGGGAGGGGGGAGAGGGGGACCATCTATAAAGGGGGAAAGAGGGGGACCATCTATAAAGGGGGAAAGAGGGGGACAATCTATAGAGGGGGAAAGAGGGAGACCATCTATAAAGGGGGACCATCTCCTATAGGATTAGCACTCTCCTCTCCTGACATCCTCTGTGCTGCTGGGACCTCCCCTATAGAACAGCACACTCCTCTCCTGACATCCTCTGTGCTGCTGGGCGCTGCGACCTCCTCTATAAGACCAGCACCCTCCTCTCCTGACATCCTCTGTGCTGCTCGGACCTCTCCTATAGATCAGCACCCTCCTCTCCTGACATCCTCTGTGCTGCTGTGACCTCCCCTATAGATCAGCACCCTCTTCTCCTGACATCCTCTGTGCTGCTCAGACCTCCCCTATAGATCAGCACCCTCCTCTCCTGACATCCTCTGTGCTGCTGGGCGCTGTGACCTCCCCTATAAGACCAGCACCCTCCTCTCCTGTTATCCTCTGTGCTGCTCGGACCTCTCCTATAAGATCAGCACCCTCCTCTCCTGACATCCTCTGTGCTGCTGTGACCTTGGGGTGGGGGGGCAACATCAGAGGACCAGGTGAGGTGGCAATATGTTTATTGGGGGCAGTGGAGGTGGGGTGGGCAATGCTTACTGGGGGTAGCAGCAAGGGACCAAACATTATGTTTATTGGGGCCAGCAGGGAGGGGAGGCAGGCAGTGTTTATTGGGGACAGTGTGGGGGGGGGGGGGGGCGCAGTAGCGGATTATGATGTGGGCAAATTGACTTGTGGGGGGGGGGGGGCCAGGTTGGGTGGACAGCCCGGGGCCCAGGGTACATTTAATCTGGCACTGCCACTCCTGGTATTGGTTGCTATGAGGACCTGACATGAGGACCAAATACTGCCTGAAATATACTGTGTGTGAACCCAGCCTCAAAGAGGTTGTCCAGCAAAAAATCTTTTTCTTTCAAATTAACTGGTTTCAGAAAGTTATATAGATTTGTTATTTACTTCTATTTAAAAATCTCAGGTCTTCCTATACTTACCAGCTGCTGTATGTCCTGCAGGAAATGTTGTTTTATTTACATTCTGACACAGTGTTCTCTACTGACATCTTTGTCCGAGACAGGGACTGTCCAGAGCAGTAGCACATTCCCATTGATAACCTCTTCTGCTCTGGACAGTTCCTGTCTCAGACAAAGGTGGCAGCAGAGAGCACGGTGTCTGAATGTAAATAAAACAACATTTCCTGCAGGACATACAGCAGATGGTAAGTATAGGAAGACCTGAGATTTTTAAATAGAAGTAAATAACAAATCTATATAACTTTCTGAAACCAGTTAATTTGAAAGAAAAAGACAAAAGTCAAGAGTTTTTCATACTTATACAGATGGAGAAATAATAAAAACCAAACAAACAAATTCCTTTAAATATGGTGCAACTTAAGGACTGCTATCCAAATATTGATGGGGGTACAATGCTGGAAGCTGCTCAGTGTTCCGCCTACTACACTATACACACAAGGTGGAGTTAATTGTTCCACAGAAGAATCTTATGCAGAACAAATGCTTGAAGACTGAGGAAAGTGATTTGACATAGTCCTAGAACTACTAGACCTCTCGGTGATTTACGGGGACAGTTCATACAGTAAATAAATAATCCCACCCCTCAGTATAATGGAGAACAGTTAATCCTGCAGACCACCACACACCTCTCATACTGCTGTGGGACAGATCATACATACTCAAGGTCCAGGACATAAGCGGGGCCCCCGCTCCTCAGCTGCTTCAAGGTCATTTTGCAGGCACCTGTTCTAGTCCCTCAGGCTGACAATAGAGAACAGCAGGGATCCTGCAGTCATACCGCACACACACAGCAGCGATCACTGACAGTCTCTACCTGTACTCCTCTCCGAATATACAGGAACGTGGCAATAGATCTACTCTACACATCTTGCACCAATTTTGGAAACAGACCCACATATTGCTTTTTTTTTTTTTTTTTTCGGGTCACGCCATGAACTTTTTAGTCCTATTAAACAAAGTGCATCGCACTGAGCAAACATTTATCCTGTTCTGTTTTCTCACCCCCAATATCCTATTTTCCCATGAATTACTTAAAGCAGACGTGCTCCTGGGCCAAATAATTAAAAATGAATGTTTTGGGGCATAGCTGGGGCCTGTAGCTCTACAACCGTCACAGTTGTGGTAGCACTGGCGTGAGGGCTTCCGCAGGCTGGCAAAGGGTGTGAAAGGGGGACTCCACAGTAGTTGGTAATGATACCCCTGGGACACAACCTGATGGTGTGTGTGGTGCCATAAATGTTATGATGTAGATAGTAAGTCAGACACTGGAGTGGTAATAATGCAAGACAGTCTTTACTTAAAGGGGTATTCCCAACTTAACTAACCTATTTATATTTGTAGGGGAAGTCAAGTTAAAGTGTCACTGTCATTATAAAATAAAAAACTTTTGACATGTCACAGAGACATATCAAAAGTTTTGATCATATAATTCTCGGCACTTGGTGAGTGCCGAGAATGATATGATTTTACTACGTGGGATTTGTTCTCATCTACTGGTGAGTGCCGAGAATTATATGATTTTACTATGTGGGATTTGTTCTCATCTACTGGTAAGAGAGCGCCGAGCCTAATTGTGAATTGAAAAGTTGAATTGAAAAGTTTGATCAGTCTGGGTCTGTGTATGCAGACTTGTACCAATTGGGAGAATGAGCCAGGAGAAGACCGTGCTAAGCTCAGTCCTCTCCCTGCTCCATGTCACGTGATGAATCGGACTCATAGTGTAAGTCTATGGAGCTGATGCGCTCCAGCATGGTCTTCTCTCTGCTCATTCTCCCAATCAATACAGGTCTGAGAACTCAAACCCAGACCGATCAAAAGATTTGACATGTCTCTATGACAGGTCAAAAGTTTTTTTTATATTGACAGTGACACTTTAAATATTTTCACGAATACATTAATTTCGCCAACTTCTGATATGCTGATTTTTACCTCCCACTGTTGACAGCTCAATGTCTAGGTTACCAGCCACCACTCACACCATAGCTATAGTATACATATTATACAGATTATACACAATATAATGCTATACATCTACATTACAGATATATATACACTAGTCAGACCACTTCTTTTAGAGCAGAGCGGAGGACGGTAACATGTACAATGACCCAGGGCCGGACTGGGAATAAAATTCAGCCCTGGCATTGGAGAGTGTAGAGGCCCACTGGCTTTCTGGTTTATGTTAAGAGTTGGAAAGAGTTGAGTGCTGTGCTTGGCTCTCTCAGGCTTCACAGGGACAGGGCCGTATTTGCCACTAGGCACCCATGGTCCGGTGCCTAGGGCGGCACCCCGAGGGGGGCGGCACCCGCAGGGAACAAAAAGACCACGGGCTGTCAGGATATGCTGGGAGTTGTAGTGCCTGCAGCTGTTACAGTTGGGTCCTATACACGCGGGGGTGCCTCAGCATGCAAAGTGCCTAGGGCAGCATGAACTTTAAATGCAGGCCTGCACAGGAGTGCTGGGAGGGTCCGCGTTAGGGGTATGGGGTGGTCCTGGGCTGGGAAGGACCCCCAGGAGGGTCCCGCGAGGGGGCCGGGGCGGCCTGTGTTGGGAAGGGTGCTGGGAGGGTCCGCATTATGGGGCAGGGGCGAGCCTGGGCTGGGAAGGGAGTTGGAAGGGTCCGCATTAGGGGGCTGGGGTGGCCTGGGCTGGGAAGGCCGTCGGGAGGGTCCACATTTGTGGGCTGGGGCAGGCCTGGGTTGGGAAGGGCGCTGGGAGGGTCCATGTTAGGGGGTTGGGGCGGGCCTGTGCCTGGAAGGGCGCTGGGAGGATCCGTGTTAGGGGGCTGGGGCAGGCATGGGCTGGGAAGGGCTCTGGGAGGGTCCGCATTAGGGGGCTGGGGTGGCCTGGGCTGGGAAGGGTGTCGGGAGGGTCCATGTAAGTGGGCTGGGGCGGGCCTGGGTTGGGAAGGGAGCATGGAGGGTCCGTGTTAGGGGGCTGGGGCGGGCCAGGGCAGGGAAGGGCACTGGGAGGGTCTGTGTTTGGGGGGGGGGGGGTTGGGCTGGGAAGGATGCTGGGAGGGTCCGTGTTAGGGGGCTGGGGTGGGCATGGGCTGGGAAGGGCGTCGGGAGGGTCTGCGTTAGGGGGCTGGGGCGGGCCTGGTCTGGGAAGGGAGCTGGGAGGGTCTGTGTTAAGGGGCTGGGGCAAGCCTGGGCTGGGAAGGGCACAGGGATGGTCCGTGTTAGGGGGCTGGGGAGGGCATGGGCTAGGAAGGGTGTCGGGAGGGTCTGCGTTAGGGGGCTGGGGCGGCCCTGGGCTGTGAAGGGCGCTGGGAGGTTCCATGTTAGGGGGCTGGGGTGGGGCTACACTGGGAAGGGTGCTGGGAGGGTCTGAGTTAGGGGGATGGGGCGGGCCTGGGTTAGGAAGGGCACTGGAAGGGTCCATGTTAGGGGGCTGGGGCAGGCCTGGGCTGAGAAGAGCACTGGAAAGTTATGCATTAGGGGGCTGGGTTGGGCCTAGGTTGGGTAGGGCACCGGGAGGGTCCGTGTTAGGGGGGTTGGGGTGGGCCTGGGCTGGAAAGGGCACCAAGAGGGCCTATGTTAGTGGGCTGGGGCAGGCATGGGCTTGAAAGGGTGCCACGGGGGTCGACAATATAGTAAAGGACAGGTAAATTAAGGGTTGGGATGGGTAATCGGGTTAGGGTGGAGGGGCTCCCTCATGGTGCCTTCACCTTGATGTGGTGAGGGAGCTTGCGTGTCTTGGTGATCCACTGAGCTAAGCTGGTGGGAGTAGCACTCCTGGCGGGGAAGCCCATGTCAGAGGGGTCAGTGGGGAGAGGCCAGACTAAGCAAGGGCTGGTATTCTAGAAATTTTTTAAATGCAATGGACATACTATCGACAATACATCTAGCACTCTCATTACACATATCAGTCAGCAGAACACACCACACGCATTGCTGCCGCCGACCGCGCCTCTCTGTGTAATAGCGATGGGCGGCCGACAGCTAATGATTGAATAAACTGTTAATATATCACCTGTCCACGCTCCCGGACTGCTCTGCTTGCTTCCTGGCACTGCGGCTGCAGCTTCAGATTGGTCTCTGAGCTGACAAGCCGCTCAGCCAATCACTAGCCGTGGCAATCCTGGACAGTGATTGGCTGAGTGTCCTTGTTTGCTCAGAGACCACTTTGAAGCGCAGCAGGGTGATCTCTAGATCGTCTGGGCAGCCCATAGAAAATAGTGGCTGTCTATTACATGGAGTGACGGCAGCATATCGCTGCTATCCTCATCATCGTCTTGTATTACACTATGCGATTATGGGCTGCAACGCTTTGTGTAATAAGGCCTTGAGATGGTGCACTCGACCTCACCAAAAGTCATTTTTTTTCTTTCTAGTTTTTGACTAGCATTGCATTTTACAAATTACCGTCATTTCCTGCTTAATATATAATGTTTTCCTTATCTATACTTGATCAGAACCTGACAACACCGAGCGGTTTGTATTGTCCTCAGTACACTGAGCGAGGTGAGTTCTCCTGGTTTATTCATTATTCATAGGACATTTATCTTACTAGAGCTTGTGTTACTTTCAGAAGGCAAAACACCTACCTGTTCCAACCGAACCCTATTAGATATGCTGCTTCATTTATTTTCCTGGATACTACGAACATTAGGTCAGGATTTACGTAAAGGACGGACTCTGATGGTCAAATGACAGAAAAAATACACGCAATGCTGTAAAATACCTAAAAGGCTATAAAGCCATTTGTTAGATTAAAGGGGTATTACTAATATAGTTAAGGAGTACCAATAAAAACTTTTGACTTTTCAGAAAGGACATTTCAAAAGTTTTTATCGCTCCTGGTGTGTTTACCTGACAGATTTTTGAAGCCAAAGCCAGAAATGGATTTGAAAAGAAGATACATCCCATTCTTTCGTTAATGACCAGTTCTCGGTTTATGGTGTGTTCCTGGCTTTGGCTTTAAAAATCTGTCAGATTAATCTCTCTGTGTAAATGCATCCTAAAGTCCAAGACATGTCCCTGGTAGCCTAGTTAACCCCCCAGTCATGTCTCTGGTAGCCTAGTTAACCCCCCAGTCATGTCCCTGGTAGCCTAGTTAACCCCCCAGTCATGTCCCTGGTAGCCTAGTTAACCCCCCAGTCATGTCTCTGGTAGCCTAGTTAACCCCCCAGTCATGTCCCTGGTAGCCTAGTTAACCCCCCCAGTCATGTCCCTGGTAGCCTAGTTAACCCCCCAGTCATGTCTCTGGTAGCCTAGTTAACCCCCCAGTCATGTCCCTGGTAGCCTTGTTAACCCCCCAGTCATGTCCCTGGTGGCCTAGTTAACTCTCCCCCCCCCCCTCCCAAGTCATCTTCTCCTGGCTCATTCTCCTGATTGTTTGCGGTCCGAACACTGATCCTGACATATAAAAACTTTTGACATGTCAAAAACATTTTTAATTACAGTGCCCATTTAAACTTGAAGTTTAATATTTTATTTAATATGTTTATTAAAGGGGTTTTCCGCTCAAACATAACTTTTCATATGTTGCTGCCCATGGTGAGACTAACAATTTATTCCATACTTGTTATTATCTATTCAGTCTCCTTCCCCCAGTTCTGAGCTGCTGATTTCTGCTGAAGACACAAAAATCTGTGAGTGGGCTGTCGGGAGGGATAATCACAGTGAGTTCACCTCAGATTAACCCTCCCGTCATTACAGAGAAGCTACAAAGTTACAGATAAAGCCAGTCAGGAATTTGTTTCAGCCATCTCAGAAGGGAAGAAGGAGGAGGAGGAGACACTGCAAACGTTTTTTTTTATGTCTTCAGCAGAAAGCAGTGTCTCAGAACTGGGAGAATGAGACAAAATAAATAATAACAAGTATGGAATGAATTGTTAGTCTCATCATGGGTAGCAACATATGAAAAGTTAAGTTTAGGTGGAATACCCCTTGAAAGAGACCTTGCTTCCTTTTCCTGATATAGTGGCTCTTTTCCTCCCTTTGTATATATGCGCATACTATAGCTATATATACAGTGACATGTTAAAAGTTTATTTGAATGACGGGGTATGCTTTTAGTAAATTTTGAAGTCCTAAAATTCAGTCAAAAAGTTTAGTATACATTGCTGAACGAGCCGACCATGACACAAAGCAGAGTAACCTGTGTGCTTGGAGAGTCACTGCCACAGAGACGACTTCCTCTATTGAGAAACGAAAGTAAAAGGACTGATTCACAGCTCTAGAATATGGCAATGTATCAGTAGTTTTTTCTTTCGCTATGGGGGAATTTGAGGAACAGATATGCAGGGGCTATCAAGCTATACTGCAAGTCACTAGTGGATGTATTGTTTGCCATAATGTAAAATATGGATAACTTCTGCACTAGGAAAACTACTTATAAACTATAAGATATTGGGGTTTTACCAGTAAAATGGCCAGTTTCATTGGTTGATCATCTAGTTATTTACATGTGCTGCAGATCCTGACTGTCCGTAGCATTGTATATTGAGTCTGGTTCCAAGTTACGATGGTCCAGAAAGGACCATTGTATGTTGAAAATATTGTATATATTTATATAGTGCCAACAACTTCCACAGCACTTTACAATTCTGAGGGTATGGGTACAGACAAAAATCCGACATTACAGAATCACTCAATGGGGGAAATCTATCAAGGGCTTTGTGACTATTTTTAGGTGAATAATTGGATTTTTGTAGCCCATTTTTTTTGGTGTAAGGCTTGTTTCACACTACTTTTTTTAATCCATTTTTACAAAACGGATAAAAACAACGGGTTGCAAAAGATGGATGAAAACAAAAACTGATTAAAAAAAAAAAACATAGTGTAAGACCAGAAAATTCTAAGAATATTATATTCACAAATTTGTGAATATTTTGTTAAAAAACAGACGAACACTATGTAGAAAAATCGCACGTTTTAGACTCAATAGTAAATGGACCCCAATAAGTATTCAAACAAGAGGAGTCCACTGCTAACATGAGATTACAATCTTTGAGGGCTGGGGTTGAGACAAAAGGCAGAAAGAGCTTTATTTGTATGGTGATCTAACTCCCAGACTGTGAAAAACAACATTCTCTGGTCTGATCAAACCAAGAACTTTTTGACGGTGCTGGAACTGAAGAGGATCTGGAGAGAAGAACCTCAGAAAAGCTCCAAATCCGGGTGTGCAAACTTTGGGACCTCACACCTAAGGGCTCTATTCCACCAGACGATTATCGTTCATATTATCGTTAAATCATTCGAATCTAAACGATAATCGTTCGGTTGAAATGCAGTTAACAATTAACGACCGAACGAGATATCGTTGATCGCTTTATAAGACCTGGACCTATTTTGATCGTTGCTCGTTCGCAAAACGTTCGCAAATCGTTCGCATTGAATAAGACATCGTTCGGTCGTTCGCAATAGATACGAACGCAATAGCGAATAAATAGCGAAGAAAAAACGATTGCAATTACGATCATAAGTAACTATTATCGTTCCATGGAAATGAGTGAACGTTTTCAGGTCTTTCGCAATAGCGGTCGTTTGAGATCATTAATCGTTAACGAATATGCAAACGATAATCGTCCGGTGGAATAGGGCCCTAAGGCACAGGGGGTTTCACCTTAGTACTGAGTAAAGGATCAGAATACGTATGGCAGTGCAATATTTTTATTATTTTTTTTTACAATAAATTATGAAAGATTTCAAACGTTCTGTGTCGATTAGCAGAATAAAGTTGATATGTAATTTATACAGTACAGCATTGTAAATGCCATTAAAAGAACTATTGCTGTTTTTCTTTCATCCCACGTACCAAAAATTTAAATAGGTCATGATAAAAAAAAATTGTGTAACCTATAGGACAGGGGTAGGAAACCTTGGCTCTCCTGCTGTTGCAAAACTACAACTCCCATCATGCCTGGACAGCCACAGGCCAGAAGGAGCCAGAGACCAATTTGCGTAACTCCCTTTGAAATGAATGGAGGTTGTGTAAAAGGTATAGAAATAGGAGCTACACTGTTTACGTAACTCTAGGAATTACATAAATAGCTTACCTCACGAGTTACGCAAATTGCGTAAGACCGTCTCGGCTGTTTTCTGCTTCCAGACCATCTCAGGTTACTGCAAACAGGCCAGAGGTGGGCAATCCAATGCCAGCTGATGAAAGATGGCCAGCTAGGTTGCACCAGGATCTATGGATCTTTTACACGGCCCAATGTGAGGCAGGAAATGATTGGCGATCAGATGAGCTCACAAGACTCGATTAGAGTGGCCTAGCTGAGCGAGCGATAGCTGGATTATTCATGCATTTAAATGTATTGCTATCGGCCCCACATCCTGGGTTTAGGCAAAGAGATGTGCAGCCAATAACAATCATTTATATGGTCGCACAAAACATCGAATCAGGGAGCGTTCACCTGTTCATCGGCTGTTTGCCGCCCATGCCATGGGCTGATCGGGTTTCCAGGAATGCTCATTATTAATATTCTGTTTGTGTAAAGGGGCCTTTATCTAGAGGTGAACAGACTGATGGGATCTGCTGCAGATATGGTGCTGTGTAAACTGTGAGTATAGCCTAGGGCCATGTTCACACTATGTATATTTTGATTAAACAACGGCCATTGTTGCAGGAGCCGATCGCATTAGCTATTTTGGAATCCCGGCCGAAGTGTATACACACTGTATACACTCCAGCCGGGATTCCATGCGGCCGCACAGGAAAATGACATGTCTATTTTGTGTGGCCACTATTCATTGAATAGCAGCCGCACAAATTAGACTGTGCAGACAATGTAAAGTGTGGCTCCGGCCGTACTTCACATTGTGGTCTATGGCTAATTGCGCGGGCAAACCCGAATGTGCCCGTATTCCAATTAAAAAGAAGTAATTTTAACTCAGTCGGTACTGCAGTAGCGGCCGGGCTGAACATCACAGACAATGGCAGTGCCACAGAATGGACGCTGTTTTACAGCATGTGAACCTGGCCTTAAAATGAATCCACAATAGAATGGGAAAATCAAGTCATCTGGATAACTGTGAACAAGGCCTCAACACCATAACTAGACCAACCACGGCCAGGATTTCAAACAGTGTCAGTATGTCTCTTGAGCAATGCTACTAAGAGAAGAATATACCGAGTACAGTGTGTTAGAAAAAACGTGTAGTGAAAGTGGATCCTGTGGACATAAACAACTTATTAACAAAAGGGTCAGAGGAGAATGTCAGGAATTGTCCTGACAAAACAGGTAGAACACAGGGAGACTGCAGCTGAATATGACCCTGGTGCTCCAGCTAATATGCTCAAATACACAACCCTTCAGTTCTTAGTACAGACGGGCAGACATCTAGTTCGAGTGTCATTGTTGTCTAAGAGGAAAAGAAAAACAATCTTCTCCCATTGTTTGCATGGACTTTCCTCAGGTATTTCACTTTCCTCCCACACTTTATAGAAATAGTTTGAGCTCCACTGGGGACAGGGACTGATGTGAGTGATGTGAGTGATGATTTGAGCATGCTCTAGTGAAATCGCTTGCCATTTTAAAACCAGTGGCTAAAGAAGTTGGATGCAGCCCTAGGAAATCTTGAAAAACATGGATACTGCCATAGGCCATAGTTTGTGTCCATGTTTTTAAGGCAGCCTAAGGGTCCTATTACTCGTGCTGACTGTGGTCCGATCCAATTAGTAAACGAGCTCTGATCTGCTAGATTGGCGCTCATTTAATGGACCTATTAGATGGCCTAATAATCGGGCAGCACTGGCTGCATAGACATCGTTAGCGATTGGGCACATACCCAAACATCTGACACTTTACTTCTCCCCGCTCCCGGTCTTCTTTCCTGTGCTTCGCAGCTTCCCGATCCTGGCGGCAGCAGTGCCAATCACAGGCCAGGACCGCCGCCACCTGGGATTGGCTAAGCGGCCTGTCAGCTAACAGGACGCTCAGACACTGTAGCCGTTAGGACCAGGAAGCTGTGGAGCACAAGAGAAAAGTGGGGAGAGCGGGTTATCAATTGTTAGCAGTAGGCTGTGTAATAGCGCTACATGTTATAGCGATGCGCGGTCAGTGCCGAACGATTGCAAGTCCAAACTTAAATCAACGATCAACCGATGATCGTTGTCATCGCCTGATCATTTTCTCTATTACACACAGCGACAATCGGCCGAATTGGGCCGGTTCGGCCAATTATCGCTCCATGTAATAGGGCCCTTAGGGCTGTGTCCAACTTCTTCAGCCACCGGTATTCAAATGCTGGACGATTGCACTGGAGCTCGAGTCACGCTCATCTCTATAAACAGCACTTTGGAATATGTTGGTGCTATATACATAAGTAACATCTCTTAAAACAAATGAACCCAGTAAAAGGAGTATAAGATAATTTACCAAAGCATTGACTGTACACAAAGGTTGTAATAAGAACTAGAAACATATTGTTCTTTATAAATTGTGCAATCTGACAACATGGTCCCCGGACCAAAAACGATACCCAGAACCTGAACAGTAAAACAATTTTGGCATCTAAGGAAAAGCTGGCTGACTGGGCCCAATCATTAGCTCTGCCAATATTACATCAAAGGGTGGTGTAGCTTGGATCATTTATTTTCGGATACCTTACCTTGGTTGATACCATAGCAGAGAGTGGTTGTAAATAACATCTCGAGCTATGAATGTGACTTCAGTTAGCACCATGTAATGCTTCATTCTTCCTGCAGAGATGCTGTAGAGAAACTGAAAGTTTGCCCAACTTCCTGTTTGCTGTAAATCCTGTAACAGACTTCCTGTGCCAGCTGTGCACTCTAGCCAGGAATTCAGCCAACTATCTCCCTCCCACTACACTTTTGTGCCTACATAGTAGGAGGGAGACTAAACTGGATTACAGAGTGTACACTGGAACAGGAAGTCCTTGACATGCTGTACACCAAAGAGAAAGTTGGGCTACTGAAGATAAAAAAGCAGAATGTTTGCACTACAGGGATTATCCAGCCAAAATAGCCTGATTTCATCCACAGGATCAGTGTCCACACTACATAGTCAATAGGGCTGGAAGCAGTTTGTCTCCGTTCACAGTGTATTGATGGCAACCTAATAGCTGCTGCTCAGGTTCTATTCACTTGAACGGGAGCTAAACTGCAGTTCCAGGTCACCACCGCTACACGTTGGACCGAGACAAACTTCTTCCTGAACCATATTTACCAACATATGTTGATTTATTAGAAAGTTGAAAGTAGGATTTAGTTGAGTGACTCCCTAAAAAAAAAAAATGTTTAGCTAACTTTTTGATTGTCTAAAGGAACATTGCTAGAAATGCTTCCTCAGCCGATAATCAGCCCACGTAAAAGTGTCAGCAGTTACCATAGGAGAGGGAAAACAGCCGGTCCAAGTACAGGTGGCACATCACCCTGTATAAAGAGGGGATGTATGGCTGATTGCAATACATTTAAACGGCTGCACAAACAATACTGTGATCATTCGTGTGGCCCGGCTGCGTGAATAATGCTACCCTCTAAAGGCACTGCAAACAAGCGCTCATCTCGCTAATCGGTGCTCCCTTGTGTCCTTGCATGGCACCATATAAAAAGACCCTGACACAGCACACTATAAGTCCTTTTAGCTCTCTTTACATCATGTTGGTGACAACCATGGATCTTTACATCCCTATAACATACTCCCTGAATAGGGCTTGGTTCATATCCGTCTAATGTATCCGCTCTATGAAAAAAACGGATGCAAAAATTGATGCTGTTGTATTCCATATGTTTTGATCCATTTTGCATTGACTTACATTATAAAAAAAGGGATTTTTTTTACATTTCTTTAACAGACACAAAGACACAAAAACATGGTTGACCACGTTTTTCTGTACCTTTTCTAAAATGGATACAATGGGACGAATTTCAAAATCGTGACGTAAACCTAGCCTTAAACAGTGAAAGCTCTCGAAAAGAGACCACCACTCTGAGAAGCCCACCCCCCTTATCTAAACCGAATTTCCCGTGATATATTTTCAGCCTATCATACTTTGCGCAGCTTTGGGTTTTTCCTCTCGAAAACGTTTCACTGTATTTTGTCTTCGCCAAGAAAAAAGACCAAGATCTCCCAGCGCTAGATGCTGTATAGGAGTATGTATATTATTATACACACACCGGCCACTTTATTAGGTACACCATGCTAGTAACGGGTTGGACCCCCTTTTGCCTTCAGAACTGCCTCAATTCTTCGTGGCATAGATACAACAAGGTGCTGGAAGCATTCCTCAGAGATTTTGGTCCATATTGACATGATGGCATCACACAGTTGCCGCAGATTTGTCGGCTGCACATCCATGATGAGAATCTACCGTTCCACCACATCCCAAAGATTCTCTATTGGATTGAGATCTGGTGACTGTGGAGGCCATTTGAGTACAGTGAACTCATTGTCATGTTCAAGAAACCAGTCTGAGATGATTCTAGCTTTATGACATGGCGCATTATCCTGCTGAAAGTAGCCATCAGATGTTGGGTACATTGTGGTCATAAAGGGATGGACATGGTCAGTAACAATACTCAGGTAGGCTGTGGTGTTGCAACGATGCTCAATTGGTACAAAGGGGCCCAAAGAGTGCCAAGAAAATATTCCCCACACCATGACACCACCACCAGCCTGAACCGTTGATACAAGGCAGGATGGATCCATGCTTTCATGTTGCTGACGCCAAATTCTGACCCTACCATCCGAATGTCGTAGCAGAAATCAAGACTCATCAGACCAGACGTTTTTCCAATCTTCTACTGTCCAATTTCGATGAGCTTGTGCAAATTGTAGCCTCAGTTTCCTGTTCTTAGCGGAAAGGAGTGGCACCCGGTGTGGTCTTCTGCTGCTGTAGCCCATGTGCCTCAAAGTTCGACGTACTGTGCGTTCAGAGTTGCTCTTTTGCCTACCTTGGTTGTAACGGTTGGCTATTTGAGTCACTGTTGCCTTTCTATCAGCTCGAACCAGTCTGCCCATTCTCCTCTGACCTCTGGCATCAACAAGGCATTTCCGCCCACAGAACTGCCGCTCACTGGATGTTTTTTCTTTTTCGGACCATTCTCTGTAAACCCTAGAGATGGTTGTGCGTGAAAATCCCAGTAGATCAGCAGTTTCTGAAATACTCAGACCAGCCCTTCTGGCACCAACAACCATGCCACGTTCAAAGGCACTCAAATCACCTTTCTTCCCCATACTGATGCTCGGTTTGAACTGCAGGAGATTGTCTTGACCATGTCTACATGCCTAAATGCACTGAGTTGCCGCCATGTGATTGGCTGATTAGAAATTAAGTGGTAACGTGCAGTTGGACAGGTGTACCTAATAAAGTGGCCGGTGAGTGTATATGATTTGGTAAACTGAGTATGGGGTAACAGCACAATTGTTATTGGGGGTTCATGTCTAAAACGTCTCAGAGCCGGTTAGACAATAGAAGCAGAACAATGAGACGGCTACAGGCCACTTTCCTTTGGAGGTTTGCTACACAAAGTCTATTGTGTTCCTGTCGTAGATTTCACGTTTCACTGCTGTGATCTTATTCAGACAGATCAGGACTTTTCGTTGCTGAATGTTACGGGGGATATCACGAAGGGTTCCTACTCCAACACATAAGAAGATGTGAAGAAGTTTCAAGAACATCGGGGTCGCTGTCTGTGATTAAGACACAAAGAGACACGACACATCCTCAGCTTAGCAAGACGTGGATGAGTCAGTCTATCGCCTGCAGAGGCGGACTTGTAACATAGCTTCTGTATAGAGACACAATCTGCACCTCCTCACACGCCCAGCCCCCTCTCAGCCTACTTATCCCCATCAGCTGTGTCTAGTCATCCTGCCCATTGTCTAATATACTATTCACAGGCAATGAGAGGCCAGGGGCGGTGTATGCTCTTACGTCGTGCCCACCACAGTTAAGATGTCCATGTACAATCCTTCCTCATACAAAATGTCCATTTCATTACAAGTTTCACCGACCATTTCTTGTACTGAAATACCAGGATAACCATTAGCTGTAAGTATCCTATGTCTATGAAGGCTTTTAAAGAGTATTATAACGCTGCGTTCCCTGTGATAGACGCATGTGACCAAAATCGTTCCCCACGTGTTCACCAATAGTCGTGCAATGTTGTGAGGATTGATCAATGGGTTCAGGCAATTGCCTTCATAGTAAAACATCAATAAAAAAAAAGACCCCCTTCCCCCCTTACCCAGACTTCATGTGATGGGATTTTATGGCCACTTTATGCATAGTGGCCATTTTCTCTAAAAGGCCCATCCCCTAGAAGAACATTTTTCAAGACGAAAGTCTAAAAGTAGTAAGCAGTATCCTGAAAGAGTTAAAGGAGAACACAGGCAAAAACTATAATATTCCAGGGGGCAGGGGTAACATAATTAATATGCACTACTTACCTCTACCCATGCCTCTGCAGCGCCGTGCCAAGTGCTCTGGGACCCCCGTCGGAACTCATCCCTCCCCGAGTTATGATTACGTCTTGACTCGGAGGAAAATAAAGAACACAGAAGGTCTTAGCAGGGAATATGAAGCAAGCGGCACTCACCAAAAGAATCTTTCAGGTCGTTTATTGTGCAACACAACACTGAGGATCAGCAGGTGTATTCCACTATGACTACGGCCATTTTGTGCGCTTCAACGGGCCTAGTAATTACCAGGTCTGTTGTATACCTGCTGATCTTCGGTGTTGTGTTGTACAATAAACAACCTGAAAGATTTTTCTGGTGAGTGCCACTTGCTTTATATTCCCTGCTAAGACTATTGTGACTATCTACACATAGCAGAGCACCATCTCTGGTCACCCGATGTAGTCCAGCTTTGGAGGGTTTCATTATCATATCAGCTGCTGTCTGCGGTGCAGGAGGATCTTTGCTAGCGGAGCAGTGCCAAGTTATTCTACACTTTATTGCATAGAACCTTCGGCCTGTTCCTGTGAATGGGGAGGACGGGCTGCAGGCGGGAGAGATAACAAACGTCTGAACAATCGATTAGCTGTCAGTTATTGAAGGTGTATGGGACTTAAGACCAATTAATGATAATTTGCTATATAAGCAAAAATTGTAACTATGTTATGAGCGGTTTACATAACTTTTTTTTCTGTACGCTGTAGGTATACGGCATTGGAATACCATTAAAAAACAGAAACATCTCCCCTAGTATTCATAGGGTTCCATAAACCATGGCCATGTTTGGGGGTTTCTTATGCTGATATGTTTAATGTGCTTAGTCTTCAGGCTAGGTTCACACTGCGTTTTCAGCATCCGTTTAACGGATCCGTTTTTTTTAACGTCCAGAAAAATAGGGTCAGCAACGTGTTTTGGTCCGCCAAAAAAAACGGATCCTTTTTTTTTTTATAATGGAAGTCAATGGAAAAACGGATGCACACAAATGAATCCGTTTTTTGCAATCCGTTTTTTATGCGTTTTTTGCAAAAAACGGATGCGTTAAACGAATGCTGAAAACGCAGTGTGAACATAGCCTTAGAACTCTATGGCTCTGTTTACAGAGTTTTTTGTGTGTATTTTTTTTTTTTGTAACCCATAAAACTAGTTTTACAGCTTAAAAACGTCTGTATTTTTTCTATTGAATTCAGTTCTAGTAAAGTGGCGCTCTGTTCTCATATGTATTCATTTTACAGTTTTAGGCTATGTTCACACTACGTATCTTTCCGGCCATAGTGCGAACCGCGAATATACGCACGTAGTTTTGAGGTTGATGCGTTCGCTTGAAAGTATACGATATACGGCCGCACAGTGCACACTACGTATGATGGATTTCCATGCGGTCCTGTACGAGGTACTTATTTCAGCCAAATTGAACTTTTTAGATCCAAAAGGTTCTGTGAGTTTTATCGGGCTGGGCGAAGATTTCTAAGTAAATTACCAGTTTCAGACCGCTTTGAAACAAGCTAGGGAAGCATAACTGTACCACGGGCGTATGTTCGAAGTTCGCCTGCATGTTCACAATCCGGCCACATGTCTATTTTTCCCACGGCCGTACTTTCAGCCGCACATGTACGGCTGCGTACGAACTACGGCCGGACTCATACGTAGTGTGAACATAGCCTTAAAATGGTCATTTTTTCTTATTTGTATTTTAGGCAGTGAGCAATCTAAGTCCTTCTGCAGTGAAAAAGCAAACTTAAAAAATTGCAACCCCACCAAAAAAAAGCAGACATATTTTATGGCTCCAAAAACAGCGTGTGAACATAACCTATGGCTACACCGTGTATACATCACGATATACCTTTGTAACAGTACCCTGACATATCTTTAGTGTATAGCTAAATGCACCATACCAAAGAGGGCAAAATTTATATAAAAGTAATGCTAAACGGGTTCTCTGGAACTTAAACGGTGATGGAATTTGTTTAAACCTATCAATTGTTATAGAGGCAGGCCAGATGCTTAGACCAGTAAAATGAACAGGCGGAAGCTCTCAGTTGAGCACTGTGCCCATTGAGTTTTTAGTCACCATGGGGGAGATTTATCAAACATGGTGTAAAGTGAAACTGGCTCAGTTTCCCCTAGCAACCAACCAGATTCCACCTTTCATTTTCCAAAGAGTCTGTGAGGAATGAAAGGTGGAATCTGATTGGTTGCTAGGGGCAACTGGGCCAGTTTCACTTTACACCATGTTTGATAAATCTCCCCCATGTGTATAATACGTGTCACAGTTGTAGAGCCCCATAATTCTGGCACGGTTGGAGCCATATAAGTAATAATAAGTTTGAGCCAGTGTTAAGGTGTATGTTGTGTAGATATTAAGATCTGATGTTCAGAAAGGCTGGCGATTTACCCAGAGTATTATATATGTCTAGCGTAGTATTGGAAAAGGGGCAGCGGCTGACACAAGGGTTCGACATAGCGCACTAGTAATGGTTTATGCTACTTGTTAATAAAATTCGAGTAATAAAAAACACAAAACTTTTTTCTTTCCAAAAAATTTATTTTTTTTTAAGTTAGAAAAAGAAAATATATTTCTCTCACCTGTACACATTGCATAGATTTCTGTTAAAGATATACTTTAAATAACATTTTCTTCAAAAACAATACGTGCAAAATGAAATGGCTCCTTTTATCACATAAAAATGCAGCTCCAGAAAATTAAAAAAAAAATTCTCTATTGCTTCCCAGGTGAAGTTATAATCTAAAGCAGCTCCCCACCCAAGGCTGTGTTCACATGTTGTGGTACGGTCGCTGTTTCGCCTAAATTAAAATTGCTTTACGGCAATTGTGGAAAACAGCTGCAAAACTACAATGGTACCGTGATGCATCCAAAATGAGTGAACACAGTCTAAATCTCGAGAAAAATCTGATTAATAAGACAGCATACAATGGAAACCCCCTTCTACCCGGTCTCTGCTCTCTAGACCAATCCGATCCAAGTGATGGCCATGTTTAGTGTATCCGAAGTGGTGAATGATCTCTGTCTCAGATTACTCGTGTCCATCAAACTGAGTACAGAGAAAGGGCACGGAGGGAATTGATTGGAAGGAATTAAAAAAACGATCTTATTAATCAGATTAAAAAAAAAAAAAAAAAAAAAAAAAAGTTAGGTGAAGAACCTATTTAAAGTAAATCTGTCATCACTTTCATGCGTCTAGAACCACAGACAGACTCCCTTATTGTAACAGTATATGATTCACTCAACACTGCAGGGTCTCATTGGAATCAGTTATAACACTGGCAAGGAACAGGGCTGGGAGTCATCTGGGCAGTCCTTGGTAGATATTCCGCCTATCTTTGATTGCTAGATCTCTTTGTTTAGATACAGGAAGAGATCAATCAATGTTAGAAAGGCGGGACAAAGCCGCCAGAGATCGCCATATTGACTCCTTGCCGCATTCCTCTAAAAGGCTACAGCGTTTCAATGAATCATACCTCATGCCGGTCCCGAATCACAGGCAGCATGAAACCAATGACAGGTTCCCTTTAAATGCACCTTTTCCCCACAAGAAAGACCCTTGTGATCCAACAGTCAGCATTTGCATATGAATAACGGCCCACAATCCAACCAAACACACTTGTAGGCCATAGGTATACATAAAATAGGACTTTCCCAGTCCAGCACTATAAAGTTATCAGACATGGACATAACACATGCTCGAAAGGCGCCAATCTACGTTTATGCTGCATACATTCATATATTTCAGAAATCTTATGTATAATTTCATTTTACATCATATAGAGATGCACAGCATCCATTTTACCCTGTTGAAGAGAGATGGTATATACCAAGTTGTCATATGGATAGATGGCTGTAATTGGCTCTGGGTATACATGCTATGACTAGGCCTCGATTCTATCCATATCCAAATGGCTGGTCTAGTCGATGACACTAGCCAAAATTTTAATTTAATGTAAACTTTTTTTTTTTTCAATTCGCAGCTTTCTGCCAAGACCACTGCATGAAGTTTAAAACTATATCATTTATTTATTACACGGAGTGATAATCGGCCAAATCGGGCCGATTATCATTCCGTGTAGTAGTACCCTTAGCCTAAGGATGACATGACTATGGCTTAATAAAAATCTGTAACCATAACCTACAAGGTAAACTCAATGCTAAAGGCCACATACGCCCAGAGAACTAAAATTTAATTGGGGGGGATCCAAAATTAGGAAAAACATGGCTGCTTTCGTCCAAAAAACAGTGCTACAGTTATTCTCAGGTTGTATGTAGTATTACAACAATGCTACAAAAGCTGCAATACCACACACGACCAGATTGGCGCCATTTTTGGAAGAAAGCAGTTATATATTTTTTTTTTAAATCCTGGATAGCCCCTTTAAGTAAACTTAGGCACTTTAAAGCTGAGTTTAATACAAAGCTCTAGTACTGCACATAGCCTGTGGACAGGTGTGGCGCTGTTTTTGAAAGAATGCATCCATGTTTTTCTAACTATGTAGAACATCTTTAATAATTCATTGAACATACACGTGAACATTACATATAAGCCAATTTAGTTGTGAACTAGAGGGCATAACTGAGTCTAATGGTGCGTTTACACAGGCAGATTTATCTGACCAATTTTGGAAGCCAAAGTCAGGAATGGACTTGAAAAGACAGGGAATCTCAGTCTTTTCTTTACGACCTGCACCTTGTTTATAGTCTGTTCCTGGCTTTGGCTTAAAAAATCTGTCAGATAAATCTCTCTGTGTAAACGCACCATAATAAAACCTTGTAAGAAGCCAATGAAGGGGCCCCATACTCCAGCTATGTCAGTCATTGAAGAAGAGGTTACATGACTAAACCTCAATGAGCCTGTGGCTTACATGTTCTTTACCCCTGGGACCCTCTGATGCCCTTTTGCCCTTATGTCTTGGTAACTTGCACAAATTTGATATATACCATCGCACATACAGGTGCTATCACTTTGCAGCTTTAGTAACTATTACTATAAATGTAAGTCATTGCGTCTTTAGATGCATAGAAATTCTCCAGCTGTTCACAGGCAACACGTTCATTTGTGAAATATGGCTATTGTACAAAAGTCAGTAAAAAAAAAAAAAAAAAAAAAAAAAAAAAAAGTGATTACTTCTGAAGTCACTTGAGATTCACATTATTTGACATACACAGTACACCCATCAGATGTCCACAGTTCTTTTGACCGGCTAATGGAAGGCGTCTATGTAGATTTCATCAACATACACAAGAAAAGAGGATAAAGTAAAAAGTTTCTCTAAATTCAATATGGCTTCTCTTTTCTGTGCCCACCTTGTGAAGGGAGGGAAAGGTCAAGGAATCACTTCTTACTCCGCCTAGGACAATTGACATACAGGATTTGGTTTAAGTATAGAGTCCTGTACATCAATCCTGCAGGCCAGGGAGGAGGCATGCATGCTGCAGCTCAGCGAAAAGTTAAAACTTGATTTTATAACTTTGCAAACAGGTGTCATTTGTTTTATCTCCCTATCACAGCATGATATGGAGCTGACCAAAGGTGGGCATAGAAAAGTCGCTGAATTTAGAAAAGGGAATTAAAAAAAAATTAATAAATAAAAACATAAAATAACTGGTTTGAAAACATGTGCAAGAAAGAGGACAGCGGAGTATTGAAGATATGATCCAATCCCAATAAAGTGACTGTGTGGCACCTGACAGGTGATATTGCCCCCCTCCCCAACTAAAAAATAATAGCATACTGGGAAATTAAGTTGTCATAGTAACCAGCTAAGTCTGACCATAAAGCGGTTACTATGGACTCCATGCATTCTCCGGTACACCATTTCTGTGACTGTGTCCCATACATTGGATCCTCCACAGCAACAAAGTCTTAAAAAGTAAAACCAGTTTGATAAAATACTATCTTCACAGAAGACAAGGCGGACTGACTGCCCTGGGGACAATGAGCCCAGTCCACCCCCATAATACATTACGGTATTAAGACAACTTATAAAACAATAATAATAGTAATCGGAGGCAATGTGCAGCATATGATCAGCTATGGCAAGCCCGGTAAAGGTGAATATACATTACTGCATTGCTTCTGTAAACATGTAACACCCTTCGCTACTGGTCGGAGGCACTGTATTTGCATAGAACGCAGGAAAACCAGCAAAGGATAGTCTTTGTGCAAAAGTCGCATATTCTCAGAGTCCCTCCAGCTCCACAACCGGACACTATAAAAGTCAAGGTATCAGGAGCCAACGAGGATTTCGATGATGTTATCTAGGTCATTTGGCTCCCTAACACCTTGACTTGAGTTATAGGATAGAGAATTACAAGAGGAAGGAAACCAAAGGTCTTCTGAAGTTGATAACCGGCTGCTTGGGGCAGTCCCTACGGAGGGGGTCGTTTCCTTCTCAAAAACAGAGGTGTCTATATCTGAAAAAGGGTCGTCGAAGGAGACATCGTTCAGGTAACTGGAATTCATTATCTCAAAGCTGCCAAAGACGGCCTCTGAAACCTTAAGCTCCTCAGGAGGGACTGATGGGGTGCTTGGCATGGTTGAGGCCTGTGAATTTACGTCTTGGGCGTTGGTGGTGGGCATTGGAGAGGAGGCTACAACAGGCACTTGCCCAATAATTGACGTGTCCATCGGTTCGGAGGTTTCTGCACAAGTCGCCGCCAGCACCAGCTCTCTTATTAACTCAATTTCTCTGATAGACCCAGGGTCGGAGCTATACACCTCATCCTTCACAGCTGCCTCTGTAACACATGGTGGTTGAAGAGACTGAGATAATCTAGAACAAAGATTATTGGAGGACTCCTGCTTGGGTTCAGGATCCTGTAGGCCCAAACGTGGCTGAAGGTTTTGCGGGCAACTTTCATCTAAAACGCTTTCCAGCTCTTTTAAAATGGAAGCAATGGTGGCAGTCACAGAGAAGTCTTCCTCCATGGAAGGCAAGATGATGTTTTCCAGATCCTGAGGAAGAACGGGAGGTACAACATTCCCCGACAATGGATCGTATACACCAGACATACTGCCTTCTAGGTTGGGGACACTACATGGATTTTCATGGCGGATCTCCTCCTGGATGACTCTCAGGGTATTGGCGATAAGGACATAGCGTCGCAAACTGGGCTCAATCATCATGCGACCCTTGTTGAACTTCTCAAGCGACATGTTCAGTAAGGACTGACGGAAGAAGGAGTAGCTGTCTGTCTGAAAGGACAGATGTCCGTCCAGCACAGACTCCTCCCAATTTGGAAACTTCCTCTTGATGCCCCTGGTAGGCATGGCCAACTGGAAAGAAGAAAAAGAAGAAAGATGGTCAACATTTCAAGAACAAAATCTTCAGGTCCTACAATGCTATATTATCCAAACCCTCTGCATTGGATTCCCGGTGACTAGAGAAGATGGATGCAGCCCTAGAGCTGACTGAAAATATGGCTACAGCCATAGTCTGTATCAGTGTTTTCCAGGAAGCCCTAGGGCTGCATCAACCTTCTCCAGCCAACGGGAGTCAAATTCAGAGAGTTTGGGTTGGTGCAAACCTGAACTTACTGTAAGTTCCTACATCTCTAGTTATAATGTTGGGGTAACCTTCAACAGCTGTTATGGCTCAAGATTAGTCCCACCTTTAGTCCCAAGATTAAAACTATTGGTTTATATGATAACTTTTTATGCCTCTCGTATAAATCTGATCATGGCACCCCGGCCATGACACTTTCTGACCAACCATAGCCTCTAGGGAAGACCCTTTCCGTACGTACTTCCACGCCAACAGCTTTAAATAGCTTACCCAAGAATTGCTAAAATATTAGTACTGGTCCCCATGCCCTGATTCTAGGGTCTATGGAGTTTCACGAGGTGTGGAAAGTGGCATCTAAAAGGTCATTTAATGGTCTAGACTGGTGGGTCTCCAGCTGTCACATGCTGGGAGTCGTACTTCTGCAACAGCTGGTCGGCCCCAGGCTTGGGGGCAATGGTCTGGATACACACAATAGTAAGTGAATGTATATAACACACATTGATCCCTCCTCCTTGCAGCGGGAACCCCAAGATTAACAATTGGGGATCAAATTTAAGGAAACAAGAATTGTTGCAAGTATGTTGGCAATGGTTGTATATAACAATATATAACCCTAAAACAATCCCCACCACCCTGATCAGATTGTGAGCTCACTGGGTCAGTATTTATCAGTGTCCATCATCCATGTTACCCAGGAAGATCTGATGTAATAACTTTCTGTACTCAGATCTTGCAGAGCTCGGAAACTGGAAGCTAATAGAGAAGCGCATTCTCTTTTTTTTTTTTTTCTTCCTCAGAGCTGCAAAGAGATCCTATTACAAGACAAGTCTCATCCCTAATCCTCCCCCACCTCAGCATGAAAAGCCCACCCTCCCCCCTCCTTTATAGCCAGCTCCTCCCTGCTCTCTGCTGGGATTCAGAAAAACAACCCTACTACCATTTTACAAAATACCAACATCACCCTTCCTCCTCCTATAGGTGATGGCAGTACAGGTGCAACCATAACATAGGGATATATATGTATGATACAGGGTGATCTTCCATAAGATGCCATGAAATACACTGCAAACTGCAACACTCGCCACATAGGGGTGGCGGCATCTAAGTGACCACGTACACCTCCTACCCTGGTGAGAGCACTCCAAATTGTGGGGTCTTCCTCTAAAGGGGGGGGGGGGGGGGGGGGGGGGGGGTTAATGTACATATATAGATCTAGTCTAGTTCATAGATGTAAGGGCCATACCAACCCAAGACGCAGTAACCAGGCCTTGAGAACACACACACACACATATATATATATATATATATATATTATATATCTGCAAAACTACAAATCCCATCATTCCCAGGCAGCCATGTACTTAGGATATAAGTGCATTTCAGCAGAAAGATCTGCTTTTTTCCATATAGATATGCCTCATACCAACCCAAGGCATTGGAAATCTTATACGTAGAGCTCTCAGCTGTTGCAAAACTACAATTCCCATCATGCCAAGTGCAATATTACCATAGCTAGATAGGCTGCTGAACTCTGCTACCAAAGTGTGTGTGTGTGTGTATATATATATATATATATATATATATATATATATATATATACATACACACTGGTGCAACACTAAACTCCCATCACAGCTATGTGTGTGTGTGTGTGTGTGTATATATATATATATATATATATATATATATATATATATATACACACACACACACATAGCTGTGATGGGAGTTTAGTGTTGCACCAGTGTGTATGTATATATATATATATATATATATATATATATATATATATATATATATACATACACACACACCAAAATAAAGGTCTAATAATTGGGGACCACACTGCTCCCTTGCCTAAAATCAATGAAGCCCAGTGCTATCATCTACAATGAATGAGACTAACCCAGCCACCAATGCATGTACTAGAGCACAGTGAATGCAAAGGATACATACAGTATACTAAGATAATGCAACATAGCAGACACTGTACAGGTACCATGCACTCCTGCACAGCCATCATATACCGATAATTCCTATACATAGACACTATTACACCTATACAGAGAAGGCAATGCAGCCCCCCAGCCCGTGCAATACCAATAATCAGATACTTACATCTCCGCTGATCGATACACCTGAGTCCAGAGCCGCTATAACCTATCACTCATCTCCCTCCGTGATTGATACAATCCCTTCCCGCCGCTGCATTCAAGTTTAGTATCTACTATTAGAGCGAGGACCCGCCCCCTGGCGCAAAGCACTAAGGGAACTGTAGTGCCTCACAACATCATAACCAATAGGCGGCGGCAGCGGGAGAGACTACACTTCCCATGATGCAACAGACGACGCATGCGTACACTATACGGCTTGATTATACGAGTGTAAAGCTTGGGGTTTTAATTTAAAGGGACTGCGTCCCGGGTAACAAGCGGGAAATAAATGTAAGTGTAGTCAGTGACTATGCAGGCTGAGAGGAAATAGGGGAAATTTTGCATGCATATTATAATTACAAGGTGCTGCAGAATGTTGGGGCTGTATACATGGAGGGTCTTGGTATATTTCTGCATGGAGCAGCATTACCAAGGACGTGCAGTAGGTAAGTGCCTGGGTAAGCTATTGTCCTCTGGTATCAGTCTCCACTATTAAAGGGAGCAGAGAATATTACTTTAAGCATAGGATTCAGCCATGGTGTGGTCTGAGGAGCTTGCACTCATGCACCCACACACTTGACAACCTAAAGCCACTCAGAATTCTGCAAAGATTTTTAAAGCCCCCCATAAGCGCCCCCCTATGTGCCACCTACCTTATTACGTGGTCTTCAGGGTGCACAGGACTATAATGTGTGGCCTCCCCAGCGAGAAGAAAGTCAGCGATTTCCCCCAGGATTCATACTGTACAGTTAGGATCTCTCCCCTGACACCCCCCCTCCAGTGCTGCACTCACAAACATACCCAGCCCCATGGCTTCTCCTTCCTTCCCATTGGTAGGCATTGCAACCTGGCATGCGAGTGCCAGCAGCGGATTGGCTGAGGATGTCTTGTCCCGCCCTCACCTCAGCTGCTCCTCTAGCTCTTACTATTGCACTGAGGAAAACGTGGAGGGGGTGGGGTGAGCTCCCCCTTCACCTCGATACCAGTGCGTCCTGAGATCTCCCAATATGCAGAGTGACATGTCAGGGAGGAGACTGCAGCCGCTGCATGCTTACCGCTTAATAATCCTATATATAATGTTTCTGCAGGGGCTGCGGGATGTAATGCATATTATTATAAGTCGTCTTGCAGGGGACGGTCGCCTAACACACAGGTCGCAGGGATGTCATGTTGGGGAACGCATAGCAAGATGCAGATCTGCCTACCGTGAACATTGCGGTGCAGTGACCGTGCCATAAATTCTGATGATTTTTTTCTTTTTTCTCTCCCACAGTCGTATGTAGAAACATAGAAGATTGCCGACAGAAGAAGACCACCTGGTCCGTCTAGTCTGCCTTTATAATAGTTCCCTTATTATTATTATATATCTGTAGATCTAGACATATACAGTCTATTTGATCTGGATCCCATGCCGCTGGTGGACCAGCCTAGAAATTTGCAGTTCTGCAGTGGAAAGGACATGCTGGGAGAGGTGTTGCGCGGATCTGTCGAACTGTCCAGGTTTGGCAATGTTCCTCTGACCCGAATGCTCAACATTTGGATCCTGGTGGCTGCAGAAGTTGGACACCGCCTTAGGCTGCATTCACACGTTCCGGGAAGTTGTCCGTGCGCATGGACAATTTTACAGTCCATTGCTTTCTATTGGGCTATTCAGATGTTCCGTGATTTCACGGATCCGTGATCCGTTCCGTTAAAAAATAGAACATGTCATTACTCGGAACGGATGCACGGAAAGGATTCTCCATAGAAATCAATGAGATCCGTGTTTTTCACGGATGTACACGGATGTGACATCCGTGTTCATCCGTAAAAAACACGAATGTGATGTAATCAATGTAATTTAAAATGCTTTAACACAGATCCGTGAAAAAAACGGACACGGATGCAAAACGGACTGTTTTGCACGGATCACGGAGGTAGCTGCCGGACCACAATCACGGACCGGGATAAACACTGAACGTGTGAATGCAGCCTTAGGGAGTCCTGGAAAACATGGATAGAGCCATAGAGCTGTGTCCATGTTTTCCTAGCAGCCCTAGGGCAACATTCAACTTCTCCAGCTGCCAGTAGTCAATTGCTGAGCTGATGCGTTTGGATAACGTTGCCAAACCCAAAGGTTTTGACGGATCTGCTCAACACTAGCTGTGAGTTTGAAAAAGTGCAGCCTGTCTAGACTGGAATCCGCTGCGGATATGATACCGTGTAAACATATAAAAGTCCTAATTGATAAAGCGATTTTTAACGATAAAGGATCGCAAACAAGATTGTTTATCTTCCATCTAAAATCGTTCACCATATTACGCAGAACGATAGTCGTTAGTTACAGTTGTTACTACAATCGTTTACTCCATCTGATCCCAGCAAAAGAAGGAACACTGTTGAATTATGCTGCGTTTACACGGAATGATAATTCGCCTAATCGAACGATTAACGATTTCGAAGTAACAATGTGTTTTTTATAACGATCAGCATTTAGACAGAACGATATATCGTTTAGAAAAATTGTTATTGCGATCGTTTTAAGATCGCGTAAGCCTATGTCACACAAAGGGTGAATCGGTGAAAGACTGTTTACACAAAGCGATCTGTGAATTTTTAGTGAACGACCAAAACGATTTGAGAACATGTTGAAAGATCAAAATGAACGATTTCTCGCTCAAATGCAATTGTTATCGCCAAAATAGGAACGATAATCGTTCCATGTGAGATCTATCACATAATGGAAACCAACAGCACCTGATGAGCCCTATTGGCTTTAATGCAGTCTGTTTCGGTTCAGTCGTAGTGTCTCTCCATGAGATTTCATGAACCTGCGAAGACGCCTAACAAACCTTTGGTTTGAACCTAAAGACCCTATTATATGGAGTGATTATCTGCCAGATCAAGCAGATGATACCTTCCTGTGTAAGGCTGGGTTCACACTATGTATATTTCAGTCAGTATTGCAACCAAAACCAGGAGTGGATTAAAAACACAGAAAGGATCTGTTCACACAATGTTGAAATTGAGTGGATGGCAGCCATATAACAGTAAATAACGGCCATTATTTCAATATAACAGCCGTTGTTTTTAAATAACAGCAAATATTTGCCATTAAATGGCGGCCATCCACTCAATTTCAACATTGTGTGAACAGAGCCTTTCTGTGTTTTTAATCCACTCCTGGTTTTGGTTGCAATATGAGGACCACAATACTGACTGAAATATACGTAGTGTGAACCCAGCCTAATAGAGCTAGCGATCAGCAAGCGCTCCTTTGTTGTCTGATCGCTGTCTTTCAACCTATCAAAAAAAAAAATTCTTTAGAGATGAATGCATCAGATCATTCAGCAATTACCGGTTGCTGATGAAGTTGGATGCAGCCCTAGGGAGTCTTGGAAAACATCGATACGGCCATAGGCTGTATCTATGTTTTCCCAGACTCCCTAAGGCTGCATCCAACTTCTTCAGCCACCGGTATTCAGTTGCTAAATGATCCGACTAGAGCCACACGTCTATCCATTTAGTAGGAGATGTGCGCCCAACAGCTGAGTGATGTTCATGCAGGCCTGGCTGCACAATTATCGAGTTGTCTAATAGCAAGCACCAATCTAGCCCGGCATTCACACTATGGAAATCACGCGGATAACTTGCAGCGGATTCCTTTGCTTACTCCCACTTAAATTTCCACTGGTCCCATGAACTCCATTTTATGGTCATACCTGTTCATTCTTTGGGCGGGTGGCGGAATCTGCCTGACTATACAATGTAGCCTATAGGATGGGAAGACCGTGAAGCGGAGATGAGTGGTGGAGTCTGCAGCAAGTTATCAGTGTGATTTCCTTCATGTGGACATACCCTTACCCCCCCAGGTCGAGCCATCCAATACAGTCTTAAAGGGGTACTCTTCCCATGTCTTGTTTTTGCAGCATTTTTTGGTTTACAACCAAGATCCATTCAAAAAGAACTCCATGACTAAGTGCATTCAAGTATAGCTATTGCCGAGAAATAATATAGCGGCACTCGCCAGTAAAGCAATCTTCTTTTATTCAGTGCAAGCCATGGTCATATGCAGCATATGAGCAACAGTCGTTTCATGGCTTCTCACCACTTCATCCGGCTCTCAGAAAGTGAGAGGCCACGAGATAAAAGAAGATTGCTTCACTGGCGAGTGCCGCTATATTCATTATTTCCAAAGCTTAACATACTTAGAACCTACATTGTCCTGGCTCTTTAGTGTGTTCGGCATTGCCAGGCTTGCTATAATAAAGACTGCTGCTAAACCAGGTCTTGCTGGCTGCTGTTCATAAAGTGTGATCTAAAAAACGCTTGCAGCTTTTGCAGTGCGTTTCCTTTGCAGTCCTCAAACACGAATGTAGTAACACATAGTAGTGTTACGAAGGATGGAGCTAAAGATGAGCGGAGCAGCTTCATACGAAACAAAACTGATCGGCGTTTGTATCGCGGGGGCTGGTGGCTCCGTGAAGATGGTGGATACAGCCTGAGGACTGCCTGGAAAACATGGATACAGGTTATAGCTGTATCCTCATCTCTAGATAGAACCATGCTTAATGTAAATGCCAATCAAGGCTAGTTTAAGGGGTTATCCAGCATTAGACAGTTAGGGTCCTATTACACAAGCCGATTTTAGTAAATGAGCCCCAATCTGCTAGATCGGTGCTCGTTTACTGGACCTATTAGACGGTGCGATTATTGGGCAGCAAGTGCTGCATGGATATTGTTAGCAATGTCCATGAAACCCTTGCCCCAACACCTGACACCTAACCTCTCCCAGCTCCCGGTCTTCTCTCCTGTGCTCTGCAGCTTCCCGGCGGCAGCGGTGTCTGAGCGGCCTTTCAGCTGACAGGCCGCTCAGCCAATCACAGCCCGAGACTGCCGCGCCTGTCAGACGCTGCAGCCGCCGGGACCGGGAAGCTGGGGGGCACAGGAGAGAAGATCAGGAGTGGGGAAAGGTAAGGTGTCAGGTGTTTGGGGAGTCGTCAGCCGTTGGCTGCGCATCGCTGTTTCACGTAGCAATGCATGGTCGGCGCCCAACTATTTTAGGTCCAAACCTAAATCAATGATCAGGTGATGATCGTTGTCATCTACTGATCGTTGTTTCCCCTTTAAGGAGCCTAATCATCATGCCGACGAGGCTTCTTGGGCAGCTACTGGATTGTTTGTTCGGCCATTTATTTCCATATCCCCTATTACACAGGCTGATGACTGGTCAGAGTGACAAATCATTGTTAAACCTGCATAAAGGATGTGATCAGCCGATGAGCGAGTGTTTGCTCATTTTTTCAGCTGATTGCTGGACATGCTACACATGGCAGTATCAGTCTGTGTAGTATGACCTGTAGTCTTTTCTAGGCCCCTTATGAGACATACAAAGTATTGTTGGGGGCATAGAGTCCAAAATAAATACCTATGTTGCATGCTCTATTTACTTAAATGGAAAGATGGCCACACTAGTGTGCAGCCTTCTGCATTGAAGTCTATGGGGTTTAAGGCCCTATTCTATGGTCCGACTGAGAGGAGCAAAGGAGCGCTAGCAGCGCTCGTTTACTCCTGGTTCCCCGCTCGTTGCCGTCGCTATTCCATGTGACAGCAGTGAGCGGGTGAGTCCGGGGGGGGGTTGGGGGCGGGAGCCCATAGCATACATAGCGATCGCCCGGGCAGCCCATAGCATACAGCAGCGGTCTGCTGCTGCCGCCGCTCCTATTCCACAGAGCGACAGCGGCAGATCGTTCCTGTAAAAGTTGTTTGTCTTTCAACATGTTTGAAAGACAAACGATGCAACGATTAGCCGACATGAACAATGTCGGCTGATTATTGCCTTTTGTTCCACGGGGCGATTATCGTCCATAACGGCCGAATACGGCCGATAATCGTTCTGTGGAATAGGGCCTTTACAGAGGGAGCAGAGAAAGTGGCTTTCTGTATTTCCCAGAGAGGCTCTGAAGCTAGATTTGGTGTAGGGAGCATCATCAGAACAAGATGATTCCCAGTGGCTGGAGTGGATGGATGCAGCCCTAGGAAAGCCTGGAAAACATCGATACAGCCAGAGACCATAGGCAGCCCTATGGCTGCATCCATCTTCTCCAGCCACCGAGAGTCAAATGCTAAGCATTCGGGATCTTGTGAACCCAAACTTACTGTAGTTTCGTTCCTATCTAATCAGAAGCTTATACTGCCAATGTTTGGGGACCCTGCCCTGATCATGCAATAAATGAGATGAGGTGAAGCATGGCAGTTAGTGGTAAACCCTGGGTCTCCGATCTATGGGCACTAGGGATGAGCAAATGTTGAGTGTGCTTGGGTCTTTTGGAACCCGAGTGAGCAGCATTTCATCGCTGTTGGATGCAGCCCTAAGGCTGCCTGGAAAACATGGATACAGCCAAAGGTCATAGGCGATATCCAGGGGCGGTCTTGGCATTTCTGGGGCCCCAAGCGAAGTTATGTCTGGGGCCCCCCTTCGACACGCGTTCCAAAACAGTAGACCGCTGTAGGCCCCAGTTGTATATAGACCTCCTGTGTGCTCCCTCAGGGGTATTTAGCCCCCCTGTGTGCTCCCCCACTTGGATATAGACCTCCTGTGTGCTCCCCCACTTGGATATAGACCCCTGTGTGCTCCTTCAGTAGTATATAAACCCCCTGTGTGGTTCCCCCAGTAGTATATAGACCCCCTGTGTGCTCCACCAGTATTATATAGACCCCTTGTGTGCTGCCCCAGTAGTATACAGACCCCTGTGTGCTCCCCCAGTTATATATAGACCACCTGTGTGCCTCACAAGTAGTATATAGACCGCCTGTATGTTCCCCCAGTAGTATATAGACCCCCTGTGTGCCCCACCAGTATTATATAGACCCCTGTGTGCTCACCCAGTAGTATAAAGCCCCCCTGTGTGCTCCCCCACTTGGATATAGACCTCCTGTGTGCTTTCCAAGTTGTATATAGACCCCATTCTGCTGCCCCAAGTAGTATATAGACCCCGTGTGTGCTGCCCCAGTAGTATATAGACCTTCGATGTGTGCTCCCCCAGTTAAACAGACCCCTGTGTGCTCCCCCTCCCATATAACACAATAAAATATATAACACAATAAAACAAACACTTATACTCACCTGGGTCCGGGCATCTCCTCTTCTATTCACTCTTGTGGCCGCAGGAAGGGTTTTCCCTGCGATCACAAGAGACCTCACTCCCCTTGTCCTGGTGCCGTAGCTCCAGTGATGTCACTGGAGCGCCAGCACCACAAGGACAAAGCTGCCACTTGTGACCGCAGGGAAAACCCTTCCTGCAGCCACAAGAGTGACTGACAGGAAGGGGGCCAATGTCTCCCGCCCTGTCAGTGCTGCTGCATGTAACTATGAGCGCTCATTACGAGTGCTCATAGTTACAGTTCAGATGGCAGCAGCGAGCGGGGAGTGGGGGCCCCCCTGGATGTTGGGGGCCCCAAGCGATCGCTTGGGGTGCTTGGTGCCAAAGACCGCCACTGGCGATATCCATGTAATTTCAGGACTCCTTAGGGCTGCGTCCAACCGTGAGGCGCCGTCCAGTAACTGACATCTACAGCCTAGATCTCCTTACCTTAATCTTGTGGTCCCACTTATTGGTGGATCGGACTCGTCCCATATGCATACATGACCTTAATCACAGGTCATTTTCATTAACCACTATTACCAAGGACGACACTGAACACACACTTCATAAGATTACCTATACTAATGAGGATAACTATTCACCAGGACAGGAGCTAATTTTCTACTATGAAGATACCATAATGAAGATATCGCATGAGTATCGCTTCATATACACCCAGACTCCCTGATGAACCCGCTTACCTCACGATACAAAAATAAGGGGGAAACGCGTTGGAAAAATATGTACCTGCATCCAACTCCTGCAGCCAACGGTAATCAAGTGCCTCATGCTCGGGTTCGGACAGACCTGAGTGTGCTTGAGATTCTCTCATCTCTAATGGACATCGCGCAAAGTTCCAAAGGAATGGGCACAATTACGCCATACATTCATAAAATTGGCCGATGCCAACCAAACAAAGTGACAAGGACTATTGATTTTTTTTTGGGGGGGCAGACATTAGTTGGGCATCCAATATCACCTTTAATAGAGTAATATTTCGGAGCATTGTGAGAGCCGCTAGAGCATGCTCGAGTCGATACGAACCCGAACTTTCGGCATTTGATTAGCGGTGGCTGCTGAAGTTGGATAAAGCGCTAAGGCTATGTGGAAATCATGGATATAGTCATTGGCTGTATCCATGTTTTCCAGACAACCTTAGAGCTTTATCCAACTTCAGCAGCCCCCGCTAATCAAATACTGAACGTTCGGGTTCGGATTGACTCGAACCCGAACCCGGTTCGCTCATCTCTACTTACCGTGCTACCATAGGAAATTATTATACTGCAGCCAATGGGGTGCAGGCAGGTCTGTAATAAGATTAGGCCCTCTCTACTGTCAAAACAAAGGGTAGGACAGCCGGGCAGATGTTCTATAGTGTATTATAATTTACAGGAGAGAAGACGGCTACAGCACAGGCCTCGTACCTCACGCACATCAGCGTCATATCTCCTCATATATACAGATCCACTATACCCCATCACTTGCATGCACATCTTGCCGCCGTCTGTGTATTGCACATTTTACCAATAGGCGACATAGAGCACATATGATGCACTGCACATTCTTGACGCCCACGTTTCCTGAGAGTTTCTCTGCAGGAAACAAGACTTCCTGAGGAACCTGTGGAGGACCCAGTCAATGACATTTGCATCTTAAGTATATGCTCTTCAGAGCCAGGTACTACACCTGTGTGCTTTATGCCCCCCCTCCCCAGGTCATACAGGCAGTTGTGGTTTTAAGGCTTTAGTTTTATTTTCTGAACAACTAGATCATGTTGTAAAGGTGCCTATTCACCTTCAATGTCATTTGGCCAATCTTTTCCATCCTCCCTATAAACATAAAAGTTCGGCATGTCTGAATCTTTATTTGTTCTCTATTGGGAAGGGTGTCAGTGGAAATAGGGGGTTAGGTCTGAGGGAATTTCACTGCTTAACTCTTTTGTTCTCTGATGAATAAGCCGCCACCAGTGTGGTCTGGTAGCGGCTTATTCATCAGTGAACAAAAGGGTTGAGCAGTGAAATTCCCTCAGACCTAACCCATTATTTCCACTGACATCATCTCTTGGTGGAGACGCTCAGCCAGTGGTTTGCCCAACTCTAATATTAAGTTTATGGGTACCCTAAGACTCCTGTTGTTTTTTTTTGTTTTTAAACTAGGTTATGTATTGTATAATATTTGTATTATACAATATAATGTGACGTTCTGTACATATACTGAATGCAGATATATTTGTCTTCAGGTTCTTGGCACTGGACACCTCTAGTGATCGTGGATGCAGACATTTTTATGGACTTTCCACTAAAACAGCAGTCATCCACTTCCTAGTTTGAAATGACTGATAACCGGGCAGTGTAGTTTATATTCAACTCAACAGCATAGTAAATACTTTATGAGATGCGACTACCGTTGTGCATAGACGTTACAGACAACTTGGTATGGTGAGGAAAAGAAAGCCGTCACAGTTTTTTTCCCCATAGGTTCCTGTCTTAGTGCTCTATTACACGGGACGATTATTGTTCAAATTATATTGTTCAAATTTAAGCGACAATCTTTCTGTGTGTATGCAGACAACGATCGAAAAATCGCTTGTGCCTCATTGATCGCATCTTTTGAGCTGACCATAAAATCATCACTAATCGGTCGCAAATCTTTCGGGCATATATACACATCGTTCATTCGTTTGTTGGGATCAAAAATAACGACTATCACTCTGCGTGTTATAGTAAACGGTTTTAGGTCTTTCCCAAAAGCTCTTCTTTCTCGTTAATCGGTGAAAACGGGGAAAAAAATCGCTTTGTCTATTAGGATCCTTAGGGTCCTGTTAGTCGAATAGATTTTTCGTTTTCTACGCTAAACAATTGCAAATGAGCGGTTTCGGGAACTATATGCTATAACGATTTTTCACACGATAATCTGTCCGTGTAAGAGGGCCCTTCGCTACAAAGTAGTTTCAAATGGCCGTATGTTAACGTCTGTATTAAGATTTCAAGACCTGGTGTGATTCAGCTGAATAGAACTTGGGATCCTAATGTGCGTGCATAAAATAGAGAAT
Source organism: Dendropsophus ebraccatus (assembly GCF_027789765.1). NCBI lineage: Eukaryota > Metazoa > Chordata > Amphibia > Anura > Hylidae > Dendropsophus > Dendropsophus ebraccatus. The sequence continues at coordinate 77,764,130 of NC_091463.1, forward strand.
TTGTGATCCTCAATGGGAGCGGGGACTGACGTGAGTGATAATCCGTGCACAGCTCTGCTGTATAAATAATGGGAAACCATTCATATGTTTATATTGAGTAGTCTCATTGGGATGCACTAAGGTATAGAGAGAGGAAGTGGCTGTAAGGGCTCTTCCCCTAAAGTAGAAAATCTAGAAAATTCTCTTTTCATTTTACCCCCTACCCCCGACAGTACTTTACATATTTCCTCCCCTCCCCCACCCTTCTCTTTCTTTGAACCTTATTCCTGTCTTCTCCCCCCCCCCCCCCCCAGCAGGTATCCTCCAGCAGAGTCTACTCTGCCCCCATTCACGTTTTATATTGAACCGGAGATAAATATCATACAAACAAGTAGAGGATTGTGCTGGATGACAGATGATGTGGAGGAAGAGGAGGATTGGGTTTGTTGGGTTTCAACCACCTGATCAGCAGAAAGGCCAATCAACAGCTGATTGTTGTCTTGTAACATGTTTAAAAATCATCATCCGCTGAAGTAATAGGAGGTGTGTGGTCGGCGGCCGATGAAAGTGTATAGAAAATAATAAGGGTAATACTTGCCTGTCGCCGCTGTCCTGTCTGTTTCCCGCTCACCGGAGCTGCCGTTGCTGGCACTTCCTAACACATCTATGCGATCGCTAGTTACTGCGCTGTCTCGTCTTGGCCAGTGATTGGCTGAGCAGAGCCAGGATCAGGAGTGCTGCGGTAAGGGGGGAACACAGAGGACAAGCAGGAGGACACCAGTGGAACCTGGAGAGGCAAGTATGTTTATTTTACTCATACACTTATATAGTCCTTGCTGCACAATTGTCTAGCCAGGTAATAGGCTCAGTAAGCGAGCGCTGATCTTGCAGATTGACGCTCGATTCCACAGTGCATCAGGCCCTGTAATACGGTCCTATAAAGACCCAGTGATCATCCGATAAATGAGCAAATGCTGATTCGGCAACTGTTCACTGGGATCATGTGAGTGGTAAAGATCACTGTTGCACATTTCCCTGCGTAAATAGGGATGTTTGGCCGATAATGGAGAAAGTGAAGGGCCAAACAAATCTAGTGATGGGTATTAGCAGACAGGAACCCTGACTACCGATAATCAGCCTGTGTTAGGGTCCTATTACATGAAACAGTTTTTAACAATAAACAATCACAAACGAGTTTGTTAATCGTTAACCTGAAATCGTTCACCATATTACACAGAACGATAGTCGTTAGTTATGATCGTTACTATGATGGTTTACTTCATCTGATCCCAGCAAAACAATGAACAATGTGCAATTACACTGAACAATTGGTGAACAAAGGCGGAACTTGAGCGAACAAATGTGGAATTACAGCGAACGATTAAAGATGATTTTAGGTTCGGATCTAAATCAACGATCAACGACACACGATCCATTTTTCGATCGTTGCCTGCAATTACACAGAACGATTATTATTTGAATTCTAACGATATAACGATTTTTCACACTATAATCGCCCCGTGTAATAGGGAACTTAAAGGGACTCCAGTTGGCCAACAAATGAGAGATCTCTCATTGCCAGCATGTAGCTGTTTTTTTTTTTTTTTTTTGGGTGGGGGGGCAGTCAGGAGAGAGAGCTGTTGTCCAAATAAGCGTTATCTGATATGTATGGCCTCTTAACAAGACCTGTGACAATAAGAGGCACTCCATTTTACAAGTGATCCTTTCCCTCCCATGAATGGATGAGGCAGCGGGCCATCTCACAGGCAGCTTTACTGTACTTTTTCTTGGTTCTATAAAGGGCTGCATTCACATGTTCAAATTTATTATTATTTTTTTTGCCTAGAGTTGTGCAAAAACCTAATATGACCAGGACACTTGAAATCATCCAAAACGTTAAAGTTGGTTCCAGAAATCTTTTTAGCAATCTACGCATACATTCAGATTGGACATTATTCCTAATCCTGAAGAAAATCCTGCATATGTCTCTATGTCTCTAAAATCGGAGCACTGTAAAAGCGTTGTAATTGCATGGAGTGTTAATAAATTTTCACGTTGTTTTGGATTTCCGGAGTGCTGCCGCATCTTTGAACGTATATTGGAGTACACCTGAATCGTGGTACGCGGTGTGTACCCACTTTGCATTTTCATTTTCACGAGTGCGGCGGATTTTTTGCTATTATATAAAATCGGAGATACAGCTGGGCCCTGGGTTCTGAGGCCCTTTATTTCGCGATTACATGGGAAAATGTGTAATGGACTAAGGATGATGTGATTGAGTGTTTTCTTATCCGCTGGCTTATCGCTGGTCTTTTACGCAGGACAATTACTGTCAGTGAGGGTTCCTGCCAATTGTTAATTGGCCCGTATAAAAGAACATTAAGGCTATGTTCACACTACTTTATGCGCCTGTGAACATTGCCTGTTTCTTAGTAGGATCCCGGCCGAAGCGTATACACATCGTATACGCTCCGGCCGGGATCCGGCCGGGATTCCTCTCTGCCCTGGTGTCAATGAGCGGGCAGTCACTGCCGACACGGGTCCGTCTAGGAAGTGGAGGTGGGATCAGCTCGGCAGGACAGAGGAGACCTGCAGGAGGACACTAAGGGTAAGCGTACACTATTTGTTATCCCCATGGGCAGCAACATATGAAAAGGATACCCCTTTAAGAAGTCTATAGGTATATTGGGGGAAATTTATCAAACATGGTGTAAAGGGAAACTGGCTCAGTTGCCCCTAGCAACCAATCAGATTCCACCTTTCATTTTCCAAAGAGCCTGTGAGGAATGAAAGGTGGAATCTGATTGGATGCTAGGGGCAACTGAACCAGTTTAACTTTACACCATGTTTGATAAATCTTCCCCATTATGTCTTTGTACAACCTTGAAGTTTTAAGGAGCCAAAACACATCAGGGGAAAATCCAAGATCAGTCTTTATCAGATGATTAATGGAAATTACGGCTGTTTAGGAAAATGGAAATCAATAATTTTTAACTTTTGTATTTGCTTTCCTATGAAAGTACATACAGCTCTAGTCTACTACATGGGGCTATCACCGACAGTCCAAGTTTGACCACTTTAAGGGCCATCTCCATTACCCATCTTTATCTTTAAGATAGCACACTGTTCCCTTCAGGCGTGACAACTTGGACATCTGACCCACATCTCGGGTTGGACTTGACCATTCCACTGTTAAATATCGTGTTCTTCTTCCCTGTGTCTTGCAGGATCTTCACAAGATAGGACTCCAAGTATTTCAGACCTTGTCTTCTGATACCTCCCCTCCCCCGTCCTTGTCTTGTTTGTCTATGTTAATTGCATTAATGCAGAGTGAACATTTTTTTTTTCCCCCCACAGTTGTGGAAAAACATACTGTGACTAATGTGGTAGTATAGCTTGTATGTTAATAAAGTTCGTGTTATGTATTAAACTTAGTATATCGGATATATCGTATCAAAACATCTTCTTCTACACCAATAGGGAAAAGTCAGGACATGTTACTGTAAATGTCACAGCGGGGAGGATAGGGTTAACCAAACACCTCACTCAGGCAGACTAGCTGTATAATCTGGAAAATCCTGTTCTGCTGCTTCCAGCTCGCAGATCATTGGCCATTCGGAGCCTGTGCATAGCAGAGCCGTATACTAGACGTACTGGTTTGGCTGTGAGAAGTAGCCGCCCTAGTGGTCACTGTGATAGGGCTATGGAAGGTATACGGATGAGTGTACGAGTAGCATCGCTGACATATAATTATGATGACGGTGAATTTCTTGTCCTCAGATAGAGATTCCTCCTATTGTCCATTGCTTATTGGTTAGGAAATTGCATTATGGGTATTATAAGGTCCAAGGAGGACTTGTACATGATCATTTTCCTGTGTAATGGTGCATGCACACTACGGAATTCCCGCGTATGACCCGCAGCGGATTCCGTCGCTCGTACCCGCACGCGGCGGGAAATGTCAATTCCTTCGGCGGAATCCGCCCGTGCCTAGAATAGTGATGCGCGCCGCAGCGTGCGGGTGCGAGCAACGGAATCCACCGCGGGTCTGATGCGGGAATTCCGTAGTGTGCACGCACCCTCACAGGGCTAGCAATTGGCTGAGGATTGAGCAAATGCTCATGCGTCTGCTTATTGGATCTGTTGTTCAGACATTTAAATGATCATCGTTTTCTGCACATCTCCGCAGCTTTTTTTTTACGACAAACAGCGCCACCACTGTCCTCACGTTGTGTCTGGTATTACAACTTGGCTCCATTTACTTCAGACTGTAGGCAAGGAAACTGCTATATTTTTCTAATCCTAAACAATCCCTTTAAAGGGCCAGGTGATTGACCAAGTTTTTTTTATAGGGATTTCAAATGAGTACTGATCTCTTAGATCCAGCACTAGCACATTTTTAACATGTTGCTGCCATATAAGAAAACATAACGAACATGTTATGCTTATCTCTCCGCGCTCCCCCCAAGTGTCCTGTTACAGTGTTGCTGGTTTCCCCTGCTTTCTCTAGCACCGTTACTTGGGAGTGACAGCCTCCTCAGCCAATCATTGACTGAGAGGGACATGGCCGTGGCCAGTGATTGGCTGAGCAGGCTGCCACTCCCGAGATAAGCTTGTCTTGGAAGTAACAGCGGCTACGGACAGTGGAGGACACGGCAACACTGCAACAGGACAACGGGGGGAGTGTGGAGAGGTAAGCATAACATGTTTGTTATTTTTTCTTATATGGCAGCAATACGTTAAAAATGTGCTAGCGCCCGATAACCCCTTTAAAAACAACTACGTTTGTGTGGTATTGGAGGTCAGATTCATTAAAGGGGTAGTTCACAAAAAAAAAAAAAATTCTTTCAAATCAACTGGTGCCAGAGATTTGTAATTTACTTCTATTTAAAAATCTCCAGGCTTCCAATACTTATCAGCTGCTGTATGTCCTGCAGATTTTCTCCAGTCGGACACAGTGCTGCCACCTCTGTACATTTCAGGAACTGTCCAGAACAGCAGCAAATCCCCACAGAAAAGCTCTTCTGCTATCCAGACTGGAAAGAATACACCTCTTCCAGCAGGACATACAGCAGCTAATAAGTACTAGAAGACTTGAGATTTTTTAATACTAGTAAATTACAAATCTCTGTTACTAGTCAAGTGGGATGAGCTGGGTGATCCGCCCGGATTCCGTAGTGTGCACATACCCTTATTGCTCCCTTTGGGATTAGAGCTCCTCGTATTACCCTCCAGATCAGTTGTGGGGAACCTACAGCCCTAGCGCTGTTGCAAAACTATGCTTCCCACCATGCTAGGGTAGCCTGATGGGGGTTGTAGTTTTGCAACAGCGTTAGGGCTGCAGGTTCCCCACCACTGCTCTACATGCAGCAGATCCGTATTCCATGGAATGTTATAGGCATCATATCCACAGATGCTGAATCTATGATACTAGTCTATGCATTATTAGGCCAGGGCTTCTCTGCAACTTCTTGTTGGCTCTACAAGATTGACAATATCTATAGAGTTAAGGCTGGGTTCACAATGCGTATTTTGCACTCTGTTTAACATATGCGTTTATTACATTTGTACTCATCCATTTGGATCAGTTTTCCATTGGCTTCCATTATGAAACAAAAAAATGGATCAAAATAAACACGTTTTGGTGCACGTTAAAAGTAACCATTTAAAAACCGATCCATTGATTGGACAGCAAAAATGCAGTGTGAACCTAGTCTAAGGGTGCCTTTACACCGAGAGATTTACCCGACAGATTTTCTAAGCCAAAGCCAGGAATGGATTTGACCTGTTCTCTGTTTATAGTCTGTTCCTAGCTTTGGCTTCAGTGATCTGTCAGATAAATCTCTCTGTGTAAAGGCACACTTAGCGCTGCAATCTAAAGCAATACAATTGAGCCATCCATTGAGCTCTATACAATCTTGTGGACTGCAGCTGTCACTCAATTGTTACCATCAATCAAGTGGCGTGAGAAAAAGTTGCAGTGTAGTCCTGACCTTAGCTTCAAGGGACCTTGATCCTTCCAGGCATAAGGGCCTGGCTGCAATTGCTCGACAGTGTACGTAGTAGTAGTAGAGATGTGTACTGTAGTAAAGGTAGTACCGATGTTTTCTTCAAGTACATGAGTTTCTCTGCAGTACTGAGGATATCCAGGAGAGATGACGCCATGTAGACGTCAGACAAAGAAGAGGTTGTTACAATGGTGCTGTCATTACATGAGAACACTACTGGCTTTGTGTCTCCTCTCAGATTCTTGAATGAACCACTTGTAAGAACATGTAGCCATGGACGAAACCACTAAGGACTATACGGGGCCCTTAGACAGGACCTGCTGGTTTCTTGGCTGATTTACATACAAAACTCCTCATGGCTTTCTTCTGTATGTATTATATGCCATACAGCTCCTAGGGGGGGGGTGCAGTCTACATTTACTTGTACTTTTATGGGGGAGAAGGGGGTTTAGGATTCTTGAAGGAACAGTGCTACTTATTCTTATTTATATACAGAGTCCAATCGATTAGGAGAGCCAGTAGTTGCACTCACTGTTCCAGTATGAAATGCTGACATCACATGTGATAGTTTTATGGACATAGACTGTGAAGAAAGCAGAACAGCGTTGGTAAAGTTTTGGTAGTCACAAGTCTGCTAAAACATGTGGCGATGGCACGACAGAACTCTATAACCTTCTAGTCCAGCCAATCAATACCCCAGACATCAAATTTTACAAACCTGCAAATGCTAGGTAATCTGCAACCAAAAGGCAAAGTGCTGACAAACCTTAAAGGGGTTATCCAGGTGGTTTGCTAACAAGTTCCATTCACTTTAATGGAACTGGAGACAAGAATGGAGCTGTCTCTGGAAGAAATTGGCCATGTTTCTCTAACACTGGATAACCCCTTTAATGGGCTGTAGATAACTGAAAGAAAATAGTTGTTAATTGTATGAACAGAAACGATTAAGACATAAATTCAATCCAGAGTGTGGTAAAAGATGTTGGTTGTTCCCAGTTGGCTGTGTGTAAAACGTGGTACAATTCTAAACAAAAAGGAAAACTTATGGGTAGGAAGGATGTCAAGACATGAGGATAGACCTTACCTGGAAAGTGGAAAATGGTCAATAAAACAAATGGACTGAAACAGAAGTCAATGTTTGTGTCGGGACTGTCAGACATTGGCTCCATTAAATGGGAAAAAATATAGAAAGGCCAAGCAAAAACCGGCACTTATGTCTAAAAGAATAAAGGTTACAGCAGGCTAAAGAGAAGAATCATGGTGCCTTGTTAATAAAGCACGTAAAGATGGAGCTGAAAGAAAGCCATGAAATTTTCTCATAATATATGGTATGTGGGGAGGGTTACATGTCCGGTGAAGTACCAGAGAAGATGGCACCATGGACACTCTTCGCATTAGTATTGGTGATAATATAGCCATGTGTCAGGAAGGGTATGAATCTTGCCACATAGCAGTGCATCATTTCTTCAGCAATGACATATCCTCTTGATGACTTGGCCAACAACCAGTCCTGAAAATATATGGGGAAAATGGAAAAAATTGGTTGATGCCAGAGTCGTATTCAGCAGAGCCAGTCAGTTGTAAGTAGTGTTGAGCAGACCCGTGAAACTGTTCGGCTTCCTGAACACCCTGAGGTTGATTCCCTATGGCTGCAGAAGCCTATGGCTGTATCAATGTTTTCCAGGACTCCCTAGGGCAGCATCCATCTTCTCCAGCTATGGGGAATGAAATGCCTAGTGTTCAGATTCGGATAATGTTACCGAACCCAAACGCTTTGACAGGCCCGCTCAACAATAGTTGTGAGGAGAAGCTACAAAGTACTAAATGGTTGTAGAAAACTATGGACCGTTAATTTAAACAACCCACCTTTATGTGTTTGAGGTAGGTTTCTATGCGTTTTGTATCATAAATAAATGTGTGGTTGGTCATTCCATCGTTTTTGCCAATACTTGTTGATCGTACATGCGGAAATCTTTTCCAAGTTTTATCGTATAATTCACTATAAGGGAATGTGCACACTGCAAAATCCCGACGGAACACCCATCGCGGATTCCGCAGCTCACACCCGCTCGCGGACTCAGGCGGCCGGGCGCATCTCCGCTGCTCCCATAGACTTCATGGTTTGCCAGATTCTGCCGACCACCCAAAGAATGATCGGGTTCATTCTTCGGGCGGATGGCGGAATCTGTGAAACCATAGAATGAAGCCTATGGGAGCAGCGGGGATGCGGAATCCGCGACAGGTTTCTGTAATGTGCACATTCCCTAAGAGCAGAAGTATCTGGACACCTAACCATCGCATCTTCCTATACTGGGCAGGATGTATTCCAGTTGATTGTACCCACCAAACTCTGATTAGTCCATCAGATCACCAGATAGTAAAATGTTCCATCATTCCAGACAATGTTTCCACCTCTCCATTGTCTTCATGCTTTACGCTACATCAGCTGTCACTGTATGGTGGTCGTGTGATATTACTTGACCATGCCGCTGAGTGCGCGCTTGCATCGCTGTAGTGCATGGTGCAACAGAAGATTGTTACATGTCTTGTAGTGGGGTCCTGTCATGTAGTGGGGTCCTGTTCTGTGACTTGGGGTGTTCTACTGCTTTATGGCTCAGCTGTTATTTCTAGACTCTTCACAGTAATAGCACAGTAGGCCAAGATGCAGCAGATTCATGGCGGAGGTTCTGCTCAGGGTCTCCATTGCAGAATCCTTCTAAATAACCAGACAAATAAGGTAGCGTGCAGTATTTTAGTGTCTGGCTATTTTCTACTAAAATGATGGACACCAGCAGGAAGCTGGGCAGACCCCATTAAAGTTATTAGGGTCCGTCATGTAGCAGCCTGACTGGCTCTGGTTTCTGAGTGGAATCGGAACGGAGCCTTACACACAGATGTGAACCCAGTCTTATACAGTCGGACAGACTTCACAAAAGCAGCAGATTCTGCCAACTTTTGTATAATGTGTATAGGGGCCTATATGATAACAGAACTGCCAGCTTCTTACCCCTTGCTATATACACATGTGGCTGATCCATTTTGTTTTTTTTTTATCAGTTTGTCTATGCGCTTGGTTTCCTTTAAGCCTAGTAATATTAACCCATACCCCCTTAGATAGGCTGCTCATCTTCTGCCGAGAGGACCCAAGGGAGAATATGAGAAGAAAGAGCAGATAGAGAACATTAAGAAGCCCAGAGGAGTCATAACAGAAACGTCAAGGCGAGAGGACAGTGCCATTATAGCGCATGATTTATTAGCAAGACGGAGGGTTAGAAAGGAGGGCTGGTGACTCAGAAGGATGGGGGACTAGGAAATAATGCATTCCATCCTACAGGAACCAGGGAGGAAAAAGCACGATGGATGAGCAGAGAGGTGGGGATTATTGGAGAGAAGAAGGAGGGGGAGGCAGCGAAAGCATTTCCTGTGGAGTAATGAACCAGAGGAGTAGCTCGAATATTCACTAATAATACACCCTGTTACCAGAGCAGGCAGAATAGGATCCACACCCTGCACTATGTCACCAGGTACAATGTGTATCCCTCAGCGGCTGTACCAGGGATAATTAAACGTACCATCGCTGCGGCACCTAACAGGGTCTATTTTAAGAAGGTTACTGATTTATTATGTGGAGAGTGAGAAATACGGAAAAAGTCACTGCTTTACCTGAGCCGTGTATTAAGACCAGTTTTACAGTTAGAGCCCTATTCCACCGGACGATTATCGTTCGCATAATCGTTAACGATTAACGATCTCAAACAACCGCTATTGCAAAAGACCTGAAAACGTTCACTCATTTCCATGGAACGATAATCGTTACTTATAATCGTATTTGCGATTGTTTTTTCTTCGCTATTGTGTTTGTATCTACTGCGAACGACCGAACAATGTCTTATTCAATGCAAACGATTTGCGAGCGTTTTGCGAACGAGCAACGATAAAAATAGGTCCAGGTCTTATAAAGCGATCAACGATTTCTTGTTCGGTCGTTAATCATTAACTGCATTTCAACCGAACTATTATCGTTTAGATTCGAACGATTTAACGATAATCTGAACGATAATCGATAATCGGTGGAATAGGGCCCTTAGATGGAGGGGTTAGTGTGCAATGTAGGTCTACCTACAGAAGGAAAAGAGCTTGCTCCCCATTTCCACCTTTTTGAAAGTAGCATTCCCTCAATTCAATGTTTGACCCTTAAAGTGTCTGTACCACCAGGCCCAGGCTGAAGCACTGGAGGCAGGCTGACCCACCCCCAGTGGGAAGAAACTCCAGCCCCTCCATGACGTGACTAGATTAGAATCAATGGAACCCTATCATAGAGGGGCTAGGGTTTCCTCCCACTAAGGGTGGGTCGGCCCGCCTCCAGTGCTTCAGCCTGGGCCTGCTGGTACAGTCACTTTAAAGAAAATCTATAAGCTCTATATCATGCTCAGAGTTGCTGAAACATATAGCACCTGATGACTTCACTGTTATAAAATCATGTTTTCCTTCCAAGCTTGTGTATTTGAAGTGGTTCTGTGCTGCAGCGTGCATGCCTCCTCCCTACTCCACCCCTATCTGCATTGCATAGCTGATGGACAGGTTTTGGCTTCTAGCATTGAGCCAAAAATGCAGAGCAGGGAGGGATGATGGAGGAGGCACGCATGCTGCAGCTCAGCCTAATGTCTACAACTCTCATTACACGTAGAACGATATGTGCCTGAATCGGCCTGATCCAGCAGATTATTGCTCTGTGCAGTAGGGACCTGAGGGACAGGTATCCTTTATTTATCTCCCTATTAGCTATCTGCCCATGTCTGCAGCTCTAATCATCATATAGAGATGATTTTAAGCCAAGCCAGAAATGCAGTAATACAAACAGCATCGGGCAAGTGTCCAGTGAAATCTTCTATTGAAAAAGATTTAACCCCCCGAAAGGTAGTGAAAAGTCATGCCTGTAAACCCTGCTGAAGCCTCTGAACTATCTTTTCTTTCCAATAAAAATATTTAATACCAACATCGTTGAAATGTTGTAATTGAAACTAATGCTAAAACCAGCAAAATATGAAGAAAAAGGGAAACAAATCTATAAAAATGTACAAAAGAGTCATACTGGTAATATAGTAATTTATACAATGAAATGAACAGTCCGGGTTACTGTAAGTTTGGGGCGAACGACGGAATCCGCCGGAGCTTATTCCCATGATTTCCTCAGTGTGCAAGGGCCCTATTTGTTGTAACACACAGGGTACTCTAGACCTACAAGAGGTGCAAGAAATCTACCTACCAAACAACTAAATGGGGATTGTCTATTATCCCATAATAAACTAATACATAGTTCTGGCATATACAGTTTACCTTGCTGAGCTTAACAATGTCCAATGTCCAGCCGACTAGAGTGGTTGCACAATTTTCTGACATGTCTGTGCGGTCGCTACTCAATGAATAGCAGCCGCAGAAAACTGACATGTCAATTTTTCGTGTGGCCAAATGGAACCCTGGCCGGAGCTTATACTGTGTGTGTATACGCTACGGCTGGGATTCCATTCATTCAAATACAACATACGTTAAGCATAAATCACGACCATCGTTGCAAAGTGCAACAACGGACGTGATTTATGCTAAACATACGTTTTGTGAACTTGGCCTAAATCTGAGGGCATACAGAGATGCAGCAGAGGTCTCATCCACCTCTATGGCAGTCCTATTTTAGCTGTATACATAATACTGTGTAACAAGCCATTACAGCTACACACAGTGTCATATTACAAAAACTGCAGTCACTCCATGTGCCGCAGTATGATGGAGATATACTCCCCTAGAAGGAATGCTTCTTCAAGAGAATATCTCAGTATTATGATATCTGATGGAACATGGCCCTATAGTTCTATAATGGCCTTAGGTTGTACAGAGTAAATATATGACATGTATGTGCCCTGATGGCTCGGGCATAGGGTCTTATTACATCTCAGTGTAGGAGCTTGAAGCGTACCGGTCACAAAAGAAAACCTCAAGTATTTATCGTTCTGGCTTTGTGTGTTCAGGCCCTGGCTGATCTGTAGAAAGAGTAGGGAAGAGTACAGCAGGGAAGATTATTTTATTCCTCGTTAGACTTGCATAATTCAGACCCCAGAATGTGGTCCCTAGTATCAAGCTCACAATATTTTATTGACCCCATTATAAGGCCCCCAGCATAATACAGACCCCAGTATCAGGCCCCCAGCATAATACAGACTGCAGATGTAGGCCCACAGTATAACACAGACCCCTTGTATCAAGCCCCCAACATAATACAGACCCCTGTATCAGGCCCCCAGTAAAACACAGACCCCCTGGTATCAAGCCCCCAGCATAATACAGACCCCTGTATCAGGCCCCCATTATAACACAGACCCCCTGGTATCAAGCCCCCAACATAATACAGACCCCAGTATCAGGCCCCCCAGCATAATACAGACTGCAGATGCAGGACCCCAGTATAATAAAGACCTCATAATAAGACCCTGGTGACGCCTTCTAAGAGCCATAGCGCTTTTATTTTTCCACCTACAGAGCTGGTTGGGGTGTCATTTTTTGCGCCATGATCTCTAGTTTTTATTAATATCATATTGGTGTAACAGAAAAATTTTGATAGCTTTTTATTAATTTTTTTTCTGATATTATTTAAAGAAATAAGCAATCCTGATGTTTTTTTTTCCGTTTACACCAGGGGTCTCAAACTCGCGGCCCTCGGGACACTAGTTTGCGGCCCCCACCTCAATGGTATCTTCCCTGAAAGTGCGGCCCTCATCAGCTGCTCAGCCGCGATTGGCTGAGCTTAACTTTATGCTCAGCCAATCGCGCCTGAGCAGCTGATGACGCGGCCAAGGGGGGCCGGCATCAGCGACGGTTGCAGCTGTACTGCCAGCCTCCCGAAGACGACGGAGAGGTGGGCGGTGGTGGTGGGGGTGGGAGGCGCCTACAGCCGCCTACAGCCGCCTAGCAGAGCCTCCGCCCCCTAGCGTCCCTGCCGCACATGCAGCTCCCCGGTCTCTGGAGGAGGAGGCCGCAGGGACTGCAAGGTGATCGCAACGCTGCAAGTCCTGGGGCTGTTCAGCAGGATCGGGGAATGCAGTGCAGACCCCCAATCCTGCTTTACAGCCCCAGGGCTTGCAGCGATGCGATCACCTCACCCTGCAGTCCCCGCGGCCTCCTCCTCCAGAGATCGAGGAGCTGCATGTGCGGCTGAGAGGAGAGCGCCTGTGCTGGGGGTGAGAGGAGGAGGAGGAGGGGTGTATGCCCAGCTCCCCCCAATCCCCTCTCAGTGACCCCCAGCTCCCCCCAGTCCCCTCTCAGAGACCCCCAGTCCCCTGTGTCACCCCCCCCCCAGTCCCCTGTGTCACCCCCTGCTCCCCCCAGTCCCCTCTGAGACCCCCAGTCCCCTTTGTCACCCCCAGTCCCCTCTCAGAGACCCCCAGTCCCCTGTGTCACCCCCCTGCTCCCCTCTCAGAGACTCCCAGTCCCCTGTGTCACCCCCAGTCCCCTGTGTCACCCCCAGTCCCCTCTCAGAGACCCCCAGTCCCCTGTGTCACCCCCTGCTCCCCCAGTCCCCTGTGTCACCCCCAGTCCCCTGTGTCACCCCCAGTCCCCTCTCAGAGACCCCCAGTCCCCTGTGTCACCCCCCTGCTCCCCTCTCAGAGACTCCCAGTAACCTGTGTCACCCCCAGTCCCCTGTGTCACCCCCAGTCCCCTCTCAGAGACCCCCAGTCCCCTGTGTCACCCTCTGCTCCCCCAGTCCCCTGTGTCACCCCCAGTCCCCTGTGTCACCCCCAGTCCCCTCTCAGAGACCCCCAGCCCCCTGTGTCACCCCCTGCTCCCCCAGTCCCCTGTGTCACCCCCTGCTCCCCCCAGTCCCCTGTGTCACCCCCTGCTCCCCACAGTCCCCTCTGAGACCCCCAGTCCCCTGTGTCACCCCCAGTCCCCTCTCAGAGACCCCCAGTCCCCTGTGTCACCCCCCTGCTCCCCTCAGTCCCCTGTGTCACCATCTGCTCCCCCAGTCCCCTGTGTCACCCCCCTGCTCCTCCCAGTCCCATGTCACCCCCAGTCCCCTCTCAGAGACCCCCAGTCCCCTCTGTCGCCCCCTGCGTCACCCTCCAGCTCCCCCCAGTCCCCTGTGTCACCCTCCAGCTCCCCCCAGTCCCCTGTGTCACCCTCCAGCTCCCCCCAGTCCCCTGTGTCACCCTCCAGCTCCCTCCAGTCCGCTGTGTCACCCTCTCCTTCCCCCAGTCCCCTGTGTCACCCCCCAGCTCCCCCAAGTCCCCTGTGTCACCCTCTCCTTCCCCCAGTCCCCTGTGTCACCCCCAGTCCCCTCTCAGAGACCCCCAGTCCCCTCTCAGAGACCCCCAGTCCCCTCTGTCACCCCCTGCGTCACCCTCCAGCTCCCCCCAGTCCCCTGTGTCACCCTCCAGCTCCCCCCAGTCCCCTGTGTCACCCTCCAGCTCCCCCCAGTCCCCTGTTTCACCCCCCAGCTCCCCCCAGTCCCCTATTTCACCCCCCAGCTCCCCCCAGTCCCCTATTTCACCCCCCAGCTCCCCCAAGTCCCCTGTGTCACCCTCTCCTTCCCCCAGTCCCCTGTGTCACCCGCCAGCTCCCCCCAGTCCCCTGTTTCACCCCCCAGTCCCCTGTGTCACCCCCCAGTCCCCTGTGTCACCCTCCAGTCCCCTTCTTGTGGAAACCCTGATGCGGCCCAGCCTCACCCAGACTCTACCTCCAGCGGCCCCCGGGTAAATTGAGTTTGAGACCCATGGTTTACACCATTCACCGTGCAGGAACAAAAATGTTATATTTTAATAGATTGGACAATTCCACACACTTCGATATATAATATGTTTATTTAAAAAAAAATATATTTTTATTTTTATAATAGGCAAGAGGGTATTTTAAACTTTTACTTAGAGGGGGTTTATAAGTTTTTGGTTTTTTTTAAACTCTTTAAAACATGCAATCATTAGATTGTATATACTGATCTATGCTATGCCATAGCATTGCATAGATCTGTGTTATCGGCGATCTATGCATAGAGCCTGAGAGCAGACTCTATACATAGATCACCCATCCAACAGGACGGAGGTAAGTGGCTTACCCCCGCCCATCGGTAAATGCGATCGGGACCCCCGCAGCTATCCTGGTCAGTCAGTGACTGGAGCTTGTCCTGTCACTGAGTACCTTAAACCCTGCGACCGCTATAGATCGCGGGGTTTAAGCGGTTAAAGACAAGCAGCTGCGGGATCGCAGCTGCCTGTCATTATCCTCAGCTCCCCGGACACTGATGTGTGCGGGACCACTCTCACTGCAGCAGTCCCGCACACATCAGTCAGGAACGTATATATACATTCCTACTGCACGGGGTATGTGCAGCAGGAACGTATATCTACATATTGTTGATGTGAAGGGGTTAAATATTGGTTTATATAGAGATCCACACATCCTCTATCCTCCACATCACAGAGCAACATGTCACCTCAGCGTCTTCTACAAAAAAAATATACATTTATATAACTGTTTAAAAGCAATGCTCCCCTCGTTGTCCATAGCAACTGATCACAGCTCTCATTTCTGAAGAACTTAATACAAGTAAGCTGCATAGTGATTGGTTGCTATGGGCAATGAGCAGCGGTTTCATCAATCTGCCCCAATTTATTTATTGTAGGTAAAAATACAAATACAAACCCTCCATGTTGCCTATAGCAACCAATCCCAGCCCTTGTACTAAGCTCTCGAATAGTGAAAGCTGGGGGGTGATTAGTAACTATGTGCAACAAGGAAAGTTTTATAAATCTCCCTCCCTTTATATTCAATCTGTTCTGCGTTGCACTCCCCCCTCACCGCACCCCCAGAGTCCTGATCTGCCCTCAGCCAGATCACCCTTACTGATCAGCGGGGTGGGCCGCATCAGTGCTTTGGGTGCAGTGGCAACACCCCCAGTGCTCCAAACAGCCTTACTATATGTTGGATTAATGTACTGTGGTACTCAGCCAGTGATGTTATGTTGTTTGTCGTGACGCCAGTACAGGGCAGTTTCTAGATCATTTTGGCAACAGGGCGAATCTTGATAAAAGCACCCCCCCCCCCCACACACACACTCAATTCAGTCCTGGAGAAGGAAGGGGGGGTTTATCAGGATTCGGGTTATTAGCAAGAAGCAGTGTGTGTATTATGGCATAGAGCAGGGTTGCACCCCTAAGAGATAATGTTCAACCTTATACCGAATCATCATACAGGGACTCACAGGTGCTGTTTTCTTTGATCTGCGGCACCCTTTCCCTTTTCCTTTTCCTCTCTAACCAGACCACCATGATGATTTCTTGCAGCTACAATTCGTCTCCTCAGAACCTACCAAACATCTCAGGCTCCGCACTTATCCAGCAACTTCCTTCCCTTTTCCCTCCTATAGGCTCCTAAACTATAGTAATTCTGCTGCTTGGTGCAGTAAAGTCTGCAAGGTGTGACCTCCATTACACTGACATACAGGATGCTGGGAGAGCTGGGTGACCTCTTTTATACACTGACATACAGGATACTGGGAAAGCTGTGTGACCTCCATTACACTGACATACAGGATGCTGGGAAAGCTGTGTGACCTCCATTACACTGACATACAGGATACTGGGAAAGATGGGTGACCTCCATTACACTGACATACAGGATACTGGGAGAGCTGGGTGACCTCCATTACACTGACATACAGTATGCCGGGAGAGCTGTGTCACCTCCATTACACTGAAATACAGGATACTGGGAAAGCTGGGTGACCTCCATTACACTGACATACAGGATGCTGGGAAAGCTGTGTGACCTCCATTACACACTGACATACAGGATGCTGGGAAAGCTGTGTGACCTCCATTACACACTGACATACAGGATGCTGGGAAAGCTGGGTGACCTTCATTACACTGACATACAGGATGCTGGGAAAGCTGTGTGACCTCCATTATACTGACATAGAGGATGCTGGGAAAGCTTGGTGACTGCCATTATACTGACATACAGGATGCTGGGAAAGCTGGGTGACCACCCCCTGTAATCCCCCCAGTGCTGTCCCCATTGTAATAATCCCCCCTCTGCTGTCCCCCCCCAATAGTAATAATCCCCTCTGCTCCCCCTGCATTGCCAAACACACACACACACCCACACACAAAAAACATTATACTCACCTTATTCTGACATAGGGGTTCCTCTCTCCTCTTCTCCAGCCTGCGAGGAGTGGTCCGGAGGCAGAGGTCCAGGCGGTCCGGGGGCGGAGCTACGGGCGGTCCGGTGCGGAGCGCAGTATTGCCAGGTGATGGGGCAGAGGGGCAGGTGAGAGGGCGAGCGAGCTAGCAGGCAGCCGGCCGGCCGGAAGTGCACGCAGCTAAGTGGAGTCCGGGGGGGGGGGGGGGGGACACCAGCTGTCGGCACCCTGAGCGGTCGCCCGGCCCGCCCACCTCTAGAAACAGCCCTGCGCCAGTACTGTAGTAGCACACAGGTGTGATGTTGATACCTGTTTGGCTGGTTTATGTCCCCAACTGGTCGGTAACCTCCGAGCTTGTTGTGGGTCCCTTGGCCACTTGTCAAGGCAACCTGGAGTGGTAGTTGACCCACCCAGGATGTCGGTACCGCCACCCACAGGGAAAAAATAACCCATGGTAGACGGTAGTGTGTATGGGTGCAGGTGCAAACAGAGGAGACCCTCCTGTGCGTTTCGTATACAAAAAAGAACAGTTTACTGAACGGAATTGCCAGGGAACAGTACACTCTATACAGATGCAAATCTTGATATAACTTGGTTTCTGACAATAGAATAAGCTTAGTGCTTTTTAGAAATGGGTGCTTGGTAGAAGTGCTTTGTAGAGGTAGAGAGAAGAGGAGAGGAGTTGCCAGAGAAGCCCAATGTAGATCTTGTACTCTGCCGAAACTGAATGAGAAATAAAGAACTCATACTCATGTTTAGACTAAGTCTGACCACCTTCTGCCCCTTAGTATCATAGAACCCATTCTAGGTGGGTAGCAAGAACCCCAGTCGTCGGTTATCTGGGTGTTGCAGACTTCCAAGTTTACCTGGTTGCCCTGCACTGCGCAGTAGGATAAGTAGACCTTTACTTTTGGTAGCTTTGTCCTTCTGGATTCGATTCCTCTTACTCTTAGGAGATCTCCTTGCACATTTTTGAGAGGTTCCTGGCGTGGGCTAGGATGAACCTAGGTGGCTTCTCTCCCCTACTTGGACTTAGCACTGCATAACTGTAGTAGTGGCTTGTATAAAAGAAATCTCTCTCTGCATCTGTCTCTGGTCCCTGCCAGGCGTCCTGGCCGGAGCCAGGCCCTGTTTTAGCTTCTGCAGAAACTCCTCTCTGTGTGTCCTCTCTCACCGGGAACTTGTCCAAGACTGACTCACTTCCCCCCACCAGATTAATTCCTCCAACAGGGGCTTTTTCTAATCCCAGAGTGGGCAGAGTGTGGGTAAGAGAGAGAAAGAAGAGGATAGGATAGATAGAAAGAGCACCTGTTAGTGGTCAGCACATGAACACATGACAAAAAAATTAACCCTTTTGCTTCAACTGTGCACATAAAATGTAAAGACAGTGGGGACACTTAGTGGGGAAACTAAGGTATTTCATCTTCCACTTTTACCTGAGTGCACAACTTACTGGGGTACACATACAACAGCACCTGTGGTGGGACACCACAGTACTAACTGCACAGAAACTGTGCAGAGGATCAAGATATGAGGCTTTCCTTCATCCTCAGCTCCAAATGCACGAGGGAGCTGTAAGCAGGATAGATTCGACTAACCCCCTAATAGTTTCTCTTTAAAGGGGAACTATCAACAGGTTAGACGAATCTAAGCTCCTGATAGCCTCTTATTGCACACAGGGTGCTGAGGACGATGGTGTGTCTGTTACCTTCCTCCTCTTCACTGTTCCTCCGCTGTTAGCAGTGTAATCCTCGATCCGGAGCACAGTTAGGATTACTGCCCTACCCCCAGAGCAATGATCCGGCCCGCCCACTCTATTGATTATCATTAGAAAGAACCGGGCTGGTTCAGCGTTCTGGTGGCAGGGCAGTGCTAATGGTGCTCCAGACCAAGGATTACACAGCACGGGTACGGCACAGAGGAGGTTCCCTGAACCTAGGCCCGAAGTGGACTCTTTGCCTTAGCGTTAGGTAAATTAAGGGTTGGGATAGGTAATCGGGTTAGGGTGGAGGGGCTCCCTCATGGTGCCTTCACCTTGACGTGGTGAGGGAGCTTGCGTGCCTTGGTGATCCACTGAGCTAAGCTGGTGGGAGTAATACTCCTGGTGGGGTCACCTGTGCCAGACAGGTCAATGGGGAGAGGCCAGACTAAGCAAGGCACCGGCAAGAAAGAGCTGGCATCCTTCTTCTTTACCCTGCCGCAAAATATAGACAAGTGTAGTTGTGGAACATCAGCCACTGTGGTCAGAAGACAAGCAATGTGTTGGTGAAGTGCTTCCGGCTGACTGATTTATTGCAGACCTACATCATGTGGCTTCTTATGAAGTGGAGGATGCTTTGCAGTAAAGAAGTTGTAGAGGTTACATAGATGGTTGGAAAGTTTATCCTGGGTGATAGAATGAAAACTAGACAGCGCCTCACTGGATATCTGCACCCTTACGATCAGAGACTGATGATATATCCTGTACTATATACTTGCTAATCGCCGTATGAGGACTTACACTGCAAACATACCATCAAACAGTAGACATATTCCACAATGGATATATACTGCATGTACCACTAACATGCCCGCCACATACCACATGTGCCAATTACATTCCTACTACATGCTGTATGTTTATTATCTTGCCTCTTCTTATAGAAATGTTGTTGGATCCCCCACCAGCAGAGGGAGCACTTATCGCTAATCCCGGAACACAGTGACTTTTTTCCCATCGTACTCGGATGTGTTCAGACAGCGAAGGAAGAAGTCGCTAAGGTCTTGGACGGAAATCACATCCCCTCCACGCGCCTCAACCCTCACGGTGTAATCGCCAGTGTAAGGTTTATTAACTGTAATGGTACAGAACATGGACAAGTAGCAGAACTTTATAGATAAAGACTATCACGGCATCATTTTTCATACTGATACTAAAGAGCCCAGAAGTAATCATGTCCTATCCGTGCAATTCATTGAGTCATACAAAAAAAAAAATCCCAACTACTACAGATGCAAATCTCATAAAGACCTTCGTGATCGGCTGATCAGCTCACAGGCTCCAGCAATCCACTTAGCACGACTGTAGTCTACATGATCGCCCATTTACTCCTGTGGCTGCTGTGTAATACTATAGGTGGTTGCCCGCAGCTTCCCCTGTTACTAAAACCATGTAATCAGATATAGCAGACCTGTCACAGTCCTCTATGGACTTTGATGACCAAAACCTTAAAGGGGTTATCCAGTGCTACAAAAACATGGCCACTTTTCCCCCTCTCTTGTCTCTAGATTGGGAGGGGTTTCAGACTCAGTTCCATTGAAGTAAATGGAGCTTAATTGCAAACCACACCTGAACTGGAGACAAGAGTGGGGGAAAAGTAGCTATGTTTTTGTAGCGCTGGATAACCCCTTTAAACTTAGAGCACTTAAAGTGGTTGTTCACTAAAATCTTAGTTTTTTTTCAAATCAACTGGTGCCAGAAAGTGCCACAGATTTGTAATTTATTTTTTTTTTAAAATCTTGAGTACTTATCAGCTGCTGTATGTCCTGCGAAAAGTGGTATTTTTTCCAGTCTGGAGAGCAGTAGAGGTTTTCTATGGGTATTTGCTACTGCTCTGGATAGTTCCTGTCACAGACAGAGGTGGCAGCAGAGAGCACTGTGTCAGACTGTAGAGAATAGAATTAGATGTATCTAACCTGTGGATATATCCCTATGGCGCGCAGGGTACTGAGGATGAAGGTAATTTTCTTACTTTCATCCGTTTCCTTTATATTAGGAGTTTAATCCCAATGCTAATAATAAGTGACGGTGAGTGGTAGTCCCCCCCTTCAAGTGCACCAAAATGACTTAGCACAGAAAATAAACTCATAATATCTCAGAAACGGCACTGAGGATAAAGGTAAGATACTTCTAACCTGCTGATAGCTTCCCTTTAAGGGTTCGTTCACACTACGGATTCGGAGGGCTCGCGCGCCTCCGCTCTCTGCTCAAAGAATTGACATGTCAATTCTTTGAGCGTAGAGCAGAGGCGCGCGAGCCCTCCCATTCAAAGACATAGCAGGTGGGATTCAGTGCAGAGTGATTCCCGGCAGAATCTCTCCGCTGAATCCGTAGTGTAAATGGGCCCTAAGTCAAAATGTATTTTTTCATAATTCGGAAACATGAAGCACAAATTTTTTTTTTTTAAAACGCACACATACATTCCCCCACCACTTACATGATAGGCAGCCCACCACTTTTTCGAACGCCATGCTCTTTCATTGCCTCTACAATATTTTGGGTTCCCTCTGACAGCAATGTGGTTGGCCCTGTGGATCGATTAAGAACTTGCTATAGGAAAGACTTCATTTGATACCACTGGACCCCAATAGAAAGTCTGTAACAGTCTCCTCATCTATCACAAGGCCTGGGCTCTGCATGAGCTCCGTATGAAAAGTTCGGCTCTAGGATATTGGCACAACCATAACTCAAATGCCTTATGTACAAAAGATTTAGGTTTTGGGTCAAAATCATCATGCAATTTTGGGTGACTATCAAAAAAATTGTTAATGGGCACATATTTTTGCTAGTTAACTGTATCCCTACAACACATTCACATCATGATATGCAGTTACAGTACACGTATATGTCAGTATTCTCACCATAGGATGCAGGTGTATACTTACATGTATTAGCACACAGCCCTTCACTTTAAAGGGAAACTAACTCTAACCTGCTGTTATGTTTCCATAGCACCGGGGACACGGAGAATGGTAATTATCTGACCTTCAGCCTCAGGTAGAAGTAGTATTATCACCCTCAGTGCACTGATCCGCCCCCACCATGAATATTGAGGTGGTGCCCTCTAGTGACGTCACTAGTGAGCGCTAGATGAATATTTAGTAGTCCCACCCCCAGGGCACTAAACCACCTATCACCCTCAGAGCACCCATCTGACCCTCCTCGTGATTATTCATTAGCGCTTTGATTGACGAGGGCCTGAGTGACGTCACTGCAGAGAGCCACCCCAATATTCACGAGAACAGGGGCAGCCCGGCAGGAGTGACAGTTTGGGGAAAATCATAGCAAAAAAAGAGAAAAAACACAGGAGAGGTGTATAATTGCTATATATCCTCTCACACCTAGCAAAAGCAGAATACAGATACATCTGGGTGGGGAGGGGTCATCCTGTAGCTCACAGGAAGTCAGCTGCCCCAGGACACACTCTGATTTTCTGTGGGTCAGGTCAGTGATCACATGACCCAGTTACAGTAATAAAACCCATGGATGCAGCTGTGCTGGAATAAAACATATGGAGCTGTAGAAGTAAAGATGGAGAAGGCACATGAAATGGTAAAAAAATGCTTTTTTTATAGGCCCGAACATAAATGAGTCAACTAGTGACTACATTTAGGCCATTTCCCGCACATATAGGTATACAGTATTTACTGGCCTCAAACCCACGGCCCACCACGCCTTTGAGTTCTGGTATAAACGTATATACAGAATTTGTGGGAAATGGTCGGAAGATAGCGACTAGTTAAAGTGATTGGGGTCATGTGTATGTTGCCATCCCACTTCAACAAGATGCTGACGTATACATATAGTGCAAGCGACTTCAACAATGAGTTTGAAAACCTGGAAAAATGTTGGGATGTTTTTCTGGCCTCTATGCACTTTAGATTACTATAGCAATACCAACCCTATGTAGCAGATTAGAAACTGGTCACTGGCTCCCTCTAATGGACATTATATAAGATAGCACATGACACTGAATCTGACCGTCCTATAAAAGGAAGACGGAGCTGAACTCGGCTACATTTTATAGCCCTATAATTAGAGAGGATTGCGAGTGAATACAGGTAAAAAGCAGCCTCAACAATACTCAAATACAGGAGGTCTGAGGGAGACCAAGAAGACGCATTATATAATCTTAGAGGTGGTTCTTACAATGCACCACTAGGGGGCAGAGTGCGCACAACCTTGGACAAAACACGGTGACCTTTATACACATATTCTTCAGTGTCCTCAATGACAAGACCTTTTTATCCTGTTGGGCAAAGCAGTTTGGAAGCTTTAGCAAGTTTCTGTGGAGAGAGCAGATCAATGTAATAGTCATGTAATGTAAGCAGTAGTGTCCAATAAGAAACTTTTCATGGTTATGATGCTTTTATAATGTGAACTTATACTAAGCAAGGTAGTGAATAGGGTGAAAATCTAGAATTAGGCCTTATTGATAATAAAAGTGCTAAGGTAGATGCACTTTAAGTAAGACTTAAAGGGGTACTTCAGCGAAAATCTTTTTCTTTCAAAACTACTGGTTTTAGAAAGTGATACAGATGTGTAATTTACTTCTATTTAAAAATCTCAGGTCATCCCACACTTATCAGCTTCTGTATTTCCTGCAGGAAGTGGTGTATTCTTTTCAGCCTGACACAGTGCTCTCTGCTGCCACCTCTGTCCTAGAAAGGCAATGTCCAGAGCAGGAGATGTTTTCTATAGGAATTTGCAACTGCTCTGGACAGTTCCTGACAAGGACAGAGGTGGCAGCAGAGAGCACTGTGACTGAAAAGAAAACACCACTTCCTGCAGGGAATACAGCAGCTGATAAGTACTGCAAGACTGGAGATTTTTAAATTGAAGTAAATTACAAACCTATATAACTTTCTAAATCCAGTTGATCTTCATTCAAGTCTGCCATCCTAAAAACTACTTTTACTAGGGGGAAGACAGCGGACGTTGGTAGAAAGAAAGCTACAGCTCCAGTTGTTTAGCAGCGGCAAAAGCCTCTGCTTCGATTAAAATAAATATGCATACTCAAACGAGCTGAGCGTGCGTGTCATGGTACTTTTACACAGAGCGATAATTCGCCCGATCGCACGATTAACGATTTTGAATGGACGATGTTTTTTTTTTAATAACGATCAGCGTTTAGATGGAACGATACATCGTACGGAATAATCATTTTGCGATCGCTTAAGCCTATCTCACACATAGGGGAAATCGTTGAAAGAATGTTTACACTGAACGATCTGCGAATTTTTTTCGAACGATCAACGATGATTTAAGAACATGTTGAAAGATCAAAATGAACGATTTCTCACTCGTTGTTTGATTGTTTGCAGCGTTTACACGTACGATTATCGATCGAATTCGATTGTTATCGTGCAAAAACAAACGATAATCGTCCCGTGTAAAAGGACCATCAGGAGGAATAGTGGTTCAATGAGTCTGGGCGAGGTGAGAGAAAGGACCCTATTCCACCGGACGATTATCGTTCAGATTATTGTTAATTCGTTTGAATCTAAACGATAATCGTTCGGTTGAAATGCACTTAACGATTAACAACCGAACGAGAAATCGTTGATCGGTTTATAAGACCTGGACCTATTTTTATTGTTGCTCGTTCGCAAAACATTTGCAAATCGTTCGCATTGAATAAGACATCGTTCGGTCGTTTGCAATAGATACGAACGCAATAGCGAATAAATAGCGAAGAACCAAAGATCGCAATTACGATCATAAGTAACGATTATCGTTCCATGGAAATGAGTGAACGTTTTCAGGTCTTTCACAATAGCGGTCGTTTGAGATCGTTAATCGTTAACGATTATGCAAACGATAATCGACCGGTGGAATAGGGCCCTAAGGGCTAACCTTCAGTGACATCTCAGTTTTACAGTTGGAAAAGGAATAGGTTTGAAAGAGAGAAGAAAGTACTGTAAGATGAGGGAGACTTCTGCAAGCAGTGTTCCTTTAGAGGGGTCATCCACAGTTCCTTTAAATAAAATGTACCATCAGCACATTTGCTTTAAGTTTCCAACATGGATAGAACGGAGTCGGGGCGGGGAAGCCGATGCCATAGGCCTTTTTTTGAACCGCCAAACGATTCCCGCATACAGCGCCATTCTATTCCCAGGCACCGGCTGGGGTGAAGCGCTGGAGGTGGGCCGGCCGGCCCGGCCCGCGCCAAGTAGGAGGAAACCCCCAACCGTCTATGAAGTGGCTCCATTAGAATCAATGGAGCCACATCATAGAGGGGCGGGGCGGGCCAGCCTGCCTCCAGTGCTTCACCCCTGACCAGTGCCTGGGTATAGAACGGTGCCATATGCAGGAACCGCGTACATTCACTTCAGTTCGGCTCCTTTCACTTCTAATGAACTAAGCTGCAAAGCCCACACCCAAACTGAGGACAAAAAAACTAAAAGAAAGCAGCTATGTTTGGATAACCCCTTAAGGGTACGTTTACACGTACCGGATCCCTGCCCAGTAAACTCTATGGGCAGACATACTCGCAGCAGGATGCACATCCCACTGTGAGTTTGTCCACATCCTGCCCGGTTAACCCCCCCTGTCGCCGGAGCCTATACTTCACCTGGTCCCCGCTCCAGCTTGCTTCGGGGCTCCTGGTGTCTTCACGTCTCAATCAGTGCACTGCGGCGGGGCAGCACACTGATT
This sequence comes from Dendropsophus ebraccatus, assembly GCF_027789765.1. Lineage (NCBI taxonomy): Eukaryota > Metazoa > Chordata > Amphibia > Anura > Hylidae > Dendropsophus > Dendropsophus ebraccatus. The sequence goes on from NC_091463.1 coordinate 77,789,724, forward strand.
GGCCAAGCGGGACCTGCCGGGAACCCCTGAAGCAAGCCGGAGCAGGGACCAGGTGAAGTATACACTCCGGGGGTTAACGGGTCGGGCTGCTGACAAACTCGCAGCGGGATGTGCATCCTGCTGGGAGTTTGTCTGCCGATAGAGTTTACTGGGCAGGGATCCGCAGCGGGTTCGCAGCGAGAAATCTGCTGCGGATCCGGTACGTGTGATCATACCCTTAAAGGGATTATCCATCCTATATATTGATTGATTCTGTAAAGTATACGATATAAAATTATTGTGAACACCATATGCAAATGATTACATAATATAGTAAGCAGATACTATCATATGGTATACAGAATATAAGGAGTGGAGTACAGTACCATAGTCATTGTATGTTCCCAGTAGAATAATAACAGCGTCCTGTCCCTCCACAGCCTTAGAGACATCCTCCTTATCTAGCGCGATACCATGAACGACCCGGGCAGGCTTCTCGTTAGCCGGGAGGTTTTCAGGGTCCAATGCCAGGACAGTCACATTGTACCCTGTAGACAAGACAGGACTGTAATACAAAGAGCAACATGGAGTCTTGCCCTGGAAAAGTTCTAGGAAAACTTTTTCATAGGTTCCACATAGAGATGAGCCAACTTACAGCAAGTTCAGGTTTGCGCAAAACCCAAACATTCAGGATTTGAATCTCGGTGGCTGGCGGAGATGGATGCAGCACTGGGGTTGCATCCATCTTCTCCAGTCACCGGGATTTAAATACAGAGCATTCCGATTCACTCATCTTTGTTTTTATGGATGTAAGACAGACGTTTTACGTTAAAAACAAACAAACAAAAGGCCTGTAAAACATATGAGAATGCTGGTGCAGGTGTTGTGTGCAGCTGGTGGGCTCTGGTGTTTTGGGATAACTTGTCATAGTGGCCGGGAGTGGTAGTATCCACCCCCAGACATCGGACCTTGGTAGAACTGGTGTGAGGTGCAGGTGCAAGAGAAGACAGAGGAGGAGATGAGGCATCACTTCTGGGTTCCTCTACAGAGCGCCATGGAAATCATATAACCAGCAATTTTCACGTTTCCTAAAGAAGCCGCCTAATTGTTGAATTCAGTAAATAGGTGCGCACCCACTGAGGTCATCCAATGGACGATGCGGCTGTTTGTGACTCATACAACGTAAAAAAACAAAAACTAAAGGAGGTGTAAAACAAGAAATAGTAAACTTGACTCCCACAAAAACTGGAATCACCGTGACTCAGCACCAGCACCCAGACTATACCCAGATACTGCATGGGCACCTTATCTTATATAAACCTTGTATGTCAGACTTATATCCCATTGTGTAATATGGGGCCAACACTCATCCAAAAAAAGAGAAAATGTTCTTTTGTTGGCTGATGGCTCAAATCTGATATCTTTAAAGTACATTTTAATTGGCCATACCCGCTGTTGCAGCAGGTGCGGCCATCGGTGTGAAGTCTATGGGGCTCTTCCGACCATTGATAGATGATGTCAGTGGAGACAGCGTTCATGCATGATAGAAAATCACCACCCGACCCCTCTGTTCTAGGAGAGGTAAGCTGCAGCCATACAATTAAAAAAAAAAAAACTATGTAAAAGGGTTATTTACTAGGTGGCTCAGGCAGTTTATCAGGCTGTGTGTGCTAGTTTTTTCAGTGACGCACACACTGTATAGTCGTTTATACTCATCAGCTTTCATTCACTCTACTACTGAGTGATGGCTCTCCTTACACTGTGTATAGGCAGAACCCTGTCAATCAGCAGCAGGTGAGCTGCAGCTCATGGATGTCACAGACTACAGAGCGTGCATATCATAGCGAGGACTGATGGACATGGCCCGGCAGCTGGTAAGCAAGGATTTTATTACAACTACTGAAAAAGTAAGTGACACAGTGCTGGAGTCGGGGTCTCTGTCACTAGTTATACCAATGTCAAAGGCAATATAGACCCAGTGACAGATTACCTTTATGCTGGACATTTTTGTGACTTTCATATATACTTTGTCCTTTAAGTTTTCAGCCTTTGAAGATTTTGAGTTAAAAATCGAAACACTTTTTTGTTTATGTCAACCCAAGGCTTGCTGGGTACAATGCAGTATATATAGGTGTCATGTACAGAACAGTTTGTATAAGTATTATGCTGTCTACATTGTGTACTGTTTACTGTGTGCTGTGCATCATCTGCAGGTGTTGTGCTGTGTACAGAGCGGCATCTATAGGTTACCCCATATATAGTGCATGCTGCATAGGTGTCATGCTGTGTATAGTGCATGCTCTATAGGTGCAATACAGGAGTCCGTGGAGCCTCGGTTGCGAGTCTCAAAACACGGGATAGCCAGATATCTCTAGCCTGTTGCCACGGGGTGCCTCCATGATGGGGAGAGCACCACACCACCCTGATAAATAGCCCCTTAAGTCCCACTCGGAACATAAATAGGGAAACACCAGGGTGGCCCCTTTTTGTCAATGTCTAACTCAAGGTGCGAGTATTGCGATCATGACAAGGGCTTGCCAAGGCAGGCTTCCATCCACAGACAGCCGTTTCGGGGTTTTTGCCCCTCGTCAGTGTGGAGTAGGATTCTGGCTAGTTGGGGCAATAGCAAATCGACCAACAAAACACAGTAATCACTGAACTCAAGGAAAACAGTGAAAAAAATTCCAATGAAGTACTCAATCAAGAGTCTCCAAAAATTTAAATATGCAAAACAGGATTCAGTGCAGTTGCGAGTCTCAAAACATGGGATAGCCAGATATCTCTAGCCTGTTGCCACGGGGTGCCTCCATGATAGGGAGGGCACCACACCACCCTGATAAATAGCCCCTTAAGTCCCACTCGGTGTCACGCTGTGTATAGTGCATCCTCTATAGGGGTCACGCTGTGTATAGTGCATCCTCTATAGGGGTCACGCTGTGTATAGTGCATCCTCTATAGGGGTCACGCTGTGTATAGTGCATCCTCTATAGGGGTCACGCTGTGTATAGTGCATCCTCTATAGGGGTCACGCAGTGTATAGTGCATCCTCTATAGGTGTCACACTGTGTGTAGTGCATCCTCTATAGGTGTCACGCTGTGTATGGTGCATCCTCTATAGGTGTCACACTGTGTATAGTGCATCCTCTATAGGTGTCACACTGTGTATAGTGCATCCTCTATAGGTGTCACACTGTGTATAGTGCATCCTCTATAGGTGTCACACTGTGTATAGTGCATCCTCTATGGGGTCACACTGTGTATAGTGCATCCTCTATAGGTGTCACGCTGTCTATAGTGCATGCTGTATAGGTGTCACGCTGTGTATAGTGCATCCTCTATGGGGGTCACGCTGTGTATAGTGCATCCTCTATGGGGTCACGCTGTGTATAGTGCATGCTGCATTGGTGTCACGCTGTGTATAGTGCATCCTCTATAGGGGTCACGCTGTGTATAGTGCATCCTCTATAGGGGTCACGCTGTGTATAGTGCATCCTCTATAGGGGTCACGCAGTGTATAGTGCATCCTCTATAGGTGTCATGCAGTGTATATAGGTGTTACGCTGTGTACAGTGCATTGTCTATAGGTGTCATGCTGTGTATGGTGCATTGTTTATACTGTAGGTGTCACATTGTGTACAGTGCATTGTCTATAGGTGTCAGGATGTGTATACAGAAGTTACTCTATGTGCCATATAAGAACAATACATTACCTGCATCCACGGCTCGTGCCAGGGTCACTTTGCCGGTCATTCCTGTTGGCCCAAAGAGGACAATATTTTTAGGAGCCATTGTGATAGACTAAACAAAAACTTGCAACCTCTTCCTGCATGTTATAGGACCCTGGTCACACAGCGGCTGCTCTGCACCTCTTGCTGGGAGGTGCCTCTTAACTCTTTCACTGCTGAAATGCTGCTCATCTAGAAAGAATCAACCATCGCTTGATATGAGTTGTTATAAGTTGCTGTAAGTTGGCCAATCAGCTCCACATGCAGATGTGCATCGTGACTGCTCAGCTAAGTCTATAAAGGAAATGAATAGCCAGCACTCCACTCACACTTGTTCACACTATGCAGTTTGAAATAGAAAACTGCTGCAGCATCCTGCAAGTATCAAGACTCACCGTATATACTTCCCTCCAGCGTATACACGATAAAAACCTCTTCTAATTTCTTCTAATCATGCGCTCCTGTCATCTCTGCTGCCCGGCAGCGGGTGGGTGATCCTTGCTGCCATCCGTACTAGGACATGTCCTATTTTTTCGCAGTGCGCTTCTTGGCACAGCGAAATTTACTTAAATGGTACCTAAAAATTGTCCGTGGTCGCGGTTCCACGACCACGGACAATTTTACGGGGCATGCGAATGCAGCCTAAATCTATAAAACTGGGCATACAGGATCAACTAATCTCTGCTCCTGTGGGTGTTTTACACAGAAATTAGTTGATCCCGTATGCCAGGGATGGGGAACCTTCAGCCCTCCACCTGTTGCAAAGCTTTAATTCCCATCATGCCTGGACAGCAAAAGCTTTAGCTTTGCTGTCCAGGTATGATGGGAAATGTAGTTTTGTAGACTTATAGTCCAAAAGAGGCAGTTAGCTAAGTATAGGGTCCAACCCTCTGCAGGGTCAACGTAACATGGTGAGTTGGTACATTCCATTTGATCAAATGATTTTCTAAGAACCTCATTTTTTGGTGCGTACGCTGGGGAGTACTAAGGCTCCGTTTGCACTAAGTAAAACTGGCAGAATCCTACCAGCCTCTGTGTCATACTGGCAGTCTATAGAAGGCTCGCGTGCCTCCTCTCTCCGCATTGAAGAATTGACATGTCTATTCTTCCGCGTGGAGAGAGGAGGCGTGTGAGCGGCGGAACTCTCCATCAGTTTTACTATGTGTGAACAGAGCCTTAAGTGAGTCCTGACACCTGCAGTTTGCTGCAGCAGTTTTCTATTTATGCCTATAAAAGATACAGTGCTACCTGAACAGGGGTAGTACAGCTAGAGTTATGAACAGAGCAGCCCACTGGGAATGCTTCTTATAGTATACTAGAGTTTCTTGTTGTTAAGAGTGGTGAATCTTTGCATATAGTACTAGGCCCTGTTAAGACACTGTATGTGTCTGAACACGCCAATAGTGCAGTATTGGCCAGGTGAACATCACTTCATTTTAATAGGAATGCGGGCACATTCGGGTGTGCCCGCACTCCAATTAGCCATAGAGAACAATGCCGTACTTTACATTATGTGCACAGGCTATCTTGTGCTGCTGCTGTTCACTAAATAGCAGCCGCACAAAATAGACCTGTCAGTTATTTTGTGTGGTCACAGAGAACAACGGCCGTAGGGGGAGATTTATCAAACTTGGTGTAAAGTGAAACTGGCTCAGTTGCCCCTAGCAACTAATCAGATTCCACTTTTCATTCCTCACAGACTCTTTGGAAAATGAAAGGTGGAATCTGATTGGTTGCTAGGGGCAACTGAGCCAATTTCATTTTACACCATGTTTGATAAATCTCCCCCGTAGTGTATACATTACGCCTGTTGTTCCATACAATCTAATGTAATGCCACACGGTCAACAAACAGCGGCCGTTGTTACATTCTGCAATAACGCCCATTGTTTATTGTAAAAATACGTAATGTGAATGTGGCCCTAGACGATATATAATGCATTTCCACCCTGACCCTAAGCAGCCATCACTAGAAAAAAACAGATTGTCATCGATTTAGTGTAAAGATGTTTTTTTTTTATTGAGAGTTTATAATCACAAGGCAGTCAATAGTACCAGACCAAAGACATTACATCGGAAATGTTAGTGGAAAAAAAAAAAAAAAAAAAAGAGCCTTCTGCGGCATTGTTACATTTCATTTATAGATCCCAGTAAATGTTATTTCCGCTTCTTTGTGGAAACCTCTAGTTAGGAGCGTTGTTGGATTCCCCACCAGCAGAGGGCGCTGTTTTAAGAGGCAGCATAGTCACGAAACAAGGTGACGCTTTGCCCATTGTACTCATCTGTGTTCACGCAGCGAAGGAAGAAGTGACTGAGGTCATGGGTGGAGATCACATTCCCTCCGCGCTCAGTTTTCACAGTGTAGTCGCCAGTGAGAGGCTTATCAGCTGTATAGGGAGAGAAGGTGGACACTTTATGAATGGCGTCATTCTGCATGTTTAGCCTAAAATGCTCACAAATCAGTTAACACTACATCTAGAACTCATCAATGCGACAATATTACCGCTGTTTTACCCATCAGGAATAAGGGGCAGTATGGCCACACATTAATATCTCTGGGCGCTGCAAGGAATCTTACAAAAATAATGACAGATGACAGGCTGGGTGACTTCAAATATTAAAGGGAATCTGTCACTAGTTATATACTGTCTTAAATGAGGGCAGCATAAAACTAGTGACAGAAATGTTGAACGGATTATGGTGTATTCCTTACATAATTTTGTTCAGCCGTTCTCCTAATATGCAGGAGAATATGACTCTTGCCACACCCCTCCCTTCGCCCTCCAGCTGCTGATTGGCAGTTAACTTCCTATACACAGCATGGATAGATAACTGCGAATCAGCAGCTGGTGAGTGGAGTTTTCGGTTTCTCATGAATATCCAGGACTACTGAGCACACGCACATAATGGAGACACTACCTTGTCGATGTTATTCAAAAGGATATCACTAAATAAGCTGCACAGAACAATGTAAATGATACATCATTCTGTTAAGCTTTTCTGTCACTAGTTTATACTACAAGCACAAACCTACTGATAGTCACTTTAAGACCTTAATGATCCACTCACAATAGGCCTCAGAGTCTCAGCATGACCATAGTCTAAATGGTCGCCCATTTATCTGAATGGGTGCTGAGTAACAATATATATGCCGCTGCCCACAGCTTCCCCTGGCACTGAAGCTGTATACAGATACAGCAGACATCTTGCAGTCTTCTATAGATTTTAATGAAGAAAACCTATGGTGTATATAGCACAGAGGCTTCTGTTAAACCCTCCTCAAAAGTTCCGATTACCTGCAATGTGAGGAGGAAGCACAGCCACATAGTCCAGGCTGCTGTCTTTCAGGACCTGGTGCATCCGGATGTGGTCCTCAGTCACTGGCACAAGGCGAGGTGGTACTTTGGCAATGTCCCACAGCAGGAATGCTGCAATAGAAGCAGAAGTAGGTTATTAAAGGGCTTCTATTTAAAAATTTCAAGCCTTCCAGTACTTATTAGCTGCTGTATGTCCTGCAGGAAGTGGTGTATTTTTCCCAGTCTGACACAGTGCTCTCTGCTGCCACCTCTGTCCATGTCAGGAACTGTGCAGAGCAGTACCAAATCCCTATAGAAAACCTCTCCTGCTCTGGAAAGTTCCTGACATGGAAAGAGGTGGCAGCAGAGAGCAGACACACCATACCATAATATAAGAAGGGAATGAAGACAGTCAATTATGTTTTCAGAAAACCCCCCAGTACTCACATGACATGCAGCCCACCACTTTTCGGATGCCATGTTTCTTCATTGCCTCAATGATATTTCGGGTTCCCTCTGACATCATTGTGGTTGGTCCTGTCAATGAATAAACGGCTTGTTATAACACATGGGTAATCTAAGGGTCCTTTTACACGCAAAGATGAGAAATCGCTGTCTTTCCTTTATGACCTGATCTCTGTTTATAGTCTGTTCCTGGCTTTGGCTTCAAAAATCTGTCAGGAAATCTGTCTGTGTAAAAGGACCCTAACCTGGGCCCCAATGCAACACCTGTATCCCCAAAATAGTCCATTTGTAATTTATAGAACTGGTCTAATTAGGTGGAGGGACCAGGAGATAAATACAAATATCTAGCTATATATCTATGTCTACATTTTAATTCAGCAGAAATGAAGATCATACTACAGTACTACAGTAACGGCCGGGATGATCTTCAGTCACACCGTCCGTTCTGTGATGCGGCTGGGTCACAGAACGGCCAGTGTTATACTAAGTGTGAACATGGCCTTAGGATGTATTGTTTAGACTTCTATAGCGACAGAATCTCAGCATAACATTTTAGTAACTGGTCGCTGGCTCCCCCTAATGGACATCATATAACACGACAAATGATATGATAAATCCGTCTGTCCTATAAAAAGGAAGCTGAACCTGGTTATACCTCACAACCTGATGATTATAGAGGACGACAAAAGAACAAGAAGAGTGATACATGAATGCTGTAAAAAAAACAACACATTATAAAACCCAACAGTCCACTCTCACAATCCACCACTAGTGGGCAGACTGCGTGTAACTCTGGAGGTAACACGGTGCATGACCTTTACAAGGATTCTTTGATGCAGTCAATGACAAGACTTCTTTCCTGTCAGACACAGAAGTTTGGAAGCTTAAGCAAGTGTTTGCTGAAAGAGGAAAACAATGCGATAGTCTCATCATAGACATCCTGAAAACAAGCAGAGAACATTCTAACACCTTCCCATGGCCTACATGCTTTCCATACGCAGCAGAAATAAATGGATATTTTGCTAAATAGGCATGTGCCCTGATGCTATAATAGATGACGCCATAATGTGCAATTATATAAACACGGCATATTGCATCTATCCGGCCCAAATAGTGTGCGCTGTCTCAGCATGTCATATACCAACTTTACAGTCAGTATGTATAACTTTATACTCAGTATGTATAACTTTACAGCCAGTATGTATAACTTTATACTCAGTATGTATAACTTTACAGCCAGTATGTATAACTTTATATTATACTCAGTATGTACAGTGGTGCCTTGGATTACGAGCATAATTCGTTCCGGGACCGTGCTTGTAATCCAAATCCACTCTTATACCAAAGCAAATTTTCCCATAAGAAATCATTGAAATGTAGACAATTGGTTCCACACCCCAAAAATCATTTTATAATCATTATAGCAGCAGTGTGTATAGCTGAGTGTGAGTGCAAGCACATTATAGCAGTGTGTATAGCTGAGTGTGAGTGCAAGCACATTATAGCAGCAGTGTGTATAGCTGAGTGTGAGTGCAAGCACATTATAGCAGGAATGGAGAGGATGGGAAACACAAGGACTGATAGAGACTGCAGGGAGCATGAAGGAATGAGCAGGGCAGATGTGTACACAGTATAGCAGCACTCTCTGTCCGGGGAGAGAGGGGTTAAAGCTATAAAGAGATTACCCCCACAGTCCTGTCCCCTGATGCAAGCCCCAGCCTGAAGTGGATCTGCTACAAATTGGAAGGTGAGAGAGACTTCCTGGGTCAGAGTACTGTGCTGCAGACCCCGCTATGCAGGCCATGCCCCTCCCCCACTCACGCTCCCACCCAATACCAGGAGCTCTTAAACCAAAGCAATGCTCTTAAACCAAGTCACAATTTTGAAAAACTGTGAGCTCTTCTTGCAAAACGCTCTTAAACCAAGTTACTCTTAAACCAATGAACCACTATATAACTTTATACTCAGTATGTATAACTTTACAGCCAGTATGTATAACTTTATACTCATTATACAGCCAGTATCTATAACTTTATACTCAGTATGTATAACTTTACAGCCAGTATGTATAACTTTATACTCAGTATGTATAACTTTACAGTCAGTATGTATAACTTTACAGTTGTAAAAGTTTGATGACCATACAGATTGTTACTCAACCTCCCATACAGAGGTCTATGGGAAGAGGAGTGTATGCTTAGCCACCAGTCCATATAAACTCTTTCTGCAGCTGTGCTAGTGGCGTTGTCAGGCTCCCACCCATTTACAGTAACACTTACCACCTATATACTAAGGCCACTGTACAGCAGCACAACCTAAAGAGTCCCCCTGGTCAGGGAAAGTCTGAACCTGAGCTCTCCCTTTAAGGGGCCAATGACCAAGCTCTTGGCCATGGGAGTCAAACTGTGGGATCCAGCTGTTTCAAAACTACAATTCTAATCATGCCTGGACAGTCAAAGCTTTGGTTATACAGCTGGAAGGCCATGCCTGCGCCGGGCATGGGGCCGGCCGGCTTTTACTAAAAAACGAGTATGCCAGTCTTAATAAATGCCCCCCACAGTGTTTAGTTTCCTGCTACAGATGGACTTGAAGGCATTGTCAGAGAGAGAAGCACCATGCTGAGGAATCTATGGGAGGAGAGACCATGGGAAGTAGTCTGTGTAACAGAGGGGGGCATGGGGAGCAGTCTGTGTAATGGGGGGGGGGGAGTTTTGTAAAAAGGGACCCAGACCAGTCTGTGAGATGGAGGGACTATTAGGGCCAGTTCACACAGAGTAATACTGGCGGAATCCCGCTAGCCTCTGTGTCATACTAGAAGTCTATGGGAGGCTCTCTCCACTCGGAAGAATCGACATGTCCATTCTTCCACGCGGAGAGAGGAGGCACGTGAGCCTCCCATAGACTGCCAGTATGACACGGAGGCTGGCAGGATTCCACGGCGGAGAATTCCTCCAGTTTTACTCTGTGTGAACTGGCCCTGGGAGAAGTGAGGGTGAGGACAAGCCATTGAAAGTAGTCTATGTAACAGATGGGGCATGATGAGCAATCTGTGCTGGAGGGGGCTATGGGGAGCAGGAGGTAGCAAGCTACCATAGGGTCAGTGGCATGTACATAGAGGGGTTATGGGGAGAAGTCTTTGGTTCCTATGCTCTCCTCTCTCAGGTCTGTGAGATATAGAGACTTTGAGAGATTTTGGTGTGAGGAGACACCATAACAGAGTGGAGCAGTAAGGATCAGAGAAGTGTAATAGAGGGAAGCAGCCTGTACGAACCATGGGGAGCAATCTGTGAAATGGAAAGTACTATGGGGAAGAGGCCATGGAAGCAGTCTGTGTGAGAGACCGGGGCATAGGCAGTAGTCTGTGAGAGGAAAAACATGAGGGTAAGGCCTATGGGGAGCAGTCTGTAAGAGGGTAAGGCCTGTGGGGAGCACTCTGTTAGAGGGTAAGGCCTGTGAGGAGCAGTCTGTAAGAGGGTAAGGCCTATGGGAAGCAGTCTGTAAGAGGGTAAGGCCTATGGAGAGCACTCTGTTAAAGGGTAAGTCCTATGGGGAGCCCTCTGTTAGAGAGTAAGGCCTATGGGAAGCAGTCTGTAAGAGGGTAAGGTCTATGGCGAGCAGTCTGTTCTTTATAGCGCCACCATCTGATGCTGCATACTGCAAGAAAACAAATGTGAACATAGCTGCACAAATAAATATATACATACATACTGTATTTAGTACTAACACAAACTACAATACAATAGAGTATACAGAATATAGGAACTGGAAAACATTACCGAGGTCATTCCTGGTCCCCAGGACAATAATAACAGCGTCCTGTCCCTCCACAGCCTTGGAGACATCCTCCTTATTCAGCACATCGCCAACGACCACCCGTGCAGGCTTCGTGTCAGCGGGGAGGCGAGCAGGGTCCCTCACCAGGACAGTCACATTGTATCCTGGAGACAAGACAGGAGGTTATATAGGTTTGAAACCAATCTCAAAAAGCCAAACTACAACTATAATATAACAAAATGCACAAAAAATAAGGGATGCCCAGTTATACATTGCATAAGTCTATTGATAGCTACGTAAAAGTCCTGTGGTCGGCCTGTATGATAAGTGTGCCAGTGGATATGGGGCATACATATACTGTAGCAAAGCTGAGTTTGTGTTGTGGCATAACTCACCGTGATACCATGATGTGCGTTAATGGTGTTTTTCCATTGGACTATGGTTATACACTGGTGGTGCCCATACCAAGCAGCGAGATGCCCTCCATTAAGCTATACTGCCATATCCATCCGTTTTGATGAATCACCCTGATTATGTTTCTTACTTTCTGTTCCCAAAGTTCCCCTTTCAGTCAGGAAGCGTCAGCAGGAATAGTCACGATTCTCGGACTTATTATACAATAATTGGTCATGAGATCTCTAATATTCAGTGGCTTGTGACACTAGTAATGTATTATATTACAGCATTGCCCTGGGGTTTGCACAGTGCCATCACCCTGTCACGCAACTCACGTTGCCCAGGTAGCCTCTGCCTAGAGAAAGCCCCAGAGAACACCAAATACATAGGACAGCACTGCAGTTCCTGACATGAATGTAGGTGGCAGCAGAGAGGCCTGTACGGCTGCCGCCACTCAACATATGATGGATAAATAAAGATTTTACATCTATTCTAATTAAGTTATATACAAAAGTTATATACAAAAATTCAGTTCTCAATATATTAAACATTCTGTAATCCGTCACTCTAAACAATTAGTGGAAACCTACTTGAAATAGTGCATACAAAAACCAACACATGGGCACATCATTCCAATACAAAAATTCTGTACACTTTATTATATGCAGTTAGAAAACATAACAAGTAAAGATGGTTTTTTTACTCAAAAGCAACCCAATACAAAACAACCATCTCAGCAGAACACATGGGGCTAATGAGACATTTAGTAACTGCACTATGCTCAAACACATTAAAATTAGGAGTTGTATTTACTATTAGGATATAGCAGAAATAAACCTTCTAGTATCTGACCCTGCATATCACAAAACAGGGCGTAGATACATTATATATATATATGAGAGGGGTATATATTAGATACATATTAGAGGGGTGCTGTTGGTGAGCTGTCAGAAGGGCTGTCGGTAGATGCTACCATTACTACCATTGAGGCAGACCACATGTTTTGCAGAGGTGGCCCTGGGCCCCATAGCAGCTGCCTGGTCTGCCTCCATGGTAGCTACACCAGTGCCCATGTGTCCTGCTGGGGTGGTTGTTTTGTATTGGGTTGCCTTTGAGCACAAATTACATCTTTGATTGTTACGTTTTCTTTTAACTGCATATAATAAAGAGTAAAGATTTTGTATTTTGGAATTATGTGCCCATGTGTTGGTTTTTGTATACAATCTATTCTAATGAAGGTATATTACAAAGTAATATAACTTTATTAAAGAAATGTATTAGGGGACAAAAAAAAAAAAAAAGAAGTTATTCTCCGGAGTACCCCTTTTAATGGTGACAACACCCCTTTGTGCAGTATGTTGCAGATCTGACACACCAATAACCATCCACTCTCACTTATGGCTACGTTCACACTGTTTTTACATCTGTTTACTCCCCATTTAATTGTACTGAATGCAATAGGAAACACAGAAACATAGAAGATTGTTGGCAGAAAAAGACCACTTGGTCCATCTTGTCCGCCCCTTAAAGTGTACCTGCCATTATAACTTTCAAAATCTAAATCAACAGTAGATGTGATATAAAGCAAGTTTGCAATTTACATTCATTATTTTTTTTTTTTTAGTTTGCCTTCTGGAGACTGGACCTGGATTTCTGGTAAGTACAGCTTTGTGTTACAGCATGATAACAACAAGAAAAAAAATTATGAATGTATATGGTAAACTTGCTTTATATCACATCTACTGTTGATTTGGATTGTGAAAGTTATAATCACAGTGACACTTTAAGTGTGCTCCTCACAATTCCCATGTACATGTAGTTTAAAAGGAATGTACTTTAAACTACATGGTACAGGTACAGTATATTACAGGCCCGCCACCCCCTACTGTGATGAAACCCCCTCCCCTCTGTGATGTGGCTCCATTTTAATCAATGGACCTCCGTCACATAGGGGATATAGTCACAGTGGGGGGCAGCGGGCGTGCCCCAAGTGCGCTGAGTCAGGGGGTGCTCGGGAAAAGACCACCACTGAGTGCAGGAACCGGGCAATGTTTCAAACAATGGACTGTGCCTCTGGGATCCCTGCGCTGAGCGGCTAAAGTAAAAAAAAAAGCGATGTTCTGTACCTGATTGTACATTCGCTTTACCATACCCATTCATACAAATTGTATCGAATAAACGAAGTGTAAAACAGCAAGTCATACATTTTTCTCAAAATGTGTTTTTTTTTTTTCCTTTTAGGAACTAAATGGTTAATGCTCAGCAAGTTTTAGGGAGAGGGAGGGACACAAAACCTTATCACTGGTAAACAGTGACAGCATGACTCAGCAGCAGAGGGACCTACCCAGCCAGGTCTGCACGCTCAGCCTTCATACACACACATATCGCCTTATACAACATATTGGGGAAGTATATGCTTATTCCATCTAGATCATTACAAACAAACATTAGCTCAGAATCCCTGTGGCCAGATGTCAATAGGGAAATATGAGACGTCAAACTTGCATGGTGTTTTTGTGTTTGGCATTCTTTAGGGCATCTTTTTGTGTTTTCCTCCCATAGACTTCTATATTATGTGAGTGGTTTTTCTGGTGTGTGTTCCCCTCCCCCCCCCCCCCCCACACACACACACACACAATTCTTCTATAGAAATTCTAGACTTACATAATGAAAGAATCACATGACTTTTAGTGCCTCCTCCCAAAACACAAGGGAATAAAACCAGGATATATAATGATATACTCTAAATAAAATAAGAAACACCAGAATAACGGCCACAAAGCAGTAAAAGGTCCTGGACTTTTTTTGTTATTACAGACAAAATAAACACCATGTAAAGTTTGTGCCTGATGAAAGCCTGAGTGTGGCTGTGATGCAGCTTGTAAAATGAAGTGACGGCAACCCGACCATCACGCAAAATCCAACTTTTGTACAGGACTCTGCCAGCTCTGACTTCAATGTAAGTTAAGTGTGACTGCAACCTGCATGTGACTGTGCTCCCCGGGTATGATTAACATAGAAGAAAATAGACACTTTTTTTCTATATACACTGTGTGACTTCTAAATGTGCATGTATTGCTAGACAAAGAACACACTGGTGTCATCCATCACTGTACAGCACAGAGCATACTGGTGTCATCCAGGGGCATTGCTAGGGTTCACGGGGCCCCATAGCAAAAAATTTTAAGGGGCAACCCTCCCCTACGCACAGCACAAAGCACTACGTGTATGTACACTGCAGTACATAAGGAGTTAAGCAGAAGGACACTCCCTCTTACCTTCTCCCCTGGGCCCCCCTCCTGCACGGGCCCCATAGCAACTGCCTACCCTGCCTCTATGGTAGCTATGCCACTGGTGTCATCTCATCACTGTACAACACAGAATACACTGGTGTCATCTCATCACTGTACAGCTCAGAATACACTGGTGTCATCTCATCACTGTACAGCACAGAATACACCAGTGTCATATCATCACTGTACAGCACAGAGCACACTGGTGTCATCTCATCACTGTACAGCACAGAATACACTGGTGTCATCTCATCACTGCACAGCACAGAGGACACGGTGTCATCTCATCACTGTACAACACAGAATACACTGGTGTCATCTCATCACTGCACAGCACAGAGTACACCAGTGTCATCTCATCACTGTACAGCACAGAATACACTGGTGTCATCTCATCACTGTACAGCACAGAGTACACCAGTGTCATCTCATCACTGTACAGCACAGAGTACACCGGTGTCATCTCATCACTGCACAGCACAGAGTACACCAGTGTCATCTCATCACTGTACAGCACAGAATACACTGGTGTCATCTCATCACTGTACAGCACAGAATACACTGGTGTCATCTCATCACTGTACAGCACAGAATACACTGGTGTCATCTCATCACTGTACAGCACAGAGTACACCAGTGTCATCTCATCACTGTACAGCACAGAGTACACTGGTGTCATCTCATCACTGTACAGCACAGAATACACTGGTGTCATCTCATCACTGTACAGCACAGAGTACACCAGTGTCATCTCATCACTGTACAGCACAGAGTACACCAGTGTCATCTCATCACTGTACAGCACAGAGTACACCGGTGTCATCTCATCACTGTACAGCTCAGTAGTGACATCCTGTGTGTTGCACAGCGCAGGGTTTTGTACAATACAGTGAGGTCATGTCAGGTACTGCACAGTGTACACAGGTGTCATTACTAAGCACTGAAATCTGTATAGGTATTATATATTATACAGCCGTGTACAATATATATAACTTTTATATTATATAAATGTATAAAATATAGCGTAGCACACACTGCTTGTATATAAGTACTATACTGCATTTTACACAGCACCACAAATATAGGCTGGTGTATATAGGTATTCTGGGTACTGTGCAGCATACAGTATATAGGTGTCCCAATGTGTACTGTGCAGCATACAGTATATAGGTGTCCCAATGTGTACTGTGCAGCATACAGTATATAGGTGTCCCAATGTGTACTGTGCAGCATACAGTATATAGGTGTCCCAATGTGTACTGTGCAGCATATATATAGGTGTCTCAATGTGTAATGTGCAGCATATATAGGTGTCACAATGTGTACTGTGCAGCATATATAGGTGTCACAATGTGTACTGTGCAGCATATATAGGTGTCCAATGTGTACTGTGCAGCATACAGTATATAGGTGTCACAAGGTGTACTGTGCAGCATATATAGGTGTCACAATGTGTACTGTGCAGCAAATATATAGGTGTCCCAATGTGTACTGTGCAGCAAATATATATGTGTCCCAATGTGTAATGTGCAGCATATATAGGTGTCCCAATGTGCACTGTGCAGCATATATAGGTGTCACAATGTGTACTGTGCAGCATACAGTATATAGGTGTCACAATGTGTACTGTGCAGCATATATAGGTGTCACAATGTGCACTGTGCAGCATATATAGGTGTCACAATGTGCACTGTGCAGCATATATAGGTGTCACAATGTGTACTGTGCAGCATATATAGGTGTCACAATGTGTACTGTGCAGCATATATAGGTGTCACAATGTGCACTGTGCAGCATACAGTATATAGGTGTCACAATGTGTACTGTGCAACAAATATATAGGTGTCACATTGTGTACTGTGCAGCATATATAGGTGTCACAATGTGTACTGTGCAGCATATATAGGTGTCACAATGTGTACTGTGCAGCATATATAGGTGTCACATTGTGTACTGTGCAGCATATATTGGTGTCCAATGTGTACTGTGCAGCATATATAGGTGTCCAATGTGTACTGTGCAGCATATGTAGGTGTCACAATGTGTACTGTGCAGCATACAGTATATAGGTGTCACATTGTGTACTGTGCAGTATATATAGGTGTCACATTGTGTACTGTGCAGCATATATTGGTGTCCAATGTGTACTGTGCAGCATATATAGGTGTCCAATGTGTACTGTGCAGCATATGTAGGTGTCACAATGTGTACTGTGCAGCATACAGTATATAGGTGTCACATTGTGTACTGTGCAGCATATATAGGTGTCACATTGTGTACTGTGCAGCATACAGTATATAGGTGTCACACTGTGCAGCATATATAGGTGTTCTGTGTGATGCAGCGCAGTATACACCGCAGTCACCTCATGTAGACACAATACATTACCTGCAGCCACGGCTTGTGCCAGGGTCACTTTCCCGGTCATTCCTGTTGCCCCAAAGATGAGAATATTTTTAGGAGCCATTGTGACTGACTGAAGAGAACTTACAATCCCTCTGCATGTTATAGAGCCCTGGTCACACAGCCGGGTTCTTCTCCTCCTCCTGCTGGGAGGGGCCTTACGCTTAACCCTCTCACTGCTGGATGCAACTCGGCTACAAATAAGTGAGGCCGGGCCCACACTGCGTTTTTAGGATACGGTTTACATCCGCTTCTCTTTTTTATAGTGTAACGTTATATATTTTCTATAAAGCTCATATATACTCAGACTAGGGGGTCGCGCTGTGTTTTTTCTGTCCGTTTAACGTATACGTTAAAGGAAAAAAAATGGATGCCTATAAAATGTATACAAATGTTGACATTACAGTATATGATAATAATTTACCAAAGAAAAAAAATCTCCTTTGCAGAGTCTTTCGAAAATCCTAGAAAAATGGTTTAGCCTACGCGGCACTATTTTGTCGCATCAAATGCAGAACAACTTTAAAGTCAATAGGATCACTGGGCGAAGATCAGGATCCTGGCATGCAGGGGATCTGGCAGTGATAGAATAGAACAGAGAAAACAGCCATGGTGTGAACATAGTCCTAGTAAGTACCAAGACTGTTAGGAAAATGCTGCTCTACTGCCCCCTAGTGGCCACATGTAGTTACACTTCACTATAGAGAAGGCTGCTGGGAATATTTCTTGCTTCTGAAACTATTTGAAGAAGGATTGACGGCTTTTCCCCAGTGAATAGACGTGATGCTTATTCTAAGCCCTCAAACTGATGCGGATTTGTGTTTGCAGCATATGAATAGGGACTATAATCCCCATGCACTTGCATTGTACTGTACTATTGTCACACTAGAAAAGCAACAAGGAAACAAACACAGGAAACGATGGCGGCTGGTGGTCACTGGCATGAACGATGAAGTACGATGATGGCATTCAATCTGTAAGGGCCAAGTCAGAATAGACATGGAGAAGGGTGAGGTAGTCAGCAGGGCCATACTGACTGTTTCCCACCAGATTCCCCCTCCTGCCTATACGTAGCTCACTGTGGGTGCAGTCGTGTTGCAACGGACAAGGGCCGAACCCAAACTGTTCCCACAAAGGTTTAAGCTACGACTGTCCGTAATTTCTTGCCCTTTACCAAACCTAAGATGCGTCGACCGACCCCTGAAAACACCCTCTTCCACCTTCACAGCCAGACAGGTAACGCCCTCCTGCCATTCACCAAACCCAGCGTCATCCATCAGACACCCAGATAGAGACGTGTGATCTGTCTCTCCACAGAACATGAGTTCAGTGGTGGCTGCTTTACACCACTCATTCTGACAGCTTGGTGATGTATGGTGTGCATGCAGCTGCTCAGCCATCAAAACCCATAACATTATGCTTCCGGTAGGTTCTTTGTGCTGATTTTATATCAGATGAGGTTTCTGCAGTTATGGAGTCAGCAGAGCGATGGTGACTATTATCTATATGCTCCTCAGTAATAGGTGACCCTGCTCTATAACTTTACACGGTCTCCACTTTGTGGGTTCTTAGTAATCTCAGTAACAGCTGATGGGGAAAGATTCAGGAGGGAAGAAAGGCTGGCAGCTGACTTCTTGTAGTGTCCTACTCTTTTATTCCCTCCATGACTCCATGAGTTTTGTGGCATTTAGCACATTAGAGTCGAGCGACTCACAAGCACGAGGATGGCTCATCTCTATTATTAGTACATTCGGTACTTTTGTGATTCTTCGATGAAGCGGTTCAAGGATTTCTATTGTAGAGTACAAGAAAACAGAACTCCACATTTACATGGGTGTTTTTACTACCCTTGGTTTCCTATAGAGGGAAATATGGCACAAACTAGGGAAACATTGGAAAAGTGGTCGAACACAAACACTCGGCATTCAACTCCCGACATCTGGGGAAAATGGATGCTACCCGAGGGAGTCCTGGAAAACATGGATACTGCCATAGGCTATGTTCCTACACAGTATTTCTGCTCAGTAATTGTCAACCAAAACCAGGAGTGGATTGAAAACCCAGAAAGGCTATGTTCACTCACTGCTGAGTGGATGGCTCCCATTTTACGCAAATAACATCAATTATTTCACAACACGGACGTTGATTCAAAATAATGGTAACTATTTGTCATTATATGGCGGCCATCCACTCAATTTCAACATTGTGTGAACAGAGCCTTTCTGTGTTTTCAATCCACTCCTGGTTTTGGTTGAAGAATACTGAGAAGAAATACTGTGTGAACATAGCCTAAGGCTGCATGGAACATGGACGTGGAATGTCTGTAACGGACTCTCCCCCGCCTGGGCAGCATCTGTGATAAGATGTTGGGAGCGGGGGAACTGTACCGATATGTGCCGCGATGTAATGAATCAGCCACGCATCTCTGTCATTACAGCGCGGCGCATATCTGTACAGTTCCCCCGCTCCCAACATCTTATCACAGATGCTGCCCGGACGGGGGAGAGTCCATTACAGACATTCCACGCCTATGTGCACACTATGTAAGAGACCGGCCGTTCTGTGACCCGACCGGTGTTTGAAAAGATGATCTTTCCGGCTGCAGGGTTCTGATGCGGGTGCATCTGTCCGAGCCCGCATCAGAACTCTCCACTGCACGCTATGGAGCATGTGGCCGGAGACGCTCGCTCTATAGTGTGCACTGACAAGCTTTTCTACGGCCGCTATTCACTGAATAGCGGCCGCAGAAAACTGACATGTCAGTTGTTTGCTGCGCGCCAGGGATCCCGGCCGGAGCAAATATCATGTGTTTACGCTCTGGCTGGGATCCCATAGACGGAGAGGTAACGTATATTTTCTTAATAATTGTCCAAAAATATATGCTGTGTGAACATAGCCTTAGGCTGTATCCATGTTTTCCAGGACTCCCTCGGGTAGCTTCAAATTTCTCTAGACGAAGGGAGTTGAATGCCGATTGTTTGTGTTTGGCCACTTTTCCGATGTTCGCTCATCGCTATTCACCTAGTTTGGCATTTTTCCCCCTAAAGAAAACCAATGGTAGTAAAAATACTGTGTGGGAACATAGCCTATGGCTGTATCTATGCTTTCCAGGACTTCCTTGGGTGACATCTATTTTCTCCAGAAGTTGGAAGTTGAATTACAGGTATTTGTGTTCGGCTACTTTTCCAATGTTCACTCATCACTATAGGTGAAGAAACGCCAGAGCATGCACCACTGATGGCATTGACATGCGTCACCCTTCAAAAACACCTTGCGGGGCATGTACGAAAGCTGCGTCACTGGCGTACACGGGGGGCAGATGCAGATTAGCGCCTTCTCCCTGGAATATGCAGCCGGATCACCCGCTCGTTTGATGGGGGGGGGTGTGGTTAGGGGGTGAGGAGGCGTGGCCTTCTCCAACGCCAGCGTTACCATTCTCAGGAGGTCAGGCCGATTTCACTAAAAGTTCCACATCACATCATTTTCAATGGGAATCTGCTCTGTGGGTGACACAAACTGATTCCACATTACAATATATTATTGTAGACTGAATCTTATATGGGGAAGCCAGGATCCAACCTCATATGAGGCGACATCATATATACTGAAGACTATGGCGCAGAAATCCATGTAGTAACATTGCTTCTCACTATATGGTCTATGGCTGTTGCAAAACTACAATTCCCAGCATGCCTGGACAGCCGAAGGCTGTCCAGGCATGCTGGGAGTTGTAGTTTTGCCGCAGCTAGAGAGGCACAAGTTGGGAAACACTGATATAAAAGCCGAGTGTTATCTTGTAGCACCACAAGGGGACTACAAGTCTCAGCATGCACACATTATCAATAGAACTACGGACAGTCCTCTCATAATTTCTTTCCTGTTGCCGCAGAAAGCAATTACAGCAACCGCATCAACGCGCATGCGCGACTCTCTTCTTCCCGGTCAGATAAAGGTCTCAAAAACAATCACCGCGCATGCGCCACTCTATCTCCGGTGATTCTATTCAGCTGCTTTTTGCTGCGGGTTCCGTCTGCTTCTACTACGCATGCGCAGCCCTTTGGCTTTGCTTTTTTTTTTTTTTTTTTTACATTTCTCATGCGCCCCCTGCAGGACTTTACCGGCATCTACTGCGCCTGCGCTGCAGTTTGGTCCATGAGATGCTTTTCTGAAAGGGATTCTGCTGCTGCTGCATCCTCTCCCCGGGATTATTCTCTGCAGACTGCTGGGGTCTGCGGCCTGGAGAAGAAGGACCCGGGGCTCCAATGACCTCTGTATTGCAGCCCAGCATTGCACTGCTCAGGGGACCAGGAGGGAGACTGTGACATTGTGTGGCCTTATCATGGTGAAGGTAGGACCATGCCCTGCTTGGTGGGGTGCAGCTGGATCTATATGGGGGTCCTGAGGTGGGACAGGTACATTATATATATATATATATATATATATATATATATATATATATATACTGTATTTATTTGCAGGGTATTGCACTGTATTGAGCTAGGGATTATTGCAAGCCTACATGTGATATATATATATATATATATATATATATATATATATATATATATATATATACTGTATACATGTGCAATATATATATATATATATATATATATATACTGTATATATTGCACATGTAGGTTTGCAATAATCCCTAGCTCAATACAGTGCAAGACCCTGCAAATATCCACAGTATATATACATCTATATATATATATATATATATATATATATAGATATAGTATTTAATATTAGGCCTGCTTGTAGTTGCACATGTTACCCACCATAGCTGATCACAACAATCATGGAGCTGGTATCTGTACTGGCATCCCCCATGCCACCATATACCCCTAGGTGTGATCCATATACAATACTATACAATACTATAAAGCAAATATTTACTTCCAGGACATGTATCAGTGTTGAGTACACAAGAATAATAGAAATATGATATCCAGTAAACAGCAGGGAAGGGGTGAGAACTGAACAATAGAAGTGGTACTGTGCAATGTCTCATCCTTACCGGCATAGTGATACTGTGCGTGGCAAGTGACTCATAGCAATGAAAACCTAGGTCAATGGAAGGGGTACGTGTCGTTCTTACCAGCACGGTAATACTGTGCATAGCTGGCACCTATACAGAGTATACAGAGCAGAAGAAGTTGTACTGTGTAGTGGGTGTTCCCTACCAGCGTAGTAATACTGGGCACGGCATGTGAAGGGTAACATGGTACTTATAATCAGTATACACAGGACAATAGAAGGGGTACTGTGCAGTGTGTTATCCCTACCGTCACAGTAATATTGTACCTGGCAAGTGACGCCAAGCAGTGAGTTCATAGGACAGTAGAAGTGGTACTGTGCACTGTGCCGTCCTAATACTGTTCTTATTAAGTGAAACATAACAGTACATACAGTAAGACAATAGAAGTGGTACTGTGCAGTGTGGCATCCTTACCAGGAAGGTTATACTGTGCATGGTAAGAGAAACATAGAAATCAGCATACAGGGTAATAGAAGTGATACTGTGCAAAATCTTACTACTAGCATCGTAATACTGCACATAAAATATACTTATAATCAGTATACAGGACAATAGAAGTGGTACTGTGCAGTGTCTTATCCCTACTAGCATAGTAATACTGCACATAGACTATATTTATAACCAGTATACAGGACAATAGAAGTAGTACTGTGTAGTGGGAAATTCCTACCAGCACAGTATTGTGATTGGCAAGTGAAGCACAGCCATTAGTTTATAGGACAATAGAAGTGGTACTGTGTATTGTCATCCCAGCCAGCACAGTAATACTGTGTATAGGAAGTGATGTATACATACACAGTGCAATAGAAGTGGTACTGTGCACTGTCATCCCAGCCAGCACAGTAATACTGTGTAGCCATGTTGAAATGGCCAAAACTGTGCTGGGTAGGAGGGACATTGTTTTTTGGCCCTATTACACATTACCTATTACTAAGACCAGGAGGCTTTGTCCCCATAGACACAATGGGGGAGAGTTACCCATAGCAACCAGTCACACCTCAACTTTCATATTTTAAAGGGGATAGATGAATCTAACCTGCTGATATGTCCCTATTGCGCTCGGAGTGATGAGGATGAAGGTATGTCTCTTATCCTCGGCGCTGTTTCTGTGTCCGGTAAAGCCGTTTTGAGCACTGCCACGCCCCCTCAGAGTGCCGATCAAGCCTGTCCCCGGCGGGGCCGCTCCACTGATAATCATCAGAAGTGGCGGGCTGGATGTTCGGGGGGCTTGATCAATGCTTTGGGGGCGGGGCAGTGCTCCAGACGGCCACAGATATCGCGCCGAGGTTGAAGGTAAGAGGCATAGCTTCCTGCGCTATAGGAGGCTATCAGCTTGGTGGCCTATAATAACCAATCACAGCTCAGCTTTCATTTGTGATCGGTTGCTATGTGCAGTACAGACAGTGGTTGGCATTAGATTGGCACATCAGGGCCGTAATGTCGCAGTCAGGGCTTATTATTGGTTGTATTGTCCAAAGAGGAAAGGGGGATTTAAGATGATTATACCCCTAGGTACAACACAGACATAGATATATTAATGAGCGCCCCTGGCCTGTGCCACAGGAAAGGCGCAGATTTTTGCCTTTTCCATGACGTATGCCCTGATAGGCAGGCGGGGTGGGGGTTAGGAGGGACAAGGAGGGGGTTTATACCTAAAAATAAGTGTAAACCATGGCAGAAATCTACACCTGATATTAGTAAATCAGGTGGGGTGAATGGGGATGGGGCTTGATTCAAGACGCTAAGTACGCTATTCCTAATAAATGTCCCCCAACATTTTAAGCTGAAAAACACTCACATACAGACCGTACAAGTTCAGTAGCTCTCCTCCCTAAACATGTGCGCCCATGGCTGGCTGTGCATCTGTTTTCAAAATGGAGCGGAGTGTAGGACGCTGCCAGACACCTTTTGCAGGAGACTCTCTAGCAAGAAGTAAAGGATCAGCTGCTAAAATTGAACGTACTGTCTGTATGGGGGTCTTATGAGCAAGGGGGGGTCACATGCTCTCTGACTCTCTTTAAAGCAGTTGTCCCATCAGGAAAGTGATGTACTTCTAAAATCCCTTTAAGCCCCCTATAGAGCTTGTCCATTCATCAGTGGTCGTCCGACTTCCCCAGTGTCACCTTCCCACTGATATCTGTGACATTAGTAGATGTATATTGGTCTTTACTTATCCAATTCTACTGGGATCATATGTAAAATCAAATTTCAGAGTAAAAGCTGGCATTGCCCACACATTGCCCTGTGTATTTGATTATGTTGCTTCCCCTTTGCACTAGTTTTTTCCACTTTTCTTTGCAGCCACCACAGATGTGTCTGGATTTGTAAGCCTCCCATGTAAACAGGTGCACTTTTACGCGATGGCTGGGCTGACGCTGCAGTGTGCCCGCCTGTTTACTGTTTGCTTACCATATGGGTGGGGGGAGGCTGCGGAGATCAGGACTCTCCGGACGTGATCCTGCTGCAGTAATACAGTAGTCTTAAGATTTGATACAGACTCCTGTAATTCCTCACAGACTTCTAGAGAATCTGTCACAGAGACAAATGCCCTGTTAGATGCCCTAATAAAAAATAAGCCAGTGGGTGCATGTAACCCCCCGGCCTCCGGATCAGGGGGATTCAAGGAATCGCTTAATGTATGTGCGTCCGTAAGCCAGTCATGTGACTACTCTGAACAGGAGGGATGTATTCCAGGGTTGCAGAAATGAAAGATATTGGTTTTTAAGGTAGGAATTGAGGTTTCCTAATATATATTTTCCGAACAGTCTAAATAAGGCAAATTCCATAACTGATGCAATGATGTCCGCAGGAGACCCCTAAAGTAGTGTCTTGGTGGGCCACACGGGAATGTGCCACATTATATACAATATATATAGTCTTTTAGGATCTCTGTGCAAGTGGTCCAGCATAACTATTCAGATACGACTCCAGGTGCCTGAGGGTCTAGAGGAAGGAAGGAAGAGGAATTGAAGAGGAAAGTTTTCTGCTTGAAATTCCTATTTGCCTATTCAGCCTTTGCAGAATAGGAGCAGAATTTAAGCAGGATTCGAGCAGAATTTAAGCCCCCATTGACTTCTATAGGAATCTTCTCGCAGAATCCGTCCAAAGAATTGACATTCTTTGGGTGGGATATAGGGGTCGATAATCCGCTGCGAATTCCGTCGCTCGCCCAGCGACAGCGGCGGAATCCGCCCGACCATAGAATGGAATGTGAGGGACGGCTGGAAATGCACATGGGCATGAGCGGGGGCAGGCGACGGAATTCGTGGTGGATTATCCACCCCTATTCTGTAGCGTGAACCCACCCTTAGTTCACACTGAGCAAGAACGTTGAAATTCCGTGGCGGACCTCTCCGCTGCGGAATCCAGCCGTGCTCAGTGTCCTGCTTTGAGTGAAGGAGAGGGCGCGCGCGTCCGCTGCTCTCCGCTTACTGAAGTGACGTTATTTCTTTGAGTGGAGAGCGGCAGCAGCGGAGCAGCACGTGCCCTCTCCTTCACTCAAAGCAGGACACTGAGCACGGTGGGATTCGCACGGAGAGGTCCGCCGCGGAATTCCAACGTTCTTGCTCAGTGTGAACGGGGCCTTAGGGCGGATCTGCGGCAGAAAATTCTGCTAGTAATTTCTGCAGTGTGAACAACAGAGCGGAAATTCTATTGAACACAATGGGACATTGCCCTGTTCATATTTTACGGGGGGAATTTCAAGCAGAAATTGAGACCAGGTTCCTCTTCGATTCCCCGCCTATTCCTCAGTGTGAACGTACCCATAGGATGATGCTGTAGAGATGGGAGTGTTGTGAGCACATTAGCACATTGCATTGTGAAATCAACTATGTAGGGGAGCAGGGCAAAAAAAAAAACTGGGTAGCTGCCAAACTATAGTGGGCATAGTTTTCTGCGTACTTCAGCTTTGTCTTTCCCTTTGAATAAGAGAACCAAGGGTATGTTCACACAGCAGAAGTGTATTTTTCTACAGAAATCCAGGAATAACCCTTGAATTTTGGCTACGGATGTGAACTTCTCACTGACACCTAGCCATATGAGAATTTTGAAAAATGTGCTAAAAACTGTGTTCCAGGATTGAGGAGTCTCCTCTCACTCACATTGGAGATGGATTTTGGCACAGAATCCAAGGTCACAACCAACACATCTGAACATAGCTTAAAGGGGAAGTGATGTGGAGCTGGGAAGGTATCTAGAACATCTCAGCTTTAAAGCAAGCAGTGGTAGAAGCCCTATCACATTTTGGATTTGTCACTGGACATATACCCTTTCTTGAGGAATCTCTAGTCAAAATCTTTATCAAATCCTCATCAAAGTAGATTTCAAGGGAATTTCATTGTGTAATTGCATAATTTATTACACACAATCAGTTTGCAAATCCATCCACGTACAGCGGGTGGTGCTAGTTTATTTCTTGAACTCCACCAGTTTGGTGCAGGTATATTGAATCAATATGCCACTCTACTTATTGTGTATCTGCTTTTTGAATCTCTCCATTCTTACTGTAGTTGTGATGGCAAATGTGAGCCCAGAGCTGGACAACATGGAGGTGCAGACGCCCCCCAACAACAACAATCGTTGGGATCAGACTGAGCATCCATGGGATGAACCCGCAGCCTCTGGCAAATTGTTTGAATGCTCCAGGATCAAAGCTTTGGCAGGTAAGAGGTGACATCTTTTTCCAAACTGAGCAGAATTCAGATTTTTACAGATTACAGTTAAAGGGTCTGTTCACACTTACAGTGTTTTTGACTTTACGCCTGCTAGTTTTCAGACTTCAAAGTATTAAAGGGGTAGACTGGGCGTTACGTTAAACTTACCCATCCCACTGCCCCCACTTCTCACTGGCCTCCTATATCTCCTTGTTTTTATGATGTCAAGGTCCCACAGGAACTGGTAACTCCACCAGTCAGTGACTAACTAGGAACCCGCTGAGGAACCAGTTCATGTGGGGCCATGACATTACAGGAATGGGGAGATGCAGGAGATCAGCGGAGAACCACAAGAACCCTATTCTTGTGATCAGTCAGGGTATTAGTGGCTACCTGGTCGGTGTCATGTACCTTTTGATGGTCTTAGATCCAGCCTAATATGTTCTCTTTTATTCCATAGATGAACGGGATGCAGTTCAGAAGAAAACTTTCACCAAGTGGATGAATTCTCATCTCTCAAAAGTTCCATGTCGTGTGAATGACCTGTATAGTGACCTTCGAGATGGTTATGTCATCACCAAACTGCTGGAAGTGCTGTCTGGGGAACAGCTGGTATGAGGCTGGCCTAAGTTAGATAAAGTTGGTGTAAATAGTTCTTTATAGGGTTTGATAAAAGGTTGTCTATTAATTACATTATAAACCCATTAGATGAGACATGGTGGTGGATTACAACTGACAGCTTGGTCCCAGGTCTGGCCTTCACTGGTTGGTGCAGCTGGTACTGTGCAGCTTAAAGCGAAAGTACCACCAGGTACATCGCTTTGTGTTTTTTACATTAACAGACCAGCACCTGCGCGCGGATGCCGATGCCATGGTCCTTTTTTTGAACTGCCGCCCATCTCCCGCTCTTGGCGCCGGCCTATTCCCAAGCACCGGCATGAAGCACTGTGGACAATGTGACGATGTCCCCTCCCCTCTGTGAAACGGCTCCATTGATTGTATTGGAGCCACATCACAGAGAGGAGGAGGTTTCATCACACTGGGGGTTGGCGGGCCCATAGTGCTTCATGCTCGGCGGGTGCGCGGGAATAGACTGGCGCTGTGCACGGGAACCGGGCGGCAGATAAAAGAAAAAGCGGTGGCATCAGCATCCCTGCTCCGGTGCTGGTCTCTTAATGTAAAAAACATAAAGTGATGTATCTGTGGGTAAATTTGCTTTAAAAGTACCCATACATATACAACTATGTTGACAAAACTAGTCATTCACTATCCCATCATTCATTGAATACTTGTTCAACCATCAACCTACTTTCTGTCTATTGTGTATGGCTACCTATAGTGTTTGATATTAACTAATAGGCTATTGATATACTAGTTGTTCCAACATTTATCCTATGTCTGTAGCCATTTCTGCACGGGTCTGTGTCAACACAGCTGTACAATGGGAGTAGTAGCCCCAAGGCTTGAGATTATTATACACAACATACATTTCTGATACGTGGAGTCTGTGATGGATGCCATAGAGTAGCATGCCCCTCACTCGTCATATAAGGATGCTTGGGACAGAAGAATTTGTCACCCATAGACTATTATGGCATGTGTATGAAACTCTTTGGATTCTTGTAGCCATATGATGTATACATCAGCAGATTTTACATATACATAAAACATGATGTGAACAGGGCCTTAATTTAAAGGGGATATCCAGCGTAAATCTTTTTTGTTCAAATCAACTAGCTCAGACAGCTATATGGGTTTGAAATTTTCTTCTATTCAAAAATCTCAAGTCTTCCCGTACTCATCAGCTGCTGTCTGTCCTGCGGGAAGTGGTGTATTCTCTCCAGTCTGACACAGTGCTCTCTGCAACCACCCCTGTCCGAGACAGCAACTTACCAGAGTAGGAGAGGTTTTCTATAGGGATTTGCTGCTACTCTGAACAGTTCCTGACATGGACAGAGATGTCAACAGAGAGCACTGTGTCAGACTGAAAAGGAGGCAACACTTCCTGCAGGACATACAGCAGCTGATAAGTATGGGAAGACTTGAGATTTTTAAATAGAAGTAAATTAAAAATCCATATAACTTCTTAAAACCAATTGATCTTTAAGAAAAAGATTTTCGCTGGATAACCCCTTTAATCTACTGTATCCTCAGCCTAAACCCACTCGAGGCCGGATGAGGATTCACTCTTTGGAAAATGTGGACAAAGCCCTTCAGTTTCTTAAGGAGCAGCGAGTACATCTAGAGAATGTAGGATCCCATGATATCGTAGATGGCAATCACCGGCTAACGCTGGGCCTCGTCTGGACCATTATTCTACGTTTTCAGGTAATTATCTTACAGAAAATCACAAACCACACATATCTATATTTAAAGGAGAAGTCCAGAGAAAAATATTATTACAGTATTGTATTGCCCCCCAAAAGTTATGCAAATTACAAATATACACTTATTACAGGAAATGCTTATAAAGTGCTTTTTTTCCCTGTACTTACTACTGCATCAAGGCTTCACTTCCTGGATAACATGGTGATGTCACTTCCTGAATAACATGGTGATGTCACTTCCTAGATAAAATGGTGATGTTACTTCCTGGATAAAATTGTGATGTCACTTCCTGGATAACATGGTGATGTCACTTCCTGGATAAAAAAAAAATAATAAAATAAAATAAATAGTGATGTCACTTCCTGGATAAAATGGTGATGTTGCTTCCTGGATAAAATGGTAATGTCACTTCCTGCATAACATGGTGATGTCACTTCCTAGATAAAATGGTGATGTTACTTCCTGGATAAAATGGTG
Source organism: Dendropsophus ebraccatus (assembly GCF_027789765.1). Lineage (NCBI taxonomy): Eukaryota > Metazoa > Chordata > Amphibia > Anura > Hylidae > Dendropsophus > Dendropsophus ebraccatus. The sequence continues at coordinate 77,819,558 of NC_091463.1, forward strand.
ATGTCACTTCCTGGATAACATGGTGATGTCACTTCCTGGATAACATGGTGATGTCACTTCCTGGATAAAAAAAAAAAAAAAAAAATTAGTGATGTCACTTCCTGGATAAAATGGTAATGTCACTTCCTGGATAAAATGGTAATGTCACAACCCGACTCCCAGAGCTGTGCGGGCTGTGGCTGCTGGAGAGGATGATGGCAGGGGGAGGCTCAGTGTCCCTCCATTGCCCTGTATCCCTCAGTGTCCCTCTGCCATCATCTTCTCCAGCAGCCACAGCCCGCACAGCTCTGGGAGTCGGGTCATGGTATCACCATTTTATCCAGGAAGTGACATCACCATGTTATCCAGGAAGTGACATCACCATGTTATCCAGGAAGTGACATCACCATGTTATCCAGGAAGTGAAGCCTTGATGCAGTAGTAAGTGCAGGGAAAAAAGCAATTTATGTGCATTTCCCGTCATAAGTGTATATTGGTGATTTGTATAACTTTTGGGGGGGCAATACAATACTTTCATAAAAATTTTCGCCGGACTTCTCCTTTAATATTCTTATTGTAGACTTCTATAGAGGATCGGTCAACCCTCCAGACATGTCTGTGCAGTGAATAACAACAATCGAACAATGGTGCCGTGTTTGACAATGCTGCATTGTTCCTCCAGCATTCCTCTTGGAAATCTGTCAATAAATTGACATCTGGGTGTTGCCGTTCTCCTTATTAATTGTATGGCTGCTTTCTCTTTGGACTTGTAGTGGATTCAGAGAAAGAGGAGAAGGAGAGTCTTCCCTATTTGTCTAAACTCCCTTTACAGGTCACGTAAAATTGCACCAGAATGACATTTGTGTCTCTGTCCTGATACAGTTAGCACATGGTTTTTTTGAAAAGTCAGAAGGTAACGCCCAGTTGTCAATTTATTAATACATTGGCACATGAATGGCACAATGCAGACACTCCAGAATTGTGATTTCATGGGGAATACAGGTATTTTCTTAAACCTCAAGATGTCAGGGAACGGAGTACAGGATACATGTATACAGTATACGTGTTTACTACAGCTGACACTTGCCGTCATTGGCCGATCAATAGCAACTGCGACATCTAATCTGCCAAGGAGGAGGGGATGTCTCAGTCAGTTATTTGATCAGCCATTACCTTGCAGTGTGATCAGGGATGCTGAGATGTTTAACATGGCGGCCAGGGTCTTCTATGCTACTACTCCAAGAAGGACTGGGGTGTTTTGTGGAAGATCTAAGCCTCTTTAGCTCTATCATTTCCATGAATTAAGTTATATAGAATTTACTTTAAAATTACATATAATAGTAGAAAATGTGCAACCAGTATGGCTATACAAAATTATTATAAAACTTTAAATCATAAAAAAATGGCTATAGCAGCATACCATTTGAGATTTTGGGATGCTGTTTGTTAAGTCAGTGCAATGTATTGCAGGACATGGTCAAATATTCTACATGGTGTGAAAGCAGAAACCAAACTGCATCTTTTCACCTATTGCTTTGTACTTTCCCCAGTAGCTGTCAGAGCATGCTGGGGGTTGTAGTATTCCCTCACCTGGAAGCCACAAGGTTAGGACTACTGCTGTGATAGGTCATTACAATGTCATTACACTTACTGCCAGCAGAGGGCGGCAGTGTCTTACATTTTCCTGCAGCCTAGAGCATTCATATTAGAAGTGGATTTTGCTAAACAAAGTTATTATTCAAATGTTATTATTTTTAATGTTATGTGTCTATAACAATTTTTTTTTCTCCTGGTAGATCCAAGTGATAAAGATAGAAACCGAGGACAACCGTGAGACGAGGTCAGCAAAGGATGCCCTCCTCCTGTGGTGTCAGATGAAGACGGCAGGGTAGGTGCTGGGCTGTTTGTCTTATGCTGCTTTTACACAGAGCGATAATTCGCCCAAACGATCGTTTAACGATTTTGAAGCAACAATTTTGTTTTGATAACGATCAGCGTTTAGATGAATAAATCGTTAGAAAATTTGTATGAAAAATCGTTATTGCGATCGTTTTTAAGATCGCTTAAGCCCATCTTTCACATAGGGTGAATCTTTGAAAGAGTGTTTACACAAAGCGATCTGCGAATTTTTAGTGAACGACGAACAACGTTTTGAGAACATGTTGAAAGATCAAAATCAAAACCGATTTCTGGCTCGTCGCTTGATCGTTTGCTGTGTTTACTCGGAACAATTATCGCTCAAATGCGATTGTTTTTGTGAAAATTCGAAAGATAATCATTTCATGTAAACGCAGCATTAGGGTCCTATTACACGGAGCGATTTTTAATGATTAACGACAAATGGTGAACGATCGCAAGCGTGATTGTTTATCGTTAACCTGAAATCTATATTACACAGAACGATGGTTGTTAGATACGATCATTACTGCGATTGTTATTGCGACCATTACTATGATTGTTTACTCCTTCTGATCTCAGCAAAACAATGAACAATGTGCAATTACACTGAACAATTAGTGAACAAATGCGGAACTTGAGCGAACGAATGTGGAATTACAGCGAACGATTAACGATAATTTTAGGTTCAGATCTAAATCAACGATCAACGACATACAAAAGTTTTTTCGATCGTTGCCTGCAATTACACAGAGCGATTATCATTTAAATTTGAACGATATAACGATTTTTCACACGATAATAGTCCTGTGTAATAGGTCCCTTAGGGCTGTATTACATTGCCCTAGTCGTGCTATAAACAATCCTAGATCATCACTCATTTACAGAGTCTGTTTCCCAGCTCAGTGATCGTATGGCCAGGGCTGCACAAGCAATCGCCCATCCACTTATACACGGGTAGATGTGTGGCCGATGATTTTTAAACATGTCAGAATTGAGCAGTAATTGAGCCTTTGTTCATTTATTGACTGATCCTGGGTCCTATTACACAGGGTGGTCTCGGACTGATTTGACAGATAATCAATCCTTTTCTGAGAAGTAATCCACTGCAAGATATTCTAGTAATATACACATCTCTATATTCACAGCTACCCTGAGGTCAGTATCCAGAACTTTACTACAAGCTGGAGAGATGGACTGGCATTCAGCGCTCTGATCCACAGGCATAGGTATACAGCCATTTTATGGTTCTTGCAGTGTTATCAATATCATTGTACTTGTCAAAATTTAAAGGTGTTATCCATCTGTAATAGAAATGTACCAATATAGAGGGCTCTCTAGAAGCAGGTGGTGTGTTACAAACACTGTCAAGACATATGATTTGTGCACCTGTATAAATTGTACGTCAACATTTATTGCTTGAATCTATATATCATATTGATAGTAGGTCATCGCTGTAAAAAACCTAGTAAGGTAAACCTAGTAGTAGAAAGCAGTCTATATGCATAGGAAATACATAAAAATCACATATAAATGCCTAACTAGTATAAAGATAAAAATGGATAAAATCTATAAGATAAAATAAAAATTGTGTGTATATGGAGCCTAGTGAGGTTGCCTGCGCCGGGCCCAGCGCAGGCAGCTCACCTAGATGTATTTAGCAGTAGTCCCGAATCAAGAAGTCTGGCATAGGCTCGTATCGCTGGATGGCCGTTGGAATAATTATATTAGGGTCCTAGTGAGACAGCTTACTTTTCAGATCATACACTTTGGGTGAGATAAGGTGCTATAAATGACAAATGGTGGAATGTCCACCTCTCACCCTGCCGGCGGTAGCTCCCACGGTCCAATATAGTATTGTAGCGGCGGTCCAAGTCTCAGTCAGTGCGGCTTCTATGCAATCCGTGCAGTTGAGATCTGATTCAGCACAGTGGGTTGTCTCATGCTGTTTGCAGCATCCACATGCATGTGAGCGCGCGCTCTTGTTAACTGCCGCTTGGTTTGAATGTCCAGGCAGATACGGCTTGAGTTCGGGATATAATCAGTAAATGATAAAAAGGCTCTGTTATCCTTGGTTCTTGTACGCGTTTCAGGAGATCTACTCGCTCCTTTCCTCAGCAGAGAACTTGGATAACTCTGGTGCAGCCATGTCTGTTTGGACTTTATATCTGTTCCAAATCTAACAACAAGACCCGTAATGGATCGTTCCGGATGGTTTTGCCATGTTTTTCAGGTCAGAAGATAGAAGTGCTTAACTGGACCTATAAAGGGATGAGTGGCTCCCCATGTGTAGGTATATACATAAAGAGATTCGTTGTTGAGTCCCCTCTATGTTCCAACATGATCCTGTAGTGTCCATCTTTAGAATAGATGTGGGGTTATGCATGTTTTACATCTTCGGTGTGCAGATGTAGCTTCTCCCTTGTGTGAATTCTATATGTCTAGTTGTCCAATATGGCTTCTCTCCTGTGTGAGTTCACATTTCAAGATCGATTTTCCAATGTGACTTCTCTCCTGTGTGAATTCTGATTCTCCTAAGTCGGTTCCCCTATCTCTACTAGGGCTGAACCCAGTTTGTGTGTCGTATATAACATGAGTTTATATCAACTTGCACATACGTGTACATGTATGTATATAAATAAAAAAAAAAAAAAAAAAAAAAAAAAAAAAAAAAAAAATAATAATATAATTATTCCAACGGCCATCCAGCGATACGAGCCTATGCCAGACTTCTTGATTCGGGACTACTGCTAAATACATCTAGGTGAGCTGCCTGCGCTGGGCCCGGCGCAGGCAACCTCACTAGGCTCCATATACACACAATTTTTATTTTATCTTATAGATTTTATCCATTTTTATCTTTATACTAGTTAGGCATTTATATGTGATTTTTATGTATTTCCTATGCATATAGACTGCTTTCTACTACTAGGTTTACCTTACTAGGTTTTTTACAGCGATGACCTACTATCAATATGATATATAGATTCAAGCAATAAATGTTGACGTACAATTTATACAGGTGCACAAATCATATGTCTTGACAGTGTTTGTAACACACCACCTGCTTCTAGAGAGCCCTCTATATTGGTACATACTCATTTATTCATTTATATCCTGTGAGCGCTGGGAATAGTGGTGCACTCGAAGGGGGTGGACTCCATTCGTAGGGGTTAGGTGTAGCAGACCTTTACTATTTTTTGTAATAGAAATGTGTTAAACGTTTAAGGGTTGAAAGGATTAGGCGATGTTCACACACCATAAAATAAAGGAAAATGTTGGCGTAATTGTGGGCCTAAAATACAGCTGTATTTTCAATATAATAATGTGCCCCATTGAAGTCAATGGGAAAGTGGCCTACAGTACACACATCCTATAGAATAATGTCTGTAAATGATTCACCGCTCAGCCAGCTGCCTGTTCTAACCTGGTGGAAATAAAATGACTTATCACATGGATAGGTGATAGGTTTAACTTCCCTTCTTCTGTGCATAGCTCATCAGTATGTTTTGTCTGGAAAACCCCTTTCATAGTATCACAGTATCAGTTAACAGTATCCTGTGACTTCCTCCAGTACTGTATCTGCTGGTGCCCTCATAATTTATAGGGAATCTGTTAATAGGTTTATGTTTCCTTAAATGAGGGCAGCATAAACTAGTGACAGAAATGGCGAACAACACAATGTATTACTTCCGTCATTCTATTCAGCCGTTCTCCTAATATGCGGGAGAATAGGATTTTTGCCACACCCCTTCCCCAGCTGCTGATTGACAGCTGTCCGCCTATATGCAGTATATATATACACTGTATACACAAACAACTGCCAATCAGCGGTCAGTGAGCAGAGGGAGCTGCTGTTCAAGAATATTGAAGACTACTGAGCACACACACATAATGGAGAGGACTAGTGTGCGGTCCTCATTCAATAAATAATATGACCACCTCAGCACCAGAAAAAGCACCTGCAAAAAACTAATTATACAATTTTTAATTAAATAGAGCATAGAAAATGACAAGACAATACGGCGTTATGGCCCCATACAACAAGCCAAACATAGACGGGGTAACATCTTAATAGTCAGATGGGTGTGAACTTAATTTTAATAATGGGGGTGAATATCAGGTGATGGGTATGCTCACACAGGCCAGGGTATGTATTAGGCATAAACAACCCTCAATGTAAAACATTCACACCCATCAAGTAGACTCCAGACCAGCACTGGGCCTGCTGGTTATGCCTCTGGTTGTCAGCTGTGTGGCTAGTTTTCTCAGTTGTGTGGCTAGTTTTCTTAGGTGTGTGGCTATCCTGGTTATCATGTACTGGCTACTAGGGATGAGCGAACCTGGAGCATGCTCGAGTCCATCCAAACCCGATCGTTCGGCATTTGATTAGCGGTGGCTGCTGAAGTTGGATAAAGCCCTAAGGCTATGTGGAAAACATGGATATAGTCATTGGCTGTATCCATGTTTTCCAGACAACCTTAGAGCTTTATCCAAGTTCAGCAGCCACCGCTAATCAAATACAGAACATTCGGGTTCGGATGGACTCGAACCCGAACCCGGTTCACTCATCTCTACTGGCTACAGTCTTGTTAGGTGCAGACGGCCATGCACACAGTGCATCACACATAATAAAGTGATTGCAGCTCTGAGGTCATTATGTGGCTATAATGATTTTCGGGGGAAGGTTTTACGACCAGTGAGGATACCCTTACGTCTTTCATGATGACCTTTATAATTGCTACTCAAGTGTTAAATATATGTGTACAGATAGACTATAAAGCCTGGCATCAGTACAAGATGTGCCGCAGCATGCTGGTATAATATTATCAATGGTGGAGATTAGTAATATGGAGTTACTATGTGGGTTTTCTCCAATATCAGGTATGAGGCTACATTGTATACAGTTTATAGTTCAGGAATGGAGTCCACACCTTAAAGTGTCACTGTCGTTTTTTTTATTTATTTTTTTGCAGAAATCAATAGTGCAAGCGATTTTAAGAAACTTAGCCGAAAAATGCATTTTTATAATGAAAAAGCAGTTTGAAGCTCTCCCCCCTGTCTTCATTTCTCTCTATGGAGAGGGGAGGGGTGGAGGGAGATGAGGCACCAAAACAGGACAACAAAGATTTAATTTACAGCTACATCACCAGGCTATCTCCTCTGAAGTCAGCACTAACCTCTCTGACCTCTGAATGGTAGCTTTCACACAGTTCCTTGTGTAATTCTTAGTTCTCTGCTCTCTGCTGCTGACTAATCTCCCCCCTTCCCCCCCCCCCTCTCCATAGAACAGACAGGGCCCGACTGATGTAAACCAGTCGAAATTTCCTGATAATGAGCAGTGAATGAGAGAGAGCAGGGAGGGGGGGGGGACCTTGGGAAAATCATTTTGAATGCAGATAATGGTATATTTGCCTAATAAACCCAATTACAACGTTTCTTAAAATCGCCTGGACTATTGGTTTCTGCAAAAAAAAATGAAATGACACTTTAATATAGTGGTTGGAAAGTGTCCTGGTTTGATGTTTTGTATGTTCTCTGCGTGTTTGCATAGTATTCCTTTGATTGTGGAGTGAGTGATGATAGTGCTGTGCAATATGATGGTGCCATAGAAGCAACAGCAAATACATAATACTCAGGAGCAGTAGATTTCAAGATAAGGACAGGATCGGATCCCATTGTGGGGACCAGAAATTCATCTTCAGTTACTAAAGCATGTAGAGATGCTCAGAAGCGCCCCAGCTGTGGCAAAACTACAACTCCCATCATGCCCTGGCAGCTTTTAACTGTAGGACCACAGGACAGAGAACACTGATGAATAGCATACATACCACTAACCAGCCGTGTCTTTGTCATCAGACCAGATTTAATAGACTTCAGCCGGCTGACCAAGTCAAATGCCACCTATAATCTGCAGCAAGCCTTCAATACAGCAGAGCAACAGCTGGGACTGATCAAACTGCTGGACCCTGAAGGTGAGCGCAGTTGCGTATACACATAGGTATCCACTGTCTCTCTCATCCTTGTGTCAATCTTTAGACTGTGTTCCCAACAATGTAAAAATAAGGGCAATTGACAGCCATTGTTTATGATCATGATCATTAATAATGTCCGTTGTTTTGCAACAATGGCCGTTATTTGCCCTTATTTTTACATTATGGGAACATAGTCTAAAGATGCATGATTTGATCCCATTTCTTGCTGCCTAAAGCATGTGTTTTTAGCAAGGAGAGGCAGCAGACACAGCGCCCTTTGACCACTTTAGTACATGTTGCAGTATATATGCTTAGACTGTAGTAGTCTCGACAGGGATTCAAGGGGTTGTATAAGTACCAAAGACTGCTAAATATGTCACTGTGTGATCTGCATTACTGAAAAGTAGCAAACACAGAATAGTGAAGTCACCTTCTTTACTACGATTGCTGATCTGCTAGATTGGCACTTACTTACCGAGCCCATACACCGATCCTGCGTGAGGGCTGTATATAAATGCTATATATATAATGCTATATGATATATATATCATGCTTGCAGCCCTTACTTTTTACAATAAAAATAATAAAGTTTATACTTACCTATTCTTCCCAGTTGTCCTGCAACTTGTGTTCCTCAGTCACTGCTGCCGCTCTGGCCTGGTCAGGCTGCTCAGCCAATCACTGGCCAAGACGGGACTTTGCTGCAACCAGTGACTGGCTGAGCGGCCTGTCACTGAAGAGACCAGAGCAGAAGCATCAGCGGTGAGTGGAGATTACGAGCAAAAGGCTGCAGGACAACTGGGGAGACTAGGTAAGTATAAACGTTATTATTTTTACTGTCATCAGCCGTCAGCCACGCACCTCCGCACATCCACCGGTGATTTTTAAACATGTTTACGAGACAGCAATCAGCCAATGATTGGCTCTTCGACTGATAGTTGTCTTTATTACATGGAGCGATAATCTGCCGAAATGGCCTGATTGGTTTCATGTAATAGGGCCCTTAGCCTTACTAACTCTGGGCTGGGGTTATTTTTATTGTATGGCCGGGGAGGGGGTCACCGGTCACTTACCTACCCGACTCCAGCGCCGGGTCCCGGACTGCACCGCCCCGTTCCCCCGGCCCGATGCCACTTCCGGCTCTGATCTGCGGCTTGAGACGTGACGTCTCAAGGCAACTCAGCCATTCAGCAGTCGTAGCGGGGTCTTGCCTCAGCCGCTGAATGGCTGAACTGCCTTGAGACGTCGCGTCTCAAGCCGCAGCTCAGACCAGGAAGCGGCGGCCAGACGGGAGAACGGGGCGGCGCGATCCGGGACCCGGTGCCTCTATATCCACCCCCTCCCCGGCCATACAATAAAAATAACCCCAGCCTGGAGTACCCCTTTAATGTAAAGTAAGACTAAGGCCTCTCCCATGCTGTCCTCACATAGTATGAGCCTAGTGACAGGTTCTCAAGCATTCATCTATATATGGTTAATATGGTTTCCATGGATCCAGTTGTCTTCTTGACTTATCCTTTCTTTTCCTGTAGATGTTAACACAGAAAATCCAGATGAGAAATCTATCATCACATATGTAGTGTCTTTTTATCATTACTTCTCCAAGATGAAGGCTCTAGCTGTAGAGGGCAAACGCATTGGAAAGGTGAGATATTCAGCGTAGGCCTGTGTATGCCTGTGCTTCAATACTACTGCAGAACAAGAGGAAAGCTATAAGGTACAGGGATAGTTACAGAACGGTTTGTTTTATTGCTATTGGCAGTAATAGTTGTGTATAGAACTGTATGCTGTCACGTTCATGCTAGTGCAAAGGTATACAATCTTTATCTCTGCTCATTTTAGCCATCGGTGGGGGTCCTAGCACTCGGACTTCACTGATTAAAATTCCAGGCTCGTTGTTTTTTCCTAGTAATAGCATCTAATTCAATTCCTCCATACAATCCAGTGCATGTGGAGTGTCACAAATCTTGCATTGTGATTAAAGGGGCTGTTTACCAAATAATTTTTTTCTTTCAAATCAACTGGGGCCAGAAAGTGCAAGAGATTTGTAATTTACTTCTATTTAAAAATCTCAAGACTTCTAGTACTTATTAGCTGCTGTATATCCTGCAGGAAGGGGTATTATTCCCAGTCTAGAGAGCAGGAGAGGTTTTCTATGGAGATTTGCTACTGCTCTGGACAGTTCCTGACATGGACAGAGGTGGCAGCAGAGAGCACTGTGTCAGACTAGATAGAATAGAATACACCACTTCTTGCAGGACATACAGCAGTTGATAAGTACTGAAAGACTGAACATTTTTAATTGAAGTAAATTACAAATTTCTAGCACTTTCTGGCCCCAGTTGATTTGAAAGAAAAATATTTTGGTGAACAACCCCTTTAATTCATAATAAGAAGTGCAATACAGCTAAAGACTGCTAATATCCGTAATATCAGAAATAACCCTTCCGACCACAGATAGACCTAAGATATATGCATGCTTGGAGGACACATTCACTTCCCCTACAAGACCAGACTGCTGCTTGTTTACGAGGCGTTTCCTTTGGCATCATTGTTGTATGCTAAATTCTGCTGTCCTTAATCTTATAAAGATTTATCTGCATGATTGGTTCACTGCAGGTGCTGGACCAAGCCATCGAGACTGAGAAGGACATCAATAGATACGAGGCCCTGGCATCAGAACTCTTAGAGTGGATTGAGAGAACCATATCCATCATCACTAACCAGAAATTTGCCAACTCCTTGTTGGGCGTCCAGCAGCAGCTTCAGGCATTTACCACGTACTGCACCACAGAAAAGCCATGCAAGTGAGTGGGAGACAGCGTTGGCAGTCATTTACATCATGTGTATTCTTCTGCCTCTAGGAAAACAAGGGATATGAATGTATAGAGGACAGAGCTATTGTAGACAACTGTTCGGACAGGACTGGCTCAATGCGTCCGTTGTTTCCTTTTTACTAGGTTTCAAGAGAAAGGGAATTTGGAAGTTCTTCTTTTCACGATTCAGAGTAAGATGAGGGAAGAGAAGCGTAAGCTCTATGTGCCATCAGAGGGGAAGAACATCTCCGATATTAACAAGGTGGGTTCTGAATGTCTCAAAATGTGGCATTTAGTGTCTTCTGCGACATCCACATATATCAGTGAATATCAGAACTTGTCTAGAAGCGAACATGTCATGACCTCATCTCTTCTTGGTTGGCATTCTTTATTATGCTTAGTGTCACTGTCATTTTTTTTCCAGAAATTAATAGTCCTGATGTTTTTAAGAAACTTTGTAATTTGTGGTTTTATTAGGCAAATATGCCATTATCTGCATTCAAAAAGACTTTCCCCAGGTCCCTCTCCTCTCTCTCTCTCCTTCACTGCTCATTATCTGGAAATCACATCTTGTTTACATCAGTCAACACTGTGTAATCTATAAAGGGGGGAGGAGGGAGATTAGTCTCCAGAAGAGAGCAGAGAACAAAGGATTACACAGTGGGAGCTGTCAGAGCTGTCAGAGAGGTCAGTGCTGACTTCAAAGGAGATAGCCTGGTGATGTAGCTGTAAATTAACTCTTTGTTGTCCTGTTTTGGTGCCTCATCTCTCTCCACCCCTCCCGTTTCCATAGAGAACCATGAAGACAGGGGGGAGAGCTTCAATCTGCTTTTTTATGATAAAAATGCATTTTTCGGCTAATAAACCCAATTACAAAGTTTCTTAAAATCGCCTGTACTATTGATTTCTGCAAAAAAAAAAATTAAACGTCAGTGACACTTCAACATTGTGTCCTCTTTTAAAGAAAGTTGGTAATCTGAAAGCACTGGACCCTACATCATTATGGTGGGCTTGTTCCTTGGCTATCACTGATACAGAGTCTTTCATTTTGTGTAGCATATAGACATTAGGCTTCCTGCTCATGGAAGGTAGAATTACTGTCTTCCAATAGGCAGGGCAGTAGAAAGTAGAATTAGGCTCAGTGCCCCCATAAACCCAAATCTTATTGTCTATTCAGTTTTCACTCCAAAAATATAAGTGTTTCCTCCTTTTTATTTTCCTTTTTGGGTCCTTCTTGACACCACTTATAATCTAGACTGTAGTAGGTGGAATACTGAGCACTATCACATGTCACTTTTCTGTGTTTTCTGCCTACAACTACATTCACTTTATATGCCTTTCTTCTCCATATCACCGCAGTTGAGTTGTCTCCCCCCCCCCAGTCCTCTCCTCCTGCCGACAGCTGTAAATATAGTCCACAATAAGAATCCAATCAGTCTTCTTCTTCTGGCAGATGTAAATATAGTCTCCAGTATGTTCCCCAGTCAATCTAACTTCTTCCTCTGTCAGCTGTACATAAAGTCTCCAGTAGGTCACTCAGTCAATCTTCTTCTTCTTCTTCTTCCTCTGGCAGCTGTAAATGTGGTGTCCAGTAGGGTTCCCCAGTATGTCTTCCTCTAGTCTCCAGTAGGTCCCCCGGTCAGTTGTCTTCTTCCTCTGGCAGCTGTACATATAGTCTCCAGTAAGTTTCCCATTTAGTCTTCTTATTCCTCTGACAGCTGTACAAAAAGTCTCCAGTAGGTCCCCCAGTCAGTTGTCTTCTTCCTCTGGTAGCTGTAAATGTAGTGTCCAGTAGGTCCCCCAGTCAGTCTTTTTCTTCCTCTGGCAGCTGTAAATGTAGTGTCCAGTAGGGTTCCCGGTATGTCTTCCTCTAGTCTCCAGTAGGTCCTCCAGTCAGTCTTCTTTTTTCTCTGGCAGCTGTAAATATAATTGCAAGTAAGAATCCAGTCTGTTACCTTGCCTTTCTGACAGCTATAAATGATTGTCCCCAGTAAGTTCCCATAGAGGCACAGTAGTTACCTAATAATTGTACCATGGAGTTTAGACAAGTGAAAAAAAATAGTGCTTGTATACTTACATGTCACTTCTCAGAAGCGATCTTCTCACCTTTGCTGTATATTGCTGTGTTAGTGATTGGGTTCGAGTAGAGTAGAGGTAATGTGTATCGCTCGCCGTATAATGAACAGGGGATCACTATCCAGAGTATAGGACTGAGGCTATGAAAGTGGGACTGTACCTGAGCATATATATCCACCAGAACACTGTTCTGTAGATGGACATGCAGTTTGATATATACATTGAACACCAGGTGGCAATATTCTGTATGATTAAATGCTTTATCAACAAATGGACATCTACAATACATGGAATATTAACCTGAAGGATTTAATGTAATATACACACTTGGCTGAGCTAACCCGGACTTCTTATTGTTGGGAGAATCAAAGATGCAGGTTGAAATATATTGTGGGGCTGATGTGTATTACCATCCTATGGGATAGTGTGACAGCCTGGACTTATTTGTTATAACCTAGGCCTGGACACGGCTGGAGAAGGCAGAACATGAGCGGGAGGTTGCTCTCCGGAATGAACTTATACGTCAAGAGAAGCTAGAATTACTGTCACAGAGGTTTGATCAAAAAGCAGCCATGAGGGAGGCATGGCTCAGCGAGAACCAGCGGCTTGTGTCCCAGGTAACACGTGAGCACAAGTAACGTTCCTTAGAAGGTTTTACCGAAAGATTTGATGAAAATTCTTACTTTTGCATCTGTTAACTTCATAGGATAATTTTGGTTATGACCTATCTGCCGTGGAGGCCGCCATGAAGAAACATGAAGCCATCGAGGCAGATATTTCTTCCTATGAGGAGCGGATCCAGGTGGTGGCTGACCTGGCTCAGGAGATGGAATCTGAAGGCTATTATGATATCTGCAGGATAGCCGCTCAGAAGGACAACATCTTGAGACAATGGAATCTACTAAAAGAGCTGCTCAGCGCCAGGAGAGCAAGACTGGAGAGGAACCTGGCCCTGCAGAAGATATTCCAGGAGATGGTGTACATGATTGACTGGATGGATGAGATGCAGGTAATGGAGGACAGATGTAGAGGTCAGATCAGTACTGTCACACACGGGCTAGACTGGGGTGGTACGTGTGAGGGATATGCTGATCATCAACCTTTGGGTCCTATTACACAAGCCAATGAAGGTCTGATCAATACTGTATACAAGCCTATTACATGGCCCGATAATCATTTAGCAAGGGCTTCACGAACATTGTTAGCGATGTCTGTGCAGCCCTTGCCCTAACAGTTAAAGGGGTAGTGTGGCCATTTACTTTTTCTGCTTAATCAACACACATTACAAAGTTATATAATGTTAAATTGTGTGTTAATAAACTGTCTGGCCCCGTTTTCCCCCAGGAGTAAAATAAAGTATACATACTAAATAACTGTTGACCCCGTCCTCTTCTCCCGGGCGACATCTCCGGTCGATGTTGTCACGGCACAGGTTGGTCCTGGTCTCCTTCCTCTTCGCTGTCTTCCACTGTAGTGAATGGGAGAGGAAAAGGCTGCTGGCTGCCAGGGAGCGCCAAAGTACTCCTTTAATACTTTACACGGCGGTCCCGGCCAATGATTAGTTTAATGGTCTGTCAGCTCAGACAGGCCGCTCTGAAGGTGCAGTGCGCAGTGCCGGGATGCATACAGAAAATGTGGGAGGAGACCTGGAATGTAAGGTAAAGTATTAACGGTTCGGGCATTCGTCAGCCATCAGCCGTGCATGGCTATTACACGTAGCGATGTGCAGTCGGCGGCCAATAATTTTAGGTCAGGGCCGATCAGCTGATCGTTTCATTGGCTGATCTTTGTCTCTATTACACAGAGCGATAATTAGCTGTAATAGAGCTCTTAGGGTAAGGCAACCTTTAGTGTAAGATTTGTGGCTCATCCACATGCAAAAAGTCTGACTTTTCCAAAGTCCGCTTGAGCAGGGGTGAGGAAAGCATCTGGTTGCATAGCAAGTGGGCCCAGCCATTGGTAGATGCAGCCCCCTAGTGGAATACAGTGCTGGAACCAAGGGAGATGAGTAACAATAGTAAAATATGTTTGTATTGGGAGATCCTGCTAAGAGCCATATAACATCCATGACAAATGACTATAAGGCTGCGTTCACAGTACGTATATTTTAGTCAGTATATGTATATTTCAGTCAGTATTGCAACCAAAACCAGGAGTGGATTAAAAACACAGAAAGGATCTGTTCACACAATGTTGAAATTGAGTGGATGGCCGCCATCTAATGGCAAATATTTGCTGTTATTTTAGAACAACGGCTGTTATATTGAAATAATGGCCGTTATTTACTGTTATATGGCGGCCATCCACTCAATTTCACCATTGTGTAAACAGATCCTTTCTGTATTTTTAATCCACTCCTGGTTTTGGTTGCAATACTGACTGAAATATACTGGCTGAAATATACGTAGTGTGAACGCAGCCTTAGGCTATGTTCACACTACGTATATTTGAGGCTGTATAGCAACCAAAACAAGTAGTGGATTAAAAACACAGAAAGGATCTGTTCACACAATGTTGTAATTGAGTGGATGACCACCATTTAATGGCAAATATTTGCTGTTATTTTAAAACAACGGCTGTTATATTGAAATAATGGAAGTTATTTACTGTTATATGGCGGCCATCCACTCAATTTCAACATTGTGTGGACAGATCCTTTCTGTGTTTTCGAACCACTCCTGGTTTTGGTTGCTATGAGGACCTGACATGAGGACCAAATACAGCCTCAAATATACATAGTGTGAACCCAGCCTTAAGGAGTAATCCCCCTTCTGTATTCCCCAGGTTCCCTTGTCCTCTAAAGATTTTGGAAAACATCTATTAGAAGTGGAGGATCTTTTGCAGAAACAGAGCTTGCTAGAGGCCGACATTGCTGCGCAGACTGAAAGAGTCAACTCCCTAAACCAGTCTGCTATGAGGTTTACACAGTACACAGGTGAGTGACAGCAGAATTTTATAGAAAAGAATTAATAGTGAATAGGACGCACAACTATTACATCTATACTACAGGTTAAGAGGATAACCTCTAAGCCAGGGGTAGGGAACCTTGGCTCTCCAGCTGTTGCAAAACTACAACTCCCATCATGCCTGGACAGCCAAAGCTTTAGCTCCATACATGTCACCTACCTATTCACACAAAAGGGCAGTGTAATTCTCAGTTGGCCATACCTGAACAGTTTTATGTGTCCTTCTTATAAAGGGAACAAGAAATCTGATCAGAGTATAGGCCCTATTACACGAGGCAATTATTGACTGTATTAGGCCGATTATCAGCCATTATGGCTGATAATCGCTTCATGTAATAAAAGGCAACGATCAGTCGACATGCATGGCTGTCAGCTGATGGTTGTCTTTTAACATAACATCTTTAAACATGTTGAAAGACAAAAGACAATGATAGCAACAATCTGCTGCTGTCGCTCTGTGTAATAGGAGCAGTGGCAGCACCCTGCCACCATCTCAAATGGGCTGCCCGAACGATCTAACAATCACCCGGGCAGGTTCCACCCCCCCCCATGGCTCTCCCTTGCTCCTCTGAATCGGCCTGTGTAAAGCCCCATTCACATGTAGCAAAACTAGCGGAATTCCGCGACGGAATTGTCCGCCGCGGAATGCTGTTAGCTTCCCTCTCATAATGGGAGGCGCGCGCTGCTGTTTTCACATCGTCTCTCCGCGCTGAAGAATGAACATGTTCATTCTTCATCGCGGGGAGAGCAGCAGCGCGTGCCTCCCATAGACTCCCATTATGAGAGGGAGGCTAACGGCATTCCGCAGTGGACAATTCTGCCGCGGAATTCCGCTAGTTTTGCTACGTGTGAACGTAGCCTAATAGGGCCTTAACTCTGACTCCCTGAAAAAGAGCTGATTCCATTGGAGGACACCTAGGACAGCCAGACATTTTGTACTTAATGGTGGGCATATTCCTGTGGCTCATACAGAGGTCTCACACGTGACCCTCCTCTATCTCTCCTTTGTGCCCTAATAGATTATAAAAGATCAAGCACTAAGGTCATGTAAAGATTGTCAGTTGCCGTTTTTACTTTCACTTTTCATATCTAAGCCAACAATTCTAGGGCTAGCCCTCACTAGATGCATTTGCAGATTAGTTTGCCTATTGAGTAATCGCTTTATGTCATACAGAATCTGCGCTGCGGAATCTGTTGGTGCTATACAAATAAATATTATTATTATTATTATACAGATTACCAGCCTTGTGACCCCCAGATCATCTGCAACCGGGTAGAACACGTTAAGAGCTGCCTGGAAGGGCTTCGTCAGCTGGCAGAGAAACGGCGGGGTGAGTTGGAAGAATCCAAGCGTCTTTGGTGCTTTCTGCAGGAAGTGGAGGAGGCCGAGGGCTGGATTCGAGAGAAAGAACAGATTCTTGCAGCGCCCCAGAATTATGGGAAGGATCTGAGCAGCGTCCTACGACTACTGAGTAAACACAAGATTCTGGTGGGGGAGCTCGGAGGGAGATTTGCCATGCTACAGCAGACCCTCCAGAAAGGGGAGCAGGTGAATTCGAGTCTCAATTTTTTAATCTTAAAGGTGAAGTCCGGCAAAATTTTTTATTAAAGTATTATATTGCCCCCGAAAAAGTTATACAAATCCCCAATATACATTTATTACAGGAAATGCCTATAAAGTGCTTTTTTCCCTGCACTTACTACTGCATCAAGGCTTCACTTACTGTTCCTGTATAAAATGGTGATGTCATCCCCCAACTCCCAGATCTGTGCAGGCTGTGGCTGCTGGAGAGGATGATGGCAGGGGGACACTGAGGGACACGGAACTGGAGGGACACTGAGCATCCCTCTGCCATCATCCTCTCCAGCAGCCACAGCCCGCACAGCTCTGGGAGTCGGGTTGTGACATCACCATGTTATGCAGGAAGTGACATCACCCTGTTATCCAGGAAGTGACATCACCCTGTTATCCAGGAAGTGACATCACCCTGTTATCCAGGAAGTGACATCATCCTGTTATCCAGGAAGTGACATCACCATGTTATCCAGGAAGTGAAGCCTTGATGCAGTAGTAAGTGCAGGGAAAAAGCACTTTATAAGCATTTCCTGTAATAAGTGTATATTGGGGACTTCTCCTTTAACTAAATGCATCTATTCTACACATATATGTATGACAACTATATCTTAATTTTTTCTATATGCTAGGTCCTAACAAAAAGGCGCAGGGGAATGGCCGGACTTCGCCAGCGAATGCAAGAAGTAAAGCAGAAATGGGAAAACCTTGAGAAGGCTGCAAGTGCTCATCAGCTGAAGCTACAGGAGGCCTCCAACTTCCATCAGTTCAATGCAGATACCGTAGAGCTTGCCGGATGGTTGCAGGACACCTATCGCCTGGTATCCAGCGATGATTTCGGGCATGATGAGTACTCTACCCAATCTTTGGTGAAGAAGCATCGAGCAGCCACAGAGGAGATAGAAAAGCACAGAGCCACTGTGCTGGGATTGAGGAAACAGTTGTCAGAGCTGGGAGCCGAGTACAGAGACCAGGTGGATGTACAGATCAGTATTGTGGAGGTGGAGCAGCTTTATGGGGAGGTGGTAGAAGTGGCCTCCTTACGGAGTCAATGGCTTCAGGACGCATTAGATGTCTACAAGATGTTTGGGGAGGTTAACTCCTGTGAGGTGTGGATAGATGAGAAGGAGCAATGGCTGATGAAGATGGAGATCCCACAGAGGCTAGAAGATGTGGAGGTCATCCAGCACAGGTGAGAACTTACCAGGATACCCTGAAAATAGCCACATCAACTAAGCTTTAGGCTGCTACTAGACGGGCTGATGACAGCCGATCAATACTGTAAACAAGCACTGATCGATGCTCGATTACTGAGCCTATTTCACAGCTCGATAATCGTATAGCAAGGGCTGCATGTATGTCGTTAGCGATGTCCGTGCAGCCCTTACCCTAAACTGTTCATACATTACCTCTCCACACTCCCTGTGTTCTCCTGCCCTCTACTTGCCTCATGGAGCCACCACTCTAGCTTCAGAGCAATCTCTGAACTAACAGGTCCCGGTCTGTGGCCTGCCAGTTCAACGTTAGGCTTGGTTCGCACAGGTTTTCCCTTCCTTTTCACCGTTTCTGTTTTTTTCATAATGTAAGTCAGTGGAAATTGGATTCTGCAGTATGACATACAAACAGCAACCATTTTTTACCATCCGTTTTTGCATCTGTTTTTACTTTTATCATACGTTTTATAAAGACAACAAAAATACAGTGTTAACCTAGCCTTACTTTGAAACTTTTAGGGTAAAAAAAAATTGTGGTCTGTATGGGGCATTAATGCAGTGTTTCTGGGGTAGAGCACCTCTGGGATATGGCATTGAATAATAACAGTAATTCCTTTATTTATTTATTCTACAGCACTGTACATAGATTGCCCTTACTTTAATTGCTCCCTATCCCCGTTAGGGCTAAAATTTAAATTCTGTATGGTTTTGGAGTGAAACTGGAATACTGGGAGGAAACGAGCGCTGCAGCACAGAACACTGTGTTAGAACGAGTGGTGGTCGATGTTATCCGCGCTTGCTCTGCTACACTGTGCCATGGTTGCATCGCTCTGGGAAAACACACAACTTCCCCAAGTAATGTCTGCTTTAATGGTCATAGCCTTACAATAGATATCAGGGGAGGCTCAGTATCACTACCACTGCAAGCAGTGATATGTAACTGTGCTGGACAAATAGATAAAAAAGGCATGCTTACCTAGCCCTGATCCCCCATTCCTTCCATTCTCCTTCTGGTCCCCCTATCTTCTTTCTTTTTCCTCATTCTGAGACAAGTGATTGGTGCGATTCCTTTCTGCTCAACCAATCTCTGGCCGAGAAGGGAAACTTTGTGGCCCGTGATTGGTGGAGCGGGCACGTCCTGCACCGAGTGCTTGTCTTGGAGGCGGAAAGAAGATAGGGAAGCTGGAAGGAGACACACAGACAGGAGCTGCAGGGGATTGGGGCTAGGTAAGTAAACCTTTTTTTCTGCCCTCCGGACCAGCAGCATGTTATTTTTTTTCTCTATAAAGTCCCCTTTAAGTTGTCATCATGTGGTAAGTGACCTGGATTCTTTTTGATGGGTTTTAGATTTGAGAGTCTGGACCAAGAGATGAACAGTCTAATGGGCCGGGTGCTGGACGTCAACCAGATTGTGCAGCAGCTGCTGGAGGGGGGACACCCCAGCTCTTCAGAGGTCCGGGCCTGTCAGGATCACTTAAACAGCAGGTAAGGAAGTTACCTAGATAAGGAATGACTCATAGATTTGTCTCCACTTCTCTTGTCACACCTAATTCTCCTGATGTCTCCGCCACTGACAGGTTAGATTTTCTGGAGATGAATGAACTATAGTGAACTTATATGTTTATTGCCATGTTGTGCGTTACATAAGTGACAAACCTTCTAATGTATATGACCAATCTTATCCTCTTCTCTCAAGGTCTGTCAGGTTTTATACAACCTACAAACCCTTCAAATTTATTCCTTATCACTATTGTTGTGTTTGAACAGGTGGAACCGTATTGTGGAGCTTGTAGAGCAGAGGAAGGAACAACTTTCCTCTGTCCTTCGCTTACAGAACTATTTCTTAGAATGCAATGAGGTAAAATCACAGATCCGTGAGAAGAGGAAATCCATGGAGACCTCACAGTGCAGCAGTGGGGAGCTGGGTGGGGTTCTTGCCCTACAGAGAAAGCTCTCCAACATGGAGGCAGCATTGGTGGCTCTTGAGCCCAAGTTGGTCCAGCTACAACAAGACGCGGAGGTTCTTGCCACCTGCCACCCTTCCCAGGCCATGGAGGTTCTTGTGCACTTTGAGGAGATCAGTGGAGAATGGGAGGCTCTCAAGAGAACTTTACAAGGGTGTGAGGATTCCCTCACCGTGGCCAGCAAGCTGCAGCAGTTCATCCAGGATCTCGACAACTTTCTCACCTGGTTGGTTAAAACACAAACTGCCGTGGCTGCCGAAGAGCTGCCGTCCAACCTGGTAGAAGCCGAGAGGCTGCTGGGACTCCACGCTTCTCTGAAGGAAGAGATCAATAGATACGAGGAGGACTACAACAAGATTCAGGCCGTCAGTGATCTCCTCAGTTTGGAGGAGGCTGACCTCCCATACCTGTCCCTCCAGCAGTGGCTGCAGAAGCTGGAAGTAGGATGGAACAAGCTGATCCAGATGTGGGAGAACAGACGCGAGGTCCTGGTCCAGTCTCACATCTTCCATCTTTTTTTGAGAGATGTTAAACAGGCTGAGGCATGCCTTAATAACCAGGTGAGATATGTCTCTATGTGTTATATTACAAGAGAAATGTAAGACAATGCTAAGCATATCTCGGTATACACAGGATGCTACAAAATGTACAGGAATACCTCAATGACAGGAGTCCCTGCTCCTGTACAGTAAACAGTAATTCTCTATGCATCCCTGCTTACTGTCCCTCTGGTCAAAAAGAGAAAAATTGCGCCAATAACACTACTTACATTCACTGGGTCAGCCCACCGAGCAAAAAGGCTTAACGCACGTAGCTTGGTGACCGAGCTTATGGCACTATGAAAGCTATTCACATGAGCATGGACTCCTGTCAAAGATAGATGTCCCTGCTCCTATTGTTACTGAACAGTGAGGCGTAAACTTTATGCCTTGCTGTTCTGTAAGCATATACCGCAAATGTCTGTAAGCCACGTTGTATACAGCATCGCCACTTACCTCCAGGTACCTTGCGCCCAGACCAACTGATGTGACTTGAGAGGTAAGTCATACAGTATATGCCTCTTTGCTCAGCAAATACATGAGCAGGGACTCCTGTCTTTGACAGAGGTCCCAGCTCCTGTACTGATTAGCAAAATTTCAAAATTACAAAAATTGAAAATTGAAAAAAAATTGAAATTATTTTGTAAAATTTGGAATGAAGGCATGCCCATCTAATATTACACAAAAATATACAAGCACACTTTTTCATGCCCGATTATCTTGTCATCTGCCTTGTTTACCTATCAAAACCTTCTGATGTGAATGATCATAGTTCATGCCTAGTTCTCCCATGGTGTGTTTACAGTCAGAAATGCTGGCTACTAAAAATGGATACGCATTAACGTTTGATTGTCATGTGATTTCAGGAATCGGCTTTGGCTCATGTTGAGTTACCTAATACTGTGGAGGGGGTAGAAATCGCTATCAAGAAGCATAAAGATTTCTTGACCACCATGGAGATGAATTCACAGAAAGTCACAATGGCGGTGGAGGCAGGAGAGAGCTTGATACGACTTGGGAACGTCTTTGCAGATCGGGTTCAGGAGAGGATTGGAGCCATTCAGAAGAGGTGAGGATGATGCCAGACCAGTGGTAGAGTAATTGGCTTTCTGTTTTTCTGATGCAGATGCTTTGCATAGTCTTTATTGAATTCAGTGTAGATATAGCAGCGGTAGGGAACCTTGGCTCTCCAGCTGTTGCAAAACTACAACTCCCAGCATGCCTGGACAGCCAAAGCTAAAGCTTTGGCTGTCCAGGCATGTTGAGAGTTGTAGTTTTGCAACAGCTGGAGAGCCAAGGTTCCCTACCCCTGAGATACAGTATAGACATCTTCCAGAAGTGACTGTACAGTCTTATCACTTTACACCAGCGTAGAGGTTTTGGAGCTCTGTGTCAAGAAAACCTCCAACTGATATAAAGATAATGGAAGAAATTGATCAAGGCAAAATGCCGGGTCTGAAATGACATGATGATAAATGTGAAGATTCTGGCACCATAAAGAAAATATCAATAAACATAAACCATTATTTTAACCGTTTCACACAGAGAACTGTACATCAACCGAGCTTACAGGACATGGCTCCCGCACAGCATTGTTACTGTACAGTGCATCTATGGCCTGGATTCAGGAGTTGTGCTGGCGCCATCTACAGGGAGAGTCAGCTAACACCCTGCTGCAAGAACCAGGATCAGAATTATCAGTATACGCGTACTGTATACACTGCAGATTTTATACTCTGTATATAAATATAAATAATCTGCAGCGTATACAGTAAGTGTGAACACACCCTAACCCCCAGATGCCATTGGGTCAACACTTAGCTCCTCCTAATCCCATCAGAACCCCTCACGATGCAGCCAATGATCTACCATGTGTAAGAGTTTGACTCTGTCATCCATAATACTAAGACCCACAGTGGGACTGCAAATTACAAAATAACTTTTAAAGGAGATGTCCGGTGAAAACTTTTATTGAAGTATTGTATTTCCCCAATCTTTTACCAATATTTTACCGATATACACTTATTACGGGAAATGCACATAAAGTGCTTTTTTTCCCTGCACTTACTACTGCATCAAGGCTTCACTTCCTGGATAATATGGTGATGTCACTTCCTGGATAACATGGTGATGTCACTTCCTGGATAAAATGGTAATGTCACGACCTGACTCCCAGAGCTGTACGGGCTGTGGCTGCTAGAGAGGATGATGGCAGAGGGACACTGAGGGACACAGGGCACTGGAAGGACACTGAGCCTCCCTCTGCCATCATCCTCTCCAGCAGCCACAGCCCGCACAGCTCTGGGAGTCGGGTCGTGACTAGGGATGGTCTGAACCGAGTTCGGTTCGGTAAAGATACCCGCTGTCTGCCCGCTCCGTGGAGCGGGCGGATCCAGCGGGAGGACCGCCTGGAAAACTGGGATACAGCCATATCCATAGGCTGTATCCCAGTTTTCCAGGCGTTACTCCCGCTGGATCCGCCCGCTCCACGGAGCGGGCAGACAGCGGGATTCTGCTGCCGAGCGTTCGGGTTCATACGAACCCGAACTTCGGCAGGTTCGGACCATCCCTAGTCGTGACATCACCATGTTATCCAGGAAGTGACATCACCATGTTATCCAGGAAGTGACATCACCATGTTATCCAGGAAATGAAGCCTTGATGCCTTGATAGTAGTAAGTGCAGGGAAAAAGCACTTTATAAGCATTTCCCGTAATAAGTGTTTATTTGGTGATTTGTATAACTTTTGGGGGGCAATAAAATACTTTAATAAAAATTTTCAGCGGACTTCTTCTTTAATATTGTATGCCTCCTACTGCAGTGGACACACAAATATAGTATACTCATGGTACTAATAAAAACTAAAAAGTCATCCTGCAGCTCCACATTGAAAAAAAAACACACAAAATGTACAAAAATAAAAGTAGTAAGATATAGAAAAATATAAAATGGTTACAATGTAATAACTCAGTAGATAAGGTCATCATAGTATGTATACGCCTGGTAAATGTAAAAACAACCACTCTCATACTTACCTCCCAGCTGCCCTGTGCTGCAGCTCCTATACTTTCTGGTCATGGCTCCTCTGTTATTCTTTCTTCTTCCGGTGGCAGGAAGTGAACTGGTGATCCTAACAACTGTGCCGTGCCCCCTGGAGTGAGATCCATCTGTGTTTCAGAAGGAACGTAATGGACTCCGCTTCCATACTTCCTGTCTAAACGGGACTTGTGATGTTCTATGGGTTCGGTGGAGTACGTCCTGCTAGGTTGAGGAAGGAGATTGTTTCATGCTAAACAACAATTGACATATTCCTGTCTTTCTTTTAACCAGGAGCCAGCGTAACATGGCCCTCGCTCAGAAATGGCTGCAAAGACTGAATGACCATCTCCAGCTGCAGCACTTTCTACAGGACTGCAATGAGGTGAGACTTGCTTCAGTCTCCTTGCTGAATTTTCTGAGGTATAGGTGTCTGTTTCGAGATGGTTGACGTATGTGTGGTCTCAATAAGACGTATTCACACATGCAGGTAGTGGGATGTGCTATGGCCTCCTGCTACAGAATAAGCCGTTTACTGGGACAACCCTTTTAGTTTTTACATATACACTGATCAGCCAAAATGTTAAAACCACTGACGGATGAAGAGGACAACATTGGTTTTCTCATAGCAGTGGTTGAGATATCTTATGCAGCAAGGTAATAGTCAGTTCTGGAAGTTGAGATGTTGAGAGTTGGAAAATGGGCAACTCTGACAAGGGCCAAATATCAGAGAATCACCAAAACAGCAGGTTTTATGGGGGATTTCCTGATTTGTAGTGGATAACCAGTATCAGAAGTGGTACTAGCAAGCAGGGCTATGGAAGCTAAAAACCCATTGATGTTCATGGAGAGGAGACGTTAGCCAGTCTCGTCCGATTTCATAGAAGACCTACTAGAGTGTCTTGGCATTCACAAGAGTGTGTTACCTGGATAAGAGATGCACTGTGGGAAGAAGACAAGTCTGACCCATGGAGGCCTCACCTCATAACTCATGGGACTTGTAGGATCTTGTAGGATCTGCTGCTAATACACTGATGACAGATGCCACAGGAGACATCTTGTGGGTCCAAGCCTCAGTGGGTCGGAGCTGTTTTTTCAGCACAAGGTGGCCTTCACAATATTAGGTGGTCTTAATGCTCTGGCTGATTGTTGTATAGGCATATGGTTGAGTTGGTTAGGTTTGAAGCATATGTTTGGCAGGACCAATGAACCTTGCCTGTTGAAAGGTTTATTGTAGAAGGGTATGTTCACACTGAGTAAATCAGGAATTCTGCAACTGAACTATCTACCGCGAAATCCCGCCTGCCTCAGTGTGCCATAGCCTGTCTATGGGAAAGCGCCCGGTTCTTCGCTTCCGCTGCTCTCCACTCAAAGAAGTGACATGTCACTACTCCGCTCTCCGTACAAAGAAGCATCATAGTCTGTCTATGAGAGAGAGCGCGTTCCTTTGCTGCCGCCGCTCTCCACTCATAGAGGTGGCATGTTACTACTTTGAGCTGAGAGTGGCAGCAGCGAAAGAGCACACAATATCCTATAGGCTATGGCACACTGAGGCAGGCGGGATTCCGTAGCAGATAGTTCCGCATGGTTTACTCAGTGTGAACATACACTAAGTATAGACTCACATGCAGACAAGTAACCTTTTTGCCCTCAATAAGTTTCAG
Source organism: Dendropsophus ebraccatus (assembly GCF_027789765.1). NCBI lineage: Eukaryota > Metazoa > Chordata > Amphibia > Anura > Hylidae > Dendropsophus > Dendropsophus ebraccatus. The sequence goes on from NC_091463.1 coordinate 77,845,256, forward strand.
TGCTAGGACCATTGCACTTGATGTATCTGTTCCATGCCAGGCACCGTTGTTCGTCTTCTACTGCTGAGCACTTAGCTTAGCCAGAACTGCCCTCAGCACCTTGGCACTGCCAGGAATACATTGCTTTGGCGTAGCTAATGTCTCCTGGGCCCTGGTGCGAGAGGCCAACTTGGGCCCCCCCCCCCCTCCTTTCACGACCAAGTGATGCTATTGTTGTGTGTGTTTGTGTATATATACAATTGTCTGCATTTACATGATTTCTTATAGGAAAATTTGCTTTGGTTTAAGAGTGGATTTGGATTACAAGCACGGTCCTGGAACGAATTATGCTCATAATCCAAGGCACCACTGTGTGTGTGTATATATATATATATATATATATATATACACACACACAGTGGTGCCTTGGATTATGAGCATAATTCGTTCCAGGACCGTGCTTGTAATCCAAATCCACTCTTAAACCAAAGCAAATTTTCCTATAAGAAATCATGTAAATGCAGACAATTGGTTCCGCACCCCAAATATATTTATTATTCTGTACTGTACAGTAATGGAGAGGATGGGAAACACAAGGGCTGACAGAGACTGCAGGGAGCAGGAAGGAATGAGCAGGGCAGATGTGGGCACATACATGCAGCACTCTCTGTCTGGGGAGAGAGGGGTTACAGCTATGGAGAGATTACCCCCCCCCCCCCCCACAGTCCTGTCCCCTGATGTAAGCCCCAGCCTGAAGGGGATCTGCTATGATTTGGAAGGTGTTTAGAGTACAGTGCTGTAGACCCCGCTATGCAGGCCATGCCCCTTCTCCACTCGCGCTCCCACCCGATACAGGAAGTTCTTAAACCAAAGCAATGTTCTTTAACCAAGTCACAATTTTGAAAAACTGTGAGCTCTTAAACCAAAACGCTCTTAAACGAAGTTACTCTTAAACCAAGGTACCACTGTATGTATATATATATATATATATATATATACACACACACACCAAGACAGATATTACCTATTACCGCCATACTGTTACCGACCAAATCCTGTATACTGAGACCAATATTACCAGTAATACCAGTATATAGGAAGGAAACATTACTGCCACACCACAACCACTACCATCACCACCATATTGTTACTGACCAAATCCAGTATACTAAATCACCTCATCCAGTCATATAGAGGTGGCCCCAGCTCTACACAGGCTCTATACACCATATACATTACTGTGCAGTTATATCAGGTGACTCACAGGGGACGTCTTTTCTGATCGGAGTTCTTTCCTTTTCATCTTCTTCTCCATCCGTCCTGGGCCGTTATGAGAACTTCTCCGAGCCACGAATCCACAGAATCTGCCAGACAGACATATTAGGCTCCACACTCTGACACCATCTCCATCTCTCTACACACTGCACATCTGTACTGTCCCCTTTACACCCTCATTTAGTGGGTAGCCCTGACTCTATGTGACCCCCTAATAATATATGCCCCCCTCTGTGTATTCCCTCTCCCCCTATGTTGCCCCCCCAAATAGATGGCCCCCTCCCTTATAGATGGCCCCCTCTACCCCCTCCCTTATAGATGGCCCCCTCTACCCCCTCCCTTATAGATGGCCCCCTCTACCCCCTCCCTTATAGATGGCCCCCTCTACCCCCTCCCTTATAGATGGCCCCCTATACCCCCTCCCTTATAGATGGCCCCCTCTCTCCTCACCCTCCCTTATGGATGGTCCCCTCTCCCCCCACCCTCCCTTATAGATGGTCCCCTCTCCCCCCACCCTCCCTTATAGATGGTCCCCTTCCCCCCCTCCCTTATAGATGGTCCCCTTCCCCCCCCCCCCTCCCTTATAGATGGTCCCCTTCCCCCCCCCTCCCTTATAGATGGTCCCCTTCCCCCCCCCTCCCTTATAGATGGTCCCCTTCCCCCCCCTCCCTTATAGATGGTCCCCTTCCCCCCCCTCCCTTATAGATGGTCCCCTTCCCCCCCTCCCTTATAGATGGTCCCCTTCCCCCCCTCCCTTATAGATGGCCCCCTCTCTCCTCACACTCCCTTATGGATGGTCCCCTCTCCCCCCACCCTCCCTTATAGATGGCCCCCTCTCCCCCCACCCTCCCTTATAGATGGTCCCCTTCCCCCCCCCTCCCTTATAGATGGTCCCCTTCCCCCCCCCTCCCTTATAGATGGTCCCCTTCCCCCCCCTCCCTTATAGATGGTCCCCTTCCCCCCCCTCCCTTATAGATGGTCCCCTTCCCCCCCCTCCCTTATAGATGGTCCCCTTCCCCCCCTCCCTTATAGATGGTCCCCTTTCCCCCCCCTTTATAGATGGTCCCCTTCCTCCCTCCCTTATAGATGGTCCCCTTCCCCCCCTCCCTTATAGATGGTCCCCTTTCCCCCCCTTTATAGATGGTCCCCTTCCTCCCTCCCTTATAGATGGTCCCCTTCCCCCCCCACCCTCATAGATGCCCCCCTCTTTCCCCCCACCCTCATAGATGGCCCCTCTTTCCCCCCACCCTCATAGATGGCCCCTCCTTCCCCCCACCCTCATAGATGGCCCCCTCCTTCCCCCCACCCTCATAGATGGCCCCCTCCTTCCCCCCACCCTCATAGATGGCCCCCCTCTTTCCCCCCACCCTCATAAATGGCCCCCTCTTCCCCCCACCCTCATAGATGCCCCCCTCCTTCCCCCCCACCCTCATAGATGCCCCCCTCCTTTCCCCCCACCCTCATAGATGGCCCCCTCTTTCCCCCCACCCTCATAGATGGCCCCCTCCTTCCCCCCACCCTCATAGATGGCCCCCTCTTTCCCCCCACCCTCATAGATGGCCCCCTCTTTCCCCCCACCCTCATAGATGGCCCCCTCTTTCCCCCCACCCTCATAGATGGCCCCCTCCTTTCCCCCCACCCTCATAGATGGCCCCCTCTTTCCCCCCACCCTCATAGATGGCCCCCTCTTTCCCCCCACCCTCATAGATGGCCCCCTCTTTCCCCCCACCCTCATAGATGGCCCCCTCTTTCCCCCCACCCTCATAGATGGCCCCCTCCTTCCCCCCCACCCTCATAGATGCCCCCCTCCTTTCCCCCCACCCTCATAGATGGCCCCCTCTTTCCCCCCACCCTCATAGATGGCCCCCTCCTTCCCCCCACCCTCATAGATGGCCCCCTCCTTCCCCCCACCCTCATAGATGGCCCCCTCTTTCCCCCCACCCTCATAGATGGCCCCCTCTTTCCCCCCACCCTCATAGATGGCCCCCTCCTTTCCCCCCACCCTCATAGATGGCCCCCTCTTTCCCCCCACCCTCATCGATGGCCCCCTCTTTCCCCCCACCCTCATAGATGGCCCCCTCTTTCCCCCCACCCTCATAGATGGCCCCCTCTTTCCCCCCACCCTCATAGATGGCCCCCTCTTTCCCCCCACCCTCATAGATGGCCCCCTCTTTCCCCCCACCCTCATAGATGCCCCCCTCCTTTCCCCCCACCCGTACAGGCTGATAAAAAAAACAAAACTTAACTCACCTGACATCGCGCTCCCACGTTGATTCTCACTCCTCCTGGTCTGTCCCCGACTGCTGCGCGGCTGCCGGGGGTGTCGCGTCTTATCCCCGGCAGCGCGCGCATCCCAGAACTCCCTGCGCGCCGGAACCGGAAGTCAGGGCCCAAGGCGCGCAGGGAGTTCTGGGATGCGCGCGCTGCCGGGGGCAAGACGCGACACCCCCGGCAGCCGCGCAGCAGCCGGGGGAAGACGGAGCCCGACTCTTGTGACCGCAAGCAAAACAATGCTTGCGGTCACAAGAGTGATTGATCGGGGGGCCCCGCGGGCCCCCCTTGTGGCGGGCCCGGTCGCGGCGGCGACCCCCGCGACCACGGTGGCTACGCCACTGCTTTTAAAGGTAATAACTTTACACAGATGGTTCATAGACCCAGGGCATGGCAGCTTCTACCCCCTGGTCATTTTTGGCCTAGATCAAGTGTTATTTCCCTCTTGAGTCTCTGCTCCTATGTCAGTGGGTATATGCGTGTGAATATAGGTGAAGCATTAGATCTTCATATGGTACTGTGTGTAGGACTGTGATTGATATACCTTCTGCTAATGGATGTATCTTCTGTTTTTTATGGTTAATGTGAACATAGCCTGATGATTTCTATGAATCTTACATCATAAATAATCTATGTCGCTCCTCACCTTTCTGGCCTGCGGTCATGCTTCTGGCGGCCATGTCCTGAATGTGTCTCCCTCTATAAGGGAATATTGGGCTATACACTTCTGTGACTTGTCAGGCGGCATCTTGTAGCAGCTGACGGTACAATCTGTCCTCGCAGCCTGATGTACATTTTGTTTTAGGAAATGGCAGATACATCACCCGGGCTTACTCATAATCCCCTACCAAAAATAAGAGACTTTTATAGAAAATTACGGGGAGACAGAATATAAGTACAGGTGGCTTCTGTAGTGGTGACGAGGCCCTGACATATACTAATACTGGTGATCTTGGATGAAAATGCAGAAATGTCAGTCCCATAAAATAGCCTTAAAGGGTTTATATTGTCATAGTCTGATACAGGTATTGATTTGTATACAGTGCATGGATAATGGTAGCTTACACCCTGCCGACACCTCCTGCAGAAAGCTGAGACAATAACAGGTCACCCCTAGAAGGGCAATCCCCTATATTATAGGGGTGTATGAGATGGCCACGTTCTTCTAGAAACAGTGCCACTATTGCTTATAGGTAATGGCTGGTATTACAGATCATTCCCAATCATTAAAGCAAATGTACCAATAGGTACATCACTTTGTTTTCTTTACCTTAACAGATGGGCAGCAGCGCAGTCTTCTTTTATTTTTGAACCACCACACAGCGCTGGTCTATTCCCGAGCACCGGCCTGGGACGGAGCAATGGAGGCGGGCCCGCCGACATCCAATCTCCCCTCTGTGAGAGGGCTCCTTTAGAATCAGATGAGCCGTGTCACAGAGGGGAGGAGGTTTCATCACATGGGGGGCCAGTGGGCCCACCCCCAGTCCTCCGAGACGGGCCGGTGCTCGGGAATAGACAGGAACCGGGAGGCGGTTCAAAAAAAGGGCCGCACCACTGGCATCCCTGCGCCTGCGCTGATCTGTTTGATAAAAAACCCAAAGGGATGTTCCTGATGGTACATTCACTTTAAATAGGGATGAGCTGCATTACTGAACACAGCCAGTGGCACAATTCCTAGAAGCAATGAACATCATCACCTTAGATACAAAGCCGCATAGCCTATATCAGAAAGTTATATAGATTTGTAATTTACTTCTATTAAAAAATCTCAAGTCTTCCCATACTTATTAGCTGCTGTATGTCATGCAGGAAATGTTTTATTTTCAGTCTGACAGTGCTCTCTGCTGACATCTCTGGCCGAGACAGGAACTCTGTCTCGGTTTTCTATGAATCCCCATAGAAAACCTCTCCTGCTCTGGACAGTTCCTGTCTCGGCCAGGGATGTCAGCAGAGAGCACTGTGCCAGACTGAAAATAAAACATTTCCTGCAGGACATACAGCAGTTAATAAGTATGGGAAGACTTGAGATTTTTTAATAGAAGTAAATTACAAATCTATATAACTTTGCAACAAAAGTTGTTTTGAAAGAAAAAGATTTTCGCTGGACAACCCCTTTAATATGATGTTTAAAGCACCATGGAAGTCCTGTAAGCCTGTTCTATGAAACCTAGAAATGAGCGAACCTCGAGCACGCTTGGGTTTGTCTAAACCTGAACTCTCTGCATTTGATTACTGGTGGCTGAAGAAGTTGGATGCAGCCCTAAGGCTGTCTGGAAAACATGGATACACCCAAAGGCCATAGGCTGTATCCAAGTTTTCCAGGACTTCTTAAGGGCTGCATCCAATATTCTCCAACTGCTGTAGAGAGTTCAAGTTTGGACAAACCTAAGCGTGCTCGAGGTTCGCTCATCTCTAATGATAAGCCATAAGACGTTTGTACCATCAGAGAGGACTAAGAGAATATTTTTTATTGTCTTGTTCCATTGTTATTCTAGCACAATATTACGCTACAGGTTAGCTGCAAAAAAGTACCAAGAGCTTTCTTTTGTACCCATGACAACCCTCCTTGGCCCTGTCCCCTGGCAACTCTATGTTATCATGGGGATACTGCTTTGTATTAGCTTTGTTTTCCACAATCATTTGACACTTCACAGACAGTAAAACATGTGCCAGATTTATTAAAGGGGCACTCCAACATCAGGTAGAAAATATACATGCTGCAGAAGTATATAGCATTGCTGTCAGGTGTGATAATAGTAAGTTATATCTCATGGGATAAGCAGCAAGCACAAGATCTCTGTTTGCTGTCTATGAATGTGAGCAGTCTTACGTATATCAAGAGGTTGGAAACCTGTACAGAGATGTTACTGAGGATTTCAGACTAGATGGCAGCTTCTCTGTCCTCATCTATGGGTCACCGGCCAGTGTATGGTAATGCCTGGGTCTCACCATTGGAAGGACTCTGTGTTACAATGCAGATGTCATTAGAGTTTAAGGGCCCTATTACACGGGATGATTATCGGCGTGAAAATCGTTAAATCGTTCGAATTTAAACGATAATTGTTCTGTGTAATTGCAGGCAACGATCGCAAAATCGTTCGTATGTCGTTGATCGTTGATCTAGATCTGAACCTAAAATTATTGTTAGCTAATCGTTCACTGTAATTCCACGTTCCCCATTTTTTCACTAATCGTTCAGTGTAATTGCCCATTGTTCATTGTTTTTCTGAGATCAGAAGGAATAAACGATCATAGTAACAATCGCAATAACGATCGTAGTAACGACCGTAACTAACGATTATCGTTCTGTGTAATATGGTGAACAATTTCAGGTTAACGATAAACAATCTCGTTTGCGATCGTTTATTGTTAGTCGTTAATTGTTAAAAATCGCTCAGTGTAATAGGATCCTAAGGGTATGTTCACATTTTGTCAGATTTTCTGGGATGGAATTTTACAGAAGATCCATACTTATAATCCACATGAAATTGTGGATTCGATGCAGAATCATTTTGAATCCACGTTGGAAAATTCTACTGGAAAAATACCATGTGTGCCATGGGACTTGGAGTTCATGCGTCAAAGTCCATGTGGAACCTGACTCAAATTACTCAGTGTGGACATACCCTAAGACCAAACAGGATGGATCAATAGGATATCTATCTTGCAGCACCTGTGGCCCTAGATTTGCCTGGTACAAAAATGGTGCTTTTAATAGGACAGACAGTCTCCATTTGTCTGTCCTGTTAAAAGAGAGAGTCTAAAGGAAACAGGAGGCAGTGTTGTCTTGGGGCAGAGAAGCTCTTCTCACAAGCAGCTCCTAAATGATATCCCAGAATGTAAATAAAGGGCTACTCCAGAGAAAAAAATCAAATCAACTGGTGTCAGAAAGTTATATTAGTTATAATATATTACTAAATTATTTCTACTTAAAAATCTCAAGCCTTCCAGTACTTATCAGCTGCTGTATGCTCTGCAGGAGGTGGAGTATTTTAACCAGTGTGACACAGTGCTCTCTGCTGCCATCTCTGTCCATGTCCGGAACTGTCCAGAGCAGGAGAGGTTTTCTATGGGGATTTGCTACTGCTCTGGACAGTTCCTGACATGGACAGAGGTGGCAGTTCCTGCAGGATATACAGTAGCTGATAAGTACTGGGAGACTTGAGTATTTTAAATAGAAGTAATTTACAAATCTATATTACTTTCTGACCTGTAGAGATGAGTTTTCTGAACCTATAAAGAATACAGATAAATGCCTGTATATATGTGTGAAGGCTCAGAATGTGATTTCTGATCTAGAAATAGTTGTCATTTTCTGCACCTTTGTTTTGATGCTGCCAGGGTTTGCACGATTATTATGTACAGAACTGCAGTTCCAACTGTCTCCATGCTCCTTTATTACATGATATAAGGTACTGTAGTGCTGTACACCCCTCTGCCTTTGTAGGTAACACAGATGTGCTGGTGAAGGAGCTCTTTGCTGACTCTGCTGCCCAGCATGTGAAACACCCCCCCCCCCCAGGAACTGGGAGAGCCAGGAAGATATGAGACGTGTTGTGTGATATAAAGTACTTAGGCAGAGGGTCGATAACCACTGTACACAGGACGTCACACAAGCAGGAGATAGACACCAGGGACAGGGTGATGTAAATGCATCGGAAACTGGCTGGTCATGGCCACAGACAGTACTTTACTAACCGACTATCTTACTGCATATAAAGCATTTCCACTTAGTTTTTAAAGATCAGAAAGCCCCTTTAAAATAACGCCGGAAATGTTATGTTTGTCACTTTCTGCAATTGGTTAATCTCACCAAAGATGTTGTCAGCATTATGATACTGCAGTCAGTGGACCTCCATAATGCTGGATGTTCAAAGGTAGCTCTGTCATGTCTGCGTTCTAAGGACAGCATGGGGTAGAGACACTGAGCTGGGGGATACATAGTTTTCTATGAGTTGATTTTGTATTTTCATGTGAAATGCTGTGTAACTACTTTCAGGACTCATAGAGAAAGCCTGTGAGTCCTGCATCCCTCGTCCAGTCATAGAGAAAGTCTGTGAGTCCTTCTTCCCCCACCACTCATAGAGAAAGCCTGTGAGTCCTGCTTCCCCCACCACTCATAGAGAAAGCCTGTGAGTCCTGTATCCCTCATCCAGTCATAGAGAAAGCCTGTGAGTCCTTCTTCCCCCACCATTCATAGAGAAAGCCTGTGAATCCCGCTTACCCATATACTCATAGAGAAAGCTTGCAAGTTTTGTCTCTCCTGCCCACTTATAGAGACAGCCTGTGGGTTCTGCTTCCCTTAGAGAAAGCCTGTGGGTCCTGCTTCCCTTAGAGAAAGCCTGTGGGTCCTGCATCCCTCATCCACTCATAGAGAAAGCCAGTGGGTCCTGCATCCCTCATCCACTCATAGAGAAAGCCTGTGGATCCTGCATCCCTCATCCACTCATAGAGATAGCCTGTGAGTCCTGCTTCCCCCACCACTCATAGAGAAAGCCTGTGGGTCCTGCATCCCTCATCCACTCATAGAGAAAGCCTGTGAATCCTGCTTCCCCCACCACTCAAAGAAAGCCTGTGAGTCCTGCCTCCCTCATCCACTCATAGAGAAAGCCTGTGAGTCATGCTTTCCCCACCACTCATAAAGAAAGCCTGTGAGTCCTGCCTCCCTCATCCTTTCATAGAGAAAGCCTGTGAGTCCTCCGTCCCCCACCACTCATAGAGAAAGCCTGTGAGTCCTGCATCCCCCACCACTCATAGAGAAAGCCTGTGAGTCCTCCGTCCCCCACCACTCATAGAGAAAGCCTGTGAGTCCTGATCCGCCAGACACACAGATTAACAACCTTTTTATGTGTAGAGACTTGTACAGGAGAAGCTGTTGATCACTTTGTTTGGTCGGGGGGAGAGGACTCACAGGCTTTCTCTATGAGTGGTGGAGGAGCAGGACCCACAGGCTTTCTCTATGAGTGGTGGGGGAGCAGGACCCACAGGCTTTCTCTATGAATGGTGGGGGAGCAGGACCCACAGGCTTTCTCTATGAGTGGTGGGGGACGCAGGACTCACAGGCTTTCTCTATGAGTGGTGGGGGAGCAGGACCCACAGGCTTTCTCTATGAGTGGTGGGGGAGCAGGACCCACAGGCTTTCTCTATGAGTGGTGGGGGACGCAGGACTCACAGGCTTTCTGTATGAGTGGTGGGGGAGCAGGACCCACAGTCTTTCTCTATGAGTGGTGGAGGAGCAGGACCCACAGGCTTTCTCTATGAGTGGTGGGGGAGCAGGACCCACAGTCTTTCTCTATGAGTGGTGGAGGAGCAGGACCCACAGTCTTTCTCTATAAGTGGTGGAGGAGCAGGACCCACAGGCTTTCTCTATGAGTGGACAGAGGGAGCAGGACTCACAGGCTGGCACCTTTTATATAGCCTTATACAAGAATTTACTATATTAAATAAAAGAAATCCATATATCCTAGTACTGTAATGCTATATACAGGATACATGCCTCAGGGTGTCCCTACACATTTGTTGCACGGCCGTTCTTATCCACGTACAGTAGGTATTGATGGATTCTTTCCTTACTTTATTCCTGGCCCCACATATTACTACCAGCTCTATCTGAAGCTGTTGTAATTCTGATTTCCTCGGTCATATCCAAGACTCCTTATTGCAGCTGACGGGACTTGAGCTCCCTGTGGGGATTCAGCTTCACACGGCGTACTGATCCTTACCTGCCGGGCATCATCCTCTGCTAGTTTGCATTTAAAATGACTTGTTCTCCACATCTCCACTGATGCACTGAGGATGGGAGTCTGCGGAGAGGTGTCCTCACCCGGGTGGCTGGAAATCTGCATAGCTCATGTTTATTACCATCACTTACTAAATATAACAGGTTGTACGGCATTTTTTTTAACCCTTATGCCATTATATTAAATCGACATTGCTTTCAATGTTTGGTATAATAAGACTAGGATCGCTTTTGTTCTATTCAGCAATCTAGTTCCCTAGGAACGATTACGGTTTGGTGCTGCCAACCATGCTATTCTTGCCATTAAAAATACAGGACCCCCTCCCCAACAGACTGCGTATAATGCTATATAACAGTCAGAGACGAGTATCCACCTTGGTTAATTTTATTGACTTTGCTGGGGACAGCCACGGCCATTCAGGCATTGATAGATGTAGAAGACATGTAGGGTTATATGGTAACCATTAAGATGAATGGCTGAAGTCTTCTAGATCAGTGGTGCTGTTATAGAGCGGCCGTCCCCTCTGTTGCATAGTGGGGAACCACGTTCTCTAGCATCCGTTTTTTCATATGAAGTATTCATTATATACATATACATCCATATATATCTACATAGCAAAATAATACGGATCCCATAGACTTCTATTGATACCGCAATCACAGTCCACACTAGGACATGTCCTTTTTTTTAATGGAACAGATCACCGATCAAAATTAACACGGACTGTGTGAATAGCCCAATATAAATCAATGTGCTCTAAGTTAAACCGTTATTACAGATCCGCAATTACGGACAACTTTACGGGAGGTGTGAATAAGGCCTAACCAATATGAATTGGAACTCACGTTCCAAACTGCTGACACTGTTAGATATGTGAAAGGTACCATGTGTCTTCTTGTCCTAACAGCTTTCTGTCTGTGCTTCCAGAATATAGAAAAATGCCAAACGTGCAAGGGATCCCAAACCTCAAGTGTTGAGGGCTGTAACGTCTCCTCGCTCCCCCTCCTATCCCTGACCCTGTTTGACAGTTAGCTAGAAGCTAAGCCCTGTTTCCGCATCTTTGCACAATTTGTATGCACAATGCAGGAATGACATGTGGAAACAGGTCTTGGCTTCCAGCTGACAGTTAACCAAACAGGGTCAGGGATGGGAGGGGGAGCGAGGGGGCATTAGAGTCCTCAGCACTTCTTTGACACTTGGCACCAGAGAATAAAAGCATTTTTCTACATTCTGGAAGCACAGATGGAAATTTGAAAGGTATCATGTGTCTCCTTGAGTTGGAGCAGATTCCCTTTAAAGGATTCCCTTGTAATGGCGAGTGACAACGCTGAAGACAACCTTTAAAGTCTCTTTACTAGCCAGAAAAAAAGAATAGCTACTAAGTGGTGGACTCTGAAAGCCCGTCTACTGTTGTCTACATAGCCGCTATGTAGTATGACATTGTCCTTGCAGACAACACTGCGGTAGGAGTATATAACCAGACTAATATTCCTCCAGCAAAGTCTTAGCCAGACTGCTAGCTCTCATACATCTATATCAGGGCCCCTCAGCATTGCTGTACACCCCCATCAGGCACTATTCACATACATTATAAGTCTGTTTTGCAGATGCAGGTGTGAACAGAGCCTTTTGAGATATTGTGAGCATTGCATCTATAATATCAAACCATATCTATGATACATTGACAGAGAGAGTGATTGCAGCGACCCAGCTTTCCCATGCCCCTGAATGGCATCTCTGCCTAATTACACAGATATAGGAGTTACCATGTGTATCTCCCCATCTTCATTGTTCGGAGGTTTAGGAGAGCCAGGCTCCTGGATGACCATCCTGCATAGAGACAGACATGTAGGAAAGAAGATTGCACGTTCAGGGTTCAGGGAAAGTTGACTGACAACCCCCTCTGTACCAGCGTGGTAATAACTAGCATCGGTGATGGGGGAAATGTTCAGAATACATTGTGATTTGCCTCATGTTGCGCTGGCCGGAGAGAGATGGAGGGAGAGGATAGAGAGCTGGAGTGAGGCACACTGACTGACATGCAGAATGAGTAGTGGAGATGGAAGCAGGCAGTCAGGCGCTGGGAGCAGAAGGGGTGGGGGGAGATGACGCATCACATCCAGGACCCTCCCCCTCCATCCATTCACTGCAGTGGGATCATTCCACCATCCCACCTTGACTGAGGATTGAGGGAGACCTACTAGCAATGAGCATGTGTCAGGATAGCAGGGGCCCCGTGCTTCTTGCCTGGTCCGGCTGAAGGATCTGTGCAGGGGATCGAGCAGCCCACCCCTCACAGGGACAGCAAATCTCACTGCACCAAACAGCATCGCAGGACATTATGCACTGACAGCAGCTTCTGCAGGCACCACGGCACCATCTCATGCAGTCTCCTGTTTATTCCTTTCCACTCGACTGCTCTCTCTCTGCCCTGCTATTATTCCATCCGCTCTGACCCGTCTTCCTCATTTTTATCCTTCCCTGTCTTGTTAGACATACCCCCCATCTATCTACCTGATCCCATCTTCATCCCTCACCTGTCACGTAAGACGGTCAATCACCTCTCGTCTCTTCCTCTCTCCTTCTTCTAGTCATCTCTCCCGACTGTCTCTTCATGTATTCCCGCTCTCACATGTGTGACTGTTTCCCACCTGTCTTTAACCTATCTGGTCGTCACTTTCCTATGTGATTGCGGTCTCACCTGACACAGCCGTCTTTTATTTACATCGTCCCCTCTCCTCATTGCTGTCTTCCATCTCTTCGGTGTCTTCTTCATCTCTCTCCTGTCCTGCTTGTCTTACCCCTATACTTTGGTTTATTTCTATTTTCCTTGTTATTCTTATCCTTTGGTAATCATTTTATCATCCGTCCTGTAGATCCATTATATTACTGTAATATACATTAGAAAATGACAGCTGGGACGTTAAAGGCGCTTTCTCCTGTCTCTACGCGCTCTACCTGTACTCACCCCATATAGAATAGGGGAACCCTGCAGGTCCTTACCTCTGACCAAACATGGATTCCTGCGCTCTCACCCACCTCTCTATATCCCGCAGCTGGATGCTTGGATCAGCGAAAAAACACTGATGGCTCGGGATAACTCGCGGGACGTGACTCAGAAACTCCACAAGAAATGGCTCAAGCACCAGGCGTTTATGGCTGAATTGTCTCAGAATAAGGGCTGGCTGGACAAGATCGAAAAGGTAAGCCATGGGGGGACTGTGATGACCCCCTCGGAGATGTCCTGAGGTGGCAGCTCTTATCTGTATGCGCACATGTATGCTTCCTCTACCTTACCCACTTTGAATTTGCTTTGATCTTAATATTCAGAATAATCTTAATACCTTGGAGAGCGGTAATGCTGTTGGCATGTTGTAGGAATTAAGGTTTTTCAGAACCCACATTAGAGCTTGAGTAAAAGGTATAACATGCTGTGCGTTGTTGCTTATCCTACGCACGGGGAGCTGGCAAGCTTGTGCCACAGGTGCTAAGTGCCAAGGAAAGCCTTGGCCATAACAATGCACAGGCAACAAAGTCAACTGAAGGAAAGGCCAGCTACAGCTTTAAGAAACATTTCTAATACGGTATTCATTGGATTGGACCCATGCTGTACAAGGCCAAAGACGTGTTTACTTATAGCAGGGATGGGGAACCTTCGGCCCTTCAGCCGTTGCAAAACTAAATTCCCATCATGGCTGTCCAGGAATTATGGGAGTTGTAGTTTTGCAACAGCTGGAGGGCCGAAGGTTCCCTATCTCTAACTTCTAGGATAGCCATGCTTATATATCGGTCTATCCTTGAACCCAAATACACTAACCACAATGCTTGGAACTAATCATAATGCTAGGACTTTAGGGTTGCCATGTCTGTTATTTCCACTTCCACAGATTTGACAATAGAAAACAACCCCAAAAAAATAGGTTAGGGCAAAGCAACAACTTTCTAGATGAATTGGTTATCTGTGTTTTTAGGAGAGCTAGAAGCCTGGGCCTTGTAGGTTTACACTTAAAAGATACTAAATAAAGACTGTCCTTTTGACGCCCCACAGATGGGCGGATGTATAACAGACATAAGTAGACTGACCATGGGTCTGATGACCTGGACTGACAGCTGTCGGCCGGGACTTGCATCTGTAACTAAATACAGGTGACATCCGCTGGTCTTTAGGGAGCCTTACTGTTAATATCAAGCCTTACTTACTGTTTATATCAAGCCTTACTTACTGTTTATATCAAGCTTTACTTACTGTTAATATCAAGCCTTACTTACTGTTCATATAAAGCCTTACTTACTGTTACTATCAAGCCTTACTTACTTTTCATATAAAGCCTTACTTACTGTTCATATTAGGAATCGCAAAGAGGCAATTGCCATAGGTCTCCAAACCAATCTTTCTTCGATTTTTCTTAAAGTTATCCCTGGTTCCTAATGAATTTTTCTCCCCAGTTTCTAGTGTAAATGTTTGATGGCCATGTGCAGCTATGATGACATTGGATTCCCATGTGTCCACTGTATGTTTTCAGGATAAATAGCAGGATGTAATCTTATGTAAAATAAGATAATAGATGCCACGTCCTGTAAAGGTCGCAGTCTATTAATAACTTCGATCCGTTTTCTGGGTTCCAGTGTTATTTCATTTTTGGTTCTTTATGCAATGCTTGGTAACCATACACCCACTTCCTGTATGTATGACACCAAATCTGCAGGCTAGATGTCGGCACATTCTCTCGAGCTGAACGTAGACTATCTTAGCTTTAGATCTGGCCCCTCTATATTATAACTTCAGTCCTTGGTATTACTCTATGTACATTACAGTATGCTTCTTATTGCTTTAATATATATGTATGGATTCAGTACTGCACCCAGTGTTAGCCCGATGCCAGCTGTGCAGTGCCAAGGCCGATTATAGCACTGCATACCCCTCTGGCAAGCCATGGAAGATGCAGCTAACACAGTAAACAGGGCACTTGCTTTGAACGTAGCAGGCGTAAGGATTTTGTGTTTTGCTGAAGCTGTCAGTATTATTGGATCCGTAGGATGAAGACATGCCAAGATTCCTCTAAACATTTTATTCCAGAGATTAGCATATTGCTGCAGTGTCAGTGTAAGCCAGTTCAGTTCTCCATTGCTATTTAATATTGGTCCCGATTCCACGACTGCAGCCATTATTTATATTTGTGCCTCTTGTCCTCATCGGAGGTCAGCGACAATGTAATACAACAGTGTGCTGCATCCAAGAGCTTGCAATCGGACCTCTGTCCATAGTTATAGGAATTAGAATTTATTAAAGGGCTTTCCTAGATTAGCAAAAAAAGGGTTCGAAACATCACCTCATATGTCCATGGGCTGAGACTGGTATTGAAGCTCAGCCCCATGCGAGTGAATAGAATTAGTTGCAATACCAGTCAGCCCAAAACAAGAGTGGCGCTGTTTCTGGGAGAAAAAGCAAACCCTTTTTTCTTATTCCCAACAACATTTTGCCAGAAATTTTCAGGGGAATTCTCATTTTTAGGAAACTTAAGTGTATCTAGTTACTAGAGATGAGCGAATCTCGAGCACTCTTGGGTTCATCCAAACCAGTGCGTGTAGTATTTGATCACCGATAATTGATAACCAAATGCCACACATGAATCTGAGTGTGCTTAAGGTTCGCTCATCACTAGTTAATACATAATTCAATAGGAGTAGTAGTAGGGCACCTAGGGTAGTATACATTGGCTCCGTATGGCAAAAGAGCTCAGTAAGGGTATGTCCACACTTAGGAATCCTGGCAGATCACCTGCCGCGGATTCTGCCGTGCATCTCTGCTGGTCCCATAGGCTTCATTCTATGGTTTGGCAGATTCCGCCGTGCACCTGAAGAATGAGCGGGTTCATTCTTAAAAAGACTCTGTACCCACAATCTGACCCCCCAAACCCCTTGTACCTTCGGATAGCTGCTTTTAATCCAAGATCTGTCCTGTGGTCCGTTTGGCAGGTGATCCTGTTATTGTCCTAAAAACAACTTTTAAATTGGCAGCCCCGTGCCCAACGGGAGTGGCCTAGATTGTGTATGCATTAGGCTGGCACAACCTCTCTGTCCCTCCTCCCCACCCTCATCATTAGGAATGCTCCAGGCAGCTTGCCTACTATTCGTCAGCTGTGTCAGCCCGGCACATGGGCTGGATCGTTAAGACACCTGTGTAAATGTTCAGCATGGAGAAAATGTTCAAGTGGTATTCCTAATGATGAAGAGGGTGGGGAGGAGGGACAAAGGGGCGGTGCAAAGTTCGAGCACAGATATTCTAAGCCACGGGGCTGTGAGTTTAAAAAAGTTTTTTAAGACAATAACTGCATCACCTGCTGAACGGACCCCAGGACAGATCTTGGATTAAAAGCAGCGATCCGAAGGTACAAGTGGTTTAGGGGGGGGTCAGATTGTGGGTACAGAGTCGCTTTAAGGTGGACGGTGGAATCTGCCAAACCAAAGAATGGGGCCTATGGGACCAGTGGAGCTGTGGAATCCGCGGCGGGTGATCCGCTGGGATCCCATAGTGTGGATACCCTTAGGTTTTGTTCACATCTGCATCAGAGGCTTTGTTTGTTGCCTCTGTCCATTCATTTAACTGGGCAAAAAAGTAGCAAGAGACATTTTTTCTTGGCTTAAAATCCTGTAAAAGACCAACTGGAAACCAGCGGTACCCATTCAATTGTGTGGGGTCTGTTAGGATCTATTGGTGTCCAGTTTGCAGTGGACCTGCCAGCCCAGAGTTGTCAAACAGTTCTTACAGCTCTCGATACAGATGTGAACCTACTCTAATCCATTATGTCTCTAGATTTTACTGTGTTCAAGTGGTCACGTACCGCCCATCAGATGTGGATGGGTTTACCCATTCTTACTTGACAGTTACATAATTAGCGGCCCCAAAATTGGCAAAAACTGTTGCATGTATGGCACCTTTCTACACCTTATAGGAGTTGGCTCAATATGGCCCATCAGCTTCAGTCAGAAAGGTTTATGTTACCATCAGTGATAAGGGTCTTAGTATTTGGGTTGGGGTTATGGGGACAGGATTTATTTTGGTTCATTATTACAATATCTGCAGAATATAATCATCCATGCCCACCCCCCCAGTAGCCTCTATGTAATGACTACACTTTGAGGGGAATATTGTGCCAAACAATGAAAGGGGAAAAGACCGGCCCATTGAAGATTTGTAGATCATACGTGCAGCTGACTATAGGGAGATGAAGCATATAATGGGGGCTATTGAGCTCAATATATTCATTTTTAGGGAGTGTGTGGGGGGGTATACTTCAGTCACTTGAGGTAGTCTAGCAGATTGGGCCTCTCCAGGGATATGACCAGGTCAGATGTATTGAGCTGTTCAGGCACAGTTACAAGATCATTGAGGCGGCAATATCGCCTTCTTATAGTTATTGCTCAATTCCGTCATGTAAAACGGGACTAACTTGACCCAGATACCGTGACTTCAGATATGTTTCACCCATGTGACATATTATAGCCTCCTAGGCATCTCTTGGAGCTGCTTATCTCAGCTTCTACCAGCCAGACACCAATTTGCATTAAATCCGATTATTTTGTCCCCTTTCCTCTGAAGAAAAATAACAAGATCAAAAATGGGTGGAATGGAGGGAAATAACAGATTGCGTACATAGAGACGGAGTGACTAGTGGTGTGTGGGCAGGACGGAGTTAGCTTACATGACGTAACTTACCTCAGACTATATAACCAAAAAATATACCTTGCAGCTAGACTAAGATCTGACATTACCGTACACCAAGTCATCTCGGGAGAAAGAACGCACCCGATTCTGTTCAGTTATCGAAGCCCATAGTAAGGAGGGAAGGTCGAGGAGAAAGGAACGTTCTTAGGACACGATTTTGGGACACAAAAGATTCTACTAACCAATGTTTGTAGTAAATAAATTTTTGGAAATCTTTATGCCCATATTCCTCTTCGTCCTAATAGAACCCATGTATACAACAATGCATGTATGGAGGAATTCCCCTTAATAGATTGTCCGTTGTGAAAAACCTAATATATACCCTTTTATTGCTTTAAACCTGGTCCTTTCAGTAAGTCCATCATTTACCTGTGGCTACTAAAACCCATCTCTAGAGGGCCCATTATATCTATTTTAGGGACAGTTCATAGATTTTAGTGGTCACCTTGAACATGCCCGGGTTCGTCTAAATTTGAACACTCTTCATTTGATTACAGTTAGCTGAAGAAGTTTGAGGGAGTCCCTAGGGAGTCCGGGAAAACATGGATACATCCTATGACCTTAGGCTACCTTCAGCCAACAACGTGCTTGAGATAAACATTGAGCTTTGTAATAAGAAATTATTGTAAAAGTCAGACAACCCCTTACCGTTCGGCTCATGAGTGGTCACCAATGTTTTCTAACATCTTTATAGGACATATCTAAAAACATTTTAGCTTGGCTTCTATCCTTGGGGAATACCTTCTAAGTGTAGACCTAGAGCTGTAGTGATGCTGGTAGTTTCAGAGCATCATACTTAAGAAGGTTAAAAAAAGACAAGAGTCCATCAGGTTTAACCTACAGAAACCCTACTGCGTTGATCCAGAGGAAGGCAAAACCCCTTATGAGGCAGATGCCCCATCACAGGAAGAAAAATTCCCGTTCCCGTTTGGGTCACAGAACCTATAAGATCAAAGGGGATTATGACTAACTAAGGTCATAGCAAATAATAACCTAATTGTGCAATATTATATAGTGGATATACAGCCCTTAGATTTTGATAATCACCCCGATACAACAGTCAGTGGCCATACACATTATTGTGAGCCTATCCTTGTTGATCTCAGAGGAATTGACTACCCCAATGGCAGATGCCAGAGGAAAGTAGAATCAGGCCCCATTTTTTTTATGTGGAGATGTCTGGCAGCTGCTTACTCCCCATTCAGAACACTTGATTGTTCATACTTATGGGGGTCAGGAGGAATAGCTATTTGGCCAACCGCTACCTAAAGTCTAAAGACCTCTTTAGATACAGTTCTACAGATTGGCCAAATCCAATGGTCAGCTTCAGGTAAGGAGAATGGCTGTGTACTTTAAATGTGTAACACTGATCCAAATTGTCAAAACTGAATGAGAATCGGCTTTACATGATTTGCACAGGAAGGTAACCAACTCATCCAGGAGAAGCCGGAGTTGGCCGGTGTGGTGAAGAAGAAGATAGAAGAGATCCGTCAGTGTTGGGTGGAGCTTGAATCCAGTACTCAAGCCAAAGCTCAGCAGCTCTTCCAGACTAATAAGGCCGAACTGGTGGTGCAAAATTTTACAGACCTGGGCAAAAGACTTCATAAGTTGGAAGAGCAGCTGCAACCCGTGGAGCGTTTCCCCGACGTTTCCACTGTTAATACCCAGCTGAAGAAGCTAGAGGTGAGTCCTCCTAAGATCTTCTCGATGGGCAAATACATTCTTGGGCTGGGCGAGTCTACATTCTAGGTTTGTCTGATGTTATACAGTATACAGGGTGAGTTCTTATGCCTTCACATGATCTCAGCCTTGTGTGGCCAATGCTCAGCAGATGACAGAGTCCATTTATTTGACCTTTTTCTTCCTTATTGTGACTTTTTAGTTTTTGTTTGCAAACCATTTCAAGGTACCATCATCTTGAATACAATATGGGCAGACCTTGAGGAAGCAGAGACCGGACTGTCCAGATTATAGGCAAAGAAATAACGCAAGACACCACTGCCGGTCAATGAATTACCTCCGACATCATTGCTGTTGGCATCAGTTCTACACATTGACTCTACATTGATTCCAGTGTCAGTGTGCTGTGCAGGTCAATCATGACTTGGAACTTTGTTAAAAATTCTGTATTAAAACTCCCCAGAGGTAACAGGCTGGCAATCTGAACAGTATCTTAACTTAGCCCTAGTTAAAGGGGTACGCTGGGGAAATAAAATTGTTTTTAAATCAACTGGTGTCAGAAAGTTATACAGATTTGTAAATTAATTCTGTTTGAAAATCTTAGTACGTATCAGCTCCTGTATGTCTTGCAGGAAGTGGTGTATTCTTTGCAGTCTGACACAGTGCTATCTGCTGCCACCTCTGTCCCTGACAGGAACTGTCCAGAGCAGTAGAGGATCTCTGTGGGCATTCACTACTGCTCTACACACTTCCTGTTATGGACAGAGGTGGCAGCAGAGTGCACCGTTTCATACTTGAAAGAAAACCCCATTTCCTGCAGGACGTACAGCAGCTGATAAGTACTGGAAGACATTATATTTTACTGTATAAGTTTCCGGTTCACCAGTTAATTTGAAAACATTTTCTTTTCACTGGATTACCTTTTTAAGGAGAAAAACGCAGACAACATTACAGACAA
Organism: Dendropsophus ebraccatus; assembly: GCF_027789765.1. Lineage (NCBI taxonomy): Eukaryota > Metazoa > Chordata > Amphibia > Anura > Hylidae > Dendropsophus > Dendropsophus ebraccatus. Next base: position 77,865,885 of record NC_091463.1, read on the forward strand.
CATCCTGGAGGGGAATCTGTCACATTGAATAAGTAGTCTGATCTGCGAGCATCGTGTTATTCTAAAGAGGAGCTGATAAGATTGATATATAGTATTTTAGGAAACAATCCAATATTACTTCTGTTTTATTCATTTAAGTCTCTCCTTTTTCTGGCTTTAGGAGTCCAGTGGGCGGTCCTAATAAGTGACTGATAGCATCCTAATACTTATTCAGGGCAGTCTTTCTTCACTATGTGTGACCGCCCACTGGACACCTAAGCCCAGACAGAGCAAGAAATTCAACAAAACAAGTAATACAGAATTTTTTCCAACAGATTTATATTGTGGATCTGCTCAGCTCATTCTTCTATATAACATGCCAGTAGATTGCTCTGCATTTTCATGGTGACAGCTTCTTTTTCAAGGGACCCTGCCAGTTTTACTTGCAGCAGACACCATAGATGTCGGAGTCAAAAAAGCAATCTGTACCTTTCCTGGGGATAACAGTGATTGTCAAGCTTATAAATGACCTTTTTATTTCTCAGCCAAGTAGGAGGAGCTGAGTTGCTCAAGTGTCACTGCATTACACATACGTGGTTCTTTACATCAATCAAGGAGAGCTAAGAGATGGGGGCTTGTGAGGAGGTGTGTCAGGCCATGGCACACTTTATTTACACTTGACTGAGAAATAAAAAGGCAATTTATAAGTATGACAACCACCATTAACGGCAGGAAAGGTCCCTATTAGATTTTTACTATAAAATGAATGCAGTGTACCTATCACGACAGCCCGCTGCCAGATCAGCTGAGATTTCTTCTCTTTATCGGGAAATTTTGGTCTCTATGGACACAAACACGGAATTAGATCCTAATATGCGCAACCCCCATTGGATTGTATCCATGCAGACCCAAAAATCTGGATTAAGAGAGGATTCGGCAGCAAGCCATCATCACATAAACACTTTAAAGAGACTCTGTCAGTAGGTGTGTACTGTCCTATCTAAGGGAAGCATAAACTAGTGACAGAGAAGCTGAACAGAATGATGTATCATTTACTTGTTCTGTGCAGTTGATCCAGAGATGATTTCCTGAATAACATGGACAATAAGTAGTCCTCTCCATTATGTGCATGAGCCCAGTAGTCCCCAATATTCATGAGAAGCAGAAAACTCCGCCCACCAGCTGCAGATTGGCAGTTATCTCTCCATGCTGTATATAGGCAGTCACCTGTCAATCAGCAGCTGGAGGGCGGGGGGAGAGGTGTGGCAAGAATCCTATTCTCCTGCATATTAGGAGAACGGCTGAACAGAATGATGTAAGTAATACACTGATCTGTACAGCATTTCTGTCACTAGTTTATGCTGCCCTCATTTATAAACCTCTTTTATAAACCTAGTGACAGATTCCCTTTAAATAGAGACCTTGAGCTACTTGGCATGCGGTCAGGCAAACAATCCACCCTTTCATCTCAGAAGTGGATTTTTCATGGATTCTAAACCATACATTTTGTCTGCTTAATTATTTTTCATCCTGAAATATTTTCACCCAATGTGTTTGGTAATACCTTCAGCCCTCTATACATATTGGTGGAAACAGGTATCTTCAAGGAATCATCCTCACCTTACTACCGATGTCACCATGTGTTGTGGAGGGATTGCCTCTATATAAGCTTGACTCAAAAAGTGACTTTTGCCCAGACTATTTATGACCTGTCACGACCCGGCCTATCTTCTAGTGGTGCTCCGGCCTTGCCTTCCCGCTTAGGGAAGTGCTGCTTCAGCCCATGCTCTGCATGATGTATCTTGGTGGTGACTATACAGGTGCCATGTCTTTCTCATCCTGCCTTCTGAGTTACATGTGTACCCAGTACACCATGTACAGCTCACGTCATTGAGACAAGAGATTACGTTTCAGCTTTCTGCTTGCTCGGTGCTCATCATTCATAAACACCTCATTCTTTCAACAGCATGACGCAGACCCCCATGACTGACCATCTCAGCATCACAGTGCATTTCTCCCAGCCCATTGCCTGATCCTCGGTACAGTAAATTGTGTGTGTTTTGTACTCCCCCCGTCTCCATCTACATACTATCCTATCTTCACTCGGTGGTTTCCGAACTCTACTATTTCTAGTAAAATTCTTCTGTTCAAACTTCCATTTCCAAACCTGCAACGCTGCAACCTGATTGGTCGATTTCATTCTGTTACACGATCCCGACTCTCTATAGCCTTAGTTATGTTTTGTTGTTCTCCTTAATCCTTTATAAGCCTTCCTTTATAATCATAAAGCACATTCTAATGTAAAGCACCAGATGTTCATGAATACGAACCGGTTCCCAATACAGCAATTCTAATCAGCAAATACACTTGCATGCATGCCCTTCAATTCTTGATGTTCCATAATCTTTACTTACCCCTTTAGGCCGGTATTGGCAAAAAAACTTATTTAGTGAGCTCACCTGGATGAACCGTGCTTCACCCGTTCGTTAGGGTCATTATCCATGAGAGGAGCTGGTTGGAAACACACCTGGTACCTGCAGGTGATATCGGAAGTCATACCATTGTGAAGAGTCCACCGCTCCAGTTGAATGAAAAACAAAGTTTTATTCCAATGTCTTAAAACATGATACAAAAAAGATCATAAAACATGAGCCGACGCGTTTCAGGACATAGTCCCTTAATCATGGCCATGATTGTGTCCTGAAATGCGTCGGCACGTGTTTAAAAAACAAAACTTTATTCCAAAGTCTTATAACACGATACAAAAAAAATCTTTAAAACATGTGCCGACACGTTTCAGGACATAATCATGGTCATGATTAAGGGACTATTTCCTGAAACGGGTCGGATCATGTTATTATGATTTTTTTGTATCATGCTTTAAGACGTTGGAATAAAGTTTTGTTTTTAACTCAACTGGAGCGGTGGACTCTTCACTATTGGGAATATGATATCTCTGTATCATGCTCAGAGCTGTGGACATGGACAGATAAGACCGCTGAATGCTTATAAAATCATGTTTCCTTTCCAAGTTCAAGTGTCAAAGAGGTGGTGCCTAACTGCTGCAAGCACGCCTCCTCTATCCTTCACCCCTCCTTGCTTTCAGTGATTGATGTACACGACTTCAAGTGGGAAGACAACCCTGTGTATCAATCATGCAGGGTAGGGAGGGGTGGGGGAGGGAGGAGGCGTGAATGCTGCAGCTTAGCACCTTCTCTTAACTTTAATAACTCTATATGATCACCTAAGAGACAGGTATCATCTGTTTTATCTCCCTACCATGAGCATGATATTTTGATGGCAGACTCCCTGCACAAATGAGCTTCACTTTCTAGAGATGAGATCAGATTTGCCCCATAATAATATTCAATTCTTTTAAATCTTTGTTTTGGCACCAAGCACATAGATTATTGCAAACCCCATTCACATCAATAGGACAGTTGTAGAAATCTCTGAAATAAATACGCCACTTCTCCCTAAGAAGGTCTGACATCCTAACTTTACTGTTGTCGAGTCCTACAATTTAGCCGATACCCCTGACCCAGAGATCCTCTGTCCTTCCGTCTCTGAATTCCCTCCTTTAACGCAGACCATGGAGTCCCAGATGGAGGAGTGGTACAAGGAGGTTGGTGAGCTGCAAGCACAGATTGCCTCTCTCCCCCTGGATGTGGTAAGCCAAGAGGCTGTGGATGAAAAGCAGAATGAGGTCGGAACTAGGATCGTGCGTTTGATCGAGCCCTTGAAAGAGAGAAGACGCATCCTCCTGGCCTCTAAGGAGGTTCATCAAGTCACCCGGGACCTGGAAGATGAAATTGTGAGTGCATCAATACTGGCTTGTGTGTTTTTCATCTGAATGTCGATGTGAAAGCTCCGCGCTGTGTGATGGTGGAGATAGAGGGAGTCTCCATAACCATCTCGCCATATAGCAGTGCGATAAGTGCAGGGCTGGGCTGAGCTCATCCGACTAAAGATAGAATGGATAGAACTTTATGGCTCTCTGGACAGTGGATTATTATCACAGATAGATGGTAGGACAAAGCACGTCATGAGTGGCAGCTGTGTCTCCACTGCATGGATCAATTGTGATTTTATGTGCATTCATTCTTTGACAGACCTGGGTACAGGAACGGCTTCCTCTCGCAACGTCCAAGGATCACGGCAGCAACTTACAGACCGTACAGCAACTTATCAAGAAAAACCAGGTGAGTGCCTATGTCTATAATGGAATTGATAGCATGACTCCTTAGGGATGAGTTAGGGATGTATTGTATGATTGATGACTATGCACTTGCCAACAATTTTTTTTTCTTTCAAATCAAGTGGTCCCAGTAAGTACCAGAGATTTGTAATTTACTTCTATTAAAAAATCTCAAGTCTTCCAGTACTTATTAGCTGCTGTATGTCCTGCAAGAAGTGGTGTATTCTCTCCAGTCTGACACAGTGCTCTCTGCTGCCACCTGTGTCTGTGACAGGAACTGTTCAACAAATCCTCCATAGAAAACCTCTCCTGCTCTCCAGACTGGAAATAATACACCACTTCCTGCAGGACATACATCAGCTGATATATACTGGAAGACTGGAGATTTTTTAAAAGAAATAAATTACAAATCTTTGGCGCTAGTTGTTTTAAAAATAAATTTTTTATATGTACAGACAAACCACAGAGCGCCACCCTCTACTCCCCTACAATATTCCTATCCTAGGCTTCTTACTGTACATTTTTACCTCTTTCTGATTTCATTGACTTTTCCTGATAAAGAGGTGACTTTGTTCTCATCTCTGGTTCTGCCTTTTCTCTTTACTAGAACCTGAGGAGAGAGATTCAGGTCCATTCCCCACGTGTGGATGACATCTTGGAGCGAGCAGGTGCCATTGCCAGTATTCGGACTCCGGAGGCAGAGGGGGTCCGCATTGGGTTTGAGAGTCTGCGGGAGATGTGGGATGTGCTGCGGGAGGAGACGGAGAGGCGGCAGCAGCTTCTGGACATCAACTACCAGGTGCAACAGTATTACTTTGATGTGGGCGAAGTGGAGACCTGGTTAAGTGAGCAAGAGCTTCTCATGATGAATGACGAGAAGGGAAAGGTGAGGACTTTGTAGGACTATTAATCGAATTACTTCTTATTCCCACAGACTTCCCCCTTTTATGTAATAGTACAATGTAAAACGATTTCCCCATACCTTTTACCATTTCAGCCTCTGTGTCGGCTCCTTGTCTTTCTCTGCTCTCTACTTGTCAGCAGGGTCAGAAGTAGAGAGGATGGTGCCCTGTTTTTTTTGCTTCAGACGTAAGATTCAGTTTGTTATGTCCTGTCTGCTTATCACCACTAGGGGGAGCTCAGGAGCTTACTGCCTGCTGTTTCATTATTGAGTACAATGTACTATCAACATGCAGTAAGAACTCTCTAGTGGCAGCCGCAGACAGCAAGATGGGAAAGATTTTAATTCTTAAAGGGAATGTGTCATCAAAAAATGATTTATTGTTTAAATAACATTTTTATGTTAAACATTTTTTTTAGGATTTTTTGGTGAAATTTTTTCTAATTTTCCATTTTTCTATTTATATAATGAAATAATCCTAAAATCTTGCTGGTGTTATTCTCACCGCTGGGGGTAAAACTAAGCTGAGACTTCCTGTTGTGTCTGTGGTGATAAGAGGAGGCTGCTGTAAAGTGATCTGTACAGTATTGCAGCGATATGTGACACCAGTAGATAGAGGATACAATAGCAGCTCCCTGTGAAATGACCTCCTCAAAGGTCACAGAGCGCGCTCAATAACGTTCCACATTCATCTCAAGGGGACAGACTCTATTGTCGTCTATGTCATTAAGTCTTGTTTTAAAGCATGTCACTAAATGCTGTTAAAACAGCTCAGGCAAGATGGACGCCCCCATAAGAATGTACAAAAAAGTGTAATAAAAATTACAGTAAAAAAAATAGAAACAGATTAGAATAAAATAAAATATTTTAGTATCTGACTTTAATCAGTAAAATAAAATGTAAGTGACACATTCCCTTTAAGGCCATATTAGGCTATGATCACACATTGTATTTCCGTCAGTCTTTTTTTCAATCAAAGCCAGGAATGGGTTAAAAACACAGATAAAGGCTGACAGAAATACTATGTGTGAACTTAGCCTTACACTGTCCGAGCCAGATCCTATCACATGGCTTGGTGATGGGGCAGCCAAGGTAGCACAGACAATTACTAGATTGTTTGTACGGCCCATTGCTTTAGTCAGCTATCACCTGTGCATCCCCTATTATACAGGAAATTTGCTGCAGACAGAGAATTATTTTTACTATGTTCACACTACGTAAAAGTACGGCCGTTGTTGCCTATACTTTATGCGGCTGTGAACATTGCCTGTTTCTTTATGGGATCCCGGCTGGAGCGTATACACATCGTATATGCTCTGGCCGGGATCCCGTGCGGCGCCGCAAATACCTGACATGTCATTTTTCTGCGGCCACAATTCAGTGAATTGCGGCCGTAGGAAACCCTGTTTGTTCACACAATGAAGCGAGCGGCCGGAGCGTGTGCAGGGGGAAGCTCTTATGCATCAGCATGCACCCGCATCAGAACACTGTGGCAGGAAAGATCATCCGGCCGGGTCACGGAAAGGCCGGTCTATTATGTTGTGTGAACATAGCCTAGAATTTAATGATCAGCTGATGAGTGAACATATGCTCATTCATCAGCTGATCACTGACCCTAATACACTGGACGATATCCGCCTGATTTGAAGGGTAATCAACCTGTGTAATAGGTCCTTAAATGTAAACTTAAAGAGGTTGCCCAGGATCAGAAAAGTTCAGCTGCTTTCTTACAAAAACAGCACCACCCCTGTCCTCAGATTATGTGGTATAACAACTGAAGCTGAGATGCAGTACCACACACAATCTGAGGACAGTGGTGGCGCATTAAACTGCAGCAGCATTAAAACAGTTACACTACCTGGCGGGACATCACACTAAAGTCTTGGACATACAGCAGTAGCTATACTGTTTTTTGTACAAAAAAAGCTGCTCTGGTTTTTATTGGTGGTCAGAGATAACAAGGAAGCCTTGATTCACTTTTGTGGATCATCTTGTGCAGGCAGACTGGCTCAGGCTTTGTGAGACCGCCCCCTTTCCTGCATATAGCACAAGCTAAGCCCCACCCCTGGGCCTCTCTGTTAGTAGACAAAGAAACCCCTTGACCACACGCAGTGGGCAGCAGAGAAGTGAGACCCCTAGTGGCCAAGACTTGAAAGTGCCCAATAGTCATGTTTTCTAGGGCAATAGTCACGTTTTCTAGGGCAAGGGGGTCATTTTTAGTAAATGAATTGATTTACAAATATGTTAGGAATCACATAGGCTGTCATAACAGGAAGTAGTCTGAAATTACCCTCACCATTTATTCCATACTATGGAAGCCACTCCCCTTTGCCAACACTATGGAAGCCACTCCCCTTTGCCAGACGTGGAACAAAAAAAAAATCAGCGTGAACATATAATAAAACCTTCCCTTTCTAACAGGATGAGCAGAGCACGTTACAGCTTCTGAAAAAGCACCTGATGGTGGAACAGACCATCGAAAACTACGAGGAGACAATAGCTCAGTTGTCCCGGCAGTGTCGCAGTCTCCTAGATCTTCAGCACCCCGACAGGTGAGAGTGTGACAATCTCCCCTATAGATTATACAGCGGACATCATGCTTGCATGTATGGGATGGGTAGATAGTTGCTACAGTACAGTGTCCATAGCTACAATGTGAGTCACTGGGTTTTTATGGCAGCAGTATACAGCCATGGATTCAATGAATAGTTGACACACACGGTGACAGAAGACGTGTGGTATAGTTGTATATTAGGGGTTTATTGCTCCATTATTAGTATATGTTAGTGAATTATAATGGGTACATGTACCTGATAAGTGCGGCCCAGCAGTAAGCACCAGAGCCGGCGTCATGCTGTGACAAGTATATGTTTCCAGCTCCCATGATACAGTACTGTAATGTACATTAAAAGCAGCAAGGTAGCAATAACTCACAAAGCGTCTGCAACTCTAAGCCCAAATTATGTTGTCACGGTATAGATGCAGGGGCCATGATATAATGGTTGTGCCGGACTGTTCAGAATGAATACCAGGCTTAGCATATCTTTATTTTTGCAAGGGTCTGTATAGGGCAGACCAACGCCTCTGATGCGTTCTCGAATTACTCCTTTACAGTATTGTAAGGCTACATTCACACATGCTGAAATCCAAAACTGATTACAATCTGGAACCTTATTTGCATGTATTAGAAATTTACCATGTGGATTTCAATCTGCAGCCATCACTTGCTATGGATTAAAGGAGTACTCAGACAAAAATCTGGTTTTAGAAAGTTATATAGATTTCCCATAGTCTTCCCATACTTCTCAACTGCTGTATGTCCTGCAGGAAGTGGTGTATTCTTTCAAGTCTGACACAGTGCTCTATGCTGCCACCTCTGTCCATGTCAGGAACTGCCCAGAGCAGCAGCAAATCCCTATAGAAAACGAACATGTTATAATTGCATTTATGAATATATTACTTGAAGATTTATGCTTTATTATCTTTATGGATAATCTTAAAGACATATTATCTGAACACCGGTTATTATATGGTTTATTGTTTACTTTCTTTTGCTTTTCATTATACCTTATCTATACAACATGTTATATTTGTTATATTTTTTGTTTGCAAAAAAAAAAAAATTTGCTTTTGTGTGCAAAATTATATTGAAAAAATCCAATAAAATATATTGAAATAGAAAACCTCTCCTGCTCTGGACAGTTCCTGACATGGACAGTGGTGGCAGCAGAGAGCACTGTGGAAGACTGGAGATTTTTAATTTACAAATAAATATCACTATCTGAGCGAATCTGGGCTAATCTTTATATGGATTCACAGCAGTGCAGACTGCAGACCCAAAGCAGAGGGTCAGTCTTGGATTTCTGCTACATAACATTATTATTATACTGCTTTATACTGGTTTCCCTCAGTCTTTTGCTAAATGATACTGGATGATGATTTTACAATATGATTATTTGCAAGTCACCTCTGTGCTGTCTGTGTATTGCGCTCCCAACTAATGCACTGACTACTGTCCTTGCATAGTGAGCAGATAAGTAGGCGTCAATCTCAGATTGATCGGCTCTACGTGTCTCTGAAGGACCTGGTGGAGGAGCGAAAGGGACGTCTTGAGCAGCAGTATTGGCTCTTCCAGTTGAGTCGGGAGGTGGATGAACTGGAGCAGTGGATTGCAGAGAAGGAGGTGGTGGCAGGGTCTCCGGAACTGGGCCAGGATTTTGAGCATGTGACAGTAAGTGACTCTGGGAATTAGTGTAAGGCTGTAACGTGGCTGCAGACCTCTTGTGGTTCTAGCGAACCAAACTTGGATCCCATGGGGTTCTATGATGATTGAAGCTCGGCTCACTGGAACTGCGGGAGGTCGGCAATGCTAAAATATTGACCTAATGCTCAGTATCAAGTGTTAGGCAACTGTAAGGCTGGGATCACATCGGATTAGACTAGTGATGGCTAACCTTGGCCCTGCAGCTGTTGCAAAACTACAATTCCCATCATACCTGGGTAGCCAAATCCATATATTTGGCTGTCCAGGCATGATGGGAATTGTAGTTTTGTCACAGCTGGAGTGTCAAGGTTAGCCATCACGGGATTAGACACTACATTGCATGTATATATCCACAACATGTCAAAATGGGTTTTGACATATACAGGCACATACTGGTTCATACATAGTCAACTAGTGACAATGTTCGAGTCATGACTATATTCGGGTCATGTATATGTGTATTTTCTAGGAACCAGAAGCAATACATATACATGTTCAGAAAATGACCCGAATTTAATCGCTGGTTTACTATGTTCGGGCCACTAAAGTCAATGTTGCCTGTATCTGTACATATACATTGGCATATACGTGCAACATATGTCTAGATTCACATTGAGAAAGATTTATCAAACATGGTGTAAAGTGAAACTGTCTCAGTTGTCCATAGCAGCCAATCAGATTCCACCTTTCATTCCTCACAGACTCTTTGGAAAATGAAAGGTGGAATCTGATTGGTTGCTAGGGGCAACTGAGCCAGTTTCACTTTACACCATGTTTGATAAATCTCCCCCATTGTGTTTTTGCTGTCCATATAACGGGAAAAAAACTGATGCAAGAATGGAATATAAAAACAGACGCAATTGTGTGCCATCTGTCAGGATCTGTTTTCTATTTACTTACATTAGAATTATTTTTTTTTTAAAGCGTACACAAAAACATAGCTGACCACGTTTTTCTGTCCATTAAAAGTAAACAAGTAAAAATGGATCTGTTAAACAGAGAGGAAAAACGCAGAGTGAACACAGCCTTAGGCTGTATTTAACCTACCTTTTTGCAATCCGTTTTTTGCATCTGTCTTTGGATCGCCTTTGTGTGCAGCTGTTTTGATCCGTTTTTCCATTGACTTCCATTATAAGAATAACGGATAAAAATGCATCCGTTTTAATTAACCTACCCAAAAATAAGGTTAAGTATGTTTTTGTGTATGTTAAGAAAAAGAATGCATTTTGATCCATTTTCTTTATATTGGAAGTCAGTGGAAAAAAATCAGTTTTGTAAAAACGGATTGCAAAAACATAGTGTGAACCCAGACTTAGTCTTTCAGTATAATATCTATTCCGCTTGTTGCAAACTAGGGAAGCCCCCCAACAACCACATTCCACACATATAGACAATTCATATAGAAGTCTGTTGGTCACCCTCACCAAGTAAAAATAGTCCAATTAAGGATCTGTATTTCCACTTTAAATTTGCCGTCATTAAAGTTAGCAGTGCACTAATACCCATCCCATTACATACATATTTCACATGTGTTTTCTTGGCAGCTTCTTCAAGAAAAGTTCACAGAGTTTGTGAGTGAAACGGGGAGCATTGGGCAGGAGCGCATCTCTGCAGTCAATCAGATGGTGGATGAGCTCATTGACTATGGACACTCCGATGCAGCCACCATAGCAGAATGGAAAGATGGGGTAAATGAGGCCTGGGCGGACTTATTGGAATTGATGGAAACTAGGGCTCAGATGCTTTCGGCTTCCCACGAGTTACACAAGTTCTTCAATGATTGCAAAGAGGTCTTGTCCCAGGTGGAGGAAAAGAAGCAGAGGGTGCCCGAGGTGAAGGCGCAGGAAGCTCGGCTCTCCGCTGGCTCCTTGCAGCGAATACTTAGTTCATTTGAACATGACATTCAGGTCCTTGTCACTCAGGTGGGCTTAATATGTTTAATACTCTCCATATAGGCCTTGCTTTTAGTAACCAACTTACTATAATGACAAAAAGTAATCTATATAGTAACTCTCGCCTAAATGTGCCAGAGTCCAGTATCAAGGTTTGTCCTCCATCTTCTCCAACGGGCAGGTACGGCAGCTGCAGGAAAATGCTGCACAGCTGCGAACAGTCTATGCTGGTGAAAATGCAGCAGCCATAGTCACCAGCGAGCAGGAAGTGATGCGATCCTGGAAGGAACTCCTGACCTCATGTGAAGACTGCAGGCTGCAGATTACTACCACCAGTGATCGCATGAAGTTCCTTGGCTTGGTGCGGGACCTCATTTCCTGGATGGAAAGCATTATTTGCCAAATTGGCACAGGAGAGAAGCCCAGGTATGTAGAAAACTGGGACTTTGGAGATGTCTTTTACCAACCAAGAGGAGTTTAAAGGGGTTATCCTGCAGTACAAAAACATGGCCATTTTTGTCCAGAGACAGCTCCACTCTCCTCTCCAGTTCAGGTGTGGTTTGCAATTTAGTTCTGTTCATAGAATGGAGTTACAGAACCCTGCCCAAACTGGAGACAAGAGTGGTGCTGTCTCTGGAAGAAAGTGGCCATATTTTTGTAGCACTGGATAACACCTTTAATGGTCATGGTACCCATGTTATGCCTCAGACTAAGGCTGCATTCACACGTTCCGTGTTCCGCACGGAACACGGACGTGGAATGCCTGTATCAGACTCTCCCCCCGCCCGGGCAGCATCTGTAATTAGATGCTGAGAGCGGTAAACAGTACAGATATGCGCCGCGCTGTAATGAATCAGCCGCACGGCACTATCATTACAGCGCAGCGCATATTTGTACAGTTCCCCCGCTCCCAGCATCTTATCACAGATGCTGCCCGGGCAGGGGTAGAATCCGTTACAGGCATCCACGGAACGTGTGAATGCAACCTAAGGGTCCTATAACACAGGCCGACTATGGCCTGATCATTTTAGTAAACGAGCGCCGATTTGCTAGATCAGTGCTCATTTACTGGACCTATTAGACTGCCCGATAATCAGACAGCAAGGGCTGCATGGACATCGTTGGGCATTTGTCAGTCGTCGGCTGTGCATCACTATTACACGTAGCGATACACAGTTGGCGCTTGACAATTTTAAGTCCAAACCTAAACCAACAATTAGCCGATGATTGTTTCATAAGCTGATCGTCGTCTCCACTACACGGAACGATAATTTGCCTGATTCGACCGATTATCGCTCCAAGTAATAGGGCCCTTACTCCTTCACCATCTTCGACACCAGGGTGTCAAACCAGCACCACTCCAACTGCTGCAAAACTAGAATTCCCATCAGCCAAAGCTTTGGGTTTGCAAGTTTTGCAACAGCTGGAGAGCCAAAGGTTTGACACTTGGAAGGAGAGGAAATGTTTATGACTCTTAGCAATTGAGGACATTGTAGTATGGGAGGAAGCATACCCCAAACTATTTTCAGTTTGTGAATGGAATTTTGGAGGAAAAAAAAAAGAAACTCCATTGCGTTATCTTGTTGCTTATTAGGCAATTTATAGTTGTCATCTTCTTATCCTTCCAGAGACGTGTCTTCCGTGGAAGTTCTAATAAGCTACCATCAAGGACTAAAGAGCGAAATTGAGACCCGAAATAAGCGGATCGCAGATTGTGTGGAACTGGGAAAGTCTTTAATCCTGAACAAGAGGCCAGCAACAGAAGAAGTAGGTGATTCGTAACAATAATATGTAATGTTGAAGGGATTTGCCCATGGAAGACACTCCTGCGGATAGGAGATGAGTGATTGGTGTAGATTGAATGGCTGGGATTCTCACCAGTCCTGACAATTGAAGTCCTATGTTTCTCCTGGTTGTATGGTGCAGTGTGTTTAGACTTGAACACCGCCGCTACATTAAACTAAGAGTGATGCTAAGACAACAGTACAGGACTCTGCTATCTTGTTCAGACCATTGCTTACTTCAGCCAGAAGGCAACACAGGATCCCCATTCTCATCATCAGTGCTTGCAACCAGCTGTAGTAGGTCCCTAGGCAGGGCAGGGGCTGGAATTTAGTCCTAAAGCAATAGAACAGGAAGAAGAGAGGAGACTACTGGGACTGGGTGACCAATCCTGTAGCCTGCAGAGACAGGTCAAAGGGCAGCAGATAAGCTATAGAAGCCTGCTGAGGGGTAAAGGAGAACAGCCCACTGCAAAACACAGCCATGATGAGCAGTCCAGCCCTGGCCCTAGGGCTAAATTATGGTCCTGCTCTCTCTACCTATATGAGAACTAATTCCAGATGGTTATTTATAGAGGTGACTAGGGAAAACAGCATAGTCTCAAACCAGGGGGAGCAGAGAAGCAAGTGAGGAACTCTAACCAGTGCAAAGTAATGCTTTTTAGGCTTAGAGTATGAGGGGTTTTTCCCTCTGGAAACCATGATCACCACATGCGAACGTAAGGGTGGCTCTTTATATTATATAGCTTCCAACCATCCCCCCTTACATACACTCACACTCAGCTCACCTGAGTCTGCATATGTTCTCAGTAGAGAGGAGTAAGCCTCTGCCAGACAGCTCTTGCTTCAGCTTATCTCCACTAACAGCAAAAGCATCAATTGCCCAATCCATCTTCTGGGGGAGATGGTCGTCTGGCCCCATCCAAATCATAAGGTTTGGCTGATAGTTGTCTAATGTGCGTGGGCGCCTTAAAGTGTACCTGTCAACTTTTGACATGTTGTTGAGAAATGTTAAAAGTTTTGATCTGTCAGAATCTGGGTGTTTAGAAATCTACGGAAGGACCTGGGAGAAATGTGCAAAGTGCTTCTCCCCCTGCTCTCTGTGCATGCTCCCCAAGGTGGTCCCATAGACTTACACAAGGAGTCCATTTCAGTTACATGCACAGAACTGGGAGATATCCCTTGGTGGGGGTCGGAACACACAGACCTTGACTAATCAAGACTACAACATCTCAATTTTTTTTTTTTAACTTATCAGTAAAACTTATTTAAGTTCAGCTCACAATTTCCCGCACCTTCTTATGTGCATCCGGTTTTCTTGTACAGTACCGTTGTACCTAGATACATACTGACATACGTACTGACTTTTCTATGACATTAAAGAGGTTGTCCAAGAAAAATTTACTTTTCCCCTATCCACAGGATAGGGGAAAAGTAAGAGATCGCAGGGGGTCCAATCTCTGTGTCAAACCCCCAGCTTCTCTGTTATGATTTGAGCCGCAGGTACGGTACATGACCTGCGTCTCTATTCATTCCTATGGAGCCACTGCCGAGTAAGATGGAAGAGTGCCTACTCGACTGTTTTTAGCGGCTCAATAGGAACGAATATATTCATAACAAAGAAGCTGAGGGCCTGATATGGGGAAAGGTGGGGACCCTCCAAGATCTCTTACTCTTCTTGGACAACGTCTTTAACGTAGTTTTCATACGATTGGTAGATGTGCAGGCCAAGGTGAATGGATAAGATTTCTTTATATGTTCACTATATGTTTCCTCCAGATCAAGCAGAGTCTGGACAGACTGATGGCCAAGAAGAGAGAGATGTTGGACAAATGGCAGAAACATTGGGAATGGCTGCAGCAAAGTAAGTGCGTAATTCCCCGGCGGAGGAGGAGAAAACTGCTGCTGTGAGTCAGCATGGTCGGCGCCCGGCGTGTACTCTGCCATCTACATGTGCGCTTTTAATTTTTATGTAGCTCAACTTAGCAAAATGGCCTACATAATCTCCCCTCCCGATAAAGACGAGGCGGCACCCCTGCCATCTAAAGACCAGCTAATTAGGGTTACCATGGAAACCTTTGCAGCGCCCACACTCTATTTCCACATCCCCCCTGATGAATGCGGGGGAGACTTAAGAGCAGAATGTATGGGGCTCTATCCGTACACAGCGCTTAACCGTATCCGCATCTACGCCATTGTTTGGGGATTTTTTTTTTCTTTTTCCTAAAAATGGACCCTGTGGAAAAGTTAACAATAAGTCATTGTAGCTGCAGCAATGTATATGACGCCAGGTTATAGCTCAGCGCCAGTCCTATGGAAAGGTTACTCACCCCTTATGTCATGGATTTAGGCACGGCCTCATGTGCCTAAGGGGTTAAGGGTACATTTGTTATCTAGGTAAGGGTTAATTATGTGCTCTAGCTCTGCACAGTGTGGGGTCTATTCACACAGGTAGTTCTTCCTGCTTTAAGTAGTTGTCTAGAGTAGGCAGATGTATTGTAGTGAATGGAATCTTTAGTGTTTCTTTTTTTTTGGGAGAATACAGTGACTTTTATAGGCACCATACAGTGGATAGGGGTCTGTGATGTGTGTGCTGACAATATACAGTGACTCTTATAGACACCATATAGTAATTAAGGGTCTGTGATGTGTGTGCTGACAGTATACAGTGGCTCTTTAGAGGGTCAATACAGTAGATAGGGGTCTGTGAAGTGTGTGCCGACAGTATACTGTGACTCTTATAGGCACCATACAGTAGATAGGGGTCTGTGATGTGTGTGCTGACAGTATACAGTGACTCTTATAGGCACCATACAGTGGATAGGGGTCTGTGATGTGTGTGCTGACAGTATACTGTGACTCTTATAGGCACCATACAGCGGATAGGGGTCTGTGATGTGTGTGCTGACAGTATACAGTGACTCTTATAGGCACCATACAGTAGATAGGGGTCTGTGATGTGTGTGCTGACAGTATACAGTGACTCTTATAGGCACCATACAGTGGATAGGGGTCTGTGATGTGTGTGCTGACAGTATACTGTGACTCTTATAGGCACCATACAGCGGATAGGGGTCTGTGATGTGTGTGCTGACAGTATACAGTGACTCTTATAGGCACCATACAGTGGATAGGGGTCTGTGATGTGTGTGCTGACAGTATACAGTGACTCTTATAGGCACCATACAGTGGATAGGGGTCTGTGATGTGTGTGCTGACAGTATACAGTGACTCTTATAGACACCATATAGTAATTAAGGGTTTGTGATGTGTGTGCTGACAGTATACTGTGACTTTTATAGGCACAATACAGTAGATAGGGGTCTGTGATGTGTGTGCTGACAGTATACAGTGACTCTTATAGACACCATATTGTAATTAGGGGTCTGTGATGTGTGTGCTGACAGTATACAGTGACTCTTATAGGCACCATACAGTGGATAGGGGTCTGTAATGTGTGTGCTGACAGTATACAGTGACTCTTATAGGCACCATACAGTGGATAGGGGTCGGTGATGTGTGTGCTGACAGTATACAGTGACTCTTATAGGCACCATACAGTGGATAGGGGTCTGTGATGTGTGTGCTGACAGTATACAGTGACTCTTATAGGCACCATACAGTGGATAGGGGTCGGTGATGTGTGTGCTGACAGTATACAGTGACTCTTATAGGCACCATACAGTGGATAGGGGTCTGTGATGTGTGTGCTGACAGTATACAGTGACTCTTATAGACACCATTTAGTAATTAGGGGTCTGTGATGTGTGTGCTGTCAGTATACAGTGACTCTTATAGGCTATACAGTAGATAGTCTTGACTGGGAATTCATCATTCTCTGCACCAGCACAGAGTGGCAAAATTGCAGTTTTGTTTGCACAAGTCTCATTTCTTTGCAGAAAAATTTGTGCAAACTCACACTTTGTCCGAAAAGTGTCTGCACGTGCATAGGGAATGATAAATTCTTCCCCATAAACTTGCAGAGTTATAATCGTCACATTAATGCAGGTTGGGGAACCTTCGGCCCTCCATCATGATGGGAATTGTAGTTTTGCAACAGCTTGAAGGCCGAAGGTTCCCCATCCCTGCAATAATGGAAGGGTTAATGATGTTGTGATGTAGTTCAGCAACATGTCTGTGCATGGATTGAGTTGTTTGCTGTGAGCAGCCTGTTTACCTGAGAAGGGCAGCATTAGCGTTTAGAGATGAGCGAACCTGGAGCATGCTCGAGTCGATCCAAACCTGAACTTTCGGCATTTGATTAGCGGTGGCTGCTGAACTTGGATAAAGCCCTACGGCTATGTGGAAAACATGGATATAGTCATTGGCTGTATCCATGTTTTCCAGATAACCTTGGGCTCCATTCCCACGTTCCGTGATCCTGACGTGGAATGCATGTACCGGAGTCCCCCGCGCCCGGACAGCATCTGTAATTAGATGCTGGGAGCGGGGGAGACTGTATTCGTAAGCGCTTATGAATACAGTCTCCCCCGCTCCCAGCATCTAACTACAGATGCTGTCCGGGCGCGGGGGGACTCCGGTACATGCATTCCACGTCCGTGATCCGTCAGGATCACAGAACGTGGGAATGCAGCCTAAGAGCTTTATCCAAGTTCAGCAGCCACTGCTAATCAAATACCGAACCCGGTTCGCTCATCTCTATTAGCGTTGCTTTGATTGTTGTTTGATCTTGATGTCCCATATTTACTGCACTACATTGCCTATAACCAGGAATTGCAATGCATTGATTAGAATATCCATACGCCATCCATATAAGATTGAGCAGCTGTCTGGAATAAATGCATTGTTAGCTGTAGATTACACCACAGGATGGCCATGCTCTGGTGATCCATTAGTGTAACTTGCAATAAAACAATAAAAACCTACATTAAACACAATCTACACCCTTTAAAGTGTGCTTAAATAGTCCCATCACTTCTGGCATTTTAGAAGTTGGAATTACAGATGAGTGAAGTTACAGTAATAACAAAGCAAAGCACTTCCTTATCTCTGCAATCTGCTCATCAGTCGGCTGCCTTATAACTCATTGCCGCTCCTTCCCGGGTGCTGGGAAAAGCTGGATCTAGTCCTGGCAAACTGTAAGAAGTTTCCCAAGACTGGATCCCGCTTTTCCCAGCACCTGGAGCAGAGCGGCAGTCAGTTAAATGGAAGCAGGTTGATGAGCAGTTTTCAGATATAAGGAAGCACTTCGCTTTCAGGGTGCGTTCACACGTACAGGATTTGATGCAGTGTTTAGTTATTTAGTTACATTAATATTTGCAGCAACAAATCTGCGCCATCAAATGTGCTGCGGATCCTGTACGTGTGAACGCACCCTTACTGTAAGTTCGCTCATCTCTAGTTGTAATCGGTGGGAGTCTGACTGCGGAGACTTCTACTGCAAGGAAAGCTGAGCAGAATCAAATGAAGACAGCACTCAGGGAGCGCGTGTCCTTATGTCCATTCTATAGCCCAGTGGGGTCTCAGAAGCCGGACCCCAACCAATCACAACTCCTGAAATGTCTTTATGACATGTGAGAAGTTACGTGAACATTTATGTACACTTTAATCCAAGTCACACCTCTCTCTGTTGGACAAGAGGCTTAAGCATGTAAAATACCAAGTCTTGTAGATCGGTTTTTGGCGCACTTGCAGTAGTAAATCTGCCTCATTGCCTTTTGGGTATGTACTTATAACTTCTCACACTTCTCTGTCTAAAATAATACAGTGCTTGAAGTCCACCAGTTTGCCCAGGAAGCTGGGGTGGCTGAAGCCTGGCTAACAGCCCAGGAACCCATAGTGAAGAGTCCAGAGCTGGGTAACAGCGTGGATGAGGTGGAGCAACTCATTCGAAGACATGAGGCCTTCCGTAAAACAGCAGCAGCTTGGGAAGAGAGATTCAGCTCTCTCAGGCGACTTACTACAGTAAGGACTACATGAAAGTGGAGTGAGACGGGTAAGCATGCATGATAAAATATTGTAACACATTTTGCATTTTTTTGTTTTGCAAGCTGGAGAAGATGAAAGCAGAGCAGAGCAAGCAACCAGCAACCCCACTCCTCGGTCGCAGGGTTTTCCCTGACACAACTGACTTTTCAACACGACCATCGCCTCTTGTACATCAGACAATTCATGACAAGTCAGACTCAAAACCAGAGCAAAAGGATACCCTTTCCATCCCTAATGGGATTCAGATGGATAGCCATCGAACCAGAGCAGAGAAGTCAGAGGCCAGAGTGGGTTACGTGCGGCAGGAGATGAAACCCGAAAGACTGCAACCAAAGATCGACCATGTAGAGGCCAAGGTAACAGAGAAACCACCTCCTGCTCAGGAAGGATCCAGGGCAGAGCGTGCAGAAAAAGCTGCACAGGGTATGGCCAGCTTAGCTGTGGAGAAAGCAGAGGGTAAATCAAGTCGGCATGGAGAGCGGCGGAGAGATCGACATGATCGCAGGCTAGAACGTCAGGAGTCCAGTGAGCAGGAGGTTCCTAAACCGGAGCAGCTAGAGGAGAAGAGAAGGCGAGATAGACATGACAAGAGGCTGGAAAGACAGGGATCCAGTGAGCAAGAGACCCCAAAACATGACCTTCCTGAAAGAAGGAGAGAGAGGCACGAGAGGAGGGCAGAGAAACAAGAGTCCAGCGAGCAAGAAACACCAAGGAACGAACCCGACAGGCAAGCAGGGTAAGAACTCGAGTTCTGTATAGTTGATCTTTTTGAGCAATATCCAAATGCTACAAGGTGTACCTTCTAACGTGTAGGCTTACTAGTTTGCCTATACCTAGCTCAACTTTCTCTACCTTAAAGGGGAACTATCAGCAGGTTAGATGAATCTTATCTGCTGATATGTCCCTATTGCACAGGAGATGGTGAGGAGGAAGATATGTCTCTTACCTTACGCCTTGGTGCAGTTCTGGTGCAGTTAGCCGCATGCTCCATGGACCTTGTAGTACATGGCTAACTGCATCGGCACAGCGCAGTGAAGGAAGGTAAGAGACATACCTTCTTCCTCTGCGTCTCCTGTGCAATTGGGACATATCAGCAGGTGAGATTTGTCCACCCTGTTGATAGTTCTTAGTCTCACCTTCTTTTTTTTTTTTTTTTAATTCTTTATTTATCAACATTTTCAGAAATTTTATATAAAACAAAAGTTCTGGTAACCGTGCATGGAAAATAGAACAACGGGCAGTGCAGATTGCAAAACCCGAAACACCATTGTCAGTTAAAGTAGTGTAACAATAAAACAAGTGACAGATCTTCAAAACAAGAACTATAGGCTTCCATCTATCTTCGCCTCAGTTTACATAGCTTAGTATCCTAACAACATAATGTCCGAAGCCAGAACCAGTGAAGAAAAAGGGAGGCAAGGAGGACAGAAAAGAATCGAGACAAGGTAGAGGAACAGGGGAGGGGGGACACAAAAAAGGGGGGGGGGGGGGGGAGAAAAAAAAAAAAAAAAAGGGGGGGGGGGGGGGAAGCAGGGAGGACAGACGGATCCGGCCCGCCCCACGCCGGATGACCCTACAAAGCGAGCAGTCTTTTATAGTCATCTGTGCCCTCAAAGACCGTCCAAGCAGTCCATGGGGCCAGAGAGCGCCTAGATGTGTCTCGCAGGGACACCGTCAGCTCCTCCATACGCTGGATCTCAGCCACCTTCCGAATCCAGTGGCCAACGGAAGGGGGAGACGTGGATTTCCAATGTGCCGGTATACAGGCCCTAGCCGCATTTACCAAGAATCTGAGCAGGGACTTCTTATATGTTTTAATCGGGATTTCAGACAAGTGCAGGAGGTAAAAAGTTGGGTCATTAGGCGCCTGCAACCCCAACTTGTTGGTAATAATGTCATGGATGCTCTCCCAGAAGGGCCGCAACACCGGGCAGGACCAGAACACATGTAACAGGGTGCCCTCCCCCTCGCCACACCGCCAGCAGGCAGAAGGAGAATCTGGAAAGATTTTGTTCAGTGTAGACGGCACGTAGTACCACCTAGCCAGGAGCTTAAAACCCGCCTCCTGGAATTTGCTGGCAATGGAAGATTTGTGGGTGAAGTGGTAGATCCTGTCCAGTTGCTGGTCCGTCAGGGAGAGACCCAAATCCCCCTCCCACTTCTCAACATAGGGGGGCCGATACCCCTCCGGGGGTTCGGTTATCATGGAATAGAAAAGGGACAGAGAGTGGCGCAATGGTTGGGCGCCTGAGCAGGCGTTTTCGAACGCTGTAAGCGTGCGGGCAAAACCCGCTGGTTCTGGTAAGGCCCTCAGGAAATGTGACAATTGTCGTACTCTCCAGTCTCCCAAAGGGACCGGTTCCCCAATGTCCAAGAGTTCCCGCGGGGAGAGCCACTGACCATGTTGGAGAAAGTCACGTGCCCTATGCTTCCCGGCCTGGAGCCACAATTTAAAGGGGCCTGCCGAACCCCCAGGGGCGAATTGTGGGTTTCCCAATATGGGGAAAAGAGGAGAAGGTCGGGGTGAAATGTCATCTTTTGGGAAGATAGTCTGACACCTAACCAGCGTCGGGCCTATGGTGGGGTGTCCCTTCAATTCTCCCAGATGCGATGGGTGAATCCAGGGGAGGGACGTCAGGGGAACAGTTGAGAAAGTTTGTTCTAGCCGCACCCACTGTTTAGAGGCCGTGTGGCAGTGCCAGTCCAGCACCCTTTGCAGAATAGAAGCCTCATAGTAACTTCTAATATCTGGTAGGCCTATGCCGCCCCTAGTTTTCCTAACATAAAGGAGTGCCCGTGAGATCCTAGCCGCCCCCCCCGCCCATATGAATCTGGTTAAGTCCCTGGAGAGTAGGCCAAAGAAGCGGTTAGGGATTGTGATCGGCAGGGTCTGGATCAGGTAGAGAATCCTGGGCAGAACATTCATCTTATAGATGGTACATCTGCCAAACCACGTATATAGGCCTCCGGACCATCTCCTCAGGTCCGCCTGTATAGTATTATGGAGTTTCAAAAAATTACGAGGATACAGCTCCGCTAGGTCTCTGGTGATCCAGACCCCCAAATACTTAATTGCACTGGAGGACCAGCGGAATGGGAAGGAGCCCGCAAGAGCAGACTGCAGCTCCACTGGCAACGAAACATTAAGGGCCTCTGACTTCTGAAGGTTTATCTTTAGATTCGCCAGCCGTGAGAAGGTGTTCAGCTCCGCCATGAGATTCGGGAGGGTCACACGGGGGGAAGAGATAAAAAAAAGCATATCGTCTGCATACGCCGCTAGTTTGACCGGGTTGGCTCCGAAGGACAGGCCCTTGATGTCTGGGTTTGCTCTAATCTTCCTCAGGAGGGGTTCCAAAGAAAGCACAAAGATCAATGGGGACAACGGGCAGCCTTGGCGCGTGCCGTTCGTAATGGGAAAAGGGGATGAGAGGACCCCATTGACCTTTGCCGCCGCTGCCGGCAAAGAGTAGAGCGAGGAGATCCATGACATCATAGCCGGGCCTAGCCCAATATGTTTTAGGGTCGCAAAAAGAAATGGCCAGCCAACCCGGTCAAACGCTTTCTCCGCGTCAGTCGAGAGCAGACACAGGGGAGTTTTAGTGGATTGGGCCAAGTGAATTGCATTTATGACTTTGGTGGTGTTGTCTCTGGCCTCCCGGGCTTGAATAAAGCCGACTTGGTCATCATGGATTATGTCCGGAAGCTCAACAGTCAGACGGGAGGCCAGAACTTTAGAAAAAAGCTTTAAGTCAACATTTAACAACGAAATAGGCCGGTAACTTGGGCAGGCAGAGGGGTCTTTCCCCTCCTTGTGAATCACTGTGATATGGGCGAATGACATATCCGATGGCAGAGCCGAACCCTCCGTGACTGAGTTAAGGGCCAGCGCCAAGGGCTTTAAGAGGAGGTCTGCGTATTTTTTATAATAAGAGGCCGGCAGTCCATCCGGGCCTGGGGCCTTAGAAGGTTGCATCGTCTCCAGTGCTGCCACCAGCTCCTCCTAGTCTCACCTTCTTAATCTGATGTCTGATGAAGGGGTGGTAGGCCCCCAAAACGCATGACATCATGGCAATAAAGAAGGAGATTAAGCTTAAGGAAGCCTGGCAGCATCTTCTTTACAACAGGTGGTTTGAAGTCTGGATTTTAAACAGGGTTTTTGTGCCATTACTAGATTTACATTTGTTCTACAAAAACTGTGATCACCTTCTTAATCTTGTTAGTTCTGGGCTTCCCAGCGATCCCAAAGACTGAGGTATTTTTGGCTTTTCTAGTGGCCACCCACTGTGCAGCAAGCTGTAACAGGGCTGTATTCAAGTGAATAGGGACTGGTGCACAGTGGGTGGCCAGGAGCAATGCTGTTCTGGTCAAAACTAGAGCTACACAGCGTGTTTGTTTTTAAAGTGTTTATCCAGGATTAAAGGGGTTATCCAGTGCTACAAAAACATGGCCACTTTCCCCCCCTCTCTTGTCTCCGGAAGTAAATGAAGCTTAATTGCAAACCGCACCTGAATTGGAGACAAGAGTGGGGGGAAAGTGTCCATGTTTTTGTAGTGCTGGATAATCCCTTTAAGGTCCCCATACAGCTTAGACTTGCAGATTTGGCCACTGGTAGGAAGTGTATGGGGCTCTCTAGAACAGACCAATGATGGCGGTAGTGATAGGGTTTTGGTGTGGTCGTGATGGAAAATCATGGCCGACCCCTTTGTTCAGAATGATAAGCTGCAGTAGGAGCGCTCTTGCAGTGGCTTACCACTCCCCTCCCTATAGAGAAAACAGGCTGTGCCAAACGCTCGTGTGTGTGAGGAGGGCACACTTGTCCATTATCAGTGTCTGAATTCTCAGTGTAAAGGGTGGTGTCCAGGATTTTAAAAGTCGAAATAAATCATCAATCATTCGGCCAACAGATATCTCTACTGGATTCACCATACATTGTGGGAAGGGATAAGCAGTGTTTCTATGGGAAGGGATAAGCCGCTACCAGACTGCTTTGGTGGTGGCTTATCGCTCCCAGAACAAAAGGGCCAGGAGGCAGAAATCCATCCTTTTGTACTCTGACATCATCTGTTGTCTTATACTATGTACTTTACTATAAAGTGTGTGTGCACCTTAATAACATTGGTTGAATTGATAGCCAAGTCGTTGGATCAGTACTTATACACAGTAGTGACCAAGTTGACTGTCTTACACAAGGTATAAAATCTGTCATTCTGATGGATATGATGTTAGTCATCGCTTGTTGTTAAAGAGGATGTACCACCAGGTACATCCTCTTTAAGCTAAAACCACGGATCGAACGCCGCCGTCACGGGGAAGCCGGTGCCGTGGTCCGTTTTTTGGCCGTTCTATGCACCAGCACCGGCTGGTGCTCAAGCACTGGAGGTAGGCCGGGCCACGCCCAGTGGGAGGGAATTCCCTCCCCTGTATGACGCGGCTCCGTTAGAATGAATGGAGCCGCGTCATACAGGGGAGGGAATTCTCTCCCATTGGGGCCGACCCGGCCGGCAGCGGACTGCGGCACCGGCTTCCCTGTGACGTCGCCGTTCGATCCGTGGGTTCAGCTTAAAGATGATGTACCTGGTGGTACATCCTCTTTAAGCTGCATATGGGTGGTCGGATTTTCTGCCCAGTCTGATAGTTGGGCCTTTTAGAGATCATGTAGAATAGAAATAAAAGAATACATACATCAGATCTTCTGTTGACTGTTCCGGTTTAAGAAGTAATATGCCAATATACTGGAAAGTGACAATGATTATTG
Source organism: Dendropsophus ebraccatus (assembly GCF_027789765.1). Classification (NCBI taxonomy): domain Eukaryota; kingdom Metazoa; phylum Chordata; class Amphibia; order Anura; family Hylidae; genus Dendropsophus; species Dendropsophus ebraccatus. The sequence goes on from NC_091463.1 coordinate 77,890,604, forward strand.
GTCTTATCCTCTCTCCTTCTAGAAAGGCGACACTTGCAGACATTGTTGAACAGCTGCAGGAAAAAGAAGCATCACAAAATAACCCTTCAGTAAGTATTACCGAGTGATATAAAGCAATATCTGTATACTAGAGTGTCCGGGCTTAGCCTGGTATACCAGCACAGTGCCGGCCATGTCTGGTATAGTAGAGTCTCTTCAAGAGGGTTGATAGGTAGCAAGTGCTTAGTAGTTTCTGTTCCCCATCCCCAGAGTAAAGATTCTCCTGCACGGTTACCCAATGGTATAGAAAAGCTCCCAGAAAGGACAACAAGACCTGATCGGCCAAGAGCAAGAGACAGGCCGAAGCCCAGGAGAAGACCCAGGCCTAAGGATCCAAATCAGCCTCCGGGTGAAGCACGGAGATCCCGCTCAGCCCCCGCACAGAGCACTGCCCCACCTCCTCCTCCTCCCACACATACAGTACAACAGGAAGGATACCTCTTCAGGAAACATGAGTTGGATGGTCCCAGTAAAAAGGCCTCAAACAGGTGAGTGTATACTATGGTGGCATGTATGATGGTCTCTCAAGAAAGTCTGTAAATAGTGACTACTAACATTTGCATCTCTCTGTTTCCCACAGGTCCTGGGTAAACCTGTACTGTGTGCTAAACAAAGGGGACTTGGGGGTCTATAAGGATGCAAAGAGTCAGAGTTCAGGGGCTACACATGGGGGGGAACCCTTGCTTAATCTACATGGAGCCACCTGCGAGGTGGCGAACGAGTACAAGAAAAAGAAGTTTGTCTTCAAGCTCAGGTTAGTCTTCCCCCACCATACATTTGTCTTGAGGTATGTTGCTGATCGGATGTATAATACAAAGGTCTTCTCTTACAGGTCGACAGATGGGAGAGAATTTCTCTTTCAAGCAAAAGATGAGGTGAGCCACTTACTCTCTAACACAGCATATACTAAAAATCTTGTTTCTTTAATTAAAATATACCCTAAACCTAGCGTCCACTGTCTGCTATGATGCTATATAGTACAGTTATAGACGCATTAGGGTTCCTTAAGGGGTATGTTCCTTATACTACATGTACCCCGATAGAAGCCGATCACACAGGTTCTCACTGATGTAAAGCCAGAGGAATCACATTATCATTGCAAAACTCTATGGCTTCCTTTTTTTGTTTTTTTTGAGGGCTCTATAGTCCATTAGTTTTCCAACAGGCAAACACACCAAAAATAGGGGACAATGTTTTCAGACATTCCCTTTAAGAGGTCTCTGTGAACACCATTAAACTGGAAAAAAATAGTATAGACGTAGTATAAGGCCTCTTATGGTACCTTTACACGGTGCGATAATTCGCCCGATCGCATGATTAACGATTTTGAATGAACGATTTTTTTTATAACGATCAGCGTTTAGACGGAACGATACATTGTACGGAAAATTCGCTATGCGATTGTTTAAGCCTATCTCACACATAGGGGAAATCGTTGAAAGAATGTTTACACTGAACAATCTGCGAATTTTTTGCGAACCATCTACGATGATTTGTGAACATGTTGAAAGATCAAAATGGAACGATTTTTTGCTCATCGTTTGATCGTTCGCTGCGTTTACACGTACGATTATCTTTGAATTTGACCGTTATCGTGCAAAAACGAACGATCAATCGTCCCGTGTAAAAGGACCATTACTCCTGAAAGGCTGCACTGCACTTTTTTTTTTTTTTTTTTTTAGAAGAGATTGATAACAAGAGTACCCAGTATTAAAGGGATTGCACAACCTTATAAAATAGAGAACCATCAGAATAGGCCATCAATATTGAATCAGCTGAATTTAAGGGGTACTCTGGATTGGGGTCATTTTTATTGTACAGCTCGCACTGCCCCGTTCTCCTATTCGGCTGCTGCTTCCTGGTCTGAGCTGTAGCTTGCGACGTGACGTCTCATGGCAGCTCAGACATTTAGCGGCCGAGGCGGGACTCCGCTACGACCGCTAATTGGCTGAGCTGCCTTTAGAAGCAGCTCAGACCAGGAACCGGCAGCCGAATGGGAGAATGGGGTGGCGCGATCTGGGACCTGGCACTGGAACCGGGGAGGTAAGTGACTGGTGCCTTCTATATCCACCCCCTTCCCGGTTGTACAATAAAAATTACCCCAGCCAGAGTACCCCTTTAAGAGGCCCAGGTGCTTGGCTGAGTGCTTTGGCTTCTTCAATGTCTACATGTTCTCCATACCTGCACTGAAATATTGTACAATGACTAGAGATGAGGAAACCTTGAGCACTCCCGGATTCGTCCGAACTCAAACGCTCACCTATTGATTACTAGTGAATGCAACTCTAAGGCTGCTTAGAAAACATGGATAAAGCCATAAGCTGTATCCACATTTTCCAGGATTCTCTAGGGCTGTATCCAACTTCTTCCACCACCGGTAATCAAATGCCGAGCATTTGAGTTTGGACGTACCTGAGCTTGCTCGAGGTTCGCTCATCTCTAATAATGACACCTTGAAGATCCTTGGTAGCTCAAACTGGAGCCTTTTTCCCCCTCATGTTTTACAGGAGGAGATGAAAAACTGGATTACGGCTATAACTACGTGTGTCTCTGAACATAGCGAAATAGCCAAATGGAGCCAGACCCTCCTTACTACCTCCTCCACAGACGAAGGCAACATAAAGAGAGAGTCTGATCGCAGATCCAGTGCCGGGGGCCGCAAGAAGTGAACCATTGGGGTCCTGTAAACCCCTCCTTTTCTACTTCTTCCTCCTTCGGGTTGAGCCAGGAGCTGAACACACACCTGCAGCGATAACCCTTCCAGACCTTATTTCTACAGGTGGTCTGACAAAGCCTTCTGAAATGTTTTGGAACTGAATCTTGATGTCTATGCATTTCCTGAACATAGTTTTCCTACCCAAAAAAACTTGAGTGTTACAATTTTATCCTGAAACTTCCATTTTACAACATTCCCTCTTGGTTCCTCTGGGGCCCTGTGGGTATAATGTATCTAGCTCTCTTAGAGTCTGGTGAACATGCATATATATATATGACCCAAACTCTTACCGTGTAGCAGTCAGCCTACGCCTCTAGTATAACAAATATGGTGGAAAGCTAGTCATTCACGACCAGTGACCACATGTGGTCTAGTGAAGGGAGAAGAACCTGAGAACATTGGGTAGAACAAGTCTAAATTCCTTTTTTTCCCTCTGAAAACAGGATGGTCGGAAACTGTAGAAGAGCACAGACATTAAGGGTGTAGGAGAGGACATAGGTTCTGGTTTTGTATCGACAGTCGTACAGAGAACTCTTCACAGTGCAATATCGGAGGGGCTGCTATACTCTTCTGTGGTTCTAGGGGAGAGACCTGAAGCAGTGTAATGTGTATAAGTTGCCATTTTCTGTGACAAAAATCAATATTTATTGGCAGATCTATATGATAAGAAGCCTATGTCTATATGTTCAGCCTCACATGACCATGCCCATCAGGTCTTCCACCATACAGCACAACTCGTACTCTGTGAAGGTGTTACAGATCAATGCAGAACCAGATGCCGGATGGGAAATATTCTTTAATAGTTTTACTTTACATTCATATATTTTACACCTCACCTGGTTATATTGCAGCACACCGAGCTATGAATTGTTTTTATGGAAGACTATTTTATCAGGAAGGTCAGCTCAGCCAGCATTCCTTAAAGGGTTTTACAAGAGTAGAAAAACATAGTTGCTTTCTTCCAGAAATAGCGCCACTCTTGTCTTCAGTTTGTGTGTTGTATTGCAGTTGAAGAGAGTTGTGTTGTAATACCACATACAGCCTGAGAACTGGTGTGGCACAGTTTTTGAAAGAAATCAGATATGTTATTCTAATCCCGGTTAATCCCTTTAAAAGGATTATCCACTGGACAATATCCCATGGATAAATTAAGCTTGCAAGAACACTAAGCAACTGCAATATGTGGAGAAATCCAGCAGCAAGTGTTCACTTTCCCTGCAGCGCCACCACAGGAGAGATGAAGCATTACATATTGAGTAATTTGGCCGTCTATGCAATGTATAGACATGTCTGGTCCTCCAGAAAGGGAGACACTCTCTGTAGACACATATGGGGGGAGAACTGAACAATGCTTATACCTGGCAAAAAAAAAACAAAAAAAAACTTTTTTGGGAGCAAAAAACAAAACAAAAAAAACAAACCCTGAAAAAGTAAAAAATAAAAATAAAAAAATAAATTAGGCTGTAACAAAATGTGCAAAAATGGGCATGTAAACCTTGATAAATATTCCCTAATATACTCAGTCTTAGATATTTGGGTCCTGATAGGGTTCCCATCATTTCTTTGAAAACGTTTTATCCACACGAGACAGCCCCTTTAAGGATTTCTTGGGTTGGGTTAGTTTCATTTTATAGCAACAATAATATACTGTGAATGTAAAGTCTATAGAGAGCAGAGCCCGCACTACAGGTGTATCAAGGCTATCTGATGGATAGGTATGGAGACTTATGAATGAGACCTAGCGCTGTGGTGCAACCGGAGAAAAGGAGACTGTATATGGCAAAAGCAGGTAGAAAAAATCCAATGCACTCACCAGCAGTTGCGGTCTTCAGAAGTTTATTCAACACAGATCACCATCGGGAGAGGGGAAGGTGGAACAGGTGCGGGAGCATAGGCAAACAACAGTTTCACGCTGCAGCGCTTTGTCAAGTTTGATCTACCTGCTTTTGCAATATACTGTGAATACAGCCTTACTTCAGACTTGTCCTTTATAGACTACATGATCGGTGATCTTTACCAAGTCATAGGCTTTAGTTTTGATTCATCCTTCACCAAACCTGCTATACTTCACATTTGTTGACACAAGAAGAGCACATAGGAGCTTAATGGTACCAAGTTACCATAGGAAATTTATGACCAAGTTCTGATCAATGAACTAGGTCAGTTCAGGTGAAAGAGGAGACAGCCATTACAAGCAAGAAAGTTCTATTCATAAGAAATTCTATATGTATAGTGTTGGTTTGGGCATATCAAGAAGTCAGGCCATTGTAGGGGAAGCTCTTGACAACAGGTCATTATTAGAGATGAGCGCCACTGGAGCATGCTTGATCATTCTGATTACTGGTGGCTAAAAAAGTTGGATGCAGCCCTAGGAAGTCCGTCAAAACATGGATACAGCCACAGGCTCCCTAGGGCTGCATCCAACTTCTTCACCCACCAGTATTCAAATGCCGAATGATCGGACTCATCTTTAGTCATTATATACTTGTTACCTAACATAGCACAGGCTCAAATATTGATCATTTCATGACAATGTTACAAAAGCCCTTCAATTGTCAGAGCCAGTTTTACAAAAAATACAGTGTACCCCTGGTCCAGATGGTTCATACCCATAGTGTCAATCCACAGGCATCGCTAGCTGCTGAATTGCTATTATAACCCACTAGAGGTTTTGGTCATCCCAGCCTTAAGTGTTGACCATGTAGCCACTGCCTTATTCTTAGGATAACTAACCTACCGCTAGCTTGGATATACTACCAGGGCTGTTTTTTTGTATTGTATTAAAATCGGGGTCCCTCCTGTGGTTCTATGTACTGCACTTATTAAAATTTGACGTATCCCCTAATATACAGACATGGGTACACCAGAAAAGAAGTGCTGGTAGAGCATCAGTAGTAGGAAGGGGGGGGGGGGGGGGGGGGGCCACCAATGACAGGCTAGGTAGTTACCTGAACTCATCTGGTCGATATCCAGCAAGCTCAGAGTTTAAAAAAGTTATTCAGTAAAGAGCCCTATGATAGGAAACACAATTTTCTACCAGGGCTTCCCTTTGACTATCCTCGCACCACGGCAGCCTTGTAGGTTAATAAAGCACGTATCTGCTTCCATACTGCCGCAGAATAGTGCATGGCACAGTTACTGCTGTAATCACTCCCAAACCTTTGATACAAGTTTTATTTTTTTAGGAGGTACCCCGCATTACTGAGCAACTGCGACCCTCACTAGTCTGTTCCTTACGCTGGGGCACCTTTCTGACGTGGCTTTTAGCCAGCATGTCCATATTAATAGCAAACTCTTGCAACTAGAAAAACCATAGAATAAATCACATGCGGCCATATTGGCCCAGGAGCAAAGCATGTTGGTCTTTTTTGATGGTTATTTAGCCATTTTTGTGTTTCCTGCAAAGAGCTTTGAAAGAGAGAGATAGATTTAAGGGGTGTTCACACGGCTTAGATCCTGTGCCGATTTCCACATCCAAAATCGGGGTGTTTGCCATTGACTTTAATGGGAATGTCTATACAACACAAAAGTTTCTGCTTCTAATTTGCCGTGTGAACAATCCCTTAAATCTTCTGATTAGCAACAGAAACCACAACATAAAAAGGTCTGTTGCCAAGAGCTACACACATACATATCTCAGCCATTAGGACCATGGAGTGTGCAAGGATTCTCGGAGACTGCATGCCATAGGTTATAATGCATGAGTAGGTAATGTCCTCTCCCATCGGATTCTGTTCCTGCCGGAGTAAATGGTTTTCTAGGATGGATTTATTAAAGAGTAAAATAAAATAAAAAAAATTTAAATTTTATTTAAAAGAATATTCAGCTATTACAAAAGACATTGGTATGTAAACATGTATTTTCCCATGGGGTTCAGTGCAACAGGTTAAATAAAAAGTAAGTTTCCAGAGTTTTCCATGTATTGTCTGGATTTGTAGTTTTAAAGAGGAATAAAGGAGGGAAGGCATTAAACACGTCTCTGGAATTTCTTCTGTTGTCCAATTGTAGATTGCTGAAATGTATGGAGATAATAAATTTATATACACACACATATATATACACACACGTATATATTTTTTTCTCTCCAAATATTTGGCCAGTATGGAGACCAACGTTAGCTATTGCTTGGTATGATACTTGGCACTCTAATGACCAGTCACTATTACAGATCAAAGTGCTGTCTCCTCTTTCTTCTCCAGTAGATGATCATTCTCTACATGTTGGGTTACTGTCTCATATCCATGTTTCCTTGATGTACGCCTGAAAGAGCTGCGGGCATGACGAATGGATCGTAACCCAGACCATACAGCTCTGACTTCCTTCAGAAGATCTTGCTTAATGCTTTCGCTGACAAAGATGTTGATGAAAGGGTCCAGGGCACTGCTAAGACTGGTCAAAGCAAAGGTGATTCGATAAGCTGGACGGACATTTAGCTCTATACTGCAGGTGCATATGTCCTGTTCACTAACGTAGGAGCGGATGAAGAGTACAATGTGGTACGGGAGGTAGCAGATGACGAAGATGCCCGTCATTGTCATTAGGAGCCCGATGATCTTTCGTTTCTGTTCTTTTTCCAAGCTGTGACTCCGGTGAACAACCCGAACGACAGAGCAGTAGGAGACCACTAGAAGTATCAAGGGGACGAGGAAGACAACAAAGATACGGAAATAATTGACTCGAGCCATCCACTGTTCCATTGGGTATTTTTCATAGCAAAGCTTGACATTGAGACTGGAGTTAAAGAGCTCATCCCGACCAAGGAACACAGAATGAGTCCCTAAGATAATCAGCCACACCACGATACATATTATCATGGCACCTCTCATAGTCCGCAATGCCCTGGCCCGAAATGGGAATACAGTTGCTACAAACCGATCAACCGCAATACAGCTGAGGAACACTATGGTCGTGTACAGATTGGCATTGAAGAAGAATCCAACAATTTTGCAACTGAGAGCCCCAAAAAGCCAGTCATCTTTGGCTGTGTAGGCAATCCACACCGGAAGTGTGAAGATATACAGAAGGTCGGAGGCACAGAGATTGGCTAGATATACTCCAAGGACATTACCCCTCTTCACATGTTGGTAGATGACACCTATGGCGGCCAAGTTGCCGAGCAGTCCAAAGATAAAAACCAGTCCATAGATGATAGGGAAGAGTGTGGCCTCATATGGAGCAGAATAGTCACAGCTTATTTCACATGCCATGGAAGAACCGTTCTGAATCCCTCAGATGCAACCTGTAAAAGGGAAAAAAAATTCAGTAAATAAAACTGCTTAATAAAGTCATTAAAAATTACTGCAACAAGAAAGCATGTTGGCCGATGCTCAGGATTGGGCAGATGCTGAGATCATTTTAAGAGGGGGTGATTTATTGGGCACTAATGGTGACCATGTTGCCCCGGATCATAGAATAGAAAAATCTGCACATTGCAAACTTAATACTATTATTCTCACACTTAGAGTTGACCGAATCTCGAGCAAACAACGGCTGTCCAAACTAGAGGGTGTGGCATTTTAATACCGGTTAGATCCACCCAACTTCTTATTCAAATGCGGCACACAATGGTTAAGACAGACCCGAGCGTGCTCAAGATTCACTCCTTTTTACTCACACTGTATTTTACATCTTCGTACCTAGTACCAGTTTAGCATGACACACACAATACCAGATGCAATGAGGCATTGATAGAAACCATCGAAACACTAGAGGGCAGTATAACACTAGTGTCGTTCTGCAAAAAAGTTTTGTACAGTTTCTTACCACTAACCAATGAATTCTTGCTGACAAATATGAAGTAGAATGCTGAAATGCGCCAGATGCCATCTTATGTATATAATGAACGCATTTCAATATGAAGACACCAATAAAGGTGAACTGTTTTTTTTTTTATGGGGAAGTCAGATTACTTGCCTCGCACAAATAGGGATGTGGTGAAATCCGCAGACAAGGCAGAACATTCAGTGATACATTACAACATCTGCAATGTTATTGTCAACTATGTTCCTTATTTCTGTGCTTTTTTCACTCTATATCACAGACAGCATCACATTATACATGGGCTATTTGGGCTAAGTTGCAACAGGGAATAAATTGTTTCTTTTTCCCTTCACCTTAAAGGGGTTATCCAGCGCTACAAAAACATGGCCACTTTCCCCCTACTGTTGTCTCCAGTTTGGGTGGGGTTTTGAAACTCCGTTCCATTGAAGTAAATGGAGCTTAATTGCAAACCGCACCTGAACTGGAGACAACAGTAGGGGGAAAAGTGGCCTTGTTTTTGTAGCGCTGGATAACCCCTTTAACCACTTTTTGATGATGGATCCCAATGATTATCTGTGATCTTTGGGTCAAATGTCCGATTCTGTTGCAGTGTCACCACAGAGGAAATGAAGAAATACACATTTCCCACTGAAACCAGTGGGCTCTCTGTATAAAGGCGGGCATGTTGGGTCGTCCAGAGTGAGTTGCTCTCTTTGTATTTCTTTTTTTTACTCTCTCAATTCAGAATGATAAATGTGATTTCCAAGCAAGATTAAATAAATGGCTTCCAAGAAAACCAGTTTTAACCAAATACGTATGCAGGGCCGGATTAAGGAATGGGCACCAGGGGCACGTGCCCCTGGGCCCCCACCACAAAGGGGCCCCCACCAACCCGAACCCGGAAGCAGAGTTCCGGGTTCAGATTGGTGCATCTATGGCTGCATTTCCACGTTCCGTGATCCTGTCGGATCACGGACGTGGAATGCATGTACCGGAGCCCCCCCTCGGCCGGACAGCATCTGTAATTAGATGCTGGGAGCCTCCCAGCATCTAATTACAGATGCTGATGCTGTCCGGCCGCGGGGGGGGCTCCGGTACATGCATTCCACGTCCGTGATCCGACAGGATCACGGAACGTGCAAATGCAGCCCTCACCAGCTCCAGCGCTCTCCTGCGTCCGGTTGCCGCTAGACACAGGAGAGCGCTGTGCCTGTCAGCTCCGGGGAGGCAGCGCACGCCTCTTCTCTCTGGCGGGCTGCGCGCGATGACGTCATTTCATCGCGCGCCGCCTGCCGGAGAAGACGTGCGCTGCAGAAGATGGCAGAGGGCCCGGCCAGCTCAGGAGCGAGGAAAGGTGAGTGGAGTGTTTTTTTTTTTGTTTTTTTTACTACATCAGCACACCAGAGGGGATTGGGGGGGGGGGGGATACAGCTACCAGCACACCAGAGGGGATTGGGGGGGGGATACAGCTACCAGCACCCCACAGGGGATTAAGGGGGGGGGATACAGCTACCAGCACACCAGAGGGGATTGGGGGGGGGGGGGGGAATATAGCTACCAGCACACCAGAGGGGATTGGGGGGGGGATATAGCTACCAGCACACCAGAGGGGATTAAGGGGGGGGGGTACAGCTACCAGCACCCCAGAGGGGATTGGGGGGGGGGTACAGCTACCAGCACACCACAGGGGATTGGGGGGGGGGGGGGAATACAGCTACCAGCACACCACAGGGGATTGGGGGGGGGGGATACAGCTACCACCACACCACAGGGGATTGGGGGGGGGGGGGGGAGAGAACTACAGCTATCAGTACACCACAGTGGATTGGGGGGGGAGAACTACAGCTGTCATCACACCACAGGGGATAGCTACATGAGCACCACTAAATCGTTAATTACAATGCTAGGGGCGCAAGTACTTTTCCTTGCCCCAGGTGCTGCTAACCCACACACAGCACATCTGCACACAGTATAACATTAAGTGCGGACACAGCAGGAGCAGAAGATATTATTGCTATATGGAGGGCACAGCCAGGGACATTATGACTATATGGAGGGCACAGCCAGGGACATTATGACTATATGGAGGCACAGCAGGAGACATTACTACTATATGGGGACATAGGGACTTTATAACTATTTGGGCGCACAACAAGGGAATTCTACATACACGGGCAACTCACATACAGTACTTACTCACTTTACTGGAAATCACACCAAAAAGTGGAATTACTACTGTTTGAGACCTTATAGGTTGGGAAAAAGGAAGTAAGTTGTTGAAAAAGTGCGGAGCCTAAGATGTTTGTCTGGCAGGTTCTAAAGAGACGAATTGTAGCTGGAAGAAATCATCATGGTGGTCCAGGCCAGATGGAGAGGAAAAGGAAAGTGACACGTCAGATCAAAGAAGACATCACCTGTGAGTCACTGAATGATGTTTTTTTTTTTTTTTTTTGTATTTTTTAGCACATTATTCGGTAGGGGTGCCCCAGGGTAAAATAAAAAAAATGTTAGACTATATTGCTCTAAGCCATAATACCCACACTGCTTCTCCCTAGCAAAATCTCCCCACATGTTCAAAATCTGCCACCGGCCGTGCATCGCTACGTTTAATAGTGATGTGCGACCGATGGCTGATCCAGCCTTATAAAAGGCTCTGTAAGCGAGCGCCAATCTAGCAGAACGACGCTACTTACCCAGTGGGTAAGAACACACAGAAGGTGCTGGGTTCTCACATTGTGTTTGTGATAATAATGCAATGTGAGAACACACCCTGATAGTCAGCCTTCCCCGCTCCTGTCTCTAGGCCTGGCATCTTCCTCTGCACTCTAGTGACCATCACATGCACAACATAGGAGGATGCTGAGCCACACAGCCAGGAGTGAGAAGGGGTCTGTGCTAAGTCGCCTACAGTAATCAGCCACCTATATAGATTGCAGTATATATATATTTTTTTTTTTGAGAGGGGGGGGCCCAAAAAAAATTGTCGCCCAGGGCCTCCACCAACCTTAATCCGGCCCTGCACGTATGCCCACCCCTGCCCCCCTCGTCTTATGGCAGTAATGTCTTTTATGTCCATGTCCATATATCAATTCATCTAAATTATAAACTCTTTAATGTGAAACACTCCATGATGAAGTGGTGACATATAGAGGAAGCGGACTAGGTAAGTGACTATACATGAAGGATCTGTGTTTGGTTAAAGGTGAATCCATATTCACAGCATCCATCTCCAGATCGATGGCAAGTCACATCGCTCAGAAACAACTTATTAGATGCTTTAGGAAAACACATTACTATTTGTGAATCACCAGCCGTGAATAAGCCAAACACGCGAAGCAATTGCTTCTATCAACTCATTCAGCAATGGATGTAATGGGCCGGGCTGTGTTAGAAGACAAATAAAACATCTGATAATCTGCCTTGTAGTGATCAGGGAGGATTACATGTACCCTGGGCTGTCCACCCAACCACATAACACGGTGTATGATCATGTGGGCAGTTTGGTCCCTCCTTATAAACCACCCCTGGTAGCGGTAACCAATTGTCTCATCCTGTATAGGTGGAGAACAAGAAAAATTAAAATAATGGATAATGAAGTTAGAGCAAACTATCGAGTACATTGCTTTTTTTTCTTTTACCAATGCAGCTATCTCGGTAGCATGGTCCTGTTTTTGAAACCGTTCCGCCACTCTGGTCTTTTTCCGAGCACTGGAGGTAGGCCCACCGCCCCCAAGTGTGACCACGATATCCCTTCCTCTCTGTGATGTGGCTCCATTGATTCTAGTGGAAACGCATCACAGAGGGAAGGGGGGGGGGGGGCTACCTCCAGTGCTCCGAGCCAGGTTGGTGCTCAGGAACAGACCAGCACAGAGCACAGGAACCGGGTGGAGTTTGAAAAAAAAAAAAAAGGGAATGTGCTGCCGGGATCCCTGCGCCAGTAAAAGAGAGAAAAAAAAGCAATGTACCTGACCCGATGGTGGGATGTATAGACAGCAACTTTGTGGGTAGGCCCTAGCGTCTCCTCATTGGCAGCCTTGGGTTCACATGGACATCGTACTTGGTTTGCCCTGGGTCCCTTTGGACTTGCACCCTGTAATTCTGTTTCGCCCCTATGTCAACATTAACTGCCTGCCTTAGGGTCCTATTCCACGGGCCGATGGAGGCTCGATCAATAATGTAAATTAGCACCGATTTGCTAGATCGGCATTCATTTACTGTGCCTATTACACCGCCCGATAATCGTTTAGCAAGGGCTGCAGGGACAAAGTTACCAATGTCCTTGCAGCCCTTGTTTAAACACCATACGTTACATGTTGCAGGTCTTCTCCTGAGCTCCTTTTTCTGTCCGGTCCCGTGCACAGCAGCAGCTTTGGTGCGGCTTGTCTGAGCTGAAAGACCGCTCAGCCAATCACTGGCCAGGACCTAGCCATAGAAGAGAGCAGCCATGTTCTTCTACTGGAATCTAACCCATTCATTTAGCATATGGAGCATTACATTATATAGCCTTTAATGCTAAAATTTTCCTTTCAGAGGTTTCTATGACAGCCTGATGGAACCTTTGTGAGTCTTTACTAGACATCAGTATAGTAAATGGTACCCGGTAGGTTATGACCCTGTTTTGTACTGGGCTCAGGAGCTTGCAGATATCTCCTGTTTCAAAAAACGCATGTAACTTACATGAGGGAATAGTTACTCAAAGGGGGTTTTACGTTATTATTAAAAAAAAGAAGAAAAAAAAAAAAAAGCTGCTCTCTTTCAAAAACAGCGCCACTTTTGTCCTTAGCTTGTTGTGATACTTGGAAGGTGCCCAGCATCCAGCCTTTATGCCTCTGCCACCCACAGCACTAAATATCACATAAAACATACAATGTAAATTGTAATTTCCCCCACCACATAGTAATTTCCTCTACATCCGTTTACTCTTCAACACCTGAAATAGCTGCTGGAATACTGAGCCATGGCCATAGTCTCATTTCACACTCCATTATCCACCTCTCTTTGTGTCGTATTATGCTGCGTACTATACTTGTGTCGTACTATATACTGTTATAAGTATCAGACTGCACCCGGTCATTTCATTACAGGCCAATCCTGGCTATGGAGTGCCAGCTCAGCCAGTCAGTGACTGAGGCAGGACACCACTGCAGGTCCTAATTGGCTGAAACGGGTCATGACAATACAGAAAGCCGGGAGAAACTGGAGGCCAATGGGGGTCTGTGAGCTATATGGCAGCGCAGTGGGGGTACCTGGTCATGTAAGTATAGATGCTTTACTATGTTCCCCCCCCCACCCCCCCCCCCGCCAGCACTTCGTTCTTCATTTTCGCTGTAGTTCTTCTTTAAGTGCAACAACATGGGCCATGTATAGGTCGCTTTCCCTGTTTCACCTATAGTCATACCATTGGCCCTGGTGGCTGCTTATTTACCCACAGGAACAGAGGATTAGCTATGCTGAATTCCAACATGCCCACTTACAGGCACCCAGGGGTATTAACATCTATAGATAGGATAGGCCATATGTGGTGACCGCACCGGGTGATCCGATGCCCAGCCACCGGGATGTGGTTATGTTAGTGGTTGGAACACAGCTCAGCCAATGGTGGTATAGTTGTGACACCAGTCCTAACTCAGCAAACAGGTATGGTGTTGTACCTGCTTTTAGTTTACGTGGCTGGCTGTATTGACCCATAATGGTCGGTGACCTGCCAGGTTGTGATGGGCCTTGGGCTCTTATCACAGTGGTCCAGAGTGGAGATATGACCCACGCGGACTGTCGGTACCGCCACCCACAGAAAGGGGAGATGACCCAAAGATGGTGTAGCCTGTGTATATGGGTGCTGGTGCAATTATAGTAGAATAAATAAACTGATCTTTATAGTATCTTATAATACAGAACAATAAGATGATGAGTGACTTTCGAGATACAGACTAGTTTTCACTGATTGTGCTGAGAGATGCTGAAGACTTGAGGTAGAACAGTAGTTCTGGTTTGGTAGAGTAGAGTAGAGAGGAGTTTGTCGTGAAAGCCCCAATTTAGTAGTGTGCTCTGCCGGAACTTGTAAGAAGAAATACTTGGAAGAATACTTGAGCCCAAACTAGAAACACCTGTGGTGGGAGACCACTCATACACATCAGATCGATGCAGGTCCCACCCCCGGCCTGGAATATGAAGACGACCAAGGCGCTATTCTTCTCCATTTCTGTACATATGCCATAACTGGGAATACACCTTTAAGCTCATATTATATTTGTGGCTATTGGAAGAAATCTTGTGACATAGAGTCACTTCTTTCATTATTTCCTATGGTTAAAAATGAGTCACATTATGACAGCAATATTCCCATGAAGTGCACATAAGTTGTAATTTGTCATGAAGCTCCATGAAACCACAGCATGGTTAATGGAAATTGCCATTTTTCTTGTATACAGTGGGTGTCCGACCTTGAGCCCTCCAGCTGTTACAAAACTACAATCCCCATCATATTAGGGCAGTCAAATCCAAGGCTTGGACTGTCCATGCACGATGGGAATTGTAGTTTTGCAGCTGGTTGGACACCCATGGTCTAACTACCCTTGTTATCCGTAGCAACCAATCACAGCACAGCTTATATCTTCCCAGAGTGGCTTATGAAATTAAAGCTGATTGGTTGCTAAGAGCAATATGACCAATATGCTATCTAGAAATCTCTGTGTAATACAAGTAGCCCCCTATTTAGATGTTAGAGTTTATTGAGTGTTGTGCAGTTCAATGATTTCTGCTATGAAGTTTCTTAGTTTCGACATTGAGCAACCAATCTCAAAGCGGTTTTCATTTCTTTAAAGGGAATCTGTCACTAAGTTTATGCCACCTTAAATAAGGACAGCATAAACTAGTGACAGAAATGCTGAACAGATCGATGTATTACTTCCATCATTCTGTTCAGCTGTTCTCCTAATATGCAGGAGAATAGGATTCTTGCCACTCCCCCCCCCACCTTACAGCTGCTGATTGACAGATAACTGCCTATACACAGCATGGATAGATAACTGCCAATCAGTAGCTGATGGGCAGAGTTTTCTGCTTCTTATGGATATTAAGGACTACTGAGCACATGCACATAATGGAGAGACTACTTATTTTCCATGTTATTCAGGAGGATATCTCTGAATCAGCTGCACAGAACAATGTAAGTGATACATCGTTCTGTTCAGCTTCTCTGTCACTAGTTTATGCTACCCTAAGATAGGACAATATAGACCTACTGACAGACCTACTGACAGAGTCTCTTTAAGTACTCTTAAAAAATAAAAGCTGCATTGGCATTGGTTGCCAACGGCCATCAGTCTCTGTCCTGTGCTTACTACTCGGACCATTAGGAGACGCAGTTACTACTAGAAGAGATTTGAAGAAACAAGTTTATTGATATCTTGTGATACATTTTCCAATTACTTAACAGACACATTGTTATGTACAGAACATATACCTACGTGGCCGAAAACATACACGGTACAAAAGCAAAATGTTACTTTGTCAATTTCTGACTAATACTGCTAAGCTTTATAGGGTGGTCAGAAAAAGTAGAAAAAGGCTCTGCTATCTTCTACAAACAGCGCCACCGCTGTCTATGGCACAGGTGTCCCTTCAGCTATTGCAAAACTACTATTCCCATCATGCCTGGACAGTGAAAGTTGGCTTTGACTGCTCAGGCATGATGGGAATCGCAGTTTTGCAACAGCTGGGGGCCACGGGTGTGGAGGGCTCCTGGTCTATGCAATTTTGATGTTTTCTGTTGCAATACCAGTTACAGTCCATGGACTAGAGTGGCGCTATTAGCTATTAAAAAAAAAACAAAAAAACACAATTTTATTCTAGTTTTTAAATACTTAGAAAATACTGTGGTAAACCCTGAAACTCTCCCTTCCCTTCCAGACATGAGCAGCGTCTTATGGCTGGGTTCATAGTAGCGTGACACAGGTGCATTATTGTGTCCATACGGCTGCAAGGCCCAGTCCAATCACAAGTCTCATTACTGGAGCAAAAATCTCTCATCAGATTGTTTTACTTTCCATCATCAACTGTTTTCACGTTCAATGGTCCCTTAAAGGGACTGTACATGAGCAGAACATGGCGGTTTTATTCTCAGACTATAGGTGAAAATTAAATCCTTTTTTGTTTACCATGCACAGCGCTACATGTTTTCTAGTGGCTGTGCCTGGTACTACAACTCATTCCCATTCATTTGAATAGGACTGAATGAAAGTGAGCTGTAGCATCAGGAACAGCCAAGGAGAACATAAACACTTGAAGATGTATGGCCACTTTAAGAATACCATTTGCTATAGCTTATTTCAGGATAAATACATAGGAAGAACACTGCAGCAACAAAGTCAACCAAGTGGACGCCATGAATATAACCACCACCACTGCCTGTTTTAACAAACCCCAAACTCTTGTTTTCCGTGAAACTGAATTCTGTCTATTGTTCTCTGTTAGCAGCCACTTCACACTTTGGTTCTTTAACTCAAATATCTATAGTTATAAATTGGAGTATATAGTGGAGTTGCCCTACAATATTCTACAGTCTCCTAGTCCATTTTTATGCACCTTATTTGGATCTGATACAGATCAATATATTTAATATTTGATACAAAAAACTAAGTCGAGAGTGTATAGGAAGCCTCGACGACCTCTGTAATACTGCAACAAAAAGAATAAATTCTATAAAATAATACAAATCAAAGCACTTCAACAGTCTGTGGTCCCTGACCCAGTTATCAGACAGCTTGCCAACTTACTGGTTCTGTATGGTCCAGTTTCTCAAACTATTTCTCTATAGTATTTAAAGGGATTATCTAGTATTAGAATAACATGGCTGCTCTTTCCAAAACAGTGCCCCACCTGTCAATTGGTTGTATCTGGTATTGCAGCCCAGTTCTGTGGACAGGTATGGCACTCTTTTTAGAAGACGGTCGCCTAGTTTTTCTAATCCTGGGCCACTCCTTTAACATTACAAAAATTACACTATACCAAAGCAGTCAGGTAAGGATTGAATTCCACTGGAAATTTGACACTATAGAAGTCAAGTGTATTCCATGAGAACGGGATCCACTGTTTTTGATGGCAAATAGTCTATAAGCATATAATATACCATATAAACACTGGTTGCGGAGGCCTTCTGCGGTAGTCCTCTTCCATTTTTTAGACCATCCCATTGGGAGCTGTACTTTTTGCCAGGCCTAATCTAGACCAGGTTAAGGTTGTGTTCTCTAGAATCGGGTCTGCACTTTGGTTTGATGTGTGCACAGGAGACCATTGTGGTTTTTCGCAGCTTCGTCACAGACAAAAGTAATGCACCTCCTTTTGCTTCTGTCAGTTCTTCCTCGATATACCAAACAAACCCAGATAGCTCGGATCTCCACCATCAAATCCCGCTTTACACCTTCACTAACAAAGATATTAATAAAAGGGTCTAGAGCACTACTGAGGCTCGTGAGGGCGAAGGAGATCCGATAAGCCGGTCTGACTTGTTTTTCGATCTCGCAGTTGCAGAAGTTTAGGTCGCTGACATATGAACGGATAAAAAGGACCACGTGGTAGGGGAGGTAGCAGACGATAAATATGGTGGTCATAGACAGTAGAAGGCGAGTGATTTTTCTTCTCTGGTCCATATCCAAGCCAGAAGCACGATGGATGGCACGGATGATGGAGCAGTAGGAAAAGACTAGAAGAACCAACGGTATAAGAAATACCACAAAGATTCTAAAGTAATTGAGATGAGCCATCCATTGCTCCATGGGATACTTCTCATAGCAGAGCTCCACATTTTGGGATGAGGTAAATAAATCATTTCTACTCAAGAAATAACTGTGAGATCCAAGGATTAATATCCACACCACCACACATGCTATCATTGCCTTCTTCATGCTCCGAATGATCCTAGAGCGTAGCGGAAAAACCGTGGCAATAAAGCGGTCAAGGGCTATACAACTAAGGAAGGCGATAGTCGTGTAAAGATTAGAATTGAAGAAGAAACCCACTATCTTACACGTAAGGGTCCCAAAAACCCAATCCTCCTTGGCGGTGTAGACTATCCAGACGGGAAGGGTAAAGATGTACATGAGATCAGAGGCGCAAAGATTGGCCAGATAGACTCCCAAAATGTTCTTCTTCTTGATAAGCTGGACGATGACTGCGATTGCGGTTAGGTTACCCAGTAGTCCCACGATAAAGACACTGCTGTAGATGATGGGGAACAGGATAGCTTCATATTTGTCTGGGAATGGGCACGATACTGTTTCGTTACACATTGTCGCACGGCGAGGCCTGTTGTGCTGCTGTAGATCCTGGTGAATAATGGTATATAAGATCAGAGCTGTCCCAGTCAACCTCCACTGGTTCCATTGTTACGCAACATACAGATATACAAACACGCACCACGATTCTGCAGAGTTTCACCTCCCATTCAAAGAAGACACCTAAAAAAAGTAAACTAATGTATGTGGTGAACACCAATCAGCTATCTAATCTAGGAGAACGTTACTGTATATAAAATGTGGGCTACTTGAAGGTATGCATGACACAGCCTAGTTTCCAGGCTCCTATAGAGATTAAGATGTGTCACTTTTTAGCTTTATGGCTAAAGATACCTGTGCCGAAAAGTGTTGAGCAGACTTGCTAAACTTTTTGGGTTCTCGAACATTCTCTGAACCCAAACGCTCAGCATTCTACTTCCGGAGTCTGGAGAAGTTGGATTCGGCCCTAGGGAGTCCTGGAAAACATTGCCAAAGATATAGGCCGTTTCCATGTTTTCCTGGCAGCCTTGGGCGGCATCCAACTTCTCCAGTCATTGGGAGTTAAATGCCAAGAGTTCGGGTTCAGAGAACGTTGATGAACCTGAACAGTTCGGCAAATCTGTTTCACACTAGTGCCGAAATGTTTATATGTATGGGGATAACTATCGGTGGAAAAATTGTGCAGGCAACTTAACTCAAGGTAGGACTATTGTAGACCCTGTAAAAAAAATAACAGCCAAACGCCACTGTGTAAAGAACAGGTGAAGTCCGGCGCTTTCTAAAACCCAGCATCCTGCAGGGGGGAAATTGATCACAATTACTAACTTACCTCTCCTCATGTCTGCAGTGAATGGTGGCAGCGGATTTTCCTGGAGGTTGTGATGGAGTTGATACCCCAGGAAAAAGGCCTGTGGCGGCTGCTGAACCAGTCAGTGACTGCAGCTGCGTCCCACTACAGTCACTGACTGGCTGAGTGGCTAGTCCATCAGCCTGGTTGGCACATGGACACCCTGGGTCCCATGGCCAGTCCCACCACTCACCGATTGCACGGGAAGAGGTAAGGGTATGTGCACACTGCTGAAAAGTGATGGAAACTCTGTTGTGTAATCCACCGCTCGCGGACTGCGGCGGATGCGTGCGTCTCCGCCCGTGTCATAGACTCCATTCTATGGGCGGATTCCTTCCTCCGTCCAAAGAATCAACTTGATCATTCTTAGGACGGAGGAAGGAATCCGCCCGTGCATACAATGGAGTCTATGACACGGGCAATGACATGCGCGCCCGCCACAGTCCGCGAGTGGCGGATTACGCGACGGAGTAAGTAATTGTGATCAATTTCCCCCCTCCCCTGCAGGATGCCAGGTTTTAGAAAATGTCTGACTTCTTCTTTAAAAAGGACCTGACCCCTTGGTCACACAAAGTTAATGATCAGACAACCCTCCAAATATTTTTTTTTAAAAAAAGATGGTTTTTCGTTACTCACCAGTGTGCAACGTTTCAATCCAACAATGGGCATGAGAAAGATCTGTGGGATTGAAAAGCTGCACAAAGAATACGGAGAGCTGCCTGATCATTTACCTATTATACTTCTGTAGACCCCAATATCCTAATGTTGACATGTCACACAGAAGTTTGTGGAAACTGAGATATGTGGGGTTGTATGCAGAGGCATCACAATATAGATGTGCATTAGATGTTCCCATGACATAGAGGGAACAATGCGGTTACTGCGGATTAAAAAAAAAAGTCCTCTCTTCCCATTGCTGACTATTGTGCTTTGTTTTCCACCTCTCGAGCTTAGAGGAAAATAATCCTTTTCCCATCTACAGATTTAGCAAGACCTGCAATAAAGGTTACCTGCTATTTCACAAGCAAACACTAACAAGAGTCCATTGTGATAGTCCCACAGTCTCAATCCTCCTGGCTGATAACTCTTGACAGTTTCTACAATGACTTCCTTGCTGCCGCCATGGCCAGAATAGAAGGAGTTAAATAAACACATAACTCTCCGCTTCAACAGGTCCCAAATAACCTGGATTTTTCCAACCTGAACAGAAAAGCCCTCAAGTACCTCATTTCCTCAGTTGCTAGGCCCGGACAATGTATTCCTGCAGCACATGAAAAGACAACTACACCCAATATCCACACTATATCCTTATTCCCTTCCTTTATTATACCCATAACAACAATTCCCTTCCTTTGTTATGCCCATAATAAAGGATGATAGGCGTGAATTTTTCCTAAGGGATATGTGCAAAATTCAATGTGACACAGGAGCCGCACATCAGTGTATATACATATACACAACAATCAGACACCATGATGGCGTTTACAATAATAGACACCAGTATAATATCTATATCATAGAAATCAAAGTCTGTCTGTCTGTCTGTCCTTCTGTCTGTCTGTCTGTCCTCTATAGACTTCCAAACGCCTGAATCGTTTGACCCCAAATTTGGCGCACAGATACATCGGGTGCCCGGGAAGGTTATTGCGAAGGTCCCGTCCCCGCCAGATGTACAGGAGGGGGAGGGGAAAGAGGGGCGCCCCATAGAGATGAATGGAAAATCTCCTCACTGCAAACACAGGTGATATAATTAGCTGCAGCAGACACGGCAGTTGGAGCCTTAGCAACCAATAGGATTACTGCTTTCATTTTCACAGGGAGCAATGGTTGCTAGGGAAGCTGCCTCACAACATCCACAGTAATAACTGGTAGACCCCCTACTCCATCTATACAGTACATGTATATACAGGACCCCCTACTCCATCTATACAGTACATGTATATACAGGGCCCCCTACTCCATCTATACAGTACATGTATATACAGGACCCCCTACTCCATCTATACAGTACATGTATATACAGGACCCCCTACTCCAACTATACAGTACATGTATATACAGGACCCCCTACTCCATCTATACAGGACATGTATATACAGGGCCCCCTACTCCATCTATACAGTACATGTATATACAGGACCCCCTACTCCATCTATACAGTACATGTATATACAGGACCCCCTACTCCATCTATACAGTACATGTATATACAGGACCCCCTACTCCAACTATACAGTACATGTATATACAGGACCCCCTACTCCATCTATACAGTACATGTATATACAGGACCCCCTACTCCATCTATACAGTACATGTATATACAGGACCCCCTACTCCATCTATACAGTACATGTATATACAGGACCCCCTACTCCATCTATACAGTACATGTATATACAGGACCCCCTACTCCAACTATACAGTACATGTATATACAGGACCCCCTACTCCAACTATACAGTACATGTATATACAGGGCCCCCTACTCCATCTATACAGTGCATGTATATACAGGACCCCCTACTCCATTTATACAGTACATGTATATACAGGACCCCCTACTCCATTTATACAGTACATGTATATACAGGGCCCCCTACTCCATCCATACAGTACATGTATATACAGGACCCCCTACTCCATCCATACAGTACATGTATATACAGGACCCCCTACTCCATCTATACAGTACATGTATATACAGGGCCCCCTACTCCATCCATACAGTACATGTATATACAGGACCCCCTACTCCATCTATACAGTACATGTATATACAGGACCCCCTACTCCATCCATACAGTACATGTATATACAGGGCCCCCTACTCCATCCATACAGTACATGTATATACAGGACCCCCTACTCCATCTATACAGTACATGTATATACAGGGCCCCCTACTCCATCTATACAGTACATGTATATACAGGACCCCCTACTCCATCCATACAGTACATGTATATACAGGACCCCCTACTCCATCTATACAGGACATGTACATACAGGGCACTACAGGTATACCAAACTGTGACTGGATAACACCGCCACACCAGACCTGACCAATACCGCCATACTGTGACTGGATAACACCGCCACACCAGACCTGACCAATACCGCCATACTGTAACTGGATAACACTGCCACACCAGACCTGACCAATACCGCCATACTGTGACTGGATAACACTGCCACACCAGACCTGACCAATACCGCCATACTGTGACTGGATAACACTGTCATATAAGACCTGACCAATACCGCCACACCAGACCTGACCAATACCGCTATACTGTGCTGGATAACACTGTCATACCAGACCTGACTAATACCGCCATACTGTGACTGGATAACACTGCCATACCAGACCTGACCAATACCGCCATACTGTGCTGGATAACACTGCCATACCAGACCTGACCAATACCGCCATACTGTGACTGGATAACACTGCCACACCAACCTGACCAATACCGCCATACTGTGCTGGATAACAATGTCATACCAGACCTGACCAATACCGCCATACTGTGACTGAATAACACTGCCACACCAGACCTGACCAATACCGCCATACTGTGACTGGATAATACCGCCATACCAGACATGACCAATACCAACACACTGTGACTGAATAACACTGCCATACGGGTAAATACAACCCTGCAGGTATACAGGACAGTACAGGTATACAGGACCCCAAAACTATACACTACAGGTGCAGAGGATCTCCACAAAACTATATACTACAGGTATACAGGACCCCAAACTTTACACTACAGGTATACAGGACCCCAAAACTATATACTACAGGTATACAGGACCTCCACCAACTATATACTTCAGGTATACAGGACCTCCACCAACTATATACTACAGGTACACAGGACCCCAAACTATACACTACAGGTATACAGGAACTCCACCAACTATATACTACAGGTATACAGGAACTCCACCAACTATATACTACAGGTATATAGGACCCCAAACTATACACTACAGGTATACAGGACCTCAAAACTATACACTACAGGTATACAGGACCTACACCAACTCTATAATACAGGTATACAGCACCTTCACCAATTCTATACTACAAGTATACAGGACCCCAAATATACTACAGGTATACAGGAACTCCACCAGCTATATACTACAGGTATATAGGACCCCAAACTATACACTACAGGTATACAGGACCTCCACCAACTCTGTACTATAGTTATACAGGACCCTCAAACTATTTACTACAGGTATACAGGACCCCCGAACTATATACTACAGGTATACAAGACCTCCACCAATTATACACTACAGGTATCCAGGACCCTCAAACTATAAACTACAGGTATACAAGACCTCCACCAACTATACATTACAGGTATACAGCACCAACTATTTACTACAGGTATACAGGACCCCCGAACTATACAGTACAGGTATACAGGACCTTCACCAACTGTACACTGCAGGTATACAGGACCTCCCTCAACTATACACTACAGGTATACAGCCCCCCAAATACACACTACAGGTATACAGGAGCCCCCCCAACTATACACTATAGGTATACAGCCCCCCCAACTATGCACTACAGATATGCGAGACCCCTAAAAGCTATACATTGTGGGTATACAGAACCCCTCCAACTATGCACTACAGGTATACACTAATTCCACTGATTAACTCAGATGAAACAATACCTTTAGCTTGGCCTCCTGGGCACCTTAGAACAAATCTAATTAACACACTGACACTTTATACCCGGGCAGCGCCGGGTACATTTTCTAGTTATATATATATATATATTTTACACACACATTGCGGAAGATTTATCAAACATGGTGTAAAGTGAAACTGGCCCAGTTGCCCCTAGCAACCAATCAGATTCCACTTTTCATTCCTCACAGACATTTTGGAAAATAAAAAGTGGAATCTGATTGGTTGCTAGGGGCAACTGGGCCAGTTTCACTTTACACCATGTTTGATAAATCTCCCCCACGGACTATAAAGCTATACTGTCTAAATGTGGGTAGGCTGGTCACTGGTCTAGGCTCTGTTCACACTGCCGCATGGTGGGTGGTTACGGTGATATAATGTCACTACAGAGGATTTTCCCTCCTTTTCAAACCACAAAGGAACTAAGAGGTGTAATAATGGGACAGAAAAAAAAGGAGCCCCGGGGGGGAAGGTACAAATTCCACCCGGAGGACCCTGTCCTCTATATTATCGGCCATCAATAGCGGATGGGTTGCTAGGACCAGTCACTTTAGGAATTTGCTGACACAATACAGGAGGCTGCTATCTGGAATTAGAGACTAAACCTGAAGCTTTATACAGGGCGGACTAATCCCAGCGTAAATGGGTTCTGTGACTGTCTTTCCGCATAGGAATAAGTCATTGCTTGGTGGAGTGATGGTATTGGATACATATACATTATTTTTAGACGCACACTATGCAGCATGCCATCAGATGTAAGCTCCTGCCGCTAGTAAACCAAGGGCCTGTCTGTAATAGGAGCTGCTAAACTGGAAGAAGAATACATTAACTGGGACTCTATTAAGACTTCCCCAGTTCCAGCCCCTGCCCAAACACTGACTCACGAGACCTCAACCCTTTCAAGTCTCTACAAGAAAGCACAAGCAATTACCTGCCCCTACCTGCGGTGGCTTTCATGTCACAGAGGTGGGGACATTGAGAATACATAGGAGAAGCTACAGAGTCCTGGAGCTGTGAAATGCGTGGGACGTTTAGTTATAGACCCGGCTTGGTACAGTTCTGCATCAGGCAATGTGAATAGGTTTTGTCCAAGTACACATTCTGGCTTCTTTATTCATCTAGTCCCAATATTTAATTTACCGCCAGACCCAAAACATACAAAACAAGTCCGCTTAGGCCTGACCCCATCTCAGGGTTAGGTAGGGCACAGGTCTAACATATAGTGGTAAAGAGTAGATCAAGCTAGTAATTGTATTCAGCTATAGATGGTCCTGTAAATCACTGATGCATAATGTCCATAATATACATCCACTTCATAGAGTCACCCACCTTCCAAGTATAGAATACCAGGGTTTTATATTGCAGAGAAGCCAATTCTAATTGCCACCTCTGTACCCCCTATAGCTACATCCCTGCCACTATAGATGCCCAACAATGGAGAAAAGACCCAACTTTCCTATTATCCCTATCATGGAGAAAATGCAAATGCATGCAGTCCATCTTTATAACAAGTTCAAAAAAAGAAAAAAGTTATACATAGATATTAGTCAACTTTTTCTGGCTGAAAACCACATGTGTGAGCAAAGCTTTCTGACTTCCCCTATGTGTATATGTAAATATGCCTACTATAGCTCTTGTTGCAGAATAATTATATTATATTATATATATATTATATATACACACACACACATACATACATACATACACACACACACACCATGCAGCCAGCACACACAGGGCACAGACATCTCCTCCTTACCTGCTGCTTCCTCCTCTGGATCCCACACTGCTCAGGCTCAGCTCCTATACTGTGTCTGTATCCTCCCAGCTTCCCTCTAATAAGCACAGGGGGGCAGGAGTGATACTCAGATTGTATAGTCTGCTCTGTCACATCCTAGATTAACCCCCTCATGACCACTGACTGTTCCAAACAATAGCCTTACAGCCTTGCCAAGACATGTTAATGCAAACAAGGAATTATTTGCCTGTTCTTGTATATATAGAACATCCCGCATACTACAGATACGTTCCTTGGAATAAATATTTGTACAATATTTTAGAAAAAATTTCAACAAGTTATTCAAGGTGTTAGAAGCTGCAATGTGAGTGTATGTGTGTGCAGTATAGAACTATATGCAGGATCTGTCAGGACTTTTGCCAGGCTGGGTGACACACTTCCATGGAACTTTAAACGTTTTATAAATGTTGACAGAAGTTTTTTTTGTTTTTGTTTACTTTGTAAGTTTTTGGATTCAGAAACTTTTAAAACACAGATCTTTTTTGACCCAGAAAGCGTAGTGTACACTCCTGTACACTCCTGCTTAGCTCACCTCATTATAGGTCAGGGGTAGGGAACCTTGGCCCTCCAGCTGTTACAAAACTACAACTCCCATCATGCCCAGACAGCCAAAGCATTAGCTTTGGCTGTTCAGGCATGATGGGAGTTGTAGTTTTGCAACAGCTAGAGGGCCACGATTCCCTACCCCTGTTATAGGTATATATAAGCAACTGCCTTATATCATCTCATAATGGAATATAAG
Organism: Dendropsophus ebraccatus; assembly: GCF_027789765.1. NCBI lineage: Eukaryota > Metazoa > Chordata > Amphibia > Anura > Hylidae > Dendropsophus > Dendropsophus ebraccatus. Next base: position 77,917,502 of record NC_091463.1, read on the forward strand.
CAGTAAAAGAGAATGGAACGCCAGGACTAGGGATAATTCCTAAAATTTGCACACTACCATGTATTCATATTATGACACATACACACACACTAACGGATTGACTGACCTCCAATTAAAATCGACCCATTGGGTGCAGGAAATGATAAGAATATTTTGGCGCAATACGAGAAACAAAATAAAACTGCATATAATTACAGATGCACCAAATCATGACTCCTGGGGGGGGGGGATCCATTAGCTGCAATTGCTCATTATAAGATGGAATTAGGTTTGATAAATGACCCCTTTAGGGCAATTTCACTTCAGCATGATATGGCTGCAAGTACCAGCTTGACCACAGGTCTAATGGCACCATAGATCCCTATGATCTCTAGACTAGATTACTAAGATGCTGTCCATTAGGGTCATTAGACAGTTGGTCAGAATGGGCCCTGTGGCCGTAGTTAATGCTCAAAAATGTGGCTGCATTCAACTTGTGTGAGAATGGTCTTAAGTGAAGTCAGGGATAGGAAAAATATGGTTGCTTTCATTCAAAAACAGTGCCACATGTGCCCTCAGGATAAGTGTGGTATTACAACTCTACTCATATAGGAAACAGATCACTGATCTCAGAGAGAAGTCTTTGGCTGGTATCCCTGAGATCAGTGATCTGTTTCCTGTATGGCTCTACTAGGCATTGCTCCCACCTAGCCAGAATCCTGCTCCACACTGATGAGGGGCAACACCCCGAAAAAGCTGTCTATTGATGGATACCTGGCCTTGGTTTTTCCCCTTGTCATTACATTGACTTAAAGGGCCACTTAATATGGTGGCTACTATACAGGAGCCACCCCTTGGCTAGTCCTGTGTTTCGAGACTCTTAAATGAGGCTCCACGGGCTCTTCTTTTTTGCTCTGTTCATAGAACAAAGCTGCAATACCACACACAAACTGAAGACAAGAGTGGCGCTCTTTGAAAGATGTTTTTGTAACCCCTTTAAAAAGGCAGAGATGTCACCAGATGTAGAGGAGACATTGTCCTGCACATGACCAAGTTAAAAGATAAGTAATATTTTTTTTATCCTAAAGGCTTCATGGCTTGTAGATTGTATTATCCCTGCTAGTTTCTGGTGTTATATGGATATTTGCACTCACACTGAAGGTTAAAAAGGGTGATATACTAATCCAGGCTATAGTCCACCATGCTGATCGGGTCCTTCCTGTGCTGGGGAGGATTAGCCACTTTTCACGCACTCATGATCATTGCAGTCAGGTAGCACATTTACCCCTTCATAAGTATCCGTAGCATTCGCTCAAGGCAGGAAGTGGCTACATGAGTAAATAGGGTGTCCAGCCGAGACCCATTATCATTATTGCCTCTTATTCAAAACCAAGACCAATATACAGTACTGTTCTATACAATACAATGCAGATCTCCGCCATCTTGAGTAGGTGCTAGAGTTTGTTCGCAAGGCCCTGACTACTCTAAACCTGTTATATAGCTATTTACTTAGATAGGTCTTTACTGTTCCTGCAATTCAGGAGGTCAGCTAAAGCAAATATGTGGATAAGCCATCCATGTCTGGCTTGCGGCTGCATTTTCAAGGACAGAAACCTTGCCCTTTGTTCGGGTAACATTATATAAATTCTTATTTACGCCGACCGGAAGACATGAAGGTTCACAATCACATAAACATCCTGACATTGGAGCATCAGATCATATATCTCTGTATACATACAGACACACAATGTATAGGAAAATAAAGGGACCACTGTGTCCACTATGGGGTGACCACACTAATAAAAAAAAAAAAAAAAAAAAAAAAAAAGTCTCAGTTTTTTAAAAGGGGTTGTTCATGTTTTTTCATTCAAGTCAACTGGTGCCAGAAATTTGTAATTTACTTCTATTTAAAAAAAAAAAAAAAAAACTCAAGTCTTCCAGTACTTATCAGCTGCTGTATGTCCTGGAGAAATTAGTTTTCTCTCTCTCCAGTCTGACAGTGCTTTCTGCTGCCTCCTCTGTCCATGTCAGGAACTGTCCAGAGCACAGAGCATTAGCAAATCCTCATAGAAAACCTCTCTTGCTCTCCAGACTGGAAAGAACACCACTTCCTGCAGGACATACAGCAGCTGATAAGTACTGAAAGACTAGAGATTTTTAATAGAAGTAAATTACAAATCTCTGCCACTTTCTGGCACCAGTTGATTTGAAAGAAAAAAAATGTTGGCAACCACCCCTTTAACTGTAGTCCTCAATTGTTAATTCATACATATAGGGGAAGATTCATCAAACTGGCGTAAAGTGAAACTGGCTCAGTTGCCCCTAGCAACCAATCAGATTCCTCCTTTCATTCCTCACAGACACTTTGGGAAATGAAAGGTGGAATCTGATTGGTTGCTAGGGGCAACTGAGTCAGTTTCACTTTAAACCATGTTTGATAAATCTCCCCCATATTTTTTTTCCAAGGGAAAGTGCGAACGCAGTCCCCCACTACCACAAATTATGCAGTCGAGTTTTCCGCATTTGGGGAAATCGCAGGGGTCAGAGCAGGGGCGGATTAAGTTTACCATAGGCCCCAGGCTGTTCACCAGGCCTGGGCCCCCCACTCCACTGTAACTATGGCAACACTAGCGTGGTGCTAAGAGTACACGGAAATGCAGCCCCCAATACCCCCCCTGAAATAAGACTAACAAGCATTTGGAATATAAAGGCCGTGGCACTTTAATAAGGGTAAGCAAATACACTGTTAAGCACCAATATCATAAATAATCAAATAATTTAATCAATAAATAAATCAATAAATAAATAACCGAGCCATAGCTTAACAGAAGGACATGCCCGCCCTGAGAGCAGGGCGACAATACCCCCTCTATCAAAGTGCCACGACAAAATCCTTGAACATAAGGGAGGGCGGGTGGGAGCAGCTTCTTCTGTACAGCTACTCTGACTGACACAGCTGAGAGCCGGCTCCCCTATAAATACCATTCCAAATCTCCCGCTCTCAGCCAGCTGACCAATCCAAACAGAGGGCACCTTTCTATTTTTAGCTCACTGTATTCCCACACAGCTGTAATCACCAATCAAAACGCTGACTGTTGCTAAGCAGAATCTCCAAGGCTTGTGGTACCTGTAGGAATAGAAAGAAGGGGGGGGGAAAGAACAACTACCACATACATGTAAAACCAAACTTGTACTAAAAAGGGGGGTGGGGGCGCAATCCCGTGTGTCCCCCTTTTATAAAGGGGGGCCCTTTACACGGAAATGCAGCCCCCAATACCCCCCCTGAAATAAGACTAACAAGCATTTGGAATATAAAGGCCGTGGCACTTTAATAAGGGTAAGCAAATACACTGTTAAGCACCAATATCATAAATAATCAAATAATTTAATCAATAAATAAATCAATAAATAAATAACCGAGCCATAGCTTAACAGAAGGACATGCCCGCCCTGAGAGCAGGGCGACAATACCCCACCTGCCTGGTCAGAGAAGCTGACCAGGCCCCACCTCCAACAGTGCCACGGCACCCAATTCTATAATTGACTGAAAATTGGCATTTAGAATGTCTGACCCAATGTCGGATAGGTGCACGAGGTCAGACCAATAAAGGCCGGGTAAATATCCCTCAAGGTCCAGGTGCCTAAATGATAGGCCACCTAGAGAGGGGATAAATTTAGACACTGCAAAGTTAATACGCTTCCTAATTTTTTCATAGAAGTACAGTCCTTTGCGCATCCAGGAGAGACGAGGAATGATCTCAGAAAAAAAAAAAAAACTAAAATACACTCAGGAAAAAATACATTTAAACAACGACAGATCCCTCTTGATCTCCACAATAAGTCCAGAGTTTTTAATTTTCCTATGTCATCGCCCCCGGCGTGTATAATTAAAATATCCGGGGGGGGCAGAGCTGAGGCTAGACTATGCAGGATGGCATATATTTCCCTCCACCGGAGACCACTATACCCGAACCACTGCACCTCAAACTGCTCCAAGTCAAAACTCAGGTTTACCCCATAATTATGCCGCTCAGCTCTCTTGGAAGCCCATACCACAAATGAGTGGCCTAGGATCCATACACGCCTTCTCTTACCCAGGCGAAAAGCGCCAAAGAAAGCTAATGAAAATAATGCTTTAAACAAAACATCCTCAAAACTAGAACAAACAATATGTAAAACTTCATGTAACTTTAATAACAGATCAATAGTAATAGGGCGACGCACATCTGGAGAGACACGTCCCTTTTTGTAACCTTTAAGAACCTGTTTAATAAGGAAAAAACTAGAAATACTATGCAGACCCAGAATTTTAAAAAAGAACGAAACACCATACAAAGATTTCACTATAGCAGAGTGAGAAAGCTGTTTAGCAATTAACATATTTACAAAAGCTAATGACAACCACACATCATGTTGTAGATGGTGCTCCTGTAAGGAAAAACAAAAGACTTCCACTGGGACCATGCAACTGCGTAGGCAGTCCAAGTACGAGGTGCCACTGACTTCCTAATTAGCTGCGCTGTTAGTCCCAGATCGGCGACCACAAGTGATTTGGGCAAGCAGTGCCCACAGCCACTGCCTCCGGAGCCAGACGCCGGAAATCTGCAAACTGACCACGAGATAAAGAATCAGCTATAGTGTTCTTACTACCCTGTAAATGTACAGCCTTTAGCCAGATGTTATTAGACATACAGTACAATACTAAGTGGCGTAACAATTTTATAACCATGGCTGATTTTGAAGACAGGCAATTCACTGCATAAATGACTCCTTTATTATCCGACCTTAATAACACCGGGAATAATTCTAACAGAACAATATTCTTCCATACACCAGCCTGGACCCATGTATCAGGCCAAGGCTCAGCTGACCACTGTCCAGCAAAATAAGCCCCGTAACCGTGAGCACTCGCCGCATCAGTATATAAAGCAATAGCATCAGACTCTACAAACTCCGGTAAAAAGACAGAATGACCATTCAAAGTAGATACAAACTCCAACCACATGCTCAGATCCTCCTTAAGCGGTTTGGTAAGGCGGATGTGAGCACGGGGAGATTTTAAACCAGCAGTAGCTGCATAGAGTCTCTTAGAAAATATACGACCCATAGGAATGACACGCATAATAAAAGCCAACAAACCTAAAACTGATTGCAATTCCTTTAAAGTCACCTTAACTTTCTGTAACATACACTTCAATGCGCATTTTAATCTGGATAACTTTTAATCTGAATTCCATTCTCACTGTATCCAATGTGATACCTAGAAACTCTAAACAGTGACACGGCAATAAACCAATAAACCGAAAATCGTCTAGGTAGTGAACGACGGCACCATCCGGTACCCCATAATTCACCATCCAGTGCAGAAACGTTGCAAAAAAAAAAAAAAAAAAAAACTCAAAAGTAATAGCATGAAAGAGTAAAACCCATTGGTAAACAACGATAAAAGTAATAATTATTCTCAAAACAAAAACCAAGTGAACTAAAACCTTCAGGATTAACCAGTAACAAACAGAACGCAGACTTTATATCACATTTAGCTAACAGGGCCCGAACACCAAAAAACACGAATAACTCTTACAGCGTCATTTAATGAAGCATAAGAAACTGATGACAAAGATTTATCTGCATTATCATTCAAGGAAGAGTGCAACGGGTAAGATAAATGATGAATTAACCTGTACTCCCCTGGCTCCTTTTTAGGGACCAATCCTAAGGGGGAGATGCGAAAGTTAGGAAAGGGGGGTGCAGAAAAAGGTCCCGCAACCCTCCCTTCCCGAACTTCCTTCATTATTTTGTCCCCAACCACGGCCTCATGCAAGGACACAGATTTTAAATTGTCCACCACCACGCATCCTAAACCATCCTAAGGCGGAACATCAAAACCAATTGAGAACCCATGAATAATCAATTCAGCTTTCTGCCTGTCTGGGAACCTGGCGAGATGAGCAACATTCTTTCCAGGCTCAAACATTTCATCATAGTTAAACCAGACCATACCGCCAAAACTGCGGTATGCCTCTAATATATTATCCATGTGCTGAAATAAGGAGGAACACAGCTCAGGGCGCTTCTCTCCCACTACAGCACAATAGATGGTTTAATAAGCATGTAACCAGTTAAAATTAGAACGAGGTGGTGACTTTTTAACATCATCAGGTTTATCATCTGTACGCTTCACCAGCACATCCTTACTAGCAGGTAGCAATGACATCACATAATTGTAAGTGGAAGCCAAGCGGTGACATCTCACAGGCTAGAGCCTCTTTAACACAAATCTCAGGCACATCAGCACCTTCTCAATCACTGGCGTATTACAAGAAGCAGAGCGCTCTGCTCCCAGGCTAGAGCCTCTTTAACACAAATCTCAGGCACATCAGCACCTTCTCAATCACTGGCGTATTACAAGAAGCAGAGCGCTCTGCTCCCAGGCTAGAGCCTCTTTAACACAAATCTCAGGCACATCAGCACCTTCTCAATCACTGGCGTATTACAAGAAGCAGAGCGCTCTGCTCCCAGGCTAGAGCCTCTTTAACACAAATCTCAAGAAGCAGAGCACTCTGCTCCCAGGCTAGAGCCTCTTTAACACAAATCTCAAGAAGCAGAGCACTCTGCTCCCAGGCTAGAGCCTCTTTAACACAAATCTCAGGCACACCAGCATACTTCTCAATCACTGGCGTATTACAAGAAGCAGAGCGCTCTGCTCACAGGCTAGAGCCTCTTTAACACAAATCTCAAGAAGCAGAGCGCTCTGCTCCCAGGCTAGAGCCTCTTTAACACAAATCTCAGGCACACCAGCATACTTCTCAATCACTGGCGTATTACAAGAAGCAGAGCGCTCTGCTCCAAGGCTAGAGCCTCTTTAACACAAATCTCAAGAAGCAGAGCGCTCTGCTCCCAGGCTAGAGCCTCTTTAACACAAATCTCAAGAAGCAGAGCACTCTGCTCCCAGGCTAGAGCCTCTTTAACACAAATCTCAAGAAGCAGAGCACTCTGCTCCCAGGCTAGAGCCTCTTTAACACAAATCTCAGGCACATCAGCACCTTCTCAATCACTGGCGTATTACAAGAAGCAGAGCGCTCTGCTCACAGGCTAGAGCCTCTTTAACACAAATCTCAGGCACACCAGCATACTTCTCAATCACTGGCGTATTACAAGAAGCAGAGCGCTCTGAACCTGGAACTGACACATTAGGTACAGCAATCGTACTCTGAGACCACACATTAGCCAGCGGTGGACTGCTATTAAACCCTTTAGCTACCAGGGCACAAAACTTTTTCACAGCATCATTGGCAAACAAATCACTCCTGCTCACATCAGGGACAGGACCCACATTGATGTTCTCACCCACAGCTGCTGACTCCTCTCCACGGATCTGCTGCGGTGTAAACTCCTCTGCGGCACTCTGCTGGGATGCGGACACCTGCGGGGCTGCGGACACCGGTGGGGGCGCGGTCATCTGTGGGGAGGCTGCACCGCGGCTCCTATGGGAACCTCGGCTATGATGGCGATGTGCCGGGGGGTACTGCCAGAAGGGGGCGGCGGGAGGGGAGCTGAATCAGCTCTCTTACTGCTCCTACTCCGCTTATATGGCCGCTCCCCCCGGCTGCTTCTTCCTCTATGCCTCCTGTCTTCCGCAGCACTCGCCTCTTGTAATACCTCCAGGTCTCTAGGGGGCAGTATACGGCACACAATTCTCCTCTTCCTCCATACGCTAGGGAGCAACTTCCTCGGACACCGGCTCTGCTAGACACCGCCTCAGCCATGCTTCAGCTCCTTCTGCCCTCCGGATAAGCTCAGTGAGAAGGCTCTCTATACCGACTATGGCAGCTGCTGAAACCTGTTAGCTATGTGACAGGTACTGCTGAAGCTCTTTTACAGGGACACACTAACAGCCTTGCTATGCTTACAAGCACCGCTCTAGCCCAGTGTGCCCTTAGCTCTTTCACAGAAACCAGCAGTACACATCAGAGCAGCTTCTTCTGTACAGCTACTCTGACTGACACAGCTGAGAGCCGGCTCCCCTATAAATACCATTCCAAATCTCCCGCTCTCAGCCAGCTGACCAATCCAAACAGAGGGCACCTTTCTATTTTTAGCTCACTGTATTCCCACACAGCTGTAATCACCAATCACAACGCTGACTGTTGCTAAGCAGAATCTCCAAGGCTTGTGGTACCTGTAGGAATAGAAAGAAGGGGGGGGGAAAGAACAACTACCACATACATGTAAAACCAAACTTGTACTAAAAAGGGGGGTGGGGGCGCAATCCCGTGTGTCCCCCTTTTATAAAGGGGGGCCCTTTACAGGATGGATAATGTCATGATGCCCTGATTTGTGCAAAACTGTGGTAAAAAAGCTGCGATTTTTTGTAAATAATGGCAGAACTGTAGCCAGGAGACAATACACCACTTAAAGCATAAGTCTTTTTGGGAGGCCATGGGCCCCCAGGAGCTCAGGGCCCCGGGCTACCGCCTGAAACGGACCTATTATAATCCACTACTGGGTCAGAGGGGGTGGAGATAGAGGGCGATTCTGAAGAGCGCCCCATTCTGAATTCATTCTGGCTAAGGAATGACTAAGCCGACAAGTAACATGTGGTAACCAAGATGGCGCCATTGTTTATACAGCTGGAGGGTGGGCGGCCAGGGAAATGGTTTACTAGGTTTTCTATGGGCACCAATAAAGCCTTCCCAGCCAAAATGCTTTGGTAACAGCGATATACCACTGCAGAGAGAGACGGCCGCCAGTTATCTAGGGTGCAGATAGCTTGAGGAAATACCAATATTTTCCCAGTGACATACTGCAGAGAGAACATAGCAGGTTATATCAAGGGAAGTGTGTACACAGCTCTACAGATACACTATCTATAATAACTGTGTATCACCGTGTGACAACACAGACATAATATACCATAGGATTGACACGCCACAGCACCCGCATGAGAGGTGCCGGAGAAACAGGTCTGATGCAACAAGTTATTATATAGTACTGCTAGGGTGCGTTCACACCTACAGGATCTGCAGCAGATTTGATGCTGTGTTCAGTTATTTAAATGAAATCTGAGGCAGAAAATCAGCTGCAGATCCTGTAGGTGTGAACGCACCACTAAGGTTCGTATACAAAGAGTCACTGGTCCTAGGAAAGGCACTACAATACCGGTACACATAGCCTAGGAGCAGGTCTAAAGTCACTGGACAAATACTCCATACAACATCTCTACACATCCAAGGAACAAGCAAACCTCTGCCCTCCTCAACCATGATCTTGGGGTCAGATTATAGGAGGGAACCCAACCCTACAGGAAGTGGTGTATTCTCTCCAGTATAACACTGTGCTCTCTGCTGCCACATCTGTCCAAGACAGGAACTGTCCAGAGCAGCAGCAAATCCCCATAGAAAACCCTCTCCTGCTCTGAACAGTTCCATGTCAGCAGAGACGGAAAAAGAATACACCACTTCCTTCAGGACATACAGCAGCTGATAAGTACCGGAAGACAAGATTTTTAAATAAAAGTAGATTGCAAAAATCGCTATAATTTTATGAAACCAGCTGATTTGAAAGAAAAAGATTTTCGCTGCAGTACCCCTTTAAGGCTGAGTTCACACTGGCTAAAATTTTGGCAAAAAAAAAGAAAAACACCAGATATTAGCTGTCAGTCAATGGAATTTTATCAAATGCCATACTTACTTGGTGTTTTTTATTCTGTGCCATTTTTCTCTCCTACCTGGCATTTGTTGGCTCTGTGGCAGTCTGAGGGTATGGTGGGGGTTTTTTTCCTGCAAACTGTGGCGTTTCTCTCCCATAGAGTTTAATGGGATTTCTTCTATTTGTCTCAAAAACATCAAAGGCGGAAAAAAAAAGCCATTCACACATAAAGCCAGAAAGTAAGCCCAAAAAGAACCCTTCCAAGTTTTTCTGGCACTGTTTTGCAGGTCAGAAAAAGCCACAAAAAAAAGCACTTGTGGTGACCCTCACAGACTGCTTTATAGAGCTGGGTGAAGCACACATATGAGAGCTTCACTCTCTGGTTTGCTGTTCTATCAAACCTAGAGCAATAGTACTATGGCACGTTTATATAGAGCAATCTCCTACAATGGGAAAGCAGCAAGGCAAGTAGTGACCGCACAGACGCACACTTCTCCCATCTCTCTCTAGTGATTCGTTGGGGTCTGGGTATTCACACTCCCACCAATCAAAACTTTTGACGTCTGGTGTGACTGGGTTATTTTTATGTTGGTTGAGAAGGGCAATTGTTGCAAAACCACAATTCCCAGGCTTTGGCTGGCCAGGCATGATGGGAGTAGTAGCTGGAGGGCCGCAGGTTCCACTTATAGAGAACCACGTATCTGCTGCAGTTCCTATATCACAAATACACAACCGATCCTACGTAGAACATCCAATTTCATGGAAATGGGATGACTGGTTTATCATTCAGCCCAATAATCACTCTGGGAATCTCATCTATGTCTGACACTAGCTTATATATAGTCTAATTGATTTACACCTTTATTGTCGGCCTGTACAAACAATTGTGCTAATCGCATCATGAACTCAGTGGGCGCCATTGTAAACCAGAACAATCCGCGATCAGAAGAAAGATCAGAACACCTGGGACTGTCTTCTCCATATTGTTCTTGTGACAAGCGGATCTTTCCCTGTCATTGTGTCCTCCTCGCACCTCTCTGCCCCCTGCTCTGCCCATTGTCTCCCACCGCCTGCAATCATCATTGTGTATTCATTACATTGGGCTGACAGCCACCCCCAGGCTACTATTTCTTTTGCCTTTTTCTTGGAAAAGAAAGAAAAGTTTTAATAAAAACTTTCTAAACTGTGAATAGAGTCTGAGAGACTGGAAACCAAATGTGTGAATGAGGAATTCAGAAAAGTTAATGGTTGGCAGCTATTTAGTGACTGATGAGATTGCTTGGTTCACACCAGTACAGTGCAGATGTTTAGTGTAGAATCCATACAATACATACTGAACAGGCCTTAAAGTGAATTTATTATTATTTGAGGATTTTTATTTTTGTAATCCGCTGCCATTTTCTGTAAATGTTATACACATTTTTGTGCTTGTTATGTAGGCAGTCATCCTGTCTGAGATGCTTTTAGGGACACTTCAGAGAAAAAAAAAATATTTTCAAATCAACTAGTGTCAGAAAGTTATATAGATTTATAAATTACTTCTATTTAAAAATCTCAAATTATTCCACTAATTATCAGCTGCTGTATGTCCTGCAGGAAGTGGTGTATTCTTTCCAGTGTGACACAGTGCTTCTCTATGTAGACTTCTATGGTTATGCTTTCTAGGCATGCTCTGTGACCTGTGCAGATATTTTGATAGAAGAGGAGCTGTGTATACAAAGTGAATGGCCTGATTCAATGTTATACATCTACTGGTGTCTCCTTCCACTGTATTCTGACCTGTGATTAAAGCGAGGAGACTGCCGAGAAGTTTTCACTACACAACAGGTTTTTGCTTAATATTAAGCCTGGTAACTAGAGATGAGCAAATTTACAGTATAAGGGAATCCCTTTAGTCGGCTTGTCAGCGGCTACCTTTGAACTCCTTGCCGCTTCTCCCAGAGTGCATTTATACATGTTGCACCTGAATAAATAGCATAACCGATTTGGTGAGTGCTGGTCTCTTCTTATTACCCACTGTTGGACCTATCCACCATGTGCACCACCTCCCCTTTGTAGTTCCGTCCATCTCTCTATACTATGACCATTCATATCTGGCTCTTTCCATACAGAGTTAGCAGTGTCCAGTCTTAGTATGTGGCAGGAAATCTCCTGACATTTATGGTAAACATATCCATAGATCCCCCCCTCCCTATTTACTTGAGGCCTGAGGATGATCAGTAGAGGTGGCATATGTCAGGGGCTAGCTATATGGAATAGCACAGACTTTTGCAATATTCCAGAAAAAAAGAGAAAAAAAAAAACACCCTAAACAAATACTAATGTATATAAACAAATAGTAAGAAACAAATATTTAGAACTACACTTTGAAGGCATAAGACATCCAAAATAGTAGGGAATATGGCTCCCTCTACTGGCTAAACATGTGTACAATACAATCAATGGAGGAAAAGGGTATTCAATAAGGCCCCCTTCACACGTCCGGAAAAAACATCCGGATTTCCGGACCCATAGACTTTAATTGGTCATGGACACCCTTCCGGATTTTTCCGGCCCGGACGCCCCCATAGAAGTCTATGGGAGCGCCGGAATCACGGGCACTTTCCTGATGTGCATCAGGAAACTGCCCGTGATTCCGGATAAGTGAGAGCTTCTCAGCACAGCTCTCTGCCCTGCTGCCGGCACGCCGCCCGATCATCGAGCCCACCCGTACCCAGTCCTTCAGCGGGGCACATCCCCCACCTGGACCTTCAGCGGCTATCCCCCCCCCCCGCCCCCCCCCCCCCCCGGGCCTTCAGCGGATGAACACCCCCCCCCCCCCCCCCCGGACCTTCAGCGGCACAACATTTGCCCCCCCCCCCCCCCCCGGGTCCGGACCTTCAGCGGCACCCCCGCCCCCCCCCCCCCCCCCCCGGACCTTCGGCGGATGCCCCCAACCCCCCCCCGGGTCCGTAAGTATACACAAAAAGAACATGATAGACACATTAATTTATTGTTATGGGGTTTTTTTTCTTCAAAATTTGGCTAAAAATCCACAGCAGAGTACGGTATCAGACATGGATGCGATGTGAACAAGTCCCATGCACACAATAGGAACATGTTCAATTTGGAAACTGACCCCATGTGGATTTTTTATTTTATTTTATATTTTTGTATCCACAGCGCAGAGCCAGCTCAGAAAAACACACCAGGTGATCTACAGCATGGGATGTCATGTATATTCTGGTGTGGAATATATTTGTATACTGGAGCAAAATACACCTGAAAAAAATCATCATGCCTGTGCTTCACGTATTGCAGTACTGTGTAATTTCAGCGAAACTGCTGCAGTACCACTAAAGTACAGATAAGAAACTAACACGTGGCGCCCCCTAGTTGTTGGTTAGAGAGTTAAAGAAAAAAAAAAAAAAAGGACTGGGGCTATAAAGTCCTTTCCCTGGCTGCAACATTTTGCCACATGTTAGAGGTCCCACCGCTCTGCGTGTTATTGTGGGAACATTCCACTCACTAAACGGAGGGATTTACTACCTAATAAAAATGTAAAATTTAACAGTTTACAGCTGTAACCTGTGGTATACATGGGTTACTATGCTTCCACTGTATACATCTGATAATGTTTTACCCTATAGTGCCTGCATTACATGCTGCAAGCCTGAAACAGTGAAAGGTGCAGAGATCCAGGCCCTGGGTGACAGATCCTGCAGCCATAGCCATTTATGTGAATGTAACATTTACAATAACCCTTTAAATTTATTTGGGGGCGCAGAAAGGGGATGGTTGCCACAGGCCATTATATCACTGTGGATAAGAGGTCACAGCTAAGTTACAGCCAGTGTTACCTCGATGTAGAGGTACATTAGAGGAGCATGTTCCTATTAGATCAACAAAAATTTTACTTGCTTGTACCTAAAGATGGCCGAATGCACTACTGTGTCTTAAAGGGGCATATAAGGCTGCGCCTCCCCTATTCGTCACTGAAGCCTCCTGTAAGACATCCTGATCAGTGTTCCCGGACTGTAAAAACGTCCATGGATATGTGAGGGGGGGCCTAGGAGACTCTTTGAAGGGGATAGCAGCAGCCTCCTCAACACCAGCTAGTACCTGTTCTGTAGCCAGTCCTCCTCCTCCTCACCTGGTGCTAATACCTGTCCTGTAGCCTGTCCTCCTCCTCGTCGTCACCAGGTGATAGTACCTGTCCTGTAGCCAGTCCTCCTCCTCCCTACCAGGTGCTAGTACCGGTCCTGTAGCATGTCCTCCTCCTCCCTACCAGGTGCTAGTACCTGTCCTGTAGCCAGTCCTCCTCCTCCCTACCAGGTGATAGTACCTGTCCTGTAGCCAGTCCTCCTCCTCCCTACCAGGTGCTAGTACCTGTCCTGTAGCCAGTCCTCCTCCTCCCTACCAGGTGCTAGTACCTGTCCTGTAGCCAGTCCTCCTCCTCCCTACCAGGTGATAGTACCTGTCCTGTAGCCAGTCCTCCTCCTCCCTACCAGGTGCTAGTACCTATCCTGTAGCCAGGGGTGTAGCTAGGATTCATGGGGCCCCATAGCAAAAAACAGTACAGGGCCAATGGATCCTGCCCCCCCCCCCCAATACATCGCCAACTCCCGAACACACACAATGACGCACATATATACACACACAGGCACCATTAACAAACCTACAGTTACACCACTGACATACACACATGCACACTGTAATGTGATTACACTAGTGCAGACAATACACACCATGAATAGACTGTACACAGGGACATCATCTCCCAAGTGTTATAGGAATTAATATCTGCTGCAGAACATCTTTATAAACAGATCTGCCAGTCTCCAGATTGTTAGAATGAGAGGCAGTATAAGCTGGCAAGCATTTTTTTTTTTAGTGATGGGTTCTCTTATTAGAGCCCAGCATTAATAGAAGCTGCTTTAGAACATCTTTGGGAGCAAACCTGTCAATCACTTGAGGCACTGCCGACATACACACACACACACACACACACACACACACACACACCAGGGTTACAGATACATAAAACCACACACTGACTTATATACATATATAACCACAGATACATACATGCATACATACACTCACTGACATACACATATATACCCACTGATAGATACATACACACACACACACACACTGACATATACATTTATACCCACACATACATACTCACTGACATATACATACACTGACCTATAACACCCAGAGATAGATAGATACATACATACACACACACACACACACACACACACACACACACACATTTACCCACAGATACATACAGACATTATATTATATATATATATATATATATATATATATATATATATATATATATATATATATATATATTATAGACACAGCACTTACAGCTCCCAGGCTTCCCTCTTTCTCCTGTAGTGGCTACAGTGAGCGGGCTGAGGAATACAGTGATGGTTCCAACTTCCTCTCTGGGCCCCTGGGGGAGGGCCTGTTGTCAGTGGCATACATGGAGGTAGAGCAGGCCCCTTTACTGCAAGGGCCCGACAGCAGTCGCTTTCATGGTGCTAGTACCTGTCCTGTAGCCAGTCCTCCTCACCAGGTGCTAATACCTGTCCTGTAGCCAGTCCTCCTCACCAGGTGCTAGTACCTGTCCTGAAGCCAGTCCTCCTCACCAGGTGCTAGTACCTGTCCTGTAACCATTCCTCCTCCTCACCAGGTGCTAGTACCTATTCTGAAACCAGTCCTCCTCCTCCCTACCAGGTGCTAGTACCTCTCCTGTGGCCAGTCCATCTCCTCCTGCTGCCGTCTCTGCTACTGTTTGCAAAATTCGTTCCAGGATTATACTATATTATTATATACTTCTTATATGATACTACTCTAATGCTTTGTATCCTGGGTGACTCCCGAGATCTGGACCAGAGGTTTGGTCCCCAAATTGAGTTGCCAATGTAACTTCTGGTCATAATGCTGCGGACCAGAAGCGTTTGGTAATTCTCTGTGCCGTGCTAACAGTGCCAGGAGGGAGGAAACCAAACACACAAGACAGGAACTAGATGACATGGAAATAATTTCAAGTAAACCAAGCAAGCTACTCAACAAACCACATGTCTGAGGGATAACCACAAGAGTAATGCCTTTGTGGGTGTTTATAGAATATATAGAAAGTCCCCCTCACTAAATATGTGACCACTTGGTGGGGATCCGGGTCATAATTTACTTGCATTACAACTATTAAAGTGAATTTACCATGAGGTACATTGCTGCTTTTTTCTACCTTAAAGTGACTGTACCACCAGGCCCAGGCTGAGGCACTGGAGGCGGGCCGACCCACCCTCAGTAGGAGGAAACCCTAGCCCCTCTATGATTGGGTTCCATTGGTTCCATTGATTCTAAAGGAGTCACGTCATGGAGGGGCTGGAGTTTCTTCCCACTAGGGGTGGGTCGGCCCGCCTCCAGCGCTTCAGCCTGGGCCTGGTAGTACAGTCACTTTAAGCGATCTGTTTAGGCATGGGGATGCAAGTGCAGTCCTTTATATGAAACGCTGGCTGGTTCCCTCGATTGGCACCATTGATTCTAATGGACCATGTCAGGGAGGGAAGGCGATATTGCCACACTGGGGGGTTGCAGGCCTGCCCCCAGTGCTCCGGGGTGGTCCGGTGCTCCGGAAAAGATTGGCGCCAAGCACAGGAACCGGGCAGCGCTTAAAAAAACAAAACAAAAAAAAACGGTGCCACCGGGACCCCAGCACCCAAGCTGAGCTAGTTACAAAAAACTAAAAAACGATGTACCTGATGGTACACTCGTTTTAACACATGGACAGTCACGGCCTACATGTCAATGATGTAGGGAACAGCCAGGATAACTGAAGGCAGGTCTTCACACTGATGAGGGGCAACATACCAAAACTGCTGTCTGTGGATGGATACCTGGCTTTGGTATCTCTCTGCTCTTATCATCAGACTCATAATTGAGTTGGATATTGACTGAAGGGGCCACTTAATATGGTGGTTTTGGTGGTCTCCGAAGAGAAGCCACCGCTTTGCTAGGTCCTTCCTTGGAGATATATTTGGCTAGTCCCATGTTTTGAGACTCATAACTGTGGCTCCACAGACCTTTTTGCATATTGATGTTTCCCAGGGGGCAATGCACCTAGAATTTCACTGTATTATTGAGCATGTTACCCAGCAGCCAGTGTCTTCTTTGACTGGTCTCCCTAAGATCAGTGATCTGTTTACAGCTAAATATACTAAAAGGGATTTCCACTTTAATGTAAGCAATGTGTAATCATTATATAAACAACAAGTCTGCAACTTTCTAATATACTTTCTGATTTATTCTATCATCATCGTTTGCTGTCATTATATAGAAGCACTCTTGTATACATTTACTGGCCGAGATGTGTAAACTATTGTATCTATTATAAGCAATGTCCTGTAGGCTAAATAAACTAAAGAGATGTTCATTTATACAAGGATTAAGATGTATATACATAAAACCAGAAACTCCCTTAAGAATGTGCAATAAAATACACAAGTAATATTAGGAACCACTAGAAGACCTCTTAGATTGGATTCTCACATATAGCATCTGGTAGCAAGTATTTATTTTTGGTTAAGAGCGCTTTAAAGCCTAAGGGTGCATGCACACTACGGAATACGCACGTAAGGGCCGCTGCGGATTCAGTCGCTGGCCCCCACTGGCGGCACCACGCATCTCCACTCGTGCCATAAACACCATTTTATGACCGGGCCGATTCTGCCGTAAGAATTGACATGTCAAATCTTTTGACGGACAGCGGAATCCATCTGTGCCTAGAATGGAGTCTATGGCACAGGCGGAGACGCGCGCGCCCGCAAACAGGGGCCAGCGCTGGAATCCGCAGCCGCCCTTACACGCGTATTCCGTAGTGTGCATGCACCCTTAGGGCCCTATTCCACCGGACGATTATCGTTTGCATAATCGTTAACGATTAACGATCTCAAACGACCGCTATTGCGAAAGACCTGAAAACGTTCACTCATTTCCATGGAACGATAATCGTTACTTATGATCGTAATTGCGATCGTTTTTTTCTTCGCTATTTATTCGCTATTGCGTTCGTATCTATTGCGAACGACGGCTTATTCAATGTGAACGATTTGCGAACGTTTTGCAAACGAGCAACGATAAAAATAGGTCCAGGTCTTATATAGCGATCAACGATTTCTCGTTCGGTCGTTAATCGTTAACAGCATTTCAACCGAACGATTATCGTTTCGATTCGAATGATTTAACAATAATCTGAACGATAATCGTCCGGTGAAATAGGGCCCTTAGGGTATGTGCACACTATGGAAAAGAGGCGGAAACTTCAATCTGATTCCGCCACGCACCTCCCGCTTAACGTTGCGCCTGTCCCATAGGCTGCATTATATTCGCAGTTAGATTCTGCCGTCCACCCAAAGAATTGACATGTCAATTCTTTGGACAAATGGCGGGATCTGCCTGAGCGCTCGCTGCCCGTGCTATTACACACACTGATAGTAAGTGAGAGGGGCCATTAAGAGCAGAGGGAAGGGCTGCCTGGACAATCCTTAGATCGGCCATGCTGCCAGTTGAAGAGAGCGGGAGTCTGCTGCTGCCACTCCTGTTACACAGGCGGCAAACCATCGCTGTTGTGATTGTTGTCTTTCAAGATGTTGAATAAAAATCAGCCGAGATCGCGCATCAGCTCATTGTGCCTTTTCACATCACCTATTACACCAAACGATTAGCGGCCAGGACAGTCGGCCAAATACTGCTGATAATGGCTTGGTATTATAGGGCCCTACCACAGGCTAAATGCACTGGTATCACCACACACATCTTCAAGTCTCTATCTGTGTCTGACTGACAAGAAGACCACGATTCCTAAGGCCAGATACAGCAACATAGCATGGCAACAATGCAGATCAGCAGCAATAAGAGAGGAATCATTACAAGGGCAGACTAGATGGACCATGTGGTCATTTTCTGGCGACAATCTTCAATGTTTCCTGATCCACCATCCAGATGTCCTGTACCATGAAGGCATGTTATAGACATAGTATGACATGAACATATACGCCTGTACAAGCAGAAACAAATAAATCACCGAGCAGCAAAAGGCACATATTTTCAGAGCACAGACCTATAATATCCGTACTGTAACGGAGAGCATAGGGCGCAGCCCTCCTCCCATTAAAGGGTCCTCAAGCTGAGCGTGCAGATTAAACCTAGGTTATCCCAAAGCAGTCATATCTGTTTTATACTGGTTATATTGGTCTTGGTTTACTGGATTTGCTCAGTAACAGTATGATGGTATGGTAATAATCACATTTTAAGCTCATTTCTTTTCTTGTACTGCACGGGGTAGCTTTTTCTTTTTTAACTCCGTTTGCCTGGGGTTAAAAATGAGAGCCTCGGTGGACAGAGAGCTGCAGAGCACTGTGCTATGGTGTGAAGACTGGTGTTCATCTGTCCAGTGCACTGTGGTGACTTTTTTCTTTGTTATTTCTTTATGTGAGCATTTTTTGCCTTGTATCACTGAACTTTTTAAGATATACATGAAAGGAAAAAGTTTTTTGCAAGTACCATTTTGTGGTGTCCCATTACTTTTATACTGGTTAAAAATGTACCTTTAACTTTACCGTTTACAGGGCAGTTGGGAGTTACGGCATGTCTATTCTCTGTCTCTGGGCTTATTTTCAGGAGATAGATATATATATATATACACATACACACAGTGGTACCTTGGTTTAAGAGTAACTTGGATTAAGAGCGTTTTGCAAGAAGAGATCAGTTTTTCTAAATTGTACTGGGTGCGAGGGGGAGTTGGACTGTGGAGGTAATCTCTTCATAGCTGTAACCCCTCTCTCCCCGGACAGAGAGTGCTGCATTACGTGCCCACATCTGCCCTGCTCATTCCTTCATGCTCCTTGCAGTCTTTGTCAGTCCTTGTGTTTCCCATCCTCTCCATTCCTGCTATAATGTGTCTGCACTTACACTCAGCTATGCACACTGCTGTATAGAAAGGTTTCTGTCACTGTCCTTCTGCACAGCTCTGTGATTCTCACTTCCTATTCTAGACTGTTGTACTACACTACTGCATTATGGGGATCTGCAGCTCCATCCTGTATCTACAAACTGCTGTTTTTTCATTCTTATGCACAATATACTCCACATGCTGATTGCTATTTTGTACAGTAACTTATAATATGACATATGCAGCGGTTTCTCATTGTTTGTTTCATCTGTTCTACATGTTATTCAGAATTTTTTAAAAAAATTATTATTTTGGGGGTGTGGAACAATTGTCTGCATTTCAGTTATTTCTTATGGGAAAATTTGCTTTGGTTTAAGAGTGGATTTGGATTACAAGCACGGTCCCGGAACTATATAATGTTCTGGGTTCTGATCTCCCACAAAGCATTCAGGGTACAGTGCTCCTAGGACCCTCCAAACACTCCCACCATTTACTGACAGTCTACAGCCCTCAGGAGATGCTGGGCGTTGTAGTACACATGAACAGATACTCTTCTGGTAACTGCTGGCGCTGTAGAAGGATTTATTGCTGGACCATCTGGGCTGGTGGTTGTGATCTACAGATGCAGCCAACTCTACACAACCATCATTTATTACAGGGTTATCCTCGCAGAAACTACAACTCCCAGCAAACCCTAAGTACTTCATAAGTGTAGGGGGAGATATAGTTAAGAGTTGAGGGCATAGATCATTACAGGATAGAACCCAGTTAGCATGCTGTTTCTCACTGGTGGCCCATGGATCGGTTCCACTGGTGGGTCCCAAAGCACCCCAGTCTGACACTCATGACAATACACCCACTGTCACGCTCCATCCCCATATCACAGAAACCACCACATTCCTACTAGAAAGAACTCTTCTCCGGTATGACCTTCTCCCCCATACACTACTTCAAGTTGATGAGTAGCAGCACCCCCTAGTGGACAATGGCAGCACACACCAGGTAATGCTAGTTATTGTGGCTATTTCAGGAATAAATAGGATAACAGGGTTAACCAGTCTGACATTGCACACAGTCCTTCCAGCTGGTTACATGCTTTGTCCCTGCTTTACCTGAGGACGTTCCCCACCGTGATTTCCTACAGGGTCACATAATAGAATTCTGTGTTCTTGTACAGGTTAACAGGCTGCAATATTCCTGACTTTTGTGTTGCATTTCATGATCAGATCGATTCACCTGTAAATGCTTCCATGGTGGAAGATGTTTTCTTACATTTTCTGGCCTCCTGCTAAGCTTCTCTTCAGATGCTTTCCATTTTATGTTTACATGTGCGACTGAGACACAAAAATCCTCTAAAAGCCAATAGTCACATTATAATCTATGAAGGACTCTACAGATCTTTAGCTGCAGGACCTATGATACCATGCTGAATGGAATAAGTCCCTTAAAGTAACACCTTCCTACAACTCCATTTGTTGTAGAAGCGAATCTAATAGGATAGGAGCTGTACTAGGCCTGCCCTCACCTGGGGCAAAGATCCAGGTTCCTGTAGCCCTGTATATGTATACCTGGCTAAGAAAGAAGGACTTGCATTTCCTTCCTGACACTCAAGGCCGGTTTCACACTAAGATTACATGCGTATTTATGCATCCATATTATGGGCCCAAATCTCAGCCTGACCGCTGTCAGTTCGGGTTGTCAGAAACACAGCCAGGAGCCCAAAAATACACATATAATGGGGGAGATTTATCAAACATGGTGTAAAGTGAAACTGGCTCATTGGCCCCTAGCAACCAATCAGATTCCACCTTTCATTTCTCACAGACTATTTTGAAAATGAAAGGTGGAATCTGATTGGTTGCTAGGGGCAACTGAGCCAGTTTCACTGTACACCATGTTTGATAAATCTCCCCTAATAATGTACTAGGGTTAAATCGACTCGTCCCCAATCAAAATTGTCCCAAACTTAGATACGTACCAAGTAAATATTATTAATGGGATTTTGGGGGGGAATCTTGCCCACAATAGGGTAACATTTAGCTTCTACAACAAGGTCATAACTGCAGTAGGTGGATGTCCCCATTGGCTTTAAAGGGGTTGTTTAGAATTAGAAAAACATGGCCTTTTTTTAGTTTTTTTTTTTTTTTTTCAGAAACATCGCCACTTTAGTCCTCAGTTTGTGTTTGGTATTCTAGCTCAGTTCCATTGAAGTGAATGGAGCAGCTATGTTTTTCTAATCCTGCGCAGCTCTTTGTGGTTGGTTAATATGAGGTGTGGGCTGTAGACTGTACTGTGACAACAGCATCAGAATACATTACACATAATTGTCATCATGGGGTTCCATCAAGAATGTAGTGTGGGATTTTTACTTCGGATACAGATGGAAAAATAGCTTTAACCATACATAGATAAATAGATCAAAGGTCTTGACTGGTTGGTGATTGCTGAGACCAATCACTAGATATAGAGAATTACATTAAAGGGACCTGTCACCAAGACAATGCTATGTAATCTATGGCCATAATGTTATAGAACAGGAAGAACTGAGCAGATTGATATATATATATATATATATCATGGTGGGAAAATATTCAGTATAACTTGTAATTTGTTGAAAAAAAATCCCTGATCAAGGAGTCCAGTGGGCGGTGTCACTCTATAGACTGTACTCTTTAGCATGGAAACATCAGATATACAAAATCTTTTCCCATAAATATAGATATATATATATATATATATATCTCAATCTGCTCAGCTCCTTCTGCTCTATAAAATTATGCTGATCTCTTAGGTAGCATTTTCATGGTGACGGGTTCCATTTAAGCCTGTCCAGCTCTCCTTGACTTCTATAGAAAATATATGGGTCAGTCTCCCATCACACAGAACTTGAATTTAGTGTTTTTATTTTATTACGCAAACAAAAGCAAAGTCCTATTAATACCAACAATCTCGTATGTATAGATATAGCATTTCAACGGCACTCACCATAAAAATATTTTCCTTTATTCAAATTCCAACAGACATCACATCAGGAATAATGGAGACACACCGTCACCTTCTGCATGCCTACAATAGCTTCATTTGAATAAAGGAAAATATTTTTATGGTGAGTGCCGCTAAATTTTCTTTTCTATCTTATGAGATTATCGTATGGACTGTCTTTTGGACACAGCTGAGCACCACTGCACCTTGTGTGAATTGAGTCTGAATACTCTAAGATGGTGCTGGAAAGTGTAGTGCCAGTATTGGACTTTTAATATTTGAATTGCGCATCGCTTCATACACAGCTTTGATGCCTGAGCCTCTCACACTGGGTATTGGGGCAGAAGGGCAAGAGGTCATATTGTGAACCTGGACATTTACAGAAATGTGATTATGTTTCCTGAAGACTATTAGCCCCTAAGCAAAATTCTAAAGCCACAGGAAGGGGAGACGGGTGGGACAGATACTACACAAGTATCAAGGTACAGTTAATTTCACAGGAGCGTAAAACTGGTGCACCAGTATTACAGTGGTGAGTATGATCACAAGAACTCGCAACATCAGGATCTGCGGCCATACGGAGCTGCTAGTTTGGGTGATCAGTCTGGCCTAAAGGAACCAAACCATTATCCAGACAACGCATCACATTTAGAAATATTACTGCACAACTTTGGCGACTGAACGTCACATTATCAATCACCCCAAACACTTTTACTGATGCTTCATCAAAGGAAGGGGATGTGGCTCGCTTTGCGACATACAATCACATATTCACACCAACATCTCAGGCCATAAACCTTAGCTTAATGTCATAATGTTTCACAATGCTTCTCCCCCCCCCCGGAGGTGATAATTCCAGACACTCATTTCCTGGATGAATAGATTTTTCTTTGGAACCCGGGTCAGGGCACTAGGATGAGAACTGGACAAGTGTGTTCTTGTTGGAACGCTGTACAATGTCCCTTTAAGGACTTATTCAAATATTTGACAGTAGCGCCCCATAGGTTTCTATGGTCCGATTCACACATCCATAATTTTACAGATCTGTGCCACAAAAAAATACTGAGATGCCCTAGTGCGGACCATAATTGCAGTACGGACGCACCAATAGAATTCTATGGGATTTTCCATAATTTGCGTTCGTAGATACGTAACATCCGCAAAAAGTACGGATCCTTAGTTCCAGCTAGTATACGGATACATTTTTGTAGACTGCAAACTAAAAAATTGGGGACATAATATCAGTGCACAAAAAAAAAAAGGGTACATGTGAATGTAACCTAACAAATATAGTGTCATCCATCCACAATGTCATTAAACCACTAAATTCCTTCCCCGTGTTACTACGGTACACTGGCTTATTGCATTGGAGTCTGAGCTGCAATGAGATCCCATTTCAAGCAATATGTCCCCATCCAGCCGCAGCCTTACTGGAATGCAAGAAGACCACAGCCCAAAACTGCATTAGAAGACAGCAGGATAGCATGTCACAAACCAAAGAGCACTGACACAATAAGGATGTGTTCACACAGGGCAGGTTTGTTGTAGAATATAAGATCCATTCACCTGATGGCAAACGGATGGATTTCTATAACCCCATGAGGACAGTTTCAAAAACTTCTGCAACCAATCTGCAGGGTGTGACAGGACCCGTCACGGTCACACACTGTGCCATAGAACGACTGTCCGGAGGAAAATATAACCTAATGGTGCTACAACTAGTCGGTGACTACTATAATGTGCAATGTAAATTATACAGCGCCTTTGATCAGTAAGGTAAGACAAAGCAATGCACATACCTGGAGTGGACAGCAGCTGTATACAGGCAGCCCCTTCTTCCTGACTGTCTACAGCCCTCATGATCAACAGGGAAGCGGTAACAAGACACCCAGGTGCTTCAGATTGGGTGGAAGTGTAGTATGTCCCACCTCCCCTTCAAACCCCTACCCCATCCCCAAACAGCTGCAGGCTTGCCTCTTCTATAGGATGTTTAGCATTGTTGTCATTTAACCCTTTACTGCCCAGAAACTAGAGCAGGGAAAACGACAGGCTGAAAAGTTGTTGCTGCAGGCGATGGGCAGAATCCAATGTGACATATGGCTATAAATTGTCAGTGTGCAGAGGGGATATTGTTCGAACGTGTCGTCTGCTAAAACAGAGTGTAGAATCCCTTGGGTGAAAATGGTTATATTATAAAATGTGTTCTCACATCCCATTTCTTAAAAGGGATGTCCACAATTACAAAATAGGGTCTATTACTCTTTTATTTACATAAGCAGTGACATGCCTTTCCATAGGTGGTTCACATCTGCCTGCGGAAGTTATGGAACATATATAGGCCAGGTTCCCATGATATTTTTCTTTGTCTTTTTTTTTTAATTTTTTTAAAATAACATCCATTATTTTGCCAATCATCAATGACGGCTGCTGGTACATTATTCTAGATTAGGTGGACTGATTTGCCTTTGGTTGAGTTTTTAATCGTAAGGACGGTGAAAAAAGAAAAACTGTGTGAACAACTAAAAATAGCATCCAGTGTTTGCAAAAGACGTCCAAAAATAATTGTCATGATTATTATTTTGACATCTGCGCAGACAACGTCCGTTATTTAATATATTTTGTGCATTGGATGTCCGCCATTCCATTCACTTCAATCATTCCATTGAGGTCTATTAAAATAACGGACATTTTTTAAAATAGAAAATGTGGACACCTTTTCACTGTTTTTTTTTTACTTAGTGTGAACATAGCCATACTGTGTATTCACTTCACACGTAGATTTTGATGTGTAAAATGGTCATTCTACACCTCAAAAAAATTACCAAATGAATTGCACATAATTCAATGTGAAAATGTCTGTCAGTTCCCATGTATCTTTGGGGCTCTTCAGTTCCAAAAAACAGCTGGTTTTGCTACAGCCCATCCCAAAGGGTGGTGAAGGTCATGGCCAGCTTTGGTATGCATTTTTTTTTTCTTGCTTTCTTGTTATTATGGTGTAGGGTTTTATAAAAATTTCTTAATTGCTGTATCAGTTCTAGGTCCTCTCACTATGTATACACACCTTACATGACTCTCCCCTGCAGACTACCTTGTGTCTGCTCTCCTCTCTTTCTACAGCCTGTGTGAGCTGTCCTTGATGGTAATATGTGTGGTGATGGTAATATATATATTTGTCTGTTGTATTGTGGTATTATTTAGTAGCTGTATGACTATTATTTAGGAATTCCTTCCTGAACTCACAAGAGGTCAGATAACTCCCTGGATCTTAACTAGCCTTCTGCATATTGCTTTATATATGTATGGAAGTTCTGGCTCAGTAAAATCAACCCTGTTAAAGAAAGAAACTTAAATCCTGCCCCTGAGGCCTAGTCCCCCCTCATGGTGGGGATATTCCCTAATGGCAGTGGCTTCTTTCAGCAGGATTTTGCCCCGACCACCCTGCAAAAACTGCTTAGGAATGGTTTGAGAAATATAATAAAAGAATCAGCATGTTGACTTGTCAGATCCATTAGGGCCGTACCTCACAACTTACCTCACGACTTCCAAAATCTGCTGCTATTCTCTTGGTGACAGATACCACAGGACACCTACAGAGGACGTTTTGCCCTCCATGATGTCTTTCTATGTACGGTGATACAGAATATGATGACACATGAAAAAAAAAGCAAGTAACAAAAATGTATAATGGGTATATAGGTTGACAGGAAGCAGCAGAACAGGGGGACAAAGGGGGGAAGTAGGTTCAGGGGCTTCATCCAGCAAGAATAAGGCTTCGGGAGGAAATAGAAATGTGACTTTTGTTCAACATTAATTAAATAAAACACCACTGTGATTTCTTAATGTTTTTGGAGTTTTTTATGTATTTATGTGTTTTAGTTTTTTTATAGATAGATATGAAGATGACAGGATTTTTGATGATTATTTATTATGGTAAGTGCTGGATTTTCAGGGGGAATCTATGATGTTTCCTGGGATGGTGACGTTTCCTCTGGTTGTACCCCTGATCTTATATGTGATGGTGATGGTTAGTGCGGCTCCACTGCAGACTCCTCATCTGAGGGCAACAGTCTCTGTAAGTTGTACACAGTCTAAGTTTCCATGGTGCTTTTCCCCATTTGTATAATAAGAACCTAAGGAATAAAAGAAAAACAGGACATGTTACATCCATCCTTATCACTGACGTGACCAAGACCTTGTAATCCTGGATCTTATATACTGACCTGGAAGTCCCAGAAGAGCAGCATGTAATTGATGGAGGTGCCGGATACCACCAGCCATTCCAGCATCCTCAGCGCAAGTTTGGAAGACAAAAAAAAAGAGTGATACAAACATTTAGCATAAATCCTATAACCATGGGGAGAACTCTGCCTTGGATGGTGAATATACTTACCTGGGTGCAGTAGTCGCTAGTACAGGAAAACATTACAGCTATTTTAAGTGCCAGCCCTGAAAGGAGGATCTATATAGGAAAATAACCGCACACCTGTTAGGGTGGGTTCACACTGAGGAATTCTCGCTGATTACGCGTTCCAAAAGAATTGACATGTCAGTTCTTTCGGCGGAATGCGGAATCAGCCGGCCCATAGAATGGTTTCTATGGAGCCAGCGGAAAGGCGCGCGTCCGTGAGCGCGTACAGCCGGCGGAATTCCGCTGAGTTTATCCACGAGAATTCCTCAATGTGAACCCACCCTTACATTGGGTCAGTAACAAAGGACACAACCTAAAAATTCATTTATTAGGGTCTGAGAAGGATTTTTCTGGACTTTCCTGAAATCCAATACTATAAGCTAGAGACTTGTAAAGGATACTGCTGATGTTAGCCAGGTCACATGGTCACATTCAGCACCGTGTTAGTGGCCTTTATGCACTTGTGGTCCCTGGAGGCTGCAGAGAGTGGTATTGCTATAGATATA
The DNA here is from genome assembly GCF_027789765.1 of Dendropsophus ebraccatus. NCBI lineage: Eukaryota > Metazoa > Chordata > Amphibia > Anura > Hylidae > Dendropsophus > Dendropsophus ebraccatus. The sequence goes on from NC_091463.1 coordinate 77,944,989, forward strand.
CAACTGGAGGAGGCTGCAAATAATAGTACCGCTATGCTGATGGTGTCTCGCACAAATGATTCCTAGAATATAAAACATAGAACATGTGATATTAATAGACAACCAGCTGATGGCCCCAACTTCATAGAATAGGCTCTGGGCTACACCTATATACACTAAGGGTCCATTTACACAGAAAGCTTATCTGACAGATTATCTGCCAAAGATTTGAAGCCAAAGCCAGAAACAGAGATCAGGTCATAAAGGAAAGCCTGAGATTTCTCCTTTGCGAATCCATTCCTGGCTTTGGCTTCAAATCTTTGGCAGATGATCTGGCAGATAATCTTTCTGTGTAAATGGACCCTAACCAGTAACAATGTTGTCAGTAGTTTTCTCACGTAGGTCGTCCACTTTAATGCCAGGAGGATTTTTTGGCAGTGGGGTCTGCAAAGTCCCTTCTCGTGGGCCCTGAACTTCATCAGTTCATACATAGTTTAGGCAACGAAGCAATCTGAAATACAAAATCACAGCAGTGTATAGATGCTTAATATACCTCACATAGTATTGACATACTATGTACAGACTATATACAGATATATATAGATACCTATAGTAACAGCACATGCAGCAGATGTGGCATCCTAACGCCTATAAAGTGAAGGCTACTGACGATTCTGACTCTTCTATTGAGCAATTCGGCATAGTTTATTCCAAGACATCAAGACAGCACAACAGAACAGCGATATACATCGGCGTGATCTCAATATGTCATTTACTGCAGTTTTTGCGGGCAAAAGTTTGGACTTTTTGGATGTCCATTTACAGGTAGTTGGTGACAAGCTTAAACTGAGTGGTTTACACTATTAGAATAGTCTAGTTATCACCCCCCCATGTCAAGAGGGCAGTCCCATATGGACAATTTATCTGATTACGTTGGATAAATAATACAGAGGAGATGTTTGATGTGCAAGCAGAAGATCTCAGTCAGCGCTTACTGGCTAGGGGTTACCCTAAACAAGGGATAGATAGATGCCGTCAAAGGGCAAAATGTCTAAATCGGAGTCAGTTGTTAAAAAATATTCCAAAAAAATCCATGGGTGACATTTCAGCATAGTCCTATGGATGCGGTCATACACTCTGAGTGGTGATGAAGTGCTGAAGGAGGTAGTTAAAACTAGTGAAAAAATGTTCGTGACGAGCTAGTGAAGGGAAGCGTGCCCCCAAGGTAAAAATTACACTGGCTACAATGTGATCGGTTAGTTGGTAACCATAAATGTGGCCAGTCAGGGGCGTAGCTAGGGGTTCAGCCTAGGGGGGGCGAGCAAGTCTGAGTGGGCCCCCAACCGATTATGTTACCCAAAGGGAACCTCGCTTGACAACAATGCTTTCTAAATAATAAAGGGTATATTCTGCTCCATTACTCATAGTGAATTAAGAGCAGTGTTAGAGGCTTCTACATTTACATATATAGACACATAAAATGAAACAGTGACTTACAAGGGGTGTCTTCTCCTCGGAGTCACTCACTATCCCAATGTCATGGATGTATGGGCAGTATAACAGGTTCACCTGAGATCTGTAGTTAAAACTGTAAAAAAAAGTTAAATCCATTATGCAAAGACTATTATTTTCCCTATACACTGACTGACCCATATACCATAGAGGTAGATAATTTGCATTCTGCCTAAGACAGGTGCATCACTCACAGGGAGGTACCGCAGGCTCAATCACTAGCTGCCACTACAAGAGACCTCAGGCTGCTGCACCCTGCTCTCTGTGATCCGAATCACAGCTTTCTGATTTAAACATACTTGTCCCTTATCCTGTAAGAGACTGGGGTGGAGGGGTCGGACCTCTGCCCCCATTCCCCCAGGATCTCCAGATCAGCCCCCAGCTCCTCTATGAAGCTGCCAGAGAGAACTGGGCCAAATAGGGTTAAATCAGAAAACCACTGTTTTCCACATGTCCAGCTCCCCCTGGTTTCCACATGTCCAGCTCCCCCTGGTTTCCACATGTCCAGCTCCCCCTGGTTTCCACATGTCCAGCTCCCCCTGGTTTCCACATGTCCAGCTCCCCCTGGTTTCCACATGTCCAGCTCCCCCTGGTTTCCACATGTCCAGCTCCCCCTGTTTACCAGCTCCCCCTGTTTCTACATGTCCAGCTCCCCCTGTTTCCACATGTCCAGCTCCCCCTGGTTTCCACATGTCCAGCTCCCCCTGTTTCCACATGTCCAGCTCCCCCTGTTTCCACATGTCCAGCTCCCCATGGTTTCCACATGTCCAGCTCCCCCTGGTTTCCACATGTCCAGCTCCCCCTGGTTTCCACATGTCCAGCTCCCCCTGGTTTCCACATGTCCAGCTCCCCCTGTTTACCAGCTCCCTCTGTTTCCACATTTCCAGCTCCCCCTGTTTCCACATGTCCAGCTCCCCCTGTTTCTACATGTCCAGCTCCCCCTGTTTCTACATGTCCAGCTCCCCCTGTTTCCACATGTCCAGCTCCCCCTGTTTCCACATGTCCAGCTCCCCCTGCGTCCACATGTCCAGCTCCCCCTGCGTCCACATGTCCAGCTCCCCCTGCGTCCACATGTCCAGCTCCCCCTGCGTCCACATGTCCAGCTCCCCCTGCGTCCACATGTCCAGCTCCCCCTGCGTCCACATGTCCAGCTCCCCCTGCGTCCACATGTCCAGCTCCCCCTGTTTCCACATGTCCAGCTCCCCCTGTTTCCACATGTCCAGCTCCCCCTGTGTCCACATGTCCAGCTCCCCCTGTGTCCACATGTCCAGCTCCCCCTGTTTACCAGCTCCCCCTGTGTCCACATGTCCAGCTCCCCCTGTTTCTACATGTCCAGCTCCCCGTTTCTACATGTCCAGCTCCCCCTGTGTCCACATGTCCAGCTCCCCCTGTTTACCAGCTCCCCCTGTGTCCACATGTCCAGCTCCCCCTGTTTCTACATGTCCAGCTCCCCGTTTCTACATGTCCAGCTCCCCCTCTTTACCAGCTCCCCGTGTCCACATGTCCAGCTCCCTCTATGTCCACATGTCCAGCTCCCCCTGTTTCCACATGTCCAGCTCCCCCTGTTTCCACATGTCCAGCTCCCCGTTTCCACATGTCCAGCTCCCCCTGTGTCCACATGTCCAGCTCCCCCTGCGTCCACATGTCCAGCTCCCCCTGTTTCCACATGTCCAGCTCCCCCTGTGTCCACATGTCCAGCTCCCCCTGTGTCCACATGTCCAGCTCCCCCTGCGTCCACATGTCCAGCTCCCCCTGTTTCCACATGTCCAGCTCCCCCTGTGTCCACATGTCCAGCTCCCCCTGTTTCTACATGTCCAGCTCCCCGTTTCTACATGTCCAGCTCCCCCTCTTTACCAGCTCCCCCTGTGTCCACATGTCCAGCTCCCCCTGCGTCCACATGTCCAGCTCCCCCTGTTTCTACATGTCCAGCTCCCCGTTTCTACATGTCCAGCTCCCCCTGTGTCCACATGTCCAGCTCCCCCTATGTCCACATGTCCAGCTCCCCCTGTTTCCACATGTCCAGCTCCCCCTGCGTCCACATGTCCAGCTCCCCCCCCCCGTGTCCACATGTCCAGCTCCCCCCCCCTGTGTCCACATGTCCAGCTCCCCCCCCCTGGGTCCACATGTCCAGCTCCCCCCCCCTGTGTCCACATGTCCAGCTCCCCCCCCCCTGTGTCCACATGTCCAGCTCCCCCCCCCCCCTGTGTCCACATGTCCAGCTCCCCCCCCCTGTGTCCACATGTCCAGCTCCCCCCCCCCATGTGTCCACATGTCCAGCTCCCCCCCCCCTGTGTCCACATGTCCAGCTCCCCCCCCCCTGTGTCCACATGTCCAGCTCCCCCCCCCCTGTGTCCATCCACATGTCCAGCTCCCCCCCCCTGTGTCCATCCACATGTCCAGCTCCCCCCCCCGTGTCCATCCACATGTCCAGCTCCCCCCCCCTGTGTCCATCCACATGTCCAGCTCCCCCCCCCTGTGTCCATCCACATGTCCAGATGTCCAGCTTCCCCCGCTTACCAGCTGGGTTGTCTGTGTGCTGCTGCTGCTGCAGCAGTCCGGCACTGACCTTGTGCGCGCGCGCGGGAGACGGAACAGCGCGGCGCCAGAGATGATTGGCAGGTGGGCGGGCCAGGGCGGCGCACGCACCAGCAGCGGTGCGCTGAGGCCGTACGCACCAGATTAAGATGGCGGCGGCCGGGGGAGCTGCGGCAGCATGCCGGGCGGCGGGCGGCGTAAAAAAATCAATAGCGATCTGGGTGGGCCCCTGCCAGAGTGGGCCCGGGGGCGGCCGCCCCCCCTGCCCCCCATCAAATTTCGCTACTGTGGCCAGTGTAATTATTGTAATTATTTAAGAGTTTTTTACTTGCCAGAGCACATACGTTGTATGTGCGTTATTATTATTTAGCTGCGGCTTTTACTATCTGGGAAAAACTATTTGACCCCTATATAAAATATTTTCTGAACATATAAGATCATTTAGAATGGGAAAAGGATGTCTGCATTCAATAACACATGCACTTGATGTTCATGGGAACGCTGTTTATGACATCTGTTTTTTGGCTTTCACCCAGGTCAAGCAGTCAGTCAGGGGGGTAATAGTCATGATATGCTATTGAGGAAGAAACTGAACTAATCCTTAGAACGGACGCCCTTGGACCGATAGGCTTAAACGATCGGTTAGACTTACATGGTATACATATCTATGATCTATAGGGTTTAACCCTTTAAGGCTATGTTCACACTACGTAAAAAAACACGGCCGTATTTCAAAACAACGGCCGTTATTTTGCAAATAACGGCCGTTGTTTGCGCAAATACTGCCATTGTTATGAAATACGGCGGTCAATGTCAATGGTCCTAATTTTAAAGTGCTGGACCTGCTAATGACTTAAAGGTCAGAGGAAGCGCGCTACACATGTGTGCGAAACGGCTGCCCCACTTCTATTGCATGGAATAAAGCAAGTAAGTTTTAATACCAGCTATTTGGCAGGTGCCACTTCTTTACTCCGTGTGCAAGTTTGGTGAATCTAATCTATGAAATAGAGCAACACCATGGCTGAGTGAGTTGGCTGAGTGAGTACGGCAGCGGGAATAATCCACAGGTGCTAATGATTGGGCATGAGTGCAAGTCTTGATAGTGCCAAGACAGTTTTGTCTATTTGAATAACTAATTCTAAAAGGACTTAACCCTTATCCAAAAAGGTTTTTCTACCTTTCACCCATTGAAGATAAGCTTTAAAAGAAGAATCATGTCTCCATCCGTTTCTGGTGACAGACTTTTGGGATGTAGGATAGTGTAAATTTAGTCTGACATTTACACCTTGAAATTTTTTCTCCCCAATCCCCTATACGTTTGTCTCATCCACTAAAAGGATCATCTTATGATTATACAGATTTGTGACTCCTCGTCCCTCTCTTCTCCCACACTCCTACTGTCTGAAAAGTGTGATTGTTCCTTAGTCTTAAAGGACAAGTGCCATGAAAAACTTTTCCCCAGTAATTGAAGCACATTACAAAGTTATATAACTCTGTAATGTGCTTCAGTCACCTATCTGCCTCCCTTCCCTGTCTTTTCCCCCTCCACCCCCCACCAGGAAGTGTCCCGACTCACAAGAATCTCCTAAGAATCTTCTGCAGGATCTATTTGGGATCTAGCCATGTTGAGATCTGCATATTTTTGGAGTTCTTTTATTTGCTGTTGTATTTGTAACAGCCATTGGTCTCCTTGAATGTTGGCTTGGTCAGGGCTGGGCACGATCATGTCTCCCGGTAGAGTCACGGGCATGTGTCTACCTGTCATTAATTTAAAAAGTTTGCGGGTGGTAGGGAACATGAAAATTCTGCTAGATCACCAGCAGAGTACAAAGATGAGTCCTTACATGTCCCACAAAATGAGATCTATTGTCACTTTCTATCACCTCGGGCTGTTGTTAGAGAATTGTCAGGCAAAGTTTCGACCCATTTAGAAAAAACATGGAGTATCCCCAATGCATATTTGAAATGAGGTCTAAGGAAAGGTCCTCTTCCTTTGGCTAGGGGAAGAGGACCAATTTAATTGAATTGATTTCCACTGAATCTCTGCAACTAGTATGGGTCGCAGTTAAGGCTTTCTTTTTCCTTGGGATTCATTGTAAGCATATTAGTCATTCCTCATGTATCTCCTGACATAATGCTCTTAAACAAGGATGCCACATTTTTCTGTGTAGTAATTATAAGAGAGTCTCGGGACCTGGGTGGGCAATGACTGAATGATTACATGGACTCGAATGTAAAAGGGTTGAGAAGGGTGTCGTATAGAGACTTGGAAAAGAGAGCTAAATCTTCAATAAGTTCCCTAGAGAAATTTACAAGTCCCAAGAATTTTCTCAATCCAGTAAAGATAGTTGGTACAGGAACGGACTGCATAACTTTAACCCTTTCCTGCATGGGCTTTTTCCCTTTAGCTAGGATCGTGACACCAAGAAATGTAACCTCTGACTTTATCAATTGTATTTTGCTCCAGCTCATCTTGCAGCATAAAGAGCCTCACAGACTCTAATCACAATCTCTTTGTGCTCTTCTTCACCGCATGTTTGAATGAGTAAATCATCAACATAATGCAAGACTTTGTCTCTGTACCCAAAGGGTTCTAACACTTGTGCCAGCTCTTGGTGAAAATACACCAGAGAACTATTAAAACCCATAGGTAATCAAGTAACCTGGTACTGCAATCAGAATAATAATTTTCAAAGGTAAAAGTGAACCTAAGCGCTGAGTCAGGTGTTAGAGGCATGGAGCCATTTTGCAATGTCAAAACAAGAAAACACTTTAAAATCACTTCTGAGTTGAGACATTACTTTAGGCACAGCTGCTACGAGATGAGTGGCTGAAGGAGTGAATTTATTTACAAGTCTCAGGTCTAATTAAAGGGGTTGTCCAGCGAAAATCTTTTTCTTTTAAATCAACTGTTTTCAGAAAGTTATATAGATTTGTAATTTACTTCTATTAAAAATTTCAAGTCTTCCAGTACTTATCAGCTGTTGTATGTAATGCAGGACAAGTTGTTTTGTTTTCAGTCTGACACTGTGCTCTCTGCTGACATCTCTGGCTAAGACAGGAACTGTCCAGAGAATGCCCTTATGTGAGTCCAAATAATAATAAGAGTCCCCCTTGAGCCACAGCATAAGGGTGAAAAATCTTTGCTCTTGAGCAGGCATTGCTTGCGGAGTAGCTGAACGGGAGGGGGGTGCAAAAGGAGAGCAGAGACAAGGTTAACTCTACGAATCCCATTATGCTGCTGGTATTGCATGAGATCATTACTGTCCAGCTGTGGTACTACTTTTGGCTTATCCAATTCAAATTGCCTATTCCTCCTTAGAATTTATTTGGAGGGACACAGTTAAGTATTTTCATGTGTTCCCTTGCTGTGGTATACTATTTTAGGATACAAAAGAAGCAGCAATATGTTGTTCTGACTCTTTAGAAGGGAACTCTTCGTCTTTGTTTAAATCTTGACACATCTTTTCTAGCTCTGTTCTGGGTGTCGGCTGAATGTTGTAGCTGACATGACGGCCATGTTGGTTGTTACTCAGGTAGGATAGCGCTATTAATAATTTCCAGATATACTGTAAATATGATGCACTTACCTAGTAGAGAACAGATGGTAGACGCTATAGATATAATGGGGGACACTGGGTATAAGGCTCCAGGGTCACTGAGGAGAGATAAAACCCATAGATAACATTAGTAGAGCTCCATGCAGGTGACTAGAGCTCCTAGTAACACAAGTTTATACACATCATAAATTATTTTTAAAAAATCAAGTAAATAAAATCTGTTATTTTCTTAACAATCCAATCTCCAGGAGGAAGGTGTAAGAGTCTGGGATGTTGTATGATTTCCCATGTCTCCCCAATGGCTCTTACCTGATGTCAGTCCTTGGTGTTATATGATATCCTTCAATGATGGTCCTAATGATGGTTGTAAGGACAATAATGGCCGTGCATATTGCCCAGATAGATGGTGGAATAAAAATATCAGAAGAAAACCAATGAAATGCAAAGAAAATCAACAGAACTCTCAGAGTAACTGAGCGCTGGCAATCTGATAAATTAGAAAGTGAAGAGTTTGCCTGTATCCTGCTGTTGTATAGCCCCACCCTTTATGACATCATCAGGCTACCTTTATGACATCATCAGTATTGTAGATCTCGGAATGTTCTGTTTTTCCATTATAAGTATTGGAATTATCAATACCCAAAAGCATTTGGCCTCATGACACCTCCCTCTAGCACATGATAGGGAATTATTCCCTATATCCTGATCAGACTAATGAGAAATAACTGGAATCATCATTTGTAAAGAAATATTGTGATGGGCTCATCTGTCATTTCCATCCTCTCCTTTCCAGGTCCCTAACTGGGTTATTATCCCAGTGACATATTATGGGGTTCCCTCAGTACAATTAGTTACCATATAATATACTGAGAAATCATTTGAAAAATATTTTGTGGGGGGATGAGAAGGGGGGATTTGGCCATTTTCTTGTATAGAGCTTACAATGCCTTATTATGGCTGCTAGTTTTTTGGGTCACTGTGACTATTGCACAGCTCAGTTTTAATAGTTCTTGTAATGTTTTATCAGTTTTAAACAATAAAAATCCTATAAATAAATTGCTTTCTCTCTCCATTCTCTGACACTCGTAGCTTTTCTCATTGATGTAGTGATGGATCTGTAGGAGGCCGTGTATTATGCAGTGTTAGCTATAGTTTCTTTCCTTTTTGGGGCACATGCAACTTTTTGATCTTATCTCTTTTTTTTTATTTTTTTTTTAGAGGTGAGCAAAAAGCAGGAATACTTAGAAGTTTTAATTTATTTTAACATTGTTCACTATGTGAGAATAATGTGATATTTTTTCATTATGTTGGACATTTCCAGACTAGACACTGGCAACTCTGATTACGTTAGTATTGTTTTGTTCATTTTTATGATGAAGGTATAAAATGGTATTTTGAATTTTTAAGCCAAAATTGTAGTTTTGCAACAACATAAATCTCCCAATAAAAGTTAAAAAAAAAATTATAATAAGAACCTAGGGAATAAAAGAAGAAGCTCACATATTACAACCATCCTTATCACTGACGTGACCAAGGCCTTGTAACCCTGGATCTTATATACTGACCTGGAAGTCCCAAAAGAGCAGCATATAATTGATGGAGGAGCCGGATACCACCAGCCATTCCAGGATCCTCAGAGCAAGTTCGGAAGACTAAAAACAAGAGCGAAACAAACATTTACCATAAATCCTATAACCATGGGGAGAACTCTGCCTTGGTTGGTGAATATACTTACCTGGGTGCAGTAGTCACTGGTACAAGAAAACACTACAGCCATTTTAAGTGCCAGTCCTGAAAGGAGAATCTATATAGGAAAAACCCTGCACACCTGTTACCTTGGGTCAGTAACAAAGGAAACAACCTAAAAAGTGAAAGGACTTTCCTTAAATCCAATACTATAACCTAGAGGCGTATAAAAGGACACTGCTGATGTTAGCCAGGCTTATGGTCACATTCAGCACCGTGTTAGAGGCCATCATGCATTTGTGGTCCCTGGAGGCTGCAGAGAGCGGTATTGCCATAGATATTGTGCTGGAGGAGGCTGCAAATAATAGTACCGCTATACTGATGGTATCGCTCACAAATGATTTAAAAAAAATAAAACATAGAACATGTGAAATTCATAGACAACCAGCTGATGGGCCCCAACATCACAGAATAGGCTCCGGGCTACATCTATATACACTAACCGGTAACAATGTTGTCAGTAGTTTTCCCACATAGGTCGTCCACTTTAACACCAGGAGAATTTTTTGGCAGTGGGGTCTGCAAAGTCCCTTCTCATGGGCCCTGAACTTCATCAGTTTATACATAGCGTATGCAGCAATGCAATCTGAAATACAAAATCCCAGCAGTGTATAGATGCTCTATATACCTCACATAGTAATGACACACTATATACACGGCTGAAGATACCAATAGTAACAGCACATGCAGCAGATGTAGCAGCCTAACATAGCAAATATATATCAGGAGTATGATGGCCATGTTGGTTGTTACTCAGGTAGGATAGCACTATTAATAATTTCCAGGATATAAATATAATGCTCTTACCTAGTAGAGAACAAATGGTAGACGCTATAAGTGTAATGGGGGACACTGGGTATAAGGCTCCAGGGTCACTGAGGAGAGATAAAAGCCATAGATAACATTAGTAGAGCTCCATGCAGGTGACTAGAGCTCATAGTAACACAAGTTTATACGCATCATAAATTATAGAAAAAAATCAAGTAAATAAAATCTATTATTTCTTAACAATCCAATGTCCAGGAGGAAGGTGTAAGAGTCTGGGATGTTGTATGATTTCCCATGTCTCCCCAATGTCTCTTACCTGATGTCAGTCCTTGGTGTTATATGATATCCTTCATTGATGGTCCTAATGATGGTTGTAAGGACAATAATGGCCTTGCATATTGCCCAGATAGATGGTGGAATAAAAATATCAGAAGAAAACCAATGAAATGCAAAGAAAATCAACAAATCAAGAGAACTCTCAGAGTAACTGAGCGCTGGCAATCTGATAAATCAGAAAGTGAAGGGTTTGCCTGTATCCTGCTGTTGTATAGCCCCACCCTTTATGACATCATCAGGCTACCTTTATGACATCATCAGTTTTGTAGACCTCAGAATGTTCTGTTTTTCCATTATAAGTATTGGAATTATCAATACCCAAAAGCATTTGGCCCCATGAAACCTCCCTCTAGCACATGATAGGGAATTATTCCCTATATCCTGATCAGACTGAGGAGAAATAACTGGAATAATTATTTGTAAAGAAATATTGTGATGGGCTCATCTGTCATTTCCATCCTCTCCTTTCAAGGTCCCTAACTGGGTTATTATCCCAGTGACATACCATGGGGTTCCCTCAGTACAATTTGTTACCATATAATATTGTTAGGAACCGGACAGCAGGACAAGACAAGACAGTGAGCCCTAAGCTCAGCCCCGCCCACTGTCCTCTACCTACTTGCCACAATCCGCCCTAAGATGGCGGCGAGCAACTGGGCGGCAGTCCCTGCACTGGCTAGGTGGGACACAAAGACAAGACAGACAGACAAAACACAATGAAGAATAGTCGACAGTCCGGGTCACAACAATCGGGCAGCAAAAGTACAAAATCACAATCCAATAAGCAGAGTCAAAAAACAAGCAATATGGTCAGGGGCAGGCGGCTAGCAAGGATGGTCAGAACACAAGGCAGAAGGGTCAGAGAAAAGACAGATAATAGCAGAACTCAAGCAGGCAGAGACTAAGTCAATAACCAGCAATGATATCCCAGACTGAGGAAGTTATATAGGAGGCCAGGGTTCTGATCCAGAACATCATTGGACCATCCCCCTGATCTCCAAGCACAGACACCTGAGAACAAACCAGATCACTGGCAGGAAGACCTGTCAGTCACAGCAGAACCAAAACACAGATTAACCCAGACATGGCCAGACAGAACTCAGCAGGTGAAGTCGGGTGTGTCTCTCAAGGTGAGCAAAACCAGTGTTCACACACTACAAAACAAAACACAGAAACAGAATGGCAAGAAAATCAGCGCCTTCTCGGCCGCACAGCATGAGCCGAGGGGCGCATAATGCTCCGCAAAGATACAGTCCTGACAAATATACTGAGAAATCATTTGAAAAATATTTTGTGGGGGGATGAGAAAGGGGGGATTTGACCATTTTCTTGTATAGAGCTTACAATGCCTTATTATGGCTGCTAGCTTTTTGGGTCACTGTGACTATTGCACAGCTCAGTTTTAATAGTTCTTGTAATGTTTTATCAGTTTTAAACAATAAAAATCCTATAAATAAATTGCTTTCTCTCTCCATTCTCTGACACTCGTAGCTTTTCTCATTGATATAGTGATGGATCTGTAGGAGGCCGTGTATTATGCAGTGTTAGCTATAGTTTCTTTCCTTTTTGGGGCACATGCAACTTTTTGATCTTATCTCTTTTTTTTTTTTTTTTTAGAGGTGAGCAAAAAGCAGGAATACTTAGAAGTTTTAATTTATTTTAACAGTGTTCACTATGTGAGAATAATGTGATATTTTTTCATTATGTTGGACATTTCCAGACTAGACACCGGCAACTCTTTTTTTTTTTTTTTATTTCAATACTTTTATTTCTCCACAGTGGCATAAAACATTATAAAAGACATTAAAACACCATTCCAGTCCCCTTTGTGCCTAATAACATCCAATACAAAAAAGCCGATAAAAAAAGATTTTAACATATCCTAATCATGCCTGTTTTAACAACCCAGAATGGCCCACGACTCTTGCTCTAACCATCCTTATGCAGTGTACAGTACTTTTTTTCCCCTCCCCACCACCCACCCACCCGCCCACAGAGGATGTAGAAAATAAAAGAGAAAAGAAAGAGAAAGAGAGAGAGAAAAGAAAAAAAAAAAAAAAAAAAAAAAAAAAAAAAGGGGGGGGGGGGGGGGGGGGGGGGGGAAACCTCATCAATTCATTTTCCTATTTTCCCATTTCACCCATATCTTGCAGAACCTAGTCAGTGCTTTACATGATTGTTTTTTAACCAGAGATTTTTCATAATTGTACACTCTTTCCACTAATTGCTCCCATTCCCCAAAAGGAGGAGAAGAAGGACCCATCCAATAACGGGAAATTACCACCTTCACCAGAGTAGTAAGTTTATTTATACATCTACCATCTCCCACCTCAGAAGAGAAGGCCCCCATCAATAATGAAAAGGTATCCTCCTCAAACACCATGCCCATTAAGTTCTTCATAAACCCTATTACCTCACCCCAGAAGGTCTGAACTAGTGGACAATCCCACACCAAGTGAAAAAAATCTGCATGTTCTTGCTGACATTTCGGACAGATAGAGTCTGTCCTACAATGCATAATATGCAACCTTTCCGGGGAGAGGTAAACTCTGTATAAGATCTTAGCCGATATCAAGCGATGGGAGGCGCTAATCGAATTTGTCCTACAATTCTTCTTCATTACCTCCCATTGGGAATCGCTAACATTTCCTATTCTAAGTGCCCACTTTTCCCTCATCCTGGACAGATATGGATTGCTCCTCTCACGAACCAGATACTTATAAACCCCCGACAATACTTTCTTCCCCTTCGGGAGTGACCTTAAATATTCAAAAAACGGATGTGACTCTATGTGCCAACCAGCCTCTTTAACAGAGCTTTTATAAACGTTCAACAATTGTAAATACCAAAAATAGTGCGAATCTGACAACATAAAAAGTTTTTTACAATCCTCAAAAGAAATAAAATTCCCATCCACTATCAGCTGATTCAAACGTTTTAACCCTCTATTTTCCCAGAAACGTGCATTTGGAAATTTGAGGAATTCCTCAAGTTCCTCATTCCCCCAAAGTGACGAAAAATCAAAATAAAAAGTGCACTTACATATTTTCTTCAAGTGTTTCCAAATGTTACAATATTTTTTAACCTGTGTTAAACTTCTGCCACCACCAAAGGCAGCATCAGCCCCCACCAGTGCATCTGCATATTCCCACTTAGAATTTTCCAAAATATAACTTAAAACTGAGAAAGAATCCCCCCTGTGTAAATCCTGCACCCCAATTGCTAAATAATAAATAAAAAAATCCGGCAATCCAAGACCCCCCTCATCCAATCTTCCAGTCCAATTTTTATACTTAAGTCTGGGCCTGCCCTTCCAGATAAAGGAGTTTAACATTGTAGACAATTTTTCAAACCATGATTTTGGGATCCAGATAGGGGCAGAATATAAAAAAAACAATACCTGGGGCAAAATAACCATTTTGATTAAGGCTAGTCTGTCTGCCATAGCGGATACTAACTGGGCCCATAGATTCAGCTTACTCTGAATCTTCCCCCGCAGAGGGGAAAGGTTCAGACCAAGGAAATCCCCAACATTACCCGAAATCCTGACACCCAGATATTCAATAGACCCCCCAATCGGCACCACCGACACCCTCAATTCTCTCAATGATTCATCTGGTTCGAGAGGGAGCAACGCCGACTTTGTCCAGTTAACTTCCAAACCCGATACAGCTCCAAACCTGTCTACCAAGTCCATAGCAGTCAAAATATCTCCTCTTCCCCCCTTAACAAATAATATAATATCGTCAGCATATAACAAAATCTTCTCATTTATACCTCTTAACCCAAAGCCCGATATCTGCTGTGAGGACCTTATTAGAGCAGCCAAGGGTTCAATATAAAAAACAAAAAGAAGAGGCGAAAGGGGACACCCCTGTCTAGTACCACGTGAAGGAGAGAACCAATCAGAGGGATTACCATTAATCATAACTCTAACCATAGGGAGAGAGTAAAGCAACTTCACCCAAAAAATAAAGTTCCCTCCCACTCCAAATCTCTCCAAAACTTTCCAGAGAAATCCCCACTCCACCCTGTCGAAGGCTTTAGTAGCATCGATCGACAGGATGGAGCGGGGACCACCGGAATCTATCTGCAAATTCGCAAACACTCTAGATATATTATCCTGTAAAAATCTACCGGGTACAAACCCCGTTTGTTCTGCCCCTATCATCTCCGGAGCCACTTCCGCTAATCTCTGTGCGAGCACTTTAGCCAGAATCTTACAATCTGTATTCAATAGCGAAATAGGACGGTAAGAGTCTATTTTAACCGGATCCTTATTTTTTTTTCCAATAAGCACGATGCTAGCCTCCCGCATAGACCGGGGTAGACATCCCAGCCTGCAGCTTTCCTTAAATACCTCTAACAGCTTAGGGAGAAGGATATCTTGGAATTCTTTATAAATTTCAAAGGGCAGCCCATCCGTTCCTGGTGTGGACTGACCTCTAAAGCTACTAAGTGATTGTGAAAGATCCTTCACCGTTATGGGTCTATTCAGCATAATCTTTTGTTCAGGATTCATAACAGGTAACTCTAGACCCCCCAACAGTGAGTTCGTCCCACCCTCATCCACTGAACTAGAGGAACTATAGACTTCCTGGAAATGCCGCAAGACAATATTCTGAATCGCATCAGGATCACGTATTTGTCTCCCTTGTTCATCTGCTAACATAGTAATGCATTTTTTCGGATCTTGATTCTGAACCAGTCTGGCAAGGAACTTCCCCGCCTTTCCCCCCTCTAAGAAGCGGGTCTGACCCTGAAAAAAGATCTTTTGTTGCGCCTTTAATAATAAAAACTCTTTCAGGTTATTTTGCAGCCGCTTTAGTTCCTGCCCATTTTCCCGAGATGGATTCTCTACGAACTCCGCCTCTGCGGTATTAAGCTTGGTTCTAATCGAACTCTCCTCACTATGATATTGCCTTTTTTTACGATTCACTTCCCTATAAAGTACCCCCCTCAAGAAGGCCTTAAGTGCGTCCCAGACAAACTGCAACTGCGTAGAATCTCTATTCGTATTCCAAAAAAATTCAATTTCTTCCCTAATCACCTGTTTTTGATCCAATAGGGATAACCAATAAGGGTTAAACCTAAACTCCCTTCTAAGGCTTGCGGCAAATCCAGGAATCCCAATCCCCAGCACCAACAGAGAATGATCAGAGAGTGATTTGGGCTCATATCTAAGTGACCCCACCCACTTTATAGAGATACTGTTACAGAATACAAGGTCTATACGGGAGGCCGCACCATGAGAGGCACTAAAACACGAGAATACCGGAGTAAGACCATAGAGGCTCCTCCATACATCATACCAATCTAGTTCTTCTACTACCTTAGCTAAAGGGGTAGGACGTGAGAGTTCTTCCCTCATCCTACCTCTTCTATCATTATGGTTATCCATTGGGCAATTGAAATCACCAAGCACGAACAACGGGATATCCCCCTTCTCTTGCAGAAATTCGATCAATTTCAATAACACTTTATGTGAATATGGAGGGGGAACATAAACTGCGGCCAACACAACCACAGCATCATAAATCCTACAGTGTAAAAAAATATATCTACCTAGGGAGTCAATTCTCGAATCCAGCTCCTGAAAGGGGACCCCCCTATGTACATATATAGAAACCCCAGCCGAAAAGCTGGAATACACTGTATGAAATTGATGCGAGGCCCACCTTCTTTTAATCCTCCCGATGTTATCTAAAGAACAATGTGTCTCCGCCAAGCAGACTATAGCGGGAAGAAATTTAGATATTCGGTCAAACATTGCACATCTCTTAACCCGATCTCCCAAGCCTCTTACATTCCAAAAAAGAAACTTACACTTACTCCCGCTCATAATCTAGAAGAGGAGAGGGAAAAGAGAGAAAGAGAAAAGGGAGAAAGAGGAAAACAACAAAAAAAAAAAAAAAAACCGGCATATAACAAAATCAATTACCTCTACTACATCCCCCACCCCCCGCAGGAATCCTCCCTCCTCCCCATACCCTCCCCATATCTCCCCCCCCCTCCCCCCTCCCCCCCATCCCTCCCCATACCTCCCCCCCCCCCGCCCCCCCCCAACTGGCACCCCAGACAACTCATGCTAGGGCACCTCTTCGAAAACCGGCAACCACCGCTGGCCACTGCTCCCCCACCCCCCCAGCCCCCCCCCCCCCAACCTCCCCGATCCATTTTAATCTATTCCCGCCCCCTCCATCCACTTCAAAGCATCTGCAGGTGAAGAAAAAAAACAGACAGAATCCTTATAAGTCACTCGTAATCTGGCCGGAAAAAGTAATGAAAAAGATATGCCAGCTTGATGTAACCTCCTCTTTATATCTCTAAACGACACTCTCTTGACCTGAGTAGCCTTGGAGAAGTCCGGAAAGAATGCCACTCTCCCCCCATTAAACAGCACATCGTCCTTTTTCCTTGCCAGCTTCAGTATAGCATCACGATCGCTGGAACAAACCATTTTAATTAGTAATGCTCTAGGAGAGGAGCCGGGCGGGAGGGGTTTGCTTGGGATCCTATGAGCCCTTTCAATGCCAAACAATTCCGAAAAAGAGTCCCTTCCAAAAAGATCTATTAACCACTTATGACAAAATTTGACAACATCCTCTGATTCCGACCCCTCAGGAAGTCCAAGAATCCTCACATTAGACCGACGAGAGCGGTCCTCTAGGTCAGTAATCTTATCATTACACGTTTTAATCTGTTTTCCATGATCAGACACAGTCTTTTTTAAACACACAATTTCCTCCTCCAAACCTGGTACGGATTTCTCAAGTGATAAGACTCTTTCTCTGATTTTGGATAAATCATCCCTTATTAGATTGACATCTGTAGAGAGCGAGCCAACTTGCAATGATAAGTCCACCAAAGATTTACTGCAACCTTTTACTTCAGATAATATTGCATCCAGTTTACCACCTGCCGCCAGATTGCCCTCCTCTGCGGCCGTCTCCCCCCCCTCCTCCTGGAGCGCAGCATATCGAGACCCAGCAGAATTCACCATAGGTGAAGGGGAGCGAGAAGCCACTACTTTAGCATAATTCACAGGGGATTTCATATATTCATCAAGCTTGACAGACTTATCTTTCGCTGTTCCAGCTTTCTTATTAGAGTTTCTTGAGGTCATTATGGCCACTCCTCCCCCTCAGATGGCAGAAATAGCTACAGAAGAGACATCAGCATTAGCTTCACTCATGTAAATCATAATAGAACATACTTAATATTGCAGGGTCAGATCCAGAAAGGCGTCTAACAGAATCCATATATTTTACACTGTACCTTGACCCCAATTGCAGTCCCGAAAAAACAAATCAGCACTTTCCACAGAGCAGCTTTTAGTCCCCTGCAATGCTCTGGACCAGCAGACACTTCCACGGTGATCTAAAAGTTAGAGGAGAGCGGAGCAAATATAATCAGACTCTCAGCTCCCCGTTGTATACTGCCACAGTTTTGGCTCCTGACTGGCCTTAGCAGAGAGCGGGGGCCGAGAGCCGGGCAGCGCCGGGGCCCGACCGGGGGGGGGAGGGAGAGACACCACGGACCCCCCGGAGCCCCCGGAAAGGGGACCCAGGGGAGCCGCCCGCCCAACCCCCGCCCCACCGGCCCGGCACCGCCACCCCCGACGCCCCGCCACCCCCCCAGCAAACATGGTTACTCACGTCAGGGCAATGCTTCATCTGCGCCCCGGCTGCCCGCCTAACCGGGACCAAGCAGCGCCTCACAGATCAGGCCCCCGACAGGGCGCATTCTTATTGGTCCTCGGCCTCACGTGACATACCGGGGCCTTCCAACCCGCCGCCTGCGGCAACTCTTCGGGGAAGTATCCCGTCCCCCCACTCCACGCCACACAATACACCTTTTGTCCACCTCCGGAACATCCTCTCCTTGCACCAAGTGGTTAGAGTCCGGCTGCAGTCAGCCTCCCAGTCCATCCTCCGGTCAGTATTTCCACCTGGCATATCCTTGACCACCTGCCCGTCCGGGATACCAGGGACTTCCCAGGGGCGTCATCACTTCATCTCGGGGGCCTTAGCTGGAGCCGCTTGAACGGAGGAGGAGAGGGGAGGAGGAGGGGAAGGGAGAGCAGAGCCTCCAGCGGCGTGCGTCCTACGTCATGACGCGCCGCCCTGTTCCGACACCGGCAACTCTGATTACGTTAGTATTGTTTTGTTCATTTTTATGATGAAGGTATAAAATGGTATTTTGAATTTTTAAGCCAAAATTGTAGTTTTGCAACAACATAAATCTCCCAATAAAAGTTAAAAAAAAAATTATAATAAGAACCTAGGGAATAAAAGAAGAAGCTCACATATTACAACCATCCTTATCACTGACGTGACCAAGACCTTGTAACCCTGGTTCTTATATACTGACCTGGAAGTCCCAGAAGAGCAGCATGTAATTGATGGAGGAGCCGGATACCACCAGCCATTCCAGGATCCTCAGAGCAAGTTCGGAAGACTAAAAACAAGAGCGAAACAAACATTTACCATAAAGCCTATAACCATGGGGAGAACTTTGCCTTGGTTAGTGAATATACTTACCTGGGTGCAGAAGTCGCTGGTACAAGAAAACACTACAGCGATTTTAAGTGCCAGCCCTGAAAGGATGATCTATATAGGAAAAATCCCGCACACCTGTTACCTTGGGTCAGTAACAAAGGAAACAACCGAAAAAGTGAAAGGACTTTCCTTAAATTCAATACTATAACCTAGAGACGTATAAAGGATACTGCTGATGTTAGCCAGGCTTATGGTCACATTCAGCACCTTGTAAGTGGCCTTCATACACTTGTGGTCCCTGGAGGCTGCACAGAGCGGTATTGGATATGGATATGGTGCTGGAGGAGGCTGCAAATAAGAGTACCGCTATACTGATGGTATCGCTCACAAATGATTCTTAAAAAATAAAACATACAACATGTGAAATTCAGACAACCAGCTGATGGGCCCCAACATCACAGAATAGGCTCCTGGCTACACCTATATACACTAACCGGTAACATTGTTGTCAGTAGTTTTCCCACATAGGTTGCCCACTTTAATGCCAGGAGGATTTTTTGGCAGTGGGGTCTGCAAAGTCCCTTCTCGTGGGCCCTGAACTTCATCAGTTCGTACATAGCGTATGCAGCAATGCAATCTGAAATACAAAATCCCAGCAGTGTATAGATGCTCTATATACCTCACATAGTAGTGACACACTATATACACGGCTGAAGATACCAATAGTAACAGCACATGCAGCAGATGTAGCAGCCTAACATAGCATATATACGTCAGGAGTATGAAGCGAGTCGGCTGATTGTTGTCCCTGACATGACGGCCATGTTGGTTGTTACTCAGGTAGGATAGCACTATTAATAATCTCCAGATATAAATATAATGCTCTTACCTAGTAGAGAACAGATGGTAGACGCTATAGGTGTAATAGGGGATGCTGGGTATAAGGCTCCAGGGTCACTGAAGAGAGATAAAAGCCATAGATAACATTAGTAGAGCTCCATGCAGGTGACTAGAGCTCCTAGTTACACAAGTTTATACACATCATAAATTATAGAAAAAAATTAAGTCAATAAAATCTATTATTTTCCTAACAATCCAATGTCCAGGAGGAAGGTGGAATAGGGCCATTAGAGTCTGGGATGTTGTATCATCTCCCATGTCTCCCCAATGTCTCTTACCTGATGTCAGTCCTTGGTGTTATATGATATCCTTCATTGATGGTCCTGATGAAGGCTGTGAGGACTACAATAGATGTACATATTGACCAAACAGACAGTGGAATATACATTTCAGGAAAAAAGCTATAAAATGCAAAGGAAATCAACAAATGATAAGAACTCTCAGAGTAGCTAATCGCTGGCAATCTGATAAATCAAAAAGTTAAGGGTTTACCTGGATCCTGCTGTTGTATAGCCCTAACCTTAATGACATCAACAGGCTACCTTTATAACATCATCAGTAATGTAGACCTCGGAACAGTGTCGGACTGAGCCACCTGATGACTGGAGGATCCTCCGGTGGGCCCCTCCCCCACTCCCACTGACCGACCGGAAGCTGGGGCCCCCAGATAGCCATAGAGTGATGCTGCCTGCCCTTAGTGGTCCCCGGGAGCTCGGGTGACATCAGGAAACGAGTCGGCAGGACGCGGGGGCGGCGGTGAGCTCTGCAGTCAGTCCCTGGCAGGGCATGTGAACTGAAGTGCATCAGCGGCGGCAATGTCAGCAGGGGCAGGGATGTGCAGGTGATGGGGATATCCCTGGTACTACTCCCCCATGATCTGCTCATACTATGAGCAGATGATGGGAGGAGTAGTACAGTGTATATGTGGCGGGGGCTGTTTGGTAATGGGGATGGCCCTGGTACTACTCCCCCATCATCTGCTCATACTATGAGCAGATGATGGGAGGAGGAGTATAGTGTATAAGTGTCCCACAGCACCGAGCAGGGAGGGAGGGGGGAGGTAGTTAGATGCACAGGTACCTCTCTCCCTCCGTGCTTGGTGCTGTCCAAATGTATTGATTGAATACATTGATAGAATACTTTGGGGAGCAAGGACACTTGCTCCCCAAAGTATTCCATAAATGTATTCAATCAATAAAACATACTGTACATTACATTATTTTTCACATAGACATCTACTGAAACAATACAGTACCATTGACTTCTATATATAGTGCGCCCCCTGCTGCACATTCCATAAGAATTACAACTGATTCGTGTTGTTGCGGTTTTTCAGAGAATTTGAAGACTCCTTGATCTACTAAATGAAGAAAAATAGCAGTATATGTGCATTTTCCCATAATTTATCTACATTAGGAATTTGTCTAACTTTCCAAGTAATAACATATTAAAAAATATGTTTTGACCGGAGTTGTCCTTTAAGACATTGGGAGGAACTGGCATTCGTTTTTGGGGGGTGAGCTGTTTTACTAAACTAAACACCTACCAACATGGGGACTACTAGGGAGATATTACTAAACTAAGCACCTACCAACATGGGGATATTACTTAGCTAAGCACCTACCAACATGGGGACTACTAGGGGAGATATTACTAAACTAAGCACCTACCAACATGGGGATATTACTTAACTAAGCACCTACCAACATGGGGACTACTAGGGGGGATATTACTAAACTAAGCACCTACCAACATGGGGACTACTAGGGGGATATTACAACCCCCATCATTCCCCTGATAGCTGGTGTGTTACATGACTACAACCCCCATCATCCCGATAGCATCCCGAAGCCACTTTATAAGTGGCAGGGATGTTGATAAAATACACGTGTATACCCGCATCATTAAACACGAAGAATCAGTACAACATTAGGCATCTGTAACAGCTTATGTGTCAGCAGAAAATAGAACCGACATTGAAACAATGATCAATGTAAATTTGGCCAATAAAAAGAAAGAAAAAATACAACAAAATCGTTATGTAGTTAAAAGAGTAATTGACACCATAGAGTTTATAGCCAAACTAAACCTTGCTTATAGAGGAAAGGACGAAGCTGCTCATTCTTGGCTGAATCCTAATCTCAATCATGGAAATTTCCCTAAAATAACATTGCTCCTTAGCAAGAGTGATAGCACACTGAAAAGGCATATAGATGAGGTTACCGCAATTTGTGAGAAAAGAAAAAGGGGCAAACCCGCAGAGCAAAGGACATGGAGGTCTGGTGACATTTTTAAGTAAAACATCAATCATCCTGTCAGGAATGTGCAGTAGCCTGGTGTGAACTGGGCCTGGTTTTTGCTTTTGTGTGACACACCCGATTACTTCTCAGCATCCGGCAATGCAGGATTTACACTGAGCTCTGCTAGACTTGATTGCTGCAGCTGAGCAGTGTCTTTTTGATTGACTTTTTCCTCTGCCTGTCTGGAACCTTGAGGATCAGAGCTCCGGTCCAATGGGTATCCAGACCGAGCTCTTGATCCTCATAAACGAAAGCTGAGTCAGTCTCTCAGCGCTGGCTATTAAGGTTCATACCCTGATC
Organism: Dendropsophus ebraccatus; assembly: GCF_027789765.1. NCBI lineage: Eukaryota > Metazoa > Chordata > Amphibia > Anura > Hylidae > Dendropsophus > Dendropsophus ebraccatus. The sequence continues at coordinate 77,967,426 of NC_091463.1, forward strand.
CCAGCTCCCCCTGTCTATTCCTGCGATCCCTGTACCTAATTCCTCTGCTCGATTTATCTGTTATATGACCTCTCGCCTGACCTTTGACTATCCAATTGTTTACTGATTCTGTACTGCGTTGCCCGTTTGGTTTGGACCTTGGCTTAATGACTCTTCCTTTGTGTTTGTTCATCTGTCTCGTTCTGTGTTACACCAATACAAAAGCAGGGACTGCCTTCGTGGTTGTCCGCAACTGCCTAGGGCCGTTTGAGGCAAGTAGGTAGGGACAGTGGATGGGATCAGCCTTAGGGCTCACTGTTGCGCCTTATCTGTTTGATTTTAATAATGGGAAATATGGTGAAAGAGAAAATAAACCAGCATGTAAAAGATGCAGTCAAGTTTATTGTTGAAATGGACAGCACACAAGATGTTTCAGTTTAGGAACAATGCAGTATTATTTTACGTTACGTAAAAGTAAGAAACGTCAATGAAAGACTCTTTTCCCTAATTGATGTCAGTAGCACAACTGGGCAAGAGCTTTTCTCAGTCTTGAGGGAACAATTACATAAATTTTCCTTGAGTGTTACCAATATTATTGGTTGTTCTTTTGATGGTGCAGCAAACGTGAGTGGAGCTTATAGTGGTGTTCAGGCCCATGTAAGGGCCATGTCTTGTAATTCTATGTATAGTTGGTGCTATGCACATATACTGAACTTGTTCATAACTGATGCCACAAAAAGTTGTTATCAGGTGAAGACTTTCTTTGGCGTGTTGGAGAAGACAGCTGTTTTTTTTTTCAGAATCCTACTAAAGATCTAATGTGTGGACGGAACAGGACACAAGGGCATGATAAATTAGGTAGACTTAAGAAAATTGGTGACACACGATGGTGGAGCAAACCAAGAGCCATAACGTACAATTTTTAGTTCCTTCCATGACCAGTTGAAACAGTTGTATGGCGTACTACTGTGCTGTTTGCAGCACATTTCTGAGAGCCCCAGATTTGATGACAAAGCAGTAAGTGAAGCCAATAATCTGCTCAATTGTTGGACAAAATATAAAACATTACTTGTTGCATTTTTGTTTATGACTATCTTTGAAATTGCCACTCCAGTATCAGACTCTCAAACAAGAGGACTAGATGAACTGCAAGCATGGCAAATGATAGAAAACGCAAAAAGCCAGTTGCTTAACCTTTTTTTTTTTTTTTTTTTTTTTTTTTATTTATAAATTTTTATTATAATTTTCAATTCCAAGATACAACAATTCACATAAAAAACACAGACCCTTATCCCTTATCGTATAAAAAAAAAAAAAAAAAAAATAAATAAAAAACAAACCCCCCCCCCTTCCCCCAATACCTCCCCCCCCCCCAAACCCTCCCACCCCCCATGGAGTAGAGAAGAACAGCAAGACAAACAACAAAAAAAAAAAAAAAAAAAAAAAAAAAAAAAAAAACCAAAAACACAACAAGAACAGAAACACACCTTCTTCAACATCCCCCCTATAAATAGCCCTCCAGTTTTCTAACACACCCCTTCCACATCTCTTTATTGGGTGGGACCATGGCAATCCAGTTCCGTGTGATCATCAGACGTGCCAAAAATAATAACCTCAGTATCTTTCTCCGGCTCTCTCTACCAATCTTTAGGCCCGTATAATCCCCTAAAATAGCCAAACCTGGTGTATAGGGTATTTCCATGTTCATTTTCTTTTCAATTTCCCCATATACCTCCCTCCAATACCCCTGAATCTTATTACAAGACCAAAACATGTGGATAAGGTCTGCCTCTGCCATATTACATCTGGGACAGTTACTATTGGGCCATTTTTTAATTTTCTTTAGAAGTACCGGTGTAAAGTAAATCCTATGCACAATATTGAACTGTACTAATCTATGATTCCCTGACCTAGAGGCCAGATTTATCCCCTCATAAATTGTACTCCACTGATTGTCCGTCAGCTTCCCCACGTCTTCTTCCCATTTCCCCTTACTTCTAAAATTAACCTCCTCCCTCCTCTTTAACTGAGCATATAAGATCGATATCAACTTTTTCTCTATTGTCTGTTTCATAAGATGCTCAACAAAAAAATCAAAGTCAAACAACACCTTTTTAGGAATTGAGGCTTTGGATAAGACCACCCGAAGTCTAAGATAGTCAAACCACAAAGTCTCAGGAAGCTCAAACTCTGCCCTAACCTTTTCCCACTCTTTAACCTGGCCTCTATAAAGAACATCACCCATGGTCCTGATACCTTTTCTCTCCAAACTCTTTATCACTCCCAACTTCCTCAACTCCTCAAATCTATTATTCTCCCATATTGGAGTGAATTCAAAAACTGCATTCAATTTCAGCAACTTCTTTAACTCCATCCATGTTTTACCAAGTGCTTGAACCATGGGCCAGTCCCTTCTACTTCCAGATCTCCAATACTCTCCATCTAGAAACTCGAATATAGTACATGAACCATCCCGTGTTCCCTCCCCAACACACCGAAAAAAGTTCGTTTGATTCTTTTTCCCTAGCCAAAAGAGTTGGGAAGCAAGAAAATATTTTTTTAAGTCTGGGAATCCGAGACCACCTCTATTTTTCAACTGACACAGTACTTCCAATTTTAATCTAGCCCTCTTTCTCCCCCATATTAAAGAATTAATAATAATACCAATACGTTTTAGACTTTTCTCTGAAATCCATATAGGGGCTGTACCAAAAATATAAAGGAACTTAGGAAGACATACTGTTCGAAACAACACTATCCTATCCATTCTGGAGAGGCATAACTTCTGCCAGATCTTACACTTTCTCTCCACCTCCTCTATAACCAACCTTGTATTAAGATCATTAAACTCTTTAATCTCTCTCGACACCCTTATACCCAAGTATCTGAAATCTCCTCCCTCCCCCAAAACTGTTAAGGGGGGAAAAAGAAATTGCTTATTAACCCCCAAGGGCATCAGGATTGACTTTCCCCAATTTATTTTAAGGCCGGAGAATTTACCCACCCTCTCTACCAAATCTATAACTCTCGGGACTGCAATATTTGGGTCTTTCAGAAAAAACAAAATATCGTCAGCATACAGGGAGACCTTGTCCCCTCTCCCCCCCGCCCCAAAACCCTCAATACCATCATCTGCTCTCACCAGATATGCCAAGGGCTCAATGCTCAGGGCGAAGAGGAGAGGGGAGAGAGGGCAACCCTGCCTGGTACCTCGTGCCAATAAAAAAAAATCTGACACCACGTTATTAACCACCACTGCCGCCCTGGGTTTCCTATATAATAACCTAACCCATGACACAAAACGGGGACCAAAACCAAACTTATTCAATACCCCCCACAAGTACTCCCACTCCACCCTGTCGAACGCCTTAGTGGCATCCAAGGACAGGATGGAGTGGGAACTCGTACTCTCTACTAACTGGATATTTTCATATAGCCTCCTAGTATTGAACTTGGCCATTCGACCCGGGATAAAGCCACACTGATCCTCATGTACTAAATCACACACCACCTTCTGTACCCTATTCGCCAACACTTTGGCTAGAATCTTCGCGTCCACATTCATTAAAGAAATAGGACGATAAGACTCCACCTCCAACTCATCCTTTCCTGGTTTGAGGATCAGTGTGATCAATGCCTCCTCCATGGATGACGGGAGAAGACCGTCATCCATGGAGGCATTAAATACTTCCAACAACATAGGGAGCATACAATCCCGGTGCTTCCTATACAGCTCGTATGGAATTCCATCATTCCCTGGAGCAGAGCTCTTAGGGGACGAATCCAGGGCCTCAGATATCTCTTCAAGCGTGACATCCTCATCTAACAACTTCATCTGCTCTTCGGACAACCTTGGCAGTTCCATTTCCCCAAGAAAACCTGCTAACTCTTGCGGCATTTGTTTATATTCAGAACTATAAACTGCTTCGTAATGAACCCTAAACTGTCTCAATATGTCCTCTGTACAGTTCACTATGCTACCTTGTGGAGTTCTAACTGCCTGTATATCCCTTTTTCCCTTCTGGGCTTTCACTACTGCCATTAGCATCTTATTTGGGAGCCCCGACCCTAGATACCGCTCTCTGCCCTGAAATGCAAGACGACTTTCTGCCTTCTTGAGTAAAAATGTATTCAACTCCTCCTGACTTTGTTCTAACTTTTCCCTATTAACCAAGGAGCTATCCTTGATATATTCCTCCTCCGTTTTACCCACTACCTTCCTTAACTCCCCCTCCCTTTCCCTAAATTTCTTCCTTAATTTACAAATAATTCCAAAATATTTACCCCTTAACACCGCTTTTAAAGTGTCCCACACTACCTGATAAGATGCTGTGCCTACATTAATTTCCCAAAACTCCTTTATTTCTGTCTCTATAAGGTCAAATATTTCAATCAGACTAAACCAGTGAGAATTCAATCTTATACTTCGTGGAATAACTGATTTACCTGTGTCAATTTCCAACATAATTGGTGCGTGATCTGATAAACTTCTTGTTAAGTGTTTAATATTAATCACTCTCTTAGCTATATCCCCAGTAACTAAACCCAAATCAATCCGTGACATTACATTATTAGTTTTGTTCCAACAAGTGAACTCCCTTTTATAGGGGTTTCTCTCCCTCCAGATGTCCCGCAGCCCATGCTCTCTCACAACATCGGCTAAACGGGACCCCGCTGGGGGAGAAAACCCCCCACACATTCTTACTCTATCAATTTCTTCATTCATAACCCCATTAAAATCCCCCATAACCACTACAGGACATCCATCATAATTCTTAGAAAATAAAAATAATTCTACCAAAACCTGAACCCCAAACGGAGGAGGAATATAAACAGCAGCGAATATACACTCCAGGCTATTTATTACACAATGCAGAAATATATAACGTCCTTCTATGTCGATTTTCTTATTCAATAACTTCCAACTAATTTTTTTATGCACCAGGACCACCACCCCCCTAGAGTAACTTGAAAAATGTGAGTAATACTGGTCCGACCACCAAAGTTTGTTAAGTTTGTATTCAGACTCTTTAATAAGGTGTGTTTCACTAAAACAAACTATGGCGGGCAGATAGTTCCTAATATAACTGAGAATCGCAACTCTCTTCCTGCGTTCTCCCAGCCCCCTAATATTCCAGGCTATGATCTTAGTCCCCATTCAAGTATAGGAAAAAAAAGAGGAGGAAGAAGAAGAAAAAAAAAAAAAAAAAAAAAAAAAAAAAGGAAAAGAAACCACTCCCCCCCACCCCACAGCCCATCCCCCTCAACTCCCATCCCTCCCCCCCTCCCCCCTCCCTACCCCCAGACCCCCTCCCCCCCTCCACTGCGACCCGCGTAGAAAACCCGGGTCCCTTAACCTGAGTATTAACCCGCAGCTACCTCTTAATCCATATTCTATAAAATCACAATCCTTTTTGTTCCAGCCATGTGCTAGCCTCCGCCGGCGAATGAAAGAACCAAGCCCTGTCATCATAAAGAACCCTTAATTTGGCCGGAAAAATTAAAGCATATTTAATCCTTTTTTCCTGCAATCTTTTTTTAACGCTTATAAATTCTGCCCTTTTCTTCTGCGTCTCATAGGCGTAGTCTGGGAAGAAAAACACCTTATTATTATTACATTTAATCTCCCCTTTACCTCTGGCTAATTTAAGTACCGCCTCTCTATCTAAAAAAGAGAGGAATTTTAGCAACATCGGCCTCGGATGGCCCCCCGGAGGGGGGGGTTTGGCTGGGACCCTATGAGCCCTTTCCAACACATATTTTGAGCCTTGCTCTTCATGCCCCAATGCGGACCCCAGCCAATTTTGCATAAATACCAACGCCTCTTTGCCCTCTACTCCCTCCGGGAGGCCGATGACCCGCACATTGTTCCTTCTGGAACGGTCCTCAAACTCAATCACTTTCTGTTTCAAACGAGTATTCTCCTGTAGCAAATAGTTAATGTCCCCCTGCATTTTACCAACATTATCCTCTAGGGAGCTGATTCTGACCTCAGCCTCCCCAAATCTCTCTCTCACTTTATTGAGGTCTTCTCTCACCAGGCCAATATCCGCTCCAATAGCACCCACCTGCTGAGAGAGGGCCAACACAGAATCATTACATTTCCCAATGGCTGATAACACCTCCGCCAGCCAGACCGGGGGACTCTCTTCCCCCTCCTTTCCACCCTCCTTATCTGTCTTGGCCTCGGCTCCCCCTCTCCCCAGAGGTTTTGCTTTATTTGTTGTGGGAGAATTAAACAGTTTTTCTATTTTCCCCAGACTTTTCCTCCCCTCTTGTGATGGGCTACCTCCTTTATTATTCTTCTTTGAGGCCATGCTGTAGCCTAAAACTTTAAAATCAACCAACTTCCAAGTACCGAAAATTAGTAAATTTACCCCTTTGCACACAAACCAGTACTTAACCCCCCCTCCCAATACCGGGGTCCGATATTACACACTGATTAAACAGGCAACAATTTAACAGAGGCAGGGAGAGGGGAAAAAAAACAAAAGTAAATAAACAAAATTCATCCACATCCAATTGTCATCAGTCGGTAAACCAAAAAGTCACCCCTATAAACAAGTTAATCCGACTCTATTAGCTCGTCAATGTATTAGACTTCCACAGTTCAGTTCATCCGTAGAAATGAGAGAAAAACAGTTAGCAGAGTTAGTAACAAAGATCCATTCGCCTGCTTAGAGAGAGAGGGTTAGTTCATCAAGCATGCGTGTTTAGTAAGATGTCGATCGGCTCCTAACAAGTTCATAAACGAAATTAATTATTGTACCGACTGGATTAATGCCTCTAGGTACATCCTCAAAGTATGTGCAAGTAGACACCAACTTATCTCCAAGTAGTTAAGCATCCAAGTTAGTTCCCACCCAGACTCGGTTCATCTGGAGAAAATATGTCAACCAGATAGGAATCATAGCTGAGATGCCATACTTCATCAGATCAGCGATCAGTGGGGTTAGTATATCCTTGAGGTTAGTTCACACACCAATATACCTTATCCTCAGAGGACACCTACACCCTTGACAGGACCAGTTTATCATGGATCAAATACACCGGGGCCAGATTTAGCCCATACAAATCTTGTCATTGGCATACAGTGGTCGTGAATAGTAATTTAGTTAGATCATCAGCGAGGTTAGTGTGTCCTTGAGGTTAGTTCATGTACTTTATCCTCAGACAACACCTGCAGCCTTGGCAGGACCAGTTTATCATGGATCAAGTGCCCCGGGGGTCCTCCTTGCCTGCCCCCCAATGCCCGCAGAACAGTAGACAACAGGCAGCTTCAGTCACATAGACATTTGCTGCTCTCTCACTGCAGCCTGGCTAGGGGTGCTCGTGCAGCGACACACTGCCACTGTGCCCCGCAGGAGCTCCACAGTCACAACCTGTTGCTACCAAGTTATCCAAAGCGTGGTCTACTCTGCCACTGCAGCCACGCAACAAAAGACCAGCTTCCGAAGGGGAAGCAATAGCGTCTTAGTCACTCTGGGCACTTATCCGCAGACACTCCGGGCAAATTATTAGCTCACCAACCGCTGACTCAGGCTGACCGACGGGGAGGAAAACATCCGTCTTCCGCTGCTGTCTTCAAGCAGTCCCGCAGCGTCGGCCCCGAGCCGGCTCTCACCCAGCTCCAAGGACCTTCCAACACGAGCCGACCGTCCTCCTCGGCGTGTCCGTAACAGCCCGCTCCACGTGACTTGTTCGGCTCCACTGAACCTGTCACCTGATGCTATCCTTCCGGGTCACCCAGTCACGCCACCGCTGCCTCTGACTCTGCCCGTTCCAAGACCGAGCCCCGCGCAGTGTCCCACAAGACGCCAGTGACCATCACATCCGATCCGACCTCCACATCTCTCACACGCCGGTAAGCACGAGGCGCACCATGGCTCCGGATCAACGAGGTGAGCTGCGGAGAGGCGTGTCTTAGCACCGCCTCATACTCTTCCCCGAGTTGCTTAACCTTAGGGTTACCTTCCACTATCTTGTTAAAACAGTGAATTCCTTTATTCAAAATGTTGAAGCCACATTTGAGTAACAGTCTATAAATGTTGTGATTGAAAATCATTTTCCAGAGAAAAGAATAGTAAGAAAATAATGCCAGGAGAGTTAGCAAAGGACGAGCCTTCTTCTGACCCACGGAAAAATTCCAGAATCACGTGTTCTACTTGGTTATTGACCAGGCAGCCATGAGCATAGAAAATAGATTAAATAAAAACAAAAACCTTATCAAAGACTTACTTTGATCTCGGACAATTTGATCAATTGAACTGTAAAAACATTCCACCAGAAGCATTGAAAACTGTAGCGGAGATGGCAGAGGACGATATTGTTTAGTTAAAAGTTGTTTTGCTTAGTTTTAAAGAAAATTATGCAGTTCTAAAAAAAAACTTGTGGTGAAGAGGAAGGCAGTGATGTCAAAGCATCAGCATGCGAAAACTACCTTACCTGCTGTTACGGACTTTTGTACGACTACAAACTTCACTCTGCTGCCTATACAAATCTTTTTGCTGTTTACAAGACACTTTTGACACTTGCTTGCACACAGTTTTTGTGTGAACGAGTGTTTTCCAAGTTGAAAATGGTAAAAAAAATAGACTTAGGGGCCTATTCCACGGAGCGATAATAGCCCGAATTGGCCCGATTTGGCCAATTATTGCTCCGCGGAATAAATACAACGATCAGCCGATGATAACGATATTGGTTTGAACCACGCATCGCTACGTGTAATAGCGGTGCGCGGCCGGCGACTGACGATGTACATTAGCTATCCAGGCTGCAGGGCTCCTCTTGCGGTCTTCTTCTCCCGGTACCTGCACGCTCCAGCTTCAGAGCGGCCTGTCTGAGCTGACATTCTGCTCAGCCAATCACTAGCCGGGACCGCCGCAGCCAGTGATTGGCTGAGCGGCCTGTCAGCTGAGACAGGCCACTCTCAAGCTGGAGCGCGCGGGACCCGGGTAGAAGACGACCGCAAGAGGAGCCCTGCAGCATGGATAGGTAATGTATAAAGTTTAAGAAAGGGCTACAAGCACACTGGTCACAATGTCCATGCAGCGCTTGTTAAACGATAATCGGGCCGTGGAATAGGCCCAGTAAACGAGCGCTAATCTAGCAGATCGGCGCTTGTTTACAGTTATTATCGGGCCCCCATCACACTCTTAGATGCTTGATTGGACAGGACCTTTTAGAGTCCCTTCTTTTGCTAAACATCGAGCGTGACATTTTAAGGGATTTGGCGTCTGATGATATTGTGAATAGATTTGCAATGTCATCTTCTGTTCTAAAACACTTGCTTTCGTAAGACTGTTGCTAAGGTCTGTTTTTGTGGTATAGACATTTTTTTTTGTGAGGACTTATTACTAACTAGAAAATGTTGTTTTTTTAATAGAGGGAGGCAAAGCATTTGTTGGGAAAAAATGGGTGACTTTAGGATTAAAAATGTACATTCTTTCGAAAAGTAATATAAGTTATATGCAAGTTATATATAAAGTTCTTTTGTGGGCAATCCAGAAACCGTGTAATATAGTGATTACACCTAATATAGTTATTCTACTGGGGTAAGATGGCAAAGGGATGTACATAACACTAAACAGATTTTCTTGTTATGCCATGTCACCCACAGGGACGTCTTTTCTGTCTGGAATTTCTATTTATTAAACCGTAACCGTCATTTCAGGGTCATTTTTCTGGAAACAATAAATATCAATAGTACAAGCGATTTTAAGAATCTCTGTAATAGGTTTTATTTACCAAAAAAGTTTCCTTCTGGACTAAAAAAGCTGTTTTCCTAGCTCCCCCTTGACTTCAGAAGAAGCAGGATATCTGTGTCCATTATGTGTCTATGGAAAGGGGAGGGGCTGAGAGGTATGAGTGAGCACGGAGCAGTCCTGCACAGCACAACACCCTGCAATCTTTTCTCAGCAAGTTCCTAGATAACCACTGACCTTTCTGACCCCTGAATCCAGCGTTTTAGGTGCCCAGACAGTCTCCTTCATGTCTCCTCTCCTCAGCTGACCTTCATGTCTCCTCTTCCTGCTCCCTCATCTCCATCGGCCCCTCCCCCTTCCATAGGATATAATAGATACAGCAGAACCCATCTTCATTGGCTTTTCTGTAATGAAGACGGATTTGCCTGATAATGCACAGATAAGAAGTGAGGAGTACAGAAAGAGGCTTTTTTGCCTAATAAAACCTATTATAGAGTTTCTTAAAATCACTTATACTACTGATTACTGCGGGGAAAAAAAAGACAGTTACGCTTTAAGTTAAAACGTGTATTGTTTCTTTCTTTATTAAGTTAAAGTGTATTATTTAATTAACCCCTTAACGAACGTGGGCGTAAGTGTACGCCCCCAAAACCCGTGCCTTAACGCAAACAGGCGTACATTTACGCCCGCGGTTTCCCTGATCGGGGAAGATGGCCTGCTATAATGTATAGCAGGCCATCCCTGCTTGTCGGCACGGGGGTTGATTAACCCCTCCCGTGCTGACGATCGCCGCTATTGGCTGATCAATTCAGATCAGCATATGGCGGCGATCTGCAGCTTTCCGGGTCATCGGTGACCCGATGGCCCGGAAAGCAATGGCGGTCGGTGCTGTCCGAGGACGACACCGACCGCCATTACTGTTAAAGGTAACGGTGGCCACGGTGCCACGTCCCGATCGCCGGGACCGGCCGGCCAGGAGCGGCCGGCCGATCACGGCGATATAAGTACCCCATGAAAGGGTTAAATACCTGCTGTGGACACCTCAGCTAGGTAGCTGAGGTGTCCAGAGCAGGTATTGACCCATACTCACCAGATCCAGGGTCCCGATCGCGTCTTCCGGGTTCCGAACGCGTCTTCCGGGTTCCGAACGCGTCCTCGTCGGCGTCTTTTTCCGGCGGTCCCCATCGGTAATCATCGGCTCCAGCGTCGTCAAACTTCGGCTTTTTCCGGAATTGGCGTTCTACTGCCCCCTAGCGGCTGATAAGTGTATATAATACACATATCAGTAGCTATAGGGTTGAAGATTTTTTATTTTTTTTTCCCAATTTTTTTTTTCTATTTTCCGCACCCTATCGCCGCTGAGTGCTGATCAGCATCGCACGTAAGTGCGCCGCTGATCAGCAACTCCTCCTTTTTGGCGTAGAGTGTTTTTTTCCTATATCCTACAGCCACGGTCTGCTTATAAGTGCCGCACATAAGTGCGGCATTTATCAGCAACTCCTTTCTTGGCGTAGTTTTTTTTTTTATACTTAATGTTAAAAAAACATGTAAAAAACACCATTACACTACACGGAATAAAGTTTGACACTACACCACTACATACCCCATATACCAATCCCCATATAAAGATGGCCCCCAGGGTGTTTTCGGTGTCGGACGCATACGCTATTATTGCCTCCGACACCGAAACAGTCAGTGAGGATGAATGGGGGGGTCCTTCGTTCCTCCATTCATCCTCATCCTCATCATCCAATGACGTATCTGGGGGTAGTGTAGCGTACGCTGCCCCCCAGACACGTCTTTTCCGCCAGTACCGTCCCAATAAGAGATCACGGTATGGCGTGAAATTCTACAAACTCTATGAGAGTACCCCAGGGTACACTTACAGATTTAGGGTACATGCACACTGCGGAATGGAGGAGGATAACCCTTTGTGCATTCCGCAGCTGGCACCCACCGGCAGACTGATGCGGGCGCGTGTTTCCACCCGTGTCATAGACTCCATGTTATGCTTGGGCGGATTCCATCGTCCGTCCAAAGAATGAACACATTTGACGGAGAGCGGAATCCGCCCGTGCATAGAATGGAGTCTATGACACGGACGGAGACGCGCGCCCGCATCAGTCTGCCGGTGGGTGCCAGCTGCGGAATGCACAAAGGGTTATCCTTCGCCATTCCGCAGTGTGCACGTGCACTTAGAGTGTATGAAGGAAGGGACACCCAAATCCAGCCCCCAAATGCCCCCCCCCCCCCCCATCCTCGGAGTTAGTGGGGAGATCGTTCGGGAACTGATCTTCCCACTGCTGGATAAAGGTTACCACCTGTACGGGGATAACTTTTATACCAGCACCCCCCTCTTCCGGTCCCTCGCTGCCCTGTAGCTTGCGGCACGATCCGAACATATCAGAAGTAGTAATAGCGCCCTAATATTTAGCAGCCATGGAGCGGACCCAGCGCTTCTGGATATGAGGGACCCCGTATCGCACCAGGACAACATTTTCCAGGTGACGTCCCCCACACAGGAGAACGGGAGACCCCAGAAGAAGTGCAGAGTGTGGGGTAACAGGGGGATCAGGAAGGACAACATTTTCCAGTGTGACGCCTGTCCTGATCACCCCGGCCTCTGCATACTGGATCGCTTTAAGGCGTACCACACGTCACTGGGGTTCTACATTATCTAAATTCTGTCCCTTATTCCTATTTCAGGGGTCACGTTGATCCAGGGATTATTCTGATCGCTATTATGGAGTCGGAAAGGAATTTTTTCCCTGTGATGAGGCTACTGTCGTCTGCCTTACGAGGGTTTTTTGCCTTCCTCTGGATCAACACAGGTTGAATTTGATGGACACCTGTCATTTTCAACCTTATAAACTAATAATTGGCCTAATACCCCCAAATAAATTAGAATTGTCCCTTTTTCCCCAGCTAAATAGGTATGGCCGCCATTCCCATTAGAGGATGCCATGATGCAATTACAAAGCCTCTGTGCGGCCAGGACAGTAGAAACCCCCGACAAGTGACCCCATTCTGGAAACTACACCCCATAAGGAATCTAACAAGGGGGGCAGCGGGATATGGCCCCCTGGTGACGGCCACATTTGGGACGTGAAAATGAAAAAAATTGTATTTTTTATTTTCACGGCACATGTTCTACATATGTGCCCATCACTAGTGGGGTCCATATGCTCACTGCACCCCTTGTTAGATTCCTTATGGGGTGTAGTTTCCAGAATGGGGTCACTTGTGGGGGGTTTCTACTGTCCTGGCAGCACAGGAGCTTTGTAATTGCGACATGGCCTCCATCCTCCATTCCAGCCTCTGAATGGCGCTCTGTCCCTTTGGTGGCTTGCCCTGTGCCCATATGGCAAATTATGTCCACATGTGGGGTATTTTCGTACTCAGGGGAAATTACCCTACACGCTTTGCGTTTATTTTCTTTTTTAACCCCTTGTGGAAATGGAAAAAAATCAAGGCTAGACCAACATTTGGTGTAATTTGTTTTAAATTTTTACTCTAAATCATTAATCTTGTCTTGATTTTTCCATTTTCACAAGGGGCTAAAAAATAAAAAAAAACACAAAATTTGTAGAGCAATTTCCCCTGAGTACGGAAATACCCCACATGTGGACATAAAGCGCCATGCGGGTGCAGGGTAAGCCTCCAAAGGGAAGGAGCGCCATTTGGTTTTTTGAGGCTGGATTTGGCTGGAATGAATTTCGAGGGGCCATGTTGCATTTAAAAGGCCCCTGTGTTGCCAAGACAGTTGAAACCCCCCACAAGTGACCCCATTATGGAAACTACACCCCTCAAGGAATGTAACAAGGGGTGTAGTGAGCATATGGACCCCACTGGTGACGGGCACAAATATGGAACAATGTGGCGTGAAAATGAAATATTACATTTTTTACACTATAATGTTGGTCTAGCCTTGAATTTATCATTTTCACAAGGGGTTAAAAGAGAAAAAAACACACAAAATGTTTAGAGCAATTTCCCCCGAGTCCGTAAATACCCCACATGTGGACATAAAGGGCCATGTGGGCGCAGGGCAAGCCTCTGAAGGGAAGGAGCGCCATTTGGATTTTGGAGGTTGGATTTGGCTAGAATGGATGATGAACGCCATGTCACATTTACAGAGCCCTTGTGCTGCCAGGACAGTGGAAACCCAACACAAGTGACCCCATTCTGGAAACTACACCCCTCAAGGAATCTAACAAGGGGTGCAATGAGGATATGGACCCCTTGATGACGGGCACATTTGTGCCATGAAAGTGAAAAAATGAAATTTTTCACTTTCACGTCACATTGTTCCACATTTGTGCCAGTCACCAGTGGGGTCCATATGCTCACTGCACCCCTTGTTAGATTCCTTGAGGGGTGTAGTTTCCAGAATGGGGTCACTTGTGGGGGGTTTCCAGTGTTTTGGCAGCACGAGGGCTCTGTAAATGCGACGTGGCCCTTGAAATCCATTCCAGTGAAATCCAGCTTCCAAAAGCCAATTGGCGCTCCTTCCCTTTGGAGGCTCGTCCTGCGCCCGCTTGGCACTTTATGTCCACATGTGGGGTATTTCCGTACTCGGGAGAAACTGCGCTACATGTTTTGTGTTTTTTTTTCCTTTTATCCCTTTGTGAAAATGAAAAATTGAAGTCTAGAACAACATTTTAGTGTAAAAAATACTTTTGTCTTTTTTCACGCCATATTGTTGGGAAAATCTGTGAAGCACCTGTGGGGTCCAAATGCTCACCGCACCCCTAGTTACATTCCTTGAGGGGTGTAGTTTTCTGAATGGTGTCCCTTTAGGGGTGTTTTTTAGGTTTTGGCACCCTAGAGCCTCTGCCAAGCTGAAGTGATACAGTCAGAAATGACCAAATATAATGGAGGCGTTGAAATTCACTAGGCGCTCCCTTATATCTGAGGCTTGTGGTTGCGTCAAATAGCGCAATAGGGTCACATATGGGGTATTTCTATAAACTGCAGAAACGGGGCAATAAATATTGGGGTGCATTTCTCTGGTAATAAGTTTATAATTATGAAAAATATTGGATTACAATAAAATCTCTGCACAGAAAATTAAAATTTTCAAATTTCTTACACACTTAGCTTTTATTTCTGTGACTCCCCTAAAGGGTTAAAAAACTTTCTGGATCTGCTTTTGCAGAGTTTGGGGGGTGCAGTTTCTGAAATGGGGTGCTTTGTGGGGCTTTCTAACATACAGGCCCATCAAATACACTTTAAACCTGAACAGGTCCCTAAAAATATCTGATTTTGAAATTTTACTGAAAATTTGGAAATTTGCTGCTAATGTTTTACGCTTACTATTGTCTAAAAAAAATGAAATATAGTTTAATAAATGCTGCCAACATAAAGTAGACATGTTGCTAATGCTATTTAATATATAATTCATGTGGCATAACCATTTTCTGTATAAGCAGAAAAGGTTTAAAGTTGGAAAAATGCATTTTTTTACAATTTTTCACGTTATTTTGGTTTTTTTCATAAAGATTCGTTATAAGTATCGACTCCAATTTACAAGAAATGTGAAGTACAATATGTCACGAGAAAACAATCTCAGAATCAGCCGGATAGGTAAAAGCATCCCGAAGTTATTAATGAATAAAGTGACACAGGTCATATTCATAAAATTTGCTCCGGTCCTTAAGGCCATTTTAGGCTCGGTCCTTAAGGGGTTAATAAACATTGTGTTTTATATTGTTCAGCCATGCAAACACATCCTATTACACAATTTTTTTTATTTAGTTTTTATTAAATTTTGAAATTTTTACAACAATGCCTATGACTAGGCCTAAATAGAGAAAACAATATAACATATGCATGTATACCAGCCAATATAAAATAAGTGGACATAATGTTTCTCCAAAGTGCGAAGAAGTCCATTGTTTGCAACGTTTTACAATCTTCATGTTGTGTAACAAAACAGATGATAAGAAAGTTAGTATGGTGGGCCCCAAGAATTATTTCCTCTGGTGGGCCCTTGGTTCTCCAGTCCGACCCTGCCTCGGAATGTTCTGTTTTTCCATTATAAGCATTTGAATTATCAATACACAAAAGTTTTCCTATAAAAGGAAATCTCATCATGAACAATCCCTAATAAAACGTTATCATCACAACTGCTCCTATACTTTGGAGTAACTACAGCGATCATAGACAGGACACAACACAGTGCAGGTTTAATAGTGGAACATTCCGGCCTCATGAAACCTCTCTCTAGTACATGATTGAATTGAATTGAATTATTCCCCAATGGCGGATGTCTATCCTGCTCAGACTGAGGGGAAATCACTGGAATCATCATCTGTAAAGCAAATATTATCCGGTGTCTATAAATGTGAGGGATTCTTTGCTGTGGACTTGGGGGGTAAAGTGCCCCCTGTACCTGCAGTCAGTTACATCTCTAGACTTGTGGCCGGATGGTTGGAGAGCTGTACGTGACAAGGTGATTCCATATTTATTTCCTGGGCTTGATCTGGAAGACATTTGTCATTGATAGAATCACTTCCTTCCATATATATGAGGTATGTGTCCCAAAGCCAGGACGTGACGCTATTAACCCCTTGTGATGGGGTCAGCTGTCATTTCCATCCTCTCCTTCCCAGGCCCATAACTGGGTTATTATCCCAGTGACATACTATGGGGTTTCCCCAGTACCATTAGTTACTATATACTGAGAAAACATTTGAAAAAATTTTGTGGGGGATGAGAAAGGGGGATTCTGCCATTTCCTGTGATTCTTGTATAGAGTTTACTGAGACTTATTATGGCTGCTAGTGAGACGTTACCTTTATTCTTTGGGTCATTATGACTACTGCAGGGAGCTTTTTTTTTTTTTTTCCAAAACATTTTATTTGATTTTTTTTTTTCAAAGAAATGGTCACATGCTCAAATAAACATCATCATACAGACAATTAGAGGTCGTAAAATGTACAGTGCACATGATGAGAAAAGAAGAAAACAAAAAAAAACAAAAAAAACAAAAACATAACCAATAACAACTCTGATGCATATTATCCTATAGGTTAAGATACTGACACATCTAATAAATCTAGGTACGAGCATGTAGCAGCTAGCTACAGAAGTCTGAGCGCTCCCAGGGAGTTGGCTAAATCTGCCCTGCAATACCAGTCCGTCAAATGGAAGGGACGCACAATGTCCGCTATAGTGGCCGAGTCGTAGTGTGTAACTATAAAAGTCCTCCATTTCTGAAATTATTTTTTGGTGGACTTAATCTTGTGGCGTTCTGTATCTAATCGATCCACCCCAAAGAAAATCTTCAACTGTGACACTACCATAGATATGTCGGGGGGTGCTGGAGATAGCCAATTGTAAAACAGACATCTTAGCGCAACTAATCACACTACACTAAGGCTGGGTTCACACTGCGTTTTTGCAATATGTTTTTTTCATCCGTTTTTTGCAAAAAACGGATGAAAAAAACTGATGCATTTGTGTGCATCCGTTTTGATTCGTTTTTCCATTGACTTCCATTGTAAAAAAAGATGGATCAATACGGATCAGTAGCTGACACTACTTTTGTGTCCGTTAAAAAAAACGTTTGATCCGTTTTGATCCTTTTTTTTTACAATGGAAGTCAATGGAAAAACGGATCAAAACGGATGCACACAAATGCATCTGTTTTTTTCATCCGTTTTTTGCAAAAAACGGATGAAGAAAACGGATTGCAAAAACGCAGTGTGAACCCAGCCTAACTAATTGTGGTGGTATTTGCGTCTCACTCTCAGGTGGTCGTAATTGATGAAACAATAAAGCTTGTGGGGTCAGGGCCTACTGAACTTTCCAGTGAGTGTGGATATACGTCACAACAGTTTGCCAGAATCGGGCTGTGTAACTACAAGTCCATACCCCGTGCCACAAGTTGGTAAGGGGGGTTTGACACTTAGGGCAGGAGGTGATTCTGTCTGGGAAGGAGGGCGACATGAGTATATTGAAACCATAGAGAGCGCAATGCATCAACTTGAAATAGGTTTCACGCCATCTTTCATTAACCCCTTAACGACATCGGGCGTAAATTTACGCCCTGATGCCGGTAAGGGAGTTCAGAGCGGGCCGCGCGGCGGCCCCGCTCTGAACCGCGCCGGTCCCGGGTGCCACGTGTAGCCCGGGACCGTAGGTATTAGCGGGCACGGTCCGATCGCCGTGCCCGCTAATACAGTAATCAGATGCAGCTGTCAAACATGACAGCTGCATCCGATTACCGGACGCAGCGTCATCCCTGGTGTCTAGTGGGGAGATCGCTCCTCCGGGATGTTATCCCAGAGGAGCGATCTCCGTAAATGAAGCCGGCTGGGGACCGCTCCAAGATGGCGCCGTCCCCGACTCGGCACTCGTTTACTTTCGGCTGCTGCAGCCGGAAGTAAACGAGTGCCTATCTCATGGATCTCTGCAGCATATCTATGCTGCAGAGATCTCAATGAGAGATCAAAGCACTTATACTAGAAGTCCCCCAGGGATGTAATTGATGTAATGGGTCTGAGCATGTTCATTCTTCAACGCGGACAAAGCAAGAGCGCGCGCCTCCCATAGACTCCCATTATGAGCGGGAGGCTAACGGCATTCCGCGGCGGAATTCCGCTACTTTTGCTCAGTGGGAACGGGGCCTAAAGCTTCCACAGTGTGGCACATGAGTGGCTCACACTGCCGCCACATTCTCCCCTCCTCTGTATCTTTGCTCTCTCCCCAGGTGTATATAACTAACACATTGCTTACAATTACAGTTGTTGTTCATGCATCCAAATATGCAGCCGTCCTTTAGCTGAAAAAAGTTTACTGACAGATCAAGACACCAATGTAGTGTTCTGTGTATTCAATGACAGATACAAATGTTCATCCGTCGTTCTTAATCAAATTTTTTTTTGTGTGTGTGCTGGGGGTGGATTAGGAATTGAAGCAACTATCATCTTTGAGAGAAATGGCTAAGCAATGACGAAACGATCCGGAGTAAAGCAGAGTTGAAGAAATCCTTCACAAAAACATTAATCCCAGGGTGGGAAATAATACAAAGTTGACAGCTGCATTTCAAATTCAAGGTTTTCACCCGCGCGACATGGTCGTGGAGGAGCAATCTCCGCATTTGAGCTGGGCCGGGGTCTGCGCTGTAATGGCGCTGATCTCAGCTCGGTACTCTATTGCTTTCAGCTGCAGCAGCCGAGAGCAATAGAACACTGATCTCATTGATCTATGCAGTATAACTATACTGCATCGATCTCAATTAGAGATCAGTGTGGCTAAACTAGAAGACCCACAGGGGGACTTCTATTATAAGTGTAACAAAAAAAAGAAAATGTTTTATTATTAATAAATAATCCCCTCCCCTAATAAAAATTAGAATCACCCCTCTTTTCCCATTTTATAAATACAAATAAATAAATAAACATGTTTTGTATCGCCGTGTGCGTAATTGCCCAAACTATTAATTTATTTCATTCCTGATCTTGCACGGTAACCGTAAGTGCAAAAAAATTCCAAAGTGCAAAATTGTGCATTGTTTGGTCACATCAAATCCAGAAAAATTGTAATAAAAAGCGATCAAAAAGTCGCATATGCGCAATCAAGGTACCAATAAAAAAAAGTACAGATCATGGCGCAAAAAATGACACCTCACACAGCCCCATAGACCAAAGGATAAAAGTGTTATAAGCCTGGGAATAGAGCGATTTTAAGGAACATATATTTTTTAATGGTGCGTTCACACCTACAGGATCTGCAGCTGATTTTCTGCAGCAGATTTCATTTAAATAACTGAACACAGCATCAAATCTGCTGCAGATCCTGTAGGTGTGAACGCACCCTTAAAAAAGGTTTTAATTTTTTAAAAGCCATCAAATAAAATAAAAGTTATACTAAAAGTTACATATCGTTGTAATCGTACCGACTTGAGGAACATATATATATAACAAGACAGTTTTACCCCAGAGCGAACGGCGTAAAAACTAAAAAAACAAAAAACAAATAAAAGAAATGCATTTTTATTTTCTGGTTTCGCAGTGTACTTTATGAAAAAATTCAGCCTGTCATTGCAAAGTACAATTAGTGACGCAAAAAATAAGGGCTCATGTGGGTTTCTAGGTGAAAAAATGCAAGTGCTATGGCCTTTTAAGCACAAGGAGGGAAAAACTAAAACGGAAAAATTGAAATTGGCCCGGTCCTCTAAGGGTTAAAGGAGATGTCAGCCAGGTCGGCCCCCTTGAACCCACCCCACTGCTCCATTGATTTCCTATGGCCATCGGACTCATCTCAGCTTATCTGTATATTGAGCGCACTGATGAGCCGACGTCCATATGTCCGCAGCAGGACCGAGACCAGGAAGCACAGGAGCCGGTATGTATGCCTGGCCCTGTCCGGGGGTGGGGTGGAATCAGGGGGCTGACAGGTCTCCTTGAAGCCCCATTGCCCTGGGTACATACTTTACCGGGTCCCTGCTCCGTCTTGCTTTGGGAAGCAAGTATGTACCCAGGCCGCTGACTTTGAAATACTCGCAGCAGGATGACAGTCCCACTAGGAGTACGTCATCCCATTTAAGTGGATGCGCAGGTATTCGCAACGTAAAATCCGCTGCAGATAGGCTATGTGTGAACCCAGCCTTAATTTTTTTTCCCATCTTTCCCTATTGGTAACAATGTTCACACAGTTTTTTCCTCATTCTTTTTGGTATTGGGGCCCTCAGCAGCACCATTGTATAGGTCAGAATCCCAACAGATAGCCGTGACCTCCTACATAAACGCAGTGTATACTATGTCAGTCACATCCCAAATATTGAAGTTGCGCTAAAGTAGCCGCATGAGGAGGACAGCCATATTGGCCATAAGGAAGAGCATATGTGCAGTATAAAGCGGGCGGGAAGAGCCCCCGGGTTATGAGGCGAGGACACCAGCAGCATACAACGTCTTCCATAGTCCTGGAGCAGACTGAGGAGGACGCGGCCGCGCCGTCTGTAATGAGAGACAAGGGCGGGGCCAGGCTGTGACTGACAAGAGCTGCAGCCAATGAGCTGCCTGTCTGTACCGTCCGGTGTTGCCGGAAGTATGGCGGCGGCTGTGTGAGGGGACGGTGCTACAGGGAGGCATGGCGGCGGCGGCGGCAGGAGGCCGCAGCGGAGATGTCATTCACCTCAATGTTGGAGGGAAGAGGTCAGTGTAAACTGGGGGCAGAAATGAATGTTACTGGAGGAGGGGAATGTAACGTATTGATAATGTGTGGGGCAGGACGTATAGATGAGAGGTCAGGGGTGAGTCATGTGACCAGTGCCTTATGGGTCCTTGCTCTACCAGTCACGTGACGTCACTTATGAAAGTTACTGCACACCCTGTACCCCAGGAACTTTTAAAGCAGCTCCCAGCATGCCCTGACAGCCTTCTGCTGGGAGTTGTAGTCCTGCGTCCGGGGCGTAGTGCAGTTATTGGGGCTTTCTTATTCTTGCATCCTATTTAGTGGATCTGATGGTGCTGAGGAACACAATGCACTCAGTGTAAGGCCGGGGGTCCCCTCTGTGCCTCTCAGGGGGGCTGTGTCACATTTATTTAAAAGGATATGGCTGGACAAAATAAAAACTTTTTTTGTCCTGTCAAATGAGGAGACCCCTTTAACTCCGCAGAACACTTTAGGTATTGCAGATTTTTCTGTGGTCAATCCCCATTGAAATCTGTGACAACATTGGTGTTCCATGTGGATTTTGGGAGACACAAGCTGGTTTGTCACCTACGATCAGTCTGCCCTCTGATCCTGACCTACAGTCCTGTAGATTAGCAGGGTTATGGAAGGTGAGGCCGGCTCTATGTAATATATGAAATACCTCCGTGCTGCGCTCATCACATGAGGAATTAAGAATGTGGCCGAACCAGCCTGCAATTGGCTTTAATAGAACTAAGGCTTAAAGTGACTGTACCACCAGGCCCAGGCTGAAGCACTGGAGGCAGGCTGACCCACCCCAAGTGGGAAGAAACTCCAGCCCCTCCATGATGTGACTCCATTAGAATCAGTGGAGCCCTATCATAGAGGGGCTAGGGTTTCCTCCCACTAAGGGTGGGTCGGCCCGCCTCCAGTGCTTCAGCCTGGGCCTGCTGGTACAGTCACTTTAATGGTGGATGTGACTATGGTGAACCGGGGGGTGATTGTCCATGTTAGGAAGTGTCCAAAACAGTAGCAAATCCCTATAGAAAACCGCTCCTGCTCTCCAGACTGGAAAATATACTCCACTTCCTGCAGGACATACAGCAGCTGATAAGTATTGGAAGACTGGATTTTTAAATAGAAGTAAATTACAGGTCTGTATAACTTTCTGAAACCAGTTGATTTGAAAGAAAAAGATTTTCGCCGTAGTATCCCTTTAAAAGTGTAGTGAGGGGAATGCTGTTGAAAACAGGTATAAAAGTTGGCATCAAAGTGGGCAGACAGGCGCTTTTGCCTATTTGAATTTGCAACAGTTTTTTTTTTTTTTTCAAAGAGTTTGATCAGTTTAGCCCACTGGCAACACACACTGAGGGATGCCCTGCATCACACCCAAAAGAGTCCAGCGCTGGCCCAAAGCTGTCGAGGCTTGACTCTTTAAGGGTATAAACACACACACCGTATACGCAGCGTATTTACTGCTGCGATACGCAGCAAATACGCAACAAGTACGCAGCAGATTAGATCTAAATAACTGAACACAGCATCAAATCTGCACCATCAAATCTGCTGCGTATACGGTGTGTATGTGTGTGTGTGTTTGTACCCTAAGGGTGCGTTCACACCTACAGGATCCGCAGCAGATTTGATGCTGTGTTCAGTTATTTAAATGAAATCCTCTACCGATCCGCTGCGGATCCGCAGCAGAAAATACGCTGCGGATCCGGTAAGTGTGAACGTACCCTAAGGGGGGTGATAAGCTACTGCAATACACCTCCAACTTTACTGTTGGCAGACCATCAGGCTCTCCCCTTACACAACAAGGCTATGTTCACATACTGTAAAAGACCGGCCGCTCCGTGACCCGGCTGGGTCGGTCTCTAAAAAGATCATCCCAGCCGGTACTGCAGTACCAACCGGACGATCTTTAGCGCCGCTTAGTTGTGATGCGGGCGCGCCCGCATCAGAACTCCCCACAGCACACTATGGAGCGTGCACTGACAGGGTTTTCAGCAGCCGCTATTAACTGAATAACAACGGCCATGGTTCCTGCGGAACTTACGTTGTGTGAACGTAGCCTTACGTTGTATATGATGTGTATGGCCAGTGTTGGGCAGTATATAGTACTTCTAAGAACCACTGTTTTAGCCCAGAGGTGTTGACAGTGCAGAAGGAGTTGGCAGCGGTCCCACCATTGTTAGGGTTGTTGTTTTTTTTTTTTTTTTCCATAAACACGTTAAAGTGGCGACATTTGTCTCAGGAAGCGGCAGTAACCACCATTTATATTTTACATAATAAAAACAGCCACCACCCAAATGGTAAAGCCTACAACTACTCAGAAATTTTCTTCTCTTTAGCTAGCCACAGTTTTTGTTTTTTTCCCCTATT
This sequence comes from Dendropsophus ebraccatus, assembly GCF_027789765.1. Taxonomy (NCBI): domain Eukaryota; kingdom Metazoa; phylum Chordata; class Amphibia; order Anura; family Hylidae; genus Dendropsophus; species Dendropsophus ebraccatus. The sequence goes on from NC_091463.1 coordinate 77,990,636, forward strand.
GTCCGGTCCGTTGTATTTTTATTTTATGTAAGAAGATGTCATAGTCATTATTGATGTCCAAATCTGCAGATTTTGATGGAACCGGCCGACCACTTAAGGGGGCATTCACACGTTCTTTGATTACGGTCCATGCACGGCAAATGTGCTACAATCCGGAATGTGGAACTCCCGGCATCACGATTCATTTAATCTTCGCTTTATTGTACTGAGGCGCTGTATGATCACATTAGTGATCGTCATGTTTCACACAATAATAAAACGTCTTTGTCATCCGCAGGTTCAGCACTTCCAGACAGACTCTGACATGGGTCTCAGACTCCTTCTTTTCTAGGTATTGTATATTATCTGTTTGTAGACATCCTTATTAGAGGTTTCCTGTAAGCCTAATTCTTCTTAGTTCTATATTGATATTGTTTCTTTATCTTTTTCCTCAGCCTTCTCAGTGGCCGCATTTCCTCTCTAAAAGATGAAACTGGTGCGGTAAGTCTCTTTGGGAAGCCTATACACATTCCACAAGTGAAAATGGCCATAATGTCCATGCATGCCTCCCCCCCCCAGTATCACTGTATTCACTGTATGACTGTAGCCTTTTTGCATTGTATACTTTTGCAGATCTTTATTGACAGAGACCCTACAGTGTTCGCTCCAATATTGAACTTCCTACGAACCAAAGAGCTAGATACCAGGTTAGTGGCTGGAGATGGCATATAGTGACGCTTTTTATTATTGCATCTCTCATACATACCCATGTACATGAACACTTGTCTTATTTACTGTATTTTTGTGTCATCCAGAGGAGTGAACAGTCCCCTCTTGCTACATGAAGCTGAATTTTATGGAATCACTCCACTAGGTAATATTTGTGTTCTTCCTTAGATGGTCTGTGCTACCATTGTGGCATTTTAACTAACTGTATATCTTTTGATCTTTGTCAGTGAGACGCCTACAACTGTGTGAAGAGTTGGAACGCTCCTCGTGTGGGAGTGTACTATTCAATGGATACCTCCCGCCTCCAGGTAAGAGATTGTGATCGCTAAACAACATGTCATGCTTACCTGTCCAGGCTCCCCTGGTGTTCTGTTGCGCTGTTGCTGGTGTCTCTACTTTTTGGACCTCGTCTTGGGAGTGACAACCCACCCACTCAATCCTTGGCCCTGGGGCTGTCCAATCTCAGTAAGTGATTGGCTGAACGGCTGTCACTCCTGAGAAGTAGAGGGGGACACTGGAGACACTGCAACAGAACACTGGGGGAGTGTGGAGGGGTAAGCATAAGATGTTTATTGTTATATATGCACCAGCAGCAATATGTTAAAAACTGCTTAATCCCAGACAACCCCTTTAAACCATATACAAGAAGCACAGTGTGAAAGCGCTCTCCTGTTCAATTAAATAGAGCAAGGGTGGCGAAACCAGGGGCAACTGTGCTTGTTCTAGCAGTGCGCTCTTGTGAGAACTTGGCCTTTCTGAAAGAAATATAGAAATTACAGACGTTTGCTAGAAATTTTACCAGCATTTTGACTTGTTCTGATTTTTACTATAATCTTTTGCAGTCTTCCCAGCCAAGAGGAGGAATCGGCACAGTGTGTCAGGGCTGCAGGTCAGCTCTAGAAGTGCAACGAATGAGCGCGCTCCTGTTCGGAGGAGTAACACCATGCCCCCCAATTTGGGGGGTGCCGGCATACTTGGACGCCTATTAGAAGAAAGGAGTTATGGAAACGGAGGTTTGTATGTCATGCACATATACACCAGGAATACATGAATGATATACATGAGATGGCATTCAAGTGTATGACAATGATGGTTTCCTTCTGCTTACACTCTAAGGATAGCTCACAAGTAAATACTTTAGGTCCATCTCTCATACATCTGTCCATTTTCTATGTCGTTGTGGCTTAGTTTTGATTTTGCACTAAAAAGTATACATGACTTCATGTTTTCAGGGCTGTCCGGTGACCCCGGCATGGTTCGAATAATTTGTGGACACCATAACTGGATTGCTGTGGCCTTTGCTCAGTTTATAGTCTGTTACAGGTAAGGTTATTTGGATATAGGGGAAGTTTATTAGCCTTATATCATGATATAAAGTACAAGCTTTAAGTGTATTTGTCACTTCAGAACCCTTGGTGGTCTGGTTGTTCAGATCCCTATGATCGCTAGGATTCTTACCAATCAAATGCTTTAAAAAATTCCTCTAAAACATGTCAAAACTTTTTAGGTGTAGTATAATATTATATAATAATAGCATATTTAAGGCCCTGCTATTTCACACCATTTCCAACATTCCATGAATTTGGTTGTTGTCAGTTGGGTCTTAGCACTGGGTCCAAGGGAAATCACTAAACCAAAGTGGCTGCAATATTGTACAGGAGAACTAAAGGGACATAGTAATTATCGAGTGTTGCAGCCCCTTTGTGTTAGCGGTGGTGGGGACCCCCACTGAGTACAACCTCTGACAAGTCAGAAAGAAGTCCTATACGGGTGTAAAACATCACTGTATTACATAGGGTGATTATTTACCAAATCGGGCAGATATCGCCTCATGTAATAAAGACACTGATTAGCGGTGGAGCGATCAATCGTTTGCTTGTTGGCGAATCATTGTCTTTCAACAATGTGATGGCTGATGAAAGGCACACGGCATATAGAAAATAATAAACATGTATACTTACCTCTCCACGCTCCCCCGCTGTCGTCCTGTCTTGTTTCTGACTGCAGCCGCTGTGGAAACTTCCAAAACCTTGTCTACAGTGACAGCTTACTCAGCCAATCACTCATTGAGACTGGCTAGTGCTGCGGCCAGTGACGTGTAATATGGCTTTTTACAGTAAAAGATTCTGCTAAGTAGTTTGAATTAACAGCATATGTTTAGCACACACACTGCCAGACCTCAGGTTCTTAAAGCTGCTTATTCAGAATATATTTACACATTTTATGGTATATATTATCTTATCTTACATTTTTCATGCTTCTTTTCCCCCCCCCAAATGAATCTGATTTTTTAGAATGAAAGAGACGTCTGGGTGGCAGCTGATTTTCACTAGCCCTTGCTTGGATTGGGTGATTGAGAGGGTGGCTCTTAATGCCAAGACCATTGGAGGGTCCCTGGGAGACAATGATAAAATGCTGGCTGTCGCCTCCTGCAGTGAGATCATCTTGTGGGCGATTACTGGGGATGGCACAGGAAGTGAGATAGGTGAGACCAATAAAACGGACTTACAGAAAGTAAACCAGGTGCATATTGGCTAATCTACTGTAGCCCATATATCAGGATGTTGTTTGTCACTTACTTTACTCCTGTCATATGTGTTTCAGGGGTTTTCAGTCTTGGGGTCCCAGTTGAAGCCTTGTTTTTCGTGGGGAATCAGCTGATAGCCACCAGTCACACTGGAAAGATAGGAGTGTGGAACGCAGTGACCAAACACTGGCAGGTGAGATGTCTGCATTGTATATTAGAATAGCTTCATACATCTGTGGTTTTACATTATTATATGTGATCTTACAGGCTTTGTATATATTGCTACCATGAAATTCCCAGTTGAAAGAATTACCGAACAAAGGGTTTTTCCAGTTTTATTTTTCAAGGCAGTAACCAGATAAGCAATGTGGGTGAACACATGTGGAATTGTTATAGGTCTGTCCTCACATGACCTCTCAATGTGCAGTTTATATTTCAGCCACTATATCTTGGAGACAAAAAGTTAAGGAAACACATCTTAAAAACATAGGGCCCTGTAAGTTCCAATGAAGTGCACCCCTTGGGTTATAATTAGAGATGAGCGAACCTGGAGCATGCTCGAGTCGATCCGAACCCGAACTTTCGGCATTTGATTAGCTGTGGCTGCTGAACTTGGATAAAGCCCTAAGGCTATGTGGAAAACCTGGATATAGTCATTGGCTGTATCCATGTTTTCCAGACAACCTTAGAGCTTTATCCAAGTTCAGCAGCTACCACTAATCAAATGCCGAACGTTCGGGTTCGGATCGACTTGAACCATGTCTCTATAAGAAAATTCAGACGTTAAAAGTTTTTTTTTTTTTTTTTTTTTTTAAATGTTTGGCAGGGGTCCATGTGCTTAGACCTCCGCCGTTTTCTAAAACAAACAGGCAGCAGCACTCAGCTGAGGTTTGGTGGGTATCTCTTCACAGAACCCCAGATATTAAAATTGCTGAACTGTCACCCTAACGTGCCTGAAGTTTATTAAAGGGGTGTTCCCATCTGGGCTTATCCCCTATCCATAGGGTAAGGAATAACAGGCTGGCCGCTGGGGGACCAACTGCCCAGACCCTCACTTATCCCAGTCCCATGGATAGAGGATAACAAGCCCTAGTGAGAGTAATACCCCTTTAAAGCAGGCTTGACTAGATCTGTCTGTCATTGCAGGTGAATACAGAATACTAGTAAGACGCAGGCTAATCTAACATTTCAATTTTTTTATCTGCTTTCTGTTTCCTTCATCCATTCTATATTCTTTGTTTGTCACAGATCCAGGATGTAGTGCCCATAAATAGCTACGACACGGCTGGATCCTTCCTTTTGCTTGGGTGTAACAATGGATCCATCTACTATGTAGGTAAATGTCTATGATTTATTTTGCGTGTCTCAGCTGGACGGGTAGGTGTTTGTCTTGTGTTTCAGGAAATGATCAATACAGTCTCTGTATCTACATTATGTATGTATAAGTGGCTATATGTTTCCGATTTAACCTGGCTCTTTTTCACCCACTCTTGTTTTTCTGCAGATGTCCAGAAGTTTCCTTTGCGTATGAAGGACAATGATCTTCTTGTTACAGAGTTGTACCGTGATCCCTCAGAGGACGCCATCACTGCCCTCAGTGTCTATCTTACACCCAAAACAAGTAAGAGTTATTTTTGTCTTGTTTTGTCAGATAATGTCGTCTTTGTCTCTAGCTCATCATATGTGTCACATTTATCACGGAAAATATGCATTTTTATTTTCCTATACAGGCGACAGCGGTAATTGGATTGAAATTGCATATGGCACAAGTTCTGGAGTTGTCAGAGTTATAGTTCAGCACCCAGAGACTGTTGGGTCTGGTCCTCAACTATTCCAGACCTTTACAGTCCACCGGAGCCCAGTTACTAAAATCATGCTGTCAGAGCGACACCTCATATCCGGTAATTTTATTTATTTTTTTTGCATTCAGCACAATTCATTTATTAACCTTGTTAACGCAATACTTTACTTTTACTGCAGATATAAATACTCGCTATGTCTTTGTTTCATAATTTATTTATTTTTCTCCCATTTTTAGTTTGTGCGGATAACAATCATGTGCGCACGTGGACAGTCACTCGCTTCCGTGGTATGATTTCTACCCAGCCTGGATCCACCCCCTTGGCATCTTTCAAAATACTTTCACTGGAAGATATTGATGGTCATGCCGGCTGCAGTGCGGGAAATGATATTGGTAAGTATATCAGGCAGCTAATAAGAGCCATCACTGCCGAGAAGGGACAAGTATTATGCAGCATTACACTTATCCCTCGGATTAAACAGTCTGGTGCATGTAGTATTTGAGCAATGGTCTGGCTGTTTGGTCCTCGCTTACAGAACGTATTACAGGGCTCAGTAGTCATGCAGCAGCTTACTACTTTCCTATCCACAGAGAATACATGAACATTAGGCCGAGCCAAACGTTAATGTGTATGGGGAGTCCGGTAGATATAACAAACAGCTATTGGAAGTGGATGGCCACCTTTAGAAAAATGCTGCATCATAGGATGTTGTGAAGCCATGACATAATGACACTCTTAGATGTCATGTTATAATCTTTAGGTCCCTTTGGAGAACGGGATGACCAGCAGGTTTTCATTCAGCGTGTCGTTCCCGATTCCAACATTGTCTATGTCCGTCTGTCTTCCACTGGAAAGAGGTAATTTCCTATCAGTCTTTTCTTTTTATCCAGCACAGCAGAGTATTTTTTTGGCTCTGTTTTGTGGGACATTATGTATGTTGTTTCACACTTGTTTCTCTAGAAAAAATAAAACCACCATAGAGGATGCATGCCATTTCTTTTTCTGCAGAAACATTGTGGCCAGATGTTACCTTGGAGTCAATAGTGAAACCTTTAAAGGGGTTATCCAACATTAGAAAAACATGGCCACTTTCTTCCAGAGACGGCACCCCTCTTGTCTCTAGTTTGGGTGCAGGTTTTGCAACCCTTTAAATGAATGAAGCGTAATTGCAAACCACACCTGAACTGGAGGCAAGAGTGGTGTTATCACTGGAAAAAAGTGCAAAATAAACCTAACTGCAAAATGTATGTATGAAGAAAGCCTCCACGTTCTTTGCACCTCTCCACGTTTTTTCCTTTATTTTTGGCTCACACTCTATCACTTTTTTCTTCCTCTATAGGATCTGTGAGGTGCGCTCTGTGGATGGTACCCCGATTACCTCCTTTACTGTTCACGAGTGTGAAGGATCTAGCCGCATAGGCTCCCGTCCAAGGCGCTATCTGTTTACTGGACATGCCAGTGGTTGTCTCCAAATGTGGGATCTTACCACTGCTATGGAGGTGGCTAATAAGGGAGATAGTAGAGGTAGGAGTTTTAGGATCTTTTTGGTGACTAGAAATGTATGTTGTAATGCATAACTCATTTAGTATTCAGCTTTCCTGTACTAAAGATCTTGTGATGCCCTTGCACTTGGCTCAGGAGTTTAGGTAGCCAAGCAGGTGACCGTTATCATCCTGATGCCCTTGCAGTGCGGAGCTGACACTAGACATCCGCTGGTCCTGTGATGTCACGTCCCCTCAGAAATGCCCTCTTAGCCAGAGAGTGACTAAGACGGGACACCCCTGCAGTCACTGACTTGGCTTAGCAGGTAGTTCCTGTGGTGTTGTGATGAAACAGGAATTGGGAGATAACTATGCTGCGCTATGGGGGCACCAGCACCATCTTTGGTTCTTGGACATTGAAACGTTGCAGCAGTGCAATATCTGTGCCTTGTGCCTGAATCTTGTGCTTTATAGCAGCAGCCCCATTATAGAATTTCCTTGGTGACCATTCTCCTTTAAATAATCTGTCACAATGAAATTTTTTATTATGTCTAGTTTATATTAGATTTGTAAGCCTGTATCTTCTCTTTTATAATTTTCCATTTTCTTCCCTGTCACTTACAGCAGAGCTGGGGGGTCTCACTCAGGAGGAGCTGCTGGAACAGCTGGAGCAATGTGACCTGGCTCTGACCCGCACCCCTGAAATGAGCCCAGCTACATCCTTCTCTCATACTGTGAACCCCCGGGCATCAATATCCAGGTATGAGCTGTGACTGGAGGATAAAAATCTTATTATTATTATTATTATTATTATTATTATTATTATTATTATTATTATTATTATTTATTATTATTATTATTATTTATTATTCCTTTTCTTTTATGGTGATATTAAATGCACTTAACCTATTATATTGGCTCACACTATGTATGATCGAATTGGAGCTTTTTCTGAAACACTTTCCTTTCCTACATTGTAATGTCACCCAATAAGTGGAGTGAGCGTACACAAAAAATGTATGAATAATAAATATGTATAGAAACCTTATTCCAGCTATGTCGTACCAAATCTGGGTAAAACTGATGGCCATGGAAAAAATGGCACAAGTGTATGTTCAAGACCTATAATAATTCTTCTAATATGTTTAGTGTATGGATAAAGTGTATAAGCCATTACTAGCAAGTACCCATTATTGGTATGCTTAGTGTTGTTTTTATTTTTAACTCTCTTTATGTTCTTTTCTTGCAGTTTACAGTCCCAGCTAAGTGACATCACACGTGATCGATTCTCTCGCCTTGTGGTGTCCTCTTCACATCGCCCTCAGGCTCCATCCGGTCGCCCCTCTGAGGCTTGGGCATCTCTGTGCAATTTGCAGCCGCACCTATCGGGAAGCTTCAATTCGTTGCATAAGTCGGACACACTGCCTCGTTCCAGCGCAAAACCCAGCAAAGCTCAGAACAACCAGCTGAAAGTCGATAGCCAGGGCTCTAATCCGCCTTCTCCCCATATCAGCGGCAGTTTTGTGGAGCGATGTCAAGAGCTCGCCCAGTCTGACTCCCGACGGTCTAGCATTGATGTGACTGCCAACAGAGCCAAGCCATCACGGGGCTCTGCGTCTCTAAGACGACCGGCCTCACCGGCACCTCCGCAGCCACCGCCTCTTTGCATCGCTCCATCACCACCTTCTCAGTCCTCTGCAGCGGCATTCGATATTCCCACACCATCGCCATCCCCATCCCCACCTAAACCCCCTCCAAAGCCCAGACTGAACGAGACTTCTTTCTAACCATGGTGTTTACACTTAGAAGCAGCAGTGAGACAGTCCAGTTTATTGTGCCAACTATTTTATTGTCCCAGAGCAAGTTGGAAGTATTACGTGTATTCATTGCCAGTTGACTGGGACCTCGGTTGCCTTTTCCACATTATCCACAGAACCTCTTTTATAAACCGTTCAGTTCTATTCTTTTAGGTTACTTATTTTACTATCATTTTCTAACAGCAGAAGCAGCAGCAATAGTGAATCAGCTCCCAGTTTCCACCTTAGGATTCTGATTTGTGCCTTACTACAACCTGAGTGGCATTACTCATTGGTGCCTTCTCACAGTGCCATTGCGGCTCTGGGCATTATACCAGCCTATCTGTTACAGCATCACTGAATGTCATATTATGTCAGGTATAATAGGATACAGACCACGTTTGGAGCAGTCACTGTGAACAACACAAACGGAATCGGTTTACTGTACTTTTTGTATTGTCTAAATCACTATGTAGTTCAGTGCGTATGTATTGTTGTTTTTTAGTATTTTGCCTATAGATATTATTTGCTTATGTTCTCGGGATCATGCCACTATTACCGTAACCTTGTTTATAAGGATTGTAGCTTGGAAATGGGCATTGTGACTTCACGGACAGTAACTTTCTTAGTGTTCTTTTGCTGTTTTGGATGGATATTTAACAGGGTTGTCCAGGATATAAAAATAAAAGGATATGTTTGGGTTTTTTTTGTTTTTTTAAATACTTAGCTTCACTTAAAGAGTCAATGTCGTATTTTTTTTTTTTTTTTTTTGCAGAAATCAATATTCCAGGCGATTTTAAGAAACTTTGTAATTGGGTCTATTAGCCAAATCTGCCATTATCTACATGTAAAAAGCCTTTTCCCAGGTCCCCCCCTCCTTCCTCTTTTTCATCCACTCCAAAAAATCTGAAAATTGTGACTTGTTGCAGGAGTCGTACCCTGTCTGTTCTAGGGAGAGGGGAGGGGGGAGGAGGAAGGAGGGAGTTAGCCGGCAGCAGAAAGCAGATAACAGAGGATTACAGGCACAGAGCTGGGTGACAGCTGTAATCCGAGCTCAGACAGGTCACTGGTGATGGTCAGAAGAGATAACGGGTGAGGGATTTGTACATTAACTCTTTGTTGTCCTGTTTTGGTCTTTAGCTCTCTCCATAGGAGAACAATGAAGACAGGGGGGAGAGCTTCAAACTGCTTTTTCATGATAAAAATGCATTTTTCGGATAATAAACCCAATTACAAAGTTTCTTAAAATCGCCTGGACTATTGATTTCTGCAAAAAAAATTTCACGACAGTGACACTTTAAGGCCCTATTACACAAAACGATTATTGGCCGTATTCGTCTTGTGTAATAGAAGACAACGGCCGACATTAACGACTAAGATAGCAACGATCTGCTGCCGTCTGCTATCCTCTATGGGCTGTTCGGATGATCTAGTGATCACTGGGCAGCTCCCCGCGGCCCCCCCGACTCTTACCTGCTCACTGCTGATGTGTGTAATAACGCCGCCAGGGAACGAGGAGCAAGCGAGCGCTGACAGCACTTGTTTGCTCCTCTCCATTGCCCCATGTAAGGCTGGGTTCACACTAGTTTTTGCAATCCATTTTTTGCAAAAAATGGATTAAAAAAAGGATGCATTTGTGTGCATCCATTTTGATCCGTTTTTCCATTGTAAAAAAAAAAAAGATCTGTTTTTTAACGGACACAAAAGTAGGGTCAGCTACGTTTTTGTGTACGAGAAAAAAAACTGATTTGTTTTTATAATGGAAGTCAATGGAAAAACAGATGCACACAAATGCAAAAATGTAGTGTTAACCCAGCCTAATAGGGGCTGTATGTCCATGGTTCTAAGTGAATGGTCTAAACTACGATACCAGAGTGACGCTCTTTTTGGAAACAAAGTGGACACTTTTTCTCAATCCCCTGACAGCCCTTCTAAATGGGGTTTTCAGGTTCAGAAAAACATGGCTGCTTACTGCTAGAAACAGCGCCATGCCTTTCCCCGGGTTGTACAAGGCCCATTTACTTTAATACAGATGAGTTGCAGTACCAGACACAAGTCATATATGAGTGGCAGAAAGCAGCCATGTTTTTCTAACCTTGGTCCACACTTCCACACAAGGCCCTTTTATACATATAGATTATTGTACAAATGAGCATTCCTAGGAACGCATATTCGCAGTAGTTGGGCCATGTAATGGTCTGCTCTCACGTTTAGTTTTTTTTATTGCAATTAATGAGAACGAACCCCCGAATGGATTTGAGAAAAAAACAGAAATTTCAGTCTTTCCTTTATGACCTATCCTCCATAATTATATATATATATAGCAAACTCGCCTACCTCAGCTCCATGACATTGTCTGGTCCCCAGCCTGTTACTCATATTCCTTAAAGACAGGAGCTGCATCCTTAGGCTGGGTTCACACTACGTTTTTTTTTTTTTTTTTTTAAACTGATGCATTTTTTTGCATCTATTTTAATCCGTTATTCCATTGACTTCCATTATATATATATATATATATATATATATATATAAAAAAAAAAGATTAAAACCGATCATTTTTTTTCAACAGACACAAAAATAATTACACACAAGGTTTGAGACAAGGGGAACGAGGTAATCTCACAACTTAGGCTGCAATACCACTATGCGCCACCAGATGTCCCCTTATCAAAAAAAACAACCCGCACTAAAATTTATACAAACAAACACTGGGTTTTAGTTTTAAAAATTATATATATAAGATTTTTATTATGTATACATTAGTACAAAATACAATATGTTTCTCATAAAAGAAGAATTTAAAAAAATGACCACAATAAAAAAGTATATAATACCAATAAAAAGCTGATGTTAGCAGATATACATCATCATGGACAGTGCATCTATAATAATCTCTTTTAATTCTAGTCCTCTGCCTCACTATGTCACAAAGGGGTATATATGTATCTAGGGACTTAATAATCTCCTAGTTCCCCATATGCTTACATATAGTCACAAGAGGTATATAATCCACTATTATTATCTCCTAATCTTTATTGCACTCACCCATGCTGCCAAACCGCCAAAAAGAGCCGTCCCTACGTACGTTTCGTTATCTTCCTCAGGGAACTGCCAAAAATAAGGTCGACTACGTTTTTGTGTACGTTAAAAAAACTGATCCGTTTCTTTTATAATAGAAGTCAATGGAAAAACGGATGCACACAAATGCATCAGTTATTTGCATCTGTTTTTCGCCCGTTTTTTGAAAAAAAAAAAAAAAAAAGGATGGAAAAAATGTCATGTGAACCCAGCCTTAGCTTACCATGGCTGCACTGGTGTCCTACCTCGGTCAGTGATTGGCTGAGGGGGGGGGCCATCACTGCTGAGACAAGTATGTTTCAGATATAGGAATATGAGGGTATAATATAGTTCAGTGATGGCTAACCTTGACACTCCAGCTTTTGCAAAACTACAACTCCCTTCATGCCTAAGCATCCAAAGCAATATCTTTGATTGATCGGGCATGATGGGAATTGTAGTTTTGCAACAGCTGAAGTGTCAAGGTTAGCCATCACTGATATAGTGGGTGCTGGGGGGACCATAGGTGAGTAAGCCTGTTTTTTGTTTTTATAGCACCTCAGCAAATACTATAAAATGAATATGCCTGGATTATCCATTCTAAGAATGTTAAGCATTTTTTTTCTATTGCAAATCAATCTGTAATGTTCTCAAACCGTATTACTAACATGTGACTTATTTCACCAACCCCCTGCCACCCCCTCTTTAGCTTTTCTACTACCACCCCCCCCCCCTCCAGGACGTCTCCCTATAATTGCACTATTTAAAAGCTTCTTGTAATATCTTTTTTTTTTTTTCAGAACGACATCAAAGTATTACATATGTACTTGTGTTTTTATACTGTGACCATAAAGTGCTGTTACTTGGATATTTTAGGCTTTTCGGTGAGGGACCAAGAAGCTTAGACTGTTATTAGAAAATGTCTGTACTGTATGTTTGGTGCTTCTCTGTGTGTAAAGGTCAATGTTATCAGCATTATTCTATAGCTAAAAGAAAACATCTCCTGAAAGTTTGTTTGTTTGTTTTTCCAGAACTTTTGTTGCCATCCATCCAAGTGCATGTGGGGCATTAAACTGTCACTGTCATTTAATTAATTATTATTTTTTTTTTTTTTTGCAGAAATCAATAGTACAGGTGATTTTAAGAAACCTTTGTTATTGGGTTTATTAGCCCCAAAATGCATTTTTATCATGAAAGAGCAGTTTGAAGCTCGCCCCCCTGCATTCATTGTTCTCTATGTGGAGGGGAGGGGTGGAGGGAGATGAGTCACCTAAACAGGACAACAAAGAGTTTAATTTACAGCAACATCACTGGGTTCTCTCCTCTGAAGTCAGCACTGACCTCTCTGACCTATGAATACCGACTTTTACACAGCTCCCACTGTGTAATGCTTTGTTCTCTGGTCTCTGCTGCCAAATAATCTTCCTCCTCCCCTTTCCATAGGTTACACAGGGCTCTACTGATGTAAAAGTGTCGAGATTTCCTGATAATGAGCAGAGAGGGGGGGGGGGTCTTTTTGAATGCAGATAATGGAATTATTGGCTAATTAACCCAAGTACAAAGTTTCTTAAAATCGCCTGGACTATTTATTTCTGAAAAAATAATCAAACGACAATGACACTTTAAAAATTGGACAGTTTATTAAATTCTTTTTATATAAATATATATATTGCTCTATAGCTTTAGGTGCCCTGATTCCAAGAATGTTAAAAGTCTATATATCCCGGGAACCAGGGGGTTGTAAGAAAGTACAAATGCAGTTGAAATCAGGGCACCCAAGGCTGCTGAATTATATAAAAAGTAATTTTATTTGAAATGACCTCTTGTCCCCTTTAAAGGTTTAATGTCCACAATTCACTTAAAATAAATGTTTAAATAAAATTTAAACAGCTCCCATGCAGACTGTGCATCTCCATGGTAACAGACAACAGACTGTGTAGTCTGATCTTCTATTTATGTTAGCACAAAATAAGGGAGAAAGTATAAAACTCCAAAGGCTGGGTGCTCATCTGCATCGGAGCTCCAGTCAGGGGGGCTCCATTCTGAATAGACAGTGTTTTAAGCAGTATTTTTATCAGGTGAAATCACACAAAATAAATGGACACCTGGCAGACCCTATTGAAGTCAATAAGAATCCATTTTTCTTCACGGAATAGTATCTGTGACAGAGGTCCTAAATGCAGATGTGAACTTAGCCCAATGAACAGGCTTACACTGCACAGAATCTGATGGCTGTCTGTCACCATGGAGGGACTGTATAGACACTGCATAGAAGCTGTACAAGCAAAACAATATGTTTAGGTCTACTGAAAATTTTAGGTTTTTTTTAGATGTATTGAAACAATTAATAAATACAATTAGTGACAAAACTCCTTCAAACTCCAGAACAATAAATCACATTAATAAAGCTTAGTGCCATGAAACACTACTTTTTTTTTTCCTTCTTTATATTGTATGTCTGATAATATTATTATTATTATTATTATTATTATTAATAATAAAAATAAGACTCATGTATCTTTCTTCTATGGACTTTTTATTTAATTTATTTTTTCAGTATTGACGAGAACAAGTTTACCAAGCTGTATAAAAGTATGTTCATCTGTTGAAGCCTTATTGTAAATTGGAGTAAGGGTTCACATGTCAGAAGTTATGGTGCGTTTAGACAAATCGATTATCGCTGAACGATTTGCGGTATCCCTCGCATTTGAGCGATAATCATCTCGCGTAAACACAGCGAACGATAAAGCGCCGAGCGAGAAATCGTTCATCGTGATCTTTCAACATGTTCTCAAATCGTTGTTGGCAGAAAATTCGCAGATCGCTTTGTCTAAACAGTCTTTCACAAATTCACCCTATGTGTGAGATGGGCTTAAGCGATCTTAAAATGATCGCAATAACGATTTTTCAAACGATTTATCTTTCTGTCTAAACACTGATTGTTATAAAAACAAAATTGGTGCCTCAAAATTGTTAAATAATCAACTGGGTGAATTATCGCTCTGTAATGCTGCGTTTACACGGAACGATTATCGTGTGAATTTGCACGATAACAATCGAATTCGCGAGATAAACGTACGTGTTAACGCAGCAAACGATCAAGCCACGAGCGAGAAATCGTTCATTTTGATCTTACATGTTCTAAAATTGTCGTTCGCAAAAAATTTGAAGATCGTTCCGTGTAAACAGCCGTTCACCGATTTTTCCTATGTGCAAGATAGGCTTAAGCGATTGCAAAATGAATTTTCTGTACAATATATCGTTCCGTCTAAACGCTGATCATTATAAAAAAAAAATCGTTACTTCGAAATCATTAAGTGTACGATCGGGCGAATTATCGTTCCGTGTAAACGCAGCATTACAGGACCATTACTGATCACATTGGGCCTCACACCTGAGACCTGCTGTGATAACAAGATACAGCTAGGAGTAGTGCACCGCAGTGCGCTTCACTCTACAGCCTGCAGAACATCCAATTCCATGGACTGTAATGATGCAAGGGTGTCAGATTTGATTGACAGTTGAGGAGAGACACCCTGCCCATCACCCCCACCCCCCCACCCTGAGGTATTTTGGAATTGGTCTGGATCTCTAGAGTGAGACCTGGTGCAATCAATAATAGTTGTGAGTTCTGATGTCAGGGTTGTCCAAGGTTAGAAAAACATGGGAGGACATCACCCCAGAAGCACTGGGTAATCAAATGTACAAACGCATAGAGCAACCCAATGCCGTTCAATTCTATAACGCTTCTGGAAATTTCCTGTGTTAAATAGGACATGTGAAAACAATACAATCTTACTACCTTTTTAATATTCTGTCATCTTGCCTAAGGATGAAAAACAGGAATACTCTTTTTACCCCATAAATATGTTTATCCTGCGCTCAGTGTCACCCCCTGCTGGGTAGGGCATTAATAGGGGGACGGCATACAGTAACTGGCTTGGTCAGATTTCAATGTTGATCTTTCAAGCCCATCTAGTTGTAGAAGTGACAAACAGGAAGATGGCTCTGGACTTGGCGCACCTTTACGTAGCTTTGCTCTACTCCTCTATCTGCTCACATGTTCGGTATTTGAGTTCAGAAGGTGCAGGCGCACACCACCCCCAGCACCATGATATTGGCAACAGTGGCCAGAATGGCGATCCACAGCCAGATGGTTTCACTGGTAATTCGCCCTCTATCGGCCTGATCTGCCCTGTGCATTGCTCCAGCGCTGAGCGTGGATAGTGACGTCTGAAGAGACAGGTCCCCATTGTAAGAGGCATAGAGAAATAGCCCACTCATGGCCGAAATCTGTGGAGGCACAATGATAGTCTGAGTAAGCTCATACTCATATAGATAGATCATGTTACATAGGCAAAGGTCACTCGGAGCACCACATGGCAGGTTATGGGGCATCCGAAGAGGGAGCTGTGTAATAAGTGCTCTTTCCAGAAGTGTCTGGAATATAATAGAGAAGGGGTAGGGAACCTTGTCTCTCCAGCTGTTGCAAAACTACAACTCCCATCATGCCTGGACAGCCAAAGGTTCACAGAGTAAGGCCAGAAACACCTCCCATTCATGTCAATGGGTCAACAGCAGACAATTCTATCTCCATGGGGCTTGCTGTAAAGCGTCTCTAGAAAACTATTTTCAGTGGTAACTATAGGGGGGGTTCAGAGATACCAGTTGTACCTGTGACCTGATGTCTAATGGGGCCTAAAGTCTTCTCAGTCACATAAAGTTATAACGCAAAGTTATTTCTGCCATTTTGAAACAATTATGAGTTTAACTTTTGATATGTTGCTGCCCATGGTGAGACTAACAATTCCTTCAATGCTTTCTATTACTATTCAGTCTCCCTCCGACAGTTCTGAGCGACTGCTTTCTGCTGAAAACACAAAAAACTATGGGGGAGATTTATCAAACATGGTGTAAAGTGAAACTGGCTCAGTTGCCCCTAGCAACCAATCAGATTCCACCTTTCATTGCCCACAGACTCTTTGGAAAATGAAAGGTGGAATCTGATTGGTTGCTAGGGGCAACTGAGCCAGTTTCACTTTACACCATGTTTGATAAATCTCCCCCTATGTGATCTTTTCTCTCTGTCTCCCCTTCTGAGATGGTTGATGTAAACAAGTCCCTATCTGCAACTTTGTAATGCCTGGAGGATTAACCACAGTGAAGTCATCAGCATCTTCACCTCAGATTACCCTCCCAGCATTACAAAGCAGCTACAAAGTTGCAGATACAGCCAGTCAGGGACTTGTTTACTTCAGCCTTTTGGGAAGGGAGGGGTGAGGAGGGGGAGATAAAGTGAATAGTTCACACACAGATTTTTGTTTCTTCAGCAGAAAGCAGTACTGTAGATCAGAACTGGGAGAAGGAGACTGAATAGATAATAACAAGTATGGAAGGAATTGTCCCCACAGCAACCAACAAACGGTATACACACACCTTAAAGGGGACAACCCCTGTATTGTCTGCAGATTTTTTGGTTTCTATTCTATAGGAGTTACAGCACAATATGCAATCTTATTACCCATATAGAAGATAGGAGATTTGCTGCTCACCTGCTCGTCTACCAGTGAGAAATCCATTCTTCTGTCTCGTCTTGTCACCGGTCACAGTTCTTCTGCTGGTACAAGGAGGGAGCAGTCCATCAATCGCTCTATGTAATTCTCTATTAATTGTATCGCTCTCAGTAGAGGCGGACGTGCCCTGTGTAATCGTAGGCTGTGTACACAGAGAGACTTTCATTTACTAAATCTCTCCAGATGTTCAGGGGCTGATTGCATTTTGCTTGTCAATAGGATTAGAATGTGTATTTCTGGCCCTGTCCAAAAGCCTGATCCTGGCACTGTATCCATGGCACAGAGGGCAGAGCCCAGAGGACACCCAGCCCCCTGGACATGATGCTCCTGGACTAGATGCAGCTCAACAACATTAGGAACTCGCCCATTAGCCGGCAGTGGCAGGAAGATACACTATCCTTAAAGGGCATTCATATAGGACATCTGGTTATTTATTTCGTTGTTTAGTTATTTTTTAGTTTATCCATTTTTGGGAAAGCTGGGTTAATTATATAAAGATGTGATCCTGATGTACAGTATATATACCTTCAGTGGAGGCGAATGTCAGCATTGTTTGTTGTATTCACATCTGTGATCTGGATATCAACCACATCTGCCGAAGATTTTATGCCATTTAAGCCTGGGTGCAACCACACGGCACCCGCCCATGATATTCCTGTCGAAATTTTATAAAGAACTTAACAGGGGTTGTGATTGCAAGCAGTTTTGCAATACACTTAATTTATTTTATTTTAATTTATTTTTTATGTTTAAATTAATGTTATACATACAACCAACTTGTTGACACTGCTCTTTATTATACAACAATTCAGTCAGTATAATGTCACTGTGTGGTTACAGAGGTTTTGGTGCTGTGTGGTGGGAGAGCTGACCATACAATGCGAGCACTACCAGGATTCTCTGCTACTGAATGTGGACACAGAGCAGCTGTACATATGCACAGTGAAGGGAGACACCTGGCCATATGTATAATCTTGCTTTAGTCAGTCACCTTGTTTGGACTGATTACCACTGGTATATCCTCTACATTCTCTGTATGTTTTACGGAAGCAGCCAGCAAGTCTGCAGTATAAAATATAAGAATAAAATAGTGTACAAAATAGGACCAAGAATGGGAGGTGATCATTGTAGTGAGTGGAGAAGAAAATGTTGTCATTCTATGATAAACCAGAAGGTGGCGCCATGTTGTAATAAATATGTCCCCTGCAAATTGGCGATAGCTGTAGGTAGATTAGATTATATGTTTATTAGATTATTGCCCCATTTTAGCAGTTATAAGGGAAGGTATATATCATTAGAGCAATTTGTTCCACTAGCGCACTTTTCACGTGCCGCGCAAAAGACTCTGATCCTTATTCAAAAATAATTTTGTGGCTAAAAAACGACACCAGGGTCTGACTGAAGTACTGCTGCACAATATGTTGTACAAGAAAAATTGCTAAATGATAAATCTGGCTAAAAAAAAAAAGTAGCTTTTTCGCCCCAATCACACTCCTCTGAGCGAAATATTTTAAAAACACTGGGGGAGATTTATCAAACATGGTGTAAAGTGAAACTGGCTCAGTTGCCCCTAGCAACCAATCAGATTCCACCTTTCATTTTCCAAAGAGTCTGTGAGGAATGAAAGGTGGAATCTGATTGGTTGCTAAGGGCAACTGGGCCAGTTTCACTTTACACCATGTTTGATAAATCTCCCCCACTGAGCGCAAAAAAAGAATATTATAATATAAATGCCCCTTAATCTTTTTGGGATAAAGATAAAGGTAAAAAAAAAAAAGGGTGAGAGAGGAAGGAAGGGAAAAGTGAGGTATTAGGAATTAGTTTTTAATTATGTTCCTCATATTTGCACAGTTTTGTTAGTACAAATGTGTTTTGTCCTCTTCTGTGAGGCCAGTATGCGAGTGTTAAGAGTTGTTGTTTTTTTGTCATTTCAGTATTCTTTATATTTTGGAAAACATGGTCCTCAATGGTGCCCTCTAAGATACAGTTTCATCAGGGACCTAGCTCCAGACTGACAGGCACACAGGGGTGTAGAAAACCCAGATCCCAGAACACAAATGGGCTGATCATCATCTCAGATTTCTATTACTTTTCAGTTTCCCTTGTGACAGCATTTTAAAGGGGTTATCCTGCGAAAATCTTTTTCTTTTAAATCAACCAGTGTCAGAAAGTTATACTGGTTTGTAATTTACTTCTATTTAAAAATCTCAAGTCTTCCCATACTTATCAGCTGCTGTATGTCCTGCAGGAAATGTTTTATTTTCAGTCTTAAACAGTGCTCTCTGCTGACATCTCTGTCCGAGACAGGAACTGCAAACCAGGGATTGAAATGTGCTACTGTGTGGTTCTCCTGATAAGTTCTGGTCGTTCTCACGATCTTTGTCACATGTCAAAAGTTTTTCTTAAAGAGATACTCTGGGCTGGGGTTATTTTCAGTGTACGGCCGGGAAGGGGGGTGGATATAGAAGCCGCCGGTCACTTACCTCCCCGTTTCCAGCAGCAGGTCTCGGATCACCAGGGCCGGCCTTAGGGTAAATGGCGCCCTGTGCGAACCTTTTTTTCGGAGCCCCCCCAAACACACACACCTTTAAAGGTAACATAAAGCTCCTTCAGCCTCCAAGCCCTCCAGACAACACCCATGACCCGACCATACACACAACTACCCCCAGCCATTCACACAACTAGCCCCGCAAAACACACAACTACCTTACCCCTCAGCCATACACACAACTACCCTACCCCCGGTCATACATGCAACTACCCCTCCACGATTCACACATCTACAACAACCAACCCCCCTGGCCATACACACAACTACCCCCAGATCCATTCACCAAACTACCCCCCAGCCATACACACAACTACCCCCAGATCCATTCACCAAACTACCCCCCAGCCCTCCACACAACTACCACACCCAGCTCCCCAAACTCAGACACACACACACACGACAGACCTATGTACACACACACAGACACATGACAGACCTATGTACACACACACAGACACATGACAGAGCTATGTACACACACGCACACACACACACATGACAGAGCTATGTACACAGACACATGACAGAGCTATGTACACACACACAGACACATGACAGAGCTATGTACACACACGCACACACACACACATGACAGAGCTATGTACACAGACACATGACAGAGCTATGTACACACACACACACGCACACACACATGACAGAGCTATGTGCACACTAGGGCTCCTCATCACACACTATGGCAGCCTCCAGTGTATATAGGGCTCCTCATCACACACACTATGGCAGCCTCCAGTGTATATAGGGCTCCTCATCACACACTATGGCAGCCTCCTCAGTGTATACAGGGCTCCTCATCACACACTATGGCAGCCTCCTCAGTGTATATAGGGCTCCTCATCACACACTATGGCAGCCCCCTCAGTGTATACAGGGCTCCTCATCACACACTATGGCAGCCTCCAGTGTATACAGGGCTCCTCATCACACACTATGGCAGCCTCCAGTGTATACAGGGCTCCTCATCACACACTATGGCAGCCTCCAGTGTATACAGGGCTCCTCATCACACACTATGGCTGCCTCCTCAGTGTATACAGGGCTCCTCATCACACACTATGGCAGCCTCCAGTGTATACAGGGCTCCTCATCACACACTATGGCAGCCCCCTCAGTGTATACAGGGCTCCTCATCACACACTATGGCAGCCTCCAGTGTATACAGGGCTCCTCATCACACACTATGGCAGCCTCCAGTGTATACAGGGCTCCTCATCACACACTATGGCAGCCTCCTCAGTGTATACAGGGCTCCTCATCACACACTATGGCAGCCTCCAGTGTATACAGGGCTCCTCATCACACACTATGGCAGCCCCCTCAGTGTATACAGGGCTCCTCATCACACACTATGGCAGCCCCCTCAGTGTATACAGGGCTCCTCATCACACACTATAGCAGCCTCCAGTGTATACAGGGCTCCTCATCACACACACTATGGCAGCCTCCTCAGTGTATACAGGGCTCCTCATCACACACTATGGCAGCCTCCTCCAGTGTATACAGGGCTCCTCATCACACACTATGGCTGCCCCCTCAGTGTATACAGGGCTCCTCATCACACACTATGGCTGCCCCCTCAGTGTATACAGGGCTCCTCATCACACACTATGGCAGCTTCCAGTGTATACAGGGCTCCTCATCACACACTATGGCAGCCTCCAGTGTATACAGGGCTCCTCATCACACACTATGGCAGCCTCCAGTGTATATAGGGCTCCTCATCACACACTATGGCAGCCTCCTCAGTGTATAGAGGGCTCCTCATCACACACTATGGCTGCCCCCTCAGTGTATACAGGGCTCCTCATCACACACTATGGCTGCCCCCTCAGTGTATACAGGGCTCCTCATCACACACTATGGCAGCTTCCAGTGTATACAGGGCTCCTCATCACACACTATGGCAGCCCCCTCAGTGTATACAGGGCACCTCATCACACACTATGGCAGCCCCCTCAGTGTATACAGGGCACCTCATCACACACTATGGCAGCCTCCAGTGTATACAGGGCTCCTCATCACACACTATGGCAGCCTCCTCAGTGTATACAGGGCTCCTCATCACACACTATGGCAGCCCCCTCAGTGTATACAGGGCACCTCATCACACACTATGGCAGCCTCCAGTGTATACAGGGCTCCTCATCACACACTATGGCAGCCTCCTCAGTGTATACAGGGCTCCTCATCACACACTATGGCAGCCCCCTCAGTGTATATAGGGCTCCTCATCACACACTATGGCAGCCTCCAGTGTATACAGGGCTCCTCATCACACACTATGGCAGCCCCCTCAGTGTATACAGGGCTCCTCATCACACACTATGGCTGCCTCCTCAGTGTATACAGGGCTCCTCATCACACACTATGGCAGCCTCCTCAGTGTATACATGCCAGTGTGTGGTGTGTACAGCTGCAGTCATTCTTTATGTACAGGAAGCACAGCGCTCACCTTTCCCCCCAGGTAAGAGCAGCATTCCTGGGTTACAGCCCTTCTCCTCTCCTCAGTGCTGGTGATTGTGTTCTGTACCAGCGGCACCACAGCTCTCACCTGCCTGTTCCCGGGGGGCCGTGTCTCCTGCAGCACTTCCTGTGTGTCTGCCCTCCCCCGTGCAGCTGCTGTCTCTCCCACCTTCTGTCTGTGCCTCCTCCTCGGTCCCAGTTCTCCCTCTCTGCTTCTCCCTCAGCGTTCTTCACCTCTGCTGCATGGAAGAGGCAGGCGGCCAGCTGGGGGGGCGCCCCGGCACACAGGCAGCACATCTAACTTCCATAGATGTGCAGAGCAGCTCTCTGTCTGCCAGAGCGCCCCCTAGCTGGCCGGGAGTGAGGCGCCCTGTGCAAGCGCACAGGTCGCACACCCCAAAGGCCGGCCCTGCGGATCACGCAGATCTGTTCTCCCGTCCAGCTGCCAATTCCTGGTCTGAGATGCAGCTTGAGACGTAACGTCTCAAAGCAGCTCAGCCATTCAGCGGCCGAGCGTGACCGTTAAATGGCTGAGCTGCTTTGAGACGTCATGTCTCAAGCCGCAGCTCAGACCAGGAAGCGGAAACCGGCGGGAGAACTGGACGGCGCAATCCAGGACCCGATGCTGGAACCGATGCAGGTAAGTGACCGGCGGCTTCTATATCCACCCCCTCCCCGGCCATACACTAAAAATAACCGCTGCACGGAGTACCCCTTTAATGACAGTGCCCATTAAAAGTGAATCTGTCACATTCCAGGCTGCTGACACTGTTAGATAGCTCCTAGGTCAAGGAGACACATGGAACCTTTCATATATCTGTCTGTGTTTTCAGAATGTCTCCTGAGTTCCTGAAAATCTGCTAGTTCCTCCCTCCTCTCAGGGTCAGGCATGGGAGGGGAGAGTAAAGAGATGTTACAGCTTGCTGCACTTTAGGGGCTTGGGAACACCTCTTTGACTCTTCATACTAGAAGCACAGACAAATATATGGGAGGTACCATGTGTCTTCTTGCCGTAACAGCTACCTAACTGTCAGCAGTTTGGACCATAAATTTTGTTTTAAGGTGTCTATGAAAATGCGGAATTCCAAAATGCTTGTGTTTTTAAGAGCTTGAGGAAGTTTTATTATTTGTTTCTGGAGGTTTCTCGTATGTTCACACAACGTCTTTTTTTTGCCGTTTTGTAGACTTTTTTTTCTTGTACCAAAACGCAGCCGTTTTAAGCAAATGATGACCTTCATTTGCATAAACTGGCTGCGATATGGTGACAAAATGACGGCCATCCCAAAAAAACAGCTGTGAAACAGCAAAAAAAACTAATCATTGTATAAACATTGCCTCAGGCTTTACCTTCTCCCCCACTTTCTTGGCTTACCATTCAGTTCTCTTCCAAAGATCTTTCAAGGTCTTCCCCTTTGATTTCTTGTCATTTGGTCTTTTCTCTTTTTCTTGTGGTTCGGTTGTTTACTTTTTCAGTACTTTCTACGATTTCTCGTTCTTAATCACTAGATTTGACTTCTTTCACCTTTCCCCCCTACCTGTTACATTTTTGCCTTTTTTTTAAATTCTTTGCATCTTAAACCCCTCTACCCATAGACCTGGCCCTCATTCTTAGTCTTAGTCTCATCCTTATCTTTGAGGGGGGATTCACATGCTCCATAATTAGGGTCTGTGCATGGACAATGTGCTATGAACTGAAATTTGGAACTCCCAATATCATCATTCATTATGATGCCGGGAGCTGGAATATTTTTGCGCTACTTCTCTGGGTACATCATCGCACAGGGTATCAGGAAGAAAAAAAAAGTTGTCACTGTCACACCGGGCCAATGTGAAGCACTGGAGACGGGCCGCGTCATAGAGGGGAGGGAATTCCCTCCCACTGGGGGCGGCCCGGCCCGCCTCCAGTGCTTCACACCGGCCCGGGACCTGTGCATAGAATGGCACCTTACACGGGAACTGGGCCGCGGCGCCGGCTTCCTCATGACGGCACCGTTTGATCCATGGGTCAGTTTAAAGAGGACGTACCTGGTGGTACATCCTCTTTAAGAAACTTTGTGATTGGCTTTATTAGCCTAAAAATGCATTTTTATCATGAAAAAGCAGTTTGAAGCTCTCCCCCCTGTCTTCATTGCTTTCTATGGAGAGGGGAGGGGTGGAGGGAGATGAGGCACCAACACAGGACAACAAAGAGTTAATTTAAAGCCACATCACCAGGCTATCTCCTCTGAAGTCATCACTGACCTCTAAAAGCGGCTTTCATACAGCTCCCACTGTGTAATCCTTTATTCTCTGCTCTCTGCTGGCGACTAATCTCCCTCCTCCCCCCTCCCCTCTCCATAGGTTACACAGGGCTCGACTGATGTAAACTAGTCAAGATTTCCAGATAATGAGCAGTGAATGAGAGAGAGGAGGGAGGGGGGGGGACCTGGGGAAAGTCTTTTTGAATGCAGATAATGGCATACTTGCCTAATAAACTCAATTACAAAGTTTTTTAAAATCCCCTGTACTATTGATTTCTGCAAAAAAAAAAAAAATGACAATGACACTTTAAATCAGGGGATGCCAGGATTTGTAGTTTCTGGGCAGCTATACCGCCACAGGTGGCAGAGCGCCACTATACAGTATACAGAGGTTCAGTCATTACCTCCCGCAGTAACACGACAGCTCAGGAATGGAGGAGACACTGTTATTATGCGTCACCACTCACAGCAGCGTATCCAGCCCCCCCCCCCCCCTTCCCCAGTAATGATTAGCGCCAGGCACTAACGATCTCTACTAATTAACAAACACATCATCTTAATTTGGTGCTTTCGATTTTCTATCAGTTTTCAAGCTGATTCTTAACTCTTTGCTGTCCTAACTTTACTTTGTTTTGTTCTCATTTTTTTTTTTATTTACTTTCTTTTATCTTTTATCCAGATTTATAATGTGTACATCAAAGTGAAATTGCAGGGAAGTAGATTAAGAGGTTGGGGTTACACCCTGGTCCTGAAAAGTCTCTTTTCCACATATGAAGAGAACAGAACTATAGAGTATGCATGGTAGCTGGGGTTGGGTCCTATCGCACAGGTTGCATTGGAGTCCAGGAGCTTCAGATTATGCCTCTGGCATGGGGGCTCTGGTGACATATTTAGCATATAAATAACTCAGACCATAGGTTTATTTTTGAGATTCCTATTACAGTAGAGCCCAGTCATACTAGGAAAATGGTTGCCAATGTGCACCATATGTATTCATGGATTTCTCCTGTTTCTGAGGGGGTGACTGACAGGACCCATATAACAGTTATGAGAGAGCTCCGCCGCGGAATTGCGCCGTCTTTGCTCAGTGTGAACCAGCCCTAATGATGGTGCACATAATATAAAGGCCTAAAATGGTTGGTCATGTTAAAGCAGAAGCTAATCTAAGCGTATTTGTAATAGGTTTCTATTACATGAATTGGACCGTTTGTCTGCAGTACATCCTGACACCCTCAAGCTACTAAAAATCCTTTCTGGTCCACTCTGTCTCCACTCCTCTGTCCTTCCCCTCCCTTCTGAGACAGAGGTCACATGATCTTTGTTCTCTTCTGTTGTCAGACAAGCAGTAACACCTTATCTGTAACCCCTCCCACTAATGACATCACACAGTGATCACCTGGCCAAGGGCAGGGAAACAACAGCCTTTCCTGAGTAGCAAAGGGAAAAGGAGACACTATTGTTTCATCTCTCTCTCTAAGATGATAGATAGATAGATATGATGTGAAAAGCAAAAGGAGATGGAGCCAGTGGTTGGCAGACACTATAAGACAGGGGCGGGTACCTGGCAGTTGGTTATAAGGTGCAATGCATGCTGGGAGATGTAGTTTCCTGGCCGGATGCCATGATGTTAATCTGGGCTCATTTGTAAATGTTTGAATCTGGGGCTAGGAGCAAAGTAGACAAATGGGAAAGGTGTCAAACAATTAGTGGGTGGTCGGTGAGTGCATGTATATGCTATTTGTGCATTTTTTTTATGGGATCACTGGATCGTATCCCTCTAAGGGATAGGTCAGGTGGTCAGACTGGGGGTGGGGGGGTTTGAAGGAACACAGCAAGTCACTTAGAGGGGCAAGGGAGAGTCTGTAAAGAGGAGGAGAAAAGCCGCTCCAGCTTCCTGCAGGATCGGCTTCTCTACACACCAATGATTGACAGGCTTCTACCAGTCACTATGCATATAGAGACGCCTGTCAATCATCATGCAGAGGCAATTCTGTCTAATGAATACACTGAACTCATTTCTTGTAGTACCAGTTGCACATTGTCTGCTTTAGTATATAAACACTCATTAAATACTATGGGGGAGATTTATCAAACTGGTGTAAAGTGAAACTGGCTCAGTTGCCCCTAGCAACCAATCAGATTCCACCTTTCATTTTACAAAGAGTCTGTGAGGAATGAAAGGTGGAATCTGATTGGTTGCTAGGGGCAACTGAGCCAGATTCACTTTACACCATGTTTGATAAATCTCTCCCATTATGGCTACAGAAGTGACAGACCATTGGAATCAGTATGTCTCTATTATTATATTTAGTCTGTCACTATATTATTGCATTTTATACTGGGCATTGGTATAATGGTAAGACCGATGATGGCCATTACGACATGGCTCTGTCCTATTCATAGCCAGAAGTTGTATTGAACATTAGTGAATTGTTGATGAAGGGAGCAAAGAGATTAAAACCAGCCAAGGTTTCAGTTCTATAGATATCAAAGCCAAGAAATTTCTATTTTACACCATTCTCTCTGTACAGAACAATAGAACCGATGAATCTTTTCCAAGAAATAATTTCTTTCAATATATTATATAAACTGCATTATTGGACACATACAACAGACATAAACAAAGAATGGAGACCTAACAAGACACAAAGCACATGTTTGTACAGCTGTATATTCTGGTGGCACAGCCCAAAATCCATTGTAGAGACATGGTTTTCTCTATGCAACCTGACGGTGCTAGAATGTGTAGACTACACCTCATATCTAAATGCAGATGCAAGGAAATGTGTATATGATCGTCTGTCCGTCTAGAAGTTATTCTTATCTAAGACCTGTTTTATACATGGCCGCTATGGTCTGGATCAGTATCCGCTACACAGTGATGGAGTGTGGTCTCGTGAAGCACCAACCATAGCTTCCAATATGTCCAATGGCCATGAAATCTGTGACTGTAGTTATTCTAAAGTCAACATCTGCAGATATTGACACTTTTGTGTTCTTTAGAAGCGGTATGAGGTGTCCACATATGTAGGGCTCACAACTCAATCTCTTGTTGGAGCCAGAACAGTCACATCTTGGCCTCCAGCATTTCTAAGAAAAGTTTGTGCATGGGGATCCTCCCCTCCAGACGGATCTGACAGAAGGTGCGGACTGCTTCATTTGCTGTCTGACGGAGTAGTGGCAAAGTCATGAGGAGTTTCCCGGATCTGTGGGGATCCTCAGCATGGTGTTCCCTCTCGTAGTCCTGGAGGGCTTCGTGAAGACGATCTTGAAGATTTAGAACAGACTCCACGTTCTCAATGCTACTGGAATCTGCACAAAAGAAAGAAGATTGTTCGGATATCAAAAAAATTGCTTCTCCATCCTTTAACTAGAAATGTAACCATGTGGGTAATAGTAAGATGGCCATTTTGGATTGATAACAAGACTCTTGAAGGTGGTATATGGACAGTTAACAATCACTGCCGTTTGTCCGATTTGACATATAAGATGGGAGGTTCTTCGGCTTAGAAAAAACCTCTTTCTGTTCCAGACTGAAGAGCCACTATGTCCCCATACATATTAGACATGATAAGAATTAGCAGAACCATCTATTGTTTATGGGACCTCCTAACTCTTCCTTAACAGATGATGTTGGGGGAAAGAAGGTCTGACTAGTTGACCAGCGGCAGGTTCTGCCAAGAATATAACGTGTATGGGGGGCCTTTCAAGTCTTGACCGACATGAAGCTGGTGAAGACAGTAGTTAAGGGATTACCCCTCCTCTCATTCATGTGTATGGGGAGGGCAAGGGACATTTTTTGGCCGACAGTTATTGAAGGTGTATAGGCAGCCTTAGGTATGGACGATTCTAACTGCTTCATACTTTTGGATGAAAGCAATGGCTATTTTCCATCTGTCCATTCAAGAAAGAGTAAACGTTCAGCCAAGCTGAAGGATCGACATACATATCTCTCCCGAGCCATCTCAGAAGTTGGCTGTGTTCGACTGACAGCTAAAAGGTGTATAGCCAGCTTAAAATAGACCACCACTTGCTTTGGCAGACTTGGCTAAGCTATATATTACATGGTTGCCCATTCATTAGAACATGTGGCCAAATGCAAATTTCCTAGGATGTAACTATTTTATGGCTGATATGCCTATAAAATAAGAAATTAAGAAACTTTGGTAATAATCTCCCTTAAAGTGACTCTATAACTGCATCATCTGCCGAACGGATGCCAGAACAGATCATGGATTAAACGCAGCTATCCGGCGGTACAAGTGGTTTGGAGGGGACAGATTGTGGGTACAGAGTCGCTTTAATAATATTTTGTACCTACACCTCTCCATGATAACAGACATAAAACACTCTGATCCTGAATTCATAATCCCATCTATATGTCTCCTATTTCTTTCTAGCATATATTTGGTATAGTAGAAAGAAATAGGAGGCTGATCAAAGTTATTATGACTACAGGGTCAGACTTTTTTAGTTGTCTGTTACCATGGGGATGCATAGGTGCTGTAAAAAAAATGTCAATGATTATTTTCAAATGTATTTCTTTTTTAGTGAAGATGAATTAGTGCACCAGTATCATACAATAAACAAAATTTACATGTACCCATCCCCCATGTTTCATTTGCCATCACCTTTTCATTATTTGTTACTTAATCTGTTACACCCACTTTTCTTGTAATAAGTAGGACGGGGAGAACTGATTTAAAGAGCAACCTATTAGTAATTCATGAATCAATACGGCTGATGGATTATTTAATTATGAGATGATCAGTCTTGTGGTTGTACATGCAGTAATCACTCCTGCAGCAAGGCACAATTACAGCTGCAAGGCAGATGGCCACACAACGCTCACCAATTTTTAGGTATAGGCGGCATCATCATTTATTTATGTTGCTTCCATAGCACCAACATGATCCACAGCACTGTACAAAGATTAACTTCATGCACTTAACCTATGTTACCAGTGCGGC
This sequence comes from Dendropsophus ebraccatus, assembly GCF_027789765.1. Classification (NCBI taxonomy): domain Eukaryota; kingdom Metazoa; phylum Chordata; class Amphibia; order Anura; family Hylidae; genus Dendropsophus; species Dendropsophus ebraccatus. The sequence continues at coordinate 78,019,822 of NC_091463.1, forward strand.
TCATAGTGTAACTTCCCTGTCTCAGATGCACGAAGGACAGTTTTTCTGCAAGGAAAACATGGATACAGCCTATTGCCTATGGCTGTATCCATGATTTCTAGGACTCCCTAGAGCTGTATCCAACTTCTCCAGGCAGCGGGAGTCACATGCTGAGCATTTCGGGTTTGGCAACTTTGTGGTCAATAATACATACTCCAAAGTGGTGTACCCCAAGGTTCAATAATGTGTCTACTTCTATTCATCTAATTGTATTTATTAATAATATAGGCAATGGGATTGTTAGAGTTGTTTATATCTATCTTTGCAGATGACACCATGTTTTGTAGTACAGAGCAGTCTACGGAAGATGTACAGATGTTGCAGACTGACTGGTAGAGGACTTCGGTGTACTCAGTGGCGTAGCTACCATAGAGGCTGGGTAGGCAGTTGCTATGGGGCCCGTGCAGGAGTGGGCCCAGGGGAGATGGTAAGAGCGTGTGTCCCTCTGCTTAACCCCTTATATACTGCAGTGTGTAAGTGACCCAATGTTTACTTACATGCTGCAACACAAAAAAGGGTTAACAAGCAGAAGACAGAGATCTCTGCTTCACTGCACTGATAACCTCTGTTCTCCAGCTGCAATCAAGTAGGAAAGGAAAATGTGCAGAGGTCAGTGCAGCAGAAGTAAAGTATATATATATATATATATATATATATATACATAAAAACACGCAGTGCTTTGTGTTTTGCGTAGGGGAGGGGGGCCCTTAAAATTTTTTGCTATGGGGCCCCATGAATCCTAGCTACACTCCTTGGTGTACTCGTAGATAATAGACTACAGGACAGCATGCAAGGTCCATCACCAGCAATATATTGTCATGCATTCTCTTGGGGTGCGCACTGTTTATTTTTGGGGGCCAGTTTACTGAAAAGATGCCCTATAGTTGCAAAAAGCTGCAAAGGCAGCAGTTAAAGCAACAAGGAACATAGAGCATATTAGATATGGTGAAAGATTAAAGGAATTACATTAATTTACTGTAAAGAAGAGACACTTAAAGGGTGACATGATCAACTTGTAAAAGTATATGAATGGAGTGAAAAAAATATAGTAAAAAGTTGTTCCATGTACTACCCCCTCAAAAACAAGCCTTCATTACCATAAGAACTGTGGAGCTGGTTATAGAGGAGTAAACTTGCCAAAAGTTTGGGTATGCACGAACCCGAGCAATTGGTATTTTAATTCTGCTCCCTGGAGAAGTTGGATGCAGCCCAAGGACTGCCTAAAAAACATTCATAGAGCCTATGGCTTATGGCCGTATCCATGTTTTTTTTAGGGTATAAACCCACACACCGTATAAGCAGCGTATTTACTGCTGCGATACGCAGCAAATACGCAGCAAACACGCAGCAAAAACGCAGCAGATTATATCTAAATAACTGAACACAGCATCAAATCTGTACCAACAAATCTGCTGCGTATTTGCTGCGTATTTGTTGCGTATCTGCTGTGTATACGGTGTGTGGGTTTGTACCCTTATACAAAAATAGAAACATGTCTGTATCCATGTTTTCCAGGTTCTCCCCAGGCTGCATCCACCTTCTCCAGGAAGCGCAATTCAAATGCGGATTGTTCGGGTTTGTATGAAGCCAAACTTTCGGCAGGTTCACTCATCTCTAGAGCTGATCAAAGAAGTAATAGATGCTTCAACATGGCAAAAACACTAGTATTTATATTATATAGAATTCTTGTTTGAATGTTGATCCAGACTGATCACCCCTTTTCATATTTTTTAGGCTATGTTCACACAACATACTTTTTACGAAAAGAACGGACATTGTTTTCAATTAAAACAATGGATGTTCTTTTCATAGAGGAATGTGTTGCATTGAAAACAATGCAAATAATGGCCGTTGTTCACACAATATGTTGAACAACGGCCGTTGTTTGATACAGCCTTTGAAATAATTGACATGTCAATCATTTCCGACCATTGTGCACTGTTTTCAATGCAATTTCCAGTGCAACAACGGCCGTTGTTTGACACTCAATACAACAGCCGTTATTTTTGAGTGCTGTTGTCTGTAAGTTGTATGCCTAAGGACAGATTGGCTTATGACTTCTTACCTTTCTCTGGATCTATAGGGGACAAAGTTCTAAAGTTACCCGCACGCCTCCCCTTCAAGGGGATGTCCAGCGAAATCTCAGGTCTTCCCATACTTATTAGCTGCTTTATGTCCTGCAGGAAATGTTGTTTTATTTTCAGTCTGACACAGTGCTCTCTGCTGCCATCTCTGGCCGAGACAGGAACTGTCCAGAGTAGGAGAGGTTTTCTATGGGGATTCATAGAAAACCGAGACAAACATCCTGTCTGGGCCAGAGATGTCAGCAGAGAGCACTGTGTCAGATTGTAAATAAAACAATTTCCTGCAGGACATACAGCAACTAGTAAGTATGGGAAGACCTGAGATTTTTTAATAGAAATAAATTACAAATCTATGTAACTTTCTGATATCAGTTGATTTGAAAGAAAAAGATTTTGGCTGGACAACCCCTTTCAGTCTGGATCTCCTAAAATACTATTAAGCCAGAAGAGATATTTGGACTACTTAGACTGGGTACAGTGGAAATTTGTTGGGACTTGGTCTGTCCTGAATGTGAACAAGAAAGAATGTTTCCATTCACCATATAAATGGATAGTAATACCATGCGGTATAGGGTACAGTCCATCCAAGAATTCCATAATCCGAGCTAAAGGTTAATGTAATGGGGCACTTATAAATGGGACATCTATAGATTGGGCTGCTGACAAAATCCATTCTGTATCCAGCTCCGATCATTACAGCTACAAACTGAAATCCAAACTTACAGAAAAAGTGTTTGTAGCCAAATAAAGCAACTGACACAAATCCAAATTAAGCAAATCCATTTGCCGCATGGATCGCTCCGGGCTTCAAAGCATTTGCTTACTCTGCGAGGATTGAGCCCCCCCCCCCTTTCCTGCCCTTCTTTGTTCCGATCCATCCCACACACAAAACACCTCGGGACATTATTGATCGGCCATGCCAGACTCCAAGAGGCGGCCATCGATAACACAGCGCTGTCTATTTGTAAGAGGCTGTGACAGCTGTCAGTGGGATCATCCCGTGACTCACGTCCCACAGATCAGGGACGGATTGTATAGGAAGAGTAAGAGAAGTTAGAATGAACAGGAGGCTGTATTGGCGGGCAGATAACCTCCATAGAGGCTGAGGCCCTAACCATGGCTAATGGTGAAATGGGTATTACTTTAGTATCCATATAGTACCCACATATGGAATACCATACAGCTACAATACACCTCCATTAGAGTGTCGAATGGTAGCAGATTTTCATACAGTCTTGTGCACGGGCCTATACCAGTGAAGGAAAACCTTCGGCTCTTGAGCTGTTGCAAAACTACAATTCCCATCATGCCCTGACAACCAAACATATGGCTTTGCTGTCTTGGTGTGATGGGAGTTGTAGTTTTCCAATGGCTGGAGTGCAACAGGTTAGCCATTACTGGCCTTTACAATAGCTTGAACTGATACACAGGGGTCTGAGGCCTAGGCGCCTAGGATTAGAAAAAGCAACAGCAAAACAGTGCCACACCTGTCTCCAGGTTGTGTGTGATATTGCAACTTAGTTCCATTCACTTGAAAGGAACTGAGCTGCAAAAGCGGACATGTTTTTCTAAGTCTGGACAACCCCTTTAAGGCAATGTTTAGGATAAGTGATAAATTATATGTCCACACAATGAACAATATGGCACAAACATAGTGTGAACTGAGCATACATCTTCATAAATAACCCCCTATCATTGTCTTGTGTCATGTATCTGCCCTGGTAGGTGGGTGATGGATACCTGAGTTAGCGAGTGCCATGGCCTTCAGGGTGACAAATTCTTCCTTGTCCAGCTTTGTTTTTCGATATTTCCTGACCAGCTGAAGCAGAACCGAATGGAGATTGAGAAGCCCCGAGCTGCGGCACTGTTCCCTGCTCAGCAAGAAGTTGTCTGCCACCGCCAGCTCGTCGTTCATCTGTAATGAGCGATAGACAATGCCCAGAACCAGGACTTCCATCCACGCGCTCTGCAGTAGTGCCATCTGATCCACCAAGGACAGGACTGAGAAACCTAAAATGTATAGGAACACTCAGACATGGTCCTTCTATAACATGTGTAGAGGAAATGCAATATGGGAGTCATTCTGAGCATAATAAGCAGCGATAAACAGCATTGGATGTGATGTGAAGCTATAGAGTGGGATTATACAAAACAGTATGGGAACATAAGTAGGGGAATATATATTTGTATGGAGTTTATGCTATACTACAGTATTGGGGTATGTTCACATTGGCAAAAACTGCTCAGAAATGAAAACCTCTTTGAAGTCAGTGTGGAATTTGTTGTGTCGTTTGACTTTATTTTTCACATAGATTTTCATGTTTTTTCAATTTACGAATAATTTCACTTAAAGGAGAAGCCCAGAGCTGTGCGGGCTGTAGCTGCTGGAGAGGATAATGGCAGGGGGATGCTCAGTGTCCCTCCAGTGCCCTGTGTCCCTCAGTGTTGCTCTGCCATCATCCTCTCCAGCAGCCACAGCCCGCACAGCTCTGGGAGTCGGGTTGTGACATAACCATTTTATCCAGGAAGTGACATCACCATGTTATCCAGGAAGTGACATCACCATGTTATCCAGGAAGTGACATCACCATGTTATCCAGGAAGTGACATCACCATTTTTATCCAGGAAGTGACATCACCATGTTATCCAGGAAGTGACATTACCATGTTATCCAGGAAGTGACATCACCATGTTATCCAGGAAGTGACATCACCATGTTATCCAGGAAGTGAAGATTGGAGAGGAGATCACACGGCTCTCCATAGAACGCCGTGTTGTGGATGGGACAAAAGAACAGGGAAATCAAGGTGGCAGATCTTCCTTGTTATGTATAACAGGGAATAAGTCTAAGTGATACTGGTTCAATTGCCCCTAGCAACCTAGCATCAGATTCCACCTTTCATTTTTCAAAGAGTCTGTGAGGAATGAAAGGTGGAATCTGATTGGTTGCTAGGGGCAACTGAGCCAGTTTCACTTTATACCATGTTTAATAAATCTCCCCCTATGAGTCTTAATATATAAAGCGATCAGTATGTGATGCGATCAGTAGAGTTAACATTAGCACATCTTCTTGTAAAAAAGAAAAAAAAAGAAAAACTTTAAAAAAATTTTTGGACCCTAATTCAAAATTTGAAAAGGGCCCCCATCTAGCATGTGCCATTTACTATACTAGTGTCTTCTGATATGGCAGACATACATACACATCGGTGGTCAGTGGACTTGGTGTTTTGATGCCACCCATCATGTCCTGATAGCACGAAGCTGTCACTGCATGCTGGGAGTTGTAGTTTCACATTTATTCGAAAACCACAATGTGCAGACTACTGCTATGCAGAATACATAGGGAAGTAATAGGATGAATGCTATAAAGAACTGTAAGATGTGAGGGGTATAGAACACACATGAATGGTATATGGCGGTATATGGCAGTATTAGACTATGTATATTTCTCTATAGGATTCTATCAGTGATGGGCAGCAGATTCCACCTTCCCCAGTAACCTTCACTGCAATCTGGGTGCGTTTTGTTCTGAATATCAGCAGGAACCTCCTGCCCTGTCACGCACTCCTGTTCCTTTCAATTAGCTCCTCTTTGTGGTGTCAGCCTCCATTACCTGTCTCTTTCGCACTATGGCAATACAATTGTTTCTTTATATATTGAGTGCTCCGTTTAATTGGGAAATATTGGAGATTGCTATCACTGGAGGAGGGGGCTCGGCCGTGTCACAATTGGAGAAGGGCCCCTGAATACCATTAATTTGGAGATGATAATCTGTGTCCTTTTGCAGCCACTCAATAGATGCCGGGGATGATAGCACACAACCCAACTTGGAGGGGAGTCAGAGGCTGCCACCAAATGTCTTGGTTATCAGATGCTTCTTAAGGCAAAGCATTCTGGATGGAGCGGGCATAGTATTGTCACATTTTCTAGGCTTACTGATACTATACTTTATAAATGTTGGTTTCTAATTTTTTTATAGAATTTATTGTAATAATGTATAATACATATTTATAAACAAATACATATAAATATAACAATATGAATAATTGATAATTTATAGTGTATTGTTAAAGGAGAAGTCCGCTGATTTTTAAAATTTGGAACCGGCAGGGGCAGGGGGAGAATTGATCAGGAGTATGAATTTACCTCTCCCTGTGCCTACAATGAGGCTTCGGGATCTCCAGCGCTGACACATCATCATCCAGATGATGGACTGGCTTAGCCAGTCAGTGACTGGAGTGGGACGCCGCTCCACTGACTGACAGGCATTTTCCCCCCGAGTCGTGACGTCATCACAACTTGGGGGAAAATGCCTTGCAGCGGGGTTCCCAAGGCTGGTCCCGCCGCTCACTGCAGGCACGGGTAGAATTGAGTTCATACTCCGGATCAAATTTACCCCTCCCCCTGTCGGCTGCCAGATTTTAAAAATGGTCGGACTTCTTTAAATAACCCCCTCCAATAATTTTTTTTTCATTTATTACCTTAAGTTTTAAAGTATTGCTCCACCTTAAGGCTGTGTCGCAATTACGACGCATTTTTTCAAAACTTTTGTTAAAATTTCAGCAGAAAAATTGCATAATCTTATTGTATTTGCACAAATCATGGTAAAATAGCACCATTTTGACCTCGATTTCCCTCATTTCCATACAAAACTTTACTTAAATGTTTATGATCATTAATTCCGGCGTTAAACTACGGCCGTTCGTGTCGGAACTGTCATTGTTTGCACAGCGTGTGAACATAGCCCAAAACTTTAATGAGCAAACACTGCCTGAATGTTATATCAAATTGCTTTTATTAGACTTTGTTTGCACATTAAAGTTTTTAATAGCAGTATTTTTTATACAAATCCATGAACAAACTAAAATAAAAAAAAGTTTTACCTTTATCATCCATTCCTGGCTTTTTATAAAATAACTGCACTTAAAAACCTAAATGTGTAAACACCCCAAGGCTATGTTCCCACTATAGGATCTTCCCGGGGAAAGGCGGACATCTGTTAATATTGTTGGCGCAAATAATAACCATGATCATTATTATTGACCTTCATTATTAATAAACATACGCCTTTCTCCGATATAGAATGGCAGGTTCCTGTAGTGGGAACATAGGGGGAGATTTATCAAACATGGTGTAAAGTGAAACTGGCTCAGTTGCCCCTAGCAACCAATCAGATTCTACCTTTCATTTTCCAAAGAGCCTGTGAGGAATGAAAGGTGGAATCTGATTGGTCGCTAGGGGTAACTGAGCCAGTTTCACTTTACACCATGGTTGATAAATCTCCCTGATATTCTTAGGCCGCGTTCCAACCGGTTGGATAAAGTAGGGATTATCATCCACATTGTTGACTGCATGGGGGATGGCTTCCGATGCGCATGTAATTCTCTAATATACAGTATATCATTGATAGAATCAGCAGAGTGATATTTGTCACCTGTTTAATGGCATGTATAGAAAATGTAGGACTGTACCTGGAACATGTTTGGCCCAGCCAATGGTGACAAGTAGCTCCCGGTTGATGAGCTCACACAGAGTGGTCAGGGTGCGTAGATCACTGTCTTCAAGGTCAAGATCAGGGCTGGCAAATACCTCCCCGGGCTCCACCAATACCAAGTGAGATACTACTTTGTTTGCTGCAAGGAGCGAGAGAGTAAAATAAGAGATGGAGTATGTTATGACCATGACATGTCCCATTGTATCTAGTGTATAATAGTAAAAACCTACTTGTCTTTTTTCCTTGAAATGAATGGTGAGCAGTGAGGTAAGAGCAGAGATCTGGAGTCTCAACCTCCACTGGACGTCTGTACTTTTGTCTACCACCGCGCACTCGATCCAACCTCACACCTAGAACAAAAGTTTTACATATGTAATCACAGATACATGTATCTACATAGGCTGCGTACTAAAATGGTTTAGGCAATGCCTACTTGTTAGAGGGGTATCGTGTCAATAAGGGGATAAAAAAACACCCCCCTGCTGAATCCCCACCCTTCAGTTGTACTTTGTAGGGAAACCCTAGGAGTAAAGGCCCTATTACACGGAGGGGTAATCTGCCAAATCAGGCCAACTTGGCAGATCATCCATCAGTGTAATATAGACAATGATCAGCCGATAACAACAATCATCGGCTGATGGTGTCTTTTGGTCCTGACCTAAAACCATCCTCCGACGACCACACATCACTATGTGTTATAGCGATGGGCAGCCAATAGCTGATGACAGTGTGAAGAAACGGTAATAAACTATATGTACCTCTACACCCTCCCTGATGTCCTGCTAGTTTCGGCCTGCTTCCTGTACTGTCCTGGTGATTGGCTGAGCGGTCTGTCACTTTAGGCACTGCAGGGAGCAGGCCAAAGCTAGCAGGACATAGGGAGTGCAGAGAGGTATGTATGTATTATTGTGCAGTAAGGGTATGTGCACACTAAGGAATTCTCGCGGATTACTTGCCACAGATTCTGCCGCTCACTCCCGCTTGACTCTCTGCCCATCTCATAGACTCCATTCTATGGTCAGCCTAAAGAATGAACATGTTCATTCTTTGTGCAGATGGCAGAATCTGCCTGACAATAAAATGGAGAGTGAAGTGGGAAAGAGCAGCGAAATCCAAGGCAAGTTATCCGTGAAAATTCCTTAGTGTGCACATACCATAAGCAAGAGTCGATCTAGAGTCAAGAGTCAAGTCATCAGGCTGTGTAATATGGCTCTAAGTGTCTGAATGTTCTGTAGTGCCACCAAAGGGGAAATTAAGAATTACAGTGTGTTCATTTAAATCAATAGGTTGTCTGTGTAACGCAGGACAGGACAGGTCCTCCAGAGTTAGAGACACTCTTTGTAACCGCTGTCCACTCTGGCCAAGAAACAAGAACCTCCACTATTAAAGGGGTTGTCCGGCGCTAAAAAATTATTCACAGAATAACACACATTACAAAGTTATACAACTTTGTAATGTATGTTATGTCTGTGAATGGCCCCCTTCCCCGTGTCCCACCACCCCCACCCGTGTACCCGGAAGTGTGGTGCGCTATACATACCTGTCACGTGGCGACCACGGTCTCCGATCCTCAGCAGTGACGTCTTCTTCGGGCGGCCGGCGGATCTTCCCGAGTGCCGGCCGCCCTCTGCAGCGTCATCCGAAGCTCAGCCGCGATTGGCTGAGCATAACTGTGCTCAGCCAATCGCGGCTGAGCGGCTGATGACGCGGCCACGTCATCAGCTGCTCAGCTGCGATTAGCTGAGCACAGTTATGCTCAGCCAATCGCGGCTGAGCTTCGGATGACGCTGCAGAGGGCGGCCGGCACTCGGGAAGATCTGCCGGCCGCCCGAAGAAGACGTCACTGCTGAGGATCGGAGACCGTGGTCGGCACGTGACATGTGAGTATAGCGCACCACACTTCCGGGTACACGGGTGGGGGTGGTGGGACACGGGGAAGGGGGCCATTCACAGACATAACACACATTACAAAGTTGTATAACTTTGTAATGTGTGTTATGCTGTGAATAATTTTTTAGCGCCGGACAACCCCTTTAAGTAGTATGTCTATGTTATATATTCTCTGATGGATATCTTCTCTCTAAACATCTTCATTTGAGGATTATTGGGATTCCATGATGCATTACCTAGCAGAACAATTTAGCAAATCTCTGTGATAATTAACCCATGTTTAAAGGGGTTGTCAAGTCTTATTACATTGATGACCTATCCAGGGCCGTATTTGCCACTAGGCACCCGTGGTCCGGTGCCTAGGGCGGCGCCCTGCGGGGGGCGGCACCCACAGGGAACAAATTTTTTTTTAATAAAAAAACAAAAAATTCTCCCCTGCCGCCATAGGCACCGGACCACAGGTGCCTAGTCCGCCGCCCGGGGGGGGGGGGGGTGTTGCAGCTTTCGGTGAGCTTCCGGCTTCACAGGCCGGAAGCTCACAGCTGCAGCCCCGCGGTCCTTCTCTCCAGCTCGGCAGCGACACACGTGACGTCATCGCGCCGAACAGGAGAGAAGTTCGTGCACTGCGGGGCTGCAGCTGTGAGCTTCCGGCCTGTGATAGAGGCAGTGTGTGCCCGCGGGAAGCTCACTGGACCCGGACCCGGCCTACCTCCCTCTGCTCCCTAGCCGCTCCCTCTTCCCCCAGCCTCTCCCCCAGCATCTCCCTAGCATCCCCCCAGCATCTCCTTAGCATCCACCCAGCATCCCCCCAGCATCTCCCTAGCATCCCCCCAGCATCCCCCCAGCATCTCCCTAGCATCCCCCTAGCATCTCCCTAGCATCCCCCCAGCATCTCCCTAGCATCCACCCAGCATCCCCCCAGCATCTCCCTAGCATCCCCCCAGCATCTCCCTAGCATCTCCCTAGCATCTCCCCAGCATCCCCCCAGCATCTCCCCAGCCTCTCCCCCAGCATCTCCCTAGCATCTCCCCAGCATCCCCCCAGCATCTCCCCAGCCTCTCCCTCAGCATCCTCCCCAGCCTCTCCCCCAGCATCTCCCCAGCATCCGCCCAGCATCCCCCCCAGCCTCCCCCCAGCATCCTCCCCAGCATCCCCCCCAGCATCTCCCCAGCCTCTTCCCCAGCACCCCCCAGCCTCTCCTCCTGCACCCTCCAGCCTCTCCTCCTGCACCCCCCAGCCTTTCCTCCTGCACCCCCCAGCCTCTCCCCCTGCACCCCCTCCAGCCTGTCCTCCTGCACCCCCCAGCCTTTCCTCCTGCACCCCCCAGCCTCTCCCCCTGCACCCCCTCCAGCCTGTCCTCCTGCACCCCCCAGCCTCTCCTCCTGCACCCCCCAGCCTCTCCTCCTGCACCCCCCAGCCTTTCTTCCTGCACCCCCCAGCCTCTCCCCCTGCACCCCCCAGCCTGTCCTCCTGCACCCCCCAGCTGCTCTGCCTTCCCCCCAGCTTCTCGCCCTGCCTATCACCCCATCTTCTCCTGCCCCCTTCTCCTCCGCCTTTCCCCCTTCTGCTCCCCCTGCCACCCCAGCTACTCCCCATGCCCCCCTCTTCTCCCCCTGCCACCCCAGCTGCCCCATCTTCTCCAAGCCACCCTAGCTGCTCCCTCTGCCTCCCCAGACTCTCCCCCTGCCACCCCTAGCTGCTCCCCCTCACCCCAGCTGCCCGCCTTCATGCAAGTTTTGGTCGGAGAAGTCTTCATGATGGCTGCGCCAGATGGAGAAGAAAGCAAAAAAGTGAGCGACGGCAATCGGAGAAGACGTCACCTGTGAGTCATTAGTAACTGCACTGTAATCACTTCTATTGTGTGCAGAGCCTGTGTACCATTGGGTCAGTGTATTGTTTGCGGTAGTGTACTGACACAGCCCTGCGGTCACTACAGTACACTAGCGCAAACTTTTAAACTAGGACTCAACTACAACAGCTGCAGGCACTACAACTCCCAGCATATCCTGAGGGCTGCAGACTGTCAGTACATGCTGGGAGTTGTAGTGCCTGCAGCTGTTGTAGTTGGGTCCTATACACAGGATGCTTTGTGGGAGATCAGAATACATAGATCTGTGGGGGCTCAGTGTATGGAAGTGACCCCAGAACATCACTAATAGGGGATAGAACAAAAACATCTCCCCCTATACCTATTAGTGATGTTCTGGGGTATATATCATGCATGTAACCGAGGGGGGGGGGGGGGGGGGGCGCCTCAGCGTGCAAAGTGCCTAGGGCAGCATGAACTCTAAATACAGGCCTGGACCTATCCATCAGTGTTATAAACCCCTTTAAGGCATATTCTAGTGGTTATTGACTGCCTTCCCATGTAAGGTAATCTGCCAGTGCTTTATAGGGCCTTCTAGGTATGTGAACAAATCGGAAAATCTAGCAACAAAACTACTGACATGTTCCCTACGGTCACACATTGTAGTTGCACTGAAGTACTGTCACATATATTGCTTTTACTGTAATGCAACTTTAACATGTAAACACAGACTTAAAGGTGCATTTAATTTGTTTTCATCAATTGGGCACTAAAATAAGTCCACAAAAACAAATTGGGGCACCATAGGCCAGTTATCCATAATCAGAATTAATTGGTTGTAAAGGGAGATGAGGACAATGTTAGGGATTACCCAGCAAACATCCTTTTCTTTCAAATAAACTGGTTTCAGAAAATTATATAAATTTGTAATTTAAATAAAAATTATAAGTCTTTTCATACTTAGCTGCTGTATGTCCTGCAGGAAACGGTGTATTCATTTCAGTCTGACACAGTGCTCTCTGCTGCCACCTCTGTCCGAGACAGGAACTGTCCAGAGCAGGAAAGGTTTTCTATGGGATTTTGTTGCTGCTCTGGACAGTTCCTGACATGGACAGAGGTGGCAGCAGAGAGCACTGTGTCAGACTGAAAAGAATACACTATTTCCTGCAGGACATATAGTAGCTGATAAGTAGTGGAAAATTTTTAAATACAAGTAAATTACAATCAGATCTGCTGCAATACAGTACGTGTGAAGCTACCCTAAATGTTGTCACGTATGTACCTTCTTTCATCATTCCAACTTTCAGGCACTTGCGGAAGCGGCAGGCTTGACAAGATTTCCTCCGCCGCTTGGTAATTTCACAGTCATTCACCACAGGACAGCTATATTCAATATTACCTGTGAAAAGAACAGACACAACACTATGGATACAGATATACCATGCAGAGATCACTATGCTGTCTACTTCTCAGGGTTAAAGGGGTTATACAGCAACAATCTTTTTCTTTCAAATCAACTGGTTCCAGAACATTTCCATATTTATCGACTGCTGTATGTCCTGCAGGAAGTGGTGTATTCTTTCCAGTCTGACACAGTGCTCTCTGCTGCCACCTCTGTCCTAGGAACTGTCCAGAGTAGTAGCAAATCCCCATAGAAAACCCCTCCTGCTCCGGACAGTTCCTGTCTCGGCCAAAGATGTCAGCAGAGAGCACCGTGCCAGACTGAAAAGAAAAGAAAATTTCCCGTAGGACATACAGCAGCTGATAAGTATTAGAAGACCTGAGGTTTTTTTTTTAAATAGAAGTGAATTATGGTGCGTTTACACAGGCAGATTTATCTGACCAATTTTGGAAGTCAAAGTCAGAAATGGACTTAAAAAGGCAGGAAAACTCAGTCTTTCCTTTATGACCTGCACCCTGTTTATAGTCTGTTCCTGGCTTTGGCTTCAAAATTCTGTCAGATAAATCTCTGTGTGTAAACGCACCATTACAAATCTATATAACTTTCTGAAACCAGTTGATTTGACAGAAAGATTTTCACTGGATAACCCCTTTAAGGCCATATTAGAGGTGTTGATTCCATTCAACATACTTTTATACATGGGGTATAAATAATTATATTTTTATGGTCATTTGCACATTTATTTACAGTGTAATTCATAAAACCACAAAGTATTAGTGTCTATAGGCTCCTGAGATCCAGTAACACTGATGATAACCCCAGTACACAGTCTTGATCCAATGGTATAGAGCTGCAGCTGTCACTCACTATAAAGTGATCGCATTGATGTGCCCTATTAGCCCTTGCATCCCCTGCATTTTGCAATGAGTAGATGGCCTATGGCCTCCAGCCTTGGAGTGAGGATCTTTTACCAGAAGTCAAAGTTACTAGAAATGAAATGTATATTTTAGTGACCAACTATATAGGGTATAGAGTGCGGGAACACAATGGGGAGACCCTCCCGATACAAGTTTATGATAAAGCTGTCCGTGCAGACATCTTCAATGGTGACAGTAACAGTAAGACAGATGTAAACATAGTATTACGGCTCTTCTCTCCCCTCGCTGATCTTCCCCCCGCGTTCCTTTGGGGTATCTGCAGCTTATTTAATTACAAATGAGAATAAACAGAGAGAAAGTGGAGGAGAGGCAGAGCCTGCTGTATAGCGGCAGCGTGTCCCTAGGGGGGCCCATGGTAGGATGTGAAGGGATGCTCTGCCACTCAAAGCTTACACACACTAATGAATATTGACTGCTCTCTTTTGCCTGACAGATTCCTCCTCGGGTCCATGTGTGGGGATGGAGGGGAGACCAACCCTGTGGAAACTTGGCACTACCTCCCATCAATACTTCAATTAGCCGTTGTGGCCTCGATTGCAGGATGATATTAAGGAGTTAAAGCAGAAATTATTATGAATGAATTGACTGGACAAATGCGGTCAGGAAAGTGGACATATGTGTTTTTGTTTTCCCTAAGGCGGCCCTTTTCCCAGAGCACTTTCATGTAATACATGACATATCTATGGTTACTATATGGAGCCATGCTTAGATAACTATAAATGTTATGTTGATGTATATATATATATATATATATATATATATATTTATATTTATTTATTTTTTTACGACTGTCAAATAACAGCTGCTTCACACTCAACTCTTGACAGGAAAGCTGTATATGGTTTTGGGACAACAGTACATTATAATGAATCCAGGACTGGATCATGGATGGTTGGAAGAATAGGTGAACATATCATAAGGGTCAGTGTCGGACTGGGGTATTTGGGGCCCACCAGAGGAAATGATCCTAGGGGCCCACCAATGAAGAACCAGTGAGAAAAAACATGTAAGTCAGTGTTAGTGCAGGTTCTAAAGTTGGGGGCCCACCGGAGGATCTTCCCGTCCTCTGGTGGGCCAGTCCGACTAAGTTAGGGCTGCCTGAGTGGCTGCTAGAGTGTCCCTGGAAGTAGGACTGTTGCAGGGCCCATGAAAAGACAAATGTCCAGCTCTAAACTCCATTCCCTTGTAATACTTTATTGAAGTTAAATGTGACACTTGATAGTCCAAAGACCGACATGTTTCGGGCGTAGGCTTACGCCCGAAACATGTCGGTCTTTGGACTATGAAGTGTCACATTTAACTTCAATAAAGTATTACAAGGGAATGGAGTTTATGATAAATCTCCCTCGAAGTCTCCATAAATGTTACCATGGAAAATGTACTAACAAATGGCATATTGGTATCAGACCTCCTATTGCAGGTAGTTTGAAGTAGGGTGATGGTGTCATGCAGCACCAGCACCAAAAAATGGCCTAGGTATATATTTGCTATAAATTTAAAGGGGTTATCCAGTGTTAGAAAAACATGGCCACTTTTTTCCAGACACCACACAACTCTTGTCTCCAGGTCAGGTGTGGTTTGCTATAAAAGGGGTTATCCAGGGCTAAAAAAACATGGCCACTTTTCCCCCTCTCTTGTCTCCAGATTGGGTGGGGTTTGAAACTCAGTTCCATTGAAGTAAATGGAGCTTAATTGCAAATCACACCTGACCTGGAGACAAGAGCGGGGCAAAAGTGGCCATTTTTTTGCAGTCCTGAATAACCCCTTTAAGCTCCATTCACTTCAATGGAGTGGTGCTGTCTCTGGAAGAATTATATTGATGGTCAGATGAACTGTACAAACTGCCTCTATTAAATAAGAACAAACACTTCCAATTCATCACTTTGCACAGAAGACATGATGATACAACTGTTTTTGCTACTACTCTATCCAAAGTTTGACACCTATGGTATATGTGTAAAGAATAGAGATAAGAGTACCTCAAGCTCATCCAACCCAAGCACGCAGCATTTAAAGGGGTTATCCAGTGCTAAAAAAACATGGCCACTTTTCCCCCTCTCTTGTCTCCAGATTGGGTGGGGTTTCAAACTCAGTTCTATTGAAGTAAATGGAGCTTAATTGCAAACCGCACCTGACCTGGAGACAAGAGAGGGGAAAAAGTGGCCATATTTTTGTAGCAATGGATAACCCCTTTAATTCCTAATACACATCAAGATGATATTCAACAAATAATATTTACAATACATTAAACTTTATATGTATTGATACCTCTAATGTTATACATGTTGTGAGGTTTATACCTAACATTACACATGACCTCCGCCATACAAAAAATGGGCCTATCAGATTTGGCTAATGATCCAAACAGACACTCCAGAAAATTGATTTTAAAAAATTGTCTAAAATTATCATTTGTTTCCAGATTTGTTTGTCTGATCTATTTGCCTTTTATTTGCACAATTGCATTCTCAAGGGTTCATTGCTGATGGACAGGATGACACAGGAGCCATCTAATGCCTTTTCCCTTTCACTTCCCATATTGAGCCTTCACACGCAGATCAATGAGATTATTCAACCAATTTAAGGCCTTGGCTGGCTCGCAACATATTTCACAAGATCCATAACCAGGGGTAAAGGAACGGCTAAGTGAGATCTGGACAAGTGCCAGGTGACTAGACGTTCCTATACGTTGACCTATATACCTTCCTTCAGCTCCTCACACCTGACCATTATGCTTTTGCCTCAGTGTCCTGGATTATATTGTTATTACATAGAGACAAAATGTGGGAATTGTGAAATTTCCATATACACCTCACCTCAGTATACACATCAGTTATCTCTGATTGCATTACTATGACTTAGGATGAAAGTGGTGTTTATTTATGTACCACCTCCATCCTACACACCATTGGCTATGGTCACCGTGGTGGCATGGTTCTAATCCACCAGGTTACTGTTGGGTAGACTAATGCAAAATGGCGTAGCCTGCTTGGTGACAAAGACAAACCTGATGGACTGTCAACTGTTGCCAGAAAGTTATATAGATTTGTAGTTTACTCCTACTTAGAAATCTCATGTTCTCTAGTACTTATCGGCGGCTGTATGTCCCGCGGCCGCTTCCTGGTGTGAGCTGCGCCATGAGACGTGACGTCTCAAGGCAGCTTAGCCATTCAGCGGGCGTAGCAGAGTCCCGCCTTGGCCGCTGAATGGCTTAGCTGCCTTGAGACATCACGTCTCATGCCGCAGTTCACACCACGAATCGGCCGAGGGACGGCTGTACCGGGCGGTGCGATTCGGGACCCGGCAGTGGAACCGGGGAGGTAAGTGACCTCCGCTGTCCTTAACCACCCCCTCACCGGCCATAGCTTACCTCCGGGCCGGAGTACCCATTTAAGAAGCTGCAACAGCATAGAGGACATTATAGAGCGGTACTGATCAGTGACAGCATTGAATGCAGGACTGGGGTTACATAGTAAGTTAGTATGGTTTAAAAAAGACAGTTGGCCATCAAGTTTAACTAAGGAGGGATTGGGTGAAGGGTAGGCTCTATACATATGAATTAATGTTATGAGATCTTGTTATTTCTTTGCCTCCTCCCTCCATAGACTTCTATAGGCAGGTGTAAACTGATCCCTCATTGAGCTAATAGGCCATGGACTTTAAGAGTAAACAATAAATTTAGGATTTTCTGATATGATATATAACAACAACAACAACAATATTTCTTGTATTAGTTTAAAATATAGGTTTATGCAGTTTTAGCTTTATAACCACAGCGTTATAACCACCTACTGTGAAATTGTGAGTTGCACATCATGTGTGGTGGTCCTACATTAAAGAAATATACATAATCTATACTTCTAGGTAACCTCACCATCTTATCAGTATGTGAATTAAATGATAAAGTTGTTATATAGTTCATACTATGCCTAATATTTCTCTTAGACCTCTATGAATGAAGAGAAGGGGTTAATGCCGGGACTCCTTTCTGTGCTGCGATCCAGGGATTACTCCTCACCTGTTTAGTTATGAAGATGAATCAATAAAGATTTAATTATGTTGTTATAACCTCTGGCCTCGTCCATCAGGAGCTGCCAAATATCATTGTGTCTGTGCGGGACCAGGGGAGGGCAAAGTGGTACTAAGATCACTCTAGAATTACAAATATAGACAGGCTGCCATGTTACTCAATGCACTATTAATATTCATGACAGTTCCCAAAACACTCTGCCTCAATAGTGTCCCTAGTACGGCTGAAAATGGCTGCTGTCTTGTAATGGTGAGTCCATCCATGTGACGTGTAGAATGGATCAGTTCTTCCAGGGACAAGAGTGTAACAATGGCAGTGATGTGTATAATGGATAGGTCCTTACTGGGACTCTTGTGTAATACTCATAGTGAAGTTCCTTCTAGGACCAATGTGTAAGACTGGCAGTGATGTAGATAATGGGTTAGTCCTTCCTAGGACCCGAGCATAACAATGACAGTGATGTGTATAATGGCTCAGTCCCTTCTAGGTCCTGAGTGTAAGTGATGTGTATGATGTGTCAGTCCCTTCTAGGACCAGAGTGTAAGTGATGTGTATGATGTGTCAGTCCCTCCTAGGACCAAAGTATAAAACTGACAGTGATGTATATAATGGGTCTTTCCTAGGAGTCATGTGTAATAGCGGCAGTGACGTGAATAATGGATAAGTCTTTCCAGGGACCTAAGTATAAATAATGACAGTGATGTGTATAACAGGTTAGTCCTTCCTAGGACCGGAAGGTAATAATATTAGTGATGTGATATAATGGTTCAGTGTCTCTGAAGACTAGAGGATAATAATGACAGGGATGTGTATAATAGGTCATTCCCTTCTAGGACCAGAGTTTAAGTGATGTGTATAACGGGTCAGTCACTTCTAGGACCAGAGTGTAAGTGATGTGTATAACAGGTCAGTCCCTTCTAGGACCAGAGTGTATACTGAAAGTGATGTATATAATGGGTCAGTCTTTCCTAGGACTCGTGTGTAATACTGAAGGTGATGTGTATAATAGGTCAGTCCCCCCTCGGACCAGAGGGTAATTCTGATAGTGATGTCTATAATGGGTCAGTGCCTCCGAAGATTAGAGTATAATAAAGACAGTAATGTGTATAAAGGGTCAGTCTCTTTTAGGACCAGCATATAATAATAATGACAGTGATGTGTATAATGGGTCAGTCCCTTCTAGAACCAGTGTATAATAATGACAGTGATGTGTATAATGGGTCTTTCCTTTACTATGTAATGCTAATGGTGATGGGTATAATGGGTCAGTCCCTCCTAGAGACAGAGTGTGATTGGGTGGGGGTTTGAAACTCCTTTCCATTGAAGTAAATGGAGCTTAATTGCAAACCACACCTGAACTGGAGACAAGAGAGGGGGAAAAGTGGCCATGTTTTTGTAGCGCTGGATAAACCCTTTAATTGCAAACCCCATCTGACAAGAGTCGGACATAAGTGGCCATGTTTTTGTAGCGCTGGATAAACCCTTTAATTGCAAACCACATCTGACAAGAGTCGGACATAAGTGGCCATGTTTTTGTAGAGGTGAATAACAGAGTATAATAAACTGGGTCACAGTCATTCTTACCTTGTATTGTGCGTTTAAAGAAAGCTTTGCAGGCCTCACACGATGCGACCCCATAATGATATCCAGATGCAGTGTCGCCACATACCAGGCACAGTCGCTTGGGGACAGACCTCAAAACACACTGCATAGTGGGGTCATCACTTAGAGATGGGGGGCTATCGGCAAACAGCTTCTCACCATTATCCGAAAAACCAAGTAATGCAGTGGGAGAATCCAGTCCCTGAGACTGTCCCCCGACAGATAGTCCATAGCTGCTGCTGGTGTCCGACATCCCTCCAGGGCTAAAATATCCCCCTGTATCCATCTGTAGGGGTGGGCTGCTCGGCTCAGCTTTAACCTGAAGGTTCAGATTTAGATTGTGTGATAATCCACACAGAAACCTGAAAGACAAGAGATGAGGTGTAAAGAGAATGAGAATAGAAATATAATCCTGATGAGGAATTTCAGATAATTCTAGCCCCTCTCCCCAATAAATTATAACAGTATCTGATACATATGGGCTATTAGGTAATATTGCACCATAGAAGCTGATCGGAGTAAACAGATCACTTCAACCCTCTATGGCTACCACTTCTGACTAGGGACGACAGCTACTTGCCTCCATTAAAGTGAATAGGCTGCAGTACCTGCTTTGTACTGGGCGAGGTGTGGCGCTGTGGAGAATAAAACTGGTTGGTGTGGTTTACTATAGTTGTAGCTCCTTCATTCTAGACTTTTTAACCAAGTAAAATTCCATAACTTACTATAATGGGAAAGTGCCTTTAAATTCTTTCAACGATTTAGGAGACAAATAAAAACATGAAGAAGGAAACTCCACACACAAACCAATGATGCGTTTTCTGTAGTCTGGGGTCGCTGGCCTTGAGCCCACCAGAGGAGATGATAGCCCATCTTTAAGGCCTGTACCCCCCCTGGACATCACTCCTGTCCTGTGGTGGGCCAGTCTAATTCCGGCTTTGGGGATATTTTTGGAGGAATTCAATAGGAAGCCATTTAAAGGAGAAGTCCAGGGTCAGACATTTTTTTTTCAAAAGAGCCAGAGAGAAGGTGGTTGAACATAACATGCACCTACCTCCCTGGCTCCAGCGCAGGGGTCCACTGTCCCCTGCTCTGGTTCCTGGTCGCTTCCTGAGTGGGGACCCAGATTGTGACATGTCAGCCCCGCTCAGCCAGTCAGCAGCCGATCTCGGACTTTTCCTTTAAGTTTAGTATATTCAAGAAAAAAAGTTTTAAAGGCAGGTGTTAAGGTCCTCAGGGGGCGGGGCATGACATAGAGGTTG
The DNA here is from genome assembly GCF_027789765.1 of Dendropsophus ebraccatus. Lineage (NCBI taxonomy): Eukaryota > Metazoa > Chordata > Amphibia > Anura > Hylidae > Dendropsophus > Dendropsophus ebraccatus. The sequence goes on from NC_091463.1 coordinate 78,040,371, forward strand.
TTTTTAAAGCATATAGGCATAATACAGTATATGTTTTGCCTTTATCATTCCTTTAAAGGGGTTATCCAGCGCTACAAAAACATGGCCACTTTCTTCCAGAGACAACCTCACTCTTGTCTCCAGCTTGGACGGGGTTTTGCTGCTCAGGTCCATTAAAGTTAATGGAGCTCAATTGCAACTGGCACCTGAACTGGAGATAAGAGTCGTGTTGTCTCTGAAAGAAAGTGGCCATGTTTTTGTGGCACTGGATTACCCCTTTTAGGATTGGGACCCTATTACACGTAGAGATTATTGGGTGAAAAATCGTTATAATGTTCAAATTTAAGCCATAATCTTTCCGTGCATATGCAGGCAACGATCAAACGACTAACAGAAATTTGTACGTGTGTCACTGATTGATTGTCTTTTGAGCTGACCATAAAATCATAGTTAAAGGGGTAGTGCGGCGGTAAAAAATTATTCACAGAATAACATACATTACAAAGTTATACAACTTTGTAATGTATGTTATGTCTGTGAATGGCCCCCTTCCCCGTGTCCCACCACCCCCACCCGTGTACCCGGAGGTGTAGTGCATCGTTTACTAATCGTTCGCAAATCTTTTAGTGTTTATACACATGAGGGAAGGTTTATCAAACATGGTGTAAAGTGAAACTGGCTCATTTGCCCCTAGCAACCAATCAGATTCCACCTTTCATTCCTCACAGACTCTTTGGAAAATGAAAGGTGGAATCTGATTGGTTGCTAGGGGCAGCTGAGCCAGTTTCACTTTACACCATGTTTGATAAATCTCCCCAATTGTTCATATACGAATGATCATTATTACGATCGTCATTGCGTTGTAACGTAACGATAGTCCTTCTGTGTATTATGGTGAATGATTTCAGGTCGTTCCTAAAAGTGATTGTTTACAATTGTTTATCGTTAATCGGTTGAAATGAAAAATCGTTTTGTCTAATACAACCCATATTCTTGAGACCAATTATGTGTAGGTGATTATGCGAAAAACTAAAAATATATGGACTTTAGTTATTTTCTCTTTAGATGCGAACAGAACAAATGCAACTTTATCGCTATTCACATTCGGTAGGGAATGCTTCCTGTAAAAAGGCTATGGGGATGTGGAAGACAATATCATGTCATCTATCTTCTCATTTAACTCCATTATATCTAGTCCTCCACCATATGTAGATAAGAGTAGATAAGTGGAGAGACCCCGCACAACCTCCAGATTGTCTGTGGTCAGCAGACCCCATTCCGACGGGACCCAGCAATGAGAAGGTGAGAGATGATAATGATAGCAGGGAAAGCGTCAGACCCCATTATAAAAGCTGACATGAAAGGAGAACCTGTTTCTCGCCTTCTTCCCTTGACATCTCGATCAATACCGCTCAATGGCCTTTGAAAGAGATGCTTAACATAGATTCTGTCCATTTGACTGTCACCCCCTGGAGAATTTTTGGAGGTAGGGACAGGAACCGCCTAATCTCTCAAAACATCACAGCCCCCATTTTATGTATGTGAACAGGCACATGTGAGTCCACTCCAGCTACAATGAGACCAGAACCAGACCTGAAGGAGGGACCCCCCCCCCCCCCAGACCATCGCTTTCCAGTGCTTTGCACTTTATTCTGTCAGACGTACGGTTTTTATTGTTTAAATAAAGCTACACAATACGAAAGTTTCTTTTTAAAAATTATTTGCTAAATGGAAATATTATATCCAGAGGATGAATAGAGGTACAGAAAACGTCAAGAGCTGAGCTGTGCCTGCTTAGGCTTGGTTCACACTGCGTTTTTGTAATCTGTTTTTTTGTCAACACTACTTTTGTGTCCGGTAAAAAAAAGATCCGTGTTTTTTTTATAATGGAAGTCAATGGAAAAACAGATCAAAACGGATGCACACAAACGCATCAGTTTTTTTCAATAGTTTTTTTTTTCAAAAAACGGACGAAAAAAACGGATTGCAAAAATGCAGTGTGAACCTAGCCTTAAAGGGTTTTCTGGGCTATGGGTCAGGTAATTGGTGAAGTACCCTGATGCCCCTATACAGTCAGCATGGCATGCTGCAGCCAATCACTGACCTCAGTGTTCACGGGCAAGACCAAGTTCTGTCTGGGACGACAGCAACTCTGGACCAGGACTGAGCAGAACAGTAATGGTAGTTTTTTTGTCATCCACTTATTCCCTGACCCATGATCAATTTTTCTAAGACTGGGAAACCCTTTTAAAGGGGTAGTTCACCATTTTTTTCTTTCAAATCAACAAGTACCAGAGATTTGTTATTTACTTCTCTGATAGTACTTATCAGCTGCTGTATGTCCTGCATGAAGTGGTATTCTTTCCAATCTGAACTTTTTTATTGGAATTTTCTACTGCTCTGGACAGTTTCTGACATGGACAGATGTGGCAGCAGAGAGCACTGTGTCAGAATGGAGAGAAAACACCACTTCCTGCAGGACATACAGCAGCTTAAAAGTACTGGAAGACGAGATCATTTAATAGAAGTCAATTAAAAAATCTCTGGCACCTTCTGGCACCAGTTGATTTTTTTTTTTTTAATGAACAACCCCTTTAAGTTGTTACTGTCACTTTAAACTTGTCAAAAGTAATGATTGGTCAGGGTCTCAGTACAAAGACCTCACCAATTGTTAGATAGCTGTGTTCTTTACTCCCCAGCTCATCGTTCGACCTGACTAATTGGAGGATATGGGCTTCATGTAAGTCTATGGAGCTCGTTTCCTGTAACATCTCCTGCTTGTATATCCCCCTTCCCTCCATCCATTCCCTCCTTGTATACCCCCCTTCCCTCCATCCATTCCCTCCTTGTATATCCTCCTTCCCTCCATCCATTCCCTCCTTGTATATCCCCCTTCCCTCCATCCATTCCCTCCTTGTATATCCCCCTTCCCTCCATCCATTCCCTCCTTGTATACCCCCCTTCCCTCCATCCATTCCCTCCTTGTATATCCCCCTTCCCTCCATCCATTCCCTCCTTGTATATCCCCCTTCCCTCCATCCATTCCCTCCTTGTATATCCCCCTTCCCTCCATCCATTCCCTCCTTGTATACCCCCCTTCCCTCCATCCATTCCCTCCTTGTATATCCCCCTTCCCTCCATCCATTCCCTCCTTGTATACCCCCCTTCCCTCCATCCATTCCCTCCTTGTATATCCCCCTTCCCTCCATCCATTTCCTCCTTGGTTGAACTTGATGGACATGTGTCTTTTTTCAACTGTAGAAACTATATACAGTAAACTGTATGCAGCTGGGATCAAGTGGGTGTCAAAGACCCTTTTATAACTTTTTATAATACAAAGAATATTTTATTTGCTGTAAGCAGAATACCCCTTAATTTATGTAAAATATGTCACTTCTTTCTTCTGTAATTCAGTTACATGTAACCTGTCAGTGACCATCCTGGACGTGTCCATTATAAAATCAAGTTTCAAATCAATATCTGAAACTCTTGATTATTCTCTGTCAATATCTTGAAGGGAACTTTTCCATACGGGGAGAAGAAAGCCATTTTGTATACTGGATCAATAGTCTTAAGAGCAGAGCCTATTATAAATATTGTTTTGGTCCACAAAAAGGAAGGGTCTGAGCACTTCAAGGTGCCGAGCAATCCATTGTGGGGAAATGTTTTTGATCTGAGTGAACAGTTTTGCCTATTTTTAGTTTTTCAGATGTTTTGTAGGATAAGGTATATCATTGCTGGTAATTCTCTTATTATCACAAGCACTCGGGAAGCTGTTGAAGGGGCAACATAACTCTAGTGAACTGCCTGGCAGGGGAATCTTACAGGACAACCCATAGCTTCTGTATGGGATCCAGCTGTTTAATCACTGGTGAATGATTGTAAGAAAGGACTCCGGCTTCATCCCTTATAGAGGTCCCTGGTTCTTTAGTAAAGCATTTACCTTAATGATTATTTCTTGATGTTTCTACTATTAAAAAGGTATTCCACTCAAACATAACTTTTCACATGTTGCTTCCCAAGTTGAGACTATCAATTCATTCCATACTTGTTATTATCTATTCAGTCTCCTTTCCCCAGTTCTGAGCTGCTGCTTTCTACTGAAAACACAAAAATCTGTGTGTGAGTTTTTCTCTCCGTCTTCTGGGATGGCTCATGTAAACAAGTCTCTGGTAGGCTTTATCTACAACTTTGTGTCTTCTTTGTAAAGGTAAATCTCAGGTCAAGTTGCTGATTAACACATTGCTACTAATACTCCCGGTTTTACAAAGTTGCAGATAGGGACTTGTTTACATCAGCCGTCTCAGAACGGAGGGGGGGGGGTTAGGGAGAAGCTCACGCATAGATTTATGTATCTTCAACAGCTCGGAACTGGGGGAAGGAGACTGAATAGATGATAATAAGTATGGAAAGAATTGTTAGTCTCACTATGGGCAGCAACATATGAAAAGTTTGAGCAGAATATCCCTCTAAGGGACTCAGCCTCTCTTTGTGATCATTTCTTGAGACTTGTGCTTTTTATACACATCAGCAAAACAAGTGGCACTTCAGTGTAAAGCATGGTTGGAGTCTCCACTGGGACAAAAGGCAAATTATAGACTACAATAGATAACCTAAAGTTGCTGGGACCCTAGAATTACCAAATAAAGTAACCACTTAAAGGGAACCTGTCACTTTGAAAATGCAGTCCAGTCTGCAGCCATCATGTTATAGAGCAGGAGGAGCTGAGCAGATGGATATATAGTTTTGTGGGAAAGGTACAAGGATAACTTGTCATTTATTCTTGTAAATAAATAAATGAGCAGCGATTGGACCATCAGCACAAAATAACACGGGGATGGGGGAACAGGTTTGTCTTGTTTCTCATTATTAGAGATGAGCGAACCGGGTTTGGGTTTGAGTCCATCTGAACCCGAACGTTCGGCATTTGATTAGCTGGGGCTGCTGAACTTGGATAAAGCTCTAAGGTTGTCTGGAAAACCTGGATACAGCCAATGACTATATCCAGGATTTCCACATAGCCTTAGGGCTTTATCCAAGTTCAGCAGCCACCGCTAATCAAATACCGAATGATCGGGCTCGGATGGACTCGAGCATGCTCCAGGTTCACTCATCTCTAGTCATTACTTATACCTGTCTGCGGAAAATCTAGGATGGATGGATAGATAGATAGGAGATAGATAGATAGATAGATAGATAGATAGATAGACATTTATATTATCTGGATATTAGATGGATAGATACATGTTGAATAGATAGATATTAGATGAATTGTAGTTTTAAAAGAAAGGAGATAGATAGATAGATAGATAGATAGATAGATAGATAGATAGATAGATAGATAGATAGATAGATAGAGATAGGAGATAGATAGATGATAGATAGATAGATAGTTGAGAGATAGATCGATAGATACGAGATAGATAGATAGATAGATAGATATTAGATAAATGAATGATGCCCAGATAGATAGATAGATAGATACGAGATAGATAGATAGATAGATAGATGATAGATAGATAGATAGATAGATAGATAAGAAATAGATAGATAGATAGATAGATAGGCGATAGATAGATAGATACGAGATAGATAGATAGATATATATTAGATAAATGAATGATGCCCAGATAGATAGAAGACATATATTAGATGCAGGGCCCTATTTGCCACTAGGCACCCGCAGGACACATTTCTTTTTTTATTTAATTTTTTTTTTTTTACCCCCTCCGCCGCCCCGCCTCTGACATCCGCGCCCGGGTGGTGCGGGGGGGGGGGGGTGGGGGTGGCGGGGGGTCAGTCGGGCGGTAGGAACGGAGGCAGGCTGGGAAGGAAGGTCCCCCTATGCAGGGCCGGCGTGAGCTTCCAGCACAGACTGTCACACAGGCCGGAAGCTCACAGTGCAGCCCCGCGATGCCCGAACTTCCCTGCTCAGCAGCGGCGTGATGACGTCACACGCACGCTGCTGAGCAGCGTCCCTCTGCATCCCCCCCCCCCGCTGGTCCCTCTGCATCCCCCCCCCCCCCGCTGGTCCCTCTGCATCCCCCCCCCCCCCCGCTGGTCCCTCTGCATCCCCCCCCCGCTGGTCCCTCTGCACCCCCCCCCAGCTGGTCCCTCTGAACCCCCCCCCCCAGCTGGTCTCTCTGCCCCCCCCCCCCGGCTGGTCCCTCTGCATCCCCCCCCAGCTGGTCTCTCTGCGCCCCCCCCCCCCCGGCTGGTCCCTCTGCATCCCCCCCCAGCTGGTCTCTCTGCGCCCCCCCCCCCCGGCTGGTCCCTCTGCATCCCCCCCCCGCTGGTCTCTCTGCGCCCCCCCCCCCCGGCTGGTCCCTCTGCATCCCCCCCCGGCTGGTCCCTCTGCTCCCCTGCCACCCCAGCTGCCCTCCCATCTTCTCCCCCTACTCCCCCTCCCCCTGTCGCCCCAGCTGCTCCCCCTGTTACCCAGCTTCTCCCCCTTTCCCTGCCACCCCTAGTTGCTCTCCCTCCCTGTCGCCCCAGCTGCTCCCCCTGTTACCCAGCTTCTCCCCCTTTCCCTGCCACCCCTAGTTGCTCTCCCTCCCTGTCGCCCCAGCTGCTCCCCCTGTTACCCAGCTTCTCCGCCTTTCCCTGCCACCCCTAGCTGCTCCCCCTCCCCCTGTCGCCCCAGCTTCTCCCCCTGTTCCCCAGCTTCTCCCCTCCCTGTTAACCCGACTGCCCCCCTGTCGCCCCAGCTGCTCCCCCTGTTCCCCAGCTTTTCCCCTCTGTCGCCCCAGGTTCTCCCCCTGTCACCCCAGCTTCTCCCCCTGCCACCCCAGCTGCCCTCCCATCTTCTCCCCCTGCCACCCCTAGCTGCTTCCCCTCCCCCTGTCGCCCCAGCTGCTCCCCCTGTCACCCCAGCTTATCCCCCTCCCCCTGCCACCCCATCTTCTCCCCCTGTCGCCCCAGCTTCTCCCCATTGCCCCAGCTGCCTTCATCGCCCCAGCTGCTCCCCCTGTTCCCCAGCTTCTCCTGCTCCCCCTGTCACTCCAGCTACTCCCCAGCTTCTCCCCCTCCCCCTATCACCCCAGCTGTTCCTCCTGCCATCCCCAGCTGCCTCCTTTCCCCAGTTACCCCCAGCTGCCTCCCTTCCCCAGTCACCCTGCTCTGCCCGCCTGCAGACGAGTTGTGGTCGGAGAAGTCATCATGATGGCTGCACCAGATGGAGAAGAAAGAAAAAAGTGAGCGACGGCAATCGGAGAAGACGTCACCTGTGAGTCATTAGTAACTGCACTGTAATCACTTCTATAGTGTGCAGAGCCTGTGTACCATTGGGGTCTAAATGGGTCAGTGTATGGTTTGCGGTAGTGTACTGACAGCCCTGCGGTCACTACAGTACACTAGCACAAACTTTTAAACTAGAATGCAACTACAACAGCTGCAGGTACTAAAACTCCCAGCATATCCTGAGGGCTGCAGACTTTCAGTACATGCTGGGAGTTGTAGTGCCTGCAGCTGTTGTAGTTGGGTCCTATACACTAGGTGCTTTGTGGGAGATCAGAATACATAGATTTGTGGGGGCTCAGTGCAGGGAAGTGACCCCAGAACATCACTAATAACATCTCCCCCTATCCCCTATTAGTGCTGTTCTGGGGTCTCTTCCCTACACTGAGCCCCCACAGATCTATGTATTCTGATCTCCCACAAAGCATCCAGTGTATGATGCACCTAGGACCCAACTACAACAGCTGCAGGCACTACAACTCCCAGCATGTACTGAGTCTGCAGCCCTCAGGATATGCTGGGAGTTGTAGTGCCTGCAGCTGTTCTAGTTGGGTCCTAGGTGCATTATACGACATATAGGAATACATAGATCTGTGGGGGCTCAGTGCAGGGAAGTGACCCCAGAACATCACTAATAGGGGATAGGAGTAGATGTTTTTGTTCTATCCCCTATTAGTGATGTTCTGGGGTCACTTCCCTGCACTGACCCCACAGATCTCTGTATTCTGATCTTCCACCAAGCCTCCTAGGACCTAACAGCTGCATGCACTACAACTCCCAGCATGTACTGACAGTCTGCAGCCCTCAGGATATGCTAGGAGTTGTAGTACAGTGTAGACAGATGTATTGCTGGACCTTCAGGGCTGATGGTTGTCACCCACAGATTGCAGCCACCAGGAGACTCTGCACACAGTCATTACAAGGTTGTCCTCTCAGAGACTACAACTCCCAGCATACCCTGAGAGCTGTATAAATGGAGGGTGTTCTGAGATTTGTCACAGATACAGATAAATCCAGGAAAGGAGCGGGTCAGCATGTCGCGTTTCACTGGTTCTATATTGGTGGGCCCCAGGTGCCCCAGTCCGACACTGGACAGAAGCTGTCCCCAAATTAAGTCCCCGCCCTCCTTCCTTCCTCCATCACGTCTGATGATGAGAAGAGCGGGCATCAAGCAAAAGGGCACAGTACTACTGACAGTCGGGGGGTGCCGCTCAGTAGTACTGGGTGCTGGAGTGCCGGCCTGCCAGCTGTGCCAGGGTATATACCATGCATGTAACCTGCCAGTGCCGAGGGGAAGGGGGCACTAGTTCGCCGGGGGGGGGGGGGGGGGGCGCCTCGGCATGCAAAGTGCCTAGGGCAGCATGAACTCTAAATACAGGCCTGATTAGATGGATAGATAAATATTTAAATGATTGATAGATAGATAGATAGATAGATAGATAGATAGATAGATAGATAAGAAGTAGATAGATAGATAGATAGATAGATAGATAGATAGATAGGAGATAGATAGATAGATAGATAGATAGATAGATAGATAGATAGATAGATATTAGATAAATGAATGATGCCAAGATAGCTAGAAGACATATATTAGATGGATAGATAAATATTTAAATTATAGATAGATGATAAAAGATAGATACTAGACAGATTTTAAATCTATATTAGATTAGATACTTCGATAGATACATAGATAGATAATAGATAGGAGATAGATAGATAGATAGATAGATAGAAAAAAGATCAGACAGATGGTTCGATAGCTGAGAGATCACCATGTATGCAGATCACATCTATCACATCCTCCCCATGTGGTTACATGCATGCTGTCTATATGTGATCAATCAAGAACCTGGTTATTGTAATTAACTGGATAATCCCAATATTACAGCCACTCGGATCTAGTAAATCTCTGGACCACTGGCTGTATAACATATAGCAGAGTCAAAGAATTTTGTGCAACTTTGCTCCTGCAGCAGGTGCATGGGTGTCTTCAGGCATTTAAAGGAATGGGACAGTTGCAGAAATGTCAGCAACCAATCTTTCAGATGTGGCTATAACCTTACAAGTATCTGATACTATATATTAAGTTACTTATCACTGATCCCTCATCAGACCCCATAACTAGGATTCTCCAACCCTAAGTATTACAGGTCCTAAGTATTACCCCCATTATACTCAGGTACATTCCTGCATCTCTGGTAGAGAGAAGTGGTGTCCTGGGAGAGAGGAATAATCTCCGCTCATATGGCTGCCCCATTGGAGAACCAGATTCTAGAACTACAAAGTTCGTATATTGCTTTCTATACCAATCAAATACATGAGATTTCCCATTTGATAGAAATCCTCCAGAATTTATCAACTTAAGTTCAGACGTCCCACAAAAAAACGATATTGTCCAACATTATCCATCCACATGTAGTCGGTACCATATGGAGATAAATGAGAAGAATACTGAAAGCTCAGCAACCACCCAGACGCAGGAGGCTGCAGGTCGTGTACAGGTGTATTATAAATATCCCCTATAATTTAGTATTATTCCTTATTATACTTCAGCAGCTGCGGAACCTCTTTTACGTTTACCATTAATTGACACGAAACGCCCTGATTCTTTCCCATAGTTAAGGTCTGCAGCATGCGGGATGCGGATTATAATGTTTTGCAGGAACGCATGCATTTATATTACTGCAACTGCTGAAGAACCTCTTCAATACCTGTGGTTTGGCTGCAAATTAAAAAAAAATTTGTAAAAAAACAAACTAACAAAAAACATTGGTTTTACCATGACACATGGATTTTTACAGCAATATCAGAAAGTCGCAGTAAAACCTCATGTGAACACAGTCTTAATGGGCTTCATATGTACATCCAGGGACTCGCACATTTGGATGTATTTAGTGGAGTGATATAAAAATTGACAGTGATTAGCCTATTGATTCGACTATTGCTGCGTTTACACGAAACGATTATCGTGCAAATTCGCACGATAACGATCGAATTCGAACGATAATCGTACGTGTAAATGCTGCGAACGATCAAACGACGAACGAGAAATCGTTCATTTTGATCTTACAACATGTTCTAAAATTGTCGTTCGCAAAAAATTCGCAGATTGTTCCCTGTAACTAGTCGTTCGCCGATTTAACCAACATGTGCAAGGATATACCCGCAAATCTTAGAAATTTGGCATTTTATACCTAAGAGGTAGTAAAAGAGTGGAGGATGCAGAGAACAGCCTCCCTGCAGAGGTGGTACAAGACAGAAATCAGGCTGGATACTTACGAAGGAGAAGGATGCTTGTCCTGCTGGCTCACTGGCATATCGAGCCAGGATAATTCTAAGTAATCCATGTGCAGGGGAGATGGAGGATCCTCTCTGGACAGACAAGACCCCAAGCTGTGAAGTGTCTCCAGCACAGTGAGATGGGAGAGCCGGACCACTCACACCCCCTCCTCCCTCCTCTCTTTGGATTTGCATAGAGAGAGCGCTGTAAGGGGGAGATGGGACACATAATTGCAGACACACACAGGCGTCTATAGGGAAATATTAACCGGCTTAATAGTAATAATAATTACAGCGGATAAATTAGCAGCATCCCCCCTCCCCCAACCAACGTATGATTTTTTATGGCAACATCTACTGTCACTTATAATCCCATCACTCAGACAGTCTATAGACTGTGATATCATTGGCGTCTATATATCTTAAGTAGTCTATTAGTAGTGGAGGCGAGATTTTTAGAGTCTGGGAATTCCACCATAGTTGTGAAAACTGTGCGCAATGACAGAGGTAGCAATAGGGCTTTCACACATTTGGAAGAAGATGCTCCCAGGGTGGTTTAAAAAAAAAAGCAATTGAAAAAAAAGAAGACAGCATCGATTTCTAGTACATGTGGTTACAACGCAAAATCATAACCATGAGATACATGTATAGATATGATAGATAATACATAGACAGACAGATGGGTAGTAAATAGACAGATAGACAGACAGAGGGGGAATTGGTTGTGGAGTATGGGCTAATAAAATCACTGGTCTTTAATTTTTTAACCTTTGTCGTAATTTTTTATATATATATATATATATATATATATATATATACCTATATAGAGATAATAGATACATAGATAGAATAAATTCTCACAGCATTTAGGTTTAAATTTAGTTTACAGTGGTACCTTCCCTCTCTCACCTTCCAAATTATAGCAGATCCACTTCAGGCTGGGGCTTGCATTAGGGGACAGGACTGTGGAGGTAATTCTAGCTTGTTGTACTACGCTACTGCATTATGGGGATCTGCAGTTCCATCCTGTATCTACAAACTGCGGCTGTGTTATCAGGTTTATGCCCTTACTATACATTATACTCCACATGCTAAAATTTTCTAAATGTTTGTTTCATTTCTTTTATATGTTATTTAGAAAAAAAACATTATTTTTGGGGTGTGGAACCAATTGTCTGCATTTCTATGATTTCTTATGAGAAAACTTGCTTTGGTTTAAGAGTGGATTTGGATTACATGCATGGTCCCGGAACAAATTATGCCCGTAATCCAAGGGACCACTGTGTATTCATAAAATCAACTATGGAATGGCTATCCGCAGGATAGACTATGAATAGTCGATCAGCCGGGTGCAGACACCAGCACCCCTCCAGCTGTGTGGTGCCCATGCAACACTGAGAACGGAGAACACAGCCAACTGTCTTCCACTCTGCTCTTGGTGTATTGTGGGCGACGAACAGGTGATTGTCAGGGGTGGCAGTGTTGGCGTTCAGCCAATTAATTAAAGTCCTGTGGATAGGTTATAAGTTGTTTTTTTAATGGAAAACCCCTTTAAGAAAGCTTTTGTTTGAGTCTGCTGACACTATTAGTTCTAGTTACATAAATAGATAGAGATATAGACAGATAATAGATAGACAATAGGGGGGAGATTTATCAAACATGGTGTAAAGTGAAACTGGCTCAGATGCCCCTAACAACCAATCAGATTCCACCTTTCATTCCTCACAGGCTCTTTTGAAAATGAAAGGTGGAATCTGATTGGTTGCTAGGGGCAACTGAGCCAGTTTCACTAATACACCATGTTTGATAAATCTCCCCCTAGATCTAAATTCATAAATCATACAGATTTTCCATTTTTTCCATTTTCCATTTCCATGAAGAGCTGGTTGCTTTGCTCATTTACATTGGCTGTAACTGTAGTGGCATATAGGGATGGGATCACAGGCAGATTACTGGAGACAATTCAGGTCACTCACAAGTTATTTTAAATTATTCTTATGTCATTGGCCAATAGGGCCCTCCAGCAAAATGTGGAAGGAGGGAAGGAAAGGGGGGGGGGTTATCAGGGCTTGTTTTGTTGGCATATAAAGTTTTTTTGCGGGGACTTTTCTGTAGTCACTTTTGCATCTCCTCCTCCAAAAAAGCATGGTTTAGGTGTTATGCATTTTTGTGCACAGTTATTATATGTGACTTTTTAAAAAGTCCCCAAACTTACTCTACTTAAAGGGAACCTGTCACCCCCCGTGTCGGGGTGACAGGCTCCCGACCCCCCGTTAGAGCCCCCTATACTCACCTAATCCCGCCGGGTCCCGCTTCTGGATTCGGTCGGGTCCCGGAGATCTCAGCCGCTGCAGCCCGGCGCGCGCGCTGAGAGATGAGTCCAACACTCATAGAGAATGACGGAGCGCTGGACTCTCCTGTCATTCTCTATGAGTGTTGGACTCATCTCTCAGCGCGCGCGCCGGGCTGCAGCGGCTGAGATCTTCATCACCCGACCGGATCCAGAAGCGGGACCCGGCGGGATTAGGTGAGTATAGGGGGCTCTAACGGGGGGTCGGGAGCCTGTCACCCCGGCACGGGGGGTGACAGGTTCCCTTTAACAGAAGGCATACAAACCAGACATTAAAGGTGCACTGAAAAAACTGTGCAAAGACAATGCAAATGACCGCCAATCATCAAGTGTCCTGCCACTATATGTAAAAGGGCCCTAAGCAATAGTAGTGTGAAGAGCTGCATGAATCTCCCCATAGATGCCCAGCAGGCTCTACATGCCACATACAACAGCCTGTATACTGCTTAGAGTTAGATATTATGTATTTAATAGTAATATATTGGTACCTTGGTTTAAGAGTAACTTGGTTTTGGTTTAAGAGCTCACAGTTTTTCAAAATTGTGACTTGGTTTAAGAGCATTGCTTTGGTTTAAGAGCTCCCTGTACTGGGTGGGAGCGTGAGTGGGGGAGGGGCATGGTCTGCATAGCCTACAGCCCTGTACTCTGACCCAGGAAGTCTCCCTCACCTTCAAAATCATAGCAGATCCACTTCAGGCTGAGGCTTGCATCAGGGGACAGGACTGTGGAGGTAATCTCACCATAGCTGTAACCCCTCTTTCCCCGGACAGAGAGTGCTGCTATACTGTATCCACATCTGCCCTGCTCATTCCTTCATGCTCCCTGCTGTCTCTGATTGTCCTATGCTGAACACACACCCCTTCTTCATTGCTGTCATGTGACCACACAGACCTCTGACAGCAGCCCTGCTTCTCTATTCTAACCTGTTGTACTACGCTACTGCATTATGGGGATCTGCAGTCCCATCCTGTATCTACAAACTGCTGCTGTGTTATCAGGTTTATGAACTTACTATACATTATACACCACATGCTGATTGCTGTACTGTACAGTAACCTATAATATCACATATTCAGCTGGTAATAAATGTTTCATTAGTTTTACATGTTATTCAGAATCTAAAATCATTATTTTTGGGGTGTGGAAAGAATTGTCTGCATATCAGTGATCTATTATGGGAAAATTTGCTTTGGTTTAAGAGTGGATTTGGATTACAATCGCGGTCCCGGAACAAATTATGCCCGTAATCCAAGGCACCACTGTATAGTTCTTTCTAAGACACATTATAGCAGATCTTCAACCCAAACTCACATATTGCAGTATATGAATTAATAAGATAATAGGGCAAGTCAGATCATCAGATTTATTATATTTGTATATTTGCTTCTCAGTAAACTTTTATTGATATAACACTCAACACATAACACACAAAATAGCAAATCTAAGTTGCTAATCTGACAACCAATATGGCTGCACTTCCTCAAGTCATATTTACCAAATTGACCCTCCCCAATAAAAAAAATGCCAATATAGGTCTCCACATTAGTGAAAAGTCCAACAAACCAAATGTTTTTAGCAGGAACATCTGAATGTCTAATGTGTATGGGGGTCTCCTGACTCCCCCTGACTCATGTTGTTGGGGGGGGGAGAGAAGGATCAGGAATGTTGGTTCTCAACTGCCTGATCCTCTAGGTCAGGAGTAGGGAACCTTGGCTCTCTAGTTTTGGCTAGCTTTGTGCATAGTTGCCAGACACATGACTGCTCATTCTGTTGCTGGTCCTGTTTTTGTTGCTCATAACAACCAATCATAATTGGGATTTCGTTTTAACAGAGAGGTGCAAGAAATAAAGACGGCACTCTGGTTGCTATGTAAGAAAAGAAAGCTGAGCTCTGGTTGCTATGTGACAAATGAAAGCTCAGCTCTGGTTGCTATGTGACAAATAACATTTGGGCTCTGGTTGCTATGTGACAAATAAAATCTGAGCTCTGACTGGTTGCTATGTAAGCAAAGAAAGCTGAGCTGATTGGTTGCTATGGGTAAAAGTATATTTTTTGTATACAGTTTTGACAATCTTCCCCACTGTATACTCAAATTTGATTGTATTAAAGGGGTATTTGTATCTGAAACAGTAATGACGTATTGCTAACACATGCTATCACTTTATGATCGGGGGGGATCCGACTTCTGGAACCCCCATAATCCTTGAAAGGCCCATTTAAAAAAAAAAAAAGTTTCAGATTGTGGGGGGTTTGGACCATTAGGACCTCACAATGGGGTCCCAAGTATTACAGAGTGGTGAGTCAGGCATGTGTGCCATAGCTCCCTACATTGTCTATGGAGCAGCTGACAGTAGTTTAGCGGTGTACTCGGGCCACCTTTGGCAGCTTCATAGACAATAAATGGAGTAGTGTTATTGTGGGGGCCCAGCAGTCGGACAACCATCTCCCTCCCAATCTGACGTTTATAAGTTATTTTAACTTGGAATATCCCTTTAATCATATACAAACAGCACACATCATCTACTTATATATGTGACAGGACTCTATTATCTACAGTATACATATGGTACATAAGGCTCTGGTACATTATCGATCCTATATGTATACAGCGGTGGCTTCAGCTGCCATCTCAAAAGTGGGTCAGGCTCATCCCTTCCAGCACATCATATTTTTAGCCTTATTAACAAGATGATTTGAGAGGCAACAGATTTATCCAGCTCTGTATTAGGCCGGATTCACACAGTGCAGACGTGTTACGCTATTTTAGGCAGTGTTTTACAGCCGTGTCCATATACTCAAAGGTAATAAAAAAAATAAATAAATATAAAAATTATAATAGTAAGAAAAAAATTACAATCCACATTTGCACACTGCACATTCTGCTCTATTGTAGCGCAAAATTACTTTAATCTTAATAAAATCAGTGAAACATAAAGGAAACTTTTTTTTTTCAATGTATCTTGATGCTTTACAGACCAGCCAGCTTCATTCGCTTCTATGGGGATGACCTGCAATACAGTGTACAGACAGACATGGTGCTGGAAAAGCATCAAACCTTCTAATTCTTTACAACCCAATAAATAATTAAATATCTGTCTTGTTACAGTCACGATAAGGAGAGCTCATAAGTATTAAAGAGATTTCCAGGCAAAACTTATTGGGATAGGTTCCCAGTATCAACCAGTTTTAACGCCCCAGCCCCCCCACTGATCAGCTGCAGCACCAATATATACTTACCATAATGGAAACACAAATAGCTTATTACAACTCTGCCCTCTGGTGGCCAGATGTATTATTACAGCTAGTTAACAAAAATAGGTTAAAAAAAAATACCAAAAGTATACATGCATCTATGTGATCTAATGTGCATATTGGAAATTGTAGTTTCACAACCCGACTATTCCCCCTTGCAGTGTTCAATCACTCAGGATTGTGGTAGGAAACACTATTTAAATAATAAAGTGCTAAAGGTACAGGATTTGTGAGATGCAGAGAAATTGCATCGAAAGGCTACACAATAATAATAAATAAATAAATTGTAAAATATTAAAAATTAACAAAAATAAAAATAAGAAAATAATTCTCCAAATTTGTAGACAATAATAACTGAATAAAATTAAAATAATATAAATTAAATAAACTGAATCTTAACATATAATAAAACTGCAAACCAGACCTGAAACAGTGAGCTGTTTGATATGGTAATTCGATGCCATATCTTATAATAAAAAATACTAGTAATATTTTTTTTATTTTTGCAACTATTACTGCAGTACAAAAAATTTTCATTTCCAAAGAAAATTATTCTGTGTAAAAAAATATAGGCAAATATTATCCATTAAATGAAATTTACTTACATATTTGGTCTTTATATGTCTGCAGTGTTATATAGAGGTTTGTTGTTGGATGAAGCACAGTGTAGAATCCACTGACCGCTGTCACCCCGATGCTGGGCGGCTCCACGTGGGAAGGTGCTAATCCAATTAGGGTATATTAACCAACAAGCATGGTCCAGATTCTGTTGGGTCCACTGCAGGATGTCCAATCATTGGACCCGGCGATGGCAAGAGGGCTATTATGTCCATCAGTGAAGACTAATGGGGTCTTTGAGTCCATCGCTCTTTAGGGGGTCAATAATCTTACCAGTCCGGGGTGTAAGAGTGAGGGCTTGGAACACACCTGAGAAGCCTTCCTGCAATATCTGCATGTAGGGTTGTATGTGGAGCCACCATGTCAGCCCGGTATGTGTTAGTGAAAGTTTACATAGGGCTATTCCGAAGCAGGTCAGTGGGGTGAGATGTTAATTCAGGAAGGGATAATCCTGGAGATTAAAGTTACCTCTGGGAGATGAGGGGCCGCTGGAGCTTTATGCTGAGCCAGCCACTCAGCCCCCACCTGTACTGCTAGCATGCTGCTCACTCATTATTATACCTTACCTATAGCACTGGCATATAATGCTAATACCGCACTATAGTACCTAAAAATGACATATTATAAATAAATCCTCCCCACCACCAGTGTGAAGTATAAACTCCTGTAATAATCTGACGTGAAGCTTTTACACAGTATAGTCCACTGTCTCTTTATTTCACTGGTTTATCTGGTTAGGTAAGATACATGTTGAATCATCCCCCCTCCTGGAGACTAACAATCATTCCATACTTGTTATTACATTATCAGTCTCCTTCCCCCAGTTCTGAGCTAATGCTTTGTGCTGGACACAGAAAACTGTCTATGAGCTGTCCACTCCCCCCTCACTTCAGAGAAGGCTGATGTAAACAAATGCCTAGCCAGCTGTCTCTGCACTATGTGATGCTGGGAGTTAATCTGAGGTCAAGTTGCTGGTGACCTCACTCTGATTAACCCGACATTACAGAGTACAGATACAGCCTGCCAGGGACTCTGTTAACATGAGCTGTCTTGGAAGGGAGGAGGGGGGGGGATCAGAGCAAAGACGGAGAGAAAAGCTCACACAGTGTTCTGCGTCTTCAGCAGAAAGCAGCAGCTCAAAACTTGGGAAAGGAGACTGAATAGATAATTACAAGTATGATGGGGGATGATTCTACATGTATTTTACCTGAGAAGATGACCCCTTGACTGAGCCAATAAATACTTCAAAAACCAATAATGCCTTCAGACCCATATGAGGTCTTTGTTTTTGTTTTTTGAGACACCACTAGGGATGGTCCGAATCTGCCGAGGTTCGGGTTCGTATGAACCCGAACGCTCGGCATCAGATTCCCGCTGTCTTCCCGCTCCGTGCAGTGGGTGGATACAGCGGGAGGACCGCCTGGAAAACTGGGATACGGCCTATGGTTATGGCTGTATCCCAGTTTTCCAGGCGGTCCTCCCGCTGTATCCTCTCCACGGAGCGGGCAGACAGCGGGAATCATTACCGAGAGTTCGGGTTCGTACGAACCCGACCCGAACCAGGTTCGGACCATCCCTAGACACCACTTGTACATGTTTCCATAAAATATGCTGCAAAAGCGGAAGGTGAAATTGAAAAAAAGGAATTTTTCAAATTTCGGGTGGGTGTTTTACGGCGTTTGATGTGCGGTAAAACTTATATAACTTTGTTTAGATCCTGATACCAGTGATGTAATAGAACGGTTTATAGAGCTCCTGATACCAGTGATGTAATATAATGGTGTACAGAGCTGATACCAATGTTGGAAAAGAATGGTGTACAGAGCTGATACAGGTGATGTAATAGAATGTTGTATACAGTAGGTCCTGACACCAGTGATGTAATAGAATGGTGTACAGAGCTGATACCAGTGATGTAATAGAATGGTGTACAGTGCTGATACCAGTGATGTAATAGAATGGTGTATAGAGCTGACACCAGTGATGTAATAGAATGGTGTACAGTGCTGATACCAGTAATGTAATAGAATTGTGTACAGTGCTGACACCAGTGATGTAATAGAATGGTGTACAGTGCTGACTCCAGTGATGTAATAGAATGGTGTACAGAGCTGACACCTGTGATGTAATAGAATGGTGTACAGTGCTGACCCCAGTGATGTAATAGAATGGTGTACAGTGCTGACACCAGTGATGGAATAGAATGGTGTATAGAGCTGATACCAGTGATGGGATAGAATGGTGTACAGTGCTGACACCAGTGATGGAATAGAATGGTGTATAGAGCTGATACCAGTGATGGAATAGAATGGTGTACAGAGCTGATACCAGTGATGTAATAGAATGGTGTACAGTGCTGATACCAGTGATGTAATAGAATGGTGTACAGTGCTGATACCAGTGATGTAATAGAATGGTGTATAGAGCTGATACCAGTGATGGAATAGAATGGTGTACAGTGCTGATACAGTGATGTAATAGAATGGTGTATAGAGCTGATACCAGTGATGGAATAGAATGGTGTACAGTGCTGATACAGTGATGTAATAGAATGGTGTATAGAGCTGATACCAGTGATGGAATAGAATGGTGTACAGGCCTTTGCTAGGTCTCTGTGGCTACCAGGTCTCGGCTAGGTACCATGCGGATGGATGTATAGACACATGTACTGCATTTATCTGTATGAGAACTACACTTACAATACTGTCTATACTGTACTGCAGTTTCATCAACCGCTTGCTTTAGAAGAGGACAGCGCATCCTGCGGAATGATAAATACACTCACTCAATTGCTCAAAAGGTCCAATCTATGCAAAAAATAAAAAAGGGTAAAAACAGATTTTGGCACAAAAAAGAGCCCCAGCTTCATAAAAAATTACCAAAATTAAATGACTGTATTTCCCATTTCACTGTACAACTTTTTTGGTTTTGCCGTATACCTTATGGTAAAGGGTAGGGTGTTATTACAAATCACATTTGACAACAACAAAATGTGTAGGAAAGAAAGAAATTCAAAATGGAAAATTTTAGTTTTTCCAGAGAACTTTGACTCATATGGGGAGATTTATCAAACATGGTGTAAAGTGAAGCTGGCTCAGTTACCCCTAGCAACCAATCAGATTCCACCTTTCATTCCTCACAGATTCTTTGGAAAATGAAAGGTGGAATCTGATTGGTTGCTAGGGGCAACTGGGCCAGTTTCACTTTACACTATGTTTGATAAATCTCCCCCTATACAATGGTGTAATGGAGGTGTTCCATGCTTCTCCCATGAGCTATTCTAAACCTGTCTGCCTCCTTTCAGTTCTCTTATAATGTTTCACATAGATCTAAACCTGTGTCTTCAGGCAAATCGACGGTTACAGACATAAGGGACCATTGCTGAAGCTGCGCACCATGGCCGCACTCCAGCAGATTACAAGCTCACTTGCAGAGTGGCATATGGTATACACAAAATCCCTTCTATCTTGTTAAAGGATGTACCTGTATATCAGGCATGTGACCGGGAGCCGTTTACATCCCTCATATCCTGCCCTAGTGGCCTATTTCTTACGCAAAAAGATATGTAGCCTCCCCCTGTTCCCTGATAACTTTACAGAAATATACTGGTTTAGAATGAGCAAATGGTTTGTCCAGGGGACTTTTTATATGGAAAAGTGCCAAAAATGTTGGTCCTCTGCACAAGCAAGTGCCTGCTGTGCCGATTACTGGCCGTGCAGCAGTCCCTGGCTCTGCCAGAACGGCCATGGCAGCAGGGCACATAAGAACACCTTGTGAATAATAGGGTCTTATTTTTGCTGTTTGCAGAGGTGGTAAAAAAAATAAAAATAAAAAAATAAACAGCAATGACAGTTTTCTAAAAAACTGCATTGTGCAATTCCAGCCTAAATCCAGCCAATTCCAATTCAATTCCAGCCTAGGGTCTATTTACAGGGAAAGATTATCTGCCAAACATATGAAGCCAAAGCCAGGAATGGATTTGAAAAGAGGAAAAATCTCAGGCTTTCCTTTATGACCTGATCTCTGTTCATAGTCTGTTCCTGGCTTTGGCTTTAAAACTTTGGCAGTTTATCTTTTTGTGTAAATGGACCCTAAATCATCTAGTTTAGCCCAATTTGGCTTGAACGAGATACAGACGAACCTCTTTGAGACAACCAGCCAAAACAGCATTATAAAGTGGTCTTTTGTGGGGGACATCTAAAATCTGTTATAGGAAAGCTATATATTTTACTAAAGGGATTTTCCAGTGCTTAAAGTCCAGACATTGCTTTACCTTCCCTCATAGCTCCTGTTCATCTTCTTCAGATCCTCTGATTTTCATCTTTTTCCTGCTCCTGAGATAAGAGAATGACAACTCAGCCAATCACTGGTCTCCCATCTTGTCCAGTGATTGGCTGAGCAGGCAGGTCCTGCCCTGAACTCTCATCTTTGAAACAGGAAGACCGGAGCGTTGAGGGACCAGAAGGAGCCAAAGGGAAGCTGCAGGGGATCAGCTGTTAGATACAGTGTACCATGATCCATGCAATACCAGAATTTTTTTGTAACGCCTTTTCTAGAGATGAGAGATTTTACAGTAATTACGAAGCGAATCGCTTCATTATCTCTGAAATCACTCCTTCCCTGGTGCTGGAAAAAGCTGAATACAGTCCTGGTAAGGCTGGGTTCACACAACGTTTTTGCACTCTTGGAAAAAACGGATACATGTGTGTGCATCTGTTTTGATCAGTTTTTCCATTGAATTCCATTATAAAAAAAAACAAAAAAAACTGATCCGCTTTGATCCTTTTTTTTCAACGTATACAAAACGTAGTCTACCTCATATGTGTCCGTTAAACAAAACGGATGACGTAGTCAACCTTATTTGTGTCTGTTAAACAAAACGGATGCTTTTATTTTTTTATAATGAAATTCAATGGAAAAACGGATCAAAACGGATGCACACACATGCATCAGTTTTTTGCAAAAACGTATGAAAAAAAAGGGTTTGCAAAAACGTAGTGTGAACCCAGCCTAACTGGTAGAGGTTTCAGGACTTGATCCAGCTTTTGCATTAGAGGAGCAGCTATTCGCTTCGTTATTACTGTATCCTTCCGTCGCTCATCCCCAAACCTAAATGACAGCATCCGGCCTTACTATGGAGCATAACGCTTAGTGGAAAGAAGCTTGTAAACTATATGATCACTTAGACCAGGGATGGAGAAGCTGCAGCCACCTGGCTGTTACAAAGCTACACTTCCCATCATTCCTGCACATTAGCTGTCCAGGCATGATGGGAATTATACTAAAATATTCGCCTGTAAGGAACTGTATGGAAGAGTGCAGCATGGAGCAAGAGAAGACTACAATCTTACCACTGAAGACATGAGCTTTACACTTCCAGTTTGATTTCTGGTTAGTTGACAAAATCACTTTTTAACATGTTAAAAAAAGCAGGAAGAGGGCATTACCACAGATGACAAAAAATTATAAGCTTCTAATAGGCAGAAGAGAGGCCCTCCATGTCCTCCGATAGGTCAAGGTGACTGAAGCGGGATCCCGTTTTCTTACAACATCCTAAAATATCCCAGCTCGTCAGAATATGCAAAACACATGGGGAGGGGAGGCCAAGATGAGCAGAGATTACTAAGGGATCAGTTTAACAAGATGCAGAGGATCAGCAGAGAGTTTATCTTAGGTAATTAGTATATAGGCTAGCAGCGAATAGGGCCACTAGTGGAACGGATTCTGGGGGCTCAACATACAGCTTGATGGAAACATTACCTATCCATTTACATTATTAGGCCATGTTCACACAATGTAGGTTCAGCACTAATCCTGGCCGTTGTTGCAACGGCCGTGATTGGTACTGAACTTACGTTGTGCTAAAGGCTGAGGGAATCCCGGCTGGAGTGTACACACACATGGTATACACTACAGCCAGGACCCCTAGCGGCGCCATAGAAAACTGACATGTCCGTTTTCTGCGGCCGCTATTCAGTGAATAGCCGCCGCAGAAAACCCTGTCAGTACACACTATGGTGTGCAGTGGGGAGTTCTGATGGGGGCGTGCACTGATGTGCCCGCATAAGAACTCAGTGGTGCAAAAGATCATCCAGCTGATGATCTTTTCTGAGACTGGCCGGGTCACGGGATTATTTTTCTGCAGATGCCTAACGCAATACAAATGAGGACATGTAAAACAGGGATGGGGAACCGTTGGCCCTCTAGCTGTTGCAAAACTACAATTCCCATGATGCATGGACAGCCAAAGGTTCCCCATCCCAGAAGTAAAAAAAAATCAAGATCACCAATAAATGTGTATTCCCAACTGATGTATCATTAGGATATGATAGAACACTGATGGGGGTGAGACCTCTACAATCATAAAGTAATGGCATAGCCTAGAATACTGCCCAATGCACTACACATTGGGAGAGATTTATCAAACATGGTGTAAAGTGAAACTGGCTCAGTTGCCCCTAGCAACCAATCAGATTCCTCCTTTCAGTCCTCACAGACTCTTTTGAAAATGAAAGGTGGAATCTGATTGGTTGCTAGGGGCAACTGAGCCAGTTTCACTTTACACCATGTTTGATAAATCTCCCCCATTGTGTCTGAAAACATAAGTACAGATGTAACCAAGGGGAATAAAAAAAATAAATAAATAAATATCAGACTCCAAACCGGAGGGAAAAAAAAATCTAGACATCAGACTAGACTCCTGTTTATAACTCATCACTCCTCATGTGTCTTCTTTCCAGAAGGGAAAACACAATGCAGTGGCCACCGCCAGAAACAAGGGAGGGCCACAGAGTGGTGAGTTATAGTAGCCATGCTAACTTCTCCCAGGGGCCTACATAGGAATCGACCATCCTCCCATAGGGTTAGGCCAGGTCTGTAAAATGGCGTCTGTTTGTAAAATTAGATTCCTCAAAATCTGATGAAGAATAATTCCAACACACGTGCTAATAAAATATTTACTTATAAAAAGACAAATCACTGCTGCTATTATCTGAAAATAATAAATACGGTGGCAGTGACACTATACGGATGTCCGTCAACGCAGTGTAAAACAAGTCTGTGTATCTTTTAGGAAAAAAAAAAACAAAAAACCTGCAAGGTCTGGTGCTCTAGCTATAAGATGGCTGAACCATGCATAGGCCTAAAACAGACAACTGTTTTCTATACGGATTTTCTCCCCAGCCGCTTAAAAACGCTGACGTTTCCAGTGTTGTCCATCTGAGCGCTGCTGTTGTCGCTGGAGCTGCTCACACGGGCGTTCCCTACAGTCCTCTTAATGGTGAATGATGGCTTAAAGGCCACAACTGGCAGCTTACTGCTGCTGACTTTACTGTCCTGAGCGATGACTTGTTGTTTTCCCAGACGCTGAACCAAGGCGGCTGATGGCTTTTTTCTTTTCCTGTCATCCTGCACAATCACCCGCGGGACAGTGCCCAGCCTTTGCGCCAGGGTGGCCTTTGAGGTGGTCAGCTTAGCAGGGGCGCTGACTGGAGGTTTGGAAGCGAGTCTCTTGATGGTGGTGATGGGCGTCTTCTGCTCTGAACTTGTGGCTTTAGCCTTGATGGTTATTCCAGGAGTCAGTTTCTCTCTAGAGGTTGGAGCGCTCATTTTCTTAAGAACGCCTGCATACTGTAAAACACTGCTGTCTTCATCACTATCTGCAGACTTCTCTCCCTCGTGGGCATCACCTAATCGACTAAAAACTCCTGTGGGCTGTAAGGAGTGAAAAGATTAGTAAGGAACAGCCAAAAACCATAAGGACTCATTCACACTTTCTCCGTAATTGCCGATCTGCAATTATGGATAAATTTAGGGACCATAGGTTTCTATGTGCCTAGTCACACATCCGCAATTTTTGTGGATTCGTGAATAGGCTGTGATCAATAAGACATGTCCTAGTGTGGACCAGCATTTGCGGAATGGGTCACCGTCTATAATGTAGTGGTCCATGAATTGCGGACCAATATGGATGCACAAAGTGCACTGCGGATGTGTGGATGTACTCAGAAGCCAAATGCCCCTCGCTCACCTTTGCTCCTGTTGTTGTGTCGGCTTTACTTTCTGCCCCCAGTCTGTCAAAAACTGATGTCCTGACCACACCTGAGCACAATTAAAATAAGGAGGTCATATAGCAATTCTAATATCGATGCCATTATCTCACACGTGTTTATTAGGGTAGAGCCATACACCCACCTTTTGCCGCTTGTTCCTCTAGGATTTTCTTTGTTCTTGGTGTAGTCCCTTTAGGCATATTAATAATATACTTCCCTTCCATCTCAGCCGTGACCCTGCGACGCTTCACTGGAATATCAGCAGCGGCGTCGTCATCTACTGGTGAAGACAAGGCTATAACATGAGAGAGAGAGGGGATGTGAGAAGCGATTTATAGTGGTTGTAAGCTTTTTCACACTTTACAAATCACAATTTTTAGAGATGAGCAAAACTGAAAAACTAAGAGATGAGCATGTCTTCAACATGCTTGAGGCCGATCGTTCAGCATTTGAATACTGGTGGCCGAAGAAGCTGGATGCAGCCCTAAGGCTGCCTAGAAAGCATTAATACAGCCATAGCTGTATCCATGTTCCCCAAGACCGCATCCAGCTTCTTCAGCCACCGGTATTCAAATGCTGAACGATTGGCCTTAAGCATGCTG
Organism: Dendropsophus ebraccatus; assembly: GCF_027789765.1. NCBI lineage: Eukaryota > Metazoa > Chordata > Amphibia > Anura > Hylidae > Dendropsophus > Dendropsophus ebraccatus. Next base: position 78,065,744 of record NC_091463.1, read on the forward strand.
AAGTCATGCTCATCTCTACTATCTACCGCTATTTAAAGGAGAACTCTGGCCAAAGTATTTTTTAATGCGTTATTACTTATGGAAAGTTAGACAAATTCCTAATGTACATTAATTATGGGAAATGCACATATAGTGCTAGTTCCCTTAATTTAGTAGATCAGGGAGGCTTCAAATTATTTGAAAAACCGGGTGTAATTCCTATGGAGTGTCCAGCAGAGGGCGCACTATATACAGAAGTCTGTGGCACTGTATTGAAGTCTATGTAATATAATATGATGTAATGCTTTATTGATGCAGTACGTTTATGGAATAATTTGGGGAGCAAGGACAGGGAGGGAGAGAGGTGCCGACGCATCTACATCCCCCCTTCCTCCCTGCTCGGTGCAGTGGGACAGATACACACTACTATGAGCAGATGTGGGGGAGTAGTACCAGGGAGATCCCCATCACCAAGACCCCCCCCCCATGTCCCAGCCAGCAACACCCCCCCCACCCCGCAGCCCCTTTTTGGCCAGACTCCTCCTTTAAATGGGCACTGTCACCATAAAAAAGGCAACTTCTAACGTGTCTCCCTCTCAGCAATAATGGAACCAGCTAGTATGGAGAATTATGGAGTACCTGCTTGAGCTTTCTTCAGAGCCACTTTATTGGACACAGTCACAGAGATCTTGGATGTACTGGTCTCAGGCCTCCGGATGGGTGTGGATGGGGGAGAATCCCGGCTGAGGCTATTGGCAATCATTCTTGTGGCAGCTGAAAGGAAAACGTAAGTATACGACTTTATGACGGATCGCACACCGAGAGAAACACAACCGATCCGCTATATAACTTATTGTGTTCATATGATACCTCCATCCCTATAATGGTTTCAGAAAGTAAACATTGTAAAAATGCTACCCAACATTTAACTCCTCCTAAGGGTATGTTCACACGGGCAGCCTTAAAGCTCCCATTGTCTTCAATGGGAGCATTGACACAGAAAGGAAGTAAAATTAATGGGAGCAAGTTTTTAGGAGCAGATACAGGATTTTTTTCGACATGTAAAATAGACACATTTTATATGAAAGTACCCTTAATATAAAGACTCAACTGGTCACAGATTTGACAAATAGCACCCATTAGGACTCAAGGGTAGTTACATGTAGGGAAAGAAAACTCCTTTTTTTCCCCAGCCAGATCAATTATGCTGAATATCATATCTGTGTTCCCTCGATACAAACCCTGACCAGGCAGAGACTGAGAAGTGTTTAGATTTATGGCTTGTGCTATTGAACTATGCAAAATTTGTTGGAAGGATAATGATTAGAGATGAGCGAACCTTGAGCATGCTCGGGACACTCGTCCAAACCGAGTGTCCACGGTATGTGAATGCCAATAAGCTGAAGAAGTTGGATTCAGCCCTTAGCGAGTCCTGGAAAACATAAATACAGCCATAGGTCATAGGCTGTATCAATGTTTTCCAGGACTCCCTAAGGGCTGCATCCAGCTTCTCCAGCCACCGGTAATCAAATGCTGCGTCGCTCACTAATAGTGATCATTTGGCATAATACCAAGCGATTCAGGTTTAAGAGACTACTTACGGCTGTTGGCGTTTCTCCTTAGTTCGCTCTGCATGCTGGTCTGGTTAGGCGTCTCCGTCAGAGCTTTACATATATCCTAAGGGGAGACAGAAATAAGAACTAAACTTATTATCTGGCTGTGACCGTATACACTTACACAACCGTAAAGAGCGAAAACAAGACAAATCCTTGTAAGATTATAGGCTACCTAGAAGCTATAAAGGAGAGCTCTGTGTCTGGCAGATTAAATGGTTTTTCACACTAAGTCTATTCTTGCAGTGAGAGAAATATAGGGGTAATGGTGTGGAATACAGGAGAGGCATCCCACCTGGTATAGTACGTTAGGATATAGAACTAACTGGCACCTATGCTAGCGGAAAATTGGGTATAGTGTACAGATTTAGTTGCTGAGGTTTATAAAACTATTTTTTATTTTCTTAAAGGAGAAGTCCAGCAGATTAAAAAAGCCAGCAGCTGACATGGAGGAAATTGATAAAAAGTACTAACTTAGGGTCCATTTACACAGAAAGATTATTTGACAGATTATCTGCCAAAAATTTGAAGCCAAAGCCAGAAACAGACTATAAACAGAGATTAGGTCATAAAGGAAAGAATTCTCCTCTTTTCAAATCCATTCCTGGCTTTGGCTTCAAATCTTTGGCAGATAATCTTTCTGTGTAAATGGACCCTTACCTGTCCATGTGTTCGTGGTGAGCAGCGGGACCAGCCACAGGACCCCTGACAGAAGGATGTCTTTTTCCTCGAGTTGTGATGACGTCACAACTTAGTGGAAAAGGCCTGTCCCGGATGATACACTCAGCCAATCGTCCAGTCCATCAGCTGGGTCGTGACGTGTCAGCGTCGGAGATCCTGGAGACCGGCGGGGGTCCTGAGGCCGATCCTGCTGCTCACCACAGGCACGTGGAGAGGTAAGTTAGTACTTGTAATCAATTTCCCCCCCCCTCCCCCTGCTGGCTTTTATAATCCTCTGAACTTCTCCTTTGCTAAAGGTATTTTTAATATATTATAACATTGTTATGATGACTGCAATGATGAAAACTACCCCATGGATGTAGGTCATGTTATATAGCGAGTATATATCATCACCTTTTCTCATTGCTCTTAATCCTGACAAGTTAAAACCAAACTTCCATACATAATCCCGCTTACCTGTCTGTGGACAACTTTGGCGTGTTTCAGTATAGCGATGACATCCCCCACTGCCGTGATACCCAGTTCATTGATAATATCCTTATTCAGATCCAGCAGCATGGATTTCTGGATCCTACAAAAAACAAGTTGATGGCTTCTGGTCATAAACTATGAAACTCCTCATAGTACATTAAAGCTTTACTGTCACCTGTACAAACTTCTGGCATGTCAAAACATTGTATGGCACTGGCCCTCAGCTCCGAGACCAACTGTGATCATAAGTTATAGGGTGAAGGCCATGGCAGTGTGCTTCACTCCCCGGCCTCCATCGACAGAAAAGGGGGTGGTCGGGTGCTCTGCTGTGATGCTGGTGATAATAGCAATGGTGCAGATAAGTGGCAGCTGGGTTATCCAGCGTGGACAATTCCTGCAAATACCGGATAATTCAGTGCGAATAGAATAAGTAACAGGACTCAGTGTGATCACAGCTCTGGCAGCTGGATGATTCCATGTAACGCAATACCTGGCGAGTCACACTCCAAAACAATATCTAAATGTCATGGTAAATGTCACTGTTATCCCCATATCTGTATATTCCTATGGTCACCAAAGTTGTATAACTATAGATGACGCATGTGAGGGGGGCTCGATATACACATCCAGCATCATAGGGGTTAATATACTCTGTACTCAGAGCTCCAGCATTGCTTGTGCACATATAAGGAGGCTCTGGAGTGGATGATTCCAGCAGTTTAATAGAAATGGTGACATATTCTTGTTATTGTCTTCCAGCTGAGATGAAGAACCTCCCGGGACAGCACAAATAACACAAGAAGTGACTAAAAGGGACACAAGAGAAGATCTGCAGCAGCTGCTTCCTGTATACCGGGCCGTGTTCCCTCTCCCGCCAGCCGCCCCCATCCCCTCACCTGTTGTCCACAAACGTCACAGCGTAGTTGACAGCTGGCCCTGCGGGGATCCCGGCTTCCTTAAAGAAGTTGATCCATTCAGATGTAGCTGGAAAGGGAATGGACGGCTTTAAGTATAACAAATCAGGGTCCGACTAAACAGGAGGAATAGACTAGACAGTGATCTATATGACTTACCCAATGTCACAGATGCCATGACGGGAGCCTCACAGATGATCGCAGCTGCGGGGAAATCACATAAGGTTATTGTCTACCTGGGACGGCTCATGGTTTAGTCAGCATCAATAACTTTCTATGCGTCTATATCCTCAGTGGAAAGCTGGATGGGAATGGAGGGCAGAGCGGGTGGGACGAGTGGTCCCCCCCTCCCCACCACCCTGAGACTGAGGCAGCTGGAGGCCACATATAGCTCCTGACTAACACAAGGCCTGCGCTCTATTTATGGCCAGGACTGTGATCCCAGCCTCCGCATTATACTGAGGTGGGCTTAGTATCGACACCTCATTGTAATGTCTATACGGCTAATACACACTAGGGCTCCTGTAATTGTATTACACAGTCTGAAACAAGGCTCAGTGCTCCCTAACCTGAATGGTGTCATAGCACACTGCACTGTAGATACAGGTTTACATTCATACAGATCTCTCCATTAGTCACGTAAAAAAAAGCATTTACATTACACCCCAGCTGGCGGATAACGGCAGACATAGCTGTACTATACCAGGAATGAGGAAGTGGGTCCAGGATAGGTGTCCCCTCCAGTCACTCAGGTGCTAGGTTTCTTTCACACCCCATTATGTGAGTCCCTGGGGGACTGTGCTAATGCCATACTGAACACCACACTATGCTCTGACTAAGGGCCCTATTACATGGGACAATTATTGTGCAGAAAATTGTTCAAATGTAAACAATAATCGTCTTGTGTAATTGCAGGCAACGATCGAAAAATCGATTTTTTTATTTAGATCTGACCCTAAAATCATCGTTAATCAATGTAATTCCGCATTTGTTCACCGATCGTTGAACGTAATTCGTTTGCTGGGGTCAGGTTGAGTAAACGATCGCAGTAATGATCGTTGTAACAATCGTAACTTATGGTGCGTTTACACAGAGAGATTTATCTGACAGATCTTTGAAGCCAAAGCCAGGAATGGATTTGAGAAGATGAGAAATCTTAATCTTTCCTTTATGGCCTGTTCTCTGTTTGTAGTCTGTTCCTGGCTTTGGCTTCAAAAAATTGTCAGATAAATGTCGCTGTGTAAATGCACCATAAGGACTATCGTTCTGTGTAATATGGTGAATAGGGATGGTCCGAACCCTCCAAGGTTCGGATTCGTATGAACCCGAACGCTCGGCATGATTCCCATTGTCTGCCCGCTCCGTGGAGCGGGTGGATACAGCGGGAGGACCGCCTGGAAAACTGGGATACAGCCTATGGCTATGGCTGTATCCCAGTTTTCCAGGCGGTCCTCCCGCTGGATCCGCCCGCTGCAGGGAGCGGGCAGAAAGCGGGAATCATCACCGAGAGTTCAGGTTCATACGAACCCGAACCGAACTCGGTTCGGACCATCCCTAATGGTGAACGATTTCAAGTTAATGGTGTGTTTACACAGAGAGATTTATCTGACAGTTTTTTTAAGCCAAAGCCAGGAACGGATTTGAAAAGAAGGAGAAATCTCAGTCTTTCCTTTGTGACCTGTTTATAGTCTGTTCCTGGCTTTGGCTTCAAAGATCTGTCAGATAAATCTGTCTGTGTAAATGCACCATAAGGATAAACAAACTCGTTTGCCATCATTTATCGTTAATCATTAAAAATCACTTTGTCTAATAGGACCCCAAGGGTCCTTTTACACATACAGATAAATCGCTTAAGCGCTACTGTAGCGAGTAAAGCAGCAATGATTTTTTTTTTCTTTTAAATGATAGGCGTTCAGACGAGAGGATAAATCGATCCGAAAAGTCGTTACTATGATGGTAATTGCTTTGGTATATATACTATGAATGATGGTATTTGCTTTGGTATATATACTATGAATGATGGCAATTGTGTCTGTATCCATATACTGTCAACCAGGGGTGTTTACCCTGAAAGACTTGAGAACGATTAACAACGATTTTGAGGTCGGCTGAAAAGATCCGATCACCGACATACGAATGAATTTCCGTTCACCGTTTGATCGCTGCCGCATTTACACCAGATGATTATCGCTTAAAGTCAAGTGATTTAACGATTTTTTTTGCACGATAATCTGCCCATGTGAAAGGCCCTTTACATACAGCTACTGAATAATACACCGTGACAGCTAAAGGACAAAGTAACATCAGTATCACCATTATAAGACAACAGCCACAATCAGGGACATGGAATAAAGGGGAAAACAAGCTGATCATTGGGGTTAGGTATAAGGCCTAGTGCACATGTGGCCAGCACTTCCTTGTCTATGGTGTTTCTGAACATGGCTGAACTTATGGTATCCAGAACCCTCATAAGAAAATGTGGCCGCACCAGCATGGTGATAGTCTTTCATTTGGGGGGGGGGGCATTTATTCAGCTCCCCACCAATCAGCTTGCTATGCTCTATATCACATGTGTCAAACTTGGGGCCCCCCAGCCACAAGTCCCATCATGCCTGGACAGCCAAGGCTAAACCTTCGCCTGTCCAGGCATGATGGGAGCTGTAGTTCTGCAACAGCTGAAGGGCCATAGGTTCTCCCACCACTTCTATAAACAAAGCCAACATATGGATTGCCCATGTATAATGGTGATAAGCGGCGGCTGGCCACCCCCAGCGATGCTTATCCTCCAGGTAGTGTGGACACTCACATACGTGCTCCTAGTGCAAACAGCTATGGCAGCTGCAATATCCTGCGAGCTGCAAATAATAATAATGCTTTTATTTGTATAGCGCACACATATTCCGCAGCACTTTACACAGTCTAGGCGGTTGCGCACAGGCTGATGATGGACGCATTGTTGGAATGGACTCTCATGCTGTCTATATGCCCCTGCCAGCAGGGATAGGGAACCTTGGCTCTCCAGCTGTTGCAAAACTACAACTCCCATCATGCCTGGACAGCCAAAGCTAACGCTTTGGCTGTCCAGGCATGATGGGAGTTGTAGTTTTGCAACAGCTGGAGAGCCAAGGTTCCCTACCCCTGGTATAGAGGCCAGTGTGATGCCACCATGCAGTCCTGTGACTATGGATACAGTATGGAGCTCTGTGCTGTATACATGCATAATAATAATGCATGTAATGTGCACAGCCCTGCATACAGGATGAGATATAGTGACACATCAGCAGGACGTCCTCTGCCCCTCATATCCCCGGCTACAGTAACCCCATACACAGTATTATATCCGCGCTCTTACCTCTGCCCGGTCCGCAGCCGCCTCTCCCCGATCCAGCACCCTCTTCCTGTGTGCCAGCTCCCGGAAACTACGTCATTCCCAGCCAGCCAACCAGGCTGCCCGCCCTGTTCACGCCCAGCACGCTCATTGGTAGGCTTAGACATGTAACCGCCCACTTAAGCCCAAGGCGTGTAGGGAAGTGTAGTTCTCAGATTCGTTTAGGAGGAGGCGTGGTTTGCGTGCTGACGTCATCCACTGCGTGAGGGATTCCTGGTAAACGCGGGACCAAAACAATTTTGAGCGCCATTTTTTTTATATCAATATCTTGTTGCTTTTGTGTTCGGTTTCTCCCTGATGTTACTCCTGCCTGGCATTGTGCACTCTGGGGCATGGGGGTTGTACAGTATTTTTTTTTTAGTTTTTCTAATTTTCCCCTATGTATGTGATAATATTCACATTGGGGCCACAACGGGCAGTGAATTTTTGGCCCATCTTGTCCGGCCAAAGTAAAGCCGTGTTCACACTGTGTGGTTTTTGTTGCAGTTTTAATAATTGGTTTGTGTTCTGATTGGTGAGCTCATTGAGGGACATGGGAGCCGACTTACCCACACAATACAAGTGCGCCATGTGAACGCAGCCCTATGGTTATAAGTGGATACCATGGAGCAGCAAAACATATTGATTGCTTGTAACAAAATTACTTCAGTGTTCTAGTCCTATGGCATTTTCTCTAGAATTGATAATCCATTGATTAGATATTGTCTGATAGCTGAGGAATACATCAGTCTGGTCAGTGGGGATGTCCGGAGGGGGGTCGTTGTGAAGAAAAGCAAAAAGGGCCAAAGAACTTTGGAGGCGTTTGTGAGGGTCCCTATATATATATATATATATATATATATATATATATATATATATATATATATATATAATATAGTGGTCCCTTGGATTACGAGCAGAATTTGTTGTAATCCAAATCCACTCTTAAACCAAAGCAAATTTTCCCATAAGAAATCATAGAAATGCAGACAATTGGTTCCACACCCCAAAAATAATGATTTATTATTCTGAATAACATGTAAAAAATAGAAAGAAACAGCAGAATATGTGATATTATAAGTTACTGTACAGTAATGGAGAAGATGGGAAACACAAGGGCGGACAAAGACTGCAGGGAGCATGAGCAGGGTATAGGGTGAGCACAGTATCAGCACTCTCTGTCCGGGGAGAGAGGGGTTACAGCTATGGAGAGATTACCTCCACTGTCCTGTCCCCTGATGTAAGCCCCAGCCTGAAGTGAATCTGCTATGATTTTGAAGGTGAGGGAGACTTCCTGGGTCAGAGTACAGGGCTGTAGACCCCGCTATGCAGACCATGCCCCTCCCCCACTCCTGTACAGGGAGCTTCTAAACCAAAGCAATGCTCTTAAACCAAGTCACAATTTTGAAAAACTGTGAGCTCTTAAACCAAAATGCTCTTAATCCAAGTTACTCTTAAACCAAGGTACCACTGTATATAGTGTAGATGCACACAGTATGTGAAGAAAAGTCTTGGGTAGTGTTGAGAAACCCGCACACCCAGCGTGATTCCCCTGCAGCTGCAGAAGTTGGATGCCACCAGAAAACGTATACAGCTTATGGCTATATCTATATTTTCTAGGACTCCCTAAGGCTGCATCCAACTTCTGCAGCTGCGGGGGAATCAGACGCTGGGTGTTCGGGTTTTCATAATGTTTCTGAACCCCAAAATATTGACAGGTTTGCCCACCACTAGTCTTGGGCCCTATTCTTAAAGGCGAAATCTGGATAAAATGATAATTTACCAGCAGGCAGGGGGGAACATAATAGCCTAGCACTGCTTACCTCTCCCCATTCCTCCACAGCGCCATGTCACAGGCTCCAGGACCCCGCCGGAACTCGTTTCCCCCCAGGTTGCAATGTCATCAGGACTTTGGGGGAAAATACCTGACCCATCTGTTGGATTGGAGAGGTGAAGCCACATTCTTACATGCTTGCCTCTAAAACTATGCCCCCTTGTGTTTTCCACAGCATGTGGGAATGCAGCCTATCGCACCATTTGCTGGGAGTGGAGGTAGGTTAAAGGGGTTGTCCAGCGAAAATCTTTTTCTTTCAAATCAACTGGTGTCAGAAGGTTATATAGATTTGTAATTTACTTCTATTCAAAAATCTCAAGTCTTCCCATACTTATTAGCTGCTGTATGTCCTGCAGGAAATGTTTTATTTTCAGTCTGGCACAGTGCTCTCTGCTGACATCTCTGGCCGAGACAGGAACTGTCCAGAGAAGGAGAGGTTTTCTATGGGGATTCATAGAAAACAGACACAGGGTTTCTTGTCTCGGCCAGAGATGTCAGCAGAGAGCACTGTGTCAGACTGAAAATAAAACATTTCCTGCAGGACATACAGCAGCTGATTAGTATGGGAAGACTTGAGATTTTTTTAGCAGAAGTAAATTACAAATCCATAAAACTTTCTGATATCAGTTGATTTGACATAAAAACCCCTTTAAAGGGGTAGTGTGGCGGTAAAGAATTGTTCACAGAATAACACACATTACAAAGTTATACAACTTTGTAATGTATGTTATGTCTGTGAATGGCCCCCTTCCCCGTGTTCCACCCCCCCCACCCGTGTACCCGGAAGTGTAGTGCGCTATACATACCTGTCACGTGCCGACCCCCCGTGTCCGATCTTCAGTCAGTGACGTCTTCTTCGGCCGGCGAACAGCTCCGACTGTCCCGAATGCCAGCCACCCTCTGCAGCGTCATCCGATGCTCAGCCGCGATTGGCTGAGCATAACTGTGCTCAGCCAATCGCGGCTGAGCACAGTTATGACGCTGCAGAGGGGGTACGGCGGCAGCGATTCGGCCGGCCGAAGATGGCGTTTGGCACAAGATGGAGGACATGCGCGACACGGATCAGGTAATGTATAATGCACCAACACTTCCGGGTACACGGGCGGGGGGGTGGGACACGGGAAGGGGGCGATTCACAGACATAACATACATTACAAAGTTGTATAACTTTGTAATGTGTGTTATTCTGTGAATAATTCTTTACCGCCGCACTACCCCTTTAAGGTGCCTGTAAACTGAATGGGGGCCTTTAGTGTAGATGGTTAGGAAGCCAAAAACAGCCGAGATGTCTCCTACACCACTTCATTACACCACCATTACACACCATTACGTTACATTACATTACACACCATTAATGAGAGTTGTGTAAATGGCGTAGCAGAGGAAGGGAACTGTTTACCTAAATGGTTTGTGTCATGAAGATATATGTAGAATAACACAGCAAAGGTTTGGAAGGGAAGGTCCAACAGCTTAGACGGGTGCAAAAATCTTTAAAGGAGAAGTCCAGCAAACATTTTTATTAAAGAATTGTATTTCCCCCCAAAAGTTATACAAATCACTAATATACACTTATTACGGGAAATGCTTATAAAGTGCTTTTTTCCCTGCACTTACTACAGCATCAAGGCTTCACTTCCTGGATAACATGGTGATGTCACTTTCTGGATAACATGGTGATGTCACTTCCTGGATAACATGGTGATGTCACTTCCTGGATAACATGGTGATGTCACTTCCTGGATAACATGGTGATGTCACTTCCTGGATAATATGGTGATGTCACGACCCGACTCCCAGAGCTGTGCGGCTGTGGCTGCTGGAAAGGATGATGGCAGGGGGATGCTCAGTGTCCCTCCAGTGCCCTGTGTCCCTCAGTGTCCCCCTGCCATCATCCTCTCCAGCAGCCGCACAGCTCTGGGAGTTGGGTCGTGACACCACCATTTTATCCAGGAAGTGAAGCCTTGATGCAGTAGTAAGTGCAGGGAAAAAGCACTTTATAAGCATTTCCCGTAATAAGTGTATATTGGGGATTTGTATAACTTTTAGGCACCAATACAATACTTTAATAAAAATTTTCGCGGGACTTCTCCTTTAAATCTTTTCTGGGTAACCTGGTACATGCATAACATACATTTCCACCCAGCTTTGTCAGGCATGGCAAAAGTTTGACATTTTGGCATAAGTTTAGCAATGCTTACATCAGCATAACCCAAGAATTATACTCTCTTCACAGTCAGTTTTCACAATTTCTTAACCGAGAATCTTTTTGTTTTGGTTTGTTTTTAAGCCGAAGCCAGTGAAAGCCACAAAGAAATACCAAGCCACCCTGAATGACTTCAGTGCTTGCGTCTCTGCAGCTTGTTGTGATCCTGGCTACGCATGACACAGGAATAACCACTCCTACATCAGGAAACCCAAGCTTCACACCCGCCTCCTGACTGTAAAACACAGGCACAACCCTGCCCCTGTGTGTACGCTGGGCCTGCCCGGGCAGCTGCTTTGTATTCCACAGATGACCCTCGTCTGCTGAGATCCGGGTAGGTGCCTAGTGCTAAGTGCTGCCACTTTACTCTCCTTTTACGCTGTTGTCTATTCTGCTACTTTTGTTTCATGAAACTTGGTTTAAAGTTCTGAGAAACCTAGTTGGATCCCTGATAATATCAGGACAAGGAGGTGTCCCCAATACTCTGCACCTTTTGCAGAGGTGATGTCTCCTCGTATTGTCGTCTGTTGTTACCGGTGACTTTCTGCAACCTGGCGCACTTGTTTGTGTTCTCAGTCTCTGCTATGTGAGAGATGTTCAGATAGGAAACCACAGCAATGCAACATATAGTAATAACCTCTATATAGCACAGTAAACCTACACAGTGACAAATCATGACAACAATGGGAAAGACAGACAAAGAGAGCCTGCCACAAGAGCTTACAGTCTTAGGGTCCTATTATACGGAGCGATTTTTAACGACTAACGATAAACGATCGCTAACGAGATTGTTTATCGTTAACCTGAAACCGTTCACCATATTACAAAGAATAGTCGTTAGATATGATCGTTACTACGATCGTTATTGTGATCATTACTATGATCGTTTACTCCATCTGATCTCAGCAAAACAATGGACAATGTGCAATTACACTGAACGATTAGTGAAAACTTGAGCAAACAAATGTGGAACTACAGCGAGCGATTAACGATAATTTTAGGTTCAGATCTAAATCGATCAATGACATACGAACGATTTTTCGATCGTTGCCTGCAGTTACACAGAACGATTATCATCTAAATTCGAACGATAATAGGTAATAGGGCCCTGAAGTGTTAATAAAGCTTACGCTACATTACAGCTATTATAACTATATTTTGGTCACTACAGTAAAGTCAGTGTTCTTTTTTTATTTCCATAAAATTAGTTTTTAGAATATTTTTTATATTTTTTTTCAATCCATGATGTTTTTTTCCTTCTGCTGGATAAAAGTAAGAAAAACTGTTGTTTTCGGATTATTTTCTGGAATTTCCTCTCCCCTCATTATATCGTCATGTTCTGTCCGCAGATTTTTTTTTTGTTTTGTTTTTAGACATCACTCATACACTGCAGATTTTTACTTCCTCATTGATGTCAAATTGGGAAAATCCACAACGAATCTGCAGTGTATCCTTGACGTGTAAACCTACCCTGCAAATGATGGTGATTGTATAATATTACAGAAAAAAACAGACACTTACACTTTAAGGCTGGGTGCACACTACGTATATTTCAGTCAGTATTGTGGTCCTCATATTGTAACCAAAACCAGGAGTGGATTGAAAAAACAGAAAGGTTCTGTTCACACAATGTTGAAATTGAGTGGATGGCCGCCATTTAATGGCAAATATTTGCTGTTATTTTAAAACAACGGCTGTTATATTGAAATAATGGCTGTTATTTACTGTTATATGGCGGCCATCCACTCAATTTCACCATTGTGTGGACAGAGCCTTTCTGTGTTTTTAATCCACTCCTGGTTTTGGTTGCAATATGAGGACCACAATACTGACTGAAATATACGTAGTGTGAACCCAGCCTAAGGCTGGGTTCACACACAGTATATTTGAGGCTGTATTTGTGAGGCTGTATAGCAACCAAAACCAGGAGTGGATTGAAAACACAGAAAGGCTCTGTTCACATAATGTTGTAATTGAGTGGATGGCCGTCATTTAATGGCAAATATTTGCTGTTATTTTAAAACAACGGCTGTGGTATTGAAATAATGGCCGTTATTTACTGTTATATGGCGGCCATCCACTCAATTTCAACATTGTGTGAACAGAGCCTTTCTGTGTTTTCAATCCACTCCTGGTTTTGGTTGCTATGAGGACCTGACATGAGGACCAAATACAGCCTCAAATATACATAGTGTGAACCCAGCCTAAAGGGGTACTCTGGGTGGGAGCACTTTTTCTTAAAGCTATGGCCGAGGAGGGGGCGTCACAAGCCAGGAAGCGGCTGGGCACCACAAAACGGAGCAGCACGATGTGAGACCAGGCTGGAACGGGCGAGGTAAGTGGATGTCACTGCCTTCATCTACCCCCTCCCCATGGCTAAAAAAGCCCTCCCGCCCGGAGTACCCCTTTAAGGCTATGGTCACACAACGTCTTCCTTTGGCCATTTTGCAGCCAATTTTTTTTAACGTCTGTCTAGTCCAATCTATGGCCACCTTTGCCTGTTGCGCTCTGGAGTCAAGGGTGCTTTAATAATAGTAAATAATAATAAAAAGTCTGTTATCCGGCATTTATTATTTTTCTGGGCACAGGCCTGGTCCATCTAGTCTGCCCTTATGTTATTACTATCTTATGCCAGCTAGAACTGCAGCGTTCACACCCTGCCCCCATCATCGCTCTTATCTAGAAGGTACGTTATGTCATCATGTTAGTTATCAGGAGGTTTCACAATTCAGTATACACAGGTCTGTGAGGCCAAGGTGTTATGAAATCTCAGCTGTGCTTATACTTCCTTGCCAAACAAGCTCCAGTCTACCTTGCAACGTCTTCCGTGTTCTTTCAAGTGTTACTATTGAATGGCCCTTAGGAGAACAATACTTCTACAAAAACGTTTGAAATGTTCCAATCACTGTGGTGCTTTCTGGATAAAGATTGGCACACATAGTATGGGGTGCCAATACACATAGTATGGGGCGCGGATACACATAGTTGTGTCCAGTGATCACATCCAGGATCCACATTTATACTTGCAGATCATTTCAGCTGACTCAATGTAAATTCGACTTTTAATTTGGCTCCTGTAATTGGCATTTTATTATTTCTGACGTGTTAATTGCACAATGTACTGGAAGGAAGGTACACATCAGGAATATCAGGATTACTGGGGCATTAGTCAGGTACATGCATAATAACACCATAGGAGTGTGTTACACAGGATATAAGCCCTTGTACGGCTTAAAACAGTTAATGCTCATATTGATGGCCCATTGTTAGCATAGGTCATCAATATCTGTTGTTTTTTTTCCTGTTTGGGGGGGGGGGGGGTGTTTACCTCCTAGCACCCCCCTCCCCCAGTCATCTGTCATCTTATTGTTGAGGAAACTACTGCTGTCGCTTCACTTTGTACCAGGCACACCGCCATACACTATACATATGTTTACTTTGCTTTCGCAATGGGGAAAAAAAGAAGGCATAAAATGCTGTATTTGGGTATGTGCACACTGCGGAATCCAGGCACATAACCCGCCGCAGATTCCGCCACTCGCACACGCGTTCATCTCTGCCCGTGTCATAGACTCCATTCTATGCACAGGTGGATTTCGTCATCCGCCCAAAGAATAAACAGGTTGATTCGTTGGGTGGATGGTGGAATCCACCTGTGCATAGAATGGAGGTTATGACACTGGTGCAGATGCACATGACGGAATCCTCGTCAGGTTATCTGCCCAGATTCCATAGTGTACACATACCCTTTAAAATGCAAACAGATCTCCTCCATAAATAGGAAATTGCGCCATACACTGGTCTACCATCTGTAGTCATCTGTTTCAGTGTTATTGCCCTTATGTCTACAGATGGATGACTCTTCCTGAAAAACCCTGGTTTGTTGAGCATGAGAGTTTATTTTTTCCACTTTGAGCAGAAAGACAATTTTTATCATTCCCCCCCCCCCTTGGAGCATTGACTAAAAATTGGTCTCCCTATACTACTGGGTCTCTTCAGTGAGAAACAGGAGAACAGTGTGTATTTTTTATATATTATTCTTCTTGCTTAAAGGGGTTATGCAGCGAAGAAAAAATTCTTTCAAATCAACTGGTCAGAAAGTTATATATATTTGTAATTTACTTAAAAATCTCAAGTCTTCCAGTACTTATCAGCTGCTGTATGTCCTACAGGAAATGTTTTCTTTCCAGCCTGACACACTGCTCTCTGCTGCCACCTCTGTCCGGGACAGGAACTGTCCAGAGCAGGAGAGGTTTTCTATGGGGATTTGCTACTGCTCTGGATAGTTCCTGTCTCGGACAGGTGTGGCAGCAGAGAGCACTGTGTGAGACTGAAAAGAAAACAACATTTCCTTTTGGACATACAGCAGCTGATAAGTACTAGAAAAATTTAGATTTTTTTTTTTTAAATAGAAGTAAATTACAAATCTATATAACTTGACTTGACCAGTTGACTTTCACTGGATGACACCTTTTAATTGTCACTTTTTTCATTGAATATGAAAATTGCAGCAAAGGAATCCAAAGCAAAAGCCTGTGATTACTATGACTGTGCATCCTATTGTAAGGTCTGTTTACATGTTACATTGCGTATTTACAGAATGGTGGTAAAAACAAAAGAACATATGCCTGAGAAGTGTGAATATGCTTCTGGGAGAATCCAGTAAATTTACATTCTGGATTCTCATGGATATGGGCAGAGAAGCCACAATGGCTGCCCCCTGTGAATGCATACGTATGCACCAAGGTTTCTTGTTTTTGTACGTTATGCAAGGACGGGCGAGTCACTCTCGTTATTTGTGATTGTGGTTTAGGTGCTGACATCCACAATGCATTTATGCAGAGCACCATAGTTTTTAGAGCCACAGCAAATTTGCTAAAAACTCCCCAATGTGAGTTAGGGCAGTGCTGTTCCTGGTACTGCACTGCTCTCGGGGTACCTGACCTGGCAAAACAGAGGAACCACGACTATGCAATGTAGGTCAGTATCCTGCCTGCTAACCTCTCACCACAGAAGACTATGGGAAGGACATGTGACACAGAGGAGTCTGACGGCAGCTCATGTCATGGGACTTGAGTTCACAAAGTGTTTCTATAGGATTATATATCACTGAATCAGTACAACAACTTCAGAGTAGTCAGTGTTATATCCTGAATATGTCATCTGCAGGTGTAGAGGCCTAATTATCCGGACATTGATTCACCTAGGTCGGGATTCCTCATTGTTCTTAGTTAAATTACCCCAAGACTTTAAAGGGGTACTCCAAAGAGGGAAAAAAAAAATCTTTCAAATCAACTGGTGTCAGAAAGTGCCAGAGATTTGTAATTTACTTCTATTAAAAAAATCTCCAGTCTTCAAGTAAATATCCAGCTGCTGTATGCTATGCTCTTCCCAGTCTGACACAGTGCTCTCTGCTGCCACCTCTGTCCATGTCAGGAACTGTCCAGAGCAGTAGCAAATCCCCCATAGAAAACCTCTCCTGCTCTCCAGAATAGAAATAATACACCACTTCCTGCAGGACATACAGCAGCTGATAAGTACTGAAAGACTGGTGATTTTTTTTTAATAAAGTAAATTAAAAATTTCTGGCACTTTCTAGCACCTATTTATTTTAAATATTTTTATTTTCTGGAGTACCCTTATACAATGCCTATAAAAAGGACATGAGAACCGTATGAGTACCCCCATGTCCACAGGTTCAGGAGCTGTGCAAATACTGAACTTGCCTTATTCCAGTCTCATCAATGCATCCTTCACTTTAATTTTGTCATTTAGTATATTTGCATATTTAGAGGGGACGCCCATCTTCCATGTCTGCTTGGAACATGACTGTGTCTTCCAGACTCCCAACTTAGACAAGACTCGTGAGCAGCACCATGTGGGACTGGTGCAGGCTGCAGGGGGTTTGGTCTCTCTGACCCTCACTTATAAAATACAGGATGGAGACAGCACCACCAGGGTTTAAAAGATTTATTTAGTCCTTTAAAAGATTTATTTAAACATGCAACATCTCAGCCCTAACAAACAAGGCCGAAACGTTGTATAGGTGGTGCAGTCGCTGTCCTGCATTTTGTGTTTCTGTGACTTCAAGCCTATCACTGACAGAAAGTTGCCGAACACTAGAATCCAGGTCCAGTTGAATGTTACTGAATAGGTCATCAAAAAAACATCTGGTCAGTGTTGGTCTTTGTGTTGAATTGTAAAAAATGAATCATGTCTCTGGTCACATGCCGGCCTTCTGACATGGGACAATGACTTCTGCAATCTAGGTTTGCATATGATGCCCAAGCTCTGGTTACTATGAGAAGCAGATCAGTACAATGAGAAGAACAAGAATCATCAAGAACTGCAAAAATTGGTGACCGCATGAGGCTAATATTGCCTAATAGCGGATGACACATGACTGAGGCGAACACTCATCCAGCCACATGCACTTAACCATACAATAGATCTGAACGCTACAGTCATTGTTCTAGTTCCTATAATTTGTCTTAGCAGTCACTGCCTGTAATATACATGTATTATAGACAGGTGTCTTGAGAATAGTTATTAAAGAAAGTTTTTATGTTTTACCAGGACTTTGGCTTTTTGACCTGTCACATCTAAAGGAACAATGAAGCCGAAGGTGGTCTACAAGCCAGTGAGTATACATCTGTTGTGTATATAAAGTGTGGTTTCACATCTGCAACTTTATTCTTGTCTTATTTCATGTTCACTACATGTAAAGCTTTCTTTCTTTTTTTCTTTTTTTTTTTTTTTTTTGCTTACAAAATAGTTTTGTGCCATTTGGCTAAATTAATCTTTTAGGTTGTTGTTTGTTTAAATCAACACTTTTTTATACAGAAACATAGGGGGCATACCCTCTTGCAACATCCTCCTCCAGTATGACTAGTCAGGAGTGCTCTTACACAATTTCATTGTAACAAATAGATACAACTCTTGTTGCCATCCTGTTCATTACAATATAAATAAGATAAAACATTTCATTTACCTAACCATTGTGTTACAGTGCATACACAATAGCGTCTGTCCTTACAAAAATAGACCTTGTAGACCATGTGTGGGAATCAGTGGTATTTAACCATTTACTTTAGATTGTATTAAAGGGGTACTCTGGCAAAAAAAATATTTTAAATCAACTGGTGTCAGAATGTGTAAATCCCATTTGTGCCACTTCTGTCCGTGACAGGAACTGTCCACAGCAGTAGCAAATCCCCATAGTCACGGACAAAGGTGGCAGCAGAGAGCACTGTGTCAGACTGGAAAGAATACATAACTTCCTGCTGGACATACAGTAGCTGATAAGTACTGGAATTTTTTTAATTGATTTACAAATCTATATAATTTTCTGACACCTGTTGATTTTTAAAGAAACTGACCTTTTCTAACAAATTCTTTTAAGGGTGGGGATGCCCCTTTAAGAGTACTATAAGCAATGACAGCCATGCAGTGATTGTCACAAAATCAGAAGCTTTAGCAATCACCAATCTGCATCACACTATATAGCAAAATGCAGATTTCTCAAAGGAATATTACTACATTTTTTTAATGTCTATTTTTTCCCCTCCAGATTACCTCCCCAGAGGAGCCCGAAGATCATCTCCTATACATGAGCACACTACAGGGCAATGCTCGCAGGGTATGTCTTCCTCTAAAGCCCAATCTTCTGTAGTTGTGGAATCGGTAAAGATAAAAAAAACAACTTTCCTTATTAACGGGGATATCCAGGGCTACAAAAACATGGCCACTTTTCCCCTAATGTTGTCTCCAGTTCAGGTGCAGTATGCAATTAAGCTCCATTTACTTCAATGGAACTGAGTTTCAAAACCCCACCCAAACTGGAGACAACAGTAGGGGGAAAGTGGCCATGTTTTTGTAGTGCTGATAAGCCCTTTAAGTCAATCGAAATGAGTAGAGAACTCACAATTCTCTAAGCTGTGATCATGGTAAGATGCATGCAGTGTTTTTAATGCGGCTGGGGGGGGGGGGGGGGGGGGGGGGGATGGAGGCACATATGCCGGATGGTTCATAGGTCCAGCGGCGTGCCCCACTTCAGATTATGGGTAAACTGATGGGATGTCGGATGCAAAAGATCCTGGTTGCGCCATCTGTTATTCCCATTAGGCATGGTGCCATATATCAACCAAGCCTTACACTTTCTAGATTGGTAGCAATATATATATATATATATATATATATATATATATATATATATATATATATATATATATATATATATATAACATGTATAATTCTTCTCTTGCAGTATCATCACTGTGCATTGGTCATTGCCATTGTGGTCACTTTGCTGTTCTGTGTCATGGCCGCTCAGCTTCTGTTATTCCCACTGCTTTGCACAAGTTCAACTGAGAAGATGGACATGTTGTTCATGCAAGACAACAGCTGTAGTGACCCATGCAAGTAAGTCAGACATGCCACAGTTTTTTAAATAAGATATCCAGATTCCTATTTATTATGTGTTCCTATTCCTGGATCACCCCTTTAAAGGGGTATTCCACTGAAACATAACTTTTTATGCGTTGCTGCCCATGGTGACACTAATAATTCATTCCTTACTTGTTAATATTTATTTAGTCTCCTTCCCCTGATTCTGAGCTCCCCTCCCCCCTCCCTTCTGAGACAGCTGATGTAAATAAGTTCCTGTGGCTTTTATTTGCATTTTTGTAGCTGCTTTGTAATGCTGGGAGGGTTTATCTGAGGTCAAGTTGCTGAATTCACTGTGATTTTCCCTCCCAGCATTATAAAGAAGCTACAATGTTGCAGATAAAGCCAGTCAGGGACTTGTTTACATCATCTGTCTCAGAAAGGGGGGGGGGGGCAGGGAGACATAGAGAAAAGCTCACACACAGAATTTAGTGTCTTCAGCAGAAAGCAGCAGCTAAGAACTGGGGGAAGGAGACCGAATAGAGTAAACAAGTATAGAATAAGATAATAATAAGTATAGAATGGCTTGTTAGTTTCACCATGGGCAGCAACATATCACGAATTATCTTTGAGTGAAATACCCCTTTAACTAATTCATTGGTTTATATTGCTTAAAATTAGTTTACAGTTGATGACGTGTATTTCTTCAGTAATGGCACGAAACAAAACAAATATTCCAAACACCTTATAAAAGTTTTGTTCCCATTTTTTCAGATTTACTGTATTGCGGGAAATGTTTAGGCAAGTGTGGAACGTTTCAGCAAAGTATAAAAAGTTTTCAGAAATAGAAGTGTTAATAGTTTATTTTTATCAATTAACTTCTTAGTGAATGAACATAAGAGAAATCTCAGTCGGCTCAGTATTTGGTGTGACAGCACGATGCATTGAGAACAGAATCAGTTCTTCTAAGTACACTGCACACAGTGATGAAGGAACGTTTGTTCCAGACATCTTGAAGAACTGACTACAGATCTTCTGTGGCTGTCTGCTCATTCTAATCCTTCTGTCTCTTCATATAATCCAAGACAACCTGGATGATGTGAGATCAGGGCTCTGTGGGGGGCAGATCATCACTTCCAGGACTCCCTGTTCTTCTTTTCATAGTTCCTAATGACATCACCTTATGTTTGGGATTTTAGTCCTGCTGCAGAATAAAAGTTTTGAGTCTATCAGAATTCTACCTATTGGAAGGCGTCTTATTTTTTCCACACGCCTGTCTGAAACATTTGCTCAGTACTGTAATACTATATGGTGGGGGCTGCAGTTATTATTTTAAGGTTAATCTAATTATTAAACCGTTTCTTTACATTGGCAAGGGGTAATATAAAAGGGTTATTCACTGTCTCATAGACAAGCACTGGAGTGGAGCATTTTCTTCCCATAACTATGTATCATCCAATTATAATGAGTGATGTAGCCAGCTGTACACAGAGCCTAAATTACGACTCCCAGACTCCATAAATTCCACCCTAATGAATGCCCTTAATGCCTTGGTCTGCCATAATCCTTTTTTTTTTTTTTCATCTTTTGTGGGATTGTCAGAAAATTCTTGGCTTCTGGGCTCAAGTTGTTAAAGGGGTACTCCGGCGAAAATGTTTTTCTTTCGAGTCATCTGGTTTCAGAAAGTTAAATTACATTATATTTATTATATCTATATATCTAATTTATCAGCTGTTGTATGTCATGCAGGAAGTGGTGTTTTCTTTTTAATCTGACACAGTGCTCTCTGACATTAGTGCCGAGACAGGAATTGTCCAGAGCAGTAGCAAATCCCCATAGAAAAACCTTTCCAGTTGTGGGACAGTTCCTGTCTCGGACAGAGGTGGCAGCAGAGAGCACTGTGTCAAACTAGAAAGAATGCACCACTTCCTGCAGGACATACAGCAGCTGATAAGTATGGGAAGACTGGAGGTTTTTAAATAGAAGTAAATTACAAATCTATATAACTTTCTGAAACCAGTTGATTTGAAAGAAAAAGATTTTTGCTGAAGTATCCCTTTAAGTTTCTTAATGGGCACAACAATTTCACTGTGCCCCAAAAGTTGTCAGCTTTATTAAATGTAAAGGAACCTATATTCATAACTTTTTTTTTTTTTACAGCGTCCATAAATATTGCTATAAATTAGCTCGCTACCTGAATTGCACTCACAGAATAGATGGCTCTTTCAACTCCGCCCTTCTCATAAAAACATGGCTTTACAGCCAAGATAAAATCCAGGATCGCTGGCTCACCTCCTCCTTGTCTGTGACCCATTTTACTGCCATGAACGGTCATTCTTCTACTACGCTTTAATACCTCATATGACACAATAATCATTGTTGCACCAATATCCCTAGATACTGTAGACCCCATCTACTTTGCATGGCCATTTCACTATGTATATTGCATTGTCCTGACCTTGGGTAACTAGATTTTGTGTTCTCTTGGTTCCACATTGTTTTTGTTATTTTCTTCCTTTTTTCCATTTATTTTTGTTCTCCAGGTGCCTTAAATGGGGTACTCCACTGGAAAAAATGTTTTCTTTCAGATCAACTGGTGTCAGAAAATTAGATTTGTAATTTACTTCTATTTAAAAATCTTAAGTCGTCCATTACTTATCAGCTCTCCTGCTCTGGACAGTTCCTGTTATAGACAGAGGAGACAGCAGAGAGCGCTGTGTGAGACTGGAAAGAATACACCAATTCCTGCAGGACATACAGAAGCTGATAAGTACTAGAAGACTTGAGATTTTTTTTAAATAGAAGTAAATTACAAATCTATATAACTTTCTTAACCAATTGGTTTGAAAGAATTTTTTTGCCAGAGTACCCCTTTAATATTCTTAGAACATTAATAACCAAAGTGACATGCAATATGTTTAATATACCTGTCTCTCTACATCTTCATACAAATTATACATTTGTTATGAGGATGCCATGTAGAGATTCTCCATCCGTTTTGCTCTTGTATGTCCCCTGTTTATTATTATTATTATTATTATTATTATTATTATTATTATTATTATTATTATATATTTTTTTTTATTGTTTAAAGAAAAAAAAATTCTTATCCACCACAATGACCACCCCCCTTCCACACTGATCAGAACACTGAAGGTCAGATGTCTCCCAAGTTCAGTGCTTTGCAATGTTTGGAAGTCCCATAGAGGAGAGAGTGCAATGCCACACCATTCACTTGGCGGATATTAGAATTTGATTATTCTATTCTCATGATTAGTGAAGTCCCATCAGTTGGACCCCCATTGATCACCTAGTTACCACTTATATTAGGGGATATGATAGGGGATGACATTCTGTCTTGACATAACTCAATGCATCTATGTGAACATTTCGGAGTATTCTTCAGAACCTAAACGTCCTATCAATCTTCACTTCCTCTCCATGCTTCTGGCAAAATACAGCGTTATGTTCATCACATGTAGATAATTAAATACTGTATGTTGTGTGAAAGTTTCCTGTCTTTTGACCTACTTCTTCTCTCACCCCTACATGATCAGATCTGAGTTGCATATGTCAGCATACAGTACATTGGCTGTCGAAGTGCTGTACATCTTCTATGCTGGGATGTATAACGGCTATCCTTCCTTTCTTAGTATTGTTCTAGTAGAAAGCATCCCAGAAGGGCTGGAATATGCTCCAAACTCCACCACCAATCCGTCAGTGTTTCAAAGCTGGATGAATCTTCTCGGCCAAGCTAAGAGCAGCGTGGACATTGCATCTTTTTACTGGACTCTGACCAATAATGACACCCACACCACGCATCCCACAGCTAAAGAGGTAAAATATCTGCAGTGCTACTAAACATTTTCTTTGATATGATAATGTATTGTCTTTAAAGAGCACCTGTCTAAGAAAAAAAAACTTTTGAAATGTCAGAGATGAGTTCAGACTTGTCGGTGTTCAGACTTGTACGGATCGGGAGAACAAGCTGGGAGAAGTTTGTGCATCGCATTCTCTCCCAGCTCTATGTCACGTGACCTGGATGGCCGCATAATGCAAGCCTACGGGACACAATGCAGGAAGAGGATTGCACGGGCGCACGTTCTCCTGATCGGTCTCTGTCAGACTACTCCTGACCGATCAAAAGTTTTGACACGTCAGAGCCAATTAAAAGATTCAACAAAGCTAATTGTTTTTTCTTTTTTCCCTCACAGGGGGAACTAATTCTACAAGAAATGATCAAATTAAAGCAGCGAGGCATCCATCTAAGAGTTACAGTCAACCCCTCAGGATCTAAAACAAAAGACGCGGACATTAATGCACTGAGAGACAGCGGTAGGAGCCCACAAGAGTTTAAAAATATAAATGGGGACTGCTGTTGGATTGTAAAATGGATTGACTCGAAAATGAATAGAAAATAGTTTCAGGTGTTAAAATTGTGTGTTCGCCTTTTTATCTTCAACTTTACACTTTATATATAGGTATAATCTGCAGCAATTGTTTAATAATTTAAGGCCCCTATACACAGGGCGACTATATGCACATTCAGACACAGATATTGCCCCATGTGATACAACAATGTTCGGCTGAGGAGCCGATCATCAGCTGATCGTTGTCTTTAAAGAGATTTAAAAATCATTGGTTGTCTTCCGTGCATCACTATGTGTAACAGACGATGCACGGTTAGCAGCTGATAAAACAGTATATAGAAAATAATAAAGTAATACTTACCTGTCCACGCTCCCAGGTGTCCTCCTGGCTTTCCCCTACTCCACAGCTGCTGCAGAAGCTTCTGAGGCCGTCACTGAAGTAACAGGTCGCTCAGCCAGTCACTGGCTGCGGTGCTGTCCTGTCTCAGCCAAGGATTGACTAAGTGGACTGTATCTTCGGAGACTTGGTAATGACATCTGCACTGAGCGGGGAGAAGCCAGGAGGACAGCAGGGAGCTTGGAAAGGTAGGTATTACTTTGTTATTTTTTATGTATACAGCAAGGGCTGCACAGACATAGCTAACAATGTTCGTGCAGCTCTTGCTGCACAATAATTGAACCATGTGATAGGCTCGGTAAGCTAGTGCTGATCTAGCAGATCTGCACTCACTTACAGCTAATGTCAGGCCATGTAATGTAGTCCTTAGTGTACCTGGAACGTAAAAAAAAAAAAAAAAAAAAAAAAAAAAAGTGAAATGTGTGCTAGAAACAGTCCTATGGACTTACATTGGGAGTCTGTCTTGGTCACGTGGCATAGAGCTGGGAGAAAACATGCTTAGTGTACTTCCATAAGCTCATCCTAGTGATTGGCCGAGGTCTAAAAAGCCAGATACTGACCAATCAGCAAGATGTTAAATAATGTTACTTGCCTTATGTTAATCCTAAATAACAGCCTACTCTTTAATCCAAAGCTGCGTTCACACTTCTGCAGGCTTCAGGGCTGATATCACCCAGTAATCCTAGCTGGCTTAATATCTGCAGAGTTTCCTTTGGCGAATTGTAGTTTTAACTTTATTGGCCTTACAACAAAGTTAAAGCTTAACTGGTATTAAGGCAAATGTAAGCTTTAAAGAGGTATTTCCATCTCAGCTTGGTTTTCACTATCCATTGGATAGGGCAAAACAACCTGGTCACAAAGGGTCTGACCACCGGGACCCCCACCAATCCTGAAAACGGGGAAACAAGTATGGCGTCACCATAGAGAATGAATAGCATGTAGTTAAGTGGCTGTACATCCTAGGCTAATTGTAATGTATACATTTAGTGTAAATGTCACATGACACAAAACTATGGGGATGATTCGTCAATTAAAAGATGTTACTTTCGTTCTATATTGTCAAGGAGCTGAGGTTCGGGTAGTAAACCTGCCACACCTGACTAATGGCGTGCTCCACACCAAATTCTGGGTGGTGGATGGAAAGCACATGTATATTGGAAGTGCCAACATGGACTGGAGGTCATTGACACAGGTACAGTACTAATCTCTCAGAGCCAGAGAACAACCAACAGCTGACATCATTTTGCCAGGGTGGTCTATGAGTCTGACTCTTTTGTTATGCTTCAGGGAAATTACACCAGATTTATCCTGAAATCGCTCACTTCATACCTCTATGACTATTACTTTTTGCCCAAATCGGTCATGTTAGCAGCCAAAATTGCCAATTATCTGTAAATTACATGAACAGACGTTCAAAATAGACAATAGTGGATTTTTAAACCCTGGTGATCTGGCAGATTAGTCCAGCATATTGCTGCTGCCGAACAATCTCATAGAGTCCCATGTGTATGGGCAGATTTAGACAATCATTAAATGGGGTTTTTCCACTAACAAGACTCATCACTTATTTGCTAGAGCATGTGATTGGAGAGGAGCTGACCCCCCGGGACCCCCACTGACCACAAGAACAGGGTTTAGTTTCTCTTTTTTTTTGAATGAAGTGGTAATCAGACATGTACATAGCACTCCATTCAACTCTATGGGCCTGATGTAGATGTCTGTGTACAGCAAAGTACAGATGAGGACACATGACCCCTATCCTCATATTGGTGAGGGTCAGGTCCCCGCCAGTTACTTATTACCCAAGTCTTTAATAACCCCAACACCCATCTCAATCAAATAAGTGTCTAATTCCTCTCTTCGCTGCCATCTGCTATTTTAGGACCGTGCAAAAATCAATGGGTCCAGCCAACCTTTTAAAGGGGGAGTTCACCCAAATTTTTTTTATTTCAAATCAACTGGTGCCAGTCCTGCAGGAAGTGATGTATTCTCTCCAGTCTGACACAGTGCTCTCTGCTGCCATCTCTGTCCATGTAAGGAACTCTCCAGAGCAGTAGCAAATATTCACAGAAAACCTCTTTTGCTCTCCAGACTGGAAAGAATACACCACTTCCCAAAGGACATACAGCAGCTGATAAGTACTGGAAGATTTGACATTTTTTTAACGGAAGTAAATTACAAATCTCTGGCACTTTCCAGTACCAGTTGATTTGAAAGAAAAAAAAATGTTTAGTGAACAACCCCTGTGTGTGTCCATCTATAGGCTGATTTCATTGCCCTCGAGCGTTGAGTTGTTTATTTTTCATAATACATTACACTAACAGGTTAAAGAATTGGGGACCACCGTCTATAACTGTACTTGCCTTGCCCAAGATTTGGAAAAAATCTTTGAGGTTTATTGGGCACTTGGTGAAGAAAACGCTACTATTCCATCTCCGTGGCCAGACACGTTCTCCACCATTTACAACAAGGAAACTCCTATGGAGGTGTCTCTAAACAACACAGTATCCCATGTGTATCTGTCTGTAAGTATTGTATGACTGGCCACATGTGCTTCAGCTATCTACCTGCATGATGCCAGATAGTGACTATGTATGATCTGTAGAACTTACTCATCTTTCTTCTATCTCTCTGATAGAGCTCACCTCCGCCACTGTCAGCCAAAGGCAGGACGGACGATTTAGAATCAATCCTGAGCATTATAGATGATGCCAAGAAGTTTGTCTACATCTCTGTCATGGATTATACACCCACCGAGGAGTTTTCTAAACCACGGAGGTAATATGACAGTCAGTACAGCACAGGGCCTAAAAACGACAGCTTAAAATTAAAGTTTATGCTTTGGCGAATGACAGAGAACAGAAGAACATTTGCTCTCTCTATCTCTCATGTATGTATGTACCGTATTTTTTGGACTATAAGGCGCACTTAAAATACTATGATTTTCTAAGAAATTGTAAGTGCGCCTTATAGTCCAGTGCGCCTTATATATGGACCGGGACAGCTCCGGCCTCCATGGCGCAGATAGGCTGCTGAGCTCACATCTCCCCGCCACACAGCACAGCGCAGCGCTCCCTCACCTGGACTCCCGGCCCATTGCTTTGCAGGCCTGTCCTGCTGTCCCGCTCTCCCGCTGTAGCACTGTACCACTGTCCCGCTCTCCCTGCTCTCCACAGCCAGGACACAGGCTCAGGCATAGGCTTCAGGCATAGACTTTCATTCAATAGCGCCACCTAGTGGCCGGAGGTTATAGAGCAACACTGTACTGTACTGAGGCTCCTAACTATGGTGGCCACAATGCTCCATGCAGAATTCTGCCAACGGGACTCGCTGGCAGAATTCTGCCTATCCTGCATGGTGCATTACGGACACCATAGTTAGGAGCCTCAGTGACATAGTAAGGAGCTTCAGTAAATACAGTACTGTGATCAGCAGGTGACAAAGTAAGGAGCCTCAGTAAGTACTGTGATCAGCAGGTGACTTACGTTTTTCGTTCGTTTAAACTTATACACTATAATGCGGTGCGCCTTATAGTCTGGTGCGCCTTATAGTCCGGTGCGCCTTATATATGAACCTAGATGGCTTAGCAGGCTAAAATTGAAGGTGCGCCTTATAGTCTGAAAAATACGGTAAATGCAGAAAACCACAAGATCATGAATATGGAAGTCTAAATTCTGCTTTCATTTCTATTTCCCACCAGTTTGACTCAATAGAATGGGGCATTGTGGCCCCTATCACGTGTTACGTTGACCAACGTGACTATAGCTGTAATAGCAGTCACCACGGTTTGCTGAACTGAGACTTTTTGGGAGAGGAGATTCGAGAATTAAGATATTTCTGTCTTGTTCAGTCAGTTGTAGTAAATCCCACTTTCACAGCCTCCTTTGAGTTTTCATGAACCTGTCTTTTTCTTCCTTATTTCTCTAGGTACTGGCCAGCAATTGACAACCATCTAAGAAAAGCCCTATACGAGAGACATGTGACCGTCCGCCTTTTAATCAGCTGCTGGGCAAATTCTAAACCAAATATGTTCCCCTTCCTGAACTCTCTCGCTGCTCTGCAAGATACAAAGACACATTATAACATAGAAGTGGTAGGTCTTCATGTGAAGGAGGTGGATCTGTGTTTTTATTTCTTCCCAAGACCTATGCAGTGGTGTAATAGTGTTTGGATCAATTTGCCATTGATCAATTTGCCATTGTATTTAAAAGTTGGCTCCACTGTGTTTTAATCATATATTTTTTTTATTGTTTTTTGGGGGTGGGGGAACTTTCATGTTTCCTAAAGGAGAAGTCTGGCGAAAATGTTTATTAAAGTATTGTATTGCCCCCAAAAGTTATACAAATGCCCAATATACACTTATTACGGGAAATGCACATACAGTGCTTTATTCCCTGCACTTACTACTGTATCAAGGCTTCACTTCCTGGATAAAATGGTGATGTCACAACCCGACTCCCAGAGCTGTGCGGGCTGTGGCTGCTGGAGAGGATGATGGCAGAGCAATTCTCAGTGTCCTTCCAGTGTCCTGTATCCCTCAGTGTCCTCCTACCATCATCCTCTCCAGCAGCCACAGCCCGCACAGCTCTGGGAGTCGGGTTGTGACATCACCATTTTATCCAGGAAGTGACATCACCATGTTATCCAGGAAGTGACATCACCATGTTATCTAGAAAGTGAAGCCTTGATACAGTTGGAAGTGCAGGGAAAAAAGCACTTTATGTGCATTTCCCGTAATAAGTGTATATTGGTGATTTGTATAACTTTTGGGGGGGGGTCAATACAATACTTCAATAAAAATTTTCGTCGGACTTCTCCTCTAAAGGAGGACAACAGCTAATACATAATAAAAACACAGCAAGAACTAAACCCAGCTTGATGAAAGTGGATAATTTCAACCAAAATGATGTAGTATTGGTTTAGCTGACCGCTACCAGACCTCTATCATCCAAAATTAAGATGGCCGTGTTGGAAATTTTCAGGCAGTAGTTAGATGGTAAGATCTGACTACTGAGGAGTATTCTCAGAACATTCCCAGAATAATCCCAGAAAGATAATTCTTCCTTTACCTAATCTCATTGGTCATGCATGGCCAGTTTAACCAATATTATTGGCCATAATGAACTAATGGCTGCCTCTATGAAATGATTGTAGAGTCCTCAGATAAGCTGCATGCCTAAAGGTGCCCATACATTGCCAATAACTGCCTAATGATCATTCAGCTGACAGCAAATGCCTCTGATAACAATAAGGTTGGGCTTCGAAAATCCATCATGTCCTCATCTGTTTGGGAGTTTGTTTGCCCCTATACACCTATATATATATATATATATATATATATATATATATATATATATATATATATATATATATATATATATATATATATTATGCTTGTGGCTGTAAATTTGACATCTTTGAGATGCCTCCCCCCTGCAGACAGCCCAATGGATAAACAGGATTTGAGATAACTGTATGTATATGTATATATATATATTTTTTTTCCTTCTGTTTCCTGCTCAGAAAATTTTCATAGTTCCAACGTCTCCAGAGCAGAAGAAAATCCCTTTTGCCCGTGTAAATCACAACAAGTATATGGTGACTGACAGAGTGGCTTATATCGGTAAGTACATTTCCTAATGTAAAACATGTTTACCTGCTGTTGTGGACAAGACATACATTTGTACAATAAAGGAATATTCTGGCGAATAAAAAGATATATATATATATATATATATATATATATATATATATATTTTATTTTATATTTCTGAAAGTTATGTTACAATTTAGGTAACCTTATGAAAGAAATGTAAATTATTCTGAACACCAAGTTGACATATGGTTAAAGAGGACCTGTCACCCCCCGTGCTGGGGTGACAGGCTCCCGACCCCCCGTTAGAGCCCCCTATACTCACGTGATCCCGCCGTGTCCCGCTTCCTGAGCCGGTCGGGTCACAGATTTCAGCGCCCGAAGCCCGGCGCGCGCGCTGAGAGATGAGTTCGATGCCCATAGAGAATGACGGCGCATCAGACTCCCCATTCATTCTCTATGGGCGTCGGACTGTTGTCAGCGCACGCCGGGCTTCGGGCGCTGAAATCTTCGTGACCCGACCGGCTCAGGAAGCGGGACCCGGCGGGATCGCGTGAGATTAGGGGGATCTAACAGGGGGTCCAGAGCCTGTCACCCCGGCACGGGGGCTGACAGGTCTCCTTTAATGCCCAAAGGTATAGAAAAGTGTAATGAAGAGTAATTAAATCTTATAACTAGGGATGGTCCGAACCTGCCGAGGTTCGGGTTCGCATGAACCCGGACTCTCGGCAATGATTCCCGCTGTCTTCCACCTCCGTGGAGAGGGTGGATACAGCGGGAGGACTGCCTGGAAAACTGGGATACAGCCATAGCCATAAGCTGTATCCCAGTTTTCCAGGTGGTCCTCCCACTTTATCCACCCTCTCCACGGAGGTGGAAGACAGCGGGAATCATTGCTGAGAGTCCGGGTTCGTACGAACCCGAACCTCGGCAGGTTTGGACCATCCCTACTTATAACAACATAGTTCCACTTTAAAGTTTCTCTATCAGACAAAATCTTACCTGCTGATAGCCCCCTATGGTGCTGAGGAGGAAGGGATGTATCTTACCTTCCTCCTCAATGTCAGTCCCGTGCTTTTAGTTGGGGTAAAATCTGCTCCAGAGCAGCCTTAGGAGCAATGCCTCATCAACTGGCCCGTCACCGCCAATGATTATCAGAAGGGCCAGATCGAAGTACAACCAATAAGCTAATGCAAAAGAGGGGTCTGCGGAGTCACAGTTATGAGTCTCAAAACACAGGAATAGCCAGATAGATGTTAGCCAGAGTCCTACTCCACACTGACGAGGGGCAACTACCCCGAAACGATCGTCTGTGGATGGATGCCTGCCTTGGTAAACCTTTGTCATGTCGCAATACTCGCCACAGTGTTAGACTTTGACGTAAAAGGGGCCACCCTGGTATTTCCCTATTTATGTTCCAATACTCGCAACCGAGTGGGACTTAAGGGGCTACCTATCAGGGTGGTTTGGTGATCTTCTCACTGGGAGGCACCCCCTTGGCAATAGGCTTTCCACCCCTTGAGGGATATCTGGCTATTCCTGTGTTTTGAGACTCGTAACTGAGACTCCACAGACCCCTCTTTTGCATATTTGAATTTATAGGGGGCAATGCATCAGTGTAGACTCTTCAGTGAGTACTCCATTTGATTTTTTTGTCGCTGGTCTCCCTGAGTTCAGCGATTGCTGTGTTTTGTCAACCAATAAGCTAGCCTTAAAAAAAAAAAAAGTGTTTATGGCTACCAAATGTGTTGATTAAAATATTTTTTAAAAGAGTTTTTATTCTCCCCCCCCCCAATAAAAATAAATAAAACCTTAGCATTATTGACTTGCCTGCAGAATCAGTTTCACCTGAACTCCCCCCCCAGTCTAATGTGTATGGGGGCCTCCCGGCTCTCCCAGATGTTGAGGGGGAAGAAGGATTGTGCATGGTGGATTTGAGCATGATTGATTCTTTGTCCTCTCAGAAGGCAATCGTTCCTATTTCCCAATTATAATAGTATGCCTGGGGAAATTGTGAAAGGGACCTGCCAGGCTAAAGAGCATTATTCCATGTGTATGGTCTACTTTTAAAGTTGGTTTCACATTCTGCTTTTTCCACCTATTTTGAAGGGGGTGGGTGGCATTCCTTTCCAAGAACAGCCTGCTCTAGGCATAGGTTTAGAGTGGTTAATGGCATAAAGCCAAGTTCTATGTTTTTGAAGTGCATTTTTGGAATAAAAAAGACCTTTAAAACTGAATACTTGGTACTTATTTGGGGCAAAATATGGCTATTTTATGTAGAAAAAAACACAGTGCATGTAAAGACATTACAGGGCTTGTAAAGGAGGCATATATTTGAGCACAGAGCCAATAGAGAACATGCTGAACTGCCATAAAAGGCCTAGCCCATAGACAGTGATGTTTCTGGAAAATATAATCAGAACCTTTTAGTTTTTCTAGTTAAGATTTAAGGGGAAAATGTAAAATTAATTCATTAAATTAACTTGTGCTATTTGTTTTATGCAGATTTGTTAATTGCTTTAATTTTTTAGAAACTGTCCATTCATCCTGTACTTATTAGCTGCTGGATGTCCTGCAGGAAGTGAGCTGGTATTTCCAGTATGACACAGTGCTCCCTGCTGCCACCTCTGTCTGTGACAGGAATTGTCCAGAGCAGTAGCAAATCCCCATATAAAACCTCTCCTGCTTTGGACAGCTCCTGACATGAACAGAGGTGGCAGCAGAAAGGGCTGTGTCAGACTGGAAAGAATACACCACTTCCTGCAGGACATACAGCAGCTCATAAGTACTAAAAGACTTGACATTTTTAAAATAGAAATATAACCTTCTGACACCAGTTGAATTAAAAACAATTATTTCTCTGGAGTACCCCTTTAAGTTTTGTTTGTATTGGCCTGTTGGATTGTTTACCCCATAACTAACAGGCGCTTTGTGTGCACTCAGGTACCTCCAACTGGGCAGGGGACTACTTCATCCGTACTGCAGGATCTGCAATAGTGGTAAACCAGACCTGTACTGTGAACGCCACAAACACCATGCAGGAGCGACTGGAAGCTGTGTTCTTGAGAGACTGGAACTCCAGTTACAGCCATGCAGTGCACTCCCTGACATCCTTCAAGGAAAAGTGCATCTTCTAAGGACTACATCACTGGAACTTCTATACAACAGAGACTCCTGCGGGGGAATAAGAATTCTAATTTCTTGTAAAGTGCTTCCGAGCATTCAGATCAAACTGAGCGTCATACTGATGAACACCGATTATTGCCGTCTTCCGTTACCATCAGTGGTGTATGAAGACTGTCTGACCACTGCAGCACTTTGTAAGGAATTATTCTGTTACCACTTCAAGCTCAGCGCCATCTTATATTCTGTGGAAAGATATTATGGGTCCTGTTACAGTCATGTGGTTGCTGCAGCTTTTCTACAGGAACGAATATACCTCCAGTCTACTGGAGATGCCTAAACTTGATGGGGACTAAGACTTTAATGGGGATAAAAAAAAATCTGTTAATTTGATGGTACTGGGGTAAATTCAATGCGTTGTCTGATTTATGACCGAGCTGGTCTCACACAGGTAAAATTCACTTTAATAAAAGAATAAAATTATGTTCATGTGTCTGCTTTATATGGTGTGTTAGTATGTTGGTCAGATATCTGAAAGCTGTTGACTTATAATGACATATTGCTTTCACATAGGGGCTCCTTCTGTACAGCAGCCCCCTCTATTAAAGAGGTATTGAAAGAAAAGTTAACTTGTCCCTTTTCACAGGATAGGGGACAAGTAAGAGATCACGGGGGTCCGACTTCCATACCACCCTGGCAATCTCTGTATTAGGCCCCTGGCTTCTGTGGTATGAATAGAGCTGTGGGTACGGCATGTTACCCGTGGCTCTATTCATTCCTATGGATGTGCCGGAAAGTACAGCACTCTTCTGGCTTACTTAGTTTACTATCTTGTAACAGCGGCATGGGAGAGAGGGGAGGGGGCAGAGCTCACGGCCTTCCCTCCCAACCCCCGCCGACTTCCGTAGCCAGGAAACCGGAAGCCTGAGGCTTCCAGTTTCCATGGCTACCATCGGGGCTATGTGATCACTTCGCAGAGCCTCGATGGACACCGGAGAGAGAATTCTCCCTCTGTAGAGGGAGAATTCTCTATCCGGAGCCCTATAGATGCTGCAGTCAGCACGACCGCAGCATCGATAGCCGGGACCCACCGGGGATGACACAGGCGCAGATCCTGCGCCTGGGTTATCCTCGATCGTTAATTAACGTCGCTGCAGCATCAGGCACAGGCTGCAGCGACGTTAATTAACAGTGCGGTGGCAGGAAGGGGCTAACCTAACTAGAAGAACTGCTACAATGGGCAAATTTTGCTATCAAGGACCTCTTGCAGAGCAGTATATGCAGGATTTGAAAACAGCACCACAGCTGTCCCAAGGTTATATGTGATGTTGCTGCTCCTTTCACTTCACTGGGCCTAAGCTGTGATACCAGACACAGAGTGGCACATATTGTGTTCTTACAGTGTGTCTTCAGGATGCTTGATAGCATTAGGTCATGTTCACACTGTGTATAACACCGGACGTTCAACAGCAGGAGAGGTTTTCTATGGGGATTCATAAAAAAAAACGAGACAGAGTTCCTGTCTCGGCCAGCGATATCTGCAGAGAGCACTGTGTCAGACTGAAAATAAAACATTTCCTGCAGGACATAAAGCAGCTAATAAGTATGGGAAGACTTGAGATTTTTTTTTATTAGAAATAAATTAAAAATCTATATAACTTTGTGATATCAGTTGATTTGAAAGAAAAAGATTTTCGCTGGACAACCCCTTTAAACGCCCTTGCAGAACCTGCCGCGGGTTCTGTCACCAAAACCATGATTGGGCATGCCTCAG
Organism: Dendropsophus ebraccatus; assembly: GCF_027789765.1. Classification (NCBI taxonomy): domain Eukaryota; kingdom Metazoa; phylum Chordata; class Amphibia; order Anura; family Hylidae; genus Dendropsophus; species Dendropsophus ebraccatus. The sequence goes on from NC_091463.1 coordinate 78,100,448, forward strand.
ATTGCTGTTACATTCTGCTATGAACTTTCCCAAATCTGGGTATACACATACTGAGCAATTCTTGCGGAATCCTGCCCGTTAAATATGAACATTTTCTGTTGTGGATAATGGGCTTTCCGCTCATTCGTGAATTTTCCGTCAGGAAAATTCTGTCGTGGATCTGTTTTCTGCCCAAAGAATTGACATGTCAATTCTTTGGGCGGATTCCTCCTGAGCAATCCTATAGAAGTCATGGGGCTTGAAATTCTGCTTGAATTCTGCTTTCATTACGCTGAAATTCTGCTCCTATGCTGCCAGAGCTGAATAGTGAGGAATTTCAAACAGAACACTTTCCTCTTCAATTCCTCGCCTATTCCTCAGTGTGCACATACCCTCTGACTGTAATGAAGTGGAGAAAGCCATTCGTAGATTGTTGCAAGGTACTATCAGCAGAGGGCGCTATTTTACAATTCAAAACTGGTCTTCTCTATTCGTTACTTGCAATAGTAAATGACCCTGACTTGTTACCGAAACTTCTGTCCATCATTGGCTCTGGACTAGTTCCGCAACCTCCTCCTAGTGTAATCCAGAATCTATATTACCTAATGCCTACAGCAGGTTTACACAAAGTGATTGGCAATATGTGATCGCTGAGCAAAAGTAATACAATCCATAAACCTGCTTCACACTTATCAAGTGGGATGATTGACCTTTGGAGAATGTTGACAATTTTTCTTGGAATGGTTAATTTTAATTTCCAAAAATATATATTTTGTTTTATAATTAATTTCAGCCTTTACCTTTCCCGTACCTGTATGTAATTTTTAAGGACAGAAGACGACGCTAGTCTGGAATGTAATTGTCATTTTATGGTTCAGAGAACGGGCATATGTGGGGAGGTATAGGTGTTGTCGTGAGCTCAGCCAAAGGTGGTATTGTGGTGACGCCAGTGCTTGTCTATCACACAGCTGTGATTTTAGTACCTGCTTTGCTTTGTGTGGCTGGCTGTGTTCCCCAATGGTTAGTGACCTGCCACGTGGGCCCCGTGGGCTCTTGTCATGGTAGTCCTGAGTGGCAACTGACCCACCCGGACTATCGGTATTGCCACCCACAGAAAGGGGAAAATTGTGAATGGTGAATTAAAAACTGCACATTGCCCTATGTCCTTATACGTGTATACGCTCCGGCCGGGATCCCATAGACAGCAAGGTAACTTATATTTTCGTAATAATCACGGCCGTTGTACAACGGCCATGGTTTTACGAAAATATACGTTGTGTGAACATAGCCTAAAGTCAGATACAAAACATGTTCTTTTATTCTAATATGTTTCTATTTTATGACTGCAATTTTTTTTATTTCACTTTTTGTACATTGTTATGGCGGCGGCCATGGTGCCTGGGCTGTTCTTAACAGCATTTAGTGACATGCTTTACAGCAAGCCTCATGGACATGGATGACAATAGACATACTCTGTCCCCTTTAGATGAATGTAAAACATTACTGAGCGCGCTCTGTGACCTTTAAAAGAGGAGCTGCTATTGTCTCCTCTATCTACTGGTGTCACGTGTCGCTGCAGTGTTGTACAGATCACTTTAACAGCAGCCTCCTTTTATCACCACAGACACAATAGAAAGTCTCAGCTACATTTTAGCCCCAGTGGTGAGAATGAAAACTGCAAGATCTCAGGATAATTTTATAATATAGATAGAAAAATGGAAAACTAGAAAAAATGTCACCAAAAATTCCTAATAAATATGTTTAACATAAAAACATTATTTAAACAATAAGTTTAAATAAATGTAATCAATTTTTGTTGACACATTCCCTTTAAGTATTGCTAATTTGCATAACTTGATACCTTAGGGTCCATTTACACATGAAAATTTGCTGGCTTGTGGGTGCCACAAATAAGCGCCGACCAGAGAGATTGCGCTCCTTTACACAGCACGACAAATCGAGGGACCTGGGCTGCACAAACGATCCTTGTATTGTTCGTGGAGCCTGGAAAACTGACAGCACAGATATATATATATATATATATATATATATATATATATATATATATATATGGTTCTGGGATATGTATATATCTGTGCTGTCGATTTCAAGATCACTAGTAGTCTATACTTACCATGCTGCTTGTGATCCAGCATCTGACTTCTCCAGTGTTCCGGTTGTATCTTCAGGCCTTGTCTCCTCCGGTTGTTAATGTTAATCATTCCGGAGAAGGTGGAGGCCTGAAGTTACAGCTGTGGCCAGAGGCCTAGACAACCATGTGCCGAATCACAGCAGCAGCGCACTAAGTAAGTATAGACTGCTATTGATCTGGAAACTTTCAGCACAGATATATACGAGTACATATCCTATATACATATCTGTGCTGTCAGTTTACCATTATCTTTATTAGATGCACAAACCCCTGTGTACACAGCAGGTTCAAATTAGACGATCAGCCAATAATCTGAATCTGCCCCGTCTTCAGCTGATCACTGTTACTTTTAAACAGGTGGCTTGTCGGCTGCAGGAGCATTTCTAGTGGCGCTGCTGGACGATAATCGTCCCCTATTAAAGACCACTTAGGCCAACTGGTGGTCTCCACAAGGACAAATGCTATCATCTGATTTGTACTCTATTGGAGCTCTACATATCTCTGTATGCAGTGAGTTATATGTAGTGGTGGCTGCAGGTAGTCACATGACAGTGTTTCCTCTATGGTTGGTACACCATTAAATCTGTAGCCTGTTAATGGGGCCCAGGAATTGGGTTGACCATAGAGATTCTCATCCACACAATATGCCATTTACCATCCCAGAGACGCTTTCATCTGAATATAGCAATGATTGGGAAAGCGGAAAATGTATGACAAAATGATAAAGGAAGTGTACGGTCTGTATACTTAGAGGTGGCAATGCTCTACCAGTCTTGATGGCTTGACTTAGCCTGTTAAGAGACCCAGGATGAAGGTGGGTGGCCAAGCCTGAAAGTCAGCGAGTTCATTCCACATTACTGACCTGCTGACGATGCAAGTACACATCTGTATATACGGCCTGTGGTTAGTACAGGTCACATTACAGCGGAGCGGAGGATTCTGTCCGTGTGATATATACTCCGTAATAGAGTCTGCAACTGCTGAAAAAAAGACATTTTCCAACTGAGAAAGTGACTGAGGCAGAAGAAAGAAAATTAGACGAGGCTGTGCAGCCTGGAATTACCTAAGAGGTGCCGCAGACTATATTATAATGTGATAATTATACACTGTACTGAATCCTGCTAATGCTTATTAACCAAATAGCACCTAACAATAAGCTATCTCTATTGGCTATGCAAATGTATTGTAATCTAATAAGTATTTGTTCTCCATCAGCTATATCATACAGGAACTATTGGGAACTTGTCATCACTTTCATGCTGCCCGAACCACAAGTCATCAGGGTGGTCCCCGGTGGGCTCTGCCTACCCCGCCAGCTTTGATTGACGCCCTATACCTAAATAGTAGTGTAATCTGGGATGAGCTAGGAAGTAGTGTTGAGCGAACTTGCCAAACTGTTAGGGTTCGGCAACATTCTCTAAACTTAACGCTCGGTATTTGACTCCTGGTGATTCGAAAAGTAGGACTGCCACAAGAACTGTCTGGGCAAACAATCGTCTCTTGTAATAGAGCCTTTAGGCAATATTATCATCTGGTGTAGTAACTGTACCGAGATAAGAGAACCTCGAGCACGCTTGGGTCTGTTCAAACCCGAATGCTCTGCATTTGATTACCGGTGGCTGTAGAAGTTGCATCCAACTTCTTCAGCCACCGGTAATCAAATGCAGAGCGTTCAGGTTCGCTCATCTCTAGTTATCACTGATATGGCCTGTAGAGTGCCTGCCTAGAGCTTATCAGGATGCACCATTACCCAGGTTAAAGGCATGTTGAAACCTCCGAGGCCCAGACCCCACCCTCCTCCACCCATGTTGATCCTCTAGCTATGCCACTGAACGCAGGTGTGTCAGGTCCTCCACTCTAAGGGTCCTATCCCACAAAGCGATTTTTTGACAATTAATGACAAACAATCTCAAACGGCCGCTATGGCGAACGACCTAAAATTGTCCACCCAATTACACTGAACTATGATCGTTACTTGTGGTCGTCCTGTCGTCACTGAAAGACCGAACGACGTCTTATTACACGGAATGATACACAAACAATTGTCAAATGATCAACGATAAAAATAGGTCCAAATTCTATCAAAAACCAACAATTTCTCGTTGGTTGTTTAATCGTTGTCTGCTTTTACACAAAACGATTATTGTTCAATTATGAACGATCTAAGTTATTTGAGTTTAAAGTAAAAATTTAAAAAAAGATCAGATTTTATAGAGACAAGCACTAAGAACTGCTCGATTAGATAGAGCGATGAGACTGCCAGCTATGGTGATGTTATTTCATACTTGATCCTATAGTGGATAAAGGAAATCAGCACACAATAGACACAAATGATTCTTCTCTTCTCTTCAACCCCTAATAACCCCTCATTTCTCTAGAGATCTTCATACAAAAGATGAAGAGTCAGGGACCATTTAATAGCACAGACCAGGGCAGGCAATTTATCTTCTAGGTTCCTCTGAGAAATCCAGAGATGGAAGCTCCGTAAAATCGGCCATAAACCCTGAGACCCAGCTTTGCCACTAATGAGCACTAGGACTTAATAGTAGCTACACTGCAGTCTATAATCTCCGCACCTCCTCATTACGGAGCAATAGTCGTCCCTAATGTGTTCACATTGGTAGCTCATAATATTAGTGCAGACCTAGCCGTATTTCATGGTTCATCCTACAACACAGATCACACTTCAGAATGAGACCCCAAACCATCAATGAGCAATTAGATTCAGGTACCTGGACACATATGCTGACCAGGCACAGTATAACAGTCATGGAGAAACACCATAACAGTGACTATTCCTGTATGAGCATTGGCTTTGGGTTGGTAACCGCAATGGTAATTAAAGGGGGTTTCCAGGTTTAAGGCTATGTTCACACTACGTAAGTTTACGTAAGACTTACGTAGTTTGCGTATAATGGAAAGTATACAAAGTACGGCTGCACAGTTCACACTACGTACGAACTTATGCCCGGATCGTACGCGCCGGCGTAAAAAATGAACCAGACCATTGTTTGCGGACGAAAATGCCGTAACTTACGCCCGTAGCGTTACATGTGGTCCCGTACGTAGAGGTAATTTCTTCATTTTTGCAGCTTTTTGTGCCGATCCAAAAGGTTCTGTGGGGTGTCCGGGGCTAGGCGAAGATTTCCAAGTAAAAGACCGCTGTCAGATCGCTACGTAGGGCGCTCGGGAAGCGTAAGTAGACTTCGGGTGTAAGTTCACGCTCCGTACGTAGCCGGCCGCAAGTAGCGTAAATCCCCGGCCGGAGTTTACCGCGTATATGTCCGGCTGCGAAAATATGCGGCCGGACATATACGCAGTGTGAACATAGCCTACATGTGTAAATGTGTGGCTTATAAAGACAACCACTGTCGCATTAGCTTCATATATATATATATATATATATATATATATATATATGCACAGGGGTAGACAAAGACAACAGAGGACCCCTTTGCAGAAAATATTTAAGGGCCCCTAGCTTTTTAGTAGCTCATCACAGAGCACCCATACTACTCTGTAACAATGACAATGTCCTTTATGTACCTGTTGTTTCTTAAGGTTTTTAAGAATCTGCCTGGTGACAAGGTGATGTTAGTGCTGTGATTGAGCGACCCCAGCCCCCCATACTCAGTCTTTACTGCTAAGGTATGATATAGTGGTGCACTGAACATGCTAACTCTATACTGGTGGTATAGTGGTGGTAAAAGTACACTAAACATGCTGACTCTATACTGGTGGTATAGTGGTGGTAAAAGTGCACTAAACATGCTGGAAGGAGAAGAGGTTATTGCTGCACTGGGTTTGCATGGTGCTTTGTGAACAGAAATGCAAGAAACAGCAGCAGCAATGAAGGGTTACACTATATGCTGTAGCTGCTCAGAAGCTAAAGGGAGGGGGGATTGCAGGACATTGCCACGGCCAGTGATTGGCTGAGCAGGCTGTCACCGCCGAGACACCTCCCACTGGGAAGTGGAGGCGAGATCATTTAGCGGGGGACCTGGAATCCCGTATAAGGACACTGGCGGAGTGCTGAGTGGTAAGCATAGGCTGTTTATTATTTTATATATACCTGCAACTATGTAGTTTTCTCTGCCCGGATTACCCCTTTAAGCCAAAGGTATCAATCAATGGTCATGGACTAAAAAAATTAGGGAAAATTTTTGAAATCTGCATACGAGTATAAAGGCATACAATTCAGAAACAGGTATCATGTGGCCTATAGGTTTTTTGATGGGAGCCTATTAGCAATGATCTCACTGTATGTGTATACAGTGGGATAGAACGTAATGCTCCATTGGTCAGGAAATCCTACCAAAGTATACCTGAAAAGTATAGTATTTGGAAATGTATAGGCTTTAGAAGCTTCTAGGGTGGCAGTAAGACCCTTTACCAACAGTGCCCCTGTACCATCCCCCAATAAAAGGGGCCTCCAGTCTGGAGCCCCATCTTTTAGCCAGAACAAAGTGATGCTAATAAGTAACATTTCTGCAATTCTTACAGACACAGCAAATACATGTATTCACTCAATGTCTTTGAGACATCTGTCTATCTCAAACCTTTCTATTAGGTAGTTCTGTATATCGGCCTATTACACAGGCTTGAAACATTTTAGAATTGCTGGAAATATACAATGTCTCCTAGCTGGATTCTTATTAAGTTGTCAAATTGGTGAAAGAATTTGGGTCATCTGTGGGCCGCGTTAGAGAAGGCTATAAGGGCAATCAGTTTTTTCAGGCATGACCCGTTGTATGACCTAGCTGATATCCAATTCAGTCCTTGCCAAGCATGTTCCTCACAAAGGTGGCCAATACTCCACTTTGTTAAATTAGATTCTCACATTCCAGTCTCCAGGGTCCCATATTACACACATTTCATTTTATCTAATAGGGTTGCCCATTACAGCAGGGAATTCTGGGGAAGACCCTCTGAAAGACTTCAATAATAAGAAGACCCTAAAATGTGGAAAAATGTGCGGAGACGTTAGCAGTGGTCATGGAGAGATCATTATTGATCTCGGCCATTACCTCTGTATAGTGACAGCTCAGCTTCCTCACCGCTGTTATACTCTGGACCTTGCTGAACTTACATTTTAAGAACTAATATACCAATTATGAGAAATTCCAGATGTCAGCTCCTCAGACGCTCGCCTACTAATCCAGGCTGGGGACCTCACAACTAAATTATACACCTTTCAGGTGTCCCATCCATGGATCCACAACTCTTTAAGGTTTACAGGGATGAGTAGGTAATACAATGCTACACAAGTAACTGAGTTTACTGGGTTAACCTCATTATAATGCAGAAAAACTCACGTATTGATCTGGAGCTATGATCAAAGCCTATACTATAATGTGGAGTGATACATGGCTGATTGATCTGCACAGAGAAACATAGCGGGGGCTATTAATCTCGTCACAGTTACACTGTCTTTGTACATGTTAGGGAGGGATCTGGCACATTATACATATCACAGTATGCAATCTGTCTGTCAGTCTATCCATTTATGTGTCTAATGTCAATCTATATAGAAAAAGAAGAAAATGTCACAGCACTCCAGTAGTAATATTAGATACACAGGAAGACAGATAGACAGATAGATATGAGAAGTGGTAGGGAGGGGGTGCAAGCAGGTATGATAGGAGTGCTGTGGGGAAATTCTACCAGACAGATATGTGTGAAATTGATTTTAAATAGATAGATAGATATATAAAACACCAAGAAGCAAATCAAGGGTGGGTACAAGGAAGTGAAGAAACCACGGTCAAAGGTCCAACATCCAAATAGTAGAAGAAACTCACTGCAGCACTCCAGTGTTACACGTAATGCTGGAGTGCTATGCAGATCTTGTGAAAGATAAATAGATAGATAGATAGATAGATAGATAGATAGATAGATAGATAGATAGATAGATAGATAGATAGATAGATATACTGTAGATAGATTTCAATTTCCTATGTATCTAATATCATTTCAATTTCAAATCTACTGTATGTTCTTGTATCTACCTATTTGTCTGTCTATCTATCTATCTATCTATCTATATACAAAATATACGCAGCACTCTGAAAACTCGTGTATGGGTGCCAGCTGTCCCACCTCGGTCCAACCGGTGTAGTAGATAAATCCAATATCAAAACGACTGCAGCACTCCAATAGTGTGATCTGTGCAAAGATTTATTAGCTCATAACAGCAAACAGCGACGTTTCAGACCCGTCGATGGGGTCCTTTCTCAAGCAAGTCTATCTATCTATCTATCTATCTTTTACATCTATTTGTCTACCTATTAGAGATGAACGCAACTCGAGCATGCTCAGGTCCATTCGAACCTGTGATTTGGCATTTGATTACCGGTGGCTGAGGTAGTTGGGTGCAGCCCTAGGGAGTCCTGGAAAACATGGATATAGCCTGTGGCCATAGGTTGTGTACATGTTTCCAAGAAGCCCTAGGGCTGCATCCAACTTCCTCAGCCGCCGGTAATCAAACGCTCTGGCTCGGATGGACCTGAGCATGCTCGAGTTTTGCTTATCTATCTATCTATCTATCTATCTATCTATCTATCAATCTACCTATCTACCTGTCCATCCTCTTCTTGTTCCTATTGTAACTATTTATATTCCTATGTATCTAATATCTATCTATCTATCTATCTATCTATCTATCATCTATCTATTTATTATCTATATATCCTTATATTTTCTTTTCTACAATCTCTTGATTTCAGGAATGTATCCAGAATTCTGTCCTCTACACACATCGCTCTATACATTACAGTCCTTATGATGTAGCTGTGTGATAACCCATGAGATTCTATCTGTATCATTGTGTTACCCTGTTAGATGTAAGGACTTATGTTTAGCACACAGTTCAGTGTCAGGGGGTATCTTAGGGTCACGTTTGTTGCCTTGACACGGGGCAGATGACATATGTCCCTTATACGTGTTTCTTGGGCCGCACAAGTACATACGTGTATGCATGTTTGCCGTGTGCTGGTGTTTTTTTGTGTTTTGAGGCCTAGTTGAAATTCAGAGCATTGTTCCCAGGAGGCGGTTGCTAAGCAACAAGGTCCCCTCATCACATCCCAGCCAGATGCAATAAGCTGACATGGATGGGATTGGGGGAGGGAATGCTGTACAGGGCCGGGGGGTGTCCAGCAGGATAAGGAAATCCCAGTGTTTTCTACGCTCTAGCAAGTTAATATTGTAAATCCCCCTATTGACGCCCTCATGTTTACTGCCCATCAGAGAACATGTGTCATTAACTCATTATATAATGGCAAAGCCATATAACTCTTTCATTACTGACATTCTTGGAAGCTACACAAGCAAATACATTCATGTTCACCATTGTATGATGGGATATGGAATAGCACTTTGCACTAATTATTATAAAGGTGTCACATATTGTTATGTATATAAATTTTTATATAGTGTAATTGTTGCATGACCTTTAATATATGCAAGACGTCATGATATAATTTACATCTATTGTCACGTATGGTGTATGAGGTTCTTACGGAGGTCATTAGTATTCACACCTCTCCTGTACGTGCACTTAATTCTATATTACTCCTCCTAATAATCCTGTCTCGGAGGAAACTTTTTGTCTTTGATGTTCTTCGCACAATCCCAATAAGCCTTTCTTTGAGGATATGTTGGTTGAGATGCCCAGGAAGAGAAACTGGGCCAAGGTTGGGGGGGATGGAGCAAGGAGAAGGGATAAAGGAAAGGACATCGACTTTAGGAAGAGATGGTTGGGTCGAAGAAGAAGACTTGTCGGGCAAAGGGAGCCTGGTATGGTCCATGAGAAAGATCATGATGTAGCAGTATACAAGTTTTACATTGTATAAGTCAAAGATATACTGTATTGTGTCAGATAGCAGCCAGTGATTTGGCTTCACTGTATATGCATGCGTCATGTTAGGATACATTTGCTTTACACAGACTGTGAAATATTTAAGAACCAGGGGTCGGTGATCACATAAGCCCTGCATGTCTCATACCATAAGCAGGAGGCTTATAGCAGAGGGTGTAGATGTGCTGACACAGAGGGGCTTTGCATGGGTGATAAGGGAATTTTAGACCATCATATAATGAGTAGTAATTGTGGGAAGAAGGGCAGAGAGGTGGGTGGAAGAGACAGAGGAGGAGGGCGAGGAGGGAGGATATTAAACAGGAGGGGAGGGGAGTCTCACCATCCAGGTTGGGAAGAAGGAGAGAGGTGCAATATTGAAGAGAATGAGAAGGAAGAAGAGGAGATTTGGGGAAAGGGAGAGAGGAATTGGCAGCATGTGAGCAGACAGAGGAGGGCGATCTTGGCTGAGGAACAGGGGGGAGATACTGAAGGAGGAGGGGGAGAGGGAGAGGGGTCATTTATAGAAGAACAAGGAACGTTTCAGGGAGAAGAAGAGAAAATGGACAGTAATATAAAAGATGCGTTCTGCTGGATGGATGGTGACGGCAACAGATGAGATGGATGGACATCAGTGAGAGGATTAGCAAAGTCTCCATTCTTGCAGGCTTGGAAGAGACATCTTTGCAGGCGACTGTGAAACGACCACCTGTGCCACCGTGGAGCTGGGAGCTATCCAACGTACCTTGCGGTGAAGCACCAAGACTGGATTTACACAAAGAGACACTCCATTTATTGCTCTGTATCCATCCGAAACCCCTGGATCTCTCAAGAAGAATCTTTACCACGCAACAAGGGCAATAATCAGGTGGGAGTGTACTTGTATTATACAGAAATCACTGTCTCGATGGAGGATGATTTGGACCAGGGTGGCGGACAGGATGCAAGAAAGTAGGTAGGCTGAATTCTATGTGGATTCACATGCTCACCATACATCAGTACACGGATTCCAGTCATATAGCTTTGTGTGCATGTAATTAACACGACCTGGTCAGGAAGCAAGAACAATTACTTTCTTCATACATGAAGGAGCATTTGTCCCTGTGCATCTCCTGCTTGTACGTGATCATTCTGCCGCTGCATGTAGCAGACTTCAATAACTTGCAATATGTGCAGAGAGACAACACGACTTGACTCAGTTGCGTCATAGGATTTGTAGGTGCAAGACATTGACACACCTTCTTTCACCAAGAATTTTTCATCCTGCACAATCGGTTTCTTAAGTTGGTTCAACATCCACGGTGTTCAATACAAGCCAAGAGAATTTCACACCTAAGCAGTGGTTGTACCAGACCTAGGTGCATGGGAGAAGAAGCCTGCACCTACATCTGGATCTGGTTTGTACAAGATTAGAGCTATATTCTCCACTTTAACAAGGGATTACACGGGCTTAATGTCAGATCTGTTTACATTTAGTCAATCTCCCTTGCAGTTGCTGTCTCACCAGAGATGTTAGACGCTTTGGGCCTTAAACCGAGCCATCTACTGCGGCACATCTGGAGAAGATGATATGAAGAACACAGTTGTGGTATTGTAAGGACCCTCACTATGGAGATACCTAGCACTGCCCCCCATCCCCCTATCCAGATGTTGTGATATCTTGCTTGGTATTAGAAGATTATCTCTACGTTCTTTAAAGAGTTTCTAAACAAAAGAAGAGGATTGGGGAAGTTTTCCTGGCCAGATCCTGTTCGAAAGGGAGGAGGAGGTGGAGGAGACCAGCTGCTCTACTAGAAGCTGTTCCCAGAAAGTGATGCTGTGCTTGGTAGGTAGTCAGTCCTGACACAAGGCATGAACAAGACTGGCTCATATGACCCAGATCCTGTTATAATATTTTAATACATCAAGGATTTTAGGGCAGGAGCATGCAAGTCCTTAGTAGGGGGTGTAATAAGATCTTTAAGGTATGCCTTTCCAAAACATAGTTTTATTTGTTTAGCTTTTTGTGCATTTTTATCATCAGGAGGCCATGTATGTTTAGTTTACTTGCTTTACTCTTTTCTTTGCACATAGTTAGCATTTAGGCAGTAGTTCTGTATTGCATGTCAGGTAAGCAAGTTTTCTTATTCTACTCTGGCACTTGCTGAGATGTCAATCAGAAGATCACATTTCTAGGATTTCTCAATCAATGACCTCCTGGATAAATCGTTCCCTCTATATCTTTTTGCAAAGAGATGACTACTCTTATTCCACCATCTCCATTTCCATTGAAAATAGAAGAAGTAACCCAAGCACAAGTATGGTTGTAGCTATAGGGAGTACAGATGTAGTAGTTGTAGCAAGGCCCCAATGCCTGCAGGGGTCCAAGGCTCCTCCATGATATAGCAAGATACTGGTATTAAAAATGGTGTATGTAGGCAGGGGACCTGGGTATGCTTCTGCAAATAAGCATTAAGATATATTCTTTATAAAGGTGCCAACTAATATTAATATGATCGATATAATGATTGTCATACACATTACACAGATATACATACAAATCCACAAGCCATACGTTTTATATATATATATATATATATATATATATATATATATATGTCTTTTCATAGGAAACAAAAAAAATGTATCTATCACTCCTAACGTAATAGAGAAAATAATGACATAATCAATAATCCATAAACCATCCAATAAAAAAATTAAGGTCGCATAATCAAATAGATCCAGCGCACTAACCCTGCTTATCTCAATGATCAGCATCTCATTACATACATCACACATTCACCTTCAGCAGGCACACACATGCATTGTATGCACACTACCTACATGCACAGCACCTACAAGAGCAGGGATACCTATCTTCGACAGGAGCCCTTGCTTCTGTTGTGATTTGCCCCAAATAAATCCTAGTAATTAAGATTTGGATAATTCTAAATTTTGTGGGACATTTGTAGCGTATTCAATCTATTCCAATAAATATATTTCTTGAGACAACCCTTTCACCCAGTAAACCTTACCCCTTACAACCCCTTACTTGCCAATGGCATAAATCATTATCATTGATGTCATGAGGAAGTTAACCTTACTGGTCATATATAATGCCATAATCCTGAAATGGGTACAGAGAGTGGCAACATGGTCTTACTGGCTCACCAATATACCAAAGGATTCTCTAGTGGGTCCAGGTTTTGATCCAATATGAGACCCCAAGTATCAGTAGAAAACAGGGTCCAGGCCACTAGGGTATATTTCTTCTGGGGTGATTCTCAAGTAACCCATTAGATCTTATTGATATGTTCTGTGTGTGCATTGATAATAGCATAATCTTAAATGCAGTTAAAAGTGGATGTACCCATGTTCTGTGTAGATGGAAGATCGATGTTCAGAATCCCAGGCCAACTCTGAGTTACAGTATTGGTTGTAGTGAGAAACAAAGGTATAGCATTAGTGGGTGCCATGATGGCATTTTGGGCATTCTGTTACTACAGATCACATGCATGGACCGATAAGGCTAGCATTCTTATTTTTTCTGCCCTAGCCTTGAGCTAAACGTTGGCTGTGGCATCTGTGGCAGAAGTCATGTCAGTCTTTCCTTAGCTAGACTTCTGGAAGTTGTAAATGATAATATGATGGTATGTCCAACAGGGTCTGCTTTTTTCCAGAAACAACACTACTCTTGTCAATGACCTGTGCCTGGTATTGCAACTTAGCCCTATTCAAGTGTATTAACGTCCTATTACATGGGGCGATCTGGAGATCATGTTGAAAGACAAGGATCAGCCGACATTGTGCATGACGGCTGATTGTTGCCTTTTAACTGGAGCTATTACACCAAGCGATTAACAGCCGTAGCAGCCGATAGTTGGCCAGATACAACCGATAATCGCTTGATGAGCAGCAATACCAGGCACAGCAGCATAGCCCACCTATTCCCTCCCCTTCCACCTATGTAATAGCTTGTGATAGGACGTGGTACTCGAATGCCACTTCATGGAGCCCAGAAAGGTTTTCCTTTCGACACTAAAAAGTCCATGGAGTTACCCTCTAATATCTGTTGCTTATTATCAAATGTGTCTTGGTCATTGAAGACTCCTTTAGCCTGCAGCGTCTCTGTAAATGAAAGCTATATGAAGATGCTGAATGGGTATCAAGGGATTTCTTTTTTGCTTTTGATACGTTATTGTCTTTTGCCACTAGATGAAATCATTTCTTCATATATGTCAAACACTCGAAGAGTCCCTTTAAGAGCTAGGTGATAGAGATATTGCCTAAACAACCATTGAAGTGATAATGGATAGTAGTGGGGGAATCTTATGTATCTGTAAAAAGGGACGATTAAGAGTGTGAATGTTATGCTTGGGTGATAGCTGAGGCGCACGGCTAGGGTGTTAATAGTGATGGAGGAAAGTGCGGCTTCTCATGAATTGTATTGTGAAGAAGGTGCGAGACTTAAAGTACTTCTCCAGTACTGAATCAGAAGTTTAAAGATAATAATGCCAAGAAAGTACTATCATATACAGCCCACATAATACCAACATATAGTTCCAAGACATTTCTGCCGTATACATCCCACATAATACCACCATATAGTGCCAATACAGTACTGCCATATACATCCCACATAATAACGCTATATAGTGCCAATAAAGTACTTCCATACACAGACCACATAATACCACCATATAGTGCCAGGATAATACTGCCATATGCATCCCACATAATACCACCCTATGGTGCCAAGACAATACTGCCATATACATCCCACATAATACTACCCTATGGTGCCAAGACAATACTGCCATATACATCCCACATAATACTACCCTATGGTGCCAAGACAATACTGCCATATACATCCCACATAATACCACCCTATGGTGCCAGAACAATACTGTCAGATACCACCACACAGTTACAAGATAGTGCTGCCATATACAACCCACATAATACAGCCATATAATGCCAAGACAGTTCTGCATATACAGCCCACATAATACCGCAATATAGTACCAAGACAGTTCTGCATATACAGCCCACATAATACCACTATATAGTACCAAGACAGTTCTGCCATATACACCCCACATAATATCAACATATTATGCAAAAACACTGCTGCCATATATATCCAATATAATACCACTATATAGCGCTAAGGCAGTACTACTACTACTAATAATAATTTATTATTATTTATAATTTATTATTAATAATAATAATTAATAATAATAATAATGATAAAAATAATGAGCCAATTACATGGGACCCTTTTCCGAATTTTATAATGGGTTTTCGTATTTTTTGTGATAAAAGAAAAACAGGTGATTTTATTTATTCTTTTTTTTTTTTTTTTTTAATCTTTATTAGATATTTAATGGTAAGACAAGTGTGCCATCTTTATGTTTTCTTCTCTGTGCAGGGAGAGGTTAGGTCACAGAGAGCACAGGCCTAAGTGAAAATGATTCCAGGGGGTCGACGAGAAGGAATGAATCCTGGACGGCCAGAAGAATCCAAGGAAGACCGCGAGGAACGCGTTTTAGCCATGTTGGGTATTATTGGAACCATCTTAAACCTTTTAGTTATAATCTTTGTCTATATATACACAACAATTTAGAACTGTAGGAGTTATTGACCCACATACTTGGCTTGAACAAGGCCCTGTTATGCCTACATAGTCTTCGGTTGGCTACCGGTTTTCGAGACTAGTACCGGATTATAGACGTTGATATTTTTGGAATGGTGCTGCCATGGTGCTTAGTGCTTTCCATTACTCACCGCCTTCGGCATCCAGTCCTTATAACAAGAATATATTGCTACAGGTAAATAGAAAAAGCACAAGTGGGATGGAATATGTGGTCTCCCATTGACCATCTCAAATTCCTCACACCTTCTATAGAGCAAAATACTATGATACAGATTGTCCTCCATCTATTAATATATGGTTATAGGATTCATTACGTGCACACCACATGGACACCATGCCATTACAATGGAAAACCAGAGACGATTCTCAGAGAAGCCAGGGACAACCTGACAACTGTACTTGATGGATGTGGTCATAAAATAGGAGTTTTTCACTTGTAGCTGAAATTTACTTACATGAACTGATCATGAAGACACCAGGGATCTCACATCGTACAAAGTCCATACTAAAAGGTTTAATTATCAGTAGACGGACATGTCAATATCATGGTGGGTAACACATTTACAGAACAGTACTTCATTTAATGTATTATTTAGAGTAATAAAACCTGACTGATGATTATGGTAAATATAAAGGGGCTCTCCACTTTGGGGGATCCCATTTTGTTAAAAGGGCCCCCTAAAAAAATGGTGATCACAGAGTATTCTGTTCCTGGAAACCCCAGCGATCAGCAGTGCCACCGCAGGGGAAATGAGGTATTACAAAGTGCTCTTTGATATCAGTACCCTGTCTGTGTAATGTACAGATGTGCCGGGTCCTCCAGAGTGGTAGACACTCTTTGCAGTCACTCCTTTTCTGAGGATTAGTACCTGAAAATTTCTCCTCTAAAAAAATGTTGATCACAGAGTATTCTCTTGCTTGAAACCCCAGTGATCAGTTGAAATCGGTAGAGAAACCTGGAACCAAGTGTTAAATTTCCCTGCAGTGCCACCACAGGGGAAATGAGGTATTACAGTACAGTACAGTGAAATCAACCCCCTGTCTATGTAACATGGACATGCCAAGTCCTCCAGAGTGAGAGACACTCGTTGAAGCCGCTCCTTCTCTGACCTGAGCAGCATCCATACAATGATTGACATGGCCTCTTAGAAAGCTGAAGAACAAATACTCTGATGGGTATTTTTTAGAATTCTTATTTTTAAATTAAGTATAAGATTATTATAAGCTGAGGTCATGGGTATGAATAATGACGATGATTGGTGATGACAGATAATGCATTAGGCTGATCAGAGACTGTGCACTTTATATCAGTTTTCTCATGTGAATTTATTTATTTTCTGCATTCAGCAAATTCAATAACGTTGTAACCTTTTTTTTTTTTCCCGCCATAGATACTGTTTTATGTTTTACCCTTTAAAACGATGGCATTTATCTGGGCCACAGTTTAGTCATGCAGCCCCTCCAGGCACCCACCCCTGTGTTATATGACTCAATGTCTCTAACGCAGAGCAGTGGTCGCGTCTTGTTATTTCCAAATGCTCAGCGTTTAATGCCAGCCGTAGTTCCCTGTAGTTTCACATTCTCCGATAGCTCAGCAGCCTCCTGGGTAGCAGAAAATTTCCAGTTTTAACCAGCTTTCACTAAGCAACGAGTGATTTTTTTACATACGGCAGATGCATTTGAATTTGGATTCAACAAATTCAACCATGTTCTGCGGTGGAAGAAGAAGGGGTCAATTTAGGTGTATAGGCCGCCCTTATGAGCATCAATACAATTAGATTCCTTGCATAAGCTGAAAATAGAATCCCTCTTAATAATAAACTAGGGGAAAACAATATTTTATACACATAACATTATCTTCAGAAGCCTTAGGGCCCATTTTTATAGGCCGAGGCAGTGCTGCCAATGGTATTGCCAATCAGCAAGATCGACAATCATTGGAGAGCCTTTACCAGGCTTAACTAATGGCACCACCGCAAAGAACAATGGATAGTTTGTGCGGGCTATTAACTTCATGATAGTTAACCACACATTCCCCTTTAAACGGGAAGATGTGCCATAGCCAAGCAATGATTTTAAAACCCGCACAAAACATGTGATCAGCCTATGAGATTTCTCATTCATTGATCCCTTGTGTGTGAGTCGTAGGGTCAAGCCTGTGGTTAATGTTAAAGGGGTTGTCTACTTTGGACAATACCTTTTTGTTAGAAAGTCCCACAGCAATAACAATGGGCAGAATATATGGCACATGGACACAATGGATCCCCCAAAGCAAGAGATTTTCTTTATAGCCACTGTCCCATTGGGCACTCAGATAGATTCACACAAAAATCCCTAAATAAGTAATTAAGAACGGAGGCGATTATTGTCTAAACAGGCCAACATCACCATGGGTAATACGGCCATCGATCAGCAAACCCACGTTCTTCAGCTGACTGGGAAATTTTGACCTGTCAAAAAATAATTAACAGCCACTCATCTCTCCATGTAGTAGGCAATGTGTAGCTGTAAATTGAAGTCAGCAAAGGGTTGCTTATAACAAGCTTTGGGCCTATAGGGCCTCCCGTCTTACCGTTACATGGGAACGTGTTCCAGTGTTCTTTATAGAGAGGGTGGTGGTAAGCCTCTGCCTGTGGTTTATCTCTCCCAGAACAAAGGGGTCAGGCAGTGATTTACCTTCATGCCCGACTTCTATCCCCACCGACATGATCTCTTGGTGGACGGTTGGGAGAGCCCCATACCTGTGCCCTGTGGCGGGTACAGCCAGCAAAAGGGTGACATGTATGGGGACCCTAAAAAGCAAGTAAATTTCATGACACAGCGATGTCCATAGAGGTGCTAGGTGCATACAGTATGATGCCCATGAAAATTAGAAATATATATATATATATATATATATATATAGGCTCTAAAGAGGCCTGGACTGGAATTATGGAAATCATTGAGCTGCTTTGGTGTCCAAGAACATTAATGAAGGTGTCCTCTTATCTTCAATAGGCCTCTTGGTTTGGTTCTTGGTAACCATATATTTTGTTACCATTAGGCTGGTATGCGTTGTAATGCCAGGGGTGATTATAAGTCTCAGTCTTTCCGCTGTTCTGACACCGTACTTCAGCTCTTGTGCCAAATTGAAAAGGTGTCTCAGGGGAACTTGGAAAACAAAATGTTCTTGTTACAGTGCTGTAGCCTGTTTTACTGGTGTGTATCATTGTGTTCCATATTATTAATCCTTCGCAGTTGATGCAGGCTTTGGGATAACAAGAGAACGCCGCCTCCAATGTATGATTCTATTTCGGAATGCAGAAGAAAGTAACAATATATATATATATATATATATATATATATATATATATATATATTAGAAGTACAGATAATGAGAGGCTCTATCAGAAAATAGGTCTTCTTGCTTGGCAGGATGATAAGGCTTTCAAAATGTTACAGGCAAAGGAAATATTGAGGTCACCTATTCTTTCTGGATTACATGGCATATCTTTATATCAGAACTGTCAAGCTATCAGGTCTATTATAATCCTTATAAGCCAACAATGTGGTGGAACTTTTATAAAAACTAAAGCTGCCATACTGCTTTCCTATATAGAGGTATAAATTAAAGAAGCGACATCAGCACCTATTCCAGTTCTTAAAGGTTCTTCTGTTCAAGAACTGTCTTAAAGTGACAGCGTCAGACAATGAGATAATGATGCTGCATTGTTATATTCCTATCTATTGTGGTATATCAGTCGTTCTGTGTATCTGTGTCCAATATATTCTCCAAACTTGCTCAGTCGTAGTTTATATTTTTAGCTGAAAAAGGATATAGGACTCCATTGGTCCCTCACATCACTAGTGGGCACCCGCCATTTTGTTGCGGCCTACTACCGCAGATCTACAGTGTCAAGCTCCTGGTGAGAGGTTGCTACTGTCTCCTATGAAGACAATGACTGATGATCCTTGGTATCATGGTATTGAACTGGAGATTCAGGTCACATCTGTCAATGACAAGGTCCTGGGGATTCAGTCAGTAACTGGAATTATTTTCTATTGTATCTATGAATGATCTCTTACCTTATGGGGCAATTGTTTACATCAATGAAAGTTTTCAATGCAGGAATGTTCAGGTCACATGTTCTCTCACAAAATTTGCTCAGGATTTTTGAAAGTACATGAGGACAAATCACAGAGAAAAAAAACAAAAAACGTCATCTATATATCCCTTTCTCTGTGACATTATCATATAAGTGCTAAAACATTTATTCTTCCGTATATTTCCGAGTTGAATAGTGGCGAGACAAGAATTATTTTTCTGCGTGATGGAAAAAAATAAATAAAAATATTACGATAAGTTACAAAAATTCCAATGTTGGTCTTCCACAGGACTTGTACGAAAAAAAAAACCGAGGAAAAAAAAACTTTGTACTCCATTAGAGGTGGATGAGGTACTTTGTTAATCCTGAAGGTTGTCCTCAGATGAAATGTATTTTCTATGTATTTCTTGATAAATAAAAATATTAATAAATAATTATTTATTTGGGTGAGTTGGTGTCATATTTTTGTTTTATTGGGAGTTATATGAATTTCTTGTACCCTGCCTGGATGGTCTCATATTATTTAGTCTGCTCCTTATGAGAATAAACATTTGCTGTTAAAGGTTTAGGGTGTACATGGAAGTATATCATAATAAAAGATGAATAAAAGACCAATCGATTTATTAAGAGGTGGTTTACTAGAAGGGGCTTTTGGTCATACTATAAACAGTTAGGTTTGAGCTGAGATTTGGCTACAGTTCTGAACAAATTCTGTTACAACGGCCGTGATTCCCGCGGAACTTAAGTTGTGTGAACATAGCCTTAGGCTGGATTCACACGTTAGATGTTCGCTCCGTAAGGCATGGAAGACATGGATGGGGAATCCCTGTACTGGACTGTTTGCCTGCCCTGTTGTGCTCCCCCCCCCCCATCCATGATAATCCTACTAATGCAATTATTGTAGAACCCCCCCCCCCCCCCCCGACGAAGGATGACCCTTGTATTGTAGTAAACCCCTCTCCCACCCCAAAATGGCTCTGGTTTGTACCAAATAAATAACAATAAACCTCCCCCTCACCTTCCTTCTCCTCCAATGCTGCCTGGCTCCTCTTCCTTCTCCTCCTGTCTGTGCGGTGCAGGTTTTCTCCTTTAGGCAGAGGAGTTGCGCTCCGGCATGCAGGAGCAAGAAGTCCCTGCTTCTATAAGTACATTATGTAGTACGCTACGAAACGTATATACAGGGGCAGAGATTTACCTCCAGACTCCCTGCTCCTGTACAGAAGTAAGTGGTGATGCATAAATTGTACCCCTTGACATTGACTTTACATCATTTTGTGCACCCAAGAAATTTGCACCCGGGGTAACCACCCCCCACATGCTACACCACTGGTAGGAGTGCCTATTATGGGAGGCACCAACTATGAGCCATGGTACAACCCCATAGCACTACTTGAAATGGTGACCAACAACAAGGGAGCTTAGAGTACAAAACTTGTATTAATTCTGTAACTTTTTTGGAAAACTACTGCTGGCCCAGAGCCCATGGCTATATGCTATAGGTGTGTGGAGGTGAACCTATAGCACTCCAGCTATTGCAAGACTGCAATTCTCATCATGTCTGGGTACCCAAAGCTTTGGTTGTCAAGGCATGATGGCAATTGTAGTTTTGCAACAGCTGAAGAGCTGAAGGTTCGCCATCACTGGTATAGCTTATATATTAGGTTATAGGTTATACACTCATTGTTATGCATTAACACTAAGGCCATGTGCAGACCTAGTAAGAGACCGGCTGTTCCGTGACCCGTCCGGGTCACGGAACGGCCAGTCTCAGAAAAGATCATCCCGGCCAGTACTGCAGTCTAGGCCCGACGATCTTTAGGGCCGCAGGGTTCCGATGTGGGCGCATCCGTGCGCGCCCGCATCAGAACTCCCCACAACATAGCACGCTCCATAGTGTGCACTGACAGGGTTTTCTGCGGCCGCTGTTCAATGAATAGCGGCCGCAGAAAACTGATATGTCAGTTGTTTGCGGCGCTGCTAGGGATCCCGTCCGGAGCATATACTATGTGTATACGCTCCGGCCGGGATCCCATAGGCAGCAATGGCACATATATTTCTGTATAAATCACGACCGTTGTACAACGGCCGTGGTTTTACGAAAATATACGTTGCGTGAACATAGCCTGGATCTTGCTGAAAAAGGTGTTTGGTCTCCATTCTTCTTTCCTTTATACACTAGGGCTCAGATTTATCAATCTGTCTGAGACAAGAAGGTGTCTGATCTATATCGGACAGATAGCAACCAAACAACAATCATTTTGAGAATGGAAAGCCAAGCTGTAATATGAATTTTTGGTGTCCATATTCAGTGTTCAGCATATGCTTCCGGAAATACATATAGCATATACACGCTGAATGACACTATGGCATATTCCGGGCAGCTGTATGACAATATACCTTTCTTCTTACATATTCTTTTTGACTTTCCTTTACAATTACCTAGTACTGTGTTTTACTGCATTATATTTTTTTCGTACACGAACCAAAGGCTCATCATTTGACTCCCGGTGGCTGGAGAAGTTAGATGCCACCCTAGGGAGTTCTGGAAACCATGGAGCCATAGGCTGTATCCATGTTTTCCTGGCACCCTAGGGTGGCATCCAATTTCTCCAGATGCCGGGAGTAGTACCAAGTGTTCAATTTAGATGAAGTTTGCTGAACCAAATATTCTTCAAGTTCGCTCAACCCTAGTTACCTAGTTACATTCTTCCCACAAGGGAATTATTTTTATTCTTATGCTAACTATCCACTAACCAAGCTTTCTGCTATTCTGACCCCATGCAGCCACTTTGGGGAGTGAGGGGCACAATTTCCCTTTCAGCCTTAGATAGCTGAAGACTATAAGTGCAGGTGAATGTTTTACTCTATAGAGACCATGGTTCGGCAATGCACTTTGCTGTACAGTGCTCCATGCATGATGCCGAAAATAGGTGCCAACCTTTCCCATGTCACTTTTCCATATTGATCATCTGTCTAAAAAAAAAATTAAATATTGTTGTTCAATATATTACACAGAATGAATTTGTAAAGTAATATATTATGAGTGTCCCTTTAAATGCTCTCTGGTGTCTTTCTTCATAGTCCACCATGCGGAATGGGAACAGTTTGAGTCTTACATCTTGGGTCCCCTGGGTAAGAGCAAAAGAAACCATGTGTAAAATGGATGGATTGGTTGTTAAATGATTTATGCGGACTCTGGTACCTCTCCCACCTCCCCTTGCTTTCCTGTTACGCAGCAGTGATTGGTTTAACCCATTCAAAAACTGGTGAGAAGACACCTTATTCCAGGCACGGAGGGTCCAGTGTATTCCAGGCACGGAGGGTCCAGTGTAAAAAGAGTGCAGCTGATGTCTGGTAATTCAGGGATTACTTACAAGGGTGATTATAGAGCTGATAAATATAACATCATCATACCATTCACACATCTAAATTCAGTTATATGGTCTCAGAACCAGAAATACTGTATGTAAGATAAAATAGAGATCTTAGGAGCCCACATTTTTTTCAACTTTATGTAGTGTCCCAGCACAGGTGTGCCACTAAGTTCCTTATGCACCTGGGCAAAGTAACTCACTTAGGTTTCGCTGTTTCGTGTGCATCAGCACGCTTCTCCAGACGTCTGGAGAAGTGTGCTGACGCACGCGAAACACCTGTCACGTAACGCACGTTTGCTGCATGGTGCTGGCGTCCGAATCGCCCAATGAAATTGGAATGTTTTAAAGGAAATGAAAATAAAAGTCATGTTTTATGGTGAGTGCCCCCCAATCTTTTTCTGTATTTATTACTTATGGTTGGCATCTTTGTTTCCTGGAGAGGAGCACCCCATTTTTTGACTGCAATGGCAAAATACTATGGGGAAAATTAACAGGACCTTATTCACATTGCGGTAGTGCCGATCGCTCTTTCTGTGTTGTGGAACTGTCACTTAGGTTGTTGCAGTGGGATGAAGGAGAAGTGTACTGATTGTTTTTCGCCACTAGGTGTTACTACTGTATTTTTGTATGTCTTATATTATGCACAGCTGAAGGAAGCAGTGGGTTTTGTCACATTTGTCATATTTTATCTTGTCACACGGTATTTTCCCTTCTTTCTTTCTCCTATTCTCGCTCTCCCCTCTTTAGCACACACAGCCCTGACCAATCACCAGTAAGGTTAGTTTGTCCGTATAAAAGGGAGGTTAGTTTCTGGTGGGAGGAGGTCTTTCAGTTTAGTGAGTGAGAGAGAGCAACACAAAGAGACATTTCCTGCTGCTGCCGTAGAAGCCAGGGCCTGGCTCAGGCCAGGACCCTTGTCAGGGACCAAGAGACTTAAACCTATTTCTCTATGCAAGTAACTTCAACTAACGTGCAGTGCTAGATTCCTCAGGAGGAAGGATGTCCTCCAAGGATAACTCTACGTCAGGAATACCTTCAACCCCAGTAGGACAATGCTGCAGTTAAAGCCTATGTATTCTACTGTAACGCACGGTTATTCTGGGAAACCCTGGGAAGTCTGCTCAACCCAGTGCAGAGTCCTGGGACCTTGTACTACCCTAGCAGGAAAGGTACCCCGACACTATAGGGCATAATGTGGTCACATCATAGATATCTATACATTGGTACGAGTATCTTCTTCTCTTCTCTACTACGCTATCCTGGCAGAGTATACAGCTACATTGGACAGGGCCTTCAAGACACTCCTCTACTCCACTTTCCTTCCACCTATCAAGTCTATACAACTACCTTTTTCCTGCACCTGCATTCCCAAAGTGTTATTATTGTGTGTATTGCACTGGAGACTCTCAGTAAACGGAGGTTTTCCTGTTTAAGCTATTGAACTCTGGTCTATTCTACCTGCATCCGCACCTACACACCAGGTTACACTTGGATTATACAATCTTCAAGGGCAGTGCCTGTTTGTCCGGGAGTGGGTTCCAGCACCACTCCAGGTGACTGTGACAAGTGCCCAAGTGACCCTACACCTACAGAGCTGCCACAGCACCGCTCAAGCTCCACGGCATACAGTATTTACACCCCATTGAAGATTACTACAGTCTACCTCTCCCTAGTCTGATGGCTACCAGCAGCTGCAAGGAAATTCCATATCTCTAGCAATACTGAGCCTCCCCTGATGTTTATTCTAATGCATGGTAACATTAGAATAGACACTTGCGGGAGCTGTCTGTGTCAGTGGCATGGCAGCCTGTAGATGAGTGAGCAGGAATAACTGCCAATTACCGCTTGCTCTGCTACACTGTGCACTACTGACACAGACAGCTTCCCTGGGTGAGTGTAATGTTTATTGTAATTCTAACATACATTACAATAGGCATCAGGGAAAGCTTAGGGCCCTATTACACCAACAGATATCTGACAGATTATCTGATAGATTTTTGCAACCAAAGCCAGGAACAGACTATAAACAGAAAACAGGTCATAAAGGAAAGACTGAGATGTTTCCTCTTTTCAAATCCATTCCATTCCATCCATTTAGTATTGCTAGAGATATGTAATTGTGTCGGGACTGGGGCTCGTGCAGCTCCACAGTTCCCACCGCAGTAACTAAGAAAAAGTAACTAAGAAACATTTTTTTTTTTTACCACTATACCCCTTTAGGCCATGTTCACACAACGTATGTTTTGTATAAATCACGGCCATTGTCACAGAATGGCCGGTGTTATACATGGCCTTAAGGTGTAAAAGGCCTCCTGGTTGTACAGCGTCTTTTCTATCTTTACCCTTATAAGTTAAAAAATACCCTTTCAAGAACTAAGAAGGATAATGTCAGCATTTTGACTGAATGACATATAATGAAAATTCTTATAGCAACTGAGCAATTAGATTTTTAATAATATGCCCCAATATGTTCCGAATGTGTATATTTCAGCTTGTGTGACCTATACACACACATGTGCAGCCCATGTAGATGAGATCACTGATAGCATAACCCGTGTCATTTGTCACAGTTGATGAGTTTTTAATTTCACACAGATCAATTTTATTGAAACGATATGAACATAAAGCATCATCACCAAACCAAGGACGCCTGTGTAGAAAACATCAGGTATATAAAGTCGTGCAACCAGTACAAATAAATGGTAGATTGTGGCAGAACTGGTATCAACCAATCACAGGAGAGCGTAGTATAATATGGAGTTAAAGGGAGAGAGAAATGGTGCCTCTGGCCTCTTCTTTTCTCTAACTAATATTGCATATTAGAGAAACAGATCGCTGATCTCAGGGAAACCAGCCAAACGATAACACTGCTGGCTGCTAGTGAAAGCGCTCAATGCAGTGAAATCCTAGGTGCATTGCTCCCTGGGAAACATGAATTCCAGGGAGCAGGATTCTGGCTAGATGGGAGCAATGCCTAGTAGAGCCATAAGAGAAGCAGATCGATGATCTCAGGGAGACCAGCCAACACTGGTGAGGGGCAACACCCCAAAACAGCTGTATGTGGATGGATACCTGGCCTTGGTTATTCCCTTGTCATTGCATTGACTTATAGGGCCACTTAATATGGTGGTTTTGGTGGTTTCCCTACAGGAACCACCCCATGGCTGGGTCCATTCTGGAGGGATATCTGGCTAGTCCTGTGTTTTCGAGACTCTTTAATGAGGCTCTACGGACTCTTTTTTTGCATATTCATGTTTCCCAGGGAGCAATGCACCTAGGATTTCACTGCATTGAGCGCTTTCACTAGCAGCCGGCAGTGTTATCATTTGGCTGGTCTCTCTGAGATCAGCGATCTGTTTTCTTATGGCTCTACTAGGCATTGCTCCCACCTAGCCAGAATCCTGCTCCACACTGATGAGGGGCTACACCCCGAAACAGCTGTATGTGGATGGATACCTGGCCTTGGTTATTCCCTTGTCATTAGATTGACTTATAGGGTCACTTAATATGGTGGTTTTGGTGGTTTCCCTACAGTAGCCACCCCATGGCTGGGTCCTTCCAGGAGGGATATCTGGCAAGTCCTGTATTTCGAGACGCTTTAATGAGGCTCCACAGGCTTTTCTTTTGAATAATATTGCATATTAGAGCTTGCCCCATTGAAATTAATGGGACAACAGGGGCAGTGTACGGAGCTGTGCCTGGTAAGAAATGAAGAGGCCACATAGGCATACAATGGGCTCTTCAATCGGGGGCCCTTGATCAGATATTGATGACCTATAAAGAGGATGGACTATAAAGAAATAAGTCCAGGAGAATCTATATGGAGTGGGGAAAAACAGTGGTGTTTTGGTTGAAGAAGTGTTATTGTCCATTGTTCTCTAGTCTTCTACTGACATCAAATATCTTCCCCTAGTACATAAAATTATTAGGGCATGCAAGTTCTGTTCTGACCTATTCCCCTGTTGGAACGGCTTTCTCTGTATGTATAGGGAGATTAGAGGTGGCATGTGATGACTATATAGAAAGCATCAAGCAGCCCACACCATATTAGATGCCACCTTTCATTATGTTATTGTGCCCTGGAAGCATTTTTTCCGAGTGTATCGTGTGCAAAATATAGTGTAAGCTATACATGTAACCTATAAGTGCCGGCTCATGTACAGTACTGTGTAAGTGGTTTAGGCACTTGTGGAAATAATGCTGTAAAGTAAGAACGCTCTCACAAAGAAAGGCTATGCAAAGCCACTCTCACAGGTAGGCAGGTATTCCTTTCTTCTCATGAGATCTCTGGCTTGGCATACCCTCCCAGTCATGTTGCAAGACTCCTACTTGAAGTAAAAAATGCAAAAATACTGTGGAGACATCATCACTTCAACATCAGTGAGCTAGCCAGACCGGACAGGAACAACCAAGCCAAAGAGGAAACCACCTTCCAACAATTTGTTTGCATCCGTTTGGATAATTTTTTCCATCGGAAATCCACGGCGGGTGATTTCACCATACTTAAAGTAACACTGCTAACAATGCCAGATACCTGTAATATAGGAGGTCAACCATAGTGATATACAGGGAGTTACACATAGTAATATAGAGAGGGGTCACACATAGTGATATAGAGAAGGGTCCCACATAGTGATATAGAGGTCACACAGTGATATAGAAGGTCACTGTGGGGGCACGCAATAGCACGCACACACACACACCCACACAGCCTGCTGCAGCCATAGCATACACACACACACACAGCCGGCTAAAGCCAGAGCACACACACACACAGCTTGCTGCAGCCATAGCGCACACACACACACACACACACACACACACACGCAGACACGGCTTGCTGCAGCCATAGCACACATACACACAGCCTGCTTCAGCCATAGCACACACACACACACACAACCTACTGCAGCCATAGCACGCGCACACACACAGCTGCAACCATAGAACACTGAATCTTCTCCCAGAGAGAAAACACCACACTGAGGACAGAGGTTACTGCTACACTACTTATGTCTTCTCCTCCACCTCTATATTACACAGGATATCTTCATATTACACTGCTGCTCATAGACAGTCATCCAGCATCCAGGAAGAGAACAGCACAGATCTCCCCCACACACACAATGGACTCTTCCAGCTCAGGAACAAACTGCCAAATAGTGACAAACAACTTTTGCATGACCCCCCCCTTATGTAATAGGCCCAGTGTCCTATTAGAATGTTGCTCATAATATATATTCATGAGCAAAACTTGTAAAATTCATATCAAAATGCAATTCTACATTTTTTAAAGATGTTTTTAAAGCTGGAGTCGGAACATTTTTTTCCGACTCCAACTCCGACTCCAGCCAAAACTAGCTCCGACTCCAACTCCAGCTAAAACTAGCACCGACTCCGGCTCCACGACTCCGACTCCACAGCCCTGCTTGAAAGCCCTGTCTACTTTGAAATCTTTGCCCTGGAGAGACCTCACTGATACAGTATAACTACTTTGTGATGTGTCCAGTCTTGGTGTGTGACTTGTGTCTTCCACAAAGTCACCTTTCTACCAAAAAGGGAATCTGTCAGCTGTAATTCATGTTTCAAACTGCTGACACTATTAGATAGCTGTTTGGTCAAGGAGACACATGGCACCTTTAACAAATCTGTGTGTTTTTCCAAAATGTAGAAAACTGCTTTTCTTCTACAGTATGAAAAGTCAAAGAGGCATTCCCGAGCTCCTAAAGTGCAACAAGCTGTAACACCTCTTTAAAGGGGAACTCCAGGTAGAGGTTAAAAAATGAAACTCTTATGAAACGCATTACTTACCTATCTATCCCAGTTTTGAAACTACCAAAAATCCATTTGTTTTGAGGGGGGGTTTGTTCTGTATTGTGTTTCTGTACTTCCTGGTTGAGCAGTTCCCAGAATGCAGTACTGGTTCCAGAATGCACTGCTTTCCCTCAGCTGTTCATCACAGTCTACAGTCCTTGCTGCACCTCCTTCTGGCCGGTCAGAGATAGTGAATCACTCAGGGGAATGGGGGATCCAGCCACGCCTCCTGTGACATCACGCCCTGCCCCCTGTCTGCATCATCAGCCTGTGCTCAGCAAACACACACAATGTGAGACAGAGGCATGGAAGATTTGTCTCCTAGGGGGGATAGCAGCAGGAGCAGGAGACAATGTGAATTGGCACAGAGGCCATTTTTCTTCACTTCCTGGATTTCAATCAGCTACCAGTGTGGCAGAACCGCACAGATACAGTAATACATTGTATAGACACATCTATATAACTTTTAATGTACTTTTAAAATTTCCTAGAAAGAAATTCTTTCTTCTAGAGAGTCTCCCCTGATCTGTCCCCAGTAAATTCCGTCTCACCTAGCAATTCCAGACTAAAATGCCTATTGGGACTATTTGCCATGGACCCTCATGATTTCCAGACCACTGGGTGCCAGATTAATGGAGTTTTACTGCAGCCTCATCCCTTTCTGTCAATCTAAATGACTGATCCTCCACACGAAACAGAAGGATTGTCCCAGACAATTAACTTTCCCTTTCATACAGGCTCTAGATGGTTAAGAAGAGGCAAGTAATTTAACTGCTGGGCCTTGTGTAACCTCCCACCCATTAAAAAGGAACTGATACACCTTTTCTTCCAGAAATCAATGCGGCCCAATCAAGCATTGTCTTGTTACAGCGCTCCATACACAAAGGGGCCTCCTTAAATCAGGCCGACAGGTCCGTAGCAGCGCTGCCCTGGTCGCCATAACTCAGAGATGTCAGCAATATTCATCACATTCCTGGGGGTGATCAGTCACTTCAGAGAAAGCAGCGAGAATTGATTTTTACTGGAAGAAGAAAACCCGCAGTTGGTCAATAGACAGAGCAAATCCTGTCACTTATGTTTATGTTGTATTGTAGGGTGTCCCCTCCCCAACATATACATACAGTGGTATAGTCCACCGTTTAATACTAAATTATACCGCCATATAGCGCTCATAATCCTTTCACCAAGAAATTATTATTGTTATTCATTATTCATGGAACCCCTTCATTAATGGGCGACTTAGGATAGGTTTATGAGCTGTAGACGGGGGTGGGCGGGGGTTGTAAAGTTGAGGTCACAAAGGACAGATGTGCAGTGTTAGTCAATGGGAATTTTTAGAGATTCACATTCCCACATTGCAGCTTTGTCTTTACGAGGCGTTTTATAGTATAGCGTTAGATGTAGTGGAGTATATATTTATATTTTGTAACCCAAAGCACAGCTCCGTAACATTTGTTAGATCTCTGCTTGCTGTCAGTAAATAGAACTCTTTGCAATCAGAGGTTGAAGATCACTGGAGACCTCATAGCTGATGCCTTTCTACAATGTCTCCAGGTGAGGAAATCCTCGGTGTCCTGAACACATAAGAAGCAGTACAGTGATATACGCTTGAAATGAGTTGTAGTTCATCTTATTGGGATGAAAAACTTTTACATATGTAACCTTGACCCCTATGGAATAATGCATTACAGAGTTAGGCCAGGTTCACATTATGTAAAAACAGTGGCCGTTCTGTGACCTGGCCAGGTCACAGAACGGCTGGTGTCAGTGAAGATCATCCTCGTCTTCATTTGTGCCGAATTGGTATGAGGGTGCATCCATGTGTGCCCGTATACCAATTCACCATAGCTGATAATGGAGAGTGCATCTGGAGCTGCACTTTGCATTGTGTTGTGCAGCCGCTATTCAATGAATAGTGGCGGCAAAAAAATGGCATATCAGTTTTTCGTGCAGCCGCTAGGGATCCCGGACGGAGCGTATATTATGTGTATGCACTCCGGCTGGGATTCCCTCAGACTGCAGTGCAACGTAACTTTTGTATTAATCACGGCCGCTGTTGCAAATCGGCAACGACAGCCGTGAATAATACAAAAGTTATGTTGTATGAACATAGCCTTACATAGTACAAAAAGAAAAAAACATGTATTCATCAAGTTCAAGCAAAGGAGGAGACATGAGGATGAAGGGAATGGGGATGGATGGATTGTTTCTTGTCCACGCAACACTTTGCATGTTTTTGTAATGTTTTGATTACAATTGTAATTGTTACATATGTATACCCACCAGTTATTGCATGCTACAATAACCTGCAGCCTATTGATATACACACATTCAGGGGTGTACATAATGGCAGAACAAAATTCTGTATTGAAAATAAACAGGATTTGTCAACCAGCGCCACCTAGTGAGGGAATAGATGTGTGCAGTGTTCATGGATTGTAAAAAATAAATCCCCAAATATTCCTTGTTTGTGGAGCATTTCAAATTATTATTTTTAAATTATTCTTAAAATTTCTTTGTTAAACTATTGACAATGCAAAATTATATAAATATAAGGGCAGCTGAGATGGACCAGGTGATCATTTTCTGCCGACCATCTTCTTTGTTGCTAAAAGTACAGTAAGAAGCCACAAAGAACAAAAAGTGATTGAAAAAAAATGCCCTGTTATGAGTAGAGATGAGCGGACTTTTCGGATTTCTGGTTCGGATTATCCGATGCCGATCGTTCTGGTTCACACGAACCAGAAATCCGAAAAGTCCGCTCATCTCTAGTTATGAGCTATAGTGTAGTGATTTCTGACAGTCTTAAGAGTCCCCAGTCCAACCAGGCAGTAGGGGAAGCAAATCGCATGCTGGGCTGTTTAGCTAGAGGTATAACCAGTAGGAAGAGGGAGATTGTGATACCGCTGTATAGAACTCTGGTGACATCACATCTGGAATACTGTGTCCAGACCTCACCTAGAGCAACAACATAAGGAAATACCACTTTGCTAAAAGAGTAGTAGATGCTTGGACCAAACTTCCAGCAGATGTGGTAGGCAAATCTACAATAACTTAATGTAAACCTGTCTGTAATAAACATCTATCCATCCGAAGATAATAAGAAGGGAAATACTAATAGTGCGGAGTAGATGGACCAGGTGGTCTTTTTCCTGCCGACAATCTTCTATGTGTCCACTCCATATTCTCAATGGTTATCCTGCTAACAGACTGCAGCTTGTGGATCTTTTTCATCCCCATCCCAAACTCTCTAGTCTGTTATAGGACTCTCAGGGACTGTAGTATTGTGTCTGGACATGGTGTGGTATATAATATATATATATATATATATAGTCGTGCCTTGGATTACGAGCATAATTCGTTCCGGGACCGTGCTTGTAATCCAAATCCACTCTTAAACCAAAGCAAATTTTCCCATAAGAAATCATGGAAATTCAGACAATTGGTTCCACACCCCAAAAATAATAATTTATTATTCTAAATAACATGTAAACCAGATGAAACAAACCTTCAGAAACAGCAGAATATGTGATATTATAAGTTACTGTACAGTAATGGAGAGGATGGAAAACACAAGGTCGGACAGAGACTGCAGGGAGCATGAAGGAATGAGCAGGGCAGATGTGGGCACATACATGCAGCGCTCTCTGTCCGGGGAGAGAGGGGTTACAGCTATGGAGAGATTACCTCCACAGTCCTGTCCCCTGATGTAAGCCCCAGCCTGAAGTGGATCTGCTATGATTTGGAAGGTGAGGAAGACTTCCTGGGTCAGAGTATAGTGCTGTAGACCCCACTATGCAGACCATGCCCCTCCTCCACTCTAACTCCCACCCAGTACAGGGAGATCTTAAACCAAAGCAATGCTCTTAAACCAAGTTACAATTTTGAAAAACTGTGCGCTCTTCTTGCAAAACGCTCTTAATCCAAGTTACTCTTAAACCAAGGTACCACTGTATATATATATATATATATATATATATATATATATATATATATATATATTGTAGGGATCTTCCCGTGGGATGGTGTGTTTGGACACAGTTCAGCAGCAGACTTGGACTTATAAAAACAGCTTGGCGTTTATTTGCAGCATAAACAGTCCATCACAACAGAAATATAACAACACTGTGCTTTTAAGAACAAAACAAAACAAAAGGTCCTGCCCATCTGGGCACTTACTAACATACAGGTCACCTATCTGACACTTCAATAAGCGGTTTTGCAGGGTGTGAATAAGCCCCAGCAGCGGCTGTATTCCCAGCTCCCACCATACACAGCACACAGGCTGTTCACTCCTGGCTGAGAGCTAACACTGCACACTGTGAGAGCTTTTACCCTCGTGTAGGCTCATCAGGGCTCACCTGGCCGCAACACCCGAACTGGATCGGGGGGAAGGGAATGGCAGGTCCCACTACCAACCTACCCGCCATTCCAGTAAATCCAGGCCCGGAAAATGGAAACAACAACTCAGCAGCATAATACTGCTGAGTGACAGATCTCTCCTGGACTTACCACCTCACCATATGCAGTAGCCTGGGTGAGATGTACCTCCCCCCGAACACTTTTCCAGTGACATGTCTACAATATATATATATATATATATATATAGTTATTAGGGAATTGCCACTTCAGCACTGCCCCTAAAATTTCCCATTGTTGCTCCGTTTTCTGGGTAGTCACTTATCCCGCTCACATAAATTGATGAACAGCATTAAACGTTTGATAAACTTCACCCCAGACAGCCCAATATTCCTGACTTTATCAGGAGAATCTTGCTGTATTATTTCTCCTCGCCATCTTGACTCATTCTTGTCTGTGTTTTCTGCCTCTCCCTTTGTCCGCCTCCCCGTCTGTCTCTCGCACGTTCCTCCCGTGCCCTGATTTCTCTCTTTCTCATTCATCCTGTCTCTCTAGTGCTTTTGTTTAAATGCAGTGTGGCTGAAAGAGATGGAGAGGTTTACATTTCAGCAATATCTTTTGTGTCCCTATGCCACATAACAGCCAGCTGAAGCGAGGATGGCGGGAGCCCCCCTCCCAGCATGGCACAGCCTGGCAGGGGACCAAGAAACAATCTTTACCATGGTACTGTTATGGCAACACATGCAAACCAGTTTTAAAGGGACAGTACATGGAAAGCCTGTACAGATCCGAAGAGATGATTAATTATACATATTACATATACACGTCCATATGGATGGAGTACACAGAATTGGACGTATATATGGTGTATATAGAACCTGATGACTCTGCTGCCATATAAGGCTATGTTCACATTAACCACATATGCTGCAGATTTTACCAGCAGAAAATTCGAGGACATGTGAACATACCCTAAGTATAACTATTCACTTTAGGATTTTACTTGTGGATTTAGGCAGGTAAAATCCGCAGTGGGTTACGGCACGGTACCTGCGGATAAGGTTTAGCAAATCTTATCCACATGCTTCAGACTTTTCCTGGCAGACATGTGAGCATGAAGCAGAGTTAATCTGCAGAAAGCCACAAGTAAAATCCTTATTTAATCTGCAATGTGTCAATTTAGCCTTTGGGATTCTATGTAATTTATAGGGCAGCCAATATACCTGACATGTACACTTGTCTGTTGTTTTGGAAAACATAACAAATGTAGAGACTAGGTCTACTAAAAAGTTACTGCTTGCACCAGGTCTCACTCCTGAGACCCGCTGCCATCTCAAGATACAGCCGGGGGGAGTGCAGAGCAGTGCGCTCCACTCACCAGACAGCAGAACATCCGATTCACTCCATTGGCTGTAATGAAGAAATCAAGCTGTAAGTGATTGACAGCTGGGGAGAGACGTGGGCTACCCCCCCTCCCCTAGATATATCTCAGGATTGCAGCGGGTCTTAAGAATGTGACCTGGTGCAATCAGTATCTTTTTCAATGACATGTTAAAAGTTACTACAAATGACAGTAACATTTTTAGGCTCTGTTCCCACACAGTATATTTGCTCAGTATTTTGCAACCAAAGAATTTTGAAACCACAGAAAGGCTATGTTCATACACTGTTGAAATTTAATGGATGGCCGCCATTTATTGGCAAATAATGGCCGTTATTTCGAAATAATGGACATTATTTTCCATTAAATGGCAGCCATCCACTCAATTTGTGTGTGAACATAGCCTTTCTGTGGTTTCAATCCACTCCTGACTTTGGTTGCAAAATACTGAGAAAACCAACTGTGTGGGAACAGAGCCTAAAGATGTATCTAACCTGCTGATATGTCCCTATTGCTCACGAGACGCTGAGGATGAAGGTAAGTTTCTTGTATAATGCAATAGGGATGGGATATATGGGATCTCATGTATGTATGTGACATATGTTTATGATGCTATATAAATGGGATACATAAATCCTATGTATCCAATGTTTGTATCTGATGCCATGTGAATGGGTTGCATGAAATCTCATGTACACGTACCATATATCTATTCAATGACATATAAAAAGGGAATATATAAATCTTATGTATATATGATATCTGTATCTGATGCCATATGAATTGAGAGTGAAGGATCTTATCTGTTTATTTGATGTATGTGTCTGGGTAATAATGTAAGTATGTTATGTATGAAAATGGTCATATAATCATAGATATGCATCCAATATATATCTAATATTGTATATGGAAAGAGTACTGTATATAAAAACTGGTGCATTAATAGGATGCATGTATCCAATGCCATATGAATCAAATACGCAGAATGTCGTCTATGTATCCGATATATGTATCTGATAGCACCTGATTGAATTATATAGTAATAATGTATGTATCTCAAATCCCATCCATCAGAAAAGCCATTTAAGCATTTTGGCCTCCGACTTTCACATAATATCTACTATGAAGCCTGACCATTGACTCCAATAATCCAGCCGTCTTTATTAAACAGTTTATGACCCCTTAAATGATACTTCGTCTTTGTTAGCTGGAACCTCAAATGGCGAGCCACGATGAATAGGTTTACTGTGAAAGTGAATATTTTCACATGTGAGCATAGCTAGGTGCCTTATCCGGTGCCATAGGCTGGAGTCCCCTTCCTTGTTAAGCACCTGTAATCCTGAGCCCCCTTTGATGGTGCTGATAGGGTGAGAACAGAGGAGGGGGATGCGGGCAGAGCTGTCCAGCCATTGGTGGGCAGTGAAAGCCCCAGTGTAAGGGGAGAAGGAAAAAAAGAAAAGATTTCTGGACTAAGTCTCTGGGAGAGGGAGGACTAGGAGGAATAGGCATTAGGATCTTTCGGTAGATTATCCTCCCTCAGAACTTTACCATCATCCCTTATTATTTCTGGATTTATTCTTTACATGTTTTTTAACAAGCTCTCTAAAACTAAATTATCCTTCTACATGATCTATCTTCTTCCGTGTCTTCTCCTTGTCTGGTAGGGTCTTAGAGTTTTGCATAGTTGAGTGTTCATGTTGGATCACACATCTCCAGGTTTCCATCTTCCTTAGTCTTCACTGTTCTACAAGTTCTTTGTCTAGTCTTACTTGTGCATCAGCTTCGCACCCTCTTGTCTTCATCTTTCTGTAGGTCCTCTTGTCTTCATCCTTCTTTGATGCCTTGTCTCTCGTCTTCCTTCTTTGCTCGAGTGTTAACTCTTCTTCTTCAAGCTCTTTCCATCTTCTCGTATTCGACCTTCTTAAATTCTCTCCTCTTTCTTACTCTTGAGCTTTAACTCTTGTCATTCCTTACTCCTGGAAGTTCTGTCTTCTTGGCTTTACCCTGCATATATTCTCTGTCTCTTTGACTTCTTACATTCTCCTTTAGTCCTGGCTTCATCCTTGTCTTGAGCATTAACTCCGCAGTCTATTCTTATGCAAGCTCTCTCTTCTTCATCCTTCTCTTGAGTGTTAACTCTTTACATTCCATTCCCAAGTAAGTTCTTCTCTGTACCTTTCAGCATTCTGTACGCTTCGCTTTCTGCTTGCCGTAATCCTAGTGTATTAACCCTTCTTAGTCAATTCCTCCCGAGTTCTCAATTGTTCCTTTCCTTTCTTGCATTACTACTGATTCCTTGTGTCTTGGGTCTCTCTGCATTCTCCATAGACTATTTCTGTAAGTTCGATTTAGCTGTCATCACCTTCATTTTGCTACTGACCCCTTTCTGTCACTCCTGTATGACTTAGCACCATGACTTCTGTCACTATGACCTTTCTCCTGTGGTTGGTTGGACATTCGTGTCTCCAGCTCCTGGCACAGCAAACGGAAGGGGACTCAGGTGTTCCAAAAGAAAATGATACATTGATTTCTAAGACCAATGCATCACTTCAAGACTCAATGAGTTCTACAACTCAATGGATCAATAATCAGATGACTCACCCAAATCCTGGTGGGAATAAGGAGAAACTCATTTTGAGAAGAGTGAATAAATGGAGAAAGTCACATCTGAAAGGACTTGGGAATGTAAGGTAAGAGAAATAACCAATTCTAATAACTTATATCTGAT
Organism: Dendropsophus ebraccatus; assembly: GCF_027789765.1. Taxonomy (NCBI): domain Eukaryota; kingdom Metazoa; phylum Chordata; class Amphibia; order Anura; family Hylidae; genus Dendropsophus; species Dendropsophus ebraccatus. The sequence continues at coordinate 78,137,813 of NC_091463.1, forward strand.
GTCTATAAATGAGTGTATTTTAGGTGAATAGTCTGTATAAAGTCTATGAATTAGAGATCATATATATGTTATGTGGATATAAGAAATATATTTAGGAATTTCAGATGTATTGCATATACCATTGCAAACTGTACATGAATTGAACAGTTTCTTGCACACAGTTTAATAACTTGAATTTGAATAAGTTGAACTGGATGTTCTTTGCCCTGGCTCCACATCAGACCTGGGCCATCCACATAATTGTCAATGACAACTTCAAATACCACCAATTCTAAAAAAAAGTTGCGAAACTATAACGTATACTTGCTTGTATAGATAACACCATCTGCATCATCGTCATCATCATCATCATATTAGTAATAATAATTATCATCATCATCATCATTATCACCATTATTATTATCATTGTTATCATTATACAATCATTTATTCAGTCAAACTTCTAATTCTTGGTTTTGAAGTTCAGTTGGCGGTCCTACTGAATGACTGACAGTCTTCCCTGTAAAGTTGTGCATATAGAAACAACTGTCAATCATTGTCTAGGACCTCCCACTGAACTCTTAAACCTGAAATGAGTAGAGGTTTTAATTACTAGTTATACTGGATCCTTTCCTACAAATACATATATCAATCTGCTTAGATCCTTCTGTTCTATAACATGCATTTAGAAAAGGGGCTATATTTTAATGTGCATGATTCACTTTGAAACTTAAGCTAGACTCGGTTTCAGCTTAATATTATTCCATGTGAGCAGTCAACATGGATATGTTCCCCTGTTCCTCACTTTTTGAAGCCTGGTCCGGGCTACACTTCCACTGTTCTCTGCAGTCCATGGCACCATGTACTGACAGCATCCTCTTTCCTTCTGGCCTGTGTTTCCGGCTGGCACTGCAGTTCCCCCATTGTCCTCTAGGGCATGCACGTGTTTGCCTTCCTAGATTTAATGAGCCAGTGTGCTCTTTATTATTCTTCCCTCACCTACCATGATTCTGCAATCATGGCCGTATTACCAGCTGCTGCTGCCCTAGGCACCACACCTGCAGACGCCCCCATCTTCTCTCACCAATTAGCATTAGGATTTTCTAGTTTCTGATCATCATATTGATATCTGATCAGTCTTAGGCCGCATTTCCCACTGTAAGTCACCACATGCAGCCGAAACCAGACCCTCATGCGGTAACCAATAGGCGTATGGCCAATAATCCTGCTAATTGCACAGGACTCCTTCCCCCCTGCAAGGTGCTGCCCTAGGCACCGGACCACGGGTGCCTAGTGGTAAATAGGGCCCTGTCTGCAATACATATTTAAAGCTGCTCCATCTTGCCCAAACATTTAGTAGGTTCCCTGTGTTTCTGAGTGAAAGTTTTTTGTATTTTGACCCACTGCCTTTGTTTGAAACCTCTGTCTGGTCCCTGGTACCATACCGATTCTCCTGTTGATGACCAGCCTGCTAATTTCTTCTTACCTGCCTGGCTCCCTGGAGTTGTGCATCCACACTGTTCCCCAGGACTATCTGCTGCCCACATCAAACCACACTTGTGGAACGACCTGGTCAAAACCTAAAAGGCACTTAGACTCCGCTCCTTGGCATTGCCAAACTGGTTCGGAAGCCCAGCATGTCCACATCTGCTCCCCATTACATTCAGTTTCGGCATCCTGGAACAGGATAATGTTCTTGGATGTGTAACAGGGCCATCTTCCATATGCCACATAATACTGATGATCTTTATGTTGTTGAGGGTCCTTAAGGCCTCTTCTGGCACCAGTTGGAAAAATCTTGCTTGGTGTTACGTGTTCCTCTGAACCCCTATAGCTACACCCCGTGCCCCTATGAATCGAAAGTGGTTATCCAGAGATTAAAAGTAATTCACTTAGCTGATTGGAGTTCCGACTACTGGGGCCCCCACCAGTCACAAGATCGAGGTTGGTAAATAGAGTGGAGTGCATGCTCAGACATTCACTCCCTATGGGACTTCTAATTATTGTTGAGTGCTGAACTTGGCTATGTTTTGAAGTTCCATAGACAATGAGTGCGGTGGTGGCTGAGCATATGTGTTCCATTGAACATTTGACGTCTGTTCTCAGGATCATTGGGGTATCAATAACCCTGCGGATAGGGGATAACTTTTAATCCTGGGATAACCCCCTTTAACTAGAATACCTTTTCCATATTAGCCTACTAACCCTTTCCCACTCTTTCTCATACATACAGATTATATTTATAACCATGCAGAGATCCATTCTAGTCGCAGTTTATATTATCTGTATACAGTCTCTTCTGACTCCGTAGTGTCTGTTTATACTGTCAGCTCTGCAATAACTCACATATCTTTAACTATTGGCTTAGGGGGCCCTAAGGGCCCTCAACCACATGCTACATAAAGTAATATGGTGCTTTTGCACTGGGGCCCAGGACCTTCATGTTATACCATAATGAGCTGAGCCTAACACCCACCATGGCTTCAGTGCGTCATATAGATGCTTCTACGTCCAACATGGCAGCCATAGTCCTGACCTGGAGACTTACTACCAGGTAGAAAAATCTTGCAATCTCTGAATTAAAATAGGATATAACCCTCATATTTTCCATATTTCCCTCTGCTCCTCATGCTAAAATATTTTAGTTCTAGCCATGTAGATCCATCCATCCTGGTCCACAGTTTATATTATCTGTATACAACCTCTCTCCTAGCCCCGGAGTGTCTGTTTATACTGGCAGCTCCACTATAACACCCATCGCAGTCACAGCTTATAAAACCCTTTCCTAATAGTGCGTACAATACACAATGATCTGCCCCCTACTTGTTCTTTCTGAATTGTATAAACCCAGAGATATATTAAAACCCAACATCGTAAAACCCAACTATTGATATTAACCACAAGTTCACCCCAAGCAGGAGATATGGAGAGCGATAAGCCTCATTACTTCTTGTATAATCCGGCCTTGTTGACAGACCGCCACTGGTTAAACCTCAGATTGCTACGAAAATATCTCAAGGACTAAGGCATCAAACCAGCAGATGAGAAGTATTGAGGAAAGATGGTCCGTTCTCCATTATGATATACACAACGGTGGTATTCTATACTGAAGGAGGCTTAAAATTCAATAAATATTAATAGACATGTGACATTGCTTGGTGTGAATGTATGGTTGGCTTATAACCACATACCACTCCAGATTGGGCATAAATTCTTTATATAAACTTTTACTTATGGGGCCTAATAGCAAAATGAGACTATGAAAAGCTGAAGACCGTGCTCTGTGACTTCTGCTAGTGCTCAGAAATAATGCTCACAGTGATGTCACAGCTTATAGATAATTAAAGGAGAAGTCCGGCGGATTATAAAATCCAGCAGGGGCAGAGGGGAAATTGATTATAAGTACTAATTTACCTCTCCCCGTGCACACGATGAGCGGCAGGACTGGCCGCAGGACCCCCCCGAAAGGCATTTTATCCCGAGTTGTGGTGACAACATGACTCAGGGGGAAAATGGTTGTTCAGGCTGATGGACTGGCCGCTCAGCCAATAAGTGACTGGAGAGCCGTCCTGCCCCAGTCACTGACTGGCTGAGCTGCCAGTCCATCAGCCAGGTTGGAGATCCCAGAGCCTGGCGGGGGCCCATGGCCGTTCCTGCCACTGACCATGGGCACAAGGAGAGGTAAGTTAGTACTTGTAAACAATTTACCCCCTGCCCCTGACGGATTCTATAACCCGCCAGACTTCTCCTTTAACCCAATTAAGATGCGGCAGGGTGCATCATAATAGAGGAGCAAAGAGCACAAGTGACGTCACTATAGAGATATAATACACTCAGCAAAGTTACAGCTTCAGGAAACTTACGCTGCAAGGAAGTGTCCAGTGATGTCACAGTACAAATGTACAAACGTTCCTGTGTTCTCTATGGAGGGGGGGGGGCATGATGTCACCTACAGGGAAAAATATACAGTGGTACCTTGGTTTAAGAGTAACTTGGATTGAAAGCGTTTTTCAAGAAGAGCTCACAGTTTTTCAAAATTGTAACTTGGTATAAGAGCATTGCTTTGGTTTAAGAGCTTCCTGTACTGGGTGGAATCGGGAGTGGAGGAAGGGCATGGTCTGCACAGGGTGGTCTACAGCACTGTACTCTGACCAGGAAGTCTCCCTCACCTTCCAAATCATAGCAGATCCAGGCTGGGGCTTGTATCAGGGAACAGGACTGTGCAGGTAATCTAGAGCTGTAACCCCTCTCTCCCTGGACAGAGAGCGCTGCTATACTGTGCCCACATATGCCCTGCTCATTCCATCATACTCCCTGCAGTCTTAGTCAGCCCTTGGGTTTCACATCCTCTTCATTCCTGCTATAATGTGCCTGCACTCACACTCAGCTATACACACTGCTGCTATAATGTGCCTGCACTTACATTCAGCCATTCACACTGCTGTATATAAAGTTTCTGTCACTGTCCTCCTGTACAGCTCTTTGATTCTCACTTCCTGATTGGTCCATGCTAAACACACCCCCCCTCCCCATTGCTGTCATGTGACCACACAGACATCTGACCGCAGCCCTGCTTCTCTATTCTAACCTGTTGTACTTCGCTTCTGCATTATGGGGATCTGCATCTCCATTCTGTATCTACAAACTGCAGCTGTTTTTTCAGGTTTATGCCCTTATACATTATACTCCACATGCTGATTGCTATACTGTACAGTACAGTGGTGCCTTGGATTATGAGCATAATTCATTCGGGGACCGTGCTTGTAATTCAAATCAAATTTTCCCATAAAAAATCACTGATATATTGTTTCCACACCCCAAAAATAATGATTTATTAAGCAGGTTAATTCTTCGGGCGAACGGCAGAATCTGGCAAACCATAGAATGAAGCCTATGGTAGCAGCGGAGATGCGTACGGCCGTGAGAAGGTGCAAGCTGTGGAATCTGCGACGGGTGTTTCGTCGGGATTCCATAGTGTATACATACCTGAAAACTGGAACAACTTGCTGAAACTGTACTTTGTTAACTGAGAATCTGTGGAGGGGAGAAATCTGAGTGTTAATAACACATCTACCTCCCCTGTCCCTCAAGGCGCTTGTGCACTTTGTTAAACCAAACTAGATTTACTCAGCATGAATGTCCTGGCACAGGACTGGACCCCCTCTCAGTAATATCAACGTCTGTCAACAAAAATATAATCCTCTTAAATCTTGAGGCATGTAACCATATGACTGACACGTTATCTGAATGTCTTAAGTTTCCTTACTCCTTACACTAAGATGGACACACTTCCTCGTCTAATATTTGGACTGGTTATTTTAGATCATGCAACAAATCTATGTTAAGTCACAAAACAACTTAAAGGGGTACTCCCCTCTCAACTAGTAAAGGTAAGCTTGTAGGACTTGTCAGGGTAAACATTTCTATACCGACATTTAGCAAACTTGTCTCCTTCTCTTGATATACTGCTCTTTCCCTCCCATTTTTGACAACTCTTTGTTTAGGTTACTGACCACCACTCTGCTCTAAAAGCAGTGGCTAGACTGATATTGTAGATGTATGGAGATATAGGGGGACATTTATAAACAATGCCCCCTGGCACATGGAAAAGGCTCAGATTCTTACCTTTTCCTTGGGGTATGCCAAATGTGGAGGCTTCCGTGCCCGATTACCCTGCTGATATGTCTCTATTGTACAGGAGACGTTGAGAAGGAAGGTATGTGTCTTACCTCTATCCTTGGCGCCGTTTCAGTGCAGTTAGTCATGTGCTTCATGGTCCAGTGAGACAGTTAGGACTGCCTGCCTCCATAGCGCCAATCCGCCCCTGGCCAGCCTATCCTTTTCTAATGATAATGAATGGAGTGGGACGGCCGTATCAGTGCTATGGGGGCGAACAGTGCTCCTAACAGTGCCCCTAACTGTCTTACCGGACCGTGGAGCAAACTACTTACTGCACTGGAACAGCACCAAGGAGTAAGGTAAGAGACATACCATCCCCCTCTGTGTCTCCTGCGCAATAGGGACATATCAGCAGATTACATTTGTCTAACCTGCTGATAGTTTCCCTTTAGGAGCAGTTCACACGGAGCAAAAGCGGTGGAATTCTGCCTGCCTCAGTCTCTCACAGTGAGTCTACAGGAGGGCTCGCGCACCTCCGCTTCCGTCGCACTCCAGTCGAAGAATAGGCATAATAAATCTTTTGGCAGAGACTGACGGAAGTGGAGACACGCAAGCCCTCCCATAGACACACAGTGGGAGACTGAGGAAAATTTAAAGGGAACCTGTCACCCCCGTGCTGGGGCACAGCCCGGCCGGCCCCCCGATGGAGACCCTTATACTTACCCCGTGCACAAAGTCCCCCTCCTGGACCTGCTCCCGTTGCTGAGATATCGTCGTCAGAAGCCCAACGTCAGCTCATCAGAGATGAGTCCGACACTCGCAGAGAATGACGGCTCCATTCATTCTCTATGAGCGTCTGACTCATCTCTGATGAGCTCACGTTGGGCTTCCGACAACGATATCTCAGCAACGGGAGCAGGTCCAGGAGGGGGACTTTGTGCACGGGGTAAGTATAAGGGTCTCCAAAGGGGGTTCGGCTGGGCTCTGCCCCGGCACGGGGGGGGGGGGGGGGGGTGACAGGTCCTCTTTAAAGGTAGCTTCACACACACCATATCGCAGTGGATTTTCAGCAGAAAGATCCGCAGCAGATTTGATCTAAATAACTGAACACAGTATCAAATCTGCAAATCTGCTGCGGATCTGGTGTGTGTGTGAAGGCACCCTTAGGGTGCGTTTACACCTACAGGATCTGCAGCGTATTTTCATGCTGTGAGTTTGCAGCGAAATCAGCTGCGGATCCTGTACTGTGAAGCTCAATGGGTCCATACACTGCATGGGACCCGGCCCCTTTAACTGCCACCCCAGCCCCCCCACTCACCCGATCGCCGCCCCAGCCCTCCCGCACACCCGATTGCCGCCCCGGCCCCCCTGCACGCCCGATCGCCGAATGAAAATCCGCCGAGGATCTGGTAGGTGTGAACACACCCTTAAGCAAGATAATTATTTGTCAGGTGAAATGTAACAACAAACGATTGTCTTAGCCAACTATCGACATTCTGTTGTGTTGGAAATTCTTGGGTGATAGTTGGACACATGTTCTTTCAGAAATATTCTCAGAACATTCCCGCCATTTTCCCAGGAAGATCGTTTGTATGTATGACCAGTTTGAACAACATTCATGGCCAATATGGACTAATATATGCAAGTCACCTGGCAATCCTTTGTTCCGCCATCAACTTATTCTTATCTAATACTAACCTCACAATAGACTCCCAGTATTAGAAGGGTAGGTCACCAAAAATAATTTTCTCAAATTACCTGGTACCAGAAAATGCCATAGATTTCTAATTTACCTCAAAAAAATATCAAGTCTTCCAGTACTTTTCAGCTCCTGTATGTCCTGCAGGAAGTGGTACATTCTTTCCAGACTGGAGAGCAGGAGGTTTTCTGCGAGCATTTGCTACTGCTCTGGACAGTTCCTGTCACAGACAGAGGTGGCAGCAGAGAGCACTGTGTCAGACTGGAGAGAATAATGTGTATTGTCCATATCGTAATTTGCCAGAATATATCCAGGGATGTAGGGGAAAAGACAGGATTTGCCATCTTGGTTATAGCCGGCACTAACACATTTGGACCCCCCCCCCCCCTTAAAAATTCTGAAGTCTCAATAACAAATACCCATTAATAAAGGAAACTGACATTGCTCTTTTCCAGCAGACTTTCCCACACTGTACTTTGTGTTGGATTAAAAAATGATCATGTCTTCTCTTTCCTACCCCCCTAAAGAATACCGTAGTCCTTCTACGGAGCCTAATAGCTTTACCACTACGAGCTGTAGGGGAGAGTCTGTCTCGTAGTTTTACTGTTTGCTGCCAAGGAATACTGCAGGGTATTCATTCCTAGTGTGTGACAGGCCCCAAGGCTGACCCCACAGCTGACAACCACATTGGGGGAATTTAAAGGATTTGGGGGACATACAACATACACATTGATTTTTTACTATTTATTGGCTACTGGATAAGTATTTCCTCATCTCTCACTACTTCCCTTAATATCCCAAAGCCCAAATGGCTTATTGAAGTGATGGAACTGAGAAGTGGAATGAAATACCATCTGGGGGTCTGCGTAGTATAGAGACCACAATTGCCATAATGGACATCTTCCCAATTTATTTGTTGCTTATAAAAGCTTCATTACAGGGCCCGATAACTTGGTGTAAGCGAGCGCTTATCTGCTAGATCGACTCTTGCTTACTGAGCCCATATACGGCCCGATAATCGTGCAGCAAGGGCTGTGTGTATATATATATCATTAGCGATGTCTGTGCAGCCCTTGTAAATTAATAAACTTGTACATACATGTACCTCTCCCTGATGTCCTGCTAGCTTTGGCCGGCTTCCCGCAGTGTCTGAAGGGAGAGGCCGCTCAGCCAATCACCAGGACAATGAGCGGTCCGTCACTTCAGACACGTCGGGGAGCAGGCCGAAGCTAGCAGGACGTCAGGGAGGGTGGAGAGGTGTGTATAAATTTATTTATTTTTTTTACACATTCATCAGCCATCAGCCATGCATCACTATTACACATAGCAATGCACGCCCGATGGATAATGATTTTTGGTCAGGACCAAAAGACACAAATTCCACTTCATGTAATAAAGACAACGATCAGCCAATGACAATGATCACAGAGTGACGATCTTCCAAATTAGCCTGATTTAGCAGATTATCGCTCTGTGTAAGGGTCCATTTACAGAGAAAGATTATCTGACAAATTATCTGCCAAAGATTTGAAGCCAAAGCCAGAAAGACTATAAACAGTGATCAGGTCATAAAGTAAAGCCTGAGATTTCTCCTCTTTTAAAATCCATTCCTGGCTTTGGCTTCAAATCTTTCTGTGTAAATGGACCCTATGCCTCTACTTCTCTACAAAGTTTCATTTCAATGCACAGGGTCGGCTGAACAGCTGCCGTTAATATAAGCCAAACAGACGCCAATGAGCGATGCAATGGTTAATTTGTTGAACTAATTTAATAGCCCTTCTTGAAAAATATATTACAAGCTATGGGCACTAGATTACATGTGATAGAACGTTGATCCAGGGATTTATTCTGATTGATATATATGGAGTCAAGAAGGAATTTCCCCCCTGGTACAGGGTTTCTGCCTCATCAGGGTCTCGTGCCTTCCTCAACACAACACAGTAGGGTTATAGGTTGAACTTGATGGACTATTGTCTTATACAAACCTTATCCTATACCTATGTTATTTCCTTCTTCAAAGCCAATGACCCAAAGTGTCTGATCCCCCCAGACTTCTCCTTTTTCGTCAGGACCCTATGAAGACTTTTAGACATATCGGGGGAGATTTATCAAACATGGTGTAAAGTGAAACTGGCTCAGTTGCCCCTAGCAACCAATCAGATTCCACCTTTCATTCCTCACAGACTCTTTGGAAAATGTAAGGTGGAATCTGATTGGTTGCTAGGGGCAACTGAGCCAGTTTCACTTTACACCATGTTTGATAAATCTCCCCCATAAGGTCAAAGCAGATGAGTTTCGGTAAACTCAATGGGGGACATTTACTACGGAGTCCTCCGCTAATGAGAATTGGTGTATATTTGGTTCCAATATCTTGTGACTGATTTATTAAAATGTACCCCCGCCACAGTAAAAATTAACTAAGAGTAAGTAAAAAGTGGTACATAAACCCACAAAAATGCAAAAATTGCGCAGGCATATTCACCTGATATTGACCAGATTTAGGCCTGCACCTGTTTTTAAAAAGTCGCAAATGATAAATTGGGTGCTAATCCCAGATTATGGGAACTTTTTTTGGTGCATACTCAAAACAGGCAGATTTAAAGGGGTTATCCAGCGCTTCAAAAACATGGCCAGTTTTTTTTTGGGTGTGGTTTGGGACTCAGTTGCATTAAAGTAAATGGAGCTTAAAGCGACTCTGTACCCACAATCTGTCCCCCCAAACCACTTGTACCTTCGGATAGCTGCTTTTAATCCAAGATCTGTCCTGGGATCCATTCAGCAGGTGATGCAGTTATTGTCCTAAAAAACAACTTTTAAACTTGCAGCCCTGTGCCAAACAGCCATGGCTTGGAGAATCTGTGCCCTAACTGTGCACCACCCCTTTGTCCCTCCTTCCCACCCTCTTTATCATTAGGAATGCTCCAGGCAGATTGTTTCCTGTTCGTCAGCTGTGTGAATACTGAACATGGGCTGGATCGTTAACCACCTGTGCAGTGTTCAGCATGGAGAAAATGTTCCAGTGGCATTCCTAATGATGAGGAGGGTGGGGAGGAGGGACGGAGGGGTAGTGCAAAGTTAGGGCACAGATACTCCTGTTTGGAACAGGGCTGCAAGTTTAAAAGTTGTTTTTTAGGACAATAACTGCATCACCTGCCGAACAGACCCCAGAACAGATCTTGGATTAAAAGCAGCTATCCGAAGGTACAAGTGGTTTGGGGAGACAGATTGCAGGTACAGAGTCACTTTTATTGCAAACCACACCTGAACTGAAGACAAGAGAGGGGAAAAGTGGCCACGTTTTTGTAGTGCTGGATAACCCCTTTAAAAAAAAATGGCATCTAAAAAATATTCACCTGTTGAATACTGGTTCACCTCAAAATTATTCACCTCAAAATAGATGCAAAGCCCTTAATAAACGTCCCCCACTCTCTTGAGCTGCAAACCAAATATTTCCTTACGCTTTATGTATATTTCTATATTTTGTCCATATACACTGGATAAGTAATACATTGAAGTTTGCAGCTTGGGTCAGTTTAATAGTCTCTAAGGCTGCAGACATCTCTCCAGGCACGGAACAAGTCAATTCTCTTCACTGGGATATCAATTATCACGCATAAAACAATTTACTTCCTAATGGATTTTGTGCGCGGATCAGTATCCCCCGTCAAGCTGAGCCTTAAACCCATTAAGACTTTTGGCAAGAACTGAAAGCTCGTCCGCCGCCCCCGACCCTTCACTGGTTTTCTCATTTGCAGCACTCCAGGGAAGCAGCGGGGGTACAGGAGGAAACACCTGAGCATGCACGCAGGATGTCCTACAGCTCATTACAACAATCTGCTTATAAAGTGCGAGCGGACACCGGGAAATCAAGGGCTTATTCTATTTCATGCACATCTTCATTATTTCCTATTAACTGATGAGATATGGCGCCTTCTGCTAACTGCAAAACCAGACCTGTAGTCCTGACATGGTTATGTTGCAGTCATTATTCATGTACTTTCCTTACATACATATCCATCACAATACCTGCCTGGATACAAATATTTAAAGGGGTAATCCAATATAAAAATACTAGTCCCCTACTAGATGGCCTGTGTTTTCGTGCCTTTTGGGTGCTTGTTGTAATGCCCGTTTTTATATATTTTCAAAAATTAATAAAGATTTACAATTAAACCCCCCCCCCCCCCCCCCCAAAAAAAAAACAAAAAAAAACAAACTTGTCCACAGGATAGGGGACAAGTATGAGATTGCAAGGGGTCCAACCTCTGGGCCCCCCTGGATCCTTGTATCGGCACCTCAACTGCTCTATACATTCTCCATGGAGTAATGAGCACAACACTCAGCTCTTTCCGGTGGCTCCAAAGAAAATGTTTAAACCAGATAACCCCTTTAGGGTGCGTTCACACCTAAAGGATCTGCAGCAGATTTGATGCTGTGTTCAGTTATTCAAATGAAATCTGCTGCAGAAAATCAGCTGCAGATCCTGTAGGTGTGAACGCACCATTAAAGAGTTTTTTTAATATAAACATATCCCTATTGGACTTGGCCAGCTGACGCTGCTCTGACAGTCCATGTGGGTGAAGAGATTGAATAGTTAATTCTGAGCTAATAAATGACGCACATCTACAAACCAAAGACACAAAGACATCCATGCATTGTTTTTTTTTTACTCTGTATAATATGTTTATTAAAATGATCAGTTCTCTGTGGAGTAATTTTTTATTTTTAATTCTTTAAGAAAAGCAGTTACACATAATCAAAAATAAAGCCAAATCCACCATTACAAGGTCAGGCTATGTTCACACATAGCATGAGACTGGCCATTCCGTAACCAGGTCACGCATCTGTGCATGCCCGCATCAGAACTCCCCACTGCACACTATGGAGCGTGCGGCCGGAGCTGCTTGCTCCATAGTGTGCACTGACAGGGTTTTCTACATGTCAGTTTTGTACGGCGCTGCTAGGGATCCTGGCCGGAGTGTATACCCTGTGTATACACTCTTGCCGCGATTCCCTCAGCCTGCAGCACAACATAGGTTCCATACCAATCATGGCCGTTGATTAGTACGAAAATTATGTTGTGTTAACATGGCCTCCATGTGTTGGCAATATACAGAGGTAATCAGACATAACATTATAAATCTCTGGCTGCACAGTATCACCACTCACAAGTGAAAACCAGGTGAGAGAGGCTCACCCACCATGCCCAAGCAATTTTGTGATCTTCCCAGAACACACGCATGTGGGAAAAACAACCACACTAAGACAATGCAAACATAAGAGAGGAAGCTAAAAAGTCGGGAAGATGAGAGTAGGGGAGACTAAGAAAGATGAAGGATGGATCTGTGATGCAGATAATCTTATATAGACTAGCGGTGTATACAAAGCATACACATGGTCATTCTAAGACCTTAGATATTAAATGCAATACTGTTTAACGTAAAAGATAAAAAAAAAAAAGGAAATGGCATTTTAAAGGAGTACTCCGGCCAAGCTTACCTTGTAGATGGAAGTGTAGCAACCACTGCTGCCGGAAGTGTGACGCCATGGCATGGTTGCAGTGTTGCTTCAGACTGTGCTGCCCTTCTCCAGCCTTATCGGGACAGTACACAGGGTAGAGCCATTGTCCCCATGAGGTCACATGATCTTCTCGGATGCACATAGGCAGAACGTGGATACCAGAAGATCATGTGACCTTGCGGGGACAATAGATCTGCCCTGTGAACTCTCCTGATAACCCTGTGTTTGACAAGGAGGCAGCATGGCCTGGAACAACAATCGCCCACTGCAGCAACATCATGCCAGAGAATGGCAGCGCTGGAACACAACCATGCCGTGACGTCCCATCCCACGTCCGGCAGCAGTGCTTGCTACACTTCCATCTGGAAAGTAAGCTTGGCCGCAGTACCCCTTTAAAATAGGAATACTAGAACAATCAGAAAACAAGTAATTCAATCAGAACTGTACAGACAGGGAAAGATGTATAAAAACATGTACAAAGAAAGAGCAGAAGAACGTAATAACCAGACTGCAGGATGTTACTCATCTGAATAAGTACAAGAGATGACGGAGTAAGGGTCCATTTACACAGAAAGATTATCTGCCAAACATATGAAGCCAAAGCCAGGAATATATTTGAAAACAGGAGAAATCTCAGGCTTTCCTTTATGACCTGATCTCTGTTTATAGTCTGTTCCTGGCTTTGGCTTCAAATCTCTGTCAGATAATCTTTCTGTGTAAATGGACCCTAACTGGATTACATGACAGCAGTATTGAGATTGACTGCTAAAGACATCTGCTCCATTATATATATATCACATACACATATAGACAATCTATAAATCTTCCACCAGTCCAAAGTCACTCATGGCTCCAGATTTTTTCCCCATAAACATTTCTTTGTCCCTCTTTTCTCTACTCGCTTTCCTCGCTGTCAGAATATGCCCCCAGCAAGGACAACGATGATGGATTTGTAGTAACAGTTTGGATGTTGGCGGAGTTCCCTGAGCTAAGGGATGCTTTATCCCTGTCCTCTCTCCGATCTGTGGCATTAGCCTGCTCGGACTCTTGGCTTCCATTAGCCCGGTTAGTCTCTGTAGCTGGACCTTGGCTTCCATCAGCCCGGTTAGTCTCTGTAGCTGGACCTTGGCTTCCATCAGCCCGGTTAGTCTCTGTAGCTGGACCTTGGCTTCCATTAGCCCGGTTAGTCTCTGTAGCTGGACCTTGGCTTCCATTAGCCCGGTTAGTCTCTGTAGCTGGACCTTGGCTTCCATTAGCCCGGTTAGTCTCTGTAGCTGGACCTTGGCTTCCATTAGCCCGGTTAGTCTCTGTAGCTGGATCTTTAGCCTCTGGATTGGCACTGGTTTCAGGCCCTTTCTTCCGTCTTACCAGGCCCAGTAGCATAGCACGGCTCTTAGGCTTCCCGCCATCATCTCCTGACTTGTCCCCACAGTGTTTCTTGTTGGGATAGGGGACATTGGTCAGGATATCGGTCGGCTTTCCACCCCCGGCTCTCTCAGGGACATCACCGGTCAGCGCTTCTTCCCCCTCAGAGTCGGAGTCCTCCACCAGCCGCCTCTTCTGGGCCTCGGCCATCATCTCTCTGATCTGCCTCTCATCTTCCTCCTCCTCCCTCCTCTTCATGTCTTCTTCCGTCTCCCTGTAGACCCCCAGCATAGACTCGAAGTCCACACTGGCCTGGCGCTGGTTGAGCTCCTTCAGTTCTTGCAGGTTCTCCAGGATATCCATCTCCATCTTGGAATCCTTGGTCCTGTTTTCCAGAACCTTCATGGGATTGTTGAGCTCTTCGTCCTCCCGTTCCTTCTGGAACCTCTTCTCCTCTTCCTCAATGAGCTTCTCTGCCTGGAAGTTGCGTGTGGCTCCGTGTTCCATGGCATAGTCCGTATTCTCCGGATCTGTCTTAAAGGTGATCTCTGCCAGGCATCGTGTGCACTTTATATAGAAGCGGAAGATGGGGAGGCCCAGGTACTGCTCATTCTGCACCGTCTCCTTCCTGGCATTGAATTTCTTCCCTTTATAGATATACTCCCCGCACGTCTTGCACCTCATGTTGAAGGGCGCCATCAGCCGCACCACATACTGCCGGTCTTTGGGAAGCTTGAGTTTAGGGATTTTAGACGGATCAAAATCCGGAGGATAATACTTGTTGAGAACTTTACGCTCCGACATCGTTCCGACCGCTTCGAGATCCTGTTTGTCGCAGGAAATATACGTCACGAACCGTTCGTCATAAGAGGTTCAGCGGCAGCTTCTAGTAATGTCTTCACTCCGCCGCCATTTTCTTGTAGCGCTGTGACGCCCGCAGTCTATCGCTTCCCGGCGGTGAGAAAGGACTGGGGACGCGACATGGCAGACCCGCCCAGCTACCGAGCAAATGTAGTAGCGTCCCGTCTGATTGGCTGAGCGGACCCGCCTCGCCACACCCCTCGGTAACCGCCCACCACCAGGAAGCGACCATACGTGCATTGTTTGATTTCTTTGAGCACAATGTAATGCCATGTTTCTCCTGTGGTGTCGCTGCTGAGTCACAGACCGCTTGCTTTCATACAGTTTTATACAATTCAGTGCTTGGTGTCCTTCTGCTCTTTAGCAGTTGCAAAACTACAACTCCCATCATGCCTGGACAGCCGAAGGCTGTCCAGGCATGATGGGAGTTGTAGTTTTGCAAGATGTCTGTGCATCTCTCGTCCCCATGCTCATCTGTATATTATTCTGATGGATTGCATAGCTCCTAACAGTCCTACATTTACTGGGAATGTCCCTATTATTGAGTCTAACCCCAGCAATCTGAATTTTGGGATCTGTAATTGGGTACATGTTATGGGGTGTAATTTACATGGTCTTTGGGCTGTATTATAGAATTTGATCTAGGGCCTTAAAGGGGTAGTTAACAAAAAAAATATTTCAATTTGTAATTTACTTCTATTACAAAATTCTCCAATTTTCCAGTACTTATCAGCTGCTGTATGCCCTGTATTCTTTCCAGTCTGGAGAGCAGGAGATGTTTTCTATGGGGGATTTGCTACTGCTCTGGACAGTTCCTGACATAGACAGAGGTGGCAGCAGAGAGAGCTGTTTCAGACTGGAATGAATACCACCACTTCCTGCAGGACATACGGCAGCTGATAAGAACTGGAAGACTTGAGATTTTGTAATAGAAGTAGATTACAAATATCTGACACTTGCTGGGAGAAGTTGATTTGGATTTAAAAGCAATTTTTTGGGGGGTGAACTACTCCTTTAATATTGGGTCTAGCATTTTTGGTCTGAATTTTGAGGATTAGTATAATTTTGCAAGCTGATCTTAAAGGGATGTTCCAGGCTTTATAGAAACTGTAACTTTGGCAGAAAATAGTCTCTGAGATCACAGCGCAGCAGCACAGCCCTCTCCTCGCTCTGTGTAACAATAAAATAGGCTCCACAGAGCTCCATTATAAGCCTGATTCTTTCTTCTAACGCAAAGCGTCCTCTCCCCTCTCATTCTCACAACAGTTACACTTTAAAGTGGTTGCCCAGCGAAAATCTTTTTCTTTCAAATCAACTGATACCAGAAAGTTACATAGATTTGTAATTTACTTCTATTACAAAATCTAAAGTCTACCCATACTTATTAGCTGCTGTATGTCCTGCAGGAAATGTTGTTTTATTTTTAGTCTGACACCGTGCTCTCTGCTGACATCTCTGGCCGAGACAGGAAATCTGTCTCTGTTTTCTATTAATCCCCATAGAAAACCTCTCCTGCTCTGGACAGTTCCGGTCTTGGCCAGAGATGGCAGCAGAGAGCACTGTGTCAGACTGAAAATAAAACATTTCCTGCAGGACATACAGCAGCTGATAAGTATGGAAAGACTTGAGATTTTTTTTATAGAAGTAAATTACAAATCTAACTTTCTGATATTAGTTGATTTGAAAGAAAAAGATTTTCACTGGACAACCACTTTAAAGGGTTAAGATGTAGCCGGTACTAATGGCAGCCTGTTCCTATAAGAAGATACTTGTATAGAGAAGTGTGGGGTGATGGATAAAGTATACAGACAGATGATAAGATATAAAAAGTGTTATGCTGGATGAGACCTAGTGCCACTTATTGTACCCCTTTGTGGCACCCCCCTCTACCCAGATAACGTGTGGCCTCCAGAGGTGTCAGGTGTCCTAGCTAGGATGTCTGGGCTGGGGACGCTTTCTAGCACCCAGTCAAGGCATGCCCACTAATCTCTAGGTCAGTGACATAAGAGCAAAACACAATGCACGCAGATAGAAGAGAAGTGCTTAATGCAGCAGCCAGGGCCTCTCGTCTTCAGACATTTACCATCCTCTCTTATCCTAAGTGGCTGAGGGGAGACGGACATTGTTCTACAAGTTCATTGTAGGATATTGTCTACAGGGCATGGACAAAGCATGGTGGTCCTCATAGACTTCTGGGGTCTGAGGCCATGCCTTCTCATGTACATATCCTTAAAGGATATGTACATTTTGTAATATTCATGCCTTATTACAGATCTTCCACCATTTTGGGTACACAGAACCAAGGCACACCAATTTTTCTACATTACAAATAATTCATACACTATGGCAGCATTATTCATATGTTCTATGTGGTGACATTGGTTATATGTACAGTATGGCAGCATTATTCATATGTTCTATGTGGTGACATTGGTTATATGTACAGTATGGCAGCATTATTTATATGTTCTATGTGGTGACATTGGTTATATGTACAGTATGGCAGCATTATTCATATGTTCTATGTGGTGACATTGGTTATATGTACGATATGGCAGCATTATTTATATGTTCTATGTGGTGACATTGGTTATATGTACAGTATGGCAGCATTATTCATATGTTCTATGTGGTGACATTGGTTATATGTACGATATGGCAGCATTAGTCATATGTTGTATGTGGTGATATTGGTTATATGTATGGTATGGTGGCATTATTCATATGTTCTATGTGGTGACACTGGTTATATCTACAGTGTGGCAGCATTATTCATATGTTGTATGTGGTGACATTGGTTATATGTACAGTGTGGCAGTAGTACTCATATGTTGTATGTGGTGATATTGGTTATATGTACGGTGTGGTGGCATTATTCATATGTTCTATGTGGTGATATTGGTTATATGTACAGTAGACGGCATTTTTCATATGTTCTATGTGGTGACACTGGTTATATCTACAGTATGGCAGCATTATTCATATGTTGTATGTTGTGATATTGGTTATATGTACAGTGTGGCAGTAGTACTCATATGTTCTATGTGGTGACATTTGTTATATGTACGGTATGGCGGCATTATTCATATGTTCTACGTGGTGACACTGGTTTTATGTACAGTATGGTGGCATTAATCTTATGTTCTATATGGCAATATTCGTTATATGTACGATATGGCGGCATTAATCATATGTTCTATGTGGTGATATTGGTTATATGTACGGTATGGCGGCATTAATCATACGTTTTATGTGGTGATATTGGTATCTGCATTTTTTATTTAGTTTTTTTGTTTAATGAAATCCATCAGGCTGCATATGATGGTCTCAGTCTCCAGTCCGTACCTCTTCTTTCCTAAATTAGGTTGATTTATGACCAGATCAAAGTTGACTTATGAAGAATATGTTTTGGTACCATTATATAGTACAAAGCAAGAATGAAGGAATCCCTTAGAAAGTGTCCATAGCTTTAAAGGTCCAGGAACATGAATTAAAGAAATTGTATGACATTAGAAAACCACTGGTGTTCTCTTATATAAAAGCTCCACTGAGGTCCATATCCTGAGCTGCAATACCAGGCACGGCCTATAGATCAGAGTGGTGCTGTGTAAACAAATAGACTTTAATAACATTTTACAATTGATATTTGTAATTTTCCTCTTTTAGTTCCAATCGCTGTGGAGAGAAGTGCTGCCCAGGATGGAGCATGGCCCCTAAAACTGGCACATGTACAAGGGGTATGGCATCCTAGAATGGAATTAGTGTACGGGTCTAAAGTTGGCACCTATCTTATTCCTATTTCCTCTTTTCCTTTAACAGCTATATGTACCCCAAAATGTAAAAACAGGGGTATATGCCGGAAACCACAGAAATGTGTATGTAAGGTCGGCTTTGAAGGGTCTCATTGTGAGAGAAGAACGTCCCCGCTGGTTACCAGCTCCGCAACTCTCGCCGGAGTGTCTATTACTACCCGTCCATCTGTCAGTATAAGAAAAGAGGCAGCGGCTATCTCAGGAGATCTCAGCTTCGTAACATTATCTCCCATATACTTCAGCTCTTCTCCATCAACCACTCTGCAGCCATCTACAGACGCCAAGGACTCTGCCAGCCCTTTGTCCACCATCACCGCCCCGAAACCTGGAGACAACCAGATGCTGAACTATTCAGCTAACTCCAGCACATCCCTGACCTGGCAGCCACTCACGTAAGTGACTTTACTATTCCTTTCTTCAGTAGTACTATGGGACAAGACGGAGGCATCAATTTATTGGTACTACCATAGGGAAATTTAATACCACTGCCACTGTGCCCCAGAGTGTAAACTTTGCCTTGTAATATAGCTTTATTAAAGCAAAAAAATCCTTTCCTAATATTGTATAGGAATCACAATGGGGACTATCTACTAAACTACTATATAAGAGCACAGAGGGGCCTAACTATCATGTGGTGGCACAAAGTAGGCACTGTTACTCTATGGGAAAATACACAAGGGAGGTTTGTATAGAGGTAAGGATGGCAGTGAAACCAGAAGCAGATTCTGCAGTGAAGAGTCATCATTAGAAAAAGTATTTATGATGACAGACACGGTCCAAATGGAGAAGAAAAGTAAAAGTGAACAGCTCACGTCAGAGAAGATACCCCCTGTGAGTCACTGGATGTAACTGCACTGTAATATCTTATTGTATGGTATTATTAGAAGTGGACTTTTTATATTGGATACAGTCAGTAACTATAAGGTGGTAATACATATGCTGACAATATTTGCGCTTTGTATGCAGGTTTAATTTGGTAGCTGTATGATGGTTATATTAGATACACAGTATTATCATGCATAGAAAATTGTGTTAGCAATGCTATTGTTATATATATTTGTTATATTCCCTATCACATGTGACATGTACCCCTTCCCCTTTCCAATATCTAAACCTCAGTGAGATGGGATTCTCCTCTTAGATTCCGGCGGCTGTAAGATGCAAAATGATGTCTTTAAAATATTCACAAGCTACCCTCAGTAGCATATACTGTAGGAGGCCGTGGTGGTCATTCCACTCAGCTGACCACAAGGTGGCAGGATTGCACAAGTCTTTGCATAGTCCGTCATTTCACAATGGATATTGACTTTCTATTGAAAAGACTTGAATAGCTGTATCATAGTTTGGCTCCACAAGTGCATTTGATCTGTTTGTTATTTCCCTGCCGTTCTCAGATCTTTGTTCCAAATTAGAATGTAATCACAAATCAGATCTGATCGCTGCAGAAATTGACAACAGATGTACTGTTTATTACTTCCCTCCAGAGACACAGAGGTGTATGGAAGAGCCTGGGCGTACAGCATATATTTGTAAGGATGCATGTTGAGTTAGCATGTTCTTCTAAGGGTTACACTGTACAGGTGACTCACATATTTCCCCACCTATAGTCACAGACTCTTAAACACTATATTCAGGTTAGGGTATGTGCATATACAAAAAACAATTTGGTCTATCTATTAAACAGAAACACAGAGAGAACCTATTTACTCTACATGGGCACAAAAGAGGCCTAACTAGTATACAAGGGCACAGAGGGGGCATATCTACTATACAAGGGGACAAAAGAGGCCTAAATGCTATACAGGGGCACAGAAGGGTCATATCTACTAAACAGGGGACATAGGGGGCCTATCTACTATATGGGAGCACAGAGGGGACCTATCTACTAAACAGGGGCATAGAGGGGGTCTGTCTGTTAAACAGGAGCACAGAGGGGGCCTATCTACTATACATGAGCACAAAAGAGGCCTAACTACTATATAGGGGCACAGAGGGGGCCTATCTACTGTACAAAGGCACATAGGGGGCCTATCCACTGTACTGGAGCACAAAGGGACCTATCTACGATATAGGGGCACAGAGGGGGGCCCATCTACTATACCTGTCATACAGCAATAGATCCTGGCGTTTGCTGGGAGGTATTATCCATAACTGTCATTCCATATGAAGGACAAACTCCCAATAGATACCGCACTTTCAACACAGATACATATTGCACTTTATACACATGCTATGTTCGCCAAATAAGTTATTACAGTGCAGTTACATCCATTGACTCACAGAGGGTGTCTTCTCGGATCTGAGTTGTTCATTTTTACTTTTCCAGTCCATTTCGATCGTGCCTGCCATCATGAATACTTTGCCTATTGATGACTCATCTCTGCAGAATCTGCTTTTTTTCGCTTTACTGCCATCCTCGCCTCTATACAAACCTCCCATGTGTATTGCCCCACATAGTATCAGTGCCTGGTTTGGACCACCATATATTAGTTAGGCATAGTAGATATGCCCCACTGTGCCCCCTTTACAATATTAAACCCCCCCCCCATTGCCTCTTTATAACATTAGGCCGGTATTTACCTCTATAAGGACACTGCGGAATTCACTCAGTACCAGTATGGGGCTATTAGTCATTTTGTGGCGGTAATGGTAGTGGTCATGGTGTGGTGGTATTATTTGTCACATGTAAAGTATTATTAGAAGTGGACTTTTTATATGGGAGTTGGTCAGTATCTATAAGGGGGTAATATATATTCTGATGATATTTTCGCCTTGTATGCAACTGTAATTTGGTAACTGTATGATGGTTAAATTAGATATACAGTATAATCATGCATAGAAAATTGTTTTAGCAATGTTATTGTGAGTATGTTATGTGTATTTTTTGTGATTACTGCTTTTGCAGAAAAATCTCTTAGAACATGTCCCTGATGCTGCCAAATAGACAGACAGACAGACAGATAGATAGATAGATAGATAGATAGATAGTTAGTTGTAGGAAATGGACAGCACAACACGTCCCAGCATGTGGGTGCCAGTAGAATGAGATTTAGACCAATTCCTAGGTAGCTAGATCCAAACAACGATCCACGGCACTTCAAGATGCAGGAAAAAATGTAACAATTTATAAAAAAAAATACAAACAGTGCAACACAGCAAAGCTACACACTGGGGGAGATTTATCAAACATGGTGTAAAGTGAAACTGGCTCAGTTGCCCCTAACAACCAATCAGATTCCACCTTTCATTCCTCACAGACTCTTTGGAAAATGAAAGGTGGAATCTGATTGGCTGCTAGGGGCAACTGAGCCAGTTTCACTTTACACCATGTTTGATAAATTTCCCCCACTGTGTGTAGCTGTGCTGTGTTGCATTTTTTGTAAAGTTTTTTTTTTTTTTTTAATAAATTAAATTCTTTCACGCGTCTTGGAGTGCCGTGGATCATTGTTTGGATCTAGATAGATAGATAGATAGATAGGAGATAGATAGGTAGATAGACAGATAGGAGGTAGATAGATAGATAGATAGATAGATAGATAGATAGATAGATAGATAGACAACAGATAGATAGATAGATAGATAGATAGATAGATAGATAGATAGGAGATAGATGATAGATAGATAGATAGATAGATAGATAGATAGATAGATAGATAGGAGATAGATAGATAGATAGATAGATAGGAGATAGATAGATAGATAGATAGGAGATAGATGATAGATAGATAGATAGATAGATAGATAGATAGATAGATAGATAGGAGATAGATAGATAGATAGATAGATAGATAGATAGATAGATAGATAGATAGGAGATAGATAGATAGATAGATAGGAGATAGATAGATAGATAGATAGATAGATAGATAGATAGATAGAAGATAGATAGATAGATAGGAGATAGATGGATGGATGGATAGATAGATGGATGGATAGATAGATAGATAGATAGATAGATAGATAGATAGATAGATAGGAGATAGATAGGAGATAGATAGATAGATAGATAGATAGGAGATAGATAGGAGATAGATAGATAGATGGATAGATAGATAGATAGATAGATAGATAGATAGATAGATAGATAGAAGATAGATAGATAGATAGATAGATAGATAGAAGATAGATAGATAGATAGATAGATAGGAGATAGATAGATAGATAGATAGATAGATAGATAGATAGGAGATAGATAGATAGATAGATAGATAGATAGATAGATAGGAGATAGATAGATAGATAGATAGATAGATAGCAGATAGATAGATAGATAGATAGATAGATGGATGGATAGATAGATAGATAGATAGAAGATAGATAGATAGATAGATAGATAGGAGATAGATAGATAGATAGATAGATAGATAGATAGATAGATAGATAGATAGGAGATAGATAGATAGATAGATAGATAGATAGATAGATAGATAGGAGATAGATAGATAGATAGATAGATAGATAGATAGATAGATAGGAGATAGATAGATAGATAGATAGATAGATAGATAGGAGATAGATAGATAGATAGATAGATAGATAGCAGATAGATAGATAGATAGATAGATAGATGGATGGATAGATAGATAGATAGAAGATAGATAGATAGATAGATAGATAGATAGATAGATAGATAGGAGATAGATAGATAGATAGATAGATAGATAGATGGATAGATAGATAGATAGATAGATAGGAGATAGATAGATAGATAGATAGATAGATAGATAGATAGATGGATAGATAGATAGATAGATAGATAGGAGATAGATAGATAGATAGATAGATAGATAGATAGGAGATAGATAGATAGATAGATAGAGATAGATAGATAGATAAACACGAGATCTGAATGTTTAAAATCATCCTTTTTGCTACCACAGCTATCATATTAGTCTGTTTTTTGGAGCCTTAACAATTACAGTTCTTTTTGTAGTTACAATCTGACCCTCCAATTGTAGGCTGTCTCTACAGAACACCAGGGATTATTACTACTTACAGATTACTTCCATTGAGTTTTTTGTCTTTCCATTTTACTTTAAGGCCTTTTTCACCCTTGTTCCATGACCTAATCTGAATGTATACATTGGCATATAGACAGAACGGTATACCAAAATGTACTGCTACATACCCACACTGGATCCGCTGAGTTCATGGGACCAAACTCCTCTACATGTGCTGTTATTTTAGATGTGAACATACCCTAAGAACAATCTTATTTTGTGGACCAGGAGACAATTTGATCACTAATGTCCTCTACCGATGTGTTCAGTTTACAGGAGCTGCAATCAATTCTGCAGAGGAAGGGCTTTGCAAAAAAGGACAAGATGGCCGCCTTACTGACAAAGCACCTAGAAACGCAAAAGAGCCAGACAACCAAAGAAAGCTGGAAGGAGAGACATCGGATACCCAATAGTATCAGGACAGCTAAAGGGGAATACAATATTCTGCGGCAGATCCATACAAATGGTGAGTGGTTTCTTCTTACACATTGGTGGATAACTGAGGGCAGAATAGAGTATACCCTCTGCCTAACAAGGAGCAACATGGAGGATGGCAGTGAAGTATGCCAAGTTATAATTAGTGTCCTACAGTGCCATAGGTTGTAGCCATGTTTTCCAAGACTTCCTAGGGCTGCATCCAACTTCTTCAGTCATTGGTATTCAAAAGCATGGCAATCTAACTTAAAGGGGTACTCCAGCGGGGAGCGGGAGGTGGCTGAGGGAAAAAGACGTCCACTCACCTCCCCGGTTCCAGCGGCGGGTCCCGCATCGTGGCGCTCCGGTGCCCGGTTCCCGGCCGCTTCCTGGTGTCTGACGCGGGCCCGAGACGTGACGTCTCAGGTCCGCTTAGCCAGTCAGTGAAGAAGGCGGGATCCGTCACGTCTCGGGCCCGCGTCAGACACCAGGAAGCGGGGACCAGAGTGCCACGATGCGGGACCCGCCACTGGAATCGGGGAGGTGAGTGGACGTCTTTTCCCTCAGCCACCTCCATCCTGGTCCCAGCATAAAAGTGCCCCCCGCCCCCCCCCCCCACCGCTGGAGTACCCCTTTCGGCTGCGTTCACACTACGTATATTTCAGTCAGTATATGTATATTTCAGTCAGTATATTTCAGTCAGTATTGCAACCAAAACCAGGAGTGGATTAAAACCACAGAAAGGATCTGTTCACACAATGTTATATTGAAATAATGTCAGTTATTTACTGTTAAATGACGGCCATCCACTCAATTTCAACATTGTGTGAACAGATCCTTTCTGTGTTTTTAATCCACTCCTGGTTTTGGTTGCAATACTGACTGAAATATACTGACTGAAATTTACGTAGTGTGAACCCAGCCTTAAAGTGTACCTGTCGTTTAATTGTATTTTTGCAGAAATCAATAGTACAGGCAATTTTAAGAAACTTTGTAATTGGGTTTATTAGCCAAATAATACATTTTTATCATGAAAAAGCAGTTTGAAGCTCTCCCCCCTTTCTTCATTGTTTTCTATGGAGAGGGGAGGGGTGGGGTGAGGTGAGTCACCAAAACAGGACAACAAAGAGTTAATTTACAGCTACATCATGGGCCTATCTCCTCTAAAGTCAACACTGCTCTCTGCTGGCGACTAATCGCCCTCCTTCCTCCTTCCCCCTCCCATCTCCATAGAACAGACAGGGGCACGTCTGATGCAACAAGACATGATTTCCTGATAATGAGCAGTGAATGGAAGAGAGGAGGGGACCTGGGGAAAGTCTTTTTGAATGCAGATAATAAATAAACCCAATTACAAAGTCTCTTAAAATCGCCTGTACTAAAAAAAAATACGACAGTGACACTTTAAGCATGCTTGAGTGACACTTATATGTAGTTGTTGCATTTTGACCACATGTGGACAACCGCCCGTGTTTCATCAATGCGATGCCCCTAAAAAATATATTATGTTAAAACAAATGTTATTTTTGGACAATTCTTTAATAGGTACATCATTTTGTAATATAAGTTTATTAATGAATTTTTTTGTTTGTTTTTTTTTGTTACATTTTTACATTAAAAAGGATGTCCAGAAAAAAGGATAGGGGTAAAAGTAGGAGGTCACAGGGGGTCCGACCTCTGCACCCTCTGGTGATCTCTGTATCTGGCCTTGCCGGCTCTGTAAGTTGGGCCCCTGGACAACCTCTTTAACCCCTTAACGACCGCGGGCGTATATTTACGCCCTGCGGTCGGTAAGGACGTTCAGAGCGGGGCGGCGCGGGGCCGCGCTCTGAACCGCGGCGGTCCCGGGTGCCGCTTGTAGCCCGGGACCGCAGGTATTAGCGGGCACGGTCCGATCGCCATGCCCGCTAATACAGTAATTGGATGCAGCTGTCAAAGTTGACAGCTGCATCCGATTACCGGACGCAGCGTCATCCCTGGTGTCTAGTGGGGAGATCGCTCCTCCGGGATGTTATCCCGGAGGAGCGGTCTCCGCAACTGAAGCCGGCCGGGGACCGCTCCAAGATGGCGCCGTCCCCGGCTTGGCACTCGTTTACTTCCGGCTGCAGAGATCTCTATGAGAGATCAGAGCACTTATACTAGAAGTCCCCGAGGGGGGCTTCTAGTATAACTGTAAAAGTAAAAAAAAAAGTGTTGTTATAAATAAAAAGCCCCCTCCCCTAATAAAAGTCTGAATCACCCCCCTTTTCCCAGGTTATTAATAAAAGTAAATAAATAAATAAATAAACCAACATGTTTGTTATCGCCGTGTGCGTAATCGCCCGAACTATTAATTAATCACATTCCTGATCTCGCACGGTAAACAGCGTAAGCTGCAAAAAATCCCAAAGTGCAAAATTGCACATTTTTGGTCGCATCAAATCCAGAAAAATGTTAATAAAAAGCGATCAAAAAGTCGTATATGCTCAATCAAGGTACCGATAGAAAGAACACATCATGGCGCAAAAAATGACACCTCACACAGCCCCATAGACCAAAGGATAAAAGTGCTATAAGCATGGGAATGGTTTTAATTTTTTACAGGCCATCAGATACAAGAAAAGTTATACATGTTAGATATCGTTTTAATCGTAACGACTTGTGGAACATATATAACAGGTCAGTTTTACCCCAGGGCGAACGGCGTAAAAACACATATCCACTAAAAACACAAAATGTGGTTTTTTTTTCAATTTCACCACACATTGAATTTTTTCCTGCTTTTGCAGTGTACTTTATGCAAAAATTCAGGCTGTCATTGCAAAGTACAATTAGTGGCGCAAAAAATAAGCGCTGCTATGGCCTTTTATGCTCAAGGAGGAAAAAACGAAAACGCAAAAATCAAAATTGCCCCGGTCCTTAAGGGGTTAAGTGACAGGGTCCCTGTGATGTGTCGGGAACTGCAGGGTTGTAAAAGCACAGTTACATACGCCGCTGCATGCAGACACTGACCCTCCTCTGATGTCTATTCTAATACATAACTATTAGAATAGACATCACACTTGGGGAAGTAGTCTGTATCACCAGATGAATCAGAGATGAGCGAATTTAAAGCACGCTCAGGTTGTGTCTGAACTCAAGCATGCAGCATTTGATTACCGGTGGGTGCAGAAGTTGGCTGTAGCCCTAAGGAGTCCTGGAAAACATGGAAGTATATTTAAAGTTACAATATATATGTATAAATGTCGGAATACTTCTTATAATTGTCGGAATACTTCTTATAAACACTTGCTGGCAGGTTACCCCTTATATAAATAAAAAGAATATCACTAGGGGTCCCAGTTTTGTTCTGATTTGTGTCAGGGGGCCTATTTAACATAAAGATATTTTGGCAAACTTATTTGAAGGGGTACTCCAACTCCTTTGCAGCAGGTTGACACTGCATTAGTTCTCTATAGAAGCTGCCTTGTAGGGAAAATGTGTGGTGTGCGCCCACGTGGGCGTTCGACCGGTCACTTGCCGGATGGTGATGTGTGACGCCACTACTGTAGTGGTTGGTCGGAATACAGCTCAGCCTATAGTTGTACTGTCATGATGCCAGTGCCAGAGGGGCACACAGGTATGGTGGCACACCTGCTTTTATTTTAGGGAGGCTGACTGTATCCTTTCCCCTGTGGTCGGTGACCTGCTGGGTTTGAAGGGGGTCCCTTGGGTACTTATCGCGGTGGTCCGGAGTGGAGTTGTGACCCACCCGTATTATTGGTACCGCCACCCACAGAAAGGGGAAATCACCCAAGGATAGTGGATCTACTTTGTAGATGCTGGAACAATAATCCTGTAACCATAAATAAATCTTCTTTACTGTGAAAATACTTTGTCCAAGAGTTGACCATAGACTGTAGACGTAACTGAAGAGAATCTGCGCTGAGAGCCTTAGAGTAAAGGAGCTGAACTGGCTTGGCTGTGCGCTGAGAAGCAGAGTGAGCTGAGAACAGTAGAGAGGAGTTTGTGCTTCAAGTTCAGAGCAGTGAGAGGAGGTTTGAGAGTGAGAGTCCCAACCCAATGTAAAATTGTACTCTGCTGGAACTTTAGAAGAAGAAGAAGTAGAATACTGAAGACTTGGAAGTAGAAGTATACTTGTGCCCGTGTTTTGACCTTTGTTGTCGTGCACCACCTGTTTGCCCTACAGTGTAGGGTGACCCGTCCTAGTAGGGTGACACAAGCCCCAGACCTTGTTACCTAAGTTGAGCAGAGTGTTCAGGATTTCCTGATGACACCTGCGCTGCGAGATAGAGTACGTAGGCTTCTAGCAACTTTGCTCTATCCGGATCAGTTCCTCTTGTTGAGGATACTGTCCTGTGTTGCTATCGGCTGTACTTTGTGCGCCTGTGAACATAGCTTTATCTGCTATGGGATCCCGGCTGGAGCATAAATACATCGTATACGCTCCGGCCGGGATCCCACGCGGACCGGCAAATAACTGACATGTCAGTTTTCTGCGGCCGCAATTCAGTGAATTGCGGCCGTAGGAAACCCTGTCAGTTCACACAATGAAGCAAGCAGCTCCGGCCGCTTGCTTCATTGTGTGCAGTGGCAAGTTCTGATGCAAGTGCAGAACACTGCGGCCATACCACTTTAGTTAGTACAGCTGTGCAATATACAAGTACAGTTACATACAGTAGCGACACCTTGTGGCAAAATTTAGTTACTACTTCGTTACCCCTTTTACTTGAAGTACAGACTTTTGCAAGGGGTGTAAAATACTAGCAACACCAGTGGTGGGACACCACAAATGTAGCATGAATGGGCATGGTGGGTCCTTAGAGTGGCTCTCTGTTCTGGAACATAAAATGGGAAGGGGGGGGGGTCCTACTATGCTATCCATATACCCTAATAATCAGACTATGTCATCATGATAAAACCTTTTTAAAGGGAACCTAAAAATGCTGTTCAATCTATAAGCCCCATGTTATAGAGAGCAGGGGGAGGTGAGCAGGTCCATATATCATTTTATGTCAAAAGATTCTGGATAACCTGTAACTTATTCATTATAATCACTGCTTCTTCTGGGCCTTAAGGTCCAGTGGGCAGTCTATCCAGTGCGTCCCACTCTATAATCATGTAGTTACTATAGCTGAACGGACATAGTCACTTGTGCTGGATCTGAGATTTAGCCACGACCTCTCTTGTCTGGAAACCACATAAATGATATTACCCAGCATCTTTGGCTCACACTTTTCATTGTAGCTCTGTCAGATTATCAGTAAGGTCAAACAGATTCATTGTGAGTCAGCCCTCCCCCCCCCCCTTAAAAATCAGCTCGGGGGTTATCCAGAATTAGGAATTTATAGCTGCTTT
This sequence comes from Dendropsophus ebraccatus, assembly GCF_027789765.1. Classification (NCBI taxonomy): domain Eukaryota; kingdom Metazoa; phylum Chordata; class Amphibia; order Anura; family Hylidae; genus Dendropsophus; species Dendropsophus ebraccatus. The sequence continues at coordinate 78,167,419 of NC_091463.1, forward strand.
CTTCCAGAAACAGCGCCACTCTTATCCTTAGTTTATGCACGGTATTGCAGCTCAGTTAATTTGAAGTAAATGGAGCCAAGTTGTAATACCACACACAACCTCAAGGAGGGGTGGCGTTTTCTAATCCTGGATAACCTCTTTAATTTGGGTTGCCATCTACTAGATTTCAAAGGTTCGGTGGTATTGGGGCAGGTTACAAGATACCATTTACGCATGATGGAGGATCCTATGTTTGTCTGGTGGGCCAGTCTGCCTGTGCAATACAACAAGTTTGGTCATTCAATAATCCAGTAAATATGGGTTTAGTCCAGAGAATGGAGGTCTCCAGAAAGACAGCGACAACGTTCTCTTTTTGCGTCTCCTGAGCAGGGTAAGCTGACCCGGTCTGACCTTTCCTGTACAATGCTGCATTTGACTCCTACCCCCCCCCACCCCCCGCCATTCATACCACTATCCAGTATATGCCAGTATGTATGGGTTTAGCTCAGAGAATGGGGTCTCTAGAAGGGCAGCGGTACATTTTGCGTGTTCTGAGCAGGGTAAGCGTACAGCTGACCTCAGGCTTATCAGCAGTGCAGAAACAAATGCAAGGTTTAGCTCCAATCTGTGTCCTGTCTTTGTTTTTCTGTCTGCTCCCAGGACCAAGGTCTGAAAACGCCCAACAGAGAATAACATTATTCAGATTGATTTGAATTTCCTGCAGAATTCCATTAAAGGCGATTGTGATGACAGACCGAAAACACTCCCCCCCCCCCCCCCCCCCCCGTCCAGATCAGTTTATTAGAGCTTTGTGGCAGCTAATTGAATTCTCTGCTATCCACTCCTTATAGGCTGCTGCATGGCGTCAGCTACAGCAGGGTCACTGTATAAGAGACAGGGTTACACTCATGCTGTGCGATGCAAAGAAAGCAGATGAGGCGCTTGACAGCAGATAGGAAGTCACGGAAACGGAACATTATGGCGTGGCATTGATGACAGCGGAATGTCAGATCCTGCTGGTGAACCTGGGAAAATACCATACTGGGAAAATAACTGGGAACAGAATTTTGTGAATCCCATTCATTGTGTCAGTCACTGACCTCCTACAGGAAAAACTCTTGTTTTATATATCTAAAATAGTTAAAAAAAAAAATACAATAGTAAAAACTTTCTAAATATTCTGCTTAATGTATAACATTAGATATTCCAGAATACATTCCTAAATCCTGAATTGGTAGATTGCAATGCATTGTGGGAATGGGAATGTAAAGGTGCCCATACACTTTACACTAATGTCAGCTGAGACCGCTACTGACGGCTGGTTCGGCCATGAGTATAAAGTGTAAAGAGCCTCCAGAGTCTCCACCGTCAGATGATAGTGGTGGAGATAGGGGTTGGGTGTAAGGGATTTTTATGCCCCGACTCCTTTGTTCATGGAGAAGACGTTCATGTGTATGTGAAGCTGGGTTCACACTATGTTTTTGCAATCCGTCTTTTACAATACGTTTTGTTTGCATCCGTTTTGATCTGTTTTTTCATTGACTTCCATTGTAAAAGAAAGGGATGAAAATACATCAGTTCACAAAAATAAGCTCAAGTACATTTTTGTGTATGTTTAGAAAAAAAGGATGCGAAGTGGAAGTCAATGGACAAACGGATCATCTGTTTTTTGCAAAAAGGGACGAAAAAAACGTAGTGGGATCCCAGTCTAGTGGAATTTTCAGAAGCACTTTAAAGTGATAAAAAACGTTGACATGTCATAAAAACACCAAAAGTTTTGATCGGTCTGAGTGTTCAGACCCGTAAAGATTGTGAAAATGATTGGGGAGAGGGTGGTACTAACGTAAGTTTACAGAGCCCTACTCTTTTTTTTTTTCTGCAGTGCGGTCTTCTCCTGGCTTGTTCTCCCAATTTGTACGGGTCTGAACACTCAGACCCGGACCAATCAAAACTTTTGGCATGTCTTTATGACACATCAAAGGTTTTTTATGACAGGTACACTTTAAGTCTATGGGACCACCTTGGTTGTGTGCACAGAGAACAGGGAGTGAAACACTACCCCACTAATTCCAGTTTCAGATTCAGGTCTGACCCATCAGACCCTGATCAATCAAAAATTTTTGAAGTGACAGGTACACTTTAAGCAGTTAAGCTGTGAAGGGCTGGCGTTGCATGCGTTGCAGAGCCTTCACTTTTTTGGGGGTCACTTTTCTTCTATGTTTACCATGTGGTAAAATAATAAAGTTAACCTGTAATAAGTTGTTACGAGTCATTACCAAATAAGTAATAAACGTTTTACATTTTACTACTTTTACACAATAAATACATGTATTATGAGGAGAATTTTTTTTTTCTATTTTTTTTATGACATTTTTTTGTGTGGTGGATATTCGCTTTACCTGCCCCTGCACCTAGTCTCTTTGAGGCAGGATTGGCATAAAGGGTTTTCCTGGAATGGATACACACTGTAGTGGTTCCACAGTGGGATTTATATTGGGAATCACGGTGTTAGGCAACCTACTAGGCAGATGTTTATGGCTGACCTGGAGTCCCTTGGCAGACAGGATCCCCTCATGATCATATAGGCACAGGTTAAGGTCCGAGCTGAAAATCATTAGTAAATGTGTTGTGCTTCCCCAGTAGTATATAGCCCCCTGTTGCTCCCTCAGTAGTATATCGACCCTTGTGCACTCCCCCAGTAGTAAATAGACCCCTGTGCGCTCCCCCAGTAGTATACAGACCCCTGTGCACCCGCAGTAGTATATAGCCCCCCTGTGCGCTCCCCCAGTAGTATATAGCCCCCTGGGTGCTCCCCCAGTAGTATATAGCCCCCCTGTGCGCTCCCCCAGTAGTATATAGTCCCCTGTGCATTCCCCAGTAGTATATAGCCCCCTGTGCGCTCCCCCAGTAGTATATAGACCCCTGCTTTGTGCTTCCCAGTAGTATATAGCCCCCGCTGGGTGCTCCCCCTGTAGTATATAGACCCCCCCCCCGCTTTGTGCTCACCAGTAGTATATAGCCCCCTTGTGCTCCCCCTCCCATATAGCATATAACATAAAAAAAACACTTAGACTCACCTGGGTCCGGACGTCTCCTCTTCTCTTCCCCTCTTGTGGCTGCACTGCAGTGGTCACAAGAGACCGCTCTTCCCTTGTCCTGGTGCTGGTGCTGCAGTGACATCACTCGAGCGCTGAAACCAGAGGCAGAGAGTGGCCTCTTGTGACCGCTGTGGCTACAAGAGTGACTGACAGCTCCCTCTCTGTCAGTGCAGCTCCTTCATGGTAACTATGAGCACTCGTTAAGAGCGCTCACAGTTACTGTGCAGAGAGCAGCAGTGCAACTCAGTATACAGGTAAACTAAGCTGCAGCAGGGGTCTGGACAGCTGGCCTCAGCGTTCCGTGTTCTGACTGTGGTCCGCCAGTTGAGGACCCCTGATATATAGCATAGTGCTTTATGTACAGAGGCCATAGTTCCATCAAGTTCAACCACTAACCCTACTGTGTTGATCCAGAGAAACCCTTATGAGGCAGATGCCAATTGCCTTGTAGCAGGGGGAAACATTCCTTCCCGAGAGTGACCTCCTATCACCAGAAATCTAGTAACCATAGCTTGTAGCATTCAACAGTGTCCTTCATTCCATGTGTGGTCTGACCAGTGATTTGTACAGAGACAACATTATGTTCTGGTCTTTATCATCTAGACCTCTTTTGATGACCCTCATGGTTTTATTTGGCTTGGTAGCTTCAGCCTGGCACTAGGCACTAGGGTTCAGTTTTCTGTACTGACATAGAGATACATTTTACTAATCTGAGCTACAATCTTCATTACTACATTGCTGAATGATGAATTACTTGTTCTCAAATAAAAACAATTCTGTTTCACCAGTCAAAGCCTTTTGGAACTTCTCAACAATAATGGTCATTAGTCTTCTGTTACCACCATCATGTTCATGCTTGAGTGTCTAGGAATGTCCCATGTGGGGATCATATTGTATAAAGTAATACTGTTTGTACTAAAATAATATAGGACGTGTGAATACATCTTCCATACATGCGGGTATTGCTTCACGCGTTGCGGAGCTGACCTCACCGGTATCTCCCGTTCATACATGCGTCACCACATGCCCTCTCGCTTCCAGTGAGCTGTTTGCAGGGCAGTGAAATCATCCTGTATTGCAGTGTATGACTTCAAGCTCTGGCCGGCATACAGTCAGATTGGATAATGGCTAACACTTGTGGCAGAGCCGTACTAATGAATCACGCCAGCTGCTTGTCAGAAGCCATTTGGGGCCTGACATTCAGCTGCTGTTTGTTTATGAGGGACAGCGGATGTGAGAGCGTTGCCTGGCACTTAAAAAGGTAACATTAACTTAAGTGATGTGAAGCCAGGACCCAGGGGGCATTTTAAACATGTAATTTGGCAGGGAATAGGAGGGAGGTCACCATAAACTGATTATACGGCATCATACGGGCCATCTTGAACATCCGCAATGTGAAATTTCGCAGCTCAGGTTGCGATCCATTGTACTTGCTGCCGTCATAAACTTGACCGGCTTGGATATATCATAGACTCCTTACTTACAGTAAATGGTTTCGATACACAGTTTTCTACACACTTCAATTATATAGGTTTTGTTTTAGTTGTTTCTTATGGTGGCGATTTTGGTTTTCCCTGAATTAATTAATCTGCCAAAAGTTAGTAAAATGGCGGCATGGCCCCCAAAAAGTGTGGCAATGCACTGGATCCATGTGACATCAGACCCATTAACCCCAATTACCCAGGTCCCTGTATAGGTAGTTTCCCATATTAGCCAGAATCCCTTGTAGGTAGTTTCCCCAATTAGCCACATCCCCCTTGAAAGTAGTTCCCCACATTTACCATGTTCCCCTGTACAATATATCCTCCATTAGCCTGATCCCCCATGTAGTTTCCCCCTTTACCAGGTCCCTTCATAGGTAGTTTCCTATATTAGCCAGAACCCCCTGTAGGTAGTTTCCCCAATTAGCCACACACCCTTTGTAAGTTTCCTACATTTAACATGTTCCCCTGTAAAACATATCCTCTATTAGCCAGGTCCCCCATGTAGTTTCCCCCTTTACCAGGTCCCTGTATAGGCAGTTTCCTATATTAGCCAGAGCCCCCTGTAGGTAGTTTGCCCAATTAGCCACATCCCCCTTGTAAGTAGTTTCCCACATTTACCATGTTCCCCTGTACAATCTATACTCTATTAGCCCGGTCTTCATGTAATTTGCCCAATTACCCAGGTCCCTTTGTAGGTAGTTCCCTATATTAGCTAGAAACCCCTCGGTAGGTAATGTCCCTTATTGGTTGCAACACCTCTGCAAATAATAAAGAAAACAACATCAACACAAATGGATTTTGCAATCTATACAAACCATAACTTACTATTAATGATACAATGATACTATTCCTAAAATAAATAAGTAAAATGGGCAAGTTGCACCCGAACAGCCTAAAACCATTGGTTTCACAATAATAAATCCCTACCCCATTGTTTCTAAAAGTCTTATTGGAGTTGGACCTCCATTGACTTATGGAGGCCAAACATTGGGTGGGGTGGGTGAGGCCAGCCAAAGTGTCATAAAACAAGAGCCATTGGGGTCTAGAAAAGGTGTTGATGCTGGAAATCTTAGGAGCTTCCATCAAACCAACCAACTAGTCCCTTCATGTCAATGTCAGTTGTTGAAAGATACAGAACAAGAAAGGTGATCATTAGTGTTGAGCAGACTGGAGAAAACTATCCAGGTCCAGCAACCTCCGTAAGTCAAATGCCAAACCTTTGGCTTCTGAGAATTTTACTTAAATTCAGCATTTAACATGTTAAAAGACTTGACAGATAATAGGATCAACTTGAAGAAGGGGAAGACACCTTAAAGGGGTACTCCAGCTAAAATCTTTTTCTTACAAATCAACTGGTGTTGAAATTTATAAAGATTCGTAATTTACTTCTATCTAAAAATATCAAGTTTTTCCATAGTCCTCAAGTCTATTAACTGCTGTATGTCCTGCAGGAAGTGGTGTATTCTTTCTTGTCTGACACAGTGCTCTCTGCTGCCACCTCTGTCCAAGACAGGAACTGTCCAGAGCAGTAGAAAATCCCCATAGAAAACTTTTTTTGCTTTGGACAGTTCCTGTCTTGGACAGGTGTGGCAGCAGAAAGCACTGTCAGACTGAAAAGAAAACACCACTTCCTGCAGGACATACAGCAACTGATTACTACTGAAACACATTTTTAAGAGTTTTTTTTTAAAATAGAAGTAATTTACAAATCTATATAACTTTCTGAAACCAGTTGATTTGGAAGAAAAAGATTTTTACCGGAGTACTCCTTTAAGACTCCTTCAGCCACAAGTGCAAGTTCTACCTCTACACCATCTATAGTTATGCCTCTGCCTTTTCCTTCCTTCTTCCTGGCAGTTTTAATACATTCGCAGAATAAAACATCATACATGTTATATAAAACGCCTACTTACTAAATAGACTATTTTAGTGTTTCTTCTTTGTAGAAAGCTGCTTTGTCCTGGAACAGCTCGGATATAAATCTTGGAACAGCTCGGATATCTCCCCTCTCTCCTGGGCTAGTTACACTGATGGACCTTTTCACAAAGTCTTCACTTTATAAACAGAAACTGTGCCCAGGGGCTCTCATTAAGCTAAATAAAGAGCTGCACGTAGCAGGATTTGCCGGAATCGTTATTTCATAGGGAAAGTACACATACAATTTCCTAAAAAGTCAAGAAAGATTTTTTTTTCTCTGCAGTACCTGAAGGGGCAGAAGCAGAGTATGAATATTCATCTGGATTAAAGGAGATGTCTGGCGAAAATTTTCATTATAGTATTGTATTGCCCCCCAAAATTTATACAAATCCCCATTAAACACTTTATATGGGAAGTGCTTATAAATAGCTTTTTTCCCTGCACTTACTACTGCATCAAGGCTTCACTTCCTGGATAATATGGTGATGTCACTTCCTGGATAACATGGTGATGTCACTTCCTGGATAACATGGTGATGTCACTTCCTGGACAAAATGGTGATGTCACGACCCGACTCCCAGAGCTGTGCAGGCTGTAGATGCTGGAGAGGATGATGGCAGGGGGATGCTCAGTGTCCCTCCAGTGCTCTGTGTCCCTCAGTGTCCCCCTGCCATCATCCTCTCCAGCAGCCACAGCCCGCACAGCTCTGGGAGTCAGGTCGTGACATCACCATTTTATTCAGGAAGTGACATCACCATGTTTTCCAGGAAGTGACATCACCATGTTATCCAGGAAGTGAAGCCTTGATGCAGTAGTAAGTGCAGGGAAAAAGCACTTTATGTGCATTTTCCATGATAAGTGTATATAGGTGATTTGTATAACTTTGGGGGGGGGGGGGGGGGGCGGGGGGGGAATACAATACTTTAATAAAAATTTTCGCCAGACTTCTCCTTTAAAGGGAATCTCTCACTATGGTAGTTGATCAGCACAGGTCTGGCTCCCGACACCGCTGGCAAAGGCTTTTTTTTTAATTTTCTATCCTAAACTTTTTCTAACCCCTATATCAACTAAGAATTAGGCTGGGTTTACATGCTGTATAACAGCGGCCGTTCTGTGACACGGCCGTGTCACAGAACGACCGCTGTCTGTGAAGTTCATCCCGGCCGGTACTGCATCACTCCTTTTTAATTGGAATACGGGCACATTCGGGTGTGCCCGCTTTCTAATTACCTATAGCACACAATGTAAAATGCAGCCGGAGCCGCACTTTACATTGTCTGCACAGTCAATTCAATGAATAGCGGACGCACAAAATTGACATGCCAGTTTTTTGTGCGGCCGCATGGAATCCCAGCCGGAGTGAATACAGTGTGTATACACTCCGTCCGGGATTCCATAGAGTTCAATGCGATCGGCTGTTGTCCTTAAATAATGGCCGTTGTATGATGAAAATTTACGTTGTGTGAATGTGGCCTAAAGGGGGGTTTTCAATGAAAATTTTATTTTTACATTTCTTTATTAAAGTTATAAAGGTTTGTTTTATAATTATTAAAGAAAATGTACATTGTACATGTTTTTTACATTTATACATAGACTGGCAGCAGTAAGGAGCAGCCAATGGTTGTGTTGGGAACTGCAGGGTTGCTTAAGCTGTCATCCCTAATATCACAAAATGCTGCTGCATTCAGTGCTAGTGATGCTGAGCCTCCCCTGGTGTCTATTCTAATACATTAGGGTCCTATTAGACAAAGCGATTTTGCACGATTTACGACTAACGATAAACGTAAACGAGATTGTTTATCGTTAACCTGAAATTGTTCACCATATTACACAGAACAATAGTCGTAAGTTATGATCGTTACTGCGATCGTTATGAGCCCAGCAAAAGAAGGAACAATGTGCAATTACACTGAACGATTAGTGAACAAATGCGGAACTACAGCAAATGATTAGCGAACAATAGGGTCAGATCTAAATCAACGATCAACGACACGTGAATGATTTTTCGATCGTTGCCTGCAATTACACAGAACCATTATTGTTTAAATTTGAACAATATAACGATTTTTTGCATGATAATCTTCCCGTGTAATAGGGCCCTAAGGGGAGCTACCTGTGTCACTATCAATGGGGTAGCTACTGTGGAGGTAGACCATGCGACTGCTACAGGGCCCGGGCGGCAAGGAGGCCCGGGCCTACCTGGCAAAATGTCTGCCTCCATGGTGGCTATGGTTCACAGCACCCGCTGCCAGCGTTGCACCTCCGCGATGCACATACTCGTGTGACCTGGCGGCCGACACAGGTTCCATTCTCCTAGCTCCCCAGCACAGTAGTGATGTCACTCAGGCGCCGGGGTCTGGGAGAATGGAACTCTGCGGGACTGTGATGCCCACTGGGTCATGTGAGTATGTTCATTGCAGGGTTCATGATTCATGGGGCTCCATACAGTTTCTTGCTGTAGGGCCCCATGAATCCTAGTTACGCCCCTGGTCACTAGCACTGCAGCCAGTATAGCAGATCTAGCAGTGATTGACAGGTATCCCTGCCTACTCTGCAACACTATGCTGTGCCTGCAGCGCTTCTGACACAGGCTGCTTCCCCAAGTGTAATGTCTATTGTAATGCTAAGCTGCATTAGCAAAGACATCCATGGGGGCTTAGTATCTTCATGCAGCACCATCACCAATATGTAACTGTGCTGGAACCAGGGCTTGTGCAGTTCTGCAGTTCCCAACACAGTCATTGGTGGTAGCAGTGAGGTTATGTCACACCTTACTGCCTCCATTCAATTTTACCATTTTCTTTAATAAAGGTATGTACATATATACAAAGTTATATAACTTTATGAAAGAAATGTAATTTATCTGCCAGAATACCTCTTTAATATACGGTTGGGCAAAGTGTTCTATAATTTTCAGCCAGTGCAATGTCCTGGATGAGATGTGATGACTGCTCAGCCGTCCTTAATGCCAAACATCTTTCAGCAGTCTGAGGTCACCATCCCTACTGTAAAAGTTATGGATCTGGCTACTGCTGTTTTACATGGGCCCTGTCCATATCATGGAAAACACTATAGTACAGCCTTAAAAACTGGCTGCAAAAGGTCTGTAGTATGTAGAGTCAATGGTGTCTTGTTTGGTCAGGGACAGCGTCAGCACAGGGCTTACCCAGGCAAGTGTCGGACCCACAGCGCCTCCAGGGGCCCAGAGAGGGAGAGGGGCCAAGGGTTCTAATGTTCAGTCTGCTCACTGTAGTGCAGGGTGAGTGGGATGAACATCAAAAAACACAGGCGAAGGAGCAGGACCTGCACAGAGAGAGAAAAAGGGTGAAGGACCTCATCACATGACTGGAAGGTCCTCAACCTCACAGTGTGGAGAGCAGTCCGACAGAGAGGAAGAGGGAGAAGACTGAGCTGTAAGTGCTGTGTCAGTGTCTGAGTGTGTCACTGTTAGTCAGTGTCAGTAAGTCAGTGTTTGTGACAGTCTGTCAGGGTCAGTCAGTGTGTGTCAGTTAGTCAGTATCAGTCAGTCAGGCAGTGTCTTTGTCAATGTGTGTTTGTGTATGTTACTGGTGTCTCAAGTGATTGTGCATAATGTGTGGATAATGGGTGCTTAGTGGATGAATGAGGTGCCCGCTGAGGCTCCGTCGCTGGCCGGCCCTGCGTTTGGCTACTGTGGTACTCAGCCAGTAGTTAAGCTAACTAAGAAGCCAGTTCTGTGGTGCACGGCTAGTGATGGTAGTTGTCGTGGCGCCAGTGCTAGTTCAGCACACAGGTGTGATGTTAGTACCTGTTTTGTAGATGGCCGGTTTGTATCCCCAAGATGGTCAGTAAGCTGCCGGGTTTGTTTGGGTCCCTTGGGCACTTGTCACAGTAGTCCTGAGTGGCAACTGACCCACCCGGTACCGCCACAGTACTGCCACCCACAGAAACGGGGAAAAATAACCCAAGTTGTACGGTTTGTGTGTATGGGAGCTGGTGCCTACGAAGTATGACAGAGTCCCGGTGTTGCAAAAATGGAACAGCTTTGCTGTAGAGTTCTTCAGTAGTACAATACACTTTTGTAGAATGGATAAATCTTTGACACAGACTCTTAATACTTAAACTTGTTGTGCTTAAGGAGGTGCTGAAGAAGTAGAGTAGAAGAGAGGTAGTTGTAGCAGTGCTTTGAGAGTAGAGTAGAGGAGTTTGTGGGAGGAGCCCCAACTCAATGTAGCTGTGTACTTTGCCAGAACTTGAAGAGATATACTTAATAGTAAGAAATTTAGTTGTGTTTAGACTGTGTCTGACCACCTTGTACCCTACAGTGTCTAGCTACCCGTCCTGTCAGGGTACTACAAGCTCCAGCCGTGGTTATCTGGGCTTAGCTAAGTGTTCAGGGGTGTCCCAGTTACCTGCACTGTGACATAGGATACATAGACCTTCTTTACGGTAGCTATGTCCTATCCAGGCTTGTTCCTCTTATGTTCAGGATACTGCCCTGCGCTTTTTAGACGTGTTCTCTGCGTGGGTTAGGGTGTTCCTGGACTCTTCTTCCTTTAAAGTGGTTAACACTGCATACTGAACATAGTGGTAATAGATATAGAACTGGTTGTCTTTAGCTGCCTCTATACATGTGAGTGTCTAGACTAGACTGCTCTTTGTCCCCGTCAGGGGTCCTGGCATTAGCCAGGCCCTGGCTTAAGTACAGCAGAAACAGTAGGTTTTGTGTCTTCCCTCTCTGAGAATCTGGTAAGAACTAAGACTGCACTTCCTCCACCATTAAACTCCTCCTACAGGGGCCTAAAGTGAACTTCCCTGTGAGTGATGAGGATGAGTGTTTGCATAAGAAAGAAGAGAAAAAAATGGTTAGAAGTAGAGAGTACCTCCTATTGGTCAATAACAATACATGGTACACATAAAACATTAACCCATGACCTTCCTCAGCTGTGCAATACATAGACATAGAATCTACTGACATCTAGTGGCTAAACCTTAGACTACTTCATCACCACTTTTAACCTGAAAGAGGAAGCTTTTTGAGAGGTGCACGGGAGAGATAAAAACCACCTGTGGTGGGACATCACACTACCATCTTAGAGCAATATTCTCTAACCTATGGCTTCCCAGCTGTTGCAAAACTACAAGTCCCATCATGCCCTGACAGCCGAAGGCTGTCAGGGCATGATGGGACTTGTAGTTTTGCAACAGCCGGAGAGCCACGGGTTGGTGATCTCAATCCTAGAGGAATAAACCGTTCTCTTCTCTCCACGCTGCTTTTTATTCATAGCCACCAGTGACTCCAGCTTTCTTCTAAAAATATTAAAAATCCCCGGACTGTAAGGTCAGCCTCCTATAAGTGTACGTTATATGGCCGTCATGCTCCATTTTATTCTGTGACGCTTGAGAAACAACAAAGAAGGGATGTGGCTCAGTGTATTTTTTCCACCACGTAGGAGAATACAAATAGCACAAAATAGTTGTCATGGACAAACTGACTTTATGAGGTGGCTCTGAAGACTCTGGAGGGATTGTGTTTGGTTTATTGGCTCAGCTGAAACGCGTGAAAAGAAAAATAGGACTTTGCTTGACAGCGGTATAAATATAAGAATATGGTGCAGGATCTGCTGCTCTGCTTAGCTGTCCATGAGATATGAGGCGGCTCTCTATATACCGTACCTGCCTGTCTGCTATTAACTATACATCAGAGTGTAGCATCGTTATCCATTCTATCTATCCAATGCAAAACAGGGCCCCTAGCTGCCATGTGGGAAAAAGGATGGAGCCGCATGGGTGGTTAAAGGGGTAGTTCATCAAAAATCAACTGGTACCAGAAAGTGACAGAGATTTGTAATTTATTTCCATTAAAAAAGCTAGAGTCTTCCAGTACTTATCAGCTGCTGTGTGTTGTGCAGGAAGTGGTGTATTCTCTCCAGCCTGACACGGTGCTCTTTGCCGCCACCTCTGTTCATGTCAGGAACTGCAGGGCATACAGCAGCTTTTTTAATAGAAATAAATTACAAATCTCTGGCACTTTCTGGCACCAGTTGATTTGAAAGAAAAATTTCTTTTAGTAAACAACCCCTATATTCTGACAAATTAAATTTTTTTACGTTTCTTTAATAAAGTTATACAACTTTGTAATAAAGAAAATGTTTGTATGTTTACATATGTATATTTTTTTAATTAAATACATTTTTACGTTGATTTCCAGCAATAATGGGTGACATAGTTCCTCCAGTTGCTACCACCAATGGCTGTGTTGGGAACTACAGGGCTGCACAAGCCCTGTCCCAGCACAGTTACATTTCACTAATGCTGTTGCATGCAGCACACAATGCTGTCTGTGTCCCTAAGGCTGCAGTTACATCACAGTGCAGCAGAGCAAGCAGGAATGACAGTCAATCACTCTGCTATACAGTGCTATGCTTGCAATGCTTCTGATACAGACTTCCCTAAGTGTAATGTTTATTCTAATGTTAGCCCTGCAGTCCCCGAGACAGCCTTTGGTGGCAGCAGAGGTGCCATGTCACCCCTTACTGCTGCTACTCAGCAGCAGGCTCCTCCCTGCCATAGAGACCACATGAGTGTCTAACTGCCAATGGCAACATGTTTGTGTCAGCAAAATTTTGTGACCATTGGCTCTTGCATCTTGCATGGTCTCATCTACTTATATGGTCTCATCTACTTGTATGTTCTCATCTGCTTGTATGGTCTAATCTACTTGTATGGTCTCATCTACTTGTATGGTCTCATCTACTTGTATGTTCTCATCTGCTTGTATGGTCTCATCTACTTGTATGGTCTCATCTACTTGTATGGTCTCATCTATTTGTATAGTCTCATCTACTGGTGTGGTCTCATCTACTGGTATGGTCTCATCTACTGGTATGGTCTCATCTACTTGTATGGGCTCAGCTATTTGTAAAGTCTAATCTACTGGTATGGGCTCATCTATTTGTATGGTCTCATCTATTTGTATAGTCTCATCTATTTGTATGGTCTCATCTACTAGTATGGTCTCATCTACTTGTATGGTCTCATCTACTGGTATGGTCTTATCTATTTGTATGTTCTCATCTACTTGTATGGTCTCATCTATTTGTATGGTCTCATCTACTAGTATGGTCTCATCTACTTGTATGGTCTCATCTACTGGTATGGTCTCATCTATTTGTATAGTCTCATGTACTTGTATGGTCTCATCTACTGGTATGGCCCCATCTATTTGTATGGTCTCATCTACTTGTATGGTGTCATCTACTTGTATGGTCTCATCTACTGGTATGGCCCCATCTATTTGTAGGGTCTCATCTACTTGTATGGTCTCATCTACTTGTATGGTCCCATCTATTTTAATGGTCTCATCTACTGGTATGGTCTCATCTACTTGTATGGTCACATCTACTTGTATGGTCCCTTTTATTTGTATTGTCTCATCTACTTGTATGGTCTCATTTACTTGTATGGTCCCATCTATTTGTATGGTCTCATCTACCTGTATGGTCTCATCTATTTGTATGGGCTTTTTCCCGTCTATCTCTGCCACTATCTTTCCTTTGAAATAAGCCGCTGAGAGTTGGAAGACAACATTCTATCAGTCTACCAAAATTATGTAGCAGCTCATCTGATCCTCAGAATATGACATCTATATTATCAGTGGGGAGGGGGGTTCCAGTTCCCGATATCTCATGATTAGCTGTATGAAGACGCAATGGTTGTCATACAAGCACTCTTAGCTCATACAGCCTCTTAGCTCATACTTTTTGCAGCAGCAGCCGATGACCGCGTTGGTTTAGGTTTGGACTAGGGATGGCCGAACCTGCCGAGGTTCGGGTTCGCACGAACCTGAACTCTAGGCAATGATTCCCGCTGTCTGCCCGCTCCGTGCAGCGGGTGGATATAGCCGGAGGACCGCCTGGAAAACTGTGATACAGCCATAGCCATAGGCTGTATCCCAGTTTTCCAGGCGGTCCTCCGGCTGTATCCACGCTCTGGAAGACCGCGGAATTCATTGCCGAGAGTTCAGGTTCATACGAACCCGAACCTCGGCAGGTTCGGACCATCCCTAGTTTGGACCTAAAATCCAAACCTTGCTGCCCCACTATTGGGCTGTCTAATAGGTCCAGTAAACGAGCGTCAATCTAGCAGATCGCCGCTGGTTTACTAAAATGATCGGGCCGCAGTCGGCCTGTGTAATAGGACCCAAATTAAATGTAAATAACAGCAGACAGATTCCCTGTCACTGTCATTTACATTTTTTTGCAGAAATTAATAGTACAGGCGATTTTAACAAACTTTGTAACTGGGTTTATTAGCCGAAAAAATGCATTTTTATCATAAAAAAGTAGTTTGAAGCTCTCCCCCCTGTCTTCCTGGTTCTCTTATGGAGAGGGGAGGGGTTGAGGGAGATGAGGCACCAAAACAGGACAACAAAGAGTTAATTTACAGCTAAATCACCTGGCTATCTCCTCTGAAGTCAGCACTGACTTCTCTGAATACCGACTTTCAAACAGGTCCCGCTGTGTAATCCTTTGTTCTTTGCTCTCTGCTGGCGACTAATCTCCCTCCTCCCCCCTCCCATCTCCATAGGTTACACAGGGCTCGACGGATTCAAGATTTCGAGATTTCCTGATAATGAGAAGTGAATGAGAGAGAAGAGGGAGGGGGGGGGGGACCTGGGGAAAGTCTTATTGAATGCAGATAATGGCATATTTGCCTAATAAACCCAATTACAAAGTTTCTTAAAATCGCCTGGACTATTGATTTCTGCAAAAATTGACACTTTAAGTTTTCTTGTGCCTCGGAAATTTGTTCTTTGCTCAGACCTCTGTTATCCAAAGGCAGAGGCAGCTTCACGAGCATAGCTATAGGTTGCATGAGAAGGCAGCATTAATAGAAACTGCACATGGTAACGTCTACATCTTACTGCTCTATTTTGCACTGGAGACCAGTAGCTCTGTGCAAGGTGTTACTAAACTAAGTGTCACCTTACAATGTGACGTTGACGTGACCCTTGTTAGACGTGACCCATGTGGATGAAGAGGAGGGCTGGTAATATTAGAGGAGAACGCTCCTATCTGGTGTGTGCAGGCAGCATGTCACTATCTCAGCTGCCCTCGCTCTTATCTGCACCCGGAGTGTAAAGTAAATGTTTTGGAGCAGGAGTGAATGGGGTTAATGTGAGCCCTACTAATGGCCCTTGTAAACATTGTTGTTGGATCGGTGCCCAGTGACTGCTTTTAATTAGTTGATCCACATTTCATATTGTAGCCAGCGTGCTGGGGAACTGTTCTCGCTTTCTGTCACTCCCTCATCCGTCCTCTCGCACTCTCCCTCTTTTTTTTTTTTTTTTTCTTTCAAACTTTCTTTGCTGTAATAAAGTCAGAGTGTCATTCAGTCCAAGTCTCTGTTCTCCTGTATGAGGGGAGTCTAAGACCATCAGACCCCATAGGAGCCCATATCCAGATCCCCACCACACTCCCCCCCACCACTACCCCTCCATCTCTCCCTCCTTTCTTCCTCTACGTGAGAGGCAGGAGGAGTTCAGGAAGAACCTAATCTCAACAAAAACCCAACACAGCCCCAAGAAGAAAATTAAACCCCACTCCCTGAGGCCCCCCCAAAGAGCTAGCAATCCAACGGGGCCTCTGGGAGTGAGAGATCAAAATGGAGGGGAAACTAATCCTTCTTTCTGTGTCTCTTTGCTGCTTGGGGTGGATGCCAGCCTCCGGACAGGTGGAGAAGGTCAGAGTGATGTTCACACCTATGATATGTCGCGTGCACTGCGTGGGCGACCGATGTACTAACCAGTGCGAAAAGGGGAACATGACCACTGTCTACAGCGACGAAGTGTCCAGGAGCAACGGAGAGAATGGATTCCGAGCCTGTGAGTATGACTTCATTTACTATATCACTATGCAACCTGCCTGTATCGACCTGTAGCTTTGCCTTTATACTCCAGCAATGCCTAGGTTATTCTTGCAATGGACGGAATGTGTATATACTGTAAATGTATCTAATAGTACAGTGAACTGTCCAGGCATGGATATAACGTGCACATGTCCGGGGAGCCACATGTATTCAATCATAGAAAGGAGTGGCAGCATTTCACATGGTTGCAAAATCATTTGTAAACTTATAAAAGTTCATGGTTTTGTAAGAGGGGACAGTGGGGAAGATTTATCTGTACTGTGATTGGAGAAGGCATGGTAGGAGGGGGGGAAAGGGTGCATAGATAGGGTCACAGAAAGAGTGCATTGAAAGGGTGCAAAGAAAGGGTGCACAGAAAGGGTCACAGAAAGGTTGCATAGAAAGGGTGCACAGGAAGGGTGCACATGTAGGGTGATAAATCCTAAACTTTCATGTAACTTCACGGGTGGTTTAAATTAACACCAATACTATGTGCCAAAAAATGGCACGCCTAATAGATTTGGCGACCCTTCTTAGTCACACCCCCTCTTTGGATGGTTTTCGAAATTGATGCAGCAGGCACGAAAAGCGTCTTAAACTGGTTGTCCCAACTGGCAAAGATATCCTTGATCCTCGGCATATAGGATAGGTAACTGTCTGATCGCGGGGGGTACAAGAACAGAGAGTCAAGTGTCGTGTAAGAATGGATCAGTGGGACTCACATGCATGTCACTACTCCATTCATTCTCTATGGGAGTTGTGGAGGTAGCAAAGTACAGCATTCAGCTATATCTGCCAGCTCCAATAGAGAATGAATGGAATGGCGATAGGCGTGTGGGTTGCGCCTCTCAATTCGGAAGGGAGACTCAGAGATCCATGTGATCGCAGCAGTTGGACCCCGGTGATTAAATAGTTAGCCCCTACAGAATTGTGGAGACAATGTTGTTAAACACATTATCATCTTATGGGCCATTACTCCGTTTCATGTTGCTTAGTGAGTCTCTCCAATATGTATATGACCAAGATGACCTCCTGGTAAATGATAATGAGTATGGTTTACAAACTTGGGGTTCACATCCAGACTTAGGGGCCAGTTACAGAACAAGGAAACCAGGGAATATACACTACATGATAAAATATTTAATTCTTGTACATTTATTGAATGGCTGAACCCCTAAAATCACCCATTATCACTAGGGAAGCTGTGGGCGGCCACTGCAGGAGACATGTGGTATTACACGGTGCACATTCAAAGGTCACCATGTAATGTGTTAACATGCAGTTGCAAGCAATGTATTGTTCCCTGTAAGCAGCCATTTGAGGCTGGTTGAGGGTTATAAGGGCTCCTCAATGGAATAATACTGACAGGAAAGCATACCTGTCACTATGCCAGTTCTGAGAACCAACAGATACCTTTCCATACATAGGGTGAATGATATTGTCAGCTCCTCAGTTGCAGATGTGCACCTTTTAAAATGTCCCTTTAAGTTCCTATCATGTTCTACCAAAAAGGATATCCTCAACATTCTCACAGGAATATAGGGATAGCAATACAGGCAGCTGAGCGCTTGGTAGGATTACATATGAGAGGTTTCTCATCTCTCCTAGTCCAGTCCTATGATGTCATACAGGATGTTTCATGAAAGGCCGTATAGGATAATAGATGTGAAATAAACAAGACATGGGAAGAATGAAAGATCTCATTACGGACTGACAATCGCACAATAAAAAGCTCTAATATCAATGTGTATGGACATGCTGAAACTAGAAGCGCTTGGGAATGGGGGAGTATGGGGCTACTTGTCTATGGAGGTTAATCTTAGTTCATTACCGAACAGGTATAAAATCCAGCATGGTCGACTAGTGGATCTAGCAAAAAAAATGTATAGTGCCCCCTATACTGTTTTTACTGTATACGGACTTCTATAGCAGACTTATATAACTGCATAAACATCTGGTCGTATATCTCCAAGGCACATGTTCAGCAGCAAAGGTACATTTCTGACATATGCCCCCAGTGAGCTATTCATTATCTTGTATAAGCCTCTGTATAGGGAAGAACAACAGACTACACTTTCCTATACAGTAACAAAACATATGTGGATGCTGACCTGCCTATTAAATTAAAAGGACACCTTATTGGCTTTTGCTGCACACAAGGGGCACTATAGGCGTCTGGTGTATTCTGAATGTATTCAAAGACCTAGATGGTTATAGTAGCGGATAAAGCGGATCAGAAGGTTTCCTGCTATTGAAGCCCCCCAGTATCTCGTCTGGTATACCCAGTATGTTGTAAATTCTGGACCATCTGGAGATAGTTCCACATGAAAGAAATGACACGATTTCTTACATGGAAAAACAGATCACATGCTATGTTAATGGGATTTGCAGTGTAATCTGGCAACAAGAAAAGATGACTGAATCTTGTGAGACTTATTTTGGGTTCCTTCTTTAGATTTGGAAGTGTCCCACTTACCCTGTGATTGCTGGCACAAAGTGTATACAGGAGCAGGGACACCACCAAAGGCGTCCCTGCTCCTGTCCAGTACAATAAGCGGCTGGGCTGGGTGCAGAGCACATGTTCCAGTTAGAGCACCCTCTGGTTTGTCCAAACCCGAACACTCTGCATTTGATTATCAGTGGCTGAAGAAGTTGCAGCCCTATTGAGTCCTGGAAAACATGGATACAGTCTATGGCCTATGGGTATATCCATGTTTTCCAGGCAGCCTAGGAGTTGTGCCAGGTTGTCCTTCCATACTAATAGAGTCTCAAAAGTAACTGTGTCGGGATGTCATGTGCTAGAGTGCCTCTATAGTGCCATAATAATACTTCTCCAGCAGAGGCACCCCATTATTTATAATGCTCACCTATAACTGTAATAATGCTCCTAAGAGATACTCATTAAAGTAATAATGCCACCCCATAGTACTCCTAAAAATAATTATACTCTCCCAGGGTGTCTTAATTAACGATAGGGCCCCCTATAGTGCCCCAATAGTAGTAGAGTAATATTGCCCTACAGGGTCGCCAATAATAGTAATGCTCTACTACAGTGTCCACAATAGTAATTGTGCCTCACTGGTAGTAATGTGCCACCATTTTTAATAGTGACCCATCCGTGCCCCATTAGAAAATAAGGCCCAAAATAGTGCTGCAATGCCATAGGCCCCCATGCCCTGCTGCACTGTTTAGCCATATCGATATATTGCGAATGATTCAGTTCATATGGCTCTAGCCCAAAGATTAAGGGCACCACAAACAAAATCCATGGCATATGTCCTGGGTGCCTGAAGTGGAGCCAATCAGGGATGGATTAACTTTACCATAGGTCCCAGGCTGTTCACCAGGCCTGGGCTCCTCCCCACCTACTGTAACTATAGCAACACTAGCATAGTGTTCATATTACAGGATAGATAATGTCATAATACCCTAATTTGTGCAAAATCACTGTAAGAAAGCAGCCATTTTTTTACATATCATGGCAGAATTGTAGCCAGGAGACAATACACAAGTCTGTTTGGGTGGCCATGGGCCCCCCAAGAGCTCAGGGCCCGGGCTACCGCTCAAAACGGACCTATTATAATCTGCTACTGGAGCCAATGGTGTCTCTTAGACTAGCTGGTCATAGTTTTTTTCAGCTCTTATTGTAAGCCGGAACTAATGCAGATGCATTACATAATCCATGATTGGTTTCAATAGCCATCCAGAATGAGAGCGTTCCTCTGTACGGATATATTATGTAACTTATGGTGCAGAACGTTGGGCCTAACAATGAAATGCTGAACATTCCCCCAGCAGATCTCCTCAGGATCTCTGCTATGGGGCCCTACGATCACTGATTAATTACATCCTGCTTTATATCATCGTCATTAGAAGCAATGTTATCAGTGTAATTGGTTGATAACCAGTCCATGTACTGTCATCCATCAATGTTGTATGGTTATGCTCTATCTTACAATGGACAGATGTTTCATATTTGGCTAGTGAACAAATGTCTTCTGGGGGTTTGTACAGCAGTCGAGTCTTAGTTGTTCAACGTATGTACCATTCCTCCGCTGTATATGAAGTGACATCTGGTAAGCCGCATTACTGATATCACACCATCCTCGTGATGTCTGATCTTATTACATGCCTCAATATGAGACCAAACAGAGCCACAATGAACAGACTGAAAGTGTCACGGAGGAAGACAGAAAATACTAAAAGAGAGCAATAAACATCCATAAAAAGGACATTTATATCAATGACTGTATACTTATAGAT
The DNA here is from genome assembly GCF_027789765.1 of Dendropsophus ebraccatus. Classification (NCBI taxonomy): domain Eukaryota; kingdom Metazoa; phylum Chordata; class Amphibia; order Anura; family Hylidae; genus Dendropsophus; species Dendropsophus ebraccatus. The sequence continues at coordinate 78,188,048 of NC_091463.1, forward strand.
AAGGTGGAGACTACAGTATAGAGATAGGATAATAAAGCTAGACAGGGGCCCTGAATGTCAACTATAGTGTCTGAACCCAGAGCCTCCCTGGTAACATTATAATGTAAAAAGTGGTTTTGGTGGTGGCGGTGGTAGTAGTAGTACAGTATAGAACATGATGGACAAGGCAGGAGATGTGTGGCTGTGTAGGGTAGAAGTAGTGGTAGTAGTATAGTAGAGAACATGATGGACAAGGCAGGAGATGTGAGGTGTGTAGGGGTACTAGTAGTGGTAGTAGTAGTACAGTATACAACATGATGGACAAGGCAGGAGATGTGTGGCTGTGTAGGGTAGTAGTAGTGGTAGTAGTACAGTATAGAACATGATGGACAAGGCAGGAGATGTGCAGCTGTGCAGGGTAGTAGTAGTGGTAGTGGTAGTACAGTAGAGGACATGATGGACAAGGCAGGAGATGTGCGGCTGTGTAGGGTAGTAGTAGTGGTAGTAGTACAGTATAGAACATGATGGACAAGGCAGGAGATGTGCGGCTGTGTAGGGTAGTAGTAGTAGTAGTACAGTATAGAACATGATGGACAAGGCAGGAGATGTGCGCCTGTGTAGGGTAGTAGTAGTGATGGTAGTAGTAGTGCAGTAGAGAACATGATGGACAAGGCAGGAGATGTGCGCCTGTGTAGGGTGGTAGTAGTAGTAGTAGTAGTAGTAGTAGTAGTAGTAGTAGTAAGTAGTAGTAGTAGTAAAGTATAGAACATTATGGACAAGGCAGGAGATGTGCAGCTGTGTAGGGTAGTAGTAGTAGTACAGTATAGAACATGATGGACAAGGCAGGAGATGTGTGGCTGTGTAGGGTAGTAGTAGTAGTAGTAGTAGTAGTAGTAGTAGTAGTAGTAGTAGTAGTAGTACAGTATAGAACATGATGGACAAGGCAGGAGATGTGTGGCTGTGTAGGGTAGTAGTAGTAGTAGTAGTAGTAGTACAGTATAGAACATGATGGACAAGGCAGGAGATGTGCAGCTGTGTAGGGTAGTAGTAGTGGTAGTAGTAGTACAGTATAGAACATGATGGACAAGGCAGGAGATGTGTGCCTGTGTAGGGGTAGTAGTAGTAGTAGTACAGTATAGAACATGATGGACAAGGCAGGAGATGTGCGCCTGTGTAGGGTAGTAGTAGTGATGGTAGTAGTAGTGCAGTAGAGAACATGATGGACAAGGCAGGAGATGTGCGGCTGTGTAGGGTAGTAGTAGTAGTAGTAGTAGTAGTAGTACAGTATAGAACATGATGGACAAGGCAGGAGATGTGCGGCTGTGTAGGGTAGTAGTAGTAGTAATAGTAGTAGTAAAGTATAGAACATTATGGACAAGGCAGGAGATGTGCGGCTGTGTAGGGGTAGGGCTAGTAGTAGAAGTAGTGGTGGTAGTGGTAGTACAGTATAGAACATGATGGACAAGGCAGGAGATTTGCAGCTGTGTAGAGGTAATAGTAATGATAGTAGTAGTGGGGGGAGGGGGTAGTAGTAGTACAGTATAGAACATCATGCACAAGGCAGGAGATGTGCGGCTGTGTAGGGGTAGTAGTAGTAGTACAGTATAGAACATGATGGACAGGGTAGGAGATGTGCAGCTGTGTAGGATAGTAGTAGTGGTGGTAGTAGTAGTGCAGTAGAGAACATGATGGAGAATGCAGGAGATGTGCGTCTGTGTAGGGTTTGGTAGTACAGTATGGGAGATGATAGGCAGGGCAGGAGATGTGCGGCTGTTTAGGGTTTGGTAGTACAGTATGGGAGATGATAGGCAGGGCAGGAGATGTGCGGCTGTGTAGGGTAGTAGTAGTAGTACAGTATAGAACATGATGGACAGGGCAGGAGATGTGCAGCTGTGTAGGGTAGTAGTAGTGGTGGTAGTAGTAGTACAGTAGAGAACATGATGGAGAATGCAGGAGATGTGCGGCTGTGTAGGGTTTGGTAGTACAGTATGGGACATGATAGGCAGGGCAGGAGATGTGCGGCTGTGTAGGGTAGTAGTAGTAGTACAGTATAGAACATAATGGACAAGGCAGGAGATGTGAGGCTGTGTAGCGGTAGTAGTAATAGTAGTAGTAAAGTATAGAACATTATGGACAAGGCAGGAGATGTGCGGCTGTGTAGGGGTAGGGCTAGTAGTAGTAGTAGAAGTAGAAGTAGTGGTGGTAGTGGTAGTACAGTATAGAACATGATGGACAAGGCAGGAGATTTGCAGCTGTGTAGAGGTAATAGTAATGATAGTAGTAGTGGGGGGAGGGGGGTAGTAGTAGTACAGTATAGAACATCATGGACAAGGCAGGAGATGTGCGGCTGCATAGGGGTAGTAGTAGTAGTACAGTATAGAACATGATGGACAGGGTAGGAGATGTGCAGCTGTGTAGGATAGTAGTAGTGGTGGTAGTAGTAGTACAGTAGAGAACATGATGGAGAATGCAGGAGATGTGCGGCTGTGTAGGGTTTGGTAGTACAGTATGGGAGATGATAGGCAGGGCAGGAGATGTGCGGCTGTGTAGGGTAGTAGTAGTAGTACAGTATAGAACATAATGGACAAGGCAGGAGATGTGAGGCTGTGTAGCGGTAGTAGTAGTAGTACAGTAGTAGTAGTTGTAGTAGTTGTACTACTACTACTACAGTATAGAAAATGATGGACATGGCAGAAGATGTGCGGCTGTGTATGGTAGTACTAGTGGTAGTAGTAGTGCTGGTGGTAGTAGTAGTAGTATTAGAGTATAGAATATGATGCAAAAGGCAGGAGATGTGCAGCTGTGTAGTAGTAGTAGCAGTAGTAGTAATAGTACAAAATAGAACATGATGGACAAATCAGGAGATGAGCAGCTGTGTAGGGTAGTAGTAGTAGTAGTAGTACAGTAGTAGTAGTTGTAGTAGTTGTACTACTACTACTACAGTATAGAAAATGATGGACAGGGCAGAAGATGTGCGGCTGTGTATGGTAGTACTAGTGGTAGTAGTAGTGCTGGTGGTAGTAGTAGTAGTATTAGAGTATAGAATATGATGCAAAAGGCAGGAGATGTGCAGCTGTGTAGTAGTAGTAGCAGTAGTAGTAATAGTACAAAATAGAACATGATGGACAAATCAGGAGATGAGCAGCTGTGTAGGGTAGTAGTAGTAGTACAGTATAGAACATGATGGCAGAAGATGTGCAGCTGTGTAATAGTGAAGGCAGGGACGCCATTTTGAGTAATTTGTCCAAAACAAATCTTAAAAGTAAATGTGAAAGTTTTTGTAAATTCGGAATAAATTTCAGTTGTGTCAAATCGATTCTCTGATGTCTAGTATATTACAGCTCTTTTTGTGCATACTAGTGTGAGTAACTGATGAACAGATGAGAGGTGTTTAAAATAGTTTTATTGCCCATAGGTGAAATTTAGGGTTATGTATGGAACAACCCTTAGCATTAAAGTGTTCGTCCTGATAAGGAGCTGATTGAGAGCGATCATAATTTTGTGGAAGCCCCTAAGTCAGCTGTTATTGGTGGGGAGGTAGGTGATCCATCTTTATCATGTGAAACATGAACGTGGCTAGTTTCCCAAAAGGAGAGCGGATGTTTGAAGTAACTCTCCAGAAGTAGACTTCTCCTGTTTATTACATCCATATAGTTGTAATGGGAGTTCAGGTGAATAGTCAACAATTACCAGACATGGCGTATGGCCAAACTGTTGACTCAACCAAAATTGCAAGCAGAACAATAGAGCAAAACTAGTACAATGGATGAAAACTAGTGTCTGGTGCTACTAGGGTCCAGAGGGTGGGTGGAATAAACAACAAGAACAATATTTGTTGAGAAGGGTCTGGTTTCTTGTCCAGTCAGTAAGGACCAGGGCACCGTCTTACCAACACCCGGCCGTTTTACATGCTGTAGGGCAAGAACCTCCTTTTTTAGGAAAGGTTAGGTATATGATGTAGCATGTGAGGGTCTTCTGGAAATAAATGTGTTGCTTTATTCCAAGGGTTGGTGGAATTAATAATAATTAATTATCAGGAACAATCTTTGTTGAGCAGAAGTGGATAACAAGCAATATAGCAGAAATGTATTTGGCAGATGCAGGTGGGCTTCTCTCAGGCTCTCTTACTTTCCCTTAGCTTGCTGGGTGTTGTTAGGCCAGACTCTACAAAATGATTTGCACATCCAGTAGGGTTTTCTCGTTTGTGTTTGCAGCTGGTATCAGCTCTCTGCTGGGACCACCATGCCACCTGGACACAGGTTCGGGGTCTGCAGACACTGCTGGTGCTGCACCCAGTGTAGTGGCACGCTGAAGGTAAGGGTGTCAGGGTAGGCTAGCTGCTCTGAAAATGTGTCTGTGTGTGTGCATGCCAACAAAGTCCCTTGGCTCTAAATGTCCCATTGCTTAGGGCCAACACCAGCTCCCTTCTCACAGTGCTCAGTTTCACACTTGGCTCTTAATCCAATGGCCTCTTAAAGGGTCTGGTGTTTTACCAAGCCTGCAAGGGTCAGGGCACCTTCTCGGAACACAGCTGTAACTGTTAGGACAGGGCAGGTAGGGACAAGACAGTGACCCCAATTGCTGAGCCCACCCACTGTCCCTACTTACTTGCCTCAAACAACCCTATGTAGCGGCGGACAATTACAAAGGTAGTCCCTGCTCTGGTGCAAGTAATAGCCAGCGCTGAGAGACTGGCTCAGCTTGCTTTAATGAGGATCAAGAGCCCGGTCCGGATTCCCATTGGACCGGCGCTCTAATCCTCCAGGTTCTGGACAGGCACCAGAAACCAGTCAGTCAAACGACTTGCTCAGCTGCAGCAATCAAGTCTTGCAGAGCTGCATTGCCGGATGCTGAGAAGCAAATCGGGCATGTCACACAAAATCAAAAACCAGGCCCAGTTCACACCAGGCTACTGCACATTCCTGACAGTAACAAGGCAAGAAACAACTTTTAAAGAGAGGTTCAGTATTAGAAGTAACATGTTAGTGTCTTCCGGCATTGAACTGAAGGATTACCTGTACCTCAATTGGAAAGGTGAAGCAAATTTAGGAAGGAAGTAGGTTTAAATAAATCTTGGTGGTAAGGCAAAAATGATAGCACTGTGTAAGATTGTATAGGGTACTGGGTTTCATTAAAGAAAATGAGCTGAAGTGTTTAAACAATAAAGTTAGTTTTAAGGTTAAAAATAAAAACTTTTAATGATCTCTATCCTACATAAGAAGACACCAGTGTTATACATTAAGGCTGGGTTCACACACAGTATATTTGAGGCTGTATTTGTGAGGCTGTATAGCAACCAAAACCAGGAGTGGATTGAAAACACAGAAAGGATCTGTTCACATAATGTTGTAATTGAGTGGATGGCCGTCATTTAATGGCAAATTTTTGCTGTTATTTTAAAACAACGGCTGTTATATTGAAATAATGGCAGTTATTTACCGTTATATGACGGCCATCCACTCAATTTCAACATTGTGTGAACAGAGCCTTTCTGTGTTTTCAATCCACTCCTGGTTTTGGTTGCTATGAGGACCTGACTTGAGGACCAAATACAGCCTGAAATATACGTAGTGTGAACCCAGCTTCATGAAAGCGTAAGTTATAGACTTGGGGCTTAGGTGTGAAAAGTGTGGTGGTGGTTATTTCTTCCTAAGGTCCTCATAACACCAGGAAAAGGGAGTGAAGTACCATGACTCGTTAGGAAAAATGTTCTGTTCTTCAATTATTCTATTCCTTACAGAAAGAGTTGATTAAACTGAAGGTCAGGCCCCCATGTCTCTCTGTCTGCCAAGTATTGGTCAATTGTTGAGACTCTCTGCCAACACAACTTAGAAAGATTGCACTGTAAGAAAAAAAAGATACAGTTCTTGTGTGAGGCCTTATTGTTTTCTCGTAAGTCCTAAAATGGCAACTAGGGTCTATCATTTATAAAAGTTGGCATTCTCCAAAGCTCAAGCTATTTTTATTTAGTTGGGGGGGTGATTCTCACCTAAATCTCCTCTGATCCTCAGAACGCCTTGAGAAGAAGGTTGCACAATGTCAACGCCTGGAGATGTTCACTGTTATATTTATAGGGGTCACGTAGGCTCAAAGAAAGAGGTCAGGTAACTAGGTCTCTGGTCGGACAAAAATTATTTTAATAAAGTTCGGAGAATGTAAAGTTGGCTAGAAAACGTGTCTCCAGCTGTAATGAACGTCAGGTGAGAGGACAATCTCCAGGTTTCAAAGCACATTCCACATAAATGGAGTTCACATCTTGACGATAAGAATTAATACTTGGCTTGGATTAGGCCCCATCACAACATGCGTAGATAAATAACCAGCTTGCTCTGAAGATGCAGGTGTTCCATAAGTCGTTTGCATGCAGACTATTGGTAAAAATATGTCCGTAGTGGTAAAGGTCAATAGTTTGTGTCTGGTGTGCTAATAAAATGAGGCTCACAGGGTGGTGCCAATGAGGGTGTACACAGGGGTTATGGGCCCCCATAGCAAAGAGTGGTGCTGGTGACCACCCCCTAATCTAAAGGGAAGTGTGAACTTTATATTTGTTTACTCTCACCTTCATTTCAAGATTATTGAAAAAATTCTCACTTTTTGTTTCAATGATACCGAGACCCTAAGAAAAGGACACTTGGATGCAGTGAAACAACTTTAACTCTTTACTGACTGATGGCTGATATATGACAAATGGTTTGAAGCACAAGACTTGCAGTGAAGTAGTGCAGTAGTGCAGTAAAGATTTGGTCACAGTTAGCTTTAGCATTTGCTCTTTGAGCTATTTTAATAGAATGCTTTTGGGGGCACATTAGTATTGCCGGTAGTGTATGCCGCTTACTGATATTAGTAGAGATGTTGCTAAACAAGTACAGTTCAGTGAGCTCAGAGGTTTTGTGAACTGCAGAAACTCATTGATTCAACTATGTACGCAGCCCAGATGTTGTAGGATAATTTGCTAGTTGCAGGGTAGGTAGTACTGGATCAGGTTCAGGGGCCCCAAGAGGCAAAATCTTCTCTTCACTGTGGAATTGACCTTCTTGCAGATACTTAACCATGGTGTTCTCACTTAGCTTTGTGCAGTGATTGGTTTTCACCCTGAAAGAGGTAGATCTTGGAGATTACATCCCCAAAGCTCACTTCACAAGGTAGTGAGCGTCATTTAAATGAATGTTTCCTTCTGTGTGACCAATACAACAGTTTTAATCCTTGCACTGTCCAAATAATTCAGTGGATGCTATTTAGCAGTGTAACAAGTTAAATAGCAGTACATACAAGAATCATACAATCACAATTTCAGGAGACGCTCCTCAGCCACACAACAAGTTTACGACAAATAGATCACTGATATCAGGGAAACCAGCCACAGGAAACACTGTCGGCTGCCTATTAAAGCGCTCAATACAGTGATATCCTACGTGAATTGTTCCCTGGGAAACATCAATATGCAAAAAGTCTGTGGAGCCACAGTTTCGAGTCTCAAAACACGGGACTAGCCAGATATCCCTCCAGGGAAGTACCTAGCAAAGGGATGGCTCCTGTACAGAGACCACCAAAACCACCATATTAAGTAGCCCCTTCAGTCAATACCCAACTACATTATGAGTCTGATGATATGACCAGGGAAATACCAAAGCCAGATATCCATCCACAGACAGCTGTTTTGGGTTGTTTCCTAAGTGTGGAGCAAGATTCTGGCTAGGTGGGAGCAATGCCTATTAGACCAATACAGCAAACAAATCACTGATCTCAGCGAGACCAGCCAAAGAAGACACTGTCACTTGGTGGTTAAAGCGCTTAACACAGTGAAATCCTAGGTACATTGCCCCCTGGGAATCATCAATATACAAAAAGGTTTGCAGAGTCTCAGTTACGAGTCTCAAAAGACGGGACCAGCCAGATATCCCTCCAGGGAAGGACCTAGCAAAGCGATGGCTCCTTTATGGAAACCACAAAACCCACCATATTAAGTGGCCCTTTCATTCAATATTCAACTCCATTACAAGTCTGATGATATGACCAGGGAAATACAATAACTTTAGGTTGTGTTATGGGCACTGGGACATTGCAATTGTTGGTAGTGCCTCTCTTCACAGAATCTGTTGGTCTGGACCCGATTTCTAGGACGCCTATAGAAACTGTATGATCCACTCTCATTGTAGTACAGACTTTTCATCTCAGGCAACCTCCCAAGCCCCATTTTGAAATCTGTTCTAAGGACCTCTGACTGCCACATGTTGTTGTAGTCCTTTTATAGTGCTGTATAGTACTGTTTTCTTATATGATGGAAAGGTCTTTGGGGCCCCACATTCTCTACGGCCAGGTGCAGCTGTATCCCCTGTTAACACTATAGCTTGGCAACTGTACATGACTATAAGTTTGATATGTATGTGCACATAATACAGACATCTGGTTCATATTGCTAAAGGTGTAATTAGTGTTATTTAATGTTTGGGGTGGGCGGAGGTGACAAGCAGGAGAAGATTAGAGGGATAAAAGCTGAAATCTATGAATTCTCTAAATTTAAGTTGACGCCGTTTCGGGTGAAGGAGCAAATTACCAGTATCGGCTTAAACATCGTTTTTGCATTACTAAACCTTGTTTAACCCACCACCTGCACCATCATCTCCAATCTCCCGTTTCTTCCATAATCAATGTCTCTTGTCTTGAGCTAAAGTTTATTTTTGATGTTCCTGTAAAGTTTATTAACTGCAGAACTCTTATACTCCCAGCACGTAGAAATAGACTTTCATGTATCCCACTTGTTAGCTGGATACAACGCATGCAGTGTCCCTGTGGAATATCAGCAGTGTGAGCTCATAGCTGGAGAGGTACCATATAGCCGCTCTGACACTATGATGGGCTGCCTGCCAGCTCTGTCACCCCCTCTGCCCCACACCATACTCAAAATGGGTTCCTCCCTTTAAGCCAATCAGATACATAACGTAAGATATAGGGAGGGTGCCGGCACATGGAAACCACACGTTGGGCGGCTCTGAGTTTCCATGTGCTCACTTGCTCGCCCAGTGGGCAGTAATCTGGTGGAATGGGTGGAATGTCACAGATGTAATGAGGTTCAGGACCTCCTGGAGCATGTGTCTCTCTGCAGGAGGGGGACCTGCACTTAGGCTTACCTCCCTAATCATAAACAGATCTACAAACCAGAGTCGTAGCTAGGCTTGTAAGGTCGTGTTCTGCGTGTTCCCCTTTAACTAGAGACAAAACACAAGCAGATATCGAGAACAAAAAGAATTCTTTACTTGTTCCTGCTTAAGAGATGGTACAGTAAGCTTGGTGGGTGTAATGCGCATAGTATGTACAAAGCTTCATGGTTACAACACACTAGGTGGCACCGTAACTTGAATGTGACAAGCGTTAATAGTTTTAAAACAGCACAAACCGAAACCACAAATTGCAACCAATTGTCCTGAATAAAATTGGCATTAAAACCCAGATTACCCCAACAGAGTAAGGGTCACCACCCCTACTCCCACACACTATCCAGCCTATGTCAACGCCACTTGATCCACTCCTTAACAGGTCAAACCATTGGGTACAGGGCATCCATCTCGCTTAGAACACATAGAAAGCCACTGATACGCACCTATCTAGATCTAGATGACTGTTCCTTCCAGATTTGGGCCTAGTTCCCAATAAGCACCATTGAGCCTGGCACCTTCCTGAATTGACCCCCTTAGCCATCTGCCAATACACTCTGCTTCCTCTACCTTTGCCTGTCACAGGGCCCCTCACCTATGACGCTTCATTTATAGTACTGGCCTCTTTCCATGGGGCAAAATGAGACTTTATGGACCCCCTCAGGCTCCTGGGCCTAGGTGCAACTGCATCCTGTGTACCTTCTATAGCTGTGGGCCTGCGCTACATCCTTAACCCAAAAGCAGCCCACAAACATGTCAGCTCATCGTCCTCTCCCATGGTAGACAAAGCTTAGAGTTATGGCCCATGAACCATGGCCTTCTGTAGCAACTTGTCCCATACTGCAGCTTCTCTTCAGGCCAATCATCACTCTCAAGACCTGTCTGCTCAATGACAACCAGCAACAGTCAGCCCTTCCAGCCTTACTCATCTCCTACAATGCAGACATGCTCCAGCATACTTGTAAACAAAGACTATATTCTCCGTAGACACTACAAAGGTGTCACAACATATTCTCAACTTGCAAAGCAGATAGGGGATAACAAACTTACCTGTGGGGGTCAAAACACTGGGACCCCCACCGATCACAAGGTTAGAGGAAAACTCTTCTCTGCATGAATGGAACTTTGGATAGGAGATAAATTAGCAAATTGGGAATACCCCTTTAAAATGAGTGGATTCATTCTATGGACATATTGTAGATGGTTCTAATTGCTTATCCACAGGGTATGCAGACATTTCTATAAATATACTGTATATGTAATACAACATTTTCTTTATCTAGCATGTCATCGGCTAATACAGGCTAGACCACTATACCGCAGCCAAAGTCTGTGATAACAAATAAATATTGGCAAGAAATACAATAGTGAAGCAGTGCTTTACACTGTGTCCTCCTGACACTGGGCAGACAACATGAAAGATGTGGTTTTTGGCCGATAAACTGAAGGCTGTATACAAACTTTACGTTATACCTGACCGCATTATTTCTAGGATAGTGATAGTGGGGGGGCCTACTACTTGCCAAATGTTTCCTGGAGGATTTACATGTATAGTCTCTTGTGCTATTTACTAGAAAAGCCAATTCATGTTGGACTCCTTCATATAGGGTATATTGGTGAGGTGTCTCTGAACCTATCACCAGGTCCATGGATAAGAATGAACAAAGAGAGGTACAAAAATAAAAAATAGACAACCCCTCAAAGGATCGCTTTCCCACAATAAATGATGGCACCCCTTTAAGTTAAATAACACTGAGCTTTAGGCTATGTTCCCACTTCAGGAACATATCAGGGCCATCTTATAACATAGATGAGCTCTAATAATGATAATGATCATTATTAGCGTCCGCCTATTTAACGGACGCATTTGCCTAATATGTTCCCAAAGTGGGAACATATCCATAGGGCGTATTAGCACCTGTTGGGTTTTTTTTACCACGCCTGGACCCTTAGATTAAGAAGGAGGGCACAATGGCCCCATTACAGGGGGCAGTTATCAACTGTAAAGGATAATATTGCCCTGTGTAACCGGGCCAGCAATCAGTCCATTCTCATTCATCGATGATCTGGCCATTTTAAAAAGTCAAAAAGTCATCAGCCAGTGCTTGATTCTAGCACAGAGCAATCTTTGAGTCTAGCAAAGGCCTTGAGGCCTAGCAAAGTGGTGGGGAACCCCCAGCCCTCTAACTGTTGCAAAACTTCCAGGCATGATTGAATTGTAGTTTTGCAACATCTGGAGGACCACAGGTTCCCTGACATAGAGCATCGTTTCATGTAATAGACTCCTAAGAAGGTATGCTATTTTATACATGTTAGGCATGTTTTATACATGTTCACGTCCCGTGAAATTGTCCGTGGTCGCACGGTCGAAATTGTCTCCCCCCGGCTTACACATGTTCACCAGCGGTGGCACAGTCCCTCATTGCCTTCTTCTCCCGGGGCCAGCACGAACCAGCGTAGTCCACGCCACTTCCGGTAAACATATGTAACATGCACAGGGGGAGTAGGTGAGTAGCTGTCAGATTATGCACTCCTGTTATCACTGCTGCCGAGCTGCAGGGGGGTGCTTATATACATAGCGTGATCCTCCCCCGAACATGACCTGTGTTTTTCTGGCACTGAACGCGGAGGGGGTCGCGGCATGAATCATGTGCATGAGGCTTTAGTTTGTTGACCAATTTACAAATTCACCATTTCAGCCAATGCACCAATGGAGGGGCACCATTTTGGTATAGCTGACAAGTTGTCATGGACTTTCAAAAAAAGAAAAAAAAAAGACACCAATGTTACTTGCAGTCCTTACCTAAACACTGCCCTCAGATGGGACCCCATAGAATTGGGCACGTAGGGGGTATTATTCCACATCATATTTTATATTACATGTTTAGGTCTTCAGCAATCTAATATTATAATAGTTTAGAATTTCATATATATCTATATATGGTATATATTTTTTCATAGGTGACCTTCAATTGATAGCAGCTGTATTATACTTAACATAAGACATGCATTTTTATATCTGGCGCCATTAGCATTATTGTACTTGGCATTAGGCACGACATTATTACAGCTGGCAACCATCATTGTTATACTTGGCATCAACTACGGTGCTTTTTTTACGTGGCAACGACACTGTACATGAGACTTAGCAGTTTTATTTAAGGTACCGCTATTATAGGTGATAATAGGCATGGGAATAATTTTCAAGTTTGCAGTACTATACATGGCAATACAACACAATGCAAGTGTTATGGCTGGATGGATGTCCATCGGGTTTGTGGCTGTACTTAAATACAGGACTGGGGCAGTAGTCTGAATCTTTCGGTGAAAAATAGACTAACGGCAACTTTGGGGATGGGACCTAATAGAGGACCTATAGCAGCTGCTTGGCCTACCTCTATGGCATAAGAGCCCTGGTGATGTGTTTGCTAATGACATTATATATATATATATATTGCTTTGCATTTTCGCATTGCCTTGAGACAGTATATACCAGGCAGATCGCGGTAATAGTCCTCACCATCTTCCCGTCAGATGAGACTTGTTGGTGATGTTACAATAAGCAGGTGTCTGACTCTTCGAGCCAAATTATTTTGTGTTAGGACTAGGAGTTTATCAGAATACACGCGGGCGACCATTACTCATGTAGATTAAAGTTGTCAAACCTCTCAGACATCATTAGAGTGACCTCGTGAGAGTCGGACCCCCACCCATCTCTCTCACGCCTAGGAATGAAAATGATGCAGAATTCCTTGCACAGAGAGCTGGCAAATCCAATCCCGTCTGGGGCTATTAATAAGACTTATTAATAATTTCTTCAAGGTTTAGTGCTGGAACCATTGAATAGTTTTAGCTAAGTATGGATATCTCCACTAGTGTAGACAATAAAGTACAATTTAACGTCCCTTCACATAGGGATTATTTTTAACCATGGGACAGTAATGCAGTAATCTCCAACCTATGGCAAAATTACTACAACTCACAGGTCCTGACGGCCTGCGGCTTGCTGAGAATTGTAGTTTTGTATATTTGTACAGAAGGGAAGTCATAGGTTGGAGATTGCTAGCTTTAGGCCGGTATGGGACGGTTACTGTACTATTTACAAAGTGTAGGGCAGTTCTGCGTTGACCAGTGACACCTGCACTTACTGTAACCACCACCACCACCAAAGGCAACAATGGCTGATGCATAGTGCTCTCCTTCTACTCTGGTCGAGGGACCAATGGATGTCACTGCTGTTTACTAATGAAAGTTGATTCATGTTGAGCAGAAATGATGACCAACAGTGGCGTAGCTACTATAGAGGCAGGGTAGGCAGTTGTTATGGGGCCCGTGCAGGAGGGGGGCCTAGGGGAGAAGGTAAGAGCGTGTGTCCTTCTGCTTAACCCCTTATGTACTGCAGTGTGAAAGTGGCCCAATGTTTACTTACATGCTGCAACACAAAAAAAAGCTTAACAAGCAGAAGACAGAGATCTCTGCTTCACTGCACTGATAACCTCTGACCTCTCTTCTCCAGCTGGCAATTAAGTGGGAAAGGAAAATGTGCAGAGCTCCTTGCAGAGGTCAGGGGTTATCAGTGCACTAGCAGTAAAGCACATATGTATACACACACACGCAGTGCTTTGTGTTGTGCGTAGGCGAGGGGGGCCCCTTAAACATTTTTGCTATGGGGCACTGTGAATCCTAGCTACGCCCCTGATGACCAACAATGATGTTGAAGACATCAAGGAGAGCACTATGCATCAACCAGTGTTGGCTTTGGTGGTGGTGGTGTTACAGTGTGGGCAGGTGTTTCTAGTCAATACAGAACTTCCCTACACTATGTGAATAGTACAGTAACAGGCCTATACTACTTGAATAACACCCCTAATCCAGTCATTGTGCCTCTGCATGTATAACACCGGCCTAATTTCATCTTCATGGAGGACAATTCTCCAGCTCATTGGGGGTCACATCATTAGGGAACGGCTGCTGGAGACTGGGGGAACTTACATGGAGTATCCTGCACTTTCTACAAGCCTGAATCCCATAGAAAACCTATGAGATCAGCTGAGTCACTGTATTGAGGCTCGTAACTCTGTACCCCAGAACCTCAGTGACCTGAGGGACGCCCTTCAAGAAGAGTGGGATGCCATGCCTTAGCAGACAGTAAGAAGACTTGTGAACAGCATTAAATGTCGTTATGAAAAGGGGTTATCCAGCTTTTGAAAAACATGGTCACTTTCTTCCAGAGACAGCAGCACTCTTGTCTTCAGTTCAGGTATGGTTTGCAGTTCAGGTGTGGTAAGCTCCATTCACTTCAATGAATCTGAGTTGCACACTGGAGACAAGAATTGTGCCGTCTCTGAAAGAAAGTGGCCATGTTTTTCTAAACCCCTTAGATAACTCCTTTAAGCTATAATTGATACAAAAGGGCACATGACAAGTTATTGAGGCATTGACATTTTTGTTGGGGTATATCCACCACTGCTGTTGGCTTTAATATCAATAAATTGTTTGAGAAGAGGAGATCACCATTGCATGCTTCTACATAAATGCCCTGCTTTTATGATATAGTATCACTGGAGCGTGAACTTTTTATGTTTCCATCATTTTCCCCCCATAAACCAAATATTCCTACCTTTTTGTGAGCAGTGTATGTTGGCAGGTTAATGGGTTTGCATCAGGCACCAGTAGATATCTGACTCCAGCTAACTATGACCGAATTCAGCAGTTATGCTTGCTATCTTCCCATTCGTAAAAGCAATGATTTTGTTCATTTGACATGGGTATGCCAGAATGTAGAAAACTATTTTTTTTTTATAGTTTGAAGAGAATAATATCATTAGTGTTGAGCAAACTTGCCGAAAGTTTGGGATCTGCAACGTTCGTCCAAACCCACATTCTACCGGCGTCTAAAGAACTAGGACGACATCCGATTTCTCCAGCCACCGGGAATCAAATGCTGAGTGTCAGGGGTTTTGATGAATTTTGCCGATCATGAACATTCAGCAAGCTGGCTGAAGACAGATATCATCTGTCCACATGGCCTAAAGCTTAAGGCCCTATTACACGGAACGATTGTCAGCCGTATTCTGCCGATAACGGCGGCTACAGCCGATAATCGTCAAGTGTAATAGAATGCAACGATCAGCTGACATGAACGATGTTGGCTGATTGTTGCTGTTGTTTGTCTTTGAACATGTTGAAAGACAAACGATAAGTATAGCAAAGATCTACTGCCGTCGCTCCATGGAACAGGAGCGGTGGCAGCAGACCTCCACTATTTTCTAAGGGCTGCCCGGACGATCTAACCATCACCCGGGTAGTATCCCCCTCTGTAGTGAGAAGGTGCAATGTAAAAACACACAGTGATCATATAGGGAAACATCAGCCCCATTGATGTCTATGGGCTCCATATTACTGATCCATACAAGCCAGAGCTCTAAAAGGCTGCGTGCATGAGGCCCTAATGTGGAATAATGACCCCTCATTGCATCAGGTTGTCTCGCAAGGGACGTCTCAGGTCAGCATTGATCATCTTTACTGCATTCTGTTGCATTTGGTTAGCCAAAGGATATGATCCAGTGTATTGGCTTTAGGCCATGACAGCGTCATGATAAATCCTGTCATCATTCAGTCTAAGTATACATACTCTAGCCCGCACAAACACACAAAGCCGATCTGCTTTTATAGGCTCTTCTGGGTAAACACATAGTATTTTTTTAAGGTATAATGTGTGCAATGGAAACACAACTCATTGTCATAGACTGTTTTATCTCAGTAGAAGAATAGCTGTGTTTTCAGGATCTGAAGGGTTAATCAGCCCAGGAGGAAGGGGCCTCGATTATTCATGTAAACAGCTCCAGTCTCCATCTGGATCCAGGCCTCGGAAAATAAAATGTGCACTGTTATGTGTTCCCTTGTTGATGTGTATACAATAGCAAAAGCTTGGAAATAGTACAGGGAGATTGGGGGGATTTCGAGGGCGGCCCCATAATGATGTCCATTTGCAGCATAAACATTTAGCAGGAAGTGTCCTGGCAACAATTCCCACCAGACCACTGCCGGCTGAAGTGTTTCTCCAAAGCCAAAAAAGTTTTAGAGACATAAAAGCGTGCACGCAGCTAGACCACTAACACTGGGAATGAGAAGACACCATTATAGTGTTATACATGGTAAGTCACACAATGGCTTGTTTACCTAGGGATGTGTTTGCTGTGCTAGGAGATACAGCATCATGCCCTAAGGCGTCGATATAGCAGAATAAAACTCAAACTTAAAGAATAGAGGAATAATGTGAAGGGTTTGGACCTCGATGCAAAATCTGTAAATTGACCCTAGCTATTAAAGAGGTTTTCCAGGAAAAAATTATCCACAGGATAGAGGAAAAGTAGGAGGGCGACCTCTGTACCTCCTGCCAATCTCCATATTGGGCCCCTGACTCCTTTGTTATGAATAGAGCCGCAGGTCCGGCATGCGACCCGTGGCTCTATTCATTCCTACGGAGCCGATGGAAAGAGCCGAATACAGCACCCTTACGGCGTACTTGGCTCTTTCTGATGGGCCATAGGAATGAATAGAGACGTGGGGCCCGATATGGAGATCGGCAGGGGGTACAGAGGTCAGACCCCCCGCAACCTCCTCCTAAAAAGTTATTTTTTCCTGGACAACCTCTTTAAGCACTTTTAGTATTGGTCGCCTCATATGGGACATAAGGATCTTTTGGGTCTAATTCAGCGAATTCTCTTCTGATGACAGAACAGACAAAGAAAAAGAGTCTACTTTGTCCCCTCAGCCACATGCTCTAATCTGTGCAGGGACCCTGCTGCAAGTTTCATATTTGCCTGCAGCACGCCCACAGGGCAAACAAAGCATTGCACAGTTGTGTAAGGTCATACAGAGCCTGAAGACATTCTTTGTAGTCTTGGCAGGTTCTGGGTCTTGAATGGGAGGCCATTTCTATTGACCCAGAATTGCCGAATAGAAACTAGAGTTGGTAGCAATTTCCAGGACTTCCTCATAATCTTGAGAATGGAACCCCATAGACATTGTTGATGGCTCACAGTCAGCTACCGATTTCAATACAGTTGAGGCAATGGTATGGCGTAATAACCCACTCGCTTTGTCAAGGTAGGTGTGTCAGTAATGCAATGTGCAGAAATGAGACCTCTGCATACTAGGATTTCATGAAATGGGCTTCGCAGCACTTAAGCGTTGCTGGTATAGTATGGAGCTTGGTGGTGACGTTACTATGTAGATACATTCCAAATGTAGAGAATTCCCACAGAATTGGTGAACAGCGATGTAGTGTGCTAAAGTAGACTTTTACTTGTGGTCCCACCTGAATGGTGTGTGCAGAAAAGATGATTGTGACATGTAGGCCACTAGCTGATGACTCCAACTCTAGGTTACAAAAAGTTATGTAACACCAGAGAGTCCTTGGGGAACTGTTACCTTTCTTGACTTGCCAAATTTCCCCGTCTAGATTAGGAACAGATACTTGAGTAGAACTTTCTTTGAATTCCACCTGATTATATCATGTTTGCGGCCTTGAGCCATCCTTAGCAAAGGCAGCAACTGGAACAAGATGTAGGATCACTTGCTAGTAGCAGATGAGCTAGTACTAGATCAGGTTCAGGGGACACAAGAGGCTTAATCTTCTCTTCATTGATACTGTACATTAAATTGGATTTGGTGTGTATTAGGTCCAGAGTAGTGTTGAGTGAACCTGTCAAACTGTTTGGCACCATTCTCTAAACCCGAAGCTTGGCATTTGATTCCCTGCGGCTGCAGCGTTTGATGTCGCCTTTAGTCCCGAAAAACTTGGTTACAGCCATAGACTCTATCCATGTTTTCTTGGCAGCCCTAGGGCTGCATCCAACCTGAACAGTTAAACAGGTCCGCTCAACACTAGTTCAGAAGCTTACCAAAAAAAATGCCAAGGCACTGTTTTGGAATACATCTGGCAAAGTAAAGTTTATGGTCATGTTAAATGTTCAAAACAAACATGACATAGATAGACAAACATGTAAAGAAGGAAACTGAATAGAAAGCAGCCGGGTCTGTATTATGTAACTGCAGGTTGGGTATTGACACTAGTTCTGTTGCATGCACAGAGAGAACCACAATCTGTTCTGCATCATCATGTATGTGGGTAAACCTGAAACACATGGTGCCATGAAATACAGTGCAGAACACATGTGCAATAAGGGGACTGCTCCATACGCTCCATAAATGTTTTCTTTTACTCTCTTAAATGAGAATCAGCAGGAAGGTAGAGAGACTGCGGGCCATGTTCACTGGAAACAATATGTGACTGTATTGCAGGAAAAATGAAGAAATGTACACAATTTAGATTATCTATGAGTAGCGCCAATATGACACCAAACAGTAAAAAACATGTATTTACATGTGCACTTTACTCCCGGATCGCTGCGTAATCTGAGCCTTTCTTCTGCAGCAAGTTGGAATGAGAGGTGAGCCATAGTATGAAGCGCAAAGCCGCGTTCTTCTTTGGGAGTTTATGCGTGAATTGTGTTTGTGTGATTTTGATGTTTTTTGGGTTGGCGTTTGGACCCGAAGTCTGTGTTCGAGTCCAAATACTGGCCCAAACGCACCCATGCCAGAAAGCAAGGGGTTAAGTGACCCCTTCCTTACTTGGGTGGGCACCAGATCTGGCACACTGGATTTGCTGTGTGGCAGGTCGCTGAGCCAATTATTGCTGATTGGCTGAGTGGACATTGTAGGAGCCAGAGACTGGCACACATCAAGCTCAGTGTGCTGGGTCTGGTGAAGAAAGAAGACATAGGATGGTGAGTATGAAAGATGCCCCTCCCCTGCACTGAGCCCCTCCCAGCAAGGAAGGGGGTCACTTAACCTCCTTGCTGGCACGTGTACTGTGCAAGATAAGTCTATCCTCCAGGGGGTTAAGTAGGAATACAGTGCATCCTCACTTAACCCCTTGAGGGCTAGACTGTCACTTTTTGACCTGCCCCCCACAGAACACAATTTGGCCCCAAACTGTCACTTTTTAGGGCTCAAAAGGTGCCACCAAGAAACACCATGCACATAATCACTTTTCTTTCTTTAAACAAACAGCATTGAACTCTATGGGAGTGAAACGCCACTGTTTGCAAAAAAAAAAAAAAAAAAAAAACACCACATCTTCAGCAACTTCCATTGACTTCCAGCTAACATCTGGCCGCTGGCATTTTTGCAAAAAAAAAAAAAAAAAGCCATGCACCGCAAACACAGATGTTTTTGAACACAACATTTTGGGTCGTTAATAAACTTATTTTATGGCTAATGATGAAATCCTGTGTATGAACATATGTACCTGTCATTAAAAATAACTTCTGACATGTCCAAAAATTAACTTTTTACAAAGTTCCCTTTTAGCCACAAGTGCCCGGATTCTGATGGTGTTCGTCCATAGATTGCTGATTTCACATGGAGGCATACAGAATATTCCTGTCTGATTCTGTACTAATCCAATAACAAACTGTTGCATCAGCATTTCTCCCAAAGCAGCACTGTATGCGGGTATGCAGAGTCCCTTATTCTTCTATAATGCAAAGCAATATGGGACTCTGTATATGTTCTGTCCATCACACAGCTCTGTAATTCAGTGGATTACTGTCATTATATATTTACTCATGTCTTACATCTTACACTCATCTACTCATTACGTATGACAATATGCAGAACACTATACTCACTATCCCCTCAGGGCTATACTCAGAGGGCTTATTATTACAAGTAATGGCTTATATAAGTAATCCAAGATTGACTAATCCCAGTGACTTTCACCGGAAACCAGCGTCGCAGGGCGAGTGCTTGTTCTGGCAGTGCCGGGCTGTAGGGAGGTGTGTCCAGTATGTGTAATGGGGGGTGGGGGGTATTGTTCTACACCAAATATGAAATAGGAGGATTTTCCTGTATATAGAAGACTGACATTTTTACGGTGATGGATATAGAGCTGTGAGCAACAATTTGGCACAAATCAGATTCACTACAATCCAAACTTTGTGATTCATGTCTTATTTGTTTTGTCCCTGCTCCTGTACCCCCAAAGGTTAGTGATAATACTGTATACAGCTTTCATAACTTCCACTCATTACATTCACTGTGCTGGGCTCTCTGCCCTCGCTGCTCAGTATACTGTACAGGAGCAGGGCCTCCTATCTTTGACAGGAGTCCCTGCTCCTGTATTCCTGAAGGTTAGTGATAATGCTGTATACAGCTTCCATAGCTTCCACCTATTACATGCACTATGCTGGGCTCTCTGCCCTCGCTGCTCAGTATACTGTACAGGAGCAGGGCCTCCTATCTTTGACAGGAGTCCCTGCTCCTGTATTCCTGAAGGTTAGTGAAAATGCTGTATACAGCTTCCATAGCTTCCACCTATTACATGCACTATGCTGAGCTCTCTGCCCTGGCTGCTCAGTGTACTGTACAGGAGCAGGGCCTCTTATCTTTGACAGGAGTCCCTGCTCCTGTATATACAGTGGTTCCTTGGATTACAAGCATTATTCATTCTGGAACTGTGCTTGTAATCCAAAACCACTCTTAAACCAAAGCAGATTTTCCCATAAGAAATCACTGAAATGCAGAAAATTGGCTCCACACCCCAAAAATAATGATTTTTAAAAAAAAATTCTGAATAACATGTAGAACAAATGAATAAAACATTTAGAAACAGCACAGTAAAGCAATCAGCATGTGGAATATAATGTATAGTAAGTGCGTAAACCTGAAAGACAGCAGCAGTTTGTAGATATAGGATGGAACTGCAGATCCCCATAATGCAGGCTAGAATAGAGAATCAGGGCTGTAGTCAGAGGTCTGTGTGGGGAAGGGGTGTGTGTTCAGCATGGACCAATCAGGAAGTGAGAATCACAGAGCTGTGCAGGAGGACAGTGTATAAACTTTTCTATACAGCAGTGCGAATGGCAGGCACAATATAACAGCAGTGTGTATAGCTGAGTGTAAATGCAGGCACATTATAGCAGCAGTGTGTATAGCTGAGTGTGAGTGCAGGCACATTATAGCAGGAATGGAAAGGATGGGAAACACAAGGGCTGACAGAGACTGCAGGGAGGATTAAGTAGGAAGGAAGTGGATCTGCCATGATTTGGAAGGAGAAGCAGACTTCCTGGGTCAGAGTACAGTGCTGTAGACCCCGCTATGCAGACCATGCCCCTCCTCCACTTCCCCTCCCACCCAGTACAGGGAGCTCTTAAATCAAAGCAATGCTCTTAAACCAAGTCACAATTCTGAAAAACTGTGAGCTGTTCTTGAAAAACGCTCTTAATCCAAGTTACTCTTAAACCAAGGTACCACTGTACTTTTTATTGGCAGTTGCTGGGCAATAAGGGAACTTTCAAATCTTGATGCTAACCTGAAACAAATCTATCACATTGGTTGAATGTGACCCTCAACAAATCTCATATTTACTAAACTGTAATAAGTTTTTCAAAACCATCCAAAGAACATATATATTACAGAAGGGTATACATGGGTTTGTACTATGGCAGAATTTGCTGCTTCAACCGTTTGTCCCCCTCGCCAATCTCCACCACCCCCATTACCGGTGCTGTATACGATGACGTCCTACTGTTATTATGGGTCTATATACATTATAACAGTGAAGCATTTGTTTATAAGATCTAGTCCTGACATCATGGTGCAATTATATGACATACCATCATGCCTGTGATCCACCCACTTAATAGCAGTCGTTCTCTTGCTTGGATACAATAGGAGAAATGACTACGATAGCCCATTTTGCAGCTTGTATACATTACCAGGCCTCTCTAGTCCGTACATAAGGCCCCCCTTTCTTCCAATAATGTAAGTAAATCTCCAACATAGTGTAAAATTTCTAAACATGTGATCCTAAGAGTCCCAGACATAACAGGTCCCATAAGGCCCAGCACAAGACCACCCCATCTAAAGCTTTGACAAATTAGAACCCGATGTCCTCAATCAGGACCCTTGTATATTACATAGCGTTCCGTCAGCTATCGCAGATGGTTTTGTGTGTTATATAGGTTTCATTCTCCCTCTTAATCCTCACCCCTTCCCTTTTTCTAAATCCCCTGTCCTCATATTCCCTGTCCTGAGATGTAAGCCAGCTTTAGCCCGCACTAGTACAGAATGTGTTCATTGTAAAGCCAGGTTTACGCTCATATATTGAGCCATACCAATGCCAATTCTGTTATGCCATTCAGGGTTTGTGGAAAGCTAGGTGACAGCGATAACAGCGATATGTTTGGAAGTCATTAAATGGAGGGCACCTAGTATAACAGAACTGGAGTGTTCTAAATAATATAATATATGCCTATTGTAATGTGTCCTAGGTCCGTCAGTCTGACCAATCTTGGCACGTGGCTGTCCGTCAGTCTGACCAATCTTGGCACGTGGCTGTCCGTCAGTCTGACCAATCTTGGCACGTGGCTGTCCGTCAGTCTGACCAATCTTAGAACGTGGCTGGACACGTTTATTACAATCTGTAATCTTGTCAGCCGCTTTCTTCTCCGGCACGCATCCAGTATGGGACACAACCATTAACATCTACAATAGTAACTCAGCCTCAATCCAAGTTCTTTGACAGCCAGCTCTCAGTTGACCTTGAATGTCTCTCGCTCTCCCTGTGCTATTTAAGGACACCGGTATTCAGTATATACTTCTGCCCTGAGATGACTTCTAAGGGTATATGCACACATAACTTACAGCATGCCACTAAGGCATATAAAAAGATGTCATCCATGAAGGTTCATGAGCTAACACCCCCCTGGAAGCCGTGGCCCTTCAGCATTAGTCGTGACCCTGAAGCTTCTATCAACTTCATTTAAAGATTTTGTTGAGTGAAGCTCTTGAGGCATTAGAGTCTTAATGATTTCATTTCCCATTGACATGGGAATCTCCAAGCGACGCCAAGATAAGCTGAAGTGGTGTTTCTAAGTGACATATTGGAAGGTATCCAAAGCTGCACATATCCTTTAACTTCACTTCCACTAATAATTCTCATCATGCTGGGTCCTATGTATAATAGGTACCCAACTATTAAAGAGTTGTCCCGTTATTAAATATTTCCTTTCTGTATATGATTGTGCAAAAGGAAACTGTCACCGCTGCACTGTACCTATCCTTTATCTTCTGCAGTCGCAGGTGCTGATGTGCCCGGCGCCGATACCTCTTTGGCCCCCCGGGGAGCCTCACCACTCCACACTCCTCCTCCCCACTGTCCCTTCTGTCCCACTGTCACAGATTTAAAGGGACAGTGCGCCTAATTGGTTAGTGCACCAATCACCTTTCCTATAAATGCTACACCTGTGCTGACATTCCTTGTTGGAGCTTCTGCATGCTTTCAAGTGTGTGTTCCCAGCTCACCTGTGGTTCCTGCCACCTATGGTTCCAGCTGTGAGTCCTGCTGTGTTCCTGCCCGCATACGTGTCTCCAGCTGCACCTTATCCACCACCGCTAGCAAACCAAGCCAAGGGTAGCAACCTGGGAGTCAACAAGTCCATCCCGTCTTGCGGTGGGCGCTGGTGAAGACCAGCAGCCCCTTATGGCCCTATTCCACAGGCCGTCTAGAGGAGCAAACGAGCGCTCTCAGCGCTCGTTTGCTCCTCGTTCCCTGCCCTGGTCCGGGACACATACTGGTCACATTTGGATAACAATCCAACAAGTCAGTCACTTTACTGAAGGGTATTTTCTCACAACAGCATGGCACAGTCTTAGGCCATAGTCACACACTGTATTTTTGCAATAAACAACGGCCGTTGTTGCAGGTTGCTATTGCTGTCATTAACAGTGTGAAATTACATTAGGGTGTATGGAACAATTGCCGCAGTGTATACACTCTGTATACATTATGGCCGGTGTTCTCTGCGGACGCGTAATATAATTGACAGGTCTATTTTGTGCAGCCGCTATTGAGTGAACAACGACCGTACAAGATAGCCTGTGCTCACAGTGTAAAGTGCAGCTCCCGGACGTACTTTACATTGTGCTCTATGGCTAATTGGAGTGCGGGCGCACCCAAGTGTGCCCATAGGGATGGTCCGAACCTGCCGAGGTTCGGGTTCATATGAACCCGAACGCTCCGCAGCAGATTCCCGCTGTCTGCCCGCTCCGTGGATCGGGCGGATACAGCGGGCGGAACGCCTGGAAAACTGGGATACAGCCTATGGCTATAGCTGTATCCCAGTTTTCCAGGCGGTCCTCCCGCTGGATCCGCCACCTCCACGGAGCGGGCAGACAGCGGGAATCATTACCGAGGGTTCGGGTTCGCACGAACCCGAACCGAACTCGGTTCGGACCATCCCTAGTTCTAAGAAATGTTTTTTTCACAACTGTTATGTCATGGGTATACAGACAAGTCAGGAGAGATTATCCTTAAAGTTTACCTGTCATTAAAAATAACTTTTGACACGTCATCAGTTAGGTATTATTCTGTACTCACTATAAGCTTGGATTTTTTTAAAAAAGGTATAGAGAAACCCAGCTGTCAATCTAACAAAACATGTCCAGGAGGAGTAACACAACACAGGGGTTCTAAGTAGGGATAGTCCGAACCTGGTTCAGACCATCCCTAGTGCCCAAAATACAATTCAAATAAAGTGATGTTCATCCGGCCAATACTGCAGTATCGGCTGGGTGAACATGTGAGACAGCGGCTGTTGCTTGACACTGCAAACAACGGCCGATGTTCTCACAGCGTGTGAACATGGCCCTAGTGTACTATGTACTAGTACAATTGGCTGCAAATAACTGAAGCAAAGGGGCGCCCTTAAAGACTTCTAGAATTTAATCTGTCATCCTGCTGTCTTCTCTAGCTTCTTAAGATGTGTTTCTACCTCAGAAGGTCCCTCTTCACTAAGGAGATATGTATGTGCCCCAATGGCCATGGTGGGTTGAAAGTCCTGAACGTAGATATTGGGGGAGATTTATCAAAGGGTGTAAAATTTAGACTGGTGCAAATTACCCACAGCAACCAATCACAGATCAGCTTTAGGCAGTGCTAAAAGGAAAGCTGAGCTGTGATTGGTTGCTGTGGGCAGTTTGCACCAGTCTAAATTTTACACCCTTTGATAAATCTCCCCCATTGACTTGACAGCCACAAGTACTTAAGACCTGTTTTCAGGGTTCATGGCCTAGCTGTGGAAGAAGGGAAACTAGGCGCTTCCTCTTCTCCCTCTAAGCTCGACTACCAGGGAACTAAGGCTGAGCTAGATTAGGCTCCTTCCACCTTCCAGAACATTCCCTATACAAGTGAATGGGGCAGTGAAGGTAAATAGACCCTGTTGCTCACAGCTTACAACATAACACAACACAGTGCACATACATAGCTCAAACAGTACCATTATAAAAGGTGCAATGAGGCATAATACTTCATAGTTTCAATAATGCCCAACAATGCCCAATGTCCTACAACCGACAAGAATGTAGAATACCACGCAGTGGGACACAGCCAGGGGCGTAACTAGAAATGGCTGGGCCCCATAGCAAACTTTTGATTGGGGCCCCACCCCCTCTCGATCGACCACTACGCCATCAACACACTCAGCTCTACACAGGTTCTGTACACCATATAAATTACAGTACAGTTACATCAGGTGACTTACAGGAGACGTCTTCTCTGATCGGAGTTCTTCCCTTTTCATTTTCTTTTCCATCTGCCCTGGGCCGTTATGAGAACCTTTCCGGGCCACGAATCCACAGAATCTGCCAGACAGACATATTAGGCTCCACACTCTGTCACCATCCTCATCTCTACCAACTGCACATCTGTATTGGCCCCTTTACACCCACATTTAGTGGGTAGGCTGACTCTATGTGATCCCATTTTAGTATATGGCCCTCCTCTCTGTCGCCCCTCCTTATAGATAGCTTCCTTATGTTGCCCCCCCCCCCCGCTGTCCCCCTTATAGATGCCCCCCCATGTTGTCCCCTTATAGATGGTCCCCTATGTTGCCCCCCCTATAGATGGCCCACTTTCCCCCTTTATTGTCCCCTTATAGATGTTCCCCTCTCCCCCAATGTTGTACGTTTATATCCCCCTCTCCCCCTATGTTGTCCCCCTCTCCCCCTATGTTCTCCCCTTATAGATGGCCTGCTCTCCCCCTATGGTGTCCCCCCCTTATAGATGGCCCTCTCTCTCCCCCCCCTTATAGATGTCCCCCTCCCCCCCTTCCTTATAGATGGTCCCTCTCTCCCCCCCTCCCTTATAGATGCCCCCCTCTCCCCCCCCTTCCTTATAGATGTCCCCCTCCCCCCTTCCTTATAGATGCCCCCTTCTCTTCTCCCCCCATTCCTTATAGATGCCCCCCTCTCTTCCCTCCCCCTTCCTTATAGATGCCCCCTTCTCTTCCCCCCCCCTTCCTTATAGATGCCCCCTTCTCTTCCCCCCCTTCCATATAGATGCCCCCCTCTCTTCCCCCCCTTCCATATAGATGCCCCCCTCTCTTCTCCCCCCCTTCCTTATAGATGCCCCCCTCTCTTCCCCCCCCCTTCCTTATAGATGCCCCCTTCTCTTCCCCCCCTTCCATATAGATGCCCCCCTCTCTTCCCCCCCTTCCATATAGATGCCCCCCTCTCTTCCCCCCCTTCCATATAGATGCCCCCCTCTCTTCTCCCCCCCTTCCTTATAGATGCCCCCCTCTCTTCCCCCCCCTTCCTTATAGATGCCCCCTTCTCTTCCCCCCCTTCCATATAGATGCCCCCCTCTCTTCCCCCCCTACCATATAGATGCCCCCCTCTCTTCCCCCCCTTCCATATAGATGCCCCCCTCTCTTCTCCCCCCCCTTCCTTATAGATGCCCCCCTCTCTTCCCCCCCCCCTTCCTTATAGATGCCCCCCTCTCTTCCCCCCCCCTTCCTTATAGATGCCCCCTTCTCTTCCCCCCCTTCCATATAGATGCCCCCCTCTCTTCCCTCCCTTCCATATAGATGCCCCCTTCTCTTCCCCCCCCTTCCTTATAGATGCCCCCCTCTCTTCCCCCCCCCTTCCTTATAGATGCCCCCTTCTCTTCCCCCCCTTCCATATAGATGCCCCCCTCTCTTCCCCCCTTCCATATAGATGCCCCCCTCTCTTCTCCCCCCCTTCCTTATAGATGCCCCCCTCTCTCCCCCCCCCTTCCTTATAGATGCCCCCTTCTCTCCCCCCCCTTCCTTATAGATGCCCCCCTCTCTTCCCCCCCCCTTCCTTATAGATGCCCCCCTTCTCTCCCCCCCCTTCCTTATAGATGCCCCCCTCTCTTCCCCCCCCCTTCCTTATAGATGCCCCCCTCTCTTCCCCCCCCCCTTCCTTATACATGCCCCCTTCTCTTCCCCCCCTTCCATATAGATGCCCCCCTCTCTTCCCCCCTTCCATATAGATGCCCCCCTCTCTTCTCCCCCCCTTCCTTATAGATGCCCCCCTCTCTCCCCCCCCCTTCCTTATAGATGCCCCCTTCTCTCCCCCCCCTTCCTTATAGATGCCCCCCTCTCTTCCCCCCCCCTTCCTTATAGATGCCCCCCTCTCTCCCCCCCCCTTCCTTATAGATGCCCCCTTCCGAGGAATGTAAGTTTAAAAAAAAGAAAAAAACTCACCTAACAACACGCTCCCCCGTCGAGCCTTTTTCCTGTCACCCCCTGTCTGATGCGCGGCTGCCGTCTGATGCCGCGTCCTAGCCCCGGCAGCGCGCGTATCATAGAGTTCTGTGTGGGCCTGTGGCCGCGACTTCCGGCACACGTCTCTGTGCCGGAAGTTGAACCGCAGCACAAGCCCACACAGAACTCTATGATACGCGCGCTGCCGGGGCTAGGACGCGGCATCAGACGGCAGCCGTGCATCAGACAGGGGGTGACATGAGCGCTGTGGACCGGTCCTGTGCTCCTCCTGGCCCAGTGACTCCTTTTCCCTATGGTTGGGGAAAGGAGTCTCCGGGTCGGGAGGAGCACGGGACCGGCCCCCGGCTACAGCACCCGGGAGGCATGCTCAGCCGCCGGGTGCTGCAGGATATGTATGCTCCAGGGGCCCGCGTCACGGGCCCCTGACGCGGCGGGGCCCCGTAGCAGCCGCTACGGCTGCTACGGCGGTAGTTCCGCCAGTGGACACAGCATTTGTATCTTGCAAAACTCAGCATGGTTTTCCAGCATATACTGAGCCCGAACTATGGATATAGGAATTACATAATCACTGATGTCCCCCCTGCAGTGTCTTTTACTATTGTATTTCTCCATGTGTTTTCAGTAGACTCTAACATCTGCTGCCCATTGACAAATATTAATGGCCATTGCCTTACAAAAATGAACAGTAATACCAAGAAGACACTTTCACTGGGTCTTTATAATCTCACATTTCATGTAGTTGTATATAGTATTTTTTTATGAAAACTACAGTATTTAGTTTTCTAAGGGCCCAATTGTGAGCAGAGGTACAGAAATGTTCTTAAAGTGTCTATGTCATTATAAAAACAACTTCTGACGTGTGTAACAAAGACGCATAAAAAGTTTTGATCGGGGTCTGAGTGTTCAGGCTGTAGTAAGCCTTATGCTGCGTCCTAGCTGGGGGTATTAGTGTATTGTTGTATTGTCACAAGGCAGGGTGGTACGGCCATTCCTATAGTCCGTCGTGAGCCCAGCAAGTGCTTTTGTCAAGATGACTGTTTCAGTGATGCAAAGTGCAGGAATTACACTTCCGCTACTAGAATCCTGTAAAATAACTTTACTAATAGTCTTTTTGAAACAACTCAATTGTGGGCATTCTTGGGCTAAACTCCCTGACTTCACACAATGGCATGGTTACTGTTTAAGTAGTCCAGATCTGACCTGTAGCAAAGGCAGCAACTAAAACAGGTTGTAGGGTTATTTGCCACTTGAAGATAAACTTTTACTGTATCAGGTTCAGGGGCACCAAGAGGCAAAATAATCTCTTCATTGTGGGTTTGATCTTCTTGCTGTTTTTTTTAGGCTTGAGTGCATTGGGTTTAGAGTTGTTAAAGAGGTAAAGGCATCTCTTTCTGTAGCTTGACCTTCTTTCAAAGGAATTTTAGACTTGGTAGTAGGTTACTGGAAACTGAGCTGTCATGGCCCAAGGCTTGGTGTGAGGCTTAGCACTAAAACTGAAAGAAACAGTGTTCTACTTCCTATGGTCAAGCCAAGTCATTATGTTCCTCTGGGAAGAGGGGGATGCACTTAGTTTTTTTTAGTGATTGGTTGTAACCAGGAAAGAGGTGGACTAGACAGATTTCCCTCCACAGAGGTCTCTTCACATTGAAGCTGCCTAGGGAGGTGTTATGTGACCAAATCTTTACTTCCTTACATGTGACCATTAGGTGTGGCAAATACAAATCAGTGTTGATAACCCTTAAACCCTTAAAGTGTAACTGTCATTTAAATGTCACTTTGCAGAAATCAATAAGTTTCGATAGTACACGTAATTTTAAGAAACTCTGTACTAGGTTTTATTAAGCAAAAGAGTTTCCTTCTGTGCTCAAAAAGCCGTTTTGTAGCCCCCTCCCCCCTCACTTCAGAAGAAGGAGCTTTTCTGTGTGCATTTTGGTCTATGAAGGAGGATGGGCCAAGGGGGATGAGTGAGCACAAAGAGGAGAAAAGGCAGCCCTGAACAACACAACAACCTGCAATCTTCTCTCACTTAGTTCCCAGACCAGCACTGAGCTTTCTGACCTGTGAATCTAGCGTTTTATGTGCCCAGACAGTCTCCAAACTGCAGGGCTGCTTGCTTCCTCTTCCTGCTCTATCATTCCCCTCAGCCCCACCTTCCATCCCTGCCATAGGTTGTAGGGGACTCAGCAAACCTGTCTTCACCTTGCTTCTGTGTAATGTTATTATATGAATAATCCATAAAAACCGCTGTCATTTCGACAGTGTGTGTGAACATAGCCATACACCTCAGTATGGTGTTTAACAGTTCGATAAGTAAAATTGCTGTATATACATAAAAACAAACATTGCCAAGAAACAGTTCAAGATACTTAGCAGGATAGCAATCAACCACATGACAACTTGAGGCTAGGATATGGGTACTGGGACACTGCAGGACGCTCTCTGATTCCTAGATGGCTGACACAGTGTGTATTCCAGTGTTCCTGTGCTTGAATGATTCTTGCTGAAACCTTCCTTAGTTGAGAACCTAAAAGTTAACCAGGCGTCTTTCCTCTCCGTCCACACACCCAGCCTCGATTATACACTATATCACAATGCTGTTTCTGTGAGAGTCTGCTTTACATCAGAAGTTGCAGCACAGTGCCGAATCCGGGGGAGTTTGGACTGAGATCTAGCGGGCCAGGAATGTCATAGACCTACTCCGGTCCTGCCTGCTTCTACTCACTGTCACATATTCGCGATGACCATCTGGGTGGAAAAGACATTGGATAAAGGCCGCTTAGCAAGGTGGCCTAAAGCAAAGCATGCTCTGTCATTGATTTCATGACTATGTCATTGCTACGTACGTGGGTGGGCTGCCATGGCCGTCACGTTAGGCAACACGCTAACAGGCAGCCAAGGCTTTCTAACATTTCGGTCCCAGAGGTTGTAATAAAATATAAAGTGTAAAACAACCTTCCCCACCCATTTCATAGCTGGGATTCATTACCCACCAGCTAGAGCCGACCATCTGATATAAGATTATGCTGTATCAGCCCAATATTATAAACTGGTCATACACTAGAGATTATGGACGGCTGGAAAGACTGATTCGATGACTTTCTTCTGACTGCTTGTGCTTTTCCTTACATGAATGAGCGTGACAGATGATGACCAAAGACAGCTGTGGAAAAGGTGACCTGCCATGTTGGATTTTTTCCACCATTGTCCAGAGCAGTCATTGCCACACTTGGACAATCCTTTATGACAAATGGCAGATGTGCACCCCAGGGCGTACTCCAATTCTGGGTGGTACAGTTCTAAAAAACGAGGCAGAGAACGATGTGCACATTGTCAGTAATATATCATTGTAACTTATGGCATTGTTGTTGTATACCGTCATCTTCCTTACAGGTTGACCAGATGTCCTTGTCCTGTACGTTCAATGAGAGATAGCGGGACACAGTTTGCCTATCTACGGCACAACATTCACCATGTTATATACAGATGTGTTGGTCTGGTTAGATGCCAGATATAAAAGGATAAAGAATATTACTGGTGTTATCCCTAGGGTCGAATGTTTTTGTGATGCTAGACATTCAGATATCATGCGATGTATGCGGGGAAACCAATCCTCTTCTTACATCATAACTATTACCCTGAGCCAACACATGAGCTAGACAAGCAGCTGTGCTATCAATTAGGAGATGGATTTTGCAGGTTTACTTTTTTTTTGCGCTTTGTTTCAATTTTTTAATACAACGTAATAAATGTTATGTGGATGGAAGAAGTGGGAGAAAGGAAGAGGGGAAGGATGGGGTGGAGCAGGGAATGATAGTCAGTTATAAACATAGTCATGTTGGGGTAGGGCGGGGAATATAAAGGCAACGTGGGAATTATTAAAACCAAGTCCGCTGTTTATGTTCCGTTTTCATGAGGATAGTGTGGGCTCTGTGCGTGCAAAGGGATAAGGCTCCATGCAGAAGCTGTAAGTGTAGAATCCCATGAAAAGATGCTAACCAAATAGCAGTAGACTCAACATGACACTCACACTGAAGGGTTAACTCTGCAACTGCGTTAAAGGGGTATTCCGGATAGGTAAAAAATGGTTAAATTATAAACCCACCCCCTCCCCCCGGAGACTAACAATTTGTTCTATACTTATAGGGGGAGATTTATCAAACATGGTGTAAAGTGAAACTGGCTCAGTTTCCCCTAGCAACCAATCAGATTCCACCTTTCATTCCTCACAGACTCTGATTGGTTGCTAGTGGCAACTGAGCCAGTTTCACTTTACACCATGTTTGATAAATCTCCCCCATAGTTATTGGGGAAAATTTAACAAACTGGTGTAAAGTAGAACAGGCCCAGTTGCCCCTAGCAACCAATCAGATTCCATTTTTCATCCTTCACAGATTTCTTGGAAAATAAAAGGTGAAATCTGATTGGTTGCTAGGGGCAACTGGG
Source organism: Dendropsophus ebraccatus (assembly GCF_027789765.1). NCBI lineage: Eukaryota > Metazoa > Chordata > Amphibia > Anura > Hylidae > Dendropsophus > Dendropsophus ebraccatus. The sequence continues at coordinate 78,220,221 of NC_091463.1, forward strand.
CCTGTTCTACTTTACACCATGTTTGATAAATCTCCCCCATTATCTTTTCCGTCTCCTAACCCCAGTTTTGAGCTGTTGTTTTCCACCAAACACACAAAAAACTGTGTGTGAGCTTTTCTCCCTATCTTAGCTCTGAACCCCCTCCTCCCCTCCCTTCTGAGACTTATAAACAGTGTCCCTGGCCAGCTGTTTCTGTACTCTGTAATGTAAGAAAGGTTAATCTGAGGTCTAGTTGAGTGCAGAGACAGGGACGCTGTTTACATGAGCCGTCTTGGAAGGGAAGGGAGAGATCAAAGTGGGACGGAGAGAACAGCTCACACACAGTTTTCTGTGTCTTCAATAGAAAGCAGCAGCTCAGAACTGGGGGAAGGAAAGTGAAAAGATAATGGATGGAATTAATTGTTAGTCTCCAGGAAAGGGGATAATTCAACATGAATTTTACCTAACCAGATAACCCCTTTAAAGGGGTTATCCAGGGTTAGAAAAAATATGCCTGTTTTTTTCCAGAAACAATGCCACACCTTTCCTCAGGATGTGTGTGCGGTATTACAACTTGGCTCCATTCACTTCAATGAAAATGAGCTAGAGTTCCACACACAAACTGAGAACATGAGTGACGCTGTTAATGTAATGTGTCTTTGCCGCCTTGACAACACCAACATTCCGACACGATATCAACCAGCATACGATACCAGAGTGTGCCCTGAGGTAACTATCAACAGCTTGTCGGCCCCTCACCTCTGCACGGCCCTATGGGAAAATGGGATTCACCCTGGAAGAAAACTCAAGCCATTACTGTGATAAGGCCGTGGTGCACCACAAGTAGTCATCTGCCTGTATCATGTAAAAGACACAGTGTCAATGGCCAAAGCCTTCACATTTTGGGAGATCTAGATACTACTATGTGCACCAAATCCAAAAGCTATATTATCACCCATATGTTTCTGTTTTACAGTTCTTTGCCCTCTTCTGTGTCAAAATGGAGGATTATGCATTAAAAAGGACAAGTGCATCTGTCCTCCAAACTTCACGGGAAAGTTCTGCCAGATTCCTCTATCCCCCCGAGAAGGGGTTGCCGCGTACACAATCCGAAACAGTAGCGTGGAGCAGAATCTGATGACTAAATCTGTGTATACGTTACCCCTGTCCAACCATCAGCCAGAGAAAGACGGTACGCAGAATGAATGGCATTGATCTAAGGTTGGCCTGGGGACTTGTATTGTTTATGTCAAACTGTAAAGTTGTGTCATTGGGGACACTTTGTATATTGTTGTATTGAGATTTGTATTGTTGTATTGAGATCTATCAAATAGGGTGTAAAGTGAAACTGGCTCAGTTGCCCCTATCAACCAATCAGATTCCATCTTGCATTTGCCAAAGAGTCTCTGAGGAATGAAAGGTGGAATCTGATTGGTTGCTAGGGGCAACTGAGCAAGTTTCACTTTACATCATGTTTGATAAATCTCCCCCATTAATGTATATGGCTGCAGGGGCGTAGCTAGGATTCATGGGGCCCCATAGCATAGTAGATCTAATAATAATAATAAAAATAATAATAAAAAAAAAAAAAAATATATATATATATATATATATATATATATATATATATATTTGGTGATGTTGCCAAAAAATAAAATCTCTTGTGGCCAGATTCCTGCCTGCCGCTGCTTGCTCTGTCAGTCCACTGTATTTAACTATAAGGCCCATTAGGAGCCCTTATGGTTAAATACATAGGTGCAGGAGCACTATCTTCTGCTTAACCCCTTAAATACTGAAGTGTGTAAGTGACACTAACCTCACTTACATGCTGCAACACAAAAAAAAGGAAATGCAGAAGAATGCAGGACACTCTTTATCTTCCCTGTGCATCCCCGGGCCCCCCATCCCCACGGGCCCCATAGCAGCTGCCAACCCTGCCTCTATGGTAGCTACGCCACTGTATGGCTGTGTATGTGGTTTGGCCTTGCCCGTCCAGGCGCTGGGGGTGGTCAGCACAGATTTTTGCACCACTGTCCCAACAAGAGGAGCTGGGTCCAATAAAAATATGTGTTCCACTACTGGGTTTACACTGCGTATTTGCAGTACATTTTTTTTCATCTGTTTTACAAGGGGGAAAAAACTGATGAAAAACTGATGTATTAGTATATCCGTTTTGATCCATTTTTCCATTAACTTCCATAAAAAAATAAAAAAAGGACCAAAAAACGGATCAAAACACATCCGTTTTTTTTTTTGTTTTTTTTTAGGGCACACATTTTTGTGTACACTAAAAAGAATGCGTTTTGATCGTTTTTTTTTTAATAATTGAAGTCAGTGGAAAAACAGATCAAAGCACAAGTACATCCCTTTTTTTGCATAAAACAGATGAAAAAAAAGAACGGCAAAAACGTAGTGCGACATTAGCTGTGTGACAACATGCAGAATAAAGGTCCCCATAACTTTAGACTTTCGTCGGCCATACTTGCTGCTTGTGGGTCATTATAAGGTGTATGGGGCTCTACCAGCTATCCACTGACAGGTGATGTCACTGGAGAAGCGGGTCAGGCATAATAGAAAATCACTGCCTGACCCTTTTGTTCTGAGAGACATAACTCTGAGAGCTCTCTGGCTGCGGCTTAACCCTCTCCTCCCAATAGAGAATACAGGAACACTTGGCTATGCCAAACGTTCCAGTGTATGGGGAGGACGAGAGGTGACTGCCGGCTAAAGACTGCAGTATACTTTTAACAGCTGCTGGCTGAGTGACAACTATATCTAGTGACCTCTGAATACACATGAACATTATTGTGTCTTCTATGGGGAGGGAAGAAGTAATGGCTAATTTACACGTCTGTAATTGCAATTGCAATTGCAATTGCGGACAGAACATGAAACCAATGTTATCCTATGGCCCCGTTCACGCGTCTGTACGTGTATACGGGGCCGCGATCCGTGCCTCAAAAAAACGGACATGTTGTAATGCGGACCGGTTTTTTGCGGCACGGATCTCCGGGGCAATGATGTGTGAACGTAGTGCTCCGTGAAGCACGGAGCACTACGGATACACATATGGTAGTGCGGTCCGCGGCCGCGGGTCTGCGGCCATGGACTGCACTACGGGTGTGTGATGTGGCCTTAGTCGCAGCCAGATAGCTCTGGCAGCAGCTTATCTCTCCCAGAACAATAGGGTCAGCAGTTGATGTCCAACACACCCGATCCTTCTCTTTCCCCACATCATCTGTTGAAGGAGAGATGGGAGGTTGCCATACAGTTTAATTAGGCTGGGTTCACACTATGTATATTTGAGGCTGTATTTGTGAGGCTGTATAGCAACCAAAACCAGGAGTGGATTGAAAACACAGAAAGGATCTGTTCACATAATGTTGTAATTGAGTGGATGGCCGTCATTTAATGGCAAATTTTTGCTGTTATTTTAAAACAACGGCAGTTATATTGAAATAATGGCAGTTATTTACTGTTATATGGCGGCCATCCACTCAATTTCAACATTGTGTGAACAGAGCCTTTCTGTGTTTTCAATCCACTCCTGGTTTTGGTTGCTATGAGGACCTGACTTGAGGACCAAATACTGCCTGAAGTATACAGTGTGTGAACCCAGCTTAAACATTTGGACAAACCTGCCAAAATTGGTGCATTTGGCTGACTTTTGCCTAAGGTGTACAGGCATATTTAGAGTAAGATATTCGAAGACAAGGGATATTGGAATCCACAGCATCTAGAGAATTTGAAAGATTGCAAGCCTTATGGGCAGCCAAAGTGCCTTTCTTATTAAGAGACTGTGAGTGAGAACTCGTGTTTCTGTTTAACAGGAGGAACATCCATTGTTAAAGTCCATGTACAGCACCCTCCCGAGGCCTCAGTGAACATCCATCAGGTGGAACGTGTGGACGGTCGTGATGGCTTTTCCAATGCTGACCGCAGGGTCTACTCCCGCCGGCAGGAGAACAGGGTCCCATTGTATAGAGTACAGGCTCAAAGCAGCCCCAGAATCAATGGCTACACAGAAAACTCTGGCTATGGGTACTGTTATAGAGTACTTGAAAATGGTCAGGTATGAGAAGTGTTTAGCCTGGGATACTAGATAAATAAGTTCTACCAATATGTTTGTGAGTTTTCATAGATACTTTATTAACATAGAGTAATACATGGTAAATGGAGACATTAAAGGAGAAGTCTGGTGATTTCTTAAATCCTGCAGCCAGCAGGGGCAGGGGGCAAATTGATTACAAGTAGGAACTTACCTCTCCCCGTGCCCACGGTGAATGGCGGGACTAGCCTCGGGAATCCCGCTGGGCTCTGGGATCTCCGGCACTGACACGTCACGACCCGGCTAATGGATGGGCCACTCAGCCAGTCAGTAATGAGGCCAGTCCCACCGCTCACTGTGGGCACAGTGGGATTTTCCCCCCTGCCCCTGCTAGCTGCCGCATTTTAGAAATCAACAGACTTCTCCTTTAAGGATGCTTTTTCCACACCAGACACATATAAAGACTCAATACAACACATATCATCCGAACTTGCCTCTAAATTAGACAGAATAAAAAAATTGTTAATAAAAAAGTAGAATTAAGATTAGTTAAAGAGGTTGTTCACAAATAGTAAAGCATGGCTGCTTTCTACCATAAACAGCACCATCACTAAATGGTGTCTGGTATTGCTTGCTGTCTCCACTTAAAGGGGTTATCCAGCACTACAAAAACATGGCCACTTTCCCCCTACTGTTGTCTCCAGTTTGGGTGGGGTTTTGAAACTCAGTTCCGTTGAAGTAAATGGAGCTTAATAGCAAACCACACCTGAACTGGAGACAACAGTAGGGGGAAAAGTGGCCATGTTTTTGTAGCGCTGGATTACCCCTTTAAAGTGTCACTGTCGTGTTTTGTTTTCTTTTTTGCAGAAATCAATAGTACAGATGATTTTAAGAAACTTTGTAATTGGGTTTATTAGGCAAATATGCCATTATCTGCATTTAAAAAGACTTTACCCAGGTCCCCCCCTCCCTCCTCTCTCTCAGTCACTGCTCATTATCAGGAAATCTTGACTCTTTTACACCAGTCGAGCCTTGTCTGTTCTATGGAGAGGGGAGGGGGGGAGAAGGGAGGAGAGAGATTAGTCGCCAGCAGAGAGCAGAGAACAAAGGCTTACACAGCGGGAACTGTGTGAAAGCCGGTATTCAGAGGTCAGAGAGGTCAGTGCTGACTTCATAGGAGATAGCCCTATGATGTAGCTGTAAATTAACTATTTGTTGTCCTGTTTTGGTGCCTTATCTCCCTCCACACCTCCCCTCTCCATAGAGACGTTGAAGACGGGGGAGAGCTTCAAACTGCTTTTTCATGATAAAAATGCATTTTTTGGCTAATAAACCCAATTACAAAGTTTCTTAAAATCGCCTGTACTATTGATTTCTGCAAAAAAAATTTAAACGACAGTGACACTTTAAGTGAATGGGACAGATGAGTTGTAGCATCAAATATAACATGCAGTCATATGTGGGGTTGAAACAAGCAAGATGACCATAAATCAGAGTAACAGTAACGGTGAAAACAGACGGGTTGTCAGCCGCACGTGGCCAGAACACGGCAGCCTCACCGCAGGCAGACTACTGTCCTTCTGTTTTCACCTCAGTTTTGGCTGTTCAAGAAATGCATTATACAGGTCTTGTCATAATTCTGTTACTTGCTGGGATAAGCGCAACTGGGCATGCTGGAGTCTGATCGTTCAGCATTTAAAGGGGTTATTCAGCGCTACAAAAACATGGCCACTTTTTGTAGTGATGAAAAACCCCTTTAAATACTGGTGGCTGTAGTTGGATGCAGCCCCAGGGAGGCTGGGAAAATATGGATACGGCCTATGGCTGTATCCATGTTTTCCTGGACTCCCTAGGGCTGCATCCAACTTCTTTAGCCACTGGTATTCAAATGCTAAATGATCAGACTCGAGCATACTCCAGTTGTGTTCATCTCTATTACTTGCCACCAACTCCTTTCAACAGAATTAGTTCCATAGACAATATTATTGTTATTCCCATCTATACCTACAGATAATAGAAACAAAAAGCAGTAAACACAAACAGAATACCACATGTCTGTCTAAGCAAGATATGTAGAATTAAAGCATTCGAAAAACAGAGCTGCAATCTTTCAGAAATAGCGCCACTCTTCTCCTCAGCTTGTTTATGGTGTTACAACTCAACTCCATTTACGTCAATAGAACCGAGCTTCAATACTGCACACAACCTGAGCGGCGCTGTTTCTAGAAAAAAAGTAGCTATATTTTCTAATGCTGGATAATCCCTTCAAAGAGCAATATACTGACAAAACATGACAAAAATCCACCTTAACACTATCCAGAAACAAGGCGTACCTGGAAACCAAAGCTTCTCTTACACAATCCTGTATAAATTGTCACTATGTGAACATTTTCCTTATCAGTTCTGACACCAAATATAGGCAGTGGAGAGCTGCTAGCACATGGCTTCCATCAGGCCGCTGCAGGTGCTATTGCTTTGGCTTCATGCCCAAAATATCATCTGGATCCCAACAGGAGTGCTTTATCCACACTGAATCTTTTAGTATGTTCCATGTGTTTTCACAAATGGAACGTACTACAAGATTCCGTGTCCTAAAACACAAAAAAAACGGTCTGACCATAGACGTTAAGGAAATGTTTGGTGGATACAGATGGGCATTTGTTCTCATAACACCTTCTAATATCATATAAGACAGTGTTATCCTTTGAAGTTGGTCTTTGCTCTTTTTTCCCCTCTAGAGAAGAGCTAATTTGCATATTTTTTCCGTCAAACAATGACGGTTCGCTTAAAGGAGAAGTCAGAGAAATTTAAAAATCCGGCAGCTGGCAGGAGCAGGGATGCTGATAACGAGTAGGAGGCTTGATCGGCCTTAGCACCCCCGTCTGAAGTCATTTTCCCCTGAGTTGTGATGATGTCATGACTCGGGGGTGAAAATGCCTGTTCCGGCTCATGGACTGGCCGCTCAACCAATCAGTGACTAGAGCAGCGTCCAGCAACAGTAACTGACTGGCTTAGCGGCCAGTTCATCAGCTGGGTTTTGACGTGTACACCAAGAAGATCCCAAGGCCAGTCCCACCACTCACCGCAGGCACAGCGAGAAGTTCGTACTTGTTATCAAATTTCCCCCTGCCCCTGCTGGCTGCCGGATTTTCAAAATCCCTAGACTTCTCCTTTAATAAATCTGTCGGTTGTGGCAGGTTTTGAAGGACACACCCATGACATGCCTATTTGGCAGTTTTTCGGACAAAAATGACGGATTTGTCGGTTTTTGCGTTGGGTTGTGTCTCACATCTTTAGTAAATGTGTCTAGACACTAAACCGACAGCGAAAATGGACAAAAACCCGACAATTTGCTGCCTGCAAAATATTAGTAAATCAGCCCAATTATCCCCTCTATCCCTCCTGCCTTACATAAAAAAAGTCCACCAAAAATGTGATCGGATTTTATAAATCGGGCATGCCCCCTATCTCCGCCGTTCATCTTCATTCTGAAGGCCAGAAAAAGACAAAAACCACAGATGACAAAATCCAGTTGGCCATTCAGCTATGTGTCATATTTTGTCAGTCTTATGAATAATCGCTCATGTAGAAAGTTCACTTGATGGCCGGCCAAGGCTGTCATAATCGTTGTAGGAGACTGATATCTAATGTCTTTGTCCCTCCTCATAGTTAAGGGGTTGGCCCGGGGCCGGTTAGCTGGCTTCATCCTCAGTCTGCTGATTGACTATTTCATCCTCATGATTAATAGAAATTTTATTTCCAAATGATGACCGCACTATCTCCTGGGGTCTTATCAAGGAGCAGTGACATAGCAAAGCTCCATGAGACAGAAACATAGCACATAGATGAGTCTGCTAGAACTAATTTACTGTTACACCATTGGGAGGAACATAAGACAAGCGAACACTGGCTCCAACTTATGTCATTTCTTATCCCTGATGCCAGAACATCTGACTTCCCTTCATGTTAATTCAGATTTATTCTTGCATTTAAGTGTGGTTCCCCGTTTCCTGGCCTAAGGACCCAGGAGGTTTGCTGCCGGGGGTCTGGAGTTGCCTGGGGTGTCCATGACTGCACGCCCTGCCCTGGGCCCAATGGTAAGAGCTTCTTTACTACCAGCTTACATCCCTGGTCCAGTGTCGTCCCTCCAATGTTATGGAGCTGGATTTTATTTAAAAAACCTTGTCAGTGGAATAAAATTTTCTCTTTTGATCTATCCAGTATAGATAAAGCATTTGCATGTGTGTACATTGTTGGGGGATATGGATAAACATTATCTATCTATCTATCTATCTATCTATCTATCTATCTATCTATCTGTGTCTGTCTATCTATAATCTATCTTCTATCTATCTATTTTCTATCTATCTCCTATTGTGGTGCTCGACTGTTGACGTACTAAGGTGTTACTGGTGATGCCATTTCTGTAGTGGTTGGTCGGTTCTGTTGTACAGCTCAGCCAAGGATGTAAAAGTCGTGACGCCAGTGTTAGGTGTAATGTTAGTACCTGCTTTGTAGAGGATGGCTGGCTGTACTCCCCTGAAATGGTCGGTGACCTGCCGGGCTGTGATGGGTCCCTTGGGCTCTTGTCACAGTAGTCCTGAGCGGCTAATGTGTATAGGTGCTGGTGCGGAGGAAAAGATGACTAAGTCCCAGTGATAGAAAAATAGAACAGCTTTACTGTACAGTCTCTCAACAATACACATTGGCCGCAAGTAGATAATCTCTGTACAGACTTTAGTGCTTAAACTTGGTTTGTGCTGTGGAAATACTTAAAAGAGTAGAATATAGTAGAGGTAGTTGTAGCGGTGCTTGGAGAGTTTAGAGTAGAGTAGAGCAGCGTACAAGAGAGGAATTCCCAACCCAATGTAGAACTTTTGAAGAATACTTGAGAGTGAGAAAGATACTGTTGTACCCGTGTTTAGACTAATGTCTGACCACCGTCTGCCCTACAGTGTTGACGGACTCGTCCTAATAGGGTGATATAAGCCCCAGCCTTGGTTACCTGGGTGAAGCTAAGTGTCCGAGTCTTCCCGGTTGACTTGCACTGCGAGATAGAATACATAGACCTACTGGTAGCTTTGTTCTCTCCAGGCTAGTTTCTCTTGTGTTGTAGGATACTGCCCTGCACCTTGTAGACTGGTTCACAGCGTGGGCTGGAATAATCCCTGACTTTTGTCCCTCTGTAGTGTCTAGCACTGCATAGTAGATATAGTAGATAGACTGTAAGAACTGAGTGTCTCAACACTGACTTAACTTCCTCCCACAAGGGGCTAACTAGCCCTTTCCCCAGCCCTTCATATGTATCTATCTATTGATCTACTGATACTGAGTCCTACCCTAGGTCTAGACGAGGCTTGGCTACAAGCATTGCTTTGGCTATTCCTAGTCTCCTCGGCTGTTAACCTAGGGCTAAGTGCTTCAGTTAAACGTTCAGGTTGTGATCCAACTTCCAAGGTTTGTACCTCATGTTTCTGACTGTGCAACATGTTCTCACACCTTAAAAAAATCCTAGATGTGTTAGAAACAACTTGCAATTCTTGGCCTCCACCATTGCCTCTACAAAGGCTAAGCATAGATGCATGCATGTTACAGGGCTGAGCTGCAGATATTATCATGTTTCTTTTCACCGCGGCAATGTAATCATTCTGAAGGATTAACGGGAACAACACAAAATGTGCTGAACCGATAAGTGTTAGGGACACGTAGAACTGGCGCCGAGCTAACACTGTAGCGCCATCACTCATTACCTCAGGCAAGATGTGGCTGAGCTGTGAATCAATCCTTCGAGGGGGAGCTAGCATCTTCCAGAAACCACCCACATCATTGCCATGCCAAGCTCACATCTGTCCCATCTGTCCTTACCCAGAGAGCAGAGATCCTGTCCATCTGTGATAGATAAATGTCATTACAAAACAAGGGAGAAGCTTTATTGGGTTCACGGGAGTTCTTCTCCCTCGTAAGTCTTCACCACGGAGGAGAACGTTCCAATAACTCACAAAAGACCCCAGTGTTATGCTGCAGTTTGGCAACACCACAGACTAATATCTATCATCCCGGCCACAAATTATGTTACTAATGCATTGCTGTTAGTAAACCTTGGCAAGAAGAAGAGTCTACTGTTTATAAGAATTGTAGGTTTTTATGAATTCGACCTTATTGTTGTAGTTATTTGGCAAATAAAGTTATTTTTCTTCTCTGAAAGTGGAGAAGCATTACTGTGTCTTTGTCATAATAGTAATCTATGGAAAATGGTTTCTATTAAAGGAGAAGTATAGGGGAAGGCAAAGAAATTATTTTGGGCTGGAGGTGGGGGAACATTAAAAAGAAGTCATAGTCACCTGTTCCGGCGCCCGTGCAGAGCTGCATCTCGCTCCTGGACCTCTGCCGGCTATCTTCTTAGCTCCCCTCCGGCTACACCATGACCTGGCTGACAGATGCCCTGCTCATCCAGTCAGCTACTGGGGTGGGACACTGCTGCAGTCACTGATTGGCTGAGCAGGCTAAACCCCACCCGCTTGTGACATTTCAGCAGGGTCGTATTCGGAACCTGGGAGAAGATGACACCCGGCGGGGTATGGGAGCCCGGTCATGCGGCACAACGCGGGCACGGGAACAGGTAAGCTTTGTGTCTTTTTTATATATAAATAGTGTAGTGTATACTAAAATTTCCAGGATCCAGCTCACCTTACAATCCCAATGCAATGAAAGTTCTCACCACAATCCTAGCATCCAAAGCAGTAGTTTTCCAGCAATCTTTGAAAGTCTGAACCCGACATGGTTTTTAACAAGGAAACGCCCTAACGTGTTTTGAATGTGATGATGTTCTTCATCAGAGGACATAACACCATAATAGCTAAAAACGAATTTGGGCACAGAATCCAAAACAATTTCCATCTTGTGTTGACTTCAATGGGAATGTCTACACAATATCGCTAAATCCGTGTTTTTATTTTTTTTTAAATTGCATTGCAGATTTTTGTAGATTTGAATAACATCTGCACATGGTATGTCTGCAAATTTCAGTGTAAAATACACATGTAATTTACTATGTGGACAAGCCAATAGAGCCCACTCATACATTATTATGCCTTTACTTAAACACAATAAAGATAAGATTAAGGACCCCTTTAAGGCAATCTTTCTTCAGTTTCATGGTTCCCTAACCGCTAACAGCCTGTACAGTGACAGGATCCCTGCTATGCTCTTCTCCCCCTGCTGCAATTTTCATCTCACTTTAGAAGACGGGTGCCATAGACTAAGGGTTATGTCCAGGCTACCCACCGCTGCTTGCACTTCTGAGCCAGTCTCTGTACTGACAGGCACTGTCCCGTTCCGTCAGTGATTGGCTAAGCAGGTAGGGAGTGGGCAGAAGCTAGAGGACATGGAGGGCGTGGAAAGGTAAAGTATAAAGTTTATTATTTTACAGTTAAAGGAGACCTGGCACCCCCCGTGCCGGGATGACAGGCTCCCAACCCCCCGTTACAGAGACTATGGGGGAGGGCTGGCTACTATATAAGAGACTATGGGGGAGGGCTGGCTACTATATAATAGACTATGGGGCAGGGCTGGCTACTATATGAGACTATGGGGGAGAGCTGGCTACTATAGGAGACTATTTTGGAGGACTGGCTACTATATAGGACACTTGGGGAGCTGGCTACTATTTGGGCACTTATTTGGGCACTACTGGGAGAACTGCCTACTATGTCGGGCAACTTTGGTTGGGTTGGCTACTACATGGGGCAATATTTGGCGGGGGGGGGGCTATTACATGGGTTGAGGTTTAATCATGTCATAGCAGTTTATCATGTCATTCATCATAGTGCACAGTGCTGGGTGACGCACACCACTGACAGTGCCAGGACCGCCGCATTGGCGCTTCAATAATTATCAAGGTTGGCCCGCGACTTTGTACAATTTTTTAATTTTGTCCCACTGTGTATTTGAGTTTGACACCACTGATCTAGCAGATCCCTTAGGGTACAAACACACGTACCAGATCTGCAGCGGATTTCTCGCTGCTGATTTGCAGTCAAATTCGCTGCGGAGACCTTGCCTGTTAGTTTCTATGAGAATACATACATTGATATCCTGCTGCAAATATGTAGGTGACAGCCCCCTTAACCCCCGCCGGCCAGAGCATACATCACCTGCTCCACGCTCCGATTTGCTTTGGGGGCTCCCAGCACCTGGACGTCCCATTCAGCCAATCATTGCGCTGCCCCGCCGCAGTGCACTGATTGGCTGAGTGTGTCGTCTATTCCTGTGCACCTCATAGCTGATCATGATGACCTATCCTGAGGATTAATTTTGCCTGGAAAATCCCTTTATTGGTTAGCATCCATAATAAGGCTTTGTAGTCTGCAGCAAAATCTTGTCTTACCACATACTAAAAACACCAAGCAAAGGGTGCAGGGCAAGACCTGAAAATAGCCGTCAATTGCGCCCCTTGCAGTTTTTCATAGCATCTCTTACAAAAGCATATCGTAGATCATAACTTGCCTCCCTGCTCCATCTGCGGCTTTTTTCTCTGGCTCAGCTACTATAAAATATACAACTGTCTGCTATATGGACTTGTGTTGAGATAGGTCCTGGCTGTTCATGACAGCTTGCATTGCTAGCTGACGGAAATGTACAGAACAGGATGTGTCAGCACTTCATAGCGCTAAACTACAAATATTATTTGTCTGTAAGAAAATACCTATGTTCATATTAGACCAACTAATGATGTTGCTCTAGTCACAGCCCATTGGGGCACTGCCTAGATGCCTAAATGGTAGGTCCACCCTTGTATTCCGCTTTTCAAGAAAGGAAACCACCATTTAGTTATAGAGATGTGTACAGTCCACTTGGATTAAAATTAAGTGTAGAAGACCCCTACGGACTGGCTATCAGTGGTGTAGATACTTAAAAAGACCATGGGGGAGATTTATCAAACATGGTGTAAAGTGAAACTGGCTCAGTTGCCCCTAGCAACCAATCAGATTCCACCTTTCATTTTCCAAAGCGTCTGTGAGGAATGAAAGGTGGAATCTGATTGGTTGCTAGGGGCAACTGAGCCAGTTTCACTTTACACCTTGTTCGCTAAATCTCCCCCTTATGTTTATATGTGGCACATTACCCTGGTGTAGAGCATATGCTAAAGATAGGGTAATGTGGAAGCCAATCCCAGTAGACAATCCCAGGATGGAACCCCACAGAGAGTTAGGTGTTTGCAGAAGAGTCCTTGCACAGCTATATTCCCTCTTCTGCCCAACCAGAAGAGGAAACAGAATCTTTAGTGTTTATTTGCCCTCTGAGCGTGGACTGGAGACAGTCTTGGAGTTCTGCACAGTGCCATGATCACAATGATCATACAAGTCTTAGTTATCTTGCTTGTAGCAGGCTTCAACTGGGAACTGAGATCTGAGAACTAACTAGGCCTAAATACCTCTGTGGAGAGAGGAAAAAATGTTAAACCTGAACCTAAACAGAACAGGATGTGTCTCCATCACACTTCTAGCAGAGGTTGGCTGAGAGAAGTTCAATACACCCTTGACATATGACCAGTGGCGGATTATAATGTGGGCGGTTTGGGCGGCCACTTGGGGCTTGAGGTTTCTTGGGGGCCCATGGCTCTAAACCACCCACATCAAAGGATGGGGAAAAACCACTCTCCAGGAGAGCAAGTAGGAGGGGAGCTTTTGGTTTTTTTTTTTCAATTATTGCTATCATGGGCGGTCTTCTTGTTATGGGGGGCTGCACAGGGGGCCATCTTATTAAGAAGAGCTGCACAGGGGATCATCAGCTGAAGGAGGGATGACATGGGGGGCATATACTAAAGGGGGAACTATACAAGCGAGCCATCTACTAAAAAGGAACTACGCAGCGGGCCATCTAATATAGGGGACTGCATAGGGGGCCATCTACCATAGGTAGACTACACAGAGGGCCATCTACTATAGGGGAGCAGCGCAGGGAGCCATCTACTAAAGGGCGACACAGGGTCTGCTCTAGGTCCTGTGTCAGCGCACCTGAATGAGGTGGATATGTGTGTGTGTGGGTGTGGGAAGGGGGGGTTGGGGTTTAGGGGTCTAGAGATCATGCACATCCACATCCATGTGTGTATTACTGGCAGTGTTTAGCAGTGTGATTACTTCAAGACCCCTTTCTCATGTTTAGTGTGTCTCCACAGGAGAGGCTACATGGGGAAGTCTTCCACAATCACCGTGTCCTAAAGGTTATGAAAGAATCAATGGAACCTGTATAGGTAAGTTTACTTAGGGTCATGGTGCCTTTCTGGAATCGGAAAGAGCAGTAAACCTGTGTTAGGCCTTTGCGATGTGGCAGGGAGACTTTCTCAGGTAATAGTTTCCTTTACGTGTCTTCTTTTCTACTAATTCAATTCTTCCACCGTCTGCAGACATAGACGAGTGTAAGGATCCAGTTTTGTGTCAGAATGGTGACTGCACCAACACTAGAGGGAGCTTCTCCTGCCTGTGCAAGGAAGGATTTCTTCTTGATTCCTCAAGGAGCAGCTGCATATGTGAGTTAACAAATATTTGATGTACTACAACTTTGTGTCTGTGTATGGGTAAGGTGGTGATGGCGCTGTATATGGCTCTACTATAAAATCTCTATATGTGACTAGTTGTATCTCTCTCCTCAGCTCACCATGTGATTTCAGAAGCCAAAGGTCCCTGTTTTAGGATCTTGCGGGATGGTGGATGCTCCCTTCCTATCCTTAGGAATATCACCAAACAGATTTGTTGCTGCAGCCGTGTGGGAAAAGCTTGGGGCAAAGGATGTGAAGGTTGTCCTCCCTTCGGCACAGGTAGGAAGATAACAGAGACATCTTTAGTCCTGCTATAACTTTTTTGTGACCTAAAATATATCCTTGTAATAACATTGTAGATGGGTTTAAAGAGACATGCCCCGCTGGGCCAGGATACCATTACTCAGCTTCAGACTTGAGGATTAACCATCGCTTTGTTGGACAAGATCAGCCAAGAGTTCCCGTCCTGCGTCAGCCTGGCTCCAGAATTCTGATCCCAACCACTGCTGTGCCCCCACAGAGACCTGTGACAAGTAAGTAGTCATTCGTAGCTTCCAATATAACATTGCAGTTTTATGGAGATAGAACATGGTGGGTAGAATAGCCATTTACCTGAGACGAGGAAATCAGAGTGTAACCCGGGGATGAAAGAGTGTCAGCTGGTTTACTTTTCCAGGTCGTTTTATTGTGGAGGAGAGAAGACCAGAGAGCGATCAGAGCCGGGGACGTGTGCCACCACAAAGTTCTGATAGGACACAGATACAAATCAACAGGTCACCTGTTATTATACAGAGACTTCTACCCACCCGGCCACCATCACAGGTGGAACGTGTAGAGACCGATGTGGAGTCTCCCCCACAGGGTAAGCATTTTTATATTATGGTGTTATAGAATGGTGAATTGCATCATTTATAGCCATTGCAGTCACTAAATGGCAACATGTAAGGTGGAGGTGAGGGGTAAGATACCTGTTTACTTTATTGATCTTGGGTAAACCACCATGAATGGGGTCAGTGCTGGACATGTTTGGTCTTAGTGGTTGACAAAAAATAGGGTTTGTGGTCTTCTAGTTGGAGCAGAAGTCTGACATCCCAATGTTGATGTAGGGGCAGTGTTGTGGAGCTGCTATGGGAGAAGTGTGGAAAAGAAGGTGGCAGGAGGGGTATGTGTGTATGTGACTACATGCACAGTCAGAGGGACCTTCTGCGAGTATCTGTGAGACAAAGAGGCTCAAGGTCTATGAGCAGTGGACAGGGAGGATTTAAAACAACCTGCTAAGGCAAGTAGACTACTCATTGAGGTATTCAACCTCCCCCTCCTCTGAGAGTAAGGAACCAAGTTTTTGGAAAAATAGTTCAATTTTCTGTTCAATTCCATGACTATACCCTGTGTTGGTTGGACTTTAATTGCCCTGTTGAGGTGAGGCAGTTGTCTCCCATTTCTGAAACAGTGTATATGATGTGCATGATGCACAAGGGCGATCTGGATATATAAAAGGTGCAGTTGCCTCCATGGCCCATGGTGATGCAATGAGATCCCTCTCAAGGTGATTGCTGCACCCCTGGTTAGTGGGACAGGCTCAGGCTCTCAGAGACCCACAGTAGCCTAATAAAACAAACTTGTAGCCTGCAGTCACCATGACATAGACCAACTTAAAGGAAACTCCTCTACAATTGAGTTTCCCAATCCTGGTTTAAGGGCCACATTGTAGGGTCATGCCACATGTATCCAATGACAACTTCCACCATGATCAATTTAACTAAATAAGTTCTTATCACTGTTTACAGAAACCAACTTGTGTGAGCTAAATCCTCAAATCTGTGGTCCTGGGCGCTGTGAGCCACGTCCGGGTAGCTACACGTGTGTGTGTAACAACGGTTACTGGCTGAGCACACAGGGCACCCACTGTATTGGTAAGTAGTTAATTATTCCTTCAATCTATGATATCGCTATGAACCAGACTTACCTAAAGGTTTTTTAAAAAAAAACTTCAGCTATGTCCCAATGCTGAGAGGTGTCAGAAGTTTTAAAAACTTTAGGTACCCTGTAATTTCTATATAATATCAATATAAATAGCTCTGTATAGTGCTCAAAATGATTGGTTTTATGTTTGACACACTTTTAAATATAAAAAAAATACTTAAAGGGTTTTGTCTCATCAAAACAGAAACTTTTCTCAATGAAAGCCAGACCAGTGATCAGCTGATCAACATAGGATGGGTACAAAACACAGCAATCACTGAGCTCAGGAAGATCAGTGAAAAAAATCCAAAGAAGTACTCTCTCAGTAGTCTCCATTGATACATTGCCCCCTATAAAATTACATATGCAAAAAAGAAGGGTCCATGGAGCCTTGGTTGTGAGTCTCAAAACATTGAAATAATCAAATATCCCTCTAGAGAAGGAAAACCTGTTGCCAAGGGGTGCCTCCCAGTGGGGAGATCACCAGACCACCTTGATATGTAGCCCCTTAAGTCCCACTCGGTTAATTCCAGGGTGGCCCCTATTGCGTCAAAGTCTCATGGCAAGGGTTTACCAAAGCCAGGCATCCATCTACAGACAGCTGTTTTGGGGTATTTGTCCCTCATCAGTGTGGAGCAGGATTCTGGCTTACAGGGGGCAATAAAAAGTAGACCAACAAAACACAGTAATCCCTGAGCTCAGGGAGATCAGTGAAAAACATCTCTAAAACTGTCATTGAACAATTAATAGGTGAGGTTAAAGGGAACTTATCATCACAATCGTGCTGCACAGTATAGCTCTACTGAGCAGCTCCCCAAGGCCACCAGTCACGTCTGCAGCAGTAGCTTTACATTGGGGAAAAGGAGTTTTATTCCGGCGTGCCAGAGGGGCAGCAACTAGTCATCTGTGTGGGGAACGGTATGTGACTAGTCCCGGCTCTCTGCCTGTCATCGCATCCTCTGGGGATGATTGACAGGCACAGAGGCCACTAATGGGTCTCAAATGTGTCACATTTTATGGTAGATTGAAAGGCACCATTAAAAGTACACTTGCTCCTGAAAAAAACAAGCCCTTGCACGGCCCTGTAAATGGCAAAATAAAAGTGCTAGTAATTATTGGCCCGGTCATTTAGGCCATTTTGTTCCGGGTCATGAAGGGGTTAAGGAATAGCTATTCAGAGCAGGTGCACTAGTATTAACACTTATGTGGTAAGCCGGCCAGTGTCCAAGCCCAAAAACCCTTGGACGGCCTGTCTTCATAGCTTCCACCACACCTGCTAATTTAGTTGTATCTGGTAATGTGGACAGAGGATTATGTGTCCATCATTAGATTCCATATCTCCGTTAAAAGCCAATTACACACACATCTGAAGCCTTAATATCGGCTGGAATTAGCTGAGATAAAGCAAAATGCCAAGATGAAGACCATTTGTTTCGGAGAGGCATCATCCTTAATTCCACCCGTAATTAAAGTTTTAGTTTTCACATGGAATTAGCCTTTAATGCATGATAACACTTAGCAAGTTTTGGCAATAGACTCATTGGCATTGCTCTCCGTTGAACAATCAGTGCTCCATTACATGGCTTATTAACAAGATGACTTTGTAGTTGGAACGAATGTGTCCAGAAATTCCAGGAAATGCATTCTCATGGTTTCTTCTTTCCAATTAACGGCTATAAAATCGCAAAACATTAATCAAATGAAGAAAAAAAAAAACGAGAAATAAACTGTAGCTGGCAGCAACCCACGCGATTCGCGCAAGAGTGTTATGCCACATCTGTAGCCTGTAAGTCTGATGTGCATGATGATGACGCCTTTTCTCTTACTGTTTCTCAAGCTTTCCCTCAAGAGCTGCATTCATGAGGAGGTGATAAAACAAAAACAATTATGTTGTAATATGTAGATATATGAAAAATATGGTTCTGGTTCTCATATGCAGACGCTCATACGTTTCTGTGAAGGGACAGTTTAGGCTCTTCGGATGTCTAAACATAGAAAAAGCAGATTATATTTTGTCCTTTTTTACTATTACATGGATCAGTTAGGTATTGGGACATTCTGGGAGTTGTGGCTATACAACCACTGGAGAGCCAATGGTTGTCTATAGTGTAGTATAGTATTTTGTACCTATATATACTATAGTATAGTATATAGGTACAAAAATAGCACAGTCCTTTACTTGGTGCTTGGGTTATCTGTAGTTGGTGAACAACCGGGTGAACCTAACCTCTCAAGGTTCCCCGAGTCGGTCCAGCAGATATTTTGCTCCACTGGAGGTAAATCACCAGCTTGGATTTGTGTAGAAGGATGTTACCCTGGGGTAGACAAGGTATTCCCAGGTGACAGCCACCCCACCTCTAGGTTTAACACTGCATGCTTTTGATAAGGAAATCTCTTATAAGAATTAACAGCTTTTAGTCCCTGTCAGGGGTCCTGGGTCTGGGTGTGAACTACTGCAGGAACACTATATCTGTCTTGTTCTCTCTCTCTCTCTCTCTCTCTCTCTTTCTTTCTCTCTGAGTAAAATCAAACCACCAACTACCCTTAAAGAGTCCCTGTGTTTTTTTTTTTTTTTTTTGCAGAAATCAATAGTCCAGGCGATTTTAAGAAACTTTGTAATTGGGTTTATTAGCCAAATATGCCATTATCTGCATTTAAAAAGCCTTTTCCCAGGTAAACCCCCTCCTTCCTCTTTTCCATCCACTGCAAAAAAACAGGAAATTGTGACTTGTTGCATCAGACGTACCCAGTCTGTTCTAGGGAGAGGGGAGAGAGGAGGAAGGAGGGAGTTAGCTGACAGCAGAAAGCAGATAACAGAGGATTACAGGCACAGAGCTGGGTGACAGCTGTAATCAGAGCTCAGAGAGGTCAGTGGTGACTGTCAGAGGAGATAAAGGGCAATGTATTTGTAGATTAACTTTGTTGTCTTGTTTTGGTCTTTTATTTAGCTCTCTCCATAGGAGAACCATGAAGACAGGGGGGAGAGCTTCAAACTGCTTTTTCATGATAAAAATGCATTTTTCGACTAATAAACCTAATTACAAAGTTTCTTAAAATCGCCCGTACTATTGATTTCTGCAACAAAAAAAAAAACAATTCATGACAGTGACACTTTAAGGGTCTGTCAAGTCCTGGCAGTTCCCTGTCACTACATACTCTCAGCTGTCTGAACGACCGCTGCATGTATGTAATTCTGCCAGCCCCTTAACCCCTTCGGCTCCCGTCCGGCTCCCGCTCTGCTGTGTCTGTATATACATTACCTGTCTCCTGCCCGGCCAATCAGTGTGTTGCCCAGCCGCAGCCACTGATTGGCTGGGCGGGAGAGAAGGACATGCAGCAAGGACAGGTAACGTACAGTATATACAGACACAGCGGGGTGGGAGCCAAAGGGGTTAAGGGGCTGGCAGAATTACATACATGCAGCAGTCGTTCAGACAGCTGAGAGTATGTAGTGACAGTGAACTGCCAGGACCTGACAGACTCTCAGCGAGATTTAAGCTGCGAGTCTGTACGTGTGGACAGACCTTAAATAGGGGTGACTGGGACTAAGTTCCCATTGGTGGGGAAAATACTAGAAGAATAAGGCCTAAGTGTGTGATAGGTGGTGTAGTGTTAGACACCCAAGCTAACGATTGGTCAATAAGAACAGATATAGGAGATAGGGGAGAGTGAGGCACCAAGTGGTAAAGCTGTAAACACTTGACAGAAAATACCTTACAGCAGGTAAATCAACGACATAGTGGCACGGGCGTTCTGGGACACTACAGTGGCATCGCTTCAAGTAGATGCTTGACCCTTAACGCCTTGGTAACATACGACATACATGTACTGCATGCTAGGATTCATAGACTATGACAGCTCCTGAGCTCAGTTCATGGATAGCAGGTGCCCCTACTGTTAGCACCAATGACTGACATCAACAATCATGCTGATGGTTTTGGCCGTCCAATCATGATGGGAATTGTAGTTTTGCAACAGCTGGATTAAAAGGTTTGGGCATTTAAAAGGTTGATTGGTCCATTGCCATTGATCATTTGAATGGACTGGTCTGATAACTGGGCCATGTGACAGCTTTTTAAACAACAAGACCATTGCTCAGTACATCTCAAAAGACCTAAAAATACAAAATCCCTCTAAATAATGTTTTATGTAAGTGCTCTGAGGACCACATATACTGTACAAAGACCATTGCCAAAGGTTGTCACTTTCTTTCTCATATTCATAGGGGGCCATTTACTATTGTTGTGCCTCTTGTGTATGCCAGGGAGAATGCGCAGGTTCACCCCTTCTCCCTGGCGTACACCAGTTGTATCCCCGCTCACCCAATGGACGGGCAGAGGTGGGGAGGAGGCGTGGCCTCCACTTACTCCTGATTTACCCTGCTCCTGGGCCTAAAACCCCTATTACATGAGGAGCAAACAAGCGCTGTCAGCGCACGTTTGCTCCTTGTCCCCAGCTCGCTGCCGCCAGGCGTAATAGTGGTTGAGAGCTGGGTCGCCGCATATAGCAGTGGTCTGCTGCCGCTCCTGTTCCGCAGACCGACAGCAGCAGATCATGAGTCGTTTGTCTCTCAACATGTTGACGACTACAACCATCAGCTGATCGTTGTGTTCTATTACACAGGTCGATTATCGGCCGAATACGTCCGATAATCGTTCTATGTAATAAGGCCTTTAATCATGGCAGAAGTCTACACTTACCCAGGAGCAGATGTAGATTTCTACGCCCACCATACGGCAGGCGCAAGTCAGTCCGGATTCAGTACGAGTGGTGCACCTCTTAGTGAATCCGGCGGGTCAATTGGGGGCAGGGCCTAATTTAAGACCAGCGTATAAGTATGCCGGTCTTCACAAATGTTCACCATAGAGTTGAAGGAGGGATCAGTTATGCTCTTACCAAGAACCTACTGAGCCCAGTTAAAAACTTAACGCTAGCACCAACTGTGATACCTTTCTGGTATCCACTCACATAGCCCCCCCCCCCCCCACACACACACACACAATATGTAAGAGCTCTTCAAGGAACAATGGAAAGCGCAAATCAAAAGATAGATTAGAAAGCCGGAGGCTACAGGAAGCGCCTGGAAGATATTAGAGATGGGTTATGAAGCAATGACTGTGAATCATGCAGGTGTTGTACACACAAAGACACAATAAACAGTCATTATAATAGTGCAGAATATGCAGGAAATATCTCATACATAACCATATTGGAGCTCAGCAGAATTCAGGACGGGATGTAGATTTTTATACGAGATACTTTTCCATTATTTGAAGATCTTTGTCGTTGCCATACAACCCAGAACCAGGATCAGCAGATGGCAGCTGGATGAGCGGGGGCCACAATGAAACAACTCAGACAAGGGGGCAGTTTTGCTTGGCAACAAATACAGTCTCAAATCTTCCCAAGGTGGGAGGTGCAGGATTAAAAATAAGCGGCCATCTTTTCTGTCTAATAATGACATCACGGCCATAACACTGCATCAATCTAACCACTACTTGTGAGTCAAACAACAAAAACCATACAGTTTTTGTTTGTTGGTTTGTTTGCACATACTGTATGCTGCCATACTGTATACTGCCATACTCTATGCTGCCATTGTATACTGGGGTACACAATGAAGAACACTTCCAAAATGTACCTTTGATCTTGTTTTTTTCTAATCATTGTAGATTTATGTCAAGAATATTTTGTGTTTGTTTTTGTTTATTTTTTGATTTCCTAAAAATATTGTGTATTCATATTGAAGACATAAAAATATGAAGGGACACATATGAAGGTAAGTGGTTAACAAAACAGTGATAAACAAACCAGGATATGTTTTATATTTTAGATTCTTCAAAGTAGCCCCCTTTTGCATTGATGAGAGCTTTGCACACTATGTTCACATTGCGTAAGACACTGGCCGTTCTTTGACCCAGCCGTGTCACAGAACAGCTGGCGTCTGTAAAGATAATTTCTGTTAAATTGGGATGCGGGCATCTTATCCCAATTCACCGTTGCACACAATGGAGCGTGCAGCCGTAGCCGCACTCTCCATTGTGTGAACTGAAAAACTGCAAATTGCAACAATGGCTGTGATTGATGGAAAACATACGTTGTGTGAACATAGCTTAAGACTACTGGAAAACCATTCCAGGTGACTACCTAATGAAGCTGATGGAGGGAATGTGAAGAGCTGCACAACTGTCGTCATCGCAAACGAGTGGGGGGGGGGGTTACTTTAAATTATCTAACATGCGGAATCTGTTGGCACTATACAAATAAATATTATTATTTAAAACTTTTTCTAGTTTCTTCAATGCTTTTTGGTTAATACCTTATGTCATATGCATTCCTTCATAGTTTACATGTCTTTCATATGAATGTAGAAAATAAAGAAGCAAGAAAAACCATGGAATGAAAGGGTGTGTTCTGTATATGGCTGTATAGGCATATAGGGGCATATGTCATCTATTAACTCTAATTGTAAAAACTGCCAACGCCCAATTTGACCATTGTGGCATACTACAGATTGCTGTGGGCTTTGTGGATGTTATGGTTCTCTTTTTTACAAAGTATGTCCAATATATAGTCGTATGGTACAATTGTTTGTTTGCTTTCTTTCCTATAGATATGGATGAATGTCGACAAAGGCCAAGTCCTTGTACCAATGGGCGCTGTGAGAATACAGTGGGCAGTTATCGCTGTGCTTGCTCTGCCGGTTTTAGCACCAACCCACAAGGCACCGAGTGTACAGGTCAGCTACAACCTTACAGGAGTACACATTACACACTATGCATATATTATATTTTACAGATGACCTGTCATATTAAATATGAACCTCTATTACTCAGAAAAGATACTGTATATATACATATATATATATATATATATATATATATATCTACATATATATATTTTTTTCTTTTCTTTTTTTTTGTCTACAGTCAGGATAACTTTTATTTTATTCACTTAAAACCTAGTTCATTCTGAGTTTTAGAGTCCAGTTCGTGGTCCAAATCTGTGATTAGCAATCTGTATGCACAGGTTGTCAATCACTAATAATCCTGCCCACCGGACTCCTAAACCCGAAACGAGCAGGAATTAATATGAATAAATGACAAAGGTCATACTGATTTTTTTTCCCACAAAACTGCTCAGCACCTTCATTTCTAACACCTGCAATGTGGACAGCATGTTTAATATGATAGGCTTAATATGGTAGTCTCTAAGCAGACTTTGCTGGTCAGATACACATCCCTTACAGCTATAGGGACTGATTTACAACTGTGTTTTGGTATCATTTTACTCTGTCTGAACATAGCCCCATTATACTATGCAGTTTGGCAGTGAGACAGGCAAATGACAGTACATACAAGTAAACCTACGCTAGGCAAAACACAAACCTACAATATTTAGACACTTAAGATATTCCCCAGCCACACGACTAATTTAGACGTTTGCAGCTAGTGTCCGGGTACTAGGACAATATTAAGTAGCTGATATTTCTGACTTCAGATTTTTCCTTATAGACATTGATGAATGTAAAAGTGGACAACAACTCTGTACCAATGGGCGATGTGAAAATACTCCTGGCAGCTATCGATGCGCCTGTCCATCAGGCTTTAGCCTTAATGCACAAGGCAACACGTGTGTAGGTAATTATAACAGAACGGTAATGAGGATGGCAAATGCTACGTTTATACGGATAATTCGCCCAATCAAACGATTACCGCTTTCAAAGTAACGATGTGTTTTTTATTACGATCAGCGTTTAGACGGAACAATATATCGTTTGGAAAAATCGTTATTGCGATCGTTTTAAGATCATTTAAACCAATCTCACACATAGGGTGAATCGGTGAAAGACTTCAGTGTTTACACGAAGCAATCTGCGAATTTTTAGCGAACGACCAACAACGATTTGAGAACATGTTGAAAGATCAAAATGAGCGATTTCCCGCTCGTCACTTGATCGTTCATTGTGTTTACATGAGCCGATTATCGCTCAAATGCGATCGCTATCGCGAAAATTCGAACAATAATTTTTCCGTGTAAACGCACCATAATTTTAAGGAGTATAGTAATCACTGCATAAGGGTCCTATTACATAAGCTGATGGGGGCCCGATAATAATTGTAAACGAGCGCCGATCTGCTAGAACGGCGCTTGTTTACTGGGCCTATTACACGGCCCGATAATCGTTAAACAAGGGCTGCATGGACATTGTTACCAATTTCCTTGCAGCCCTTGCTTAAACTGTATAAATTACCTATCCATGCCTCAGGGCTCCTCTTGCGGTCCGCTTCTCCCCGGGTCCCGCGCGCTGCAGCTTGAGAGCTGCCTGTCCCAGCTAACAGGCCGCTCAGCCAATCACTGGCCTTGGCGGCCATGGGACCCGGGGAGAAGCAGAGCACAAGAGGAGCCCTGCAGCATGAATAGGTAATGTATACAGTTTGGAAATCGTCAGCTGCCGGCCACGCACAGCTGTTACACGTAGCGATGCGCGGTCGGCGCCCAACAATTATAGGTCCAAACCTATAACAACAATCAGCCTAAGATCGTTGTCATCGGCTGATCGTTGTGTTTATTACACGGAACGATAATTGGCCGGATTGAAGCTGATTTGGCCGATTATCATTCCGTGTAATAGGACCCTAACTCCTGATATTTACATTTTTCCATAGAATCTTTCAGTACATTTGACAACTAGTTGTTACCATTTCCCATTGCCTTTGTCAATAGGGTGTGTCCTCACACAAACCCACTGAAAACATTGATTGCACAGTACCGGCCTATGTACAGTAGAGACAGCTCCCATTAGTATTGTATTACTAATCTTGCACTGATCCTGACTTTCAGCCTGTATTACACTTCAGAGCTGCAATCATAATTATGTTTTTTTATATCAAAAACAGTTGACAAGTCTGTTGACTGATAGCTTAAATAGGTTGCCCAGTTATAAAACAACAGGGAACATGTGAATAGGGGTAAAAAGAAATAAGAACCTATACACACTTGCCCTGATCCCCCACAGCTGCTGTGCTGGCACCCTGTCAGCTACTTAAAGGGCTATTTCCAAGTCACACAGTTATCTGCTACCCACACACATTGATCAGTGGGTGCCCCAGTGGTTAGACTCCCACCAGCCTGTTACCCCCTATGCTGTATATAGGGCATAATGTTGTGATATGGGAATAGCCCTTTAACTGAGCTCCTATAATACAATTGAAAATTTAGTTTTTCATCATCCTACAGTGAAATGCTTACTGTAAAGACTTTCTTGGGTGTATATCATATAAAGGTCATTAAAGGGGTACTCTGGTGAAAAATGAATGCCAGTATACATATTGAAGGACATGTATTATATATAATGTGACACCTCTTATGTCTCCCTTAGACATTGATGAGTGTCGCCTCACTCCTAGACGTCTATGTTTGAATGGGCGATGTGAGAACACACCTGGAAGTTACCGCTGTGTCTGTCCTGCTGGGTTTACTGCCACCCCCCAGGGCACCGACTGTCAAGGTAGCAGGACGCAGCAAACTGCACTTTACTGGAGTTTTATTTAAACAGTTTACCAACTATAGAGGCCTGTCTTCTGCATTATTCTGTGGATATTTATGACTTTAAACTACCTATATGCCATTACTCATTTTAGGTACTCTCTCCTCCCTTACTCTATGTGCAAATATCTGCACTATCTACAAGCTTAGATGCTGCACATTCAATATATACCAGTATACAACTTGTCTGTTCCTTTTTCTGCTCAAAAAAACACTTCATTTCATCGGTGGGCAGTGTCATCTAGGCGGGGCTTCATGGTGAGAGGGGGCCCAGCTGCCACAGTGTCCCCTGCACAGAAGAACCACACATAATGTTAAGGGGGTGACAGTATCACTTTAAGGATCTGTGCTGTACAGATTGGAACTATGGGAGTCTGTGGAAATCTGTGGCCGTGCGCCCATGCTGTACCTCTTTATGCCTCTGATTTTATACTGAGGCACACTTAAATGGAACCGGTCACATTGTTCATCCGGTCTGTTCTACTAAAATTATGTTATAGAGCTGGAGGAACTGAGCAGTTATATATATCTAACTTGCTTTAAAAAATCTGTAAAATTTGCAATTTCTTGATTGAAATCAATGATATTTCTAAGCTTAGGAGTCCAGTGGGAGGGCCTAAGAATAGAAAGAGTGGGGATTTTCATCAACATGTTACATGTTATTTTCTCAGTTCTTCCTCCTCTATAACATGGTGCTGATAGACTGCAATTTGAGGATCCAGTGTATATATATAAAATGTGCCATGTTCCATTGGATGCCGTGTTATGGATATTGTATGGTGTTGTACATACAATGGGGGACACCTCATAGTGAATCCGGCCAGGAAAAGTTGGCAGGGCCTAATTTAAGAATGGCGTTCTCATATGCCGGTCTTAATAAATGTCCCCCATAGAGTTTACTGTGTACATGAAGCCTGTCTCTCAATCAAAATTTGCTTCTCTTTGTGCACCTGTATTTATACCAAGAAAATAAAATGTCTCTATATACAGATATAGATGAATGCCGCCAGACACCGCGTCCTTGTGGATCCGGAAGATGCCTTAACACTCCTGGCAGTTTCCGCTGTTCTTGTCCAACTGGCTACAGGCTGACCCCACAAGGCAGCGACTGTATCGGTAAGACGCCCGAGCTACATGTGTGGTTCTTAGCACGCTCTTATATGGCCCCCGATGTATTTCACATGTCACATATTACTCATCAGGGTAACATTCTGCTTCCTCCTTACAGACATTAATGAGTGTGAGAATCCAGGAGCCTGTGCGGGTCAGGAGTGTGTCAACACACTTGGGTCCTTCCAGTGCAAACAATGTCAGGCTGGATACCGGCTCCAGAACCGGCGCTGTGTTGGTGGGTAGAATTGTACTTGTTATATTAGTCACATAGTACAAAGGTAACTGTAACTGTGACTTAAGGATTTATTACACAAAACGATTGTCAGTTGTATTCGCCCTTACGGACGATAATCGTCTTGTGAAATAGAAGACAACGATCAGCCGACTTAAAAAAAAAATTATTTATGATACCCCTTAATATGCCTATAAAGCAGTAGTGTATCTACCATACAGGAAAACCATAGAACTGCTGGGCCTATTATACTGTAAGAGGGGTTGAGCACTTTACTTCCCCTGCTTCTTATTCCACAGCCATAGCTTTTGTCTGCAGCCTCTACTAGACTAGAGGAAGCCTAATGTATACAGCTTTATAATCTATATGCAGTGAGCCCCTTCTAGTGGTAGCTTTCTATTATTTCCATGCGTACAGTGTACTGTGTTACCAGTAGTATTAATCTTCCTTACATTGTCTTCTCCTGTCTGTTAGGCTGGGTTCACACAGCATTTTTTGCAATCCGTTTTACGCAAAAAAAAGTATGCATTTGTGTGCATATGTTTTGATCAGTTTTTCCATTGACTTCCGTTATAAAAAAAAAAAACACGATCAAAACAGATCTTTTTTTTTAGCATTCACAAAAACGTGGTTGACTACATTTTTTGTGTATGTTAAAAAAAAACATGCATTTTGATCCTTTTTTTTATCCTTTTTTTATGGTGGAAGTCCATGGAAAAACGGATCAAAATGGAGGTGCACTAATGCCTTAGGCCACGTTCACAAGGTTTCAATTGTGGAATTGCGCATTGTGCAAATAAGCAGACTGCGGCATCCATTGTTATGTGCATTTGCCCTTAGCCAATAACAGGACTCATAATATCTGCATTTGTGGATCCACCATCGTGGACTGCAAAATATGGCCATATGAGGGGCACCTTAGTCCATTTTGTACAACTGCCTCAAAACCGATCCATTGCTCTGGATCAGCTAATCTTAAAGGGGTTGTCCAGCGGAAATCTTTTTCTTTCAAATCAACTGATATCAGAAAGCTATATAGATTTGTAATTTACTTCTATTAAAAAATCTGAAGTCTTCCCATATTTATTAGCTGCTGTATGTCCTGCAGAAAATGTTATATTTTCAGTCTGACACAGTGCTCTCTGCTGACATCTTTGGCCAAAACAGGAACTCTGTCTCTGTTTTCTATGGATCTCCATAGAAAACATCTCCTGCTCTAGACAGTTCCAGTCTCAGCCAGAGATGTCAGCAGAGAGCACTGTGTCAGACTGAAAATAAAACAACATTTCATGCAGGACATACAGCAGCTAATAAGTATGGGAAGACTTGAGATTTTTTAATAGAGATAAATTACAAATCTATATAACTTTCTGATATCAGTTGATTTGAAAGTAAAAGATTTTCGATGGACAACCACTTTAATTGCCAGCTTTCTAGGGCTACTCATCTGAAAGTAGCCCTAGGACAAGGGAACAAGACTGCTTTGGGTTAAGTCCAGATCTGTCATGGTACCACCCAGTGTATATTTGTCATATTGAAAAAGTCTGCTGTGGATAACCGCTGGTGAGCCACCCATAGACTTTAAATGTCCTGGTGGTCCACACGTTACTCTGCAGGGGGGGGAGGGTCTACTGCCAGAGACACCTGCGGTCTCCAGAGAGAAAGCAGGGGGTGGTTTAATACCAGAAAAAATTTGACAAACATCTCTTCAATAATGAATTTGGATGTTCTTTAAAACCAGATCGTTTTACCTGGTAATGACAATCTGGCCTGGCCTAGAAGTGGTATTAATCAGCTTAGTATAATGCTCAGAGCTGTAGACATGGGGAGATAGCTGATAGATGAGATAAAACAAATTATACCAGTCTCTTAGATGTTATAAAATCATGTTTTCCTTCTAAGCTCAAGACTTGTAGAGGCTGGGCTGAGCTGCAGCATGCAAACCTCCTCCCTCCCTCCACCACCCCTCCCTGTCCCCCGTAATTGATGTACAGGGTTTGGCTTTCAGCATTGAGCCATGTAGATCGATCACAAAGGATGGGACGGGAAGGAGGCGTGCAGCTCTCATTATTTCTTTTATCTCAGCTATTTGCCCAGATCTGCAGCTCGGAGCACGATATACAGCTGACAGATTACCTTGAATTAAAGGGAATTTACTGATGTAACAGCATTAAAGGTTATTAATTAAATAATATAAGCAATGGAAGGTTGTATTAATCTGTTTCCACCCATCCCTCCAGATATCAATGAGTGCCTGACAGAGTCTTCCTGTGGACGTAATGGAAGATGTATCAACACTGATGGCTCTTACCAATGTGAATGTGCGCCTGGATTCAGACTGAGCAGTGACAGAACCCAGTGCACAGGTCAGAAGGCTTCATGTTGTCTATGTGCACTATTCAGCCTCTATTAATCGTAGTCTAAAGAAGTTGTGCTTGTTGCAGATTAAGGCCATGTTCACACACTGTATGATCATTTGCCGTTGTTTGACCCGGCTGGGTCAAACAACAGCCAATGTTTGGGATGTTCACCCAGCCAATACTGCAGTATCGGCCGGATTGCGGGCACATTTGGGTGTGGCCGCCCTCCAATTAGCCATAGACAACAATGTAAAGTATGGCCAGAGCTGTACTTTACATCATGAGCACAGCATCTTGTACAGTCGCTGTTCAATGAATAGCGGCTGCACAAAATAGACCTGTCAATTATTTTGTGCGGCTGCAGAGAACACCAACCAAATTGTATACACTACAGCCATGGTTCCATACACTGTAATATGATTAAAAGCTGTCAATAAAGAACATCCGTTGTTGCAACCTGCAACAACGGCCATTGTTTATTGGTAAAATACAGCGTGTGAACATGGCCCTAAAATGTATTGTACATGGGGCCTGTCAGACAGTCATTTCAAGTGTCATACCTCCTAGTACTGTAATCCCAATTTGTTGGGCATTAGTGTGGGTCTAACCTATAGGAAGTTGCACGGCAACTTTACCCAGGCACCACAATTTATTGAGTGAATAGGACTAGTGGCAGTACCAGGCAAAGCTTCCTGACCGAAGCAACATACATTCCAATACCATGAACAGGTCCCATACTAATGTAACTGTGTCTGTCTATTCCGCCTTCATTGTGGCGATCTGCAGTGGTCCCATAGGTCATAGGGACAGAGCTAGAGGCTGGACCCCGAACAATCATTGATGGCCTATGCTAACGGCAGACTGTACGTGGACATATCAACCACCATCTTAGATATGACGGACATCATATACTTTACACATTGCAGATATCAATGAATGTCTAGAAGGAGACTTCTGCTTCCCACGTGGCGAGTGCCAGAATACAGAAGGTTCCTACAGATGTGTGTGCGCTGAGGGCTATGTTACTTCCCTCGATGGTTCTTCATGTGTTGGTAAGTTCAGAAACTTTACCCACAAATTTGTAATAGATACTATGGGGGAGATCAAACATGGTGTAAAGTGAAACTGGCTCAGTTGCCCCTAGCAACCAATCAGAGTCCACCTTTCATTTTCCAAAGAGTCTGTGAGGAATGAAAGGTGGAATCTGATTGGTTGCTAGGGGCAACTTTACACCATCTTTGATAAATCCCCCTATGTCTATGGGGCAGCATGTCTAATACATAGAATTAAAGGGGTGGGGGGGGGGGCTTTTTTTTGCTGGGACCAGGGAGGAGGTGGCCGAGGGAAAAGACGTCCATTTCAAGTCTGCTCAGATCCCGCCTCCTTCACTGACTGGCTAAGCGGACCTGAGACGTCACGTCTCGGACCCGCGTCAGACACCCGGAAGCAACCGGGCACCGGAGCGCCACGACCCGGGACCCGCCGCTGGAGCCGGGGAGGTGGGTTGGCGTCTTTTCCCTCGGCCACCTCCTCCCTGGTCCCAGCAAAAAAGTGCCCCCCCCCCCCCCCCCCCCCGCTGGTGTACCCCTTTAAAGAGTTTCTTCACCCAAAATGTTTTTCTTTTAAATCAACTGGTGCCAGAGATTTGTAATTTACTTCTATTAAAAAAAAAATCTCAAATCTTCCAGTACTTATCAACTGCTGTATGTACTACAGGAAGTAATGTATTTTTTCCAGTCTGGAGAGCAGAAGGTGTTTACTATGGGGATTTTTGCTACTGCTCTGGACAGACATGGACAGAGGTGGCAGCAGAGAGCACTGTGTCCCCCTGGAAAGAATACACTGCTTCCTGCACGACATACAGCAGCTGATAAGTACTGGAAGACTGGATATTTTTTTAATAGAAGTAAATGACAAATCTCTAACACTTTGTGACACCAGCTGATTTGAAAGAATTTTTTATGAACTACCCCTTTAAAGATTTTATGGCTCCTTGTTGTAAATGTATTTTTACACATTCTTTAAAGATAAGGATGAATGTCAGACAGGCACCTTCTGCCAAGGAGGACGCTGCACCAACACAGTGGGATCCTTCCAGTGCTTATGTCCAAGTGGGTTACGAGCCACTCCAGACAACACCAACTGTATAGGTGAGATGAGTGGGTGATCATTCCTATAGGGCAGGGGTGGGGAACCTCCGGCCCGCGGGCCGCATCCGGCCCCTGACACCTCCGAATGCGGCCCGCGGCACCCCTGTGACATGCGCTGCTCTGGAGGAGAAGAAGCTGGCATTCACAGCTTCCTCTTGTGTCTGTGACAGTTACCAGACACAGGAGGACGCTGTGTATGCCGGCTCCTTCTCCTCCAGAGCGGCACACGTCTTCTGCGGTTTGCGTCTCTCCTGTCATGTGCGCCGCGGTGGTGAGGCAGGATCTGGCATACACAGCATCTTCCTGTGTCTGTACCGGCTCCTTCCCCAACAGAGCGGCACACGTCTTGTGGCTCCTGCGGGCCGCGCGCAATGACGTCATTTCACCGCGCGCCGCCTGCAGGAGAAGACCGGCACAGAAGAGAGGAGGGAGAAGAGGACCTGGATAGCGTGGGAGCGGAGGAAAGGTGAGTGGGATGTTTATTTTTTTTTTATTTGGGGCAGGCACTGGGGATTAACTAGGCCACCAGGGACATGACTGGGGGGGATGGGGGGTTAAGAAGGCCACCAGGGACCTGACTGGGGGGTTAAGAAGGCCACCGGGGACCTGACTGGGGGGTTAAGAAGGCCACCAGGGACCTGACTGGGAGGTTAAGAAGGCCACCAGGGACCTGACTGGGAGGTTAAGAAGGCCACCAGGGACCTGACTGGGAGGTTAAGAAGGCCACCAGGGACCTGACTGGGAGGTTAAGAAGGCCACCAGGGACCTGACTGGGAGGTTAAAAAGGCCACCAGGGACCTGACTGGGAGGTTAAGAAGGCCACCAGGGACCTGACTGGGAGGTTAAGAAGGCCACCAGGGACCTGACTGGGGGGTTAACTAGGCCACCAGGGACATGACTGGGGGGTTAACTAGGCCACCAGGGACATGACTGGGGGGTTAACTAGGCCACCAGGGACATGACTGGGGGGTTAACTAGGCCACCAGGGACATGACTGGGGGGTTAACTAGGCCACCAGGGACATGACTGGGGGGTTAACTAGGCCACCAGGGACATGACTGGGGGGTTAACTAGGCCACCTGGGACATGACTGGGGGGTTAACTAGGCCACCAGGGACATGACTGGGGGGTTAACTAGGCCACCAGGGACATGACTGAGGGGTTAACTAGGCTACCAGGGACATTACTGGGGGGTTAAGAAGGCCACCAGGGACATGACTGAGGGGGTTAAGAAGGCCACCAGGGACATGACTGAGGGGCTTAACTAGGCTACCAGGGACATGACTGGGGGGTTATCTAGGCTACCAGGGACATGACTGGGGGGCTAAACTAGGCTACCACGGACATCACAGAGGGGCTTAACTAGGCTACCAGGGACATGACTGGGGGTATTAACTAGGCTAGCAGGGACATGACTGGGGGGATTAACTAGGCCTACCAGAGGCATCATTGGGTGTGAGGGGGGGGGGGGGGGGGGTAATTAGGCTACCAGGGACATGACTGGGGGGTTAACTCAGGCTACAGGGTATCACTAAGGATTCACATCAGGTACAAGGGGCATCACAGAGGGTTAACTACAATAGCAGGGGCATTAGGGGAACAATAGTTTGCCTTGCCCCGGGTGCTGCAAACCCACGCTACCCTGCTGCGCACGGTATGCGGCCCTCGAATGATTTTATAAAAGCCTGACCGGCCCTCGACATGGAAAAGGTTCCCCACCCCTGCTATAGGGGAATCAATGATTTATTGAATGTGCTGTTACCAAACTGTGGCTTGTTTTATCCTCCAGATATTGATGAATGCCGGGAAAGAGGAGCCGCCATCTGTGGGACACAAACCTGTGAAAATACACTTGGATCTTATAGGTGTATTGCATCCTGTGACAGCGGATATAGAATGACCAACTCTGGTGACTGTGCAGGTAAGTGTCCTTTTACATCTGGTGATCTGGTGGCCGAGGGCGGCCGTAAATGAGTGTTGATCAGCGGGATCGAAGAAGGAAGGTACAATAAAGTACAGTATACTGAACATTTCTTCTGTCTATAGATATCAATGAATGTGCTAATAACTCTACAATCTGTGGAGACAATGCAGTATGTGAGAACCTTATTGGCTCCTACCGATGCACATGCAACTGGGGTCACGAGATGTCCAGCGAGGGTCAGCACTGTGTAGGTATGTTACTGATATAGAAATCTCAAGATCTGACAGCTTTACATTCCGAGGTTGACTACTTGAAAGATTACTGAAAATTATCATAATTCAGAATTTATTCCTTGACCCAGCGAACAGGCCCAAACCAAGTTATTACCACTACTGGGTTTGAAGCAAGGGTTTGTATGTAACCAAAAATGTATTCTTTCAAATCAGGTGGTGCCAATAAGTAATTTACTTCTATTAAAAAATCTCAAGTCTTCCCGTACTTATCAGCTGATGTATGTCCTGCAGGAAGTGGTGTATTCTTACCAGAGGTTTTCGATGGGGATTTGCGACTGCTCTGGACATTTCCTGACATGGACAGAGGTGGCAGCAGAGAGCACTGTGTTAAACTGGAAAGGATACACCACTTTCTGCAGGACATAAAGCAGCTGATAAGCACTGCAAGATTGGATATTTTTTTTTAAATAGAAGTACACTATGAATCTCTGGTACGTTCTGGCACCAGTTTATTTAAAAAAAATATATTTTTTTTTGCTGAACTACCCCTTTAAGGTTTACATACTTTTGAAAGGTAAAGGGTTACTTTGGCAAAAAAAAAAAAGTTTTAAATTCGACTGGTGTCAGAAAGTTATACAGATTTATAAATTACTTCTATTTAAAAAAATCTCTAGTCTTCCAGTACTTATCAGCTGCTGTACGTCCTGCAGGAAATGATGTTTTCTTTCCAGTCTGACACAGTGCTCTCTGCTGACACCTCCATGTCAGGAACTGTGCAGAGCAGGAGAGGTTTTCTATGCGGATTTGCTGCTGCTCTGGACAGTTCCTGACACGGACAGAGGTGGCAGCAGAGAGCACTGTGTCAGACTCCAAAAGAATATACTGCTTCCTGCAGGACATACAGCAGCTGATAAGTACTGGAAGACCAATCTACCAATTTACCAATCAGTATAACATTCTGACATCAGTTGATTTAAAAACACCTTTTTCTTTGGAGTTCCCCTTTAAAGATATGTGACATTGGATTATTTTTCTCAATAAATAACAGACCAAGTCTTATATTTTTTATTTGGTCATCTACTTTTAGGAACATCTGATGTCGTTTTAGGTCCAATATATGCAGAATTATAAAAAAAAAAATCAGAAGGGTTTACAAACATTCATCTCCCACTGTAGTATGGTAGTATGATCATGCAGCCCATTAATTTCACTTAAATCATCTAATACTCAGTGGGGCTGGAGGGGTATGAGACACTTGTTGGCAGGTTTCCCCATAGAGTACAGCTTTCTGCCTGGAATCCCAGCACTAGGAGCGTGTGTGATCAGCTTATCATCAGGACACTGTAAGAAGTAAACAACCCCTTTAAATAGTTGATGTGAAATTATCTTAAAGTGTTACTGTTGTTTAAATTTTTTTGCAGAAAGTACATAGTACAGGCGATTTTAAGAAACTTTGTCTTTGGGGTTTATTAGCCGAAAAATGCCTTTTTATCATGAAAAAGCATGGTCTTCATGGTTCTCTTATGGAGAGGGGAGGGGTTGAGGGAGATGAGGCACAAAAACAGGACAACAAAGAGTTAATTTACAGCTAAATATCTCCTCTGAAGTCAGCACTGACCTCTTCACACAGGTCCAGCTGTGTAATCCTTTGTTCTCTGCTCTCTGCGGGTGACTAATCTCCCTCCTCCCCTCTCCATAGGTTACACAGGGCTCAACTGATGTAAAAGATTCGAGATTTCCTGATAATGAGAAGTGATTGATAGAGGAGGAGGGGGGACCTGGGGAAAGTCTTTTTGAATGCAGATAATGGCATATTTGCCTAATTAACCCAATTACAAAGTTTCTCAAAATCGCCTGGACTATTAATTTCTGTAACTACAAAAAAAAAAAAAACGAGAGTAACACTTTAAATCTATAAAAGAAACCAAGGACTGCAAATGAGGTGTCACGAGGCTAGAACCATACAGTATGATAGGCTTTGTTTAGACAGTCCACAATCCTTTCATACGTTCACATATGAGTCTTGCTTGTTGTTTCCATAGACATAGATGAGTGCTTGGAATACGGAGATTCAATATGTGGATCAATGAGATGTCAAAACACGCCAGGATCCTACAAGTGCATAAGTGACTGTGAGCCCGGCTATCAGCTTTCTCCCGCTGGGGACTGTACTGGTGAGCACCCAAGCTATCCATTTGCTAGGCTGAAGTGGTTGAGCACATAGAGGTGTGACTGCGGCTTTACCATCTTGCAATCAAAAACTAAAAAGGCAGCGATGTCTGTGGAGTCCTAACCCCGAGTATGTTCATGTGTCAGATATCAACGAATGTCTAAATAAGACAGTCTGCGGGGAGCACGCCCTGTGCCTCAATCTAGTAGGAGCCTACCACTGCCTGTGTGACCAGGGCTATGAGGGGGAGAGGGTCGATCAGCACTGTGTGGGTGAGTGCCTTCATTGTGGGCCCAACAAGCAGATATACGCCCTGATATACTATAGTCAAGCCCATTGATTTTATTGTAAGTTTGTGCACCAGTATTTTTTTGCCAAACTTTGAATAAACCTGGGCAAATCTACATTTTGCCGATTTGGCAGATCATCACAAAGATCAGCCAATGACAACAGTCATTGGCTAATCGTGTGGTCCTAAGAACCATTGGCCGCCAACCAGGTAATAGTGATGTGCGGCCAACGACTGATGAATGCACAAACTTTTTTTTTTATAAAGTTTAATACCTGTCAACGCTCCCCGATGCTTCTTCCTGCTTTCGTTGTCTTTCTGGCTTCTGCCCACTGCAGGCACCGGTGGAACTCAAAAGCCGGTCTCTGGAGTGACAGGCCTCTCAGCCAATCACTGGCTGAGATGGGACAGCACCATGGCCAGTGATTTGCTGAGTGGCCTGTCACATCAGAGAGCAGCTCTGAAGTTCCACTGGTGGCTGCCGGCAGTGGGCAGAAGCAGGGTAGATAACGGGGAGTGGGCAGAAGCACCTGGGAGCGTGGATGGGTGTGTATAAACTTTATAATTTTACACTAAAGGCAAGGGCTGTAAAGATATCGCTAACCATGTCCTTATAGCCCTAGCTGTACGATAGTTGAGACGCGTAATAGGCCCAGTTAGCGCCAATCTCGCAGGTCTAACATTATCAGGGCAGACGCCAGCCGGGTGCAGTTTACAGACTGTTTTGCACAAATATGTGCTTCAGCGGACCACTCAGCGTATTTGCGTGAAACAGTCTGTAAC
This sequence comes from Dendropsophus ebraccatus, assembly GCF_027789765.1. Classification (NCBI taxonomy): domain Eukaryota; kingdom Metazoa; phylum Chordata; class Amphibia; order Anura; family Hylidae; genus Dendropsophus; species Dendropsophus ebraccatus. Next base: position 78,257,550 of record NC_091463.1, read on the forward strand.
CTGCACCTGGCTGGCGCTTGCCCTGATGATGTCCACTCTGTTTGATAAATAATGTATCTGCACAAGTGTCGGATGGGTGAGTGCAGCTTTCTAGTTCTTCATTGGGCTTTATATTATGTATTTACATATGTATAGTGTAGGTATATATACCCAGACCACGAGCCATGCTGGATGATAATACAGGCAGAATCACATTCACCATGGTCTCTCAGAGCCATCGAGTTCAGATCAAACCTTGTAGACTGTAAGTCCTCGCAGGCAGGGGTCCTCTAGTCATAAGTCATAGTACAACAATACACTACCAAATCTCTGTTTTCCTGTAAGGGGAATAGTGACCTACAACAAATATATGAATGTATATATATATATATATATATATATATATATATATATATATTATAAGATGATGTGTTTCCTCTCTTCCAGATGTGGATGAGTGTGAGACATTACAGGGGGTATGTGGCACAGCCCTTTGTGAGAACGTGGAAGGATCCTTCCTCTGCATCTGTCCTAACAGCAATGAAGAGTTTGACCCAATGTTTGGGAAGTGTATACGGACCCCCTCTGCCGGTAAGGGACCCATACAGATATCTATATTACAATGCTAACTAGAGATAGAGGAAATTATGACCCTTTTTCCTTTGTCCTTCTCTTCTCCGCTACAGCTCGTCCTCCATATTCCGGCAATACTGCCCTAACCAGGGTGGAGTTTGTGCCCACCCCGGGACTCAAGGAATGTTACTACAACCTGGAAGACCCCAATGTGTGTGAGAACGTGCTTTCCAGGAATGTCAGCCAGGTGGAGTGCTGCTGTACAGTTGGCAAAGGATGGGGACAAGGATGCCAAATCCAGAGGTGTCCCAGCATGGAATCCGGTAACAAAGAATTCCTTGCAGACCATTCCTCTTGAAGGGATTGTTTAGATGCAAGGAGCAGAGCGCACAGTTGTTTGCATAATGTCTCCTAACTCATAATTTAGCATCTCCACTGTCACTAGACAGCTGGGAACCCATTGTCTGATGGTCTACAGCCCCAACACAGCCTGTCCACTTATGGATGCATGTAGCTGAATGGCTTTCACCCCCTGCCAGGCGCTTAGCTAAAGGGTCATGACAGGGCATGTGCCAGGGATGGAGGCACCAGGTGCTTGCCATGTCAGCGTATATGCCAGATTAGCAGTATTTCTTTGCCTACCCTTAGGTATCAGATTGATTGGCATCTACCACCTGGCACTCCCACCCATCAACTAATCGAGGGGGTCCCCCAAGGGAGCAATCTGGTGACATAGCTCCATACATATTGTAACAGTTGTGGCCAGAACTACAGTTGAACAGCCCCATTGATTTGAATAGAACTAAGGGCTGTATAATGGTGCGTTGACACGAAACGATTATCGTTCAAATTTTCACAATAACAATCGCATTTGAGCGATAATCGTTCTGTGCAAACACAGCAAACGATCAAGCGACGAGCGAGAAATTGTTCATTGTGATCTTTCAACATGTTCTCAAATCGTTGTTGGTCATTCGCTATAAATTCGCAGATCGCTTTGTGTAAACAGTCTTTCAAAGATTCACCCTATGTGTGAGATAGGCTTAAGCGATCCTAAAAACGATTTTTCTAACAATTTTTCTAACGATTTATTCGTCTAAACACTGATCGTTATAAAAACTAAATTGTTGCTTCAAATTGTTAAACGATGCATTGGGCGAATTATCGCTTCGTGTAAATGGACCATTACACGGCCCGATTAGTAATGTAAACGAGCACTGATCCACTAGATCGGCACTTATTAACTGAACCTAATACATGGCTCAAAAATCGTGCAGCCCTTGCTTTAAAGGGGTATTCCCCCCAAAAAAATGTTTGCATTAATACATTGCCCACCCGTAGCTTTCCATCTTTCCCATGTCAATGTATTATGGATTCTGCACAGTTTTGATGTTATCTAGATGCATTCACTCCCACCAAACACATAGAATCATCAAATCCCAGTCCAACCTGTCTCCACCCCCTGCTCCTGGCCCCCACCCTCCGAGACGGCATCACATGTCCTTAGTCTCTTCAATGGGCCGGGTTAGCGCTTCTAACCCAGTCCACTGAAGTGAAGGAGGACACTGAGACAGTGACAGCTGCTGATCACTGTCTCCCTCCGACAAAGTGTGGCCCCCAACACTGCCCCCCTTTCTCACTCGCGGCTCTCCCAGCCTCCTCCCGGTCCAGTGCTCAGTGTGGCCGGATCCCCCCAGCTTTAAGCTGCAGTATCTAGCACTCCCACTATAGAATGTATGGCACTGGGGGGCGTGGCGAGCCGCTGATGGAGACAGTCGCAGGGTGAGGGAGCTCCGGGACCGCACAGCTCTTACAACAGACCCAGACCAGCTTTATCCTGCCCGAACACCCCCAGTAGTGGGGGAGGTAGCGAGGGGGACCCCCGGATTGCCCTGACCCGCGGCAGCCCCGGCTATCCCGGCTCTAAAAGGGACTTTACCTGCCACGAGGGCCGCCGCCGCTGAAGTGCTGCAGCCGCGGCCATCTTGTCTTCCGGCTCCTGTCTTCCCGCTGTAGCCGTTCTGCAGCTCCGGCTCCCGGACTCCTGTCTACACCGGAGGATCCTGCTCCCCAGCCGACTGGCTCTGCTCCTGGCTGGAGGTGTGCGGCCCCGGTCACCACGCGCCGAGGCGCCAGCTTGCTTCCTCCCGCTCCTCACCGCCGCTCTAAGGGTGAGTCAGGCTTTCGCCGGTCCCCGGACCTCAGCGTCCGCATTGCTGCTGTGCCTGCTACTGTGCCACTGCAGGCACTCGGCTCTGCCGCCCCGGCCCGGACAGGAACATATAAACTCTATAATAGCTGGCACCCGGCTTCCCTGACTGGCCACAAGTACCCACTATACTTTCCCAGGTACTTCAGGGACACAGTATCCTGCCGGCAACTCACAGCACGGACTCTCATATGCTGAGGCGCCATTTTACCTCCTTGCATCCCTGTGCCACACATTAACCCCTTCACCGCCTCCTGCCAGCAGTGGGGTCACGTCTCTCCTGGCCTTGACTCTAGCACCTGCACATACCGGTGCCCTGGACTCTCAATCCCCTCCCCTCCCCCCTGGTGCTACTTCCATAAGGTCCCACGGACTATTAAAGGGCCAGCAGCTCATTTCTACCTACATGATGGCCACCCCAAAACCGCCTAAAAAAGACAAAAACAAACCCAATGGCGATAATATGGCCGCCTCTATCAGAACCTCGCCAGCGGCTACCAGGTCAGCTGTCCACCGCTCCTCCGGCGGCAGACACTCAGATTCAGACTCTGACGCATCGCTTATGGGATCCTCCTCCCCGCAGGGTGTCCGTGACATGCTCTCCCAACTCCCCACTAAAAATGATCTACAAACTCTCATGAATGAAGTGAAAGATGCATTTAAAGTGGAGATCGCTGCGGTGAGGAAAGATATTCAGCACATTGCACTGAGGGTGGAAACTTTGGAGGAGGACCACGACTCCACCCGTGCCTACATCTCTAACCTACACTCCACTGCCTCAGCTCAAGCCTCTGCCTTAGATGACATGCAGCGCCACATTGAGGATCTGGACAATAGAGGCAGGCGCAACAACATAAGGATACGGGGTCTGCCAGAGGCAACTCAGGACAATGATCTTACATCCACCCTGGAAGGCCTCTTTAATATGTTGCTAGGGGAGCCGCCTACTCATAAAATTAAGTTTGATAGGGCTCATCGTGCCCTAAAGCCGAAGCCTACTTCTGGGGCCCCTAGAGATGTCATCTGCTGCCTCCATGACTACACGCTAAAAGAAAGCATCATGGCCAAAGCCCGCTCGCTTCGGGACCTGGACTTTTATGGAGCCCAAATACAACTCTTTCCAGACCTCTCCTGGATCACCCTCCAGAAGCGCCGGATTCTGAGGCCACTGTTGTCTATTCTTCGAGACCACGACACGTCCTATAGATGGAACTTCCCTTTTGGTCTCACGGCTAGGCGGGACGGACGCTCCGCTGTACTCCGTAATTTAGCTGATTTGCCTGCATTCTGTGAAGCGCTGGATCTGCCAGTCCCGAAAATCACTGACTGGACTGTTGCTCCTCCACCTCCCCCCCCTCCCCCAGTCTGGAGCTCCTCTAGCCAGAAGAGACGCCGCCCCCGTTCGGAGAACCCTCGTTCCCCCCCTGATCCTATGGGCTGAGGAGGCCCTTCCAATGGCTCCGGGGACATATCCCCCTCCTGTTCCTCCCCCCAAGATTGGTAGCTCCATTTGTTGATGTTCTGGGTCTCATCATATTGTTACTTGCTTACGCATTGCTGTGCGGTTCTATACCGCTCACCTCCTATGCCTGTTTCAATGTTCTCTGTTCCCTATTGGTGGCTCCTTCCCCCCTTTTGGGGCTGCCAGTTGGCAACTTTCGAGTTGTCTTGGTATAATCCTTGCCTCGCTGTGGGCCAATTAGGCCTGTGCCTTGGGCCTTGTGCCCTTTTCTCCACTGGATCTTCCGTTTGTTCTATGATGTTTGATGTTCTATGTTTGTCCACCCCGTGTTCTTTCCTTCCCCTCCTCCCTCCTTCTAGGATATTACGCCTGCTGGTGCTGCTTCGAGGACTGCTCCCACCGTGCTGTCAGAATTGGGTGAGTAGCTACTTCAGCATAGTTGCTGCTTTCATCTGTCACAATGATCAAATGTGTGTCCCTTAACGTAAAAGGTCTTAATTCCAATACCAAGAGGCGCCTGCTCCTGAGGGAACTCCGTAACCTCCACGCTGATGTTGCCTTCCTCCAGGAGACACACTTTAATCAGGATGCATCTTTCAGATTTGCCCGTCACTCTTTTCCCATAGCCATTTCCGCCTCTAGAGGCAATAAGACGGCTGGAGTGGCCATACTGTTTTCTCGAACATGTCCTATACAGGTCTCCTCCTCCTTCGCAGACCCGGGGGGGAGATTCGTCATAGTAGATGGGACCCTCCAAGGCCGGCAATTTATCTTCTGCAATGTATATGCCCCCAATCAATCTCAAATACCCTTTCTCCGCAGGGTCCTAAATAGATTGTCAAAGTATCCCCCAGCTCCTAGAATCTTGGGTGGGGATTTTAATCTGCCCTTCTCGGAGCTGATGGACAGACATTCTGTCCACGACCGCCCTGCCCCAGTGGCTCAAGCTAAACTTTCAACCGAGTTCCGCAAGCTCATACGAGCTCATAAGCTGTATGACCTATGGCGACTCGATCACCCCGCGGAGAGAGGGTATACTTTCTTCTCCCACCCCCATAAATTACATTCTCGAATAGATTACTTCTTTGGCAACATACCTACTGTCCGGCTCCTGCAGAGCGCGGCCCTCGACCCTATCTCTTGGTCTGATCATGGCCCTGTGATAGTACAACTTAAGGCCATTTTATCCCCTACCCGGCAGTGCCATTGGCGCCTAAATGACACCTTACTGAAAACCCAGATGACACGTGACTCCATTAAGTTGAGTATCTCTAATTACTTCTTAGAAAATGGGGGCTCGGTCACTTCAGAGGGGGTTCTGTGGGAGGCCCACAAGGCAGTAGTTAGGGGTCATTGTATAGCGGTCAGCTCCCGTCAGAAAAAAGATTCCCTACTAGCGATTCAGAAAGCCAAATCTACCATCGTCTCCCTGGAGCGACTCCTGGCCCGTCGTCGCTCTCTGGGGGTTCTGCGGAGGCTTGTGGCGGCTCGCGACAAACTTAAGGAGCTTTCCTTACATAAAGTGGAGAAGCTCCTTATGTTCTCCAAACAACGTTTCTATGAGAAGGGTAACAAAGCTCACACCCTTTTAGCACGGATGCTTAACGATCGCGCTGCTGCCCAGTCTCCGCAGGTCCTCAGGGACCCCGCGGGGGCCCTACGGTACCATCCCTCTGACATCTCCTCTATCTTCCTACAGTACTATTCTAAACTTTACTCCCTCCCGTCCTCCCTACCCTCGGATCCCGAGGCCCGCACCCGATGTCTCTCGGAGTTCCTTTCAGGGTGCGGTCTTCCGTCTCTGACGGCGGGGGCACTTGAGGAACTAAACGCTCCAATCACGGCAGAGGAACTTGCAGAGGTTCTCAAATCCCTTCCATCGGGGCGGGCCCCTGGACCAGATGGTTTCTCTTACCTCTATTACAAGACCTTCTCTTCAGAACTCTCCCCTAAACTACTTTCACTGTTTAATTCCTTCCTCCAGGGCTCTCCTATCCCTACTTCCATGTCCCATTCTTTCATTACTCTTATCCCCAAACCTGGCAAAGACCCCATGGACTGTGCAAATTACAGGCCCATAGCCCTCCTAAATTCAGATTTCAAAATATTTACTAAACTACTGGCCACTCGATTGGGCTATTGGCTACCCTCCCTCATCAACGCAGATCAGGTGGGTTTTGTTCCGGGGAGACAGGGTGGGGACAACACGAGGAGAGCCATTGATCTTATTGATGTAGTTAACCAACAGGAGGAGAGTGCTCTTGTGTTGAGCTTAGACGCTGAAAAAGCGTTTGACCGCCTTGGGTGGTCCTTTATGTTCGAGACCTTAAAATGCTTTGGCTTCACTGGTGCGTTTATGACAGCGATACGAGCTTTGTACTCAGGACCCACAGCAGCGCTAAAATTCCCCCATGTGCTTTCCGAGACCTTTACTCTCTCGAATGGAACCCGCCAGGGGTGTCCTCTATCTCCCCTACTTTTTGTATTATGTATAGAGCCCCTGGCGGCAGCAATACGAAATTGTCCTGACATTAGAGGAGTCTCGGTTAGAGGGAAAGAATTTAAAATTATGTTGTTTGCAGACGATGTTCTCCTCACCCTGTCCCACCCGCTCACTTCCTTGCCAAATCTTCGCGCCTTATTAAATGACTATGGCCGCCTGTCGGGATATAAAGTTAATACCTCTAAATCAGAAGCTATGCCCTTAAACCTGTCTGGACGTCTGGTCGCACAGCTTAGCTCCAACTTTAAATTCAGATGGACTTCGTCCTCCATAAAATATTTGGGTATTCACCTCACCCCCAACTACTCTTCACTGTACTCGGCTAATTACCCCGCTTTATTTCGGGATGTGCGGGCTCTCATGTCTAAATGGACCACTCACTATATTTCCCTAATTGGTCGGGTGGCGGCCGTGAAAATGACCATCTTGCCAAAACTCCTGTACCATTTTGAAACTCTTCCAGTCCGTATCCCCCTCTGCGAACTTAGAAGTCTCCAAAGAGCCATCTTTAAGTTTATATGGGCTTCTAAGAGGCACCGTATACCCAACTCTGTCATGTTGAGTAGTAAGTCTCAGGGGGGACTGGCGGTCCCAAATCTCCTCCACTACTACTGGGCCTCCCACTTACGCCAAATTCCGGCATGGTCCAGATACCTGGCTTATAAGAAATGGACAGAAATAGAGAAGATATGGCTAGCTCCCTTTCATCCTAATTCCTTCTTATGGCACCCTACCCCACCTAGTTTCTCTCATCTCTCCCTACTGGGCCCTATCCGTTTCACCCTCCATATCTGGTCTACTTGCTATGCCAGGTTTGGGTTAGTCTCCACTGTCTCCCCTCTGAACTCTTTTCTACTTTTCCCTGATTTCCTCCCTGGTCTCCAATCACACACTGTAAGGCTCTGGGGGTCAAAGAATCTCTTTCAATTCGCTGACATTGTCGATCCCCTGACTCGCACGCTCTATCCATTTACTACGCTAATGGACAAACACACCCTTCCATCTTCGGAGAACTTTACCTATCTTCAGCTCCGTCATTTTATGATGTCCCGCCTGGGGGCCCTCACGGTCTCTAAGCCATCGGCTTTCGAGCAGCTAGTTAGAATGGGGACTTCGACCTCGGGTCTCATCTCCGAAATATATCGTATTCTAGGTTCGCCTGCCGGGGGCGACCAGGTGAGACACTCATATATGACAAAGTGGGAGTCGCTATTGGGACGAACGTTGTCCCCGGAGTGTTGGCAGGTCATATGGGACAGAGCTGCCACTTCTTCAATATGTACCACCTATAAAGAGTCCCACTACAAGGTAATGATGTTTTGGTACCATACTCCAGAATTACTTCACAAGCTTAGTGCCTCGGTCTCTCCGCTATGCTGGAGGTGTACCAGAGAGCTGGGCTCCCAGTTTCATATTTTCTGGGAATGCGAGCTTGTAAAGCCCTTCTGGACTGAGGTCTGTGCTATGTCTTCGGCCGTTCTTGGGTTGAATATCCCCTGCGAGCCGAGCCTGTGCTTACTTAATCTATTCCCCAAGACCCTTCGTAAAAAACAAGCCAAGTTATTATTAGTCTTCCTAACAGCCGCAAAGTCCCTACTCGCTAAATTCTGGAAACAAACTTCCCCCCCCCCTATCCAACACTTCCAAGCTAGGATCAGGGAATTACGCTCCCTGGAGCGCCTTACTGCCTCCTTAAATAACAAAGTAGAAGCCTTCGACCTAATATGGGCTCCTTGGGACTCATACAGTTCTCCTTCGGCATCCATCAGCAGTATATCCTAGACCTTCCTCTTTTCCCCTACCTTTCTTGTTCACTGTTCCCCCCCCCCCCCTCCCTGTCAATGTTACGTCCTTGTGTTTTCGTATGTCTTCAAAGGGGCTAGTCTGCTGTGTAGTTCCCCCTCTACATGTTTGAAAATCTGTTGGATACCCGTTGGTGTTATATGTTCCAACCAAACTCCTGATGATCTGTGATGCCATGAAAGAGACGTTCCTCATCCCTAGCCAGGGCTGATGGTTGGTACCTGTTAAGTTCTAATACTGGTATCTGTTATATATTTGGATCCACTACATTCTATTGATGAAAATGTCTGCGAAGTGCCTAGTCTGTCTAACTGTTGGTTTATTTTTGTTTAAAATTCAATAAAAATTTACAATTATAAAAAAAAAAAAAAAAAGAATGTATGGCACTGTGGCAGTCACTGCAAACCTTTCAGTCATCTGATCGCAGCACTGTAAGGACTCACTGATCTTCAGCCGATGGGCCCTAATGCAAACTATGCTTTATTTTTATTACTAGCCTCCTCACATGGGCATGAGGGCCTCTATGGGCCTGAGTCCTAGTGCACCCTTATTTAGGAACAATATAGCATTATTATGTAGGCATTATAGGTCATTTTACGTAGGTGCTTTGTCCCTTGTACATCTATTTCGGACAATGACTTTATAATTTACTTATTATTTTTGGCCTCCATCACATCAATGGTGCCCAAGATTACTCCCATCCATAACATTGTACAGTATATTGAAGTGTTGTATTTCATCCTAACATAGGTCATCTTTATTTTAGCTGAATACCGAAGGCTGTGCCCTGAGGGAGTGGGTTATATCAAGTCCGGCCAAGGAAGCAAAGGTGAGGGGTAGTTTTGGCCTAAATTCTTCTTGGTGTATTGTATTTTTTGGCATTTAAAGGGGTAGTTGACAAAAAAATCTTTTAAATCAACTGGTGCCAGGAATTGCCAGATATTTGTAATGTACTTTTATTTAAAAAAAAACAAAAAAGTCACGTCTTCCAGTACTTATCAGCTGCTATATGTCCTGCAGGAAGTGGTATTCTTTCCAGTCTGGAGAGCCAAAGAGGTTTTCTCTGGGGGATTAGCTACTGCTCTGGACAGTTCATGTCTCAGGCAGAGGTGGCAGCAGAGAGCACTGTGTCAGACTGGAAAGAATACACCTATTACTGCAGGACATACAGCGGCTGATAATTACTGGAAAACTTAAAAAAATTTAATAGAAGTAAATTACAAATCTCTGGCACTAGTTGATTTGAAAGATTTTTTTTGGTAAACTACCCCTTTTACACTCATAGTGCTGAATGCAAAATAACTTTGTAAGTTATTGTAAATTATTGAAATGTTGCAGAGACATATGAAAACTTTTTAATCAGACCCCACCAATCTCTAAAATGAGCCAAGAGAAGAGCACAGCTATGTGCTTCACTCCCCATACAAGACAAGCTCCATTATAAGTCTAGCTTATATGTTATTTGGCCTCTAAACATAGATATTGGTTCTATTTAAGATGTGGATGAATGCAAGCTCTTTGGTCCAGAACTGTGCAAAGGAGGCGTATGTCTTAACAAAGATCCGCTCTTTGCCTGCTACTGTTCTAATGGCTACTACTATGACGTCCATCAGCTGGAGTGTGTAGGTAAGGTTCCTCACCAGGATGAACATAGACGTAAAGATAAGCACAATAGAAAGTCATCTGAGCGACTTATGATGGGAACTAGGAGAAATCTTTTATCCCCCACAGATAATGATGAATGCCAGGAGGAAGAAGTATGTGAGGGAGGGAACTGTATAAATACTGTCGGCTCCTACTTCTGCACATGTAATCCCCCCCTGGTGCTGGATACATCGCTGAGGAGATGCGTCACCAACACAAGCCAGGCTATAGGTGAGTGCATATATATATATATATATATATATATATATACTGTATATATGAGTGTGTATAATACTGGAATGGTGCATTATAGGTACTACAGTAGGCTGTGAGTTCATTAGGTACATGTATTGTATTACTGAATAGAAAATATTCATAGTAATTGTATTTTTCTTCCTTAGAAAACACTATCGCCTTGTGCTGGAGGACAGTTGGAGCAGATCTGGTGTGTAAGCGCCCCCTACTGGACAGACAGACAACATACACAGAATGTTGTTGCCTATATGGGGAGGCTTGGGGCATGAATTGTGCTCTGTGCCCAGCCAGAGACTCAGGTACAGTAGGTGTGAGAATACATCAGAGATAGACGATGAACAACATAAAACAAAGATGGAATTATATACATAATAACTAAACCTTTTTATAAGTCAGAGGACACCAATATACATTACAATAATATGGAGAGGTCTGACAATAGTATGTATGAAAATATTCATGGGAACCTTCATTGGTGAGTCATAGTGTTACTATACGAGTAGTGGGAGATCACCCCTTCAGTCCTTATAGGAGTCATTTATAGACATTGACAAATGTACATCACTAAAAATTCTGTTTGCATGATAAAACCCCTACCGATTTCATTCTCAGATCTGCTGATGTAGCTAAACACAGTATAAACCTTTTATCATAGTGTCATGAAATTTTTATTTATTATTCATTTCAGATGATTTCGAGACTCTCTGCAATGGCCTGAGATCTCCGGGATATCCAGGAAATCCAGGACCCCCTCCTCTCGATCCTTATGAATATGGATCAGAATATGGTCCAGGATATGGAGTCCCATATGGAGCTGATTCTTTTGTTAACCCAGCTCCTGGAATAGTCAGACCTGGATATGAAGCCTACCCTGCACCTCCTGGAATAGGGTTCGGATCCCGTCCACAGCCCCCCTACGGCCCACGAGACTCTGTGTACAGCCTCCCACCATTTGAGTCCCCAGATTTTGATTCTGATGTTTCATATCCGGATACCGATTTAGATGAGGCAAGACCACCTTTCCGAAGGCCAGAGCCTTATGATCCCCGACTTCGACCATCGCCACCACGCACCAGACCCAGAAGTCCCGGCTCCGCTGGGGTTGGATTAGAGGATGGACGAAGGACGCAGCCCTGGAGGCCTGGAAGACTTGATTCAGATGGGCTCTCCAGTTGGAGAGGAGGATTGAGGGAAGCATATGATGGTAATGTACAGCCATTCTTACATGTGCATGCTCATATATGTAGTGCTTTACGTGTGGTTTTATGAGCACATCTTGTTTCCTGCAGATCGATATGAACAGTTTGAAGGGCTTCAGGCTGAAGAGTGTGGGATCCTCAATGGTTGTGAAAATGGTCGATGTATTAGGGTCCCAGAAGGTTATACCTGTGACTGTTATGATGGTTACAGGTTGGATATGACAAGAATGGCGTGCATCGGTAAGATAGAGACCACTGAGATACGTCCAGTGCCTATAATGGTAGATTTGGCCCAATATTAAATTAGTTTGCAGTAGAGGAACACAAGAAGCTTGCCATACACACAGCTGCTGACAGTTACCTCTGGTCGTAACTTATATTACAGAGAACAAAAGGATCCAACATGCCTGACCCATCTCTCGCCCAACATTTACCATACTCATTAAAGGGTTTGCCAATATGTATTTAATGTGTATGGCCAGCTTCAGAGAAGTGCAGAGTTGTCCATGCAATAGGGTTTGTTATACACATGATAGTGGGGATGGGAAAATGTTTAGGGAGACTGCAATGTTTCGGCCTAAAGGCCAGTAGGCCGAAACGTTGCATTTTTTTGTACCCTGATGTGTGAATAAAACACACATATGTCACTGCGGATGATGTTGGAAATCCCTTTTTTCTGAAGTTGAAGGCTCACACCTAGGATTGTGAGCATACCTGCGTGCATCCTACACCCTCTACTATAGCCATCACTGGAGTATCTCCAAGGTGCTGTTGGACTTTTATTTATTTTTTTTGTTAGATAAACCATGTGTCAGGTAGTGAATCTTAGTGGCATACATAGCCAGGCTGCCCATCTGGCAATTCTGGAAAATGCAAGATGAGCTGGTGTGCTATGAACAGCCTGACAGCTGGCTTTCCTCCTTTCCCCCGGCTCAGCACCCTCCCTGCACTTCACAACACAGTAACTCACTGGTCATAGAGGGCTATATAGTTCAGACAGCACTGTGCAGGGGAAGAGCCATTAGATTGGAGTCCTGTATCCAGCCAGCCCAATGCCCACCCTCATCTACAAGTCACCAAAAAGGTCCCACCTCCTCATGGTTTCTGCAGGTCTATCCTTGGAGGAAAATGAGGCTACTTATCAGTACTGGTTCAGGCAGGGGTGACAATCAGAAAAGTAATTTAGCTTAAAACCCAAAGGCTTAATATAAAGGGGGGTTTACAAAGGGGTGAGGCTAAGCAGGAATGCAGCTTAGTGTTGGAATGGAATCATATGTGCATGTGTCCTTCCAGCTTCTACTTGCCAATTATAAGGTTCATTAGTCAACAACAACAAAAGCAGATGAGAATAGCAATGTGTGTGCTGTGTCCTGCTGACTGATATGTGTAGTGAGAGTGCTAGATGTATTGTCCATAGTATATGTCCATTGTATGAGTTAAAGGGGTAGTGCAGCGGTAAACAATTATTCACAGAATAACACACATTACAAAGTTATACAAGTTTGTAATGTATGTTATGTCTGTGAATGGCCCCCTTCCCCGTGTCCCACCACCCCCACCCGTGTACCCGGAAGTGTGTGGTGCATTATACATACCTGATCCGTGTCGCGCATGTCCGCCATCTAGTGCCAAGACGTCATCTTCGGACGGACGGACGGCCGAACCGCTCCGACCGTCCCTAGTGCCGGCCGCCTTCTGCAGTGTCATCAGATGCTCAGCCGCGATTGGCTGAGCATAACTGTGCTTAGCCAATCGCGACTGAGCACAGTTATGACGTGGCAGAGGGGGGGGCGGCATCAGGGACGGCGGCAGCGATTCGGCCGGCCTCCCAAAGATGACGTCTTGGCACTAGATGGCGGACGCGCGCGACACGGATCAGGTATGTATAATGCACCACACTTCCAAGTACACGGGCAGGGGTGGTGGGACACGGGAAGGGGGCGATTCACAGACATAACATACATTACAAAGTTGTATAACTTTGTAATGTGTGTTATTCTGTGAATAATTGTTTACCGCCGCACTACCCCTTTAAATATTTCTAGAATACCAGCCCTTTCTTCGGGGTGCCTTGCTTAGTCTGGCCTCTCCCCATTGACCTGTCTGGCACAGGTGACCCCACCAGGAGAATACTCCCACCAGCTTAGCTCATTGGATCATCAAGGCACGCAAGCTCCCTCACCACGTCAAGGTGAAGGCACCATGAGGGAGCCCCTCCACCCTAACCCGATTACACATCCCAACCCTTAATTTACCTGTCCTTTATTGAAACCTACCAAGCCTCTCCTGTGGCCTTTCACAACCCAGGACCACCTCAACCGCCTAACACAGACCCACCCGACGCCCTTCCCAGCCCGGTACCCGCCCCAACCCCTTTAACGCAGACCCTCTTGGCGCCCTTCCCGTCCATTACCCGCACCAGCCCCTTACTGCGGACCCTCCCTGAGCCCTTGCCAGCCCGGTACCTGCCCCAGCCCCCTAACACGGATCCTCCCTGAGCCCTTCCCAGGGATTTTTCAAGATGTTCAAATATCCAGTCTGTATAGAGCAGCACACTATGCCATTGAGGAGGCTGTAGACAACCCCATATTACTATTTGGGCCAAATTAGAGAGCTATGTATGATCCGAATGGCGGCTATATATAACACTACAGGTTACTGGCTGCTGTTTCTCATAGATGTTCATGGCCGCCATTACTAATGTCACCTGTGTCCTGTACAGATCAGTCTTTTAAGCGTCAACTAGTTACATGGCCCCTAACATGACCAGTCTCCCCCAGTGATCAGTGTCCCTCCCGGCTGTCCTGTGTGCGGTGTACCAGTAATACTTACCTGTAGATGTTCTGGGATGATGTACCGGGGAGCTGTGCCGTCCATCAGGCGTCTGTGACAGGAGAAATGGGCAGAGAATTGCCCCTCAGAAACCACAAGACGACACAAGACTTGGTTACATCTCCACTGACCGTGGCAGTTGGTCGCCAGCCTCACCAGCCAGTTCAAATCATAACAGCCAATGACTTCTTTTTTAATCGAAGTAGCTTTATCAACAACCAGTTGTTTTTACATCGATACAATGTACTGTGCAGCAGCTCCAGCTAAGAAGCAGCCCACCATAAATTATTACTGTTCACTATGTAGTGGTAGTGAACTTAGGCTGGATCTCCACTCCCATTTAAGTAAACAGGATCCAATCAGTGACTGATGACCTACACTGTGCATAGCTTTTCAGCCTATTTTGCCAGGAAAACCTGCTCTCCAATGTCACAGGTGATTTTTTATTCCAATCCGGCCCTGGTGGCGTGAATGTTGCTTTTGCCTAAAGGTGCCCATACACTTTATATTAAAGTCGGTCAAGCGACAGATTCAGCTGACATAAGGGTTA
The DNA here is from genome assembly GCF_027789765.1 of Dendropsophus ebraccatus. Lineage (NCBI taxonomy): Eukaryota > Metazoa > Chordata > Amphibia > Anura > Hylidae > Dendropsophus > Dendropsophus ebraccatus. The sequence goes on from NC_091463.1 coordinate 78,272,559, forward strand.
TAGGGGCCTCCTGACTCCCCACCGGCAGTTGATGCCTGTGGAGATAGGGGTCGGGTGTGCTAGATTTCGGCCCCCCTGACCCTTTCGTTCTTGAAGGGATAAGCCGTGATAGAGAAGCCTTGCTGTGACTTACCCCTCCCCATAGTGAACACATGAATGTTCGTCCATGCCAATTACAGATGTGTATAGGGAGGCCGGGAGAGATTGCTGTCGCCTGAAAGATCATTTGGTTCAGAGTAACGCATCAACAGCATCACCAGTAGAAATCCTAGAGACTCTACCATATAATAATTACTTTGTGCAATGAGAGTCTACTCCTTGCATTGAAAACCCTCATATGCATCAATGATTCTACATCCTTTCTTTTCCTCTTCCTCTAGATATAAACGAATGCGATGAAGCCGAGGATCTCACTCTGCTGTGTCTGAACGGGCAATGCCGTAACACGGAGGGATCCTATGAGTGCGTCTGTCCCCGTGGTTTCGTCCTGTCTCGACAACACAACTACTGTGTCCCCTCCCAGGAATAAAATTCCCACAATCCATTCCTTGGAGAACCAAAGACTTCCTGTGATGGCTAGTCTATGTCCACGCCATAGCGTGCGGGACGGAGAGGGGGGGGGCTTGCGTGAAATACAGGAGGGAGATATTTATTTTTCTGTATATATTGCCAAATGTTTAATGGTCTCTTTAGTGCAGTCAGTCGTGGGCAACCCCTGAGAGTTTTATATGGTAATAACCTTCATCTGTGTATTATTTTATTTTGGGCATATGAGGCACATTATTTGTATTTGCTTTTTTTTTTGCTTTTTTTTTTTAAAGGACATTGGGAACGGAAGCAACGACTATATTTTATTTTTTATTTTTACGTCAGTAGAAAAGAATCTATAGGGGTGAAATAAGACTCGGAAGCGCCACAATCCATTCAGAAAGGATGGCGAGGGTCCTACCAAACCTTGACTTGTATGTCTGCTGACTAACAAGAAAATGCTAATTCGTCAGCCGATCGTATAATTTGTGTGGTCATTTAAATAGTTTTCATGTGTTGGACATCACTCTGTGTAAAGAGATGATGTGTGGCTGACAATGATAAATTTAAAGCGACTCTGTACACACAATCTGTACCTTCGCCCCCCCCCCCCCAAAAAAAAAAAAAAAAAACCAACCACTTGTACCTTCGGATAGCTGCTTTTAATCCACGATCTGTCCTGGGGTCCGTTCGGCAGGTGATGCAGTTATTGTCCTAAAAAACTTTTAAACTTGCAGCCATGTGGCAAATTGGCATGTCCTAGAGTACCTATACCCTACGCCTGCACCGCCTCTCCATCCCTCCTCCCCGCCCTCTTCACCATTAGGAATGCCCCAGGCAGGATTTCTCCTAATCACCCTTTGCCTGAACAAACCTGAGCCTTAACAATCCAGCACATGTGCAGTGTTCAGACAGGTGATGATTAGGAGAAATCCTGCCTCGGGTCATTCCTAATGATCAGGAGGGCTGGGAGGAGGGACGGAGAGGCGATGCAGGCCTAGGGCACAGACACCCTAGGCCACGCCAGTTTGACATAGGGCTGCAAGTTTAAAAGTTATGTTTTAGGACAATAACTGCATCACCTGCCGAACAGACCCCAGGACAGATCTTGGATAAAAAGCAGCTATCCGACGGGACAAGTGGTTTTGGGGTTGGGGGGTACAGATTGTGGATACAGAGTCGATTTAAAGGGCTGCTCAAAAAATCCAATGGCTGTTCATGTGGCCCAGCTACACAATTGATCGAGCCTTGTGAAGGTTTAGGAAACATGTACCGATCACCGAGATCGGCACTCCTTATCTGCAGTCCATCCATGCATCTTAAAGGTCCTTCAACCTAAATATACCCAGCAATGTTATTGGTGTTGTACCCCATTACAGTAATACCCCCCGAATGTAACAAACTCATAATGGATGAGCTCATCCTTTATTATCAGTGATTGCTTCCATCTCATCCAGTATGCAGCCTCAGGGGTCCTTTGTCCTAGGGATCAGTATGTGTCTCCAGTAATAGCTGCTAACACAAACCTTGCATTGAGATCCACTGGAGTGAACAGGCACTTCGTATGGTGGATCATCACATATTTCTAAGTCTCAGCCTCCCACCGGAGGTTATAGAATCTACATTTTCTTATGTGACACAAATTTTTATTTTCTACACAAATGCGAATTGACTTTTATACACTTTTATAGTCATTGTTTAAAAAAAAACAAATGAAATAAACTATATATGTATATAATAAGAACTTCTCTTCATGTCTGAGTTATTTTGAGGATTTATGAACAATGGTAATGAGAAATAGTCTGTCCCTTAAAGGGGTTCTCCAGAGAAAAGAAAACATTTTTTCAGATGAACTGGTGCAATAAAGTTATACAGATTTGTAAATTACTTCTGTTAAAAAAAACAAAAACAAAGAGAAGAGGATGCCATGAGAGTATCGACCCATGGAGAAATGTGCTCTGCTGGGATGTTGGAGGATATAGAAGAATACTTCTGTGCCTGTGTATTGACACCTGTGCCTGTGTATTGACCTTTACTTTTTAGTTTTCACACCACCTTATGCCCACTAGTGTTTGCCAAACCGTACTAATGGGTGACACAGGCCCCAGACCTTGTTACCTGGGCTGAGCGGAATGCTGAGGGTTCCCTGCTGACATCTGCGCTGTGAGATGGAGTTCATAGACTTACTGCAACTTTGCTCCACATGGATCAGTTCCTAACTCTTTGGCTCTATAGTGGATACTGTCCTGCATTGTGACTTCTCCTTGTCCATGATGTGGGTTGAGGTTATCTTTAGTTGGTCCTCTCCTAAGAGGTTTAACACTGCATAGTGCTTTGTGTGGGTACTTGAGAGAAAGTTGGGGACAGTGTGCTGTCTTCCATCCTACCCATGCAGGGTACTGGCTAAGACTGACTTACGCTTCCTCTTTCCCGTTTGACTCACTTCCTCTACAGCGTGTAGGGTGCGCTGTGATTGGGTGAAAAGAGTGTAATAGAAGAATAGAGAGAAGAGATGATAGGAAAGAAGAAAGCAGAAATCCTACTGGTTCACAGATTCTGGTAAACATAATAACCCTTTGCGATCCTTCAGCTGTGCAGCTTCCATACATCAATACATAATACAGCAACATCTAGTGGTTAACTCTTAATACTACTTTTACCATAAAAAGACCAAAAAGTACAGACTTTGGCGAAGGGTGTATATAATTGCAACACCCCTAGAGGGAAACCAGAGTTTCAGCAGTGAGACCTGTTGTAATCAATAACTTTTGACATGTCTGATGACGTGTCAAAAGTTATTTTTAATGACAGGTAAACTTTAAGGATAATCTCTCCTGACTTGTCTGTATACCCATGACATAACAGTTGTGAAAAAAACATTTCTTAGAACTAGGGATGGTCCGAACCGAGTTCGGTTCGCGTTCGTACGAACCCGAACCCTCGGTAATGATTCCCGCTGTCTGCCCGCTCCCTGGAGGTGGCGGATCCAGCGGGAGGACCGCCTGGAAAACTGGGATACAGCCATAGCCATAGGCTGTATCCCAGTTTTCCAGGCGTTCCTCCCGGAGCGGGCAGACAGCGGGAATCTGCTGCCGAGCGTTTGGGTTCATACGAACCCGAACCTCGGCAGGTTCGGACTATCCCTACTTAGAACCCCTGTGTTGTGTTACTCCTCCTGGACATGTTTTGTTAGATTGACAGCTGGGTTTCTCTATACCTTTTTTAAAAAAATCCAAGCTTATAGTGAATACAGAATAATACCTAAGTATGTATGAAAACTCAGCATGTTATGCCACCAGAGCTCAGAAATAATGGTTCTTTATTATCAGTAAATAGATCAGCTCTGTACAGTACTTTTGTTTTGATGCTGCCAGGGTTTGCTGTGGATGAGACCCACAATTCCTCTACCCTCTCTCAGACATTGCCTTTATGTACAGCTTACAAAATGCTGTAATATCTCATGGTCTTTACTCACAACACAGATCTGCTACTCACTGATTGCTATGCTGTTACCTTACTCAACGGACACTGCATTGTCCAGTATGGGAAACACAATCCTGAACTTTTTGTTGACTCATAAGCCCTTCGGAATAAGTCTCTGCTTGGAAGGCCTCATCAGAAGCCTCGATCACGGATTCTATCACATTAGAGTGTACTATTTTTTTTCCAGCAACAATGGTAATTACCATGGAACCCAACTGACATCAATATAAATCAATAGGGTCTGTCAGGCACCATTGATAATGGATCTGGCAATGCAGTGTGGTGTCCAATAGGCAGCGAAACAACAGCTCAGATGTGACCAGAGCCTAATATAACACTGTAAGTTTTCCTTTGCTCTTAAATATCAGTCCAAGCCTAGACGTATAACAAAGCAGAAGCCAAAAACATCTACTTTGATGGTTTTCAACAAAACATCAGGGATGAGAAGAATCTAAATCCAAGTATCTTCTGGAATTCTAAGACATGCAGCTCCTACTCCTACAGCTGTTCTTTAGTTAAAATAAAATTCATTGTCAATAAAATAAAATTCCACTATCCTTAGATCATCAATCTTGAAACGTGAGACTTTTTTTTTCTGAAAGCCCAATGTTGGCTCCCTAATCGTTCAGGTGCAATAGGAGGCAGTGTGCCAGTGGAAGGGCTAGTCCATCGTAAGCCATCTAAAGAAGATGGACTCCCTCCGGGGCCAGAAGACTCCTGCAAAGGTTGAGGACCATCCACCCTTAGCTTTTGGGAGAGCCTATCCTTCACCTCAGCTGTAACTGTCCACCAAAAAGCTCTGCACAGCCAGAAGGCCATAGTGAGATATAAGTGCGTGCAAAGTGCCATCGTAATGGCCAATTTTCAGATAGGATGGAAAAATTGTTACATGTAAGGGATTGTAGGAGTGTTCACTATCATAATAAAGAAATTGCAAGTTTGTCCTTCACAAACCCCAGCTTTAGAAATTATTACATTTGACAGGTTTTAGTAATAAAAGTTTTTTAAGGCAAATGTTGCTGGAAAACATTACATGTACGCCACCTAGTGGTCCCTTTTTGTACCCAGATTTAGATTACTGTGCACTTTTCCATCAATAAACCTTGACAGCATTATTACAACATGCCCTAAGTGGTTAATTGGTATGGATCCTATCCCTGGCACCCTCAATAATCCTGAGCATGGGGTCCCATATCCTCAGCGGAGACTTAGACACATAACCTGCATTCCACAATTGAAGTTGGAGCCTAAAGCTCTAAATTTCATTATTTCTGATTATGAGTTATTATTCCAAGAGGCGTCTATCAGAGCATAGGAAGATATTACTGCAATATGCCTCCTGCTCCTTCCGTGTGTTCATGATGCTATTCTGTAAACTTTTCTATGTGGATTTTTTCAGACCTTTGTGAGAACAGTCTCTTGTGTACAGTCCTGTAATTGTGCACGTGAGAAGGTATTACTTTACTGGCCATAGTGCAGCCAGGTGTGTGTGTGAAGAGTATTAGAAAGGTAATCCATTATTGTAGCATTACAGTACTCCTGGAAGTTGAGCTTTAGAGTCCTTGAAACACTGGCCCCAGCCTAAACCCCTTGGAGCTACTAGTGTAGTGACCCGGTATGGGCCCCTAAAACTTTATTGCACTTGAGTAAGATAACTCCCTCGGGTTCACACAAGTGGGATGAAGTATCCACGTCAGCTAGTTTTTTCCCAATAGGTGTCACTAAAGTGTCTATTGTTTTCTACGCACGGCTGATCCACTCACAGGTACAGATGCTTTCCTTTCTTCCGCTATCCTATCATCTGCTCTCTCTCTCCTCACACACACAGCCCCACCAATCACAGGCAGGTTTGGACAGACCCTGTAGGAAGGAGTTAGTTCCTGGTGGGAGGAGTCTGTTGTTTGGAGTTAGGGTCCTATTCCACGAAGTGATAATCGGCCGAATCGGGCCGATTATCGCTCCTTGGAATAGAGACAACGATCAGCTGATGCTCGTGTCATCGGCTGATCGTTTATTTAGGTTCAAACCTAAAATCATTGGGCACCGGCCGCGCATCGCTACGTGGAATAGCGATGCGCGGCAGGCGACCGACGATTTCACAAGCACCATGCTTTACCTAAGCATGTTGCAGGGCTTCTCCTGCGCTCCTTCTTCCTCCCAATCCCACACACAGGAGCATCGGTGCGACCTGTCTTAGCTGACAGACCGCTCAGCCAATCACTGGCCAGGACCGCGCCGTGGTCGGTCAGCTTAGACAGGCCGCACTGAAGATGCTGCTGAGCGCGGGAATGGGAGGAAGAAGGAGTGCAGGAGAAGCCCTGCAACATGTTTAGGTAAAGTATGGCATTAAACAAGGGCTGCAAGGACATCCGTAACGATGTCCCTGCAGCGCTCGCTAAACAATTATCGGACTGTGGAATAGGCCCAGTAAACGAGCCCCGATCTAGCAGATCAGCGCTCGTTTATATTATTGATCGGGCCCCCATCAGCCCGTGGAATAGGACCCTAAGTGTGAGATGAAGCACCACAGACAAGTCTCTGCTGAAGTTAGGCCAGGGCCTGGCTTTGGCAAGGTCCTCTGACAGGGACGCAACCAAGCAAGTCATAGATCTTTCTTATGAGCAACACAGCCACGATGCGGTGCTAGACAGTACACTGGGGGAGAGCCCTCACACAAGGATCACCTTGTCCATGCCAGGAACACCAGGGCCATTGCTGAGGGGCTATTCTCTTTCTCAAACATTGCAAGAAACAGGAAGAACATCTTCAAGGAAACACTGCAAGAAGCAGGAGGTACGTCTATAAAATCCCCAGCTGAAGGAGTTTATACAAGGCCCTTATTCTCTCATTCAGTCCAAACACCTGATCTCTACCTCAACTGCAAGATTGTTTTCTTTGTATTGCACTGAACTGTATCCCTGCAAAGTTCTATTGCATTTACCAGTAAACAGTTTTATTTGGATTCTAAGCATTTGCCTATCCTTGGGCACCCACACCTGTACACTTGGGTTAATCTTATTTTGTGCTGGTGAGGCGCCAAACTTTCCAGGGTGGGTCCTACACCACTCCAGGCTACCGGGACAAGTGCCCAAGTGACTCTAGTCTAGACCCACTCAGCTACCACACCACCAGGGGGAGACCACCAAAACTCCCTGCGCCTCACTGCACTACAAATGCTAATGTGGTGAGCCCCTGCATGATGTTGTAGTGGTAGGACGGACGGTCACTTGCTAGATTGAAGTGTGACGCCACTCCTTGTGGTGGATGGCCAAGGCACAGTCGGACCTTAAGGTTTTTGTCACGTGACGCCAGTGAATAGTGGGCACACAGGTTTGATGGCACACCTGATTTTTGAGTATAAGGCCGGTTGTACCCTTCTCCCCTGTGGTCTGTGTCCTGTCGGGTTTCTGCAGGGTCCCATGGGATTATGTCACAGATGGGCAGAGCGGTGTGGGTAAAACTGACTTGTTATGCATGTTCCTCAAGTCGTTACGATTATAATGATATGTAACATGTATAACTTTTATTGTATCGGATGGCCTGTAAAAAATTCAAACCATTGTCAACAAATATATGTCACTTAAAATCGCTCCATTCCCATGCTTATAGCGCTTTTATCCTTTGGTCTATGGGGCTGTGTGAGGTGTCATTTTTTGCGCCATGATGTGTTCTTTCTATCGGTACCTTGATTGCGCATATACGACTTTGTGATCGCTTTTTATTACAATTTTTCTGGATTTGATGAGACCAAAAATGCGCAATTTTGCACTTTGGGATTTTTTGCGCTGACGCCGTTTATCGTGCGAGATCAGGAATGTGATTAATTAATAGTTCAGGCGATTACGCACGTGGCAATAGCAAACATGTTTGTTTATTTATTTATTTATTTATTTACTTTTATTAATAACCTGAGAAAAGGGGGGTGATTCAGACTTTTATTAGGGGAGGGGGATTTTTACTAATAACAACACTTTTTTTTTACTTTTACACTTATACTAGAAGCCCCCCTAGGGTTAGGGTTATTCCCCCTGGGGGACTTCTAGTATAAGTGCTTTGATCTCTCATAGAGATCTCTGCAGCATAGATATGCTGCAGAGATCCATGAGATAGGCACTCGTTTACTTCCGGCTGCTGCAGCCGGAAGTAAACGAGTCCTGAGCCGGGGACGGCGCCATCTTGGAGCGGTCCCCGGCCGGCTTCAGTTACGGAGATCGCTCCTCCGGGATAACATCCCGGAGGAGCGATCTCCCCACTAGACACCAGGGATGACTCTGCGTCCGGTAATCGGATGCAGCTGTCAACTTTGACAGCTGCATCTGATTACTGTATTAGCGGGCACGGCGATCGGACCGTGCCCGCTAATACCTGCGGTGCCAGGCTAAAACGCGGTTCAGAACGGGGTCGCCGCACGGCCCCACTCTGAACGTCCCTAACGGCATCAGGGCGTAAATATACGCCCTATGTCGTTAAGGGGTTAATGTGTACCAGGGAATACAACGAATCTTCAGGTACACTTGATACAGTTCCAATAAATACACATACATAGAACCACCAGAGTGAGCTGAGTAGGATGTAGTAGAGTTGATAAGGTTGTACTGAGGTAGTAGAGAGGAGGTTGCCGTGAGAGTCTCAACCGAATTAGTAATGTGCACTGCCGGAGGTTAGAGTGCTTAGAAGAATACTTGTAGAAGAAGAAACAACCTGTGCCTGCGGCTTGACCTATCCTATAGTCTTCACACCACCTTCTGCCCACTAGCTTTGGCTGAACCGTACTGATAGGTGACACAGGCCCTAGATCCTGCTACCTGGGTTGAGCGGCATGGTTAGGATTTCCTAAGTAAACCCGCGTTGCGAGATGGAGTTCATCGACTTTACGTAACTTTGCTCCACCTGGATCAGTTCCTAGCTCTTTGGCTTTTCTGCGGAGACTATCCTGCACTGTACTGACTCTTATTCCTCGGAGTGGGTTGAGGTTAACTGTAGGCTAGTCCTCTCCTGAAGGGCTTAGCAACGCATCATACAGCGTGTTTGGTGCTTCAAGAAAAAGAGTTATGAGAGCTGGCTGTTCTGTGTCCTTCCCATGCGGGGTACTGACTAAGAACTATCTCTTAGGGGGCGACCTGGCAGGGGGCCAGGCGCCAGGTAGAACCACTAAGAAGAGCTATCTGAGCTGCATCCTTTCTCCTCCAAAGCTCAGCTAAGACTCCCCCTCACCCAAGGGACTAACTTCCTAACCAGCGAGTGTGCTGCACTGTGGTTGGGTGGAAAGAGTGCAACAGAGAAACAGAACTGTCAGGATATATAGGACCAGCAAGACAAAGGACAGGTGCAGCCCTAACACTGGCACCCGCCCCGCTGCATCTGCCTACTTGCCACAGCAGTCCTAGCGACAGCGGACAACTTGTCGGCGGTCCCTACCCTATATAGTGTGAACACAAAACAACAGACAGGACAAACGCAACACAATACAGAAAGGTCAGAGGTCCAAGTCAGCAACAGGAGGGCTGCGCAGTACAAAACGTAATCCAGGAGAATAGTCAAGTCCAAAAGCCAAAGGTCTGGTAACCAAAAATACAATGCAGGGAAACCAGCTAGATCAAGGAACACTATGAAATAGGCTCTATCTCAGGCAAGGAACATGAGACAAGTGAGGATACTTATGCACCCTGTAGTCCCAGCCCCTGACATGATTGGGGCTGAGGCTCCAGGTCCTGCCCAGATACAGACAGCTAACTGGTAAGTCAGCTGTCAGTCAATAATCAGTGAACACTCAAAACACCTATGCTGATCAGCCAGAGAGTGAAACACTGGGCTCTGCTACCACATGGAATAGCAGAGCAGAGCAAAACCTGAGAAGCAGTCTGGCTGCTATGGACGCCGGGCCAGAGGCATGGTCCGAGTCCTAACAAGAACAGAAAAGAGAGAGTTGGAAAGAAGAAAGAAAAAATCCTACTGGACAACAGAATCTGGTACATACACAAACAATAAACCTTTAGTATACTTCAGCTGTGCAGCTTCTAAACCTTAGTTACACACTATAGCGACATCTAGTGGTCATCTTTTAGTAACACAACAGCTATAGTGAAATTACAGATAGGTACAGACTTTTACGAGGGGGGGGGGAATAGCAACACCCACAGTGGGACACCACACTTAGAGGCTCTTATACACCTTAGGGCCCTATTACAATTTGAGGCTATGTTCACACTGCGTACGAATCCGTACTCAGGTCTTACGCTGCCGTACATGTGCGGCTGAAACTACGGGCGTGCGAAAAATCGACATGTGGCTGAATGCGTACGCACCGCGAACATACGCCCGTAGTACAGTTATGCTTCCCTAGCTTGTTTCGAAGCGATCTGAGGCAGGTCATTTACTTGGAAATCTTCGCCCAGCCCCGTAAACCACACAGAACCTTTTGGATTGAAAAATCAAGTTCAATTTGGCTGAAATAAGTACTCCGTACGGGACCGCATGGGAATCCACGGCCGTGAGTTTTAACATTTCCGTCCTCAAACAATGGTCTTGTTCATTTTTCACGGCGCCGCATACAATCCGGCCGTAAGCTCATACGTAGTGTGCACTGTGCGGGCGTATATCGTGCTTTCAAGCGAACGCATCAACCTCAAAACTACGTGCGTATATTCGCGGTTCGCACTACGGACGGATTCGTACGCAGTGTGAACATAGCCTCAAATTCAAACGATAATCATTTCGTGTAAATGCAGGCAATTATCAATTGACCTAAGATAAATCGTTTGTTTGTTGCTGACACCAAAATCATTGTTGATCGTTCACTGTAACTCCACATTCGTTCACTAATTGTTTAGTGTAAGAGCGCCTTTACACAGAGAGATTTATCCGACAGATTTTTGAAGCCAAAGCCAGGAACAGACTATAAACAGGGAACAGGTCATATAGGAAAGACGGAGATTTCTCCTCTTCTCAAATCCATTCCTGGCTTTGGCTTCCAAAATCTGTCAGATAAATCTCTCTGTGTAAAATAACGACTAACTGTGTAAACTAACTAACGACTATCGTTCTATGTAATATGGGTAACAATTTCAGGTTAACGACAAACGATCTCTGCCAGGTCGTGCAAATCTGGGACCATTGCTACTGGACTTGCCACTCTGTGTACCTGGACAGCATTAACAGATCATTAAAAGCTATGAGCATAGGTTATTCCTCTATATTTAAATTGTAACTTTTGACATGTCAAAGAGACAGCTCAAAAGTGTCTGAGTGTTCAGACCCATACTGATCGTGAGCGCTAAGCACGGTCCTCTACCGGCTCTGTGTCACAGGATGAGTTCCTAATATATTGGTTCCTAATGTAAATCTATGGAGCCCAACTCTTTCACTGACACAGAGCGTGGAGGGGACTGTGCTGCAGCATGATCCTCTCCCCTCTCATTCTCAGAAACAGTATAGGTCTGAACTATGGGTATTATTACCAACCTTACTTCTAAAATATATTCCCCCTCCTCATGAACTTGGGTAACTGTTTTGCTAACCCCAATGTAAAGATGGCAGACTTGTTGCTTGATCTGGGGCACCCCTAAACAGGGCTCATGTAATCCCAAGTGAATCCAGTGGAGAATTGTGACATTTGCTTACATAGTATGGCACCATATGGTGTTCAAATTGTGTAGCCGGGTCCATGTCCATCTGATGGACACACATGCTCAGTCATACTCCCCACATCCAGGTCTCTAGATAGTAATCATCTGTTCACTGTAATGCAGCCAATAGAAATAGCTTTGTAACCTGCATGGAGGGAGCAGAACCTGGGGTTGCAGTGGGATAGTAGTATGGCTGACAGACGTGTAAAAGAAGAAACTATAGAATGATCGGGGGAGATTTATCAAACATGGAGTAAAGTGAAACTGGCTCAGTTGCCCCTAGCAACCAATCAGATTCCACCTTTCATTTTCCAAAGAGTCTGTAAGGAATGAAAGGAGGAATCTGATTGGTTGCTAGGGGTAACTGAACGAGTTTAACTTTACACCATAAATCTCCCCCATTGTGTCCACAGACCCCCCCACCAGTAGCACAGCAAGAAAGCAAATATTACCGTATTTTCTGACGTATAAGGCGATTGGGCGTATAAGACGACCCCTGACTTTTAAGAAGATTGTCAGGGGTTCGCCTTATACGCCGGAAAAACTAAACTAAATAAAAAAACAAACATTTAACTCATCTGGGGCCCGTTCCCGGCATCGGCGCGCCTCCCGTACCGCTCCCGGCACAGGCAGTGGGATGTACACTACCTGTGCTGGAGACGGAGATAGCTGAACCTCTCCCAGGCAGCTGAGCGTCTTGTCAGAGAGGCTCAGAGACGCTCGGCTGCCGGGAGAGCTTTGGGAGAATTGGAGAGGCTTCAGGAACTTCCTGCCCCTCTCTCATTCTCCTGAAGCTCTCCTGGTAGCCAAGCATCTCTGAGCATCTCCGATGAGACACTCAGCTGCCCGGGAGAGGTTCGGCTATCTCCGTCTCTGGCACAGGTAGTGTACGTTACATTGCCGATGCCGGGAACGGGCCCCAGGTGAGTTAAATGTTTGTTTTTTTATAATGGTCGCCCCATATGGTGAGGATGGGGCCATTTTGAGCCCCCCCACCATATGAGGTGACCATACCTAGCGTATAAGACGACCCCCGACTTCTAAGAAGATTTTTCTGGGTTAAAAGGTCGTCTTATACGCCAGAAAATACAGTATATAAAGGCTATTTTGTATGATCGAAAAGTGTTTTTGCTGCGCATATGAACCACGAGATAACCCCTTTCAGGTGCACAGGTTTCAGATATGATACTGCTGATATTACCAATGTTAAAGTCAATGGAAGGCGCCTGTATACACCAAGGTCATGCTAGTGATTTATCAAGTTCCAATACACACATGTACCTGAGATTATTAGAAAGCTACAAAGGAAAACTGCGAGCAGAAAGCAAACATTGCATTATCATTATTACTCTTACAACTTATTTTCCAGTCTTGAATACATCCGTAATGAGATCAACAAACACGGCCCTTTGAGGTTTACGACCTGAAGGCCACCATGCGTTCTATGAATAGCTGTATGGAGTGCCGTGTGGCACTGTCCGCTCCTCTGTACTGTGCCATATTACATGAATATCGTCCCCTTTCTTCTATAATACAAAGTTCTGGCCTCTGACCCAGTGGTAGTGAGTGGGGCCCTGACTGAACACAGTATTCTCTGTATTCTCTCTGTATACTCTGTATTCTCTACCTGTAACACCACACAGTACACTGTATTCTCTACCTGTAACACCACACAGCACGCTGTATTCTCTACCTGTAACACCACACAGCACTGTATTCTCTACCTGTAACACCAGACAGTGCTGTATTCTCTACCTGTAACACCACACAGTACGCTGTATTCTCTACCTGTAACACCCCACAGCACACTGTATTCTCTACCTGTAACACCACACAGCACACTGTATTCTCTACCTGTAACACCACACAGCGCACGGTTACTACCTGTAACATCGATAATGGAATAGAGTAAAGAACTTTTTGAATTTAATAATTTTCTTTCTTTTTCATTGCACATATTATGATCAAGCATCTTTTATCTTTGAGACTGAGCCCCACAAAAAGGACTTTATCCGATATTATGTTACATGGGTAGAGATGAGCGAACCTGGAGCATGCTCAAGTCGATCCGAACCCGAACTTTCGGCATTTGATTAGCGGTGGCTGCTGAACTTGGATAAAGCCCTAAGGCTATGTGGAAATCATGGATATAGTCATCTCTATACATGGGATATACTGTTTATGCCTTGTTTTTTGTTTTGTTTTTTAACTGTTTATTTTCAAAATTTTTCATTTTACAACCAAATAACATAAAGGCATGTAGCAGCCACAGAAAAAAAACAAAAGCATACATGAGCCATAATGAGAACACTATGCCTTGTTTTTTGTCCAGGTGGGATTGGCAGTGCGGACTCTGATCCTCTGTGCTGTTTTGCATTATTTAATTGTATTACTGCATCATTTTTGTGAGTACTGCTGCAGTACTGCAATGAAACTCCAACATGTGTGAACACGGCCCTAATTTCCCTGCAGACTTCTACAGAATCAGTGAAGTTGCAGCACTTGCTTCTGGTTGGTCAGAGATGGTGAATCACTCAGGGGATTGAGGGATTCAGCCAAGCCTCCTGTGACATCACATGTTCATCCTTCAACGCGGAAAGATGCTGTGAGACCAGCAGCGCGCACCTCCCATAGACTCCCATTATGAGAGGCAGAAGCATGGAATCTTTATCTCCTAAGGTGCGAGAGAAGTGGGAGCAGGAGACAATGTGAATTGGCACAGAGGCCAGTTTTCTTCACTTCCTGGATGTTAATCAGCTACCAGTATGGCAGAACCGCACAGATATGGTAATAAATTGTATAGATACATCTATATAACTTTTAATGTACTTTTAATTAATTTTATGTGGAGTTCCCCTTTATACCTAAAGGCCAGAATGAAAACTTCAAGATTTTATGATTATTTTATGATATATAGTAAAATGGAAAAAAAAAAAAAAAAAAAAAAAAAAATCAACAAAATTTCTTAAAACAAGAATTAATTTTAACCATTTTGTGATGACACTTTTCCTTTAACGCACAGTTCCTTGAGTGGGCTGCTTTTCGGAGTAGGAAGGTCCTCTCTATGTGATATCTGCATAGAAACTGGGGTAACTTAGATATTTTACACCCCAATGCCAGGCCCTCAACCAGGTCTGGGCTCGTCTCTCATGGAATCCCTCACTAGAAAATGTGTAATGTGTGACTAATTATGGCCTATGGCCACCCTCTTAGGAGCAGTAGTAGACTGTCTCTCAATTTTATGAATACCCTCTCCCAATGATTGATCCAGCGATTTTACATACAGTAAAGGCGCCTGTAGCATACTTCCATGTAGTGTAGATGCCACAGTCATCCAACCCTGATACCTAGAGAGCACAAAAGCCTCAAAGGTATTGTCCAGTATTACAACAACATAGCTGATTTCTTTCCCATACAGTGCCACCCTTCTTTTCAGTTTCTATGTGCTTTTGCAGCTTGAGGCTGGGTTCACACACAGTATATTTCAGGCAGTATTTGGTCCTCATGTCAGGTCCTCATTGCAACCAAAACCAGGAGTGGATTGAAAACACAGAAAGGCTCTGTTCACACAATGGTGAAATTGAGTGGATGGCCGCTATATAACAGTACATAACGGCCATTATTTCAATACAACAGCCATTGTTTTAAAATAACAGCAAATATTTGCCAATAAATGGCGGCCATCCACCCAATTGCAACATTATGTGAACAGATCCTTTCTGTGTTTTCAATCCACTCCTGGTTTTGGTTGCAATGAGGACCTGACATGAGGACCAAATACTGCCTGAAATACACTGTGTGTGAACCCAGCCTAAAGGGGTTATCCAGTTCTACAAAAACATGGCCACTTTCCCCCTACTGTTGTCTCCAGTTTGGGTGGGGCTTTGAAACTCAGTTCCATTAAAGTAAATGGAGCTTAATTGCAAACTGCACCTTACCTGGAGACAACAGTAGGGGGAAAAGTGGCCATGTTTTTGTATCGCTGAATAACCCCTTTAACTCAATTGAAGTAAATGGAGCTGCAATACCACACACATCCTGAGGACAGGGGAGGTACTGTTTTTTGAAAAAGTAGCCGTCTCTATCTCATCCAGGACATAATAGGGCAAGTGATGTGTTTTTGGGAAATGCAGGTGTCTATTGGCACATTATGATAATTACAATACAATGTGGCAATATACATAGCTATCCTACTGTACACATCAATGCAAAGATAGATAGATAGATAGATAGATAGATAGATAGGAGATAGATGGATGGATGGATAGATAGATAGATAGATAGATAGGAGATAGATAGATAGATAGATAGATAGATTCTATACGGTATGAATTCATTGCTTTTGATGGAACCTAGAAGTTACGCCTCTGCCCTGTAGGTAATAATAATAATAACAATAATACACAGGTAGTTAAACATGGTAGAAAAAAATACCCCAGTAATATGAGATAATAGGGCTCCATCTTCTGGGAGTGAATTTTGTGTTGGAAATAACATTTAGAGGATCAGATAGACATGTTGTTCTTTATCTGTCATCAAACACTTGCTGCTTCAGCGAAATGACCTTGTATGTCTTTTACCCATGAATCCCCTTCCAGAATAGCCGTCCGGCACTCAGGTTATATGATACGTCCTCCGGAAAAAGATAAAATGCAACATTATGTGCTTAATAAAGACAAACATGTTTATGGAGCATCCCGTGCCGGAGTGCCCGTCCCATCCATATGGGTAAACACACAAGTATTCACACCCCCTCTCCTCCCTCGCTACACAGAACAGGTGTTTATTACAAGCATCACTTCCTACACCTGCCAACAGCACCACGCTCCCTCCAGAGCAGCGGCAGCCACAGCACAGACTCAGGTGACCCCCCCGGAGACTAGCGGAGGACACAGGCCAACAGGTAACTCCACAACTAGCTGGGATATCACACGCCAATCATAGGCTTATTGTTATGTCATCAAAATCACTAAAAGCGAACATATATATATATATATGTTTCAGGCTATGTTCACACACTGTAAAATACAACCATAATTTTCAGGTATAAATGCGTCCATATTTTCAATATAATACTGCACTCTGTTGAAGTCAGTAGGAAATTGGGCGGCAGTGCGCACACAGTATACAATAACAGCCGTAACTGATTATGACCCTCTAAATCCTCATTATTTATCACATTGTTTTATGTTTATTCAAAATCACAGTTGTATTTAGCTTTTATTTTATTGTGTGTCAGTATAGCCTCCCACAACATCCTCCTTTGGCTTTTTTTTTTACGACCGTCCTTTTGGTGCAAAACACGGTTGTATTATGCAAATTACATCTGTGTTTTGGCGCCAAAATGACAGCCGTAAAACAGCCAAAAAAAAAAAATGTAGTGTCATGTTAGTCTAAGGGTAAAAACCCACACACCGTATACGCAGTGTATTTACTGCTGCGGTACGCAGCAAATACGCAACAAATACGCAGCAGATTAGATCTAAATAACTGAACACAGTATCAAATCTGCACCATCAAATCTGCTTCAAATCTGCTGCGTATCTGCTGCGTATACGGTGTGTGGGTTTGTACCCTTATAGTGCTAAGTAGATAGCATTCACCTGTCGTCAAACTACAACACCTAGGGGGTAAAATTTAGACTGGTGCAAACTGCCCACAGCAACCAATCACAGCTGGAAAGCTGAGCTGTGATTGGTTGCTGTGGTCAGTTTGCACCAGTCTAAATTTTACACCCTTTGATAAATCTCCCCCCTAATGTACTGTCACTATGCAGGTATGCTGGACTGTAATATCAAAACTAGATTTGCATTTCCAGGGAAATACATAGTGCTTGAAAAGAGCGCCCATTTACCAGTGACTTCCCTTTAACAGAAACTTTAACCCTTGATACCCTCCCTTTAAGAGTGACTTTGGTACAGTCCTTTTAAGAGCAACTTTGGTACAGTCCCTTTAAGAGCAACTTTAGTACAGTCCATTTAAGAGCAACTTTGCTTCAGTCCCTTAAGGAGGGACTTTGGTGACAACGCTTTGAGTGACCTATATACTATCCCTTTAAGACCAGCTTAAGTACTCTCCCTTTAAAAGTGACTTAGGTACCACCCTTTGAAGACCCTTTAAGAGCAGCTTGGGTACAGTCCATTTAAGAGTGACTTGGGTACCGTCCCTTTAAGAGTGACTTGGGTACTGTCCCTTTAAGAGCGACTTGGGTACCGTCCGTGCTACATGGCTCCCTCAGCTCTGCTACTTTACTGACTGAACTCTGCTAGTTATAATGGTAAAAATCAGTGCTCGGTTACCATGACAACCTTACTCATGTCAGTGAGACAAAATAAGGACCTTCCATCTTCTACATCTTCAATTGGCCAATAGTGGACAAGTGACTGTGTGAATGTTGTGATACCAGGGCCGGCCTTAGGGTAGATGGCGCCCTGTGCAGAATATTCTTTTGGCGCCCCCCGGCTGATTGTAGCCCATCCCAAGCCTATCTCTTGGACACACACACTGTATATACTGCTTACACAGACAGATACAGTCACATATACACATACAGACACACGGGGGAGGTTCATCAAACATGGTGTAAAGTGAAACTGGCTCAGTTGCCCCTAGCAACCAATCAGATTCCACCTTTCATTCCTCACAGACTCTTTGGTTGCTAGGGGCAACTGAGCCAGTTTCACTTTACACCATGTTTGATGAACCTCTCCCACAGTGTATATACTGCTTACACAGACACACAGTATATATATCCTGCAAACACAGACACACATACAGTCACATATACAGATACACACTACACATACACACCACTGGGAGTTGTTGTTGTCCTACCACACAGAGCCACACAGGAGCATGCTGGGAGTTGTTGTCCTACCACACAGAGCCACACAGGAGCATGCTGGGAGTTGTTGTTCTACCACACAGAGTCACACAGGAGCATGCTGGGAGTTGTTGTCCTACCCCACAGAGCCACATAGGAGTATGCTGGGAGTTGTTGTCCTACCACACAGGGGCATGCTGGGAGATGTCCTACCACTCAGAGCCACACAGGAGTATGCTGGGAGTTGTTGTCCCACCACACAGAGCCACATAGGAGTATGCTGGGAATTGTTGTCCTACCACACAGAGCCACACAGGAGTATGCTGGGAGTTGTTGTCCTACCACACAGGGGCATGCTGGGAGATGTCGTACCACTCAGAGCCACACAGGAGAATGCTGGGAGTTGTTGTCCTACCACACAGAGTCACACAGGAGCATGCTGGGAGTTGTTGTCCTACCACACAGAGCCACATAGGAGTATGCTGGGAGTTGTTGTCCTACCACACAGAGTCACACAGGAGCATGCTGGGAGTTGTTGTCCTACCACACAGAGTCACACAGAGCATGCTGGGAGTTGTTGTCCTACCACACAGAGTCACACAGGAGCATGCTGGGAGTTTTTGTCCTACCACACAGAGCCACACAGGAGCATGCTGGGAGTTGTTGTTCTACTACACAGAGTCACACAGGAGCATGCTGGGAGTTGTTGTCCTACCACACAGAGGCAAACAGGAGCATGCTGGGAGTTGTTGTCCTACCACACAGGGGCATGCTGGGAGATGTCCTACCACTCAGAGCCACATAGGAGTATGCTGGGAGTTATTGTCCTACCACACAGAGCCACATAGGAGTATGCTGGGAGTTGTTGTCCTACCACACAGAGCCACATAGGAGTATGCTGGGAGTTGTTGTCCTACCACACAGAGCCACATAGGAGTATGCTGGGAGTTGTTGTCCTACCACACAGAGCCACATAGGAATATGCTGGGAGTTGTTGTCCTACCACACAGAGCCACACAGGAGTATGCTGGGAGTTGTTGTCCTACCCCACAGAGCCACATAGGAGTATGCTGGGAGTTGTTGTCCTACCACACAGGGGCATGCTGGGAGATGTTGTCCTACCACACAGGGGCATGCTGGGAGATGTTGTCCTACCACACAGGGGCATGCTGGGAGATGTTGTCCTACCACACAGAGCACTAACACACACAGAGCACACACAAACTCCACTAACACACACAGACAGAGATAGATAGTTATACTCACAGTCACACTGCAGTAGTAGTGGAGGATGTCTCTGCCCATGAGGAGAAGCAGGTAGAGCCGAGGATCACACTGCTGATGTCTCCGTCGGGGGAGGGGGCGGGGTTATGGGCCTCTGTGAGCTGGGAGACGCTGTGGGGGGCGGGGGATGGGGGCCAGGCTGCAGTCACATGTCCGGGGAGAAGAGCTTCCTCGGCTGCTGTGCTGAGGCAGGGGACGGATATATGGCCTCAGGGGGATGCAGGTGGCGCCCCCTTCCTGCCGGGAGTGCACAGCGCCCTGTGCGGCCGCACTGCTCGCACACCCCTAAGGCCGGCCCTGTGTGATACATTGCCTGACAAGACCTTAGAGTTCCTATTGGCTGCTATATTTCAGATATTTGCATATGTGCTGTGATTGGCTGTTAGCGGTTAGATTGTGGCCATTATTTCCAATGGGCCATTATTTTCAATGGGAAATTAGGGGTGTTTAAACGTAAATTTCTTAAAAACGACAAATCCAATCGATAGCACACCTTTCACCGCCGAGGGCTTCGAAACGCAGTTTGAACGGAGTCTGTGCGCAAAGCGGATCAGGCTGTATTGATCGCAGAAAAATGGCAGGAAGAAGAAGAATGCGGATTACAATATAATACTAGATTTGCATTTCCAGGGAAATACATAGTGCTTGAAAAGAGCACCCATTTACCAGTGACTTCCCTTTAACAGAAACTTTAACCCTTGATACCCTCCCTTTAAGAACAACTTTGTTATAGTCCCTTTAAGAGCAACTTTGGTACAGTTCCTCAAGGAGGGACTTTGGTGACAACGCTTTGAGTAACCTATATACTGTCCCTTTAAGACCAGCTTAAGTACTGTCCCTTTAAAAGCAACTTAGGTACCACCCTTTTAAGACCAGCTTAAGCACTGACCCTTTAAGAGCGGCTTGGGTACCGTCCCTCTAAGAGCGACTTGGGTACCGTCCCTTTAAGAGGGACTTGGGTAACGTCCCTTTAAGAGCGACTTATGTAATGCCCCTTTAAGAGCGACTTATGTAATGCCCCTTTAAAAGCGACTTGGGTACCTTCCCATTAAGAGCGACTTGGGTACCGTCCCTTTAAGAGCGGCTTGGGTACCGTCCCTTTTAAGAGCAGTTTGGGTACTGTCCCTTTTAAGAGCAGCTTGGGTACCGTTCCTTTAACCCCTTAAGGACAGAGCCAATTTCGATTTTTGAGTTTTATTTTTTTCCTCCTTATGCTTAAAAGGCCATAGCACTTGCATTTTTCCACCTAGAGACCCACATGAGCCCTTATTTTTTGCGTCACTAATTGTACTTTGCAATTACAGGCTGATTTTTTGCATAAAGTACACTGCGAAACCAGAAAAAAATTCAAAGTGTGGTGAAATTGAAAAAAAAAAAGCATTTTGTTTATTTGGGGGAAATGTGTTTTTACGCCATTCGCCCTGGGGTAAAACTGACTTGTTATATATATTCCTCAAGTCGTTACGATTAAAACGATATGTAACATGTATAACTTATATTGTATCGGATGGCCTGTAAAAAATTTAAACCATTGTCAACAAATATACGTCACTTAAAATCGCTCCATTCCCAGGCTTATAGCGCTTTTATCCTTTGGTCTATGGGGCTGTGTGAGGTGTCATTTTTTGCGCCATGATGTGTTCTTTCTATCGGTACCTTGATTGCGCATATACGACTTTTTGATCGCTTTTTATTACAATTTTTCTGGATTTGATGCGACCAAAAATGCGCAATTTTGCACTTTGGGTTTTTTTTTGCGCTGACGCCATTTACCGTGCGAGATCAGGAATGTGATTAATTAATAGTTCAGGCGATTACGCACGCGGCGATAGCAAACATGTTTTATTTATTTATTTACTTTTATTTATAACCTGGGAAAAGGGGGGTGATTCAGACTTTTATTAGGGGAGGGGGCTTTTTACTGTTAACAACATTTTTTTTTTAACTTTTACACTTATACTAGAAGCCCCCCTAGGGTTAGGGTTATTCCCCCTGGGGGACTTCTAGTATAAGTGCTCTGATCTCTCATAGAGATCTCTGCAGCATAGATATGCTGCAGAGATCCATGAGATAGGCACTCGTTTACTTCCGGCTGCTGCAGCCGGAAGTAAACGAGTCCTGAGCCGGGGACGGCGCCATCTTGGAGCGGTCCCCGGCCGGCTTCAGTTACGGAGATCGCTCCTCCGGGATAACATCCCGGGGGAGCGATCTCCGCCACTAGACACCAGGGAACAGCTGAATCCGGTAATCGGATTCCCTTTAAGGAGCGACTTGCGTTCCTTTAAGGGCGACCTGGGTCCCTTTAAGAGCGATCTGGGTTCTTATAATGGTAAAGATCATTGCTCGGTTACCATGACAATCTTACTCATGTCAGTGAGACAAAATTGTTAAGGACCTTCCATGTATTACATCTTCTATTGGCCAATAGTGGACATGTGACTGTGGATGGTGTGATACATGCCTGACAAGACCTTAGAGTTCCTATTGGCTGCTATATCTCAGCTATTTGCATATGTGCTGTGATTGGCTGTTAGCAGTTAGAGTGTGGCCATTATTTGCAATGGGCCATTATTTTCTATGGGAAATTTGGGGTCTTAAACGTAAATTTCTTAAAAACGACAAATCTGATCGAAACGAAAAATAGATAGCACACCACACACCACCGAGGGCTTCGAAACGCAGTTTGAACGGAGTCTGTGTGTAAAACGGTTCGGGCTGTATTACGCGCAGAAAAATGGCTGGAAGAAGAAGAAACGGAAGAAGAAGAAGAAGAATACGGATTACAATATAGCAGACACGAATTTGTCCCGTTGATCTATTGGTATCTATTTCTCTTTCTTTGTCTTTATCTATAGTAATGTATTTATCTGTATCTCTATATTATCATCTACCATATCTATCCATCTATCATCTATCTATCTATCATCTATCTATTATCTATCTATCTATCTATCTATCCATCTATCTTCTATCTATCATCTATCTGTCTTTCTATCTATCTATCTATCTATCTATCTATCTATCTATCTATCTATCTATCTATCATCTATCTCCTATCTATCTATCTATCTATCTATCTATCTATCTATCTATCTATCTCCTATCTATCTATCATCTATCTATCTCCTATCTATTATCTATCTATCTATCTCCTATCTATCTATCATCTATCTATCTATCTATCTATCTCCTATTTATCTATCTATCTATCTATCTATTTCCTATCTATCTATCTATCTATCTATCTATCTATCTATCTATCTATCTATCTAGAGCAAATTCAATTTTACAAGCTTTTGTATATCCCCAATATAACAAGTTCTAAACTAGAATATGTATTCAATTACCTTGGGCCATCTGTTCAACCTTTTGATTTTTTTTCCGGATGGATACAGAAACTATTTCCATAAATGCCTTTTTGTTCTTTAGGAACTCTATGTAATCTTCAGTAAGGCAGTGATGTTGTATAGCAATGTAGATTTATAGGTACATGCC
This sequence comes from Dendropsophus ebraccatus, assembly GCF_027789765.1. Taxonomy (NCBI): domain Eukaryota; kingdom Metazoa; phylum Chordata; class Amphibia; order Anura; family Hylidae; genus Dendropsophus; species Dendropsophus ebraccatus. The sequence goes on from NC_091463.1 coordinate 78,295,797, forward strand.
AGGTTCATCTGTGATTGGTATAAGGCTAACATGTAATACATGTGGCAGGCACTAAGGCATGGCAGTACATTACTGCTACCTCATGCATCATGCAAATCTTGTGTAACATTCATTTACGTATAATAAAGACTGAGAGTTTCTATGTTTTCACTGGTAGACATTGAACTTTGCAAATGTCGAATCAGGATTACTTTATAGATGGAAAGCATTGAAGCGAAGTCATAGCAAGGCCACGTGTGCCATGCTTTATGCAAATTCTGGTCCTCATTTGCACAAAACAGCAATGACATTGTATGTTCTTTTGGCGCAAATATCATGTAAGAAAAAACTACCACGACACGGCCAAAAAGTGACAATGTGGGAACATAGCCCTAAAATGTATATTTTGCAACACTTTGCTATTAGTAAAGTAAGTATTAAACAAGTAAACAAACTATTGCGGTGACCGAGAGGCTGCACGGTGATATGTGGAGAGCTAGCAGGTGTTGTGGTACCGCTACAGCACTTGTCACAGGGCCTGAGTGGCAGCTAACTTGTCCCAAAATCCCAACACTCACTCCATAAATGTTCCTATTACCCCTACTACCTGCCAGGTGATGGTACAAGACATAATAACAGGACGTTCAGGGATAGCTTCAGAACGAACAGAACAATACTAAGACAGCTTAGCTTGGGAGCGGGTCTGTCTGGTAGCTCCCCTTTAAAAGCATTTAGGCTGCCACTGTGTGCAGAGATAGCAACTCTTAGAAGACTTTTAGCATAAAGAGCAAAGTTTCTCACTTGGGTAACTTATAGGAGAGTTGGACATGAGTAACAGGTTGGACACTAAAGGGGAACTGTCCATACAGTACTGAATTCTGCTGGAGAAGGTCCTGACAACTTCGGTTAGGTTGTGATTACTTTAGAAGAGGAGGAAACCACTAGTGCTCATGGTAAAGAGCAGACCACACTGTAATGAGTGTGCAGAGCGCAACATCCAGAAGTACTTGGCACCAGTGTGACAACTGGTAGGAGCTGACCCTGGTGTTACATAGAACAGGACTCGGCAAAAGCAGGGGGGCACTTTGGCAAGACATGCAACTTCTCCAACCCCTGACTAGGCCTAACTCACTGCGGAACATAGGAGTTGACTTAAGACTTATAAACAATGACCTTCTCAGCGTGGACATGCAGATTCTCTCAGGCGTAGTAACACCTCTGGTAGTTTAGCAGTGGATGGTTATGCACACAGGAACGTCAGCAGTATAAGTAGTGGTGGCCTGGAAGAAAACTCTTTCTGGTGCAGTATCAGGAACAAACTGGAACATCAGACACACCCAGGTCTGCACCAGCCACCCTTATATATAGCAGAGAGAGCTTTCCCATTGGTGGAGGCATCCTGAGGTAGCTTGATCAGTGATAGGCTCCACAGGTAGGTTACAGACAAATATGTGCAAAGCATCATGTATACAGTTAACCTTAGCTTAAACTTTGCTTGTTGTCAGTGAATTGCAGACATAATCATCCCGATCATTTGGAGGACCAGCATGTCCATCATGGGCATGGGCATGAGCATGGGCATCATGTAATGCTTACTTTTACCTGTGGTGGCACTGTAGGGCAATTGAATATTTACTATCAGATTTACAGATTACAGCTGATTGCTGTGAGGACACTGATTATTTTTGGAGCGCCCTGCTGGCTAAAGACAGTGTCCATTTGGTCAACCCCATCAAAATCTCCATATTCAGCTGCCTTTTTTCTTATGTGTATGGGTACTCTGGCACAGTTTCTGACACATTGCTCTCTGCTGCCACCACTGTCCATGTCAGGAACTGTCCAGAGCAGGAGAGGTTTTCTATGAGGATTTCCTACTGCTCTGGTCAGTTATTGTCACGGACAGAGGTGGCAGCAAAGAGCATTGTGTCAGACTGGAAAGAATACACCACTTCCTGCAGGACATACAGCAGCTGATAAGTATAGGAATACTTCAGATTTTTAAATAGAAGTAAATTAAAAATCTATATAACTTTCTGAAACCAGTTGATTTTGAAGAAAAAGATTTTTGCCGGAGTACCTATTTAATAAAAAGGGTAAAACGGAATCAAGTTATAGAATCAGACTCAAGTAATACCAACCATTCAAAACAAGGGAAAATTAACCAATCGCAGTACATGGAATGGAGCGGGAGGGTTCGTGTGACAGCTGTCACACATACGGGGTTCCCTGTTCTTTACATCACTGGGGTCCCAACAGTTGGACTTCCCTACAATCAGATCTTGAGGACTAAGTATTTTTTCAGGACAACCCCTTTAAGGTGACTCCTATGCCTGCCATGGGCTTGTGTATATAAGGAATGCACGGCCATATTTCAGAATGTGTAAAAATAAACCCTTAACCCAAATAAGAATATCCTTATGGCTCCCGTCGTGTCTTATGCAATGAGTTACACAAATGTTTTGAGATCACTTGTAACATGTCTTGTCAGTCTAATTGGTATTCCGAATACTATATCCAGTCTACCCTCTCTATGTTACTAGGGCAGAGGCCAATCACAACTCCCATTTATACTAGTTGGGGAATAAGCTTGTGCTTTCACTGCAGAGTCAATATTGCTATTCTCCATCCCACTTCATACGTCTGGTATAACTTACTCATCACTTCCAAGATCTCTTCTTGCTATCGCTTGTCAGAAACAATTGAATCCGGTGGCTGAAAACCAATACAGATCTCAAACTTCTTACAGGTGAGAGTCGTTTCAGTTCTATCCTCTCTAAGTAGTTGTTCATGAGCTTAGTGTATGAGCAGTGCAAATCTCTCCCCTGTTTGTTACAATGTGTCAGTGTAGGTAAGGCTCGGTACACATATCACTAACATTTCCCAAAATAAGACTTCTGTATATGCAGTTGTATGTAGAGAGCTGCATACATCCCCTTTAGACTCCTATGAAAAAAAATGCATGATGTATGTTTTGTGCATATCCTTTTTAATTGAAAAGCTTATTCTAATAAAAAAGGAAAGCAAAGAAACAGCAAAAAATATGCTATAACGATAGTCTTTAGTATATATCGGGACAGTTAAAAGGTCACTGTCATGTCAAGAAACTTTGCATAATTCAATGGTACAAATGTAATATACCTTATCAGACAAAAGAATCCCTTTTTCTCCTTGCGTCAGACTCCTTTTCGTCTCCTTCTCCCTCTTAAACTTATCAAGCACTGTGGAAAACAGCTCATGTCCATCTTGAGAGAGGAGTTATATCAGATCACAGAGGCATCAGGTTACAACTGTCCATAGAAGTCTATGGAGAAGGGAGAGGGAGAGAAGAGAGTGAGGTTGGTGAGGTGGCTGGAGAGAACCACTGTCATGTCATGTCAAGAAACTTTGCATAAATCAATGACACAAGTGTAATATACCTTATCAGACAAAAAAAATCCTTTTCGGCTTCTTCTCCCTCCTGAACTTATCATCCACTGTGGAAAATAGCGCATGTGCATCTTCAGAGAGGAGGCATATCAGATGAGAGGCATCAGGTTAAAATTGTCCATAGAAGTCTATAGAGAAGGGAGAGGAGAGGGTGAGAGGGTTGAACTGGCTGGAGAGAACCAGTAACAGAGAGACTGCAGGAGCAACATTGAGTATTAGGGTGGTAGTACACGGGCCGATGGGGGCCCGATAATACCTGTATACGAGCAGCGATCTGCTAGATTGTCGCTCGTTTACTGGACCTATTACACGGCCCGATAATCTTTAAACAAGGGCTGCAGGGACATCGTTACCGATGTCCTTGCAGCCCTTGCTTAACTATATGCATTACCTATCCACGTTCCAGGGCTGCTGCTGCGGTCTTCTTCTCGACGGGTCCCGTGCGCTCTAACTTTAGAGTGGCCTGTCAGTTGCCTGTGATTGGCCGGGCGGCCTGTCAGCTGACAGGCCACTCTGAAGCTAGAGCGCGTAGGACCCGGGGAGAAGAGGACCGCAGCAGCAGCCCTGAAACGTAGATAGGTAATGTATATCGTCAATCGCCGGCCGCGCACCGCTATTACACATAGCAGTGCGTGGTCGGCGCCCGACGAAAATAGGTCCAAACCTATATCAACGGTCAGCCGATGATCGTTGTCATCGGCTGATCGTTGTATTTATTACATGAAGCGATAATCGGCCGAATCGGGCCGATTCAGCCGATTATCGTTCCGTGTAACAGTACCCTCAGATCTCACCAAGGTGTTGAATTCACAGCTTATACTGCTGTGTACAGCTCTGTTATGTCCTCCATGCTGCTGATTCTTATCATAAGCTATACAGAAATAGAGGCGCAGGTCTGCTTTTTTGTATGCATTGTCTGGAAGACTACTTTCCATTCACTAGCTCAGGGACATATGAAAATAAGAGATAGCCCGCAGAACAGAAATCTGGTGGAAAAAAAGCCATATAAATGCTAGTGTAATATAATATCCTACTCCTCATGTACACACATGGCAGTTTACCCTGAAAAGTCACCTGAAACAACAGCTACGCCATGAAGATTACTTACGAGGGGCTGCTGATAAGTCTTTGGCTTTGTGTTCTTTTTTGTTTCTATGCTAATGAATGTTACATGAAAGCCTTATGTGTCTAATATATGTTTTCAAAATTTTCCGTATGTAGTTTATGGCAACAGGGGCGCAAGAAAACAAAATGGAGTAGTCAAAGGTGATATTAACAGCAAATTAGAGCAAAGGGGTGATAAAAGTCTTGTTTCTGCAAGTAAAGACCACAAAGGATATTCATGGTGATATGTCGCAGATATTGGGGGATCAATGCTCTTTATATTCTGCAGTTAGGAGCTGGGCTGCGAAATTTAAATCGGGCCGCTTCAGCACCAATGATGATCGAGTCCTGATCGACCGAGAGTGGTTGTTGTCCCGAAGATCTTCAATGCTGTGCACAACAACATACTGGAGAATTGTCAAATTTCAGCTAAAGGAATAGTAGACATCATGGGGATTTCTCATGAACATGTTTGCATCATTATCCATGAACATTTGAATATGAAGAAGTAATCTGTAAAGTGGGTCCCCAAATGTTTGACAACAGATCAGAAAAGCAGGTGAGTGAGAACTTCCTGGTCCATTTGTCAGCGTTTCTGGACTGATAGGAACTTCCTGGATGGACTGGTCACTATGGATGAGACCTGGACTTATTTGTATGGCCCTGACCCAAGGAGCAGTTAAAAGAGTGGAGGCACAGTGTTTCTTCTGGTCCAAAGAATTTCAGCCACTAAGGTGATGGGGTCCGTGTTCTGGCATAAAGAGGGAATGCTGCTAGTGGACTATCTTCAACATGGTTCCACCATCAATGCAAGGTATTACATTGAACTTTTGGACCAACTCTGAAATCCAGAAGATGCAGCAAGCTGTCTGAAGGAATCTTGCTTCTGCAAGACAACGCTTCCGCTCACACTGTACAAGCAACCTCGGAAAAACTGCTGGAGCTAGGCTTCCAGCTTGCTGACCACCCAACTTATTCACCAGATCTAGTTCCCTCCGACTAGATCATCTGTTTCCAAACCTGAAGAAACACCTCAAGAGAACCAAATTTCTCACCATTTGTGATGCCATGGCTGCTATGGATGACTGGTTTGGGGCACAACCGAAATCCTTCTTTTTGCAAGGCTTACAGAACTTGGAATACCGATGTAAGAAGTATGTTCAACTTCAACTTCCTATCTCGTTTCTTTTTTGGGTAAAGCCAAAGACTTATCAGCAGCCCCTTGTATAAAGTGTGAAAACTATTTGTGGCAAATACGTCTAAGTACGAACATAGCCTTAAAGCTTGATGTCTGGCTACAAACTAGGCACAGGGGGGGGGCCATCAGGTCAAGCCGCCACCTTAGTTAAAGGTCTAGAAAAAACAACTAGGAGAAGGAAAGCCTAGCTATGACTCTTATTACTATCTCTAGAGGACTCACTTAGCTCCCCTGGCAGCAGCTCAGTGGCCTGGGACTAGTTCCTGTGTGTGTGACTATGCTCTGTGTAAGTCACACTACACCGTCCTCTTATCTCCAGCGATAAACAGCTATAAATGTCTTACACACGCGCGTGCTTAGTGACTGAGGAAAACACTACAGAGTAAACAATCCCTGGACTGCATAGTGAACACACAGGCCGGGCGGGTGACTACACAGGGCAGGAAGTGGGAGCAGTGTACACAGGCGCTGGCGATGATAACGTGTGGTACATACAGACAGGTGTGCGGCTTATAAACATTATGTGGGCTGCACCACTTAGAGGATTTGTCACACAAACACAGCTGTGCCCAGCCCTCGGGGCATGCCAGCCTGCCATTCACTGCCACCGATACAGCATGGATGGAAACATTCACTATAAACTGATTACGTCGGATTAATAACACTGGATGAGTAATCTGTAGATGGCTTCAGCGCTCGCCTATACATAACATTTGTTTCACTGTGAACAGGTTAGAAAGTGTCTGTGGAAGGGCTAAGAGGGTAGATAACTGGCAATTTCCATATGAGCCAACAGATCTGATGTGTTGGGCAGTGTCCTCAGCCTGGGCAGTACGCTAGAAAATTCTTTAGGGTACAAACCCACTTGCCGGATCTGCAGCGAGTCTCCTTGCTGCGTTTTTGCAGTGAGATCCCGGCCCTATACTTTCATTAGCAGAGAAACTCGCAGCAGGGATGTACATCCCTGCTGCGATTTTGTCTGCAGCCCTCCCCATTAACCCCCTAGCCGCTGGACATTATACATTACCGGGTCCCCGTTCCTGCTTGCTTCGGGGATCCTGGTAACTTCACGGCCCGCTCGGCCAATCAGTGCGCTGCGGCGGGGCAGCGCACTGATTGGCCGGGCAGAATGTGCAGGGAGCCGCCGAAGCAAGCAGGAGCGGGGACCTGGTAATGTATATCCTGCCCCCCCCCCCTGCAGCCCCGATCGCCCCCGGCCGCATGATTGCCCCCCGCACCCCCCGGCCGCATGATTGCCCCCCGCACCCCCGGCCGTACGATCCCGGCCGGGGGGTGCGGGGGGCGATCGTGGGGCTGGGGGCGATCGGGGCTACGGGGGGCGATCGGGGCTGCGGGGGGCTATCGTACGGCCGGGGGCTGCGGGGGGCGATCATGCGGCCGGGGGCGATCGGGGCTGCAGGGGGGGCGGGCAGGATATACATTACCAGGTCCCCGCTCCTGCTTGCTTCAGCGGCTCCCGCCACGTTCCGCCCGGGTAATCAGTGCGCTGCCCCGCCGCAGCGCACTGATTGGCCGGGCGGGCCGTGAAGACACCGGGAGCCCCGAAACAAGCAGGAACGGGGACCCGGTAATGTATAATGTCCGGCGGCTAGGGGGTTAATGGGGAGGGCTGCAGACAAAATCGCAGCAGGGATGTACATCCCTGCTGCGAGTTTCTCTGCTAATGAAAGTATAGGGCTGGGATCTGCAGCGAGTCTCGCTGCAAAAACGCAGCAAGGAGACTCGCTGCAGATCCGGCAAGTGGGTTTGTACCCTTAAAGGGAACCTTCCTGAGGGAGTGTGACCTGGCTCCAGTACCTTACAGCTGGCGGAAATTTCAAACTCTTGATCTTTAATCGTCCATCCCGGTACCTGGTAAGTATGCATGAGGACGGAGCTGCAGAGGCATATGGCCATGCTGCCTCCATGTTCTTCCCAGTCACTCACGCTTCATTGGCAGCCTGAATGCTGGACTTTACATTAAGTCTTCAGTGCTCCGGCTGCCAATAAAGTGTGAGTGGCTGGGAAAAGGGCGGAGACAGTGTGACCACATGCCGCTGCAGCTCCGCCATCAAGCTTAGTTATGGGGTAAAAACGTTTTGTTTTTCAAATCGACTAATGTCACTAAGCCTCTCTACCTATCAATTATCCCTGCACTGCCACCGACAGGCAGAGAGCGGTGACTAGTCCTGGGCGGTTTCCCGCCCTGATGACTATAGTTGCTGCCCTTCTCCCTGCCTCACGCAACTTGATTAAACATCTTTTTCTCCTTGGCAAGCTAGCTGTATACACTGCTGCAGTTCAATTCCTTTAAAAATATAAATAAAATCCCTTTCTAGGTGGTTTACATCTTTATCTGTCCGTGAAATGTTGATATCTGCTTGCGGCTTGAGGAGCACTGCCCTAAACTCCACAGTGATCTCATTGCAGTGTCCCAGAACATGCAGACTACTACTCCTATTATGGCCATTTCTCTTGCTGTGTCAATGCCTGTTCTGGTAAGTGTTTGCACTGCAACTGCTGCTGGTTTTCCCCTAGTATTCTCTGGTAATGTGCATTCTCATGTGTATTCTCATGTATTCCTGTGTATTATTACAGTGTACAGTGGTATGCAAGGCTGTTGATCACGTGACCGTGCCAGTGCCCTGTAACCATGGTTCCTCCAATGGCCGACTAGCTCTGGCCAGGAGCAACCATGTGACCTCCCACTTCCTGCTGACAAGTTAGTCTTCCCCCTGCTTCCAAGCAAGGAGGTTGTGTGGTTCTATCCTCTCCCACAGAAGAGTGACTAAGTCTGCTGCTATATACCAGTCTTCGGCTGTTTCTGCCTGCTCAAGTGACCGGAATCTTTTCTCTCATCTGGGTGTCATTCCGTTATCTCTCCTCATCGCTACAAGGATTCACAGCAAGTATTATTCTCAAGCTAATCCACCCAGCAACGCTATTTCTCTCATACTCCTACTCCCATCATCCGGCACGTATTCTCACAGCCTATGCAGCACCACTCCTGCTTTATTTGTCCAAGCCTGCTATATACCCGGTTGCATCCGGACAGAACTGTTGCTACTAGTTACCTCATCTATAATAAAACCGCTGTTACTGAACCCTGGCATTGGTGTCCACTAACTGGTGCCCTGACTAGGTGCAGCGAAGAATCGCATGCCCATCATCACCCGCAGATTCCACAGACCGGCCCTACAGCTGTGCTGCCCTCAGGCCTATACCGTGACAAGTATAACCCCTGCAGCTGCCCCGGTCATTGCCCGCTCATAACACCAGCACTGCGGAAGTGGCCCCCAGGGGCCAGGGCATCGCATTTTTGGCGTCACGAACAGGATACAGACTGTGTTGTGCCAACTGTCAGTGTCCCCAGAACTGTACTGCTACCCCCCAGAGATTTTGCCGATTACTATGGGGGTGATTGAGGTGTTTCGGGCCCTAAACAGTACACAAGATGGCCGCCGTCTTCTTCAATTTCTGGCTGCGCCATACCCCGGTGAGGAGGGGGTTAACAGCCATGCTGCCAAAGCGCGGCAATCGCCCGACGCCATAGACTTTCCATTGGCTGCTCCTGATTGGCTGCCTGGGCCGGATGATGTCACAGTTGCTGGGCAGATTAGGGAGTCAAGCTTTCTGCCCTCTCGCTCCTCCTCCTTCCTCCTCAAAGACACGCTGGAGCGTGACAAGATGGCGGCCCCCGAGAAACGTTTGCCTGCAGCCGCAGCTCCAGTGATACCTGAGCTGCCGGGGAGCAACCCTGCCTGCCTGCTAGCATCGCTCCCATCCTACAGCGACATCAGCTGGGCCGCTGCCCCGTCGGACGACGGAAGTCTTCGCCGGGCCTTCATCCCGGCCTCTGCTGATCAGAATGAGGGGCCCATACCTGAGACCAGCATTTCTCCAGGACCCAGTCACTCCAGCACCGCTGACCTCGCTTCTTGTACCAGAGGGTCCTCATCACCGGACAGCGAACATATTGTAAGTGGACCGACTCTGTTATCCTCAGTCCCTGGCCCTAAAGGGGAGAACTCTGCTAAGGCCTTTATATCCCCGGGTCTGTGGCAACCTCCAGGGCGTGATTCTCCGCCCCTGCCGCAATGGGTGCTCGGGCATGGGCCTAAGATTATGCAGCTGATCGAGGACATTCAGCAGGCCCTCGCTGCCCTGTCGCCTGCCACCACAACTGCCACCGCTATGCCTAGCGCTGCTCCTGCAGCTTCAACTACAGCGGGCCCGTCTACTACCGCAGTCCCCTCTACTGCCCCCACTGCTGCGGCTAAGGCTGCCTCTTCTACCACGACCGTCACCTATCATGTGGCCCCCATTATCTCTCCTATCACCACGGTGACGCCCAGCATTGTAGTCACTACGGCATCCAGTGATGCTTCTGCTCCAGGCCCTTCACGCTATCGATATCCGTGGAAGAAGAAAAAGAAGAAGCCTACTCAGGGTCCTCCAGGACATTTCTGCTAAGTATCCGCTACAGAGACCAGAGCCCTTAAACTGTTTTTGTTGTCTAACTGTATTGTTCCAGTTCCTGCAACGTTCAAGGTTCGTGCCTGGTCCTCCTGACCAAGTTCCCTGTACTAACCAGCCATGAGCTGATGGACACTTACAATAACAAAAGGTTCTCTAGTGCCTGTCCCAGAGCCTTTTACATGGACGATGTTCCAATTGCCTAAAAGAGACTCTACCTAACAGAGACACTTAACCCATTCCTTCCTAATGCACTTTCCTGTGATTGTGTGTTCCACACAGGGTATTATTGCACTTATTTCATTATTGCACTTATTGTACTATTGTATTCCAGTGTTATCGAAGTCTTTGTATTTCCTCCTCTGAGTAAGCACAAGGTTACTTAGATTGCCTCAGAGTAGAGTGCCTCTTTTGTAAAACAGTATATTTTCCAGTGTCTAAGACAGATAGCTCCTCCTCTGAGTAAGAGAAGTCAGTTTATATATACCTCAGAGAAAGTCCAGTTTATGTAGGAGTGTATTTTCTCATCCAGTCTCATTATTGTGTATTATTATCATATCTATAGCTGGAAAGATTTAGTTGAGCCAGTTCGTATGCAGATTTTTCTCAGATTTTCATTCAGATTCATGTGAGCCAGTTCTCCTCAGGACCTCGCAGTATTTGTTGTCTGTTGTGTTCCCCTTCCTTTTGTTTCCAGTATTTGTTCGCCTCTGTCTTGTCCCAACACAGTAGTTATCACACATAGTCTTACCTAACCTTCACACTTGTCCATACATATCGCACCTTGGATGCCTTTTCGTGTGTTTGGCCTGTGGAGTGCTTGTGTGTGTGATTGAGTGGTATGAAAGGGAGCTCCCCATGTATGTTTGCTTTTATTATTTTGTTCTTTTCTCTTCCAGGTATCCAAGACATTTCACAAACACGCCAAGATAGTACACAGGTCTTCACGTTCTCCTCCAGTAGGGTAACACATTTAACAGAAAACCTACTGTCTAACTGGCTGGAATATTGAGGGTCCCCCGCCAGCAGTTAAGTTGTCCTGGCTTACACGTCAGATGGTTCACGCACTAGCTACCTGGTCGCCAGAGTACGTTAGGCACCCCTGGGTGAAGTCCTGCCACTAGGGTTTCTCATTCTCTCTCTCTCTTCTCACCTGTGCCTTGGGCGTGGGAAACACACACCTCATCACACTCACTCTCATCATTCATTCCTGTTGTTTGATTGTCCAGTCTATTCATGTTTGCTGCCTTCTAGATTCGCCGAGGTCGGCTCAAATTTGCTAGGGAGGTATGCAGTGTCCCAGAACATGCAGACTACTACTCCTATTATGGCCATTTCTCTTGCTGTGTCAATGCCTGTTCTGGTAAGTGTTTGCACTGCAACTGCTGCTGGTTTTCCCCTAGTATTCTCTGGTAATGTGCATTCTCATGTGTATTCTCATGTATTCCTGTGTATTATTACAGTGTACAGTGGTATGCAAGGCTGTTGATCACGTGACCGTGCCAGTGCCCTGTAACCATGGTTCCTCCAATGGCCGACTAGCTCTGGCCAGGAGCAACCATGTGACCTCCCACTTCCTGCTGACAAGTTAGTCTTCCCCCTGCTTCCAAGCAAGGAGGTTGTGTGGTTCTATCCTCTCCCACAGAAGAGTGACTAAGTCTGCTGCTATATACCAGTCTTCGGCTGTTTCTGCCTGCTCAAGTGACCGGAATCTTTTCTCTCATCTGGGTGTCATTCCGTTATCTCTCCTCATCGCTACAAGGATTCACAGCAAGTATTATTCTCAAGCTAATCCACCCAGCAACGCTATTTCTCTCATACTCCTACTCCCATCATCCGGCACGTATTCTCACAGCCTATGCAGCACCACTCCTGCTTTATTTGTCCAAGCCTGCTATATACCCGGTTGCATCCGGACAGAACTGTTGCTACTAGTTACCTCATCTATAATAAAACCGCTGTTACTGAACCCTGGCATTGGTGTCCACTAACTGGTGCCCTGACTAGGTGCAGCGAAGAATCGCATGCCCATCATCACCCGCAGATTCCACAGACCGGCCCTACAGCTGTGCTGCCCTCAGGCCTATACCGTGACAAGTATAACCCCTGCAGCTGCCCCGGTCATTGCCCGCTCATAACACCAGCACTGCGGAAGTGGCCCCCAGGGGCCAGGGCATCGCATCATCACAACATCCTTTCCTCTGATCGTTCAATATATCCCCTCAATGATACAAATATGGCTTTTTAGGGTAGTCTAAGGTGAAAAAAAGGTATTTTACCATCTGCGCCTCTACGTCGTCTCATGCTGTGTATTAAATAGAGTAGCGCTGCCTCCATTGGTTATTATTTTAGGGTTTTTGTTTACATCAATAAAAACAATTAGGGGGCGGAAGGTTGAGGACATTAGGCGGGTAGAGGACCTTACAGCACATCTGTATGACCACCTGCCTGCTTTTTCCGGACATGGTTCTATTGGGACTAATTTACGGAAGTGGATTCCTCTACCGCAGCACCCTCCTCCGCTGCAAATCCTGGTACGGTCACTTCAATGGGGTTACATACCCGCAGTGGAATTTTCATTCCGCTGCGTATATGTAACCCGGCTCCTTTAACCCCCCGCAGTATACATTTCCTGCTCGGCGCAGCGGCTGTATGTGAGGCTCCCGATGGTCCCGCTTAGCCAATCAGTGCATGGCAGGCCCGACGGGGGTCGGAAGTTTCACATGCAGCCGCAGTGCCGAGCAGCTAATGTATGCTGCAGGCTGCAGGGGTTAAAGGGGTAGGGTTACATATTTTCATTCCGCTGCGGGTATGTAACCCCATTGAAGTGACCTACCAGGAATGAAATCCGCTGCGAATCCGGTATGTGTGTAGCTACCCTTAAAATATTTGCTACAAATGATAGGATCTGTAATCCGTTGCGTAAAAAAAAAAAGACATGTCCTAGTCCTAAAAAAAACACGGATCAAATCTGTGCAAACTTGTACTATTCACATTTTGCGGAAACGTATAGGAAAAATGGATGCAATTATGGGTGCAAATACGGATGATTTCCTACGGATCACAGAGAAAAAATAGCGGGAGTTTTTTGTGGCCAAGAAAAATCATTGAACGTATGAATGAGGCCTTCATTATTCACATGTCTGTAGTTCAAACATGGGACCAATGTTTTTTAATGGCCCCATTCACATGTCTGTACATAAGCGATCCTACAATGTAGTGCTTTATGAAGCATGGGGCACTACTGATGCACATTCATAGTGCCCTACAGACTACAGACATGTGAATGAGGCAAGTACGCAGTAGCTATATTTCAGCATCCTGTGAAAAAAAGGAATGCCAACATATACCGTAGCGCACTGCAACTGGCCCTGTTCACTATAATAACCCCACAGTAGTCATCTGGGCATTATGTCCAGGCCACATTGCACAGATAAATGTTTATTTAACAGGACTCAATAGCGCAAAGTATGCGTCCATGTGGTGCCACTAGCTGCTTATGTTCAGGCCCTTAAAGTTGATATATTGCACCATGCTATATGTCAACAGCCCTAGTCTTGCCAGGATGCTGACGTATACCAGGACAGGAGCAATAAACGCAGTGTGAACGCTGCCTATGCCCTCATACTGCCCTGTCCATGTGAAAACTTACGTGAAAAAACATTAAGAAGGGGTTAGGCCGATTTCACACTGCTTTTTGGGGCCCCCATGTTACCGATACTCATTGGCATCCCACAGGGTGGCAACCTATACTGTGGCAGAGGATGCCATTAATTTAAATAGCTAATGGTCCGTTTACACGGAGCGTCCATTCGATCGTTTAACGATTTTGAAGCAACTATTTGGTTTTTATAACGATCAGCGTTTAGGCGAAGAGATAAATCGTTAGAAAAACCGTTATTGCGATGGTTTTTAAGATTGCTTAAACCCATCTCACACCTAGTGTGTCTGTAAAAGACTGCTTACACATAGCGTTAATTCGCCCAAACGATCGTTTGACGATTTTGAAGCAACAATTTGATTTTTATTACGATCAGCGTTTACTCGAAGAGATAAATTGTTAGAAAAAACGTTATTGCGATCGTTTTTAAGATCGCTTAAACCCATCTCACACCTAGGGTGAATCTGTAAAAGACTGCTTACACATAGCGTTAATTCGCCCAAACGATTGTTTGACGATTTTGAAGCAACAATTTGATTTTTATTACGATCAGCGTTTACTCGAAGAGATAAATCGTTAGAAAAACCGTTATTGCGATCGTTTTTAAGATCGTTTAAACCCATCTCCAGGGCCTATTCCACGGGTCTTTAAAGAGGAGCAAACGAGCGCTCTCAGCGCTCGTTTGCTCCTCGTTCCCCGCTTGCTGCCGCCGCTATTCATCGCAGCTGCAGCGAGCGGGAGGGGCATCGGGGAGCTGCGGGGGGGCTGCCCGGGGGATCGCTGATCGTCCGGGCAGCCCATAGGATATAGCAGCGTCTGCTGCCGATGCTCCTATTCAACGGAGCGACGGCAGCAGATCGCTGCTATATCAGTCGCTTGTTTTTCAACATGTTGAAAAACAAGCGACTGCAACGATCAGCCGACATGAACGATGTCGGGTGATCGTTGCACTCTATTCCACGGGACGATTATCGTCCGTAGCGGCCGATATCGGCCGAATACGGACGATAATCGTTCCGTGGAATAGGGCCTTCACACCTAGGGTGAATCTGTGAAAGACTGTTTACACGAAGCGACCCACGCATTTTTGGCGAACGACCGACGACAATTTGAGAACATGTTGAAAGATCAAAATGAACGATTTCTCACTCGTTACTTGATTGTTCGCTGTGTTTACACGAGCCGATTATCGCTCAAATGTGATCGTTATTGTGAAAACCCGAGCAATAATCGTTCTGTGTAAATATATATATACATATATATATATATATACATATATATATATATAGTGTCCATGTGACAGAGTGTAGCAGCCCACAGCTCTCCACATCTTCACCTCACATTCCCTCATACATGGCAGCGCCGGGAATCTGCCCTCAACAAAGATGGCGGCCGGAGACTTTCCTGAGATTTTTTTTTTTTTTTCTTCGAGGTATTTTTTTTTCTCCCGTCGGGCGGATGTAGGCGGATGTTCTTGGCCTCCATTCTCTGTAGCGCCTCAACTTTCGCGAGGAGGAAGACATGAGAACGGGGAGCAGCGGGGTGAGCGGTGCCTGACTGTGGGAGGTAAGCGGCACGAGAGGCCCGGCGGGCGGCCTAGTCATATACCACAGCCCGGGGATGGGACGGAACCGTCCGAGACCTAAGGAGGGGCGGCCGGGGAGCTGCACACAGGCCTAGGGGCAGCACACAGAGGCCAGTTGTCACACGCCGGCCTACTCTCTGCTACTGTAAACAAGCCTTGTAGTAGTAATGGTGGGCAGTGTGGGCTGGCATGTGACTGCTCACTACTACTCCCTGTATACATACACCTCCATAGAGTCTCCATAGCAGCCTATACACTAATAGGAGCCGTGCCAGCACTGTGCAGGTTTACGGTGACTAAATTGTGTCCGACTGATGGCGATTCGGAATCCATTACGTATCCTTTATATGGATGTCTTAATAATTTAGAATTTTATATACGCCCTCTAAACTCGTCTCTATAAGGCGTCATTGCCTATAACAGGGTTAACCTAATCTTGTGGCCCTACAGCTGTTGCAAAACTACATCTCCCATCATGCCCTGACAGCCTTCGGCTGTCAGGGCATGATGGGAGATGTAGTTTTGCAACAGCTGTAGGGCCACAAGATGGGAGTTGTAGTTTTGCGACGGCTGAAAAACAGATCAGGGCGACCCATCGAGGACGGCAACCAAAATGGTGTCAGTGAGGGGATTGGATATAGGATTCTCTATAGATAGTAAGCGGCGTGCGACTATTTCTACCTGGGGGACTAATAGAAATTGCACGCAGTGACTTAGACTAAAGGCCATTAGGGTCATAGGTCGCATATTTTTAGTGCAAAAGAAAAAAAATGTGAAAAAAACCCTAGAAAATCTAGGCAGAACCCGACCTGCAGTGCAGATTTCATATCCGTAGTTGGTTCTGGTGTCGAATTCCCTGCAATTTTGGGGATTTTGGCTGGGACGTGGGGCATGCGGTTAAGAGATCGCTATGTTGTGCTGCATGTCAGTGAATAGGGTCACGTTGCGACCTGGATGACTCTCTTGCAGCTGTAAGGTTGCAGTACCGATGTCAGCGATGCAGCACAGTTCTGCAGTCTTTGACGCCCCAGCAATGTTGAAACCAAAGAATCTATAAAAATTGGCACCAACGGGATCACAATGCAGGGCGGATTCTCCGCTGTGGAAAATTTGCTGTAACCCTTAAAGTGAACTTGTCGTGGTGCCTGCTGCTGGATCAGTGGCTATATCTTCTGTTAGGGTTCATGCACGCTAGGAAATACGCGCGTAAAGGCCGCAGCAGATTCCGTCGCTGGCCCCTGCTCGCATCTTCACCCGTGCCATAAACACCGTTTTAAGGCCAGGCCGATTCTGCCGAAAGAATTGACATGTCAATTCTTTCAACGGATGGCGGAATCCGTCTGTGCCTAGAATGGAGTCTATGGCACAGTCGGAGATGCCCGCGAGCAGGGGCCAGCGACGGAATCCGCAGTGGCCTTTACGCGCGTATTCCGTAGTGTGCACGCACACTGAGGGTGGGTTCACACTATAGAATCCGGGCGGATTACCTGCCGTGTATTCCATCACTCACTTCTGCGTGCATCTCTGCCTGTGCCATAGACTCCATTCTATGGTCAGGGCGAGTTCCGCCTGGATTCCGTAGTCTGAACCCATCCTTAAATCGGAAGTGGATATCACTCCTTGGATATCAGCACGCAATGAGACCATAAAGCATGCAAACCCCCTTCTCCCTAATTTAATCTAGTTATTGCATGCTGGTATCCAAGGTGACCCGTACTTCCAGCTTAAGGGTCACTTCACACTACTGAATTTGCACAGAATTATTATGGGTAAAATATTTTCAACGTCTGGCTACACCACAACTTTGCCAGGATGCAGGTCAAAAGGATTCTGCTGTAAGTGAATGTGATTCTGAAGTACCTTCAATCCAACGGTCTTTAAAGTGACGGTACCACCAGGCCCAGGCTGAAGCACTGGAGGCGGGCCGACCCACCCCCAGTGGGAAGAAACTCCAGCCCCTCCATGACGTGACTCCATTAGAATCAATGGAACCCTATCATAGAGGTGCTAGGGTTTCCTCCCACTAAAGGTGGGTCTGCCGCCTCCAGTGCTTCTGCCTGGGCCTGGTGGTTCAGTCACTTTAAAAAATAAAATAAAAAATCGGCCCGTGGTGTACAATATGACCCCATTGCAGTGCCGTACAGTGATCTTTGGCCGTACGACTTGTGTTGCGGCCACAGCCATCACGTAGACCTGCTATTGATTTTTTTTTTTTTCAGAATATCTGCCGCCTAATCACATGTAAACCCACAAAGGCAAGTCTACAGCACTTTGTATGGATTTGCAGTAGCGCATATGTAAATGTTAAAAAAGGGGGGGGGATTGTGCAGAACAAAATCCCAAACACTGCAGATTTACTGCAGTTTGTGACTTTTCCATCAAAGTCCTTTCCCCATTGCAGCATGGGAAATAGATCTGGAGAAAACCAGTGAAGACGTAGGGGCTGTAATTTACTGTGGATCTGCCCATGTGAAACCTTATGAGCTATCCACCCTAAGCATTCAAAACGCGTCAGTCAATGGCCACCTGGGTTTGCTGGCTCTTGTGGTTTTATCCTGACTCCCATGTTTGCAACCATACACTACTGTATGCCCCACAATGGATCAACAGTTTCCACCTTTGAGACAAGTTTTTAACGTGTCTCAAATGTTGAAACTGTACAGCGGGTCAACTTCATCCGGCATCTACGGCATGTACGCTACAGCATCTTGTCAACAAGGGATGCCAGTGTATATAAGTGCGGATAGGCACTCGTTTCAGTGGCCTTAATGTATACATCACAGGTGTCAAACTTACGGCCCTCCAGCTACTGCAAAACTACAATTCCCATCATGCCTGGACAGCCAAAGCTTTATGAATTGTAGTTTTGCAACAGATGGACGGTCGCAAGTTTGACATCCCTAGTTTGTGTTTGGACTTTCGCTTTTCATATTTATTCTTGACCTTGGCTAAAGCTTTGGCTGTCCAGGATGGGAATTGTAGTTTTGCAACAGCTGGGCGGCCTGTGTTTGGCACCCCTGGATTATAATTTTCAACCAAGCAATCTGAATGCATGCGCCTGGCTTTGGTGATCGGCCGGGGACTAGACTAGACTCTGTTTTTGACGTATAAGAAGTTATTTGAAAACTTATCGACCCTTAAAAGTGTCACTTCTTCAATTTATTTATTTTTTATTTTTTGCAGAAATCAATAGTACAAGCGATTTTTAAGAAAGTTTGTTATTGGGTTTATTAGCCGAAAGTTGCTTTTTTATCATGAAAAAGCAGTTTGAAGCTCTCCCCCCTGTCTTCATGGTTGTCTATGGAGAGGTGAGGGGTGGAGGGAGATGAGGCACCAAAATAGGACAACAAAGAGTTAATTTACAGCTACATCACGGGCTATCTCCTCTGAAGTCAGCACTGACCTCTGAATACAGGCTTTCACACAGATTCCACTGTGTAATCCTTTATTCTCTGCTGCCGACTAATCTCCCTCCTCCCCCCTCCCCTCACCATAGACTACACAGGGCTCGACTGATGTAAAAGAGTTGAGATTTTCTTATAATGAGCAGTGAATGAGAGAGGGGGGGGGGGCTGGAAAAAGTATTTTTAAATGCAGATAATGGCATATTTGCCTAATAAACCCAATTACAAAGTTTCTTAAAATCTCCTGGAGTATTGATTTCTGAAAAAAAAAAAAAAAAAATGAAACAACAGTGTCATTTTAAGTATCTGGTTTCCCTCTGATAGTTGTGCTCCATTATCAGCCCCAGCTCAGGGTACATTCTCAGGTAGACGTCTGAAAACATCATGGCGCGGGGAAGACTATATACCTTATGTTTATGAAGAGGTTGAACGCTTTCATCTACTTCCTCTCTTTTGTTTGCAGTAAACAACCTGCTCTCCTTTGCACATGCCGTACTTTTATACTTACACTTCCACATTGTGATGATTCCTATGAAGTTACCTGCGCCGGGGGGAGATCAGCTTGTGATGAGGATAGCCGCAGCGAACTAAAATGATGGATATATGATAGAAACCAAACAGGACATCAGATTATTGGGTATAATCGTTAATGGTGTCTGGCGCTGGTGGACACGCTATGTATTAGGCAGTCCAAGATGGTTAACAAACACTGATAGTGGTCGGGTAATTGTGTAGTGAGGACTGCGATCCAGCGGTCGTTCATGCCGCCCTTCCCGCACGATTACCGAGCTGTGTGATAAGTTCTGGACATGAGCGCCAATTGGCCCCATGTTTTCAGATCAGCCATTGACGTCAACTAGTAAGCCCAGAAACTATGCTCCTTACTTTCTCCCATCTCTGCAGTTTCATGTGGATATAATGAAGTGGAGTTCCCCTTTATATGCCGGTGCAGCAGTCTCTTCCGTGGCGCACTTTAAGGCTTTGCAGCGTGGCACATTAGAAGCCCACGGTTTGTTTGCTCTTTTTTCCAGTTCAAACAGAATCCTCACAATAATCCCTGGTGACCCATCTGTCCCTCTCCCCGTTCCGATCCACGCCATCTTCTCGGTGCGATCTCTTGGAGAGAGATAAGCAGCATCAGGTGAGCCCCGGCAGAGGTGTTTACTCTCCACGCTGCCTGTGTGCTCGCTGCTTGACCCGGCCGGCTGTTCTCCCCCCTCCTCCTGATTCTGCTCTGTGTGCTGATAGAAGTTTCCAGAAAGATAAGAATTTGCGTATTATTTATGCAGCTCACAGAACAAACATTCTGCAATCTGCCGTGTTTCCACCGTGATGGGGATCGGGGTATGGCGTCATGGCAGTGCCCCCAGCACAGGTACCGTTGGTAGTCTAGTATGCCGCACATAGCTTGTATACATCTAGTGTAGAGTATCTCTTCTGCTTTTAATCCGCACATGGTGTGATCTCTGCTCCATTCATAGAACTCGCATGTTTACTCTTGTTTCCCGTTGACAGACGGTAAGGCACATGCACTTAGGAATAGAAGGCAACGATCAGCCGACATTGTTCATGTCGGCTGATCGTTGCTGTCGTTTGTCTTTCAACCAATTCGAAAACAAACAACTGTGATAGCAGCGATCTGCTGCCGGAGCCCCGTGGAATAGGAGCGGCGGCATCCTTTATGGGCTGCCCGGACAATCTAGCGATCGCCCGGGCAGCCTCCCTGCGGCCCCTCCTGCACTCACCCGCTTGCTGCTGCCACGTGTAATAGCAGTGGCAGCGAGCGGGGAACGAGAAGCAAATGAGCGCTGACAGCGCTAGTTTGCTCCTTAAAGTCGGCCTGTGTGAAAGGGGCTTAAATCGACATACGAACGATTTTTTTGATCATTGCCTGCAATTACACAGAACAATTATCGTTTCAATTTGAAAGATATAACAATTTTTCGCACGATAATCGTCCCGTGTAATAGGGCCCTTAGTATATGTACAAAACCAATATTAGAGGATGTTTGGCATTTGAATCCATAGCCCGGAGAAGATGGATGCAGCCCTGGGGCTGCTCATCTCTAATCAATATATTTCACCCTCTTCCCATATATTATTACATATATAGATAATTGTGATGACTAGATAGACCGCAGGGCTAATGGGCAGGATCAGAGTGACCACTGATCTTTCACATATTGATTGAGAAGTCTTAGCCGTCAGCATGGCTTTTTACATTATGGCTTTTTACAATGGCACCCTACACAGTTTTATTGGTTAAGTCAGGGTTAAAATTATCAGGGGTTCACTAACTTTATTGATCGCATAACTGGAGTCCTGACAGCAGCTCTGGGTGTGGATCATAGGTTTATCTTTTAGAGTAACGTTACCCCAACCTTGGTCCAGCAGCTGCAAAACTACAACTCGCCTCATTTGCCGAAAGGGCATAATGGGAGTTGTAGTTTTGCAACAGGTTGTAGAATATTGGCCTATGGTGTGAGACTCCACCTCTCCAGCTGTTTCAAAACTACAATTCCCTTCGTGCCTGGACAGCTAAAGCTTACTTATTTGGCATCCCCTGCCTGTTCAATTACAGCACAAGATACTGGCACCACTTAAGAATATAAGGTAAGGAAGATGACGAACTTGAGACACGGAATATGATCTGGCTCGCAGTTGTAGGCAATCCTATTATTCCCTGTGGGCTATAAGATACATGTGACCATTTGTACCATAGGCCAGTGATTTTCAACCTTTTTTGAGCCGCGGCACACTTTTTATACGTAAAAAATCCCGGGGCACACCACCAACCAAAATGGCACAAAATGCCACTAAAACAGTACAGATTATACATATAGTTAATAATATAGATTCTAAATGTATTTATACTCACTCAGTGTGAAACCTGGGCCTGTTTTCTTCTCCCCCTGTGCTGCTCTCCACCATACTTCTCCCCCCTGCTTCTCTCCTGTGCTTCTCTCCACCATACTTCTCCCCCCTGCTTCTCTCCACCATACTTCTCCCCCCTGCTTCTTTTCTGTGCTTCTCTCCCCCATGCTTCTCTCCACCAAACTTCTCTCCCCCCTGCTTCTCTCCGCTGTTTCTCTCCCCAATCCCCAGGTTTCTCTCCCCCATTGTTTTCTCCTGTTTCACAGGGGCACCATAGTTTGGGGAACTTTCCCCGCGGCACACCTGACCATGTGTCGCGGCACACTAGTGATAGTAGAAAGTGCATGTGACTTTGACCATGCATTGTTGTGGTAATGCTGCATATTTTAGATCACATTTATTGTGGCTTTTTACCCATTGACTTCAGAGGGGAAGTTAAAAAACAAAAACAAATGTGTGCACCATTGTGGCTAATGTTAGTGAATGGGGTCACTCATTGCTTTCACTTACAATAAAGATTCTATAGTGAGACATGGCAATGTTTGGCATTGGGCCCCATATTGCAGCCATGTTTAACAAGTGGAGGGCCTGAGGTTAGGGTGCACTGGGATATAGGATAGGAGATTGGTCCCAAGCTTGGACCACCTTGGCGATTGCCGTAGTAAGTGGTCTATGTAACCCTCACTCTCTGCATCGATCCATTTTTCTTCAAGTGTCACTGTCGTTTAATTTTTTTTTTTTTTTTTTTACTGAAATCAATAGTACAAGCGATTTTAAGAAACTTTGTAATTGGGTTTATTAGCCGAAAAATTCATTTTTATCATGAAAAAGCAGCTTGAAGCTCTCCCCCCTGTCTTTATGGTTCTCTATGGAGACGGGAGGGGTGAAGGGAGATGAGGCACCAAAACAGGACAGCAAAGAGTTAATTTACAGCTACATCACCGGGCTATCTCCTTTGAGGTCAACACTGACCTCTGAATACCGTCTTTCACACAGCTCCCACTGTGTAATCCTTTGTTCTTTGCTCTCTGCTGCCGACTAATCTCCTTCCTCCCCCCTCCCCTCTCCATAGGTTACACAGGGCTTGACTGACGTTAGAGTTGGGATTTACTGATAATTAGCAGTGAATGAGAGAGAGGAAGGGAGGGGGGTGACCTGGGAAAAGTCTTTTTGAATGCAGATAATGGCATATTTGCCTAATAAACCCAATTACAAAGTTTCTTAAAATCGCCTGTACTATTGATACACTTGTCAATGGCTTCTTTTTTTTAATGCATACATTGACATTGGCCAATATATTGTAAACTCGAGGTCCCCTATACTCCCGGAGTAGAGTTGTTTTCCAGCCACATGACTACTACTCCCTGCAGTATTTGGGTATACATTGCGGGCTAGGTCCTTCTCTGTAGTAGTTATAGTGCAGACCCCTGAGTGCCTCCCCTCCCATCTGTTTATGGACAGGGCTGACTCATACAATCCGATGGGGGATTTCCAGCAAATAATTTAATGTGGATGGAAATATTTTGCTTGGAACGGTATGAAACCCCCGCTGCATTACATAATGACATGCATGTATCTGCAGGACCCGGCAACAATGGGCCGCGCCGTGCCAACTAAGTCATCCCAGCGTAGGTTGTGAGTGTCACATCGCTCTCTCACATAGTGGTTTGGGAAATCCTGCTCGGGGAGGGGACTGGGCAATGTTATTTTAGTGCCTTGCTGTATATAAGCTGTCATCTGTTGGCACTGACTTGAATGTGGGCTAACCAAGAGGGACATAACACGACTATTGTTACTATTATTACTATGGTGGGTATAAGGACACCAGGGATTCCCTATTTGGCCGGTAATCGCTCTGTGTATTGGTCCCTAAGTGTGCGGTGTCTTACTGTTATGACAGAATAAGTAAATCCTCGTCACTGATTATTTAACACTTATACTGTACCAGAAATATCTGCCAGCCTTTGCATTGGCCGACACTACTAGATAGGTGGAAATCCAACTTCTGGTACCCTCACCCATCATTCAACGTTGCATACTCATCATTGTTTACCAGGTACAGTGCCGTACATTTTGTAGTGGCTGCGGCTGGCACTGCAGCTGTTTGCAACTCCATCTCGTTCAAGAGCTTTGGACCACGCTGCAGTACCAAGCACAGCCACCACAAATTACACGGCGCTGTGCCAAGCAAACAGTGACGTGGATGCAAGGCTCGATGTCTCAGAGGTTTTCGATGGATATCCATGTTCCATGGTCTTTATTGATGTCTAGCTTGTGCCCTCCCGCCATGGTTCATTGAGTGGCTTATCTGGACTTTTAAGCAGTGTGGTTGTAGCGTTCGCAGCTTCTTTTTTTCAGTGCCCTTGTTTACAGCACAGATCTGCTATGGATACAGTTGTCAGCAGAAAGCAGCCTATGTCCTAGCCATGGAAATGAAAATAAACAGCATGGCTTCAGACAAGAAGCCCCGGGGTGAAGTGCTGGGGGAAAACAAGGGACAAAATATGAAAGTAAAAGGGTAGGCAGGGGGTCAGGGCTAATTATAATCTACAGCAGGTCTATTGTATTCTCTGGGGTCATCCGCACACACTGGTGACTTGCCTGATCAGCTTAGTGCAGTAATGGGAATCCTCCCTTCATACATTGCTCTCGGCGCTCCTCTTCACATCATCACCTTCAGCGCTGTTACAGATTGGGTACTTGGATGCCACTGCTTGGCATGATCCATGTTCACACTACAATATATATATCCTTTTCCCTTATTAGTCACTGACTCCTGTTTTTTTGTTTCCTCCTCAGGACCAGCACCTTGTCTTAGCCGTGCCTTCTCGGAGAACTGATTGATCACGCCTGGGCTTCAGTCTTTCTATCACCATGAATGAAGTAATGGTGGTGAAGGAAGGCTGGCTGCAGAAAAGAGGTGAGTAAGGTGAAGACTTTGTGGTTCATGTGTAAAAGTGATGCATGATAAGACATACATATAAGAGGGGCCCCAATGCAGTGATTAAATGGGACCCTAGGGTGGCAACTAATTGGTGCTTGTTTGCTGAACCTTAGTGTCACTGTCGTTTAATTTTTTTGCAGAAATCAATAGTACAGGCGATTTTAAGAAACTTTGTAATTGGGTTTATTAGCCGAAAAATGCTTTTTTTTTATCATGAAAAAGCAGTTTGAAGCTCTCCCCCTGTCTTCATGGTTGTCTATGGAGAGGGCAGGGGTGGAGGGAGATGAGGCACCAAAACAGGACAACAAAGAGTTAATTTACAGCTACATCACCAGGCTATCTCCTCTGACAGTCAGCACTGACCTCTGAATACCGGCTTTCACACAGGTCCCACTGTGTAATCCTTTGTTCTCTGCTCTCTGGCGACTAATCTCCCTCCTCCTCCCATCTCCATAGGTTACACAGGGCCCGACTGATGTAAAAGAGTTAAGATTTCCTGATAATGAGCAGTAATTGAGAGAGGGGGGAGGGAGGGGGACCTGGGGAAAGTCATTTTTGAATGCAGATAATGCCATATTTGCCTAATAAACCCAATTACAAAGTTTCTTAAAATCGCCTGTACTATTGATTTCTGCAAAAAAAAAAAACAACAAATAGTGACACTTTAAATGTGTACTGTCATTACAAAAAAAAAATACATTGTCAACATTGTGATTAGAGGGTCTGGGGGTTCAGACTGCGACTGATCACTAGAACGGGCAGAGAAGTCCATGTTCACTCCTAGCTTTGTCATGTGACCTAGTCAGTTTTTTAATAAAAGTCTATGGGGTCGCTGACACAGAACGGGGAGAGGAGTGCGCAGCAGCACGGTTGTCTCCCGTCTCCTACTGATTGGTCAGGTACGCTTTAACAAGGTTGTGCGGCAAGACAGTCAATGGATCATTCGTACAGTCCTCTAAATTCATCATTTTCACCCACACATCACCTGTTTCCTTGGGACAATGTGCAGCTTATAATTAATGATAATATAAATGGCCGCTAGACGATCCCATCAAGAACAAGCTGATCACTAGACCCTCCTTTTATATGGCTGATTATCCCAGCAGCTCATGTGCCTTATAGTCGGCCTTATAAAAAGTGGGTTTCCTCCGCAGAGGGGAGCCCTGTTTGGGTCCCGTCACAACTAAGCTGTGACCATCCTGTGCCGGACCCCTTCTCTCTGCAGGATCCTGATGATGATGGGCTTTCAGTAGGAGAAATAAAGACCAGATCCATTATTGAAGGCTGAGTCCAGGTAACACTAGTAACCAGATTGAGCCGATAGCGAAAGAACTGTGAGTCCTGTAACAACACTGAAGAAATGTCGGTGTCGCCTCTCCTGGATTCCAGCCCAGACAGGCTTTTATATGTGAAGCTGCAGAGAGTAATATGTTGACCTGTGATCTCTGTCCTATACTGCTTCTGTTTCTGCGTCTGGAGCGTCTCGTTCCACCACAAACATGTTTATGTAATGCCATGTGGGTATTACGCTGCAGTGTATTGTTTACTCACTGGCACAGTGTAACTTTATACGGGCTGGACGGCTGTGTAACCTTGTATAATGGAGCTTACTGTATGGTTGAGGTTTATAGTGTTGTGAGAAGCTTTACAGGGGGAAAGTGAGAGGTCATCATCGAGCTATATGGGATATATGTAACTAGTAGCATAGTATTTAAGCTCAATTACCCTGTACATCCACATCTAGGAGGTGAATGACACTGGTGATTTCTTAAAGGGGTTATCCAGTGCTACAAAAACTCTCGTCTCCAGTTCAGGTGTGGTTTGCAATTAAGCTCCATTTACTTAAATGGAACAGAGTTTTGAAACTCCACCCAATCTGGAGACAAGAGAGGGGGAAAAGTGGCCATGTTTTTGTAGCACTGGATAACCTCTTTAACCCCTTAAGGACAGAGCCTGAAATGGCCTTAATGACAGAGACAAATTTTATGAATATGACCAGTGTCACTTTAGTCATTAATACCTTCGGGATGCTTTTACCTATCCGGCTGATTCTGAGATTGTTTTCTCGTGACATATTGTACTTTACATTTCTGGTAAATTGGAGTCGATACTCATAACAAATCTTTATGAAAAAAAACCAAATAATGTAAAAAAATGTGAAAAAATGCATTTTTCCAACTTTGAAACTTTTTTGCGTATACAGAAAGTGGTTATACCACATAAATTATATATTAAATAGCATTAGCAACATGTCTACTTTATGTTGGCGGCATTTATTAAACTATCTTTCATTTTTTTTAGACGATAGGAAGCTTAAAACATTAGCAGCAAATTTCCAAATTTTCAGTAAAATTTCAAAATCAGATATTTTTAGGGACCTGTTCAGGTTTAAAGTGTATTTGAGGGGCCTGTATGTTAGAAAGCCCCACAAAGCACCCCATTTCAGAAACTGCACCCCCCAAACTCTGCAAAAGCACATCCAGAAAGTGTTTTAACCCTTTAGGGGAGTCACAGAAATAAAAGCGAAGTGTGTAAGGAATTTGAAAATTTTAATTTTCTGTGCAGAGATTTTATTGTAATCCAATATTTTTCATAATTATAAACCTATTACCAGAGAAATGCACCCCAATAATTATTGCCCCGTTTCTGCAGTTTATAGAAATACCCCGTATGTGACCCTATTGCGCTATTTGACGCAACCACAAGCCTCAGATATAAGGGAGCGCCTAGTGAATTTCAACGCCTCCGTTATATTTGGTCATTTTTGACTGTACCACTTCAGGTTGGCAGAGGCTCTGGGGTGTCAAAACCTAAAAAACACCCCTAAAGGGACACCATTTAGAAAACTACACCCCTCAAGGAATGTAACAAGGGGTGCGGTGAGCATCTGGACCCCACAGGTGCTTCACAGATTTTCCGAACAATATGGCGTGAAAAAAGAAAAATTTATTTTTTACACTAAAACGTTGTTCTAGCCTTCAATTTTTCATTTTCTTAAAGGGATAAGAGGCAAAAAAAGACAAAAAATGTGTAGCGCAGTTTCTCCCGAGTACAGAAATACCCCACATGTGGCGATAAAGTGCCAAGGGGGCGCAGGACGAGCCTCCAAAGGGAAGGAGCGCCAATTGGCTTTTGGAAGCTGAATTTCACTGAAAAGGATTTCAAGGGCCATGTCGCATTTACAGAGCCCTCGTGCTGCCAAGACACTGGAAACCCCCCACAAGTGATTCCATTCTGGAAACTACACCCCTCAAGGAATCTAACAAGGGGTGCAGTGAGCATATGGACCCCACTGGTGACGGGCACAAATGTGGAACAATGTGACGTGAAAGGGAAAAATTTCATTTTTTCACTTTCATGGCACAAATGTGCCCGTCATCAAGGGGTTCATATCCTCACTGCACCCCTTGTTAGATTCCTTGAGGGGTGCAGTTTCCAGAATGGGGTCACTTGTGGGGGGTTTCCACTGTCCTGGCAGCACGAGGGCTCTGTAAATGCGACATGGCGTTCATCATCCATTCTAGCCAAATCCAACCTCCAAAATCCAAATGGCGCTCCTTCCCTTCGGAGGCTTGCCCTGCGCCCACATGACGCTTTATGTCTACATGTGGGGTATTTACGGACTCGGGGGAAATTGCTCTACATATATTGTGTGTTTTTTTCTCTTTTAACCCCTTGTGAAAATGATAAATTCAAGGCTAAACCAACATTATAGTGTAAAAAATGTAATATTTCATTTTCACGCCACATTGTTCCACATTTGTGCCCGTCACCAGTGGGGTCCATATGCTCACTACACCCCTTGTTACATTCCTTGAGGGGTGTAGTTTCTATAATGGGGTCACTTGTGGGGGGTTTCAACTGTCTTAGCAACACAGAGGCCTTTTGAATGCAACATGGCCCCTCAAAATCCATTCCATCCAAATCCAGCCTTCAAAAACGAAATGGTGCTCCTTCCCTTCGGAGGCTTACCCTGCACCCGCATGGCGCTTTATGTCCACATGTGGGGTATTTACGGACTCGGGGGAAATTGCGCTACACATTTTGTTTTTTTTCTCCTCTTTTAACCCCTTGTGAAAATGATATATTCAAGGCTAAACCAACATTATAGTGTAAAAAATGTAATATTTCATTTTCACGCCACATTGTTCCACATTTGTGTCCGTCACCAGTGGGGTCCATATGCTCACTACACCCCTTGTTACATTCCTTGAGGGGTGCAGTTTCCATAATGGGGTCACTTGTGGGGGGTTTCAACTGTCTTGGCAACACAGGGGCCTTTTGAATGCAACATGGCCCCTCGAAATCCATTCCATCCAAATCCAGCCTTCAAAAACCAAATGGCGCTTCTTCCCTTCGGAGGCTTACCCTGCACCCGCATGGCGCTTTATGTCCACATGTGGGGTATTTCCGTACTCAGGGGAAATTGCTCTACACATTAAATGTTTTTTTTATCTTTTAACCCCTTGTGAAAATGAAAAAACATGACAAGATTAATAATTTAGAGTAAAAATTTTACAAAAATTACACTAAATGTTGGTCTAGCCTTGATTTTTTTCCATTTCCACAAGGGGTTAAAAAAGAAAATTAACACAAAACGTGTAGGGTAGTGTCCCCTGAGTACGAAAATACCCCACATGTGGGCATAATGTGCCATATGGGCACAGGGCAAGTCACCAAAGGGACAGAGCGCCATTTAGAGGCTGGAATGGAGGATGGAGGCCATGTCGCAATTACAAAGCTCCTGTGCTGCCAGGACAGTAGAAACCCCCGACAAGTGACCCTATTCTGGAAACTACACCCCATAAGGAATCTAACAAGGGGTGCAGTGAGCATATGGACCCCACTGATGACGGGCACTTACGTAGAACATGTGCTGAGAAAATAAAAAATACAATTTTTTTCATTTTCACGTCCCAAATGTGGCCGTCACCAGGGGGCCATATCCCCGCTGCCCCCCTTCTTAGATTCCTTATGGGGTGTAGTTTCCAGAATGGGGTCACTTGTGGGGGGTTTCTACTGTCCTGGCCGCACAGAGGCTTTGTAATTGCATCATGGCATCCTCTAATGGGAATGGCGGCCATACCTATTTAGCTGGGGAAAAGGGACAATTCTAATTTATTTGGGGGTATTAGGCCAATTATTAGTGTATAAGGTTGGAAATGACAGGTGTCCATCAAACTCAACCTGTGTTGATCCAGAGGAAGGCAAAAACCCCTCGTGAGGCAGACGACAGTAGCCTCATCACAGGGGAAAAATTCCTTCCCGACTCCATAATGGCGATCAGAATAACCCTGGATCAACGTGACCCCTGAAATAGGAATAAGGGACAGAATTTAGATAATGTAGAACCCCAGTGACGTGTGGTGCGCCTTGAAGCGATCCAGTATGCAGAGGCCGGGGGGATCAGGACAGGTGTCACACGGGAAAATGGTGTCCTTCCTGATCCCCCTGTTACGCCACACTCTGCACTTCTTCTGGGGTCTCCTGTTTTCCAGTGTGGGGGACGTCAACTGGAGAATGTTGTCCTGGTGCGATACGGGGTCCCTCATATCCAGAAGCGCTGGGTCCGCTCCATGGCTGCTAAATATTAGGGTTCTATTACTGCTTCTGATATGTTCGGATCGTGCCGCAAGCTACAGTAGCTCGGGCAGCGAGGGACCGGAAGAGGGGGTGCTGGTATAAAAGTTATCCCCGTACAGGTGGTAACCTTTATCCAGCAGTGGGAAGATCAGTTCCCGGACGATCTCCCCACTAACTCCAAGGATGGGGGGGGGAGGGGGCATCTGGGGGCTGGATTCGGGTGTCCCTTCCTACATACACTCTAAGGGTACGTGCACACTGCGGAATCGCGACAGATAACCCTTCGTGCATTCCACAGCTGGCACCCACCGGCGGACTGATGCAGGCGCACGTCTCCACACGTGTCATAGACTCCATTCTATGCACGGGCGGATTCCGCTCTCCGTCCAACGTGTTTATTCTTTGGATGGACGACGGATTCCGCCCGTGCATAGAATGGAGTCTATGACACGGGTGGAGACATGCGCCCGCATCAGTCCGCCGGTGGGTGCCAGCTGCGGAATGCACAAAGGGTTATCCTTCGCCATTCCGCAGTTTGCACGTACCCGAAATCTGTAAGTGCACCCTGAGGTACTGTCACAGAGTGTGTAGAATTTCACACCATGCCGTCATCTCTTATTGGGACGGTACTGGCGGAAAAGACGTGTCTGGGGGGCAGCGTACGCTACGCTACTCCCAGACACGTCACTGGATGATGAGGATGAGTGGAGAAAAGAAGGATCCCCCCCATTCATCCTCACTGGCTGTTTTGGTGTCGGAGGCAATAATAACGTATCCCTCTGACGCCGAAAACACCCTGGGGGCCATCTTTATACGGGGACTAGTATATGGGGTATGTAGTGGTGTAGTGTCAAACTTTATTCAATGTAGTGTGGTGTAATGTAGTGTTTTTTACGTGTTTTTTTACAGTAAGTATAAAAAAAAAAAACCTACGCCAACAAAGGAGTTGCTGATAAATGCCGCACTTATGTGCGGCACTTATAAGCAGACCGTGGCAGTAGAATATAGAAAAAAAACACCCTACGCCAAAAAGGAGGAGTTGCTGATTAGCAGCGCACTTTCGTGCGATGCTGATCAACACTCAGCGGCGATAGGGTGCGGAAAATAGAAAAAAAAAAATTTGGGAAAAAAAAATATTTTTTTTTTATATTCTGAATATCCCTGTAGCTGCTGATAAGTGTATTACACATATCAGCCGCTAGGGGGCAGCAGAGCGCAAAATCCGGAAAATGACGAGGCTGGAGCCGAAAATAGCCGAAAGAAGACGACGAGGACCGCCGGAAAGACCCGAAGACCGAACGGAATGACGGAGGACGCCGCGAACCCGGAAGCCGCCGATCAGGAGCCCGGGACAGGTGAGTAATGTACAAATACCTGCTCTGGACCCCTCGGCTACCTAGCTGAGGGGTCCAGGGCAGGTATTTACTATTTTGTGGGACTCTGATCGCCGTGCCACCGGCCCGATCGCCGTGAACGGCCGGCCGGCCGTTCACGGCGATCGGGCCGGTGGCACGGCGATCAACATTACTTTTTACCGTAATGGCGGTCGGTGCCGTCCTCGGACAGCACCGACCGCCATTTTTTTCCGGGTCATCGGGTCACCGATGACCCGGAAAGGTTCCGATCGCCGCTATTGGCTGATCTGAATTGATCAGCCTATAGCAGCGATCGTAAGCACGGGGGGTGTTAACCACCCCCCGTGCCGAGAAGCTATGATGGCCTGCTATGATTTATAGCAGGCCATCTTCCCCGACCGCTGTGTGTGAACACGCAGCGATCGGGGAAACATCGGGCGTAAATTTACGCCCTGATGCGCTAAGTACCATGGCGCCAGGGCGTAAGTTTACGCCCGATGTCGTTAAGGGGTTAAAGGGCTTAGAAAAACATGGCTGATTTCTTCCAGAAACAGCTCCACCTTTGTCCTTAGTTTGGCTGTGGGTTTTCTATTGAAGTGAATGGAGTTGAATTATTATACCACACACAATCTGTGGTGGTGCTGTTTTTGAAAGAAAGTAGCTGTTTTTTTTTTTTTTTTTTTTTTTTTAAATCCTATAAAATGCATAATGTTAAAGCTGTCTGTACACACATGAATGTGATTGGGCAATATGCAGCTGAATAAAGTGGCTGATTGGGGAAATAATACTTTTCTGAACATGTAAATAAGATGGTTTGGTGTCCTGGAGGCAGTCCTGTAGCCCTTAGTGCTTTGCCTATTCTTCCGCTCCTGAATCACACCCTCTTAGTCTATCGTCGATATAAAGTTATGGCCGCACTTCCAGACCCATGCGTATTGGACTCTAGAAGCAGGTTAAATCCATCTAACCTGTCGCGACCATGACCACGGCCAAAAAAAAAAAAAAAAAAGAAATCCATAGTGATCGATCACATTGTTGGTAGAAAATAGTCTGCAGGTGGCCATTGTGAACAATCCTTTTCAAACAATGGTTGGCCAGAGTGAGCCCTTATTGTATATCCAGTGACCAGTAAGTATGGTTGTAGGTATCATAGCAGATGTGACAACTTCTTCAAGTATTTAGTTATTCCAGAAGCCTGATATGGCCGTCGTAGTAGACTTCATACCAGACTTCTCATTGGAATCGTAGAACATTTTTTTTTCAAGGCTAACTATCACTATGACAGATTCATTTGACTTGGCGATTCTTGGAGGAGATTCGCTCATCTGTGGTCAAAAATAACTTCCTAAAGGTGTATGTCTATCTCTTTAGGTGATGGTATATTGCTAGAATATCTTTGTATGGGGGTCTAGCTTCAGAATAAAGTGCAGCTTGAGAATAAAGTGTTAGCGCTGTCTGGCGGCCTGGCAGCACTAGGGAATGGGCTGCAGGGCAGGAGACTGGACTATACTGCAGTTCCCCACACAGCGGACGACCATAGTAATGCCACACAGGCAAAACTTATTTTGGGGGATCCCAAGTCACTGCCGGTATTATAAACTCTTCATGCTTCAGAGCTGAAATCTGCCAGCTTTTCTTGGTGGCTTAGGGCCCTATTACACGGCACAATGGGGGCCCGATAATGACTGTAAACGAGCTCCGATCTGCTAGATTGGTGCTCGTTTACTGGGCCTATTACACGGCCCGATAATCGTTTAACAAGGGCTGCATGGACATCGTTACCGATGTCCTTGCAGCCCTTGCTTAAACTGCATACAATACCTATCCATGGTTCAGGCTCCTCTTGCGGTCCACTTCTTCCCGGGTCCTGCGCACTGCAGCTTCAGAGCGGCCTGTCTCAGCAGACAGGCCGCTCAGCCGATCACTGGCTGTGGTGGTCCCGGCCTGTGATTGGCTTAGCGGCCTGTCAGCTCAGACAGGCCGCTCTGAAGCTGCAGTGCGCAGGACCCGGAAAGAAGTGGACCGCAAGAGAAGCCTGGACCATGGATAGGTAGTAGGGATGTCACGATACCAAAATTTTGAGTTCGATACCGATACCAGCTTTCGGATTTCGATACTCAATACCAATTTGATACTAAATAAAAAGTTTGAGAAAAAAAACACGTAAAAATACAAATATAATTTCCCTTTTCCCTGACTACAGATATGTTCCCCCCCCATGCACAACATTTTTATTTATGTGACTTCTTGATGACTTTGTTACATTTTATAGTTCGGACAATTCACATGTAATGGATACATGTATGTTCTTTTTTTTTTTTTTTTACTTTTTAAAAAAAAAAAAAAGGGAAAAGGGGGGATTATTAGAACCTTTATTATTTTTTGTTTTATTTTAAAACACTTTTTTTACATTTTTTATTCCCCTCTAACCTCAAGCATACCTCCCTGTGCACAATAACTCCCAGAATACCTTCTTGTGGGGAGTTATAGTGCACAGGGAGGTATGCTAGGAGTTGTAGTGCATTAGAAAGTATGCTGGGATGTTTTGAAAGGCTGCTGCCGCGCAACTGCAACTCCCAGCATACCTCCTTGTGCACTACACCTCCCAGCATACCTCCTGGTGCACTACAACTCCCAGCATACCTCCTGGTGCACTACAACTTCCAGCATAGATTGCGGGCCGCAGTCATTAGCAGTTAGGGGCCGATCTATATGCAGCAGACTCGTGCTGCATATGGAGCGGCTCTGCAGGGGTTAAATGCCGCTGTCTGTTATGACAGCGGCATCTACCCTTTAAAATAGCCGGCACTAGCAATCGCTGTGTGCCGGCTATTTAAATTTGGCGCCGCCGGGAGCGGAGAGCTCGCGGGCGGAGGAGGGGACACCAGGGGGCAGGGGGCTGCACACAGAGAATCGCTGTGTGCCGGCTATTTAAATTTGGCGCCGCCGGGAGCGGAGAGCTCGCGGGCGGAGGAGGGGACACCAGGGGGCAGGGGGCGGCACACAGAGCTACCTGAGCGCCGGCCGTGTTCTCTGCACTATACTTCATGTTAATCTGCACAATTATGCAGATTAACATGAAGTATCGATACCAGGAAATCCTGGTATCGAACAGTTTTTCTGACCGAAATATCGATAGTAGTATTGATATTTCGGTGCATCGTGCATCACTAATAGGTAGTGTATGCACTTTGCATATCTTCGGCCGCGCATCGCTGTTACACATAGCGATGTGCGGTCGGTGCCTGACAATTATAGGTCCAAACCTATATTAACGATCAGCCAATGATCGTTGTGAATATTACACGGAACGACAATCGGCCGGATAGGGCCGATTATCGTTCTGTGTAATAGTACCCTAAGTCTGTGTTGCTTTGCATTGTGGGCCGCTGTAGCCGGTGTTCTTTATGAGCCCATTGTATCAGTATAGTTAGCTGTTTCTCACAGTAATTATTGCGGCCTTGTTCTCCACCCGTCTCATCAGTATTCCGCGCACATCTCTCCCCCTGTAACGCTCCATGGCGCACATGCTTCACTTCACAGCCAGTTTGTGTAACACACTTTGATGCAAAACAAAGCAAGCCGTCCTCTAATGCATCCATCAGCAGATGTAATTATAGGAGTTCTAACACAGAGACCCCCGGGATGGTGCGGTGGTCCTCCTCTCTTTGTCCGTTGCTTGAATGGGCGACCGCCCTCTATAGCCTGAGCCCCAGGGCTTCCTGTGATTTCTTATAACCCTGGCTGACCTTTCTGCATTCCTAAAATACCAGCCGCAGAATCCTAATAAAGAACACACCTCTGTATAGTGAGCGGGACCGAGCAGCGGAGGCCCCCGGGTCCTCCTGCTCCCTTCACCTCACTCTTATCTCTCATACAAGGACTGTAATATTATATTAGTGTCATCTGCCAATAGCCGGACGTAATAATCCCCTAACATCCACCCAGCAAGTAGGAACCGCTCTGTCAGCGAGACGTCTCGCCAGTAGCTGGAGGTTCACAGGTGGCATCTCATTCATTTATTAGCATACAGAAGGCTGGGAGACCCCACTACAGATACTGGAGCGGGGAGACCCCCCCTCTACTTCACAAATGGGATCTGAGCAAAGCATATATATGTATATGTGTATATGTGTATATATATATATATATATATATATATATATATATATATATATATATATATATATATATATATATATGAGATTTATCAAACATGGTGTAAAGTGAAACTGGCTCAGTTGCCCCTAACAACCAATCAGATTCCACCTTTCATTTTCCAAAGAGTCTGTGAGGAATGAAAGGTGGAATCTGATTGGTTGCTAGGGGCAACTGAGCCAGTTTCACTTTACACCATGTTTGATTAATCTCTATGGGCCGACCTAGAGGGGATGGGGCCTAGACCTTTAGGCTAGCCTGTTCCAATGGTCGGCGGGGGGCAGGACCAACGGTGGCGCTGTGGGTTGGGCTAAGTGGCACTATTGCAGTGGAGCCCAGCCCACTTAGCACAATCTGCAGATTATAAAAGATGACTTTTTACTGGAACAAGCACCATGACGTATGATATAAAATAAGGGATGAAAACTGCTAAATTTACCCATTACACCTGTGTAGAGAAGCCAGAATGCAAAAAGGGGGTGACAGTGTCACTTTAAGCCAGGGATGGGGGACATGCGGCCGTCCAGCTTTGCAAAACTACAATTCGTGCCTGGACAGCCAAAGCTTTGCTGGGATATGTAGTTTTGGAACAGCTGGAGGAACGAAGGTTTCCCATCCCTGCTTTAAGCATTGCTATTGCTTTAAAACTTTTGATGCCTCACACAGACTTGTCAAGCGTTTTCATTGGTCAGAGTTTAGGTGTTTAGATCCCACCGATCAGTAGCCAGGAGGAAGCACACAGCTGATCGCTTCACACCCTGGCTCAACATTCAACCCGTCCCATTGCAGCGCTCTGCTTTCTGAGCTGGGTGGGATCGGCGGGGGTCTCGGCAGTGAGACCCCCCCCCCCCCCCCCCCCCCCACACACTTTATGAAAACTTCACACATCTTTGACTTTTTCTGCAAACAACAGTAACACTTATATACCTGTCTGTGTCACTTATCTATGGGCACAGGTTGAGTGTCTCCATTGCTGCACTCTGCTCTCCGGAGCTGTACTCATTGCACCAGGCCTGGAGATGTTATCAGCTGCCAGCCGTCTCTTGTTCACCCAGAGGGGCAGTGTCACTTCCGCTCGCCTTCTCCTAGCAGTAAACAATAGTAAACAGACAGGGACGTGTGCACCACCAGACATAGGAACTAGACGCATGTCCTGGTGCGGACGGCCTGAACACATTCAGGAAAGCTCTGACTTATACCGATGCACCCTTATTTTAGCCTGTGTTTGCATACAATGTGCGGTCAGCTGTGCTGTCCCATACAGTGGGCGAATTATACAGCAATATTGCTTTAAAGGGACATATATTAGATTTATGTATATGCTACAGGAAGAACTGATAAATTGCTATATTAGGACCCGGCTATAGAGGGGAAGCGCATACAGACTAGCAGCATGAAGGGAAAGCCATGTGCCAAGTCCCTGACAGGCAGCGGGTAAAATTAGCTCAATGATTAGAGGCTATTTCTGGACGGTTGTGTTGAATTACCTAGAGTAACATTAACCTTTTCCCTACATGAGGTACATGGGGCCCTGCGCCACATGGAAAACCATTTAAAGGGGAAAGTAGGTCGTAGTAAAAACAAAAGATGTGGAAAATAAGTTATAGTGCCTGGACGCTTTATGCAGGATCTGGTCTATTGTTACCCTGCAAAGCTGCGGATATATAGGAAAAATCTGCAGCCGATTACAGTACCGGGCAAACGTATACGTCTTTACAATACATCCACAATACAGGCATCACGAAGACGTCACCTCTGCAGCATGCTCGTTCTATTGCGGGTGTGGTGTTGCTGCAGGGGAGCAGTTTGCGTTCAGTCTGTAGGTTATAGATGTGGATTTGCTTTTTATTTGCCCCATCTGCAGCGGCCCTTGTCTTGTGTGTTACATTACACGCTGTGCATATTGTCGGCTTCATCCTGAGGTCAGGACGCTGCAGACATGTCGTTATTACTCCTCAGTATTTTACTATATTTAGTGCATGAGTGACACGCTGCCGCTTTGTATTGTATAATATGGCTTTCTGCCAACGGCCTGTTTAGATTACTCTGGAAACAATACAGACGTGTCTTAGTGATTTTTTTTTTTTGTCGTCGCTCTTCTAAAAGCTGTGACCTGTGTGAACGTATCCTTAGGGTACTCTAACACAAGGCGATTTTCTGACGATAAACGAACTCGAACGACCTGAAATCGTTCACCCAATTACACGGAACGATGATCGTTGTTGCGTTCGTCCTGTCGTCGCCACTGCGTTTGCACTACTGCAAACGGCGTCTTATTACATGCGTACGATCGATGATAAAAATAGGTCCAAGTTATATTAAACAAATTTTCATTGGTCGTTTAATCGTTGTCTGCTATTACACTAAACAATCACCGTTCAAATCCGAACGATTTTTTTGAACGATGATCGTTCTGTGTAATATCACCCTTACACAACATATTCACAAGATTACACTGTATATAGCGTTGGGTATCTTTGCATCATTCATATGATTCTGCTTTTGACTTTGTGTAATTATTCAGACCTAAAGCTCAACTTATTTTTTTTTATTTATTAAATCAAAGAGCAGTGTATTGTGGGAGATTAGGAACAAACACTTGGGGCCCAATTACTCTGTGTGATTATCAGCCAGTGTTGCCCCGGGTAATAGGACAAGTATATGCTTATTTGTCGGCTATTTCTGACTTGCCGAAAATCATCAGCTACACGTCTCCCTGTATAACGGGGCGGCTGACAACTGATTGCCAGAAAGGGCTACACAAACAATCCAGTGATTACTTTGCGTCCCCGGCCTAATGATTGACTGATCCCTGTGAAGGTTGTGTAATCGAGCGACAATCACAGAGATCAGACTTATCCCACTACCTACAATGAAGAACAGGAAAGCCAGGCCCTGCCTCCTCTGATGTTTTCCACTGTAT
The DNA here is from genome assembly GCF_027789765.1 of Dendropsophus ebraccatus. NCBI lineage: Eukaryota > Metazoa > Chordata > Amphibia > Anura > Hylidae > Dendropsophus > Dendropsophus ebraccatus. The sequence goes on from NC_091463.1 coordinate 78,334,467, forward strand.
GTTGTATTGTTTAGTAATTACTAATAACCTTTTGCTTTTATCTTGTTTTAGGTGAATACATAAAGACCTGGAGACCCAGGTATTTCCTTCTGAAAAGCGATGGCTCATTTATCGGCTATAAGGAGAAGCCAGATTCCTCAGAGCACAGTATGCCTCTCCCCCCGCTCAACAACTTCTCTGTAGGAGGTAGGTCCTCCAATCCACTGAAAGATCATTCCCATCTTATAAAGTTATGGCAGATCATATGATAGCTGTTGATCCAACCTCCTCTTTGACCCCTATACATTTAGTGCTGTGCGCCCCTTCATTCCCATGGTCTTTGTGGGGGGGGGGGGGTCTCAGATCAGATCTCTGATCATAAAGGGATGGCATAGCCATAACTTAGGAATAAGTCCAGTATGTTATAAATGGCAGCCTGCTGGATCGGTAACTTCTATCTATTTCACAGAATGTCAGCTTATGAAAACAGAGCGGCCTCGGCCCAACACCTTTGTGATCCGTTGTTTGCAGTGGACTACAGTTATCGAGCGCACTTTTCACGTGGACACCCCTGAGGAAAGGTACGAGGCCAAATAAAGATATGAATCAATGTAGGCTAAGGGGAGGCAGTAAAAGAAAAGTGCCAACATAATGTTTTAGTGGTTATAATATTGATTGCAAGCTCCATCCTGCCTCTTACTTTAAGCTTTGTGATCATGTACATAATGTGGAGGGATGAGCCAGATCATTCACAGCAAGAGGTGTATAAATGGTTTTACAGTTTAAAAATCTCTCATACTCATTGCACAACATCCTGTTTGTATCGGTGTACAACAACTACATTACTTATTATATAGGGAGGAGTGGATGAGGGCGATCCAGACTGTAGCCAACAGTTTGAAGAACCAAGAGAATGAGGAAGAGGAGGAGGCCATGGACATAAAGTGTGGTTCTCCTAGTGACACACCAAGTACAGAACAGATGGACATAGGGGATTCCAAGGGACGACCCAAAGTAGTAAGTAATATGCAATTTAGAAATGTCGGTGGGTAGTAAATAATGTCTATCCTGTGGTTATAACAAGTTGGGGAGGGCTATTCCAACCTCTAACACTTTACCGAATCAGGGGGTGTTGGACCACTGGAACCCAGCATAGTGTCTTCTGTAGGAACAAAGCAGTGGACTGCGCATGCCTACCGCTACTCCATTTATTATATATGGGATCACTGAATGTAGCAACTCCCATAGAGAGTGGTGGGAGACCTGGGTCCCCATCCTTAAGACTGGTGTAGGGAACCTCCCCCCAACCATCAGACACTTATCTCCTTGTATTAGAGGCTGAAATAACCCTTTAACACTGGGTATTCCAGTGGTCGGACCCCACTGATAAATAATTGTCGCTTTATATGGTTGAGAAACTTTTAGCAAAACATGGCTTCTTTCATTTCTAGATACCGCGCCACTTTTATCTTTGGGTTGTGTTTATTATTGCAGCTGAAACCCATCCTAGAGAGTATAGCAGAGCAGCAATATCAGACACAGACTTTTTTTATTTTAATATAAATAAGAGTGGTGCCTTAACTTAACTGCAGTATCAGCACAGGAAAAATGAAGCATTACATGGTCCCCATAGTAATCAGTGGGATCTTTGTGATTCCTAGACGTGCCAGGTCCTCGAGAGAGGGAGAGGAACGCTTTCCGTGCCAGCTAATTGTAATTATTGTTCTGTCCCCAGACAATGAATCACTTTGATTATCTGAAGCTGCTGGGAAAAGGAACATTCGGAAAAGTGATCCTGGTGCGAGAAAAAGAATCCGGTCGCTACTATGCCATGAAGATTTTACGAAAAGACGTCATCATTGCTAAGGTTAGTGCTAAAAATGCCTAGGATTTATCATCTCTGGGAATCATGTAGACAACATTATGCTTTTGGCTTGTCACTAGATGTCACAGATTCTAGTAGAACGGTCAGGGCCATCAGTTGTAGATGTCTACGGAAATCACTATAGGTTTCGCTATATTACTACTGCCCATATTACTAATCACAAAATGAATGCATTTTCACAGATGTGTCAATGGTTTGTAAATTCTGCAAATCCTTGACATCTAAATGCCACGTCTTTACAGAGCTTAGCCAACCATACTAAGAAGAACTATTTCCTGTATTCAGTGATGAAACATGAAACTGATTCCTCTATTTTATAATGCATACAAAGATCTTATGCCATGTCTTTACATTGACCTTAGATCTATCTATGTATTCTTAAATAGTATCACCCCTTTAGTCTATCGCCTTTCTTCACCTCTGTTTTTATTCCCTAATCTTATGCCTCTAACACAGAAGAATGGGATGGCGTCATATACTGTGGCACAGAGCAGCAGATGCCATCCATTTCAGTGACTTCATTGGTGCCGAATACACTCACTTTGACAGGACTTAAAGGGGTTATCCAGCGCTACAAAGACATGGCCACTCTTCCCCCTCTCGTCTCCAGATTGGGTGGAGTTTCAAACTCAGTTCCATTGAAGTAAATGGAGCTTATTTGCAAACCACACCTGACCTGGAGACAAGAGATGGGGAAAGTGACCAAGTCTTAGTAGCGCTGCATAACCCCTTAAATAACTGGGTCGGCTGCATTGAGTCCTGTTGAATTGGCATATATGGAACAAACCCAGTCACTTGATGACTATTGAAAGAATGGCATCCTCTGCTCTACGCAAAAAGTACATTGGCATCCAAACCTCGACAGTATGACCCTAGCCTTACTATGGTTTAGGTTTATTTTATTTAGCAAGAATAAATATAAGTTGGTATTTCAGTGGTTAGACGTCGTAGTTTTGGCTCAGACTTGCTGTCCTTGATTTGCTCTGTCCAGTATGACCCCATAACTCTTCTAGGTAGCATCTATATTCCATTTTCCTATTTATAGTGTAAATGCACTCACTTACTGAAATATTGATAGCTCAATTACCCGGGCGGGCAGCCGAGTTCTTGATTCCTCAGCGATTATGTCAGGAAGTTTCAGCTCTCATAGCTTAGTATGGTTGACAAATTAATATAAGAGGCCGCAACATGATTTATCACACAGGGAGGCCTTGCTTTTTCTTTGCCTACATATAAATGCAAAAATATGACTTGCGTACACATGATAGGGATGGATTCTAATAGAACACCATACGGTTGTGCAGTCCAGGTTTACGTATTTTCTGCTGTGGTTTCAGGATGAAGTGGCTCACACAGTTACAGAGAGCAGAGTCTTGCAGAACACAAGGCATCCCTTTTTAACGGTACGTATCTTAACTTGTGTTCCTCTATATTGTCTGTTGTTTTGCAGATGGTCTTACTTGTATTTGTTCCATCAGGCTTTAAAATATGCTTTCCAGACAAGCGACAGGCTCTGCTTCGTGATGGAGTATGCTAATGGAGGCGAGGTAAGATTCGGCGACTGTATATTAAGCTTAAAGGCAACGTCTGAAATATTGAAAATATTGTGATGTTCTTGTGGAAGATGACATGTCTACATTTAGTAGACATTTTACAAGTACTGTCTGGCTGGTGTGTACTGTGTGATAAGAATATATAAAAATTACATAGCTGTCTGATTGGCCCATCAGTAAGATGGCTGAGAACACATGTTCCTCCATTCTTTATGGCATTGCTGAGTATCTTTGTGTATTGTGTATCTTAACAGTTGTTCTTTCACCTGTCTCGGGAACGAGTCTTCACGGAAGACAGAGCACGGTTTTATGGTGCTGAGATAGTCTCAGCCCTGGAATATCTCCACTCCAGGAACGTGGTGTACAGGGATATAAAGGTAAGTTGTCATCTGGGCACAGACCTCTGCTGGTATATAAAATGGAGAATTCAGTTCATGATGGGAATTTTTGGCCTTTTATGTTACGTTGGGTTTTCTGGGATACAATGTAAAATCTTTAAAGACCCCCCCCCCAATGGTATGCAGAACAGGGGCCACAGCCATTGCTTGGGAGGTTGGTGACGTTTTACTACAGTAACAAAGTGGTTCCAGGTCTATTTGACGGAGTCTAGTACTGCAGCTCTGTCAGTCATCAATACTAGACAAGGCTGTCTAAACTAAAGGACTTCCTGCTGCTGAGGAAGCAGTGGATGTCCAATCCGTCACCATTATACCCTGAACAAACCACACCTTTTTAAAGCAAGGATAGGGAACCTTCGGCCCTTCAGCTGTTGCAAAACTACAACTTCGCTTTGGCTGTCCAGGCATGATGGTAATTGTAGTTTTGCAACATCTGGAGGGCTGAAGGTTCCCCATCCCCATTTTAAAGTGTAAAATTAACCTTTTGACCTGTAGCATAGACATGTCAGAAGTTAAGATCATTAAGGGTCTCAATACGGAGACTACTCCTAGTGGTCAACTATAGCGAAGTGAAACTCGCTCCATGGCTGGCCACCTGATCTGACTGGGTTCATAGACTTCTAATGAAGCCCATGTCCTGCAGTGTGTGGGATTGGAGGGGGGGGGTTAAGCCATGGAGTGAATGTGTCATGCTTTTTTTCTTATGAGACCATGAACAGTGCAGTTGTCTGTCCATCACTACTTACAGCCACCTGCCAGACTCCGGTGACATCAGGGCCCTCAATAGAGGGACACTACTGCAGTCACGGACTGGCTGAGTGGGTCGTTTATGTGGGGCAGTGACTAAGTAAACTCTGTGGATTCAGGAGCCCGGATCGTGATAGAAAGTTGCTGTTTCCAATGCTAATTTTATTTTTTTAAATTTTTTTTGTGTCTATAGATCACACATTTTTGTCTATTTTTTTATAGTTGGAGAATCTCATGCTGGACAAAGACGGTCATGTAAAGATTACAGATTTTGGCCTTTGTAAAGAGGGGATAACAGATGGAGCCACTATGCGGACATTTTGTGGCACACCAGAGTACTTGGCCCCCGAGGTAAGTTAGGATTTTGTATAGTCTAGCGCTATGTTGAACACACATACAAGTAAATATTACTGTGCGCCGTGTAATTGTCTTTATACAGCTAAATGTATGGAAATTCGTTGCATTGTGGGAATATACCAGTCTTTTTAAATAAAGACTGTTATGAGACGCAAGTCCACCCCCTGTGAGTTACTCACCCTTCCATTGAATGAGCTACAACACTAAATGATATTGATGTCGTCCTACTTTTAGGTGCTGGAAGACAATGATTACGGCCGAGCTGTGGATTGGTGGGGGCTGGGAGTGGTGATGTATGAAATGATGTGCGGGAGATTACCCTTCTACAATCAGGACCATGAAAGACTATTTGAGCTTATCCTTATGGAGGAAATCCGCTTCCCTCGAACTTTAAGTCCCGAAGCAAAGTCTCTTCTGAGTGGTCTTCTGAAAAAGGATCCTAAACAGAGGTACATTGTGCCCATGTATATGTAAGGAGTCATTGTCTGACAGGACACAAATATATGCGCACATTTGCATAGTCTATACTGTTTACATGTTCACACATAAAGGATTGTTTAACCGGATGTATCTGGTTGCATATTGCAATTGGAAGTTCAGAAATTACCCAGATCCCGAAACTGAGCTAGGATATGAGAATATTCAGGTTTTTCTTCCAGAAAACCTAGTAGTTTAGGTCAATCAGGACAAGCAAATGGGATGGCAGACTATAAGTAATAACTTATTGCTATTCTGTCTTCAGACTTGGCGGTGGCCCCACTGATGCCCAGGAAGTGAAGGATCACCGCTTCTTTGCTTCTATCAATTGGCAAGATGTGAATCAGAGGAAGGTGAGTAAAGTGCATGTTGTCTAGCCGCTCTCCTCTTGTATCTTCTTAAGCTCTTAATCTGCTGCCAAATTTGTCTATGTTGAACAAATGTGTAGCATCAAGTTCTCGGTGTGAAATCTGCAGGAGATTTATGTGCAAACTTATGACCCTATTACACAGAGTAGTAATCGGCCGAATCGGGCTGATTCGCTCTGTGTAATTGTGACAACGATCAGCCGATGAAACAATCATCAGCTGTACGTTAGTTTAGGTTTGGACCTAAAATCGCCGGGTGTCGACAGTGTAATAGCGATGCACGGCCGTTGGCTGAAAATTTCCCAAACATCCTGATACCTTACCTCTCCCCATTCCTGGTCTTGTCTGCTGTGCTCCGCAGCTTCCCTATCTGAATGCCCTGTCAGCTAACAGACCGCTCAGCCAATCACAGGCTGCAGCTGCCGCCATAACCGGGAAGCAGCATCGCACACGAGAGAAGACCAGGAGAGGTAAGGTATTAGGTGTTTGGGCAAGGGCTGCATGGACTTTGCTAACGATGTCCATGCAGCCTTTACAGCCCAATTATTGGGCCATCTAATTGGTCCTGTAAACGAGCGCCGTTCTAGCAGGTCTGTGCTCGTTTATTAAATAGATTGGGCCGTAGTCGGCCCATGTAATAGGGCCCTTACTCTTCTACTGAATTTGATTTGAAAAGTTGTTCAGAATTAGCAATATATTACACTATATATTGAGGCAGCACTGCAGTACCAGACATGGCCACAGTCAAATTCCTGCATAGAAAAAGCAGGCCACCTCCTTTTAGATTTAATGCTGCTTATACGGCTTCGATGGCAGCCAACAGCTCATTTAGATATCCCAGTTGAACACACTATACCCAGGCACCCTTGGCTCATCAGAGCCTGTATATATTTTCAGTGGGAAGAGGGGAATAAGCTGCTGCTAGACTCATGTCCTGCAGGAATCAAAACATGCCTATGATCCTCCTTTGCCCCCAAGATGTACCGGCAGGAAAAGTAGAGGCATAGCCATTAAATGGTCAACTGGTTTGACCAGTGTCTCCTAATGTGCATAGGCATGTTACACACTGGATATTTTTAGCATTGCGGGCCCATTTGTAAAAACAATAGCAATGGATCATCTCCTTTTGGAAAATGTTTCTGTTTATAGAACTTCATAATTCACTCATTCACCGGATTGTTTCTTGTTTGTTTCTTTTTAGCTCACCCCACCCTTTAAGCCACAAGTCACCTCTGAAATTGACACGAGGTATTTTGATGATGAATTTACAGCCCAGTCTATAACAGTAACACCTCCAGACAGATGTAAGTACATGATGACCCCATTTTAAGCATTACTCTTGTAAAAAACATGTCAAAAGTTTTGATTGGTCAGAGTTTGGGTTCTAAGGCCTCCACTTATTGCTAAGACAAGCTGGGAGAAGTGCCTAGTGCTGCTCCCCCACATGTTTTAAGGCTCTGTGGGGGTCTTGGCACCCAGACCCTCATCGATCAAAAGTTATGTCAATTTTTTTTTTTTTTTAACCCCTAGCTGCACCAGGACGTTACTGAACGTCCTGTTGCCACTAGGGGAGTTCAGGGGGGGTGTCGCACGGCATCCCCGCTCTGAACTGCCGCGACCCCGGGTGCTATATGCAGCCCGGGACTGCGGCTATTAGTAATTAAGTATTTAGATGCAGCTGTCAAAGGAACGGCTGGAGCGGTCCGGCTGGCCTCCCGAACATGACGTCGTCGACCTAATATGGCGGCCGGGGTTGACAGCAATTGAGTAAGTATACCGCACCACATTTCCGGGGTGGATGATACACGGGGAAGGGGACCATTCACTTAAATAACACACATTACAAAGTTGTATAACTTTGTAATGTGTGTTTTTTTAGTGAATAAATGTTAAACGCCGCACTACCCCTTTAATACAAAATCCCCTCCCCTAATAAAAGTCAGAATCACCCCCCTATCACCATTTTATAAATAAAAATAAAGAAATAAACATATTTGGTATCGCCACGTGTGTAATCACTTGAACTATTAATCATATTCCTGATCTTGCACGGTAAACGGCGTAAGCGTGAAAAAAATTCCAAAGTGCAAAATTGCGCATTTTTGGTTGCGTCAAATCTAAAATAATTGGAATAAAAAGCGATCAAAAAGTCGCATATGTGCAATCAAGGTACCGATAGAAAGAACACCTCATCTGACACCTCACACAGCCCCATAGAGCAAAGAATAAAAGCGTTATAAGCAAGGTAAGGCTATGTTCACACTGCGTATATGTCCGGCCGCATATTTTCGCAGCCGGACATATACGCTGTAAACTCCGGCCGGAGATTTACGCTACTTGCGGCCGTCTACATACGGACCGCGAACTTACGCCCAAAGTCTACTTACGCTTCCCGAGCGCCCTACGTAGCGATCTGACAACGGTCATTTACTTGGAAAGCTTCGCCTAGCCCCGGACACCCCACAGAACCTTTTGGATCGGCACAAAAAGCTGCAAAATTGAAGAAATCACCACTACGTACGGGACCACATGTAATGCTACGGGCATAAGTTCTGGCATTTTCGTACACAAACAATGGTCTGGTTCATTTTTTACGCCGGTGCGTACGATCCGGGCGTAAGTTCGTACGTAGTGTGAACTGTGCGGCCGTACTTTGTATACTTTCCATTATACGCAAACTACGTAAGTCTCCGGCCGCTTATTCACGGAACGCGCTACGGCCGGAAACTTACGTAGTGTAAACATAGCCTCATAGAGCAATTTTAAGTAACATGTGTAAAGGCAAAACCCCCCCAAATAAAAAAAATATATATTTTTTTTCCTTCAATTTCACCACACACTTTTTTTTTCTGGTTTCACAGCATATTTTAGCCAAAAATTACGTCTGCCATTGCAAAGTACAATTAGTGGCGCAAAAAATAAGGGCTCATCTGGGTCTCTAGGTGGAAAATGCACGCACTATGGCCTTATATATACAAGGATGCAAAAACGAAAACTGTCTATGTCCCCTAAGGGTTAATTACAGTAACACTTTTTAAGTGTCACAGACGTCTCTCTCTCTCTCTCTCTCTCTCTCTCTCTCATTCATATATATATATATATATATATATATATATATATATATATATATATATATATATAAATATATATATATATATATATTAAATTTTTTATTTTTTTACAGAATTCAATAGTACAGGCGATTTTAAGAAACTGTGTAATTGGGTTTATTAGACACATATGCCATTATCTGCATTCAAAAAGACTTTACCCAGGCCCCCCCCCCCCCCCCCTTCCTCTTCTTTCATTCACTGCTTATTTTTAGTAAATCTCGACTTTTACATCAGTTGAGCCCTGTGTAACTTATCGAGGGGGGAGGAGGGAGATTAGTTGCCAGCAGAAAACAAAGGATTACACAGTGGGAGCTGTGTAAAAGCTGGCTTTCAGAGGTCAGAGAGGTCAGTGCTGACTTCAGAGGAGATAGCCCGGTGATGTAGCTGTAAATTCTTGTTGTCCTGTGTTGGTGCCTCATCTCTCTCCACCCCTCCCCTCTCCATAGAAAACAATGAAGACAGTGGGGAGAGCTTCAAACTGCTTTTTCATGATAAAAAAAAATGCATTTTTCGGCTAATAAACCCAATGACAGTTTCTTAGAATTGACTGTACTATTGATTTCTGCAAAAAAAAAAAAATAATGCAGTGAAAAATATGCACTATTGTTATCTGTAGATATAAGCTAGTTGTGGTTCAGAAAGGCTGTGTTCTCCATCAGAGGTGTATATCAGGAGAATCTCTGACCATATACTTCCGGCAGAATCCTGCAGTGTATTCCAATGTATAGGCATACAGTGGCATATGATAGGCTCCCATTTAGAGATGAGCCAGCTGGTTGAGGTTCGGGTTTGTACGAATCCGAACTGTTTGCTTCTTATTCGCGCTGTCTGCCCGCTTAGTGGAGAGGGTGGATGCAGTCTGAGGACCACCTGGAAAACTAGGATACAGCCATAGGTCATAGGCTGTATCCTAGTTTTCCAGGTGGTCCTCTGGCTTTATTCACCCCTTCCATGCAGTGGGCAGACAGCGGGAATCAGAAGCCGACAGTTCAGGTTCATACGAACCCAAACCATGGCCAGCTCGCTCATCTCTGCTCCCATGATAACAGAATACTTTTAATACTGTGTGAACTGACACTTGTGTTTTTCCATTCCAGATGACAACCTGGATCCCTTAGAACCTGAAAACCGCTTTCCCCAGTTCTCGTACTCGGCCAGCATTCGGGAGTAGCCTTCCAAGAGCTACACAGGGAGAAAATTGTAAAGACTTTCTAGTGAGAAAATTTGGAGATAATCCTGTCCCTCTCTGAAACGGGGCAGTAACCATGTATTCACCTACCGTCCCCAAGTCCCGAAGAAGAGACTACATTTTCTTTTTTCAAAAATTACTCAAAAATTACAAAAAACAACAAAAAAAAACTATTTGCTATACAATACGGACAGTCATCACGGAATGATAATTTCTTCATATCTTTTTAATTGCCTTTCACTGCTGGGGCGTAACAGGATTCTAAGCCATAGTGTTGATGAGACACAGGAAAGCCATCCCAAAGTCCTTAGCAGCTACTGCCTCCTACAGGGGACCCGCTCAGCCATGAGCATGGTCCCGGCCTCATAATGGTACCAGGATTTCATAGCTGTGCTCCACGGGTCTCCCATTTTGTGCATGTTGTGGTAGGGAACATAGGCTGCTCAGACGGTTAAGTGGCTCTGATGGTGCTCTTTCCACTTGGTCGGTACACGCAGCAAACATTGATGTAGTGAAGCCTTTCCCTTCACCTATTCGTAATCGCCGTGTCCACATCCTGTTTATGTCTGCAGATAATTTCATGGACATATGGTGGGGCTATTACGCACTGCCGTCACGTATGTTACTGGCCTGATACGTAGTAATGGGGCGTGTACACCTATACGTTTGGTGTATACGCCCTTCTGCTTTTCACAAGCATGTAAGTGGCTTAGTTCAATAGCTGAATGTATTCAAGTAACTTCCCACCGACCCAATCCCCCTCCCCTTAAAGAAAAAAAAAATTGAATTTTCGGGTCAACAGCAATAATTTTTTTTTTTTAATTTTGTGTATATGTTTGTAGCCCTTTAAGGAAGACATATTTAGGTTTTTCAATTTTTTTTGTTCACATCAGCATGGCCATAGAGAAACAGTATGACCATTTATCCTACGTGATATAAAGAATCAAGCAAGCTCATTGGTGGAGAGCTTTGTCCCGCCTCTATAAATCTTATGGAATGTACCATTGTTCAGGAAATTTTCACAAATGAGGGGGGGGGGGGGGGGTCGTTCTATAACCAGAATTTTCCAGTAAGGATTTTTAAACCGTACCAGACAAATAATAACTAAAAGCAGTTTCAGGAGCAATAATGAATTTCTTAATTTAGCGAAAGCTAAATTTGCTCTTGGGGAAAGTCATTTAAAGGGGCAGTCCCATGTGCCGTTCAAAATGTTTTTCTAATACTTATTTAATTTAGCCTGTGAATGTATTTTTTTTTTTTTTTCTTTTTTTGGGGGGGAGAGGGGGCCATATCTTTCTAAGTTACGCTTGTAGGTATATTTTCAAAAAAATAAAATAAAAATATGAAGAAGAATGTGGAGCATTGCTGAAAGATGTTGATGGTCCCTGGGACTGACCCTTTAAACGCCATGCTGGTGAATGTCTCTTTATCTATGAATTTTTTTTTATTTTTTTTTTTCCTTTGGACATTTGAGATGAAAACAATACTCATTACTGTCTTTTTTTTTTTTTTTTTTTTTCTGGATAAAAAAAAAAAATATTTTAATTAAGCTGTGTTTTCTGTTGATTTCATTAGTTAAAGGAATACACATTAATACATTGGGGGGAAGTGAAAACTTTTTAATTCTTACACAGTGTAAAGGATAATGCACCAGATTAATAATAGTGCCTTAGGGCCCTATTAGACAAATCAATTTTTAATGATAAACGAGATTGTTTATCGTTAGCCTGAAATCTTTTGCCATATTACACAGATCGATGGTCTTTAGTTACGATGGTCTCTACGGTTGTTTACTGAACAAATGTGGAATTACTGCAAACAATTAATGATGATTTTAGGGTTAGATCCAAATGAACGACCAACGACACAGGAACGATTTTATAATTACACGGAACGATTATTGTTTAAATTTGAATGATTTAACGATTTTCCGCACAATCATCGTCCCATATAATACGGCCCTTAGGCTGGATTCACACATTCCCTGTTTGAATCTCTGCGGCACTGTGGTGACAGAGCCGCGCGGCTGCTTTATTACAGTGCCGTGGAGATTAAAAAAATATATATAACATTCTGACTTACCTGCCATGATATTAACACCACATGCCGTGCAGCGATTCACCATCTGTGTAATTCATGCTTCATGCAGCGAGCACGGATCGTGTGAATGCAGCTTTAGGCTTTTCTAAGATCTGGTGCATCTCTAGACTGTCTCTAGTCCAGTGTTGTCAGACTCGCAGTAGGCCAAAATTGAAAGCTAACCTTAAAATTTATGGAAGCATTCACATGATGTTCCTGGCACTGTCAGTGCGGCGTATTCTCAATCTTCCAATAGTACTCCACAGAGTAGTCACCCCGCAATAGTGCCCCACATAGTAGTTACCACTGCCCAATAATGCCCCACATAGTAGTCCACCTCACCAATAGTGTTCCACATAGTAGTCCACCTCACCAATAGTGTCCCACATAGTAGTCACCCCCCAATAGTGTCCCACATAGTAGTCACCCCCCCCAATAGCATCCCACATAGTAGTCACCCCCCAATAGTGTCCCACACAGTAATTACTCCCCCTCCCTTAGTGTTACCACAAGCGGGAATAGCAATCTGATTCATTAGGGTGGGCTTACTTTTCCTGGCTCCAACTCTGCGGCTTCCCTGGCTGCAGAACGTGCTCAATTTGATAGGAGATGCCGTCACGTCTCGGCACAGATAGCATGATGACCACACACTCGCTCAGGCATAAAATTGCCTTTAGCCTAGATTATTATAATATAGTCAGCCATCTGGACAATCCATATTATAATCGGCTGCAACGTCCTATCAGCGGTCCAGCGCTAGGAAATCATTTGGTCCAAAGTTTGACATTCCTGATATAGTTTTACAACAGCCTTAGAGCCACAGCTTGGGAAACACTAAGCAGAACCTTGTCAGGTACCAAAGAGAAAATCCATGTTGTGCAACCCTTCCCTATTACCCGTTACGGCCGATAATTGTTCTGTGTAAGGGTCCATTTACACAGATTATCTGCCAAAGATTTGAAGCCAAAGGGCCCTGAAAATGTTCACTCATTTACATGGAACGATAATCGTTACTTATGATCGTATTTGCGATAGTTTTTTCTTCGCTATTGCGTTCGTATTTACTGCGAACGGCCGAACGACGGCTTATTCAATGCGAACAATTTGCGAATGAGCAACGATAAAAATAGTTCCAGGTCTTATAAAGAGTTCAACGATTTCTCGTTCGGTCGTTAATCGTTAACTGCATTTGAACCGAACGTTTAGATTTGAACAATTTAATGATAATCTGAACGATAATCGTCCGGTGGAATAGGGCCCAAAGCCAGGAATGGATTTGAAAAGAGGAGAAATCTCAGTCTTTAGGCCCTATTACACCAAAAGATGTCTGACAGATTATTTTACAGATTTTTTCAGCCAAAGCCAGGAATGGATTTGAAGAGAAGAGAAATCTCAGTCTTATCTTTACAACCTGTTCTCTGTTTATAGTCCGTTACTGATTTTGGCTGAAAAAATCTGTCAGATATCTTTTGGTGTAATAGGACCCTTTCCTTCATGACCTGATCTGTTTATAGCCTGTTTCTGGCTTTGGCTTCAAATCTTTGGCAGATAATTTGTCAGATAATAGAAGGCAACAATCAGCCAAAATAAACGATGTCATCTGATCGTTGCACTGGTTTGTCTTTTTACATTGTTTAGCATTGTACAGCAACGATCTGCAGCTGTCGCTCCGTGGAACAGGAGCGGCAGCAGCAGACCGCTGCTATATGCTATGGGCTGCCCAGAGGATCAAGCGATAATCCAGATTTACTGTTAGGGTACATTCACACGTACCGACTCGCAGCTGAAATCTTGCTGCGAGTTTTGCAGCAAGATCCGCAATGAGTCAAGGTCCTGGCAGGTGTCTGTCAGTACATACTCGCAGCGGTTTGAAAGACAGCTGCGAGTATGTAATGCAGCCGCCCCCTTAACCCCTTCAGCTCCTGCTCGGCTCCCCAGCTGTCTGTATATACATTACCTCTCTCCTTGACGCACGGGGTCCCGGTGTTCTGCTCTCCCGCCCCCCAGCCAATCAGTGTTTTGCCCAGCCGCAGCCACTGATTGGCTGGGCGGCAGAGCAGGACGCCGGGAACCTGGTGCGGCAAGCAGAGAGGTAATGTATATACAGACAGCGGGGGAGCCAAAGGGGTTAAGGGGACGGCTGCGGTCTTTCAGACGCTGTATGTATTGACAGACACCTGCCAGGACCTTCCACTGCAAGTCGGTACGTGTGAACGTACCCCTAAAGCAAAGCAAATTTTCCCATAAGAAATTGTTGAAATGCAGACAATTGTTTCCACACCCCAATGTGTGAATGAGTGTGAGTGCAGGCACATTATAGCAGCAGTGTTGTATAGCTGAGTGTGAGTGCAGGCACCTTATAGCAGGAATGGAGAGGATGGGAAACACAAGGGCTGACAGACTGCAGGGAGTATGAAGGAATGAGCAGGGCAGATGTGAGCACATACATGCAGCACTCTCTGTCTTGGGAGAGAGAGGTTACAGCTAGGAAGTCCTGTCCCCTAATGCAGGCCCCAGCCTGAAGTGGATGTGCCATGATTTGGGAGGTGATGGAGACTTCCCTGGTCAAAGTACGGGGCTATAGACCCCCCTATGCAGACCACCCCCTCCCTCATTTGCCCTCCGACCCAGTACAGGGAGCGTTCGTTCTTTGGACAGATGAAGGAATCCGCCTGGGCATAAAATGGTCTCTATGACATGGGTGTAGACGCGCCCGCCCGCCGCAGACCGTGAATTCCTGCACATTACCTCTATTAAAAAAAATGTATAGTATGGTACCGTGTTAGCCAGAAAAATCCATATTGTGGTAAATACTTGAAATCAAAGTATTTTAGGAGTGATACCTTTATTGGCCAACAAAAAATTGTTAGAGCTGTTACAGCTCTAACAATTTTTTGTTGGCCAATAAAGGTATCACTCCTAAAATACTTTGATTTCAAGTATTTACCACGATATGGCACATTACCTCAGAACCCTTAGGGTCCATTTACACAAAAAGATTATTATATTATATTATTATAAAAGATTTGAAGCCAAAGCCAGGAACATCTGAAAAGAGGAGAAATCTCAGTCTTTCCTTTATGACCTGATCTCTGTTTATAGTCTGTTCCGGGCTTAGGCTTCAAATCTTTGGCAGATAATCTTTCTGTGTAAATGGACCCTTACACAGAGAGATTTATCTGACAGATTTTTGAAGCCAAAGCCTGGAACAGACTATAAATAGAACAGGTCATAAAGGAAAGACTGAGATTTCTCCTCTTTTCAAATCCATTCCTGGCTTTGGCTTAAAAAATCTGCCAGATAAATCTCCCTGTGTAAAAGCACCCTAATGGTTGGCTGATGAATCTTCTGCCATGCTGAATGCACTTGGGGGGGATCATCAAGATCCGCTACTGCTTGACTGGCTGCACTTTACCTCCTGTTGTTCTCCCATTACTTTATAGATTGTAAGCCCTCGCGGCCAGGGTCCTCTTCCCTATGTATCAGTCTGCCATCTGCCTTCATGTAATGTGTTTTGATCTTGTAATGTTCTTGTTTGTTTCCCCTGTCGCCTGTATAGCGCTCTGGAATTAAGTGTGCTCTATGAATAAATAATAATAATACTGCCAGCTCCTTATGCAATTGGCAGCCAATATCGCCACAGATGTGCTTGATGGGAGACACGTTAGGTTTACATTTTTTTTTTATTGATTTTAGATTTTGTAATGGACCAAATCAGGTAACATCAGGTAACATTAGGCCTGTAATTGGCTGAGCGCTCCGTCAGCTGACAGGCCATTCTGAGGCTAGAGCGCGGGGCTGCTTCTTAAATCATGGGTCGCCCGCCGCGTACCGCTATTCCACCGTAGCGATGCGCGGTGGGGGAACGATGATTTTGGGTCTGGCCCTAAATGAACGATCAGCCGATCACACGATCATCGGCTGATTGTTCTCTCTATTCCACCGAGCGATAATTGGCCAAATGGGGCCAATTTGTTCGATTATCGTTCCTGTGGAATAGGGCCCTTAGATGGAAGACATGTTTGGATAAGCTGGAGACCATGGTAGCATTTTTAAAGGGGTTGTCCAGCGAAAATCTTTTTCTTTCAAATCAACTGGCTTCAAAACAAGTCTTCCCATACTTATCAGCTGTTGTATGCCCTGCACTAAGTGGTGTATTCTTTCCAGTCTGACACAGTGACACCTCTGTCAGGGACAGGAACTGTCCAGAGCAGGAGAGGTTTTCTATGGCGATTTCCTACTTTGCTCTGGACAGTTCTTGTCCTGGACAGAGGTGGCAGCAGAGAGCACTGTGTCAGACTGAAAAGAAATACACCACTTCCTTCAGCAAATGGTGTCAGTCTAAAGACCCAGACCGCAGCCGACTAGGAAAACTACTGACATGTCTCAAGTTGTGAAGTGACAGTAACACTAAGCACCGCTATGCAAATCTGGAATTATATTGCTCTTACCTATGCCCATACAATGTCAGTATGTGTACACTGGGAGCAGAACTGACACAATATGAAGCCTGGTGCAGGAGATGGGACGTGTTCTAGGGATTTTAGTATTTTTACGAATCCCAAAGCGTATTGGAATCACAGAGCTGCCCACGTATCCTCAGAGACAGGTGAAACCAGTCTGTGTCATACAACTAAGACTCCAGCTGACTGGCACGTTACTAGTGGAGTCATGCACGCTTACTGACTATATCTAGTGACAGCCAGCAAAAATGTCAGGATAGTTCTGCATTACTGTATAATACAGGGTTAGCCAAACTTCCCCAAAAATATATAGGTAATTGGCAGTGGCGTAGCTACCATAGAGGTAGGGTAGGCAGTTGCTATGGGGCCCGTGCAAGAGTGGGGCCTGGGGGAGAAGGTAAGAGCGTGTGTCCTTCTGCTTAACCCTTTATGTACTTCAGTGTGGAAGTGACCCAATATTTACTTACATGCTGCAACACAAAAAAGGGGTTAACAAGCAGAAGACAGAGATCTCTGCTTCACTGCACTGATAACCTCTGTTCTCCAGCTGGCAATCAAGTATGAAAATGTGCAGAGCTCCATGCAGAGGTCAGGGGTTATCAGTGCACCAGCAGTAAAGCAGATATCTCCTTGTCTTCTAAACTTTGGGTCATTTACACACTACAGTACATAAGGGGTTAAGCAGAAGGTAGTCTGCTCCTGCACCTATGTATATAACCATAAGGGCTCCTAATGGGCCCTTATAGGTAAAAGCAGTGCTCTGTCATAGCAAGCAGCCATTGGCTCTCTGCTCTGCCAGTCACTCTTGTGGCTGCAGCCAGGATTCTGCCTCTGGCCACAAGATATATATAAATGGAGTGCTTTGTGTTGTGTGTAGGGGAGGCCCTTAAAATTTTTTGCTATTGGGCCCCGTGAATCCTAGCTATGCCCCTGGTAATTGGTACATTTGCTTTGAATAAAATTAATAAATAAAATTCAAAAAGTTGCTGATAGGTGGTGCTATAGCAGTGGGGGTACATTCACACTGAGTAAAACAGGTGAGGCAGACGGATTCCGAGCGGAGTCCGTGGCAGGGATTCCGCTTGGAATTTCCGCCTGTTTCCTCTGTGTGAACGTACCCTAACAGTGTTTTATTTGCATATCTTGAACCTTTTACAAATGCATGAGTGATCAGCTGGTATATCCCAACAGTGTGGCCTCCTTGCTCACCTTATCTCACCCCAGGTAACTTCTGGTTATATGGTTCCTTGAAGGATCAGGTCTGAAGGATGGCATTTGTCAGATTTTCTAACTACTGCAGAAGTCGCCCCAGCCTGGAGTCTGCTTACATCTGTGTAAACTATAGTAGTGCTGGTGCAAGACTGACCTCTGCTGGTGATTTGTGGAGTGACATTACAGGAGCTTTGATTTGTGTTCCTCTAGGTGCCCTTACAATATTTTTGTTTTTCTGTCAATTTTCTTGCCTCAAAAAAAAAACACCAATGTGGCGTATGGTGTGTTTTTTTTTTTCATGCATTTGCGTTTTTTTTCTGGCGTTTTTACTTATGTATGAATAATGTTTTCGTGGTTTAGGCGTTTTTTTTGTGTGCAACATGATGGCTGAACTTCCTTTTTCTCTACCATCACATGACATAGATGCTGGACCAAAATGATACCGCCATACACGCACCAATGGCATTTATGAGATGACCAGAACATTCCCATTGAAATCTATGGGAGAAAAACACCACACTCTCAGCATGCTGCATTTTGGAAAAACTTCACACTGCCTTAAAATCTGGGGAAAATGCCATGTTTTTTTTTTTTCTTTTGCAAAAAAGGCTGCTGCCAGATGTTAGCAGAAAGTCAATGGAAGTTTATGATCTTCCATACACACATGGAATTTGTATGGGGGTTTTATTTTTCTGGCATTTTTGTACCCTTTTGGGCCAACATCTATGTCATGTTATACCAGAGGAAAAGGAAGTTCAGTCATCATGGTGCACACAAAAACGGCAAAACCACGAGAAAAAAAAATTGTTCACACATAAAGTAAAAAAAGCCAGAAAAAATGCAAACACGTGAAAAAAAAAAAAAAAACGCCATACGCTACATTGGTGTTCTTTCCAGGTGTTCTATTCCTTTCATGACTCTTAACTTGGTGTTGACCCCTATACCGGTAATACAGGGGCAATAAATGGTGTAGACCAGGGGTGTCAAACGCAAATATACAGTGGGCAAAAATTAAGAAATTGGACAAAGTCACGGGCCAAGTTTGATAATTATTGAAGCGCGAATGCGGCGTTCCTGGCACTGTCAGAGCAGCATGCGGTGTTTCTGGCGCTGTCAGTGGTGTGTGTCGTAAATTACACGATAAAGTGCTATGATATGATTAAACCCCAACCCATGTGATAGCCAGCCCCCCCCCCAATATTACCCCATGTAGTAACCAAAACTAAAATTGCCCCACATATTATCCAGCCCTCCCATCAGTAGCAGATTATAATAGATCCGTTTTGGGACGGTAGCCCGGGGCCCTGAGCTCCAGGGGGGCCCATGGCCACCCAAAAAGACTTATACTTTCAGTGGTGTATTGTCTCAGAGCTACAGTTCTGTCATGATTTGCAAAAAATCACTGCTTTTTTACCACAATCAGGGCACAAATCAGGGCATCATCACCTTATCTATCCTGTACTAGGAACACCACGCTAGTGTTGCCATAGTTACAGTGGGTTTGAGGGGCCCAGACTTGGTGAACAGCCCGGGGCCTATACTAACTTTAATCTGCCCCTGCCTCCCAATAGTGCCCAAACAGTAGCCAGCCCCCCCCCCCAAGTGTCCCATATAGTAACCAGCCCCCCCCCCAAGTGTCCCATATAGTAACCCGCCCCCCCCCCTCAAGTGTCCCATATAGTAACCAGCCCCCCCCCCCAAGTGTCCCATATAGTAACCAGCCCTCTCCAATAGTCTCTTTTATAGTAACCAGCCCTCCCCAATAGTGTCTTATATCGTAGCCATGGCGGGCCAGATGTAATTCAAACTCTAAATTGCCTGGCGGCGAATCTACACACATGTCATATGAACTGAGCTCCATATATCCCTCTGCGAATAAACAGGGCACCAGATAACACACTAGTGTGCCCCTCTAGTATCTTACACTACCAAATGGGTACCTAGAGCTTTAAAGGGGTTATCCAGGCATAGAAAAAGATGGCCCCTCTTGTCCAGAAACACTTCCTCTCCTGTCCTCATTTTGGATGTTTTGCAGCTTTGTTCCATTTAAGTGAATGGAGCTGAATTGTAATACCCCTCATAACCTGAGGACAGGAGTGGCGCTGTTTTGGCAATAGAGTAGCTGTACATTTTGTAATCCTGGACAACCCCTTTACAGAACTTCTGACATGTTTGAAGTTTTGATCGTTGGGAGTTCAAGTGCTGAGACCCTCATGATTACTAAAGCAAACAGGATAGAGACAATCTTTAGGCAGAATGGGGGACATTTATCAAACATGGTGTAAAGTGAAACTGGCTCAGTTGCCCCTAGCAACCAATCAGATTCCACCTTTTTATTTTCCAAAGAGTCTGTGAAGAATGAAAAGTGGAATCTGATTGGTTGCTAGGGGCAACTGAGCCTGTTTCACTTGTTTGATAAATCTCCCTCAATGCCTTTAAAGGGGTTATCCAGCAAAAATCTTTTTTGATGGGACCGGGGAGGGGGTGGCTGAGGAAAAAGACGTCCACTCACCTCCCCGGTTCCATCAAAAAAGTGCCCCCGCCGGAGTACCCCTTTAAATCAACTGGTTTCAGAAAGTTATATAGATTTGTAATTTACTTCTATAAAAAAAACTCAAGTCTTCCAGTACTTATCAGCTGCTGTATGTCCTGCAGAAAGTGGTGTATTATTTCCAGTCTGACACAGTGCTCTCTGCTGCCACCATTGTCCATGTCAGGAACTGTGCAGAGCAGTAGACAATCAGCACATTACTCCTGGTGATAGAGCCGCTCATGGCAGGTGATCCACTCCAGAGTTTACCCCGACTACTGCTGCTAAATAGTTACCCACAATTCTTTGCACCATCACCTAATCTCAGTCAGTCTGTGTAGGCCGGTCCCACAGCACAGGTAAGGAAACACGTAGATCTCTTATAGAAAGATTAGTGTAGCCTTTTATTTAGACTCTTCTTATCATCCCTCATCTGGAAGCTGAGATATGGGGAGCTGTTTGGTTCGCTGTAGAGCTGCTATACCTGCCCTTGTGCATCGTTGGGACATGGAGGAAAAACTGCGATCAGTATTGGTCTCCTTTATTATATTATTATCACATACAAACCAAAAGTAGCGGCCTGGCCGGGTCTGATCACCCAAGCTAGTAGGAATAGGAGGAGTATTCTAATTTTCATAGCGGACAGTACAGCTGTATATAGCCGTCCCTTATTCCAGCTTAAGGCTATGTTATCACTATGTATTTTTAGGTTCAAAAATATATTCATTTTACAAGCAATATGTGTTGTAAATTTTAATTTTTTTTTGCTTTGCCTGTCCAGGCATGATGGGAATTGTAGTTTTGCAAAAGCTGAAGGGTCATAGGTTCCCATCCCTGCCATACACATTAAAATTTCCTATATGACCTCCCCCCTTTAAGGCATCTATATGACCTAATGGGAGATCTGAACATAAATAAGTTGGAGGAACCTAAACATACCTAGCATGCAAATTAGTGTATATATATATATATATATATATATATATATATATATTATATATATATATATAATTTATTCCATACAATGGTCTGATAAGCTGCAGTAAACCCACCTGTTCTGGTAGTTTCAGATGGAGGTGAAAAGGGAGCCATTCAAGTCCAAGGACAACAATAGAATTGTCTCTAAGAGGGAAGACAAGAAGGTGAGTCTGTACGATCCAGGAGAGACCCATGCCAAGAGAGAAGACTGCAAGAAGGAAGACAAAAAGGTGTGTGAAGGAGTGAATGAGCAAGATGAACAAAAGAGTCACTTCCCACATCAAATGTTCAGACCTGGTTGGGATACTTGGTGACATCTTTTCTTTAGTTCCTTTAGTAGGACTATGTAGATGTTGTGATCCTGCCGTCATGTATGACCGGTACCGCTTTGCTTTATGGTCTCATTGCAGTAGCCATACACTGGAGTGGGCTTTAGGGGGTACTTCCAAGGGTAACTGCCATCGTCATTGATGACTAACACAAGTCCTGATGCTTCATTGCTGGCAAACTTACAGCAGACAGGCCTATGGCTGCATCCATGTTTATCAGGGCTCCCTAGGGCTATAGCCAACTTTTGCGGGGAGACAAATGCTGGGTGTTCAGGTTCGGAGAAGGTTGCAGAACCCAAACAGTTCGGCTCAACGCTAATCGCAACACTCGGGCTTCTTTGGGGCTCGATCATATTTATGGAAGATGGGATGAAACTAGAAGTCCTGATACTCGCATGTACTCTGCTCTTTCCTATAGAAGAAAAGCCTCTTTACGTGTCCGAAGCCATCAGTGACTGAGAAAGTCCTGACTACAGTCATCAACTCGATATCACGAAAAGGTGAGAGTGTAAGGAGCTCCGGAGGGGAGTACGGCGGCGCAGGGAGATCCGGGGCGGAGTACGGCGGCGCAGGGAGATTCGGGGCGGAGTACTGTAGCCACATAGTGATGCAACTGTATCTTCTCCAGCTGCTCCAGACAGTCAGACCCCTGTGACCGTCAGCTCTTTAGGACCCATACTGAATGACTGCTGGGGAGAAGACCTGCCCCAGACCATGCTGAAGCTAGACATGCATACTGAGCGGGAATACGCTGCCGATATTTTCTCCAGTATGATGGTGAGAAAAACATACAAAGTCCAAACACCAAATCTATCATCTTTGTCCAACTTTCTTGTGTCTATTCCTCCTAGAAGGATCAGTCCAAGTACGTGCTCCAGGCAGGCGACATCCCCAAGGCTGTGACCACAGAAATGAGGACGATGCTGGTGGACTGGGTGGTCCAAGTTCATGTATGTTCTCTGTCCTCTTATCGTAGATCTTTCCTCTTACAATGTTATGTGGCCTAAAGGGATTATCCAGTATCCCAGGGTATAAGGCAGGGATGGGGGAACCTTCGGCCCTTCAACTGTTGCAAAAGTATAATTCCCACCATGCCTGGACAGCCAAAGCATGATGGGATTTGTAGTTTTGCAACAGCTGGGGGGCCAAAGGTTCCCCCATTCCTGCCTTATACCCTGGGGGCTCCTTTCTCTTTGGTCCTGGATGTATGTAACCATTAAAGGGGTATTCCACTCAAACATAACTTTTTGATATGTTGCTGCCCAAGTTAAGACTAACAGTTCCTTCCATATTTGTTATTGTCTATTCAGTCTCCTTCGCCCAGTTCTGAGCTGCTGCTTTCTGCTGAAGAAACAAAAATCTGTGTGTGAGCTTTTTCTCTCTGTCTCCAACTCCTCCCTCTCCCTTCCGAGACAGTGGATTTAAACAAGTCCCTGACTGGCTTCATTTGGCAACTGGCAACTTTGTATCTTCTTTATAATGCTGGGAGGGTTATGGCCCTATTCCACGGAACGATTATCGTTCGTTTTCGGACGATATCGACCGCTACGGACGATAATCGTTCCGTGGAATAGAGTGCAACGATCAGCCGACATCGTTCATGTCGGCTGATCGTTGCAGTCGCTTGTTTTTCAACATGTTGAAAAACAAGCGACTGATATAGCAGCGATCTGCTGCCGTCGCTCCGTTGAATAGGAGCATCGGCAGCAGGCGCTGCTGTATCCTATGGGCTGCCCGGACGATCAGCGATCCTCCGAGCAGCCCCCCCGCAGCTCCCCGCCGCCCCTCCCGCACTCACCCGCTCGCTGCAGCCGCGTTGAATAGCGGCGGCAGCGAGCGGCGAACGAGGAGCAAACGAGCGCTAATCGCGCTCGTTTGCTCCTCTAAAACGACCCGTGGAATAGGGCCATTAATCTGAGGTCAAGTTGCTGATGACCTCACTGTAATTATCCCTCCTGGCATTACAAAGTTGCACATGGGGACTTGTTTACATCAGTCGTCTCAGAAGGGAGGGGGGAGATGGCTGATGTAAACAAGCCCCTATGTGCAACTGCACACAATTTTCTTTGTCTTCAGCAGAAAGCAGCAGCTCAGAACTGGGGGAAGGAAACTGAATAGATAATAAGAAGTATGGAATTAATTGTAACTCTCACTATGGGCAGCAACATATGAAAAGTTATGTTTCATTAGAATACCCCTTTATAGCAACAGTCCATACACTTAATCTGTCCCGAAAATTGTATGGGATCTCACTGTATTCATACAGCAACAGATCCTTTAGATCAATAGACCATGTGGGTAATGGATGTGCTTAATAAATCGTATGGGTGCGATAGACAGTGGGGGAGTACACCTGATGGAAACATTTGTTTTTAATTCAACTAAATTATAATGATTGCAATAACACAGACACCAATGGCCAATGCTTAAAAGTAGATTTAAAAAAATAATATAATTTTTTTTTTTTTTTTCAAAGTCAACTGGTGTCAGAAAGTGCCAGAGATTTGTAATTTACTTCTATTTAAAGGAAATCTGTCAGGTCCATACCAGGTACAGAGCTGCAGACACAGGCAGATAGGTGATAGGGAGATAAAACAAGTGATGCTTTTGTCTTTGCTTCTGTATGTCTTGCAGAAAGTGGTGTATTCTCTCCAGTCTTACACAGTGCTTTCTGCTGCCACCACTGTCCATGTCAGGAATTATCCAGAGCAGTCCCACTTCCTGCAGGACATACAGCAACTGATAAGTACTGAAAGACATGAGATTTTTTTTTTTTTTTTTTTTATAGAAGTGAATTACAAATCTCTGGCACCAGTTGATCTCTAAGAAAAACATTTTTGGTGAATAATAGCTTTGTATGTCTTGGAGCAGGAATATCTGGGCCTGCAGGAGGAGACGCTCTATCTGGCCGTGTATTTGATGAACTCCTACATGAAGGTTCACAAGATCCGGACGTTCCTTCTCCAGCTGCTTGCTGCCAGCTGCCTCTATATTGCCTGCAAGATGGAGGAGAGCCTTATTCCTGAGGTCAGATGAGCTGTACAGTCTATATAGGGATGTGGGCTGGGGAGGATACCTAGTTATATGTTAAAGGGATTTTCCTGTGTGTTTTAAAAAATTTTTTTTTTTATACATATTCTCATTGAAAACTTCCCTGCGTGGGGTTGTATTTTCTAATATACATGGGGCTCTATTCAGATTGTGATTTTACCTACAGGATAGTTGGCAAATAAACTAGAGAAGCAGAAGCCAAGAATGGGTAAAACTGATCAGGTTAACGTGTGTCAGATGTGACACCAAGATATACCAGTAGGGGGAGCAAGCAGTATAGTGTAGGAAGGGGCTGCAAGATATCTGACCCTATTGACGTATAATAGAAGCCCCATAGCAGTTGCATAGCCTCTATGATACGTCTACCCATAAGTGATAGTATGGTCATCTAGTGATGTCTCTGATACGTGATGCCAGTCCCTGTATCTTCTGCAGCCGGCAGAGCTTTGTTTTATGATGGAAGACGCATTCAGCAAGAAGGAGCTCCTGAAGATGGAGAAAAAGGTTCTCTACCGCCTGAGCTTTGATCTACATTACATACAACCCCTGCATTTCCTGCACCTCCTCTCCGCTACTGGGAAGTGTCCCGACAATGTATGTATAAGCCATAATCTCGAGCACCTAGAAAGCAAGCCTGAGTACTTTTCACAAGCCGCTTTATGGTAAAATAGTTCAGTATACAGTATTAGTAAGTGTACTCACTGTATATACTGACAGCAGCTCCCTGTGTACCCCATAGAGCTAATATCAGACTCCCCTCCTCCAGGCTGTGCTGTCCTGCTCTGTGGTAAGTCTGTCCATAAGATGGCTGACATGGAGGAGCACGTGACTAGGCCCCGCTCCCCAGTGTCCACAATAGATATACAGTGGTGCCTTGGATTACGAGCATAATTCTGTGATAATAATGTGATATTATAAGTTACTGTACAGTAGTGGAGAGGATGGAAAACACAAGGTCGGACAGAGACTGCAGGGAGCATGAAGGAATGAGCAGGGCAGATGTGGGCACATACATGCAGCACTCTCTGTCCGGGGAGAGAGGGGTTACAGCTATGGAGAGATTACCTCCACAGTCCTGTCCCCTGATGTAAGCCCCAGCCTGAAGTGTATCTGCCATGGTTTGAAAGGTGAGGGAGACTTCGTGGGTCAGAGTACAGGGCTGTAGACCCCGCTATGCAGACCATGCCCCTCCCCCACTCCCCCTCCCACCCAGTACAGGGAGCTCTTATACCAAAGCAATGCTCTTAAACCAAGGTACCACTGTATACAGGCTCAGTGGTGGGCACAGGGCGTGAGGCATGGTCACATGCTCCTCCATGTCGGCCATCTTATGGACAAACTCGCCACAGAGCAGGACAGCACAGCCTGGAGGTACACAGGGAGGTACTGTCAGTACATACAGTGAGTACACTTACTGTAACCCCAGCTGTAACCTTGTTTGCAGTTGATCTTAAGGAGGCTTAGTTCTTTTCCACTTGCTGGGGCTATAGGTTTAGGATTAATATGGGAAAGGTCACATGCTATCCGATCACGTTTCCTTCTTTTCCCGCTGATATAGTGCATTTACCATACAACAAGTGGAAGATAGCAGTATCCAGGATTTTATTTTTTATTTTTTTTTACCCAGCTGTCCCACAAGATCTCAAGCACCCTCGGGACAACCATGAACATTTCCTTATGTAGCTTAGTTTCTACAGGCCATGTAGATCACGGCCAGCAGTAACTTGTGGTATATCACTGCTACACATGGGTTCTGACTGGCCCACGAGAGTACGAGTAGATCCATAGGTGGCCCCAGTTCTTACAAATAACATAACCTGGGATACAGATTGTTCTCTATATATATATATGGTGGGACCTAAGGATGACTTCCATTGGATGGTACCCTAGTACTGGCTGTCCAGTTGGCACACAACGAGGTTATTTTAGTACAGAACGTACGATCCTTCACAAATAGATCTCTCTGGACGTCGACTTTATTTGAGGCGCTCCAGGTTTGGTCATTACATTTCTTTTACCTCTTGGTGAATATTCTAGGTTTAGTTCCCTGGTCGCCCCCCATATTATTATACTAAACTTCTGTAAACTACAGGTTGAATATCTCGCCATGTACTTTATGGAGCTGACTCTACTGGAGGCCGATGGGGCGACGATTGAGCCGGCTCTTTTGGCATCTGGGGCACTCTCTTTGGCGGAGATGGTGTTACAAGAATCTGGATCCTTAAGTCCTGATCAGATGAGGCAAAGGCCTCTGTACTCATACAGGTACTACTATTCTGCCTAACCCTAACATTTAGACACTTAAAAGGGGATTCGCTATGTCAGGTTGTCTCTGGTTAATAAGAATTTTTGCGTTTTCGTTTTTCCCTCCTTGTGCTTAAAAGGCCATAGCACTTGCATTTTTTAACCTAGAAACCCACATGAGCCCTTATTTTTTGCGCCACTAATTGTACTTTGCAGTGACAGCCTGAATTTTTTCATAAAGTACACTGCGAAACCAGAAAAAAATTCAAAGTGTGGTGCAATTGAAAAAAAAACCAAAAACGTATTTCTTTTATTTGGGGTTTTTTCGTTTTTACGCCGTTCGCCCTGGGGTAAAACTGACTTGTTATATATGTTCCCCAAGTCGTTACGATTACAACGATATGTAACATGTATAACTTTCATTGTATCTGATGGCCTGTAAAAAATTCACACCATTGTTAACAAATATATGTTCCTTGTAATCGCTCCATTCCCAGGCTTATAACGCTTTTATTCTTTGGTCTATGGCACTGTGTGAGGTGTAATTTTTTGCGCCATTATGTGTTCTTTCTATCGGTACCTTGATTGTGCATATGTGACTTTTTGATCTCTTTTTATTACAATTTTTCTGGATTTGATGTGACCAAAAATGCACAATTTTGCACTTTGGGATTTTTTTTGCGCTTACGCCATTTACCGTACGAGATCAGGAATGTGATTAATAGTTCAGACGATTACGCACGTGGTGATAGCAAACATGTTTATTTATTTATATTAATAACATGGGAAAAGGGGGGTGATTCTGACTTTTATTAGGGGAGGGGGCTCTTTATTATTAATGACACTTTTATTTTAACTTTTACACTTATACTAGAAGCCCCCCTGTGGTTAGGGTTATTCCCCCTGGGGTTAGGGTTATTCCCCCTGGGGTTAGGGTTATTCCCCCTGGGGTTAGGGTTATTCCCCCTGGGGGACTTCTAGTATAAGTGCACTGATCACTCATTGAGATCTGTGCTGCATAGATATGCAGCACAGATCCATGAGAAAGGCACATTGATTGCTTCCGGCTGCTGCAGCCGGAAGCAATCGAGTGCCGAGCCGGGATCAGCGCCATTACGGCGCTGACCCCGGAAGGGGTAAGATGTGTGGATCGCTCCTCCGGGACAACGTCCTGGAGGAGCGATCCTCCCCACTAGACACCAGGGAACGGCTGCATTCGGTAATCGGATGCAGCTGTCAACTTTGACAGCTGCATCCGATTACTGTATTAGCGGGCACAGGGATCGGACCGTGCCCACTAATACCCGCGGCCCCGGGCTACGAGCGGTGTACGGGACCGCGGCGGTTCAGAGCGCGGCCGCTGCGTGGCCCCGCTCTGAACGCAGTGAGGCGGCCCTGGATGTACGGGTACGTCCAGGGTCGCCTAAGGGTTAAATTGACTGAGACTGATCTGCAATACTATATACAACCTGAATACAGGTGTGGTGCTGTTTCTGGAAAAAGGCAGCTATGGTTTTCTAAGGGTCCTATTATACGGGCTGACTACAGCCTGATCATTTTAGTAAACAAACGCTAATCGGCTTTTGTTTACTGGACCTATTAGACGGCCCGATATTTGAGCAGTAAGGGCAGCGTGGCCATCGTTAGCGATGTCCATGCAGCCCTTACCCAAGGTCAAAACCTAAGCCAACGATCTGCTGATGATCGTTATCGACTGATCGTTGTCTCTGTTACATAGAGAGATAATGGGTGGAATCGTCCCGAATGCTAAGAGGGTGTGATTAGGAGGGGATAAGTGACCACATGTCTCCTTTAAAGGGGTTATCCAGCGAAAATCTTTTTCTTTCAAATCAACTGGTTTCAGGAAGTTTATATAGATTTGTAATTTACTTCAATTTAAAAATATTAAGTCTTTCAGTACTTATCAGCTGCTGTATGTCCTGCAGGAAGTGGCATTTTCTTTGTGTAACACACTGCTGACTTCTCTGTCTGAGACAGGAACTGTCCAGAGCAGGAGAGGTTTTCTATGGGAATTTGCTGCTTCTCTGGACAGTTCCTGTCTCGGACAGAGATGGCAGTAGAGAGCAGTGTGTCAGACGGAAAATAAAACACCACTTCCTGCAGGACATACAGCAGCTGATAAATATGGGAAGACTTGAGATTTGTAAGTAGAAGTAAATTACAAATCTATACCTTTCTGACACCAGTTGATTTGAAAGAAAAAGATTTTCACTGGATAATCCCTTTTAAGTGGTCTTTTATTGTCTGTCTTTTCAGTGATGCAGACTTGAGTCTCCCTCGACAACTTATGGGAAGAGCAGCCCTCCATGCCGGCTCAGACTGCAAATCCACATGGCAAAAATATTCGCGCCCTCAGAAACACGGGGTGAGCACAGGACCTGCCATGGCCAACTCCACACACCTCGCCCGCTGCATAGGGTTGTGATCCCCTGATTCCTGCTGAACCTTTGTGGAAGGTAATAGATGTTACCTACTATCCTGGAAAAATATAGGATCATCGATGTCAGAGAATGAAGAAATATAGAGAAATCTGTGCTGGGATAGAAGGACTACACTGATAGAATAGATAAAAAAATATTTTATTATTATCAGGCTCTATATATAACTGTATCCTGTGTTGTTTTGAATATATAACGATTTTTTTTTCTTTTATTTATTGGTTTCAGTAATACTTCCTATGTATGAAGAATGTGGCAGCTGTATTTTAGTTGTATGCATTGAGGGTTATGTGCGGAGAGTGTGTGTATGTGAGCGTTCGCTTTTAGGAAAAGACATGTCTGTCGCTGTTAATTTAATGTATTTAAACAGATCTTGTAAAAAGCTATGAACAGCGTGTGTTAAATAAAGAGAAACATTTTATGCATCTCCAATGTCTCCCTTTCTATAAGCATATTACTTGTTGTCCAGGGAGGGCATTACCTTTCCTCACTCTCTGGCACCCCACTTCTTGGGCGGTGCTGTTAAAACTCAATAGTTAATGCGGTAATGTGGTGTCCCGCCACGGCTGTTTCTAGTTTGGTCACCTGTCGCAAAAGCCTTGTACTTTAGAGTAGCGTGGTGATGAAGGTGTATGTACGTTTCACCACTAGATGTCACTATGTATCACTTTGTATGTATTGCATAGCTGTAGTCAATAGAGGGTTACTGTCTTATTATGTGATTCTGTGCACCAATGAGAGATGCTCTTTTATTCCTACCTATCTCTATTCTCTTCTCTTGGCACACTTTCTTCTCCACCACTCAGAGGGATTGTTACACACCCTGTAGGAAGTGGTCACATGGGAAGGGGAAGTGTAGCGTCACTTTAGTTTAGTTCCCATCTGATTCTCTGTGGGGTAGGAGACACACACAGACCTGAAATCCCTTCTGTACTTAGCCAGGGCCTGGCGCTGCCAGCTTCCCTGTCCGGGACAGACCAGCTGTGATAGTGGACACAAGTATGGAGAACACAAAGACTTTCTTTCCAAAGCTACACCTACAGACACTATGCAGTGTTAAACAGCTAAGGAGGACAAGTCAGAGAACACCCCAACCCACGCCATGAACCACTTGAAACAGTGCAGGGCGGTATCCTAGACAGAGGAAGTGACCCGGATAGAGCAAAGCAGCCGTATCCAAGGCCTACATACTATTTCGCAGCGCAGGTGACTGGGACACACTCGGACACTTAGCTCAACTCAGGTAGCGAAGACTGGGGCTTGTGTCACCCTCATAGGATGGGTACCCCGACACTGCAAGGCCACAGGTGGTTTAGCGACACTCAGGTTGACACACAAACACAAGTATTCTTCTTTTCTCAAGTATCTTCAAAGCATTTCTTCCCACAAGTTCCGGCAGAACACATTACTAAACTGGGTTGGGTCTCTCCCGACAAACTCCTCTCCACTGAACTCTTCTATCCTACATCCGCACGTCAGCATCTCTTAGCACAGATTCAGTGAACTCAAGTCTGTATCTCAGAAGTCACTCGTTATTATCCTGTAATGTAAGAGACTCCTCAGTAAAGATCAGTTTATTTATTCTACTGGGACTAACAGCTGACAGCGCTCCTTTGCTCCACAACATCGCCCCGTGTAATAGGGGCTTTACGAATACTGTACGTTGAACAATTTTACTATAAAGTGGCCAACCTCTTTTAAAGGATTTCTAAACCTTAAAGGGTTTTTATTGGCTATGTAGACAATCCCTGTGGTGACATCACAGAAACTGGCAGATATAGGAGACCGATGCAGTGAGTACACTTACTAATACTGTACCCAGAACTATTTTAATAGAAAGTGGCCAACCCCTTTAAGTTGTCCATACTGATTCAAAAAAGGTTTGAGGGGCATGTGCCCTGGATCCCAGTGGCCACTGCACATGCCCTGATCCTGCAGGCCACTCTGCAGTGGTTATTTAGATACCTGACTAAGGTAGTGAACTGGATCCTTGTACCAGTGTAGTATACCAGAGCGCAATTCCTGCGGCTGGGTTTGGGATGGCACTTGTCCACAAGTGGTTTATTGTATGTTCCATAAGGAAACATGTTCTTATGTAAACTGTTTTATGTATTTTTCTGTAACAGTGTAACTGGTAGGCAGAGAATGGGTTACATGCTTTACACCACACACTACACAAACTGTTAGGGAACAGTGACACCTACTGTCCTTAGTGGGAACTGCTCTAGGTAGTGTAAGAAGCCCCTAGAACAGGGGTACTCAACAACTTTTAGTGAAGGTCCACTTACCGGGGTATATTGTCAGGTGAAGGTCCGAGCTGAACATCAGTAGGAAACGTGTTTTGTTACTTTGTCACAAACGTTCAACTATTTATATACAGAATTGTTGCTTATTAGCGGGAAAATTGGCATTTTTTTCTCTCTCACCAGGCCTTTGATATTAGGTACAAAGGGGGTGACTGCCCTGGTAGTATATAGCCCCCCTGTTGCTCCCCCAGTAGTGTATAGCCCCCCCTGTGCGCTCTCCTTCAGTAGTATATAGCCCCCTGTTGCTCCCCCAGTAGTATATAGCCCCCCTGTGCGCTCTCCCCCTGTAGTATATAGCCCCCTGTGAGCTCCCCCCAGTAGTATATAGCCTCCCCGTGCGCTCTCCCCCTGTAGAATATAGCCCCCTGTGAGCTCCCCCCAGTAGTATATAGACCCCCTGTACGCTCTCCCCCTGTAGTATATAGCCCCCTGTGCGCTGTCCCCCAGTAGTATATAGCCCCCTGTGAGCTCCCCCCAGTAGTATATAGCCCCCCTGTGCTCTCCCCCTGTAGTATATAGCCCCCTGTGAGCTCCCCCCAGTAGTATATAGCCCCCGTGAGCTCCCCCCAAGTAGTATATAGCCCCCCTGTGAGCTCCCCCCTGTAGTATATAGCCCCCTGTGAGCTCCCCCTGTAGTATATAGCCCCCCCATGCGCTGTCCCCCTGTAGTATATAGCCCGCTGTGAGCTCCCCCCAGTAGTATATAGCGCCCCTGTGCTCTCCCCCCAGTAGTATATAGCCCCCCTTGTGCTTTCCCCCTGTAGTATATAGCCCCTGTGAGGTCCCCCCTGTAGTATATAACCCCCTGTGCGCTCCCCCCAGTAGTATATAGCCCCCTCAGTAGTATATAGCCCCCTGTGAGGTCCCCCCTGTAGTATATAGCCCCCTGTGCGCTCCCCCTAGTAGTATATAGCCCCCTCAGTAGTATATAGCCCCCTGTGAGGTCCCCCCTGTAGTATATAGTCCACCTGTGCGCTCTCCCCTTGTAGATGCCCCCCAGACAGAAAAAAAAAAATAACAAAAACAACTCACCTAGCACCTCGTTCCCCGCTGCGGCTGTCTTCGTCTCTTCCCGTCGGTCCGGCCCCCGGCTGATACGCGCTCTGTAGGGATGTCCCGGGGATTCCCCAGCAGAGCGCGCATCAGTGACCTCAGCGTACGCCGCCGGCCTGCACTTCCGGGAAGGACAGGCCGGCAGCGTACACTGAGGTCTGTGGTGCGCGCTCTGCTGGGGAATCCCCGGGACATCCCTACAGAGCGCGTATCAGCCGGGGGCCGGACCGACACTGCCCCCAGCCCCACAGGCGTACTGACATCTAAGGACAGTACGCCTATGGGGCGGGAGGCAGTGCGGTGGGGAGCGGGACCTCCTAACCGCTCCGGGACAGACCGGATCCGGGGCGGTTAGGAGGTCTGACCAGGGGTCCGGACAGCTGGCCTCCGCGGTCCGGGTTCGGACCGCGGTCCGCCAGTTGAGGACCCCTGCCCTAGAACTTACTGGAAAGTGGGCGGAGTCGGCTAATATGCTCCCTATAAAAGGTTTGCAGATGCAGTGTGTAGCTGAGACAAGGTGAGTAGCTGTTGAGGAGACAAGATCACAGAGTAAAGAGAGTAAAGCTGCTAAAAGAGGGAAACAAGGAGAAAGTGTATTATAAGCCGAGCAACAAGAGAACAGCTGGAGGTGAGATTAAAAAGAAAGAGACTCGAGAGAACGTTTGTCAGGTGCACCCTCAGGAAGGGGCCAGCACTTCTAACGTCAGTGGGAATCCTCAGATCAGGAACCCAAGTGGATGGACTTGAGTGTTTAGGGTAGCATAGTTAACTTAGGCCTCTGCACCCATCTTTCTGACTTTGGAGTGGGGGGGTGGGGAGATTTATTAGGACCCCCGGATACCTCTAGGACCCGAAAGTTGTGGCCTAAGGCCCGGCCTAGTAACTTAAAGCAGAAAGATCCCCAAGCTGACAGGGAGGGAAAGGACTCAAGCACCATTGGGGAAGAGGTCCACAGGATCACAGTACCCACCAGCATCCCACACGTACTTACAGACCAGGATCTGAGGCAGATCATTTCTCCACAAGCACAGTAACCCATTCCGGGCCGCCAGTATTAACAACTGTATGCCACAAGACTGTAAAACACCTTCAAGTTCATGAGTTATTGTTATACTGCCTTCCTCCTGGTCTACCTGCACCACATCACCATCAAGGGCCATATTACCGGACAGCAGTATTTGGGGTTAACCCCAGGACAATTACAGGTCCACACCACCGACCACCTTACACACAGGTGCAGCCCCCCTACAAAAACCTCTGCAGCCGCCCACAGAAGAGAGGGAGAATACAGGGAAGCGCCAGAGAGTAACCTGTACCTGTGGAAGCCCTTGTGCCCACCTGCGACCGTGACAAGTCTATCAGTACAGCACCCTCTCACTCTGCTGTCCTCAGTGTATCCCCTCACTCAGGAGCTCAGCGCTGCGCACAGGAGAGGCATAACCACCTTCAAGCCAAAAACTACAACCACCATCATCCTCTCCTCATCCCCTCACTCTCTTTCACACCCCGGCTCACTGCACCATGTTAAGGTAGGCCTGGCAATAATTGGTGGCCCTCCTTGGACAATCTGATTGTGGTGGGCTTGTTTCTTTGTAGACATCACTGGTATTTCTGAGCACGGCATACATGCCAAGGGGTCCTCTGTCCAGTTTTCCGTGGTGTCTGGGCCATTGTGGTGCTCCAGTCCATATCTTTATCAGTATCCATTATCCAGTCGGGGTATGTGGCACAGCTTGTTCCATCTTATGAGTAACGAATGTAATTCTAGATCTACAGTGAAGACTGACACCTAGGCAGAGAAGTAGGAGGAAAGAACCCGGGCTGCATAAAAATACAGATGTATATACAATGCTATTACAAGTTGATTGGCAGCACCTGTAATGGCCATCACTGCTCCCCTAGAACATAGAAATTTTTACATTTAATATTTTC
Source organism: Dendropsophus ebraccatus (assembly GCF_027789765.1). Classification (NCBI taxonomy): domain Eukaryota; kingdom Metazoa; phylum Chordata; class Amphibia; order Anura; family Hylidae; genus Dendropsophus; species Dendropsophus ebraccatus. The sequence continues at coordinate 78,369,169 of NC_091463.1, forward strand.
TATTAAAAAAAAAAATTTAAGTGAATTGTTTCTATAAAAAATTTAATCGGAGGCCATCTCTTGAAAGAATGTAGGTGTGGGGCAAATATTTGCTGCCCCTGCATTCTCTGTACACTTCCATAGAGAGATGACCAACCTTGCAGACAGTTCTGTCCACTGAAGTCTGAGGGGTATGGAGAGAGCTGAGAAAGCAGCATGTCCTGTGGATACGCCATCACTGCCCTTTGGGGTATGTTCACACATGGTGGATACACTACAGATTTATTTAAAAATCTGCCACAAATCTTCCACATAGCCGCCATGTCTGAACAGCCCCTTAATAGGGTTGTTTGGTACTTTTCTCCAGAATTTCTTAAAATTACTTTGCTCGGATTTACTTCTTATTAGATATTTAGATTTTTTTTTTCTTATACATTTTGTATGTTTTTGTAGCCCCCCACCGCCACCCCTACCCCACCTTTCATTGTAAAGTGCTGCGGAATATGTTGGCGCTATAGAAATAATAATGATTATTATTATCCGGTTCATCCAGACCTGTGTATAGGGAATTATTGACTCAGATGAATACTCAAGGGGTTAAGAAGAGATGGCTCAGCTGTGTGGTACCCAGAATGCAGTGGGGGATGGACTGCTTGAGCTCGCTCTCTCCTCCTCCTCCTCCAGCATCCTCAGCATCTCTGCCGTTCATCCCTTATGCATAGAACATACATACAGAGGGAAAAGGCGCTGGGATACCCCCAGCATGGACCACCACCAGTGAAGGCGATGGGAGACCAGACCAGTGTGGGTGGTGGGAGAGTGCCGGCCAACCCTGAGCCCGAAATGGAGGCCAGGATCCAAAAAGCAGTGGAGTTCAAGACAGAAGGCAACCGCTGCTACAAGGACAAAAAATTCAGGGATGCTATCGGCAAATATCACCGGGCCCTGCTGGTTCTGAAGGGGGTCCACGAAGATGGGGAAGAGAGGAAGGCCAATGGCGGAGCTGGCACAAGGTTGACGGAGGCTCAGAAGGTGCGGGTGGAGGCCACAGAGATCGAGTGTTATGATAGCCTGACTGGTAGGTGGTGGAGGCTGGGATGAGGGATGCAGCTGTGGCGGGAGGGGGAGGAGGACTCACTGATGTGGAAGTGACAGAGATTAACCCTGTGAATTGGGACTTGGGAGGGGGGCACAGGGGTCCTGCATGCTGCTTAACCTATTGTGTGCCAGAGGGGGCTCAAAAACGACACTCTCAACCCTACGGTCTGTGAACGTTTCTGGTAGCTCCGTACTGTGTGTCACCCTAGGAAGGACCAGGCTCCACCATGTTTCATAGCTGTCTTCTGTCTATCCTGCAGCAGGAGGGGCAGACTCTATGTCACATCCCTGTGTCTGTGTCACCCTGCAGGGGGCGGAACAACCTCAATGGCTGCTTGCTGTATCCACCATTGTGTGACACAAAACTACTTCCAGGAGCGTCCATCTGCACTATGGCTGCTCATCCTTACAGATGGCAACTAGGCCCACAACTTCATTTTCTGCATTTTATATCCATATAATATTTTATATTTTTTAGTAGAAGTTAGAAAACATCTCCCCCCAAAATAAAATTAAAAAAAAAATCTAGTAAATTTCTGGGAGAACTGGCTATCCAACAGGTTTGAAATATAGGTTTTCTAGACTTCTCAATGGCATAGGTATAAAGGTTGACAGATGCAGGGATTCTATTGCTGAATAAGTAGACCTACCGATCAGGATTCTCAGAAAGCTGGGCTACAACCTGTTCGCTAGCTGTATCAGTGAGCATATTGGTTGCCGATCAGTCTCCTAATATTAAAGGAGTTAACCAGGAATAGACAAACATGGTTGTTTTCTTCTAAAACCAGCGCCACCCTTATCCTCAGGTTGTTTTTGGTATTACAACTCAGCTCCATTCACTTCCACAGAACTAAGCTGCTAAACCCACACCCAGACTGAGGACAAGAGTGGCGCTGTTTCCGGAAGAAAGCAGCCGTTTTCTAATTCTGGATTACTAGTCTTAAGCAAAGAAGTTGAACTGTTTGGGTTTGGCAACGTTTTCCGAACGTTTTTTATTTGACTCCACTTGGCTGCAGAGGTTGACTGGCACCCTAAGGCTGCCTGGAAAACATGGATACAGCCATAGGCCCTAGGTTGTATCGATGTTTTCCAGGACTCACTGGGGCTACATCCAACCTCTGAAGGCAAACAGAGCAAAATTGGCGGAATTATTTGCGGCGGAGTCACGCCAGCCTCCCTGTCGCGCGCCTCCTCTCTCCGCGCTGAAGAATGGACATGTCTTTAACAGTTGCACCTCTTCGCTCAAGACTATGGATAACCCCTTAAACATCCCTCTACATACATTGGCCAAAAATATTGCCCCCTAATATTATGCCTACTGCGATAACAGTAGGTCCACCGACCTCTCTCCTTACATACAGCGTTTTAGAGACCCTATTGCCTGAGGAAGGTCCATAGCGGACCGAAACGTTGCACCTGGTCTCATGCCTTAAACTTCCTATGTATGGTCGGAGTAAAAATACCGTATATCACTTTGTCAAAATAAACTTTTCACTTATTCATGCAAATACCGAAGTGCCGTGGTTCCTTTCGATACTGCGATAACAATAACGCCATACAATCTGCAATAATATAGCCATCCATATGGACACGCATCCATATGGACAATAATATATTCTCTACTTAAATAAGACTACTATATATTAGTATTAGCTATAGTGCCCATTTAATAAAACCTCCATATCACTACCTGCCATAGTGCCCACATAATAATATAGCACTGTACTACCCACTGCAGCACACAGGAAGGGTAGGCAGTTTTTTCAGAAAAATGCTGTGTGTGCGTGTGCGTGCGTGTGTGTGTGTGAGATTTTTATAAAACATTTTAAAAAATGCATTCAAAAAGGCATTAATATTTTGGCAAATTGCTTCAAAAATGCATTTTTAAAAAAACACATGAAGCAAAACAAACAAAAAAGAAAACAGTTTTTTGTGGCATTTTCTTAAGTCAAAAACATGTTATGAAAAAATATGTGTGAAAAAAGACAAAGGAGGAAAGTAGGAAAACCTCTGCTCTTCTACCCTCATTTGGGGGTCATTAGTCAAAAGGAACAGCTTCCATGGGTCTCTATGCTGCCCTGAGGAGGAAGGATTGCTGTATACTGGATCTAAGTTATAAAGGTCAAATGTAATGAAGCATTTAAATTGATGATCTATAGATTTTTATGACCAGACGTCCATCTTTCCAATGACAGCAAGCAGAGATAGGGCATTGGTACAAAAGTATGCTGAATCTAGAATACCCCTTTATGTCTCCATAGTGTGTGCCAGCCCCAAATGACCCCTTCACTCTGGGCCCCTAAATAACTTTAAAAAAAGAAAAGTCCTTCTATCACTTGGCGCACTGTAGTAGTGTACTGAGATATTGAGACATCCAGACACCTTTAAACGGATATCCACATCATATACATGTATAGCATATTCCCTTGGGAGTTAAAGGGGGTTGTCCAGGCCCAGTTCCATTAAAGTAAATGGAGCTGAATTCCAATACCACACACAACCCGAGGACAGGGGTGGAACCGAAAGCAGGCCTGCAATAACCCCTTTAAGGAAACAGAGTAGACCAGACAGCCAGGCCAGATGGGCTGAAAAGACAGGTGTGGGTCCCAGGCAGATGCCATAAAAGTTTGTGATGGAATACATCTTTAATAGTGACAAGCAGACTTGCCCAAAGTTTGGATTTGGCAATGTTTGTCCAAACCTGAACACTCTGCATTTGACCCCCGGCATCTGGAGAAGTTTACTGCCAGGTATTTGTGGATACAGCCACGTGTTTGTCAAGACTGCCTAGGGCAGCATTTAACTTCTCCAAGCACCGGTAGTCAAATGTGGAGTGTTTGGGTTTGAATGTACGTTGCCAAACCTGAACTTTCGGCAAGTTCACTCATCACTACTCTTTGTAGTGTTTGGGCGAAGTCTGGCATCTGCCGAAAGAATTGACAAGTCATTTTTTTCAGTAGATGGCGGAATCCACCCGACCATAGAAAGGAGTCTATGGCACAGGCAGAGATGCATGCGGGGGCAAGCGACGGAAATTTGCAGTGAATTATCTGCCCATATTTCTTAGAGTGAACCCACCCTAATGCAAGAATCTCTTCACTTAAAGGGATTATCCAGAAGTCTAAATGAGTTCCCCCTACAAATTCCCTGCAGGTTTTAAGGAAACCTATGAACCAACACTGGCTATGTTACAGCACCGTGTCAGGCTGTAGTTGTAGACTCCATTAAATATCTCCATTTAGCTAATGGTCTACCATGGCTGCCAAGGTTCCTCCCTCCCTTCTGCCCATCTTACTCTATACTCTGCTCTATTCTCTGCTGGATTAAGAAATGTTAATAATAAATCTTTGTCCCTTGGAAATTGCTCCCCACAGCCTGTTTGCTGCAATCCGAGTTGGTGAACTACGAGCGGGTGAAGGAATACTGTCTGAAGGTGCTTGAGAAACAGAACAGCAACTTTAAAGCCACGTATCGAGCCGGCATTGCCTTCTACCACTTGGGAGACTATGGCAATGCCCTGCTCTATCTCAAGGAAGCTCGAAGCCGGGAGCCTACAGGTAGGTTAGCTCCTTATTATTGGCATTGGTCTGTCATATGGTAGTCCTTGGAGATGTGGACAGATGGCACGTTTTGTATTATACAATGCTTGAAGGTGATGAATCAGACCGATATAGAGTGGCAATTTTTTTTTAGTATATTAAAACTGATTTTTAATTGAAACTTCAAAATTCAAGGCAAAAATTTTTTATTCTGATTGACAAGTGCAGATTTACTAATGCAAATGCACCAGATTGTTAGTGCAATTTGTAGCAAAAAACAAACAAACTACAAGGTATGTAGGTACACAAGTGATGTAGGTTAGAATCACTGGCGTAGCTACCATAGAGGCAGACCACGCAGCTACTACGGGGCAAAGGCCCCCTACCCCACCCCCGGACAGCCACTGGCCCACACAGGCCCTCCTCCCGGACAGCCGCCGGGCCCGTAGCAGCTTAGAAAACCACAAAAATATTAACCAGAAATTCTCACAGACTAATAGGTAATGTAAAGTTAGACAAAAGAGTCACCAAATGTATCAAATACTGTAGAATGAGCCTTGGTAATAACATTTGGTGCATTAACCCAGACAGAGTTTTTTCCTCCTTGTGCTTAAAAGGCCATAGCACTTGCATAGATATGCAGCATAGATCAATGAGATCGGCACTCGTTTGCTTTTGGCTGCTGCAGCCGAAAACAAACGAGTGCCGAGCCGGGATCAGCGCCATTTTGGTGTAGACCCCGGCCGGCACCAGATGCGGAGATCGCTCCTCGGGACAACGTCCCGTGGGGGCGATCTCCGCCACTAGACACCAGGGAACAGCTGCATATGGTAATCGGATGCAGCTGTCATCTTTCACAGCTGCATCTGATTACCTGATTAGCGGGCACGGCGATCGGACAAAGGTGTCAGCGATTAGCAGAGGAGCAGAAAAACAGAACGCAAGGCCTCCCATTGAAAAAGATAGATGGCGGGATTGGGGGGCAGGGGTTTCGAGTGGAATCTCTGTGCCGATTCTGTAGTGTGAACAGGCTTTTATAACACAGAGAACTCAGGATCAGGTGCTTGAAGTGTTGAGGTAGTAGGTAGAAGTAAAGTGTTGCTTGAGACTGGATAGGTGCAGGGGCCTTCTTGAGTAGAGATGATTGAACAGTGGAAAATCTTCGATTCTATAGAACTCAAACCTTGTGGAACCTTCCGCATTTGATTTCCGATGCCTTCCCCGTCCGTGGGAAAGGAGGAGACAGCTCAGGTACCGCCTGGAATTCCAGGATGCAACCTAGGTAATAGGCAGTATCCCGGACTTCCAGGCGGTACCCGAGCTGTCTCCTCCTTCCCCACGAACCGAGAAGGCATCAGGAATCAAGATTCGACAAGGTTCAAGTTCTATAGAACCTAAGATTTTCAACTATTCGATCATCTCTAGTCTTGGGGTCTAATAGTACAGTACTCTGCCAGGATGGTTTAGAGTGTAACTTGGTGTAGAAGCAGAAGAATCTTGGTTATGATATAGACTTATGTCTTATGTCAAACAAGCTCAGTGAGTGACAATTTTTGTAGCACAAGTCTCAGGGTAAAAATCTCACCCCTTAAAGTTTCCCAAGTAGGTTGAGCAGTTTCCAATGGAGTACTTCAGCGTAAGCGTTCTGCTCCACTACGGATTAATCTTTGGTAAGTAGATTGTCCTGACGACATAGGAGATCCCAGGCGTAGGCAAGGTGTACCCAGGTGATATTTACCCCACCTTTGGGCACTGCATAGCTTTTCTTTCATAAACTCTTGCAGAACTGTTCTCTCTCCCTCTCCAACTAACTGAGTAGAGCCCAGGGCCCCGGCCTAAGCCAGGACTGGCTCTAGACTTCTGCAGCAACTCTCTCACTGTCTTGTTCTCCCTCTCAACACCAACTAGGAAGACCCTTCCCCCAGGAACTAAGGCTAGGTTCACACTGCGTTTTCAGCATCCGTTTAACGGATCCGTTTTTTTTAACGTCCAGAAAAATAGGGTCAGCAACGTTTTTTGGTCCGTTTTGGTCCGCCAAAAAAAACGGATCCGTTTTTTTTTTATAATGGAAGTCAATGGAAAAACGGATGCACACAAATGAATCCGTTTTTTGCAATCCGTTTTTCATGCGTTTTTTGCAAAAAACGGATGCGTTAAACGGATGCTGAAAACGCAGTGTGAACCTAGCCTAAGCAACCTTTATAGGGGGTGACAGGGACTACCTTCCTATTGGTGGGGAAAGTATTAGAAGGGGTGAAGTGTGAGGTTGTGATAAGAGGAGAAGTGTGAGGCACCTAAACCAGTGATTGGCAAAACCAGAAGAGCAAAAAGAACATAGTTAACCCTTGGTATAACTTCAGTTGTGCAGAACTAGAGGGAGAGTGAGACACCAAGTGCAAAACAACACCCATAATCCCAGAGTGACAAAGATACCTTTTCACAGGTGGAATACAGGACTTAGTAGCACACCTTTAATGGGACACTACATAGACAGGTGATGTGCGGTCAATAGCAACACATTTAAATGGCACACAAACGATACAGTGATCATTTGTGTGGCCCAGCCATGCTATTAATTGTGCTTTCTAAAAGCACTGCAAAAAAGCACTAATCTCGCTGAACACTGCTTGCTTCTGTCCCCTATCGAGCTGTGCAAAAGGACCCTTAGAGGTTTAAAAGAGGTTTAAAAACATGTTCTAGAGACAAAAAACTTTTGATTGGTCTGGGTGTTCAGACCCTGTCCCCTTGCGAGAACTAGTGGGGAGAAGCGCTCAGTTGAACTCTGCTTCTCCCTGTTCTCTGTGCACATGTCTGCTGCGGTCCCATAGAGTTACCTAATAGGGCCATCCCAGGCACGTAGCAGAATTGGGAGAGAACCCACTTAGCTTGATCTAAGGATTTGTTTGGGTCTCAACACCCAAACCTAACCAATACTGTACCTATGATATGTTAAAGCTTTTTGAAAGCTTAGTGTCCCTTTAAAAGGTAATTTTTATCCCAGGATCGGTCAGGGTCCCGGTGGTCAGAACCCCAGCAATCAGCTTATTAGTGATGAGTGAACTTGCAGAATGTTTAGGCTTAGCTGATCCTGAACACTCAGCAGTAGAGATGAGCGAACCGGGTTCGGGTTCGAGTCAATCCGAACCCGAACGTTCGGCATTTGATTAGCAGGGGCTGCTGAACTTGGATAAAGCTCTAAGGTTGTCTGGAAAACATGGATACAGCCAATGACTATATCCATGTTTTCCAGACAATCTTAGGGCTTTATCCAACTTTAGCAGCCACCGCTAATCAAATGCCGAAAGCTCGGGCTCGGATCGACTCGAGCATGCTCGAGGTTCGCTCATCTCTACTCAGCAGTTGACTCTCAGTGGCAGCCCTAAGGCTGCATCCAGCTTCTCCAGCAGCCAGGAGTTTAATGCCAAGTGTTTAGCCTCAGCCAAACCCAAATGTTCGGTGAGTTTGCTAACCACTACGGTACTTGTTATTCCTTATCCTGTTCAATAATTTTTATTGAAATTTTTTTTAAGTCATTTAAAGATTTTACAAACTTACATATCCTATGGATAGAGGATAACAGGTTCTGATGGGAATACCCCTTTAAGCTAATTTGCATATCCCAATTTCACCAAGTAGAGCTTAAAGCGACTCTGTACCCACAATCTGTCCACCCCAAACCGCTTGTACCTTCATACAGCTGCTTTTAATCCAAGATCTGTCCTGGGGTCCGTTCGGCAGGTGATGCAGTTATTGTCCTAAAAGGCAACTTTTAAACATGCAGCCCTGTGTCAAACTGGCGTGGCCTAAAGTATCTGTGCATTAGGCTGGCACAATCTCTCTGTCCCTCCTCCCCGCCCTCTTCATCATTAGGAATGCCCCAGGCAGATATTCTCCTATTCATCAGCTGTGTGAACACTGCACATGGGCTGAATCGTTAAGGCACCTGCCAGTGGCATTCCTAATGATGAAGAGGGTGGGAAGGAGGGACGGAGAGGTGGTGCAAGGTTAGGGCACGGATACTCTAGGCCACGGCCGTTTAACGCAGGGGCTGCAAGTTTAAAAGTTGTTTTTAGGACAATAACTGCATCACCTGCTGAACGGACCCCAGAACAGATCTTGGATTAAAAGCAGCTATCTGATGGTACAAGTGGTTCGGGGGGGGGGGGGGGGGGGGGGGCAGATTGTGGGTACAGAGTTGCCAGTTCTGCACAGGCATAATAAGTATTTCTGTTTGCATGCATATTACAACTGCAAGTCCCAGTCCAACTAAAGCCATGGTTGGGTTAGGACTACAAATGCAAAATATTTGTGTCTAACCAGCCTAAACGCTACTGCTCTTCTTTTCCCATATAGACACCAACGTTCTTCGCTACATCCAGCTGACAGAAATGAAAGTGCAGAGGTCAAGCCAACGGGAAAGGAAAGGTTTTAAGGAGGTGATTGGATAACCCAACGTTAGACCTGCTCCTAAGCTTCACTAGACTTGTATGTTGAGATGCTGTGAGTAAGAGCATGGCGGCTGATACTGAGCATTGCCCTGTGCAAACCTCTACAGTCTTTCTCTCATCAAGAGACCACAATATAGGAGAATAATGCAGCTCTGGCACTTTATATAAATTATTTAATGAAAAAGATTATTTTATAAATCTATCTGCCTTTCGACTACCTATAATGTGTCAATGCATGCATCAAGTGGTTATGTGTATGTGTGTGTTTTTATATGATGGAGTGTATAGACAACACACACATAGATATAGGACATATTCGTATTTGGACGGGTCATGCTCAGTAGCTCTGGAGGCAGCATGCTGATTTAAAGGAAGCCCCCAACCTCAGCTTTCATCCATGCCATGTTGCATCTATTAACAAGGATTGCCCCAATGACAGAGTGCCCCCCATAGGTTGATACAAGCCAAGTGACTCCCTCCACTTACACCCATGTGAAACAGGGACTTTAATCTCCAATCAAACCCATGTCTACATACTGTATCCTCCCCCTCTGCACAGGCCCGCTCAAGGACGACCAAACAAACGACTGCATTGTTTTCAGATTTACAGGAATGATCAAGACCTTTACAGAAAATGGATGTAAGTGTGATGCCTGATGTGATATATTCATTTAACGCCGCCTCTGCACCTTACAGTTCTATTTAACGCTTTGCACTTTCGGCATAAGCGGGAAACATAATTCAGACAGACCTACTCCCTCATGCCATATGAAGTGAAATTGTGGCTCGTTCTTCAGTCTCAGAAACATAAGGATGTTGTGTAGGACTTTCTTTTGTAAATAAAAAGCCAACAAACTCTGTTTCTGCATTTCTTTTTAACGTTAAAAAAAAATGTTTAAAAAAACATGAAAAAAATACAGAAAATAATAATAATAATAATAATAATAATAATAAAACAGAAAGCTGTGTGGTGGAGGTGTAATAACTATCATGTTTTTTTATCCAAGCTTTTCAGTTTTTTATGGTAACAATTTTTTTTAAGAATTTAATTTAAGAAATATATATTTTAGAATACATGGTAAAATAGTCTGAAAGAATTAATGTCACCTTTGTACCTTTTAAATTTAGGGTATGTTCACACTTACCGGATCCACAGCGGATTTCTCGCTGCGAATTCGCAGCGAGACCCGCTGCAAATCCCTGCCCTGTACAGTCTATGGACAGACAAACTTGCAGCAGGATGCACATCCCGCTGCAAGTTTGTCAGCAACCCGCCTCATTAACCCCCCCCCGCCGTTGGAGCCTATACTTCACCTGGTCCCCGCTCCGACTTGCTTCGGGCACGTCCCTCTCAGCCAATCAGTGCGCTGCCCCGCCTCAGCGCACTGATTGGCTGGGCGGGACGTGAAGACACAGGGAGCTCCGAAGCAAGCCGGAGCGAAGACCAGGTGAAGTATAGGCTCCAGCAATGAGGGGGTTAACGGGGCGGGCTGTGGACAAACTCACAGCGGGATGTGCATCCTGCTGTGAGTTTGTCTGCCCATAGGGTGTACTGGGCAGGGATCCGCAGCGGGTCTCACTGCGAATTTGCAGTGAGAAATCCGCTGCAGATCCGGTACGTGTGAACATACCCTTAAATTTTACATTTAAATTAATGCCACCTTTGGAACATAAAACGAATAAATACAGATTTGATACAAACTTGGCCATTGAAGGATATGCGAAGCAGCTCTCTGATGCCACCTCTTAGAAGTAGATTGCCCATCAAGTCCAATTAGTAGCCTAAAAAACATGACTGGGAATTTTTGCCAAACCAGACACCTCTTCAGAAGGAGAGGTTACCAATCATCACTTATTATAGGGTTTGTATTATAGGGTTTGCAAGTAACAAAGGTATTTGTTTTAATTACAGAAACAGCGCCACCTTTGTCCATCAGTAGCTTAATGTATTGCAGTTTATCCACAATGAAGTGTAGCTTTACACTATATACCTGTTACATGGTTCAGATGAAAAATTTGTAAAACAAAAAGTTAGGTGACTTTTTTTTATACTTTTTCATTGCATAATGTTAAATTGTCTATTTTTATAATGAAAACTGTACCAATAGTATCAGTCACCATCAGCCAAGTGGCTTCAAAGCAAAATAAAAAAAAACATACTATTTGCATATGAATTGTATGTTGGGCATACAGTGTGCTCACACTATTTTACTCTTCCGAGATTGGCATGCAATGGCAAGATAGGGTAGCAGGGGATACGTTTCACACCCTGTGATTTCTGTGCACAAACCCTATTTTAATTCATAGGGCTCATGCACAGAAATCACCAAACTTGGGACACATCCACGGCAAACCAATTAACCGGCATCAAATGCGATTGAATAGGTAAGGCCTTATAGGTCATGGTTGGTTTCTGACTACTTGCATTTGCCCATACAGTAAAAATAATTAAACAGCTTTTCTAAGAACTTAGTGCTGTGCCATCCCTCTGTTATTCATCCCTGAAAATTTAGGAATAAATGAACAAGTGGGTGTTACCCTTTCCCTTGTCAGCCATGTTTGTCCCTAGACAGCCTGACCCTGCCAGCACTGGTAGTAAAGAGTGATAGCATGCAGGGACACACTAGGGTGGGTTCACACTACGGAATCCGCGGGGATAAGTTCTGGCAGGCTCCGTCGCTTGTCCCCACTCATGGCGGGGCACATCTCCGCCCGTGCCATAGACACCATTCTATGGCCGGGCAGATTCCGCCTTTGGCCGAAAGAATTGACCATTCTAAGGCCGGAATTCGCTCGTCCATAGAATGGTGTCTATAGCACGGGCGGATATGCGCGCTGCCGTGAGCAAGTACGAGCGACAGGATCCACCGGAACTTATCCACGCGGATTCCAAAGGGTAAACCCACCCTAACAGAGGACCATGTCTACTGATTTAAATGGAGTAAATGTAGGAGGTTTAATTGGCCCCTACCAGCCACCAGCCCTGCATTCAGCATAACTAGTCTGACAGTAACTACAGTAGTGGCAGAAGAGGGGGATAGGGTGTAGACAGAACTACTTTACCTGTAGGTACAAATTGAAATTTGCCAGGCTTACCGGTATTGGGGCCCCCTTGTTTTGTGGTGAAGGGGGAGCACAATTAATAGTGGTCATCTCACTCCAGGAAATCACATGGCACCTGGCCTGGATCCCCAGACAATTGTGGTCTTCATTTACATGTGCACCATCAGGATAAGCATGTAGTTGGAAAATAGTGGCAGAAGGCAACTGTCTCCCTACCCTGCCACTTACTCCTATCAGGACACCTGCACTGGGGAAGAGCCAACAACTCATTGGCGGCAAAACTGTAAAGAAGAGAATACCTTCCAAAGTTGGGGGAAAAATATTGGCAGCAAGGGGCACTGTTCAGAGGAAGGAGGACTCACCAAATTGGGGGGGGGGGGGGGGGGGCTGTTACTGGCACAAAGGGGCCAATAATGGAGGATATACCTATTTAATGGTTTTCCAAACATGGTCTTTGGGTGTTTAACATACAGTACATGTAGTGCAGAGAAATAGATTAGAAAAGAATTGGGAGAGCACCAGTGTCAAATGGCTCTGCCTCCGTGCGTGTGTGTAAGGGGGCATTGGACACTAAGGGCTTCAAGGTAGTTACTTAAAGGGAACATGACATCACTTTTATGCTGCCTAAACCATGAGTCATCAGGGCGGTCCACAGCAACTTCTCCCCGCCCCACCAGCTTTGATTGATAGACCTTTCCCTGTTTGGATATAGGGAGGGATCTATTAAACTAGGCCAGCAATGTGGGCAGAAGACCACCCCAATGACTCCATAAAATAAACTTACTTGTAATAAAGCTGCCTTGTTCCATTTTCCCTCTGATGTCTCAGAAGCATACAGAAAATGGCATCACAAAGGATCATCTGAATCCCCAGACCAGGAAAAGAAAAGGTATTAGCTTCCTTTCTATTCTAGACCACCCAAAATCTTGCTATTAACCCCTAAACTACCATGGATCAAGAATGTACTCCCTTCCTAGTGTTCAAGTCACCTAGTGGAATTTGAAAAAAAAATTGTAAGGAACCAATTTTCTCATGTATTATATAAAAACTCTTGATGTAAAAAAGAAGAAAGAAGATCAGATACGCACATTTAATATATAGTGCTAAAATTGACAAAATCGTGAAATGTTTTAGTCTCAGAATGGTGCCAAAATGAAAAAAAAAAGTCTATAGCAATGTAGTATCTCTTTAACCCCTTAAGGACAGCTGTCACTTTTGCGTTTTCACTTTTTCCTCTTCGCCTTCTAAGACCCATAACTCTTATTTTTCCACCTACAGGGCCATGTGAGGGCTTGTTTTTTTTAGGAACAGGTGTACTTTGTAACGGCTTCTTTCAATCTGCCATACATGAATGACGGAATCCCCAAAATACCATTTATGGGGTGAATTTGGGTCAAAAAATGTGATTCCGCAAATTTTTTGGGGGTTCCGTGTTTACGTAATGCATTTTACGTTAAAACTGACATTTTTTCTTTATTCTATAGGTCAGTCTGAACACAGCGATATGCATGGTTACTAGGTTCTCTAACGGTTTACTATTTTTATTAGCAGTAAAACTTTTTTTTTGCAAATAGGTATATTTAAAATGGCCCTATTGTGACTCTTAGGCCGGGTTTACATATGTCCGGCGGTGCGGCGGCGTTTCCCTCCGGCGCAGGAGAAAAGCGCCGGAGGGAAACGCATCTTTGAACTGATCCCATTGTTTTCAATGGGATCGTTCAAAATGTGCGGCGGTGAACTAGTGGCCGCCGCATCGCCGGACCGTCGGTGCGTTAGGACGCATCTTGCAGCGTCCTGGCGGACCGCCGCTCCGGTGATGCGGCGCCGCACCAATTCAATCGAATAGAGCGCCGGATGCCTCGCCGGGCAGGACGCATGTCGTTCGGCTCTGGCATCCGGCGTTCAGGCAAATAGTAACACAAAATGAACATATATCTCCCCCTATGTGCTCTCCCCCTCCCCTATAGTCCCCCCTTGGTCCCCCAGTAGTATATCACCCCCCCTGTTTCTCCTCCAGTAGTATATAGCCCCCCTGTTGCCCCCCCAGTAATATTTAGCTTCCCTGTGTGCTCTCCCCCAATTAGTATACAGCATTGCTGTGCGCTCTCCCCCAATAGTATATAGCCCCCCATGTGCGCTCTCCCCCTCCCATATAGCCCCCCTGTGCGCTCTCCCCCTCCCATATAGCCCCCCAGTGCGCTCTCCCCTTGTAGTATATAGCCCCCCTGTGAGCTCCCCCAATTTAGTATATAGCCCCCGTGCGCTCCCCCGCAAATCCCATTGAAAATGACAGGAAAACATACTGGGGGAAAAAATGTCAACTGATGAGCGCAACTTGTGACAACTGATGACAACTGATGGAAACTGATGGCAACTGATGGTTTTTAATGAAAAGACGGATAGAAAACTGATCACAACTGATGCATTTTTGGCATCAGTTGTGACATCAGTTGTGGTCAGTTTTTAGGCAAAAAACGCAACTGATGCCAACTTATATATGTAAACCCAGCCTTATAGCTCTTTTATTTTTTTAACCTTTGGGGTCGTATGGGCATCATTTTTTGAGCCATGATCTCTAGTTTTTATTAGGAACATTTTTTTCTAGATCAGATGCATTGATCACTTTTTATAACGTCTAAGGGGTTAATGGTGGGATGCTGCGCGATCGCGGCCACCCATCATTAACGGTGAGGTCCTGGCTGCAGATGCTATGGAGCGAGCTCAGCTCCATAGCCTGGGACCCTGGCAGGGCGTACATTTACGTCCTCCTGCGCCAAGGCCCAGGCTGTGGGGGCGTAAATGTACACCCAACGTCCTTAAGGGGTTAAAGGGAACCTGTCACATTGGAAATTCAGTTCACTCTGCAGCCATCATGTAATAGAGCAGGAGGAGCTGAACAGATGATATATAGTATTATGGAAAACATTCCAGGATAACCTGACATTTATTCATGTAAATCTCTACTCATTGACTGACAGCTGTCTGTCTTACTAGTTATCCTGGAAATCTTCCCACAAATATGTATATCAATCTGCTCAGCTCCTCCTGCTCTATAACATGATGGCTGCAGATAAGACTGCAGGATCCCTTTACCCACAAAATAAAGTTTTGTGATTTGAATAAAAAAAAAAAAAGGCTCAGGTAGGTGATAAATTGAGAACCCCCTCTCTCTAATATGTAGGTGCATATGAGACATCATAGCAGGAAACGCAGGAATAACTGGAAATTAAAGTTGGGGCCTACAGAATGAAAAACTGGTGACAGCCATATACATGTTCCAGGATAACTTGTTATTTATTCATGTAAATCAAGTAAATTCATGTACTTCTGGCTAAGTAGTCATGTAGGCGGGCCTACTCAGAAACTGAGCGTGTATAAATGTGTGTGTGGAGAGCTGTCAGTCACTGCCGCCCACTTGATTACCTAAGCCCAGAATGACCTAAACAATAAATGATCCTACGCAAATCGACAGCTGTATCTACATACACACAGTTGTAACTCTCTGAGTAGGACCGCCCACATGACTACTTAGCCCAAAACAACCAGAGATTTACATGAATATATGCCAAGATATCCTGGAACTTTTCCCACAAGATTATGTATCAATCTGCTCAGCTTCTCCTGCTTTATAACATGGTCCCAAAAGACTGGACTGTATTTTCAGAGTGACAGGTTCCCTTTAAGAGGGTACTATGGCAAGCATCTTAAAATCTTTCTGTAGGCAATTATATGAAGTTGGTAACTTCCTTGCATTTTGATGGTGTTAATAACCCATATACAGTATGGACTGTGCTACTTCCAGTAATAGTATCAGGCATATAATATAAACACACTGCAGGTCAGAGTGGTAAAATTCTTTATTAATACTTCAGTCACCATAAAGACGACAACGGATGGAGCAAGTCAGGGTATGATTTGCACCCTTTATCTGCTGGAAGTCACTACATCCTTCCTATTGCCATGCTACAATGGAAAGTGATTCCCAATAATTCAGCAAGGTCTTTGATGCCCCCAGACAGGGCTAATGGTAAGGATACTTGTAAACACAGGTGGGTTCAGCAAAGGCTCAGTCATTTTCACAGAAATCAATACGATAATCCAATCCTGATGTATAGCGAGACTGATCATGTGACATTTGGGACACTTTATTAAGCTAAGGTTGCTAGGCCTCAGGGCTTTGGTGGAGAATCCATACATTGGAACCAGCATGCTTCACTTTAGCTGCTCCCAGCATACGGAATAATGTGGGGGAGGTCCACCCCTTATTTTATTTGCTTATTTTTTTTCTTTATACCTGTTGGGTTACAACCACAAGATACATTCATAGGAACCGCTGCTTTTCTTTATGAGGCAGCGGCTGGATAATACTTAGTACCGATCGCCTCCTATGTTAAGATACATCCGCTCCCATATTATAATAAGGGTCAGTCTGCAGCCGTATTCCTCCCCCACACAAAGGGACAGTGTTGTCTAGTCTCTGTCCTTCAACTTCCATGTCCAGCAAGGTCTCCTCAACGCCTCCAACCTGGATACCATCTGCAGATCCACTAGAGCTGGCATCCCCCCCGCTGCCAGACGGAGATGAACTTTGAGTCCGAGAAAGGGACACAAATTTCCAAGGGTCCAAACGGGGTCGGTTAGAGGAGGGCCGAGGCCGTGGGGCAAATTCCAAGGTGGTGGGCCTTTCTACTGCTGAATCCTTGTCATGGGGTTTACGTCTGGCTGGAGGGGGGAATACAAAGTGGGGGTCTGGAAGCCGAGGAAAAGGAGTGTGCTCTTTGGAACCTGTTGGGAGAAAATAGATTGCTATAATATTCAGCTAACATAGTACATGATTCCTAACTCCTGGATGTAAGAAGCACCAGTGGTGTCTCATACTCACTTATCTCCATGTTCAGTCAAGCTAGCCATGCCGCAGTTCTGAGCAGGCAGCACGGTGGCTATGGTTAGCACTAGGGACCTGGGTGCGAATATGACTAACCTCAACATCTCCATGGTGTTTATGATAAAGGGTACATTATTAGCAGAGGTGTCAAATATGCAGCCCCCCAGCTGTTGCAAAACTACTATTCCCATCATGCCTGAATAGGTAAAGGCATGATGGGAACTGTAGGTTTGCAACAGCTAGAGGGATGCAGGATTAACACCCGTGCCATATTGCAATATTATGTAACCTGTGGCCCTCCTGCTGTTGAAAAACTACACCTCCCATCATGCCCTGACAGACGGAAGGTGTAGTTTTGCGACAGCTGGAGAGCCACAAGTTGGGATAGCCTTTTATTTGTATCTCTACATGGCAACAGAGAAACCCTCCTGCATATGCCAGCACCATAAATATTTAATAGGTCTAGTCCCTATCTTGATTTGCCATAGGCTACATGTACTGGATATATACAGTTGACACACTTCAGCTATGTTGATGCTGCAGATGGTATTAAAAGGGCATTCTGGGGGAGTCTTTCTTCCCTGCCAGACCACAGTGCACAAGGCTCTTCCAAAAACAGAAAAGTTACGTCTACATCATTTCCCATTCTCCTACACACTGTACGGTACAAAAATACACACAGCCCAAAACACTAGCATTTCTAAGCAGGTTTTTTTTTTGCTGTGTGACAATTACCCAACTATCATACAGTCCTAGTTCTGCAGTAATGCCTACATATCAGTGCATAGGCTTTACCATTCAGAACTCTAGGAAAGCTGGGTAATAAACCGTGCAAGAGGTGTAGCAGTGTCTGGTTTTTTAGTAATTCAATATGAAACCAGTGAGTTACCATAGCGGACAAGACTGACCTGTGTCACACAGCTGAGGTGGGGTGCTACCATCTGACGGTGAGCGTCGGTGACCCTGTATGACCTGCCGTATGGCCCCATCAGATGGAGTTCTCCTATGGCCCCTTGTTGCAGAGGTGTTAGATCTGGTGGCTGTGACATGTGTAGGAGTCAGTGATTGCCGGGGGTCACGCTTGAAGCTTTCCACTTTATAGTCCACAAGTGGGTTTCGGCCATCAATCTGCTCCCCCATGGTCTCTTCGGCCTCCGATTGCCCACAGGACACATTCTCACTGTCCAAAACAGCCTCGTCGCTATCTGAACGGATAAGGGACTTGGTAGAGTTACAGTCTGAGATGGAAGACAAGGAGATGAGGGTGACTGAGCTGGGAGGAATGACTGGCTCCTCTTTAGAAATAGAGCGGCTGGGTGAATTGGCATTGCGTCTCTGACCCCTTGCTGCCCATTGGAAGATTCCTTTTCTCTTTTCTTCCTGGGGGACCAGTTCAGCAAGGTCAGTACCCAAAGCCACTGCCGCTAAGAGGGACGCACATCCCAGCAGCACTAGTTCACTTTTCCTGCGTGACTGAGGGGTGCGCTTAGGACTGTCTGAGGATGATGTTGCAGATAAGCTTGAGTCCTCGGTGTTGCTCTTGACGTCAGTCTGGAGGGGTAATGTGAGGTAGGACTGTGTGGAGTAGGGGGACTGGGGAACAGAGCCTTCATTATCCGCATATTCCTCTGGAAAGAGAAAATACAGTTAGGTAACATCCCATGACATGACATACAAGGTAACTCTACAGTCTAGTGAGTTTAAAGGGAACCTGCCACAAAGTTTTGACCCCCAAACCTTCCCTAGGAAATTACTGATCTATTTTCTGGTTGTGTCCTTATTTTATCTTAAAACCAACTTCAATCTGAGACTGCGTTGAATGCATTTCAGGTTTATGCAGTCAGAGAGGAAAAGATGCAGCTGCCTGTGGTCACAATGGCTGTGGCCTTCTTGTATCAGCCAGGCCTGATTGATGTCCCCGAGTACCGCTCTGTATAGCGCTCCCAACCCAGACACAGTGCACCAGCAAAGGTATACTGCACATGTATCAGGAGTAGAATGTGGGGTACAAGAGCATCATCATGTCGGGGTTCAGCAGACGTCCCCTGTACTCAAGGACATCCATCAGGTCTGGCTGGAAGGGAAGACGGCATCTCCACCTCCTTAAAGGACAACTCTGGTGAAAAGCTTTTTCCCAGTAATTGAAACACATTACAAAAGTTATATAACTTTGTAATATGCTTCAATCACCTATCTGCCCCTGTTCTTTATCTCCCCCCCCCCCCCTCAATCCTTCACCAGGAAGTGAAGTAAACTCATTCTTACCTAATGACTGTTGACCCCAGGCTGTTCTGTGGCAGCCATTTTGTGACAATGACATCATCAAGAAGGAATCGGGTCTAATCCCTGTTAGGCCAGCCTCTCTTTGTCAGATGACTCAGGTTGCTCCGCTCTGATTGGCTGAGCAAACTGTGAGACATCTAACAGTTCTACAGTCAGTTAGACATCACAGGAGACAAAGTGCATCATGGGAAAGCCTAAACTGGAGCTTCAGTTCACTTTATCAGCGCTGGAGTTGTCCTTTAACTGCAAAGCTCTGAGTTTGCATATCTGCCAATGACTAGGCGTATCTTGGCTTTCTCAGCCCTATTCCATGGGGCAATGTTGGTCTGCTCAGCAGACAACTGCCCTGTATAATAGAGCCCCGACTCAATACATGTTCCCAAGTCTCTGCGATAGACTGACAAAAAAGGGAACACTAAAGGTCCTTTCACATGGAACAATTATCGGCCGTTACGGCAGATAATGGTCCCGTGTAATAGAAGGTAACGATCAGCCGACATGAACGATGTCTGCTGATCGTTGCTGTCGTTTGTCTTTCAACATGTTATAGCAGCGATCTGCTGCTGCCCGTGGAATAGGAGCAGCGGCAGCAGACCGCCGCTATCCTCTATGGGCTACCCAAACGATCTAGCAATCACCCGGGCAGCCCCCCTGCAGCTCCCCACGGCCCCTCCTGCACTCATCCGCTCGCTGCTGCCGCGTGTGGTAGCGGCGTCAGCGAGCGAGGAACGAGGAGAAAACGTGCACTGATAGCGCTTGTTTTCTCCTCTATGTCATCCCGTGTATTAGGAGCTTAAGTAAATCTGAATCTTACCCATTTCTGTCAGGCTGGCAAAGCCAACGCTGATAGGTGTGTGCTTGGGTGATTTTCCAAGATTCGGGGCACTGCTGGACCATTGCTTGCTACCTTCTCCAAGTGCCTTTAGCCTACAGAGGGGTAAAGTGAATTGGTTTTAGTACTGAACACAGGATTTGCTCATAAATCAATAAACACTAGTGCATCATAACCAGTTATATGACCATGAAGTTGCTGATTTATCCTGTTGTTTCTTCTTTATAAAAAATTTAAAGGAGAACTCTAACCAAACTCTAGCATGGGGAAAAGTAAGTATGGCTTCTTTATTATGTGCCTACCCCACCCTGCTAGACCTGGATTTTTAAAGGGGTTATCCAGCGCTACAAAAACATGGCCACTTTCCCCCTACTGTTGTCTCCAGTTTGGGTGGGATTTTGAAACTTAGCTCCAAGTAAATGGAGCTTAATTGCAAACCACACATGAACTGGAGACAACAGTAGGGGAGAAAAGTGGCCATGTTTTTGTAGCGCTGGATAACCCCTTTAAGCTCTGGCTGGAGTTCTCCTTTAATGTAAAGACAAAGACACCCAGAATAAATTCAACGGCCCAGATTTATAAAAGGGTATAAAACAGAAACAGAAATGCTTCATTTAATCATGTAGTTACACTGACATCTGCAGCAGATCCTGTACATGTGAATGGAACCTAAGGAGGCTTTCATGAAGGATTGAGGTGCTTAGGATTGTCCCCAGCATCTCTGCAGGTAAATCTGTAGCGGCAATGCACACCAGATCATGCAGATTTCTGTGAAAGTGCTCAGTAGATTTTGGTGCAGGAAATGTTAATGCTGTGGATCTGCAGTCTATAGCAATAATGTAGATTTATTGCAGGTTTCACTGGAAGCCAAATGGGATAATCTGCAATAAGCCCGCAGTGGTTATATGCATGCCAGAATTTTTTTTTTCTGCATGGTGTATAGGCCTTTTAAAAGGGATTTCTGAAAGCCACATTCACACTGACGCTACTGTAATATGCTGCAGATGTCACACATGCCAATCCATCTTGTAACATCTGCAACCTATCCGTGCCATGTGAAAGTGTCTTTAGGGTAAATAGACAGATTTTCCACATCAAATTTACAGGAGAATCTACCTAAAAAATACAAGTTGAGTGGATTCTGGTGTGGATTTGGTGCAGATTTGGTGGAAAGGAATCTATTCCATTGACTTCAATTGTGAAAACTATTAACCAAATCTGTGACATCCATGGGCAGGCTATAGATAATAAAATCCACATTGCCAGACAACTTCAGAAAATTTTAGAAGATTTCAGAAGATTTTAAACGTTACTGGCAGAGCAGGTGGGCGCATAATAAAGAATTCATACTTACCCGCCCCTGTGCGCCCACAGCCGCAGCAGGACCATTCACAGCCCACCGCCAGCCTCCAGTATATCTCCTGGTGTGGTGACATCATGACTTGGCTAAGGAATGCCCCCTTCCGCCAATTAGTAACTGAGGAGGGACACTACTTCAGTCACTCATTGGCTGAGCAGGCAGTTCCTGCATGCGGGTAGTGGGTCGTGACGAAACAAGAACTGGAGGGAAACGGGAGACTGGAGGCTGACAGTATGCTGGTGGCCCTGTGGCTGCAGAAGCACAAGGATGGGTAAGTATGACTTTGTTAGTATATAAATGTAAAAAGTTACAATTACTTAGTCAAAAGAATATAGTGCTGCTGATTTTCTATGCAATTTTCCAAATGTGTCTAGTGTGTATTAAGCATGATAACTTCTAATAATAATACAAATTTAAGTAAATAAGCAGAATTAATTAAAATAATAATTTAAAAAGCAACAACTCATGCATGGCCTTAATATTAAATCAGAGCCGTACCTAAACTATTAAAAAAGCTTAGTCTAGTCACTTATTTATGTATATGAGTTGTCATGAGAAATCTCTGGACCCTATATTTTACTAATTTCTTTGTCCCCTATGGCATGCTGGCAGCCATGCTTGTACAGAGTACTTCTCGTTGCATAGCGGAGGTCATCTATCACCAGAGCAGACAGTATTAGAGGACCACGCTGATTACATAATGAATAGCCGGTAATGGCTTCAGCTATACTAATGAATTCTACATGGAGTATTGCTCCTGCATCGGTACATATCCTAAATAGTTGTTATTATTATATTAAGCAGCCAGAGAAAAAGAGGTTTTAAAAAGGTTATATTTCTTAATATTTTTCCAAAGTAACATGATTGGACTATTTTTTCTGATATGATAGTAATGGTAACTATTATAATCCTATACGTCATTCTCTGACAAGTGTATCAGTATGAGCCATCCGCTAAATAAATAGCTCTTAATTCTCATAGTATTTGGTTACACATCAAAGGAAATTTTTCATTGACTTCTCTCTATATGGAATACAGCCAAGTCTACAGATTATATATAGATAAGTGGAGCTACATAGTGCTGCTTGTCTGTTCCTGTAGATACAGTCTTTTATATGGATCCATATACAGAGCTGGATCGATCGTGCAGCCATTCACATTCATCATAAACTCATCGCCCATTTAGACAGTGAGATGGGCGATAGATTGCATTAATTTGATTGGCCCCACAAAAGACCCACTCAGCCCATGATTGAAGATTTGTTCATTCATCTACATTATAAGTACAGATGAGTGCAACTTGAGCATGCTCAGATCGGTCTGAACCCGAGTCTGTGGCATTTGATACCGTGCCTGAAGAAGTTGGATGTAGCCAAAGGATGTATCCATGTTTTCCAGGGTGCCCTAGGGCTGCATCCAACCCCAGCATACTTGAGTTGCGCTCATCTCTAGTAAGGATCAAATATATCTGACATGCATCAATCTGCGTTTTCCATTATAAGGTGAATGTCACTTTTTAATGTTTCGTAGTATGAATTCTTTTAATGGAATACGAGAAAAGTAAGAAGAATTTATGACACAAGTGGATTATGGGTTATGTGTTTTGATGGAGTATTGGATTTGTTTCCATGCAGCACCCAATACAGGTGAGCCAGTTACCTCCTTTGTAGCCATTTCTGACAGCTTGAAATTTGGGGATCCCAATGGATGGAATCCAGGTGGGAGTAATGTCATCTGTGTTGTTTCTCTGGGGTCTTTTCCTATTAATAATAGAGGTCATGTTCATTGTCTCTGCTGTTGCATGTTACTGGTCAGAGGTATGAGCCATTAGTATTGCTGGGGAAGGCTTTGATTGGGTGCGGATTGGAGGACCTCTGGTTTAGGCCACCAGCAGTGCAACCTAAGAGTTAATAAGTTCATGGTGTTCTTAGGTCATACGACCTGTGTATTCCCTGAAGCAGTAGCTGCCCCTTATCTTTTTATCCTTGTTTTATTATGTTACATTTTAATAATTGCTGTGTTGAAATGTCTTTTTTTTTGTCATGGTCTTTTGTTGTCGGGGGTAAAGTCACTGAAGTGGACAATTGGTTGTTGATTTATCAGGCTCCAGCCTACAGATAAGCCTCTGGTAGTTATAGATTAAGAGTTTGGTTTATTATTTCATTGTTTGTTTAACCATTTGGACATTTTATAAAGAGGCTATGGCCGAGTTATCTCAGTAAAGTTTAGTGTATGGTCTTGATTATAGGCCAAGCAGGTCAAATGCTGGCCTATACTGTATATCTAGTAGGAAGAGGGATATTATATAGAGCTTTAGTGACACCACATCTGAAATACTGTGTCCAGTTCTGGAGACCTCATAAAATAGGATAGGTGCAAAGATGGATTACAAAAATGGTGGGAGGTTTTGAAAAGATGCATGCTTGACCACTGCTCTATTCACTTGACATGGGACTGCCACAGATACTCAAGCACTGTATTCATTGATCTTCAGCAATCCTGTACTTGTCCTGTCAATAGGCAATAAGTTATAAACTTAGGATAACCCTGTAAGGGTGGGTTCACATGTACCGGAATCGCAGCGGATTTCAGGTTCGTTTGTCTGCTTGAATAGGTTAGGTTGAATACTCACAGCAGAATTTTCATTCCACTACGAGTATGTAAAGTGCCATCCCCCTTACTCCGCAGGGGCCCGGTAAATACTTTACCAGTCCTTGCTCCAGCCTGGTTATGTGGCTCCCGCTCCCTGATGTTCCGCTCAGCCAATCAGTGACTGTGGCGGGATAGCGCACTGATTGGCTGAGCGGGTGGTCAGGGACGCGGGAGCCACAGAACCAGGCCAGACCGCGGACTGGTAAAGTATTCAAGCCGATTCAAACTGACAGTACCGGGAATTGCAACGGTTTTTGCTGCAGATCTCGCATTGTCAAATCCGCTGCGATTCCCATACGTGTCAAACCATGTTTTATGTTCACACAACAAATATTTTACAACGGCTGTGATTATTACGAAAATATACGTTACCTTTCTGTCTATGGGATCCCGGCCGGAGCGTATACACATGACATACGCTTTGGCCGGGATCCCTAGCGGCACCACAAACAACTGACATGTCAGTTTTCTGCGGCCTCTATTCAGTCAATAGCGGCCGCAGAAAACCATGTCAGTGCACACTGTGGAGTGAGCGCATCCGGCCGCTTGCTCCATAGTGTGCAGTGGAGTGTTCTGATGTGGGCGTGCACGGATGCGTCCGCTTTAGAACTCTGAGGCCCGAAAGATCATCCGGCCAGTACTGCAGTACTGGCCGGATGATCTTGTGGGCCTCAGAGTTCTGATGATCAGAGTCTCTGACGCTGTGGGAACATAGCCTTAACCTGTATTGTCTGCAAGATAGAAGGGAAAGGGGGGACATGATTGAAACATTTATATATGTTAAAGGCCTAAATAAGGGTCAGGAAGGAAGTGTTTTAATTAAAAAAAACTGAACACTAGTACAAGGAGAAACGATCTGATCTTATTGAATGAAAGATCAGGGGCAACATGAAAGGGCGGACTAGATGGATGAAGTGGTCTTTTTCTTCCTGTAATCATCTATATTTCTATAAAACCAATCTGTAACAGATAGTAATGTCCCAGTCACCTCTCTTCTCCGCCAACTCTTTCCTTTGGTTGCGTTGAACTTGGGCCCCATGTTCTCCCCTTCTTCTTTGTTGAGGCCACCTCTTCCTTCTTCAGCACGGAGCTGCGTCCCCAGGTTTTGCTGCCATCTACAGGGGTCACTGAGAAAAATTTAATTTTAAAGTTAATTTTTCAAAAGATGAAAACATTAAAACATTAAATTTCAGCACAAACCTTTTTACAATGAAAAACTCATGACTTATGTGGGAAACCGAATAAAAATATGAACTTACATCGAATGGCACGCAGCCTAGGGATGATTAAGGGGCTTCCAGGAGGACTGTAACTGCTTGACCCTTGACCTTTACACTTGTCCAGAGTTGGTGAGGCTTGTACAGTGATCTTGTGTTCAAAACCTGTGGACACACAACAAAGTGGGGTGAGGCATAATTCATTGTTGTCTACTGACATCTCCGATTTGCTCTACCATGCATATAATGTTTTGTAGGTGCAGAAAGGTAAAGTACACTGCATGCTGTGAACAATAGATCAAATGTCCAGTACTATGCACACATGATTAAAACCCTTGTTTATTAGATATGTATTACTAATGGGCTGAACAGGTTGATATAGAGAAGTGGAGTGCACAGTGGGATGTTGGTGTAGAGAGGTGGTGTGCACAGGATGATGTTGGTGTAGAGAGGTGGTGTACACAGGATGATGTGGGTGTATAGAGGTGGTGTGCACAGGATGATGTGGGTGTAGAGAGGTGGTGTGCACAGGATGATGTTGGTGTAGAGAGGTGGTGTGCAAAGGATGATATGGGTGTAGAGATGTGGTGTGCCCAGGATGATGTGGGTGTAGAGAAGTGGTGTACACAGGATGATGTGGGTGTAGAGAGGTGGTGTGCACAGGATGATATGTTTGTAGAGAGGTGGTGTGCACAGGATGATATGGGTGTAGAGAGGTGGTGTGCACAGGATGATGTGGGTGTATAGAGGTGGTGTGCACAGGATGATATTGGAGTAGAGAGGTGGTGTGAACAGGATGATGTGGGTATATAGAGGTGGTGTGCACAGGATGATGTGGGTATATAGAGGTGGTGTGCACAGGATGATATTGGAGTAGAGAGGTGGTGTGCCCAGAATGATGTGGGTGTAGAGAGGCGGTGTGCACAGGATCATGTGGGTGTAGAGAGGTGGTGTGCCCAGGATGATGTGGGTGTATAGAGGTGGTGTGCCCAGGATGATGTGGGTGTAGAGAGGTGGTGCGTCCAGGATGATACAGGTGTAGAGGGGTGGTGTGCACAGGATGATATGGGTGTAGAGATGCAGAGAGTGGGTGAATATTTATAATGCTGTATAGATGGACTCTAATTGAACATCCAACCCCCAAATTTCTCTTCTCTCTTACCTGAGGGTAAGCTGATGCGGTTCCCATCCTTGTGCTTCAGACGACTTTTCTTGAAGTTCCCCTTCCTCTTCTTCACCTTGGGCTTCTCCTGATACATCTGGTACATTATAATGTTCAGCTCCCGCTCTACAATGTCAAACTCTCGCTCTGCCAGTTCTTGTTCTCTTCTCCGGAGCATCTCCTCCAGGTTCCTCTGCTCCTCTGCCGCGCGCACCAGCTCCTCCTCTCGACAGCGCAGTTCCTAATATGAGAGCGCTTTCATTACATATTTGTTACTTAAGGCTACTAAGTGGAAAACTCAACTTTTAGAACTAGTGGAAACCTATTTGCACTTAAATATATGGTAATTCTTTCATGTAAAGAAGCGTCTGGTCACCTGTTGTGCAGTGAACCTTAGCAGCCCTATTTACTTTAATGGATTAGCACACCTGGTGTATGTGCAAGTTTTCACCATAGAGGGGAACTTAAATAACAGCTTATATGCCACCAATCACAGACCAGAGGTAGTAGTGATTGGATAGGTTGAGGTTACTAGTTTACCATGTGGGCAAAGTTAATTTGCATACTTCAAAGATTCGGGGTAGAAGCGCAAGGTCATCGAATAGCTAGCATCACTATGATACTGCTATTAAACTCCATCTGGCCATGGGCTTAGTTCTTAGCATACTCGTCACTTAAAAAATTTAAAAAGTTTAGATCAGTGGGGGTGAATGGAAATGGGTGTTCAGATCCCCACTGATCATTGGACCCGTGGGGAGAAGTGCATGATTGTATACTTCTTACCCCATCTCACTGCAGAAGATCGTCCCATAGTCTTCCATACAAATCTATCCAACGGAGTCTGAACACTAGACATGAGCGAACATTGAGCATGCTGGGGTTTGTCTGAACCCAATTGTGCAGCATTTGATTACAGGTGGCTGAAGAAGTTAGGCTGCCTTGAAAACATGATACTGCCATAGGCCATAGGCTGTATCGATGGTTTCCAGGGCCCCCTATACCTGCATCCAATCTCTTCGGCCACCAGTAATCAAATGCTGCAAACTGAAGCGGGCTCAACTCCTAAACACCTAGAACGTAACCAATCAAAACCTTTGATGTTTCTAGGAAATTTGTGATAATGCCCAGTTTTTATTTACAGAACTTAATATTTACAGAACTTAATATAATGAGGGTGTCATGTATGATACAGTAACAGTCATGATGCCCAAAGCTCATGACGAGATTCCACCTCTAAGGATGGCATACATCTCATTAGTTTCCATAGAGACATCACTGTCATGGACCAGGAGAGAATTTACATTATTTCCTAAATTAATTATTTGAATTAGATCCATCAAAATGTGTAGACATTGATGGTGAAAAATGATATCATGAAATTGCTTCCAAGTTTTCCATCTGCAAATCTTCCAAAAATAAGAACTTTGAAATCCATCATACTTATCTAGGAAAAAATTAAAATAAGAGCTGGCATTTAAAGACAACGTGAGAAGTCAGAGACCAGAATAACCAAAAAGACTCTACCAACCAACTTGGTGAGGCCCTAAAATACTTGGGTGGTGTAAAGTTGATGACCATCATGACTTTTTGTCTAGAATCCTGTGGACCATCTAGGGTCCATACCTCAGGTGCTTTACTGACAATGTAAAGCCCCTATTACATTGGAGCAAGTGAGCGCCGACCTGTCAGGTCAGTGCTCGCTTGCTCATCGTTCCCCACGCCGACAATGAGTGGGATCTTAAGATCGTCCGGGGAGCCCATAAGAAATAGCAGCGGTCTGCTGCCACCGCTCCTGGTAAACAGAGCGACGGCAGCTGATCGTTGCTATCTTAGTCGTTTGTCTTTCAACATGCTGAAAGACAACGTTAGACAATAGTCTGCCGACATCTTTCATGTCAACTGATCTTTGCCTTCTATTACACAAAGCAATTATCGTCCGTAATGGCCCATAACCGGCCAAATGCGGCTGATAATCTTTTTGTGTAATAGGGCCTTAAGACATAGAAGTGCTTTGTCCTCTTCATGATACTAACACTTACCTTCTCTTTATTCCTGAGCTCATCGAACATCTGCTGAATCTCCAGCCTCCAGTCTTCTTGCAAGGAATGGAATGATTCAAGGGGCATCTGGAACATGGCCGACTGTTCTATGGTGGTCAGTTGCTCCAAAATGGTGCAAAATGAAGGGCGACTGTGAGGATCTGGGTTCCAGCATGCTGAAAGTATAATAAAAGATATGAGGATATTTATGATTATATATTTATTTATTATTATATTTACGAGGATGTTAATCCTACATCCAATAAACTTAGGTGGGATCAGGTCATGGCCTACTTAGCAGATTTTAAGATTGCATATAACTAAATGCCCAATCCTCTATATAACTGGTACCGTGAACTGGCAGAGAAATTTTTGAAATTGTTCCAGCCTACAGTGTCCGAATATATTATGGAACCTTTATGCCAGGGATGCAAAACAACACATATCAAAACCGGCTGTAACTAGAGGATCTAGCTGGAATAATGTATACAAAGTTAACACATAAGGTGAGAGAGAACAGTCTGAAGAAAGCGGTCCACCCAAAAATTAACATTACCTTCTAAGATCCTAACAAATGGATCCGGACAGGTCGATGGGATTGGGAGAGTCAGTTTGTTCATTGCAACTCCATAGGCAACAGCTAGAGCATCGATTTCCCGATAAGGCACCTCCCCAGTAAGCAACTCCCACAGAAGAACCCCGAAACTGCAAGACACAACAGAATATGGATTCCAATCATTGTCACATTCACAGAGGGAGACGGTGAAGAACAGAGTTACCACCTATGACCAGACCGTCTATGTACTGTATATTCTATAGTGGTATATCTTATATCCCCCGAAACCCCTGTCTGTCTGGCAAATTCTTACCTTTAACTCCTCTATAAAGCTTGAAATCTGTGGAGGAACACAACAGCAAGTGTTCAGTTTCTCTACAGCACCCCCACAGGGAAAATAGAGCATTACATAGCTCCCAATGGAATCAGCATGTTGCACCCTCCGAAGAAAAAGCTGCTCTACGATCTAATAGATAAAAATCCTGAACATCTAAAAACTTGGTATTCCCTAATAACCATTTGCCACAATGAGATAGTTATGAAATATAATGACCAGGAGACATGGACGTTACCTCCACACATCACTGCTCTTGGAAAACAGAGAGAGGCGGATGACTTCTGGAGCCATCCAAGCATAGGTGCCCGCTGCACTCATCTTTGTTGTCTTCTGCCACTCCCTGGCCAGACCAAAATCTGTGATCTTTAAGGTTTTGTTAAATAAGTCGTTGTTCTCAATTTTCTCAAGTATCAAGACTGGAAAAGAAATAAAAACAAAAAGAAATTTTATATACAATTTCAAATTTTCTTTAACTCACCATCAAGAATTTCATTGCATTGCAATCTTAAAACATGTATTTAGCAAAAATGCTTTTGCAAAACTATAATTCCCATCATGCCTGGACGGCCAAGGCTTTGGCTTGGCCTGTCTAGGCATGATGGTATATGTAGTCTTGCAACCGCCTAGAGCACCATGGTGGTGATTGAGTTTTCGTGATGGTTGATATTCAGGATACCACAATGCAAACCTAAGGGACTATCTTCTGGATGTCTAAAGTAGAGACTCCTCTGACCCCAAGAAGAGTTTCCTCTGGACGTCCCAAGACTAATCTTGTCTTACAGAAAGCAATCTAAAGCTAGTTCTATGGTGTCTTCATTATATAGTGTCAGGTCTTATAAGTTTTTATTCTAAGAATATGAGAACATTCCTGTTAATAATTACTTGAGGCGATTGTCCTTTAAATCTTAAATGATCTGTGACAACAAGCGTCCATTCCTACGGAGGATTCTGGGTAATGAATGCAAAATCAAGTCTTGCAAATGTTCAGGCCATAAAAACCAAGTAAATGATCCGGCATGATGGTATCACAGTAATAAGTAAATCCAGTAAAAATAAACAAACAATCGCTGTCACCTTTTGGCCTCAATCAGCTACGGTATGTTATTACTAAGGCCATTTGAGGCCGAAACGCGCCAAACACAATTTAAAGGATGTACATATTATTATTATTATTATTATTATTATTATTATTAAGAAATAAAGAGATGGATTTACCGAGATACCGTTGTCCTGCTAAGTTCTGTTTATAGGATCCCAGTATAAACAGGTGGTCTAGTTGGAAACACACCTAGGTATGCATAGGATTAATGTTCACTCTTTGGCTTGCAAACTTTGCATATACAATGCAGGAAAACACAGGTAGTACGGCCCCTCTGTATAGTTTTCTTAGCATGTTCTATTCCATTTTTCAAGGTGGTTCTCAGCTCAGTCTCTTATTTTATTATCTAAATCTAAGAGCTACATTCAGCACAGGACTTGGCACCGTGGCACTGTAAACACGGGATGGCATGGTTGTCAATGGGCGTCTTGTTTATGCTTTGTTTTCCCAGCAAGAAAAGCAAGCGGAGAACATTGAGGTGTCTTCCCCAGGACCAGAAGACCAAGTTATGGATTATATATACAATATACAGGGCCAGGCTATGGTGGGTAGATGCCATGCACCCTCCATTGGTACCCATCCCCTGATAGTGTATAAGTGGTCCAATAACATAGCATTAAAAGGGTTATACCACGATTAAAAGTTATCCCCAATCCATAGGATAGGTTCAGTTCTTTATTGTCCATGGCGCTTCAGGAGCTATTCTATTAAAGGGGTAGTTCACAATTTATTTTATTTAAAAAAAAATTTCAAATCAACAGGTGCCAGCAAGTGCCAGAGATTTGTAAATGACTTCTATTTAACAATATCCAGGCTTCCAGTACTTATCAGCTGCTGTTCGTCCTGCGGGAAGTGATGTATTCTTTCCAGTCTGACACAGTGCTCTCTGCTGCCACCTCTGTCCATGTCAGAAACTGTCCAAAGCAGCAGCAAATCTCCATAAAAAACCTTTCCTGCTCTCCAGACTGGAAAGATTACCACTTCCTGCAGGACATACAGCAGCCGATAAGTAGTGGAAAATGTGAGATTTTTTTTTTTTAATGATGAATCTCTTGCACTTTTTCTTTGTGAACTACCCCTTTAATTTTGGGCCACATTTCAGCACAGCCCTTGTGATCAGTGGGTCGGACCCCAACCAGTCCTCTACCCTTGATTGAGGATATCTTTTATGGCCCTTATACACAATGATGACCACCAATCCCAGACTGCAGTTTAGAGAATCCACGTTCCAGTACTAAACCATAACGCAGCTGAAATATTATAGAATTGTTTCGTGGATATAACTAATACGTCTGTGTATATTTGTTGCTTAGGGAATCCATTTGATAATGATAAGAGACAAACAAATGATGGGTGCATAGTTTCCTGGCTGAAGTGAGCAGCATTCAGACACACTGGCAATAGAATGGCAGACACAGCAGAAGTAATGTGTGCTCCGCTAAAAACATCATCACCGAGAACACAAATACATTGTAAAGGGCAAGATCCCACATGGTAGATGCAGAGGTCAGGAGGCCGGCATTAGAACTCATCAAAAAGGGACAAGGCAGAGGTAAATAGTGCAGAGCTAACACAAATAAAGTGTAAGGGTATATTCACACAAGACAGGTTTCCTAAAAAGCTATCTCCATTTAATATGAATATGGATGGTTTTGCAGTTGACTAAAGTATATGGAAGTGTCTCGTCTCTCCCCTAACAGACAATGTCAGGTGGGTGGGATTTTTTACTACCTGACCCTATCGTTCTGGGAGAGATAATCTAGTGTCAGATGTCTGGCTGCAGTTTACCCCTCGTTCATGTGTATGGGAGGTTGGGGAACAGCTGATAATGGAAGTGTATGGCTACCTTTACATTTATCTATCTAAGGCACCATGACTCTTCACTCTATCACCGCCCACATGACTACTGGTGAGCAATTCACTGGTTTGTGACTTAATTTTATCCTGAAAAGTAAAATGCAATAGAGCTCCGGATCAAGTAAACCAGAACGGAGCTGCAGTAGTCTGAACGCTACACAGTAAATGGAGGCCTTTAGGCTAAGGGTACTATTACACGGAACGATAGTTGGCCGAATCGGCCCGATTCGGCCGATTATCGCACTGTGTAATAAATACAACGATCAGCCAATGACAAGGATCATCAGCTGATCGTTGATATAGGTTTGAACCTATAATTGTCGTGCGCCGACTACGCATCGCTACATGCAATAGCGGTGCACGGCCGGCAACTGACGATTTACATTACCTATCCAGGATGCAGGGCTCATCTTGTGGTCTTCTTCTCCCCGAGTCCCGCACGCTCCAGCTTCAGAGCAGCCTGTCTCAGCTGAGACAGGCCGCTCTGAAGCTGGAGCATGCGGGACCCGGGGAGAAGAAGACCGCAAGAGGAGCCCTGCAGCCTGGATAGGTAATGTTTAAAGTTAAGAAAGGGCTGCAAGGACATCAGTAACGATGTCCCTGCAGCCCTTGTTGAACGATAATCGGGCCGGGTAATAGGTCCAGTAAACGAGCGCCGGCACTTGTTTACAGTTATTATCCGGGTTTCATCGGCCCGTGTAATACTACCCTAAGACTAGCAGCAGAATACAGTGATGAAATGCAGGAAGTGGGGGGTGGGACTTAGCTAGTGCTATACAGAGGAGAAAGCCTGGACTGTGTGCATGCACATTGAGCCTGTCTGCCTACTCAAAAGGGTCAACATTGTGCCTAAAAGGTAAATCAAGGCTTCCCTATTACCATCCATGAAGCACTGAGCAATTGTCCCTTGTATAAATACTTGTGTTCTTGCTATGTACACTCAGTGGCGGTCCTTGGCACCAAGCACCCCAAGCGATCGCTTGGGGCCCCCAACATCCAGGGGGGCCCCTCAGCCCTGCTCTTGTGCTCAAGACCGCTGGACAGGGCCGCTGCCCCCCTCACTGCTGCCATCTGAACTGTAACTATAAGCACTCGTAATGAGCGCTCATATTTACATGCAGCAGCAGCACTGACAGGGCAGGAGACATTGGCTCCCTTCCTGTCAGTCACTCTTGTGGCCGCAGGAAGGGTTTTCCCTGCAGTCACAAGTGGCAGCTTTGTCCTTGTGGTGCCGGCGCTCCAGTGACATCACTGGAGCATCGGCGCCAGGACAAGGGGAGCGCGCGGCCTCTTGTGATTGCAGGGAAAATCCTTCCTGCGGCCACAAGAGTGAAGAGAAGAGGAGACGCCCGGACCCAGGTGAGTATAAGTGTTTGTTTTATTGTGTTATATACTACATGGGAGGGGGAGCGCACATCGGGGGTCTATATAAATGGGGGGAGCACACAGGTGGACTATATAACAGGGGGAGCACACAGGGGGGCTATAGACTACTGGGGCTTCACAGAGGGGTCTATATACTACTGGGGGCAGCAGAATGGGGTCTATATACAACTTGGAGAGCACACAGGAGGTCTATATCCAAGTGGGGGAGCACACAGGGGGGCTATATAATACTGGGGGAGCACACAGGGGTCTATATACTACTGGTGGGGCACACAGGGGGTCTATATACTACTGGGGGAGCACACAGGGGTCTGTATACTACTGGGGCAGCACACAAGGGGTCTATATAATACTGGTGGGGCACACAGGGGGTCTATATGCTACTGGGGTAACCACACAGGGGATTTATATACTACTGGAGGAGCACACAAGGGTCTATATACTACTTGTGAGGCACACAGGCGGTCTATATATAACTGGGGTTGCACACAGGGGTCTGTATACTACTGGGGCAGCACACAAGGGGTCTATATAATACTGGTGGGGCACCCAGGGGGTCTATATGCTACTGGGGTAACCACACAGGGGATTTATATACTACTGGAGGAGCGCACAGGGGTCTATATCCAAGGGGGGGAGCACACAGGAGGTCTATATCCAAGTGGGGGAGCACACAGGGGGGCTAAATACTAGTGGGGGAGCACACAGGGGGTATATTCAACTGGGAGCAGCACACAGGGGGTCTATATACAACTGGGGCAGCACACATGAGGTCTATATACTTCTGGGGGAGCACACGGGGGGCTATATATAATTGGGGGAACACACAGGGGTCTATATAATACTGGGGGAAGCAAACAAGGGGTATATACTACTGGGGGCAGGACACAAGGGGTATATACTATTGGGGGCAGCACACAAGGAGTATATATTACTTGCGGTAGTGCACAAGGGGTATATACTACCGGGGGCAACACACAGCGGTCTATTGTTTTGGAACGTGTGCCGAGGGGGGGGCCCCAGACATAACTTCGCTTGGGGCCCCAGAAATGCCAAGACCGTCCCTGTGTACACTATGCTGCCTCCTAAATATAATCTCTCTCTCTCCCTCCATTTAGTCATCATCAGCATTTCACTGCTTAGACCAGGGCTGCTGTTGTGATGTAACCCATTACTTGCTGTTGGCACAGCCATGTTCATGAAGGTAGGGTGAGCCTGATAACAGTAAGAACACTTTGACTAGCTACCACCAAGATACCTGCTAACAAGTAGAGAACATTATAACTTTTCTCCCTCCTAGTAAAAGATACTGACACCACCAGGGCATGTCTACTTTGCAAACCATCTTATTCCAAAGATTAATTGCTAAGACCTAGTTATTTCTGCACAAAGTCACGATCTTTGCCATTGTCAGCACCGAATATTTCTTCTCCCTGCTGCCACTCCTTTAAGGCTGAAGGCCTCGGGTATCAATACTAGAGGCTGCAGGTACCTGCAGAGACAAGAAGTACAGAGCTCTGTAGCTACCATTCACTATGTCAATATAGTCACTGTGTCTAGAGTAGAATATTTATGCAAAAGAATAGACGTGTATATACAAATGACGGGAAGCCTGCGAGGGCTTAACCCTTTGGGACAAACTCGGACGGAGATAAACTTCTATAAAAGCCATTAGCACCACTCCTATGACTCTTATAAATCGATATCAGTGCTCCGTATCTTATAATTCTGGTTGTGGTTTCTCGTAGTAGAACGTACAATTACAAGTGAATAGTGGCGTGGCATTGGAGTGGTTAAAACCGAGAGGAGAAAGTCAAACAGGTTTCAGGAGAGGAGTGTGTGAAAGGTCAGTGTGTACTGATACTGAAACAGCCACAGGATACACCTCCCCCTCACATGCTACTACTACTCCTTCAACAACATGGGTACTGCTACATCGGACCAGGCACTGATGCTGGCGATACTGCTCCAAACCAGTGACAGACGCCATAAACTACACCAAGCACTATCACAACCGATTAGAACCATGGGTCTCCAAACTGCGGCCCTCCATCTGTTGCTAAACCACAACTCCCATCATGGAGTTGGCTGTCAAGGCATGATGGGAATTGTAGTTTTGCAACAGCTGGAGGGCCGCAGTTTAGAGACCCATGGATTAGAAGATACTACTACTATACCCTGACATTATATAGGTACTGCTATGCCCGGCTAGTGACACTAGGCACTACTACTATTACACCTTGACATGATACACCACTACAATGGACCAATACAAAGTATAATAACTAGTACCCGAAGGCAAAGCATATGCATGCTTGTTGTAGTGGGCACAAAACTAGACCTTTATAACTACAAAGCTATAAGAGAACAGAAGCTATAAATGTAAGAACTAGAGGGAGATTTATCAAACATGGTGTAAAGTGAAGCTGGCTCAGTTGCCCCTAGCAACCAATCAGATTCCACCTTTCATTCCTCACAGGCTCTTTGGAAAATGAAAGGTGGAATCTGATTGGTTGCTAGGGGCAACTGAGCCGGTTTCACTTTACACCATGTCTCCCTATAATAGTATGTCATGTGAGAACCAGGTAACATGGATAGGACTGCTGTATATATAAATCCTATACAAGTCATCAATCGCTGGACAGTCACTTAGGAGCTGGTTTCTAATCCAGAAAAAAACCTTTAAGATGGACCCTTAGCTTAGGTAACACTTTATATAAAGCAGAATGCCTTATAACAGCAACAACGTATACAAGGGGGGTGCTTTCATGGTTTTTACCACCCCATTTTCACTGTATAAGCATCAGGGCTGAGATGATAAATAAGCGAGGGTAGGTGCCTGTGCCTACTGGGAGACCTCACCTACCTGGCAGCAGAACCCGTCTACCTACTGGCAGAACCTACCTACCAGACAGCAGAACCTGTCTACTTACCGTGATTCCCCGAAAATAAGACAGTGCCTTATAGAAATGTTTTCTCCCAAAGAGGCACTGTCTTATTTTCAGGGAATGTTTTATTTCTCCCAGACCCCCACCCCCCCACCCGGAATACTTATCAACGTCCTCGAGCGGTGGGACGTGCATCACGTGACCTCTGGTGCATGTAATTACATGGTCCACGAGGACCTTACTTTCGCGGGGCACCTAAATTTCGGGGGGTGCCTTCGTTTAGGGTGAGGGTGCCTTATTTTCAGGGGGACGCCTTACTTTAGGCTAGTTGGGGTGTCTTATTTTAGCAGTATGTCTTATTTTTGGGGAAACACGGTACTTGACAGCAGAACCTGTCTACTTACTGGGAGGACCTACCTACCTGACAGCAGAACCCGTCTACCTACTGGCAGAACCTACCTACCAGACAGCAGAACCGGTCTACTTACTAGGAGAACCTACCTACCAGACAGCAGAACCTGTCTACTTACTGAGAGAACCTACTTACCAGACAGCAGAACCTGCCTACTTACTGGGAGAACCTACCTACCAGACAGCAGAACCTGTCTACTTACTGGCAGAACCTACCTACCAGACAGCAGAACCTGCCTACTTACTGGGAGAACCTACCTGACAGCAGAACCTGTCTACTTACTGGCAGAACCTACCTACCAGACAGCAGAACCTGTCTACTTACTG
This sequence comes from Dendropsophus ebraccatus, assembly GCF_027789765.1. Taxonomy (NCBI): domain Eukaryota; kingdom Metazoa; phylum Chordata; class Amphibia; order Anura; family Hylidae; genus Dendropsophus; species Dendropsophus ebraccatus. The sequence goes on from NC_091463.1 coordinate 78,406,587, forward strand.
GCAGAACCTACCTACCAGACAGCAGACACTGTCTACTTACTGGGAGAACCTACCTGCCCGACAGCAGAACCTGTCTACTTACTGGCAGAACCTACCAGACAGCAGAACCTGTCTACTTACTGGGAGAACCAACCTACCTACCAGACAGCAGAACCTGTCTACTTACTGGGAGAACCTACCTACCATACAGCAGAATCTGTCTATTTACTGGGAGGACCTACCTACCAGACAGCAGAACCTGTCTACTTACTGAAAGAACCTACATACCCAACAGCAGAACCTGTCTACTTACTGGGAGAACCTACCTACCAGACAGCAGAACCTGTCTACTTACTGGGAGAACCTACATACCCAACAGCAGAACCGGTCTACTTAGAGGAAGAACCTATTTAACCAACAGACGAACCTGTCTACAGGGGAAAACTACCTTCTTACTGGGCAAACCTAGATTCCTTCTGTGACGGCCTACCTTCATATTGTGGAACCTACGTACCTATTAAGGGAGTCCTACCTTCCCCTTCCCTCAACCCACTTACCTACCCGGTTTACCAAGAAGGGGAATTATTACTCTTTGGGGTAGTATTGGCGGCAAAAAAATAAAGAGGGTGCAGGGAAAGCGAGGACCATGAGATTGTTTTCCCTTGAATAGATTCTGTAGGTATGAGTCATGGCTGCAAGAAGTCATTATGGCGGTATAAGCTGAATGGAGAAGAAAAGAAACTGGCTTCAAGGGGATTTCACCTGTGAGTCAATGGCACGGTCCTCACAGCACCCACCATTTATACATAGTACTGGTATATACCACTATGGTCTCATTATGGTGGTAATTAGAGATAAGTACATTTCTAGTGTCCTGTGGCGAAAAAATACAGTGTGTACTTGGCCTGATTTTTATGACTGACATGGACATACACTCCAGTGATCTACATATATACAAGAACAAACAGCAACCACCCAGCTTCCTAGTAACTCTGCATACAGACATTGATGCACAATGAAACAGATTTACTGCCCTGCCCCGTTTCTCAAAGGAATACATTGTATTTTCAGCAGTATACTGTTAAAAAAAACGATTAACAAAAAACAAGAAAATGGCCTTAGGCTTAAAGGGAATGTGTTATCGGTAAATTGTTTAAATAATGTTTTTATGTTAAAGATGTTAAGAAGTTACTTAAGACTAAATAAAATTTGTTGAATTAAAAAAAAAAGGTATTGAGAATTTTTGGTAACATTTTTTTTTCTAATTTTCTATTTTTCCATCTATATTATAAAATAATCATAAAATCTTCCAGTTCTCATTTTCACCACTGAGGCTAAATCTAAGCTGAGACTTCCTGTTGTGTCTGTGGTGATAAGAGGAGGCTGCTGTAAAGTGATCTGTACAGTATTGCAGCGACATGTGACACCAGTAGATAGAGGAGACAATAGCAGCTTCCTGTTGAATGACCTCCTCAAAAGTCACAGAGCGCGCTCAGTAACGTTCCACATTTATCTCAAGGGGACAGACTCTATTGTCGTCTATGTCCATGAGGCTTGCTGTAATGCATGTCACCAAATGCTGTTAAAAACAGTTTAGGCAATATGGTTGCCCCCATAACAATGTACAAAAAGTGTAATTAATAAAAATAAAAACAGATTAGAATAAAAGAAAGGGTTTTAGTATTTGACTCTAATCAGTAAAAAAAAAAAAAAAAAAAAAATAGGTGACACATTCCCTTTAAAGGGGTTTGCAGGGCAGTAATACTGCAATAAGAGTATTATACTGTCCCTATGGATTAATTTTCAAGGTCAACTTAGAAGCTACATCTACTACTCAGGGGATAGGTCATCACTGTTTCTCAAAAACAAAAAAAAAGTGTGAACATTGTCTTAAAGGGGTTGTCCCACAAAATCAAGTTAGGCCCTATCTTTAGTATAGGGGATAACTAAATGATTGCAGGGGTCCAACTGCTGTCTTAAAGGCCTCCCAGCTCATTCTAGTGGTTGATGGGGGTCTGACCACCCAGACCCGACCAACCAAAACTTTTGTCCAATGTCAAACGTTTTCTAAACTGACAAGGACTCTTTAAGACCTTGTTTTCTCCTTAAAGGAACTAAAAGATAAGCAAAATTACCAGCAGTCCTATAAGAAAAAAAAAAACACACATAAAAAACACAGCTACCTCTTTTAACCTGTCCGTACAGAAGAACGCTCAGCTCAGATGAGCTTTCATGTGTTATGAATTGATGGGAGATAAGCCTCTGTCAGACTCCTCTGGCAGCGGCTTGTCTCCCCAAGAACAAAAAAACAGGCATCCAAAATTGAACATACCCCTCCCTACACCCCTTCAGCGGTTATGGAGGAATTTGGAGGGCCACATACACATTAGGTGGTAGGCACATACACCTAATCTTTAATAAAATTCTGAATATGCCGGATTTTACCAGACTATATAGTAAACCTGCAATAGGCAGCACAACTTTCCAGCTACATCCAGGGAAGTTGGCTTTGTTTGGCTTTTTGTTAGCTGTAGTTACAGTAAAAGGTTGCTAATAGACAATGTTTGTGCTATTAATCTGGGCACAGCATGGTGCCATTTACCATGGTACCATGGCAGTATAGTCATATATATATATATATATATATATATATATATATATATATATATATATAAATAAAAGCTACTGGGGTGAACCAGAACCTGGAGAACCTTGCTCCAAACAGCACAGTGCCGTCCATTTTATCCTCCCTCTGAAGCTTGTGACATAGTAATGTAATGCTTGTGTGATGTGTAATGGCACATTGTGACAAACTCAGCTTTGCTGCACCTGTTCCAACACAGAATGGCACAGTATGATGGATATACAGAAAGAAAGCAGTGTAGTGGTAAAGTACTGAAGTTACTAGATGGCTGCTTTAATTTTCTCCAACCCTCCAACCTGCCATAGGATATAGTGACATAGTGCAGTAAAATTGTCAGAATCATGGCGAAAAACGTGATCTATCTCGTCATATAATTACATACACCCCTAGGCCTAAAGCACATGGCTAAGCTTTCTGGCACTAAACAGTATATATGGTTCCCAACTGCAGAGACATTGCCATTGCATTTACCACCATATGGTGTTTTCATATAGCACCGTGTTATGGAGATATTTCTTCTGTACAGAATCCAATGGAGCGTGACACATATCTCTGACTATGTATTGCCCAATAGAGTTAAGGGTGTCATTATGGCTCTGTGCAAGTACTAGCTTATATAGAAGGGAGTCCTTAAAGCAATGTTTCCCAACCTGGAGCTCTCCAGCTGTTGCATAACCACAACGCCCATCATGCAGAATGGGGAACACTGCCTAAGAGAAATGAAAACCAGAAGTCACTACTGTGTAGAACGACATTACTGTAGGCCCAGCGGGAAGCCATGGTATTTTATGAAAACAAGGAAATGGCATGATATCAGGAGTGTAACAAAGAAATATTCACCTTGACAAAATTAGCATTTAAAGGGGTGGTCAGGTTCTCTGGTTTCAGAAAGTTATACAGATTTGTAATTTACTTCTATTTAAAAATCTCAAATCTTCCCATACTTATCAGCTGCTGTATGTCTCTGCTGTCACCTCAGTCCATGTCAGGAACTGTCCAGAGCAGTAGCAAATACCCATAGAGAACCTTTCCTGACATGTACAGAGAGCAATGTTTCAGACTGAAAAGAATCCACCACTTCCTGCAGGACATACAGCAGCTGATAAGTACTGGAAGACTTGATATTGTTAAACAGAAGTAAATTACAAATCTATATAACTTTCTGACACCAGTTGATTTGAAAGAATGTTTTTTTTTGCCGGAGTACCCCTTTAAATATAGAAAAAAAACCTTGTAAAAAAATTAGCTAAATTTGAAGACGTGAAAAATTTGTTAAATTAGAAAACGTGAAAAATTAGCTAAATTAGCGTTTGCATTCAGTAGTGGTTCTGTCCTTATATAATATGCTGATGAGTTGTTCCACTATTTACTGTCTTATCCGATTAATATTTAATTTCAGATAATTGTTGTATCAGTTTTTGGGAACACAATTACATGACACCATCAGCGCTTACAAATAAGAGTCAACGCAGTTATTATGAAAATATAGGATGAAGTTTTTTCTATCAGAACTGATATTGGATGCAGTCTATATGAGGATGACAAGTATTTCTATGGAGAAACCAATATGCAGTAAGAGTACCTAACTGGTTCTTTGGTAGGGACAAAGCTATAGGGATTACAGAGGTGGACCCAGTGCTAAAGGGCCCACTGCCCCATGGGACCACCCTCACCCAACCAGAGTGGTATTGTTGAGTGTTATCACAACTAGAGTGGCCTGTTGAGTGTCATCTGTTGGTTGCCCGCAATCACGGACCGACCATACACGTATAAGGGAGGCCTAAAGTCCCCAGATCACAGTCCAGACTGTATACCCGTATTTTCTGGCGTATAAGACGACCCCCGACTTTTCCAGTTAAAATATAGAGTTTGGGATATACTACCTGTATAAGACTACCCCTCTTCCAAAACACACCAAATAAAAAATAATAAAAAACATCAGACAGCAGCGAGATATGAGAGGTAGAGATGGAGGTACAGTAATACCGGTAGGATACAAGGGCGGCCAGATGAGTGATAGAGGGGTGTTTTTCTGGGCACAGCGCCACTCTACCGTATCTCTTTTTTTCAATACCCCGGACGCCTGCAGCTTGCTCTGCCCTTCATACGGTTGCCGCATACATTTTTGAGCTCTACCCACCGTATGCGGCGACCACAGATTCTCTGGTCCAGTTCCAAAGTTTTTCAGCACTCGCCCTATAAGACGACACCCGGCGTATAAGATGACCCCTGACTTTTGAGAAGATTTTCCTGGGTAAAAAGGGGTCTTATATGCAGTAAAATACAGTATGTCCTATTCATTTGCAGGCAAATCCACACTCAATAGTCCTGTGCATTAGCCCACAGACAAGAACGGGTCCTATACGGTTTACAATTGCAGGGCCTTGGACCATATTCTACAGCTGTGTGAAGGAGGCCTTAGTATTTTAGGCGGCACGTAGTAGTTGTTATGGCATCTTGCATTAGAGCCCAGGAGCTTCGACAGCATGGAGGCACAGAGTATAAATAGCGGGGCTCATGTATCTATGTGCTGTCATTCAGAAATATTATTCAGTATTTAAAGGGGTTTATTGCCAATGGATAACATTCTAACTATGCTATGATTTATCGTTAGGATATTCCACACATTAAAAGGGGTTGAAGGGGTAACATTTCTCCTTAAAGGTGTGGAGAGACTTAAAGGCTCCACATGCTCCACCGAGAATTCTGAGAGGAAAGGTATGCAAAGCAGCTCTGCCCACCATTTACAGGTAGCTTTCCTTTCACTTCTATGGTTATGCTCCTTTAAGAAGCCTCGGAACATGACTGGGGATTTAATAGAACGAGAAAGGACCCAACTCTGGGAGCTCCACCAATTCCAAAAACTTTCGTCAACAGTCCTCCCGTATGGGGGTGCTATTGGCTTCCTGCTGTACAGTGAATGACAACACAGCCCTCTCAGGTCAACACTTAAATGAAGGAGCTGAAGTGCTGAATCTAGTGCTGTGTCCCCTTTCATTCTGGGGATCAATGAGGGCTGACTGCCAGGATGTGATGGCATACTCTAGTAACATGACACCACTTCCTATAGTTATAAAGCCCCTTTAATGGCTAATAAATTTGATTTGCTATGAAGGCCTGATTGGTGGGATCTCTAGGATTATACTGTGTCCTATAGACTTGCCATGAGTATATAAAATCAATATGCCTGTTATTTATGGAAAACCCCATTTTACATGGTCCTCCTTAGGACACATTCCCTCACAAAGTTGGTACAGGGATGTAGCCATAGAGAGTGTAGAAGTACGAGTCACACTCAGGCCCTGGTACCTAAAGGGGCACTAGGTTCCCTGTGCTACATCAGTAATTTACCTGGCACATTATTTGATGGGTCCTGTCCCATATTTCTCACCAGGGCCAAGGAGCTTCAGGATACTTATCAGCTTTGCCACGAACAAGGCCATGACAAACGGTCCATAAACAGAGAAATACGAATGCATGGCCTTGTTCAGGACTAGAGATGAGCGAACCTCAAGCATGCTCGGGTCCATCCAAACTCGATCGTTCGGCATTTGTTTAGCGGTGACTGCTGAAGTTGGATAAAGCTCTAAGGTTGTCTGGAAAACATGGATACAGCCAATGACTATATCCATGTTTTCCACATAGCCTTAGGGCTTTATCCAACTTCAGCAGCCACCGCTAATCAATTGCCGAATGATCGGGTTTGGATGAATTCGAGCATGCTCCAGATTCGCTCATCTCTATTCAGGACCGATATTGCGAATTATGGCAAATTCTGAATATGGGCCATAGGCTATATCTGACCTTTATATCATGACATTTAAAAAGAGCTCAGGGTACATTTTAGGGAGAGGCAGTACAGAACCCCACACCGTCATCCACCCACCTTAGGCTAGGGCTACACAGCATCTCATGGCCCCATCGCAATGTGCACTGCTACATTTCAACTAATGATAGTGAATTTGGCCACGTTACAACCTGCACGTTACCGGGACCATGTTCGACCACAATCACTATTACTAGTTGTGATTTCAGCAGAGTAACAATTCAATGTTATGTAACATGTCCATAACTCACCATGTAGCCCAATCCTCAAATAACAGTCACTACCTCTCTTTATAGACACTTACTATTGCTGGACTTCAGGTCCCTGTGGATGATGGGTACAATGGCCTTGCTGTGTAGGTACTTCATGCCCCGTGCGATCTGCACTGCCCAGTTGACTAGGACATGAGCTGGGACTTTTTTTCCAGCCAAGGCCCGATGTAGCGGTCCACCTCTTGCATACTCCATGACCAAGCAAAGATGCGGAGGGGTCGTACATACTCCTTTCAAGGCTATAATGTTGGGGTGATGCAACATGCAAAACAGCTTGGCTTCCTGTCTGACGTTTTCCGCCGTTACATTGATATCTTCATCAGGATCATGTCGTACTGCCTTAACAGCAACCTCATCTCCTCGCCATATTCCCTTGTAGACCTTTCCGAAACCTCCAACTCCAATGATTTCCTCCAAATCCAGCTCCTCAAACTTTATCTGCAGTGGATGGGGGAAATCTTTTGGGGCCTGCCAGGTGGTATACTTAAGGTCACTGACCACATAGTTGCTTGGAAAGATACCCACTTGGTCTCTGACTTTTCCAGTCCACCAACCTTCATCGCCAGAGACTGTGGAGTCCTTGGAGAGGATCTCCACCAAGTCACCCCTCCTTAATGTGAGTTCCTCTTCTGCTGTGGCCTCATAGTCAAAAACAGCTGTCCACAAAGGATTGGAGCCCCCGTAATCCTCCACGTCATGCCACATGCCATTTTCCTTTGGGTTTTTAGAGTTTTGCCACAACATGGTCCCAGGTTTTGGAAACCCATCCATGCCAGCAGGTCAAGGTAGAGAAGTTATCATTTTAATCTATGCTAATCCCAAAGTTACACTTGTCCAATGTACATGTTCCCATCATAAAGAGAAGTAAAGACGTCCAAGACCAGTTGAACATAAATTGGCCCCTGGCTAAACCCAGCATCAACTCCATTACTCATTTTTCCATCCATCTTCCATTCTGTCGATCAAACCGGTTTAGTGAAATTGCTTAAACCAGGCCAGATCCTTCAGGTACATCAGGGTGGAACTAGGTGACTGTCTACAGTCTATAAATCCTGGAACTTCAAGCCTTGGAAAGCTTCAAACAGGAACTGTGAGGGATTAAGAAAAGTTCTATGTTAAATCCTTGGTAAAATTATCAAAGATGTCTTTAAGGTAGCGTGGAACGTCTTGTTTTTCTGCCCACGTTCCAGCACTCGTGTTTACCAGAATCCTCCCTGATCTCCGGTATATAGAGATCTGGAAGGGTTAAACCATGTCTGTGCTTATTTGATCTATAGAAATCCGATGCTGCTGTTTGACACCGACCTGTCTACCTGTCACACAGCATTGTCACGGGGATTAAGGTTACATTTTGTCACATACGAACCATGCATTTACCGTTGGTGGACGTTTATGGGAACAGGTCAGACAGCCGATACGTAACAGACGTACAGTATAATATATATATAGATCTGACGGGAATCCATTATCAGGAGAGGAGACTGCTGTGTTTTCAATATAGGGATATCCCATGGTCGGACATGGGCAGACTACCATGGGATCTTGTATGTAATATATAAAGAGCAGGATACTATTATTGGATCCGGCAGAGATATGCTGATAGATGTGATTGTCAGGAGGGGATCGGTCAGCGCCGGGTCAGTATACGGAATATTAGCAGCATCACAGGATTCTATAGACGAGTTCTTCAGCCCCGATATTATTACAAGTACAGAATAATATAATTGATACAACCACATATAGTAACATATATAATCCAGTAGATCACGTACCTCGTAAATCCATGTTCGGGATCTGTTTTACCATAGAATTATGATCTCTCGCTTGCAGCATACAGGGATCTAAAGCAGCAATTGTATGTAGACAGGCACAAATTCCCACAATCTTCACATCATCCCCAGCAGCAGCATCACCACCATCATCATCATCATCATCCTCCTCATCATCATCTGTCCTTTCCTCTATGACAAGGTGAAGACGGGATCATTCTCCAACATCACCTGCAGGAATCTAGCTTTAGCCCCTCTCCCCGGGGTAATGGTTTCCATTCACCTTACACAGGCTGTCAGCTGTTCCAGGCACAGCAGATACACAGCCACCCCCACACCTCCCTGCTTCTGTCCAATTGCATTGTGGGAGATGTAGTTTCCCATGTGGTGCAAAGAGACAATTGCAGAGTGTGACCAGCAGGTTGTGCCCTGCAGTCCATGTGGGGCCTGGAAACGTTCATTTAAACACGCACAGCCCCATTGTTACGTTACAGGTTTTACTTGTTTACTACCTTATTTATATTAAGTGCATATTCTATTTGTATACTGCGTCTATGGAAAATCCTGCATTGGGCAAATGGAAGACATTAGCATTAGTTTCATTCATTATGTGGGACATTTTGCATTTAGCAATTTGCAATAGGTATTCGTTATTTCATATAGAATATGCTGGGAATTGTAGTTCCACAACAGTAACCAATCAGCCGGAAATTAGGCTGCATTCACACGTCTCGTAAAATTGTCTGTGGTTGTGGATCCACGACCATGGAAATTTTAGGAACCATTTAAGTGAATGCAGGTATTCACGTGATATGTGCTGCGACTCCCCAATGCGAAATAAAAGGACATGTCCTAGTGCGGATTGCGGCACAGATCCGCCCCGCCACCCGGCAGCAGAGATGACAGAAAACAACTACTCGCTTACTCCCCCCATGCTGGTGAATGTGTGCGCTGGCCGGCACGGGGGGAGTAGGCAAGTAGTTGTCATCTACGCTCCTGTCATCTCTGCTGCTGGGCAGAAGGAGGGCAGCACTTTTGGGGATCCGTGCCGCACTCCTAATCTGGTCATCGCGGCGCAGCATGGATAGTGTGAATGAGACCTTAGACCTGGAATCTGATAGGTTACTTGGTTTGTATACAGTCCCCATTGGGCCTCATGTATGAAGCCTGAAAACTAGTGCAATTAGGGGTTGCCTATAGCAACCACTTAAAGTGGGACTGAAAATGAAAGCAGTCATCGGATAGGTTGCTATGGGCAACGCCTCCACTTTACATCAGTTTACATGTGGTATTGCAGCTCAGTTCCATTTGCGTAAATAGCGCTGAGTTGTAATACCACATACAACCTGAGGACAGGTGTGGCGCTTGTTGTGGACGAAAACATCTATGTTTTCCTAATTCAGAGGGTTTTTTTGTTTTTGTTTTTTTTTTTACAAAAAAACAACAACATATTTTCTTTCAGATTCGCAATGGGTTTTCCAATAGACCGAACCATTGTATAAACATAGCTGACAAGATTGTTACCAGATTGGGGGAGAACGGCAGCCATTGTCCTCCCCCTCCATCATCTGTCATAATCCTTACACACCCCACACAGCAGTAAATCTGTGTCACCTACCGGCCACCTTTTCCGTTGCTTAGCAACAACCCAAATTTTCAGCCATTTGCTTAACAAACAGATTCAATATGGTGTCTGAAGAGCACCTAGGTTATTATCAGTATTTTTAATAGTCCATGTTAGGGTATTAAGGCTACTTCGCGATTTTGTCCACTAAGGCCCCATTCACACGTCCGTGTCAGTTTTTACTGTCAGGAAATCCTGATCAGGAGACTTCAAATGTCATCAGGATAGTATCAGGATTTCCTGACAGTAATCCGTTTTTACCTTCAGGAAACCATCAGGAAAAACCTTCAGGATTTCCTGATGAGAAGAAAAATAGGACATGTATTTCTGCAAACTGGATGGTCACAGCTTGCAGAATTACAACTCCCATCATGCTTGGCTGACAGGTCATGATGGAAGTTGTACTTCTGCAGTCTGTGGTCACCCAGGTTGCAGTACATGATGGGAGTTGTACCTCTGCAGCCTGTGGCCATCCAGGTTGCAGAAGTACAACTCCCATCATGACCTGTCAGCAGGGGCATGGTGGGAGTTGTACTTCTGCAACCTGGATAGCCACAGGCTGCAGAAGTACAACTCCCATCATGACCTGTCAGAAAGGCATGGTGGGAGTTGTACTTCTGCAACCTGGATGGCCACAGGCTGCAGAACTACAACTCCCATCATGGCCTGTCAGCAGGGGCATGGTGGGAGTTGTACTTCTGCAACCTGGATGGCCACAGGCTGCAGAACTACAACTCCCATCATGACTTGTCAGCAGGGGCATGGTGGGAGTTGTACTTCTGCAACCTGGATGGCCACAGGCTGCAGAGGTACAACTCCCATCATGGCCTGCCAGCAGGGCATGATGGGAGTTTTAATCTCACCTGTCCTGGTCTCCTGGCCGCCGGGGGGGGGGATTTCATTTAAATAACTGAACACAGCATCAAATCTGCACCATCAAATCTGCTGCAGATCTGCTGCGGCTCCTGTAGGTGTGAACGCACCCTAAGACTAAAAATGACTGTTTACCTGTAAGGACGTATCTTTAGGATTGGATGGTTATAAACATTTAACACATACGTCTTCCATTATTTTAGTGGATTATTATTAGCATTGTATGGAATTTATAAGTGGCCCTTGAAGGGTTAACAGGGGCTGAGTGCATATTTTCTGGTAATTGTCTCTAGTGAGAACAGGTCACCCAGGCCCTGAGACGTTCCGGCTCCTGGTGTCGGGGCCCCTCCCTCATGGCTGTACACGCTTTAATGTGTAACCTGGCTTGTTCGCAGCAGTAACCTGTTCCACTGCTGCACAACCTTTGCTCAGACACAGGCAGGCAGCTGACCCCTCCCCTGGAAGAGCAGAGGATTCTGGGATGTGTAGTCTTGGCTCTGATTGAACTGTGCAGTGGGTGGCGATGGGCAGGCTGCCTGCAGAATGAGGCAGTCCCATCCTGTGTGTCTTAGCAGGTGAATGCACACAATGGGAAGGCTGCTGGGATGCTGGCTCTCCCTATGTGCAGCGCAGGTGTCTGTGCACACAGCATGTTAGAGGAGCGCCATCTAGTGACGCATGACCACATTGCAGCAATCACGTGCATTGCCGAGGAAGGAAATGGCATTTTAGTAAATAAAATGACAAGGGGAATTCTCTAGTTCCTGCACTGTGTATCAATTATTCTCAAACTCAATGTCACACTAGATTATTACGGTAGACGACTATGCAATATTGCAGGGTATTATCCTATAGAGGTGTGTATAAAAAAGTATGCACTCCTACCATTTTGTGCGCCCACCCAACCAGATCCCCAACTACAACTCTCATCATGAATTACAATAATACTCAGGATCAGCGATTTGAGCAGTGAACTAAATCTTCCTCTTTATTTAAATGTGACCCATAAAACCAACAGGACATTGTTCCAATACCCCAGGAATTATGTCAACAGTATCGGACTGGCCCATCAGAGGACTGGAGGATCCTCTGGTGGGCCCCCAGCTTTAGAACCCTCACATATCGTTTCTTATTGGTTCAGCATTGGTGTGCCCCAAGGATCATTTCCTATGGTGGGCCCCAGATACCCCAGTCCGACACTGTACGCCAACAGGTTTCTGGGGCCCATCACAGCCTTACTCACCGCTACCATGGGCTTGAGCGCCCTCATCTCATCATGCCTTGACAACCTTCTTTCAACAACTGGGGAGTCACAGGTTCAGGAACTCTGCCAAGCTGGATTTTTTACGCCAATAAAACTACTGCAAGTACTGGCCTGACTGCGTTTCTGATGACCCAGACTGACATCTGTAAGTTCAGGTCATCATACCCTATCTGGGTCAGGACTTGTGTCCGTTATATAACGTTATACTTGTAAAACTGGCCTGGTGATTGACAGTGATCATGCAGTGTGATATAATATGCAGATTATCGCTATGGAGCCTATTAATATATACATAAAAACATATGAAACATTAGATTGTTATGTGGAATAATGTCAGGGCATTGACTGTAGGTACATAGAGTGCCCAACCACTCCCTATTATATATACAGAGCCCAGTACCTGTTGTTCATTGATAAGTATAAGCAGGGGCGCCCCCTTCCAGCATGAGTGAAGTCACTCATGCAGAGCAGAGAGAGGCGTCCCGGGGGACTAGAGGAACCATACTGGTTAGGTAAGTATAGCTTTTTTGTTTTAAATACAGATGAAGGGACAAGAGGATGCTGAAGGGGGTACTGGTATGATGATGAAGGGACAGGAAAAGGATGAAGGGGGGAGTAGTATGATGATGGAGAGGCAGTAGGATGAGAGGGGTAGTGCTATGATGATGGAAGGGCAGGAGGATGTAGGGGGTAGTAGTATGATGATTAAGGGACAGGAGAAGAATGAAGGGGAGAGTAGTATGATGATGGAGGGGCAGGAGGATGAGAGGGGTAGTACTATGATGATGGAAGGGCGGGAGGATGAAGGGGGTAATAGTATGATGATGGAGGGGCAGGAGGATGAGAGGGGTAGTACTATGATGATGGAAGGGCAGGAGGATGAAGGGGGTAGTAATATGATGATGGAGGAGCAAGGAGGATGATAAAGGGGTAGTAATATGATGATGGAGGGGCAGGAGGATGAAGGGGCTAATAGTATGATGATGGAGGGGCAGGAGGATGAAGGGGTAGAAGTATGATGATATGGGGTGCAGCTGCATCATATGGGTACAAACTACCAGTATGTACAGTCAGTCAGTAGAATGCTATCTCTGAGTCTCAGCCTGCTCTAAATGGAGTGTGTAATATACTGGGGACCTGTAACTGGGGTGTGTAATATACTGGGGGCCTGAAACTGGGGGGTGTAATATACTGGGAACCTAATACTGGGGTGTGTAATGCTCCTTTTGTGTTGTTTTGACTGTAAATTCTAACTGGAAAATTTTGAACCCACACCCATGATAGGCCACAGCCACCAAGACCACATCCACAATAAGCCACACCCTTTTTTAATGCTAAAGTGCCCCTGGAAAAAAATTTCAAATGTTGGCAACTGTGCAACTCCCATGTCTATAGTAATATTTAGCATTATATGCAAGGCATCCTGGGTATCCTCCGATCACATACTGTATTAGTAATATTTAGCATTATATGCAAGGCATCCTGGGTATCCTCCGATCACATACTGTATTAGTAATATTTAGCATTATATACAAAGCATCCTGGGTATCCTCCGATCACATACTGTATTAGTAATATTTAGCATTATATACAAGGCATCTTGGGTATCCTCCGATCACATACTGTAATAACCACCCCAGCACAGTAAGGACTAAGCTTCTGACCATTCACTTGCCTCTTAGCAGGATGTGGATGTCATATTTAATCTATAAGATGTGCTCACCTTAGTGTAATGCAGGGAGCGGAACCAACCATGAATAATCAAAGTATATCCAAGCTTTAGGAGAATATATTACCATGCAGGATATTTATGTCACTGGGACAAGAGAGGCTTGCTGCCGCTGCCAGACATCCTTGGCACTAGTGATCTTGTTATAGAAACTTTGCAAATGTCAAGGACCCAGCAGCATCATGGTCTTGCTCTTGCACCCCAATGGACAATGGTAAATGGGCACACTTTCCCATAAGTTACTGGATTCAATGAGGCTCAAAGCCAAGCAGAAAAACAGGTTAGATTTTAAAAATCTTTGGCTGAACTTGGTAGACTCCACCAAATAGGCTCTTTTAAGAATTTGTGGGTTCTGAAAATGCTGATACCCATTAATGTCTACACCTGTGTCCTTACAGACAGTTCCCAAAGTGATCATTTGGTACTTGAATACCGGTGGCCTATGGCTATATTCGTGTTTTCCTGGACTCCCTAGGGCGACATACAACTTTATCAGCCACCAGTAATCAAATGTCAAATGATTGGACTTGAGCATGCTCGAGTTGTGCTCATCTCTACCAGCCATAAAGAGATAAATAAAGGGATAATATTTTTCTTAAAAATCAACTGGCTTCAGAAAGTTTTATCCCCATAGAAAACCTCTCCTGCTCTGGACAGTTCTAGAGAAGTAAATTACAAATCTATATACCTTTCTGAAACCAGTTGATTTAAAAGAAAAATATTTTTACCGGAGTACCCCTTTAATCTCACTCTGTATGCAAGCTTCTTTCATCTGAGCAATTGATGGTCCTTGATCATTCTGGACTTTGATTCAATGTCGTAGTGAGCTGAAAAAAACATAAAAACAGCAAAGACTGGTCAGGACCATTACAAGGCTATGTTCCCACTACGGGATCATAGCGGGGAAAGGCGTCCGTCTCGTAACATGATCATTATTTGCGTCCGTCAATAATCTGTAAAATTAACGGCCACCTTTCCCCTATGCTCTAATAGTATGAACATAGCCTAAAACTAAGGGTTCCACATTTCTCATCCACATCTACGTCAGGGAACCAGAGTGCTAACATTTAGGCTAGGGCTACACAGTTACTTGGTAGCGCCACCAAGATGGTGCAGTGTCATCCCCAATGTCAGTAAATGGTGTCACATAGCAAATGCAATATGGTGCAGATGCAACACGAAAGTTACAAGAAATCCGTCCATGATGATTTTTTGGTCGCATGCTATAATAATGTGACCAGTGTCGGACTGGAGTCCTTGGGCCCACCAGGGGAAATCATTCTTGGGGCCCACCCTTCTGCCACCATACTTATCTATGGTAACATTAATAAGGGTCCAGTAACACGGCGTGATATGGGGCAGTGTAGGGCTGCAAACGATTGTTAATCAGCAGGGCAGGATTATATAGAGATGTGCGGCCAACAACGATTTTTACAGCCGCACAAAAGATCAAATCAGCCGACTATCGGCCATTTGCTCGCTTGTCAGCTGATCTCTGGCACTTTTACATGGGGCTTCCTAGGAGCGCTTGTTACCGATAATTGGCCGGTGTAATTGGGCTATAAGACAATTTTCTTTGCATGATAACACTGTATACTACTGTATGCTACCAATAGCACCAGTATATAAAGAGCAAATATCCCCACACATATTACTGCCATACTGTTACTGACCAAATCCTGTATACTGAGAGTGATATTACCAATAATACCAGTATACAAGGGGGAATTATTATCATCATACATATTACCGCCATACTGTTACTGACCAAATCCTGTATACCAATAATACCAGAATACAAGGGGGAAATATTACACCACATGCTGTCCACCCCCCTATAGCCCCCTCATGCTGTCCATCCCCCCATAGCCCCCCATCACTACCATATTGTTACTGACCAAATCCAGTATACTGAGACCAATAAAACACAGTACCGGATTACAAGTGACAAATACCACCACATACTGACTAATACCACCATCTACTGACTAATACCACCATATACTGACTAACAACGCCACATACTGACTAATACCACCATCTACTGACTAATACCACCATATACTGACTAACAACGCCACATACTGACTAACACCACCACATACTGACTAATACCATCGCTGCTACTGAATAATCCTCCGTACATAGATCACTATCACCTCATCCAGTCATATAGAGGTGGACGCAGCTCTACACAGGCTCTATACACCATATACATTACAGTGCAGTTATATCAGGTGACTCACAGGGGACGTCTTCTCTAATCAGAGTTCTTCCCTCTTCTTCTTGTTCTTCTCCATCTGTCCTGGGCCGTTATGAGAACTTCTCCGAGCCACGAATCCACAGAATCTGCCAGACAAACAATATTAGGCTCCTCACTCTGTCACCATCCTCATCTCTATACTAACTGCACATCTGAATTGGCCCCTTTACACCCTCATTTGGTGGGTAGCCCTGACTCTATGTATGTGTGTGTATGTATATATATATATATATGTATAAATATATATATATATATATATATATATATATATATATATATAATATATATCCCTTATAGTATATGGTCCCCTCTGTGTAGACACTTTATAGATGGTCCTTTGTTCAGTCCTCCATATAGATGGCCCCCAGTGTTGTCCATGTCCCATATAGGTAGACCCCCTTATGTTGTCCATCCCCATATATATAGCCCCTCCATGTTGTCCTTCTTCAATATAGATAGCCCCCTCAAGTTGTCTATTCCCCCCCTATAGCCCCCTTATGTTGTCCATTCCCTCCTATAGCCCCCTCATGTTGTCCATCCCCTATAGCCCCCTTATCTTGTCCATCCCCCTATAGCCCCCTTATCTTGTCCATCCCCCCTATAGCCCCCTTATGTTGTCCATTCCCCCCCCATATAGCCCTCTTATGTTTTCCACCCCCTATAGCCCCCCTTATGTTGTCCACCCCCTATAGCCCCCAGTGCTGTCCATCCCCCATGTAGCCCCCCTCATGCTGTCCATAACCCCCTAGCCCCCCTCATGCTGTCCATCCCCCCTGTAGCCTCCCTCATGCTGTCCATCCCCCCGTAGCCCCCCTCATGCTGTCCACCCCCCTATAGCCCCCCATGCTGTCCATCCCCCCGTAGCCCCCCTCATGCTGTCCACCCCCCTATAGCCCCCTCATGCTGTCCATCCCCCCATAGCCCCCCTCATGCTGTCCATCCCCCCGTAGCCCCCCTCATGCTGTCCATCCCCCCCGTAGTCCCCCTCATGCTGTCCATCCCCCCGTAGCCCCCCTCATGCTGTCCATAACCCCTGTAGCCCCCCTCATGCTGTCCATCCCCCCGTAGCCCCCCCTCATGCTGTCCATCCCCCCGTAGCCCCCCCTCATGCTGTCCATCCCCCCGTAGCCCCCCCCTCATGATGTCCATAACCCCGTAGCCCCCCTCATGCTGTCCATAACCCCGTAGCCCCCCTCATGCTGTCCATCCCCCCGTAGCCCCCCTCATGCTGTCCATAACCCCTGTAGCACCCTCATGCTGTCCATAACCCCGTAGCCCCCCTCATGCTGTCCATCCCCCCGTAGCCCCGCTCATGCTGTCCATAACCCCGTAGTGCCCCTTATGCTGGCCATCCCCCCTATAGCCCCCCTCATGCTGGCCATTCCCCCCTATAGCCCCCCTTATATTGTCCATCCCCCCTATAGCCCCCTCATGCTGGCCATTCCCCCCTATAGCCCCCCTTATATTGTCCATCCCCCCTATAGCCCCCTCATGCTGGCCATTCCCCCTATAGCCCCCCTTATATTGTCCATCCCCCTATAGCCCCCAGTGATGTCCATCCCCCCCTATAGCCCCCAGTGATGTCCATCCCCCCCTATAGCCCCCAGTGATGTCCATCCCCCCTATAGCCCCCAGTGATGTCCATCCCCCCTATAGCCCCCAGTGATGTCCATCCCCCCTATAGCCCCCAGTGATGTCCATCCCCCCCTATAGCCCCCAGTGATGTCCATTCCCCCCCCTATAGCCCCCAGTGATGTCCATCCCCCCCCTATAGCCCCCAGTGATGTCCATCCCCCCCCCCTATAGCCCCCAGTGATGTCCATCCCCCCCCCTATAGCCCCCAGTGATGTCCATCCCCCCCCCTATAGCCCCCCGTGATGTCCATCCCCCCCCCTATAGCCCCCAGTGATGTCCATCCCCCCCCCCCCTATAGCCCCCAGTGATGTCCCCCTATGATAAAAAAAAACAAAACAAAACCCAACTCACCTGTCACCACGCTCCGACGTCGGTCACGGGCCTCTTCTTCTCTCTTCCCCGACAGACGAGAAGCTCCTGGTCCCGGGCAGCTCCGTCACCACTGAGCTCTGTGCGCGCCGCAGTGGCTGGGACTTCCGGTATGCGCTGCGTGTACCGGAAGTCCCAGCTGCCGCATCGCACACAGAGCTCAGTGGTGACGGAGCTGCCCGGGACCAGGAGCTGCGCATCTGTCAGAGGTTGCGGAGGTACGCTTCCGATTGACAGCGCAAGAAGCCTTAGGCTTCCCGCGCTGTCAATCACTATTG
Organism: Dendropsophus ebraccatus; assembly: GCF_027789765.1. Classification (NCBI taxonomy): domain Eukaryota; kingdom Metazoa; phylum Chordata; class Amphibia; order Anura; family Hylidae; genus Dendropsophus; species Dendropsophus ebraccatus. The sequence continues at coordinate 78,425,112 of NC_091463.1, forward strand.
GGACCGCAAGCAGCTTCTTGCTTGCGGTCCCAAGAGTGATTGACAGCGCGGGAAGCCTATGGCTTCTTGCGCTGTCAATCGGAAGACTGCCACATTTAACTGGAAGCGATCGCTTCCAGTTAAAAGGGTGAGGGGCGGCAGTCGGCGGCTGAGTGGGCCCCCCAGGAGCACGGGGGGCCCCGCTGGGCTTACTGGGTGGAGACCACATTGATGTGGTCTCCAGCTCTGAGTCCTTTGACTGGGGGGCGGGGCCTACTCCTGCTCGGGGCCCACCGGGGAAATCCCCGGTCCCCCGGTGGCCCAGTCCGACACTGAATGTGACTATACTATAAACTATAATAAAGACTTAGATGAGACTTGCTGTTGTGTGACCAAAGTTGTTGCATAGCTCCAACCTAAGTGGTACCCAAGACGGCCATTCTAGCTCAGGGTGTAGTTGTACACAAGGTCGGTGTAGGGTGTGGCAAACTGGCCAAATAACCAAGGTCCCTGTTTTCTTGGGGGCACACAATAAAATTCAATTTATTTGGGCACTGGATTGCTGTATTATGTGAAAATTTTATGTCAGTATTATACAGGCTCTTTAAACGGTACCTGTAAAGCTAAACTCCCAAACAACCAAAGACAAGTCCATACTGGATGGTCGGGTTTTGTGAACTAGTCCATTTCTAATTTATAAGACTGGTGCGCAGAACGCACTGGTTGTCTATGCAACCAACCACCCAATGTGGTCCTGCATCTGTCCCCGCTGTATATAAAGAACAGGTAGGAGTTAGGCTACCCTTTTAAGAAGGCTGCATATTGTTTGCATACTACATGTGAGCAGCATATGGCAGTATTGTCTTGACACTATATGGTGGTATACTACTATATAGATGGACAAGGCCGCTGCTGCTTTCGTAATCCAGGTTGAAGGGCAGCTTCTAATCTATCTTTTCTCAGCTGTTCTGACCTTGATACAAAGGAAGGAGAGTTTGCTACATTGCTAAACATATTCTTCAAGTGTATCTCTACTTTAAAGGGACCTAGTTTCGGTCAAGCTGGAACGTACGTTACTCTATTAGCAGCTTGCGGAGCAGGTTCCTCCACATTCCTGTGCCTTCAGGTCTCCAGGGATACACCCAAACACAGCTTTGTACTATTAACCACATCCTGGTCATACACTATTGTGACACAAGGAATGACATTGCTCATCCACCTGGATGTAGATTACATTACATTAGATCCTCTGTTAGATTCTATTACATCTTGTGCCGTCTCCAGTATTTAGGAGGAGGATGAACAGCCGGGCCTATAATTGTGTTATTAGAACAGACAGGGATGGATAAGCTGCTTTCAACCACAGCGCCTGCTCACAACTCAGTCACTTCCATTGACACTCAAAGATGGACTGATAGCAGGTTGGATCAATAGAAATACATTAAGTAAGTGGCAATTTTTATAGTCTGGAGACACACATGATGATTGAATGGGTATTCCATATGCTACATACTGTCTGTTATGTGGCAGCACGACTTCTGGCACTACCAGTCGGGAGAATTGTGCTGTAATTTTTTTTATAATTTTCATCCCCTTCTAACCACACTAAACCTCTTAAAGGAGAAGTCCGGCAAAAATTTTGGTTGAAGTATTGTATTGCACCTCAAAAGTTATACAAATTACCAATATACACTTATTAAGGGAAATGCTTATAAAGTGCTTTTTTCCCTGCACTTACTACTGCATCAAGGCTTCACTTCCTGGATAAAATGGTGATGTCAGGACCCGACTCCCAGAGCTGTGCGGGCTGTGGCTGCTGGAGAGGATGATGGCAGGGGGATGCTCAGTATCCCTCCAGTGCCCTGTATCTCTCAGTGTCCCCCCTGCCATCATCCTCTCCAGCAGCCACAGCCTGCACAGCTCTGGGGTTTGGGTCGTGACATCACCATGTTATCCAGGAAGTGAAGCCTTGATGCAGTAGTAAATGCAGGGAAAAAAGCACTTTATAAGCATTTCCCGTAATAAGTGTATATTGGTAATTTGTATAACTTTTGGGGGTGCAATACAATACTTCAATAAAAAGTTTTGCCGGACTTCTCCTTTAAGTTCGCTAAATAGAAACAGACACTTATGTTTCTAATTGTGTATATGTAAAAAGCGCTTCCCAGTCAAAGCAATGGTCAGTTCTAAAAAATAAACAAACATAAGAGATATCCCTCTATTTTTCTGACCCCTTTTCATATGACTAACAACGAGAAGAACAAAAAGTACACTCCAGATGCAAAAGTACACTCCAGATGCATCAAGAACATATGATGGCACAGAGCTAGCTAATGAAACCTAACCTAAAAACCTCCCTAACAGAGGCCAGCCAAGTCTATTTTACCAACGATCGGTGGGAGATACAGAGCTTAGAGACCTATCTACAGCAAAAACTTGCTTATCGCGGTCTAAGAATTAACATTACTCCGAATGCACATAGAGAGCATCAGGAATGCCTTAGAGGGTGGCAACAGTTATTGACTCCTTGCATATGGTTGAATATACTGTATACTGACCTACGAAAAAGGGAACTTCTCCAAACTAAATACCCAACTGGAAACAGAACTTCAACAGATACAAACCTTTCAAGCCATCTACCATGCAATCTATCTCTACCTATTCCTCAATTTCACAAATCTGAGGCCACTGCATCGACAAGTTTGTCAGTCTGCGAGAAGTTAAAATTCAAAATTACAGATAAAAACTTAATTCTTACCAGTAGTGAATACAAAGCATTACAGGATCTTATGGAATATAAAAATATCATCCTCAAACCATCGGACTAGGGTGGGAACCTAGAAGTTATGAACACTGAAGACTACAGAGATATGGTGTTGAGACCACTAAGGGACACCAATACGTATCAGGTTCTCAAGGGAGGTCTCTCAAGAGAATACCAAAATAAGCTTAAAAAATTACTTCTACAGGTAGAGGAACAAAAAACTAATCACTGAGGTGGAAAACAAAGTTCGTACAACGAGACGCCCACCTTGGCCATGTTTTATGCCCTCCCCAAGATTCATAAAGAGCGGACCCCCATTCCAGGAAGACCTATTGTCTCCTAGGAATGGAAATCTAATGGAGGGAATAAGTCTCTATGTAAACAAAGTTCTTGCACCCTTTGTGGAAACAATGCCATCATTTTTAAAAGACACCACTGCCACTGTAACTAGAATATAGAAAATCACAGTAACACCTAACACCAAGGTTGCGAGTTGGGATGTGGAAGTGCTTTATACTAGCATTCAGCATCACTTTGGTCTACGGGCAGTAGAATACACAATTATTGGATTTTCTTCTCACCCACAACTTTTTCATTCATGAAGGCAAACACTACCCACAATGCACTGGCACAATGATGGGCACAGATTGTGCACCGACCTATGCAAATTTGTTTCTCGGGTGGTGGGAAGCAGAATCTGTGTTTACTGACACCCTGTCTCAGTACACTGAATATATCCTATACTGGGGAGGTAAATTGATGATATCCTGATTTTTTGGGACGGAAATGTACCTCTGTTCCAGGATTTCGTCACACATTCAACACCAATAAATTAGGCCTGACATTTACTTCCAAAATTCACAATCACATTTCCTTTCACTATCCTTTCATCTTTCACTAATTCACTATCACCACCAAAGACACGTGTTTGATTTCCACACAAATATATTGCAAAAAAACGACAACTAATTCTTTTCTTTAATGGACCAGTCACCATCCACCCCTACTAAAGAGAGGGATACCCACTGGTCAATATTTGAGAGCCAGGGGCAATTGTTCAGATGACCATTTATTCCTAGAAGAATGCAACGCCTCAAATTTTGCGAAAGAGGGTACCTAAAAAGGGATTCTACATTGTGCATTTTATTGTGCAAAAAACACGGACCCCACTACCCTCCTCAATCCCAACAACCCTAGGAAAGGGACTAAACCAGTCAAATCAGATGTATAGGTACCTATGACATTGGCCGATGATGATTGGCGATCCCAATCTTAAAGGAGAAGTCCGAAGGATTATAAAATCCGGCAGCCGGCAGGGGGGAATTGATTGCAAGTACTAACTTACCTCTCCTTGTGCCTGGGGTGAGCGGCAGGACCGGCCACAAGACCGCCACAACTCAGGGGAAAATGCCTTCCGGCAAGGGTCTTGAGGCCGGTCCTGCTATTCACCGTGGGCATGGGGAGAGGTAAGTTAGTACTTGTAATCATGGGCCCGCTGATGTCCTGATACCTGCCAAACAAACTAAACCACCAGTTTAACCCCTTCCCTCCAAGTACCTCACCCTATCACTACTAAGCACTTGGGCTTGCTCTCCCGCACCTTAAATGCAACTTTTAGAAAGACGGCTAAGCCCCGCAAAACATGTCAAATGGCATGTCTGATTTTTAACTAATCCACCCAGGTCTTGGGCCATCTGCAGGGACCCAGCACCTCTAAACTCGACTTCAAAAAGCAATAACTTGACCTTATTTGCCTAAGTTAGCCAGCAATCAGTCCACTGAGGTGGAACAGATAGAGAGGGCGATACAATTGTAATACCTCCCCCGACAGGGGTGTTACATTTGATTCCACTGTTGTGGTGTATGATCTGCCCCCTCTCCCGCAGGTGGATCAAGCCGAGGAGAGGGATATAGTAACAAACCTAATAGCTACTCTCCTCGCTGGCCACCTTGGCAGCATTGCAATCTTCTCACCCGATATCCACTGCAGCTGTAAAGCAACGCTGCAGAGTCACTGTACCCGGCAAACCTATGTATAGCAATTACCCCACAGTGTAACCACACAGAGTATAGCCATACAGAATTTTTCTGATGCTCAGTGTCCTGAAGTCAGCACATAGTAGTATACCAGGCTGTCTGATACATAAGGACTGTTACACTGTGGTATACATGTATGCCGTGACTGATAATATCATACAATTCTGCATGAATTCACAGACTCAATAAAAGGCTTTATCCTCTTCTTACCACACTAAACCTCTTAAGTTCGCTAAATAGACACGGACACTGTCCGTTTTACAGGAAGTGTCAACTGTGGAAGCTGCACACAGTTGATCCTTACACCCTCCATGCATAAAGTGTAGGGTGTAACTTCTATACAAACAAGTTTTTATGTTATCCCTTATGTTTTAAATTAGGGATGGGGAACCTTTAGCCCTCCAGCTGTTGCAAAACTACAACTCCCATCAAGCCTGGACAGCCTTCAGACCCATTCAAGGGAATAGGGTTGAGCTGTTATTCCAGGCTTCACTACAACCATTTGTATGGTGCTGTGATACACAATGAAAGGGACACAACATTTCACTCAGTCAGCTGATCAGTAGGGGTAATGGATATCAGAACAAAGTGAAGGTTCTGGAGTCCTAAGGAACTGATCATGCCAGTGAGCAGTGTTAAAACTGTGACTAACAAATGGAAAATCAGGGTCTCTGTAAAAACCAAACCACAGTCAGGGAGACCAACAAAAAATTGAGCCACAACTGCTAGAAAAATAGTTTTGGATACAAAGAACAACCCACAAACAACATCAGCTGAAATACAGGACTCTCTGAAAAATAGCGGTGAGGCTGTTTTAAGATGCACAATAAGGAGGCGTAAATACCACAAAGAATCTTGCCTACAATGCGTCAAACAGCACAGAGACAAGCCTAAAAGCTTCTGGAACAAAGTAATTTGGAGTTAACTTTTTGGCCACAACCATAAGTGTTAAATTTGGAGAGGTGGCAACAAGGCCTATGATGAAAGGAACACCATTGCTACTGTAAAACAGGGAGGTGGATCACTGATGTTTTGGAGATGTGTGAGCTACAAAGGCTCAGAAAACTTGGCCAAGTTAAAGGAAAGATGAATGCAGTACAGTATGAGCAAATAATGGAGGCAAATTTGTACTCATCAGTCTGGAAGCTGCGCATGGTTAGTTCTAGCATGACAACAATTCAAAACACAAGGCCAAGTCGACCTGTCATTGGCTACAGCAGAACAAAGTGAAGGTTCTGGAGTGGCCATATTAATCTTCTGACCTCAATATCATTGAGTTACTCTGGGGAGAGTGCACAGTTCATCCAGGACTGCCCAGGAATTTACAGGAACTGGAGGCTTTTTGCCAAGAAGAATGTGCAGCTTTACCATCTGAGAAAATAAAGAGCCTCTTCCACAACTACCACAAAAGACTTCGAACTGTTATTGATGTTAGAGGAGGCAATGCACAGTATTAAAGACTGATGTATGTAATCAGAGTCAATTGGATGTTTGTGGTTGTCATTATGATTTACAATACAGTGGTTTGCATTAAATTAGAATATTAGAACATTTTTTTTTCAGTATTTAAATTAAAAAAGTGACCTCATATTCATTACATACAGAGTGAACTTTTTCAAGCATTTATTTCTGTTAAAGTTAATGATTATGGATTACAGCCAAGAAAAACCCAAAAGTCGGTATTTTAGAAAATTAGATTATATAAAACCAACTGAAAGAAAATGTTTTTAAGACAGAAATGTCGACAAAATGAAAAGGCTGTACAGTAAATGCCCTTAATACTTTTGCATGAATGACGTCATCAATGAGGCATGGAGGCGATCAGCTGATGGCACAGCAGAGGGGTTATTGAAGCCCAGGTTGCTTTGATAGCGGCCTTCAGCTCGTCTGCATTGTTGGGTCTGGTGTCTTTCATCTTCCTCTTGACAATACCCCATAAATTCTCTATGGGGTTAAGTTCTGGCGAGTTTGCTGGCCAATCGAGCTCAGTGATGCTGTGGTTAGTAAACCAGGTATTGGTACTTTTGGCCGTGTGGACAGGTGCCAAATCCTGCTGGAAAATGAAAATTCCATCTCCAAGAATCTTTTCAGCACAGGGAAGCATAAAGTGCTCTAAAATTTCCTGGTAGACGGCAGCGTTGACTTTGGTGTTGATAAAACACAGTGAACCTACACCAGCAGATGACATGGTTCCCCAAACCATCACTGGTTGAGGAAACTTCCCACTAGACCTCAAGCAGCTTGGATTGTGTACAGCCTCGCCACTCTTCCTCCAGACTCTGGGACCTTGATTTCCAAATGAAGTGCAAAGTTTACTTTCATCTGAAAACAGCCCCTTGGACCACTGATCAACAGTCCAGTTCTTCTTTTCCTTGACCCAGATAAGACGCTTCTGGCGTTGTTTATTGGTCAGGAGTAGCACATGTGATGTAACACTTGTAGCCCATGTCCTGCAGACGTCTGGATGTGCTTGTGGCTTTTGAAGCACTGACTCCAGCAGCAGTCCACTCTTTGTGAATCTCTCCCAAATGTTTGAATGGCATTTTTATTACAACCCTGTTAAGACTGCGGTTTTCCCGGTTGCTTGTGCACCTTTTTCTACCACACTTTTTCCTTCCACTCAACTTTTATAACACTTAGGAAGCCACTGCAAGTGTTTTGGGTTAATTACTCAAATTTTCTGAAATACTGACTCTTGGGTTTTTCTTGGCTGTAATCCATAATCATCAACTTTAACAGAAATAAACGCTTGAAAAAGTTTGCTCCGTATGTAATGGCTCTATAGAATATATGGGGTCACTTTTTGAATTGAAATACTGAAAAAAAATTTGTTGATATTCTAATTTATTGCAAACCACTGTAGTTAGTGTGACAATAAATGGCTTCACCCAACCAGTAACCATGAGTTGGTAAAAAGTTTTTGTGTTCATATTCTGTAAAAAAGGACAATAAAACAAAAATTCTGCCGGGGTATGTAAACTTTTGTGCACAACTATATATATATAATAAATGCAAAACAAGTATGTCCCATTATTCAGCACATTCCTGAAGGCACCAGGAAATGGCTTAAAGGAAGTAAGTTATATAAATTTCATGTGAATTTTCTTATATTTTACCTCTTACCCAATAACCACTAAAGGAAGTTTTCTAGAACTTTAAAGGGGTAGTCTGAACTAAAAGAACGTGTTCCCTATCCACACAATAGGGCATAAGTGTGAGATCTGACCCACTGTGATCTCGAGAAGTGAGCCTCGACTCCTTTGTTTTAAACTCAGGCATGATCGCTGCCAGTCCATCCATTCTCTATGCCAAGGGAGTAGCTGCACATGTTGCCACTCAAAACAAAGCAGTAGGGGCCCATTTCTGAGATTGTGGGGGATGTGACCATTGGGTTCTGACACTTTCCCTGATCCTAAGGATTGGAAATTGGTTGTTCTAACTCTAAATGCTTCTTTATAACTAATACTTAAAGGGAAACTCAGCAGGTTAGAAGAATGTAACCTGCTTATATGTCCATATAGCGCACGAGGTGCTGAGGATGAAGGTAATTTTCTTACCTTGATCCTTTGTAGTTTATTACACATGTAAATGAGGAGGTTTGGTGCACAGGGGCGGCACTACCAATCTGCCGCAGCCAGCCTGCTCCCCCTAATGAACATTGGTGCAGTGCTATGGCGTCACTCCAGCAATCATCTTTGCAGAGCGAGAGCGCCAGATGAATATTCATTGAAGGGTTGGGCTGGCCAGGGTGGATGAGGGTAGTATAGTCCCACCTCCAGTGCACCAAACCACCTCATTTGCATATCTAATAAACTACAAAGAACCCTATGCGCTATAGGGACATCAGCAGGTTAACTATATCTAACCTGCTGATAGTTTCCCTTTAATAGTGAATAGTCTGTGCTCCCAGTATCAGACTGCTCTTACTCCCAGCACCCTCAATGATTGGGTGTCTCTAATAAGCCCTGCAGTTTATTTATTGTTGGCTTTGTAAATTTTGCGGCTGCTGTACCTGCTATACTGCAAAAAGTCCCAGAAAACACTTTAAAGGGGTTGTCCAGTGAAAATCTTTTTCTTTCAAATCAACTGATGTCAGAAAACTATATTGATTTGTAATTTACTTCTATTCAAGGAGAAATCCAGCAAAATTTTTTATTAAAGTATTGTATTGCCCCCCAAAAGTTATACAAATCACCAATATACACTTATTACGGGAAATGCTTATAAAGTGCTTTTTTTCCCTGCACTTACTACTGCATCAAGGCTCCACTTCCTGGATAACATGGTGATGTCACTTCCTTGATAAAAATGGTGTTGTCACTTCCTGGATAAAATGGTGACATCACTTCCTGGATGACATGGTGATGTCACGACCCAAACCCCAGAGCTGTGCGGGCTGTGGCTGCTGGAGAGGATGATGGCAGGGGGGACACTGAGGGACACAGGGCACTGAGCATCCGTCTGCCATCATCCTCTCCAGCAGCCACAGCCCGCACAGCTCTGGGAGTCGGGTCGTGACATCACTATTTTATCCAGGAAGTGAAGCCTTGATGCAGTAGTAAGTGCAGGAAAAAGAACACATTATAAGCATTACCCGTATTAAGTGTATATTGGGGATTTGTATAACTTTTGTGAGGCAATACAATACTTTAATAAAAAGTATTTGCCGGACTTCTCCTTTAAAAGATCTCAAGTCTTTCCATACTTATCAGCTGCTGTATGTCATGCAGAAATTTTTCTTTATTTTCAGTCTGACACACTGCTCTCTGCTGACATCTCTGGCCGAGACCGGAACTGTCCAGAGCGGGAGAAGTTCTCTATGGGAAAACCTCCCCTGCTCTGGACAGTTCCTGTCTTGTTCAGAGTTGTCAATACGTCAGATGTCAACCTTGAGAATATGAAGTACATTGTGAGTATTACACATGAGCACAAGAGATCACATCTCCATGTCCCTTCATTATACCTTGCTTTTTTTTTAAAAGATACAATAAATCTTAAGAATGGTCGTAGAGCGGAAATGTTACAAGGTGTAATAAAGAATATATCTTATTCTGGATTGCTGCCTTTGATCAGTTTTTTTGGTCAGTATATAATAGTAATCTATCATCTCTGCACTAAATCCAGGTCAAAGTATACATAGTATTTATTGTCAATGTAGAAAAGTCCCTTTGTGTACGGTTACACGTAAATTCCTCGTGTTCTCTGTTGCCACCAGGTGAAACCACCATTACCTGATCTCCTGCAATCTCCGAATACCTGTCCCATCCCTGGTGCAGGGCCGGGTGACAAGGACCACACCTTCCTGTCATAGCACAACCTACTACCACGGCCGGCATTCCTCGAATAGCACAGATAGACAGAAATAGTGATGTAAGAGCAGATACAGGAAAGAGCGGAGCTCGGATGACTGTAATCAGCTCAATCACATGTATCGATTACTAAATCCTATAATGCCTACTTACAATGGATTTAAAGGGATTCTGTTTTTCCTGGATGTCCTTCTACAATGATTGCTTTTATAATAGACTGTATGTTCGCAATGTGTTAAAGGGGTATTCCCATCTCAGCATGTTATCTGTAAAAAGTTCAATGATTTGAGAGGAAACCACCGGAATCTTGCCCTTTATCTGCCTCTGGTTCTGCCACTTCACTTTTGACATATTGCAGAGACTGTTAGAACGAGGAGGAGAGAAGTGCATGGCCGGGCACAGGCTTTCTATAGAGATCAGGCAAACAGAGCTGGGACTATGGGGGAGATTTATCAAACATGGCGCAAAGTGAAAGTGGCTCAGTTGCCCCTAGCAACCAATCAGATTCCACCTTTCATTCCTCACAGACTCTTTGGAAAATGAAAGGTGGAATCTGATTGGTTGCTAGGGGCAACTGAGCCAGTTTTACTTTACACCATGTTTGAGAAATCTCCCCCTATGTGCTTAGGGTGCACTTTTCCTGGCTATACTGTATCTTGCAATAAGAGGGGGTCTCAGCACTGAGAATGGGACCAGCTGAAACTTTTGATATGTTTACAAGATTTCAAAACTTTTTTTAAGATGACCAAACAGTTCGGACATATTTACTGGATGTTCCATGAACGTTTGATGGATAAAGGTCTCATCTCTGGGACACCTATCTGTACACTGATGGGGTTCTGGGTCTGTAGCGCTGTGCACACATTAAAGGGGTTATCCAGCATTAGAAAAACATGGACACTTTCTTCAAGAGACTACTCGACTCTTGTCTCTAGTTCAGGTGTGGTTTGCAATTAAAGGAGAAGTCCGGCGTTTGCTAAAATCCTGCAGCTGGCAGGGGGTTGGCGGGAAATTGATTACAAGTAGGCACTTACCTCTCCCCGTGCCTAGGGTGAGTGGTGGGAGCTCTGGGGTTTCCACGTCACGACCTGGCTGATGAACTGGCCGCTTAACCAGTCAGTGACTGGAGCAGGATGCCCTTTCAGTTACTTATTGGCTCAGCTGCCAGTCCATCAGTCGGGACAGGCATTTTCCCACGAGTCGTGACGTCATCAAAACTCGGGGGAAAATTACTTTCGGCAGGGGTCCCAAGGCCGCTCCCGCCGCTCACCGTGGGCACAGGGAGAGGTAAATGTAGTGTCCCCCTAGGAGGGTTGCAGTTATATATACCCTTCGCAAAAGTCTGTTGTATTTGTTGTATTATTATTGTGGTGAAAGCAGTACTAAAGTTCGCCACTAGATGTCGCTATATTATGTATGTGTATATGGAAGCTGAAGGATTGCAAAGGGTTATTGTTTCTATGTGTCACCAGAATCTGTAGATCATTAGGATTTCTGCTTTCTTCTTTCCTATGATCTCCCTCCTTTCTTCTTCTGTTGCACTCTTTCACCCACTCGAAGCGCACCTTACACACTGGGGAGGAAGTAATTCACATAGGTGGAGGAGGAGCATAGAGTCTTTTGTTCTAGACGTTGTGGAGGAAGGACACGAGTCAGATAGCTCTGCACAGTGATCCTATTTGGGCCCTGGCCCTCTGCCAGGTCCCCGTACATCAGTTCAGTCTTAGTCAGTACCCTGCATGGGAACGATGGAAGACACCAAGTCTCTCAAAACTTACAATTATTACTCCAAAGCACTATGCACAGTTAGACTCCTCTTAAGAGAGGACTAGCCAGAGACAACCTCAACCCACGCCGAGAACAAGGAGAAGTCACAGTGCAGGACAGTATTCATAACAGAGCCATAGAGCCAGGAACTGATCCGGACAGAGCAAAGTTGCAGTAGCCTTGGAACCTTGTCTCGCAGCGCAGGTGTCAGCAAGGGAACACTTAGCTCATCCCAGGTAACAAGGTCTGGGGCCTGTGTCACCCATTAGGAAGGTTCAGCCGAGTCTAGTGGGCATAAGGTGGTGTGAAGACTGTAGTCAAAGGTCAATACACGGGCACAGGTGTTCTTCTTATTCTTCTTCTTATTCTTCCTACAAGTCTTCTACCTCATCCTCCAACATCCTGACAGAGCACAGTAATACATGGGTTTAGCCTCTCACGGCATCCTGCTCTCTGCTACTCTAATTCTTGTATTACTCAGCACAACTCTACCAACACGACTATCTCCTACACTGCACTTATCCTACAGATCTGGTCGTTCTATTGTCAAGTGTTTATTGGAACTTTGTCAAGTGTGTTTCAGAGACTTTACCTAACGGAACCTTATACTGTCACTTCTGTATTACCTGCTGCACATTTACAAGTAGTAAACCAACTCAACATTATTTCAAGACTCTGTGATTATTCGCCACCACCGACAAAGCACACACCGCAGCCTTGGGACATTCTCCCCTTTCTGTGGACACTGACCACAGGGGAAAAGGGTACAACCGGCCTTGTAACAATAAAGCAGGCGTGCCATCACACCTGTGTGCCCACCAGGCACTGGCGTCACGTGACAACTTTTTCAAGGACCGTCTGTATCTCAGCTAGCAAGTGACTGGCCGTTCCTTCAACCAACATCAACGGGGGTACACTACATAAGTACCTTCTTGTACGCCCCTAATTGGTTAGTTGCACTAATCACTCCCTATAAATTCCAGCCCTACCCCACTACAGGTGTTGGAGCCTCTACATGCTTCCCATAGCGTTTGGCCCAGCTCCCTGTTGTTCCTGACCTTAGTCCTTGTTCCTTGTTCCTGTCTTCAGTCCTTGTCCCTAGTCCCTGCCCGCTGCCTTACCATTGTTCCTGAGTCCTGTCCGCCACCTGCGATCACGCCTACAGACCTCTGCCTGCACTATCTCCTGCCTACTGCTCCTGCCACGGCTCGCCTGCCGTCACTAGCAACCAAGCCAGGGGTAGCGACCTGGGGGTCGCCTGCCGCAGCAAGTCCATCCCGCCAGCGGCCCCTTAGACTCCGCTCCCTGGTGAGGTTAGTGCCATCGCTAGTGACGGTTCAGTGGATCCACTACTCCAGGCGTTACATGGCTGCAGGATTTTAGCAATCGCCGGACTTCTACTTTAAGCTCCATTCACTTCAATGGAACTGAGCTGCAAAACCTGCACCCAAACTGGATACAAGAGTGGTGCTGTCTCTGGAAGAAAGCCTACATGTTTTTCTAAAGCTGGATAACCCCTTTAGCAGGGACCAAGGCATGAGCAGCCCTATAGTTCACAACACAAATGTTGGTGGCAGTAGAGAGCCCTGTGTTGAGTTTATGAAGTTATAGTATAGAGTAGAGATGAGCAAGTAGTGAAATATTCGACTTTCAAGAATTCGAATCGCATAGGCACCGAGATTCGACTATTCGAACGAATATTCAATCCCATTATAGTCTATGGGAAAAAAATTCTCGGCACTTGGAAATCCAAATTCGACCACTTGGAGGTCACCAAGTCCCCCATGAAACCTCCCTAAACGATGCCAACACCTCCGGAATGACACTGTGACATCAGGGGGAGCATGCCTGGGTGCACCCAACACCCCAAAATCACAGTATAATGCCACTCTCCGCAATTGCGAATGAAAAATATTTGCGAACGCTTTACGAATGTTTACGGCAATGTTCACAAATTTCCTTCGTATTTCTTGCGCATCGTTACATACATGATTCCAATGTGCGTCTGTAGAGCGTCACGTTATTCGCGCGTATCACACATCATGCTGTACGAACGTTACTGGAACAGTATGTATGACGTGCCTTTTACTAGGCTACTGGAAAAATAGCTACACGTCCCTTTTACTGGGCTACTAGAACAATAGGTATCACTTGCCTTTTACTGGGCAACTGGCACAATAGGTATCACGTTTACGTGCCCTTAGTGGGCTAAACCAGGGACACTATAAGTCACTTGTACACACAGGGTACTGGAATGAATACACCTGCTGATGCTGATGCTGTTGTTATATCATCTATTTCTTAGCACTGAAAAGTGCTTTGGATTCAGAGATGACTTTTTCACTGGATATTAGCCCTAAAAAGGACTTTTGGGTTCAGTAGTAAGCCTGCCTAACCAAAACGCTACTAAAACTAAAACCTATCTCTCCCTGCTCCAAGATCTCTCCCTGGCTAGGTTGAAAGCGCATCTACGGTCAAGAGGCGGAACTCAATTATTAAATATTCGAGGTCATGTGGTCCAGCCATCCAATGAGGGTAGACGCCGTTTTTGCGCTGCGTGCGTACTCCCAGGGTCCCTCATGGCGTCCCTGCATGGTGATTGGATTAAAAAAAAGCGCCAACTGCGATGGGAGGGCTTTCGAATGTTTCTCGCGTATTCGTCAGACTACGCGATTTAATTCAATCTTTCGAATACAGCAATATTCGATCGAATACCTACTCAATCAAATCGTATTCGCTCATCTTTAGTATAGAGTAATAATTATGCCAATAATAAAGCAAAGTATAATAAAAAATCTCTGGAATGCCAAGCAGATATGCATATCTATAGAAGTAAATTCAAGTCATGTGACGGCCAAAGGTTTAATGGGTGTGAAAAAAGGATAAGAAGCGATAACCAGGGGAGATAATCCGCATTATACGGGACGTGTGTGTTACAGCACATCCACAAGCTGCTATAAACTTACCTGCATGACTAAGAAGAAGCCTCAGGATGATCAGTGACACATCGATATAAATAGGTATAAGATTCCGTATAATAGAGTTACATCATGGTAGCTTATAAATAAAATCAGCCATTAGGAATTAGGTTATACATTTCATAAAACTGAGGAGGGTGCTACGTCAAAGTGTCGCCTTTAACATGTCCCATGTTGGTCGGGGTCTGGGATCACTTGATATAGCTAAGAGAAGTGTGTCGCATGTTAGATGAGCTCCATGATATTGTGAACCAAGATGGAGAATACAGGGAGTCAGAGAGAGAAGCGCTCAGCTGTGTGCTTCTTCCAGCTATATCTAGAAATATGTAATGGTCTGAATAGTAAGGCCAGAGTCACATATCTGTCAGTCCGGTCTATAAGCTGACTGTATATCACGGACTTATAGGAGCTCTTACAGGAATTCCTGCATTACAATTCACTATCATGTGAAACAGATAAAGCTCTCCGCTACTGTACTGACACAGAGAGTCCCATAATTATGATGCAGAGTTAAAAAGTTCAGACCATGACATAAAGTCAGCTTATGGACCATTTATCACGGACTGAACATGGACATGTGAACCTGGCCTCAGATTACCACTCATTTCTAGCTATAGCCAGGAGAAGTGTATAGCTCAGCAACCAATCAAAACGTTTGCCATGTCAAAAGTTTTTTTTTTTTAATGCGACAGGACCTATTTAATGTTATTTGGTATATGTATTTCATTACCAAGGATCTCCCTGGAGCTGTAATCTGTAGTCAATATTAGTCTGTAGTGCTAAACCCTCATTTATACAAAGGTTTATTCTCTGATAGTTACTGTTGACTTATATGCAGGAAAGTCTCCTAATGCACACAGCAAACTGTCCTTAGGCTTTAATGGATAAATAGACACCACAAGGATGTTCTTTTAGTAAAAGTGTGGACTGGATACATCATGATCCTGCTATCCCAACTATACTGACGTGCTATATTCAATGCAACCTTAAAGTGACTCTGCACCCACAATCTGTCCCCCCCCCCCCCCAAACCACTTGTACCTTCGGATAGCTGCTTTTAATCCAAGATCTGTCCTGGGACGGAGAGGTTGTGCGAAGTTAGGGCACTGATACTCCCGTTTGCCACGGGGCTGCAAGCTTAAAAGTCGTTTTTCAGCACAATAACTGCATCACCTGCCAAACAGACCCCAGAACAGATCTTGGATTAAAAGCAGCTATCTGAAGGTACAAGCGGTTTGGGGGGGGGGGGGGTCAGATTGTGGGTATAGAGTCGCTTTAACATATACTGTAAGGCATCCATCTGTTGTTTTTAATGTCAGTCTATAGCAGATGTTTACAGCTACACAGACATATAATCACACATCTGTCAGTGTATTTCATGGGATTCCAGATGCTGCTACCAAACATAAAGGAGTTCGGCCTTTTGTGGGATACCACATAGGTTAACGCTGTACCTGGCTGTAGTCATACTAGAAACATGGAAGCTCCTGCTCTTCCGTTATGTCATCTGAGGGCAGAGTCTATAGCAGGGGTCCTCAACTGGCGGACCGCGGAGGCCAGCTGTCTGGACCCCCACTGCAGCTGAGTATACCTGTATACTGAGCTGCGCTGCTCCCCTCTGCACTGCAACTATGAGTGCTCATAGTTACCGTGCAGGAGCAGCCATCGGCTCCCTCCCTGTCAATCACTTTTGTGGCCGCAGCGGTCACAAGAGGCCACTCTGTCCTGTCTCTGGTTTTGGCACTCGAGTTACGTCACTGGAGCACCAATGCCAGGACAAGGGGTGAGCGGCCTCTTGTGACCGCTGCAGTGCAGCCACAAGAGGGGAAGAGAAGAGAAGACGCCCAGACCCAGGTGAGTATAAGTGTTTGTTTTTTTATGTTATATGCTGTATGGGGGGGGGGGGAGCAGAGGGGGGCTATATGGGAGGGGGAGCACACAGCAGGGGTACTATATACTACTGGGGAAGCGCACAGGGGGGCTATATACTACTGGGGAGCACAAAGCGGGGGGCTATATACTACTGTAGGAGCACACATATATATACTATATATATACTACAGCTATATACTATTGGGGTGTATATTACTGGGGAGTGCACAAGGGGGCTATATACCACTGGGGGAGCGCACAGGGGGACTATATACTACTGGGGGAGCACACTGGGGGGCTATATACTATTGGGGGAGCGCACAGTGGGGCTATATACTACTGGGGGAGAACACAGGGGGCTATATATTACTGGGGGAGTGCAAAGGGGTCTATATACTACTGGGGGAGCAACAGGGGGGCTGTATACTACTGGAGGAGCGCAAAACGTTTACTAATGATGTTCAGCTTGGACCTTCTCCTGACAATAGACCCCGGTAAGTGGACCTTCACTAAAAGTTGTTGAGTACCCCTGGTTTATAGGATGGCAATAGAGTCCACTGAATAATCACCAATGAATGTAAAGGGATTTATGTATATAGAGTTTCTTCATTGTATGATAAAATCTTACGCAATATGTTAATATAATGTGTGTTGCCATTCCTTAGTGGACTGAAACATTCTATTACATCTAAGCTCACCATCTACTCCACAGTGACAGGTCATGTTAGGTGATATCACAATGACAACTCCCTTACCAGAATACACACTAGATGACCCACTATGGAGCGGCTTCTCATTACTTACTACTCTCTCCATGTTTTCCAGGCAGCCTTAGGGCTGTCGTTAACTTCTGCAGCCACCTGAAATCAAATGTTCACACAAACCCGAGCGTGTTTGAAATTTGCTCATGTCTAATCAGCACCACAATGCACAAACATCAGAGAGCTAAAAAACACTATTCTCCCTGCCAGTTACTAGGGCAAAGCATGGTGGGGCTAAATGCTGCGACCCACCAGACCAAGCAATCCAGACAACACAACCAGTACATGCCACATAAGTATAACATACTTATATAAACTTGATATATGTATATACCTATATACACAAAGTCTACAATATGTGCAAAACAATAGCAAGCAACATAATAAGGTATCCCTGCCATTTGGAAAATAATTTGATATACCGTATTTTTCGGACTATAAGGCGCACTTAAAATACTATGATTTTCTAAGAAATTGTAAGTGCGCCTTATAGTCCAGAGCACCTTATATATGGACCGGGACAGCTCCAGCCTCCATGGCGCAGATAGGCTCCTTGCCCCACAGCACAGCACAGCGCTCCCTCACCTGGACTCCCGGCCCATGGCTCCGCAGGCCTGTCCTGCTGTCCACAATGCTCCATGAAGAATTCTGCCAACGGGACTCGCTGGCAGAACTCTGCCTATCCTGCATGGTGCATTATGGCCACCATAGTTAGGAGCCTCAGTACTGTGACATAGTAAGGAGCTTCAGTAAATACAGTACTGTGATCAGCAGGTGACACAGTAAGGAGCCTCAGTAAGTACTGTGATCAGCAGGTGGAGTTTTTCGTTCGTTCAAACTTATACACTATAATGCGGTGCGCCTTATAGTCTGGTGCGCCTTATAGTCGGGTGCACCTTATATATGAACCTAGATGGCTTAGCAGGCTAAAATTGAAGGTGTGCCTTATAGTCCTGTGCGCCTTATCAGGGCTCCAGATGGCGACCAAAATGGTCGCCAATGCGACTGACTTTTTGCAAATGGCGCCCAGATTTATTAATCTGGGCGCCATTTGCGACTGGCCCCGGCGGCGGCGCGCTGTCTCTTTAAGATGCGCGGCTGATGCGCGGCTGCCGGGGGTGTCCCGTCCTATCCCCGGCAGCGCGGCGCATCAGTGAGCTGCCTGGGGCCCTGACTTCCGGCACAGGAAGCGCACGTCAGAGACGCTTCCTGTGTCAGAAGTCACAGCCCCGGCGTACAGGAGCTCACTGACGCGCCGCGCTGCCGGGGATAGGACGGGACACCCCCGGCAGCCGCGCATCAGCCGGGGACAGCGTCCGAAGAAGAAGAGGATCGCCGGGGGAGCGGGTTGTCAGGTGAGTTTGTGTGTTTGTTTTTTTTTAAATATTGCTTAGCATAGAGGAAAGGGGGGGGGGCATCTATAATGGGGGGAGAAGAGGGGCCATCTTCAAGGGGGGGAGAGGGGGCCATCTATAAGGGGGGGAGAAGAGGGGGCATCTATAATGGGGGGGGGGGAGAGGGGGCATCTATAAGGTGAGGGGGTATCTATAAGGGGGGGAGAAGAGGGGGCATCTATAATGGGGGGGGAGAAGAGGGGGCATCTATAATGGGGGGGGGGAGAGGGGGCATCTATAAGGTGAGGGGGTATCTATAAGGGGGGGAGAAGAGGGGGCATCTATAATGGGGGGGAGAAGAGGGGGTATCTATAATGGGGGGAGAAGAGGGGGCATCTATAATGGGGGGAGAAGAGGGGGTATCTATAATGGGGGGGAGAAGAGGGGGTATCTATAATGGGGGGGAGGAGGGGGCATCTATAATGGGGGGGGGAGAGGGGGTATCTATAATGGGGGGGAGAAGAGGGGGCATCTATAAGGGGGGGAGAAGAGGGGGTATCTATAATGGGGGGGAGAAGAGGGGGTATCTATAATGGGGGGGAGAAGAGGGGGTATCTATAATGGGGGGGAGAAGAGGGGGTATCTATAATGGGGGGGAGGAGGGGGCATCTATAATGGGGGGGAGGAGGGGGCATCTATAATGGGGGGAGGAGGGGGCATCTATAATGGGGGGGAGAAGAGGGGGTATCTATAATGGGGGGGAGGAGGGGGTCATCTATAAGGGGAGGGGGCCATCTATAAGTGTAGGGCAAACTGGCTGCAGACACTGGGAGATAGATATATGCACAATTATTATTATCAGGGCCCCTCAGGTGTCTGTATTGTAGGGGGTCACTTGCATTAGTCACTAGGTGAGAGATATATCTATCTATATACACATCTTGTGGGGGGTCACTATGGCTGCAGTCAGAAGTCTAGCTCAGTATGTATAGACTGTTGCAAGCTTTTAAAGGGAACCTGTCACCCCCCGTGACGGGGTGACAGGCTCCCAACCCCCCATTAGAACCCCCTATACTCACCTCATCGCGCCGGGTCCCGCTTCTGAAGATGGTCGGGTCACGGAGATCTCAGCCGCTGCAGCCCGGCGCGCACACTGAGAGATGAGTCCAACGCTCAGAGAATGACGGAGCGCTGGACTCTCCCATCATTCTCTATGAGCGTTGGACTCATCTCTCAGCGCGCGCCGGGCTGCAGCGGCTGAGATCTCCGTGACCCGACCATCTTCAGAAGCGGGACCCGGCGCGATGAGGTGAGTATAGGGGGTTCTAATGGGGGGTTGGGAGCCTGTCACCCCGGCACGGGGGTCGACAGGTTCCCTTTAAGTTCAAGTTCAGAAGAGTAAGCCTCATTAAAAGGCTAGCCAAGTGAGGCTGAAGTACTGAGTCAGACTGGATATGGTTGTCAAGTTGCAAGTTTCCATGTTGAACGTTTTCAAACTAAGAAAAGAAAGAATCTAAAGGAGGAGGAGGAGGAGGAGGAGGATGAGGCTGCCGTGGCCTCTGCACACAGTAAGTCCCATTTAACATAACATTAATTTTACATGGTTTAAAATGTTGGCGACCAAATATTCTATTTGGCGCCTAAATTTTTCAGGTTAGGAGCCAATGGCTCCTAGGTAAATGTTTTAGTCTGGAGCCCTGCTTATAGTCCGAAAAAAACGGTATTGCAGAAGCAATATCGCATATATTGTAGAAAGCAAATCCAGCACCAGATCAGCAGATAGAAGCAAAATAATATTCCTTAATTAATAAATCTTCACATAGCAGGGTCAGTACATGCAGTTAGCTGACGCGTTTCGGCGTATCTCACGCCTTGTTTGCAACTGAGCTCAGTTGTTAACAAGGTGTGAGATACGCCGAAACGCGTCAACTAAGTGCATGTACTGTCCCTGCTATGTGAAGATTTATTAATAAAGGAATATTATTTTGCTTCTATCTGCTGATCTGGTGCTGGATTTGCTTTCTACCATTTGTTACCCTGGCTCTGGGTTTTGCCATGCACCGACAGCAGAGATACAGCAGGTGAGCTGACCACAAACAGACTTCTTACTAATATCGCATATATATATATATATATATATATATATATATATATATATATATATACATTTTATTTTAGATTTTTTTCTTGTCTTGACGCTTTCCAGTATGTATTTTCGGTGGGTAGTCTTACACTGACACCTGCTGTTCAACTTTTATATTGCAGTCTGCTAATAAAACCAAAAACATCCAAAGTTTTCTAGAATAATTGGATTTTTAAAAGGAAAATAACAGTGAATCTACCCCATAGTCGTCTTTGATGATGTGACTTTCATGTGTAGTTGATGACCATTAAGATCAGGAACAGGACAATGCTTTTTTTTTCTCCAGCCATATATGCTGATCTTTAAAAGAAAAAGAAGGATTAAGATCACATTAGAAAAACAATGAAGAAGATTTATCAGAACAATTCCACATTGTCTTTATTGGAAGAAACTATTGTGTCTCACAAGGGCACCATAAGTCGGCTAGGTACAGTCTATGGGTCTATTAATTGCACAGCCAATTTCTAGAGGACGATAAGCAGGCTCCTATGACAATGAGTTGCTCACAGAGGGTATTGCTGCTGGGATTCCCAGCAGCACCACCACAGGGCAAACGGAGCATTACAGAGGTCTCTTTAAAGGGGTTATCCAGTGCTACAAAAACATGGCCACTTTTCCCCCTCTCTTCTCTCGAGATTGGGTGGAGTTTGAAACTCAGTTCCATTGAAGTAAATGGAACTTAATTGCAAACCACACCTGACCTGGAGACAAGAGAGGGGGAAAAGTGGCCTTTTTTTGTAGCGCTGGATAACCCCTTTAAAATCGTTGGGTTGTTAAATCTGAGTCATCCAGAAAAATAGACACTGTCTTGGCTCATAGGTCCTAAATAAAGCCCCCCAATCATTCAGAATCTCCTAATAGGGTGTTTGAAATTGGATTTTTATAAACCACGCAATCCCTTTAAGATGACTATGATCATCTTAACTGGCAAACTGATAACTATGCATATGGGGTTTTTTTTTACTCAGATTTGGTTATTACAATTACAGATGTCTCCACCTGCAAACACCATAGGAAGCCAATGCTACATTTCTTTAGTAGCAAAAAAAAAAAAAAAGGACCAATACCTAAAATGCTGAGACGTGATCTCTATTAGGATACTGTATAAGCAACAAGAAATCAATTCTATTGTGATTGAAAGGGATACTGGTGAGAAGGCAGCAATAAATAAGTGTAGCTTAGCATATTAAAGGGAACCTGCCATCACTTTCATGTTGCCTGAACCGTAAGTCATTGGGGTGGTCCCTGACACCTTCCCCTGATCCACCAGCCTTGACTGATAGATCGCTCTGTATTTGTATAAAGGGATACATCTACCAATTAATATCAGGGTGGAGAAGAGGGACCATCCCAATGACTTAAAGGTCAGACGAAAGCGATGAAAAGTTCCCTTTGACTCCCTACTAAGCAGCAGTGAATGGAGAATGCTTGGGCTCAGCTCCATTACCGGCACCTCTTCTTGGCACTGACTTGGGTCTTGTGGCCTACACTGCTCTGGAGTTTGCAACTCAATCACTGCTTATGTCCTGTCTGACTGAGCTGCACTGGGACTTGGGCTCCCTCCCATGACATAACTCCCCTGGAGCTTCTTCTTTGCCATCTGCAGACTCTGGACCTTCTGTTTCCTGGTGCAAAACTAAAACCTTCAAGCTAGGGCCCTCCCTGCATCTGTGGCTGGAAATGGGTAGATTGTAATAATCTGCTGATTTATCATAAGGAATCTGCATAAATAATTCTGTGAATTTGAAAATCCCCATTGCATTTATTAGTCTGCCTAATGTGAATAGGTTTTACAATCTCTATGCACTTAAGCCACAGAACATCAGCAGACTCTGTCGGGATTTAGGGACCTGACAGAATTCACGATGTTTATATACGAGAAGAGTGTCTGACACCTCTGCTGATATAGGTCCTATTCCACGGGCCGTTGGGGGCCCAATCAATAAGGTAAACGAGCACCGATCTGCTAGATCGGCGCTCGTTTACTGCGCCTATTACACGGTCCGATAATCTATTAGCGAGGGCTGCAGGGGCATTGTTACCGATGTCCTTGCAGCCCTTGTTTAAGCACCATACATTACCTAAGCATGTTGCAGGTCTTCTCCTGCGCTCCTTCTTCCTCCCGGTTCCGCGCACAGCAGCAGCTTCGGTGCGGCCTGTCTGAGCTGACAGACTGCTCAGCCGATCTCTGGCCGCAGTGGTCCTGGCCAGTGATTGGCTGAGCGGTCTTTCAGCTAAGACAGGCCGCACCGAAACTGCTGCTGCGTGCGGGATCGGGAGGAAGAAGGAGCGCAGGAGAAGACCTGCAACATGCTTAGGTAAAGCATGGTGTTGTGAAATCGTCGGTCGCCCACCGCACATAGCTATTCAATGCAGCGGTGCACAGATGATTTTAGGTTTGAGCCTAAATAAACGATCAGCCCATGACACGATCATCAGCTGATCATTGTCTCTATTCCACGGAGCAATAATCAGCCGAATTGGCCCGATTCGGCCGATTATCGCTCCGTGGAATAGGCCCCTAAGACTGCCTCGATAACATGAATATAGCTAGAGGCTGTTTCCATGTTTTACAGGACTCCTTAGGGCTGCATCCAACTTCTGCAGCCAACGGTTATAATAGCCTGCACACTCAAGTTCGGACAAATCTTAGCAGGATTGAGGTTCGCTCATCTCTAACATACAAAGAAACTAATCCATGTCCATTAGAGATAAGTGAACCTCGAGCACGCTACAGTTGGTTGATTACCGGTGGCGGTGGAGGTTGGATGCCATTCTAGGGAGTCCTGAAAAACATGAATACAGCCTATGGCCTTTGGTTGTATCCATGTTTTCAAGACAGCTTTAGGGCTGCATCCAACTTCTTCAGCCATCAGTAATCAAATGCCACATGCTTGGGTTCGGACGAACCCGAGCATGCTTAAGGTTCGCTTATGTCTAGTGTCCATGTGATATATGAAAAGCGAGTGCAAGAGACTGCCTGCTCCTTTCATATAATCCCATACAAACTTGTGGGAACATGACAGTAATTTTTTTCTACAGCAAAAACAGAACCTTAGATGCCTAAAGCCTGAAATGGGGTCATTATTGTTTGTGGTGACCTTCTGGCAATCTTCTTCTATAATCATTCCTCCAGACATAGGCTCATCTGATCAGTCCCCGCCTGTGAAGTAACAGATTACATAGCCTTATAGACTTGTCATATCATGCAGCTTTCTTACCAATGTAACACACTGCGAAGTGCTATATTCCATAGCAAATTATAGTGTTAGGCATCCCTCTAATCACACAGTACATTACATGTGCAGGCTGGAGGCAGTCAGAAAAGCGGCCTGGCACTGTAGGGCTACCAACCCATCCGCGCCATCTGCGGAGAAATAGAAAAGAGGCAGGTGGCAGCTAAGAATACCTCAAATTAGAGAGCGTTCCTACCTGGAATCAAAAAAATCACCAGTAAATATATATATTTACTACCTCATTCTTAGCCTTCGGGTTTCTTAAAAGTTTTCTTTAGCTTTTCTCTTAGTTATTTCAGTTATCTTTCTCCTTCCTGTGTTTTACAACAGGAAATGGCAGCCATTATGGCTTCTCAAGGATTTATATCATACCAGAATGTCCAAAAAGCTTTTTTCTGGATTACCCCGGTCAACTGGTGCTTTAGTGACAGCTATGTAAGCAGTGAAAGGTGTGGACTAGGTGTTAGGGCCCTATTCCACCAGACGATTATCGTTCGCATAATCGTTAACGATTAACTATCTCAAACGACCGCTATTGCGAAAGACCTGAAAACGTTCACTCATTTCCATGGAACGATAATCGTTACTTATGATCGTATTTGCGATTGTTTTTTCTTCGCTATTTTCTCGCTATTGCGTTTGTATCTACTGCAAACGACCGAACGACGTCTTATTCAATGCGAACGATTTGCAAACGTTTTGTGAACGAGCAACGATAAAAACAGGTCCAGGTATGAAGCGATCAACGATTTCTCGTTCGGTCGTTAATCGTTAACTGCTATTCAAACGAACGATTATCGTTTAGATTCGAACGATTTAACGATAATCTGAACGATAATCGTCCGGTGGAATAGGGCCCTTACTGTGGCTATTGCTATTGTCATGGCAATGGAATAATAATGGGAGTACTGTAACTGGAGAGTTATGGGAGTACTGTGACTGAGTTATGGGAATACTGTGACTGAGTTATGGGAATACTGTGACTAGAAGCGTTATGGGAGTACTGTGACTGGAAGAGTTATGGGAGTACTGTAACTAGAAGAGGAGTTATGGAAGTACTGTGACTAGAAGAGTTATGGGAGTACTGTGACTTGAAGAGTTATGGGAGTACTGTAACTAGAAGAGAAGTTATGGAAGTACTGTGACTAGAAGAGGAGTTATGGGAGTACTGTGACTGGAAGAGTTATGGGAGTACTGTGACTTGAAGAGTTATGGGAGTACTGTAACTAGAAGAGGAGTTATGGAAGTACTGTGACTAGAAGAGTTATGGGAGTACTGTGACTGGAAGAGTTATGGGAGTTCTGTGACTGGAAGAGTTATGGGAGTACTGTGACTGGAAGAGTTATGGGAGTACTGTGACTGGAAGAGTTATGGGAGTACTGTGACTGGAAGAGTTATGGGAGTGCTGTTACTGGAAGAGTTATGGGAATACTGTGACTGGAAGAGTTATTGGAGTACTATGACTGGAAGAGTTATTGAAGTACTGTGACTGGAAGAGTTATTGGAGTACTATGACTGGAAGAGTTATTGAACTACTGTGGCTGGAACAATTATGGGAGTGCTGTAATTGGGACCATTATGGGAGTACTGTGACTGGGACCATTATGGGAGTACTGTGACTGAGACAGTTATGGGAATACTTTGACTAAGAAGATTATTAAAGTACTGTGACTGGGACTGTTAGGGGAGTACTATGGCTGGAATGATATGCTATTACTGGGACTGGGACCCTTACATTACTACTATGACTGGAACAATTATTGGAATACTGTGACTGAAAAAGTTATGGAGAACTATTAGAACTATTATGGGAGTACTGTGACTGGAACAGCTATGGTGGGACTGTGACTGCAATGAGTACTGGAATACTTTGACTGGAATGGCTAGGGGAGTAGTTTGATGAGAAATACTATGGGAGTAAGGTGATCACAATGGCTATGGGAGTATTGTGACTGGAGCCAATATGGGAGTCCTATGACCATAGCGACTATGGGAATATTGTGACTGGACTCATTATAGCAGTACAGTGACTGGAATGGCTATGGAAGTACTGTGACTGGTATCGTTATGGGGTTATTGTGACTAGCACATTATGGGAGCACTGGCACAATTATAGGAGTACTGTGACTGGAACGGTTACAGGGGGTACTGTGACTTGTACAGTTATGAGAGTACTGGCAAAGTTGTAAGAGTACTACAACTGGCACAGTTATGACGGACTGTTTTTGGTACCGATTTCTTTTCTGGGTATCAGCATGTGTACTAGTATGCATAATTCAACCATTACATCAGGTTGGGGGTCATGCCTTAGAGGGTTTTATACTTTACTGTGTGTGCCACAGTCCCTTAATTTTAGGGGTTGCTGGGTGCCCTAGGTGTCAAGTGACAGCCTGCAAAGGGCTGAAAGTAATAAAATAAACATACTCATGTCCCCTCCACCAACCCATCACCACCACACCGATCCCTCTGTGTAGTTGAAACACTCTTCCTGCTCTGCTGGTGGCGCTCCAAACTTGCTGATTGGCTGCTGTGTGTTTCTGGGCCTCAATGCAAAATTGGTAACATAGCCCCCCCCATGTACCATTTATAATCCCAATAGGCTACCTATGCACATTTTACAGTGAGTTTCCTAATCTGTAATGTTTGAACTAATGTATAAAGTTCTTCAGTCATATAGACAGAGGTTATTATGTATTATACATAGGAAGGTAACGCGGGGCCCCTGACCCAGTAACAGAGGCTGAATTTATTTCACTGATACAACAGAGACTCTCCCTACTGAGACTTGATCTCTTCTAGTTTCTTATGTTACCGGAGAGGTACAAAAGGGAAAATGGAGCCCAGTGTCTTTTATTCATGAGACATGGGTCATGTGAATGCTCCAGTTATCTGACTATGGAGTCACAATGTCCCTTATAGGACCTTACAAAGAACACCTGAATTTCACTCAACACAGGAGAAAGATTTGAGCTGCTGATGCATTCGGTCCATAGAGGGCTGGATGAGACTGTCACAAACTCTCAGCTGTAAAATACTAGGTCTTAAAGTGATACTCTCATTTAGAGGGGGAAGTGTTTAGATGAGGGCTTAAAGGAGTTATCCAGCACTACAAAAACATGGCCACTTTTCCCCCTACTGTTGTCTCCAATTCAGGTGTGGTTTGCAATTAAGCTCCATTTACTTCAATGGAACTGAGTTTCTAAACCCCACCCAATCTGGAAACAACAGTAGGGTTCAAGTGGCCATGTTTTTGTAGTGCTGGATAACCCCTTTAATCTCCCTGCCATCTCCCTGCCAGGAAATGGACCTTATAAACAATCTCTATAGCCCAGGGGTAGGGAACCTTGGCTCTCCAGCTGTGGAAGAACTACAACTCCGATCATGCCTGGACATCAAAAGCTAAAGCTTTGGCTGTCCAGGCATGATGGGAGTTGTAGTTTTGCCACAGCTGGAGAGCCAAGGTTCCCTACCCCTGGGCTATAGCATGTCTACTGCAGTGAAGAGACGACAGGGTGAAAAAGTACTCAATCTAGTGATCGGTGGGAGTCAGCACCCAGACCTTGATGACCAAAACTTGTGACACGTTTCTAGGAAATGTCAAACGTTTTTCTTTTGAATTACAATATCACTTTAAATGTCCAGGAAGGCTGGATCTCACGCAGTGATCACGTAAATCACTACACGCGTTTCACTGTGGATTGCCATGATTTTGCCATGTAATCATTGCCTGCTTTATATTCAAATACCATACCCCAAACCATGGCAATTCACTGCAAAACGTTTGTGCCTTTAGCCTAGTATTCTGGCATGGCACACTGCGGACTCCTGTACATCCAAAGTGTCTGGGATTGAAGCTCACCCTGTCAGGAAAATGAAGTGACAAGTGACACAGAAGTCATCGTAGGTACCACTAACTGGTCTGATCTGCATGAAATCCATAGCAGAGTCCAAGAGGGCTGGGAGTGTGAATGTATGGGGTACGTGTAAGAAGGGATACATCCATATACACACCTACAGAACACTGAGGTGCACGTTATCTGAACCCGGTGATCCATCTATCTTAAAGGGGTCAGGACTGAGTTACGATCCTAAGGAAATCCGCCTCTACACTTTGGGTGATATAATGTTATGTGATCTTTTTGTGAAATTTTGTGGATTTATTCTGCTAAGAGAAGAGAGAAATACAGTAAAAGACGTCTGTTTAAAAGCACTTCTTGTGGTGAGCGTGGTGATATTTTTTCATTGACTGTGGCACAGAATTTTTTGCATGTGGCTCACCTACCCTAATCCCCTGCAGCTTCCATTCCGATACTTCCTTGTCGCTATCTATCACTGCCACTTCCAGAAACTGCGCAATCACTAAAGGCCCTATTACACGGGACGATTACTGTGTGAAAAATCGTTATATCCTTCGAATTGAAACAATAATCATTCTGTGTAATTGCAGGCAACGATCGTTTGGATGTCGTTGATCGTCGATTTAGATCTGAACCTAAAATTATTGTTAATCGTTCGCTGTAATTCCAGATTCGTTCGCTCAAGTTCCACATTTGTTCACTAATCGATCAGTGTAATTGCACATGGTTCATTGTTTTGCTGGGATCAGATGGAATAAACGATCTTAATAATGCTGCGTTTACACGAAATGATTATCGTGCGAATTTGCGCAATAACGATCAAATTCGAACGATAATCGTACGTGTAAACGCAGCAAACGATCAAACGACGAGCGAGAAATCGTTCATTTTGATCTTTGAACATGTTCTTAAATCGTCGTTCATCATTTGCAAAAAATTTGCAGATCGTTCCGTGTAAACAGTTGTTCACCGATTTAACCTATGTGCGAGATAGGCTTAAGCGATTGCAAAACGATTTTTCCATACGATATATCGTTCTGTCTAAACACTGATTGTTATAAAAAAAAATTGTTACTTCGAAATCGTTAATCGTACGATCGGGCGAATTGTCGCTCCGTGTAAACGCAGCATTACTATCGCAATAACGATCGTAGTAATGATCGTCCTGTGTAATATAGTGAACGATTTCAGGTTAACGATAATCTCGTTTGCGATCGTTTATCGTTAGTTTTTAATCATTAAAAATCGCTCCGTGTAATAGGACACACAGAAAACAATCAGGAAACTGCTTTCTGTAGTTTGTGTAGCTCCCATTGCATCACTTTAGCACCAAAATCTACCAGATTTCTCTAAATTGAGTTACAGAAACAGCGAAACCGGCAGTGCCATGCTGCTTACCCCTCCTAAATGGGCACTGGCACTGTCATAGAGACAGATCAAATGTTTCTATCGCAGATCATGGAGAACAAGCCCCAGCTCTCTATTCTACCACTTTATTATAAGTCTATGTGGGCCGTAGAACAGAGATGGTTGAAGGCATGGACGTAAATGCGGCAACGTGCGCTCGTCTCCTGAATGGCCACCAGTCTCTGTGACGTGTCAAAGGGTTTTCACATTGACAGGTACGCTTTCTATTCACACAGTAATAACACGGCCCTGACAATGACGTATTTAAAGGGCCAAACGCTTGATCAACGCTTGTGTGAAGGATCTGCAGAAACATGCCAGTCACCGAGACCTGGGCCATGCTAGGTGTATGGGCACTGCCTATGGGTCCAGCAGCCCTACATGGTTGTATCCATTGGCAACCAGAAGCATCAAACAATAGGGATACAGGCTGGAGAATCCCTTTAAGAGCAATGCTTTGTAACAGACATGCCTCTGCAGCCTAGGATGATTATAACATGTGGGTTGTCACATGATATGGAACTACAAGTACCAGCATAAAGTAATGAGGAGCAGTAATTACAGAAGTCCCCACCCTCCCTGTAATTCTTACTACGATTACCCCGCAATCTCTTCCCTTGTTATACAAGCTGCCAGCATGGGGCGCTCTGCACCACACTGCTAACACATAACTAGGAACAATAAAGTTACAAAAAAAAAGGAGAAAAAGTAGTGGCTGTAAAGCTTATCAATCAAACCTGGACGGGCGTGGTCAGAGAGCCGTACGAAAATTTGATTGGTTTGGAAACCAGTCCCTCCGTGGGCGGTATCATGTGACAAGCACTGGGTAGGCGTGGCCAGTCTGTTCACCTTACGTACGTTGCGTGGTTGTTGTCGTTGTCATGACGACGTAGACGACTTGGTAGCTAATTGCTCCGACTGTAACCATGACAACGTGCAGACGCCAGGTGTCTGGAAATAGTGACGAGACTGCATGGCAGCTCCCCGGAGAGGTGACAGCATGCTGCTCCTCAGCTATTACTGGAGCTGGTGATGTGATCGCATGGCGGTCCCCACTGACTCTACCTGTCAGCCTCCAGAGAGTCTGAATGGGAAACAGATGGAGTCTGCACCAGTCTATAATAAATGTGTGGTGGAATAATAAGATATATTATCAGGTGGGATTGTTCAGTTGTTCAATGTTCCCCAACCTATGGTTCTCCACCTTTTAAAGAACTACAGCTGCCAGCATGCCCCGACAGTACAGTATCACCAGTTTCTGAGCTCCCGCCATAATGATGATGCCAGGAGTTCCGTATTCTGGTCCACAGGACATCTTCTGTGCTCACGGAACATGGGAATCCCACTTAGAATGTCCCTTGTTGCCCATAGCAACCAGTCACAGCCCAGCTTTGATCATGACTATATGAATGCTGAGCTGGGATTGGTTGCTATGGACAACAAGAGGCATTCTAATTGTAAGGCAGCTTAAGGGTGCGTTCACACATACAGGATCTGCAGCAGATTTGATGGGCCAGAATTGATTTGCTTTGAATCTGCAGCTTCAAATCTGCTGCAGATCCTGTACGTGTGAACGCACTCTAATAAATCTTCCCAATGTTTATAAGGCTGTGCTGACTAAAGCCCTGTTCACACTATGATATTGGAATGGAACCCCCTGCTCCGTTTAGCAAGGGCTGCACAGACATCGCCCTAAACTGCACCTCTTGCCCTAAACTGTTAATACATCACCTCTCCGCGCTCCCGGTCTTGCTTCCAAGTGCCACAGCTGTAGCCTCAAAGTGGTCTCTAAGCTCAGATCAGATGAATTTGGTGTTAAAGGGGTAGTCCAACCCAAAAAATTTTCTTTCAAATCAACTGGTGCCATAAAGTGCCAGAGATTTGTAATTCACTTCTATTAAAAAATCTTAAGTCTCGCAGTGTTTTCTTTCTCAGTGTTTTCTGACTCAGTGCTCTCTGTTGCCTCCTCTGTCCATGTCAGGAACTGTCCAAAGCAGGAGCAATTCCCATAGAAAATCTCTCCTGCTCTCCAGACTGGAAATAATACAACTTCCTGTTGGGCATACAGCAGCTGATAAGTACTGGAAGGCTTGAGATTTTTTAATAGAAGTAAATTACAAATCTCTGGCACTTCATGGCAGCAGTTGATTTGAAAGAAATTTTTTTGGGGTGAACTACCCCTTTAAAGACCGGATTAGCCGATCAGCACTGTCAATTGCCTCATTTGGCTGAATATCACTCCATGTACTACGGTCCTGCCATCTACTGCTTGCCTATGACAAGGTTCATCAGTCAACAACAACAAAAGGAGACAGTGTGTCCTGCTGACTGATATGTGTAGTGGGAGTGCTAGATATATTGTCGATATATTGTCCATTGCATTAAAAAAAATTAAAAATTTCTAAGATACCAGCCCTTTCTTCTGGGTGCCTTGCTTAGTCTGGCCTCTCCCCACTGACCTGTCTGGCACGGGTGACCCCACCAGGAGTATTACTCCAACCAGCTTAGCTCAGTGGATCACCAAGACACGCAAGCTCCCTCACCACGTCAATTTGAAGGCACCATGAGGGAGCCCCTCCACCCTAACCCGATTACCCATCCCAACCCTTAAAGGGGTAGTGCGGCGCTAAGAAATTATTCACAGAATAACACACATTACAAAGTTATACAACTTTGTAATGTATGTTATGTATGTGAATCGCCCCCTTCCCCGTGTTCCCCCACCCCTTCACGTGGACCCGGAAGTATAGTGTACCATGCCCGCCCCAGCCCCCTGACGTGGAACCTCCCAGCGCCCTTCCCAGCCCAAGCCCGCCCCAGCCCCCTGACGTGGAACCTCCCAGCGCCCTTCCTAGCCCAGGCCTGCCCCAGTCCTCTAATGCGGACCCTCCCAGCGGCCTTCCCAGCCCAGGCCCACCCCCAACACAAACCCTCCCGGCGCCCTTACCAGCTGAGGCCTGCCCCAGCCCCCTAACACGGACCTTCGCAGAGCCCTTCCCAGCCCCCTAACGTGGACCCTCCGGGCACACTTCCCAGCCCCTAATGCGGACCCTCCCAGCACCCTTCACAGCCCAGGCCCTTTCCAGCCCCCTAAAGCGGACCTTTCGGACACCCTTCCCAGCCCAGGCCCACCCCAGCCCCCTAACACAGACCTTACCGACACCCTTCCCAGCCCCCTAACGCGGACCCTCCAGCGGCCTTCCCAGCCCAGGCCCGCCCCCTAATGCGGACCGTCCTGGCGCCCTTACCAGCCCAAGCCTGCCCCAGCCCCCTAAGGTGGACCCTTCCCAGCCCCTAATGTGGACGCTCCCGGCACCCTTCCCAGCCCCCTAAAGCGGACCCTCCCAACAGCCTTCCCAGCCCAGGCCCACCCCAGCCCCCTGACGCAGACACTCCCGGTGCTCTTCCCAGCCCTGGCCCGACCCAGCCCCCTAACGTGGACCCTCCCTGCGCCCTTCCCAGACCCTAATGCGGACGCTCCCGGCACCCTTCCCAGCCCCCTAAAGAAGACCCTGCCAACACCCTTCCCAGGTCCACCCCAGCCCCCTGACGCAGACACTCCCGGCGCTCTTCCCAGCCCCCTAACGTGGACCCTCCCAGTGTCTTTCCCAGCCACCTAACATGTTGAAAAACAAGCGACTGCAACGATCTGCCGACATGAACGATGTCGGCTGATCGTTGCACTCTATTCCACGGGACGATTATCGTCCGTAGCGGCCGATATCGGCCGAATACGAACGATAATCGTTCCGTGGAATAGGGCCTTAAATAGAGCTGTAGATCATGCACCAACTTGCGGCTCCATTTATTAAAAAAAGGAGACGGGGCGCTGATCTAGAGATCCTATGGATAGGGGACAAGTAAGGTTACATTTGAAAACCCCTTTATGGTGCGTTCACACCTACAGGATCTGCAGCTGATTTTCTGCAGCAGATTTCATTTAAATAACTGAACACAGCATCAAATCTGCTGCAGATCTGCTGCAGATCCTGTAGGTGTGAACGCACCCTTAAAGGGAATCTGGCGCTATCTAAGGTGCTGACAGTGTGCTGTAGCTGCCAGTCCCCTAGTGAGCATGGTGCCTTCTGGTAATTTTTCCGTGCAGTGGATTATGCACAATCCTACTGTAATGAAAAGTCAAAGAGGAGTTGTTTGTGCCTCACTCTGGCACATCTCACCACTCTTTCCTCCTCCCTCCTCTTCATGAATAATCAATGTGTGGTGTGCCACCACTGGTGTTTCTACTCTTCTCTTGTGCACCTGTCAAAAAGCTTTTCTCTCAGGTTAGGTGGTGGATGAGGTATATTAAGTTTCCCCACTAGTTGTCAGTATACCTTATGTACCTATTTATATGCACAGCTGAAGTATGTAATGGTCTAGTCCACTAGGAGGTGCTCTTATCTACTGACCTATCCTCTTTCTCTTTTTTTCCTGCAAACACTGATCCCCACAACTCACAGGCAGGCACACAAAGGGTCCCTGTAGAAGGAGGTTCACTGGAGGAGGATGTGCAAGTTAGTCCTGCTTAGATTTTCAGTGAGATAGAACACAAAAGACAACTGTGCCTGTAGAAGTTTAACCAGGGCCTGGCTGATGCTGTTAGTGACACAGTGTAGCTGCCACCAGTCTAGCCACCAGTGTGAACAGATGCAACTGTTCAGAGACCAACAGTTCTTCTATGCAAACAGCCACTTAAACTATTCAGTGCTAAGCACACACGTGAGAGTAGTTAGCAAGGAACATCCTGGCCCATGCCATCAACATGTCTTAAAAGTGCAGGGCAGTATGCTGAAAGAGATAGGAACTAGCCTCAGTAGGACAAAGCAACCAGTAAAGTAAAGGTCTACGTATCCTACTGGGCAGTGCAGGAAACTGGAAAGACTTGGACACCTAGCTACACCCATATAACCACGAGTTGGACTCGTACTACCCTACTGGGACGAGTTCTACGCTACCAGAGGGCAGAAGGCGGTAAGACAGTGTCTAAACGTGAGTAAAAGTATCACTTCACCTAAGATCTCTCAAGGTTACGGCAGAGTACAAGGCTACATTGGGTTAGGTCTCCTCTGGCAAACTCCTCTCCTCTCTCTACTCTCCTCTACCATCACTGCTGCAACGCTTCTCAAGCACCTCCTTAAGCACTAAGGTCAAGCATTCAAGTGTGTAAAGATTTATTTCTTGTGAGACCGTGTACTGTGAACTGCAAAACTACCAGTAAAATTGTAATATTTTTATAGTACGCACGGGACTCTGCTCATCTCTATTCGTACCGGCACTTATACACACACCACCGTACACCTTGGGCTATTTTTCCCCTATCTGTGGGTGTGCCCAAGGGACCCGCAAGAAATTGGCAGGTTACCGACCTTTTGGGGAACACTGCAATATATTTGGCCATATACAAAGCAGGTGCCAACATCACACCTGTGTGCTGGACTAGCACTGGCGTCACGACAACTACCATCACTAGCCGTACGCCGCAGAATTGGCATCACAGGCTATCTCAACTGCTGGCCGAGTACCACAAATGCTGCCTAACCTCCTGCTTGCTTAGCTGTCAGCCAGTGTCCCTGATTGCAGATCAGTCCTCTGTAGGCCGGTTATGTCTAAAAGAAACACTCCAGGTATAGTTAAATTTCAGAATCCAAGTGTGTTGGAGCCGTGGTCTAGGTGTAACTCACCTGTCTACAGACCTGCCAGCAGTTCATCCTTTGGTTCGAATCCCCTGATGGAAATTAAATATTGGTCTTTATTGTCCTTGTAGAAAGTAGTAGTATTGTAAATGATCATTAAATAACTGGACCAAAGTGTGTGCGGTGTGCAGTGGTAGCCATACTGATTGCCGCACAACTTCCCCAGAACCTGGCAATCATTACTATAAATCTGAGATCGGGTACTGGTGAGCAGTGTGCTGGCGGTGTCTCCCTATCAGTCTATACAAGGAGAAATTCATTAGCAAGTAATGAAAGAGCTGATGGCGGACTTCATTGTCCTGCGCCCTGTGTCATCTGACATGGCAGGTGGTGAGGTTCTGTTGTACAGCTTCCCCCTGATCATCTGTCTGTGTTATTACATCCTCTGTGCAGGGGGTCCCTGACTGTCTTTTGATGCTCTTTTGGAAAGCACATGTTGTGACCCCGCTCAACTGGCTGCGGCTGACATTTATTCTCTTTCCTCTATTAGGGATGTGCACCAGGAGTCTGTTTTCAAAAGATCAAGTAATATTCAGGGGCCCGGAGAGCCGTCCGTCTGAACATCACATTTCAAAGCTCCTCAAAGTCTTCTCTATGATGTCCAACACTGTGCACAGTATAAACTTTTCCGTAACAATGGTAAACATTTTTTGTGTTCCTTGGTAATAGAAGTCAGAAGGTTGACTGGGTTCACACTATTTTCTTACAGTCCGTTTGTTCTTTGCAAAAAAAAAAAAACAGATGGAAAAATGGATAGGAAAACGGATGCAATTGTGTGCAATCTGTTTTGATCTGTTTTTCCATTGACTTCCATTATAAAGAAAAAACAAATGTGTTTTTTTTTTTTTTAGCAAACGAATCAAAACGAATGTGTTTTATCATTTTATCAAAACGAATGTGTTTTTGTTTTTTTAGCAAACAAAAAAAGTGGTCGACCACGTTCACGTTTTTGTGTACGCTAAAAAAAAAGCATCCCTTTTTTTTATAATGCAAGTCAATGTAAAAACGAATCAAAAGGGATTGTACACAATTGCATCCGTTTTTTGCAAGAATGGAAGAAAAAAAAAAACGGACTGTAAAAATGTAGTGTGGGCCTAGCTTTACTGCATTTAGATCATGTCTTGTGCTCTCTGTTGGACTACACATTGGTGTCCTGTTAAAATGGGATGCCAACCTGCAGCCCAATGTGTTGCCAATGGGTCTATGAGTTTGAACAGGCCCAAAATAATCTAATTGTGACTACATTTCCCACAAATATACTCTGCCTGTGCGGGACTCCAAAATTTGGTTTGGAAAGTGGACAGGATGCAGACATGTAGCCCAAATGAAAGGCATAAAATGCAACTTTTTAGGCCCAGATTTATGAAAGGGTGTAAAATTTAGACTGGTACAAACTGCCCACAACAACCAATCACAGCTCAGCTTTCAGCCCAAGTAGACCGCATTTATTTAGAGGTCAGGGCCTCATTTCAACTTTAGGACTCCATAAGATATGTTATCAAGAACGGATCAGTGGGGTCCAATAACCAACGCCACTGCCAATCATCTGTGTGCCCGCACCATGGCACTGTCATACACGGAAAGTCAGAACCAGAAGCAGGTGGGTTACAGCTGGACAGCCACTGATTAGCTAGTCTGATAGACTGTTCTCTCTGCCAGTCAGGTTGCTCTTGCCCCAAGTGTTCTGAGGAGATTAGGGGTCTGGTCCAATCAGCTCCTGCACTGGACCTCTGGTCTCCTATATAGTGTCTGCCAGCCTGCCTCTCACTGCCGGATATTGAGCTTGTCTCTGCCTGGTTCTGTTTCTCTTGCTGTTTATTCTGACCCCTTTGCCTGTGTTTCTGACCATTCCTGCTAGCTGCCTGCCCCTGACCATATTGCCTGTTTATTGACCTTGCTTTTGGATTGTGATTCTGTACCGTGTTGCCCGATTGTTGTGACCCGGACTGTGGACTATTCTTTATTGTGTTTTGTCTGTCTGTCTTGTCTTTGTGTCCCACCTAGCCAGTGCAGGGACCGCCGCCCAGTTGCTCGCCGCCATCTTAGGGCGGATTGTGGCAAATAGGTAGAGGACAGTGGGCGGGGCTAAGCTTAGGGCTCACTGTCTTGTATTGTCCTGCTGTCCGGTTCCTGACAGTCTGTATGTCAGAAATGATATTAAAGTGAGTGTAAAAGATGCAATAGTGGGTGATGACTGTGATGATGTGGAAGCATTGTGGGTAGAACTACAGAAGGAGGCAAAGAGTGAAAAAATTATTCTTGGTGTAATCTATAGACCCCCCAACATTACTGAGGGAATAGATGGCCAGTTGAATAGACAAATAGAGGGGGCTGCCCGGGAAGGGACAGTAGTGGTAATGGGGGACCTCAACTACCCAGATATAGATTGGGGTCACATTTCAGCTAAATCCACAAAGGGGAGGGAATTTCTTAACCTCCTGCAGGATAATTTTCTGGGCCAGTTTGTGGAGGAGCCAACTAGAAGTGATGCCTTGTTGGATCTGGTTATTTCTAACAACGCTGAGCTGGTTGGGGATGTCACTGTCCATGAACACCTGGGTAATAGTGACCACAATATAGTGACTTTAAGCTTAAAGTGTAGAAAAGAAAAACATGTTCGGAGGGCAAAAACTCTTAATTTTAAAAGGGCCAATTTTCCAGGGTTAAGGGCTGAACTTCAGGACATAGACTGGGAGCGGCTGCTGTCACATACTGATGCAGCTAATAAATGGGAAATCTTCAAATCTACATTAAATAACTGTACTGCCAAATATATTCCTATGGGTAACAAATATAAACGGTTAAAATCCAATCCCACATGGCTTACAACCGAGGTTAGAGGGGCTATAAATGAGAAAAAAGGGGCATTCAAAAAATATAAATCAGAGGGGTCAGCTGTAGCATTTAAACATTACAAAGAAGTCAACAAAACCTGTAAAAATGTAATAAAAGCAGCAAAAAATCACAATGAAAGGCAGGTAGCCATAGATAGCAAAAGAAACCACCAAAAATTCTTCAAATATATTAATGCAAAAAACCAAGGTCAGAGCATGTAGGACCCCTAAATAATGGTGACGGGGAATTAATAACTGTGGATCAGGAGAAAGCTGAGTTACTTAATGGCTTCTTCAGTTCTGTATATACAAAAGAAGAGGATGGAGCTGTTGTGGGTGGGGCCAGTACTGAGGTGGGTGGGGCCAGTGCTGCTAACACATGTAATGTACTGAACTGGTTTACTATAGATATGGTCCAAGATAAATTAAACAAACTCAATGTAACCAAAGCTCCAGGGCCTGATGGATTACACCCCAGAGTTCTTAGGGAACTCAGTTCTGTAATTTCTCTACCCTTGTATGAAATATTCTGTGATTCTTTGCTTACTGGTATTGTGCCGAGGGACTGGCGTAAGGCAAATGTAGTGCCGATCTTCAAAAAGGGCTCTCGGACTTCCCCAGGTAACTATAGACCTGTAAGCTTAACGTCCATTGTGGCGAAACTATTTGAGGGGCTTATAAGGGACTACATCCAGGAATATGTAGTGGCTAATAGTATTATAAGTGATAACCAGCATGGTTTTACTAAGGACAGAAGCTGTCAAACCAACCTAATATGTTTCTATGAAGAGGTAAGTAGAAACCTGGATGGCGGCGTGGCTGTGGATATCGTGTACCTGGATTTTGCAAAAGCGTTTGACACAGTTCCTCATGGACGTCTGATGGGTAAGTTAAAGTCTATCGGTTTGGAAAATTTAATGTGTAACTGGATTGAAAACTGGCTTAATAATCGTACCCAGAGAGTGGTGGTCAATGATTCCTACTCCGAATGGTCCCCGATAATAAGTGGTGTACCCCAAGGGTCAGTACTGGGCCCTCTTCTGTTTAACTTGTTTATTAATGATATTGAGAATGGAATTAACAGCAATGTTTCTATCTTTGCAGATGACACCAAGCTTTGTAGTACAGTACAGTCTATGGAGGATGTGCAGATGTTACAGGATGACTTAGACACACTGAGTGTTTGGGCGTCCACTTGGCAAATGAGGTTCAATGTGGATAAATTTAAAGTTATGCACCTGGGTACTAATAACCCGCATGCATCATATGTCCTGGGGGGAGTTACTCTGGGAGAGTCGCTGATGGAGAAGGATCTGGGTGTACTTGTAGATAATAAACTACAGAACAGCACACAATGTCAGTCAGCTGCTTCTAAGGCCAGCAGGATATTGTCATGCATTAAAACAGGCATGGACTCTCGGGACAGGGATATAATATTACCGCTTTATAAAGCCTTGGTGCGGCCTCATCTGGAGTATGCCGTCCAGTTTTGGAACCTGATTCATAAAAAGGACGTCCTAGAGCTGGAGAGGGTACAAAGACGGGCAACTAAACTAATAAGGGGAATGGAGCATCTTAGTTATGAGGAGAGATTAAAAGAATTACATTTGTTTAGTCTGGAGAAGAGACGTTTAAGGAGAGATATGATTAACTTATTTAAATATATAAATGGCCCCTACAAGAAATATGGGGAAAATATGTTCCAGGTAAAACCCCCTCAAAGGACAAGAGGGCACTGCCTCCGCCTGGAGAAAAAAAAGTTCAATCTCCGAAGGCGACAAGCCTTCTTTACAATGAGAACTGTGAATCTGTGGAACAGTCTACCACAGGATCTGGTCACAGCAAAAACAGTAGAGGGCTTCAAAACCGGCCTAGACAAGTTCTTAGAGCAAAATAATATAAATGCATATGTATAGAACCTATCACCCCTCCCCCTTCCTTGTATCCATCCCCTCCTTGGTTGAACTTGATGGACATGTGTCTTTTTTCAACCGTATTAACTATGATCCAGATCTAAAAAAATGGCTGTAGTTCAGCTGGGCCCTGGCTCTGCCAGGTCCCCCACCTGTCTAGAGTAGTCTATTTGGGAGTGTGGTAGTGGACAGACGTTTGGCAGCTTGCAGCTCAGGTGTAACCAGGTAATCTTGGCCAGTGTCGGACTGGGGTACCTTGGCCCACCAGGGAAATTGATTCTTGGGGCCCACCCAACATATAAAGACATAATCAGCGCCAAACCTTTCACGTTAGTACAGTGACTTTGCATAGAGCTGTGTATGTGAGCAGTGATACTAGTGCACTGCCAGTCACTTATACAGTTGTTACTGATTTATGCAGTTGTGGTAAAACTGCACCATTTATGTAGAAACTTTAATGAAATTCCAACAATATTGCTGTAAAAACACATAAAAAATGTCATGTGTGAACACAGCCTCAGAAGATGAAGGAAAAAATGACCATCTAGTCTGCTCCTCTATTACAATCTCCAGCAGAGGAGACCCATGACGGTTTTGCCTCACCACAAGCTGTTGGGCTGGAATAAGACTTTAAAGGACCATCATGAAAGGCACATCAGTGGTCATTAAAGCGTTAAAGGGGTACTCTGGTAAAAAAAAAAATATTTTTTTTAAATCTGATATCAGAAGTTACAGATTAGTAAATTACTTCTAATTGAAAATCTTCAGTCTTCCAGTACTTATCAGCTGCTGTATGCCCTGCAGGAAGTGGTGTATACAGTGTGACACAGTGCTCTCTGCTGCCACCTCTGTCCATGTCAGGAACTGTCCAGAGCAGCAGCAAATCCCCATAGAAAACCTCTCCTGCTCTGGAGAGTTCCTGACATGGAGAGAGGTGGCAGCAGAGAGTACTGTGTCAGACTCAAAAGAATACACCACTTCCTGCAGGACATACAGCAGTTGAAAAGTACTGGAAGACTGGAGATTTTTTAATTAGAAGTAATAAACAAATTTGTATAACTTCCTCACACCAGTTAGTTTGAAAAAATATTTTTCACTGGAGTACCCCTTTAAGGTCAATACAAAATGTCAGACAGATGTGATTAAAAGTTTAATCTGTCTCAGGGTTGAGACACCCAACAATGGCCAGAATGTTACTCAGTCCATCACAATGCAAGTGAGGGTCTGAGCACTCATTATAGGAGATGGGTTCCATTATAGTCTATGGGCCCGTCATGTGTAACATGACTGATGGAGTGATGATCTAGCCACCACAGGAGGTCTCAGCACTGACACTGACTGATCAAAACATTTCACACGTCTGCATGATGTCAAAAGTTTTTATAATTGCAGTGGAAAGAAAGCGGTAAGCATGGTGTCACACCGCTAGGTTCACACAGTAGTTTGGTCATTTTTTTGTAACCAAAACCGGGAGTGGATTTGAAGCACAGAAAGGCTCTGTTCACACACTGTTAAAATTTAAAATAACGCCAATTATTTGCCATTAAATGGCGGTTGTGCAGGAGATCCGTGAGGCTTGGGCGCTGATCAGCTGATTCAGGATTCTCACATCAAAGATGATAGGTGTTGTAGTAGACGTAGGAGTAAGATTTAAATCAATGGATAATGTGTTTCTAAGGGAATCCTCAATAGATCTGATGATCTCATCTGATGAAACCCGTCATCCATTGATTAAAGTCTTACTGTTATATCAACTACAACACCTATCATCTTCGATGTGAGAATCCTAAGCTGATCAGAGCCCAAGCCTCACGGATCTCCGGCACAACTGGACCTCCAAAGTGTGAACTTCTCATCACATACATACAGTATACATATATACACAAATAGACCTACTGCAGACATACATACTGTATACATATATACACAAATAGACATACTGCAGACATACACACTGTATACATATATACACAAATAGACCTACTGCAGTCATACACACTGTATACATATATACACAAATAGACATACTGCAGACATACACACTATATACATATATACACAAATAGACATACTGCAGCCATACACACTGTATACATATATACACAAATAGACATACTGCAGACATACACACTGTATACATATATACACAAATAGACATACTGCAGACATACACACTGTATACATATATACACAAATAGACATACTGCAGACATACACACGGTATACATATATACACAAATAGACATACTGGAGACATAAACACTGTATACATATATACACAAATAGACATACTGCAGACATACATACTGTATACATATATACACAAATAGACATACTGCAGCCATACACACTGTATACATATATACACAAATAGACATACTGCAGACATACACACTGTATACATATATACACAAATAGACATACTGCAGACATACACACTGTATACATATATACACAAATAGACCTACTGCAGCCATACACACTGTATACATATATACACAAATAGACATACTGCAGACATACACACTGTATACATATATACACAAATAGACATACTGCAGACATACACACGGTATACATATATACACAAATAGACATACTGCAGACATACACACTGTATACATATATACACAAATAGACATACTGCAGACATACACACGGTATACATATATACACAAATAGACATACTGCAGACATACACACGGTATACATATATACACAAATAGACATACTGCAGCCATACACACTGTATACATATATACACAAATAGACATACTGCAGACATACACACTGTATACATATATACACAAATAGACCTACTGCAGCCATACACACTGTATACATATATACACAAATAGACATACTGCAGACATACATACTGTATACATATATACACAAATAGACATACTGCAGAGCAGACATACACACTATATACATATATACACAAATAGACATACTGCAGAGCAGACATACACACTGTATACATATATACACAAATAGACATACTGCAGCCATACATACAGTATACATATATACACAAATAGACATACTGCAGCCATACACACTGTATACATATATACACAAATAGACATACTGCAGACATACACACTGTATACATATATACACAAATAGACATACTGCAGACATACACACGGTATACATATATACACAAATAGACATACTGCAGCCATACACACTGTATACATATATACACAAATAGACATACTGCAGACATACACACTGTATACATATATACACAAATAGACATACTGCAGACATACACACGGTATACATATATACACAAATAGACATACTGTAGCCATACACACTGTATACATATATACACAAATAGACATACTGCAGACATACACAAACATGCAGACACAACACACCTTACATATATACATCTAATCATACTAACACACACAGACTCACCAACATGGATACACAGATACAAAAACATGCAGATTACACATATAAACTATCTATAGAACTACATTACATAATATACACTATATACATGATAGAAAACACACACACACACACATGGCACACACGGATGACAGATAGACAAGTATATACACACACACTCACATGTTCAGCAGGGCAGGAAGCTTCAGTCTTCTTGTCTCCATCTTCTCTTCTCCCAGCCGGGCCCAGCAGCCTGCAGCCTCTCCCCATCTCCTGTGCACCGACTGCACACAGCAACAGGAGAGTCACGTGATTGCAGAGGGGAGGGGGGATGGAGGGGCCTGCTGCTGCTCACGTGACAGGCAGGAAGAGGGCAGCGCTGAGGCCCACAGCTGATGTAAGGGAGTCAGGTGAGCAGGGGGAGGGGAGGGCCCATGATTACAGAGAGAACGGGCCCTGATGCCGTGCTGAACTCACCCCAGCAGTGTGGGAGCCAGCAGGGGGCCCCTTGAGCTCCCGACACTAGGCAGCTTCCAAACGGGAGGCCCCTCTCTGGCTTAGGGGAAGGGCCCTGCAAGAGGGAGGAGGGGGTGGGGCCCACCGGGGGATCCCCCGGCTCCCCGGTGGCCCAGTCCGACCCTGATCTTGGCCACCTTGCTCAACTCAGGTAACAAGGCTTGTGTCACCCTAGAAGGACGGGTCACCTGACACTGTAGGGCAACAGGTGACAACAAAGGTCGAAACAGGGGCACAAGTAGTCTTCTACTTTCAAGTATTCTTGAGTATTCTATTCATTTTTCTTCTAAAGTTCTGGCAGAGCACACTTCTACCCTGGGTTGGGACTCTTAGCACAAACTCTCATCTACTACTCTGAACTGAACTGAAGTCAGCACAGCCCTTCTGCTCCAAAGGCTCGTAACACAGATAGTGTCTTATCAAGTCAGAAAACTATTATCTGCTACTGTACTAAGTATTTCTGAAGTAAAGAAAATTTTATTTATGGTAACAGGACTCAGTGATTATTGTTCCGGCACCTACACAGTAGTTACACCATCTTTGGGTCATCTCCCCTTTCTGTGGGTGGTGGTACCAATAGTCCGTGTGGGTCACAGCTCCACTCCGGACCACCATGATAAGTACCCAGGGGAACCCCTCACAGCCCGGCAGGTCACCGACCACAGGGTAAAGGGTATAGCTAGCCTTTCTAAAAGAAAAGCAGGTGTACCCAATCGGCATTGGTGTCACGACAACCTACCATCTGGCTGGGCTACACTCCGACCAACCATCACAGTAGTGGTTTCACACAGTACCATCTGGCAAGTG
Source organism: Dendropsophus ebraccatus (assembly GCF_027789765.1). NCBI lineage: Eukaryota > Metazoa > Chordata > Amphibia > Anura > Hylidae > Dendropsophus > Dendropsophus ebraccatus. The sequence goes on from NC_091463.1 coordinate 78,469,730, forward strand.
ACCGGTCGACCATAGTGCTCCACATTATCAGTTTGGGTCATGAGACATGTGGCTAGGCCAGGACTTGCAGTGATAATTTGGACGCAAACATGTGACCATATTCTGTCCGTGTAGCCTTAGGGCCCTATTCCACAGTAACGATAACGGCCGGATCGGCCCCATTTGGCCCAATTCGGCCGATTATCGTTTGGTGAAATAGAGAGAACGATCAGCCGATGATCGTGTCATCGGCTGATTGTTCATTTAGGGCCAGACCTAAAATCATCGTTCCCCCACCGCACATCGCTACGGTTGAATAGCGGTGCGCGGCGGGCGACCGATTTGACAGGCTGCAGCATCATACATTACCTGTCAGGTCTTCTCCGCGCTGTCTTCATCCCCAGGTCCTGCGCGCTCTATCTTCAGAATGGCCGGTCAGCTGACAGAGCGCTCAGCCAATCTGCTGACCGGCCATTCTGAAGATAGAGCGCGCGAGACCCGGGGAGGAAGACAGCGCGGAGAAGAAGACCTGACAGATAATGTATGATGCTGCAAGGGCTGCAAGGACTTTGGTAACGATGTCCTTGCAGCCCTCGCTCAACGATCATCGGCCCGTGGAATAGGCCCAGTAAACGAGCGGCGATCTAGCAGATCGCTGCTCGTTTACATCGTTGATCGGGCCCTCCTCGGCCCGTGGAATACGACCCTTGGGCTACATTCACGCAAGGTTTTTGGCACTCAAGGGCACCAAGGTCACTCTCACAAAGGCACAAACCGTGCCTGTGTGAAGTGCTTGGCTTGGTGCATTTCGGTAATGTTTTTGGTATGAACCACAACAAAAAATGCACCAAAGTAAAAAAAAAAAAACAAACAAAAAAAAGCACAAAATCACATGACTTTTTGTACGTGACTTCACTTGTTTCGCTTTTTATTATGTTTGTAATGGAAATCCACACAGATAGATCCCTTGCTATGGTCACGTGTAACGTTTAGCATTATACGGCATATAATGGGTGGTAGATTATATATGCACGCTTTCCCATCTCTAGCGTTTCCTGACCAGAGACAATGTTCTTTTTCTTCTTTTTTTTTTCTTTACAGTAGAAACATTTCTGGAATAGGCGGAATGTGGCATTGCAGCCACGTGAGCCGCTGCCTATAAGACTTTCTGCATTCTTACAAATCACCCTTACCGAAACTAATTCCATTCATTGCTAACATAGCAGTGACACTGATTTACTACATATAGGGCTGCTTAGAAATGAGCAGAAAAGGAAATGTTTCTCTGATGTTTGTGGCAACCTGACACATGGTGTCATTGTTTCTCTTTTAACCCCTTCAACCATAAAGCTCCATTACCCATCAGAGGATAATAGAGTCCTTTGGCTTCCGTCGAGTTAGCATACATTGCTATACTATCAGTAGACCATGTCATTCCATTCATCAGTATCCTGTCAAAAAAATTGACTGTGTTAATATATTTTCTTTCTTGCCAGGCCTATGCCTGGTGCAGCCTTGATAGATCCCCGAATAGTTTATAGCGGAAGCCCTCCACATCATTGACTGAGAGGATGCTGGGAGTGCTCCCCCCTCAGTACACCTGACTTCTAAATTACGTGAATTCTCTTGAATTATTTAATTTCTCCCATTAGCCAATTGGCACAATATTTGTGAGTGCCATATTGGCTAATAGGAGTGCGGATCTGTCCTCACACTTTGCTTTCCTTAGAGCCTTATTAGATGGCCCGATATTTATGACTACCAACCTGTCAGGTCAGTGCTCGCTTGCTCCTCATCCCTGCTCGCTATCTGTGCTACTACACTTGCGGACAGCAAGCGAGTAAGATCAGGGGGCCGTAGGGAGCAGCGGGGGGCTGTCCGGGGGACTTTCTTTAGATCGTCCAGGTGGCCCATAGAAGATAGCGGCGGTCTGCTGCCACTCCTCCTATTACAGGGAGCGACCGGCTGCTGATTGGGATTTTGGTTCGCGCAAAAAGCCAACGATCAGCCGACATCTTGCATGTCAGCTGACTTTTACCTTTCTGCATGAGCTATTACACGAAATGATTATTGTCTGGTATCGGCCAAGTATGGCTGCTTATCACTTTAGGGGAGATTTTTCAAACATGGTGTAAAGTGAAACTGGCTCAGTTGCCCCTAGCAACCAATCAGATTCCACCTCTCATTTTCCAAAGAGTCTGTGAGGAATAAAATGTGGAATCTGATTGGTTGTTAGGGGCAACTGGGCCAGTTTCACTTTACACCATGATTGATGAATCTCCCCCTTTGTGTAATAGTACCAGCATTAAGCAGCGTAGTCTGATGACACATCCCTTTAAACAAGCGGATATTTTGCAACGATTTTCGGCGTGTGTCCTCCCTGACACCTGATATGTCGTGCCTCTGGCAACCAATATTCTGCAGCATTTTATGGTAGTCTAAGGCTTAAAGGGAATCTGTTACATTGAAAATACAGTCCAGTCTGCAGGCATCATGTTATAGAGCAAGAGGAGCCGAGCACATTGATATATAGTGTTATGGGAGACATTTCAGAATGACTTTTCATTCATTCTGCTCATTCTGTGTGTGTATGTATCACTCAGCTGTCAATCACTCAGTAAGACCGCCCACTTGACTACTTTTCCCACAAAACTATATATTAATCTATGGAGCTTCTCCTGCTCTATACAAGGCTGCCTGCAGACTGGACTGTATATCTCACCCTGGGGGCTCCCACCTATCATGTTCTTTTATATGAGCATTGTGCTGAAGGTGATTTTATTGGGTCATTATTAAGATTCTCTCCATTTAAAGGGGAAACACAACAATGTAAAAAGAAACATATAGAGAAGTGTGATCCGTCACTCCACAGAACACGTTTCGTCTGCTCCAAAGTGCAGTGGTGGAAGCTTTACACCCCTCCATCTAATGCCTGACATTGTGGATGGAGATGTAAGGTGTGCATACAGCTGCTCAGCCATGAAAACCCATGTCATAAAACACCCAGCTGGCACAGGTTTTGTGCTGATTTTTTTACCAGATGAGATTTGGTCTCTGCAGTCATTGGGTCAGCAGGGCGTTGATGATTTTGACACACTATCCACCTTAGCACTTGGCGGCCCTGCTCTTGAGTGCTCTCCAGTTGGGTTGTGCTGTGGTTCCTAAATACATCCAATTCTTAATAATACCAATCACAGCTGATTTCCTAAATGTTTGTAAAGACAGACTACATTGTTAGGTGCTGGATTTTATACAGAGAAACATAAAGGACTGTCAGCATAAAATGACCAACTGGTCTAGCTAGTCTGCCCTTATATTATCTCAACTCCTAGGATAGCCTTGGCATTGTCGAGCAGTTTACCTGTGTATAGGGGCACTCTGTCAGGCAGTCTATATAGAGGCACTCTATAAATGCTGGATACTCTGGTAGGCACTTTAAATGCAGGGCACTCTGGTAGGCACTCTATATAGGGAGCTCTCAGGCAGGCACTATAAGTGCAGGGCATTCAGGCAAGAACTCTTTATACGGGGTACTCCATACATAGGGAGCACTCCTGTAGGCACTATAAATGCAGGGCACTCTGGTAGGCACTCTATATAGGGAACACTCAGGCAAGCACTTTCTATTGGGGGTTATCCATATATAGGGAACACTCTGGCAGGCACTATAAATGCAGGGCACTCTGGTAAGCACTATGGCAGGCACTGTAAATGCAGGGTACCTTGGTAGGCACTATAAATGCAGGGTACTCTGGTAGGCACTATAAATGCAGGGCACTCTGGCAGGCACTATAAATGCAGGGCACTATGGCAGGCACAATAAATGCAGGGCACTCTGGTAGGCACTATAAATACAGGGCACATTGGTAGGCACTATAAATGCAGGGCACTCTGGTAGGCACTATAAATGCAGGGCACATTGGTAGGCACTATAAATGCAGGGCACTATGGTAGGCACTATAAATGCAGGGCACTCTGGTAGGTACTATAAATGCAGGGCACATTGGTAGGCACTATAAATGCAGGGCACTCTGGTAGGTACTATAAATGCAGGGCACATTGGTAGGCACTATAAATGCAGGGAACTCTAGTAGGCACTATAAATGCAGGGCACTCTGGTAGGCACCATAAATGCAGGGCACTATGGCGGGCACTATAAATAAGAGGCACTCTGGTAGGCACTATGAAAGGCACTATAAATGCAGGGCACTATGGCAGGCACTATAAATAAAGGGCACTCTGGTATGGCACTCTGATAGGCACTATAAATGCAGGGAACTCTGGTAGGCACTCTATATAGGGAGCACTCTGGTAGGCACTCTATATAGTGAGCACTCTGGTAGGCACTATAAAAGCAGGGCACTCTGGTAGGCACTATAAATGCAGGATAATCTGGTAGGCACTAGTGATGCACGGTGCACCGAAATATCGATACTACTATCTGCCGGTGCCTCGCACCCTCCGGTGTCCACAATCCTGCCCCCCCCCCCCTTCCCTCGGGGTCTTCCGGTACAGTGGCACAGCAACTCCCAGCATACCTTCTTGTGGGGAGTTGTTGTGCACAAGGAGGTATGCTGGGAGTTGTTGTGTCAGGAGGCTGCTAATGCACTACAACTCCCAGCAGCACACCTTCTTGTGCACTACAACTCCCTGCATACCTTCTTGTGCACTACAACTCCCAGCACACCTTCTTGTGGGGAGTTGCACACAAGGAGGAATTCTGGGGATTTGTAGTGCACAAGGAGGTATGCTGAGGGTTGTAGTGCACAAGGAGGTATGCTGGGAGTTGTAGTGCACAAGGAGGTATGCTGGGAGTTTCAGTTGTGCAGCAGCAGCCTCCCGACAAAACATCCCAGCATACCTCTTTGTGTACTACAACTCCCAGCATACCTCCTTGTGTACTACAACTCCCAGTATACCTTCTTATGCACCACAACTCCCAGCATACCCACTTGTGCACTACAAATCACCACAAGAAGGTATGCTGGGAGTTGTAGTGCATAAGAAGGTATACTGGGAGTTGTGCACAGGGAGGTATGCTGCGGGGTAGAGAGGAATTAAAAAGTGTTTAAAAAAAGTTTAAATTAAAAAAACAATAATCATAATAAAGGTTCTAATAATCCCTGTTCCCTTTTTTTTTAAAAAAAAAATATATATTATATTTGTATTTTTACATATTTTTTTTCCAAACTTTATTTAGTATTGAATTAGTATCGAGTATAGAAATAAGAAAGCTGGTATTGGTATTGAACTCAAAATTCTGGTATCGTGACATCCCTAGTAGGCTATAAACTATAGGCACTATAAATGCAGGGCACTCTGGTAGGCACTATAAATGCAGGATACTCTGGTAGGCACTATAAATGCAGGGCACTCTGGTAGGCACTCTATATAGGGAGCACTCTGGTAGGCACTATAAATGCAGGGCACTCTGGTAGGCACTATAAATGCAGGGCACTCTGGTAGGCACTATAAATGCAGGGCACTCTGGTAGGCACTATAAATGCAGGATACTCTGGTAGGCACTATAAATGCAGGGCACTCTGGTAGGAACTATAAATGCAGGGCACTCTGGTAGGCACTATAAATGCAGGGCACTCTGGTAGGCACTATAAATGCAGGGCACTCTGGTAGGCACTATAAATGCAGGGCACTCTGGTAGGCACTATAAATGCAGGGCACTCTGGTAGGCACTATAAATGCAGGATACTCTGGTAGGCACTATAAATGCAGGGCACTCTGGTAGGCACTCTATATAGGGAGCACTCTGGTAGGCACTATAAATGCAGGGCACTCTGGTAGGCACTATAAATGCAGGATACTCTGGTAGGCACTATAAATGCAGGGCACTCTGGTAGGCACTCTATATAGGGAGCACTCTGGTAGGCACTCTATATAGGGAGCACTCTGGAAGGCACTATAAATGCAGGGCACTCTGGTAGGCACTATAAATGCAGGGCACTCTGGTAGGCACTATAAATGCAGGATACTCTGGTAGGCACTATAAATGCAGGGCACTCTGGTAGGCACTCTATATAGGGAGCACTCTGGTAGGCACTCTATATAGGGAGCACTCTGGTAGGCACTATAAATGCAGGGCACTCTGGTAGGCACTATAAATGCAGGGCACTCTGGTAGGCACTATAAATGCAGGATACTCTGGTAGGCACTATAAATGCAGGGCACTCTGGTAGGCACTCTATATAGGGAGCACTCTGGTAGGCACTCTATATAGGGAGCACTCTGGTAGGCACTATAAATGCAGGGCACTCTGGTAGGCACTATAAATGCAGGGCACTCTGGTAGGCACTATAAATGCAGGGCACTCTGGTAGGCACTATAAATGCAGGGCACTCTGGTAGGCACTCTATATAGGAAGCACTCTGGTTGGCACTATTAATGCAGGATACTCTGGTAGGCACTCTATATAGGGAGCACTCTGGTAGGCACTATAAATGCAGGGCACTCTGGTAGGCACTATAAATGCAGGGCACTATGGTAGGCACTATAAATGCAGGATACTCTGGTAGGCACTCTATATAGGGAGCACTCTGGTAGGCACTATAAATGCAGGATACTCTGGTAGGCACTATAAATGCAGGGCACTCTGGTAGGCACTCTATATAGGAAGCACTCTGGTTGGCACTATAAATGCAGGGCACTCTGGTAGGCACTATAAATGCAGGATACTCTGGTAGGCACTCTATATAGGGAGCACTCTGGTAGGCACTATAAATGCAGGGCACTCTGGTAGGCACTATAAATGCAGGGCACTCTGGTAGGCACTATAAATGCAGGATACTCTGGTAGGCACTCTATATAGGGAGCACTCTGGTAGGCACTCTATATAGGGAGCACTCTGGTAGGCACTATAAATGCAGGGCACTCTGGTAGGCACTATAAATGCAGGGCACTCTGGTAGGCACTCTATATAGGGAGCACTCTGGTAGGCACTATAAATGCAGGATACTCTGGTAGGCACTATAAATGCAGGATACTCTGGTAGGCACTATAAATGCAGGATACTCTGGTAGGCACTCTATATAGGGAGCACTCTGGTAGGCACTCTATATAGGGAGCACTCTGGTAGGCACTCTATATAGGGAGCACTCTGGTAGGCACTCTATATAGGGAGCACTCTGGTAGGCACTCTATATAGGGAGCACTCTGGTAGGCACTCTATATAGGGAGCACTCTGGTAGGCACTCTATATAGGGAGCACTCTGGTAGGCACTCTATATAGGGAGCACTCTGGTAGGCACTCTATATAGGGAGCACTCTGGTAGGCACTCTATATAGGGAGCACTCTGGTAGGCACTCTATATAGGGAGCACTCTGGCACTCTATATAGGGAGCACTCTGATTGGCACTCTATATAGGGAGCACTCTGATTGGCACTCTATATAGGGAGCACTCTGATTGGCACTCTATATAGGGAGCACTCTGGTAGGCACTCTATATAGGGAGCACTCTGGTAGGCACTCTATATAGGGAGCACTCTGGTAGGCACTCTATATAGGGAGCTCTCATGCAGGAACTATAAATGCAGGATACTCTGGCACTACTGAGTCACAATCTATTAGGCTGAATTTACATGGTTTTTGTTTATGAGGAATCTACACTGATTTGACATGAGACCATCATTTAGTAAAATCTGTCTGTACTGCGCCTGAAACCTGACTGAATTCTGCAAGTGTGAACATGTCCTAACTGTTACTAGTGAACTCGGGGCTGGATCGCCTCCAGAAACACGAACGTATTAAAGCTTTTCTATCAGAGGCGCATTAGCTGTAATACGACTGCCAGGTTCCACTCCTATCTGCCATGCAACGTAAATTGTGCACTGGTAATAAAGTTATTACAAAAAAAAAAAAAAACACGAAGAGAACTTGATTGGCATTACGCACTTTGGATGGCAAGAGAGGGACGGCCATATTGGTTGCTGGGCGGGGCTTGCGCAGTGAGTGCAGAGGCGGGAGGCGTGGCGCGGCGGTGGGCGTGTTTTGTAGTGTAGCCGTGGGATCGGAGCTGTAGGAGACAGGCTGGAGTCGGGGTCCGGCGAAGCCGCTGCCGGTAAGTGCTGGAAACTCGGGGGAAGTGTCGCCGTGTGCGGGGTTATGGCTCCTGGACGTGACCGGAGTGAGAGAGGGGACGTGTGCGGGAGAAAGTGTCCGAGCTGGCGGAGGGGAGGGCAGGCTGCCGGGTTACAGCTGGGGGCAGGGACCGTGGAGGCAAAGTGTACAGGAGATGTGTGTACAGAGGCGGGGGCAGCAACGTGTGTGACCGGGGACCGGAGGGGCACAGGGGGAGGTGCACACCGGGAGAGGAGGAGGAGGAGGAGTGGTTATAGATGGGAGTAGTGGTGCAGGTTATAGATGGGAGTAGTAGTAGTGGTGGTGCGGGTTATAGATGGGAGTAGTAGTAGTGGTGGTGCGGGTTATAGATGGGAGTAGTAGTAGAGGTGGTGCGGGTTATAGATGGGAGTAGTAGTAGTGGTGGTGCGGGTTATAGATGGGAGTAGTAGTAGTAGTGGTGCGGGTTATAGATGGGAGTAGTGGTGCGGGTTATAGATGGGAGTAGTAGTAGTAGTGGTGCGGGTTATAGATGGGAGTAGTGGTGCAGGTTATAGATGGGAGTAGTAGTAGTGGTGGTGCGGGTTATAGATGGGAGTAGTAGTAGTGGTGCAGGTTATAGATGGGAGTAGTAGTAGTGGTGGTGCGGGTTATAGATGGGAGTAGTAGTAGTGGTGCGGGTTATAGATGGGAGTAGTAGTAGTGGTGGTGCGGGTTATAGATGGGAGTAGTAGTAGTGGTGCGGGTTATAGATGGGGGGAGTAGTAGTGGTGCGGGTTATAGATGGGAGTAGTAGTAGTAGTGGTGCGGGTTATAGATGGGAGTAGTAGTAGTAGTGGTGCGGGTTATAGATGGGAGTAGTAGTAGTGGTGTGGGTTATAGATGGGAGTAGTAGTAGTAGTGGTGCGGGTTATAGATGGGAGTAGTAGTAGTGGTGTGGGTTATAGATGGGAGTAGTGGTGCAGGTTATAGATGGGAGTAGTAGTAGTGGTGCGGGTTATAGATGGGAGTAGTAGTAGTAGTGGTGCGGGTTATAGATGGGAGTAGTAGTAGTAGTGGTGCGGGTTATAGATGGGAGTAGTAGTAGTAGTGGTGCGGGTTATAGATGGGAGTAGTAGTGGTGCGGGTTATAGATGGGAGTAGTAGTGGTGCGGGTTATAGATGGGAGTAGTAGTAGTAGTGGTGCGGGTTATAGATGGGAGTAGTAGTAGTGGTGCGGGTTATAGATGGGAGTAGTAGTAGTGGTGCGGGTTATAGATGGGAGTAGTAGTAGTAGTGGTGCGGGTTATAGATGGGAGTAGTAGTAGTGGTGCGGGTTATAGATGGGAGTAGTAGTAGTGCAGGTTATAGATGGGAGTAGTAGTAGTGGTGCGGGGAGTAGTAGTGGTGTGGGTTATAGATGGGAGTAGTAGTAGTGGTGCAGGTTATAGATGGGAGTAGTAGTAGTGGTGGTTCGGGTTATAGATGGGAGTAGTAGTGGTGCGGGTTATAGATGGGAGTAGTAGTAGTGGTGCGGGTTATAGATGGGAGTAGTGGTAGTGGTGCGGGTTATAGATGGGAGTAGTGGTAGTGGTGCGGGTTATAGATGGGAGTAGTAGTAGTGGTGCGGGTTATAGATGGGAGTAGTGGTAGTGGTGCGGGTTATAGATGGGAGTAGTAGTAGTGGTGCGGGTTATAGATGGGAGTAGTAGTAGTGGTGCGGGTTATAGATGGGAGTAGTAGTGGTGCAGGTTATAGATGGGAGTAGTAGTAGTAGTGGTGCGGGTTATAGATGGGAGTAGTAGTAGTGGTGTGGGTTATAGATGGGAGTAGTAGTAGTGGTGCGGGTTATAGATGGGAGTAGTAGTAGTGGTGCGGGTTATAGATGGGAGTAGTAGTAGTAGTAGTGGTGCGGGTTATAGATGGGAGTAGTAGTAGTAGTGGTGCGGGTTATAGATGGGAGTAGTAGTAGTGGTGCGGGTTATAGATGGGAGTAGTAGTAGTGGTGCAGGTTATAGATGGGAGTAGTAGTAGTAGTGGTGCGGGTTATAGATGGGAGTAGTAGTAGTGGTGCGGGTTATAGATGGGAGTAGTGGTAGTGGTGCGGGTTATAGATGGGAGTAGTAGTAGTGGTGCGGGTTATAGATGGGAGTAGTGGTAGTGGTGCAGGTTATAGATGGGAGTAGTAGTAGTAGTGGTGCGGGTTATAGATGGGAGTAGTAGTAGTGGTGCGGGTTATAGATGGGAGTAGTGCTAGTGGTGGTGCAGGTTATAGATAGGAGTAGTAGTAGTGGTGCGGGTTATAGATGGGAGTAGTAGTGGTGGTGCGGGTTATAGATGGGAGTAGTAGTAGTAGTAGTGGTGCGGGTTATAGATGGGAGTAGTAGTAGTAGTGGTGCGGGTTATAGATGGGAGTAGTAGTAGTGGTGCGGGTTATAGATGGGAGTAGTGCTAGTGGTGGTGCAGGTTATAGATGGGAGTAGTAGTAGTGGTGCGGGTTATAGATGGGAGTAGTAGTGGTGGTGCGGGTTATAGATGGGAGTAGTAGTAGTAGTAGTGGTGCGGGTTATAGATGGGAGTAGTAGTAGTAGTGGTGCGGGTTATAGATGGGAGTAGTAGTAGTGGTGCGGGTTATAGATGGGAGTAGTAGTAGTGCAGGTTATAGATGGGAGTAGTAGTAGTGGTGCGGGGAGTAGTAGTGGTGTGGGTTATAGATGGGAGTAGTAGTAGTGGTGTGGATTATAGATGGGAGTAGTAGTAGTGGTGCTGGTTATAGATGGGAGTAGTAGTAGTAGTGGTGCGGGTTATAGATGGGAGTAGTAGTAGTGGTGCGGGTTATAGATGGGAGTAGTGCTAGTGGTGGTGCAGGTTATAGATGGGAGTAGTAGTAGTGGTGCGGGTTATAGATGGGAGTAGTAGTGGTGGTGCGGGTTATAGATGGGAGTAGTAGTAGTGGTGCGGGTTATAGATGGGAGTAGTAGTAGTAGTAGTGGTGCGGGTTATAGATGGGAGTAGTAGTAGTAGTGGTGCGGGTTATAGATGGGAGTAGTAGTAGTGGTGCGGGTTATAGATGGGAGTAGTAGTAGTGCAGGTTATAGATGGGAGTAGTAGTAGTGGTGCGGGGAGTAGTAGTGGTGTGGGTTATAGATGGGAGTAGTAGTAGTGGTGTGGATTATAGATGGGAGTAGTAGTAGTGGTGCTGGTTATAGATGGGAGTAGTAGTAGTGGTGCGGGTTATAGATGGGAGTAGTAGTAGTGCAGGTTATAGATGGGAGTAGTAGTAGTGGTGCGGGGAGTAGTAGTGGTGTGGATTATAGATGGGAGTAGTAGTAGTGGTGCTGGTTATAGATGGGAGTAGTAGTAGTAGTGGTGGTTCGGGTTATAGATGGGAGTAGTAGTAGTAGTGGTGCGGGTTATAGATGGGAGTAGTAGTAGTGGTGCAGGTTATAGATGGGAGTAGTAGTAGTGGTGCAGGTTATAGATGGGAGTAGTAGTAGTGGTGCAGGTTATAGATGGTAGTAGTAGTGGTGCAGGTTATCGATGGGAGTAGTAGTAGTAGCAGCAGCAGTGCAGGTTATAGTTGGGAGTAGTAGTAGTAGCAGCAGCGGTGCAGGTTATAGTTGGGGGTAGTAGTAGTAGTAGCAGCAGCAGCGGTGCAGGTTATAGTTGGGGGTAGTAGTAGTAGCAGCAGCAGCAGCGGTGCAGGTTATAGTTGGGGGTAGTAGCAGCAGCAGCGGTGCAGGTTATAGTTGGGAGTAGTAGCAGCAGCGGTGCAGGTTATAGTTGGGAGTAGTAGCAGCAGCGGTGCAGGTTATAGTTGGGAGTAGTAGCAGCAGCGGTGCAGGTTATAGTTGGGAGTAGTAGCAGCAGCGGTGCAGGTTATAGTTGGGAGTAGTAGCAGCAGCAGTGCAGGTTATAGTTGGGAGTAGTAGCAGCAGCGGTGCAGGTTATAGTTGGGGGTAGTAGCAGCAGCGGTGCAGGTTATAGTTGGGAGTAGTAGCAGCAGCGGTGCAGGTTATAGTTGGGAGTAGTAGCAGCAGCGGTGCAGGTTATAGTTGGGAGTAGTAGCAGCAGCGGTGCAGGTTATAGTTGGGAGTAGTAGCAGCAGCGGTGCAGGTTATAGTTGGGGGTAGTAGCAGCAGCGGTGCAGGTTATAGTTGGGAGTAGTAGCAGCAGCGGTGCAGGTTGTGGATGGGAGTAGTGGCGGTGCAGGTTATAGATAGAAGTAGCAGTAGTGGTGCAGGCTATAGATGGGAGTAGTAGCAGCAGCAGTGGTGCGGGTTATAGATGGGAGTAGTAGTAGTAGTAGTGGTGGTGCAGGTTATAGATGTAGTAGTAGTGGTGCAGATGTTGAGAGTAGTAGTAGTGGTGGTGCAGATTATTGATGGGAGTCGTAGTGTTGGTGCAGGTTGTAGATGGGGTTATAAAAGGCAGCAGTGCTTCAGGTGTTTTTGAGGGTAAGAGGAGGCAGTAGGGATGCAGGTTATTGGGAGATGACAGGAGCAGGGGTGCAGGTTATTGGGGGGTAATAGGAGGCAGCAGGGGGGCAGGTTACTCTGAGATGATGGCAGCAGGGGGGCAGGTTACTCTGAGATGATGGCGGCAGGGGAGCAGGTTACTCTGAGATGATGGCGGCAGGGGGGCAGGTTACTCTGAGATGATGGCGGCAGGGGGGCAGAATGTGGCTGCAGCTGGTTAACAATGGGGAGAATAATAGTGATGGAGCATCTAGTGGGGATGCAGGCCACTCGGATGATAAGGAAACTTTGTGTGCAGGTTTTGGGGGTTCTGGTGCGGGAGTTATGTTGTGTACATGAGGGGTACAGTCGGAGGTTCAGCTATTGGGTGATACAACCAGTTATTAGTCCTTACTGGTAACCATTACATTGCTGGTCCCTTCCAGCCCATCCAATGTATTTGCTGGACACTGAGTGTTTGGAGGATGCAGTGATGCAGTTATACAGATACATGGCTGTACAGTATCCTGATAGTAGTGACACATTATTACCCCTCTCATCGGGGGGGCGATAGTCTCATGTTTATGGCAGCCGGACGGGTGACCCGTACACATCTTACTGAGTGTTATCCTTGTGACGCATTGTTCAGATATGTCAGGAAATGCCAGGGATGAGCTCTGTGCTGTGTATCCCTGCTGATCCTCTAGTCTTGGCATCCTGAGCCAAGGGGGTCCGGCTCCTGCACCCCTCTGATATACCCTAATACATGGTGAGACGCAGTCAGGGAAATCACTGTACTGTAGTCCAGATAAGAGGACCGCAGGATGGGGCAGGCACAAGGGTTTCCTTTCTGCGGTGACACAGGACTGTATGTGAGTGGTGGTGGGTGATGTAGCAGTGCTGGGATTGTAAGCACAACTGAAGAAGCTTTGGGGGGTTCAGGTCATGAGCTGTGACACATGGGGGGAGAATAGAAGAGTGATGGTAATGTCACCACAGTCATTGTGAGGAAAGAAAGTGCTGCTTATTGAATATGGTCTATGAAGTAATGTATACCCTGTCAGGTGTCACACATACAGGTGTACGGGAGGGCTACTGGTCAGGCCATGCACAGGTGTCCTGCAGGGACCAGTCAGGTTGCATTCAGGTGGCCTTGTTTGTACAGGTCAGGTGTCATAAAGGTGTTCATAGAAAGTCCAGGTGAAAGTCTTGTGACAGGACAGGTGATGGGTATAGGACAGAGGAAGGGTGTAGGGCAGGTGTACAGGACAGGGTATGGGTATAGGGCAGGTGTACAGGACAGGGGATGGGTATAGGGCAGGTGTACAGGACAGGGGATGGGTATAGGGCAGGTGTACAGGACAGGGGATGGGTATAGGGCAGGTGTACAGGACAGGGGATGGGTATAGGGCAGGTGTACAGGACAGGGGATGGGTATAGGACAGAGGAAGGGTGTAGGGCAGGTGTACAGGACAGGGTATGGGTATAGGGCAGGTGTACAGGACAGGGGATGGGTATAGGGCAGGTGTACAGGACAGGGGATGGGTATAGGGCAGGTGTACAGGACAGGGGATGGGTATAGGGCAGGTGTACAGGACAGGGGATGGGTATAGGGCAGGTGTACAGGACAGGGGATGGGTATAGGGCAGGTGTACAGGACAGGGGATGGGTATAGGGCAGGTGTACAGGACAGGGGATGGGTATAGGGCAGGTGTACAGTACAGGACAGGGGATGGGTATAGGGCAGGTGAACAGGACAGGGAATGGGTATAGGGCAGGTGTACAGGACAGGGGATGGGTATAGGGCAGGTGTACAGGACAGGGGATGGGTATAGGGCAGGTGTACAGGACAGGGGATGGGTATAGGGCAGGTGTACAGGACAGGGGATGGGTATAGGGCAGGTGTACAGGACAGGGGATGGGTATAGGGCAGGTGTACAGGACAGGGGATGGGTATAGGGCAGGTGTACAGGACAGGGGATGGGTATAGGGCAGGTGTACAGGACAGGGGATGGGTATAGGGGACGTGTACAGGACAGGGGATGGGTATAGGGGACGTGTACAGGACAGGGGATGGGCATAGGGGACGTGTACAGGACAGGGGATGGGCATAGGGGACGTGTACAGGACAGGGGATGGGCATAGGGGACGTGTACAGGACAGGGGATGGGTATAGGGGACGTGTACAGGACAGGGGATGGGTATAGGGGACGTGTACAGGACAGGGGATGGGTGTAGGGGACGTGGTGTACAGGACAGGGGATGGGTGTAGGGGACGTGGTGTACAGGACGGGATGGGTATAGGGGACGTGGTGTACAGGACAGGGGATGGGTATAGGGGACGTGGTGTACAGGACAGGGGATGGGTATAGGGGACATGTACAGGACAGGGGATGGGTATAGGGGACGTGGTGTACAGGACAGGGGATGGGTATAGGGGACGTGGTGTACAGGACAGGGGATGGGTATAGGGGACGTGGTGTACAGGACAGGGGATGGGTATAGGGGACGTGGTGTACAGGACAGGGGATGGGTATAGGGGACGTGGTGTACAGGACAGGGGATGGGTATATGATGACGCTACGATAGCTGAGCCGTGTGCCATCACTGTACACTCAGGGCTCCTTCACACGGGTAAAAACTGCCCAGCTTGGAAAAAAGAAATAAACAAGACAATGTGACATCCTCAGTACAGTCCGTACAGCAGATTTCGAGCTGATTTTTAGGTGTTTTTTCCCCATGTGATCACCCTGAGCGTCCCATGAGCATTATATGTGTCTGTATTATGGCGGCCGGCCCTGGCTCAGCCACAGTGTAGGGATCCTTGATCGGTTTGGGTTGTCAGATCTGCAGTCGGCCAGCCATATGATGTCTCTTTTGCCACCTATATATACCAGTGCTGTATACTGCTGTACCCTCAGAGCATTGTCACCTGCTGTGAGCACTAGATCTTCGGACGGCCAATGATTTTGTGCGCTGTATATGTATCTCTGGAATACATTGACCTCATATATGTGTAAATAAATAAATAAATAAAAAGGTATATACCAATATATTTGTTTAGAAAATAGCAAGATGCAGAGCTTTCACAAGGCTGGAGGAATTCTGTGGCCGGGCTGGGTGAATGATAGCCGCATCGTATGTGCGGCCATTTCTAAGCATTGCTATTGGCCGCGCATCTTCGGCTTAGGATGATGCTGTATCTGCTGCTGCAAAAACTATACAAAGAGTTACCATAAATCAGGGAAGGGGAACCCATGTAACTCCAGCTGTTACACTTCCCATCATGAAGTGGCGTTTAGCAATAGCCGGAGGGCTGCGGCTTCCCCTTCCCTGCCATAAATTACACCTTCAGCTCTCATATAACTATCTGTACACTGGCCGCCTGTAGCGTAGTATTGTGGAGGTCTCTCTGGTGCCACCAAAACATCTCTGACCCATTGAGCCATTGCCTCACAAGATCTCCCATAGTATCTGCCCGACAAGATATTAGCATCAGGTCTAATGGTGCATTTACACAGACAGACAGATCTGACAGCTTATTGAAGCCAAAGCCAGGAATGGAGTTGAAGAAATCTCAGTCTTTCATTTATAACATGTTCCTGGCTTTGGCTTAAAAAAAATCTGTCAAATAAATCTGTCTGTGTAAAGGCCCCCTAAATGTGTATTCCAGCCATTAGCACCATATCCACTGGTGTATAGTCCTGTTGCTGGGTCTTGAGTCTCCCCTCAGAATGGAGTGCTTTCTTTTTTGTCTATGGGAGCTGTCAGAGATGTCAGACACCTCCTGCGACCATACACGAAGGCTGGGACCACGTGGCGGTTTATGACCAGCAATCACTTTGTCGTGCTGCCTGTTACGTGACCCCTTGATTCATAGAAGTGAATGGTGCAGCGCTGTGAACCACAGGCAACTGTGACCCCAATCACTTGTATGGGGGAGGTCACACAGCACAGTGATTCCTTCTTCTTCTTCCTGGGCATAGGGGGTAAATGTTGTTGGTTGCAAGCAATACCCCTTTAAAGGGTTATCCAGTGCTGCAAAAACATGGCCACTTTCTTTCAGAGACAACACGACTCTTGTCTCCAGTTCAGGTGCGGTTTGCAATTAAGCTCCATTCACTTCAATGGAACTGAGCAGCAAAACCCCGCTCAAGCTGGAGACGAGTGGTGCTGTCTCTGGAAGAAAGTGGCCATGTTTTTGTAGCGCTGGATAACCCCTTTAACTTCTGTAGGTTGTGAGGTGGGGTGGGGTCTTTATAGATCGGAGTTGTATTCTAGCACATCCCGTAGATAATCCATAGTGGAATCTGCAGGCCAAGTCATCACTTTGATCTCTTTGCAGTCTTTGTTGTCCCTTATATTGGGGACATTATCCTGCTAAAAGAGGGCACTGCAAAGCACATACCATCCAGCTATCAGTCACCCAGCCTTCGGCTGTCCAGGCATGATGGGAATTGTAGTTTTGCAACAGCCGGAGGGCCGAAGGTTCCCCATTCGCGGCCTAGAGCATCACGCCATCCGCGGCCTAGAGCATCACGCCATCCGCGGCCTAGAGCATCACGCCATCCGCGGCCTAGAGCATCACGCCATCCGCGGCCTATAGCATCACGCCATCCGCGGCCTATAGCATCACGCCATCCGCGGCCTAGAGCATCACGCCATCCGCGGCCTAGAGCATCACGCCATCCGCGGCCTAGAGCATCACGCCATCTGCGGCCTAGAGCATCACGCCATCCGCGGCCTAGAGCATCACGCCATCCGCGGCCTAGAGCATCACGCCATCCGCGGCCTAGAGCATCACGCCATCCGCGGCCTAGAGCATCACGCCATCCGCGGCCTAGAGCATCACGCCATCCGCGGCCTAGAGCATCACGCCAGCTCGTCTCCTTCCCATAGTTCTTCCTGGTAACTACTGCAAAAGAAACTGTCACCCATCAGACCAGGCCGCCTTCTCCCATTGCTCCATGGTCCAGTTCTTATACTCAGGTCCCCATTATAGGCACTCTTGATGGTGGCAATGTGGCCCCGTACCCAGCATTCTGCAAAGCCCTGTGTGATCTGATGCCAGCACTTTGTGCTACCTGAGCTATTTCATGCAATTGGACCATACATTGGTAGACACCAACCACTCACCGACTCACCATTGGTAGAAGCCAACAACCATACCCGGACTACCCCACAAAGTTTGTAGATTTGGAGACACTCTAAGGGTCCTATTACACGGAGCGTTTTTTAACGATTAACGATTGCAAACGAGATTGTTTATTGTTAACCTGAAATCGTTCACTATCTTACACAGAACGATGGTGGGTACTACGATCGTTATTGCGTCCGTTACTAAGATCTTTTACTCCATCTGATCCCAGCAAAACAATGGACAATGTGCAATTACACTGAACGATTAGTGAACAAATGCGGAACGTGAGCGAGCGAAAGTGGAATTACAGCAAACGATTAACCATAATTTTAGGTTCAGATCTAAATCAACGATCAACAACATACGAACGATTTTTCGATCGTTGCCTGCAATTACACAGAACGATTATCATTTAAATTTGAACGTTATAACGATTTTTCGCACAATAATCGTCCCGTGTAATAGGGCCCTAACCCAGAGCCGCCATTATCACCGGATATTCAGTGCTATTGACTTCACCTGTCAGTGGTTTTAATGTTATGACTGTTTGGTGTATATATATGTATTTCTACAATTGCCTGCACACAGCTTCCTCCTCTCCCTGAATAGTCTTCCTCTGCCATCTCTGTGTGGGTGAAGATCTGCACAGTGACGTCCGTGGATCTGACTAATTGTAGGTTTTGTGTGTGGGGCTCCATGCAGAAATAAGTGACATTTTCATGCTTTTTGTTAGTGCACACAGAAGGCCAGCACACTGTGTAGCGCAGAGAGTCTCCCACGTCACAGCTGTCCTGACATTCATCTATACGGCTCTAATGGCTGAGATGGCGGCGGATAATCAGATGGTAATTAGCCGGCGTTTAATGATTGATTTGGGTTTTATAAAGTTATCTGGGAAGAGGCGCTGATCCTGACAGCTCCGTCTGCAGGTTAAATTGTCTTCTTATCCCTTCCAGACAGCTGCTTGTCCTTGTATTGGCTTCTCTCTGGGGTATTGTGGGACTTGTAGTCTTGTCTGCCCCCCTGCTCCCCGTATCATCTCTCCCTGCCAGATGTCCTTGTCACTAATCCACCTCATTCCCTATTGTTCTCTTTGCTTGGTTCCTTTCCACAGTTTTGGGATGACAGGAGCTGTGTATGCAGCGGCGTAGATTGAGGCATACAGTATGTCTTTTCCTTGTGTTTTTTTATTCTCGGTGTTATATCCTCTCCGGTTGCATTGTCCTGCACTGGTGCTGCGGTACCTTCCACTGTCGAGTTCTAATAGGCCGTCCGTAAACTGGAGCGTCCATAGGGAAGCATATAGTGCAAATGTATTGCTCAATTTGTGCAATTTCTTGTTTTTCATGTCTGCTTTATTATACATTTGTTCTGATTTCCAGCTATTTTTTGTTGAAAAAAACAGGCTTAAAGGGGTTGTTCACCCTTTTTCTTTCAAATCAACTGGTCCCAGCAAGTGCCAGACATTTGTAATTTACTTTTATAAAAAAAAAATAAATCTCCAGTTTTCCAGTATTTATCAGCTGCTGTATGTCCTACAGGAAGTGGTGTATGCGTTCCAGTCTGACACAGTGCTCTCTGCTGCCACCTCTGTCAATGTCAGGAACTGTCCAGAGCAGCAGCAAATCCCCATAGAAAACCTCTCCTGCTCTTTAGACTGGAAAGAATACACAACTTCCTGCAGTACATACAGCAACTGATAACTATGGAAAGACTTAAAGGGGTTATCCAGTGCTACAAAAACATGGCCACTTTTCCCCCTCTCTTGTCTCCAGTTCAGGTGCAGTTTGCAATTAAGCTCCATTTACTTCAATGGAACAGAGTTCCAAACCCCACCCAATCTGGAGACAACAGTAGGGGGAAAAGTGGCTGTGTTTTTGTAGCGCTGGATAACCCCTTTAATATTGTTTTAATAGAAGTACATTGCCAATCTCTGGCACTTTCTGGCTCCAGTTAGTTTGAAAGATTTTTTTTTTGTGAACTACCCCTTTAACATATATATATAACAAACGTCTTGCTGCAGTGCACGCTTCACCTCCCGGCTGTCAATCATCTCTGTCCAGCGGCCCTATAGACCTACAGTGGAGCTGCCTGGATGGCATTCACTGCCAGCTGGGAAGTGAACTGCGCTACCTCACTTTTCTAACAAGTTTGCCTGGCCACTGGGGGTGGCAACAGTGAGACCCTGACTGAGCAAAACTTTTGACATGTCACTGTGATATGTAAAGTTTTTTTTCCCTTCCCTTTATGTAAGAGTGTCCATTTAAGGGGTACTCCGGCGATAATCTTTTTCCTTCAAATCAACTGGTTTCAGAAAGTTATATAGATTTGTAATTTACTTCAATTTAAAAATCTCAAGTCTTCCAGTACTTATCAGCTGATGTATGTCCTGCAGGAAGTAATGTATTCTTTCCATTCTGACACAGTAGGAGAGGTTATCTATGTGAATTTGCTGCTGCTCTGGACAGTTCCTGACATGGACAGAGGTGGCAGCAGAGAGCACTGTGTCAGACTGAAAAGAATACACCATTTCCTGCAGGGCATACAGCAGCTAATAAATACAGGAAGTCTTGAGATTTTTATGTAGAAGTTAGTTACAAATCTATATAACTTTTTTGAATCCAGTTGATCTGAAGGAAAATGATAGCAGTATAGTAGCCTGGGCAATGGTACGGTACAGAGCAGTATAGTAGCCGGGGCAATGGTACGGCACAGAGCAGTATAGTAGCCGGGGCAATGGTACGGCACAGAGCAGTATTGTAGCCGGGGCAATGGTACGGCACAGAGCAGTATAGTAGCCTGGGCAATGGTACGGTACAGAGCAGTATAGTAGCCGGGGCAATGGTACGGCACAGAGCAGTATAGTAGCCGGGGCAATGGTACGGCACAGAGCAGTATAGTAGCCTGGGCAATGGTACGGCACAGAGCAGTATAGTAGCCGGGGCAATGGTACGGCACAGAGCAGTATAGTAGCCGGGGGAATGGTACGGCACAGAGCAGTATAGTAGCCGGAGCAATGGTACGGCACAGAGCAGTATAGTAGCCGGGGCAATGGTACGGCACAGAGCAGTATAGTAGCCGGGCAATGGTACGGCACAGAGCAGTATAGTAGCCGGGGCAATGGTACGGCACAGAGCAGTATAGTAGCCGGGCAGTATGCAGCATTACTGTGTAACATGAGCTTTAGGGCTCTAATGTTGATTCTTTCCCACCCCCTTCTTCCTCCTCATCCTCCTTGGCATTGTGTGGTGGGAGCTGTCTCTCTCTCGTCTCTTTCCTCCTCCGCTGCCGACCTCTCCACCTCTCTCAATCACTCTCTTTTCAATCACAGTGTTCTCTCTCCCCTCTCTCTGTTATGGTTGGGGCTCGCTGTCACTTTGCACCTACACTACTTAACATCTTAAACACTGGTGGCTGTCACACATTGCGGCAGCAGAGACATGATGGCTTCAGGGGCTCATAGCTGACAGGCTCCAGGCTCGGCCAGGTGAACGTTTAACCCTTCTCACCTGCTCACACACCTGCCGCTATATCCTGGGATCAGCACAAAGGTGTCATTGTATTAGTCTCCGGGCTGGAGCTCCTCTGTCCTGCTATATAGGGCGGCTAGTGATAACCGCACACATTTGCATGGTGTTACAGAGGTGTTTTCACGATATAAACATTGGGTTAAGACCCCCCCGCGCGTCCGTGCAGAATTACTCAGTATATGCGCCAGTATTTCTCACTAATAGAAGAGCTTTCCATTACTTCTCAGCGATTAGATCACCCCCAGAAATGTGACTATTGTTACTATGGGAGCTAAATTGCTGCCTGAGATCTGAATTACTGCCGCAACCAAGTAAAAAATCTTATAAAACATCTCTTAGCGCTACTATTACTTTGGTCGGAGCCACTGTGGATTTTCATACAGAATTGCATACTATGGGAAGGAGAGAGAGGTCGGGCACGTTGGGTTTTATCTACCCAACCCTTTTGTTTTCAGGGAGATAAACCTGGCGTCAGGGGTCTCTGCCAGCAACTTACCATCTTTCACGAAACATGAATCTT
The DNA here is from genome assembly GCF_027789765.1 of Dendropsophus ebraccatus. Taxonomy (NCBI): domain Eukaryota; kingdom Metazoa; phylum Chordata; class Amphibia; order Anura; family Hylidae; genus Dendropsophus; species Dendropsophus ebraccatus. The sequence goes on from NC_091463.1 coordinate 78,491,407, forward strand.
GTGAATAGGGAGAAAGTGTATTGACACCTTAGGTTAGGGCCACATGGTGACTTTGGTGGCGCAATGTCACATGTAATGGTAGTAAATGGTGTCGCATAGCCTGACTCTGAAAGCCACAAAAATTCTATCCTTGGTGGTTTTTTGGTTGCAGAGTTTTCTGCCATTGACCTTAATGCAAGTTGTGTGCCCCTTGCATGCAAGTTCTCCAACTTTAATAAACTTTGGTGAGACTCTTTTTATCGCACAACCATAGCCTTAAAGGGGATATCCAGAGAGCAGGAAAGGTAATGCGAACATGTTGTGGACAGTAATCAATTGCTACCTGATATTACCAATGTTCAGTTATTCGCATTGAGTGCCCACAATATATCTGCATATCCCCTTTAAAGTGACTGTACCACCAGGCCTAGGCTGAAGCACTGGAGGCGGGCCGACCCACCCTTAGTGGGAGGAAACCCCTGCCCCTCTATGATAGGGTTCCATTGATTCTAATGGAGTCACGTCATAGAGGGGCTAGGGTTTCTTCCCACTGGGGGTGCATCGGCCCGCCTCCAGTGCTTCTACCTGGGCCTGGTGGTACAGTCACTTTAAGTTTAGACTAAGTATTAGTTCGCTTGTTTTAGGGTCCTATCATACAGGAGGATTATCTCCCCAGTCAGGCTGATTCAGGCAGATATCGCTCCGTCTAATAAAGACAACGATGAGCTGAGTAGCCAGTCATTGTCTTTCAGAGTGATAGCCTATGGCCATCGGACTCGCCTCCGCTTATTTGCATATTGAGCGTGTGGATGAGCCTAGATCTCCGCGGCAGGACCGGCACTGGGAGCAGGACACGCAAGAGGGGTTTTTTTATGCAGGGCCCTGTCCAGGCCAGGGATGGAGTGGGTTGGAGTGGGAGGCTGCCCAGGGGGATAGGTTTCCTTTAAAGTATATAGAAAATAATAACGCTGCATACTTACCTCTCCATGCTCCTTGGTGTCCTCCTGCCTGTTTCCTGCTGGCTGAAACTGCAGCTGAAGCTTCTACACCCATCTCTAAAGTGACAGACTGCTCCCATCTCTGTCAGTGATTGGCTCGGACCTCGCAGGCTGATGGCTAACCATGACGATGCTGATCACCTGGCTAGGTCCTTGGCTCACCATGACGTTGCTGATCACCTGGCCTGATCCTTGGCTCACCATGACGTTGTTGATCACCTGGCTAGGTCCTTGGCTCACCATGACGTTGTTGATCACCTGGCTAGGTCCTTGGCTCACCATGACGTTGTTAATCACCTGGCTAGGTCCTTGGCTCACCATGACGTTGCTCATCACCTGGTTAGGTCCTTGGCTCACCATGACGTTGTTGATCACCTGGCTAGGTCCTTGGCTCACCATGACGTTGCTGATCACCTGGCCTGATCCTTGGCTCACCATGACGTTGTTGATCACCTGGCTAGGTCCTTTGCTCACCATGACGTTGTTGATCACCTGGCTAGGTCCTTGGCTCACCATGACGTTGCTCATCACCTGGTTAGGTGCTTGTGCTGCCCCAGTTTATGTGCAAAAGCCCTGCAAGTATTATTACTATTTCAGTTTACATTAAACATTGAGTCAGACGTCAGGTTTACAGTCATTGTGCTCCCATTTCTCTGTATATTTGTCTTATTAAGATGAATGGGAGCTGCCATCCTGTTTACACAGCTGAGATCCTATGTCATTCCAGCTCTATATAACAGTGCAGGTCTATGGAGGCCAAATTACGATGAAAATGGTGGAATGCATGGTTGACTTTAGGATTAGGCGCTCACTATAGACGCTCAGTCTTCAGCTTGATTGAAATAGCAGCTTAAACAGTAACCAAACATAGTATTATACAGGAACCAATATCAAAGCCTGTGGGTAACCGTGCAAAACAAATATCTGAGGGGGAGTCGGGTCTCTATGCTTCAAGGAATTCTCCAGTAAATGAAAATGAAGACTTGTCTATGAATTACTGCTTGTACGGGACTCTTATCTGCACAGCTCCACGGTACTGTAAGGACAATAGAAGATAACTAATAACTGAGGAATTGTAAGGGTGTGTTCACACAGGACAGAAATACTACTTAATTTACCTATGGAGCAAGGAAAATCTGAGGACCATTTTAGATGCTAGATTGATGCTAGTTTACTGGAACTATTAGACAGTGATCGTTAGCGATGTCCATGCAGCCCTTGCCCAAACACCTGATACCTTACCTCTCCCCGCTCCCAGTCTTCTCTCCTGTGCTCCGCAGCTTCTTGGTCCCGGTGGCAGCAGTGTCCGAGGGGCCTGTCAGCTGACGGGACGCTCAGACAGTGCAGCCACCGGGACCGGGAAGCTGCAGAGCACAGGACCAATTTATCACAACGTATAATCGTGTGAGCTACTTTTTTTTTTTTTTTTTTTTTTTTTTTTTTTTTTTTTTGAACCTTTTATCCATTTTTATTGCTGTAGCAAATGTTATGCAGTTAGCAAACCAGAAACTGAATGGGAATTACCAAACTGAATGGGAATTACCAACTGTGTTTTTTTTCCCTGCAATTAAAGGGGTTATCCAGCGCTACGAAAACATGGCCACTTTTTCCCCTCTCTTATCTCCAATTGGGTGGGGTTTCAAACTCTGTTCCATTAAAGTAAATAGAGCTTAATTGCAAACCACACCTGACCTGGAGACAAGAGGGGGGAAAAGGGGCCATGTTTTTGTAGCACTGGATAACCCCTTTAAAAAGTGGCCTTTTTAAAAAGTCACAGAATACTGAGTGTGTACCCATAGCCTAAGGCTAGCATCATACTCACACTCTGAACGGAGCTCCAATGTATTTTGTGAACCAAACGAAATGAGCATAATGGTTTGAAGCTTTTTTGCCTTTTTCTTTTTGGAGTGTTTTTATGCACTTTTTGGTCCTTTCATAGGTATTTTATGCCTAAACCCGGTCTTTGCTTACACTTTTTAAGTGTTTGTAGCATTAAAGGTTTTTTTTTTTTTTTTTTTCTTTTTATGTCAACTGGTCCCAGCAAGTGCCAGAGATTTGTAATTTCCCCATAGAAATCCTCTCCTACTCTCCAGACTGGAAAGAATATGCCACTTCCTGCTGGACATACAGCAGCTAATAAGTACTGGAAGATTTGAGATTTTTTAATAGAAGTAAATTACAAATCTCTGGCACCAGTTGATTTTTTTTATAAACAACCCAAAATATGCACATGGGGGAAAAATATGTTATGTATTATGTAAAGAAGTGCACATTTATACAACTGATGAATCCACAAAGAATCCGAATCTCAAACTTGTGCCGACATTCAATTTGGTCTTCAAAATCAGAGTTAGATGCACACCGATGCTGGAGCAGGTTTTTACGCTTCAATGGTAAAAAGCCGATTCTAAACGCATCCAGAAATGTCATCCCTGTTTCCTATAGTGTCTGAAAATTTTACATGGATATTTTTAAAACAGTGTGCAGAAAAGTAGGAGATGATGTCAGTTTGCCTGTGGAATGGGGGCGGATTCTGCGTACAGTGTGGTGCCATTTGCATGTATATATTATTCATGGATAGAATATGGTTTCTGAGGATCTTCCTCCTATTAGGAAGATTAGGCTGGGTTCACACTGCATTTTTGCAATCCGTTTAACGTATACGTTTTATGGAAAAAACGGATGCAATTGTGTGTCATCCGTTTGGATCCGTTTTTCCATTGACTTCTATTTTATATATATATATGTGTGTTGACTACGTTTTTCTGTCCGTTAAAAGTAACCAATCAAAAATGGATACGTTAAACGGATTGCAAAAGCGCAGTGTGAACCCAGCCTAAAGGCCCTATTCCACGGATCGAATGTTGTTCGTATTCGGCCGATATCTGCCGCTACGAACGATAATCGTCCCGTGGAATAGAGTGCAACGATCAGCCGACATCGTTCATGTCGCCTGATCGTTGCAGTCGCTTGTTTTTCAACATGTTGAAAAACAAGCGACTGATACAGCAACGATCTTCTGCTGTCGCTCCGTTGAATAGGAGCATCGGCAGCAGATGCTGCTATATCCTATGGGCTGCCCGGACGATCAGCGATCCTCCGAGCAGCCCCCCCCGCAGCTCCCCGCCGCCCCCTCCCGCACTCACCCGCTTGCTGCAGCCGCGTTGAATAGCTGCGGCAGCGAGTGGGGAATGAGGAACAAACGAGCGCTGAGAGCGCTCGTTTGCTCCTCTTAACGACCGGTGGAATAGGGCCATAAGTCTGTGACACAGGTTTCTCCTCCAGCACATTCAGCTTTTCATTGCTGACCTTGTTGACCCTCGTAGACAGTAAGGGCCCTTTTACACTGGACGATTATCATGCAGAAAATCGTTAAATCATTCGAATTTAAACGTTAATTGTCCTGTGTAATTGCAGGCAACATTCGAAAAATCGTTTGTGTGTCATTGATCATTGATTTAGATCTGACCCTAAAATTATTTGTTAATTGTTCGCTGCAAGGGTAGGTTCACAGTACGGAACCTGAGCAGATTTCTCGTTCGGCGTTAATCGTTAACTGCATTTTAACCGAACGATTATCGCTTAGATTCGAACGATTTAACGATAATCTGATCGATAATCGTCCGGTGGAATAGGGCCCTTAGTCCAAAGTCCTAGCAACTTAGAAGAATCTGACCATAGGGATGGCAGAACATCCAGTGGAATAAGTTGATGTCTTGCAGCTCTTGGGTCCCTGAGAGGTGGCGGGGCTCCCACCTAGGAGAGTACTTGAGTAGAGTTAGCCAAAAATAAGCTAATCCCTGCGTGACTACAAGACAGTGCAGACTTTCAGGGTGAGTGACGTGGCGTCGGGTGGTTTAGGATCGCTTCCTTGGTCCGCTCCGTCGCTCCTTACTCACAATGATGTTACCATGTATAACCGACGTTGAATGTTCAGCTTTCTGCCACAAATAAGGCCTCTATTATGCATTGTCTAAGAGCTGCGGTATGTGTGTTTTCCCTCTGTGACGGTGGGTGGAGGGAATAATCCTTCAGTCTATACGCCGCTGGCATACAATGGGTGCTCTACTTACCTGACTGCATTCACTCCAAGGTGATCTCATAGGCTAAAAGCAGCCTCGCTGGGATCGCTGATCCGTGTCATGCAATAATGGACCCTGCACACCGCTCTCATTGTGAGGGCTTTACGTTGGCATCCTGTAGGTTTCCTGATTGGCAACATAGAAGCTTTAAGGACTTGTCCATTATACTTATCCTTGCTCCGATCTCCTTCAGGAGGTTAGAAGCATGTAGGCCACAATTGAATCACATCCATACTGACAGGGCTCGAGTCGACCCCCGGCTTCCCTTCTAATCAGCTAGCTCTTGCCTATGCAGTGAAATAGAGCAGGAAGCAGACAGCGCCATACATTGTGTAGTGGTCATTCTTGGTTACTGTAGCTAAGTTTTCACTCGTGTCAATAGGAGCTCAGTTGCAGTTACCCAGCATGGCCATTGCACATTGTACGGAGCTGTCTGCTTCCTGGTCTTCAGCTTTAAATGCTGGTGCCATGGCTCTGAAAAGCAGCTGATCATCATGGATGGCGAGTGCACATTTACATATTACCCATTGTATGTGTGGTATTGTTGAATGGCACGCATTGAAATGACCATACACATGGCCCAATTGTTGGGAGTAACTGGGATATAGGAAGTGTTTGGTTTTCTGTGGCGCCACCACAGGTATAAGAAGGTATTACAGTTTCATTGAAATCAGTGCGATCTCCAAGGCTGTCCAATGTGAAGCTTCTCGGTCTTGGCACCATATGTGCACACTCAGTAATCTGGCAGATTTCGACTCGGATTCCGCATTGAAATCCTTGTAAAATGTGCATGAAATCCAAATGTCGGTGTATTTGGTGGGAAATCTCTTACCCAATGCACAAAGGGGGTTTTATCTAGTGTAAAAAAAAGTAAAAAAATTTTTGGCAAAACAGAAGTCGCCCAATTTTGAAAAAGTATGCGTTCAAAAATGTCAATTTTATGGATTAACCATAGAATATTCCAACATCAATGTGAAATCCCTGTCCAGAATTGACATTGATGCAGCGCAAAATCATCCCATTAATGCCAATGGCACGTTAAAGATATATATATACACATATATTTTTATTTCCTGCATGACATTTTACTTCTCAGTTTACTGTGTGAACGTACCCTCTAGGTGGCATTTATGTAAACCCTTGAAGTAGAGACAATACAGCCATTGCAGTGCCTGTATACAGCTATAGGGTTATATGCTTCCATTATATAGTATTTTTAACAGAACATGCTTTTCCATTCTCTTTTCCCTTAAAGGTAAAAAAAACTAACAAAAAAAACAAAGTCGTTTCTGGTAGTGTGAGCCCCCGATGCTGCAGGCGGAGTATCTGTGAACCTGGTGTAACAGCTGAGCTTATTTTCACGGTCGCTCCTCACAACTGCTGTGACAAATGTGGAAAGTTCTAGCAGGTTTTTACGTCCTAGGACCAGCTGGGCACACGCCTTATACATGGCACCTAGACCTGGTGGACCCAGGATGGATGGGACTGGCGACGTTAGCCTTTCTGCAGCAGTGAAGGGGTGCCGCACTGCCAGAGACGTCTATTCGAGCGGAATGGAGGCAGATGACGGGAGGATATTAACAGTTTTGGCCTGAAGGTGAGGAATGGGAACTCGAGCAACAGCTGCTGTTTGTATAGAGAGCGAGTCTAGAGGGCAGCCCAGGAGCTGGAGATATGGAAATGATGGGTCATGGGGTCCCAGCATCTGACAGCGAGCTTGTTATTACAGCCAGCGCCGCCTGTGTTGCTGTTCTGCATGCATTACCCAGTGCTGGATGTAATGCCGGCTTATTTTCTCACCAGCATTCTCTGAATTTCTTCTGTTATTTGCATTCTCCTGTGTGCATGCCATAAACCATGTGCTGCCTTTCATAAACCCATCTTCTCATATTGCACTGATGAGACTTAAAGGGGTTTTTCTTTTTCCTTAAAGCCGTGGCATGTTGCTTGCTAGAATACGATTGGTGGGAATCCCACCTATCCTGAGCATTAGGGGCCAATATGCCCATTCAGCGTTGTGGCCAGAGCACTGCAGCCCATCCTCAGGATTGTGGGAATCTCAGAGGTTTGGCATATAACGCAACAATCGAAAATTGCCCCTTTAGGCTGGATATACAGTAGAAAGTTTTGATGTCCGAAAAGGCCATATTGAGATATTTTCTGCCACCCGTTGCTGCCTTTTCGTGACCGGCTGAAGATGTCTGTGGAATGAATGACGACTTGGTTTTTTCTCTTCTTCGCCATCGTTTTTTCCTGTAATTGAATAGTCCTTCATGCCAAGTGACAGATCTGCATCCTATCAATATAAACTGAGACTGGGCCACAGATGACGCCAGACACTGATCATTGATTTGTTAGTTTTGTCAATCAAGACAACAACTCTCGTAGACTAACCGTGAATGTCAAGTTGTTCCGAGAATGGCCGTGAACACATGAACAGAGCCCTCTGACAGGATATGAATCTCACCGTGCCCATGCATATTTGTTGGAGATAAAGTTTTTGAATAATCCAATCTAGACTGGTTGCTAGGGAATGAAGCTTGACAACGCCATTGAAGTCAATGATTACAAAGCAGTTCTTGGACTACCTCATTTTTTATGTAAATTCTTCCTCGAAATCCACCCACATCTCATTGATTTCTATGGGAAATTTTGAAACTTGCTCCGACAGGCTAAATAATAATCATCTATTGGCCCCACATCTCTTCATGTAATTTGAGATATTCACTTAACGACTTTATTTCAGCAAGGGCCGCACAAATGATTTAGCTATGGGTGAGCCTTGTAAATTAGCATTCCTTTGTGTCAGTTCTTGGTGCATGTAATAGGGCTCTCTTCACACTTCTATGGCCATTTTTACAGTCAGGAAGCATTGCCCTGCCAAACACTGTGCCCCATTTAACTGTATGTGCTTCCAAATAGGTGTGCGTACAGTTAAAGAGGCCACGTCAGCACCTAGTGGCACCTGTCTGGGTGCTGGTGCTGGACTCATATGAAGTGCATCCGGAGTTTTAGACACTTTCCAGAGCTGTCCGGAATTTTGGATATGCCCATAGGGTTCTATGGGGCATCCGTTCCGCAATTCCACACAATTATAGGACAGGTCCTATAATTTCCAGCCCTATTTTCCAGCACGGGCTTTGGGAGCCGCGGGAGAGCCCATAGGAGATAGCGGTGGCCTGACAGTAGCAGGTCATAGCTATCCTAGCCAATAATCGTTTTGTTTAATAGGCCTTAACTTTTCAAAAATCTCTGGGTGACCATACTCAGGGGATGCTATTATCACTTAACCAGTTTCTGCATCCTCCTTTAGATGGGTCCCATTAGACGGCCTGAGGCTGCCTGTAAATGGCCACTGATCGGTGATCGATGCTCACTTAGTCTTCACAAAGCGCAATGAGTTGTGCGGACAGACTTCTGGATCGTCCATGGTGCCCCTTTTTGGCAAGCAGCTGTCCGCCATACATCCCCCTACGACACTGTTGAGTATTTTCTCCATGACGATCGATGGCTAATATATACCATATCACGTGAACCCACCCCTAACATATCGACAAGATGTGCCCCATAATCCATGTTTAACCTGAACCTTTAAGATGAGGGGCTCTGGTGGGGCGCTGGGTGTTTGCAGACGTGAAATCCGTGTAAGCCGCTTACTGGTGTCTGGCTTCTGGGAAGCTTTTGGCCAACAAATACCATCTTGATTTTAATTATAATTAGCTGAGGGAATTAAGATGGATGGAATATTGTCAAGCTGCCGTCCAGGAGATTTGTGCTGCCGCAGATTTGTCTATTGATCACGAGGCCGGGAACGTGAAGATTGGCATTCATAGGTCTCCGGGTAAATATTTTTCTCCTATGCTGTTGGTTTAGGAGAATATCTCCAGCCCTCTGTAGTCCCCAGGTCCATATTGTGTCTGCCGGAGCCTGGTACGCGGCGGAGTCTGTGCACCGGTGGTGAGCACATTTGGTGGGCAGCCGAGCGTGTCAATGTGTGCATTAGGAAGTGTCACAGTGACTTCTTGTCAGGCCGGTGGAGGCCTTTGTTCCATTAGGTCGTCTTTGTTCTTCTAGTCACAGCCCGGCCCTTATCTTGTCCCAACAAGCTCTTGTCAAACACAACAAGTCTTCAAAGTCTGCATTGATGTCTGGGCTGTGGTGGTGACAGCCATTGTAATGATGACAGTGACCTAGCTGGCATTGGGGCCACACAGGAGTGCGAAGGGGGGACTGCTCAATCTCTGCTCCCCCAGACAATAGGATAGGAGTGAACGGTTGGCATGAAAACGCAGTGCTGGGTGAGCGGTCTAAGAAAGGTGGAGATGGGCGATGGACTATAAAAGGGATGGGGGAACCATTGGCCCTCCAGCTGCTGCAAAACTACAATTCCCATCATGCCTGGACAGCCAAAGCTAAAACGATAATCATCTGGTGTAAACTCAGCAACGATCAAACAACGAACAAAAATTTGTTCGTATGTCATTGATCGCATCCTTTTAGCTGATCTCCAAATTATTATTAATTGTTCACAATCGTTCAACGTAAACACTCATCGTTATTTACAATCGTAAATAGGATTATATTAACGACTTTTCTTAGCAATTTATCGGTTAGTCTAAACACCTATTTTTTTAAAGAAAACTCATGACTTGTATACTGAACGAGAGCTTAAGCGATTTATCTGTATGTGTAAAAGGACTCTAACATAGACTCTCTCGTGACGAAGGGGCATGGTAGAGTATGATGTATTAGGCTTCATTCACGCAATTTTTGGAGCCAATATTGCTATGATACTTGTTTTTAGGCCATTTGGGTGTGAAAAATGGCAGATTTCTTTTGCATTCTTTCAGGATATCTATATCTATCTATCTATCTATCTATATATATATATATATATATATATATATATATATATATATCTATATATATATATATATATATATATGCAAACAGTCTGTTGTAGGCCAGCTCACCTGCCGTGGTGTTGCCCTTGGTGCACGGTAAGACCCGGAGCCAGGGTCACAGCATACAAAAAGGAAAAGTCCAGCACCATTTGGTGCTGGACTTTTCCTTTTTGTATATGTATATATATATTTTATTTTTTATTTTTTTGCATCTAAATGCTGAAAAACATTTGCAAATTGAGAGCTTAAAGGGACACTGTCACCCCCTTTTTGCATCATGACTTCTCTACACAGGTGTAAAGGGTAAATTTTGCTGTTTTTATACCTAATTTTATATCATGCGTCATGGTGCTTGTTCCAGATAAAAGGGATTTTTTTTTTATCATTTGCGGATTGTGCTCCCTGGTTGGGGCTTAACGGCTGCAGCGCCACTTAGCTCCTCCAACATGGCCTCAGGCCCCGCCCTCCGTGATGTCAGGCCCCTCCTCCTTGGCGGCCATTAGAACGGGGCAGTCTAGGTCCCACCCCCTCTAAGTTGGCCCATAGTAATGGCCACTGAGAGGGTGGGGTCTATGCAACTATGGTGTCACAGACGGAGGGGGCCTAGGGCAGCGATGTGGGCAGGGCTAAGTGGCGCTGCTGCCATGAAGCCCCGCCTAGGTAGCACAATCCACAGATGATAAAAGATCACTTTTTATGGGATCAAGCACCATGACGTATGATATAAAATAAGGTATGAAAACTGCAAATTTTACCTTTTACACCTGTGTAGAGAAGTCATAATGCAAAAAGGTGGTGACTGTGTCACTTTAAGCTTGGTGTGAACAAAACGCAAGGAAGATTCCAAAAAGCCCTGTAAAATGCGTTTTAAAGTATAAATCTGCCAAAAAAGCAACAAAATCATTGAAGTCTTAAGGCCGATTTTGCTTCTAAAACAGGTGGATTTATAAAACTACAGCAAAGGCTGTTGGCCGTTCTTTAGCCGATGACCGTCCCTTTTACACCGTACAGTTATCGGGAATGCTCATTCGGCTATAAACCACGTTCCCACACTTGATTACAAGTGTGAAAATTGCGCCCCACTTCTTCACCAATAACAAATAAGCGTATGTTCACATCTCGTTTTTAGGCGCACGTCGGGCTACACGGCAGAAATCAGTGGAAAAAAGGATGCCGCCGTACAGCCCGACGTGCGACCAACGGCCACATTGACTTTAATGAGCAGGACGGAGTCATTATGTGACTGTGTTCTGCTCATTTGCGGGACATATACGGCTTTTGTGCAGGACTCAAAAGCGTGGTCGACTACGCTTTTGAGTCCTGCACAAAAGCAGTGTACGTCCCGCAAAAGAGCAGAACACAGTCACATAATGACTCTGTCCTGCTCATTAAAGTGAATGTGGCCGTCGGGCTGCACGGCGGCATCCTTTTTTTCACTGATTTCTGCCGTGTAGCCCGACGTGCGGCTAAAAACGAGATATGAACATACCCTAACGATGTTGCTTGTATAATCTGCAGCACCAAGCAGCTATTGGAGGCGGCATGCGGCCTGGTTCCAGAAGCTTTCACCATCGCAAATGTGGAATTATGCAGCCGAGGAACCATCCATTCTTGTTGTCAAACATTAGACTAGCCATACACTTTAGATAACTAAATGCTTGTTGAACTGTCGGCCTTGTTTATTAACCCCATTCATATGCATGCTCAGTTCGTTGGAGCATGCATGTATTCTTGCAGCACTAAATTCAACAGATTAATGCAGTAATAGGTTTTATTGTTACGGCTGTTCGGTGTGTCTATATATACTGTGTGTGAGATTCAAAAAGAGAACAGTGAAGCCAGTAGCGTAATTTGGTGGGGGCAGAGGGGGCGGATGCTCCCGGGCCCACACAGGCAGGGGGCCCACTGAAGATTTCGCCAGTTAATGTTGACCGCAAAAGCTATTGCTTTTGCAGACAGACTTAACAAATGTTTATTGGCTGTAGGTGGCCCCTAGCCATCATTTAGTGCTCCAGGGAGGCCCACACGGCTACCGAATGTTTTGTCTGACTATTTAGCTGTATGCGCTTGTATGCGAGGAGAAGATACAGTTGAATGCAGCAGGGTGGAGCAGAGCATTGGCTCTCCACCCTGCCAATCACTGTTGTGGCCACAAGAGGCCGTTCCCTCCCTTACAGCTGTGGGACATAGATGATGTCACTTGTGTGCTCACAGAGCAGGGAGAGAGTTGACATCAGAAGACTACAGTTCTGCAACCGCACAGCAGGTAAGTATGGCTTTTTTCCCCTTAGCTATAGAGGAGGAGACCTATGTGGGTGGGTGGGGCTAACTCCTAGGAAGGATTTCATATATGGGGGTTGGGGTATGGGATGTCCTGGCTAACTTAAATGGGGATACCTAATTTGGAGGTACAGTACAGTCTACTTACAGTGGTGGTGGTGGTGTCTAACCACCAGGAGCATTACCAGGTAGATTACTGCTGGGAAAGGGGGTGGCCACATGGGGAATACATACCAGGGGGATTACCTAGATGAGATAGTGCTGGAGGGGATGCCTACATGGAGGATACTACATGGAGGTCTAAATACTAGATAGATGCGCAAAGGGGTAGCTAACTTCTATATGAGGGCACAGAGGGCCCTAACTAGTACTACATGGAAACAGAGGAAAATAATAACTATATTGGGGCACAGAAGGCCTAACTACAGAGGGACCTCAATACTATATGGGGAAGCACAGGGAGGGTCTATCTTCTATAAGGATGAACAAGGGGGGATAATCTACTATGTTAGGATATAGATGGTGGGCTTTTTACAATATGAGAGCATAGAGGGACCCTGCAAACTATATGAGGGCTAAAATTGGGTCTAAATACTACATGGAGGCATAAATTGGCTGCTCTCATATACCCTGTACACCATGATTATCAGGGCTAATTTCTCCTACATTTTTCATGTATTGTTTCTATGGATTTATGGTAATTATTCCATTTAGTTATGTATACAGGTTATTTAAAATAGTTGCCTTGAACTGCATGGGACTATTTATTATTACCCAGCATTTGTACTATACATTTACTCTATTTGTACTCCTTTGGGTGTTGCTAATTTGGTCATTGACCATCAGCTTGGTGTAGTCCTCATGCTGCCCAATAGATATTAGACAGATAGATATGAAAAAAAGAGAGATAGAAGAATGGATGGATGGCTAGATAGAAAACAGAAACAGCACCACAGCTTCCTCTATGTTGTTTGTGGTATTACAACTTGTTGTAATCTCTTTTAGTGGAACTGAGCTGCACTACCACATCCAAGCTTTGGAGGAGAGTGGCGCTGTGTCTGGAAAAAAGGCAGCTATGTTTTAGCAATGCTGGATAACCCCTTTATTTTTTACATGGTTACATATGTGAGATGTAGAAAGTCTTTTCCACTGTTCTCAGTCTCTGTTCACTATGAATAATGTTGTAGAAAATACCCTATATTATTCGGAAAGCATTGTCATCTGCTGAGGTTCCTTATGGGTAACATACTGTAATTGGTTGGGGGCCCACTGAGGCTCACTCGCCCCCCCTAGGCTGAACCCCTAGCTACGCCCCTGAGTGAAGCCTAAAAGTTTCTGCAGAGAACAATAATAAAAAGTTGTTTTCGTAGTAACCCCCCCCCCCCCCCCTTTCATTGTGCCGAGTTGGCGTGACCCTGGTGCTGTGGCCCCGGCTTATCTGGCTGCACTCAAGCTATCTGTACATTTCTAGGAGCTCCGTAGCCTTCAGTACATAGGACAGTGGAATTTACCAGGTATGGCTGGGCCACCCACTTGTAATGGCATTCTTTTTCATTGTTGAATGTCCTCATTCAGAGGGCTGTATCAATGCTAGGGCAGATTGTTACCTGGCCAAGGAGAGCAGGTTGACCTTGGATCTGTGAGAGTCCTATTCACAGTCAGTGTTGCTGGCTGTGGTGGGAGAGGTCATGAGGAAGCCAGAAATATTTTGTGGCTGGATGAATAGAGTTGTATCTCCTTGATTTAAAGGAGAGGTCTGGGGTCGGACATTTAAAAAACAAAGAAACAAAAAAATAACGGAGGGGGTGCAATTTAAAGGGCTTTATCCAGCACTACAAAAACATGGCCACTTGCTTCCAGAGACAACACGACTCTTGTCTCCTGGTCAGGTGTGGTTTGCAATTAAGCTCCATTCACTTCAATGGAACTAAGGGCCCTTTTACACAGAAAGATTATCTGACAGATTATCAGCCAAAGATTTGAAGCCAAGGCCAGGACTGGATTTGAAAAGAGGAGAAATCTCAGGCTTTCCTTTATGACCTGATCTCTGTTTATAGTCTGTTCCTGGTTTTGGCTTCAAATCTTTGGCAGATAATCTGTCAGATAATCTTTCTGTGTTAAAGGGCCCTAAGAGGCAAACCCCACCCAAACTGGAGACAAGAGCAGTGGCCATATTTTTGTAGTGCTGGATAATAACATGCACCTACCTCCCCGGCTCCAGCACTGGGATCCGCTGTCTTCCACGCCAGTTCCCGTTCCCCAGGCCACATTCTGGTCTGAGCGGGGACCCAGGTTGTGACGTATCTGACCCACTCGGCCAGTCAGCACCGGGGGACAGCTGACCCCTGTGTCTGCTCTGTATTTTCTGGTTAGGTTGATCTCTGCTCTCTTCCTGGCACAGATAGGGTTAATGGTTGGTTATCTGCAGTCAGGAGTTTCAGTCGAGTCACTTATTAACCTGCGGTGTTTGTATTACCTAGCTGACTGGTGGAAAGTAATGGGGACTCTGACTTCTAGGAGTAAGGAGAGGGAAATAATTCTCATGAGTAAGCGGTTCTTTCCAGTCACCTCATCGGCTCATCCCAGATTCTCTTATCCCTGTCTTGTGGAGTTATGGGTGGTAGAGATATAGAGAGCGGTTTGGCGTCCCTTCCTGTCCCTTAGGCGCAGTAGCATGAAGGAGATGAAAACTGTCCAATCTTAAGGTTCCCATACACTTTATACCTACAGTATGTCAGCTGAGCCTTCTGCTCACAGTATGTGGTGTATGGGGGGTCTCCGGAGACTCCAACAACAGATGGAATTTCACGACCCCCTTTTTTATGGAGAGATAAACTGCCACCAGAGCGGTCTGGCAGTGGTTTAAAAGGGAACTCTGGACCCCCCCCACCAATTTCCTGGTGCTAGAGAGTTATACAGATTTGTTAATTGCTTCTATTTAAAGTGTAACTATCGTTTTTGAATACTCCTGACATGTCATAGCAACATGTCAGGAGTGCGTATTGGTCGGGGAACGGCTGCTAAGAACCAATCACAAAGAACAAAGGGGCAGAGGCACATAGGAGCATGCGCTCTGCCCCTTCATCTCCGCTACAGGGAGGTGAATTGCTTGTATTAGCAGTCTACAGTATTCACCTCCCTGTAGCAGAGATGAAAAGGGAAGAACGTGCGCTCCTAGGTGTGTCTGCCCCTTCATTCTAGCGATTGACAGGGTTCTCCACATCGGGACCGCCGACCGATATGCACTTCTGACACGTCGCTATGACATGTCTGGAATATTTAAAAATGGTAGTTACACTTTAAAAATCTCAAGCCTTCCAGTACTTATTAGCTGCTGTATGTCCTGCAGGACATTAGTGTGACACAGTGCTCTCTGCTGCCACCTCTGTCCATGTCAGAAACTGTGCAGAGCAGTAGAGGTTTTCTATGGGGATTTGCTTCTACTTTGGACAGTTCCTGTCACGGACAGAGGGGGCAGTACTAGTAAGTAAGTACTGAAAGACTTGATATTTAAGCTGTATACCTTTTGTGACACCAGTTGATTTGATAAAAAATTTTTCCCTTTAAGGTCAAAACACAGCGGAGGTGCAAATTTTTCCACTGTTATTCCTCAGTAACTGTAAGCTAACAGCAGCCAAAATACAGAGACAAAACCATACTGGAAAGGCTTGCCCCTCTGCTGTGCTTTAGACTTATGGATAAGTCCATCAATATCAGATCCTTCAACTCCTGATCCAGATACATTAGTGTGAATGAAGACTAACAAAGAGGATCGGATACTATAAACCAGGGGTAGGGAACCTTGGCTCCCCAGCTGTTGCAAAACTACAACTCCCATCATGCATGGGCAGCCAAAGCTAAAGCTTTGGCTGTCCATGCATGATGGGAGTTGTAGTTTTGCAACAGCTGGGGAGCCAAGGTTCCCTACTCCTGCTATAATCCATTGCTTTCCTATACAGTCCTTTGTGAATGCGTTGATGTTGTAGAGACACTACGGCTCATCTACTAACAATGTGGCTAGGTGTACACAGTTATACACAGCGGCCTTTATATTCCTCCAGCGGTGGTCCAGCTGTATCCACCCTCTTCACGGAGGCTGCAGACAGCGGGAATCAGACGCCAAGAGATCAGGTTCATACGACACTTCTGGCAGTAGCTTATATCCAAGGAGAACAAAAGGACTGGGTTTGGAAATGCAGCATGCCCAAGTTGTCGTTCCGTCAATGCGACCTGTCGAGAGAGAGTCAGGAGACACCAAGTGAAGTTTTCACCCTCCCCTGATGAACCATCAGGAACCGAAGACAGAGAAACATGTTGTGACTTTGTGGGACAATAGAGACAAGTTGGGGGGGGGTTACTTGTACTGGTCAGATAGGAAAGACTGGGCACTATAAGAATAGAAACCCTGATTTGATGTTGTAAAGGGGAACATTTTACCTGTTTTAGATATCTTAAAAAAGTAAGGTAGATTATACAGAATATTGAAGACCGATCCTCTTTCTAGTAACCATATTGGATGATCCTATAGATTAAGCTTTGTAAAGAGAACAGTATCGGCACTACCCTTCAGGCACTGCTTCTATTGGATTGCGAGCTGAGGTTGCATATACCAAAAACACTGTACGGGGTGCTCCTCGTGGAATACAAAAACATTCATGAATATATCCGTAGTAGAGAAAAAAGTTGGAGGGCACTCACCGTACTGATGTGTAAACTTTATTCCATATAAACTTGGTCCGAGCCCGCTACAAATGAACCTGTTGGAATTTTAAAGTTTATATGGAATAAAGTTTACACATCAGTACGGTGAGTGCCCTTCAACTTTTTTCTCTTCTACCGATATGATCCTATAGATTGCATCACAGAATTGCTGACTGCTTGGATGTGTTGGGGAGATCTCAAAACTTGCATAATTTAAAGGGAATCTGGCAGCAGGTTACACAGACCTAACCTCTCGCCAGATTCCCTTTAAAGCCTGAAATGTGAGCACTAGGACGGGCCGTCAGTATTTGGCATGCCCCCTCTGCATCTACTGTGTGCATGGCACAGTGCTCCTACCTTGCTGGCAGCGTGGGATTGTTCTGTGCCCGCCTGTGCGTGGGCTTCTCATGACAAGCTCCATCTCTGCTGGTTCATGATATGCTGATCTACCAGCTGCTCTGCTGAAATGGTTATAACCCAGGAAAAGGTGGAAGGATTCTTGCTGCCCATCAAACATACCACTGGCGTGCCGCAGGAGGAGACTACTGGAATACTGCAGGAGCACACCACAAAAAGCCAGAGAAAGTCTATGCATCTGATTCATGGGGAGCTGCAATGGTGTCAAGGCTTGATGGGAATTGTAGTTTTGCAACACACGGAGATCCTCCACTTGTGCAGATCCCTGTTTTTGGAGATAAGTTTCCACAATGTGAATACCCCTTTAATTACCCAACAGGGCTACGTTCACACTACGTATATTTCAGTCAGTATATGTATATTTCAGTCAGTATTGTGGTCCTCATATTGCAACCAAAACCAGGAGTGGATTAAAAACACAGACAGGATCTGTTCACACAATGGTGAAATTGAGTGGATGGCCGCCATTTAATGGCAAATATTTGCTGTTATTTTAGAACAACGGCTGTTATATTGAAATAATGGCCGTTATTTACTGTTATATGGCGGCCATCCCCTCAATTTCAACATTGTGTGAACAGATCCTTTCTGTGTTTTTAATCCACTCCTGGTTTTGGTTGCAATACTGACTGAAATATACTGACTGAAATATACTGACTGAAATATACTGACTGAAATATACTGACTGAAATATACTGACTGAAATATACGTAGTGTGAACACAGCCTAAAGGAGAAGTCTGGCCATTTTTAAAATCTGGCAACCACAAGGGGTAGGGGGGAATTTGATATCCAGTGGAAACTTACCTCTCCCTGTTTCTGTGGTAAGCGCTGGGACCGGCCTCTGGACCCCAACTGAGCTGCAGAATCTCCGGTGCTCCAGTCATTGATTGACTGAGTGGTTTGTCCATCAGCCGGGACAAGGATAGGGGAAAAAATGTCTCCCGACAGGGGTCCTGAGGCCAGTCCCGCTGCTCATGTAAGTTCCTACTGGTTATCTAATTCCCCCCCTGCCAGCTGCCAGATTTTCAAAGTGGGCCGTACTTTTCCTTTAGGGCTTATTCACACATCCGTAATGCAGTCCGTGACGTGGACCCGCGGCCACGGCCCGCACTATGAATGTGCATCTGTAGTGCTCCGTGCTTCACAAAGCACTACGTTCACACATCATTACCCCAGCGATCTGTGCCGCAAGAAAACGGTCTGCATTACATGTCCGTGGGTTTTTTTTGCGGCACGGATCGTGGCCCCGTATACACGTATGGACGTGTGAACGGGCCCATTAAATAACATTGGTTTTATGTTCTGTCCGCAATTGCGGCTAGAACAGCTGATGTGTGAATTTGGCCTAAGCATCACATAGTGTTCATTGAACTCAATAGGTTGTCCGTGTAGTCTATGGACTCTAAACTACTTGGTTTATGATTGCTCTTTTCCTGGTAAGGAGCCGCCAGTCACCCACGGCAGCACCTGTCTCCCGGGAATAAGCCTTCTTCCGTCCTGTAATATACATTAGATTGTGGACAGTTGGGTAAGTACATCAACAGTGGATCATCAGAGGATCTGTGGCAGAAGTACACCCACAGTGGATCATCAGAGGATCTGTGGCAGAAGTACACCCACAGTGGATCCTCAGAGGATCTGCGGCAGAAGTACACCCACAGTGGATCATCAGAGGATCTGTGGCAGAAGTACACCCACAGTGGATCCTTAGCAGAAGTACACCCACAGTGGATCATCAGAGGATCTGCGGCAGAAGTACACCCACAGTGGATCCTTAGAGGATTTGGGGCAGAAGTACACCCACAGTGGATCATCAGAGGATCTGCGGCATCATCTACATGTGTTATGTAATCCATACAGAACCTGCATTACAATCTATATCTGTCCATTGAAGGAGAAAATCTGCAGCAGAGATCGACATATGGCAGGTTGTAAATTCTGCACCGCAAGTCGATCTCCCTGCTGAAACATTCCCCAACATGTGGATGAGATGTGATAAAGCCGCAGGTAATGTCCGCCATGTGTGAATACCTGCTGATCTGGAAACTTCTATTGACCTCTCCATAGAAGCGGTGATTGTATATATTGTACACTCTGATAATATATGATGTAGTGGTGTGAACAGTAAGGGATTGCAGAAGACACTCACTCTAAGGGGGGGGGGGGAGGTCATGCTGCTATACATTTGTATACAGCGTTTCTACAGTCCGACCATCTTTTAACTCTTTAGACATTG
The DNA here is from genome assembly GCF_027789765.1 of Dendropsophus ebraccatus. Lineage (NCBI taxonomy): Eukaryota > Metazoa > Chordata > Amphibia > Anura > Hylidae > Dendropsophus > Dendropsophus ebraccatus. The sequence goes on from NC_091463.1 coordinate 78,511,006, forward strand.
CACTCTGTCCCTTTAAACCATCATCAGATCACTTTCTTCCCAGCACAGGATTGCTCCTTTTAACCTCTTAAACTTATCGCCATCGCCCTTCTTACCTCGGACTTATCCTTTAACCCATTAAACTTGTCACCGGTAACTGCGTCCATGTGCTCTCCAGGCACAGCTGTAACATGTTGATGTCATGAAGCGCTCATGCATTGTCTCTGATGTTGATGGGAGCTGTGTGCTTGTGTGTGTGTGGGAGGGGGATCTAATCCCACTTAGTATTCAGTGGACGAGTATGGTAGTATTACTAGGCAGCCCACGGCTCAGCTTCCTCCTCTCATTCACCAGACTGTATATCTCTGGCCAGGGAGAGGACGGATCCTATGAAATGGGAACTGCAGATAGCAGGTGATTGTGTGCTTGTGCCCTGTGTGTGTGCATGACACTTGTATGTGGGAAGGAAGCTGCGGCAGGATTACTCCATACTGCAGCACACTGCTGTGTGTGCATCGGCTCTATTAGCAAGGTGGATGTGTTAGTGAATGGCTTTCTGCATTGATGATTCCTATTGATTTGTGATAGTAATACCGCTAGAGAAGGCAACCTGTTATAGATGAGCCCCCTGGATCACTGACTACTGAGTTTAAGTAGAGGGGGCTACCTGAGCGCTACCTGTACTCCGCTCCTAGGTGTTTGCATGTTATTTGATAGACATAAGCAATCTCGTGTGTGTGTATACTATATATATATATATATATATATATATATTTATTTTGCATCTCCCCCAGGGCTGCTTTATGTTCGCCCATTGCACCCGCATTTAATAGCCATTTTGGGCACGGTGTGCTGTGCCAGCTCTTTCCAGTCTATCCGCATGCTGCTGGGGTGGAGCCTATAAAATGATATCACCCTCCATAAAATGATGTCATGCTGAAGTTGATGCTGCACATCTCCTGGGCACAGCCACACGCTGTATAAATATTTTATAGGCTACGCAAAGCAGATTTTTTTTTTCGTGTGTGTGTGTTAACGCTACAAGGTACCATCTATGAGAAGGAAGATTATTGTGCAGCAGCCATCAGCCAAAGTTCATGCATTTAATAATTGAAGACACCAGAGAGGAGATCTCTCCTGTAATGTCTAGTTCCTGCAATAAAATCCTCCCGTGACCAAGGAATGATCCCTTTCCTTCTCAATGTTGCATTCGCGTCATTGCTGGCTAACAATAGGTAGCTACGGAATAATGGAGGTGAATGATTGTTCTGACCTAGTGTACGTGTCTGCTCCGTGTAGAGGCGACATTCGTCATCTGATGACTCCTCGGGGAGCGCACTGGTATTAGCTGGGCTAATGGTCTCACATATACATTACATAGGCAGTGTACGTTTAGTATGGGTATTGGGATTGGGAGTTAATGAATGTATGGGTATAGGAAGAAACTGGAAACCCCATGGTCTCCATCCTAATCGTAACCATAGTCCTATGTCCTGACTATAGTATAAATCTGCGCTCTCTAGCCTTCGTGTTTTCAGCTCTGCAAACATAGAACTCCCATCATGGTGGAAGTAGTGGTTTTATAACAGGAGACCACTGGGAGCTAGGTGTTGTTGGCTCTTCCGTAGTACAGACCATAAATGTTTGGTGGTGGTCCGACCTCTGGGACCCTTGTTGATTTGCACAATGCTGTAGCTGGTTGTATGGATGAGCCAGTGTAAACAATGCTGACCCTTTCTTGTACCGATTGTAAGGGGCCCTGGATCGTAAAAGGTGGCCATACCCTTTAGATGGCGAAACAAGTGTTTGGTTCACAGTTACACCTCAAGACCCCACATGTGCGGTATAATGACATGTACTCAGTAGGTAGAGACATAGGCTGCTGCTAGGCATCTCTACAGTCTTATCCACAGTGGAAATTAAAGCATCGGACCTCATGTGCGTTTAATGGTTGGCCAGCCCCGACTACACTGGCATGTTTGGCCAACAATCATCCAGTATACATGGCCCCTAGAAGCATAGGCCTTCAACGTTAAGGTTTTCTGTTACGTTCCTAGTTCCCCAATAGGCATATACAGGAGGCGAACCTGGGGACCCTTCTCAGACAGTCAACACTACAAGGACATCGATGCAGCCCTTCATGGGTTAATATACGCCATTGGCATTTTCTCTCATTTTTGCCACAGCAGAGGGATGAGGGTTGTGTATGTCAGTCGCGCTCTTGCCGCGAACCCACAACTGCACAAAAGACCCAACAGGTTGGTAGGGGTTAAAGGGGCTCCAATATTCAGGATAAAGGTGGCTTTGAAAAAAAAAAAAAAAAAATTATACTGTTGCCATGTCTTTTGTTTGCGACAAATAATTTTTTGTGTTTTGGACTAAGAAGTGATGTTTGTTTGTAGACACATTTATTTCCTGTGTCTGGAGCAGAGCCCTGGAGTCTTTTCTCTCTCCACCATACACCGCCATGATGTGAGCATCGTGCACTGGGCTCCATGACTTATGGCTTGTCTGAAATCGAGCTCAGCTGAAGGCATCTGTGGTCCGCACAGTTGTCAGGCACAGGCGTACAGATGATAAATCAGGCGGCACGCTGCCTTTGTGATGAACGCCGTCCTTCTCATGAGCTTGTGCATTTGTGCTCTGATCTGCTTATACCTTACACTGAGTATATACATCTTTCTTCCCGTAGATACAGAAATCCCTTTGTTGCCTTATCCATCCCTCCATACCGTGGATGTGAGTTGGGGAGCGATTACATTGATGATTACATGTGAATGGGTGCGTGAGACTGCGCCGAGGAACCCGAAGAAACCCAATGTGAGTACAGCGTTAACTGTGAGCGTCTACATCGAATATTAGGCACCCTCCTGGTAATCACTTTAACCTCTTGACCTCCAGGACTGTTTGAGTCTTAATGAACAGTGTTCATTCCAAGAGCCATAGTTTTTTTTTTTTTTTTTTTTTACTTTTTTTTTGTCCGTATTTTTTTTATTGAATATAAGAAAAAAAAAATAATGCAATTTTTTTTCTCCCTTTGATTTACCACATAGGAAAGATAACTATTTATCTTTCTTCCACAAGTTTTTGCCTGATTTTTGTATCTTTTTTTTCATGGTGTACTATATAATCTTTTTTTTTTTTTTTTTTTTTAAAGAGAAATATTGTGATACATTTATTCATTGAAAGGTTTGTCCACTTGAGGCTCTTGCTCGGCCAATCGCTGACCGTGTTGGTGGCCTGCCTTGGTCACTGATTGGTTCAGCAGGCATTTCCTGTGTTGTACTGGAAACACTGCCAAGCCAGGACAGGGCACTGTTGGGACAGACATTGTGAGGTGAGGGCTTATCGCACAGGCAATACATTAGGTCATGCCCCTGTAAGGACCAATGGCATACCTAGGAGTCTTAATGGACCTCCTCCTTCCAAGGTAACTCATCAGTGCCTTCTTCATGGGCTGACCATCTGCAGATACAGGCATCCATATTGGTGATCATTGCTTGTTTGCTGAGTCTTCACGAAGCTCAGTCTGTTTCCAGCAGAACAAACAACCACTGGATTATTTTTGGGGCCCTTTAAATGCATTACTGCCGGTCGCACGTCACATGTTTACATGCGGTGTTGTGTGTCCGATGGCAGTGATTTAAATGACCTCTGTAAAGATATATAAGCTGATCGCTGCCACTTCTACACATGCAGATTTATTGGGAATGAGTGTAGGAAAAGGTATTCCCATTTAACAGATATCATTTATTTACGATCTCCGCTGGTTGTACGCAGTAGACCGTTCATTGTTTAACCCGTGTCCTGGTCATGTGATGCATTGATATGATGTTGTCATATGTAAGCATGCCTGTTTCTTGTAGGTGATGTTTGAGCTCTCATTGCTGTTATTTAGCCCCTCTGGATCCCCCACATTGCTATTCTCTACATTTTAGGGGTAAGACCAGAATTGGCTGTTTTCCAGCAGTACTCACACCGGTCTTTCTCATAGGCTTCAAACACACAGGGTGCATCCCTGGCTGTGAATTTGCAGTGAAATCTGCTGCGGATCCCTGGCCTGTAGTTTGTATGGAAAACATACTCGCAGCTTGATGGACATCCCGCTGCGAGTATGTAAGGAGACTGCCCTGTTAACCCCCCACCGGCCGGAGCATATACTATACCTGCTCCAGGATCCGGCTTGCTTCAGTAGTTCCTGGCTTGACGTCCCACTCAGCCAATCAGTGTGCTGTTTGTTTGTAGCCTTAAAGGGATATTCCGGCAAATCATCTTTGGTGGTGGCAGAAGCAGTAAAGCAAAGAAGCGGTTAAACTGAGCCCTGAACTGTTGCTGTTGAGTAGTAAATTAATGGAGTCTCTCCCTCTTTATTTCCCAGAGCACATTCTAAAGGCCCTATTCCACGGAACTTTTTCGAGTGATTATCGTTCATAAAATCAATCAAACGACCGCTCGTTAACAATATTCGTTCTGTGGAATAGCTGTAAATGTGCGAACGACAACAGCGAAATCGTCGTTGAGTCGTTGACTATTTTTTTTCAACATTTCAAATATCGTTATTTTTCAACAATATTTCGCTAATCTTTTCGTTGAATAAAAAATCTTTCAGTCATTCTTGAAATGTCTACCTACATTTCCCCACGTTTTAAACGACCATGTAACGATGTAACGACCGCAAAAAAATCGTTACACTACAGATATCGTTCACGTTCCCACACGTATTGTGTTATCGTTCGCTTAAAAAAATCGTTAAGTGCTCGTTAACGAGCGGTCGTTGGAGCGAGTCTATGAACGATAATTGTTCCGTGAAATATAAGGGCTATAAGGCTGCAGCAGAGCTCCTGTACAAGTGATGTCACTCATCCGTCACTGTGACAGGGCCGGGGGCACCCAACCCCGTCAAACACAGCGCCGCATTTAACTGTACACACTCCTGATAAAGAGCACGTACAAGTAAAAGTCCAGTGTTATTGCCCGGGTGCTGGCCTGGTCTGGTAGGCAGTGCATTGGTAATCTCGCATACCCCCATGGGGCCTAATTTTAGGCCTAGACCCCCTTCAGTAAAAATCCTGAAGGGTGTCCATGCTGTACAGAACCCTATGGATCGGCAAGCCTGGATAGATTTTCCTGACGTGTGAAGGGGGCCTTAGTAGATGGAGTGGACATCAGATTGAAGAGACATCTGTTTAGGGCTGTTTCCTTGGGGCAAAGAGTCATATATGTTAAGAAGGTGCAATGACAGAACATTTGGGGCAGACTGTGCAAGTTGCATTTTTTTCATTGTCTCCATTATGGATACGCACCAGGGCATACTGCAGTATAGGGTCATTGCTAGTGTTCAGTGAACTTGACGGACATTGGGTTACAAACCCGAATGCTCAACATTGGATTCCCGCTGCCTGGGGAAGATGGAGGTAGCCCTAAGGCTGCCAGGAAGACATGGCTACAGCCTGTGGACAGGATTCCCTAGGGCTGCATCCAACTTCTCCAGGCAGCAGGAGTCAAATGCTGAGCATTCTGCTTCAGCCATACCCCAAAGTTTGGCAAATTCTCCCAACACTATTCATTGATCCTTATGGATGCAAAGAAGTATACTTTTGGCTTCCACTGGGATAGTTTTTTCCTTACTGTTAGCGACTATAAAAATATATGCATCATGTGGCATTTGTTTTGATTCTGTAGTGTTGATCCAGAGAAAGGGGAAAACAAAAAATAAAAAATAGCCTATGAGGTAGAGGCCAGTTTTCCTTATTTTAGGGAGAAAAAAATTCTAATTCCACATCTAGTGACTGTAACCTGTAACATTACACCCAGAAATACATCCAGGCCCCTTTTAAACTCTTGAAGTATATTTGCTGAATTCAAGTGTTAAAGGGGTCGGCCACGTAAACACTGTGTAAACAAAGCCAAGCCCGTCTGCTGTGTATAAAGCTTTGACCGGTCAAAATTCTGTTTTGTTTTTTTTTTCCTCTTGAAAATTAAATGTGTCTTCCCAGGTTTTACCAGTCCTTGCAATGTCTACTGGAGGTGACACATTTACAGAAAATCACATATCACCAACATGTTTCCCTGTTCCGTCTGTTACATCTCGTTGTGTTTTGAATTTTTTTTTTTCCTTCCCCTGGCCGCTGATGAGCCAATTTCTGTAATGTGCAATGGAAAATAATCTGTTTTATTTCTTTGGGTAAAGTCTGTATAAATAAAGCAGCCTTCTGTGTCTACTCCGCTCGGCGGGCAGGCTTTAGATGGGCCCAGTAATCCACAGCTGGGATTAAAGGATTTTTAGTCAGATTGGGGAGCTGTATGGAGGAGCGACTGTAAAACCATTAGAGGAGGAGACTTCATATATTCTTGCCTGTCTGAGGAGAAGACGTCTCTTTCACAGCTGTAGGGGTTATTGTGCCCGGCCCTATGTATGTTATGTTATCTTCTTTCCTTCTATGTACATCGGACTTCTCTGTGACTCTTTATTAGAACCTCCCCCTCCCACCCAGGTGCCAGTATCGGTTTTGTTTTCTATGGGCCACTGAAAAAGCTACAAGGACGTTTCATGATGTATTAATTGTTGATGTCGCCCATCGCATACTACACAATGATCCATCTCCGCAGTGCATAGTCTCATTATTACCAATGCTTTGTCCTAAATCCCCAAGGGGGCTTCTTGTGAGTGACCTGAGGCTTAAACACTTCCATATTATAGGTCTATAAGTGTTGTATGGAGCCTTAAACTTTCACTGTTGTGTTTTGTTTGTTTTTTGTTTGTTTTTCTTTTTTTTTTCTTTTTGCAGAATCAGGCTATTTTAAGAAACTTTGTAATTGGGTTTATTAGGCAAATATGCCATTATCTGTATTCAAAAAGACTTTCCCCAAGGCCCCCCCCCCTCTCTCTCTCTCATTCACTGCTCATTATCAGGAAATCTCGACTCTTTTACATCAGTCGTGCCCCGTCTGTCCTATGGAGAGGGGAGGGGGGAGCAGGGAGATTAGTCGGCGGCAGAGAACAAAGGATTACTCAGTGGGAGCTGTGAAAGATTGTATTCAGAGGTCAGTGCTGACTTCCGAGGAGAGAGCCTGGTGATGTAGCTGTAAATTAACTCTTTGTTGTCCTGGTCTGGTGCCCCATCTGACTCAACCCCTCCCCTCTCCATAAGAGAACCATGAAATCGCCTGTACTAATTAATACAGCACTCCCCTCTGCATTTTAGATTGAATTAGAATATAGACTATCAACCAGAGGTTTTCCAATTTATAGTCACTGCTAAACGCTAAAAGTTTTGATGTGTCAGGGTCAGCCCCCCCACCGATTACTAGATAGAGCTGGCAGGAGCACATGGCTGACCACTCCTCCCCTCCAGCTGGCTGCTTTCCCTGTCTCTCTGATGGGAGTCTATGGAGCCTGACTTGCTGAAGTGCTTAGCTGTGTGCTTCTCTCTCTATCTAGTATTTTGGGTTCCTTTAGATTCCTTTAGATCCAAACTTTTGAGATATATGTTAATGATGTGTCCAAAAGTTTTTTTTTGTTTTTTTTTTTCTTTTTAATGCTTGAAAGTAGGCCATATACTCGAAATAAGTTAGTGGAATGTAGAAGTGTTGCTGGAGGTGTCTGATATGCTAGAATTTACAAACCTGCGGTAAGGTTCTATAAATCTGACTATAATGACCCCCATGTTGATTCCTTTAGTCTAGTTAAATTATTTTCACTTTCCAAGTGTTCCGAATCCCTGTTGAAGTCTGGAAGAAGATTCCAGAATCCTGCAGGGAATCGGGAAACTTAGGAAGCAGAACAACTTTCACTGAACTAAATGAATGGCCCGCCAATTCGTCTTCAGCAACTGTGGATTCATCATCTTCGTTCTGCCAACCTGAAATGTTTATGGCGGAGACCCCAAATCCTCACTCCTTGTCTCCTAGACTGGTTTCTCACTGAAAAAAAAAAAGCTGCCAGCAAATACTTTGAATGTAACCATAGGCTAGCATTCATCCCACAAAAGCCAAAAAAGTTAACCTTTTGGACTTTGTTAAAGGGGTATTCCTTTAACTCCTTCAAATCAACTGATTTCAGAAAGTTGTATAGATTAGTATTTTACTTCTATTTAAAAATCCCCAGCCTTCCAGTACTTATCAGCCGATGTATGTCCTGCAGGAAGTGGTTTATTCTCTCCAGTCAGAAACAGGGCTCTCTGCTGACCCCTCTGTCCATGTTAGGAACTGTCCAGAGCAGGAGAGGTTTCTATGGGGATTTGCTCTTGCTCTGGACAGTTCCTGACATGGACAGAGGTGGCAGCAGAGAGCACTGTGTCAGACTGGAAAGAAAAAATTTCCTACAGGACATAAAGCAGTTGATAAGTACTGGAAGACTTGAGATCTTTAAATAGAAGTGAATTACAAATCTATATAACTTTCTGAACCCATTTGATTTGTAAGAAAAAGATTTTCGCTGGTTAACCCCTTTAAGCTGAGACTGCAGGGATATGGAGAGAAGAGCTTAGTTATGCGCTTCTCCCTGTGGGGTCTGAGCAGTCAAATCCTGATTAATCAAAACTACAACATGTCATAATAACAGAAGACACTTAAAATAACATGGGAGCCCAACCTGTTGCTATCCTAGTACTGCTAAACTACAACTCCCCTCATGGATGAGAGAAGTTGTAGTTTTGCAACAGTTGGAGGGACCCAGCTTGGGGAAGCCAGCTTTAGAGCTCCCGGGGTGATCATTACCATATCTCCTAGTGACTTCCAGGCTGGCCATATGACCACAAGCTAAATCATAGTCTGTGAAATAATATATGTTTTGGTTCTTTGCAATGAATAGACTCTTTGTTCAAGCGTTTTATTACTAGAAGATTATTTGCCCACCCGGGGCATAATTTCGATGACCTCTAAGGACCCGTATTCCTTATTTACCCAGTGCCAGTATATTCCCCCAGGGGCTTCACTAGAAGGAAACTAAACATCCGATCATAAGAATACAGGAAGATGGCGTCTGGGAAGAGCCGGTGATTAGATTGTTTTATGGGACCCCTAAAGAGCAAGAGATGCACAACGCTCTATTGATATGTGTAAGACTTCCTGTCCGCTCCCTTTCACTTTTCATCTTTACACATTTACCAGAATGATCACGAACAAAGAGTGTTAGCAATTAAAGGGACAGTAGCATGAACATTGTGTTTCAGTTTTAAAGGGGGACTCCAGCTGATTTTTTTTTTAATTAACTGGTGTCAGAAAGTTATATATCAGATTCCACCTTTCGTTTTCCAAAGAGTCTGTGAGGAATGAAAGGTGGAATCTGATTGGTTGCTAGGGGCAACTGAGGCAGTTTTACTTTACACAAAGTTTGATAAATCTCCCCCATGATGTAAAGTGAAACTGGCTCAGTTTCCCCTAGCAACCAATCAGATTCCACCTTTCATTTTACAAAGAGTCTGTGAAGAATAAAAGGTGGAATCTGATTGGTTGCTAGGGGCAACTGAGCCAGTTTCACTTTACACCATGTTTGATAAATCTCTCCCCCGGTATGTCTATTTCTAGGTTCTGTGGAGGTGTCATTATCCAGACTCCTCAGCCAATCAGCGATTAAGGCTGGAGGGGGGAGCGACAATACTGCGGCCACTGATTGGCTGGATGGACTGCAACATTACGACCCCAGAACCCGTATGTCCATTTTGGACGACTGCGAGCCCCACACACCCAAAGTAGATGTATTATAGTCCGCCGCTGAGGTCCCAGACCCATCCGTAGGCAGCAGATATGTAGTGTGGCATCTGCCCTGAATCCTGTTGTGTGACCGTTACACCCAGACACAGGACCGTGAGGAGAAGAGGAAGACGGGACCGGTATATTGGGGGACACACATGAATTAGATACCTGTCCATACTAGACTAATGTAGGCCGCTTATTGGTATCTCTGTTACCAAAGCTTGTACATTAGGCAACAAGTGTTTTTTGTTTGCAAAAAAAAAAGAAAAGAAGAAGAAAAAAACTCGACGTAATCCACAACTTTTGGACTTGTAAATTCTTCTTGTGTTTGTTCTGGGACTACAGTCATTTCCACTGCAAGAAAAGGGTTTGTCAAACAGTCAATTATTTGACACCGATCTACTTCCTTCCCCCACATATCCCTCACAATGGGGCTTTGTCTTGACGTTCCCAACTCTGTGCTTTCCAAGAAGGGCCTCAAATAACATGGATCCGTCTGAAAGGACTGTTGCGTTTTTATTAGCAGCCCCAGTTCCCTCGTCCTTTTCTAGTGAATATCACGGTGACAGGGTTTCATATGCTACATTAATAGCTCTTTGTCCCCTTAATCCCTGCGTCTCTCTTTCAAGACTGTATTTCAAAGCGCTTGTTTTTATTGCACAGATAGGCGCTGCGTTCCCGCCCTCCGCCAGCTGCGCATGAACTGACTTATATAGTACCCCGCTCTGTACAATACGTGTCTGTGTATAATGCTGCAGACTGTCCGGCCTGCGTTTCACTGGGTGGCGAAAACTTGTATCTGGGATAATATACATATACATCTCAGATATATATACTTTGTGCTACCATTGTGCAAAGTTGACATAACTGGAAAAATCTGATTAATAAGGCAGATGGTGAATGAAGTGTCGGCTGCTTTTCTCTTTCTGCCAGATTAGGCTCCGTTCACACGGAGCAAAACTGGCGGGATTTCGCATCAGAAATTCGACAGCCTCCCTGTCATAATGAAAGTCTATGGGAGGTGCGTGTGCCTTCTCTCTCCGTGTTGAAGAATGGACATGTGAATTCTTCAATACGGAGAGAGGAGGCACGCAAGCCTCCCATAGAGTGCCATTATGACAGGGAAGCTGGCGGGACTCTCCGCCTAGGAATTCCGCCAGTTTTGCTCCCTGTGAACGGAGCCTTAGTGCCAGTCTGGGACTTAAAAGGGTATTCCTATCTCAACTAATATAGATAATCTTGCAGGACTCATCAAATAAATATTTTTGTTAATACTTTCATTAAGCAAGCTTGCCTCCTTCTCCTGATATGGCGATTCTTTTCCTCCTGTTGTGGACAGCTGGTTGTCTAGGTTACCGACCACCACTCTGCTCTAAAAGCAGTGGTCAGGCTGGTGGATATATAGCTATAGTATACATATTGTTCTGTATGTGTACACTCTAGACATCTATGTTATACTTATATATACCATAATTCTCTGGAGAAAAACCAGACATGGTAGCACATCCATAAACTCACCACTGATCAGCACTATATACTACTAACATCAGGAGTTTGTCACACTTTGATCAAAGGACATAAGCCCACACACCACGTCAAGGTTCCTGATACGCGTGGGTCCCTAACAAAAAAAAAATGGCGCAGCCCCACGTGGCGACCACCGCCCCAACAACAGCAGCACCAAAGGGGGAAGCGACCCTGTCACCAATCAGTTTTTTTCCACTCTGCTTCTGTCTGTGTGGTGTGGTTCCATTGGCCGCCATTGCTGTGGTGGCACGGTGTCTGGGTGTGGTGTGACCCAGAGCCCAGGAGGGATATGTCAGGCAACATTGGGGCTGCTGGGTGATTGGGGCGCTCCCCCCTCTGGCGCTGTTGTTGTTGTAGTGGTGGTCGCCATGTAGGGCTGCGCCATTTTTTAGTTAGAGACCCACACGTATGCTCAAAATGTGACTAACTCCTGTTGTTAGTAGTATATAGTGCTGAGGAGTGATCAGTGATGAGTATATGGATGTGCTACCGTGTCTGTTTTTCTCCAGAGAATTATTGTGTATATAAAACTATAATATAGATGTCTAGAGTATACATATACAGTACAATATGTATACTATAGCTATATAACCACCAGCCTGACCACTGCTTTTAGAGCAGAGTGGTGGTCAAAACCTAGACAACGAGCTGTCAACAACAGGAGGGAAAGAATCGCCACATCAGGAGGAGGCAAGTTTGCTAAATGAATGTATGATCAGTGATAAGTACAGTATATGGATGTGCGACCATGTCTGGTTTTTCTCCTGAGAATTATAGCTACATATACACCAGCCAGACCACTGCTTTTAAAGCAGAGAGGTGGTCGGTAACCTAGACAACAAGCTGTCAATGGACATATAGGCCAACACTGGTTGCTGGCAATACCCTGCCTCTCAATTGGGGTTTCCAGGCAGGTTGAGCTTAGCGACCAGTCATACGAGTCCCAAGAAGGGGCATAGTGGCACTTGTCAATTATCCAGCATCAGTACTGGAGTATAGGACAGGGGAGACCCTTGTGGCCCACTTGTCTGTGGTCTTTCCTCACAGTCCTGTTGGGACCACACACATTATTTTTAGATGGGTGTCTAGCAGACAGTGCTTCTGTTTACTTATCTTCCATCCTTTGGTGCGGAACTCGGGCAGCGTCTACACATAAATATATGTGCATCGTTAGGTTTCCAATTTCTTATTAATTTATACAGCTAAGTGCATCAGTAACATCCGTCCCCATTGGGAGTCGCAGTATAAATTCTTAATTAACCTATCAGTGTAATTGTGGCGTGTGGGAGGACATCGGAGTAGCTGGAGGAAAGGCGTGCAGACATGGGAATTCACATCCGAAACACAGAGAGCCAGGCAAAGATGGGAATTCAGATTCAAACCCAGGACAACATCGCTATAAAAATACAAGGATTCAGATGGTAACCCAGGAGCCCCCACCACTATAGAGAAACAATGCTAACCATTGAACCATGCAAACATGAGAATTGAGGTTTGAACCCAGGGTGGCAATGCTAACCACTGAGCCATACAAACATGAGAATTGAGGTCCGAACTCAGGGCAGTAATGATAACCACTGAACCATGCAAACATGAGAATTGAGGTTTGAACCCAGGGCAGTAATGCTAACCACTGAACCATGCAAACATGAGAATTGAGGTTCAAACCCAGGACAGTAATGTCACTGCTGAGCCATACAAACATGAGAACTGAGATTCGAACTCAGGGCAACAATGCTAACCACTGAGCCATACAAAAATCACAATTGAGGTCCGAACTCAGGGCAGCAATGCTTACCACTAAGCCGTACAAATATGGGAATTGAGGTTTGAACCCAGGGCAGCAATGCTAACCGCTAAGCCATACAAACATGGGAATTGAGGTTCGAACCCAGGGCAGCAATGCTAACCGCTGAGCCAAGTTAACTCAGGGATTCAGATTAGAACCCAGGTCTATAATGCTAACCACTGAGCCATGCAATCTAAGGATTCAGATTCAAGCTCAGGACAGTAATGCTGACTACTGAGCTGTAAAAAGATAATTCACATTTCAACCCAGGACCCCCGCACCACTACAAAGCAATAGTGCTACCCACTGCCCACCCCGCTGCTCCACATTAGTAGTTCCTATGTCTTGTATAGTCCACATATTGCTTTGTGAGTTATATACAGTATGTATCCTTCTCTTACTGTATACTAGGCAATGCACAGAGTGTGTTTTGGAGCAGATGAAGCGATCAGCAGAGAGCTCCATGCCCTCATACATGTGCGGAGACTGTTAGCATTCCTGACTACACATGACCGCACTATGGTGTCCTTGTTCTCCCCGCGTTCAGCAGGATGTACGTTTTGGCTGTGTGAGTCAGTCAGCGCCTCCACCCTCTCTGCACCCTTTTAAGTACTAGCAGATATGTTCAGAGCCTGTCAGCTGACATATATCCAGGGTACGCAAAGCCGCTGTGGTGACCCACTGCCAAAACCAGGGATCATCTCCTATAGAGCTTCATGTGTAAGGACTACAGCTAGAATTGGAGCAGTAGTAAATCTCCTATGTCTGACCCTTTCTAAGCGGTGTAAGCTAAATTGAGGACAAATCTATGTATACAGGTGCTGGGGTATGTAGGTGTTGGAATTTTACATGGATATCCTATAAGGGGACTGCTCCGTTCCTCACCACAGGCGTTTGACCCGTTGCACGTGACTCAGGACAGGTGAAAGTACAGCGGCCGTCACGTTGCTTTATGGCAGACTGATAGTATCAGTCTCATCCCAGTCATAACACACTGCGGGTTTCCTCTGTAGGTCTCAGGTCTTCCATAGCGCACAGTAAAGTTTCGCTCTCTGCCCCGCCGTCAGACATTTCTCAGAATACTACAAGCTGCGAGCTTTCCACCTGCATGGAAATGAGCGGGCGGAATGTATCTGTAACACCAAGAATATTTAAGGTATTTCAGTGTTTTTATTAAATCTCTGCCTTCAGGGACGTATTGCAAAACTCCATCCCCCCGAGAGTTCTGTGAATTTATAGAGCGTTGGTAGGAATAGAAGACACCTTGTAAAGAATGTTACAACTTTATTTACAGTAGACGGGCAACGACTGACGCTGTATTTCCAGCATATGGGGTTAGCCATAAACCGAACCGTTCTTTAGCCAGTCCAGCCGAGATCAGTCGTCATTATTTTCACAATTGCCAGGTTGATAGTTGTAAATTTACAGGAAGATTTGATGAACCTGAACCGCGGCTATCGATTCGTTTTATCTTGTTCTGCTCTCCATATGTTCCAATTCCCTGAAGAAGTCTCAAATAAGATACAGCAGAGCGTTCAGGGAACCAAAACATGTGGAGAGCAGAAGGACTTTATAAGATAAAATGCATCGGCAATGTTCAGCAGATCTTACAGATCATACGTCAGCATGTATTCTATAGTTGCTCAAAAATTTAGCATGTGGCCTATTGTAAAAAATGACTTTTTACTCTTTTGTAGAGCGTTTTGGGTTAAACCTGTTGATACTATTAAAAAGTGAGAAGAATCAGGGTGTGGTGCGATTGTGTGTGGTTTTAAAGGAAACTCAGAGAAATTTTTGGAGAAATAAAAAAGAAAATTCTGAGTATTTTTTAGACGGTCATGCTTCGGGGAGGTTGACCCTGATCATGGTTGACGTTAATTTTTGCAGCAGTAAATAGGCAAGAATTGTCCTGATAGTCCTAGTGTCCTATTCCACGGAGGTATAATTTGCCAAATCTGCCTGATTCGGAAAATTATCGCTCCGTGAAATAGAGACAAAGATCAGCCGCTGATCCTGTCATTGGCTGATTGTTTGTTTAGGTTCAAACCTAAAATAATTAGGCACCGACCACCGGCGGGCGACCAACGGTTTAACAAGCACCATACATTACCTAAGCATGTTGCAGGTCTTCTCCTGAGCTCCTTCTTTCTCCCGGACCCGTGCGCAGCAGCAGCTTCGGTGCGGCCTGTCTTCACTGACAGACCGCTCAGCCAATCACTGGCAAGGACAGCTGCAGTGTCTGTCAGCTCAGACAGGCCGCACCGAAGCTGCTGCTGCATGCGGGACCGGGAGGAAGAAGGAGCGCAGGAGAAGACCTGCAACATGCTTAGGTAAAGTATGGTGTAAACAAGGGCTGCAAGGACATCGGTAACAATGTCCCTGCAGCCGTCGCTAAACTATTATTGGGCCATGTAATAGGTCCAGTAAACGAGCACCGATCTAGCAGATTAGCGCTCGTTTACATTATTGATTAGGCCCCCATCGGACCGTGGAATAGGACCCTTAGGGCCCTATTCCACCGGACGATTATCGTTCAGATTATCATTAAATCGTTCGAATCTAAACGATAATTGGTTGAAATGCAGTTAACGATTAATGACCGAACGAGAAATCGTTGATCACTTTATAAGACCTGGACCTATTTTTATCGTTGCTCGTTCGCAAAACGTTCGCATTGATTAAGACATTGTTCGGTCGTTCGCAATAGATACGAACGCAATAGCGAATAATTAGCGAAGAAAAAACGATCGTAATTACGATCTTAAGTAACGATTATCGTTCCATGAAAATGAGTGAACGTTTTCAGGTCTTTCGCAATAGCGGTCATTTGAGATCGTTAATCGTTAACGATTATGTAAACGATATTCGTCCGGTGGAATAGGGCCCTTAGGGTGACCATACATGTTAGGTTGATGATTGAACAGCAGTTGTGACCTATAGTTTCACCAACGCAGCCAAACCCGTTTTTGTCCATATCGGCCACTACATACATGATGGGGTGATCGACAAACAATCTTTCTGAGAACATTCTTTCGTTTGTAGACAAAATATCTTTTATCCAACTATCAGACAGAAATTTTGATCAGAGACGACTTCTTGGGCGGTGATTGTTTGTGGGAAAGCTGGGGGATTACCCCTGGGGGAGATACACGGTGGTCTTATTAGAGATTCTTTGTGTATTTATGGTGCGCCATTGTCTTGGCAGAGTAACAGGTAGCAGGATTTAGAGAGGTGACCTTGGGACAGGCAGTGGGAGCTCACCGGTGCGGGGCGGAGTCGGGAGCGCTATGTGTATATATATTTTTCTAACCTTACCCTCACCTCCGCTTTCCTCCTACAGGAGACTGTTTACACTCCATGCGCTTGGACAGAAAATCTGATATTTTGTGTGTGCCGCCCAGCCCGCTGCAAGTTCAGCTGGTTTTTCCTCTTCTTGCCTCTCTCTGTGTTTAATATGTAATCAGAAGCTTGCAATCCGGGGATGGCGGTGGCGGCTTTAACTCCTCTTGTACTTTCAGTTATAGAGGATTAACCCTTTCAGCAGCACATATTACGTGACATACGTTATAGCAGAGACCTGCTCTTACATGTCGATGCTTCCAATACTAGTCAGTCCTGTGCAACGACCCAAGGACATGAAATCAATCATCAGATTGTGTAGTATTTAACCCTCTTTATTCCTGTGGTTCAACCCCACCCAGGATATGGATGGGGTTAACCCAATTTCCTAGCAGTATATTATTCTGTCTAGTTGGGTTAGTTTTATGGCCGCCTTTACAGTTCCCAGAGGGGTTGTCAGTTGGGGGACCCCACTTCTGGGTATATACTTTTATGATTGACAGGATAGGCGATTAAACACTAGATTGGGGAGGGTCTGACCGACTGCAAGTATAGGAGTTCTAAGCCCCCCATTCCTCATCACCACCAGACGACTGCAAGGAGGCAATGTATGCAATGGTGGTCGAGCATGTATGTTACTTTGTCATACGACTTAATGGCAGAGTGAGAGTGCCCAGTCAGGTTTCATCTAACCAGTTGACTGGATGCCAAGGGCACACTGTCTAACAACCAGGAACTTTTATATTTGGTTGCCGGGCATCTCATCCATAGCAACCAGTCTGCCCCACATTATCATGGTATTGACAAAAGTGCAAGGAAAGGCAGACCAGGTTCTCGCTTTCTTTCTAGTCCAATTTTTTTTTTAGTAAGGCCATTATGGTGGGGCCGCAGTCTCTAGACAGTGAGAAGACTGGTGCGCTGGTGGATGTTTATGTATCCCACACATTTGGTATAGCATGTGCTTTTCTCTGAAAAACCATTTGTCTGGGTGTTCTAGAGTTACAGCCTTGCATTGTCTCCCTTTATAGAGTATCAGATGGCTTAACCCCTCGCGCTCCTGATGAAGGTAGCAGACGGCTTTAACTAGACAGCTCATTGTATTACTGGGGTGCGCGGGCAGAACAGGCAGGAAACTCTCAGTGGTGGCGGCTACTGTTTACCAGTGGACTGATGGATTATACAGGTGGAGTTAAGCGCCATGTAGTTTCACCCAGCCCTGTTTTCCATACTGCGGCCAGCTGTCTCATTGGATAAAATAATAAAGGATACAGGAGTCTGGTCTGGGTGCCAGCAGGATATTTGAAGAGGACCTTTCACGTTTCGGTTTACTTAAGAAATACTTTCCAAACAGGAGAAAAGTTAGCAGAGTTTCCCAATGTATGTCGTTGGCGAAATAAGCGCTACATATATTTTAAGGCTTGCGGTGGCTATTAAAGCGTTAACTCCTCTTTGCTGAACTTACACTTATATATTAGAAAGGTTCCATCTAAAACAAAGAACCAGATGGGTTATAACACAGCCCAGTTGGATCCTTGTTTATTTATATTAGGCTGTAGGCGGGCCATGCTGTGGGATCCACCAGCAAGAAGCTGATATGTGTGAGCAGATTTAGGTTCCCTGCTTGGTGGGGAATCACTACTGTCAGCTGTAGATCATATGCAGAGCTCAGGTGTCAAGGAGGCGTTGCCAAGCCGCATCATGCTCTCCTCCCTGCCTTCACAGAGGGCTCGGTGCTGGAAGCCAAGCCCTGTATGTAAACCAGATGGGGCAGGAAGGGAGGAGGCATGCATGCTGTGTCTTGGTAAAACATTTAAAATTTATCCAGTTATGCTCTCCTATAGTGATTAAGAAAATGGCCATGTTTTCATCTTGAGTCCCTAACAGAGTCAGGGATGGGAGGGGGAGTGAGGAAGTTTTGTAGCTTCCTTCAGTTCAGAGGCTTGGGAACGCCTCCTTGTTACTTTACACCAGGCCTCTGCTCTCCGCGCCTCTCCGCTCATTGATATGTAAATTATTTGAGTGGAAAGGTGAGGAGAGCCAAAGATTCCCCTTCCCTGCCCCAAACTGCATCATTCCCACATACAGAATATGTCCTGCCCGTCCTAATCTGGAATTAAGGGGCAACGTTGGCCAACGCGTTTCACTCTGCTATAAGTTATATAAAACTCAACCAGTGTGGGAAGTGCCGCGTATTTTATCTTTTACATTTGACAAGTCTGAGTGCAAAACATAATGGAAGTATTAATATTGTGCGGAGGTTGTGCCTGGTGGCAGGTGGTGATGGGCACCAGGAAGTGGGCACTCTGCCCAATCACTCATCCCAGCTGTATGAAATATTAGACACATTTTTGGGTCGCGTGTTTAATTACAAGCCTGGCTTTACTTACTCAATAGTCTCTGTCCTGTTACATTAGCGTCTGCTCCTTCCCATTTTAGAGGAAGCCATAGCCCATCGAGACCATTTATCACCGCACGATAGAGCTCTTAAAACAGGCCGAGGTTTCAGTAATCGATCCCCTGTCTCTTCCCTGCTGGGAGCGGCTACTTAGTCTGTAAATTCCCCCTGAAGCCATTCACTCCATCACTTAGTTTAGTGCCTAATGACAGAACACATGTGACCCCAATAAGTCCCCATGAATGAAGAGCTCCAACATCTCTGAAGGTCATACGGTAGTATTATATGTGTCTATAGGTTATCCCCTACCAGGATATATTGATAGAAACATCTAGTACATGCCGAATTAGTAGGAACAGTTGAACCCATTGAATATCTGCCCAAAGTGATGTATATCCTCTTAGGTTACTATTATTAATAGTTATTAATAACTGTAAACGAGCGCTGATCTGCTAGATTGGCGCTCGTTTACTGGGCCTGTTACACGGCCCGATAATCGTTTAACAAGGGCTGCATGGACATAGTTACTGATGTCCTTGCAGCCCTTGCTTAAACTTTATACATTACCTATCCAGGCTGCAGGGCTCCTCTTGTGGTCCGCTTCTCCCCGGGTCCCGCACGCTGCAGCTTCAGAGCGGCCTGTCAGCCAAGACAGCCAAAAAGACAGTCCCGGCCAGTGATTGGCGGAGCGGCCTGTCAGCTAAGACAGGCCGCTCTGAAGCTACAGCGTGCGGGACACGGAGAGAAGCAGATCGTAAGAGGAGCCCTGGACCATGGATAGGTAATGTATGCACTTTGCAAATCATCAGCCGCCAGCCGCGCACCACTATTACACGTAGCGATGTGCGGTCGGTGCCTGACAATTCTAGGTCCAAACCTATATCAATGTTTAAAAATACAGATCCCATAGAGTTCTATTGGTGTGTCCGTGGAAGAATTTCAGTCCTCTTTAGGGCCTGTCCGTTTTTTTTTTTTGCGGGGGGGTTTTTGCAGCACGGATTATGGCTTTGTACACTTCTACAGATGAGTGGGGCATTAAAATACATTGATCCGATTTCATGTCCTTAATTGTGGATCCGCAACTAAGGACAGGAATGCTGATGTGTGAATAGGGCCTTAGGCCCCATTTACATCTTGTTTATTGCCCTACATTGTCAGTGTACAGTATATGTCGTGATACTAGCAAAAATACTATATATCGATGTACGCCGCTGTGTGTCAAGATTCCTTCGCCTATGTACTAATTTCCTTATTGCTCAAATACTTTTATAAATTTGCTAATTAAAGGGGGACTCTGACTTTAAAAAGCTTCTGACATGCTGATGATATATGAGAAGTTTGAGTGGCGGGTCAGGGTCCCATACTGACTGCTAGGATGAGCCTGCTCGTTCCTGCTCTGCTTGCAGAATGGCGCGGGCGGTGTGAGGATTTATAGAGAGTCTAGAAACTTGGAGCAGAGTAGATTGGCACAGAGCGGAGCACTTCTGTCTGCGTGGGTCTCAGCACCCGGACCCCCACCGATCAAAACTTTTAATGTGTCACTTCAATATGTCAGATGTTTTTTTTTTTTTTTTTTTTTTTTTTTAAAGTCTACAATTTTCCATCGACAGCATCTTCATGATACAACCCTGCAAGCTGTCTGATCCTGCAGCCATGCATATCCCCAATGGTTTACCTACATTCAGTAGGGGACAAATGGAGGGGAGTATGACTGCAGGAAGAGACAGCGCAGGGTTGGTTACTATGGTAATATATAGGACTGCGTAGGAGCTTTAGGCTAAGGACGCACATTGCAGATACACCGCAGATTTTCTGCAGCAGAACCAAAGGCAGACTATAACAGTTGCTGCACTTATCCCTTAAAGGGGCTGTAAAAAAAAAAAAAAAAAAAATTCCCAAAAAAAGAGCACCACGCTTGTCTGCCATTTGAATGTTGTGTTGCAATTCCGTTACATTGAGGTGAATGGAGCGGACTTGTAATACCACACCTGGCGCTGTTTCTGGAAGAAAGCAACTAGATTTTTTTTTCTAATCTTGGATAACCCCTTTTATTACGTTTGCATCCACTTCTTCCTTTCTGCTGCAGAAAATCTGCATGGTGTGTCTTCATATAGGCCAGGCATGTCCAAACTTTTTTCGAAGAGTGCCAAATTTGATGAAGTGAACATGTGCGAGGGCCGACCATTTTACATGCTACATGCTATATGCTTTATAACACAGGCAGATAATAGCAAGCTGGATACCTGGGGGGCCGTAAAAGTTCGGAACGCGGGCCGCAAATGGCCCTCCGGACGGACTTTGGACATGCCTGATATAGGCAGTAATGTGGGGAGTGCACATTGTACAGTATTGGAACCCACCATGGGATGCGTAGCCGCCGGTGCCATCCCTTTGGTCAGTACAAGGTGTGGACGGTGCTGGATTGCCATGTGTTTAGAGGATATCACATTCCTCCTGGCGGATGGGGTCACCCTGGCGTCATTGTTCAGTAATGTAACCGTAAGATCTGCGGTTCCCACTCCCTGTCCTCTTGACCTCCCCAAGAGCCCGTCCCGGCTTTACTTCCTGCAGAAGAATGAAATGATTGTGTTTCCCACTTCGGAGCTGCGCTCAGGCGAGGATCGCTGGTTAAGTCATTTGTCGCCCACTCATTGCTCAGTAATTATTCAGATCAAATGGAGATGAAATGCTTCTGATTGTTACTTCTCCTCCCGAAGAAGAGACTTCTGCTGATCTTCTAGGATGTCATGGCGCCTCTTACCCTCTTCACAAGTGAGTGGAGGAGTGCGCCCTCCTGGAGCGTGTGTCCTCCTCTCAATGATATCTGAATAAATATATAATATACACTGTAAATACTCTACAATGCTTATCTGTACTGGTCCTTACATTACAGTGTGTATTATAATCCAGAGCTTCATTCACAACTCTGATAGCCTCAGAGCTGAAATCTCTCAGCTTTCCCTACTTATCCTGCTGATTTGTATTCTGCCATGTGTGAATTTTTTCCTCCAGACACAGTACAGTAATCTAACATAAGATAATGTAAACCCTGTAAACTCCTCCAACAAAGACACATTGATCTTTTTGTGCATTTATATGAGCAGTTGTTATGATCCTTTGGAAACAAAGGAATTGTTATGGTAATCGCTCAGTGAAAGCTGGCCTTGAAGGGGGATTCTCACCTGTTGTTGGCCTCCTTGCATATAGCTGTTTACATAGTAGAGGTATAGTACCTATGTTTTTTTTTTTTTATAGGACCTGTTCTATAGTATGGGCCAATGCATATTCCCCAGTCCATAAGTTTGCCTGGAGCCTGGACCGCAGAAAAAAAACAAAAAAAAACAGACATGTCATTGTACAGTGCAGCCTGAGAAAGCTATACAGATTTGTAAATTCTGTTTAAAAAAAAAAAAATCTTCAGTCTTTCAGTACTTACCAGCTTCTGTATGTCCTGCAGGAAGTTGTGTATTGTCTCCAGTCTGACACAGTGCTCTCTGCTGCCACCTCTGTCCATGTCAGGAACTGCCCAGAACAGTAGCAAATCCCCTTAGAAAACCTCTCCTGCTCTGGACAGTTCCTTTCATGGACAGAGGTGGCAGCTGACTGGAAGGAATACACCACTTCCTGCAGGACATACAACAGCTGATACGTTATCTTGAGATTTTTTTTTTAAATAAAACTAATTTACAAATCTGTTTATCTTTCTCACAACAGTTGATTAAAAGAAGTACCTTTAAAAAATAAATAAATAAAAATCATGCATAACCCCTTTAAAGGAGAAGTCTGGTGGATGAGGGGCAAAAAATCATTATGGGCAGTGGATGGGAGGAAATTTAAAAAGACAGTATACTCACCTGTCTCTGTGTACACACTGCGCTGCATCACCAGGCTCCTGTACCCCACCAGGTGCCCTCTTCTCCGGTTTCCAGGTACATCACAACCCAAGTTGAACGTCACAAGTGGGTGGGAATTAGCCTGCTCAGCCAATCAATGACTGCTGCGGTGTCCTGTCCCACTCACTCACTGGCTGAGCACGGCATCTTTCAACCGGGTTGTGACGTAGCTGGAGGGAAGCTAAGAGGACAACTAGCTGGAGTCCAGGAGAGGGATGCAGTGCGGCGGAGGCTTAGGGCCAGGTGAATACCACTTTTTTTTTGTCTCCCCCCTTTTAAGGGTATGTTCATACTGACCAAATACGGCGGAATCCCGCCATGATTAGTGTCCCCCTGTGAGTGAATGAGAGGGCGCACACTCCTCCGCTGCAGCCGCTCTCCGCTCAAAGACGTGACATGTCACTTCTTTGAGCATAGAGCGTCGGCTGCACGCGCTCTCCCATAGACAGGCTATGGCACACTGAGACAGGCGGGATTCCGCGGTGGAAAGTCCCGCCACGGAATTCTGCCTGTTTTACTCAGTGTGAACATACCCAAGGGACACATGTCTAGGTTCCATAAACAAGCACCGAACACAGAGATCATCAATCATTATCATGCCTTTATTGGCCTTTCCATATGTGACTGTCGCTGTAGCTTTAATGCTGATATGTTGCATTTTTCTCTGTTTTTCCCGCTAGCTGATGTCCATGTGTGGATGTGGTTCTGTACCAGACTGGAGATTTTTGGGGTTAACTTGTGAATAAGTAGGGCTCTAAGGCTGCCGTGCATAGTCATTGCAGTCTGATCTATACACGGTCACACATGAGAGAGCAGCAGACTTTCCTCTAATGTTGCCGGCAGATCTGCCATTGCGGGAGTGAACTCTTATTCCGCTTTTCTACCCCTTAATAAATGAAACCACCGACCATCACCGGTAGAAGATTTAGCGCCACGATTCCCGGTTACATGTCAGACGCCATAGTGTAGCGTAATGCTAGTTATTATCAGGATGTCGGCTTACGGCACTGAACGTGGAGTTATTGTGCGGAGCTCTTTAGAGCCGGGGAAGAGGTAATAAAGTGGCACATTGGGCATGATCATAAGTGCCCGTACATTTTATTCCCCTCATTCGCCTAAGTGCCGTGCTAGGGAATGTCCTGCCTCTCAATTTGCCTTCATATCCAGTTCGGCACGCAGTTTATTTTATGCCCTGACAAGACTCGCGGTCCAGACACCGAGCCCCATACATCATTCATCATCTCCTCTCACTCTTCATTTAATGGACATTTTGTTGTACGGCTCCAGTGTTATTAGACTGGAGAGAAATCCTTGTCGGCTGGAAGAAGCTACCTGCATCTCAAGTAGCCTGTACGGCTGCGTGCCGCCTGCGTCCTGGATGCCGGGCATAATCTCTAGATTCCTGGTCTGATCCTAAGGGTGGGAATCAGCGGCAGGAAATTTATCATTTTCTTCTTTCTCGCCATGCAGGATGGTGATATGGCCGTTCTTTCCATCTCCTACCAGATCTTGTCTATTATAATGGCCAAGATAAGCAGCCATGCTGAGGATTATAGCCCATATCTGAGAGATTCACGGTAGTCCTGTGAATATTAGATTAGCTTTACTAGAACAGCGCAGATTTTCAATACAGAGACATATCAGTAGTCTGGAATCTGATAATCCAGAATGTCTCTGATCATCGTTAATGCAAAGTTTAGGAAACACTTCTTCAGTACACTAGTTTCTATGGTTGTCTGATAACCTGGTATATTGAATATTTAATAATCTGTTAAAGGGGCACTCCAGCAAAAATCTTTTTCTTTCAAGTAAACTGGTGTCGGAAAGTTATATAGATTTGTAATTTACTTCTATTTAAAAATCTCAAGTCTTCCCCTGCTTTTTAGCTGCTGTATGTCCTGCAGGAAATGCTGTTTTCTTTCCAGTCTGAGACAGTGCTCTCTGCTGCCTCCTCTGTCCGTGTGAGGAACTGTCCAGATCAGTAGCAAATCCCCATAGAAAACCTCTCCTGCTCTGGACAGTTCCTGACATGGACAGAGGTGGCAGCAGAGAGCACTGTGTCAGACTGGAAAGAATACACAACTTCCTGCAGGACATACAGTAGCTGATAAGTACTGGAAGGCTTGAGATTTACAAATAGAAGTAATTTACAAATCTGTATAACTTCCTAACACTAGTTGAATTACAAACAATTCTTTTCCTCCGGAGTACCTCTTTAAGGGACTGTTGAGCCATTATGTGTGTGTGTGTGGGGGGGGGGGGGCCTTTGAATGGTGAATATGTGACTATATTGGTTATTATTAACCCTATGCAGCTATTTTGGGGTTATTCCAGACCATCTGTGGACAGCAGTCTCTCGGTACAGCTGCAGGTTGGTGAGGCAGGATGTGATCATACCGCTCTCATATCTGATTCACAGTGAAGTCCGGTCACGTTGCCGCTCAGCAGTGAGTAACACTTTGCTCCTCATTACAAGGGTCTCCCTCCCTGCGGACCACCATCAGGAAGTCGTCATCTCTCACTGAAGTAGGATTCATTAAAGAAACCACAGGTTCGGGGAGATCGCCTGTTCTTTACGTCATGTATGGATTGTGGACCTTATACAGTGTTGCATTGGGGGACAGAGTAAGGGCCCTATTACACGGGACGATTATCGTGCGAAAAATCGTTTTATCGTTCGAATTTAAACAATAATTGTTCTGTGTAATTGCAGGCAACGGTTGGAAAATTGTTCGTATGTCATTGATCATTGATTTACATCTGAACCTAAAATAATCACGAATCACCGTAATTCCACATTCGTTCGCTCAAGTTCTGCATTTGTTCACTAATAGTTCAGTGTAATTGCACATTGTTCATGGTTTTGCTGGGATCAGATGGAGTAAACGATTATAGTAATGATCGCAATAACAATGGTAACTAACGACCATGGTTTCAGGTGAACGATAGCAAATGAGATTGTTTATCGTTAGTCGTTAATAGTTAAAAATCTCTCCGTGTTATAGGACCCTAAGGGGCCTATTCCACGGAGCGATAATCGGCCCGATTTGGGCGATTATCGTTCCGTGGAATGGAGAGAACAGTCAGCCGATTATCGTGTCATCGGCTGATCGTTCATTTAGGTTCAAACCTTAAATCGTGGGTCGCCACCCGGGCATCGCTGCTTGGAGTAGCGGTGCACGGCGGGTGACCGACGATTTAAAAACATTATACTCATCCTATCCCGGTTGTAGGGCTTCTGCGCTCCTTCTCCTGGTCCCGCGCACAGCAGCATCAGCTTCGGAGCGGCCTGTCTGAGCTGACAGACCACTCAATCACTGGCCGGGACCGCCGCGGCCAGTGATTGGCTCAGCGGTCTGTCAGTTGAGACAGGCCGCTACTGCGCGCGGGATCGGGAGAAGCCCTGCAGCCTGGACAGGTAAAGTATGATGGTTAAACAAGGGCTGCAAGGACATCGGTAACGATGTCCCTGCAGCCCTCGCTAAATGATTATCGGGACGTGGAATAGGCCCAATAAAATCTATCAGAACGGCCCTCGTTTACATTGTTGATCGGGCCCTGGTCGGCCCATGGAATAGGACCCTAAGGGAGAACCCAGATCATCAGGTCATCCAGGTTATTTTGGAGATCACCTGGACAGTTGACTGCTATAGGGTTGGGGAGGAACCCCCTCCGAGCACCCCCCCAGTATAACGTAAAGCAGGGGTGTTTAACTTGCTGCAAAACTACAATTTCCATCATGCCCGGGCAGCCAAAGCTTTGGGAATTGTAGTATTGTAACGAGTTTGCCACGTGATGTAACGCCATCACCACTTACCATTATTTGCTCTTGTGGGATCATTTGCAGGAGCCGGACTGTGCAAACGTAGTCATCCACCATGCTAAAGTGTGGTCTCATTCAAAGTAATGCAAAACCAGTGAAAGGCGCTCTGACATCACTGGTGAGCACATAAATTATGTATCCAGGCTTACTAGATAGTCTTCTTACTCATTCAATGGTTTCTCTGAAACCACAGTTTCCTCTTCTCTTCCGAATCCGCTATCAGTCCTCCTTTTCATCTGACATGAATGGAGTATGGCTTCCTGTTCTGCTGTCTGTCTATTAGACAGCCATATTTAGCTCTTACAGGTCTGCCGAGCCCTGGTGCCCCTCGCCCAGACCCTCCGAGGGATCGGCTGATGCCTGTTTATCAGCAGATGGTGATATTCACACGGGATTGTATCATCCTTATTATAGTAAAGCAGTATTCCCATCACTAGGATATGCATTACATCATGACCGGTGGGGGTTCTAGCTTCTGGGACCCCCACTGATCGCGAGAGGGAAGGGGCCGCAGCGCTGTGTCACATTGACGGTCTCCACCCGGCTGTGCGGGGAATTGCAGTGCAGACACATATACTTAATGGGACGGGACGGGAACGGTGCTGTGCAGGATAAGAAGAGGATGCAGCACTATAGCGGAGCTGTGGGGGGCCCGGAGGATGGACCCCTGTGATCATGAAGCAGTGCCATATCCTAACAGTCTGATGGCAATGTCCTTTTAATAAACAGGTTTCAATAGAAAGAGCAGATTATTAGCGGCAGTCACTCAGTACAAGGACCTTGTGGGTCTGTTCCTTAGTAACAAGGACAATCTCTCCATGGAGGACTGAAGGAAAATCATTCTTAAAACGACGTTCAGTGCATTGTCACCTTCAGCTGCCTTGTCATGTTTTCCCCGGCACAGAAGCGTGCATTGCTTTATGACATATGACGGGGTCCTTAGGCTGGAACACATCATGTCCCTTGCAGTCAGTGTTCCCCTCCACATCCGTGACGGTGACACGTTAGAGGGGCCGATTTCTGCATCTCTTATGTATAAGCCTTGTCATGTTCTATTTCACACAGTCAGGATAGTGTAGGGGTCCTCCCTAGGGGTGGGCTCAGCCATGGCCTATATCTTCCAGGGCACATCCTGCTGCCAGGTCTGTATATCTTACCTGGTTATGATATGTGGTGGGATGAGGACTATTCTGCCAGAATGGGAAGCTATAGGTATCGGATTGTCAAACGTCCCCTTAAAGGTGTTATCTAAGCTTCTAAAAATTGTATTACCGCACACAACCAGGCCTGGTGCTGTTTTTGCAAGAAAGTAACTGTCGTATTTCTAATCCTGGATTATCCCTTAATGTTTACATGCAGTTTATCCTGTACCTGGTTGATCAGTGGGGTCTGACCATTGGGACCCCCAGCAATCCCGAGAACAATTCTCCATTCATTCAGGTGACAATTGACCTACATTCTTAGGATCAGTGGGGGTCCCCACTGAATAATAAGTGATAACTTGCACTTTGCATGCATTTTAAGGAGGACTATCACTTCCGATATGCATGACTTGTCAGGGGGATTTACTTTGGACAGAAGTGATCATCCTGATCCTCCTGGTTCATGAGCATCATGACTTCAGCTATAGAGAGGACACATTTTAGGTAGTTCTGCACGTGGCACTACTTGCACAAATCTTCCCTGTGATGCCTGTAGTTGGCACCACGTGGGCTCTGCCTGGCCGGCACTGAACGTATAGGACACCCTCACTGTGCAGGCTTTTGTCTGTCTGTCAGTCGGGAAGGGGGGTGGGTACAGCCTTGTCTTTAACACTGTGATCGACGAGCCCAAATTAGAAGCGACACGGTCACTTAAGAGCCTCGGACTTTACAAATAGGTCATAGCCGCGTGAGCTGATGTGGCTGGAAGTATGTCATAACTGATTACCTCTATGAGGGCTCATCCCCCACCCTGACGGGCTGCCGAATCGCACCGCCTCTGAACTGGCAGCGTCTCCACAGAGGCGCAGAATAATTCATGGGGCTCCGGCAACATCAACCGATGTCATATTGCAGTTAAATGGGGTCATTCCGAGTGGGTGTGAGTGAATGGGGCCCCCCCTGCCTTGTGCGGCCGTCATTACAAGATGTGAGAGTCACAGAGTCGGAGGGGCCCCTTTCATTAGATAAAAGTAAGATTAAAGCCGGGGCCCCCGGGGGAGGTAAACACTCTGTATGATTGGCTGGAGAGATAAATAATTCAGCGCCGGTTTAATCTCCGAAGAGAATCTCTCTCCGTTTTTGCATTTTGCATTGTATCATGCGCACGCTTACACCTCATTTTGCTTTTCGGCTATTTAATATTAATATGTGTTGACAGGAGTTTTCCATAAGCTAATAATACCCAGGCCTGGAGCATGTTACATATATACTGAGTGGTGTATACATGTGATGACATACAGTGCATATACAGAAGTGTATAAGGCTGAGGTCCACCTCTTAGTGCAAAACTACAATTCCCAGCGTGCCCGGGCACACTGGGAATTGTAGTTTTGCAACAGCTGGAGAGCACACTTACTTATATGCACCACATATGTAGGTGCATCTATTATCCATAAGGCTCCATTGCTTAAAGGGAAAGTTCACTATTTTTTTTTCTTTTAAATCAACTAGTTCCAGAAAGTGCCAGAGATTTGTAATTTACTTCTATTAAAAAAAATCTTTAGGTCTTCCAGTATCAGCTCCTGTACATCCTGCAGGAAGCGGTGTATTCTTTCCAATCTGGAGAGCAGGAGAGGTTTTCTATGGGGATTTTCTGCTGCTCTGGACAGTTTCTGACATGGACAGAGGGGGCAGCAGAGAGCACAGTGTCAGACTAGAAAAAATACACCACTTCCTGTAGGACATACAGTAGCTGATAAGTACTGGAAGACTGGAATTTTTTTTTTAATAGGAGTAAATTACAAATCTCTGGCCAAAACATAATTTTGGATGTGATATGTCAACCGATTACATTGATTTACATCAGCGTCAAATCCACAGCACGCATGGTACATTGGAGTATATGCCCTAAAGGGGTTATTCAGCATTTAAAAATTGATGGAGGCCATCAATATTAGATCAGTGAGCGTCCGTCCTCTCGTCACCCCCACCGATCGGCCATATAAAGGGGCCGCAGCTCACAGCCTCTGTGCAAGGAGCTGCAGCATTGCCCCGTTCACCCGAGTGGGACAGTGGTGCCGTTCTGAAAGCAAATGTGCCATCAGGTACACCACTGTTTTTTACCTTAACGGATCGGCACTGGTGACGTGGTCCTTTGTTTGAACCGCCGCCTGGTTCCCGGACATGGCGCTGGTCTATTCCTGAGCACCGGCCCACCACAGACACTGGCCCCCAGTGCGATGATCTCCCATATGTAATGTGGCTACATTAGAATCAATGGAACTATGTCACAGGGGGGAGGGGGTTTTGTCACACTTGGGGTCGGCAGGCCTGCCCCCAGTTCTCCATGGCGGAGCGCTGCTCGGGAATTGATCGGTGCCCTGTGCGGGAACTGGGCAGCGGTTAAAGAAAAAGGGCTGCGCTGAACCGTTAAGGTATAAAACCCAAAGCGATCTACCTGATGGCACATTCGCTTTAAATCCCTGATACACCTTCAATAAATTATAGCCAGGCGATCATTCACCATCTGACCCCCCACCCCCATACACAGGATTGTGGCTGAGCATTCCTGTATTCTCTCTGGGGAGGGGTATGCTGCAGTGAGAGTGCTCTTGCTGCGGCTTGTCTCTCTCTGAACAAAGGGGTCACCATAATTTTCCATTTTGCTTAACCCATGTTACCACTGACATCATCTGTCAGTAGTGATAAGGATATGGGGACCTTTACCTCTCTATCTCCGTACTATATGTAAACCGAACCATTGAAGACTATGCAGTAGGGGTGCTGGGAGGGCGATCCCACTGATCTAATATTGGTGGCCCATCTGGGGGACGATTGTGATGCATACCCTGACCTGCAACTCATGTAAGTCTAACACAAGGGGGCCAAACTGGCAGCCCTAAAGCTGTTGCAAAACTACAATTCCCATCATGCCTGTCCAATTGTAGTTTTGCACCAACCGGAGGGCTGCGAGTTTGTCACACCTTTTTTAACCTGACTAAAACCAAAATGGCCGTCCTTATAGGGCTGTAGTCTCCTGCATTGTGAATCCTCCTGGTTTTCTCATATGCTGTTCAGGATTCTGGGGGAGGTTGCTGAGAGGGTTGATGGCGTTATACAGAGAATGTGTTCACATGTCTCATGCTCACAATTTCTTATTTCAGACAGACAATACAGACTGTCATCTCCAGCGATTGCATAACTCCTAACATGCGACAACTACAACCCCCAGCTTGCAGCTGTTATGGGTCAGAAACCACTGCACTGTGGTCAGGAAACTGGATTGTCAGGGAGAAGGGGCATCTGTCAGGATCCCAGCCCTGCAGGGCACCAGCACTAGTACCATATGGCACTGAGGCCATGCCAGTAGTCGTAGAGGAGACTAGAGATGAGGCGGTGCTGTCAAGCAGAAAGAGTATGAACTGGAGCAAGACTAACAGGCCCCGGGAAGGTCATAGCCAGAATACTAGATCCTTGATGATGGAGATAGATAGATAGATAGATAGATAGTGTATAATCTATTTATCTCAGCTGTAACCTGTGTTAATGATTTAAAGTGTAACTGTCCGTTAAATGTCACTTTACAGAAATTAATAAATATCAATAGTACAAGTGATTTTAAGAAACTCTGTAATAAGTTTTATTAAGCAAAGAGTTCCCTCCTCAAAAAGCTGTTTTGCAGCCTCCCCCCTCACTTCAGAAGAAGCAGCTTTTCTGTGTATTTTATGGTCTGGGGAAAGTGGATGAGTGAGCACAGAGAGGAGAAAAGGCAGCCTTGCACAGCACATCATCCTGCAATCTTACCACACCAAGTTACCAGACCAGCACTGAGCTTTTTGACCTCTGAATCCAGTGTTCTTTGGGCCCAGACAGTCTCCAAACTACACAGCTGCTTGTCTCTTCTTCCTGCTCACTTATCCCCCTCCGTAGTTTATAATGGGACTCAGCAAACCCATCTTCACTTGTTAACCATGGCTACATCTGTACAAACCTACACACACATACATATACATACATACATACCCACATATACACACACATACAAATTCTCATTTCCATTATATACATGCATATACACACACACACACATATATATATATATATATATATATATACATACATACACACACACACACACACACACACATATATACATACATACATACACACACACACTTCCATTATATATACACACTTCCATTATATTCACACACTCACACATTTCTGTGCCTGTCCTGTTCATGCAGAAGTCCTTGCACGTTTCTGGAACGGCTTTTCAGCCGCAGAAATTCCTGCAATAGATCTGCCTCGTGTGAATCCACCGTAACAGAGACCCTAATGGAATCGACTGAATAAATGCCGAGGAGCTTCTGTCGTGAAGGAATGATGGTAAAGTAAATGAGCCGTGTAACAAAGAAACTAGACTTCCAAGAGCCTGGCAGCTGCTGTAAGGTGACACTACACGTATAGTTGTGGGAAGGTGGGTGCACGGCCCAGAAATTCTGCGGGATGGGATTGTTTTTCCCTTTGAACCACAGATAATCATCTTAAAGGGACAGAGTCCCAACCGTCCCTGCGCTTATTTCCTGCATGCAGGTTATTAGCTCATTGCGCCCAACCCATCCTACACGGCTGCTATAAACATGTCTAGCCAGGTTCCATCATCTCCGGGTCTTATTCATAAGGAAGATTGCTGTACACCGCATGGGGAGGGGGGCTGGGGTTCTGCACAGCTGGCTCTTAAAGAGTTAGCTCTCCATGCCGAATCCCTCATAGAGTAAAGTCTAGGATTACACCTCCCCCTCCCTTATTACAGCTGGTTATAAAACTTCCCTTTTGATGTAATGGGAGCAGCTGGTACTATGGGCTGGCAGCCAGTTACCGAAAGGGTGGAGTTAGGGCTCAGTGTAATCTAAGGGGGCCAGTAATGCGGATAGGTGAAAGGTTCGTTCTCTAATCCATTCATTGTCCGTTCTACAGTCCGCTTACAGTCCGTTCTAGGCTGGGTGGTATCAAGCTAAGGTGTATTCCTATCTCATAAGATGAAGGCATAATACCAGGACAGTGTTCCCCAATCGGTGGCTGTCTAGCTGTAGCAAAACCCCAACTCCCATCATGCCCTGACAGCCAAAGGATGATGGAAGTTGGGGTTTTGCAACAGCTGGACAGCCATAGGTTGGGGAACACTGTGTACTTTATGATTATTGAGGGGAGTTGACACTTGGGACCCCCACTGATACCAAGGGTCCTATTACACAGGCTGCTAGGGGCCCAATAATAACTGATAGCAGATCGGCGCTCTTTTACTTGGCCTATTACATATTAATCGTTTAACAAGGGCTGCATGGACATCGTTACTGATGTTCTTGGTTCTTGCAGCCCTTGTTTATACTGTATACATTACCTATCAATGCTGCAGGGCTCCTCTTGCGCTCTGCTTCTTCCTGGGTCCCGCACGCTGCAGGATGTGGATCCTGCAGTATTATACACCACACTGGACTGTACCGTGATGGCCGTGTATGTGTGTTTTTCATCTGTATAGTCGGTGAGATGATCACACCAGGGAGTTATGTCAACAAGGTGAGGATGTTATGGTGCAGGTAGGACAAAGTTTACTAAACTTAAGGGTATAAACCCACACACCGTATAAGCAGCGTATTTACTGCTGCGATACGCAGCAAATACGCAGCAAACACGCAGCAAATACGCAGCAGATTAGATCTAAATAACTGAACACAGCATCAAATCTGTACCAACAAATCTGCTGCGTATTTGCTGCGTATTTGTTGCGTATCTACTGTGTATACGCTGTGTGGGTTTGTACCCTAAAGGGAACTTTCTTGCTCTGAAACTGGGCGTCAATCAGTGTAGTTGTTATTACAGCTCCCGTAGGGGTTGTCACTCAGCAACATGGAGGAAGGTGGATCAGGCCATAACTAGACAGATGTACAGGGCTCTAAGTGGACTGAAGGGTGACTCCTATGGCGGCGGTAGGAAGAGACATAAAATACAGCTTTTACCAATGCGACCAAAACAGATGACTCAAAATCTTCTATTCACTGTGTTTTACATTCGATAATGGGATCTGGAGTCCAGAGGGCACCGTCACACCTTCCTGGCATATCAGACTTAGTCACAGACCAGCCTCACAGGTAGGAGGCACAGCAGGGTGCCCTTTGGACACTGACATTTTTCTGTTTTTAATTTTCACCGTCGACCTTAAAGGAGGGGAAATGACATGAGAAAGTCTCACTCGGCACAGATGCCATGCTGTGTGTGATGATGGAGAGAGCTGGTCACACTTGTTTGTGTGTATGCGCTATACCTTTATTATGAGGCACTGTTTACATTCCATAGTTATGTCGCTACGTGATATAACACGTTGGTGACATCACTGTTTCCTGTGATAACATTTACCTGAAACTAAATGTAAAAAAGAAAAAAAAGAAAAAACTTTTGTCCATGTCTGTGTGTGCATGGTCCTGGCAGCCATGGCCTCCTCTCTACCCTCCACCTGCTCTTCTGTTTTTTTTCTGCCAATAACAGATTGCTATGCTCTTCACATTTCCCATATAACTATGCTGTCATTACGCCATTAGATGAACCATGTGGGAAAACGGACAGAAAATTGGGTCACTGTGATACTCCTTTTAATGTGTGGGGAAAGCCAGAGGAGCGGTGACGGTCCGGGCTGTACGGAGACATGCCAGGATTTTTTTTTTTGTTCTTTCAGCTGCTGGTTGTTATTGCTACTATTGAATGTTCAACAGCAGTTGGCAAAGATAGGAGTGTGTAATGTTCTCTATTGTGGGAATATCCTTCAGATCTATGCCACCATTGCAGCGGCAGGGTTTCCTGTAAATGCGTCTGTCACTGCGTACTTTACATGTACAGTACTTTGTGTAACCTATATAAGCAGCAGGGACTGAATGCACAGTGGCAGTCACAATAGGGGGTCTATCAACGGGAAATGAAGCAGTTGTTCAGGACAGCCAATCACATTCCTCCTTTATTCTTTGCAGAATTAGATCTTGAATCTGATTGGCTGCTGAAGCAACTGATAACATTTACCGAAACTTTTGAAAGACTAGTTCAAACTTTCACTATGACTGTGTTCAAAGCCATAGAGATCTAAAGCGATTTTTACCAATTTGGTATCAAAGGAGTAAAGGGGCAGATAATGGATCGATATCCTGTCTCCTCTTCACACATCCAGGCGTAACAAAGTAAGAAGCGTTTTGTATCTGTTATTGTGATTGACTTTCCAGCTTTCACGCTTGTGCGGATATCGATCTTTCCCGCTCTCACGAACAGTCTGTAACTATAACATCAAGTGCAACGGCCATTAACACCGTGGCCTGAAGAACTTGCAATCCAGTAGACATTGGGGGGGGGGGGGGTATGCAGATTCACTAAGGAAAGTTTATGCAACTTATTGATCTGATTTTACTATTGTGAAGAGAATCTTTGCTGGAAACTCTAGCGTGGCGAGGCAAATCTACATGGGCCATAGGCACCTCGATGGATCCATATTGCAGTGTAACGCAGATTGTCATGCGACTTATAAACTTTCTTGGTGACAAAATCATACGTGGATATGGTATAGGCCTACAGATCCAAATTCCGTCTGTACATGTGGGCAACAACGCCCAAGCTGCTGTCTCCACGTAAGGGTATGTGCACATTATGGAATACACACAGAGACTTCAAGCGCATTCGGCCTCCGCTTGATGTTCCGCCTGTCCCATAGACTCAGTGATATTTGCCGTCGAATTCTACCGTCCGCTCAAAGAATTGACGTGTCAAATATCATTGAGTCTATGAGGCGGCCTGAACATCAAGCGGAGGTCGCGTGGCGGAGTTGTGTGTATTCCGTAGTGGGCACATACCCTTAGTCAGACTTCTGTAGAAATAGCAATACCCTCATTGATGGACCTGGCCTTCTAGTCATGAAAACAATGGCATTTGCGCGTCTAACTTACCAAATATCATGACTTGTAAAGCTGGGCGAGGCGGTACGGTAATGGACGTCGTGGGAATGACAGTAAGTAGTTTGAGAGTTGGTGCCCTGCAGTGGCATCGCTCTTCTGTCACAGACCTTCAGAGCCTCGCTCTTCTCTATGCCACTTTTGCTCATCATCCCTGTGTAAGAAGGGCACAATGCCTGTTAATATCTCATCACACATTCCAGAATTGTCTTTTTAGGTTAATTAGACAGTGAATAGCCCTCAGCTTTCCTGTCGCCAGACTCTGAACCGCGTTGGCAGACGACGGGGAAGCGTCAAAATAGTTTCTGAGTTCTCACACTGATGTCTGTGCGGCGTTGAGTGACCGGTGCCATGGTGGTCATACTGAAGATTAACACATAACTGTACTCGGAAATTTCTTGTCTAAGCCTACAGATGTAGCAGAGCTGAATTGGTCATTTATCATGTACAGCTGCATGTAGACATGAGAATTTTGTATATGGGGGGAGATTTATCAAACATGGTGTAAAGTGAATCTGGCTCAGTTGCCCCTAGCAACCAATCAGATTCCACCTTTCATTCCTCACAGACTCTTTGGAAAATGATGGTGGAATCTGATTGGTTGCTAGGGGCAACTGAGCCAGATTCACTTTACACCATGTTTGATAAATCTCCCCCATGGTCTATAAAGAAAGTCGCCTGTCCCTCTAAATCACAGGTGTCAAACTCCAGCTGATATAAAACTACAATTCTCATCATGCATGGACAGGGATAGCGCATCGCAGATTTGTAAAGAAACCATGCTTATATGATGGGAAATAGAAGTATCTACTAAAACTGACGGGTCAGGGGAGGTGACATGTCCTCTTTAATGGTATCTGTCAGGGGATGTTGAGAAATACTTGAAAACAGATGCATCACAACTTGTCTTGGCTCCTTTATAAACAGAAACCATGACGCTAGTGTGAACAGAGCCTAAAGGCAGAGATGTCCAGGCTTAAGCTGGACATAGAGGCGGCAGTGATTGGCCAGTATGACCAGTTTTCTCTGTTACCATTGATAACCATTAACATTCCAGTAAAGAAATTTCTCACAATTTTTCCCATGTGAACGGATGTTTGCATCTCTGTCAGCCTTCGGGATATAATATATGCAAGGTAAAAGGAATGTAAGGGTTAATGTTCCATTTTAAAGGGTCATAGCGGTTCTAACCGGGCACTTATCACAGTGTGGCGCCGCACACTTTCATTCACATTTGCTGTATATGTTAAGCGTGAATAATTGTACAGGTTTTACATGCTGACAGACATATCCCTAACAGAGTGAATGGAGTAAAGACTTTACATCACCCCTCCGCTGTCAGGGCATGATGGGAGTTGTAGTTTTGCAACGGATAGAGAGGTTGGGGAAGATGGCTTTACTGTGCAGATCCGGAGACAACCATGAATGCTGAATGCTATTGACATCTGTGAATGCAGCTCTGGTCTCGGCACAAGCGGGGACATTCATATACATAAATGAGCTGGTATGAATGGCATGTAACTCACAAGGGGACAAATACACGGCCATCCTTGGGGTTGTATGAAAGAACATTTGTGACATGGGAGTAGTAGTTGTCCTTGCTATGTTGGAGGGTAATTCTTTAGCCTTTTGACACTTATAGTGACTCCTTAGGTAACAGTCACTTCCTCTGTCCTCTTTTCTTACACCATGCAAAAACACACTGAAGCAGAAACCCTCCTCACTAAGGGTCCTCGTACACGGGGCGATCATGCAAAAAAATTATATCGTTCAAATTTAAATGTATAAGCAGGCAAGAAGCGAAAAATTGGTCATGTGTCGTTGATTGATTTTTTTAAGCTGACCATAGACTCGTTAATCGTTTGCTAAATATTTGCTAATCTTCTGTGTATGTATTACATCGTTCCATTTGCTGATATCAAAAGAAGTAAATGATCGTAGTAATGATCATAACTAACAACTATTGTTCTGTGTATTATGGTGAACAATTTCAGGTCATTCCCAAAAACATTTGTACTTGATTGATTATCATTAAAGAGGTCATCCAGCGCTATAAAAACATGGCCACTTTCCACTTTTCTCCCGTGTTTTGAGACTCGCAGCCGAGGCTCCACGGACTCTTTTTTTGCATATTTAAATTTTTGGGGGGCATCAGTGGAGACTCTTGATTGAGTACGTCATTGGAATTTTTTTCACTGATCTCCTTGAGTTCAGTGATTACTGTGTTTTGTTGGTTGATTTGTCATTGCTCCAACTAGCCAGAATCCTGCTCCACACTGACGAGGGGCAAATAATCCGAAACAGCTGTCAGTGGATGGATGCCTGCCTTGGCAAGCCCTTGTCATGTCGCTATGCTCGCACCTTGAGTTAGACTTTGACACAAAAGGGGCCACTCTGTTGTTTCCCTATTTATGTTCCAATACTTGCAACCGAATGAGACTTAAGGGGCTATTTATCAGGGTGGTGTGGTGCTCTCCCCATCATGAAGGCACCCGTGGCAACAGGCTAGGGATATCTGGCTATTCCCGTGTTTTGAGACTCTGAACCAAGGCTCCACGGACTTCTTTTTTGCATATTTAAATTTTGGGGGCATCAGTGGAGACTCTTGATTGAGTACTTCATTGGAATTTTTTCACTGTTCTCCTTGAGCTTAGCGATTGCTCTGTTTTTTTTTTTTGGTCACTTTCCTCTAGAGACAGCACCACTCTTGTCTCCAGTTTGGGTAGAGTTTTGCAATTCAGTTCCATTGAAGTGAATGGAGCTTAATTGTAAACCACATCTGAAGTGGAGACAAGAGTCGTGTTGTCTCTGGAAGAAAGTGGCCATGTTTTTGTAGCGCTGGATAACCCCTTTAATTGGTGAAAATGAAAAATCGCTTTTCTCTAATAGGACCCTAAGTCAAGAACTACCTAGTGACTGATCCGTAACATGAAGATACATCACATTTAATGATTGTCAATGTGGTTGCGTTGTGGCATGCAACACATCACAGCGCAACTGCTGGCAAAAATGCAAAGCTTTGGTCACAAGTTGCATGTGACTTTGCCATCAGCCAGCGCTCATACATTGACTGATCAAGTCATTTTAACAGGTTAAAAAAATCATAGGGTGTCAACTTCACATCTCCCTGTGTAATAGAGGATGTGCAGCTGACAGCCACACACAGAATCTGGTGATCGCTTATGCAGCCCTCCCTGTGCGACTACCGAGCTGTGTGATGGGCTCTACAATGCGGCTCATATGACTTGATGTTACGCGGATAAACATGCAGTGTAAGGGTGCGTTTACACAGAGAGATTTATCTGACAGATTTTGGAAGCCAAAGTCAGGAATGGATTTGAAAAGAGGATAGATCCCAGTCTTTCCTTTATGAGCTGATCCCTGTTTATAGTCTGTTCCTGGCTTTGGCTTCAAAGATCTGTCAGATAAATCTGTCTGTGTAAACGCACCATTAGGCAGTGATTATGTCTATGACATCTGAAGCCTTGGTACCAGAATCTGTAACCTCTGTATTATTATCATCATCATCCAGACTACAATATACATCATGTGCTCATTTAGGTTTTCCATCATTCGAATAAACTTTGTCTTTTCTTTACAGAAAACAAGTGCTTTCATCGTCTTCAAGAATCTGTGACTTCCTGGCCGTATTTTAAGTGCCACCAGTGGAGAGAAGCATGACGTCATTCAGGTAGGCGGCTCACATACTTGGTCACCACTTTCCAGAGTTTTTTTGTTACCACATAGTGGATTCACCTCCTCCCCTAGATCCATACAAACACATTAGCTAAATGATGGACAATCCCACCAGTGTATGACTATCCCCATCCTCCAATAGTATGCTATATGCAGCGTGCACACTCAGGTGATATAAGCATGCATGTTTATGGGTGAGCTTTTCAATAGAGCTTCTTGCTATATTTTACAATGTGTACTTGCTTTCTTTATATACCTCCAATTCAAGAGGTTAGCTGTGCACTAAGGATAGACGCCATTGTGACCTCCAAATACAGCTCCTCTAAGGTGGGAGTAATTTTCCTTTAAGATCTTCTGTAGGTGCCTAATATAGTAAAGTGTTGCCCTCGTTTCTGAACGTTGGTGAATTGTGAGGCATTGTGTTTGGATTGGCAGGATCTTTCTTGCGCGGATCACACTGTCACACTGCATTGTTCCCGTGGCCTCAGGCTGTATAGTAATTTTCATGGGGTTTTGTTACGTGTTCGGCTTACCTCTAAGCACGTTACGCTGATTTTGTTGATTCTTTTGTAAATGAAATCTGTATATTTAGGAAAGGTGTTCCTTGGTGTCAATAATGAGAAAACAAAAAATGTGTATCGTGCGCCTTTGCGGTGCATAGCAGAACATTACCCTTCATGGAAAATTAAAGGGCATTTCCATATCAGCGGGGCTCTGGCAGCCTGGACTCCCACTGATCTGACGATAAAGCCAGATGCGTTTTCATTGGACAAGTGGCCTTATATTCTCTGAATTGACTTTAGCTGGTCTCTTAACAACCCTCAAGTATAAGCTGTGAAAGGTTGGTAACCAAGCAATTTCAGAACCAAGCTCCTTCTTAGAAATACCCGTCACCCAGTATTATAGACGGCTGGTTGCACTGCACTTCAACCCGTAGTTAGCTAAAGGCCGTTACTTCATCAAATCTGCAGTGTATTTAGTTGGTACGGAATGACCTTAGATGATATACGCTATATGCACAGGAGTATAGGGATACCTACACATTACACCTACAGGAGCTTTTAGCACATCCCGGTCTAAATCCCCCTTTGCAGGCATAACTGCTTCCACTCTTCTGGGAAGACTTTCTACAAGATCTTGAATTTTGCCCATTCACCTAGAAGAGCATTGGTGAGGTCAGACGCTAAAGTTAGACAAGATGGGCTTGATTCAGAGTCTCCATTGTTGTTAATTCCAATAAATTAACTAGAGATTTACCAATACATAACAGATCACTTAGTATCTCATGGATGGGAGTTGTTGGAAACAGCAAGTCAATGTAAATTCTTTTCACAGACGGTGGCTATGCCTCAGTGAATCCACTTTTTGCTTGGTTAAGTGGGGTATGATTGTGGGCGATGGATCGTATGAGCTACTTAGACGGTACCTCAGTTTTCGACTAGTGTAAAAAGTCTAAGTTTGCAAAGTCCAAAAGTGGCCATACATCCAAAAATCCAGCACGCTTGACCATGATCTCCCCAACATCCTCTGGAGGCCCCCATGCACCTTATACCATAGTTGAGTTTGAGCTACCTTAGTATAAAGTGTATGTGCACCTCAAGGATTAGTCAGTTGTGGTAAATATGAGCCAATATCTTTTAGATCTATTTTGAAGCGTGTCTTCAAAGAGGAGCTAAACTCTATATAACCCAATCCGCTGCTTCTACATGACTCATGACAGCTCATCCCAGAGCCATTTATTGTTTGAGAGTCCCATCCCAGGGAAAATTACAGTGCCGTCCCAGTCTAATTTATGGTTTCATACGTGTAGTGTGATAATGTAGCATTTCTGTCATGTAATAGTCTCTGGTCCTGTCGGCACCTGACTGCTGAGCAATGACTCTTCATCGTAAGTGCTTCATCTGTCCTCCCATTTGGCGTGTTTGTTATGAAGTTATTTCTACATACAACTAATGCTGTCCACATATATACTTACACGTGTGTGTTTTTGCCGGGAGACTGCTTTACCCATTCTATTATTTCTGATTACATGAATAGCACCATCAAAGTAGCACCCAAACCCTTTCTGATGACCCCAGTATAGTGTGTGAGGTCCAATGGAAGCCATGAAAGCCTTAGTATTGGTGATACTGCTATGTATGTTTATGTTCCACCCCTTTAATCCCTTTATCTTTCATGGTTTTGGTTACGTATGTTTTTGTTATGTATCTGTTTTTCTTGGCGGTTGCTCAGTATTTCACTTTTTTTTAGACGTGAATAATAAGCTCAGCAAAAAATAACCCTAAACGTTGGCGTGTCACTTGCCCTTGGCTATATTTTATTTGTTCTGTCATCGGCTTATTACTGCACTATCTCTCGTCTCTTGCAGATTCCTCTGAAATGATGTGGCTTCTCTTCGGACATGCACATGAGCGCTCTTGTTCTCACACAGATTACTTTGTGTAAATTTGCACTGACAACGTCCCAATAATGGTTCTGCACTTTGGCTTAACAAAAAACTTTAATACGATTTTGCTCGATACGGATATTTATATCTGTATTGGAGCATGACCAGCTACAGACCCTACCACAATGATGGAGCGGAGGCCAGTGGCATGTCCATGAGAGCGAATGATGGCATCCGAGGAGTGGATTACTATCCACAGGGCCTGTGGGGACAGAACAGCAATGGTATGCAACACTCTGCAGATGCGTCAAAGTTTAGCTCCATCACTCCGGCAATGCCGAAAATGGGAGTGCGTGCCAGGATTGCCGACTGGCCTCCTAAAAAAGAGACTCAAAAAGAGACAATGACCCCTAGTCCATCAAGGGAGATGGATGAACCTAAAGAATTCTATTCTCAAAGGGGTTTTCAAAATGGACAACATTTCCAGAGCAATGGGGGTTCTCCAGGATTTCGAGGCTTTCATAGACTATCGAGGAAGAGGTCCAAAGATGTGGAGTTCTTAGATGGTTGGCCGAGGTCTCCAGGTCGGACATTTATCACTCTTCGGAATAGAAGCAACAGTGAGACAACACTTAGTGAATGTGATGTGGATGTCTCTTTGGAGCCCAGGGGGTCAAAGCTAAGCAATGGGATGCCCCTTTTCAGAGAGTATGGTAGCACGTCTTCTATTAACGTGCAAGGCGTTTCAGACCAGAGCTTATACGATATGCTTAAAGACTTAAGAAATGAGAAGCATGACAAAGGAAGTGAGTCACCTATGAGGGGAAGTGGTCTTCTTCATGAGGACTCCAGCATTGCTTCTAATCTCCACTTGGCAGCGAGCTCCAGGACAGATCTGCGCAATGGACAGTATCAAAGAGATGACTGTACGTTAAAAGATAAGCAGCGAAAGCGAGCCACCAAGGGCGAGTCCAACGACTCCTCCATCTTTCGCAAGTTGAGAAGCAACAAAAGTGACAATGAAATGGGAAAGTCATTTGTGGACCAGGATGAAAGTCACAGGCCCTGGATCTGCCCCAAATCCTTTGCCCACTATGATGTGCAGAGCATGCTCTTCGACCTGAATGAAGTAGCTGCCAACCGGAATTACGTGGCCCAAAGGCGGAACACTACCACTGGAGCGTCTGC
Source organism: Dendropsophus ebraccatus (assembly GCF_027789765.1). Lineage (NCBI taxonomy): Eukaryota > Metazoa > Chordata > Amphibia > Anura > Hylidae > Dendropsophus > Dendropsophus ebraccatus. The sequence continues at coordinate 78,553,847 of NC_091463.1, forward strand.
CGCATCTGCCATGTCCTTAGCCGTTTCTAAAGCCTTTAGTCTTGGCAACATGGACCCCAGTTTCACCAGCACCGAAGACCTGAACTTCAAAGAGAACCTGGAGCATGACATGGGGGACAATAACAGCAATGACCTCCTCCTCAGCTGTCCACATTTCCGAAATGAGACAGGGGGGATGTCTGAGCGCAATGTCAGCTTCTCCAAGGCTTCTGCAGGTTCTCCGAATGGAACTGAAGGGGGAGTATTAGAGCCCTCCCTCTCTGTATACTGTACCAACGCCAGTATATCTGTTTTGGAAGTGTCCAAGGAAATGCAGAAGACTCAGGGGAGATTAAAGCACTACAGTATAGAACATGTGGATCTGGGAGCCCGATATTTCCAAGACTACTTCCATGGCAAAGGTAGGATGGTCTATTGTTTTTTTCTTATACCGTTTAACATGGAAACAGCGCCACTTTTGTGCATAGGTCATGTCTTTTAGAATTAAATGCATCCATCAACAAAGTATATTTAGTATATTTTTAGTATATTATTTAGTCACCAAACGTCTTGACCATACTCAGGGTACTATTGCACGGCCCGATCATTTTAGTAATCGAGCGCCGATCTGCTAGATTGGCGCTCGTTTACTGGAACTATTAGACCGCCTGATAATCGGGCAGTAAAGGCTGCATGGACATCGTTAGCGATGTCCATGCAGCCCTTGCCCAAACACCTGACACCTTACCTCTCCCCGCTCCCGGTGTTCTCTCTTTTGCTCCGCATCTTCCCTGTGATTGGCTGAGCGGCTTGTCAGCTGACAGGTCGCTCAGCCGCTGGGAGCACAAGAGAGAAGACCGGGAGCGGGGAGAGGTAAGGTGTCAGGTTTTTGGGGAATCGTCAGCCGTGCATTGCTATTACACGTAGCAATGTGCGGTCGGCGCCTCGATGTCTCTTGTACACGGAGCGATAATCGGCCAAATCAATTATCGCTCCGTGTAATAGGGCCATTACTCCGAGACCCCGAGTCTTGTGGATCGGCACTCATTCACAATGCACTTCGGGCTGTCTAATAGGACTCTCCCTTATTTTAGCCACCTTGATAGTCCTGTATAGCCCATATAGCTCTGACTATGTTATCCCTTGAGGACAGGTTAGATTTTAATGACAGGACCATCGTATTGAGATTTCTAGTGTGATATGTGAGAACCCAGGATGGATATGACAGGTTTGCCTGAAAACATTCCCTTCCGCCCAGAGGGCCTGACAAGTATCTTATTGCAGAGTGTCTCTCCCTGTCTTGCGGCTGGTTCTTTGCTGTAAGCCGGCGGAGCTGTTCTGAGACTCAGTAGATTAATGTAGAATGAAGATGCATAATGTGTCCATGGCCTAATTACCATAATGTCGTTTTATTAGCGGAGCTGCTTCCCATTAGCGACAGGCACCAGGGATTGCTCCCGTTTATATAGGCAGCGTCTCTAGGGGGGGAAGCACGATACCTGTCGGAGATTATGAATGAAGAACAAAGAGTTAAGGCTACATCCATCCACGGAGACTTGGATTGTGTTCATGTTACTATTCCTTTGGGTGTCGGCCTGGAAGTCCCCCCCCCCCCCCCTTCCCCCCCAACATGTGGCTTTCCAGCTGATACAGAACTACAGCTCCCATCATGATAGGGGTTGCCGTGAGAGCTGTACATTGCAAAAAACTTCTCTATGAATGAATGTGCTAGGTACTTGCGGAGTGGGGCAATATTAGACACAACCTATAGCTTATTTGGCTGTTCCCTATCTCTCCTGATTCCTCTATACCAGGGGTAAGGAACCTTGGCTCTCCAGCTGTTGCAAAAGGACTACTCCCATCATGCCTGGACAGCTAAAGCTAAAGATTTGGCTGTCCAGGCATGATGGGAATTGTAGTTTTGCAACAGCTGGAGGGCCAAGGTTCCCTACCCCTGCTCTATAAACATGAACACTCCGTTCAGCTGAGTGATCATGTGTTCCATGTGGATAGAAGCGGGTAATGGTGCGTTTACACAGAAAGATTATCTGACAGATTATCTGCCAAAGATTTAAAGCCAAAGCCAGGAGTGGATTTGAAAAGAGGAGAAATCTCAGTCTTTCCTTTATGACCTGATCTCTGTTTATAGTCTGTTCCTGGCTTTGGCTTCAAATCTTTGGCAGATAATCTGTCAGATAATCTTTCTGTGTAAACGCATCATAATGCTACGTTTACACGGAACGATTATCAGGCAAATTTTCGCGATAACGATCGCATTGAGCGATAATTGTTCCGTGTAAACGCAGCGAACGATCGAGCAATTAGCTTGATAGGCTTATATAGGCTTAAGCGATCGCAAAACAATCGCAAAATGAATTTTCTGTACGATATATCGTTCCATCTAAACGATGATCGTTATAAAAAAAAACACGTTACTTCGAAATCGTTAATCGTACGATCGGGCGAATTATCACTCCGTGTAAACGTAGCATAAGATCTAACGATTTGAGTGGTTGAGATGTAAAGGGGTATTCCAGCAGAAGACACTATTATTCTGTATCCATAGGGTAGAGCACTGTCCCTGGCAGCACCCATTGACTGTGGAGCAGTGCCAGGCCAAAAAGACCCACTGCTCCATTCCAATGGGAGACTTGGATCATGTTCTCACGATCTCAGGGGCTCAGATTCTTATTCCAATCCTGTGGATAGGGAAAGTGTATGTTATGGGTAAGAATACTGCTTTAAAAAAAAAATAATAATAAATAATCTTTCAAAATGGTGCCAGAGATTTGTAATTTGCTTCTATTAAAAAATCCCAAGTCTTTCAGTACTTCTCAGCTGCTGTATGTCCTGCAGGAATTGGTGTATTCTTTCCACTCTAAATATCAGGAGAGGTGTTCTATGGGGATTTGCTACTGTTCTGGACAGTTCCTGTCTCGGACAGAGGTGGCAGCAGAGAGCACTGTGTCAGACTGGAAAAAATACACCACTTCCCACAGGACATACAGCAGCTGCTAAGTACTGGAAGACTTGAGATCTTTTAATACCAGTTTTTTTTTTTTGCTGCACTACCCATTTAACATACCTCCGTAGCCATGATTCAGGCCCCCATTCATACATGGGTTCAGCCAACATGTTTAATGTGTATGGGGCCATTCCTAGAGGTTATAAAGCACAATTCGTGACATCAGGATTTATCCAGGATTAGAAAAAAAAACATGGCTGCTTTCTTCCAGAAACAGCGCCTCCCTTGCCCACAGCTTGTGTGCAGTATTGCAACTTCGTTTCTTGGATCCGGGTTGTAATACAGCTCACAACCTGGTGCGGCTCTGTTTTTGGAATAAAGTAGCTATGTCTTGTATAATCCTGAATAACCCCTTTAAGGATCAGGTGACAGCTGCCGCTGAACAGCTTTATCTCAGGTCTTGGAGCAGCATTAGTCAGGGATCTAGCAGGTCTTGGAGCAGCATTAGTCAGGGATCTAGCAGGTCTTGGAGCAGCATTAGTCAGGGATCTAGCAGGTCTTGGAGCAGCATTAGTCAGGGATCTAGCAGGTCTTGGAGCAGCATTAGTCAGGGATCTAGCAGGTCTTGGAGCAGCATTAGTCAGGGATCTAGCAGGTCTTGGAGCAGCATTAGTCAGGGATCTAGCAGGTCTTGGAGCAGCATTAGTCAGGGATCTAGCAGGTCTTGGAGCAGCATTAGTCAGGGATCTAGCAGGTCTTGGAGCAGCATTAGTCAGGGATCTAGCAGGTCTTGGAGCAGCATTAGTCAGGGATCTAGCAGGTCTTGGAGCAGCATTAGTCAGGGATCTAGCAGGTCTTGGAGCAGCATTAGTCAGGGATCTAGCAGGTCTTGGAGCAGCATTAGTCAGGGATCTAGCAGGTCTTGGAGCAGCATTAGTCAGGGATCTAGCAGGTCTTGGAGCAGCATTAGTCAGGGATCTAGCAGGTCTTGGAGCAGCATTAGTCAGGGATCTAGCAGGTCTTGGAGCAGCATTAGTCAGGGATCTAGCAGGTCTTGGAGCAGCATTAGTCAGGGATCTAGCAGGTCTTGGAGCAGCATTAGTCAGGGATCTAGCAGGTCTTGGAGCAGCATTAGTCAGGGATCTAGCAGGTCTTGGAGCAGCATTAGTCAGGGATCTAGCAGGTCTTGGAGCAGCATTAGTCAGGGATCTAGCAGGTCCTGGAGCAGCATTAGTCAGGGATCTAGCAGGTCTTGGAGCAGCATTAGTCAGGGATCTAGCAGGTCTTGGAGCAGCATTAGTCAGGGATCTAGCAGGTCTTGGAGCAGCATTAGTCAGGGATCTAGCAGGTCTTGGAGCAGCATTAGTCAGGGATCTAGCAGTGAGGCCAATAATATCCTAAGTCTTTACATGAGTATATTTGTGATGTAGCCGTGTTTGCCTCCTTTCTGTATACCCTACAGGGACACGCTAAGAGCTGCTGTAGTATAACAGGGGCTGTGAGCGCTTCCTCTCCAGAGACACCTTACAGGCATCTATGAGAACTACTCCACCGGCAATTCTGTCAAGAAGATGGTGTTTCCAGTCTATGAATACTAATCTACTCCTTGTAAGCTGGAGCACTTCTTGACTTTTGCCTGTGCAGCAGTTTTTATTATAGCGTGCCTTCAGTTTTAGAGGAACCCAGGGCAAATAGAAGAGGTAAGGGCATCACCTTCAGTGCTCGGGTATATTGTTGTTACCAGAAGCTACAACAGAAGCCACAAGACAATAGCCTTCCCTGTCATCCTTATGAGAGAAGGGGACCATAGGATCGCACATGAGGGTGTTTAGCTCTCTATGGCGGCTTTCAGAGACAACTTTAAAGGGGTTATCTAGCGAAAATCTTTTTCTTTTAAATCAACTGGTTTTATAGATTTGTAATTTTTTTCTACTTAAAAAAATCTCCAGTATTGCCATACTTATCAGCTGCTGTATGTCCTACAGGAAATGTTTTCTTTTCAGTCTGACACAGCGCTCTCTGCTGCCACCTCTGTCCGACACATGAACTGTCCAGAGCAGCAACAAATCCCCATAGAAAACCATTTCTGCTTTGGACAGTTCCTGTGTCGGCCAGAGATGTCAGCAGAGAGCGCTGTGTCAGACTGAAAAGAAAACAATGTTTCCTGCAGGACACACAGCAGCTGATAACTATGGCAATACTAGAGATTTTTAACTAGAAGTAAATTACAAATCTATTTAACTTTCTGACAGCAGTTGATTTCAAAGAAAAAGTTTTTTTTTTCCTGGAGTACCCCTTTAAGTTTTATGATTTTAAGTCCCAGCCTGATATACTGTAGCAGCATCTGTTAAAGGTACCTGTCACATCATTTATTTGTAAAGACATCCACAGGGGTTGTGATCGCTAGCAGTTTTGCAATATGCTCGCATTTTATTTATTTTTTATATGTTTAAATCCGTGTTATACACTTGACCAAACTGCCTCAGTGCTGATATTTGGTAAAAAAAAAAAAAAAGAAAAGACCAAACACAGTCCCAGTCCCTTTGCTCAAACAAGGAACGGCACCTGTTCATCCTGCCGGTTGTATATTAGCTGAGGGCAATTAACTTAGGCTAATGATATCAGCTCTGCAGCTTCCCAGGATGCAATGCCCTTTGTTATACAACAATTCAGTCAGTATAATGTCACTGTGTGGTTACAGAGGTTTTGGTGCTGTGTGACAGGAGAGCTGACCATACAATGCAAGCACCCCCAGGATTTTCTGCTACTGAATGTGGACATGCAGCAGCTGTACATATGCACAGTGAAGACTTGTCCGGCTACGTACGCACTCAGGAATTGCTGTCAATCAATACCAAGCCATGTCTGTGAGTGTGCAAAGGACGCTTCCTGTGTTTGGTCTCTTTTTTTATTTTTTTTGAACAGAGAAAAGACCAAATATCATCACGGAGGGAGCATGGAGAACCGTTTGACAGAAAGGGAGACACCATAGAAAGCTTAAAAAGAAATATACAGATTATATTGGAAAACTGCTGCTTAAAGGGAACCTGTCACCCCCCGTGCCGGGGTGACAGGCTCCCGACCCCCCGTTAGAGCCCCCTATACTTACCTAATCCCGCCGGGTCCCGCTTCTGGATTCGGTCGGGTCCCGGAGATCTCAGCCGCTGCAGCCCGGCGCGCGCGCTGACAGATGAGTCCAACGCTCATAGAGAATGACGGAGCGCTGGACTCTCCTGTCATTCTCTATGGGTGTTGGACTCATCTCTCAGCGCGCGCGCCGGGCTGCAGCGGCTGAGATCTCCGGGACCCGACCGAATCCAGAAGCGGGACCCGGCGGGATGAGGTAAGTATAGGGGTCTCTAACGGGGGGTCGGGAGCCTGTCACCCCGGTACGGGGGGTGACAGGTTCCCTTTAAGCTGAGACTTGTGCCAAAAAAAAAAAAAAAATACATTCATATTATGCAATAGACGTCATAACAACTAGAGATGAGCGAATCACAGATCTAAACAAAGCAAAGGGATTCATTTGATCAGCGCTCCGCTCAACAAGCCGTCGGCCTTTCAGTGCTGCTCTGCTCCCTGCCATTCCTCCCCAGGTGCCGGGGAAAAGCTGGGTCCAATCCTGGGAAACTGGGAGAAGTTACCCAGGATTGGATCCAGCTTTTCCCGGCACCCTGGAAGGAGCGACGGGGAGCGGATGCGGAGCAACGGAGACTGGTGGGCGAGATCATCAAGAGATTTGAGCAACGAGTCTTCAAGTTGGTGGGAATAAAAATGCTGCAGGCCTCAGAGGGAAAGAAAAATAAAAGTACAAAAACAGACCAGCAAGTATATTGTAGAACTCCCTATGCTGCTGTGTAGGCCTCCATGCTGCAGCTATCTGACCGGTTCTGTACCGCCACATAATGGCTGTGGCTGCGGTGGCTGAGGTAAGTCTTCTCTTAGTTGGCGTACGTCTGTCTGTCTGAGGGTTTGTGGCACTTTTTTGCATTATACCACTAGATCAATACAGTAACTGTAGATTTTTAGCCCCACCATCATACTTCTCCTTGTCTCTGTTGCTTAGTCAGTTTTACCTCTCTGGCTGACGAAGGAAAGAATTATTAGCATTCATTTCTTCCTAATGTGATATCAATAATAGTATTTCCATTAATAAGAAGTGGTTGCGGGGGATGGGACGTACAGTTACATCGGTTGCCCTTATACTTTGTGACTTTCTTTTCTAGAGCACTGTAACTACTTTGGAATAGATGAGAAGTTGGGACCTGTCGCCGTGAGTCTGAAAAGAGACAAACTGGAGGAAAGCAAGGAGCACGGTCCCCAGTACCAGTACAGGATCATCCTCCGCACCAGTGAGGTTAGACACTACAGAAATCTGCTTAATAGTGTGTATTCACACCAGGAGATACTGACGTGGTACACACCCACACCAATGCATAACAACCAGTATTTGGCTTCAGTGTTATAGTAGTATTATACCTAATATGTCACCATATGGCGGCACACCCCGGTTGAACAACCCCTTTAAAGGGGATATCCAGGCCTATAAAACATGGCCGCTGTCTTCCAGAAACATCACCTCTCCTGTCTTCAGTTTGGGGGTGGGATTTTGCTGCTTGGTTCTGTTAAAGGGAATGGAGCTGAATTGTAATACCACACACAACCTGAGGACAGGAGTGGTGCTGTTTTTGCAAGAAAGTAGCTGTGTTTTTTTTTTTTTTTTAAATCCTGGATAACCCCCTTAAATTGGGAAAATCCACAACAGCTTTTTTGTCCTGTGTGAACATACTCTAAAGCTGCTGTTACTGAAAAATCCATATTCAAAGTGCTTTTGATTGGTTGGGGGTCACAGCATTTGGGAGAGTAATGTGGGAGTAGTGCGCTTTACTTCTCTGCTGTCAATCATCTCTGTTCAGCAGCTCCATACAGTTATAATGAAGCTGCTATTGTGGCTACTATTTGGGTGGTCTCCCTCCTGTGCGGACTCTTTGCCCCCTAAGGTCACATTACATTAGAGCCCATTTGCCAGGTTAGAAAGCTCAATGCTAGCGGAAGTGTAATTGTAATTTAAGACCTCCTCCCAGGAAGGGAGATGCAGCCATATAACCAGATGTGACCAGAGTCTTATTACCTTGGTATCTATAGTGGGTAGTTTGTACCAATCTCTCTCCTACTTTTCTTTACAGCTGGTAACCCTGAGAGGTATGATCCACGAAGATGCTGTTCCATCCACAGCAAAGCATGGTACAGTCCGGGGCTTACCCCTCAAAGACGTCCTGGAGGCCGTCATCCCCGAGCTTAATATCCACTGTTTGCGGCTGGCCATGAATTCCTCCAAAGTTACCGAGCAGCTGCTCAAGCTGGACGAACAAGGGGTGAGCTACATGGATATTGCTTCTTTTTTTTACTATATGACTGGGGAGATGGATATATTGATTGGTATTATGGGGGTATGGTGGGCACATCAGGGAGGGTGACATGTACTGTGATTTTCCATGATTATGGCTGAGCCCTGTGACTGCCGCTCTGACCTGATTAGCGAAATCATTCCATTATCCTAAATGAGGCCACTTAGATACCGAGCGAAATAAGTGTGATGACATGAAAGGGAGCTGATGCTTAGGTCAGTACACAGAAGGTTTGATGTTCAGTCATTTTCCATTAGCGCTGGCAATATAAAGAGGTGGGTGGTACACAGCCTTTATCTTTATACCGTGTTAGTCTCTGGATAGAGGAGATAAAAAGCCAGAGTCCTCGTCTGTCCATATCCTTTGTAATGACTAGCGGAAAGATGAGGATGAATAGCAAGGTGGCTCTTCATTTGTTGTCATCTTATTGGCTGCAGTCCAGACAGGTTCTCCTCTGCTCTGTACTATACTGCATAAAGTTAACATCACATGCGCCATATTCATCATCACCGACAAACCCTTTATTATGGGAGTTGCTATGATGATCACCTAACTGCTCTGGTCTAGCTTTTAAAGGACATGTCAAAAGTTATTGATCCCAGCGGGTCCCACTGCTGAGACCCGATGTGATCAGGAGATATAATTAGGAAGAACATGGCAGCTGTGTCATTCACTCCCTGGCTGTGTTTTTTTTTACAATCAGTTCTGAAAATGTAAATCAGTGAGGCTACATTGTCAGAATTAGTGGCCGGATGGGGGGTGGAACGTGATGCCGCAATCTCTCCCCAGCTACATCTCCTGATTACAGTGGGCCTCAGCAGTGGGATCTGCTGTGATCAGTAACTTTTGACATGCTGATGAAAAGTAAAAAGTTAATACTTCATGACCGGCACTCTTTAAGACACACAAACTCTCCTAGCCTTTTCTTCAAGATTGGATGAGCCCATCCAAGGACGAGCCACCACTTGTTAGGTGGTAAAGAGCGATGGACCCCCTCTAACATCTTTATGTTTTGATAGGGCATTATGTAAAGGGAATATCCTGATGAGTGTCTGAGGAGAAGCATAGGTTGGTGCAATGGAAGGATAACACAAGTAATTCCTCAGCGCTATTGAACGACAGGCACCACGTTAGAACGTATATGTTTTTTACTGTACTGTTTTGGTTATAGCAGCAATAACGCCCATTGTGTTTCCAGCTCTGCAGAAAACACAAGGTGGGGATTCTGTACTGTAAAGTGGGTCAGAGCTCGGAGGAGGAGATGTATAACAATGAGAGCGCAGGACCGGCCTTCGAGGAGTTCTTGTCTTTACTAGGGGAGAAAGTCTGCCTTAGAGGCTTCAGCAAGTATGCGGCTCAGCTGGACACCAAGAGTGAGTAGGAACTGGAGCAGTAACCGAGCAGCATGGCAGACACTGGATGTGGCATGCATATATGTGTGTGCGTGTGTGTGTATATTTATATTTTATATTCCAATTATGGAGAGGTTTTTATTGGGCTGCTTGTAATGTCCTTTGTATGACTATAGTAGTGCTTGTATAGTGACACACTTACCTGATGGTCTGACCGGTCTCTCTTGCATTCTCTTAGCGGATTCCACCGGGACGCACTCTCTATACACCAACTACCAGGACTACGAGATCATGTTTCACGTATCAACTATGCTGCCGTACACACCAAACAACCGACAGCAGGTAGAGAGCTACGTCGTCTTCCATTTTTTATAACCGAGAAAGTTATCTTTATGCAGATTCTTATATTCCAGGGACTCCGGCTATTTACAGGATGAATCAAGTTGTGATTCATTTCAAGTGTAGTGAGTGATCGCCTTAGGGGAAGCTTGTTATTGTGAAATCAGACTTCTGCTTAGTAAAATAACCAGTGTATGACATTATAGAATAAATATATTAGATTATGCAACATGAGCCTTAAAGTGTCCCTGTCATCTAAAAAAAAAAAAAATACTAAACGCTTTTGACATGTCACACACTGATAAAAACAAAAAGTGCAACAGCAACCTACAGGTGCAAGTGCTTACTGTACATACTGCCCCGGGCGTACACACAGTATAAACCTGCTCATGTCACACAGTCTGGAACTGGGGAGGTAAGTGACCAGCGGCCTCTATTTCCACACCTTGCCTGGCCATAAGAGCAAACTAAGGGGAAGCATGCAGCTGAATGCCCTTGTCTACAGCCAACTGCTATGTCTGTCTCCTGGAGCGAGGTGAAAGAGAAGCGCCCAGCTCTGTCCTTCTCCCTCCGAACATTCGGCATTTGAATAATGGTGGCAGAAGACGTTGGGTGTAGGCCTAGGGAGTCCTAAAAACATTAATACAGCCTATGGCACTCCCTAGTGCTGCATCCAACTTCTTCAGCCACCACTATTCAAATGCCGAACAATCGAGTTGCACTCATCTCTAGTCATGATGTCAAAAGTTTGTTGTTTTTTTTCTTTTTGTTTTTACTAATGACCAGTTGCATAAACAGGTTCTGTCACGCTCTATCAGATTCTGTATTACAGAGCTGTACACCTGAAACATTACCTCTAACCAAAAATAATACCAAAGACAATGGTGCCAACCACCCTGTAATACATGTCAAGTGCACAAGGCCTTAGGGGAAGAATTTGTGTCCTGTGAATCTTGCTGCGATTCTGCACCAAAATTCTCATGTTACTTGGATATCCGACTGTAGATTCTGCAGCATATACACTACTGATTTTATTGAAGGGGTAACAGTATGCTCCTATAACATGTGGGAAATATCCGCAGTGTAAAATCTCATTCACTTTCATTGTGCTTTATAATAGAGCATGTTTTAATGGCACTGGTTAAAGGAGGTTATCCAGGCTTACACAAACATGGCCACTTTCTTCCAGAAACAGCACCTCTCCTGTCTCTAGTTTGGCTGTGGTTTTGCAGCTCAGTTCCATTAAATAGTGTAATACCGCACATCACCCTAGGACAGTGGTTGGAGCTGTTTTTGCATAAAAGCATCTATGTTTTTATTTGTTCCCGGATACCCCTTTAATATCGCTACAATTCCACCAAACGCGCTCTGCTTACACTTGCCTCCATGGATTGTTGGTTGGCTAGTTGTGTATATGACAGTGACACTTTCTTAAATATGTTATTTCTGTTCTTCATTTTCTTCAGCTTCTTCGGAAGAGACATATTGGAAACGATATAGTGACCATCATCTTCCAGGAGCCTGGAGCTTTGCCTTTTACGCCCCAGAATATTCGCTCGCACTTCCAGCACGTCTTTATCATTGTCCGGGCACATGAGCCTTGCACTGAGAATGTCTGCTACAGGTAGGCCCAATCTTAGGTTCTATAACAGGGGTAGGGAACCTTGGCTTTCCAGCTATGGCAAAACTACAACTCCCATCATGCCTGGACAGCCAAAAGCTTTAGCTTTGGCTGTCCAGGCATGATGGGAGTTGTAGTTTTGCCACAGCTGGAGAGCCAATGTTCCCTACCCCTGTTCTATAATGTTTAGTTTTATTGTATTGTCCTCCTAATGCTGCTTGACCTATTCCTCACAGAGTGGCAGTGACCAGATCCAAAGATGTCCCTCCCTTCGGTCCTCCAATTCCTAACGGTGTCACATTCCGTAAATCCGATGTGTTCCGCGACTTTCTCCTGGCTAAAGTGATCAATGCTGAGAATGCGGCTCACAAGTCAGACAAGTTTCACACTATGGCCACTCGCACCAGACAGGAATACCTAAAGGACCTGGCAGAGAACTATGTCACCAATACTCCTATCGACACCACGGGTAAATTTAACCTGATTTCTCTGACTTCCAAGAAGAAGGAAAGGACAAGGGCGCGGGTCGGTGCCGAGCTGCAGAGTTCGGGCGCCATGTGTTGGAGAGTGATGGCTCAAGACTTTTCTCAGGCAGCTGAGACGGAGTGTGCGTTGGGCATCTCGAACGAGTTCATGGTCCTGATAGAGACCGCCACGAAGGAAGTGGTCTTTAACTGTTACTGTGCTGATGTCATTGGGTGGACTCCAGAGCCGTTGTCCCTGAAGATCTTTTACGGCCGAGGTGATCATATATTAATACGGGCAATTGACGGGAATGCAGAAGATATCCGGGAGATTGTGCAGAGACTTAAGGTCAGTAAGTCTTCAATAAAGCAGCAGGGTTGCTTAAATGCTGGCTTTGCTTTATTTGACCGATTGCTGAGTTAATCATGTAAATGCTGTTTGCGCATACAGTAAATCAAACTCCACCGGAGCTGTAACCTCCATCAATAAAGAAATCCATAACCTGGATATGAAATAGGGGTTTGTATTATACACAGCAATACTGCATCAACACATTCACAGAGAGTAGAGCAGCTACCAGTCCACGGAGCCCCATACAGGTGCGGAGAAACCATCTATTATAAGGAGACGGAAATAAAAGGTTCCTTGTCGTAATAGCTTGTAAGAGTAGTCTTGACCACCACAGTTCATTGAGACCTATGAAGAAAATATTCACAGAAATTTTACCTTGAGGGTGTGTTCACACGTACAGGATCTGCAGCAGATTTGATGGTGCAGATTTGAAGTTGCAGATTCAATGCAAAGTAACCCTGGGTCATCAAATCTGCTGCGGATCTGCTGCAGATTCAAATCTGCGCCATCAAATCTGCTGCAGATCCTGTACGTGTGAACACACCCTTAGGCTGGGTTCACACTACGTATATTTCAGTCAGTATTGTGGTCCTCATATTGCAACCAAAACCAGGAGTGGATTAAAAACACAGAAAGGATCTGTTCACACAATGTTGAAATTGAGTCGATGGCCGCCATATAATGGCAAATATTTGCTGTTATTTTAAAACAACGGCTGTTGTATTGAAATAATGGCCGTTAATTACTGTTATTTGGCGGCCATGCACTCAATTTCAACATTGTGAGAACAGATCCTTTCTGTGTTTTTAATCCACTCCTGGTTTTGGTTGCAATATGAGGACCACAATACTGAGTGAAATATATGTAGTGTGAACCCAGCCTTAAAAAGGTTTTCTGGAACTTTTCTACTAGTAGCCGCTCCTCAGGATTGAAGAGGTATTCCCCACATAGTTTGCCTATGGTCAAACTAAAAATTCCTTTCATACTTGTTATTTTCCATTTAGTCTCCTTTCCCCAGTTCTGAGCTGCTGCTTTCTGCTGAAACCACAAAAATCTGTGTGTGGGTGTTTTCTGTCTCCTCCTCTTCCCCCTCCCTTCTGAGACAGATGATGTAAACAAATCCCTGACTGGCTTTATCTGCAACTTTGTAGCTTCTTTGTAATGCTGGAAGCGTTAATCGCAGTGAATTTATCAGCAATAACCTTCCCAGCATTACAAAGAAGCTACAGTGTTACAGATACAGCCAGCCAGGGACTTGTTTACATCATCTGTCTCAGAAGTAAGGGGGGGAGAGGAGACAGAGAGAAAAGCTCACACACAGATTTTTGTGTTTTTAACAGAAAGCAGCAGCTGAGAACTGGGGTAAGGCGACTAAATGATAACCAGTATGGAAGTAATCAGTCTCGCCATGGGCAGCAACATATGAAAAGTTATGTTTGGGTTACCTAATCGGTGGGGTGCCATCATCTATCTCCCCCACGTATGAGCTGTTTGCCAGAAGTGACGCCATATACAGAGGAGCAGACTACTAGTACATTGTGTAGTCAGCTTACATTGAAGTGAATAGGAACTGAGCTGCAGTAACGCAGCATGGCCACTATACAGTGTATAGCACTGTGTGCTTCCAGCTCTGTTTCTCTGTGTATGCCGCAGTTATGGGAAACAGCTGAGGAGTGATAGGTGTCAGTACCCTATTCTGAGGATAAGCCATAAATGCCCCTGATCATGGACCAAACCCTATCACATAATATATGCAATAACAAATGTCACGTCTGCCTTGTTTCGGGATGGAAAAGCACTGTGTGCTCCCTTGTTCACTGAACCGGGTAAATTTCAGCTTTGGGGGCCATTCACACATCCGCAGTATATGGTCCGTGCATGGACTGTATACTGCGGGCTGGAGCTCAGAGCTTCCGGCATCTTCATTCATTATGATGCCGGGTGCTCTGAAATTGTTTGGATATTCCCGCTACTGTCCTGAGATCACTTCATGGATACAACTAAACCCGCAGGCTCATTTGTATTCTACTTTTTTCTTTCTTTTTCTTCTACAATCTCCCCCATGATAGATTGTAAAAATTTCTTCTTAATTGGATTCAGTCCAGTCTCTCTCACTAACCCTCTAGTTTCTGGGCTTTGCTGGGGGGGACATGATGGTTGTCTGGGAAAGCTATTTTCTTCTCTAGCGTACGGGAAGGCTAAACTCCATAAGGGTCTGTTCCCATAGGGCAGGGGTTGTATCCCACCTGTGTGAACATACTCTAAAAGTGGGGCCGTAAGTCATTGATATAATGTACATATAAGATATGTACAGATATATTACTATCGGGGCTAAAGAGGGGTTTTTTTTACATTGAGGTCCACTACTTAGGATTAATGGACCACCTATGACCATGTTACCCTGCATCCCCTTCAGTGTATTACCAGGCATAGCAGCATCCGTATATGTGTGGCTGTGCTATACTATCTGTATCACTATCAGTATCTCCGCTTGCTGTTGCCGTTCATCGTCTTCTCCCGGGGATAAAGGTCCTGGTCATGTGATGGTCACGCTGCTATAAACAGGGTTGTTATACCAGAGCTCTGCACACGTGCGTCCATCATATGACCAGGACACATTATTAACCATTGAAAGTGAGAAAAGTGGAAAACTATTAAGCTTTTCCTTATTCGAGAGAGAGAGGTGACGTTTTGCGATAGCTGGGGAGCGGCAGGTTATAGGCCACTGGTGTAGGGTATGGTCATACCATGGTAAGGGCCCTATTCTACCGGACGATTATCGTTCGCATAATCGTTAACAATTAACTATCTCAAACGACCGCTAAAACTGCGAAAGACCTGAAAACGTTCACTCATTTCCATGGAACGATAATCGTTACTTATGATCGTATTTTCGATCGTTTTTTCTTCGCTATTTCTTCACTATTGCGTTCGTATCTACTGCGAACGACCGAATGACGTCTTATTCAATGCGAACGTTTTGCAAATGAGCAACGATAAAAATAGGTCCAGGTCTTATAAAGCGATCAACGATTTCTTGTTCGGTCGATAATCGTTAACTGCATTTCAACCGAGCGATTATCGTTTAGATTCGAACGATTTAACGATAATCTGACTGATAATCGTCCGGTGGAATAGGGCCCTAAGGAAGCAGAGGAGTGTGCCACCTGGGGGCTGTTCACACATACTGTATGTGCTGCAGATTTATTCAACTATTGATGTATATTATATTAGAAACTAGTGCATATACAATATGTGAACATAACCTTAAAGGGGTTTTCCTGTGAACACCTTATATCCAAAAAAAAATAAGCGATAAGTCACGGATCACTGGTGTCCTCACTGCTGGGATCCCCTACTTATCATGAGGACAGGGGGGGTTATGTGTCTCCCATCTCAACAGAGTACATGTGCTGCTACTTTATTCAACTGTATGGGGACTGACTAAGATAGCTGGGTATAGTGCAATATTATATATTATACATGTTCCCCCCACAGCATCTACTCTTGCTGGCAGTGGGGAAACCCAAATGCCCTAAAAGAGAATATATCAAAACTGAGACATATCAAGAGTATGGAACAGTCTGGGAGTGGGGAGAAGGGCTCAGCTGACTACTAGTCTCATCATCTGTTCTATTAAAATTCTATCAATCTCTAGCAAGGAGCGGGATTGGGAAGGAAGCGCCTAGCTGAGCGCTTCATCTTCTTTCTAGAGATCAGTGGGGATCTCATCACTCAGACTCTGACCCATCTCTGACATTTTAAAATATATATATTTTTCTTAATAAATGACATTAACACTTAACCAGTTTTCACCATTCCTTACTATTGAGAGAGACTTTCCAGCAAAGGGCACTGGACGGGCCACCAGGGGACGCGTATGCCCCGCTCTCTGTACACCCCTCTTGTATACCTGTATTGTATTTGTAGGCATTGATCTGTATTGCTAACCCACTTTCTGTATAGTTTCTCTGTTCTCGTATGTCTGAAGTCTCTCTAGTTTCTTTTATTTGTGCTCTGTTAAAGTAAGGGGAAATATATGTACGTACAATGGCGTCTTGTAACCATTCTGTACACTGATCGCGCTGTCGGGTTGCCGTTTGTGTGTCATGCCTTTTACTGATGCAGAGTTTTAATACTGTGACCTAATGGATAATAATAAAGATGAATAAAATTATTAATAAAGATGGATGAATTAATTGTGTATACTTGGTGTGTTCTATTGGCTCAATGTGTGGGTGATAGCCAGAGCCTTGTGTCTAGCTCTGACCTAGGAATCGTCACTATATACCACATAGAGGGGTTCCTTTTATTATATTACATTGATAACTAAGTATACCCTAGAGCTGTATTCACAATTCTGCTGGTTGTCCTATAATACAGGGGTAAGGGGGGTACTTTAAGTATTTCCGACATTAGATCACAATCTGAATGTAAATCACAAGAACATGCTCTATGTTGACATCTAGCCAGCAAAAAAAAATTATAAGTGCAGAATTGTGAATAGAGCTCTGAAGTATAATGTAAGAGATAGGTAGCTTACTCAACCTATTATGAAGTGTGGATTAATTCTGTTATAATAACCATAAAATAGTCTCGGACAGTAAAACATTTCCTTGTTTAGGATGTATATCTGGTTGTATAGCCCCGACAGCCAGATATCTCCTGACATCAGATGTAGGAATACACTTAAGTATATATTACATAGGCATCTCTAGTCGGGTAATGGTGGATGATTCGGGTACGTGAGTAACGCCTCTTATCTCCTCATCAGATAATGACCACAGGATGCGAGACGGTGGACATGACCTTACGCCGCAACGGACTGGGTCAGCTCGGTTTCCATGTAAAGTATGACGGTACGGTAGCGGAAGTTGAGGACTATGGATTTGCATGGCAGGCTGGTTTGCGGCAGGGAAGTCGTCTCGTAGAAATATGCAAGGTAGCGGTGGTGACTCTTAGCCATGACCAGATGATTGACCTCCTGCGCACGTCGGTCACGGTGAAGGTGGTGATCATACCCCCACATGAAGATGGAGTCCCTCGAAGGTAAGAGGATCCTGTGTGCTGAAGCCTGGAAACTGCCTCCTTGGTAATTGTTGTGTAGCTGAATTCAGCCTATTCTTCACTATTATGAGTTATTCTACACCTGGGAAGAGACTGACTGTAGTGTCCCTCCTGCAGCTGAATACGCCAGCATATTTTTTTTACTTTCAAGTCAACTGGTGTCATGAAGTTATATAGATTTGTAATTTACTTCCATTTAAAAATCTCCAGTCTTCCAGTACTTATCAGCTGTTGTATGTCCTGCAGGAAATGGTGTAGTCTTCCCAGTCTGACACAGTGCTCTCTGCTGCCACCTGTGTCCGAGACTGGAAATGTCCAGAGCAAGAGAGGTTTTCTATGGAGATTTGCTACTGCTCTGGACAGTTCCTGACATGGACAGAGGTGGCAGCAGAGAGCATGGTGTCAGACTGGAAAGAATACACCACTTCCTGCAGGATGTACAGTAGCTAAGTACTGGAAGACTGGAAAATTTTTCAATAGAAGTTAATTACAAATTTGTTTAACTTTCTGATCCCATTTAATTTGAGCGGATTTTTTTTTTTTTTTTTTATTATAGATTAAAGGGCTTATCCAGCGCTACAAAAACATGGCCACTTTTCCCCCTACTGTTGTCTCCAGTTCAGGTGGGGTTTGCAATTAAGCTCCATTTACTTCAATGGAACTGAGTTTCAAAACCCCACCCAACCTGGAGACAAGAGAGGGGGGAAAAGTGGCCATGTTTTTGTAGCGCTGGATAACCCCTTTAAATGCAATACTGCTAATGCTGCATTGCACCATTTCTTTGTTATTCTTTCTTGAAGCATGAACCAATTAACAATTAGGTGGAACTCTTCCACTAGAGCATGGGTCTACAAACTGCGGCCTTCTAGTTGTTGCAATACTACAATACCCATCATGCCTGGACAGCCAAATCCAAAGCTTTAGCTGTCCAGGCATGATGGGAATTGTGCTATTGCAACAGCTGGAGGGACGCAGTTTGGAGACTCATGATCTAGATCAGGCATGTCCAAACTTTTTTCGAAGAGTGCCAAATTTGATGAAGTGAACATGTGCGAGGGCCGACCATTTTACATGCTACATGCTTTATAACACAGGCAGATAATAGCAAGCTGTGAAATAGTCGCACATCAGATAATGGAATTATAGCAGAGTGAAAGGCAGTCAGGGGTTAATGAAGGGTATGACAGCTTGCTACCACAGATTCCTATATGCTCCCTTTATGTATGGTGAGTGTATAGCCCTGCTTTTCCTTGCCTACAGTAGCCAACTCCTCTTCAGAGACTACCACTACCTATGTATGGCTGCAGAACATTTTTTTTCGAGGACCCTGCTGGTCTAACCCTTCTGGAAGAGTAGGGTGGCGTTGGAACTTATATAAATAATATATACTAAAAGTTATATATAACTAAGCTGAGGTCATCAGCCTCCTTGACCTCTGAGGAGTTGTAAGAATCTCCAGCCCTAGAACTCACGACGTGCGAGATCTCCAGCTGGCCAGACCACCGTCAGTACTCAGTACTGAAATCTCGGAAAGCCGAAATCTCGCGATGTCCGAGATGTCAGTACTCAGTACTCTAGCGCACGAAAAAGGAAAGCCAAAATCTCGGACATCGCAAGATTTCGGCTTTCTTTTTCCGTGCACTAGAGTGGCGTGGCGACGAGAACGGCAGCGGCAAAGCCTCAAGGTATCTGCTGCTGCTGGATACCTGGGGGGCCATAAAAGTTCGGAACGCGGGCCGCAAATGGCCCGCGGGCCGGACTTTGGACATGCCTGATCTAGATCATATGGTTCCTGCAGACACATCAGTGTCGGAGATATTAATCTGATCAGGACAACAGAGGAAAAGCACAATTTGTGCATCTACTGCATTACTACATCATGGTGAATATGTGTATATTTACTAAGGGTACAATTAGACTAAGGTGATTTTTAACGATAAACAATCGCAAACAAAATTGCTTATCGTTAACCTGCCATCATTCACTGTATTACACAGAACGCTAGACGTTAGTTACGATTGTTACTACGATTTTTTACTCCATCTGATCCCAGCAAATGAACAGTGTTCAATTACACTGAACGACTATCGTTTAAATGCAAACACAATAACGATAATTCGCACGGTAATCGCCCTGTGTGATAGGACCCTAAAACAGACATATAGCAGGAGAGGGTGGAAGTCCTTTAAGGTTAGGGCTATACTGCAATGTTTTGTAACGCTACAAATTTGTCTTTTTTGTGTTTTTTTTCCCTTTTCTTCCATCCAAATGTTTTTATTGAGTTTTATAAAAAATTTTTAAATATACAACAATGAGAGTAGGATAAGAAAATTCCATTACTAGAAATAATTAACAAACTATTAATAGCCACAGTCCACAAGATTGCATACAACTCGATGTATTGCTTTGCCCTGCTCCTGTAAATTTATAGTTACAATCAATTGTAGCAATGCAAAAAGCTCTGTATGATACTCAGAGCTAAGGTGTTAAAGGGGTTATCCAGCGCTACAAAAACATGGCCACTTGCATCCAGAGACAACACGACTTTTGTCTCCAGTTCAGGTGTGGTTTGCAATTAAGCTCCATTCACTTCAATGGAACTAAGTGGCAAACCCCACCAAACTGGAGACAAGAGTGGTGCTGTCTCTGGAAGAATGTGGCCATGTTTTTGATGCGCTGGATAACCCCTTTAAAGGGGTTATCCAGCGCTACAAAACATTGCCACTTTTCCCCCTCTCGTCTCCAGATTGGGTGGGGTATGGAGCTTAATTGCAAACCACACCTGAACTGGTGACAAGAGAGGGGGAAAAGTGGCCATGTTTTTGTAGAGCTGGCTAACCCCTTTAAGGAGGTATTGCAGAGTCCTAGCATGCATCCCTCCTCCCTCCCCCTCTCTTTTTCTGCCCTGCATGCTTGATGTACAAGGGCTTGGCTTCCAGCACCGAATCCTATATGTCAATCAGTCAGTGCAGGGAAGGGTGGGGGAGGGAGGAGGCATGCGTGCTGGGATTCTGCGGCAAAACTCTGCGCCACCTTTGTACTATATGCCATACATTTGATAAATGTGCCCCTCTGTGTATAGCTCCCAGGATTCCCCCCATACTAGTATACAATACACTCATTAGGGGAGATTTATCAAACATGGTGTAAAGTAAAACTGTCTCAGTTGCCCCTAGCAACCAATCAGATTCCACCTTTCATTCCTCACAGACTCTTTGGAAAATGAAAGGTGGAATCTGATTGGTTGCTAGGGGCAACTGGGCCAGTTTCACTTTACACCATGTTTGATAAATCTCCCCCATTATGTGTGCACTACTTATGGCACGCAGGAAAATATACATGAGGCCTCAGTCTCCCGGTATTGCACCTTATAGATGTAAAGTCCTTTTCTTTGTCCATAGAGCTTATCTGCAACATGGTGCCAGGTGTACAGGAGTTATTACATGAGCCTGATCTTTTTCTTTACTAACTGTGTACACTGAACCCATGTGGAAAAATAATAGACTACATAAGTAGACAATGGAGTTTCCCTTTACTGGGACATCCCCTAGACTTCCCTAGGGAGTGATCATCAATCTTGTCTTGTCTTAATTATCAATGCAAAACAGAATCCAGCAAGTGACACCTCAGGTTTCCACTCACACCCCACAATTGTACTGGTGGGTTCTTTATTATATGTTAGGCCCTAGCTTCAAGTGTCACTGTCGTTTTTTTATTTTTTATTTTGCAGAAATCAATGGTACAGGTGATTTTAAGAAAATTTGTAATTGGGTTTATTAGACACACATGCCATTATCTGCATTCAAAAAGACTTTTCCCAGGCCCCCCCCCTCCTCCTCTCTCTAATTCACTGCTCATTATCAGGAAATCTCGACTCTTTTACATCAGTCGAGACCTGTGTAACCTATGGAGGGGGGAGGAGGGAAGAGGGAGATTAGTCGCCAGCAGAGAGTAGAGAACAAAGGATTACACAGCAGGAGCTGTGTGAAAGCCGTATTCAGAGGTCAGAGAGGTCAGTGCTGACTTCAGAGGAGATAGCTTGATGACGTAGCTGTAAATTAACTCTTTGTTGTCCTGTGTTGGTGCCTCATCTCTCTCAACCCCTCCCCTCTCTATAGATAACCATAAAGACAGGGGGAGAGCTTCATACTGATTTTTAATGATAAAAATGCATTTTTTCAGCTAATTAACCGAATTACAAATCGCCTGTACTATTGATTTCTGCAAAAAAAAATGTAAACGACAGTGACCCTTTCAGTCTTTAGGGTACTTTTAGATGAGCCCCATAGATAGAACTAGGGACCTCCGTTCTGTGATTGGTGGTGGTCTGACCACTGATAGGTGGGATACGTCTTGGTTTATCGCTGTTTTTATGGTGGTCCGATAATTCAGAACATCTGATAATCTGCCACCCATCAATGCACTAACACATGATAAAATATACAGCACATGAGAAGCTACGGTACATGAAGTTCCGTCTGTTGGGCCTGTCTAGGGTGACTATATGTGATGTACATGTATGTTGTGGGTACACGTGTACCATAGCACAGTGTGGGAATAACACTGCATATGGTACTACAGATGGTTACTGAACCGTGCTTGCTGATATCCATGATCGCACATGTTATATGGCTGTATATTAGGTTGTTACTAGTCGCTGTTAGGTATTAGATTGTCGGCTCTTTACATAGTCAATCCACCACTTTGTGCAGGAAAGAAGTTATTACAGAGCCGCAGAGTAAACCGCACCCGTTTATAGTCTGGCAGGACAAGTTGTAACACAGAGAGCGATCCCTGTAACGTTCTCCATCCGCCGTGGGGGTTGTGCTCTCATTCTGCCTGTACATGTGTAAAGACCTCTCCACATTTAACATTCTTTGTTGTCTTTTCTCCATAGAGGATGGTCTGAGTCCTATGAACTCTGCTCTATGGACCACAAAGACTCGGAGAATGCCACATCTAGTGCCCGGCCACCATACCGCAGCAACACAGCCTGGCAGTGGAGTGGCTCGGCCACCCATCACGGGGCCAGTCCCTCTCAAAAATGGGTGACCCCAACCTATGCACAGTCGCTAAATAGACCACCCAAGCAGGGCCCGACGGTGCCTGTCCGAGAGCCCCAGCCGCTACACAACAACAGAAGGTGAGTCTGTGCCCCCTGTGGCTGAACATGGCATTGCAGTTTTCACTGATAATGTCTTTATGCTTCATGGGAAGTCTACAACGTAGATTTGGTAAGTGAATATTCTCCCCCCTATTCAAGAGATGAGGCACCAAAACAGGACAACAAAGAGTTAATTTACAGCTACATCACCGGGCTATCTCTGACAGTCAGCACTGACCTTTGAATACCGGCTTTCATTCAGCTTCCGCTGTGTAATCCTTTGTTCTCTGCTCTCTGCTGGCGACTAATCTCCCTCTTCCCTCCTCCCCCTTCCCTCTCCATAGATTAGACAGGGCTCGACTGATTTAAACTAGTCGAGATTTCCTGATAATGAGCAGTTGATGAAAGAAAGTAGTGGATGGGAGGACCTGGGAAAAGGCTTTTTGAATGCAGATAACGGCATATTTGCCTAATAAGCCCAATTACAAAGTTTCTTCAAATCGTCTGGACTATTGATTTCTGCAAAAAAATAAATAAAAGGACAGTGACGCTTTAAACTTGTCCAGTTTTCAGCCTCCCACATTGTGTTCATGAACTAAGGCTACATTCACACATTCATAGTGCAGCCCGTGACCGCGGACCCGCGGCCCACACTACAAATGTGCATCTGTAGTGCTCTGTGCTTCACGGAGCACTACATTGCCGCTTCATTAGCATAGCGATCCGTGCCGCAAAGTGCGGTCCACATTACATGTCCTTTTTTTTTTTTTTGCGTCACGGATCGTGGCCCTTACACACGTACGGACGTTTGAACGTTCTATGCTTTGTCCGCAAATGCGGACAGAACAACGGAGGTGTGAATGTAGCCTAACTGGTTACTTGCTGTATATCCCCACCCCCTGACAGCCGTCATTGTCACCTGATCACTGATAATCTTTTCACCTGTCACTAGTTTTAATGTTATGGCTGGTAAGTATATGTTAGTATTATTTCATTCTAGTTTTTCATTCTAGGCATCTATAGTGACATTTTTGAAGGATGGAATAGAAATATTTAGTATTAGTTGGCATTAATTGGCTATAAGCATCAGGTCGACGTGTGTCTATTGTATGTATGGTTCATAATGACCAGAACAAATGTGTCGTGTAAAAGTGACAGCGATCAGCCGATCAGCGGGAAAATGCCTGATCCTCGGCTGATTGCAGCTTTTGTACTGCAGCAAAATATATTGCTACCACACAGCTCCCTATGCTAAACAGCACTCATTGGGTGAATATCTGCACGTGTAGGACCTTTACTCACATAAACATTGGTTCATTTTCTCAACCGTTACAATATGACTGCCCAGCCCTCTTGTTCTTGGAGGGATAAGCTGCTACCAGAAGTGTCTAGCAGCAGCTTTACACTCGTTCCTTCATTGCAAAAAAACATAATGGATCAGAAAAACAAAACTTTCATGTGTATGGAGGAATGGAGAGAGATCAGTGTTGGCCAAAAGAGGCATTCATATCCTGCAGAAATGATACTTGGGGTTTTCAGCTGCATCCATGGCACATATACAGTATGTGTGGGAAATTACCTCAGCGTAGTCACTAGTTGACTATGTTCAGTCATTAACGTCATCGGGGTCCCATTTATGTGAGCATGTATACATTGGCATCCTGTTTTGTCAATATGCATTGATGGCAAAGTCCCAATAAGAACATGGACACAGTTATGGTGGTTATTGTGACCATAATGCACACGCTCACAACTCGCCTTAAAGGGGTAGTTCACAAACAAAAAAATATCTTTCTAATCAACTGATGCCAGAAAGTGCCACAGATTTGTAATTTACTTCTGTTAAAAAAAATATAAATCTCAAGTCTTCCAGTACCTATCAGCTGCTGTATGTCCTACAGGAAGTAGTGTATTCTTTCCAGTCTGGAGAGCAGGAGAGGTTTTCTATGGGGATTTGTTACTGCTCTGGACAGTTCCTGACATGGACAGAGGTGGCAGCAGACGTTTTAGAGCAGGGATAGGGAACCTTCGGCCCTCCAGCTGTTGCAAAACTACAACTCCCATCATGCCTGTAGCTGTAGCTTTGACTGCCAAGGTATGATGGGAGGTGTAGTTTAGTAACAGCTGGAGAGCCAAGGTTCTCTACCCCTGTGTTAGTGGTTGCCTCTTTGTAAGCTGCTCACAGTCACCACATAACATTATATAGGGAGATATCATTGTATGGGATGGCCGCTCTTGAAAAACTGGCACAGCGTGTGCCACGGAGTCAGCTGAGGCAGGTGTGACAAGGGAGGAGATGCCCGTAGGGCCCTGGGAGACTTTTTACCTGTGTCTGCAATTTCTCATACAAGGTAATTTCATGCACACAGGCCAGTGAGTTACCCGGAGACGCCATATGTCGCCACATCCCCGACAGCAATTGACAAAGCACAGCCTTACAGACACCCCTCTGGGAGCTTCTCTACACCGTCTACCGGGGCAGGATACAGCCGCTACAAGCCCACGCCGGACAGGTGAGAGCCCAGCCACGCTGTATATCATGTTGTTTACTCGGCCTGTGACCTCAATCTGTCATGCAGGTGAGAGGTGGAGCGGATTTCCTGGTGTTCACAGGTTCATGAGTGCAGGATCTCTATAGCGTCCTCACTGACAGTCTGTTCTTACAGGATTTATGTGCACGCACTGCAGATGTAGCAGAGCCGGGTTAGTTGTCATAGGACTTATCAATGCAGGTAACAATTCTGCATCGGCAGCCGTGGTACTTCATGTATTCAGCTCTGCTTCATCTGCGGGTTTAGTGTTTCTGTGATAGGATAAACCATGTGATTTCTGTACATTATGTAAGGCTGTGTTATTATAGCTGTATGACCATTACAATACTACAGTAAAATAATGCCGCCCACCCACCTGTAATTAGTGACGTGACCTTTGCCCTGTGCCTGCGGCATGCTGTCAGGCTGGGAGACTACTGGATTTTCCAGAATAGACTTTCCAATGTCCTCCATATGAACCTTCCTCCAACATTGCCCAATGCATCTGCATCTTCAGACCTTTCCACATTTGTTTACATGGAGTAGAAGGAGCATAGAACCATTGTTCTTAATCAGTATGTCATCTCAGTTCCAGGTTTGGCACCCCCCAGCGCACCGTGCTACAGGCGGAATCATACAGCGCACAGGATGGGCTGTCCGGTCAGGAGATGACTGTGGATCGACATAAACCAGGTGAGACACCGAGCATATTCCCTTCATACCTAGGTACTAGGTCAGAGGTGCAGACCCCCCATGTCATGTTCTTATGTCTCCAGCTCATGTGCATGACATATTTGGGGACAGACCATTTGGGATTCCTAAAATCAGAGCATCCCAACTTGTAGATATTATTCTCTATGTTTGGTTTATACAGCAGACCCTCTTCATGTCCTTTTCCTGTATATTGCCTTGGATACTACACTGAAGGAGAGATTTCACCAGAATTCTGTATTTGCAACGCCATCTAGTGGTACATTTGTGAAGAGCCACATTTCTGATGGCAGGATTGCTGGTGCTGATATACCCTCTGTACACACCACATTGAAAGCTTTGAAGTAAACTGTGAATATATTTATAGTCCTTCTATGTACAGTAATCAGTGTAGTACCTGATTTACTATGATGGTGCCACTAGGTGGGGGAATTTATCATTGTATTTCAGGGGTGCACAAACTACAATTTGGTTATCTATGCAGGTATTATGGGAAATGAAGTTTTGTAGCAGCTGGCCACAGGTTGTGCATCTCTGGTCTTTTTTGTCTGTTGCAGTTAGTGATCGGAGCAAACATTTAGTGATTTTTATTTTTTTTATTTTTTTACTCTTACACTGCTTGACTCATTTTCATAAAACTCCTTAGCATGATGTCACATTTGCAGAATTTCTGAAGAGTGTGTGCAATTTTGGGCCCAGGTAATACATAACATGACCTAAGACCATGAAAAACCACTTTAAATACACAAACAGTGATAACAGTCCCCCTAAAGGCCCTATTCCACGGAACGATTATCGGCTATATTCGGCTGATATCTGCCGTTACGGCTGATAATCGTCCCGTGGAATTGACAGCAACGATCAGCCGACATCGTTCATGTCGGATGATCGTTGCGTCGTTTGTCTTTCAAACATGTTAAAAGATAAACGACCGATACAGCAACGATCTGCTGCCGGCGTTCCGTGGAATAGGAGCATCGGCAGCAGCGGCGTGGAATAGCGGCAGCAGTGAGCAGGGAACGAGGAGCAAACAAGCGCTAATAGTCAGTCGGCCCGTGGAGTAGGGCCTTAGAAAATCTTTTTCTTTCAAATACACTGGTGTCAGAAAGTTATGTAGATTTGTAATTTACTTCTATTAAAAAATCTCAAGTCTTCCAGTACTTATGAGCTGCTGTATGTCTTGCAGGAAATGTTGTTTTAATTCCAGTCTGACACAGTGCTCTCTGCTGACATCTCTGGCCGAGACAGGAACTGTCCAGAGCAGGAGAGGTTTTCTATGGGGATTCATAGAAAACAGACAGAGTTCCTGTCTCGGCCAGAGATGTCAGCAGAGAGCACTGTGTCAGACTGAAAATAAAACAACATTTCCTACAGGATATACAGCAGCTGATAAGTATTGGAAGACTTGAGATTTTTTAATAGAAGTGAATTACAAATCTATATTACTGTCTGATTTAAAGGAATAAGTTTTTTTGCAGGATAACTTTTATAAAGGGGTATTCCAAGAAAATCAACTTTTCCTCTATTCACAGGAAAGTAGAAGTTTGTGGAAGGTTCGACTTCTGTACCCCCCTCCAATCTACGTATAGGGCCCTTGCCTTTGTATTATGAATAGACCAGGGGGGAAGGGCATGTGACCTGTGGCTCCATTCATTTGTATGGAGCAACGGAGAGAGCCAAGTACGCTGTACTCCCCATACCCCCGCCCCGTAAACTCCTACATTTTCCCTTGGGATACCTCTTTAAAGCCTACTGGGGATTAAAAAAAAAAAATACAATTGACATCTCTCAGGAACATTTTAATCAATTTGATCAGCTCTGACCTCCACCAAGTGATGTCCCTGTGACGTGTCAAAGGCTTTTATCTTTTTTTTAATTTTTTTAAGACTTTGCCTATTAAAGCTAGATAAAGGGAAAATAGTCCCGATATGTTTAGTAAGTGACAAAGGGATTCTGTGCGAGAATGAGTGTATCATCCATGGAATGTTATGGCGGGTCATGTGAGTAGTCTTCCCAGGATCATGTGATGAGTGCTGTGTGTAGCATCTGCCTGCTGCTTGCAGTGCTTGACATTTTGGGGATAGGAAAGGACGGATCACAGTTGCTGTATGCAGAGGGTTTGCAATTCTGAGGTAAGGAATGGAGCGAATGGCAATTGAAGATGAGAGGTTATTGTTGGGAGGCCATTCCTGGTAGAGCATGAGGAGGCCTATCGTGTGTGTGTGTGTATATGGGACTCAGTTATTCCCTGATCCAGCAGATCATTGGGAGTCTGACTGTTACGACCTCCCCAAGTGAATGGAGCAGCTGTGTACATTCTTATACACCGCTCCACCATGGTCTAGGGAAAGGATAGGGAACCTTCGGCCCTCCAGCTGTTGCAAAACTACAACTCCCATCATGCCTGGACAGCCGAAGGCTGTCCAGGCATGATGGGAGTTGTAGTTTTGCAACAGCTGGAGGGCCGAAGGTTCCCCATCCCTGGTCTAGGGAACCAGTACAGGACTGAGCATCATGTAAAAGTCCCATAGAAAGTGAATGGAGCCGCAGCAACTGCACATGCACACTACCACTCCATTCCCTCGGGATAGAAGAGACCTCTAGATAGTTTAGAGTCCCAGCAGTCAGACCCTCACGATCAGCTAGTTTTTAGATCCTATGGATCAAACGAGTGACATGAGTTTTATACTTATATTGTCAGTTATGTCTGAACACACGTGGACCATCACAGAAACAGTAGCAGTAGTGGGTTGGGTAGACATTGGATGATGGCATTTGACTCCCTGCAGTGCCGTCTGCCTCCCACCCTCTCTGTACAGCACAGACAGAGCAGGTAAGGAGATGGGTGTATGTATGTGGGCTAGATGATGGGAGAATAGGTGGACACATGGGTAAGGAAGAGGTCTTCAGTTTAATGTAGGTACCTGGACAATGTGCAGTTTGCATGTGTATGTATGTGCATGTTTGTGCAAATGTCTGTGTCTGACAACTTGAGGGGTTTTTTACAGTTTCATGAATCTATGGCTTTGTAAACTTTGTTTACATGTAAAATTATTTTACAACCTACACCTCGTGTGTCATTTTACATGTGAAAATAGCCTTAAAGGAGAAGTCCGTCAAAAATGTTTATTAAAGTATTATATGGCCTCCCCTAAAAGTTGTACAAATCACCAATATACACTTATTACAGGAAATGCTTATAAAGTTTTTTTTTTTCTCCCCTGCACTTACTACTGTATCAAGGCTTTACTTCCTGGATAAAATGGTGATGTCACTTCCTAGATAATATGGTGATATCACGACCCAACTCCCAGAGCTGTGCGGGCTGTGGCTGCGGGAGAGGATAATGGCAGGGGGACACTGAGGGACACAGGTCACTGGAGGGATACTAAGCATCCCTCTGCCATCATCCTCTCCAGCAGCCACAGCTCTGGGAGTCGGGTCGTAACATCACCATTTTATTCAGGAAGTGACATCACCTTTTTAGCCAGGAAATGACATCACCATGTTATCCAGGAAGTGACATCACCATGTTATCCAGGAAGTGAAGCCTTGGCACAGTAGTAAATGCAGGGAAAAAAAGCACTTTATAAGCATTTCCCATAATAAGTGTATATTGGTGATTTGTATAACTTTTTTTGGGGGGGGGGGCAATACAATACTTTAATAAATTTTTTGTCAGACTTCTCCTTTAAATCACTGTATTATGAAACGATATGCAACTTTAAAAACAATGAGATCTTAAACAACTATGTTTAAGAAAGATTTCTGCTTTCTGAAAACCTGTACAGAACCATTACTTCTGTAATGGTTGAGTGTGAGCAGTCTAGGCAGTCTTCATGATTCTGTAGACAACATGACAATTTGGGTGCTTAGTGAGTTAGTTTTTCATGCCAGGAGCCACATTGGTTATGCCATTAGTCCACTTCATGTGTCAGCCCCTGCTGGAGCAGCATCACCTCTGTATGGAGAAGGTGAACATGAGGAGTGTCTGTTGTGTAGACGTCAGCAGGAATCACGTCACTGTATCCCAGTCTCTGGATCCGGCACCCAGCCCCCATCACCATCCTCTTTAATTAACACTCAGCTTCTAATTATTCGCTGACGTTAATGCTGCAAGGTGCATGTGACGCCACCATTTGTCTTTGCAGAACCTCTGTGGCACATCCCATCGCAGCCCCGAGTAGGAGCCAGTGTGAACAAGAGACCTAACAGACAGGAGCTGGCTGGGAAGAGTTCTCCTCACCGTCATTCTAGGGTAAGTGCTCAGACACGTGCGTGATCACTGTGCATAGGCAGTGGGGGCATGTCCCTGACCTTATTGATGTGTTTACAGGGAGAGGCCCAGTATTCCAGTCATTCCAGCAGTAACACATTGTCCAGTACGGCCTCCAGTAACCAGAGTGATGAGCGGTGGTTTGACCCCCAGGAGCAGCCAGATACAGACATAGAGCCCCTCACTAAGGGCACATCCAACGACAGCGGCATTGATACCTCCCTGCCCAATTTTGCGCAGTCTAAGCCAGCCAGGCAAGCTCCTCGCCGAGAGAAAGTGCAGAAACCCATGGCGTGCTCCACCTATCCCGGCATGCATGAAAGCAGCTCGCGGGACAAGAGGAAAGATCAGATGTCCTCTGGAAAAGGCTACCGACCCAAAATGTACCCACCTGGTAGCGGCGCAGCAGAAGCTTTCAGTGACTCCAGGTAAAGAGACAGGAATATAAAGTCTGTTACGATATGTCGTGTTCCTAACACTTTATACCAAGTTTTCGCTTTGCATTTACTGCCCGAGCAGCCAATTCATAGAATAATGACACATGAATGTCATTGTACTGTTGGGGGGGGATCAGATCCTGTATTGTACAGTGTGGGGGAGATCAGATCCTGTATTGTACATTGGGGGGGGGGGGGATCAGATCCTGTATTGTACAGTGTGGGGGAGATCAGATCCTGTATTGTACATTGGGGGGGGGGGGATCAGATCCTGTATTGTACAGTGTGGGGGAGATCAGATCCTGTATTGTACATTGGGGGGGGGGGGGGGTCAGATCCTGTATTGTACATTGGGGGGATCAGATCCTGTATTGTACATTGGGGGGGGGGTCAGATCCTGTATTGTACATTGGGGGGATCAGATCCTGTATTGTACAGTGTGGGGGAGATCAGATCCTGTATTGTACAGTGTGGGGGACATCAGATCCTGTATTGTACAGTGTGGAGGGAGATCAGATCCTGTATTGTACAGTGTGGGGGAGATCAGATCCTATATTGTACAGTGTGGAGATCAGATCCTGTATTGTACAGTGTGGAGGGAGATCAGATCCTATATTGTACAGTGTGGAGATCAGATCCTGTATTGTACAGTGTGGGGGGGATCAGATCCTGTATTGTACAGTATGGGGGACATCAGATCCTGTATTGTACAGTGTGGGGGGAGATCAGATCCTGTATTGTACAGTGTGGGGGAGATCAGATCCTGTATTGTACATTGGGGGGGGGGGGATCAGATCCTGTATTGTACATTGGGGGGATCAGATCCTGTATTGTACAGTGTGGGGGAGATCAGATCCTGTATTGTACATTGGGGGGGGGGGATCAGATCCTGTATTGTACATTGGGGGGATCAGATCCTGTATTGTACAGTGTGGGGGAGATCAGATCCTGTATTGTACAGTGTGGTGGAGATCAGATCCTGTATTGTACAGTGTGGGGGGAGATCAGATCCTGTATTGTACAGTGTGGGGGGAGATCAGATCCTGTATTGTACAGTATGGGGGGGGGGATCAGATCCTGTATTGTACAGTATGGGGGGGACATCAGATCCTGTATTGTACAGTGTGGGAGGAGAGCAGATCCTGTATTGTACAGTGTGGGGGAGATCAGATCCTGTATTGTACAGTGTGCGGGAGATCAGATCCTATATTGTACAGTGTGGGGGACATCAGATCCTGTATTGTACAGTATGGGGGGGATCAGATCCTGTATTGTACAGTGTGGGGGAGATCAGATCCTGTATTGTACAGTGTGGTGGAGATCAGATCCTATATTGTACAGTGTGGGGGGAGATCAGATCCTGTATTGTACAGTGTGGGGGACATCAGATCCTGTATTGTACAGTGTGGGGGAGATCAGATCCTGTATTGTACAGTGTGGGGGGGATCAGATCCTGTATTGTACAGTGTGGAGGATTGCAGATCCCATATTGCATCTTTAGAGGATAGCAGCCCTCTGACAGTGTTCTCTAGGTATCCTGTGTAATCCCATGCTCTGATGTATGCGTGTCTGAGGCTGAATACACACTTATAAGAATTTGAATTGTCCCATTGCAGAATGTGTGAACGCCCTCAGACATATGATCAGGCTTTTATTTCACATCACACGTCATGTGTTCCCTGTATTTCCAAGAAAGTAAAAAAAAAAATTCACTTTTGTTTCTCGATATAGAGAAGTAAATCTACGAGACTTGTAGCCCATAATAGAAGGAAATTAGACTCCAAGGTAATAATAATGGCATCTATGTATTCTTTGCGCAAGCAGATCCAACACGTATAAAACCCCAGACGGTTCCAGGAACCAGCAGATGTCACAGTCGAGCTCCTTCCAGCTGTCCAGCTCTGTGCCCAAATCTTTTTTCTCTCGTCAGAACGTGAGGAATAAGATCCCAGCTGGCTGGAAAAAGCCAGAGGAAACACCACAAAGGCCAACCACATTTACAGACCCCAAAAAGTAAGTGCACCTCCATGTATGCTGCATTTGGGGCTTCCCATCATAAACATCATATCCTCTACCTCTCATAGTAGTTGTATACACATGCACTAGTCACATCCGATACCTGCCCACCCCATTCATTAGAGCCCCCCCTCATAGTCATAAAAAGTCCCCCCCTATGTAGTCAGTGATGTTCCCTTGGGTGTCAGGAGCGTCTATTGCCGGCTGACGGACCTGGTTTTCAGGGTTGGTCAGCAGCAAGCAAAGTGATTGAAACTGCTGCCAGCTGGAGCAGGGTCCGTGGTCGGCACCAGTCATTGTAACCTTCTCATGGGTCTGAACATTATCTGGATGTGATGTAATGACGTCTGTGTGTTGATGTTCTGTGATTTATAATTGATAACATGAGTTTATATACATGTCTTTATGTAAAGTGTACCTGTTGCTTTAAAAGATTTAAAAAAAAAGAAAGAATCTGCATAGGTTTATTGGATTAACCCTTAATACTACTAGTTGACTAGTTAATGCTCTTCATTTCAGGGGCGGGACCAGAGTTTTTTGTTTTTTTGTTTTTTTTTTTTTACTCACACAATTCCTTCCTCCTTTAGGGTCTATTCACACGTCAGTATATTTTTCCAATCCGCAAATTTCAGTCAGTATACAATCCGCAAATTCAGTCCGTATTGCATCCGTATTGCTTCAGTAAAATACAGACCCCATAGAGTTGTATTGGATGTGTCAGTTACTGTCCGTACTAGGGTCTGTCCTTTTTTTTTTGCGGAACGGATTGCAGCCCAGTACACAACACGGATGTGTGTATAGGTCCATTGAAATACATTGGTCCTATATTATTGCGGATCCGCAATTGCGGACAGGAACAGGATGTGTGAATAGGGCCTTACATGTCTGGTCATTCACAACACAGCAGTCTCTGCTATGCCTTGACATAGTGGTGGTAAAAGTGCACTGAAGTGAACAGGCTGACGCTGTGCTGGGGGGATGATTTATAATATGCTGCAAGGGAGGTGTTAATAAATCTTTGAAAGGTGCTGTGTGAGAAGAAAGGACAGAAATAGCAGCAGCACGAAAGGGTACTGAGGTTTCTGCTGCTGATACGAGAGAGAGAGAAACCTTGATCTACCTTTCATAGACAGTGCCCATCCTTTGGAGGGTAAGAGAGTCTCTGCTGAATGCACAAAGCCATGCCTGCTCATGCTCTCCCCCGGCTGCTGCACAGAGCAGTACTAAGCCCCGCCCTCACTTCCAGTGTTCCTGCTTGTTGTCTCTGTTACTAGAGACAAACTGGGCCTGGCAACAGGCATTGAGGAAGTGATTAACAAATATGTTACAAATCACATGGATCTAACAGGGTCACAGGATCTAACTGTATAGCCAGCTTTAGTCATGTCACCAGGTTACTGTGCTGTATATTGTAGTTTACCTTGCTGTGTGCCATGTCTTTTTTTTTTTTAGTTTCTTTCACAAGAATAGTACACAATACAGTACAGATACTATACAGTTTGATATTTGTATTCCAACTTTGTGTTTTAACTTTTGCTGTCCATACCATGGCTACAGATGGGAACAGTCTATTGTAAATGTTGTCCCGGTCTGTGCACAGTCTAGTGTAAACTTTATCCCCGATCTGTGCACAGTGTAGTGTAAGGGTCCTATTACACGGGACGATTATCGTGCGAAAAGTCGTTATATTGTTTGAATGTAAACGATAATTGTTCTGTGTAATTGCAGGCAACAATCGAAAATTCGTTCATATGTCGTTGATCGTTGATTTAGATCTGAACCTAAAATTATTGTTAATCGTTCGCTGTAATCCCACATTCGTTCACTCAAGTTCCGCATTGCCCATTGTTCATTGTTATGCTGGGATCAGGAGGAGTAAACGATCGTAGTAATCGCAATAACGATCATAGTAACAATCGTAACTAACGACCATCGTTCTGTGTAATATGGTGAACGATTTCACGTTAACGATAAACAATCTCGTTTGCGATCGTTTATCGTTAGAAATCGCTCTGTGTAATAGGACCCTAAGCTTTGTCCCCTGTTGCTTGAGCAACAAAATGGTCACAAGAACAGAATATTCCCTCATTACAAGCATATCTATTCAGACCTGTTAGTATAAGGCTATGTTCACACAGACGTATGCTGTGGATCTGCACTAAATCACAGTTGAAGCAAAGTGGATGAGATTTGTATAAACACCCAAGTTGACCTGCAGTGCGGTTTTCAATGCTCAGTATGTCAGTTTATACTACAGAAATGCCATAGATTTAGTGCGGAGTTTCCCCTTTAAGGAAAGTCTGCAGCTAATGCACCCTGTGTGAACATGCCCTAAAAATAATTTAGTGCTTCTCGCTGTTCTGAACAGGAGACCACATAGAAAACAATCAGTAATTCCCTTTTTTTCTCTTGTTGGCAAGAAATAGAAACACATTAGTGCCTTGGTCTTACGCTCCTACACACAACCAGCTAAGCTTGCCCCTAAAGTGTAATGTCACTTTAAATAGCCAGCCACTGGTGTGGTAGCACTTGTAGGGTCACGTGATGAGACGTTTGGAGCCCGGGGTTCTCCCCATTGTCTGAAGTATTTAGGTCAGCGGTAAGAGACAAAAATGCTGGAGAGGGAGGATTACGTGAACATCTGTTGTGTGTATGCAGAAACACGGCAGCCTGTATATACCGTATACAGTGTGTAAAGTGTGCTGGGGATGGGACTTGGGGGGCTGTGAATTTTAACTCTTTCTTTTCTTTCTTTAGACAAGTAGATCCGAACACAAAGAACGTGTTTGGCCAGCCCAGGCTGCGGGCCTCCCTGCGAGACCTCCGATCGCCTCGCAAGAATTACAAGTCTACCATTGAGGATGATCTGAAGAGGCTGATTATTATGGACAATCTGGGGCCAGAGCAGGAGCAGGACTGCATGGTGAGATGACAGATGTCCCTGCCCTGGAAGATCACAGCCCCGACACCGTCTGCTCTGCCCTTTGTAGTGTCACTTATGTGTTTGTGTTGGAGCCTTTGTCATTGACCCTTCTAGTTCTACTTTTACTGGCGTCTTTTGTCCCACTATGGTGCTCTGGGCCACCTCTCAGTGCCCTCTTATCTACCTATATAGGTCCTGTTCTTTTCCATTTACTTTCTGATCACCTTTTTTTCTCCATCCACCCCCCCCCCCACCCCCCCCCCCAATGAGACATCAGGTAGGTGTCAGATTTCAGACGCCAATGTGCACAGTTGTATAAAACGCACAAGTTCCTGACAAGCGGTACATATATCTATAGCTGCACAGTGAAAGTTTATGGGCACTTTGTGTTTGCAGGGCGAATTCTTTCCGCGGTAATACATACCATGGGGGAGATTTATCAAACATGGTGTAGAGTGAAACTGGCTCAGTTGCCCCTAGCAACCAATCAGATTCCACCTTTCATTTTCTAGAGTCTGTGAGGAATGAAAAGTGGAATCTGATTGGTTGCTAGGGGCAACTGAGCCAGTTTCACTTTACACCATGTTTGATAAATCTCCCCCCATGTATTCTGTGTATCTGGGGTATCAAGATCAATGACATCTGATGACCCTGTCATCTGCAAAAACTTAAATTTTTTTTTAAAGTTTTGATAGATTGGGTTTGGTTGTTCAGACTCCCACCAATTCCTAGAATGAGCTTGGTGAGGTACATGACTGTACGCTTCACTCTATGGCTCCACAGACTTGGGCTTTATTACACGGGATGATTATCGTTTGAAAAATTGTTCGGTTTTAAACGATAATTGTTCCGTTTAAACAATA
The DNA here is from genome assembly GCF_027789765.1 of Dendropsophus ebraccatus. Lineage (NCBI taxonomy): Eukaryota > Metazoa > Chordata > Amphibia > Anura > Hylidae > Dendropsophus > Dendropsophus ebraccatus. Next base: position 78,590,255 of record NC_091463.1, read on the forward strand.
ATCTTTGATAGTTTCATAGAATCTGGACTTATTTTCTTCATTGATCGTTCACAAATCGTTTGAACACCGTTCGGTGTAATAACACGTCATTACGATCATTGTCCTGTGTAAAAGGGTGAACGATTTAAGATCATTTGCCATAGCGGTCATTTGAGATCGTTTATCGCTCATCACCGAAAAATCGTCCCATGTAACACTACTCTTAGGGCTCGTACACACAGCGGAAATTACAATCTGAGCCCGCAACGCGGACGCCGCCTAAAATTCTGCCTGTCCCATTGATTCAATGGGATTTCTCATGCATCTCCGCTCTCTCCTCAAAGAATACACATGTCCATTCTTTTACGGGAGGCACACAGGAAATCCCATCGGATCAATGGGACAGGCAGAATTTCAAGAGTCGTCAACTGCGCGGGCTCCGATTTGGAATTCCCGCCTCTTTTGCTCTGTGTGCTTGGGGCCCTTACAGTGAAGAGCACAGTTGTGCGCTTCTCCCAGCTTGTTGTAGAACATGACAGTCATCAGTTCTCCCAGACTCTTGACTGATCAAAACTTTTGAAATGTTGCCTTGGTATGTCATAGTTTCTGCAAATGACATGGACTTTTTAAAGAGGATGTTGACATGGAGAGTATACGCTGTGGTCTTCACACTGGAGCAGGTTTCAATGTCCACCTTATTCTTCTTCAGTCATTGAACACCACATAAAATCTGCTATGGCAGTCCTCCTCCTTACATCCTCAGCATTAGGTGCAGAGACACTTACTGATGCTATGCTGTGGGTTTCCTTGTATGAAATGTCAGTGACTATGCTACGCACGAACATATCCTACCAATGCTTCTATATTGGACGCTTAGGGCCCCTACTACGAGCCAGAGCGTAGACCTGCTAACAGGCAATGACTCCTGCCCTGTCACACCAACTCATCCTTACATGAACCGCCATTGACTTGACTGGCTGCATGTACTCCTACTTTTTACCTGTAGCCAAAGGCAACATTCGCTGTTTGCTGAAGGTCTCTGGAGCCATCTTCCATGTTACAGGGGTTGTCTGTGGACTAAACAACATTTACTCGTATTAACATTTACAAGTGTGAATGGAAGCAGAAGAGCTGATGTCATTCTGTCGGTACAGAGAGACAACGCTACAGTATAGGTGTCATGCTGTGTGTTTTCCTGATGGCAGAAACTATTACTGATATCATGGGTAAAATTCAGACCCCGACCAATCTCTAGATATTGCTGGGTAGCGTGCTTCATATCCTAGCTAGCTGCAATCTCCGTCCAGCCGCACTGGATGGGCTCCATACATGTAATCTCTTCCTGTCCTGCTCAGCCCATATACCTTACCGTACATTGTGTAGAGGATAATACCAGGAAGCATGCTGTGCTCAATCCACAAATCCTTCAAACACTTTCTAATGCTGTAAACTTTATTCCTTCAGTCTCCTCAGAAAACCCTGCAAAGAACACTTTCCGATGAGAGCCTGTGCAGCGGACGCCGAGACGCAGGTTTCGCCTGCTCCCCGTCAGCCGACTCCTCCTCTAGGAGCAGTGATGGCTTTTATCCCAACCCATACCCATCCAGTACTCTCCCTGTTCGCCGCCAGCACCAGCCTGGTATGCCAGAGAAATCCGGTGAGCATAGAGAAGTGTAACATATATACACGTGTATTGTTTTCCTCCATGATACATCGATGGAACAGATCTGTACTGATGCATGGTGTTGGGACTGCATTAGCCATTCTGCCCAATGTATGTAGTCATATGGAGCAGAGATATTACCTTTGGTATAGTCGTTGGGGTATTTGGTTGCCCGACCTAATATTTTCAGGGTATTCTACACCACAGATGTCAAACTTCGGCCCTCCAGCTGTTGCAAAATTATAATTCCCATCATGCCTGGACAGGTAAAGCTTTGGCTTTGACTGCCCAGGCATGATGGGAACTGTAGTTCAGCAACAGCTGGAGGGCCACGAGTTTGACACGCATGTTCTACGCAATCATTTAGTGAAGAAATGTAAGCAAAATACGAAGAAATACATGGCTGAGTAACCATCCCTTATTGTTGTCTATTCTTCGCAGCCACCATCTCGTCTTCCGAGCTGTCACTTACAGAGGTTCGGGATTCAAGGCATGTAGACCCGGGCATGATGCCGCTGCCAGACACTGCTTCAGGCCTAGAGTGGTCCAGTCTTGTCAGTGCAGCAAAAGCTTACGAAGGTAAGATGTGTGCTAAGTGCTACCTGGAAGACTAGTGTCAGGTGGTTGTTAGTCAAGTGCAAGCATTAAAACTGGAGATCAGATTTTTCTTTGAGTTAAATGGGGCATCTTTGGATGGCGTTGGCTGTTGCCCTTCTATGGCCAGTTGTATGGGTCAGGTTATCTGCTTGTCTATATAGTAAGTAGAAATCCAGCCATCTATTATGTGAGATGGAACGCATAAGAAAGGATGAACTAAAAAGACCTATGTATCTGTTGTGTTGGCAGTGCCAGTGTGTGACCTGTATAATAACCCTGTGCTGATCTTCCTTTACAGTGCAGAGAGCCGCCTCACTTTTCTCTCTGAACGAAACAGCGTTGAGTCCTGTGCAGAGTGGTGGCACAGCACACCTCAGCCTGGAGAGGCAGCACACGCCGCGCACCACCCCCACCTCTAGGTAGGGAGACGCTGCTCCTCTCTTCTGTGTTTTGGGATTTCTTTTCTCTCTCAAAGCTATACACATAAGCCCAATCACAGGAAAACACTCTCAGAGAAAAACCTGCCGGGTGATCATATGTGCTCAACAGGGGAAGCGGCATGTGGTCATAAATAAAGTATTACATTAGAACTGAATGGACGGCCATGTAATGCCTCAACCGTCTGGTTCTGCCAAATGAAAGCTGATGTGTGTGAGCGGCCCTTAGAGGAAGGGATCCTAAATGGTGGACCCTCCCTCTGTCATATCCATATGTGTTGTGTTAGTAGGGTTGTTTGCCTGATGTCTTTCCTGATATTTATCAGAATTTAGAAGGGGGAGGGGATGTGTGTGTGTGTGTGTATGTCTATATATATATATATATATATATATATATATATATATACACACAGGAAAGACAATATGGCGTCTGCTGGAGATATATATATATATATACACTCACCGGCCACTTTATTAGGTACACCATGCTAGTAACGGGTGGTCTTCTGCTGCTGTAGCCCATCTGCCTCAAAGTTGGACGTACTGTGCGTTCAGAGATGCTCTTCGGCCTACCTTGGTTGTAACGGTTGGCTATTTGAGTCACTGTTGCCTTTCTATCAGCTCGAACCAGTCTGCCCATTCTCCTCTGACCTCTGGCATCAACAAGGCATTTCCGCCCACAGAACCGCCGCTCACTGGATGTTTTTTCTTTTTCGGACCATTCTCTGTAAACCCTAGAGATGGTTGTGCGTGAAAATCCCAGTAGATCAGCAGTTTCTGAAATACTCAGACCAGCCCTTCTGGCACCAACAACCATGCCACGTTCAAAGGCACTCAAATCACCTTTCTTCCCCATACTGATGCTCGGTTTGAACTGCAGGAGATTGTCTTGACCGTGTCTACTTGCCGCCATGTGATTGGCTGATTAGAAATTAAGTGGTAACGTGCAGTTGGACAGGTGTACCTAATAAAGTGGCCGGTGAGTGTGTGTATATATATATATATATATATATATATATATATATATGTGTGTGTATATATGTATATATCCCCAACAGACGCCATATTAGTTTTCTCTTGCCCCAAGAACAGATATGATAAAATTTGGACAAATGATCTATTTTACTGACTATGACAGATCAAGAACTGTTTTCAGCTGGGTCTAAGCTCCGGTCTCATCAGCCATTAATATCCCTTCATTACAAATAAATCCCAGTGCTCATATGCTTAGAGCGATCCCCAAGGACCGGGCCTGGTACATTTGTAGCTCATTTCTGCAATGCACTGTATGTAGGTCAGTTCACTGAACAGTCTGGCCGGAGCTAATTCCATGTTATATTGTGTTCTTTCTAGTGATGAAGTGATTCCTGACCTCACCGGGAAGGTTCTGCAACTGGAGGTCATGTTGAAACAGCTCCACACAGATCTTCAAAAGGTAATGATAAGCCGGGCCGCCGCTTTCCTTTAATGATGGCACTCAGCCGGGCCATTACTTGGTTATAGTTTGGTAATGACTTGTTGTAAAGCCCGCACTTTTCTCCACCTAATCCTAACCTGACAGTGCAATATTTTACTCCATATAATGAATTCCTATACGTTACTGAGGGCCAGATGGTAAATGTTGTTCATCAGCATCAATTCTACAGAACATAAAGCCAGCATTCCCAGAAGTCTTATTACTCAGGCTCTTGTCTATTATTTTTGCACAGTACATATCAGAACAGGGGTGAATGCATAGGAGTCCCAGTCAGGCGCACTATTATTTTTGCCTCTCCATGATTCCTCCTTCCATCTTGTGTTCCTGCAGGAAAAACTGGACAAAGAGATGTTGCAGGTAGAAGTGGCGAGTCTCCGGCAGAACAATCAGCGGCTTCAGGCAGAATCGCACTCGGCCAGCGAGCAGCTGAGGAAATTTGCAGAGATCATTAATAATAATGTGGATAAAAAGGATCATTGAGGTCCCCAGGGGTGACTGACCCCTCACCGGGTGGGGGGGGGGATACAATATGGTACATCCCACCAAAGGAGGTGGTCTCTCCTCTTAAAGTGCCCTGCACTGTAGGACTGGAATAACTTTTTTGTTACTTCTTATCATGATGGATGCACGTTTTCTCCATTGTCCATTACTATATATATATATATATTTTTTTTTCTTTTCATGTTTTTTTCTTTTCATGTACAGAAACATTTTCCTCCTTTTTTTTTGTAGATTTGTATAAATTAGAAAGTTGAGGAGGAGGGATGTATTTTTTTGGCCATATTGTCTGCACAAACTTCCGTCAGGAATTATGCAAAAATGGACAGATTCGCAGGCAGACGTAGCGCAAAATAATGCATCTCAAACTTTCTGGAAAGTAATGTTATATATATATAAATATATTTAAATTGTATAGGAAAAAAAAGTTATATATTGGGGAAAAGGTCTTTGGATGAACCCTTAAGTAATGTTAAAGTTTCATACAAATTTATTTTAATATGACGCCAGTCTGACTGGAAACAGGATATTTCCGTGTATATTTTGTTAATATGACGTGTACATAAATCATCTCTTTTTGTTTAATGGGAACAACTGACAATTCTGAGTTACATCTTATAGTTGACTAGTAATCTCTTAAAGTGAGACAGTCACGGTTCAGGTGCACAGTAAAGGGTTAACCACGGCATGCTGACCCAGACTTTACCTGTATTGGCTATCCAGCTGAACTAGACAGCACATGTGGCACTGCCCTACTGTCCTGTTCTCCTAGACAGCTGATGCAGTGGATCTTATCACGGGAAGGGGTGCACTTTATGGACATCATGTATGTGTCCCGGGTCGTCGCGCTCCTGTCTCATGACTGGTTCACTTGAATTGACTTTGCGGAAATCTGCAAAGTTTGCAAGTTTACATACAGATACCTTCTACACAGTGTAAATGCTTAATGTAAGAGTAAAGGAGATTATTTATACTTGAACTTTAGGATTTGCTTTTGCCATTTTTCTATGTGTGAAATCACAGGAAGCCTAAACACATTCTATTTTTAAGCAGCGATTTATTATACAGACTATACAACCGACCTATCAGCCTGGAATACGATGCACTTTTTCCTTCCAGTCGTCTTGAATTTCCCCTTTTAGCTTTTCATTCATCTAAGGTTCCCCATCCCTGTAGATAGCCTCCTCCACCACCAGCCATCCTCCAACTATCAGGTCTCACAAGAACTCTTCATCAAGCTTGAGCAGCCATATTGATCCTTTGTGAAGCTGCCATCTTGAACCTTATCTGTCTCCACATGCTATGAAGATGGATGACATTCGCTGCTGGACCTCACCGACCTTCATGCCTTCTTGCCATGCTGTACGATATACTGTAATGTCGTGTGAAACGCATGATGGTTTGGAACAACTTAAAGGACTCAAATTATTTTCTAAATGAGGGCTGCCAGACTGAGAGTTGTATACGGTTTTATTTGTATAAACTGATCTACACTTTCCATGGTGTCGTCATTGAGTTCTTTCAGGGTGGATGAGGGAAACTGTACTGTCACAGTGGGCTCTATCTATAAACCATTGTCAGTACAGCACAATGTCAGGTAGCTCTGCTAAAGGCATCCAATAGAGGTGTGCTAGGGAATATAATACACCCATGTGAACCTTTCTATGCACAAATTAATATTACGACGTAGTCACATAATATCCTGTAAGTCTACACTATATCCGAACCTTCTCTAATGACTGTCTGCTATTGATTGGTGGGGGTGGTATTAGCATCCCCACCAATGATAATGGGACTGTCAACTGGGTGGTCATCATGACTCTATTGAGAACTGAATAGTGGTAACTAGAGATGAGAGAATTTTACAATACTTATCAGCCTGCTGCTGCCTTTTCACTCTGTGTCACTCCTCTCCAGGTGCCTGGGAAAGCTGGATCCAGTCCTGGTAAACGTCTCCCAGTTTCCCAGGACTGGCTCCAGCTTTTCCAGGTACCCAAGGAGGAGGGACACAGAGTTAAAAGCCAGCTGGTTGATAAGCTAACTGCTGGGCTTACCAAGCAATTGTAGTTTATGCACCATCAAGGGTGCAGCTCCCACTGTTCAGTTCCCCTAGGTGTGAACCTGAGCATTCTGTCCCAGTTTATTATGAGCCTTGTGAGAGTAATTGTCAATTGTACTAAAAACTTTACATTTGGGATATACAGGATCATCATTTATTAACAAGAGCAGCTAGAGCATAAGTGTGTTATGGGGACAGCCTGTTGTTTTTATATTAAACAGTGTAATACTTTATTCCCCCTCTGGTGGCAGCACAGGCACATTAACCACTTCTTGCTGGAATACCACCTAGATTACAAAAAAAAAGGTTTATCCTAAGTGAGTTTCTTCTTTAAGGGTGCGTTCACACATTCAGGATCCGCAGCAGATTTAAAGTTGCAAATTGAAAGCAAATCTGTTGCTTCAAATCTGCTATAGATCCTGTATGTGTGAACGCACCCTAGGAGCATACTTACATGCAAAAAAAGCATGCTGAAGAATCCACCTGATAATCAGAGTATGGCTTTTGGTGCTGATTTTGATGTGTTTTTCCAGCATAATCCAGGATTAGAGAAATATAACTCCATTTTTTCAGATATGATTAATGCAAAGCCAATCACTAGTGACTTGTCCCATATGTTGATGGCAGGTGAGATAGAACGAGGTGTGTTCTGCACTGTACTCAACTAATGTGCTGTTTATGGGGTAGGTAAATATATCTAGGATACAGCCTGATCTGCGCAATTTAGAGCTCTTCTTAGCAGGCAGAAAATCCATATCCTCAGAATAGCAGGGAGGTCACCACCTAACATGTTCTGTTACCCCTATCCACGCCCAAATGTCATACTTGATGACGTCATTCTTGATGATACATAAGGGTGATGGGGTCTCATAGGGTCTTTATAGGAAAAATCTAAATGTGTTGTGTTGGCCAATGACATCACTACACTACGTCCAGCACAATCTTCCTTACTATTCATTGTTGAGGAGGAAGATAGCGTGGGCCATAGTAACTTCTGTATTAATAGGTAGCTATAATCGGTTCATCACTCACAACAAAAGGAATTGAAATCTGCCCCCAGCTGAGAGGTTTTGAAGGTTTTCTTCTTACATTGTGTTATGTCTGGTTCTATGTGATGGGAGGAAAGCCTTTATTCAGTGACAAGTGAGGACCTTATGGAGGAAGCAGAAAGCCTTGTTCTTCTCTTCACCTGCACATAGCACATGTTAAGCCCCACCCACTTTGTTCTTTTCTGGTCTGTCTGTTACTAGAGACTGAGTGAGACAACTAGTGGCCAAGACTTTAGCGCTTTCTGGGATAGGGAGTATTTCTTTGTAAATTAAATGACAAACACTTTAAAAATCCCATGTGTTATCACATGGAGGGAAATTGTTTAACCCCTTCACGTCAGCCATCTGTATATATACGTTCCTATTGCACATGCCCCGTGCAGTAGGAATGTACATATACGTTCCTGACTTGAGGGGGCTTTGTGATGAGAACGGGATCGCTGCAGGGACAGCGATTCCGCTCTCATCTGTGTACAGCACCGGAGATAATGAGGATCAGCTGCGATTCCGCAGCTGACCCCCATTAACCCCTTAGTGACCGCCGAAACGGCGGTCACTAATGGGCCGGTGCCGCCGCTGTATTTCATCTCCCCCCCCACCGTGAATCCACGGTGGGGGGAGATGAAATAAGTAAAAATCAGCCCCCAGATCAGCCCCCTAGTGCCCCAGTCACTAACCCCACCTCCCGCGGCGGCCATCGGATCCAAGATGGCCGCCGCGATCACTGTGAACAGACTAATGTCTGTTCACAGTGATCAAAAAAGAAAAATGAATGAAAGCCCCATGCTCTCCGCCACCGGAGGTAGCGGAGAGCATGGGGCAGTCATCGGGACCCCCCCTGTGGGGTCCCGGTACAAGCGATCAGCGGTATATACTATATACCGCTGATCGCTTGTGCCATGTGCCGCCGGCACTTTTTATCCCCTGTCACCATGAATGATTGGTGACAGGGGATAAAAAGTGATGTCCCCCCCACCCCCCAAGTCGCCCCCCACCCCCCCAGTCACCCCCGTCCCTGAGTCACCCTCCCCTACCCCATATACTCACCTGCTCCTGGAGCTCCTTCCTCTTCCGTGTCCTGGCTGGTTATGAAGTGCGCATGCGCTCCACAACCAGCCAAGCTCTGAAAATTTAAAGTGACAGAGACCAATTTGGTCTCTGTCACTGAACTATGATTACTGTGATAGAAAATATCACAGTAATCATAGTAATACAGTGAACATGAATGTATAAAGTACAAAAAGTGACAAACATACAAAAAAATAAAACACACACTTTTTATTATAGTAATAATTGCAGTTTACTCCCAAATTACCCCTAACCCCCCCCAGATTACCCGTAACCACCGAAGGTTGCCTGTAACCACCGCACGTTGCCCATAACCACCCCAGGTTGTCCGTAATCACGTCAGATTGCACGTAACCCCCCAGATTACCCGTAACCACCGCACGTTGCCCGTAACCACCGCACGTTGCCCGTGACCCCTCCAGATTGTCCGTAATCACCTCAGATTGCCTGTAACCATTCCAAATTACATGTAACCACCCCAGATTAGCTATAAGCACTTCACTCTATCCGTAACAATTCTAGATTGTCTGTAACCCCCCCAGGTTGCCCGTAACCACCCCAGGTTGCCCGTAATCATGCCAGATTACATGTAACCCCCCAGATTGCACGCAACCACCACAGGTTGCCTCTGACCACCGCACGTCGCCTCTGACCACCGCACGTCGCCTCTGACCACCGCACGTCGCCTCTGACCACCGCACGTCGCCTCTGACCACCGCACGTCGCCTATGACCACCGCACGTCGCCTATGACCACCGCACGTCGCCTATGACCACCGCACGTCGCCTATGACCACCGCACGTCGCCTATGACCACCGCACGTCGCCTATGACCACCGCACGTCGCCTATGACCACCGCACGTCGCCTATGACCACCGCACGTCGCCTATGACCACCGCACGTCGCCTATGACCACCGCACGTCGCCTATGACCACCGCACCTTGCATCTGACCACCGCACCTTGCCTCTGAACACCGCACCTTGCCTCTAACCACCCCAAATTGCCAGTGACCCCCTCCAGATTGCCCGTAACCACGCCAGATTACAGGTACCCACCTCAGATTACCTATTAGCACTTCAGTTTATCCGTAACCACAGCAGGTTGCCTGTAACCACCCCAGATTGTCTGTAACCACCCCAGATTGTCTGTAACCACCCCAGATTGTCCGTAACCACCCCAGATTGTCCGTAACCACCCCACGTTGCCCGTAACCACAGCAGGTTGCCTGTAACCACCCTAGATTGTCTGTAACCACAGCAGGTTGCCCGTAACCACCCCAGGTTGCCCGTAACCACCCCAGGTTGCCCGTAACCACCCCAGATTGTCCGTAACCACCCCAGATTGTCCGTAACCACAGCAGGTTGCCTGTAACCATACCAGATTGTCTGTAACCACAGCAGGTTGTCCGTATTCACCCCACGTTGCCCGTAACCACCCCAGGTTGCCTCTAACCACACCAGGTTGCCTGTAACCACCCCAGGTTGTCGTAACCACAGCAGGTTGCCTGTGACCACCCCATGTTGACCGTAACCACCCCAGATTGCCCGTAACCACCCCAGACTGCCCGTAACCACCTTAGACTGCCCGTAACCACCTCAGACTGCCCGTAACCACCTCTAGATTACCCGTAACCACCCCAGACTGTCCGTAACCACCCCACATTACCTGTAATCTAATTTTTTTTTATTGTATTTTAGTAACTGCGCTATTCTAATAACTGTTACTAGCTGCGGTTTTGCTCCAGCAAATTGGCGCTCCTTCCCTTCTGAGCCCTGCTGTGTGCCCATACAGTGGTTAATGCCCACATGTGGGGTACCGTTCTACTCAGGAGAACCTGCGTTACATATTTTGGGGTGAATTTTCTCTCCTGTTCCTCGTGAAATTGAGAAATTTCAAACTAAAGGAACATATTATTGGAAAAATTCGAGTTTTTCATTTTTACTGTCTACTTTTGAATACTTTCCTCTAATACCTGTGGGGTCAAAATGCTCACCACACCCCAAAATGAATTCTTTGAGGGGTGCACTTTCCAAAATGGGGTGACTTATGGCGAGATTTTACTCCGCTGGCACTACAGGGGCTCTGCAAACACACCTGGCGCTCAGAAACTTTTTCAGCAAAATCTGCATTGAAAAAGCTAATTGGCGCTCCTTCCCTTCTGAGCCCTGATGTGTGCCCATACAGTGGTTTATGCCGACATATGAGGTACCTTTTTACTCAGGAGAACCTGCGTTACAAATTTTGGGGTACTTTTTTTCTCTTGTTCCTCGTGAAATTGAGAAATTTCAAACTAAAGGAACATATTATTGGAAAAATTTGAGTTTTTCATTTTTACTGTCTACTTTTGAATACTTTCCTCTAATACCTGTGGGGTCAAAATGCTCACCACACCCCAAAATGAATTCTTTGAGGGGTGCACTTTCCAAAATGGGGTGACTTATGGCGAGATTTTACTCCGCTGGCACAACAGGGGCTCTGCAAACACACCTGGCGCTCAGAAACTTTTTCAGCAAAATCTGCATTGAAAAAGCTAATTGGCGCTCCTTTCCTTCTGAGCCCTGCTGTGTGCCCATGCAGTGGTTTATGCTCACATATGAGGTACCTTTTTACTCAGGAGAACCTGCGTTACAAATTTTGGGGTACTTTTTTTCTCTTTTTCCTCGTGAAATTGAAAAATTTCAAACTAAACGAACATATTATTGGAAAAAATTAGAGTTTTTCATTTTTACTGTCTAATTTTGAATACTTTCCTCTAACACCTGTGGGGTCAAATTGCTCATCCTACCCGAAGATGAATTCTTTGAGGGGTGTACTTTCCAAAATGGGGTGACTTATGGGTTTTTTTCTCTCTGCTGACACTACAGGGGCTCTGCAAATGCACCTGGCGCTCGGAAACTTCTTCAGCAAAATCTGCAATGGAAAAGCTAATTGGCGCTCCTTCCCTTCTGAGCCCCGCTGTGTGCCCATGCAGTGGTTTACGCCCACATATGGGGTACCGTAGTACTCAAGAGAACCCGTGTTACAAATTTTGGGGTGCTTTTTCTCTCATGTTCCTTTTGAAAATGAGAAACTTTAATCTAAATGTATATATTATTGGAAAATTTTAATTTTTCATTTTTTTACGGCCTAATGGTGAATACTTTCCTCCAGCCCCTGTAGGGTTAAAATGCTCATTATACCCCTAGATTAATTCTTTAAGGTGTCTAGTTTCCAAAATGGGGTCACTTATGGGGGTTTCCAGTATACAAACCTCCTAAATCAACTTAAAATAAGAACTGGTCCCTTAAAAAATCAGTTTTGGAAACTGTCACGAAAATGTGGTAATTTGCTGATAAATTTCTAAGCCCCGTAACACCCTAAAAAAGTAAAATATGTTTATGAAATGAAGCCAGAATAAAGAGGACATATTGGTAATGTGACTTAGTAACTAATTTATGTAATACAACTTTCTTTTTTTTAGAAGCAGATAATTTCAAAGTTCATAAAATGCTAATTTTTTCAATTTTTCATGATATTTTGATGTTTTTCACAAAAAACACACAAAGTAGTGACCAAATTTTGCCACTAATATAAAGTGCCATATGTGACGAAAAAACTATCTCAGAATCGCTAGCATACGTTAAAGCATCACTGAGCTATAAGCGCATAAAGTGAGACAGGTCAGATTGTGAAAAATTAGCCTGGTCTTTTAGGTGCAAATAGGCTTGGTCTTGAAGGGGTTAAAATGACTGTGACCCTTTAAGTTTGGTCTACATGAGCCACAGGGGGTGCAGATGTGTTGCATCTGTTATATGGACATATGAGAGAGGCCTAATATAGGTAACACAGGAAGTGACCCATCAATACTTCTGGGTGGAAGAGATGCTCCTATATTGAAGGCCTACACTTAAAAGGGAACCAATCATTATCAATATGCTACTTGAGCTATTGGCATCATGTTATAGAGCAGGAAAACTGAGCAGATTAATTTATACCTTTATGGGAAAAGATTTAATATAACTTTAAAATTATTGATTGAAATCTCTGATGTTTCTGATGAGTCCAGTCCATTGAGTGACACCGCCCACTGGACTCCTTAAAGTTACACTGTCACCTCCTTTTTGCATTCTGATTTCTCTACACAGGTGTAAAGGGTAAATTTAGCGGTTTTCATACCTTATTTTATATCATACGTCATGGTGCTTGTTCAAGTAAAAAGTGATCTTTTATCAACTGCAGATTGTGTTAAGTGGCATTAGCGCCACTTAGCCCTGCCCACAATGCCACAGTTGGCCTTGCCCTCTCGTTGGCCATTGGAACAGGCTGGCGGAAAGGTCTAGACCCCACCCCCTTTACGTCGGCCAACCAATGGGTGTCAAGGGGGCAGGACCAACGATGCCGCTGTGGGTGGGGCTAAGTGGCGGTAATACCGCAAGGCCACGCCCACTTAATACAATCTGCAGTTGATAAAAAGACACTTTTTACTTGAACAAACACCATGACGTATGATATGAAATAAGGTGTGAAAAATGCTAAATTTACCCTTTACACCTGGGTAGAGATGTCAGAATGCACAAAGGGGATGACAGTGTCACTTTAAGACAAAATGAATAGGAATTTTAATCAACAAATTACAATTTATACAGAACCTTTTCCCACAAAGTTATATATCAAACTGCTCAGTTCCTTCTGCTCTATACCATGAAGGTAATAGATTGCCTGTAATATCCAACAGGCAATACAATATGAAAACATCCAGTGGAAACCGGTTTTGGATTGAGAAACTTTTCCTCTAGAAACACAGAAACTGTAACCTGAAATTTACTTGTTGGGCAACAGAATTTGCACATTTTCCCATCATATTTATATGAGTTTAACATCCAATAAAAAACCAGAGTTGTGGAGTAGATGTGGGTGTAGATGTTAATGTGGAGTCATTTCCCCTTTGTAGTGATAGCAGTCTCTACTATTCTGACTTTCTAAAAGATTTTGGAGGTGTCTGATTTATTGCATATTCATCCAGCAGAACTATTAGTGAGGTTAGTCACTGATATGGAGAGTTCTGACCCACAATCTCCATTCTATTCATCCCAAAGATGTTGGATGGAGACGCAGTCAGGATTCCAGTTTTTTCGAAACAAACTCATCACCTAATGTCTTTACAGAACTCCAACCTCTGGATTTTTAGCTGCTGTTAAAGGGACCCTGTTACCTCCAACACAACCACTAAACTTATTTTAGATTATACATCAGTAGGGTATACAATGCTTATTCTATATCTGCAATGTTCTTGCATTCAATTGCTATATGCCACAAATTAAGGAATCTAAGTAGTCCTCTCCTATGCATCAACATGCCCAGTTTGCAGGCTAAGTCCGCATTCACACATTCGGAACATGGACGTGGAATGCCTGTAATGGACAAAACCCCCCCGCGCTGTAATGACAGCGCCACGCATATTCCTACAGTTTTCCCGCCCCCAACAGCATATAAGAGAAGCTGCCCGGGCGGGGTTAGTCTGTTACAGGCATTCCACATCCATGCTCTGCGCAGAACACAGAATGTGTGAATGTGGCCTTACAATGGTGACATACAAAGGAGTAGAAAGCTACAAATCACAGATTTGGAATCAGCATTCTTTATCCTACTTAGGGTCCTATTCCACGGGCCGATGGGGGCCCGATCAATAATCTAAACGAGCGCCGATCTGTTAGATCAGCGCTCGTTTACTGGCCCTATTCCACAGCCCGATAATAGTTTAGGGAAGGCTGTAGGGACATTGTTACCGATGTCCTTGCAGCCCTTGTTTAAACACCATACTTTACCTAACCATGCTGCAGGGCTTCTCCTGTGCTCCTTCTCTCCCAATCCCGCGTGCAGCAGCAGCTTCGGAGCGGCCTGTCTGAGTTGACAGACTGCTCAGCCAATCACTGGCCGCGGTGGTCCCAGCCAGTGATTGGCTGAGCAGTCTGTCAACTCAGACTGGCCGCTCCGAAGCTGCTACTGCACGTGGGATCGGGAGAGAAAGAGCACAGGAGAAGCCCTGCAGCATGGTTAGGTAATGTATGCTGTTTGTGAAATCATCGGTTACCAGCCGCGTACCGCTATTCTACGTAGCGATGTGCGGTCGGTGCCTGATGATTTTAGGTTTGCACCTAAATAAACGATCAGCCGATGACACGATCATCGGCTGATCATTGTCTTTATTCCACAGAGCGATAATTGGCCGAATCAGGCCGATTATCGCTCTGTGAAATAGGCCTCTTATACATGACTTTAGTTTAGGTTTTTAAGGTGGGTGGATTGGAGGTAACAGAGTCCCTTTAAGCTATAACTCTTTGCACGAATTCCCATAGTGGGAGTTGTAGTTTTTTTTTAACAAATATAGACTAGAAACCATTGATCACTGACCACTAGACCTTCTGGTTATACTTTGTTGGCACCTGATATTTTGACTGTGTTCCCAAAACAAAATCCATTCCCATTCATACTCACGGAGTACAGGCTAAGATCAGTCTCAGATGAGTGGAATGCGGCTTACTTTCTGCATCTTTATTAAGTGGTGGCCCAACCACAGATCTAATAAGCTGAAAGGCATCATAGATTTCTGATACTGTTAGTTCTGATCATCACACCCGTGGCCATAAAACATGCCTGGAACTGGTCTGTTACAGGTCCTATCGTAGTAGGGAAGGGGGTGTTATACTGTACATTGTAAAGCCACACAAGTTGTTTTCTTGCCAAAGTCATTATACATGGGGCCTAACATCATCATAATAATAAAAAAAACAATACATACCAATGTCATTCAGAAGTGATGAATTTATATTGCGTTGCAGTTATATACATGTTAAATTTATGAAATTTGTGTCATGTGACCTGTATAACTTACTGCAAGGATTATACAGTTAATGTCTCCATACTATTATCTCTATATTTTGTTATCAGATCCAAGGCTGAACTTAGGAATCGCATTACAACTATTGACCACGAGTGTCCGAAACCCATGTAAACTCCACTCATAATCAGATCGCATTCATTTCCTTACCCTTCATTTAACGCAACATGTCACAATTAACACTTCTGACACTTATTCTAACCAGCCTTTCCAATAAGCCACTTAATCTGCCATTAATATTTTAATACGTGCAGTTCACCGTCTTTGCCACAGGGTGGCACACTTTGCAGGATTTCTATTAGGAGCACTCACCTTAAATGACTCCTGTAATTCATTCACTGCCTATAGGGATCTGTGTCTTATCTGAACGGCAGGACCTTAACTCCTGGGCTGCTAGGAGTGAGGCCATTGTTGTGAAGCAGAAGCTTCAGATTCCTCTCTGCCCGTGACCCTGGCCTGTAATATTCCGATCTCTATCATAGGACATCCCCAGCCTGCAATCCATACACAAATACAGATTATGGAGGAAATAAATGTCGCTGTCTAACCGCGACATACTGAAATAAAAATGCTCATCTGTGCGTCTCCTGGGCCTAATGTACTTGTATCCAGTGACTATTGTGTCAGGATTAGCCACAGGCCTCATCTCCTGTATAGCATATGATTTCACAATCTAACAATACGAAAATGCTGACGCCGATTATTTTGCTGCGTAATGGCGGGAGAGCAAGCGGTCATTATTATCCATATAAATAATGTATTTCTCCATTCATGTGATGAATGACACGCACTTGTATAGTCTCAGCTGTGCCCTTATTATTAAAAGATACAACCACCGGATAATACGTTACCCCCCCTGTCACTGGGGGTGGATAATCCTGACAATCCCGCATTCTGGGGTCTCTTACATGTATAATTGGACTGGACAGAGGACTGAGGGTCTCCCCCCGCTGACTGTCCACTGAGCAGATTTCCCCAAGGAAAAAAACTCCAACATCTTGGAGGAGAATAATGAAGGCTCCATCCATTGTTCCCAGCAATCTCTGCTTCTCATCTATTTCTAAGCGCACATCCATAATTAGCTCCTGGTCCTCTCGCTTGCCCCAGCTCTGAGGTTGCAATGAATTCTGGTCCTTTTAGTCCTGATCAATCTGTTTCTTACCGTCTCTGTTGGCTTTGATTATAGATTTCATGTGTCTTCTGGTTTTCAGCACACAGTGAATTCTGGGACCAAAATCTTATTGGTTACATATAAGACTTGACCCATTAAGTCTGATCTGAAGCTGCGTCCTCCTTACAGGGGTGATACACATTTTAAAATGCACAATTCTGACAATGAGAATAGATTTACATTGTGGATCCGCATATGTTAGCCAGAGTAGCTACAACAAGCATCTTTTAGCACAGGGATTGGTAATAGAGATGAGTGAACCTGCCTGGAAAACATGGATACAGCCTAAGGCCTATGGCTGTATCCATGTTTTCCAGGACTCCCTAGGGCTGCATCCAACTTCTTTAGAATTGATCGAACCTCGGGAAATCTTAGGTTTGATCGAACTTGAACATTCACGAACCTGCCGCATTTGATTGCCCTCTCCTCCTTCCCCACGGACCCGGAAGTCATCAGCAATCAAATGCGGCAGGTTCGTGAATGTTCAAGTTCGATCGAACCTAAGATTTCCAGAGATTCGATCAACTCTAAACTTCTTCAGCCACCGGTAATCAAATACCCCATTATCAGGTTTGGATGAACCCAAGCATTTATCTCTAAAAGGGAACCTTTAGCCCTCCAGCCATAGCAAAACTGCAATTCCCATCAGGCCTGGTATAATGGGTATTGTAGTTTTGGGGCGGCTGGAGGGCCAAAGGTTCCCAATCCCTGTCAGAGGAGAACATCTATAAATATAGGAACAAAGGGCACCATGTAATGCCACATTTTCCCTGTGGGGGCGCTGCAGTGGAATGAAACATTTACTGCTACTGTAGATTGCAGCTGATTGTCGGCAGTAACCCCTGTGATCAAACTAGTCTCAGGGGAACCCCCTACTAAAAAGTGATTGTCAAAAGCCGACAGCTCCTTTAATCATCCTTCGATCATAAGCTTTCATATAAATTTGCTTTCTTTCGGTTATCATGTTTCTTTGATTCTTCTGACAACCCAAACAGTCACCAACACAGTTCCCATAAGGGATGTGACCCAACTTTCCCAGACTCCAGATTTATACTTTTACGTTCAGGAGGCTAAAAAAGTTGGATGTCAATCTCCTGTTGGCAGAAGCTTTTCCTGTGATGACTGGAAACATCAAATCTGCATCCAGTGAAATAATGATGATTATACACCCTTAAAAACAATTATTTCCTTAACAGTTTTCTGCCATCTTCTGTATCCCAGTTTTCCAGGCGGTCCTCCCGCTGTATCCACCGGCTCCAGGGAGCGGGCAGACAGCGGGAATCTGATGCCAAGCGTTCGGGTTCATACAAACCCGAACCTCGGAGGGTTCGGACCATCCCTAATTACTAGATAATGAATTGTAGCTCAAATTTTAAGACCAAAAGTAGGACAGGATTTTTTTTTTCCCTTCAAAAAATTTGAGACCAAAATTTCTGTGTAATTAACCCTTCAGTGCGGAAAATGTTTCAATTTTCAAAGAGAAAAATCATGGGTTTGTCTCCATATGTCTATTACTGTCTGTCAATCTAAAACAGACCTGGCCTCAACCCAAAGCTCCCAACAGTGCCCCTACTGGTCAAATCCGGCGGTCACTTCATCCAATAGAAGTCTTTACAACTTGTATGCAATTTCTCACATTTTGTCATGTAACGGATTAACGTATAACCACTAACAAAAAAATACTATCACAAACTGAAGACCTCTATTAAGGATCGGGGGCTTTTATATATACATTTATGTATGTGCCAGCTCAAGTGTGTCATTTCACCTAACAAGTCAGGATAAGCTGTCCTGTGTGTGTATACATGCAGAGCAGCACTGTTTATGGCTAATCTATAGCCTGTATATGGCATTGTCACCAGTTTCCTCTCTGATGGCTCTAACTAATGCTGGGTTTACACGTAGCGATAATTGGCCCAGTCGTACGATTAACGATATATCGTACGGGAAAAGTCTATCTCGCACATAGGTTAAATCGGTGAACAACTGTTTGCACGGAACGATCTGCAAATTTTTTGTAAATGGCCAACGACGATTTGAGAACATGTTCAAAAATCAAAATGAACGATTTTTCACTCGTCGCTTGATTGTTCGCTGCGTTTACACGTACGATTATCGTTCGAATTTGATCGTTATCGTGCAAATTCGCACGATAATCATTCTGTGTAAACGCAGCATAGTTTTCAGTTGTTCCTGAGCTATTGGGTGTAGACCAGCTGCTGCTGCTCCCATATGTTGATCACATGTCTATGTCTATGCCCTAGGACTGCGACACCCCTTCGTCCCTCCTCCCCGCCATCTTCATCATTAGGAATGCCCCTGGAACAATTTCTCCTATTCATCACCTGTGTGAGCACTGCACATGAGCTGGATCTGGATTAAGGCACCTGTGCAGTGTTCACACAGGTGGGGAATAGGAAAAATCCTGCCCAGGGGCATTCCTAGGCCAGACCTCAGATTAAAAACAGCTATCCGAAGGTACAGTCGGTTTGGGGAGACCATATTGTGGGTACAGAGTCGCTTTAAATAGCAGCACTGAGCAGTATAAGCTGTGAATCACACACTTACATCTAATACTTACAATGTACATGTACTCTTTCTACGTTCTCTCCTTTTCTCCTTTCCATAAACATTTGTGGACATCATCTAACCTGACCCTTCAGTGAGCACAGGATGGAGTTGCTTTTTAGAGAGAAATCTAGGTTTTGGAGTGGGGCAGGAAAGGAGCCTAATAAGTTTTTCTCTGATTTATTAAAAAAAAAAATTTCCCGCTTGTAATTGATTATTATGGAAAGTATGTTGAAACAAAAGTGACAACTTAAGACCTAGAGGCATAACTTGATCCTTTCGAGAGGCCACTGTCCTTGAAATCTGCAGGTTTGTGTCACTTTTCCAATGTGTATGGCGGCCTTTAAAGCGAATGTACCAATGTATATTTTTTTTCCTACACTACCTAGTCGGAGCGGAAGTCCTGGTGGCGCTGTCCATTTTTCAAAATGCCCCCCCGGTTCTGCAATTGGCTCCGGTTTCTTCATGTGCACTTTGGCCGCTTTATGCACTGAAGGCTTAGCGCCCCCAGTATATTGATATCCCCTTCCCTCGGTGGCGTGGCTAGACTTGATCCTGATGGATACGTATCCCCAAGAGGAGGGGATATCGGTACACTGAGGGCGCTGGGCCTTCAGTGCATAAAGCGGCCAAAGTGAACATGAAGAAACCGGAGCCAATCCTGGGAACTGGGCAGCTTTTTAAAAAATGGACTGCGCCACCAGGAAAAATCTGTAACCAAATTGGTACCTTCGCTTTAATCAGCAGGTTTATATGACAGTTCTCTAACTTCAGGGCTGGCTTCCGGCTTTTGTGGGCCCTTGGGCAACAGAACCTCAGCGGGCCCCTCCTCTCTGTTGGGCTGATCTCCACACTGTGAGGTTGAGGACCTGCAGGTCATGTGATCAGGTCCTTCACCTTTTTCTCTCTCTCTCTGCAGGTCCTGCTCCTTTCTCCTGTGTCTTCTGATGTTCAGCGCTTACCTGCACTACATTGAGAAGGCTGAACATCAGAGCTCTGGGCCCCTAGAGCCGCAGTGGGCCCTGTCTAAAGTGAACAGGAACCTTAACAGTACGAAGCTTTACTTCTATAGACAATGCCTCCATACCTGAGCACCTCCGTAGTTCAGTCATATTTATTACACTGCAGAACATTTCATGCCTACAGGATACCATAGTGGACGGTCGAGGAGGAGGACTCTGCTCATACAGAGATTTCCAGGATAGAACTGAGAAAAAGGCAGACATTTCATTTAGCACGGAAATATGAATCTGTCGGCCATTTGTGGTAAACAGAATACCGTGAAAATCTATGAAAACCAATCATTTTTTGTCACATAAAAACGTGAGCCATGGTGGAGCAAACCATTCTTTATACCGGGTTCATCAAGAAAGTCATTGGGAAAAACCTTGAAGGAGAATGAGTGTTTTCTGCCCGTTGCCTTGAAGACGATAAAAATACTAATTCTACAAATGTCATGAATTTCTCCACCTTTTCTCCATATTCATTTTATTGGCACTATCTGTAATCCGAGGGATTTAGGTCTCATAAAAAGCTGCTTTTTCTTCCGACTCCTAAAGAGTTAAATCTAGAATCAATTCCCTCACCTCCCCCACACCCCTCGCTCCCTTCACCCATCTCCCTCTGACACTTTCTGCTCATTAAGTGTAACTCGTGCTTCAGACCAACACTGAATTTCAACAAATATCAGCAAAAATACCAATGAATATTTAATGGGATTTTTTATCCATCAAATCTACCTTCCCTCCCTTCACTGGGTTCCTGAAATTTGCAATTTGAGGCCAGGTTGCTGGGCAGAAAGGGAGGGAGCTGGCATTGTACAGACAGAATAAGGCCGGGCGTTTGAGGCCTGCACAAGCAATGTTAATGGAGACTCCTGGAAATGAGGATCATTGAAGTATAAAATCCCTATAATCTAGTCATATGGAATTAAAAGGTCCCGGCTTACATGAGGAGCCCCCCGCCCCCCCCCCTCCCCCCCTCGGTCATGCTACAATTGTGGTTGCCACAGTAAAGCCTTTGGCTACTAATCTAATTTTATGAAATCCATAAGGTTATAATGGAAGACTGCTCATAGTGGGTCACAATATCTCCTGGTTCTCTTTCCTGTCTTCCTATTCCTCTGGCTGACTTGTAAGAGAGATATAAATTTTGCCAACGGATGACCAGGAAAACCCATACTGTATTTGTAGACTTTGGACTGACGAACTCTTATTATGGGTGATATCTAATTTGGATATTTCTCCTTAAGAAGAGCACCAAACTGGAATGTGGAGTCTTAAATGTCATGCAATGCCCACTGGGAAAAAAATATGCAAAGTAGCTCTCCTCAAGAAGGAAGAGTTTGCGCTTTGCTGCCTCCTATTGGAGGTAGTGTCCTTACAAACCAATGCTCTGCCCTGTAACAAGTCTTGGAATATGGCTGGGGATTATCAAATATACAGAATATCCTCCAGAGGGAAGAGATCCCATCTGTATCTAATGCCTTGTCAGTATAGAACTGGGTGCTGACCGGCTAGCCGAGAGGCCTTTGTCATGGGTCTAATGGAGAAAAGAATCTCCTTTTGAAACTGGCATTTGGAGTCTTGCAGGGGAAACGTTACCCCTTTAGTCCCATGACAATAGCATCTCAGTTTCTTTTCCTTCTGGAGGAGATTCTGATTTTGCAGATAATCCCCAGTCATGTTTGAAGGCTCTCTTCCTTCTGGAGGGTATTGCATAGCCTTTAAAACATACCTGCCATTAAAAAAATATTTTGCTATGTCTTATACTACTTTTGTTCCCCCGCCCTTGGCCAGGTGATCACTGTGTAATGTCAGTGGTGGGCGGGGTTACAGATGAGGCATTACAGCTTGCCTGGCAACAGAAGAGACAGAGATCATGTGACCTTTGTCTAAGAAGGAAGAGGGAGGACACAGGAATGGAGACAGAGTGGACGGGACAGTGAGGATTTTCAGCAGCTTCAGTGAGTCAGGATGTGCTGCAGACAAATTCCTGTAATAGAAACCTATTACAAACAAGCTTAGATTATGGGTGAGGATTGAACTGGGTTAAATCTTTTTAAACAGAGTTCCCCTTTAATCTCTACTCCAGATCTACCAGTTGATAGCTCTCCTCAAGGAGAAATTAGACTAAAGGAGGCATTTATCAGCCCAAATACAAAATGTTAAAATTCCAAATCATAGAATAACCACATGTAGACAAAATAATCAGGAGAAAGAGGGTGCTTGGTGCACCAACCATTCATGTCAGTACAGGAGGCCTGGGCCACCAAACCCATGTAGGATAAGAGGGTCACACTTAAAGGGGTTAGAAAAATTTAATTGCTTTCTTAGGACATGGGCTGAACTTATCATCTGGGCTCTTCTCATGCAGGGGAACACCCCCAGGGCACTTAAACTTTAATTTGCATATTAGGAAAAACACATATCTAAGCGCTGCAGAATCTGTTGGCGCTATACAAATAAATATTATTATTACTATTATTATTATTATTATCTCAGCTCTGGAAAGGACTATTGCGATAAAAAAGGTATGCCCAGAATCATGACAACTTGAGATATTCACACTATAGCAGTCCCTGTGTAGAGAAAGCTGTGAAAGAACCCCAGCATTAACCAGCACTCCGACTTTCATTCCCAGGACCAGTCAGGGTCATGGCAGTCGGACCCTCTCTGATCAGAACATAAAGGAGATCCTTGCATGGCCAGTTATAAGACTTACATACCTCTCTCTTGCAATGAGCCTGCTGCTGGATAAGATCAGGATGGGCTTCCAGGCCCCGAACAGTTTCATTCACTGACAGCAAGCTGAGATCCTGAAATTATCAAGGCATTAAACACAAAGCATATTAAAAAGTTGCCAGATTTTCATTATAAACTGATTACTTCTTACTCACATCAGCCTGTGGGTCAGCCATGGCTGGAGTACTGCCTGCCCAGATGGTCATCCTGCCCCTTGGTCTTAGAGTTGAACACCATGAAAATAAAGACTAAGTACCAAATGTCAATCCAATGGTTTATTAACACACAATAACAACTGTTACTAATGCAAGCGACAGAAAGAAACCACAACAACGTTACAAACAGCCGGATAGCGGCAAAATATCAAATGCTTGGCAGTACAAACCCCGCCACAAACGTTCTTTTTTAATTACATTTTTTGACATATTTTGTTTTTTTAAAGTTTATTATTTTTTTACATCAGGTTTTGCAGCACCTTTGAAGTAACACGTACATCTGTGCAAAGTTCTTGTCCGCCAGCTTACTTTTTTTTTTTTTTTTAACAGAAACACAAACACGAGTGACGGTTGTTAGAGGCGGGGCATTAAAGCGAAAATAGGATTGGATCTCCTCTGGTATAATAAAGAAAGCTTTCTTAAAAAAAAAAAAAAAAAAAAGAAATTTTGGCAAAATTTTTTGCAGGTTAACTTGAAAAAGTGTTCTGTCTGGGTGTCTTGGAAGCCATTTTAAAAAATGGAGGACCTGGTTCAAAATGGATGCCTCCTATTGCCTCGCCAAAGTGCTATCTGCAAAGTGCTGGCCATACCTTTCCTTCCCTTTGGTCGTCATACAAATCAGTCCCCAGGGATTTGACTGCAAAACAGGCGGAAATCATAATTTGCAGCAGTGGTAAAGCAGGTGACCGGTAATTTCATAATAAACAGCCATAGATATTACTTTGCGTCAAAGCAGTGGAGCTCCAGATCGCAGGGTGTCATCACAGACAAAAGACATGAGTGCTGTGGGTTTAGGTCACCTCTGGTCATGCAACCAACATGGCAGCTTTAAGACATACGTAAAAGACAACAAGGAAATGACCGCCCATGCCCAAAGACATAATAAATCTTGGTTCTTATTTCAGTCACACGTCCGTCAAAGTCTTAAAGGGACACCACCAGTGAAATGAATTGTGAGAAATACATAAGGACTGATTTAAAGGGAATCTCCACATTTTATCATCATGTCATTTTTAGGTCCAAAATTAGGCATGAATCATACTGCGTATAACAATGAGGGAATATGGCGCCTCATGGAGGCATTATGCTTCAGCATCTGGAATGTCTACTAGTCCATAACATGGACCCTTAAGGACGACATGTGTTGTTTGCGTAGAGAGTCCTAATGATGAAAAAAAGTTGGAGGTGCTATCCTAACAGCCAATCATGTTAATAGCCTATCCCAAGGGTGTGTGACTGGCTGAGCGGGGGTCATCAGAAGGAGAAACAACCGGACTGCAGTGGGGACCGGAAGATTTGGCGGCAGCAGCAGCATTAAAGGGGTTATCCAGCGCTACACAAAAATGGCCACTTTCTTCCAGAGACAGCCCCTGTCTTGTTTCCAGTTTGGGCGGGGTTTTGTAACTCATTTCCATTGACATGAATGGAGCTTAATTGCAAACTGCACCTGAACTGGAGACAAGAGTCATGCTGTCTCTGGAAGAAAGTGGACATGTTTTTGTAGCACTGGATAACCCCTTTAATGCTTTTAAAATTTATATCTCCACGGAAACCCACTTTCATTTTGGGGAAAGGAAAGTCCGAAAGAAAGATTCCCTATTACCCACAGCAACCAATCAGAGCTCAGCTTTCATTTCATACTCTGCTCTATGGGCAAGAAGGAGTCCTTCTTTTAGACAGCCCCTTTAAGTTTTGTGGGGATGTGCTACCAATTTACCAAAGTTCCCCAACACCTCTGAGAACCTTGAAAGCTTTATATTCGCCAACAATAGAACGAAAACTTTGATCTACCCCATAGCAAAGCTATTAGCACCCAACGCAAAACTGAAAGGGGTGGTTCCATCGAAGCTTGTTATCCCCTATCCATAGAATAGGGGATAACAAGTTGATCACTGGGGGGTCCAACCACTGGGAGGCTGCGCCCCATTCATTCTCAATGGGGCCACCAAACGTCTCTGAGAGCTAAAGATAGTATATGAATAAAGCGGGGAGCACTCCATTCACTGCAAGATGATTCTCAGGATCATACAGGTGTTAATGATCAGATCCCCAGAGATCAGCTTGTTATGCCCTATCCAATGCATAAGAAGCTGATAAGAGGATAAGAAGAATACCCCTTTGAATTTAAAATCTAATCAGTCACTAAGCCCATTTCATCAGACTTCTGCTGTCTTTTTCCAGTGCTGTTTAAGAAATAAAGGCTTCATTTGATTGGTTGTACTGTATACATAAAAAACAGGGCAGTCCCACAGCAACCAATCAGAACACTAGACACCTTGAATCTGATTGGTTGCTATGATGTTTTCAGCTCCTCGTGGGAGTGACACAAAGAGAAAATTTAAGTACAATTTTTACAACAGGACCCAGAAGCCCAAAACACTGTCAATCAGAGATTTACTAGCAGAAACTCTTTAAGTACATTAACTAAAGTTCCTAATGGTAGTGTCCCTTTAATTCAGCTGCAATCTACATAGACCTTTCTGGTCACTCACAGCACAAAAAAAAAAAAAGATAAAATAAAGAAAAGTGAGAGTTCTTTAGAGGAACAGGTCACACGCATCCTTCTTCTAGTTAATAACCATCAATTCCAGGAACCATGCAAGGATAAGACGATCATGTGCATGCAAGAGGATGGAATATTTCTTAATGTTGTAATGGGAAAGTTTACTTTTTTACAGCGACCAATCAGCGAGTAGCTTTCATCTGTTCATTGCAATTTACCAAATAAGAGAGAAACCTCATTACCTATGGAATAATGCACAGGGGCAGCTTTACCCAGTATCTGTAAGTGTTCTAAAATGTATAGAGAGCATTAACCCTGACGCAATGGGTAAAAAGGGTCTAAAAATTTTGAAAACTGACAGGGCCCATGAGCGTTTCTGCTGTCGGGAAAAATATTTTTTTCACAATAATTTATGTTGGAATTTTTTTTTTTAAAGCAAATCACAAATTTGTGCGATTAAAATCTAGAGCATTAAGATTCTATGATGCTGTGGTTATATGAACACAAGTTTATAGGTGTTTTTTGTGTTTTTTTTTTAATGTAAAACAGCCCAAAAGCAGCCATTTTACATCTCAAATATGTCTTAAAACCGCCTCAAATTCCATGGTAAAACATCTGTTTTATGGACTTGCATTAAGCACAAGGAAGATGAGCTGTTATAAAAACTTTTTGGCACAATTTTTTTTTTTTAAACCATTTAAACAATCGCTATCCAAATATATGATTTTCTTGTTCAGAGCCAGAGCGAGTCATGATTTTGCTAGTTCTTTCTTGGAATCTGTATGCGGTGCACCTGACCTAATAGATCGTTTAAATTCCCACAATGCCCTGCCCTTTGGTAACTGGAATTCAACAGAATTTTGACTTTAGCTTTTCTTTGAAGATGTTTCACACTGTATGTACCTATAATGGTTATCTCCTGTCCCATCGAGTGCGGAGAGATGTGAATCCATGCTGGCTGCCCATACGACACCCAGCAAGTTTCTACCTTTAATGCTCTTAACGTGGGCAAAGGGCCATATCAGATGGCCCGATAGCTTGGAGCCAGCACCTTGTTTCCTGCTCACTGTTTCATACACAGACAATGAGCGAGGAGTAGTGGGGAGTGGCTGCCCAAA
Organism: Dendropsophus ebraccatus; assembly: GCF_027789765.1. Taxonomy (NCBI): domain Eukaryota; kingdom Metazoa; phylum Chordata; class Amphibia; order Anura; family Hylidae; genus Dendropsophus; species Dendropsophus ebraccatus. The sequence goes on from NC_091463.1 coordinate 78,617,279, forward strand.
CAATCTTTAGATCATCCGGTTGCCCCATAAAAGAGAGCGGCGGTCTGCTGTTGCCGCTCCAATTACATGGAGAGATGGCCAGCAGACCACTGCTATAGTTGTCGTTTTTTTAAAACATGCTGAAAGACAACGATCGTGCATGCTGGCTGATTGCATAACCTATTGCACTAAACGATTATCGGCCGAGCACGGACAATAATCATTTGATGTAATAGAGCCTGTACATTCCCCCACACCTGATCCAGCAGGAGCTAGCCATATGGGGCTTTCCCACCAATAGAAACAATGGCATATTATGTGTCTTTCATTTGATCCCTACATTTCTTACAAAAAGGCATCGACTATGCAGCAGAATCGGCAGCATCGGTGGTTACAACCAAAGATTGCTGTGCCGCCATACATAGGTCCTGCTTAGCAAAGGAAATAGGTCCCACCGAAACACAAACATGGCCACAACCACAACTCAACATTTGCAAGAAATCCATCTGATCCAAGTGGCCGCTTGTAGGTTTCAGTGCTGCCTCATTTTCTCTGCTTAGCCATAACGAAAAACAACCAACAAAAGGCAACACAGCGACCTTTGGTTATGTGACCCCTGTCGCAGCCACAATCACAGGAGCTAAAGCTAGTTAGGTGCTATGGCCCCTTCCAATGTGCATGGAATTGCCTGCACAGCACAACAGTCTCTTTGTCTGCAAGATTGGTTGGAGTCCTTGCAATATGCCATGATGTTAAAACATTAGAAAACCCCTTAAAGGGGTTATCTAGCATTAGAAAAACATGGCCACTTTTTTTTCCAGAGCCAACATGGCTCTTGTCTCTAGTTTGGGAGGGTTCTGCAACACTGGATAATCCCTTTAAAATGTGAAATACTATAAATATGATTTAAGACAGCAGAGTTTCCTTTAAGGCGCAGTTCCAGCTTATATTCCATCCATGATATAGCTCCTGTACATAACAGATGTAATCATGGCTTATATAAGGGGCAGTCTCTATTTCCTGCCACCAAAACACGTCCAACAAATTGTGATGCTCTACTTCTTTGAAAAAGGCAATGCAGATGGTGAAGTATACTTGGAATGCTTTTACCCTATTGATGTCAATGACACTTGACTTAATTTTTTTTGTCTACGCTCGACGGATGGCACATACAATGGGGTCCTCAAGAGTATGGAATGGCAGACAATAGAGAACAATAACAGCTGCCGTTGCATAGCAAATACACAAAAATTATGCAGTCCCATTTGCAGCTACGGACTACTACTCGTCTTTGCAATTTTAAGGGATATGCAAGAATACAATGCAACGTTGGGTATAATGCACACAGAAGTGACTTCCACAATATCATCAATGAAGGGAAAGGGGGGAGAGGGGGCACAAACTTTATCGGGCAGACACACCCATGTTCCTCATTCAGGCTCTCAGTAAGTGCTTTGTGTTCTTGTAGTACACGGCGACACACACACACGCCCAGCATTCGCTCGCTCCAAGACCCATAACTTGAACGCCAAGGTCCCATGATCCCTGGTGAGAACTGGTGTAGACCCCAGGTACGGTTCACAGTCATGCGCCAATCTGGGGTCCACAGCTAAAAGAAGCATTGTGCATTGTATAACCAGGTTATCAAGGATTCTGGAATGGTAACGGCGGGACGCTCACGGCATGAATGCATAATCATTAAATTACAAGCAGCCATTGTAAAACGCGATAAGAGGCGGAATTCAAGTGATACCTTTCACCGGCTAATGGAATACATTTGAGTTGCAAGCTTTGGAGACAACATAGTCCCTTCTTCAATAGAAACAATGAAACTGGAAAATTGTGCCTCTGATATTCAAGGACGGCTAATGTCCTATACTCCAGGCCGCGTCTCCCTTTTCCCCGGTACTGCATGACAATATGTCAATGGCTGGGAATGAGACGGAGAAAGGGAGACTTATAAAGAAGGGGGGGGACTACAGACAAGGAGAGTGTATTTACAGGTGATGAACTCCTATCATGTCCATATACATACATAAGGGTTCTTGGTTGTCTGCAGATTAAAATGTATACAGATATTTCATATAAAACTGATAACGGACTGATATATCTGACAAGCATTGGCTGATAGTTACTAACACTGCTCTTAAAAAATGGTCATTGGAAGGTCTACGATCCTCTATGGCCCTGTCCGCTGCAGCAGGTTGTGCTAGGAGAAGGATGAGCAAATCAAATCACATTGATATAAAAGTAGCATTCAGCCCCTGATATTAATACCCAACCAGGGTCATCACTATAGGGGGCACCAGCAGCCCACCAGGAGGCACCAGCAGTACTGGAATACAGGAGCTTTATCTGCCCCAACCTTCCAGAAAGCCTGGCCAGACACAAAAGGGCATACGTATTAATACAGACCCTAGCAAATAGTCCAGAAAATTGCTAATACTGGCAAATAATGGACCACTCCCATAAGACGCGAATCATGTGCATCATGCTTAGTTCAAATGTAGACACAGCATGTGAAACTTGATACCACATCCTGCCATGCTGGCTTGCATCCATCCGAAAGTAAACAGAAAAAAAGTAGTGCACATAAGATTGTAAATTTAAAGCCAGTCCACCAATGGGCCATAATAACTCTCAACCACCGCCATATTAATACATGTGCCCCAAGGTATCTGCCATGACACTAGTACTGCCCCGGGAGGCTGTTATATAGAAAAACAGTAAATTCTGCAATTCATATAAATGGAACGATAGAGGTGTAAGAACCAATATTCACAATCCTATATATATATATATATATATATATATATATATATATATATATATATATATACACATATCAGAAATGGTAGAATTCCTTTAATCTGTCTGAGAAATTAGGATAATCCAATACTTGTGGCTCAAAACTTGCTGACAGGGGAGACTGTAGCAGATTCTATGTAAAAATTTTATAACCGGGACTGATGACATCTCTGTACAGCGCCATGGTGTATGTTGGTGCTATAGAAGCAACAGGATATCCATTAAATATGCTGTCCTGCGGGATGTTTTCCTCTAAAAAGTAGATTTTATATTCTTCTCTATACGGCCAATAGTCTTAAGTATCTCTTAATGAGTTTCAGTTTCATTAATGCCGGATTAAAGGAATTTTACCGTACTATTAATGGTAATCCGGTGTGAAATGCTGAGGTCAACCAAGAATCTTCTAGCCAAAACAATTCAAAAAAGCAGATCTGTGAAGTAAAGAACACAGGAATCTCAATAACTCGTCCATGTGAAGAGAGAATGGGTCAGGACAAGACAATGGTGGATCTCTTTGGGCCGCAGCCTGCAACGGACTCATGGGTCAGGAGGGGACGGACCATTATCAGAGATTTAGAAGTAGCAGAGAAATAAATAGGAGCAGAATGTAAGTACTTCATAGTATTAATACACAGCCGAACCAATAAAACTACTTTACACTGCTCAGGACGCAGAGCAGGGGGGAAGGACCATAGTGCTGAAATGAGAGAAGCAGAGGATTCTGGGAATAAGCAAGACCAGTCTGAGGGCATCAGTGATCTTTGTCCTCCGGAGGGCATTAGCTCTAGGTCAACGTGATGTAGGCCGATGCTTTCTCCTTCAGTTGTCTCAGGCACAAGTGACAACTCCAGCTACCTGCAAAACCAAAATTCTGTTCTTAGGAAAAGCTTCATTTACAAAAAAGTATTCATCCCCTTATATATCTGATATTACACCGCTACTTTATGGAAGCACAGATGGTACCTCACGAAATATGTGCAGCACAAGAGAAGACTTTACGGATGGAATCAAAGTGAAAACCGTAAAACATTGAGTACTTTAGAATTTAACAATACCATCTCTTCATTGCCACATACTGACGTATAAGTCATACCTAGGGAAGCAAAATTGGCTGCTCCTCATTGTCTGGACAAAGTATAGTTAGGATTTTGAGGGAACATTCTAGTGTGTGTAAATATAGTAAGTCTCCTTATCCACTAATTTCCAGATCAAAAGGTTTATTTTAGGCAGGATTCCCATTACGATTGTGCCTTTCGAGAGAGGATTACTTCGGCACCCTGTCATAAAACAGATGCTGACGTATCTGTGCACAGACTGGCACAGACCCTATTTACTTCCCAAACGTAGTCAGTAGAGATGAACGAACCGGGTTCTGGTTTGAGTCCATCTGAACCCGAACGTGATTAGCTGTGGCTGCAGAAGTTGGATAAAGCCCTAAGGTTGTCTGGAAAACATGGATGCAACCAATGACTATATCCATGTTTTCCACATAGCCTTAGGGCTTTATCCAGCAGCCACCGCTAATCCTTCAGCAGCCACCGCTAATCAAATGCCGAATGTCGGGTTCAGATGGACTCAAGCATGCTCGAGGTTCGCTCATCTCTAGTAGTCAGATACTGACTATGTTTCGGTCATTCGCTACCAGTATACAATCATCTACTGGAACTCAAAATGCCATAAACCATGTAAGTAAGTAACAATTGTAAGTAATGGGGTCCGTTCACTGACACAAACATGGTGTGAATGCACCCTAACATGCATGTCTCTAGTAAAAAAAAAATGCTACTGACCTTCAGGAGGCTCCGACATTGGTGGGCTCAGACAATACATATGGTAACCTCGGTCACAGTCGTCACAAAACAGCAGCTGGTCCTGTGGTAAGAGAAGGGTGGGTGGTTGTCATTCATTGGTGATCACATTACAAAGACACTTGGTAACCCCAAACTAGAAAATAATAATGTCAATATACAAAAAAACCTGTCTACCCTACCTACTGTACATAAAGCAAACACTCCGAGCCGATATATGTTAAGGCTGAAATAATGGCAGTTAGTTACCGTTATATGGCGGCCATCCACTCAATATTTACATTGTGTGAGCAGATCCTTTCTGTGTTTTTAATCCACTCCTGGTTTTGGTTGCAATATGAGGACCACAATACTGACTGAAATATACGTAGTGTGAACCCAGCCTAAGGCTAAATGTCATCAGGTGTCGTGCACTTGTTATAACAATAATACATGCATACTGTATATAAATCTTACACATAAAACCGTATAATACGCATAAGAATATAATACACTCACATCATTTTCTGAAGTTCCACAAAGAATACAGGACTTGCACTCAATGCACTGCCAACGGTAAGTCCTAACAGCGGCTGTCATATTGACTGTGAACTGTAGACAGGAGGGGTGACCTAAAAGACAAGACAATTATAGTCATGGTACAATAATAGGAAAAGATGAATGGGAATCTAATAATGGGCCAAGGCAGAGTGGTTTATTGGTATATGTATATATATATATTTAACATTAAAAAAGGGAGTGATACTCACCTACCCCTATCCCCACTTCTGTCATTTGCACAGTTCCTGGTCCCCACCTCTTCACTTCTTCATACTTCAAATACGCAACTACTTCCCACTCAGCCAATCATTGACTAATGTGGGACACCACTCTTGCCAGTAATAGGCTGGGTGGGGCAGTTCATGCAGAGGAACCAGGAAGATGAGCAAGAGGATAGGGGTAGGTGAGTATAATTTCTTTATTTTTACACCATCCCTGTTGATATGCAAAACTTTTTTCGTCTCACCCATTTCCTAAATGGGTTGTCCAGGCAGGAAACATTTTAGATACAATGGGGGAGATTTATCAAACGTGGTGTAAAGTGAAACTGGGTCAGTTGCCCCTAGCAACCAATCAGCTACCACCTTTCATTTTCCAAAGATACTGTGATGAATGAAAGGTGGAATCTGATTGGTTGCTAAGGGCAACTGAGCCAGCTTCACTTTACACCATGTTTGATAAATCTCACCCATTGTATTTGTCCAAGCAGAGGAGGAATGAAAAAAAAATGACCATAGGTTATCATGGCGGCATGTAGAAGACAGATTTCAAGTCAATAGGACACGATGAGGAAGTAGATAAAAGAAGGATTCACAGCATGTAACTGTGTCAGTAAATAAATCTGCATCAGCTGGGTGATTGACAAGGAAGAGAACCTTGTCCACCCACCCAACCCATGAATACAAAGGTTTCTTTAATGACGTCTAAAAAGGCTCTACAAAAAGGAGTACTCATCTGCCCGCATCTTACCAGAACGCCCACAATCGGCACAGGAGATCAGGTCCTCTGGACATCCTGTCTTCTTGGCCCCTCCTAGGCAGAAGTCACAATAACCATTGGCAATGACAGAGCCGTCAGGCGCTTTCTTTACTGCAATACAGTAAAGAGAGGATGAATGTAATAACCAAAGGGACATGTTCACCATTTCATTCATTGATAGTACTATTAGGATTTCTTCTTTTTGCTCTATTTCACACTATGTTACTTTTTTATCCGCATAGTATATGCATCTATAAGAACACAGCACAATAGTTTCAGTCAAACCCGATCACTATGAGACCTCTGCAACTTGCTCCTTAGCACAAGTACCTTGTATAAACCTCAGTGTTGTTTTCCCATGCCCCCCAGTGTGCCCTGGCAGCGCCGCGCAGCCTGCAGATCCCCTATGGCTTGTATTATGTCTGTTTGGTTTTATTCTGGCTCGCTTCCTGGATTTGCTACTTTGGCCTCAGCTGTCACTATTGATACCTGTGACAGCTGCGGACATTGGGTTTACTGATTTTTTTTTTCTCTTCCAGACTTGGGTCGACCACAAAAGTGTAAATTAAAATGTATAATAAAAAGTGAAGGTACTGATCAGTTACTGTAAGTACATAATTCACCATATTTATTCTTTACTTTAATTATTTACTTATTTTTTAGTACTCTTTCTACTTCCACTCTCCATCTACTCCTTAAAAGGGGTACTCCAGGTAAAATTTCTTTCTTTCAAATCTACAGATTTTAGAAAGTTATAGAGATTTGTAATTTATTTCTATTTAAAAATCTCAAGTCTTCCAGTACTTATCAGCCGCTGTATGTGCTGCAGGGAGTGGTGTATTATTTCCAGTCTGACACAGTGTTTTCTGCTTCCACCTCTGTCCATGACATCAACTGTTCAGAGCAGTAGAAAACCTCTCCTGCTCTAGACAGTTCCTGACATGGACAGAGGTGGCAGCAGAGAACACTATGTCAGACTGGAAAGAATACACCACTTCCTGCAGGACATACAGCAGCTGATAAGCACAGGAACACTTGAGATTTTTAAATAGAAGTAAATTACAAATCTATATAACTCTTTAAAATCAGTTGATTTGAAAGGAAAAAATTACCACTAGAGTACCCCTTTAAGTCACTTACTGTGATTCTGTAGAATTGCTACTTGCAATCTACAGAATCTACAAGCTTTAGGTGAATCTGTCATCTGTAATTCATGTTCCAAACTGCTGACACTGTTAGATAGCTGTTAGGCCAAGAAGACACATGGTACCTTCACTTATCCATCTGTGCTTCCAGAATGTGCCTCCCCTCTCCTCAGACATGTATAGGCAGTGTAAGGGACCATTAACATGGGCCGATTATCGGCAATGAGTGTTGCTAGAAATGCTCATTTGGCCAATAATCGGCCCCTGTAAAAGTGTCAGCGATCAGCCGAAGAAAGAAAAACGCCCGTTTGTTGGCTGATTGCATCTTTTAAGCAGGCTTATCAATCATCATTTATTGGCTGCATAACTCCCTGTGTAATGGGTTTATGCACTTAGATCAAAATGTAACTAACTCCTGATGTTAGTAGTATATAGTGCTGAGAAGTAAAAGAATCAGTGATAAGTATATGAATGTGCGACAATGTCTGTTTTTTGTCTGAGTATCATTTGATATATTCTGTCCTTTTATTTGCCTTCGTCTAGTACTCCTCCCCCACCCAGGTGGTTTTAATTAAAATTTATATATATATATATATATATATATATATATATATATATATATATATATATATATTCTATATATATATAATGTTTACACCTAGCTTTCCACAGTCCTTTTGCTGAGAGCACAGCATGTGGGTATGTTCACACAACGTCCTAAAAGGCAAAAGGCGTCCGCTTTTTGTGTTTAAAAAGACGTCCGTTATTGCATCATTTTAATATGCTTGACTAAAATGCATTGAGGTCTATAGAATAAAGGACTTCTTTTTCACACAGTGTATTGAATAACGGACATTTTTTGCGGCGGACGCATTCAATACAATGTGAGAAAAAGACGTCCGTTATTCCAAAGATTCAATGCAATTTAGTCAAGCATATTAAAATGATGCAATAACAGACGTCTTTTTTTAAACACAAAAAGCGGACGCCTTTTGCCATTTTAGGACGTTGTGTGAACATAGCCTAAGGCTTTTTTTTCCAATTTTGCTTCTGTTCTGTGCGGTGTGGCCCCATGCAGCGGCCATTGTTATGGCAACATGGTGTCTGGGTATGGTGTGGCTTATGCACTTTGATTCAAATGTAACTAACTCCTGATGTTAGTAGTATTTAGTATAGTATATAGTGTTAAGTATATGGATGTGCTACCATGTCTGTTTTTTTCTCCCTAGAATATCAACTCCCTGTGTAAACATTGTGGAAAGCAATGTATATAAATGGCCACACAAACGATACAGGGACCATTCATGCATTCCAGCCAATCGATTAGTTATGCTGTCTAAAGGCATTGTAAATAAGCACCGATCTCGCTGATCAGCATTTGTTTGCTTCCATAGACAGCCACAAATCGGCCTATCTAAAATAACTTTAAATTTCAGTGTAGCTTAAAGACCTTATCCCTTCTGCTCTATGGATCCCCTTTAGGGACAGTTTTACCTATTTAAAAAAAAACACAGAGAATCAATGCCAAAGGTAGTTAAAAATAACCCGAAAATAATAATATAATAATTTAAAATTTACACAGCACACTAGTATACATGTGGGGGAATAGGTGGTTACTGACGCACTGGCTTTACAGTAGAAAAACAGCAGAAACAAGGCCCAGAAAGGGTAATACTAAGGCCTTATCCACAGGTCCATTGATCACAGACAATTTTATGGCCCATTGCTTTCTATTGGGCTAGTCACAAGTTCAGTTTTTTTATGGATCTGCAATCCATTCTATGAAAAAGATAGGACATGTGATATCCCCTATAGAAATCAATGAAATCTGTGTTTTTCATGGATTCCATGGATGTGGCATCTGTGAATCGGTGAAAAAAACCATGGATGTGATGTCAGTAATGTGATGTAAACTTTATTATAACTAGCATTGTACAAAGCACGTCGCAAAGCGAATGCAATCACGGACAGTTTTTCATGTAAGCTAGCTAGCAGACTTCATCCACGCACCTTCAAATTCACTAAATGTGTAAATAAGGTGCTAAATAAGTGCTACTGCTGATGACAGGGAAGCCTTGATTTACCTTGTATGGGCAATGCAGCGCTTCTGGACACAAACAGTAAGATTTGGCAGTAATAGTAATAGGAGATTTATCAAACATGGTGTAAAGTGAAACTGGCTCAGTTGCCCCTAGCAACCAATCAGATTCCACCTTTCATTCCTCACAGACTCTTTGGAAAATGAAAGGTGGAATCTGATTGGTTGCTAGGGGCAACTGAGCCAGTTTCACTTTACACCATGTTTGATAAACCTCCCCCAATATCTTTAGAAAAAAGTGGATATGTGTATTTAATCTGATAAAGCCTGGTAATGTGATCACATAGCAAAGCCCAGATAGTCAGTTTAGACAAAATTGATAAGTCTCCGATTATGTAAATCAACAAAACTGCAAACGTGTGAACACAGCCTAAACGATTTTGTAGACTTCACACAGATTCAAATTTGAAAATTAACACCGGACATAAAAAAGAAACTTTGAAAAGTTTAGTAAAGTTCCCTGGACTGGACACATGTGGGGTAATGACAAGTTCTAATAAACGTATGAGGAATCCCAAGTCAAAGGAAGACTGTACCAAGGAACCCGCCAGAGGAACCCTTGTTCCGTAAAAATTTAGAACTTTTTGTAATATTAATAATATAATAATATTTATTACATAATGATAATAATTCTGATAAGGATTAATGGATTTGGACTTTTTCGTTTCGGCCCAGCCGTCAGAGGAGCCGAGCTCTCACCTGTATGTCGCGGCTGCATCTCCGGCACCCAGTTCAGCTCTTTGTAGAAGTCTACAAGGAAAAAAAAAAATCAGAACTGTGCGTGGATGGCACAGCTGCTGCAGGCACAGAAGGGGTTAAGTGGGTGGTATGATTATTTTAGGGAAGCAGGGAGGGAGGGAGCACTGCCATCACCCAAACTGATAACCTACCCCTGTCACTCCTCTGTTTCCATAGCAACTGTCTGCATCCGAGGGACCGCCAAAAACATGCAGCATGGATTTAATATATCTCTCCCTGATTTATTGTTTCAATTAGAGAAACAGACATAGAAATGGGGGATGGAAAAAAATCTGAGCATATAGAAAGCCAGGAACCATCTCTGCAATACTGCAGAAACTTCCACAGCAAAGGCTGAACTGCACCATATGCTACAGGCTCCCTGAGAACCACTATTCTAGATATGTCTCCATATAAGTATCTGCCCCCAATATAAAATCTTCTCTAGATACTGACACCATATCCCATATCCGACCGTAATCCAGAAAGCCGATTTCACACTGCGTATGTTTACTACATGAAGCAAAAAAGGTCCCATTGAATGCATTGTAGGTATATACAGACCTATTACTCAATGGGGACAAAAATGCATCATTTTGGGTTCCTTTGGGGTGGTATCTGTCAATTGAATAGAAAAGATTTCTTCACTATCACAGTGAACTGGATCCAGTAAAAAATGTATACCACATGGTATCCATCACAGGTATACTGTATGTCAGAGAGTCCTCCAACATATACCTCATATGAAAGTTCATTCACATGGTCTGCATTTGGGGATCCGTCACATGTTTGCTATAATTGCACATTAAGGCATGTTCACACACTGTCTCTTTAAGGGTGCGTTCACATATACAGGATCATCTGCAGATCCTGTACGTGTGAACGCACCCTTAGTAAAATAACGGCCATTAATTGTTACTAAAAATTTTTTTATTTTCAGCCTTCAATGATTTCCATTGAAGTTTATAGAAACCACAGCCGTTAGTTCACACAATGTATAGAGTAAAGTCTGTTGTTCTTAGCATCCATCAAATTAACGTTCAGGGCCTTTATTTTACGTTGTTTAACGAACAACATCTGTTTTTTAAGTTGTTCGATCACAGATATTGTTTTGGCTGTCCTTTCACCGTCTTTTCAAAAAGATTCAATGGACCTTTAAAAATAGCCACACCCAAAAGGGTGATAAACGTGGCCAGCATTCACTGTAAACTTAAATAATGTATCAACGGCCATCACTGCAATGACAGCTACCAAAGAATGTTAAATAATGTTTGTTACTTGATACTCAATATTGATATTTTGATACTCAAAATAATGGCCGTTATTTTGAGTATCAAATAACGGCCGTTGAAAATCACTGTATGAACATAGCCTAACTGGCATCTTCAAATGAACTTTAAAGCGACTCTGTACCCACAATCTGCCCACCCTAAACCGCTTGTATGGTCAGATAGCTGCTTTTAATCCAAAATCTGTCCTGGGGTCCGTTCGGCAGGTGATGCAGTTATTGTCCTAAAAAATAACTTTTAAACTGGCAGCCACGTGCCCTACGGGCGTGGCTTGGAATGTCTGTGCCCTAACTTTGCACCACTCCTTCTTCCCTCCTCCCCACCCTCTTCATCAATAGGAATGCCACTGAAACATTTTCTTCATGCTAAACATTTGCACAGGTGTCTTAACGATCCAGCCCATGTGCCGGGCTGACACAGCTGACGAATAGTAGGCAATCTGCCTGGAGCATTCCTAATGATGAGGAAGGACAAAGAGGTTGTGCCAGCCTAATGCATACACAATCTAGGCCACTCCCGTAGGGCACGGGGCTGCCAGTTTAAAAGTTGTTTTTTAGGACAATAACTGTATCTCCTGCTGAACGGACCGCAGGACAGATCTTGGATTAAAAGCAGCTATCCGAAGGTACAAGTGGTTTGGGGGGGGGGGGGTCGGTTTGTGGGTACGGAGTCGGTTTAAGGTGCAATTACGTTGGAGGATTATGGGTCAAAGAGGCAGGTATCACCCTGTGTAATAAGGATAGCAACCAACTTAACACAAAATTACACTAAACAATTATTGGTAGTACTTGCCAGATATCGACCATTACTGCCGATAATCGCCTCGTGTAACAGAAGACAACGATAAGCTGACATGAACGATGTCGGCTGATTCTTGTTTGTTGCTGCCCTTCAACACGTTGAAAGACAAACAACTAAGATAGCAACAATCTGCTGCCGTCGCTCCACGGAATAGGAGCGGCGGCGGTAGACCGCTGCTATCTGCTGTTGGCTGCCCAGACAATTTACCAATCATCTAGGCACCCCCCCCAGCTCTTACCCGCTCGCTGCTGGCGTGTGTAATAGCACCGGCACTGAGCAGGGCAAGAGGCGCTGAAAGAGCTCGTTTGCTTCTCTGCATCGTCCCGTGTAATAGGGGCTTTACCTTCTGAAAAATCATCAGCTGTCAGCCACACATCTCCCCATGTAATAGAAGATGTGTGGCTGACGGCTGATATCGGAAAAGGGCACACAAGTGATGCAACGATTGAATGTTTGTGCAGTCTGAACGCATGTCTGATCATGCCTTCTGAAGGCTCTGTAAATGAGTGACGATCATCTGATCAAAAGCTTAGCTAAACCAATTGAAATGTGATAGCGATCCTAATACAAGATGTACAAAGTAAGTCTATTTTTTATACAATATATTTTATGGGGGAGATTTATCAAACATGGTGTAAAGTTAAACTTGCTTAGTTGCCCCTAGCAACCAATCAGATTCCACCTTTCATTTTCCAAAAAGTCTGTGAGGAATGAAAGGTGGAATCTGATTGGTTGCTAGGGGCAACTGAGCCAGTTTCACTTTACACCATGTTGATAAATCTCCCCCGATTTATGTATACTATATTTAGGAGTATGAGAGCATCTGTTAGCTCTAATAACACAACAGTATAAGTACAATGGTACACACAGTATAAGACAAGCATAAGAACATTGAAGCCTTACATGTGGGTACATTGTGGGGAAATGACTATACTTCATTGCAGATTTTACGTTGTGTCCAATGACTGAAGAAAGCAATATAGTCGAGAATATTTGACTACATAATGTGGATTTTACCTGCGGACCTTGCTTGTGTGGAATCTGCAGCATATGTAATGTATACGTGTACCTAGTGTCCTTGACTTGTCCTCTGGTGTATTGCTGAAGATTCTCTTAGTTATATCTCTTTCTATTCACGTTCTTTTCCCACAAGTAAAAAGTGGTAAGTGTACAGCATTATAAGACAACAGCCTGTCCTGTCCCTGCTCCTGTTCTGCTGTTATTTTCTGCACTAACTCCAAAGAAAAAAAAAAAGAAAAAAAATCAAGGAAAACCCCACATCTTATAAATGTGGTTTTTCATAAAATCAATTCCTAGAAGCTTGAGCAATCATTATTATCAATGACTGCGGCAGAAAATGCAAGTAACGGCTTGAGACGAGATAAAGTCCTGTCATACTTACAGGTGGTAGAGAAGAGAATGAAGAGAAGCTGCTCTAACACAGTGTTGTGCTGTGGAGTAGACCAATCCTGATCCACCTCTGTCCAGGTGAGGGGCTCAGGGGGTCACCACATTTAGAATTATCTAAACCCTACAATAATACTTCTCAATTTCATAACCATTAACACACTAGGGGGCGCTCTGAAACACCTCTGGCCAGACTGACAATTTTTGATGGACGCCAAAGGATGCCATTTGATGGATGCCAATGGTGAGACTAACAATTCATTCCATACTTGTTATTATCTATTCAGTCTCCTTCTCTCAGTTCTGAGCTACTGCTATCTGCTGAAGACACAAAAAACTGTGTGTGAGCTTTTCTCTCAGTCTCTCCCTCCTTCCCCTCCCTATCTGCAACTTTGTGGCAACTTTGTAATGCTGGGAGGGTAAATCACAGTTAGTTCATCAGCAACTTGACCTTAGATTAACCCTCCCAGCATTACAATGAAGCTACAAAGTTGCAGATAAAGCCTGCAAGGGACTTTAAGGGAATTTAAATCACCCATCTTAGAAGGGAGGTTGAAGGAGGGGGAGACAGAGAGAAAAGCTCACACACAGATTTTTGTGTCTTCAGAAAAAAAGCAGCAGCTCAGACATGTTGTAAGGAGACAGAATGGGCAGCAACACTATATGAAAAGTTATGTTTGAGTGAAATACCCCTTTAAGGTTCTATTTATAAACCCCTTTATTAAAGTTTATGATGCATAAGCTCCATATGATCCAAGGTACCGGCATATCATTCCCTCTACACAGTGGGATACATAGATATAAGGCCATTTCATGGCCCTGGTCTATTTCCGCATTATCCCTATTTTCCTTTTAGAATTTGACCCCTGGGAGATACTCACGTTTGTGATTATTTTTCCTATGGAAAGGGATTAGATATCGCTCAGCATTCTCTTCTCCTTCTTCCTCAGCCAGGTGAGTATGGGTGTAGTGGTAGCTGAGGCCGGGTCGATTCTTGTATCTCTTTCCGCAGACTACAAAGTAAATAGTGGCAAACCGTAAGAAATGATTAATGACAATGTGACACATCTACATAACCTACAAAATTTTCCCCAAACATACTAATAGATTTTATTTATTTTATTTAAGTTGTACAATTTTCCAATGCCCCTTTGCTTTGACATACGGTATAATCAGCTGTGTCCTTTTCTGTCAGAGAAGTAGTCTGTTGGCTATGTCTCCAGCCCTTATCCCTCCTGTCCTGAATGATTTCCTAAGGCTAGTTATGATTAGAGTTGAGCATGCTCGGTTTGTATGAACCCAAGTGTGCGGTATTTGATTAGCGGTGGCTGGTGAAGTTGAATGCAGCCCTAGGGAGCCAATAGTTGGATCCATGTTTTCCAGGACTCCTTAGGGCTGCATCCAACTTCAGCCGCTACCACTACTCAAATGCTGTCTGCTCGGGTTCGGACAAAGTTAAACACTGATCTGCTCATGAAATAGCTAAGAACATAGTTCTGGACAGAAGAGAGAGGGGTAAAAGACTGAAAAGCTCTGAGACTGCTTCTCCGAACTTTGATCTGCTCATAAATAAGCTTAGATGATCATTCAGGACAGGAAAGATAACAACAGGAGACAGAGCTAACAAAACACTACTCTGACAGAACGGGACACGGCTCATCACATGGCACATCAAAACAAAGGGTCTGTAGAAGTGAAAATAAACAATGGTTTTAATAAAAACCTATGGAAAAAATGCTCTGGTCATGTTCTGAGCAAACAGATGTAGAGCTTGTTACTGATACAGTACAGATATCAGTACAGTACAAGACACAGGTAATAGCACTATAAGTCAAAAGAGACTGTAGAGAAACTAAATAAAATTCTAAATAAAAACCTATGAAAAACATTACTTTTACACCATACTAAGTACACAGCAACAATAAAAAAAATGCATTCAGAAGTGTGAATGGACAATATTAAAAAGGGAAACAATATCAATAATCTACTTATAAGATACTTAAGTAGGTGTTAAATTATACAAAGAATATGTTGTTTTCTTAAAAATTAATAACCTCTTCATAAAAGTAAATTCACATCAATTAATAATGTATTCATTTTATATGTAAATGTTTAGTTTTTAAACTAAAAGGCATCCTATATGGTGAGACCATGGCATATGGGTGAGGGGGTAGGGGGGTGTAGAACCCTTCTCTATGGGCAATATTAAAGAGACTATATAAGAAAATATAATTCTGTGGCTGACACTAAAAAATTCAGCAGGATTAATTCACTTATAGTAGTAAATGAGACATTGCACTCCGGACGGCAGGCATTCCGATGATATTGTATTATAAAATACGGGGGTACAACTTACTATCACACACATAGGGTTTGTCGCGATCTTCTAATGCTGAAGGATCCTGTCTCTTTTTCATGCCCCCAATCCCACAGGCCTGGAGGAAAAGAAATAGTAATATAAGAGGACATCCACGCTTAGCTCGACTGAGTGCGGCTGACTATAGGTAGCCCTATGATAATGGACGCATTACAGTTCTGACTCTGTCACTAGGTTTATGCGTTCCTATTTGATGGCGTAAGCTGGAGACAGAGAAGTCTATTAGAAGTATGTGTTACTTACATTTTATAATACAGCCCTTCTTCTGATATCTTTGCAGATATCAAGGACACTGTGTGCAGGGAAGCAGTTCACTCCCCATTACTTGTGCGCACTCTGTAGTCCTCGCTATTTATGAGGTCCCACTCCATCCGCCCACACAGTATAGGAAGTCAGCTGTCAATCATTGGTGGGTGAGCAGGAAAAACGTCGAAAGGGAAAGGAGCTGCACACTATTAGGACTCGCTACATGTGATCTGCAGAGCTGTGTCTATGTTTGCACAACTAATCCAGTGAGCATAATCCCTGTTTCATTTATTATCACGGTTTTACACTATAGTTCTACAGCGGTTTTCAATAAAAGCATATTCCAAGTGCCCCACAAATGATTCCACCATCGCTTTATCGTCTACTGAAATTCTACAACTAAAGATTCGGTGAACCTCAACTTGTCTGACTGATAAATTATATGTAATGTAAATGAAATACAAATGTAAATGACTAAAAAAATTCAAACATGACTTCCGTTATTTAAGATTATATTTCCTGTTTCCTGCTGCTCACATTTTGGCTTTGCTGTACAGACTGGGAGAGGGTCAGCAGAGTCATTTTATTAAAAGTAGTGGGTGGATGAAGTAAAGGAGACGCCCCACCAAATTACATACAGTCAGGAAGCCGGGGGGGGGGGGGGGGAGTTGTGCCACTCCAGGGTCCCGTTGACAGCCGCCAATGACTTGCAGATCCTCCAGCTGGCCCTCTCAGACAATCAGTGACTGGGTCAGCTGGAAGAGTTGTAGGTCACGACTTCCGGTGTTGGTCAGAGGGACCCAGGCGTGGCGCGACAGAGGTGCGGGGACAGGTGAGTTTAGGTTGTTTGTCATTTTCCCGCACACACCCCTGACTTCTCCTTTGCTTTATTGTATGACTGTCTAGATAAAGCAATAAAGCAACTTAATTCACACAGATAAGACTTTGTAAGCAACTACTCGTGTCTAGTAAAAAACAGAACTTGTAAACAATTAGCGACTGAATCTTAAAGGGGTTGGCCACTTTGTAGTAAAATAGTTCAGTATACAGTATCAGTAACTGTACTCACTGTATATACTGACAGCAGCTCCCTGTGTACCTCATAGAGCTAATATCAGACTCCCCTCCTCCAGGCTGTGCTGCCCTGCTCTGTGGTGAGTCTTTCCATAAGATGGCCGACATGGAGGAGCATGTGACCATGCCCCCCCCAGTGTCCTCCACTGAGCCTGTATATGCCTATGGAGGACACAGGGGGCGGGGCATGGTCACATGCTCCTCCATGTCAGCCATTTTATGGACAGAAACAAAACAGAGCAGGACAGCCCAAGTCTGATTTAAGCTCTATGAGGTACACAGGGAGCTGCTGTCAGTATATACAGTGAGTACACTTACTAATACTGTACACTGAACTATTTTACTATAAAGTGGCCAACCCCTTTAAGTACATGAATCTGTATGTACATATGCCTTTCAGATGCCCAGAAGAGCTAACCAATGGATTGCCCAATGTATAGACTCATCCAAGATTTTTTTTAAGACCCAACTATTTACTTTTTTCTTCTTCGTCTGTGGTAATACGACCCATATCCCCCAATATTCCTTATGATACGTCATCCATCTTTAAATTCAACTTTTTGTGTTGCGTAAAGACTCCTCAATCTCATATTTTACAGTTTTCTTACCTTTCCTTTTGCTCTGTTCTTGCGTTTTGGAGTGTCATCTTCCAGGTCCTCACCTTCCATTTCGTGTGGGACATCGCCCACCTGTGTCTTCTGGAAACATGGGAACCAAACTTAAAATTTCCCTCCCCAACTATTGACTGTACAAGTCCTCAGATGGAGAAAGATTGGTGTTGGACAAGTGGATGGAAAAAGAACCAAGATTGAGGACAGTTTAGATGTTGAATACTAGAAGAACACCATACTTCTGTCTGGAATTATAACTTCCATACTTGTATAGGTTATATTGGTTGAACATATAGAAGACAATGGGATTGATGAAATAGAGAAAGAACACACTAGGTCAACTGTAATGTAGTATGGACGGATAAGCGGACATTAAACAATGGAGACCAATGACAATAGACTGAACAACTTAATGATATGATGACTCTGATGATGGAAGACTATGTCTGAATAATGGACATCCAAGATGCTGATCTCACCTGACAGTCACTAACTATCTCCTCCTCTTTGAGTTCCAACTTCTTGTCCACTGTCTCCGCACACAATAAAGCTTCTAGGACAGGTCCCTCTGGTAAGCTGCTTTCCTTTTTCATAGGAATCTCATAGTCTATGACAATAATAAAACATGAATATGCACAGTAAATAGGCCTGTTTAGTAGAATAGTTCAAGATAAATGTATAGTCATGGTAACTAGAGTTGCGCAAGACTTTGAGCATGCTTTGGTTCGTCCAAACCCAAGTATGCGGAATTTAATTAGAAGAAGTTGGATCCAGCCCTAGGGAGTCCTGGAAAACATAGATACAGCATATTAGGGATGGTCCAAACCTGCCGAGGTTCGGGTTTGTTCCCGCTGTCTTAAACCTCCGTGGAGAGGGTGGATACAGCGGGAGGACCGCCTGGAAAACTGGGATACAGCCACAGCCATAAACGGAGGTGGAAGACAGCGGGAATCATTGCCGAGAGTCCGGGTTTGTACGAACCCGAACCTCGCCAGGTTCGGACCATCCCTACAGCCTATGGCAAACACCATTACTTATGGAGACAACATATGTTCTACAACATTGTACACAGAATGTATTCAATCACATTGCTCTCTCTCACTAATGGGGTCCTTCATCTGGCTTGGCTACCATATGTAAGCAACTTCTTGACAATTTCTGATTAAATTCTATGTATATGAAGGGATTTTGGAACTCTGTAACAGAAAATTAAATCTCCAACCACTATAGGGATATACAGTGAAATCTCTTTAAGAAGACCACCCAAAAGTAGTCGTCTATGGGGGTGGTTTTTACAAAGAAAATAGATAATGCATAATGTATGGTGGACTGTGAACTGAAATTTAGGTCTGTATAAGGGGGTGGTCTTTAGGAGAAATTTTATTGTGTTAAAGGGAATCTCTTAGGAGTTTTACGAAGCCAGAACAACTGAAAACATTAAAACTTGAGAAGTTTCAGCAAAAAAAAAAAATATTAAACCAAGCCACTGTATTGGGGGAAGTGTCTGGGAGGCTAGGTCCCCAACTTTACCCTGCCCTGCTTAGGTTGACTGACAGTTCTCTGCCTATAAACATAGCCAAGAGGGACGTGTAAATCAGGCCAAGCCATATAAGTTATAATACAAGTAATATAAACCTTTCAGAGTACCCCGGCAACATTTTTTTTTCTTTCAAATCAACTGCTTTCAGTAAGTTATATAGATTTGTAATTTATTTCTATTTTTTTTACACATTTTAAGTCCCCCTGGGGGACTTTTACCTGCAATCAATAGATTGCATACACTGTACGATGCTATACCATAGGCATAATTGAGCCTGCTTGTGGCAGACTCAATCAACAGAGCACCGATCGGACCGCACGGAGGAAGGTAAGTGACCTCCGGTGGTGCGTTAAACTCACACTGCGGAGGTCCCGATCGGTAAGTGACAGGAGTTTTTCTCAAAGCGTCAGAAAGCAGGAAGTCCTGCGTATCCCAGGCCATCTGAGCGCTCACAGAGAGAAGGCAGTCATGTGATTGATGGACGCATTCAGCCGTGACTCTCTGTACTGGCCAGAATTCCTGTGTTTAGTCTGTTTTTTTTTTTTTTCAAACCAGCACAAGTTAGAAAATCTGCCTTCAGGAGACCGGACCTGGATTTCTGGTAAGTTCAGCTTCAACAAAAAATATATTGAATGTATATGGCAAACTTGCTTTTTATCACATATACTTTTGATTTAGATTTTAAAAGTTATAACGACAGGAACACTTTAAGGTGCTCATACATCTTCAGTAGCTGACAGCTAAACATTTGCTCACATGTTCCCGCATAAAGTTCAGCTCAGCTGCATGTTCATGTGTTGTGAATTTAGAGAAGGGACATGACAGCTCAAACAATAGGATCGGGCAGTTGATATCTAACATGCCCAATCTTTCTGAAGTCACCTGTTGGGGGAGGTGGGAAGCCTCCATACACATCAGAGAGCCTGCTGATCCTGTAGGGCAGACCAATTTTTCACTGAGGTTGTTTAGTTGTCAGTAATGAGGGAACCTGCCAGGATTTGATGCTGCTCATTGTTCGGGCATCATAAATCTGCTGACAGACTCTCTTTAAGGAACATCAATATTACCAGTGACAAATATTCAAATCCCTGAATGACTATATATCTCCCATAGGGATAGGGAAAAATAGGTTTATTTTACATAACTTGGAAATTCTTTTAGTGCAATAATAAAGAACTCTGGCGGACCGATGAAAAAAAAAATGCAGTGCAGACACACACAGCTTATATACTTACCATCCCTCCGGTGACGATCAACGCTTGAATCTCCCACCGGCTGCGTCCGTCATCTACTGCCACCGTCCTTAGATCTCCCTCACTTCCAGGTTGCGGAGCAGTGAATGGGAGAGAAAAGGATGCTGGTGCGCATGCGTTTTCATTGGCTGAAGCACATCACATGGCTTCCAGCTTGCTCAGCCAATCAGAGCTAAGCAAGCTGGAAGCCGTTTGATGTGCACCAGCCAATGAAAAAGTCCGCCCAATGCTCTGACGACATCGACCCAAGATGGCGCCTGGGAGAAGAGGATGGAGCCGACAGTTATTTGCTATGTATAGTTTATTTAACTTCGGGTGGGGGGGGGGGGGTGATAAAGGTGGTGGTGGTGGTGGGGGGGTAACAGGGCCAGATAGCTTTTTAACACACATTACAAACTTATATAACTCTGTAATGTGTGTTAATTAACCCCTTAAGGAAGGGGCCAATTTTCATTTTTTGCGTTTTCGTTTTTTCCTCCTTGTGTTTAAAAGGCCATAGCACTTGCATTTTTCCACCTAGAGCCCTTATTTTTTGCACCACTAATTGTACTTTCCAATGACAGGCAAAATTTTTGCATAAAGTACACTGCGAAACCAGGAAAAAATTCAATGTGTGGTGAAATTAAACAAAAAAACGCATTTCTTTTATTTGGGGGGTATTTGTTTGTACGCCATTCGCCCTGGGGTAAAACTGACTGGTTATGCATGTTCCTCAAGTCGTTACGATTACAAGGATATATAACATGTATAACTTTTCTTTTATCTGATGGCCTGAAAAAAATTCAAACCATTGTTAACAAATATATGTTCCTGAAAATCGCTCCATTCCCAGGCTTATAACGCTTTTATCCTTTGGTCTATGGGGCTGTTTGAGGTGTCATTTTTTGTGCCATGATTTGATCTTTCTATTGGTACCTTGATTGCGCATATACGACTTTTTGATCACTTTTTATTACATTTTTTCTGGATTTGATGCGACCAAAAATGCGCAATTTTGCACTTTGGGATTTTTTTGCGCTTACGCCATTTACCGTGCGAGATCAGGAATGTGATTAATTAATAGTTCGGGCGATTACGCACACGGCGATAACAAACATGTTTATTTATTTATTCATTTTTATTTATAACATGGGGAAAGGGGGATGATTCAAACTTTTATTAGGGGAGGGGGCTTTTTATTAACAACAACAACACTTTTTTTTTTTTTTTTTTTTTTGCACATATACTAGAAGCCCCCCTGGGGTTAGGGTTATTCCCCCTGGGGTTAGGGTTATTCCCCTGGGGTTAGGGTTATTCCCCCTGGGGGACTTCTAGTATATACACTCAGATCGGCTGCTGCAGCCGAAAACAACCAAGTGCCGAGCCGGTGTCAGCACCATTTTGGCGGAGACCCCGGTGGGTAATAGACACGGAGATCGCTCCTCCGAAACAACGTCCCTGAGGAGCGATCTCCGCCACTAGACACCAGGGAACGGCTGCATACTTTGACATGTCAACTTTGACAGCTGCCTCCGATTACTTAATTAGCGGGCACGACGATCAGACCATGCCCGCTTATAGCTGCGGTCCCGGGCTACATGCGGCACCCGGGATCGAAGCGGTTCAAAGCGGGGTCGCCGCGCGGCCCCACTCTAAACACCTCTTCCGGACATATGACGTACCGGTACGTCATATGTCCCTAAGAGGTTAAGCTTAAAAAGTTAATCGCCGGAGTACTCCTTTCAGCTGTATACTGATTATGAGAAGACCCCAATGTCACTTCCTAGGCCCATTTCAGATCAAGCTTCATTGTCTCCGCCTCACTTAGTGCCTTTGGTTAAGATAGAAATAATCGAATTCAAAAATAATCGATAGAAAAGATAGAAATAATCGATCCAAAAAGTTTCAACCGTTAAATTATCAGTTTTATATAACTAATTTTACATGATGGTTATAAGCAATATTTGTTGTTGTTGTTGTTTTTTGTTTGTTTTTTTTTTTTTTTTTTTTTTACAAAAATATACAGTATATTTTTAATTAAAAAAATATTGATAAACAGTATAAATTTTAAAAAATAAAATAAAAAAAGAAGGCAAAAAAATGGACAGGAGAAGAAAGAAAAACATGGACTGTATATGTGTACATTTTGGCACAATCCAGGACTGTCTCCTACCCTTAGTATTAGACACAGTAAGCTTGGAGATCCATTAGCTATCATTAGCAGAGTTAACGCCATAAAAAGACACTTCTGTACTGCAATTAGCCATAAAAAGCCAATCAGGGTGTAGGCGGCAATGATCAGGGGAGAAGGGGGGGGGGGGGTGCGTTGCTCCTTCTGAGGTTTGCATGGGATCTGCAGATTTTAGTGACAGCAGCCGACCTCAGTCAAGGCAGAAAGAGTTAGTAAAAACCCCTTGACTTTCTCCAGTTTAATCCAGTGATATTATTCAAGGTTCTCGTTCTGACCTTGAGACATGTCTCCGTGTAGTGAGCCGGTTTCAGTATTCCTAATAGAATGACCTTAACTGCCCGGTTAAATAAAACGCCTTAGATTCCCAGTCAGATATATACTGACAACGGCAACCTACTAACAGTGTCCAGGATACCAGAGTGGCTCCGAATCTGGGGCCTATGCTTCTACTTTAACTGCTGCAACCATTCATTTATATAAAGAAAAAAAAAAAAATTTAAAGGGATTTTCTGACTTTTTTATTTTTATTTAGGCAATTACCTTGGCCTGTCCAGTACTATGGAGGAGATTTATCAAACATGGTGTAAAGTGAAACTGGCTCAGTTGCTCAGCAACCAATCAGATTCCACTTTTCATTCCTCACAGACTCTTTGGAAAATGAAAGGTGGAATCTGATTGGCTGCTAGGGGCAACTGAGCCAGTTTCACTTTACACCATGTTTGATAAATCTCCCCCATTATGTCTTATTGGGATCTATTAACAATTCAGGCCCGTTTTAGTGATTTGTGGGTTGGTCATGTGATGCAGTGATGTCACCGATCCGGCACCCGGCTTGCAGAGGGGTTTAAAAGACCTGCCGTGTACACGAAACTAAGTGATCCTATACAGGGCTTTTCTGAAGATAAAAAGGATTGGGCAGGCCGCAACAAAGGGATCCCAGATGAGTCTGCTACGTGAAGGAAGATAACAACATGTCCCTGTATGTACACAGGGAGCAACATTAGAGATCCCCCTCCCCGAATACTGTATACACTTATCTATAGCTGCAGGAGTAGGACGAAGGGGAAAATTAATATAAATATGTACCTCGGCTCCTGCAGCTATAGGCTGCTCTGTCAGTGCTCTGTTTAGTGCAGGGGCCCAGGCACTGCTCTATGATAATGTAGGAGCAGGCCCGGGCAGCGGTAACAACTATAGCTACAGGAGCGGGAGGGCCGGATAGATAACGTCTTCTTTATGTTAAAAAACGTTTGTTTCGTTTCATATACAGGGCTTCTCTTCTTAGCAAGCAAAGACACGCCCCATTGATGGAACGCCATTGGTGGGGACGTTCTGTCTACCGGACGGGTCTTTTAAATCCCTTTGCAAGCCGGCAGCTGGGTTAGTGAGGTCACTGTGTCACATGACCAAAACACAAAAAACTGCCTAAATTGTTAATAGATCCCAATTAGAGATGAAAGGGGAGAAACTGGCTCAGTTGCCCCTAGCAACTAATCAGATTCCACTTTTAATTTCTCACAGACACTTTGGAAAATGAAAGGTGGAATCTGATTGGTTGCTAGGGGCAACTGAGCCAGTTTCACTTAACACTATGTTTGATAAATCTCCCCCAATATGTGCTAGGCAGGGCAAGTTAATAGCCTAAATAAAAAAAATAAGTCAGAAAACCCCTTTAACAACTCAAGACTGTAAAAAGTCTTATAGGGACTGTGTCATCTTGAAAGTTTTATCTTCTCTGAGGATGATAAGTAGATGAGTAGATAAGTAGATATAGATGAGGAAGATAGTAGCAGACAGATATAAACTGCATTTTATCAGATTAAATTCCTGGGGTCCCCCCCTGGATGGGTAGTCCTATTAGTGACTGACAGACTCAACTGTATGAATGTGGACTAAGACCGCCCCTAGGACTTCTAAGCACAGAATAGGCAGAGATTTTAATAAATAAGTTTGAATAAATAAAATACATTACTTTCTACTACTAGTCTGAATAATATTCTTAGTAAACTATATATATATATATATATATATATATATATATATATATATATATCAATCTGATCAGCTCTTACTGTTATAACGCCACACTTAAATAGAAAAAATGCAAAGGTAACAGCATCAAGGCGTAGTAAAGTGCAAAAAATGAGATATTTATTCCCTCATGGCAATAACATAGCAGCAACGTTTCGACAACACGGTCTTTCTCAAGCTGATACAATATACAAATGAACAGGGTATATATACAACATACAACCAATCACATGTTAGGGCTAGCCAGAAGTTGCCAAGTACATAATTAACTTTATTAACCCTCACCACCCAAATAAAGTGTGTCAGTGAACATAGTAACTCACGTATTAAAAGCAGACAATATCCCAGGACTTGTATCCAACCAACTCCACGGTACCGCTAAAGCGCGCTGACATCGGCGTCTTGCCGGTGTCACTGCGCATGTGCAGGGTTTAGCCAATCAACAGTCCGCTGATGCTAACACATCGGTCAGCTGACCGGTGCTATAGCAACCGCGACGCTCACACGGCATGATAGTACAAAACAGAAAAAAGGAGACAGAATCAGGATAAAAACCAATATAATTCAGTTCACATGATAAGTGGACCTCGGTCTGTATCATGTAGCTTCCATTATCTGAAAAAATATAAAAAGTAAAAATAAATAAAGTCCATGATCGTTGCGGGCAAATCAACAAGCATACATCGGTAACAAACCGCAGAAGCTGTCACAGAGCAGCGTTGTCCAACTTGTGTATCTTCACCATATGAGGCTAGACCCGCAGTCCTTCAAGTCCAACTAACGGCATAGAGGCGCTTTAGTGTGTACCGTCCCAATATGCGCCGTCCTGTCCCACTCAGCTTCCCGATGGACACGGGGACCAACATACAAATGTATGAATGTACAAACTCTTACGCAGTGGCACAGGAACTCCAGATGGCAATATGTAGAGCTTTAGTTGAGAACACGCCAGACTTGCCGTAAATATAGCATTATATGCTTGGCTGTCATCATCACCGATTCCCCACCTATGGAGGTCGTGCAGGTATCAGAGCCCGCTCCGGGCGTTCCATTTCTGCTACACGGTGACGAACTGATAGCGTATCACATAGCTCACCTAATCCATGCCAGATATAATGTCATCATAAGACGCATCACTTTCATGCCTATGTGAATGAGCGCCAAAGAGGTCGCTGAGAAGATATCGGCAGCACGCAGTCATAGATGACTCCTTGAAAAGGCTTCATGCACACTATGGACTGTAATTCATGACGGTAGCCATTCCAGCTTGCTAAATGGTGGTATGCTTGTGCCCAAAAAAGGAGGAAAAGAAAGAAAGGATAATTCTTCATGATCATGGTACACATAGATAGTGTGAACTGCAAAATTGCAAAAAAAGGAAAAAGGGAAAAACACAAAAAGAAAAAAACACAGCTAATTTGGGTATACTCATCATGCCATTCAAAAGTAAAAACCCACAAAAACTGAATCCAACCAATGGAGAGTCGAGAACAAGTCACTGGGGTAACTGCAATGAACAAAGTAAAATAGTTAATATACATGATCTAAAAACATTTAAAATCAAACACAAATGTATATTGTAAAAATACTGACGAGGAATATCACATACCTGGAAGTACCTTGTACTCAAGGTTGAGTCCCTTAGGACTCAGCGTCTCAAGTACAAAGATCCATCTAAGCTCTAGTTTTTTAAGCCTCAGTTCTCTGTTTCCGCCTCTAACCAGTGGGGGTACATGGTCAATCACTCTGAACCTGAGCTGGCTCACTGTATGCCCTGCTTCACTAAAATGTTTCGGAATGGGCAACTCTGTTTTCTGTGTCCTTATCGTGCTTTTATGTTGTTGTATTCTATGTCTGACCTCCTGCGTGGTCTCACCGATGTAATATAGACCACAGGGGCATACGATCATATATATGACAAAGTCCGATCTACAGGTAAATCTCTGTTTTATTGTAAATTGTTTGGTGGTGTGTGGATGTGCAAATGTCTCACCTTTCAAAAGGTTACTACAACATGAGCAGCCAAGACAGGGAAAACAGCCCATCTTGGCTAAACCTAATGTAGTTTGTCGCGGTCCCCTGGATACTCCAATATCTGATTTCACAAGCAGATCTTTAATGTTCTTAGTCCTCTTATATGACATCATCGGAGGGTTATTAAATTCCACTACCTTGGGACAACCTTTACTCAGTATACCCCAATTACTCCTCAAAATGCCCCCAATACGTCCACTAAGGGGACCATACGTAGATACAAACGGTATACGTGGTGTGGCCATACGTGTCTCTCTCCCGTGTATGGAATCCCTATTCACATTTTTAACCTTTTCACAGTGTCTCTTGACCAGTGCTACAGGGTAACCACGTGCAATGAATTTACCACACATCTCATCTAATCTGTGGTCAACCACAGATTCGTCAGCCACTACCCGCCGGACCCTTAATAACTGGCTCCAAGGTAACGAATCAACCATTTTCCTGGGGTGATTACTTTGATAGTGTAAGATGTTATTCCGATCAGTCGGTTTTACATAGAGATCAGACTCAAGACCACCATTGCTGATACTAATAGTAGTGTCTAAAAACTGTATGTGATCACTTGACCAAACCAATGTAAACTTGAGATCCTCATGTGTCTCATTCAATACCCCCAAGAAAGACTCCAATTCCGGGACGGTCCCGTCCCAAATCACAAAGATATCGTCTATATATCTAAGCCAGCTACGGACGTGTCTCCAGTAAGGTGATGTATAGACAACCTCCTCCTCGAGAACCGCCATGTAGATGTTAGCATAAGTGGGGGCCACATTTGACCCCATGGCGGTCCCCCGACGCTGCAAGAAAAAATCGTCACCGAACGCAAAGTTCGGTGAGACCACGCAGGAGGTCAGACATAGAATACAACAACATAAAAGCACGATAAGGACACAGAAAACAGAGTTGCCCATTCCGAAACATTTTAGTGAAGCAGGGCATACAGTGAGCCAGCTCAGGTTCAGAGTGATTGACCATGTACCCCCACTGGTTAGAGGCGGAAACAGAGAACTGAGGCTTAAAAAACTAGAGCTTAGATGGATCTTTGTACTTGAGACGCTGAGTCCTAAGGGACTCAACCTTGAGTACAAGGTACTTCCAGGTATGTGATATTCCTCGTCAGTATTTTTACAATATACATTTGTGTTTGATTTTAAATGTTTTTAGATCATGTATATTAACTATTTTACTTTGTTCATTGCAGTTACCCCAGTGACTTGTTCTCGACTCTCCATTGGTTGGATTCAGTTTTTGTGGGTTTTTACTTTTTGAATGGCATGATGAGTATACCCAAATTAGCTGTGTTTTTTTCTTTTTGTGTTTTTCCCTTTTTCCTTTTTTTGCAATTTTGCAGTTCACACTATCTTTGTGTACCATGATCATGAAGAATTATCCTTTCTTTCTTTTCCTCCTTTTTTGGGCACAAGCATACCACCATTTAGCAAGCTGGAATGGCTACCGTCATGAATTACAGTCCATAGTGTGCATGAAGCCTTTTCAAGGAGTCATCTATGACTGCGTGCTGCCGATATCTTCTCAGCGACCTCTTTGGC
Source organism: Dendropsophus ebraccatus (assembly GCF_027789765.1). Taxonomy (NCBI): domain Eukaryota; kingdom Metazoa; phylum Chordata; class Amphibia; order Anura; family Hylidae; genus Dendropsophus; species Dendropsophus ebraccatus. Next base: position 78,645,759 of record NC_091463.1, read on the forward strand.
GCTCATTCACATAGGCATGAAAGTGATGCGTCTTATGATGACATTATATCTGGCATGGATTAGGTGAGCTATGTGATACGCTATCAGTTCGTCACCGTGTAGCAGAAATGGAACGCCCGGAGCGGGCTCTGATACCTGCACGACCTCCATAGGTGGGGAATCGGTGATGATGACAGCCAAGCATATAATGCTATATTTACGGCAAGTCTGGCGTGTTCTCAACTAAAGCTCTACATATTGCCATCTGGAGTTCCTGTGCCACTGCGTAAGAGTTTGTACATTCATACATTTGTATGTTGGTCCCCGTGTCCATCGGGAAGCTGAGTGGGACAGGACGGCGCATATTGGGACGGTACACACTAAAGCGCCTCTATGCCGTTAGTTGGACTTGAAGGACTGCGGGTCTAGCCTCATATGGTGAAGATACACAAGTTGGACAACGCTGCTCTGTGACAGCTTCTGCGGTTTGTTACCGATGTATGCTTGTTGATTTGCCCGCAACGATCATGGACTTTATTTATTTTTACTTTTTATATTTTTTCAGATAATGGAAGCTACATGATACAGACCGAGGTCCACTTATCATGTGAACTGAATTATATTGGTTTTTATCCTGATTCTGTCTCCTTTTTTCTGTTTTGTACTATCATGCCGTGTGAGCGTCGCGGTTGCTATAGCACCGGTCAGCTGACCGATGTGTTAGCATCAGCGGACTGTTGATTGGCTAAACCCTGCACATGCGCAGTGACACCGGCAAGACGCCGATGTCAGCGCGCTTTAGCGGTACCGTGGAGTTGGTTGGATACAAGTCCTGGGATATTGTCTGCTTTTAATACGTGAGTTACTATGTTCACTGACACACTTTATTTGGGTGGTGAGGGTTAATAAAGTTAATTATGTACTTGGCAACTACTGGCTAGCCCTAACATGTGATTGGTTGTATGTTGTATATATACCCTGTTCATTTGTATATTGTATCAGCTTGAGAAAGACCGTGTTGTCGAAACGTTGCTGCTATGTTATTGCCATGAGGGAATAAATATCTCATTTTTTGCACTTTACTACGCCTTGATGCTGTTACCTTTGCATTTTTTCTATGGACTTTGTCCTGACGGACTACAGGAATGGTAACTTTGTTTCATCTAATTTTTATACAATTCTTTCATCATTTTTGAGTCTTTGAAGGACTATCTAGGTGTGCTATGGTATTTTTTGATTTTTGCTATTTTTAGTCCAAACCAATTTTTGCACCCTTTAAATACGTTGTTTACTTGTTAGAATATGAATTCACTGGATGCAGGCGGGTCCAGTTCCTCTGGCACTTTCTTTTATACTGACGAGGATGCTAGGCGTATCTTGGATAGAAGGAAGCCGGATAGCACTTTTTTGAAAACCCCCACAGTGGATATACTAAGGAAGAAATGGGAAAGTGAGAAACGTCATCTGGTTTCTATGGAGCTACACCTGACCACACTCACGGAGTATTGCAAAGCAAAAAGGATTCCGCGTGGACTGAGGACACACGTAAGACCAACTTTGTTACCTAATAATAAGCCATTTTGCACTAAATTTGAACAAATATGCAATAAATTCTCCTATGACCTGATGCTACTAAATGTGGAGTATTTGGAAATAGAGGCGGACTCTAGTAAGAGAAAGATTACAGATCTTGAGACGCAATTAAAATCTACTGTGGGTGGTGAAGATTGGACACAGATGTCCTCCAAAGTTGATTTTAATCTTACTAAGTATACTAAGGAATTGGAAGACACTAAGAAAAATAAGTGGTTCAGGGATCTGGATGACTATACTAATGGACATGTCTATGACTGGCAATATACAGCTGATTTTTCGCAGGATTCCAGAAGGAAGGGCAAAGGACGTCGAGGACAACGTGGACGTAATTTCAAACCACGTAAGGACAACTTCGGTTTCACTTCAGGGGATTCGGATTCCACAGATGATACACCTCAGAGTTCACAAGCTAACAACACGGGGGCTTTTTTGGACAAAGGACCCCCTGCTGGCCGAGGAAGAGGACACGCCGTGGGGGGCGGAAACATTGGAAAAGACGGAAAAGACAACAGAGTGACCACGCGACAGGGACAGAAACGCAATTAGGATCAACTATTGACCATGAACTGGTGGTAAATATTTCTTCATTAACGTTGTCGGATGAACAGATTGGTGTTCTGGCGAAAGGTCTTTCATTTTGCCCGATCACTAATGTGGACTGGTTTAGACTTGATCTTGATCTCCATTGCTTCTTTAGGAAATTGAAATTGAAAGTATTTTTTTCTGAACACGATACCCCTGTAACTAACAAGGATGATGAATCTCACATGTTATGTTTGAGGGATTATGGTTTATCAGTAGCGAGTACATTTCATCCATATGTACAAAACCCCTGTGTAGATGCCTATATACAAATTGTACAAAGGGAGATAGAGGGTTTGAGACAAACTGAACAGAGAGGTAACATACACTATAATCTTACCAACGAGGAGCGAGTTATCCTGAACAATTTATCTAAGGACAAAAGGATCACCATAAAGCCCGCCGATAAAGGCGGGGCTTTAGTGGTGATGGACACAGAGATGTATATAAATGAGATCCATAGACAGGTTTATGATGAAGATGTGTACATTAAATTATCCCATAATCCTACAGCAGTCTTTCAGAAAGAATTGGTGGGTTTGGTGTCGAGAGCCAAGGAGGCCGGACTTATTGATGATAAGTTGGCAGATTTTTTGATTCTGGACTATCCAGTTGTTCCTGTTATATATACACTTCCAAAGATACATAAGAGCCTGACCTCACCCCCTGGACGACCTATTGTGTCCGGCAGGGGGTCTATTTTCGCTAATACCTCCATTTTTTTGGATCGTGTGTTACGCCCCTTTGCGACGAATACACGGTCTTATGTGAAAGATACCTCTGACTTTCTCTCTAAAATCTCCACAGTAACTGTAACTGACACTTGTATACTGGCATCATTTGACGTAGTTTCACTATACACGTCTATTTCTCATGACAGGGGCTTGGATGCGGTTAAGAAAAAGCTGGCCAGCTCGGACGTGTCCCCGGAACGAGCCGACCTCCTCCTGACGTTGCTTGAATTCATCCTACGTAAGAATTACTTTGCGTTCGGTGACGATTTTTTCTTGCAGCGTCGGGGGACCGCCATGGGGTCAAATGTGGCCCCCACTTATGCTAACATCTACATGGCGGTTCTCGAGGAGGAGGTTGTCTATACATCACCTTACTGGAGACACGTCCGTAGCTGGCTTAGATATATAGACGATATCTTTGTGATTTGGGACGGGACCGTCCCGGAATTGGAGTCTTTCTTGGGGGTATTGAATGAGACACATGAGGATCTCAAGTTTACATTGGTTTGGTCAAGTGATCACATACAGTTTTTAGACACTACTATTAGTATCAGCAATGGTGGTCTTGAGTCTGATCTCTATGTAAAACCGACTGATCGGAATAACATCTTACACTATCAAAGTAATCACCCCAGGAAAATGGTTGATTCGTTACCTTGGAGCCAGTTATTAAGGGTCCGGCGGGTAGTGGCTGACGAATCTGTGGTTGACCACAGATTAGATGAGATGTGTGGTAAATTCATTGCACGTGGTTACCCTGTAGCACTGGTCAAGAGACACTGTGAAAAGGTTAAAAATGTGAATAGGGATTCCATACACGGGAGAGAGACACGTATGGCCACACCACGTATACCGTTTGTATCTACGTATGGTCCCCTTAGTGGACGTATTGGGGGCATTTTGAGGAGTAATTGGGGTATACTGAGTAAAGGTTGTCCCAAGGTAGTGGAATTTAATAACCCTCCGATGATGTCATATAAGAGGACTAAGAACATTAAAGATCTGCTTGTGAAATCAGATATTGGAGTATCCAGGGGACCGCGACAAACTACATTAGGTTTAGCCAAGATGGGCTGTTTTCCCTGTCTTGGCTGCTCATGTTGTAGTAACCTTTTGAAAGGTGAGACATTTGCACATCCACACACCACCAAACAATTTACAATAAAACAGAGATTTACCTGTAGATCGGACTTTGTCATATATATGATCGTATGCCCCTGTGGTCTATATTACATCGGTGAGACCACGCAGGAGGTCAGACATAGAATACAACAACATAAAAGCACGATAAGGACACAGAAAACAGAGTTGCCCATTCCGAAACATTTTAGTGAAGCAGGGCATACAGTGAGCCAGCTCAGGTTCAGAGTGATTGACCATGTACCCCCACTGGTTAGAGGCGGAAACAGAGAACTGAGGCTTAAAAAACTAGAGCTTAGATGGATCTTTGTACTTGAGACGCTGAGTCCTAAGGGACTCAACCTTGAGTACAAGGTACTTCCAGGTATGTGATATTCCTCGTCAGTATTTTTACAATATACATTTGTGTTTGATTTTAAATGTTTTTAGATCATGTATATTAACTATTTTACTTTGTTCATTGCAGTTACCCCAGTGACTTGTTCTCGACTCTCCATTGGTTGGATTCAGTTTTTGTGGGTTTTTACTTTTTGAATGGCATGATGAGTATACCCAAATTAGCTGTGTTTTTTTCTTTTTGTGTTTTTCCCTTTTTCCTTTTTTTGCAATTTTGCAGTTCACACTATCTATGTGTACCATGATCATGAAGAATTATCCTTTCTTTCTTTTCCTCCTTTTTTGGGCACAAGCATACCACCATTTAGCAAGCTGGAATGGCTACCGTCATGAATTACAGTCCATAGTGTGCATGAAGCCTTTTCAAGGAGTCATCTATGACTGCGTGCTGCCGATATCTTCTCAGCGACCTCTTTGGCGCTCATTCACATAGGCATGAAAGTGATGCGTCTTATGATGACATTATATCTGGCATGGATTAGGTGAGCTATGTGATACGCTATCAGTTCGTCACCGTGTAGCAGAAATGGAACGCCCGGAGCGGGCTCTGATACCTGCACGACCTCCATAGGTGGGGAATCGGTGATGATGACAGCCAAGCATATAATGCTATATTTACGGCAAGTCTGGCGTGTTCTCAACTAAAGCTCTACATATTGCCATCTGGAGTTCCTGTGCCACTGCGTAAGAGTTTGTACATTCATACATTTGTATGTTGGTCCCCGTGTCCATCGGGAAGCTGAGTGGGACAGGACGGCGCATATTGGGACGGTACACACTAAAGCGCCTCTATGCCGTTAGTTGGACTTGAAGGACTGCGGGTCTAGCCTCATATGGTGAAGATACACAAGTTGGACAACGCTGCTCTGTGACAGCTTCTGCGGTTTGTTACCGATGTATGCTTGTTGATTTGCCCGCAACGATCATGGACTTTATTTATTTTTACTTTTTATATTTTTTCAGATAATGGAAGCTACATGATACAGACCGAGGTCCACTTATCATGTGAACTGAATTATATTGGTTTTTATCCTGATTCTGTCTCCTTTTTTCTGTTTTGTACTATCATGCCGTGTGAGCGTCGCGGTTGCTATAGCACCGGTCAGCTGACCGATGTGTTAGCATCAGCGGACTGTTGATTGGCTAAACCCTGCACATGCGCAGTGACACCGGCAAGACGCCGATGTCAGCGCGCTTTAGCGGTACCGTGGAGTTGGTTGGATACAAGTCCTGGGATATTGTCTGCTTTTAATACGTGAGTTACTATGTTCACTGACACACTTTATTTGGGTGGTGAGGGTTAATAAAGTTAATTATGTACTTGGCAACTACTGGCTAGCCCTAACATGTGATTGGTTGTATGTTGTATATATACCCTGTTCATTTGTATATTGTATCAGCTTGAGAAAGACCGTGTTGTCGAAACGTTGCTGCTATGTTATTGCCATGAGGGAATAAATATCTCATTTTTTGCACTTTACTACGCCTTGATGCTGTTACCTTTGCATTTTTTCTATGGACTTTGTCCTGACGGACTACAGGAATGGTAACTTTGTTTCATCTAATTTTTATACAATTCTTTCATCATTTTTGAGTCTTTGAAGGACTATCTAGGTGTGCTATGGTATTTTTTGATTTTTGCCACACTTAAATAATCACTCAGTTTATGTGTGTGTGTGTCCCCCCGCCAGGCTGCAGGCTGGCATGTATACGTACCATTGATGATCTTTCCGATGCTACGGCACTGTTCAAATACTACTGGCGCCCATGTGACACTGGCACCCGTGTGACACAAACATCAACTGAACTATACAGAGAATTAAGCCCAATTTTTTACTAACATCTCTATCCGCTTTTTATGGGGAACTGTATCAAAGGCTTTGCTGCATTCCAGATAGGCGATATTCATGGCACCACCTGCATCCAGCACTTTTGTGACATAGTCAAAGAAATCAATGAGATTGGTCTGACATTATCTGCCCACAGTAAAGCTATGCTGGTTTGGAGCCATCATCTTTTTTTTTTTTAGAAGAGTTTTCATAATTTTTAGTACTACATATGTCAAGCTAACTGGCCTGTAGTTACTGGGCTCTTCTCTTCCTTTCTATTATCATCAAGAACATCTCCTTTTCGGAGAGATTGGTTATACAGGTCTGTCAGGGGGCAGCAATCAGGGATCTGACACTTCCATTCTCTTTATACTTCCTATAGGTTGACCTTTTTTCCTTTACTACAGCCCTTACATAACCATAAAGGTGTCTTCTTCCTTTACATTTTGCTAATTTCTCATACATAATCTAGTAGGTAGGTGAACCTCCCCTTTAAATTACACAGATTTAATTTGGCAATATAGTCTAACAACTGTCCAATGTGTAAATCTTCTAAACTTGAATTGAGTGAAAAAATTTGTTCAGTTGTTTGTCATTTTTCAGAAATACAATCCATTCCAATTTGGTTTTGGCCTTCCTCATGTCATGGATCTTCTGTAACCTTTGTCAGCCCTATGAAGGAGAGGGTACTCCAGTGTCTAACTTTTTATTCTTTTTTTGGTGGTATGTGAGCAGGTCACTTTGAATGTCATCATTAATATCCTTTTATCAGTATGTTGAGCAATAGGTATAAATTATTTTTAATCTCTATAGTTCATTATGGTTTTCCAATTCGACCATAAGAAATGTTCTTTGTCCACGATTTCTTGATAAGTTTCCAAAAAAAAAAAAAGAAATCAGGTTGGCAGCCCTGCTGCAGGAGTGACTGTCCTTTCTATCTAATATTACAGTAGCTTATTTAAAGGGAACATGTCATCAGAAAATGACCTATTGTTTTAATCAAATTTTTTATGTTTAACATTTTTTAAGATTTGTAAAAGATTTTCTGTTGGTTTTTTTTTTCAAATCTTACTATTTATATTATAAAATAATCCTGAAATCTTGCCCAATACACTTGGGCTATGTTCACACTACGAAAAAGTGGAACAATGCCTTACTTTCAATGGGATCCCGGCCAGAGCATAAACACATCGTATGCGCTCCGGCCGGGATATCGTATGGGGCCGCAAATAACTGACATGTCAGTTTTCTGCAGCCGCAATTCAATGAATTGCGGCCGTAGGAAACCCTGTCAGTACACACAATGAAGCGAGCGGCTCTGGCCGCTCGCTCCATAGTCTGCAGGGGGAAGCTCTGATGCGGGCACGCGCTGATGCGCCCGCATCAGAGCTCTGCAGCTGGTCAGATCATCCAGCAGGTACTTAGGTACCGGCCGCGATGATCCGGGCAGAGACCGTTCAGTCCGTGACCCGGCCGGGGTCACAGAACGGCCGGATGTTCACATTGTGTGAACATAGCCTCAAAGCGAATGTACCATTTAAAGTAGTAATTTTTTTTTTTAATAACTGGTCAGCGTGGGGATCCGGGTGGAGAGGTCCATTTTTCAAAACAGTTCTCATGATCGGCAGTGGTTTATCCATGTGCACTGGCTTACTCTTATTCACAGGAGTGTAATGATATCCCCTTCCCTCAGTGATGCGGCCAGACTTGATCCGAATGGAGGTGCGTCACCAAGGGGAGGGGATATCATTACACTGGGGGCACCAGGCCAACCTCCAGTGCATAGAGTGTGTTGGTGCACATGAAGGTAGTGGAATTTTTTTTTTTTTCCACTACTTCAACTGGTACATTCTCTTTAATTAGAAGCTTGTTCTGCACAGATCACTTTCCAGCAGTGTCCCCATTATATTGACAGACAGGATTACAGTGAACAGTGACACCAGTAGATATGTAACACTGGATCTAGCAACATTTACAACAGCTAATTTACAGAGCCCACCCAAAGAATGACCTCTGAACAGGTCACAGAGCATCCCTAGAAAACATTCCTATACAGCTGAATATGGTCTGTACTAGCCTATTGTACCTATATCTACAGGGCTAGCCGTAATAACAAAACATGATATAAAAAATGTGAAAATCAAAAATTTTAATTAAATTTAAAAAGTTTCAGTATCTGGCTGTTATTGGTAAAAAGGAAGTCTAGAAGACAAATCTTCTATAAGTACTGTACCAATCAACCAACCTTTTAACATATACCTATACGACTGCACTATTACCCTGTTCAAATTGGAACACAAACAGGCCGAGGTTAGGGTGTTTTCATGATGGACTGAAACCGTTTATAGGCTGACCCTTGATGGGGCTTAAAGCTGTCCTTTGAACAGGGATTGAAAGGTTGTGAGATAGGGGATTTGACAATGGACCAAATTATTGTGAGGCAAGTGAAACCATAATTCTATGTATGACCTGGTAATGCGCGGTAATAGAACCTTATGAATGATTAACACCTAGTTGGACCCAGGCTTCATAACAGATCTCGTGAATTAATGTATGACCTAAAAACCATCTGCCGGCCAAAAATAATTGGGCCAAAAATTAAATAATTTAATTAAAATTAACTGGTCCAGTCACGAGGTGCATGGACTGCAGTCTGGCCTAGATTTCAATCTTTAATTTTTCCAGCCCTGAGTGCCTAGGCTCCTAGTTTCTATACAACAAATATATTTTACTAAAGCGTAAAGAATTTTGGGGAAGAATATATATATATATATATACAAATATAAATATATTATTATACATATGAAATTTTGTTATTCCATTTTATATTTAGTTTATTGTATTCTGATCAGTAGGACTTCTCTCTTTTTTTTTTTTATATCTGAAGTGAAATTGCATTTTCTTTCCAGACAAGTATACAAAAAAAGAGCATTAATACGTCTGGTCATGTGGTTTGATAGTTTCCATGGCAACTGCTTTTTTCATTTACCGAATAGCTGAATTAAAAAAAAAAAAACTGAAGAAAAATGTGAGAGGAAAAAAAGGGGGAAGGGAGGAAGGGATTGGGAGGAGGGAGGAGGAAGAGGAGAAAAAGAAGGAGCAAGAGAAAAGAGATGGGATATAAAGAAAGCAGTAAGGAAAAAAAACTAATGATGGGAATAGAAAGGAAGAAATGGATAATAAGCAACCGAGCAACTGGAAGGAGATAGAAACTGGAAAGAAAGGGGAGTAAGGGAGGGGGGGCGCGGGGAGCGAGAAAATAAATTAGGCAAAGTATTGTCTGAGAGGAACATTGTAGGGCAAGAGCAGAGATGATACTACAGAGGGAACCGCAGGGTGGGTTTGGGATCAGATATATACGGGGTCTTATTTCCTGAGGGGGCTCTAATATACTCTGTGCTCTTACCTGATTACACTGTCAGACTGAAGTATTACAAAGTACACTCCAACCAGCAACACCGAAGCTCGTGATATCATAGGGATATTCATCGCAAATACTAATCGTAAATTATACATATATAGAACATGACCAACAGGAGTATAATAATACGACAGTAATAGACTGAAGGCAGTGTCTGGGTGTGATGTCTAGCAGCCGCTGTAGTGGTACCCCGCAGGGAATCTCTAGTGATATTCTAGCACAGGATCTCTAGCCTCTACCCTGGTGTCAACCCTAAGACTCAGCACTGGAAAGTAAACTCTGCAAGTAGTATAGTGAGAATCTCTGCTAGTTCCCGAATTAATCTGCACTTTTATAATCTACTACATACAGTGTCTACTAATATTCTACCATCCACCATAGCAATGATCTATAACCAAGTCAAGGTGTTCAAATTCTTACAGGGAACCTGTCATTGGTTATGTTGTCATTGTTCGGGCAGCATGAATCAGGAATGATTAATCATATGTGTAACATTGTCAGCTCTATCATGCTTTGACCTGCAGACATCATTGGCTTAGCTCCCTTCCCCTCCCTGGCCTACAGCATCGTGTGCAGATACCCAGGAGCCCTCGCCCCCAGCAGGCGCTCTTTCACCACATATGTACCACTAATGTATGCCTGGTGCAGTATTTGCAGACAGGGCTTGGAACTGTAAGGGCCGTACTACACGGAACGATTATCGTTCGAAAAATCGCTAGATTGTTCGGATTTAAACGATAATCGTTTCGTGTAATAGCAGACAACGATTAAACGACCAATCGTTTGATAGAATTCGGACCTATTTTTATCGTTTGATCTTTCGCACATCGTTCGGTGTAGTAAGAAGTCATAACTGAAACGTAGGCAATAGCAACGACAAAACGACCGCAAGAACGATCATAAGTAACGATCATCGTTCCGTGTAATTGGGCAAACGATTTTGGGTCATTTGCCATAGTGGTTGTTTGAGATCGTTCATCGTTAGTCTGCAAAAAAAATCGCTTGGTGTAAGGCCTTATTCACACGTTCAGTAAAGTTGTCAGTTTTTCTGGATCCGTAATCACGGTTCAACTTAGAGTACATTGATTTCTAAGGTGCTATTCACACAGTCCGTGTTAATTTTGATCCGTAATCGGTTCCATAAAAAAATAGGACATGCTCTCCTGCGGATCGTGATTGCGGTACAGATTACCAATAGAAGTCTATGGGATCCGCGTTTTTCACGGTCGTCACATCCATGATGTCCGTAAAAAACACGGATCAAATATATGCAAACTATACTATTCACATTTTATGTAAAAGCGGATACGGAAATGGAAAGGGATGCAATATGGATGCAAATACGGATGAATTTATACGGACCATGGAGTAAAAATAGCGGGAGGTTTTGCGGTCCAGAAAAATTACTGAACGTGTGAATGAGGCCTGACAGTACCCTAAGCCAAAGCCTGTACATTTATTCAGGAAACCGGAGAGCAATGAGGTGTGCCAGGCTGTGGTACTTCAGCAGATTGGCACTGCCTACTAGGCACTTGATTGGGAAAGAAAATAAAATTTTAATCAGTATTGCAAACATCAACAGCTAATAGGCAGGTAGCAATTATTGCCATATCTGCTCTACAAAGATAATAGCGTGATGGTATGTTCACACGTTCAGGTTTTCAGTTTCAATTATTGAATATAAGGGTATGTTCACACTGAGTAAATCAGGTGGAATTGTCCGCCGTGAAATCCCGCCTGTCTCAGTGTGACACTGCTTCTCTATGGGAGAGCGAGCGCTCCTCTGCTGCCGCCACTCTATAGCCAGGCTTTGGCACACTGAAGCAGGATTTCGCAGCAGATAGTTCCGCCGTGGAATTCCGCCCGATTTACTCAGTATGAACATACCCTTAGGCTGGAAAGAGATCATAAATGGATAACACATATAAAGGGAAGATAGAGACTTCAGCAGGATGAACACATTTTTTCTTATTATTTTTATATTTATTTTTTTATTTTCTTATTTTTATTTTTCTTAGTATCCACCATTATTTTTCAGTCGGATTAATTTCTAGGCTATCTTCACACATCGTCAAAAAAAAATGTCAGTCACAGGGACTCTGGTGCCCTGACTGTTTCTACACCCTACCCAGATAAGGATTATACTATTTGACTACAAATCTGTACATTTCCTACTATAGCCAGCTGGAAGGCTGTCAATATGAGGCTCAGGGGATGCAACTCTCACTAGATTTACATAAGCACTGGGACAACGACAATGAAGGATCAAGCAGGAGAGAAATGCTTTTTTTTTTTACTATAATTTTATAGTTAAAAAAACATATTTAATACTAATCTGGCAAAAGGCTACCGATCTATCTAGGACAGCGTACCATCTTGGACCCCCTACTTACTATATGGGTCTTCTAAGGTGGCAAAGGGGCTTTTGGAGGCTTAGATACAAGGGACTGGGATGTGTGACTGCTAAATATGTGCTGCCTATGCTACGCTACTCCTACAGGGAAATAAAGTAAGTTTTTGATGAATATATATATATATATATATATATATATATATATATATATATATATATAAAATATCTAATCCATAGATTCAAATAGAGAGGAAAATGTTGAACGTTTTAATCAGTTTGGGTACTGAGACCCCCATTAATTACTGTAAGGAAGGGGCAGATGTGCTCAGCTAAGCGCTTCTCCCTGTCTTTCTTTTCTATATAATGTCTATGAAGCCGTCTCAAACATGTCGGAAGGCCCCCATATAAATTAGACAGTTAGCGGGCCTAAGACACAGAAATTAAACTGTATGGCTACTAATGGCTGACGTGAACAGTCCTGTGTACACGGCTGCAGAACATGATGACACCATATACATAACATAACAATCAAGTGATACTTCTAGTGACCTCCTACTTGTACTCACAAAAAAACTGAACTTGTAGCTGGTTGTGATAGTAAGACTTACATAAATAGGTTAAAAAAAAATCACAATCAAATAGAGAAGGACATTCATTACAAAAATATATCTGAACCCCCAAAAACATTGATCCTTTTACCACGTGCACCTCACAACTGACCTTGGTGTTAAAAGGATTTGCACTCAGAGAGACCTGCAAGGCACTGTACTGCTATAGTATTTACATGGAATCAAAGTCAACTGGATAAAGACATTAGAAGTAATGTTGTAATTTAAAAAAAATTATAGATATATGCAATTGCTCAATTCCCCTGCAGCGCCCCCGCAGGGCAAGTGAGGCGTTACATAGAGGCCATTGGAATCAAGGTACTATATTTGTAAAGTCTGCATTTAAAATAGTTTTTTTTCTAAACTGGATAATATCTTTAAAAACAGCAGTAAAGATATAAAGACATAGTAATAGGTGAATAACGCAAGAAACGTGATACTCTCCCAAAACTGCATGAAATATAATCTGTACATTCTTCTGTGCTTATGATTCCTCATAAACAACAGCTGTAACCAACACACACTGCTAGCAAACCATCTCAGTCTTTATTGCAAGTCCTCCCATTGACTCTAAAGTTGGCTGCTGCCCAGCTGGCACCCTCCTGACCGGCCTCTAACTACGCCGACCATCCTCCAAGCATGCGCCTTCACAGACTTGTCTTAAGGGTGGTGGTGACACTGACCAACCTACAAGCTTACCCCCACTGGCCTACATAGACTACCACTTGACTAGCCTCGCTTCACACTGTCTCTGCCGACCCGCTACCAAACTTCCTCTATATGTAAATACCAGCTTGCACCCTCTCGCCATCCTGATTCTCTGCACTGGACTGCATGCTACATCACAATCTATTGCACATTTTAAGGCCTTTAAATTACGTTCTGGGGCTTCCATCAGGCTGTACATTGACAAAAAAGTTAAAAAGGGGTGCAACTAATCTGTATATCTTTGCACACTGTTGTTTGTGGGTTCACTCCCCCACTTGCTTAATTTGTTTATGTGCTTTGATGAACTTTATGTTCAAGTCTTTCTATTACTATTGTAAGGCACTGGAGATATAGTGCCACTGTGCTGATGTACTTGCTACCTTACTAAATACTCTGTATTGCTTCATGTCATGTTGAAAAATTATTTAAAAGAAACTTTAAAAAATGCTAACATACATGACGGCCCATGAACTTAATTGGGCTGAATGTAGTAGTGTAATGTGACTACGTTTAGTCCACTTCTCCTGTGTGTGCAAGACTCAAAAAATAGGGAAATGGACCAAATGCAGCCACAATTAGACTGTGTTTCGCCTTCGGAGTCTAGTAGCCCATCAGTAATACTTTTGACATTTTGCTAATGTATGTTTGATGGAAGCCCCGAAAGATGAAGAGAATAGGAGCTAAGAACCGTCTTAAGCCCCCTAACATGTCTTCTGCATGGTCTCCATCTGTCATTCCCATGGTAGACTTCATTATGATATATCAAGCACAGCATCCTTACTGGCCACAATCCACCCTTAGTTTACCCTGTCATTCCTTATGACCTCGGTATTGAAATGTTCACCTCCATAGTATAGGCCATAGTAGGACCACCTTCATATACTGTCCTCTTTATTATAGGCCATATCAGGACCACCTTCATATACTGTCCTCTATAGTGAAGGCCATATCAGGTCCATCTTGATACACTATCCTCTAGTCCTCTAAAAGCCATATGAGGACCACCTCACCTTAACCTACCATTGACGTACATCATAGTCCTATTGTGTCCAGTTGTTCCATGGCAGGGACATAGTTACTCTACAGAAACTCTACAATATAGTACAACTCGCAGCATCTCACTCGATCTTTATTCTATCCTCATACCTGATGGCCAATGTGTTGCAGGTCCCACGGTGGCAGAACATGATAACACCTGGGCCCCCCAAACTAACTTCTTACCAAGCTTAAACTCACAGGGCCTCAGACGAGGATCCTCCAATATGTCCAGCCGCCTTTTCTTCCTCCAGCAACGAGCAGGATATGTATAGATCTGTCCCGGTGACAAGCCTACATATGACATAGGGTAGGGTATTAATATAATATAGGTTTAGGGTATTAATATAATAGTAGTTTGCGATCTTCGATAAGTGTTCAGGGAAAAAAAACTGATGAGAACATGGAAAGTCACGTGCAAAAATAATTCAAGGAACAGCTTAGGAAATCTGATGAGCCGATGATGATATTGGCAGACGACAAGCTCAAAGATGTTGTCTGGATTATAAAGACTGCACTCTGTCATATAAACTGGTAACCAGTGACATACATACACAGCGAGGAAAATAAGGATTTGATACGCTGACGATCATATTGTTTGATTTTTAAATAATTCTTTTGCATTTTATTGCATAAAGTATTTGATCACCAACCAATCAGCAATAATTCTGTCTCTCACAGACCTGTTTTTCTTTAAGAAGCTCCTCCTACTCTGCACTCACTACCTGTATTAATTGCACCAATGTGAACTTTTTACTTGTATAAAAAAACATCCGTCCACCAACTCAATCACTCAAACTCCAAGCTGTCCACCATGGCCAAACTCACAGGGCACGCAGGGTCCCCCTACTCACGCCACCTTATGTCCAGCCTGGATGATCCAGGGGAGGCACGGGAGAAGGTCTTGTGGTCAGGTGAGACCAAAATTGAACTTTTTGGTATCAACTTCACTCACTGTGTTTGGAGAAAGTAGAAGGATTAGTACAACCCCCCAAAACACAGTCCCAATCGTTGAGCATGGTGTAAAAACATACTTTGGGTGTGTTTTTCTGCAAAGTGGACAGGATGGACCGCATTGAAGAGAGGATTGATGGGGCTATGTACAGTGAGATTTTGGACAACCTTCTTCCTTCATTTAGAGCACTTAAGATGGCAATGACCCAAAATACACAGCCAGGGAAACTAAAAAGTGTCTTGGAAAGAAGAATTTCAAGGTCTTGGAGTGGCCTAGCTAGTCTCCACAGTTGAAAAGAAAATCTTTGGAGGGAGCTGAAACACAATTTTGCCCAACGACAGACCCAAATCCTGAAAGATCTGGAGAAGATCAGTATGGAGGAGTAAGGGCCCTATTCCACGGGACGATTATCGTTCACATAATCGTTAACAATAAACAATCTCAAACGACCGCTATTGCGAACAACCTGAAATCATTCACCCATTTACACGGAACGATGATCGTTACTTATGATCGTTCTTGCGTTCGTCGCTACTGCGAATGACCGAACGTCGTCTTATTCCATGCGAACGATTTGCGAACAAACAATTATAAAAATAGGTCCAGGCCTTATTAAGTGATCAACGATTTCTCGTTCGTCGTTTAACCGTTAACTGCTATTCAACCGAACGATTATAGCTTCGTTCCGAACGATTTAAAGGGGTAGTGCGGCGGTAAGCAATTATTCACTAAATAACACACATTACAAAGTTATACAACTTTGTTATGTATGTTATGTTAGTGAATGGCCCCCCTCCCCCGTGTTTCCCCCCACCCACGCTAGACCCGGAAGTGTAGTGCTCTATATGCACTTCGCGCGGCCGGCCGAGCCGCTCCGATCGTACCTATTGCCGGCCGCCCTCTACCGCATCATCAGTTATGCTCAGCCAATCGCGGCTGAGCAGCTGATGACGTGGCAGAGGGCGGCTGGCACGAGGGACGGTCGGAACGGTTTTGCCGCCCGCCCGAAGATGACATCATTTTCTCAAGATAGCGGACGGGGGTCGACACGAATCAGGTGAGTGTAGAGCACTACACTTCCGGGGGTGGCGTGGGTGGGGGGAAACACGGGGCAGGGGGCCATTCACTAACATAACATACATTACAAAGTTGTATAACTTTGTAATGTGTGTTATTTAGTGAATAATTGCTTACCGCCGCACTACCCCTTTAACGATTATCCGAACAATAATCTTCCCGTGCAATAGGGCCCTAAGACATCATCCCTATTGCAGTGTCTGCAAACTTGGTTAAAAATCCCAGGAAACATCCGACCTCTGTAATTGCGAACAAAGGTTACCAAAAACATTACGTTCTGTCTTTCTATTGTACCCAATACTTATTTCATATAATAGAATGCAAAATAATTATTTAAAAATCTAAAAATGGGATTTTCTGGAATTTTCTCATAGATTCTCTCTCACAGGTGAAGTATACCTACGATAAAAATTACACATCTCTCCATTCTTTGTAGAAGGGAAAATCAGCAGTGTATTAAATCCTTATATTCCCCGCTGTACTTGTAGTTAATCAAATGACTTCTCTATATGATTAGATGGGCAGAGCTGAGTATATATAGTAAACTATGATCATGAATAAAATAAGTCATTTGAAGAATATCACTGTGAATTCTTCTCAATAAGGAGACTGTCAGCACATTTTTTGCATTTGAAACAATGGGCAGTGCCAGATGGCTGCTGGCCAATTCATTTTATACATACCCTTAATAATGGTCATCAGATCACTCCGATAATCAGGTTTTATTCTCAAGGTGTAGAAGAGCCGCTCACATTTGGCTATTTCACTTGCCTCATCACTCCAAGCCCCATATGCCAATCAAGAATAAAGAAAAGAGGTGGGGGAGCGAGGAGGAAAGTGAATGGCACTTGAATGGCTTGGCCACACCTACAGGACTCTTGTGCTGGGAATAAAACATGAGAGATCCAATGCCCATCAACAGGGGTATGTTTAAAGTGTAACTGTAATTTAAATAAACTTCTGACCTATCAAAAGTATATATGGGTAGGGGTCTCAGTGCTAAGACCCTTCCCATTGTTAAATATAGTCAGCGACACATTTCACTCTCCAGGTCAGCGCTTAGTCCAACTGATTGCAGGAGACTCGTAAAGGCCCTATTACACAAATCGATTATTGGCCGTATTTGGCCATTAGGGATGAAAATCGTTTAGTGTAATAAAAGGTAACGATCTGCCGACATGAACGATGTTGGCTGATCATAGTCTTTCATTGTCTTTCAACATGTTGACCACTGATATCTCCTATGGGCTAAAGGTCGTTCGGGGAGATCCCCCAGCAGCTGGCCGCGCCCCTTCCCCCACGCATTTATGCTCGCTTGCTCCTTTTTCCCTGCTTGCTGCCAGCGCTCTAACACAGGTTCGCCCTTTGTAATAGGGGCTTAAAGGGGTACCCCTAGCTAGGGAACTTTTCTGGCTAAGGCCCCGTTCCCACTGAGGAAAGGTAGCGGTTCATTCTTCAGCGCGGACAGGGCAGGAGCGCGCACCTCCCATAGACTCCCATTATGAGCGGGAGGCTAACGGCATTCCGCGGCGGACAATTCCGTCGCGGAATTCCGCTACCTTTCCTCAATGGGAACGGGGCCTAAGGCCGGGGAGGAGGTGGATGAGGGCAATGATGTCCACTTACCTCCCCGATTCCAGCGCCAGGACTTGGATTGCTCTCCTCCGGTCCGCGCTGCCTGCCGCGCTTCGTGCGCGCTTCCTGGTCTCTGACACGTGCTTGAGACGTGATGTTTCAAGCCCACTCAGCCAGTCAGTGGCAGAGGCGGGATTCCGCCTCTGCCACTGACTGGCTGAGCGGGCTTGAAACATCACGTCCCAAGCCCGTGTCAGAGACTAGGAAGCGGCTGGGCAGAGCGGACCGGAGCAGAGCGATCCGGGATCCGGCGCTAGAACCGGGGAGGTAAGTGGACGTCGTTGGCCTCATCCACCTCCTCCCCGGCCATAGCCAAAAAAGCCCCCTAGTCCAGAGTACGCCTTTAAATATATGGAGTACACCTCCTGTGATCAGTCAGACTGAGCAAGGGAGTGAGGTGCACTGACATGAGGGGGTTGCAGCACTGAGACCTTCACCCACCTAAACCTGTGACATGTCAAAAGTTTTTTATATGACAGCAATGCATTAAAATTCATCTGCCAGCAGTATTTCACATGCAGAAATGTGTTGACAGTCTCCCTTTAAGAGTTCACTGAATTAATCTGGAGCTCCCTCACCCTCCTGACCAGTGACTGACAGCTGCTCATGCATATACCTGTACACTTCAGTGGCTGTCAATCATTTAAAAGGAAGACGTAAAAAGCACTGGGCTCATGAATACTCAAGAGGACTGAATACCCTGATCTTGTCTCATTTCATCATAACGGTATACAGACATGTTCAACATTCATTCTGATCCTCTCCACCACAATATGACCAAGCCAACCGGTCCCGACCCAAATGGATGTTAACAGTGAAAGGGGCTATCCCACGATGTAAAGTTATGCCCTATCCACAGTATACAAGATAACTATCTGAACTGTGAAGGCCGACTGCAAATGTCCTTGCTGATCCCAAGAATGGAGGACATCTGTTCACTCAATAAATGGAGCGGCGGGATCTATCCATGGCCAGCTCTTCATTGACGATTGCTGAGCTGCCGATATTTGCATCTTGGAATAACTTTTTTAACAGGATGTTAAAAATGGCTGCCTCCATGGAAACATTTTATCACACCGTCTGAGCCATACCTTTTGAATATACAGTGGAAAAAACTGTTGCCATCAAGTATATCCATAAGGCTCCAGTTGCCTTAGTCTTTTGGGCCTCAATCATCTTGGTATAGATTGGTATACTGTTTTTTAACTCTCTTGTTAACATGGCGACCAATGGACAATGCATGTCACAGTATACAATAGTATATTATATATTATACAATGGCCTACATCAGCACCTTCTGTCGGAAGTATAAATCAGGAAATCTTCCTGCCATAAATGTTTTCCTAAAATGTATGCCTAGAGCTTTATATCGACAACAGTGGCATAGGTACCATGGAGGCAGACCACGCAACTGCTATGGAGCCCATGCAGCAGTCTGTCTCCATGGTAGCAAAAGCTCACAGCTCCCTGCCCTGCCAGTCTCTCTTGTGGCCGGAGGCAGCACTGTACCTCAAGCCACAAAAGCACCCCTACCCCCCCATGCACATACTCACATGACCTGACGCAGTCCCCTCAGTGTTCCGTTGCCCCAGTTCCTCACTTGTGTGCCGGGCAAATGGGAGAACGGAACACAGCAGAACTGCCCCGGGTCATGTGAGTATTGGAAGGCGTACAGGATTCATGGGGCCCCATAAGTTTCTTAATAAAGAATAAATCCTAGATACACCTCTAATCAATAAACTCTTTTATGGTCACTGACCCTTTAAGGCATTGTGCGCTTCATACATTTCTTACCTGGTCCTCTGTGTGTCTTCTCCATCCAGATATAACAATTGTTCTGGGCCACACCAGTCTGGGAGTCCAGGAATGGAAGCCTCATACTTCTCTCCGCACATAGACGTGCGTTATAACTGCGACAATGTTCTATGGCCTCCCGGTAGAAGTCCTCTCCCAGCCTGCAAGGACAGAACACCCGCCATATTAGTTTAGGATCACCTTCCCCTCCTTACATAACCCCTTTAGTATTGTTATGGTGGATTACGCATTGATCTATATTTTAGCCAGCATTATTACAAGCTTAACAGTATGGACCTTACTCTATCGGACATGATGTTATCGATGCACAGATTAGACCGCTTTTACACATGGAGATTTCTTCTCTTATTCAGCCTAAAACCATAGATCTTAAGAATTATTTTCATAATGTGAAATTGTGTGAATTTTCTTCAAGTGCCAAATCCCAAAGCCCTAATGTTTCATTGTTATTAAGGAGTTATATAGTTTTTAATAAAGTATTGATTAATAATGAATGTCTAAGTGAATCCAAGTATTAGGCTACTGGCGAAGATTCAGAGAGGCTGCACAATTTTAAGACATTAGAGGAAAACCAGCCTTCCTATGTCCACTATGTGAAATGTTAGGCCTCTATAGCCATCTGTCCTTGTTATATTGGGTCCTATTGCTCTTCGTATCACCAACATTTGAGGACTCGCAGAACTGTGGAACCACATTGTTCCTATACTACATCGAGGCGCCACCTATCCCACAGATATTCCAGTTGTTCACAACTCTATAAAACACCAATTTTTTATCTTCCATGACCAGCACTGCCCTAAGGCCTACACCGTAGGCCTTATTCACACATCCTACAAAGTTGCCCGTCTGATCTGCAATAACGGGCAGGTTTAGGGCCCATTGATTTCTATTGGGGTAATCACACAAAAAATAGGACACGTTCTAGTACGGAGCGTGATGGCGGCACAGGTTCCCCAACAGAAGTTTACGAATTTAAGTTTTACACGGACTCCATGGATTTGACGTCTGTTCAAGCGCTTAAAAATCACTGAACATGTAAATAAGAATAAAATCCTCATTGAGTGGGCAGGTTAAAGGAGTATCACGTTCAAACATATTTTTTTATATGTTGCTGCCCAAGGTGAGACTTTCAAGCCATTCCATACTTGTTATTGTTTATTCATTCTCCTTCTCCCAGTTCTGAGCTGCTGCTTTCTGCTGAAGACACAAAAAAGTGTGTTTGAGCTTTTCTCTCTGTCTCCACTTTCTCCCCCCTCCCTTCCAAGGTGGCTGATGTAAACAAGTCCTTGGTAGACTGTATCTGCAACTTTGTAGATTGTTTGTAATGCTGAGAGGGTTAAACTGAGGCCTAGTTAATGATGAACTCACTGTGGACATTACAAAGTTGCAGATAGGGACTTACATCAGCCGTCTTGAAAGGGAGTGGGAGGAGGGAGAGACAGAGAAAAGCTCACACACAGATTTTTGTGTCTTCAACAGAAAGCAGCAGCTCGGAAGTGGGGGAAAGAGAATAAATAGATAATAAGTATGAAAGGAACTGTGAGTCTCACCATGGGCAGCAAAATATGAAGAATTACGTTTGTGCGGAATACCCCTTTAAGCAACTGACCTCTATCACTACATGTCATATTTTGGGACAATGTCTGGACGTCTCACTGAATTCCTGTACACTTGCTTACAATGAGGCGTGACGGGATCGGTATGAAAGAGACATCCATAGATCACTGAAAACACAGCCAGCACAGCTCCGCATGGATTCCACTTTTCATTGTACACTTCAATGTTCTCAACCCACTGCTAACTTTCTCAGATGGTGCTCAGCAACTCATAGTTATTATAGCCATACGTGGAGAACCTGTCACCATGAAAATGCAGCACGATCTGTAGGCTTCATGTTATAGAGCAGAAGAAGCTGTGCAGATTGATGTATAGGTTTGTGGAAAAATATTCCGAATAACTAATAATTTATTTATGTAAACCACCAATTATTCAGGGTTTAGTAGTCCAGTGGGTGGTCCTAATCAGTGATTGACAGTTCTCCCTGTATGAGTGTGCACAGATAGATAGCTGTCAATCACTAATTAGGACCACCCACCAGACTCCTATGCCCATGAGCAGTGGTTTAAATTTAAAAAACTAAGTTATACAGAATTTTACCCACAAAACCATATATCAATCTGATCATATATGAGCAGCTGTCTGCAGGTCCAACTGCCTTTTCAATGACGTCTCCTCAAAAGGAAATTTGTCAACTAGAAGAATTTTTTTTACATTATTATAGGGGCATCCATATTGTCTTTCAAATATAAAAGTTACAGCAAGCCCTGTGGCCACTGAAAACATACTGCCCCTGACACTCAGCCTTCTGCAGGAGAGTTTTCTAGGCCAGCTCTGTGATCAGTGCAGATGTCACTGTGCAAGGTGGAGGTGAGCTCTGACCATCATTTATTGTGAATGGCACAACCATATTACTGCAAGGACTGCTGAATTAAAGAGATCAAGGTGCTGACATCTGAACCACATTACACAAACACTACCTTTGCAGCCAGACACAATCCTGCTCTGTGCAACAACCCCGACACAGCTGTCTACAGATGGGTAACCTCTCCTCTTGGAAAATTTCATGGCTTGGCTTAAATTAGTCATGTTCTAAGGCTTCTTATTAGAGTTAAACACTTACTTGAAGGGAAAGCTTTAACTCTTTTAATTTCACTTTTTGTACATTGTTATGGGGGCTGCCATCTTGCCTGAGCTGTTCTTAACAGCATTTAGTTATATGCTTTACAGCAAGACTCATGGGCATAGACGAAAATAGACAGAGTCTGTCCCCTTGGAATCAATGAAAAACATTATTGAGCGCACTGTGACCTTTTAAAAAGGTAATTCCATAGGAATTCTATTGTCTCCTCTATCTACTGGTGTCACATGACACTGCAGTACTGTACAGATCACTTTACAGCAGCCGCCTCTTATTACCACAGACAGAACAGGAAGTCTCAGCTTAGTTTTAGCCCCGGTGGTGAGAATGAAAATTACAAGATTTCAGGATTATTTTATATAAAATAAAAAAAGTCACCGAAAATTCTTAAAAAATATGTTAAGGTAGTGTTTGAACATCAGCTTATGGGATCATAATGATCCCATAAGCTGATGTCCGGATCTCTGCCCTCTCTCCTCTGTCCCTTGCCACTGTTACTATCTTGTAACAGTGGCAGGGGAGAGAGGGGAGGGGGTAGAGCTCAAGGGCACACGCCCCCCCCCCCCTTCCCTCTCGACCCCCGCCGGCTTCTGTAGCCAGGAAACTGGAAGCCTGAGGCTTCCGGTTTCCATGGCTACCATCGGGGTTTGCGATCACTTCGCAGAGCCCCGATGAACACCAAACAGAAAATTCTCCCTCTGAAGAGGGAGAATTCTCTATCTGGAGCCCTATAGATGCTGCGGTCTTGCTGATCACAGTATCTATAGGGTCAACTCCGGTGCTGAGAGTTGCGGCAGGTGATAGCCGGGACCCGCCGCGGATGACACAGGCGCAGATTCTGCGCCTGTGTCATCCTAGAGCGTTAATTAACATTGCTGCAGCATCAGGCATAGGCTGCTGCGACGTTAATTAACAGTGCGGGGGCGGGAGGGGGTTAAATAGGTAATTTTCTGATGACATGTTCCCTTTAAAGGGTGGCATCAGAGAGCTGCTTTGCTCAGCCTATACTAGGGGACAACCTTAGCAATCACATAAGTGTTTATACCAACCTTTTCTAACAGCAAGCCCTGGGATCTCTCATCCCAACATGTACATGTGTGGTGGCCTAATACATCAGCAAGGGGCATCACTTAGAATTACAGAGATTCCTTGCTGTATGTAAATCCCTGACTGTTTCCACACCATATACGCAATTCTATATTTTCTATAAGTTTTCACACTATACATCACTGTCACAATTACGACCTCAATATCATTACTGTCTGGACATTTCTCATTTCGTCCAGCCCTGGTACTGATTAATAGCGTTGAGGACAAGAACAGATTATTCTCCTTTGCTTATAATCTTGAGATTTTATTTCGAGTACAATCGTAAAGCCTCTACTACACAGCTCTTGTCACATCTGCTGGTGCGAAGATTTCAGTTTACCCAGTCCAGGTGCAGATTATGGAGTGATAAAATATTCGGGTGTGAAATATTTCCTGAATAATTATCGCGCTTATTAACAACTTCAACGAGCCTTATGAGCACTGATACAGCAAGGCCTACCCCAGAGAATAGGGGCACTTCTATTTTAGTCATCCATCACAATCTTGCCCCCCAGAATTGTAACGTGCTGCAGAATCTGTTGGTGCTATATAGATGAAAATTATTATTATTATAGACTATTAATATTCCGTTTAGGTTTTAAAGCCCCTATATTGTGTCATATACATTGATATTTCAGTATCGTACAACCAGAATTAGAACGCATGTATGAAGTACACTAAAGAAATTGCTCCAGCTCGCCTACTGCTCTAATTTCACCTCTTCAATTTGTACAAATGTCATCTAGTCAACTCTGCCAATGTAGTAGCCACCTCTTTCCTAGACCAGATGTCAGCTCTTCACCTCTTCTCAACCACTAGTGTCACCACTTCTAAACCACTGGTATCAATTCTTCATCTCTCTAATACTGGAGTCACTCCTTTATCTGTCTACCTCCTCATTTCTCCAGAGCCATTAATGTCACCTATTCTATGTCTCCTGGAACAATGACATCACCTCTTCATCTCTCCTAAACCATTGGTGTCACCTATTCATGTATCCTGGACCAATTACATCACCTCTTTATCTCTCCTAAACCATTAGTGTCACCTATTCTATGTCTCCTGGACCAATGACATTACCTCTTCATTGGTGTCACCTATTAATGTCTCCTGGACCAATGAAATCACCACTTCATTTCTCCAAAACCATTGGTGTCACCTATACATGTTTCCTGGACCAATGACATCTCCTCATCATGTCTTCTAGAGCACTGTAATCACAATTTTATCTCTTTTAAACCACTGGTGTCACCTTTTCATCTCCCCTAGGCCACTGTTGTCACCACTTTATCTTTTCTAGACTATGGATGTCACATCATTATATCTCCTATACCATTGGTGGTACCTCTTCATCTCTCCTAGACCATTAATGTCAGTTCTTCCTCCACTGGGCTCTACTCTTTACATAGTTTTGTATTAGTTGAAAAAATACACGTACATCAAGTTTAACCAAGAATTTTATCTCTCAGACCATTGATGTCACATCTCCCCTAGACCACTGGTGTCACCTTTTCATCTATCCTAGATCACTGGTGTCACGTCTTCATCTCTTTTAGACCACTGGTGCCACCTCTTCATCTCTCCTAAGCTACTGGTGTCACTTCTTCATCTTTCCTAGACCACTGTTGTCACTTCTTCATCTCTTTTAGACCACTGGTGTCAAGTCTTTATGTCCCAGACCACTGGTGTCAGCCCTTCATCTGTCTTAGATCACCGACATCACCTCTTGTAGACCTTCTTTCATAGACCAGAGATTTAACAGATACGCCTTTTTCAGTGCATCACTGCCATCCCCACATGATCAGTCCTAGACTACCGGTGTCACCTTTTCATCTATTGTAGACCAATGCTGTCAGTATCTCTTCTTTCAATGACCAGTGTTTCCACCAGTACACATCATCTAGTAAATGTGTGGCATCACTTTTTCTCTCCTAGATTTTTGGTGTCACCTTTCCATCCCAAACAATGCATATGTATCATTCATCTCTCAGTATATTAAACCCACTTTATTTCTGCTCAAGCACTAGTGTCACTTCTTCATCGCAACCAACACATAAGCATCATTTATTGATCTTTCCCTGTTAACCAGAGGCACCTTTTCATTTTTCGTAGACCACTGGTGTCACCTCTTCTTCTTTTGTAGATCATTGGTTTCAGCAATTTATCTCTGTGAATGCATCAGTTCCAACACTTCATCTCTTATAGACCCTTGGTGTCATCTCTTCATCCTACACAATGCATATGTATTGCCTATTCATTGTCAGTCTTTCAATCTCTTGTAGATCCTTGGAGTCACCTCTTCTTCCCACGCAATGCATGCATATCACCTATTCATCTTCTAGTACATTAAAGTCACTTCTCCCCATCTAAACCACATGTGTCTCATCTTCATCTCTTCTACGGCGCTGATGTCACCTCTTTATCTCAATAAATGTTTCATCGATTCATCTTTCTTTGTGCAGCAGAGGCACCACTTATGTTTTTTTTGAAGACCAATGGTTTCACCAGTGCACCAGTGCTCTCCCACCTCCACGTAATCGCTCCTAGACCATTGGTGTCACCTCTTCTTCCCATGCACATGTATGTACATGCTGCCTAGTTATCTTATCTAACTTCACTAGTCATCTCCAACCTCTCTACTCCCCGATAGACTACCATTTCCCTGTAGTAGTATACCACTGTAGTAGTTAAATAGCATCCACTCCTGATCTGTTCTAGTGCATTAGAGTTCTTTATGTCTCCCAGACTACAGATTTCATCTCTTCCCTTGCTTTTCATCCATTTTTTTTACCACCCTATGTCTCCTATTGCACAAGTGTAACATCTTAACCCCCCAAGCATCTTTTTCTATCTTTATTTTATTTTCCTAGTACACACCATTACTTTACTGGTATCGAGTCATCTCTCCCAGTGCACCCCTCTCTCCTCCTCCTCTTTCCTAGTGCACTACTATTCTCACCTCTGCCTCTTTCAATGTCACATAGACTTCCAAGGACAAATTTATGAATCCCGAAGACCATTTCAAAATTCCCTTTAACACCCCATATGGAAAATGCAAAGTATGAGTACATATAGAGATCTATGCATTTATATGTATATACAAATATGTATGCAGATTCCTGCTCTCTTATATAAGCTGGCGCTTTGCGCTCCCAATGAATTCCTCTGGGAGGACTGATTGGAGCTTTGAGGGAACATAAAATTGCATTTGCTGCATAAAGAGATTCAGGTATGAAATGAATTATTCATTGTGTAAAGCCTTAAAAATCACCATTAACTGCTCCCATTCCTATCCGGGGAGGAAATGCACCCAAGACGAGGGAGAGTAGACAGTCAAATATTGCCCTGGGGTGGATTCATGACCTTTCAAGGTTGACATGGCCTCATGTCTTCCAAAAGATTGCTTAGGCCCTCAGTATATTACATGGTAGACTTCGCTTTCTACATATATTATATGGACCCTGATATGATTGCTATACAATGCATCCATATACGAGAGATATACCGCCGGCCATCATATTACTATTACTATATGTCCATTTTTGTGGGCCTACTGTAAGTTAGTGTCTTTATGAAGCCTGTGGATACTGTATAGAGTTGGTTACTGATCATGAAGATGATCGCTTCTTATTGGCAGGTGTTCATCTTCTCCCAAAAACTTTTTTTTTCTTTCTTTTTCTTCTATTGCTAAGTATTGACCCTGGGGGTGAATGAAATCTGCACGTCCTCTCTTCCCACCGCGCGTCCTCTCCCTCCACGTTCCCCATTCCTCTTTACAGCAGAAGTGACCACTATATACTATATACCCTCAAGGCTGGATTTACTCCGCAGGAACCAGAAGTGAATTAAAGAAGCTAATGGAGAAATGCTACTATATTTAACATAACACTCCTGCAGCTGAGCCATATCCAGAGAATATACCTCTGCTTCCCTGCTGTATTAGGAAAGATAAGGAAAAATTACCTAGAAATATTCAATTAAAAAATATTAAAAAGTGATGACCCATCCCTTGTATGCTAGTACAGATAAGTAATAGAGATGCACCCCCTGCATGTATTAGGTTATGTGCACATGGTCTGTATTTTCAGCCACAAAAGAGGCATAAAAACAGCTAGAGTTCAGCTATTTTTCTGCCATTTGTTTAATTTTTTAAGCACCTGATTTAAAAAGTACCTTGTGCCTAAAGGGCATTTGTCATCTCTACGTCATGTTTGTTTAGAGCTTAAATTCTAGAGGTACTGCTGAGCTGCAGCATGCATGTCTCCTCCTTCCCCCACCCCTCCCAGCTCTGTATGATTGATGTACAGGGCTACTACTACTACTACTATCAGTCAAGGCAGGAAAGGTAAGGGAGGAAACATGCTGTGGCCCTGCCTCCTTGACACTTGAACTTAGACCACGCACACAGTTTAATTTAATTTTAATTCAATGTGGATTACCAGATATTTTTTCCATTCAGTTTAACACAATATTTCAAAAATAAGTCCGTTTTGTCAGACATTTTTTTAAAAATTCTTCTACTTACCTAATAAAGAATTTTCAATATAAACACACAAAATAACAGAGGGTACAACTGTCCAAACATAGGTCTATATATCAGTGTACTGTATAAGCATCTACAGCAGGTAAAATATAGGTTGGAGATCCAAAACTACAATTTCTATTATGATGGGTATTGTAGTTTTGCAACAGCTGGAGTGACAAAGGTTCCCCACCCCTGCTACAGGAGACATTTCTTTATATCCATTCCCTGCATTGCTCATTTACAATCAGCAGAATACGGTTGCTATGTATATACATGCACCATGTAATCCCATACAAAAAGCTAGATCGATTACGTTTTTACATGTTTTATAAGATTACATGTGTTATGTATATAAAGTAAATGGAACACATTTTTGCTTTTTTTTTTATTAACCATTCCTTATACTGGACTATTACTGCCTGTTTTTTTTATTATTTCGGATGAGTGGATATTTCTTTTCTTTATACCTTTATGATAATGCACTTGATTTTTTTTCCTTCTATACAACCAAACTGTCTCTGTGTTAGTTTCTATAGGTCTCTGCAGTCTGCACTCTCCGTCTCTCCCCATTCTCCCCTCCCCTTATCAATCAGGACCTGGATCCCCTCTCTACCTCCCCTACGCTCCCCCCCCGCCGGCGTACTCTTGAGCAACCAGGCCTGAAGCCTGGGGTGCCTGTGATTTCCAATCTGAGTCTGCCACCATCCAGTGATCTGTCACCATGGAGAACAGTTGTAATATCCAAATAATACTGTATAATGCTAGGTGTATGGGGGGAGGGCGGTGGGGGTGGTATGTGTCAGGATTTCTACGGTATTAAAGCACACTCCTCCCCCTCACCCCATCTCACCCTTCCTTCTCAAGGCTGCGAGTTCTCCTCTATGTATATCTCTTTCTTTACATCCGCCTTGTGTTCCTGACCTGCATTATTGTGTCCAGACGAGAACCTGTCTAGCAGGCCTCAACGCTCATTCACAGATATTACACTATAGGACTTTATAATGCAGGACTATATAGCAGATCATATAGTTCTAATAAATTAGAGCTGTTATGTAATAAAGCTTTACCACATTTAGTTAAAATAAACTATAAAAATAGATGATCTAAGCCAAGAATCTCCAAGTTTTTACTATGTAAAAAAAAAATTAAATAAAAATACCCCTAAGGCTATCATTATACACAGTGCTGCGCCTAGCCTTTTAGATGTGACGTGTACTTCTGGGGTGCAATGGGTCATCCAGATACCATCTTCTACATAAAACACACAGAACCTATATCATTTACCTAAGCCATGTTTCCATTGCTAGAGTTTATTAAAGGGATGCTACAGAGAGTTTATTTTCTATCAAATCTACCGGTGTTAGAAAAATAAACAGATTTGTAATTTACTTCAATTTAAAAATCTCCAGTCTTCCAGTACTTATCAGCTGTTTTATGCCCTGCAGGAAGTGGTGTATCCTTTCCAGTCTGACACCGTGCTCTCTGCTGCCACCTCTGTCCATGTGAGGAACTGTCCAGAGCAGGAGAGGTTTTCTGTGGGGACTTGCTACTGCTCTGGACAGTTCCTGTCACAAACAGAGGTGGTAGCAGAGAGCACTGGGTCAGACTGGAAAGGATACACCACTTCCTGCAGGAAAAATGATCACACAAAATCTTTTGGAGAAGTTTTACTGTACATGTGTTGTATTGCACTTGTTGTAATGTATTAGCAATGTGCTCTTCTGAAGGCTGGCTGGTGGCAGGTTGCGAGGCCATGGGATGCTACTAACAAGACCAAGTGTAGAAGACAGCTAGTGGGGAGGGCCTAAAGGTGATGCTAGGCCTGAAGGAAGTCTAGTGTTGGGTAGGAATCAGAATATAGTGATACTTATGCACAGTCCCAGTTTGGTGCAATTCAGGGAGGTTGCGGTAAGTCATACAAGGTTCTGGACCTGACTGCTGAGAATATGGCATCTCTATAGGTTGTTCACTAAGTGCCGTAAGGGAGTCAGTATTGGTATTGTGCTTTGCGGAAACTCAGAGGAGAGTGTAGGTAGGTCCTAGGAGGTGAACATACGTAGCCTTGACAATAAAACTCTCCATAATCATAAGACAGCTGTTGTCCAAATACTTATTCCACCAAGAGCTATCCCTCCCAATCCCTCCCATACACACTCAGCTCAACCAAGCATGCATGTGTTCTGAATAGAAATGCTGCCGCAGATACCTCCGACAACAGATGATCTAACCAAGAACAAAAGATTCAGCCTGATTGTTCCCCATACACATTACATTGTCAGCTGATTCCATTGAAATCAGCGGGTTCGTAGAATATAGTCGGCAACCTGTCATCCAAGGCTGACAATGTATACCGAAGCTTAATCCCAAAGGACCCATAGAGTTAAATGGACTGACGTATTCAGCTAATGACTACGTTAGGTTGAATGTATACGTTTTGCAGGATTTAACAGTGCGGTCGTCTACGTATATATTTGGAAAATGAACCAAACATAGTCGTTAAAGGAAAACTCCATCGGGGACCAATTAATTCAAAACGACCAGGTAGGAGGTTGGTGAAGAAACCAAAACCAGAACCAAAACTTCCTGCAAATTCACTTAACACTAATGGTATTATTTGGAAATGGGAATGCCCCTTTAAAGGGAAATATTATGAGGGGAGAAAATAATCCAGCATACGGTTACCGTTGACAAGGAAGCTTCAAATACACCAAAACAACCAATGATATGTGTTCTCCAAAACCTCAGAAGGTTCATTTATCACGAATATCCAGCACATCCAAAACACAATGAACAGGCATCAACAGCAATATAAAACAAAATAATTGTATAATGCCTTGTAACTACTACATGCAGTCTGCTCTGAATCTTATTAAACTAAGGCCACCCACCAAAGAGAAAGTGTCCCATTAATGCTAGGCGCAACGTCTTTCTGTCCTTGGATCCCATCCTATTACTATGTCTATTACTTAGATCGGTGTGCTGCATAGTCCAATGGCTCTTATCCCCCCACTACACAGCTTGATCTTCTTCTCATTAGTCAATAAGTTCCAAGTGTCTATGGCCAGATCATCCATTTATCACCCATGCGTCTCCATGGTAACAGACAACAAACACACCCTCTGTAGTCTGATCTTGCTTCCTGTATTATTTTGTCTCAAGCTGATAACTCGGCTATGTACAGTTGTTGTAGAAGGTATAAATTCAAGTGTTCCATCCATCAAACTGCTCACTGGTTATATTGCTGTATATTTTTGCTCCATCCTACCATTGTCTACCTAAAGCTGGCCATACATCATACAGAAACAAACCACTTAATATGTATGGGTGACATCTCACCAACAACATCGAGTCAGGGCAGAACCTAAGTAATGGTGGGAACAGAGGTAAGGAAGAATGACTACATCAACACAATTTTTTGGCATTCGTACCTTTTGGGATTTGTTCACACTAGCATTATTTAACATTTTTGACAACTGTAAACCAAACGACACTACCAGCAGTTTGTCTTGTAGACATGAATCAGATCTGTTAACGTATGTTTGGCACTGAGACATACTGCCGGTGTTAATGTATTCTTCTTGATGTGTGAAAGTATCACGTTTCCAGCCAAGTTGGAGTGCACAGAGAAGATTTGGATAGATCTGGACCATTTTATGACCAATTCGTTGATATAAGTTTGGACATATAATCGTCGGGCACCGACCGTGCATCGCTGCGTGTAATAGCGGTGCGTGGCCGGTGGCTGATGATATGCAAAGTGCATACATTACCTATCCATGATCCAGGGCTTCTCGTGCGCTTTGCTTCTCCCCGAGTCCCGCACGCTGCAGCTTTAGAGCGGCCTGACTTAGCTGACAGGCCGCTCAGCCAATCACTGGTTGCGCGGCCTGTCAACTAAGACAGGCCGCTCTGAAGCTGCAGCTGAAGCGGACCGCAAGAGGAGCCCTGGACCATGGATAGGTAATGTATGCAGTTTAAGCAAGGGCTGCAAGGACATTGGTAACGATGCCCATTTAGCCCTTGTTAAACGATTATCGGGCTGTGTAATAGGCCCAGTAATCGAGCGCCATCTAGCAGATCGACGCTCGTTTTCAGTTATTATCGGGCCCCCATTAGCCCATGTAATAGTACCCTTACTCCGTGTGCATATACCCCATTAGAGAGGGGCAAAGTCAAGCTATTACATTTATATACAATGGTACCCTGTAAACTGAACTACATGTTTAAGGTAGGCCCACATGTTTTATAAAGGGGTAAAATAATTCTCAGGAAGCCAAAAACATTCCAGTACAAGAGGAGCCCTTCTCCTGTACCTCCTTACCATTTAACAAGGGGTGATCCATCACATTTGGTGATGGTGTAGACCCTGTACCATTCCCCAACACTATAATGTGGTGCGGTTCTTATGAACCAAGGATCAACACTGATGGAAAGTAATCTAAGCTAAAATGTCAAATTCAAGAAGCAAGTTTAACACTATCACAATTACTTGATAATTATTTTGAAGCTATTTTCTAGGAACGCGCAGGTACTTTAAGAGCCCCAGGCCCACCAAGAATACTCTTAGCAAAGAATGATCTTTGCAACAATCTGAACAATGTTTCCACCAATCTTCAGGTAGTATGAAACCTTCTGCAGCCAATTTAATGTTTTTTAATGGTCTGACTATAAGGACCTTTACAGATATAGATAGAGAACTTCCCAGGAAGAAAACATCAGATAACTACTCAATGGTGTTGAGCAAGCACTCAAATGCTGAAGTGGTCGTTACTTACTTCAGTTACGAACCCCATGCAGATCAAAGGTGAACTCAAGCATTTAACGTGACTCCTGCTCAGCAAAGCGGAGTTTGCCAGCTTAACTTATTACATTATTTTGTTCTAATTTTTGTATATTTCATACCTTGAAGGGATGTTTAAATGAAATATACAAAAACTAGAATGAAAAACGTAATAGGTTTCTTCAAGACACATTAGAATTCTGGCGGTATGCAGGCCAGAGTTCTAATGTGTCTTGCAGAAACCTATTACATTTTTCATTCGAATATTTGTATACTTCATTTAAACTTCCCTTCAAGGGATGAAATATACAAAAATTAAAACTAGAGATGAGCGAACCTCAAGCATGATCGAGTCCATCCAAACCCGAACTTTCGGCATTTGATTAGCGGTGGCTGCTGAAGTTGGATAAAGCCCTAAGGCTATGTGGAAAACATGGATATAGTCATTGGCTGTATTCATGTTTTCCAGACAACCTTAGAGCTTTATCCAAGTTCAGCAGCCACCGCTAATCAAATGCCGAACGTTCGGGTTCGGATGGACTCGAACCCGAACCGGGTTCACTCATCTCTAAATAGAACATAAAAATGTAATAGGTTAACCAGGCAACCTCCGTTCTGCTAAGCAGGGGGCACCTGGTTAAGGGGTAATACAATGGGGTTCATAACTCGAGTCGAGCACTCAAGCACTGAAAATGCTCAACTCCAGTAATGAGCACTCGAACAATTAAGTGCTCGCTCAACACTAATCATGATGGATCCCACTGACTTGTGATGATCCCACTGATCCCATCTGAACCATTTTACAGTAAAATGATTTGGCCGGAGGTGGAAAAACGTACAAGGTTAGTCTTTGGCCAACCATGGGTCTACAGACCCGAACTGACATCCTTTCAGGCCAGGCCTCTAGACCCTTGGTCGGCCTGAGATATTGGATGCGTGGTTGGATCTGGACTTGCATCTGTCATTCAGATGCAAACACCTGTCTATGTTACGCTAATGTAAAAGTGGACTTAGCGTGGATGACGACCTCTGACTATTACACCCCATTGACCATAAATGAAGTAAACTGGCAACTATTACAGAAGGCCAGCTGTAAATTAACATAATAAATCACCAATAAATATGATTTCTACAGCAAAATTATATGGTTGCTATTACCACCCCCATAGGGGCTGTCACCCAATTTTCCAAGAGCCTTAAATGGTAAATTTGCACTTGTGCAATGATTTATTCCCTGCTTTGCCATCCAAAAGCCTGAGTGAGCACTGTCCTGTCATGGTCACTACAATAGTCACCCAGTGCTCACAGAAATAGATTCAATTATGAAATTGGAGGATCACCCAGGACTTACACTATATGGTATACTGGGCCTTTTTTAATAGTATGACTTGACTTTAAATTCTGCATATAATATTCTGGCTATAAAAAGCAGGAATTGGGGTCTGGTCTCTAAGGGGCTGCCGTCTCTGCATTTCTAATAGAAAAAAGCTAAGAATATATCTAAGTAGTATAATAAATAGATGATTTCCATACGCCCATGAAGTATTTATATGATTGCAGCCTCATCTACTCTTACATTTTATTTCCCCGAACCCCCCCACCCACTGGCACACGTACTTACTCCCCTTTCTTTATGCTCCCCCACCCACATATTCCCCCAGACAGCCAACCTGCAGAACAGACAGAAGACTCTGGCGTATCGCTGTGTGGGTGTGAGGGGGGCAGGGCGCTGACACATTAATACTTGCACACCCTGCTGCATCAAATCCCAATATATATGTATATATTCAGCAGTACAAGTGCATTAACATTTCAAAGGCCCTGGCATCAGGGAGAGAAGCCGCAGATTGACACCTAACCAAAAATACAATTATTTGCAGCGGAGATAAATGTGGGGACAGGTGTATAATAAGGGGCTGCTGAGAAGTGCACCTCTAAGGAACACTGTAAGACAATAAGAGAAATTCAAGGAGAGGTCACAGAGAGAAGAGGTTATAAATTATAGGGAGGAGAGCGAAGAATAATATTACAGTAGTCGTAGACTTCTATGGATTTTGCGGATTAAGAGGTGAGACATAAGAAGGACGATGAGGGTTATATATAATAATAGGAAGAGTTAATGCTGGAGTCATAAAGGAATAAGAGCAATTAGAGGGAAGGGGAGACATAAGGAATAAGACGGGTTACTGTTATCTAGTCATAGAGACCGGTTAGACAAATTAAAAGGAAAGATGTCGAAAGGGGCTTATAAAGAATGAAAGGTGCACGTTATTATAGGGAGGTGGATCAAAGGGGGAAGCCAAGTGAGGAGCAAGAAGCCGCCACCGAGAAATATATGCAACCAGGGGTGAAATAACGGAAAAACACAGAAGGAAATTTTCATTTCAAATTTAAAAATTTACATGAATGTATAGCGAAATTTTGAATTCAGTTAAAAAAAAAAAGATAGCAGTTAAAGCGAATGTACGATCAGGTACATAGCTTTAAGATTTTTACATCAATAGACTGGCGCCGGAGCGGGGATACTGGTGCCACGGTAACTGGTAAGAACAGATACTACGCTAGATCTTAGCCAAAAGGCCGAGAAGCGATCGTCCATCCTTTTTTTGAACTGGGGCCCGTTTCCCGTGCATGGCTCCAGTCTATTCCCAGGAATGGCCTGAAGCACTGGAGGTGGGCCCGTCCCCAGTGTGTCAAAACCCCCTCCCCTTTGTGACTTAGCTCTATTGTTTTTAATGGAGCCACGTCACAGAGAGGAGATTGTCACATTGAGGGCGGGCGGGCCTGCCTCCACTGCTTCAGGCCAGGCTGGTGCCCCGCACTGGCGCCAGTCTATTCATGTAAAAAAATTAAAATAATGTACCTGATGGTACTTTCGCTTTAAGCTCAGCACTACTTCAACTGTACATCCCAAAATGATGCATGGATGGCAGTGCTATTTACACATGACCTTATTGGAGGACCAGCTCAATGTTTTTCGATCATGGAGAGGGCTCTGCATGAGCTACTACCAGAGTTGAAACGCGTTGTAACACTTAGGCTGGGTTTACACTGCGTTTTTGCAATTCGTTTTTTTTTTTTTTTTTTTTTTTAAACGGATGAAAAAAACAGATGAATTTGTGTGCATCCATTTCCATTGACTTCCATTGTAAAAAAAAAGGACCAAAACGGATCCGTTTTTTTTGACAGCCACAAAAACGTAGCTGACACTATTTTTGAGTCCGTTAAAAAAAACGGATCCGTTTTGATCCGTTTTTTTTTACAATGGAAGTCAATGGAAAAATGGATCAAAACGGATGCACACAAATGCATCCTTTTTTTATCAGTTTTTCATCCGTTTTTTGCAAAAAACGGATGAAAAAAACGGATTGCAAAAACGCAGTGTGAACCTAGCCTTATTCAATGAAGTCATGTGTAAATCAATCAATCTGGTATCCATGCATTATTTTGGGATACAGGAGAAGCATAGAGGTTTACTGCCATCTTCATTTCTTGGATTTATGTCTATAAGTGCACCCTAGGGAGCAACAGGGATGCAGGCAAATTGGCTTGTGGCTTGACATTCCTCCGATTTGGTCTATTGACCTCAGAATTGTAGACAGAGTTGTGCCTAGCACTAGTGCATCCTAGCAAAGCCAGAATACACCTATTTGTTTGTCCTATGGCTCATTGGTGATTTAGATACTATATAGCCAGAGAGTGAACCTATTTCTTCTTCCCTCTTCCTCCAAATTGGGTTCTGTTATCAACTTATATGAAATTCTGAATGGTTTGAAATCTTCTCCCCATCGGTAACCTGTGGCCCATGCTCAGGGCCGTATTACCAGCTGCTGCCCTTTACACTAAACCTGCAGACGCCCCATCTTCACTCACCAATAAGTGTCATGACTTTCTAGTTTTAGAACATCATATTGATATCTGATGAGTCTTAGGCCACGTTCCCACATTTACTGTCCGTCACCACATGCAGCAGATGCCAGACCCTCATGCAGTAACCAATAGGCAGATGGCCAAATAATCCTGTGACTGGTTAACACCGCTATACTGGACCTGAACAATACCACTATACTGTGACTGGATAACACTGCCACATCAGACTTGACCAATAACACCATACTGTGACTGGATAGAACCGCCACACCAGACCTGACCAATGCCACCATACTGTGACTGGTTAACACCACCATTCCAGACCTGACCAATACCACCATACTGTGACTGGTTAACACTGCTATACTGAACCTGACCAATATACCCATACTGTGACTGGATAACATCGCTATACCAGACCTAAACAACACTGTCATACTGTGACCAAATAACACCGCCATACTAGACCTGACCAATACCACCATACTGTGACTGTATAAAACCGCTACACCAGACCTGACCAATACCACCATACTGTGACTGGATAACAGCACCACACCAGACCTGACCAATACCACCATACTATCACTGTATAACACCGCCATACCAGACCTGACCAATACCACCATACTGTGACTGTATAACACCGCTACACCAGACCTGACCAATACCACCATACTGTGACTGGATAACAGCACCACACCAGACCTGACCAATACCACCATACTATCACTGTATAACACCGCCATACCAGACCTGACCAATACCACCATACTGTGACTGTATAACACCGCTACACCAGACCTGACCAATACCACCATACTGTGACTGGATAACAGCACCTCACCAGACCTGACCAATACCACCATACTGTCATTGTATAACACCTCCATACCAGACCTGACCAATACCACCATACTGTGACTGTATAACACCTCCATACCAGACCTGACCAATACCACCAAACTGTGACTGGACAACTGCCCCACACCAGACCTGACCAATACCACCTTACTGTCACTGTATAACACCACCATACCAGACCTGACCATTACCACCATACTGTGACTGGATAACACCACCATAACAGACCTGACCAATACCACCATACTGTGAATGGATAATACTGCCGTACAACCCCCCCCCCCTTTGGAAAAAAACACCAGATTTACTGCAAGTCTGAATGGGAGGTGGGTGGGAGGCTGCCCCCCTGAAAGGTGCTGCCCTAGGCACCGGACCACGGATGCCTAGTGGTAAATACGTCCCTGCTTATGCTGTATCCAGTAGATTGGAAGGAGAAATAATGATGAGTCCCTGTATAGTTAGTCACTACGAAATGGGTCACATCTGTATAAAGGGTCATTTTAATGACCATATTTTTATCGACAAATATGGCACAATATTTACGAGACAAGCAAGAAAATGAATGCATAAGAATTAGATACAAATCCTATATATATATCTGGCCTACAATACTTTGATCTGGTGCAGGCTTCTTGAAAGGTTTTTGGTGTGGATCCCACTGTAAGTCCAGGGAGATGCCTTCGCTACACTCAATTGTTGGTTAATTTCTAGTTGTTTATTCTCTAAGGGTATGTTCACACTGAGGAATAGGCAAGGAACTGAGGAGGAAAGTTTTCCACTTGTAATCTCCTCTTCTTCAGCGCTGATGGAATAGGCGTGGAATTTGAGCGGAAAGCAGAAATTCAAAGTCCCAATGACTTCTATGGGATTTCACTAACGGAAACCACTCAAAGACTTGACAAGTCAAGTGGATTCGCGGCAGAACATTCCGTGTGTAAATTCCAGAAAACCCATTGAACACAATGGGACCTTGCTTTGTAAATATTTTACAGGCGGAATTTAAAGTGGAATACACGTAAAATTAAGCGTGGATTCCGCTTCAAATTCCTCACCTATTGCTCAGTGTGAACATACCCACACAAGGATGGACTGTTAAACCACATAGACTGCTGGGTGCTATGTACTTTATAAGACGTCAGTCAATGCCAATGGCTTAAGTGAGTGCAAATACTATTTTACCAGCAGGATGTGAATAATAAGTGGCGCCCTTTCTTGGCGGACAAACCATACTTGGTGGCTGTGTTAAGGTTCAGCCAACAATTTTGTCTGCCGTCCTCGCTCCATACATAAACATTAGGCCGAACTTTCCTGTGTTCTCTATGAGGAAGGAAAAAGTAATCTGCCATTAGACTGCTTTGGCACTGCTTATCCCTTCAAGAACAAAGGGGTCAGGAAGTGAAAATCCATTACGCCCAACCCCTATCTCCAGCAACAACATCTGTCGTTGGAGAGTTGGGGGGCCTCCTTACACCTTATACTGTCAGCCAAACCTACCACCAGCTCAGTCGGCTAACAAATGTATGGACAGGTTGGCTGAACCAGGATCTGAAGTATATAGTCACCTTTAATGTTTGTGTCCATTATATTGCTGTGACAAGATAATACATTTATTCTTCAGCACTCATTGGATATTTTGGACAGTAGACATAAGCCACAGGACTGAATACAGGATCATATATGCCCACAGACACCATTACTTATATTACGGTTATGGCGCTGTGTCATACTTGCAAAGAGAGAGGGTTAAAACTTCTATTACCGACAGTATGAGAGAACACAGATGTAATACTATATAATCTGTGCATGACGGTGGCAGATTGTACGGGGTCTGGAGAGATTAGGACCTTGCATTATTTAGGACAAACCCTCGTCGTGTATGTTTGTTACTGAGCGGAGCCCACAGTCTGCCTCCAACATTACTTTTACTGACCTGGGGTCTGGTGTATTGAAGATATAGGGGGAGGAATCATGTCCTATACTTTTAAAGATGGGGGTTGGGATGGGCTTTTGGGGGGCTCGGGGTCAATATAATTTTCCCCAAACCTATATTTTTTTAGCGTGTTCTTTTTTTTTAAAGCGAATGTACCACCAGCTCCTGACCCCCTGCTAGATCCCCCTATACTCACCTAATCGCGCCTGGTCCCGCTTCCTGATCCAGTCAGGTCACGGAGATATCAGCTCCCGAAGCCCGGGGCGCGCGCACACAGCAGAGTCCGACGCTCATAGAGAATGAATGGGGAGTCCGATGCTCCGTCATTCTCTATGGGCATCGGACTCTCCTGTGAGCGCGCACGCCGGGCTTCAGGAGCTGATATCTCCGTGACCCGACCGGCTCAGGAAGCGGGTCCAGGCGCGATTAGGTGAGTATAGGGGGATCTAACGGGGGGTCGGGAGCCTGTCACCCCGGCACGGGGGGTGACAGGTATCCTTTAATAGTTTTACATCCCTACATTCCCTTTAAAATGTAGGCTGTATATATGTATTAGTACTGGCCTTTGTGCATTGTACATTGGGATTTATTTTCTCTATTTTTGGATGTAGTATATATATTTTTAGTAAGCACATCAATAGAGAATTGTTATTTTTTAGATCCATTTGATGGAGCCATCCACTGTGTTGTCTGTCATTGTAAAATGTTCCTTAGCCAAATCCAGGACTATACAGAAATAAAGGAACAGAGTAGAAGAGATCATATTATGTAGTGTAGGGAGTTCTAATTCTCTACCATACAGTGTGGGGGTAAATCAGATCTTACATTATACAGTGTGGAGATCAGATCATGTCTTAAGTGAATTTCAGATCCTGAACTATACAGAGCTGAGGAAGTTAGGTCTTGAACTATACAATGTGGAAGAGATCAGATCCCAGATTAGGGTAGTTTCGCGCGAAGCGAATCACAGCGGATTTAACAATGCAAGTTCCGCAGCTAAATCTGCTGCAATTCACAGCACTGTCATTTTGAATAGGTTTACATTACCTGTCCACGATCAGTCCTGCTCCTGTGGCTCCCAGCATCCTTACATCCCACTCAGCCAATCAGTGCACTGTCCCGCCGCAGTGGGACGTTAGGGAGCCGGGAGCCACAGAAGCAAGGTGGAACCTTGAACGGGTAAAATACTCACCAGGTTGCCGCGGGTTAAGGGAGAAGGAGCTTTACACACTTGCAGCGGAAAGAGAGTATGTAAACCTACTCAAACTGACAGTGCCGGGAATTGCAGCAGATTTCACTGCGGAACTCACAGCATGAAATTTGTTGCAATTTGCTATGTGTGAAACTACCCCTATATTGTATAGAAAGAACCTGATCTTGTATTAGGGCCCTTGCACACTACGGAAAACGCATGAATAACTTGCAGCGGTTTCCGTGGTTTGCCCCCCTGCTCTCCTGCTTGAAGTTCCGCTGGTCCCATAGGCTCCATTCTATGGTCAGGATTCCGACGTCTGCCCAAAGAATTGACAAGTCAATTCTTTGTGCGGAAGGCTGAATCCACCCAAATATAAAATGGAGTCTATGGGATGGTGGAGAGTTAAAGGGGTTATCCAGTGCTTCAAAAACATGGCCACTTTCTTTCAGAGACAACACGACTCTTGTCTCCAGTTCAGGTGCGGTTTGCAATTAAGCTCCATTCACTTTAATAGTACTGAGCAGCAAAACCCCGCCTAAGCTTTAGAGAAGAGGTGCTGTCTCTAGAAGAAAGTGGCCATGTTTTTGTAGCGCTGGATAACCCCTTTAAGCAGCAGCGTGCAAGGAATCCACAGGAAGTTATCTGTATGATTTCTGTATACAAGGGCCCTTAAACAGCATGAAAGAGATCAAATCCTGTACTGTACAGTGTATGTGTGTAGAGGTAAGGAGATCAGATCCTGTATTGTACAGTGTGTGTGTGTATGGGGAGGGGGGGGTCAGATCCTGTATTGTACAGTGTGGGGAGATCAGATCCTGTATTGTACAGTGTGAGGGAGATCAGATCCTGTATTGTACAGTGTGGGGGAGATCAGATCCTGTATTGTACGGGGGGAGATCAGATCCTGTATTGTACATTGTGGGGGAGATCAGATCCTGTATTGTACAGTGTGAGGGAGATCAGATCCTGTATTGTACAGTGTGGAGATCAGATCCTGTATTGTACAGTGTGGGGGAGATCAGATCCTGTATTGTACAGTGTGGGGGAGATCAGATCCTGTATTGTACAGTGTGGAGGGAGATCAGATCCTGTATTGTACAGTGTGGGGGAGATCAGATCCTGTATTGTACAGTATGTGGGGGGGATCAGATCCTGTATTGTACAGTGTGGAGGAGATCAGATCCTGTATTGTACAGTGTGTGTGTGGGGGGGGGGGGGGGGGGGGGGGATCAGATCCTGTATTGTACAGTGTGGGGGAGATCAGATCCTGTATTGTACAGTGGGGGGGGGAATCAGATCCTGTATTGTACAGTGTGGGGGAAGATCAGATCCTGTATTGTACAGTGTGGGGGGGGGGGATCAGATCCTGTATTGTACAGTGTGGGGAGGAGATCAGATCCTGTATTGTACAGTGTGGGGGAGATCAGATCCTGTATTGTACAGTGTGGGGGAAGATCAGATCCTGTATTGTACAGTGTGGGGGGGGGATCAGATCCTGTATTGTACAGTGTGGAGGAGATCAGATCCTGTATTGTACAGTGTGGGGGGGGGATCAGATCCTGTATTGTACAGTGTAGGGGAGATCAGATCCTGTATTGTACAGTGTGGTGGAGATCAGATCCTGTATTGTACAGTGTGGGGGAGATCAGATCCTGCATTGTACAGTATGGGGGGGGGAGATCAGATCTTGTATTGTACAGTGTGGGAGGAGATCAGATCCTATATTGTACAGTGTGGGGGAGATCAGATCCTATATTGTACAGTGTGGGGGAGATCAGATCCTGTATTGTACAGTGTGTGGGAGATCAGATCCTTTGTTGTACAGTGTGGGAGGAGATCAGATCCTGTATTGTACAGTGTGGGGGGAGATCAGATCCTATATTGTACAGTGTGGGGGAGATCAGATCCTATATTGTACAGTGTGGGGGAGATCAGATCCTGTATTGTACAGTGTGGGGGAGGTCCGATCCTGTATTGTACAGTGTGGAGATCAGATCCTGTATTGTACAGTGTGGAGATCAGATCCTGTATTGTACAGTGTGGTGGAGATCAGATCCTGTATTGTACAGTGTGGAGATCAGATCCTGTATTGTACAGTGTGGGGGGGAGATCAGATCCTGTATTGTACAGTGTGGGGGAGATCAGATCCTCTATTGTACAGTGTGAGGGGAGAGATCAGATCCTGTATTGTACAGTGTGGAGATCAGATCCTGTATTGTACAGTGTGCAGGGGGATCAGATCCTGTATTGTACAGTGTGGTGGAGATCAGATCCTGTATTGTACAGTGTGGAGATCAGATCCTGTATTGTACAGTGTGGAGATCAGATCCTGTATTGTACAGTGTGGTGGAGATCAGATTCTGTATTGTACAGTGTGGGGGAGATCAGATTCTGTATTGTACAGTGTGGGGGGAGATCAGATCCTGTATTGTACAGTGTGGAGATCAGATCCTGTATTGTACAGTGTGGAGATCAGATCCTATATTGTACAGTGTGGGGGAGATCAGATCCTGTATTGTACAGTGTGGAGATCAGATCCTGTATTGTACAGTGTGGAGATCAGATCCTGTATTGTACAGTGTGGTGGAGATCAGATCCTGTATTGTACAGTGTAGAGATCAGATCTTGTATTGTACAGTGTGAGGGGGAGATCAGATCCTGTATTGTACAGTGTAGGGGAGATCAGATCCTGTATTGTATAGTGTGGAGGAGATCAGATCCTGTATTG
Source organism: Dendropsophus ebraccatus (assembly GCF_027789765.1). Classification (NCBI taxonomy): domain Eukaryota; kingdom Metazoa; phylum Chordata; class Amphibia; order Anura; family Hylidae; genus Dendropsophus; species Dendropsophus ebraccatus. The sequence goes on from NC_091463.1 coordinate 78,689,301, forward strand.
TACAGTGTGGGGGAGATCAGATCCTGTATTGTACAGTGTGGAGGAGATCATATCCTGTATTGTACAGTGTGGAGGAGATCAGATCCTGTATTGTGCAGTGTGGAGGAGATCAGATCCTGTATTGTACAGTGTGGGGGAGATCAGATCCTGTATTGTACAGTGTGGAGATCAGATCCTGTATTGTACAGTGTGGAGATCAGATCCTGTATTGTACAGTGTGGGGGAGATCAGATCCTGTATTGTACAGTGTGGGGGAGATCAGATCCTGTATTGTACAGTGTGGTGGAGATCAGATCCTGTATTGTACAGTGTGGAGATCAGATCCTGTATTTTACAGTGTGGGGGAGATCAGATCCTGTATTGTACAGTGTGGTGGAGATCAGATCCTGTATTGTACAATGTGGGGGAGATCAGATTCTGTATTGTACAGTGTGGAGATCAGATCCTGTATTGTACAGTGTGGGGGAGATCAGATCCTGTATTGTACAGTGTGGAGGAGATCATATCCTGTATTGTACAGTGTGGGGGGGATCAGATCCTGTATTGTACAGTGTGGAGGAGATCATATCCTGTATTGTACAGTGTGGGGGGAGATCAGATCCTGTATTGTACAGTGTGGGGGGAGATCAGATCCTGTATTGTACAGTGTGGGGGAGATCAGATCCTGTATTGTACAGTGTGGAGGAGATCAGATCCTGTATTGTACAGTGTGCGGGAGATCAGATCCTGTATTGTACAGTGTGGGGGGAGATCAGATCCTGTATTGTACAGTGTAGGGGAGATCAGATCCTGTATTGTACAGTGTGGGGGGGATCAGATCCTGTATTGTACAGTGTAGGGGAGATCAGATCCTGTATTGTACAGTGTGGGGGGGATCAGATCCTGTATTGTACAGTGTAGGGGAGATCAGATCCTGTATTGTACAGTGTGTGTGTGTGGGGGGGGGGGATCAGATCCTGTATTGTACAATGTGGGGGAGATCAGATGCTGTATTGTACAGTGTGTGTGTGTGTGGGGGGGGGGGGATCAGATCCTGTATTGTACAGTGTGGAGGAGATCAGATCCTGTATTGTACAGTGTGCGGGAGATCAGATCCTGTATTGTACAGTGTGGAGGGAGATCAGATCCTGTATTGTACAGTGTGGGGGAAGATCAGATCCTGTATTGTACAGTGTGGGGGAAGATCAGATCCTGTATTGAACAATGTGGGGGAAGATCAGATCCTGTATTGTACAGTGTGGGGGAGATCAGATCCTATATTGTACAGTGTGGGGGAGATCAGATCTTGTATTGTACAGTGTGGGGGAGATCAGATCCTGTATTGAACAATGTGGGGGGAGATCAGATCCTGTATTGTACAGTGTGGAGATCTGATGCTGTAATATACAGTATAGTACAAATTACTCAGACCTTAAAAACTATGTACGGTATACTTCATCATTAATGTTATATCATGTATGTTAATATCGTTCTTAGTATTATGCAACCATGACATTTCCCTAAAACAACGAGGACAGGGATAGGGTAATTCCGGTAATACCTATACAGTTAACAGAACTTGTATATATGATGTCACCTTTTTCCTTTTTTACTGCTTGCAATAGAAATAATGGTACAACGCACCAGCTGGGGTGGGATCCAACCAGAAAACGTACTTGTCACCCATCCTATCTTTCTGACCTCCTGCTGATCTAAGGGTCCCCAAGAACAAGGGACTTCCCATCTGGTGTAGGGGACACCCAAACCTGGTGGTCCTCTAGCTCTTTTAGGTAGGGTCCTACTAGGACTACTTCCTCGACTGAGAGGGGGTTCCTAATATTCTACCTTATTGATCTCATACTTCTGCCTCCCTTTACAGGATAGGATTGCTTTGTATATATACCTTTCTAAATAAATATAGCTTTTGGCCATACTTTATTATGTTATGTTACTATATTATGCAAAACCATATCCTATAGTTTTTTGGAAACCATCAGCAAGCAGGCTACTGATCGATCATTTTTATTCTAATTATGGCTCATTTTCCTTAATATCCCATGTCATTTATATTAATAACATTTGAAGTAGTTCACCACTTGAATATCTAACACATGGGTAATAGGGTGTTAACCGGCGGGTCTTCAGAAGGTGTTAAAGCGTTATAAGCAATTATTATTCAGATTACAAGCGCAAGTTCAACCATGTAAATGAGCAGACGATGAAAAAAAATAGTGTTTGTTGCTGACTAAATTGATTGTTTATAAAGGAAGCTTAAAGGAGTATTCTAGAGTAATAAATTATAGTACCCCTTTAATGGAGGTTGACACAGAACACATCAGATCTGTGAACAGCAGCTTGTTGACAGAGTCAGGGCAGCAACAGGAGCTTTTTGTTTTCTCATAAAAATGATAAGAAAAAAAAGACCCAAATTTTTTATAAAAGGTATGGAAGATTTTATAAATGTCGCCTACATGTACAATAATGGCGAATATACTAGTAATCCCTATACGCCAGTAACCTACGGACTAATAGAAATAGTTGAAGCCATTAAAATTTCTATATAGCAATTACTATGAACCATCAATCTGGAATCTCCTATATACACGCCAGCCCATGCACGTATATGGAAAGCCAATGACTACGTGAAGGCAGAACTACTCCTGCAGTCGCAGACAGGTCACAGACAGCTTAGGTATCTATTAGATATATGGATCGCAATGTTGCATAAAAAAAAAGGGGAGATTGCAGCACGGAAAAATGCAGAGCAACATCTCAATGGAGTTAAATTACACCCTATTGATTGCGACCGCAATAGCAATTTTGCTGCAAATCGAGACAATTTTAGTTCTTTGACTTTTTTTGCCTTGTCATATTCCTTCAGAAAAAAATAAAATAAAATGATTACGCTATACAGAACTGTACGGAATAGAACCCAAGTAAGACGAGTTCAGTACAATAAGGAGGCATAAGTGTCGGCTATGGGGAAGGTAGGCAATTTATATAGTGGATGGTTATAGAGCGGCACAGACTCTGCAGGGGAGGGGGGGGGGGCACCGGTCCTGGTTATAGCATCCGTGCCTATAGAAGACAGGGGAAATGTCACAGGGATGAATGAGTCCGGAGCCCGGCTGAGTGAGCAGCGTGCAGCCCAGCAGTGAAGGGGTGCAGAGCGGACAGTCACATGGGGCGCAGTCTCTCCAGATGTGCACTGGGGAATTAAGGGCACTATGTGTTTTTAATGCACTGGAGGGAGGACTGCTTTCTGTGTATATAGTCTATACATAGGGGGCTGACATCTGCACACAGACTGCTGTGCAATCCAGATGCCAGAGCCTCCAAACATGTGACCTTTCTATACAAACCCCTGATGTATACTCAGTGCAGACAAGGCAGAGAGAACTGCTGACTAATGGCAGCCAGGTGTCTATGTTACATGTATGTAGAGCATAGACTCCATATGCACTTGTCTCCTGCACAGACAGACATGGATGACATGCACATACATGATGCACTGCACACATCACATACATGCATCACATACACAGCCATGCACTATGCACCTACACATCTATACATTGCCTATATATTACCTATACTGTCTACATGATGCTAGCTTGCTGTGCACCTACAAATATGAGCCATGCATGCATGCCTGCACTCACACACATGCAGGACATGGGCTCCAGCCATGCCACACACAATTTACTCACGATTTGAGGGGGTTGTGCAGGGCTGTGTTCATGGTGCTGCTGGGTATTAAGCAGGAACACTGCAGCCCCTCTAATATCACAATACTGTACAATTTCATTCATTCTGCACACAGCAGCCAATCACAAGCCAAGCTGAGGGAAGCCGGCCGCGGGGCGCGTCGGGATTTGTAGTTCAGAGCGCATGTGCGGCGGATGGTCGGCAGCGGGGAAGAGACTACGTGTCCCAGGGTGCAGCGCGAAAGACAGGTCTGGGAGGCTGAGCAGCGCGCTGATTGGCGGAGAGGGTTAGGGTACTGTAAAGAGGGGGAGGTGGGTGACAAAGAGAGGGGAAAGACAGGAAGGAGGGGGGCACGGGAAGGGGTACAAGGAGGGAGAGGAGTCCAGAATGGAGGGGGTAGGAGGAAGGGGAGTGATTAGAGAAGGCAGGAGGTGTGCTGGGGAGACAGACTGAGGGAGGGGGACGTCTGGGCACACAGGTAGCGAATGAGACAGCCATGGTATGTGAGGGAATGAGACAGACAGGTGGGAAAGGAATGAGACATACATACAGATGACTGGGGAGAGGACACAGGACTGCAGCAAACACCTTATAGTATACAGCAGGGGTAGGGAGCCTCGGCCCTCCAGCTGCTGCAAAACTACAACTCCCATCATGCTTTAGCTTTGGCTGTCCAGGCATGATGGGAGTTGTAGTTTTGCAGCAGCTGGAGGGCCAAGGTTCCCTATGTCTAATATACAGCATTCACCCGGCCGAGACCCAGAAACCTGGCACCCTGATTAGTGAAATATTACGACTGTCAATAATATTTCATATACACACATATATATATATATATATATATATATATATATATATATATATATATATATGTGTGTGTATATATATATATATCCTAGTCAATTGGTGATTCACGTCTGTGTCCGGCTAACACCATAAGGTCGTCCTATCCTGTCACAGGAAAACCTGGTCCCTAAAGAAGAAATTTCCTAGATATGGACCACCATGGCTTTTACGAAACAGATGATGTACATGTGACCCGATTCTATGAATGGGCAGAGTACGTTTATTTCTAGAAACAGCGCCACCATTGTCCATGGCCATGTGCAGTATTGCAACTCAGCCCTGTTCACGTTAACAGTATTGCCATAGGCTGTATCCATGTTTTCCAGGACTTCCCCGGGCTGCATCCATCTCGAATGATCGGACTCGGAGCAGGCTGGAGTTGTGCTCATCTCTAAGGGTCCATTTACACAGAAAGATTATCTGACAGATTATCTGCCAAAGATTTGAAGCCAAAGCCAGGAATGGATTTGAAAAGAGGAAACATCTCAGTCTTTCCTTTATGACCTGGTCTCTTTATAGTCTGTTTCTGGCTTTGGCTTCAAATCTTTGACAGATAATCTGTCAGATAATCTTTCTGTGTATAAGTAATAAAACTGAAGGCCTCGGAGATTCTTTTGTTACAATATGAGACAATACGAGTATAATGGGATGCCCCAAGTTTGGAGCCGACTCCAGGCAAATACAATGGATCAAAAATGGAGGGCATTTCAAAAGGAAAGACTGCGACTTCTCTTTTCACATCCATTCCTGGCTTTGTCTCCAGTATTTGAAAAATTGCTTAACTAACAATTCCGTATTTTTTTTTATTTCATTAGGATTTGCTCCATTGGTAAGCAGGAGAGAGCCGGTATCTGACCACTGCCAGTCCTACCCTGTAAGGCCATGTAAACTTCCTATAGGAACTCTCTGCTTCTTATTCCTGTCCTTAAAGGGATCCATCACATTGAAAAAGACAGTCCCATCTTCACATCTCAGGTTATAGAGCAGGAGGAGCTGAGCAGATTAATATATAGGTTTGTAGGAAAATATTTAGGAGAATAAGTAATTTGTTGATCTAATCACTAATTAGGACCGCCCACTGGACTCCTAAGCCCCAAATGAGCAGAGGTTTACATGAATAAATCACTAGTTGTACTGAATCTTTCCTTACATATATATATCAATGTGCTCAGCTCCTCCTGGTCTATAAGATGGCGCTGGAAGACTGGACTGTATTTTCAGTGTGACAGGTTCCCTTTAAGATGGCCTAGATCAAAACATAATAATGAGAGTATAGTGCAGTTCCATTTGCCAACTGGTCAAGTTGGGATTAGTTTGGCCTGAAGCCAGATGTACGAGCCCCCAAGACATTCGTGTGCTGCACATGGAACCGTTTTAGTCTGGGTGTATGCTACGCAGGTGTCCACATGTCAGGCTTGTGGTCTCTAAACTTGAATAGAATTCCAGATATCCTGTTGACTGATCTGCGTTGTGGTTTAGGTATATACTTTCTCTCAATATGAATATATATATATATATATATATATATATATATATATATATTGCACTGCAAGTGCAGTTTTCTTCAACCTGTTGCAAAACTACAACTCCCATCATGCACAGACAGCTGAAATTTTTGAATATGACAGCGATTTACCCTATATAGACACATTATTGCTGGTCTGTATATACATTCCATAAAGGTCTCAGCACCTTAAGAGTTAATGGCAGAATGTGCTACTCTGTGATTTGATCCTCTTACTGGATAAAACTGACCCACATGGAATTACTAGACAATATTAGGGCCACGGCGACATCTAGTGGCCACAAGTGAGAACTATTTGTAAATATCATGGGTCACTTTTCATGATTCACCGTACAGGTTTAGGCTTCGTTCCAATCTGCATTCAGGCAATTCAACTCACAGAATGGATCCCATTGACTTAAATAGGGTCTGTCAGGTTCCCATCTGGAGTCCATTTACTTTGTGCAGACAAAAAAATACAGCTTGCAGTGGGTTTTTTTTTTTTGTCTGCTGAGGTTGTACTAAATAATTCCTGCAATGGCACTTAGTGAACATAGATGTGAACTTATTTTTTTTAAATCCTATATAAATGCTGTTTTAACAACCGTCCCATAAATCATTGTTACAAGCAGACATAAAAACGTAATGAATCTTGGCAGAGAAAAAAAAGGGGAATTCAGAGAGACAGTAGGAGCTTACTGTGTATATTAGCTGTCACTCAGTGCTGGATTCACAGATATGACTGATCAGTACTGCTCCTCGATGTCCTCCATGCTGCTGCTGCTGCTGCTGCTTCTGATGGTGACTTTTATAGAGACATAGGAGAGCAGGATCTCCTGTTCTGTGTATGCACATTATATATTAGACATCATAGGAGCCTAGTCTCCACATGTTATATCAGGAACAACTGAAAATTAGAGATAGAGCCTTCAGAGCAGAAAAATACTGTATACCAGAGACAGCACCATTCTTTTTTAACAATTCAGCGGTAGTTTGCAATTAGGCTCCATTCACTTAAATGGATCTGAATTGCAAAACCCAAACTGGAGACAAGAGTGGTGCCGTCTCTGGAGGAAAGTGGCCATGTTTTGTTGCACTAGAGAACCCCTTTAACAGACTTTGCTTTCCTATACTGTGGTATACTAAAGTATACCATACAGTATTCATTTTTTAACATAGAGATGTGCACAACTACTGCCCCCGCCCCCCAACACACACACACACAAATTGATTTCAATCATTCATCAGAAATGACTAGTCTGGATTTATTCAGGAGCAGGGATTCCTGTCAAAAGATAGACGTCCCTGCTCCTGCAAGGAATGTTCTGTATTCACACATAATGAAATCTGAGCATAATTGATTTGTTCTAAACTGATTTGCTGATCTCTACTTATGGAAAATGGTGCTGTATGTCTCTGTATGGTTATACAGTGTCATATGTCTTTGCCATTAGTCAGATGTGTATGTCACAATGCCTGCCTCTGATGGAAGGGCCTGACACAGTCTGTCTATCCAGACCACCCATCTGACCTTTCCTCTTACATCTATCCTGTGTGTGTCTAGAATGTTTGCCCATTCAGATGACAGGGCAGTATGTCAGTGTGGGAGCTGGCTAATAACAGTTCCCTCTCTATTACATCAATACACCTAATGATGATGGTTGTGATGGTGTAAAAGTCCATCTTTAGTGTCAATGGATATGCACACAGCTCTCTGACGCCACCTTTTGGAGGCAACTTCCCCTTAATGTTAGCGTTTGACTCTGATTAGAAGCCTTAGAGCATGATGGGGGTTTAGGTCAAGCCAAAAATCTCTCCAGAAGGTGATGTTACCTCTCCAGGGTTATTGTCCCTCCATAATACAGGGTGCTGGCTGATACTGACCAGAGGCAATAACCCTGAAACAGCTGTCTATGGATAGGTGACGTCTACTTCTGGAGAGATTTCTGGCTTGGCTTAAATCCTCAGTCATGTTCTAAGGCTAGTTATACACTGACGGGTAGGAAAAGCTCCCTCCAATAGGTGGAGTGATTGCTGCTTTGCATATCCTTCTGCTCCAAATTCCTATAAGTTTATAATGCTCTCCTCAAAGAGAAACATTACCCCTTTGGTCCCCTTTTTAGTGTCGTATAAACTTGTGGGTTGGACATGATGGAAATGTAAAGGAGCCCATACCATCATCTACATCCGGGATGGGGAACCTTCGGCCCTCAATTCCCATCATGCCTGGACAGCAGAAGCTTTAGCTTTGGTTGTTCACAGGGCCGCCTGCAGGTTTTTTGTGGGTCCTCAGCGGACCCCTCATTCATCCATCCACTATGCACAATCACTTAAGACACCACTAACATACACAAACAAGCAAACACACACACATGATTGACACAGACACTAACTAACTGACTGACTGATACTGACAGACTGACACTGACATACGGCACTTCCAGCTCAGTGTTCTGCCTCTTCCTCTCTGTCGGGCTACTTTCCACACTGTAAGGTTGAGGACCTTCGAATCATGTGATCAGGTCCTTCACCCTTTTCTCTCTCTGTGCAGGTCCTGCTCTATCTCCTGTATCTTTTCATGTTCAGCCCAGTCACCCAGCTCACTACAGTGAGCGGGTTAAAGGGGTTATCCAGCGCTACAAAAACATGGCCACTTTCTTCCAGAGACAGCCCCGCTCTTGTCTCCAGCTGGGGCGGGGGTTTTCTGCTCAGTTCCATTGAAGTGAATGGAGCTTAATTGCAAACCGCACCTGAACTGGAGACAAGAGTCGTGTTGTCTCTGAAAGAAAGTGGCCATGTTTCTGTAGCACTGGATAACCCCTTTAAACATTAGTACACCGGGCCTTTCTCTCTCTATGGGCCCCTAGAGGCGATGTGGGCCCTGGCACCTGCCCGGGTAAGCCCTGTGCTAACGTAGGCCCTGGCTATTCAGGCATTATGCAAATTGTAATTTTGCAACAGCTGGAGGGCCTAAGGTTTCCCATCCCTGGTCTACATGTTCTCTACCACAGATCAGTCCTCGGGTGGATGTACACACTAGGATTTTTCGATGCCATCTGCTTCTGATCATATTCAGCATCTATACTACTATATAAAAGGAACTTCTGCCATTAAAAGTAAGAACAATGTGCTACAATGGGGGTCACCTCCGATCTGCGGCAGGCAGTGGGTTTGGTAGATCACCCGTCCCAGCTCCACTTCATGGCTGCTATTCTGCTATTTCTCTGCAGGATTCAAAGTCTATCCAGAGACATTTATTACAATGGATTCAGAGATAACTGCAGGAGGGGCGGGGGGGGGGGGGGGGAGGCCGGCGACCACCAATCCGGGCCCCGTCATATTTCTTGTGCTCAGGATTCATGGATCTGATTGGTGGCCGGCTATGATAGTATCTCTGTGTGCATGTACCTGCACAGGTTTTATAAATACCCCCCCCCCCTTCCCGCTGCCGCTCTCCCCAGGTAATTGAGACCTGTCTGTTTCATAAATCTGCAAGAACAAACCCTGATAGCGATGGATGCTGCATTGCGCTGAACGCGGGTCCTTTTTTTTTATCATACATAAACTTGAAGATTTGTAAATCCTGATGCAGAGGAAAAGATGATGATAAAGAACTATAGCAGGAGGAAGTCTGTGGTATACAACCAATGATGTATTCAAGACACGTTCCATCTTAAAGGGGTTATCCAGGATTAGAAAATCACAGCTACTTGTTTGTAAAAACAGCACCACCCCTCTCCTCAGGTTGTGTGTGGGATTGCAATTCAGCTCCATTCACTTCATTGGAACTAAGATGCAATACAACTAAGGACAAGAGTGGCACTGTTCCTGAAAGAAGGTGGCCAGTCATTTTAAATGAGCCTGGATATCCCCTTTAAGAATTCAACACCAAGCAAAACAATGTCTCTGCATTATAAGTACTGTTCATCCTGAGCTTCCTGGTTCATGACTATCTCATACGCAAACATATGTGCCAATCAATCTCCATAGTGTTGGATCCTCATCAAACAGCACCTCGTATCTGAGCTTCTCGGACCATCTTTGGGGGTTAATGGTGGTTAGACGTGAATTCTCAGGTTTTAGGCAGCGGCTGGCATAACATGTCAATTTAGGGGGTGAAATGCTCTTTAATAAAGCACGGGGAATAGCAGGTTGCCATGGCAGCAGATTTTCTTTCGTGCCAATCTATACAAATATCAGTAAATGTCATTTATAAGCCATGTAGGATCAGCGTCACTGAGCGAACGCTGCCATTTACCTCTCTGCAGAGGAGGCCGTTCTTCTGGGGTGCGGACGTTTGTCTGGGAGGTCGCATTACAATAGAGTCCCATATATCTTATTGTTTATGAAAATTTTAAAGGATTCTGCAGAGGGAACTAGAAGAGCTGAAGAATATCTCTATCCATATACTAAGAGCCCACTATGCCCATAGCATTGTATCTGTCCACTCGTTCACATGCATGATCAGCTTGGTCCTTTACTTTCTGGCCAGCACCTACTCCTTTCTGCTATGCCATGACATAGTGCACCAAAGTGAGCATGCTTAAAGTGATATTGTCATGCTTAACCCCTTCCCTCCTGGGCATATTTTCGTTTTTGCGTTTTCGTTTTTTCCTCCTCTGGTTTAAAAGGCCGATAGCAGTTGCATTTTTTTCACCTACATACCCACATGAGCCCTTATTCTTTTGTGCAACTAATTGTACTTTGCAATGGCAGACTTAATTTATGCATAAAATATATTGCGAAACCAGAAAAAATTATATGCACAGTGAAATTGAAAATAAAACGCAATATTTTTTATTTGGGGTGGCTTTGTGTTTACACCATGCGCCATATGGTAAAACTGACTTGTTATGCATGTTCCTCAAGTTGTTACGATTACAAAGATATGTAACATGTATAACTTTTATATTATATGATGGCTTATAAAAAATCTAAACCTTTAAAAAAAACCTAAACGTTCCTTAAAATCGCTCCATTCCCAGGCTTATAGTGCTTTTATCCTTTGGTCTATGGGGCTGTGTGAGCTGTCATTTTTTGCACCATGATGTGTTCTTTCTATCGGTACCTTAATTGCGGATATGCGACTTTTTGATCGCTTTTTATCACAATTTTTCAAAATTTGATGCGAACAAAAATTGCACAATTTTGCACTTTGGGATTTTTTGGTGCTTACGCCGTTTAACGTGCGAGATCAGGAATGCGATAATTTAATAGTTCTGGCGATTACGCACTTGGCGATGTCAAATATGTTTATTTATTTATTTATTTTTATTTATAAAATGGGAAAAGGGGGGCGATTTGGACTTTTATTAGGGGAGGGGATTTTTTATTACTAAAAACACTTTATATTATTTTCACTCACAGTAATTAGAAGCCCCCTGGGGGTCTTCTATATAAACAGCACTGGTCTCCCTGGGGGACTTCTATATACACAGCACTGGTCTCCCTGGGGGTCTTCTATATAAACAGCACTGGTCTCCCTGGGGGACTTCTATATACACAGCACTGGTCTCCCTGGGGGACTTCTATATAAACAGCACTGGTCTCCCTGGGGGACTTCTATATAAACAGCACTGGTCTCCCTGGGGGACTTCTATATACACAGCACTGGTCTCCCTGGGGGACTTTTATATACACAGCACTGGTCTCCCTGGGGGACTTCTATATACACAGCACTGGTCTCCCTGGGGGACTTCTATATACACAGCACTGGTCTCCCTGGGGGACTTTTATATACACAGCACTGGTCTCCCTGGGGGACTTTTATATACACAGCACTGGTCTCCCATTGAGATCAATGCTGTGTATATAATAGAGCACCGATCCATCAGATCGGTGCTCTATTATAATGGTCTGCAGCGGACCATCTGAATAGATTGCTGAGGCAGGATCAGCGGCATTCCGACACTGAGCCCCAGCTGGCTCAGTACATCGGATCTCCCCGGAGATCCAGCCACTAGACACCAGGGAGAGGGGCACACAAGGCAGTTAGAGGCAGCTGTCATGTTTGACAGCTGCATCTAACTGGCCTAATTAGCGGGGCGGCCGATTGGCGGCACCCGCTAATGGCCGCGGTCCTGTGCTGCAGTAAGCAGCCGGGATTGCGGCGGTTCAGAGCGGGGCCACGGCGCAGCCCCTTTCTGAACCTCCCCATCCCCGCCGCAGAACGTGTCGGTACGTCCTGCGGAAGGAAGGGGTTAAAGGGGTTGTCCAGCAAAAATATTTTTCTTTCAAATCAACTGGTGTCAGAAAACTATAAAGATTTGTAATTTACTTCAATTAAGTCTTCCCATACTTATAAGCTGCTGTATGTCCTGCAGGAAATGCTGATTTTTTTTCCCCACTCTGACACAGTGCTCTCTGCTGCCAACTCTGTCCGAGACAGGAACTGTTTTCTATGGGGATTTGCTGCTGCTCTGGACAGTCCCTGACATGGACAGAGGTGGTAGAAGAGAGCACTGTGTCAGACTGGAAAGAACACACCCCTTCCTGCAGGACATACAGCAGCTGATATGTATGGGAAGACTTGAGATTTTTAAATAGAAGTAAATTACAGATCTATATAACTTTCTGAAACCAGTTGATTTGGAAAAAAAAAAAAAAAGATTTTCGCTGGACAACCCCTGTAAAGTGATATTGTTGATGTATACCTGTATAAAACTTCTATGTGTCTTCTTTCTGCTCTAAAATTGCTTAATTTCATCTGTGGGCAGTGTCACCTAGGCGGGGCTTCACAGCAGATGGGCCCTCCTTTCTGTGAAGCCCCGCCTAACTGACACTGTTATCCAATTAAATGAAGCGAGAGTAAGGGGGGGAGGGGGGGCAGTATCACTTTAAAAGAAATACACAGTAAAATGGGGTGATGGGTTTGCAGAGGAACTGGCTTTGCAAGGCGCTTTCTGGGCATAAATGTCTGGGCATCAAGCATTGAATTGATGATGCTGAGAAGCTATAGGGAGGGGACATACATCAGCAGGAGCACAAGATACAGCTGCCCTGAGCTTTAGGGGTTAATATAGATAAGAGGGGAGCGTTGATTTACCTTTCAGCAACAGAACGGATCCTTTTCAGATTTCAGGTACACAGCCCAGGCTTTCTCAGGCTCTTTCTCTCTTCTGCACATAGCACAGACTAAGCCCCACCTCCACGTCCTGTCCTGCCTGTTGCTAGAGACAAATTTCCCCTTACAACAGGAAGTAAGCAGCAGATTGCAGGGAAGGGAGACACCTAGTGGCCAAGGGTTGCTGGAGCCAATTTTAATAAATGAAGTTATTTACATATATGTTAGAAATCACATAGGTCGTCACAAAGATGGTTTGAAAAGAGGAATACCATAAATAATAGAATAGACCCCTCTCTAGATGTAGGATTTGGTAGATGCCTCTCAAGGTGGTTGTTGAAAACGTAACAAGACCACAGAGCTTTCTTTATCGAGCAAATTCCAAATTGGTTGCCTTGGCCGATGCAAAGGAGCCATTGCTGCCTATGTGGTAGTTACTGCCTGCAGCAGGAGAAGCATATCAGTGCTGTATGTCAGGGGTAGAGAACCTTAGCTCTCTAGCTGCTGCAAAACTACAACTCCCATCATGCATGGACAGCCAAAGCTTTAGCTTTCCTTTATCTGCTGATGTAAATGTGGAACTTACCTGGGCAAAGCCACCCTGTGTGAATTTACCCTTATTGTAGAAAAATACAAAGATGCTGCATGGAGTGGAGGTCGGACAGCTAAAGCATACAGAGTCTTTGTCAAATACCCTTAAAGTGTCAAATGTCTTTTTTTTGCAGAAATCAATAGTCCAGGCGATTTTAAGAACCTTTGTAATTGTTTTTTTTTTATGCAAATATGCCATTATCTGCATTCAAAAAGCCTTTTTCCAGCCCCCTCCCTCTCATTCACTGCTCATTATCAGGAAATCTCGACTCTTTTACATCAGTTGGGCCCTGTGGATTACACAGCGGGACCTGTGTGACAGCCGGTATTCAGAGGTCAGAGAGGTCAGTGCTGTCTTCAGAGGAGATAGCCCGGTGATGCAGCTGTAAATTAACTCTTTGTTGTTCTGTTTTGGTGCCTCATCTCCCTCCCTCCACCCCTCCCCTCTCCATAAGACAACCATGAAGACGGGGGGAGAGCTTCAAACTGCTTTTTCATGATAAAAATGCATTTTTCGGCCAATAAACCCAAATACAAATTTTCTTAAAATCGCCTGGACTAATTTCTGCAAAAAATAATAATTTTTAAACGATAGTGACACTTTAAAAATGCCGACACAAGTGCAGGGAGGGGGAATCTTTGGCCTTCCAGCTGTTGCGAAACTACAATACTCATCATGGTTGAGCTGATATCTGGATTATTATTAGATCATTCTACCATTTGGTCGTTGTCAGAATACTTAGATGCCGACCTTTAAAAGAGAAGTAACATAATCCTAAATTAAAGTACCGATGCTATTTTGTCGGAAAAGGTAGTAAGAGTCAGAACTGTCTGGATTGGGGAATATTTGTCAGTATGGTTAAAGAGGTACTCCGGCAAAAATCTTTTTTCTTTACAATTAACTGGTGTCAGAAAGTTATATAGATTTGTAATTTAACAACTCTATTTAATGGTTCGTTTACACAGGCAGATTTATCTGACAGATTTTGGAAGCCAAAGCCAGGAATGGATTTGAAAAGAGGAGAAATCTCAGTCTTTGCTTTATGACCTGTTCCCTGTTTATAGTCTGTTCCTGGTTTTGGCTTCAAAGATCTGTCAGATAAATCTGCCTGTGTAAACGCACCATAAAAATCTCCAATCTTCCAGTACTAATCAGCTGCTGTATGTCCTGCAGGAAGTGGTGTATTCTCTCCAATCTGACACAGTGTTTAAGGGTGATGGCAGAGAGCACTGTGTCAGACTAAAAAAAAAACACCACTTCCTGCAGCACATAAAGCAGCTGATAAGTATGGAAAGATTTAAGATTTAAAAAAAAAAATAGAAGTAAACTATAACTCTAAATAACTTTCTGGAAACAGTTGATTTAAAAGAAAATTATTTTCCCTGGATAACATCTTTAATAGGGGCCTAAATATCAACCCACCCCCATGCCGTGCATCATTCCCTGGTGTATAAACCAACTGCTATGTCACACTATTAGTATTCTGACCAGCAGAAGCACAAGGTAAATCTATGGGAAGCGGCTGTGTGGTTTGATTTCTTGAAGGGGCTATCCAGCGAAAATATCTTTTTTCTAATCAACTGATATCAGAAGAATGTTAGATAGATTTGTAATTTACTTTTATTAAAAAATATCAAGTCTTCCCATACTTATCAGCTGCTGTATGTCCTGCAGGAAATGTTTTATTTTCATTCTGACACAGTGCTCTCTGCTGCCATCTCTGGCCAAGACTCTGTCTCTGTTTTCTATAAATCCCCATAAAAAAAGCTCTCCTACTCTGGACAGTTCCTGTCTCGGCCAGAGATGGCAGCAGAGAGCACTGTGTCAGACTGAAAATAAAACATTTCCTGCATGACATACAGCAGCTGATAAGTATGGGAAGACTTGATATTTTTTAATAGAAGTAAATTACAAATCTATATAACTTTATGGCACCAGTTGATTTGAAAGAAAAGGATTTTCGCTGGACAAACCCTTTAAACTTATAGATACATTAGATGTAGCCATATTACAGCTGTATGAAACTTACATCAAAGCTGCCTTCTAGAAGGATAAAAAAAGATTTAATTCTGCAGACAATATCCAGTATTCATATGATTCTATTTATCAATAACCAGAATAGTAAGAATGTAACTTCTCACCGCCAGCCTGAAGCTGCAGCACCTGATCACCACTCCTTGTAGTGACGCGGCGTGGCCGCTAGGTGGCTCTGTAGCTCTCTGCCATGTTTTGTAAACACAGAAAGTGAAAGTACAGAGGGCAGCAATGTCTGCTGGCTGCAGGAGGTAGGAGGTCGCGGCTGCTCCTGGACCCCGGCCTGGACCATGTCTGCTGTGCTCCTGGAGCATCCCCTGACCATGAAGAGTGAGGAGGAGGAGGAGGGCAGCTTCTTACTGGTGGACGACAACGAGAACTTACAGGTAGGAGGAGAGATCAGCCCGGACTCCTATAGAGAGAGCAGGCCGGGGGCAGGAGCTGGGGGCCATGTGTGGCGGATACAGGGACAGGGTCTGCTCCACTGCCCTCTCTTCTGTCCACAGTACTAGTCCCAGTGCCCCCAGTACCAGCCCCATGCCCCCAGTACTAGTCCCAGTGCCCCCAGTACTAGTCCCAGTGCCCCCAGTACTAGTCCCAGTGCCCCCAGTACTAGTCCCAGTGCCCCCAGTACTAGTCCCAGTGCCCCCAGTACTAGTCCCAGTGCCCCCAGTACTAGTCCCAGTGCCCTCAGTACCAGCCACAGTGCCCACAGTACCAGCCCTATACCCTGCATACCAGCCCCATGCTCCCAGTACTAGTCCCAGTGCTCCCAGTACTAGTCCCAGCGCCCCCAGTACCAGCCACAGTGCCCACAGTACCAGCCCTATACCCTGCATACCAGCTCCATGCTCCCAGTACTAGTCCCAGTGCCCACAGTACCAGCTCCATGCTCCCAGTACTAGTCCCAGTGCCCACAGTACCAGCTCCATGCTCCCAGTACTAGTCCCAGTGCCCCCAGTACCAGCCTTGTACCCTGCATACCAGCTCCATGCTCCCAGTACTTGTCCCAGTGCCCACATTACTAGTCACAGTGCCCCCAGTACCAGCCCATGCCCCCAGTACCAGCCCTGTACCCTGCATACCAGCTCCATGCTCCCAGTACTTGTCACAGTGTCCCCCAGTACCAGTCCTGTGCCCTGCACACCAGCCCCATGCTCCCAGTACTAGTCAGTGCCCCCAGTACCAGCCCCCAGTACTGTGCCTCATGCCCCCCTGTACTAGTCAAAATGCCACAGTACCAACTTAAATGCCCCAGTATCAGCCACAGTTGCCCCCCATACCAGCTATAATGCCCCAATTGTTCTCAGTATCAGCTATATTGCCCCAGTGCCCCCAGTACCAGTCACAGTGCCCCAGTAGTAGTCACAGTGTCCTCCAGTACCAGTCACAGTGTCCTCCAGTACCAGTCACAGTGTCCCCCAGTACCAGTCACAGTGCCCGAGTAGTAGTCACAGTATCCCCCAGTACCAGTCGCATTGTCCCGAGTACTGTGTTCCGAGTACCAGTCACAGTGTCCCAAATACCTGTCGCAGTGTCCCGAGTACCAGTTGCAGTGTCCCCAGTACCAGTCACAGTGCCCCAGTAGTAGTGACAGTGTCCCCCAGTACCAGTCGCAGTGTCCCGAGTACTAGTCCCAGTGTCAAAAATACCTGTCGCATTGTCCCCAGTACTAGTCACAGTGCCCGAATAGTAGTGACAGTGTCCCCAGTACCAGTCACAGTGCCCGAATAGTAGTGACAGTGTCCCCAGTACCAGTCACAGTGCCCCAGTAGTAGTGACAGTGTCCCCCAGTACCAGTCCCAGTGTCAAAAATACCTGTCGCATTGTCCCCAGTACTAGTCACAGTGCCCGAATAGTAGTGACAGTGTCCCCAGTACCTGTCGCAGTTTCCCGAGTACCAGTCACAGTGTCCCCAGTTAAGCTGGATTCACACTGTATATTAATGAAAAAAACAGGTCCGTTTTTGTTTTTTTTAGCGTTCACAAAAATGTGGTTGACCACATTTTTTTTTGTACATTAAAAGTAACCATTTAAAAACGGATACGTTAAAAGGGCCGCAACGGTTCACTTAGCTTAGGCTCCATTCACACGTTCAGTAGTTTTTCAGGGCCATATATGATGTCTGCAATCATCCGCAATCCGCATAAAATTCATCTGTATTACATCTGTGTTTTTTGCAGATCAGCAAAGAAGGGGAAGGTCCAGTAATAGAAGTGAAAATAGTTTAAAACGAACGCTCATCCGTATTTTATATGGATCTGCAGACGTTTCATCCGAAAAAAATTATGGCCGCTCCCATAGACTTCTATGGAACAATCTGCGCAGCAATTATGTTCCATTGTAGAGCTTGTCAGTAATTTTGTCCATAATTGCTGATTCGCAAATACAGACAAACCCTATTACACGGACAGATTTATCTGACAGATTATTGAAGCCAAAGCCAGGAACAGACTATAAACTGAGAACAGGTCATAAGGGAAAGACTGAGATTTCTCCTCTTTTCAAATCCATTCCTGGCTTTGGCTTCAAAAATCTGTGAGATAAATCTGTGTGTGTAATAGGTCAAAAAAATAAAAAATAAAAATGTCGGCTCGTTCGTATCTATTAAATTCTAGAGTAATATAATGAAGCAAAAGCTGCGGAGCCTTTAAGCTCAGGAAACCCATAAGTGTGTCAGTAAGAAAAGAGGACAGATGATGTTCTTTGCTTTTCATAGCTCACAATTAGGATATTGGATATTTTTATTCTTAAAACTCATTTAGACTGAGCCTGGGGAAAGCCATCTGGGGTTATGGGATCCTAGAGAGGAGATGCACTGATGAACAATGACACCGGGAGATCTGCTCATGTGAATCACATTGTCAGCGCGCCCCCGACCCAGAAAACTGGAGCGTACGTTCATCTGAGCATGAGACGGCTGCCTGGTCACATGTTCACCAGCATTTCTAGGGTTACTGCCATGTCTAATGTAATGCACACCAACAGAAAAATGCATCCTTAAAGGGGTACTCCAGCAAAAATGTTTTCCTTCAAATCAACTGGTGTCGGAAAGTGCCAGAGATTTGTAATTTACTTCTATTTAAAAAAAATCTCTGGTCTTCGAGTACTTATCAGCTGCTGTATGTCCTGCACGAAGTGGTGTATTCTTTCCATTCCAGAGAGCAGGAGAGGTTTTCTATGGGGATTTGCTACTGCTCTGGACAGTTCTTGTCATGGACAGAGGTGGCAGCAGAGAACACTGTGTCAGACTGGAAACAAAAATACACCACTTCCTGCAGGACATACAGCAGCTGATAAGTACTGGAAGACTTGAGATTTCTAAATAGAAGTAAATTACAAGTCTCTGGCACTTTCTGTTAATTTAAAATAAAAATAAAAATCACTGGTGTACCCCTAATGTGTGTGTATATGTATATATATATATATATATATATATATATATATATATATATATATATATATATGCACACACACACACACACACACACACACACACATACATATATATATATATATACACAACAGGATCCATCAGCAAAGCTTTTGGCTGTCTATTTTCCCTGTAATCTTATTGGTATATTTCCCGTCTTCAGGTGAAAGATGTATCAGGGCTTCTCACCAGACTTGGCTGTAGTCCACAAGAACCTGTTAAAGTCCTCAGTATTTTTGGCAACACTGGAGACGGGAAGTCCCATACACTCAACCATATGTTTTTTGGTGGTCGTGAGGTGTTCAGGACGTCCCCTTCTCAGGATTCTTGCACCATAGGTGTGTGGGCTGCCTACTACCCTCCCTTGTCTCTGGTCCTGCTGGACACGGAAGGTCTCCTTGGGGCGACTGATAAGCAGAACCAGCGGCTGCGTCTTCTCCTGAAGGTCCTGGCAGTGTCGGATCTGGTGATCTACAGGACGCGGGCTGAGAGGTTACACAATGACATGTTCCAGTTTCTTGGCAATGCTTCCAAGGCTTACCTGAAGTTCTTTACTCCGGAGCTGAAAGCCTTATCGAGCCGCTGTGGTCTGGAAGTCACCCTGTCCAGTCTTGGACCAGCTCTCCTTATATTCCAGGAGACTTCTCGAACAAATCTTCTGGGTCATGGTGAGAAACGTGTAAAAGCCCTCTATTGGAGCTACAGTGTATGTAATTTATAGCAGTGATGTTATAGATGCGGCCGTTGTTTTCCACAGGCAGTAAGGTGCACGGACAGGCGGAGACCGACCTTATGAAGAGATTCCATGATCTCGGGACACCGCCAGAGGCCTTTAGCTCTATCCATTATGTGGGGACCAAGACTATAGTCCCTCCCACTGATTTCTCTCAGTTAAAAGAGACTGTGAAGAAGCAGGTGCTGGATACATCTACCCGCTCATCCAGGCCTCTGGCCCACATGTTCACGGCCTTACAGGTATGAGAACACTACGGGCCCATGTGATTAAAAAACCCCTGTGAAGGGGGATCTTAAAGGGAATGTACCATGAGGTTGCACATGAATAGAACAGCGCCGGCACGGGAAGGCTGGTGCTGCTGTCCTTTTTTTTTTTTAACTGCGGGCTATTGCCGGGCACTGGAGACGGGCCGGACCGCCCCCTCTTATGACGCAGCTACATTAGAATCAATGGAGCCGCATCATAGAGGGGCAAGGTTTCCTCTCAATGGGGGCAGGCCAGCCGCCTCCAGTGCTTCAGCCCGACCAGTGCTTGGTAGTAGACCGCTGCCGTGTGGGGGAATCGGGCCACGGGACCGCCGCATCAGCTTTCTTGCGCCGGCACCGTTCTATTCATGTGCAACACTTGAAGCGAATGTACCTCATGGTACATTTGCTTTAAGAATGGCAGCTGGAAAGTTTCCAAACTTTGACTAATCATACAGTGGTATACTTTATGTAACTCCTGTGTTTGCCTTGCAGAGTCTGAGCGAGCGTTTCTCAGGGGATATTCCAGAAGAGCAGGTTCATATCACCTCATTCTTCCCAGACGAATACTTCACCTGTTCTCTACGTTGTCTAAGCTGCCGGTAATCCTGAGCATCCGATAGTTGTTATAAATCATTGTTATTTGGAGGTCGGATTAAAGGGGTTTTCTGGTTCTTTGCAAAAAAAAAAATAGCAGAAAACCTCTTTACCTTATGATGATGTTCCTTGTCCTGTGTGTGAAGTACTACAGCTACAAGAGTGAGTCTGAACTTCAGCACCGACAAAACATACAGATCTTATGTTTGTTCTGCCGATTCGTTGGTTTTCAGGGGTTGGCCCCAATGTTCCCTTACTGATCCATATTCTTTAAAGGGGTTATCCGGAAAGGGAAAGCAGTATCTATATTGTTACAAGTATTCGGGGGATGACAGTGATTGGCTAAGCGGGCTGTCACCCCCTGAGATAAGTCTGTCTCAGGAGTAAGGGCCCTGTTCCACCGGACGATTATCGTTCGCATAATCGTTAACAATTAACGATTTCAAACGACCACTATTGCGAAAGACCTGAAAACGTTCACTCATTTCCATGGAACGATAATCGTTACTTATGACCGTATTTGCGATCGTTTTTACTTCGCTATTGTGTTCGTATCTACTGTGAACGGCCGAACAACGTCTTATTTAATGCGAACGATTTGCGAACGAGCAACGATAAAAATAGGTCCAGGTCTTATAAAGTGATCAACGATTTCTTGTTCGGTCGTTAATCGTTAACTGCATTTCAACCGAACGATTATCGTTTAGATTCGAACGATTTAACGATAATCTGAACAATAATCGTCCGGTGGAATAGGGCCCTAAAGGTGGGATCGTCCCTTTAGGAGGAAGCCAGAGACCTGTGGGAGGACACCAGGGGAGCCCGGACTGTTTTCCGTATGCAGATAACCCCTTTAATAAAGTATATCTGTCACCAGAAAAAAAAACTTTTGACATGTCCTAGAGATTCTATGGGGCTGTTCAGGTCTCATAGACACAGAGCGAGGAGAGAATCATCATAGTTTTACTGATTAGTCAGGGTCTGAATAGAGATGAGTGGATACATGGATACAGCTATTGGCTGACTGATCAGTAAAACTATAGAAGATATGACTTCTCGCTCTGTGTCTATGAGACCTGAACAGCCCCATAGACTTTGGAAGTCTGTCCAGGTCACGTGACACAGAACCGAGAGTGAACACCCTAAGCAAATACTTCTCCCGGCTTGTTGATCGTTTGCAGTACTTCTCCCGGCCTGATCATTTGCAGTTTGAACACTCAGACACTGATCAGTCAAATTTTTGATGTCTCTGTGACATATGAAAAGTATTTTTTTTAATGACAGCTGCACACTATATACAGATCTGTTCTTCTTGCACTCATCACCCAGTGTAGGACACCATTCACAAATGATGGTGCTAATGTTTCTTCAATTAGTTATGTAAAATGACGCACCATAGTTATGTTGGACATCACTAGGTACATCTGACAACACTACGGTAAGAGAGTATGGCACATCTTATAGCATGGAACAGTATTTGTGATAGAGAAAACAACTACCTGCTGCTGCAGTGCAGAAGCCAGGCTCAAAGCCTTTACAAACACAATAATATATCATATTTTTTCTTCCTTTAGGGGAAATTCTTAGGGGTTCCCCAATTAAAACTTATTTGTCCCCTATCCAAAAGTGTGACATCCATACCCACTCAATCTCCAGATCAGCCCCTGCCTACTTTGTTTTGAATACAGCCGATGTCGGCACATGACCTTTGGCTCTTTTCATTCTCTATGGAGTTGCTGAAAAGAGCCGAGTGCTTTACTACACTCTTTCTGACGGCTCCATAGAGCATGAATAGAGCCACAGGTCATTGTGTCATTGTGACTAGTGACACAACCCTGTCCCCTGTCTGTTCTATAGAGAGGGGTGGGGGGAGGAGGGAGGAGGGAGATGAGCCGGCAGCAGAGAGCAGAGAAAAAAGCATTACACAGCCAGGAGCTCCATTAAAGCAGTATTCAGAGGTCAGAGAGGTCAGTGCTGACTGTCAGAGGAGATAGCCGGTGATGTAGCTGTAAATTAACTCTTTGTTGTCCTGTTTTGGTGACTCATCTCCCTCCACCCCTCCCCTCTCCATACACAATTATGAAGGGGGGGGGAGCTTCAAACTGCTTTTTCGTGATAAAAATGCATTTTTCGGCTAATAAACCCAATTACAAAGTTTCTTAAAATCGCCTGTACTATTGATTTCTGCAAAAAAATGTGAACGACAGTGACACTTTTAGCCCCTGTTACACTGTGCGACGAGAAAGAGCAAGTGAGCACCGACCTGTCAGGTGCCTCGTTCCCCGCCCGCTGCTGGCACAATTGCACACGGCGGCAGCAGCGAGCGGGTAAGAGTCGGGGGGCCGCAGGGAGCTGAAGGTGGGCTGCCCGGGTGATCGCTGGATTGTCCGTGCAGCCCATAGAAGAAAGTGGCGGTCTGCTGCCACCGCTCCTATTACACAGAGTGACGGAAGCAGATCACTGCTACCTGCATCGTTGCTCTTTCAACATGTTGAAAGACAACGATCAGTTGACATTGTGCACGTCGACTGATCGTTTTCTTCTATTATACAAGGTGATTATCGTCCGTAACGGCCCATAATCACTTTGTGTAATAGGGCCTTTACCTACCTATCGGTAGGGGACAAATAAGTTTTAATTGGAAAGCCCCTTTAAGCATATTAGGTAATGTTCATGTGGTCGATTTTCCACTTTGGATTTGTGGGAAGAAAATCTTCAACATATTACAGTACCAGCAAGGTGGATTAGGATGATGAGATTTAAACAAATCAGAAAAACATTCTGTGCAGAATCTGCTGGGAATGGGACTGTGGCACAGATATTAAATCCATAGCATGTGACTTTGTTACTGATATGTTGAAATAAATGTGTTGGGAATAAATGTGACTTGCACCAAAAGTGGATAAAAAAATATTTTTTCAGGGTAGACATGCACTTTAAAGGGAATCTTTTAGCTTTATATAATTCTGAGAGCTGCAGACATCTACAGATAGCTGGGAGGTTAAACAGATGATACCCGTCTCTTAGATGATGGCTCCTTACAAAGTCATAAAAGCATGTTTTCCTTTTAAGCTCAAGGAGATCTCAATCTCAAGATGCCATATGTCATTAATGTCCTGTATGAGTCACCCCTTTAAGTTTTACACCTTTAGGCTGGGTTCACACTACGTTTATTTGTCAGTATTGTGGTCCTCATATTGCAACCAAAACCAGGAGTGGATTAAAAACACAGAAAGGCTCTGTTCACACAATGTTGAAATTGAGTGGATGGCCGCCATATAACAGTAAATAACGGCCATTATTTTAATACAACAGCCGTTGTTTTAAAATAACAGCAAATATTTGCCATTAAATGGCGGCCATCCACTCAATTTCACCATTGTGTGAACAGAGCCTTTCTGTGTTTTCAATCCACTCCCGGTTTTGGTTGCAATATGAGGACCACAATACTGACTGAAATATACGTAGTGTGAACCCAGCCTTAGGGTGGTATTACACGGGCTGAGCAGGGCCCGATAATACCTGTAAACGAGCAGCGATCTGCTAGATCGCTGCTCGTTTACTCGGCCTATTACACGGCCCGATAATCGTTAAACAAGGGTAGCCCTTGTATAACTCTATACATTACCCATCCACGTTCCTGGGCTGCTGCTGCGGTCTTCTTCTCCACGGATCCCGCGCGCTGTAACGTCAGAGTGGCCTGTCCGCTAACAGGCCACCCGGCCAATCACAGGCCACTCTGATGCAAGAGTGCGCGGGACCCGTGGAGAAGAAGACCGCAGCAGCCCAGGAACGTGGATGGGTAATGTATATCGTTAGTCGCCGCTATTACATGTAGCGGTGCGCGGTTGGTGCCTGACAAAAATAGTTCAGAACCTATATCAACGATCAGCCGATGATCGTTGTCATCGGCTGATCGTTGTATTTATTACATGAAACGATAATCGGCCAAATCGGGCCGATTATCGTTCCGTGTAATAGTACCCTAAAAAAATCTTTCAAATCAGCTGGTGCGAGAGATTTGTAATTTGCTACTATTAAAAAATATCCAGTCTTCCAGTACTATCATCTGTAGTAGGACATGCTTTGGCATCCATGGAATAACATTGGCTTTTATGGGGGCAGCTGGCGCCCATCATGCATCTTGTGAAAGCCATCATGATCTGATAGATGTGATGCAACAAACCAACTTTGAGCCAGAAGGGGGAGAGGAATGGTTAGTGGCTGATTCATCCCATTGTGAAGTCCTCATCTAACCCTAACCTTACATGGGGAGTTCATACTATAAGTTTACAAGATAGAACAGTTTAATTTTCTTTGGATTTTTTTTTACTATGTTTTAATTACGTTAAATTCCTTCCATTGATACCTATCCAACACATGACTAAGTAGTTCCACATTGATATAAAACAGCCCGTCATCAGACATGGGAGCGAGATTCTGCTGGATGTGATTACCAAGGCTGAACTGTTCCGTGTCTGAGATGGATGCGTTCTCTGTCTCGCTGCCTCCTCCATTAACATTGGAATTGTAATATAACCAACAGGTCTCGATGCAAGAACAGGATGAACCATCTGAAGGACGGCGTCCCCCACCAAGCAGATGGCTTGTGCCAATACGCCCATGAGTATAACAACAAAGTTTTAATATGCAGGGTGAGTGCGGGGGTGAGGTACAGGGACGTAGTATGTTAAGGTCAAACTGTACTGAGCTTGGGTTTATGGGATCTAGCTGTGCAGAAGGATCTATAGACAGTTATAAGTGTGTATTAAACTAAATAAATTTTCCTTAAATTCTGTCTCTTTCTCACAGCGCTGTTATGAGGGAGGACGAGAGATGCTAGTCATCCCCAGGACGGTGGCATCCACAGACAGCCCCTGGTTGGGTCTGGCGAAGTACGCCTGGTCCGGGTGCGTTCAAAACTAGTTACATTGGTGGAGGGTGCTTTTAAATTTTGTCTCTTTAACAGTTTTTTTCAAAAAATTATATTCATCACTTACACTACAGATGTTGGGGGGTGTCTGATTGGTTGGGAGTCATGTGACCACTGGAAATCGCACTGATCATTAGAATGGGGGTGGGGGGGTCAACAGTCATGGACCTGATGAAGAGAGCACCCAGTGGGTCACCCCTCTCCGATTAGACAGTTATCACTTATTCTGTGGATAGGTGATGAGTGTTCTATGTAGGAAACCCCACTTAATATCACCAAGTACATTGTAGAAAATGGGATACTGGGCTACAGTGCAAGGCCCTCCTTACCCCACATGCCATTTGTAAGCTTTTCTCTGAATTTCAACCTGCCATATACTGCAATGAATAAAAAGATTCATAAAAGTAAGTATGCCTATAATACTATCACCATACCCTGTCAATACACTATACTGAGTCAGTACTGATTGCCTTTAGCCTCTGGGGAGTTCTGGGCCCAGTTTGCTGACCCTAACAGGTAGCTGATAAGTCTTCTTCTCTATCTTACCAGTAAGAAATTGCAGCCCAGCATTGTCAATAATTAATGTTAAGCATATAATGTAGAAAAAAACCCTGATATTTTCCACCGTAACTCTCCTCCTCAGGTATGTGCTTGAATGCAGAGTGTGTGGGATTATTTACCGCAGTCGACAGTATTGGTACGGAAATAGAGACCCAGATGGATCAGTTGTTCGACAGGAGGTTCGACATGTTTGGTCTGAGGTACTTGCAATACATTGCTTTTAAATCAGCTCTTTAACATAATGGGGTTGATCACCCGAAAAAATTTGGGGTGTGTAAAAATAATTTACAAAACTATACTATACTCCCTTCCCCTGGTCTGCTGCAGCTTATAGGTCAGTGCTCCAGTCCTCTGCTGGTCTCCACTTCTTCCAGGTTTCAGTCCTGATTAGCTAATTAGTGGTGTCCAACCGTATGCTGCGTTTACACGAAGTGATAATTCGTACGATTGACGATTTCGAAGTAACGATTTTTTTTTATGACGACCAGCGTTTAGACAAAACGATATATCGTACGGAAAAATCGTTTTGCAATCGCTTAAACCTATCTCGCACATAGGTTAAATCGGTGAACGACTGTTTACATGGAATGATCTGCGAATTTTTTGAAAACGACGATTTAAGAACATGTTGTAAGATCAAAATGAACGATTTCTCACTTGTCGTTTGATCGTTCGCTGCGTTTACACGTACAATTATCATTCGAATTCGATTGTTATCGTGCAAATTCGAACAATAATCGTTTCGTGTAAACGCAGCATTAGTCACTGACTTATGGAGGGGCCAGTTCCTTTAGGGTTGGGACACCACAGGAACCCAGAAGAGGTGGAGACCAGCAAAAGACTGGAACATTATCACATTATCACACTGTGGGGGCTGGGGAAGGCGCGTATAGCATGATTACCATTTTTATACCACTTGGTGTCTTTGTGTAAAGGGAAACTCAGCGGGTTTGAGGTCTTTAAACTGCTGACAGTCCCATGTAGAGGATAGGGTGAGGAGTTAAAATATACCTAATGTTCTAGGCATGCAGGTTGAATGAGCAGAAATGTTTATGGTTCCTGTTGCCAGTGCCCAGGGGGAGACACTGCATGCTAAGTGCCCAGAGCTGTGTGCGCTAAGCTCTCAGTCTCAGCTCTTTGTAAATATATGAGAAGAAGACGACCAAGAGAAGGCGCACTGTGTGACAGACTGACATGAGCATTAAACAGGGTGTGTGCTCACCTGACAGCTTTCCAGGCTGGTGCTATATCCCTTGTCACACTTGTCATATACACATGTTGTAACCACCACCCAGTATAATGTAATAACTTGTTCAATTCTTGTTTGTGTCTTTATCTGTGCAGAGTGACTCCTGCTCCTTGGACCAACACAATGCAGCTCAGCGAGTACTGGATGGGGTGACCCTCGTCTTTCAGTCAGTGAATGAGTACAGTGCCGGGCCCACCCGAGCAGTCACCTCCTGGGTTACCGACCGCGTGGCTCCCTCATACTGGCGACCCAATGCAGAGATTACAGTATGTTTATAGAGGGAAAATGTTACGAGCATGTTAGGTGTTGTAGTTCAGTGTCCAGGAGCCTTGTTTATATTCAAAGTACAATTAATAACCACATTTACTGATATATGCCCTAACATTTTTCTAAAGCTGGGTTCACACTACATTTTTGCAATTGTTTTTTTTTTTTTCATCAGTTTTTCGGGGGAAAAAAAACAGATGGAATTGTGTGCATCGGTTTTTCCGTTGACTTCCATTACCAAAAAAAGGGATCAAAACGCATCTGTTTTTTTAACGAACACAAAAATAAGGTCAAGTACTATTTTGTGTACGTAAAAAAAAAAAAACGGATGCGTTTTGATCCCTTTTTGCAAAAGCAGATTAAAAAAACTGATTGCAAAAAAATGTAGTGTGAACCCAGCCTAACCGTCACTAATACCACCAAAAATAGAAATATGTACAGTATAGTCTATTCCACCTTTTTTTTACTTCATAAAGGAGTGTCATGGGTGCAAGAAGGTCTTCCAGCTAGCCGAGCAGAAACATCACTGCCGAGCCTGCGGCGAGGGCTTCTGTCATAACTGCTCCAATCAGAAAATGCCTGTACCCGAGAGAGGTTGGGGTCCATCACCTGTACGTGTGTGTAAAAAGTGTCACAGTAAAGGGCCTGGCAAAGGTAAGAGGCGATGAGAAGTCGAGGGATGTGACCATTACAATTATTAGAGGACCAGGTGTCACCTGACCCCATTGCAGAAGCACTGGGAGGCACATACCGGAGGAGACTAAACGCAGAAGCTTTCTCCATTTAGGTCTAAGGGAACATATACCTGGTCCTTTCCGTAATCGTTGTATGTATCAGCCACTGTTTGCAAAATGGGATCAGGGGGCTACGATTTTTTGTTGATCTGGACTCCAAAACTGGGATCTCCACTGAGAGCGAGGGCTCAGTCCTGTGGTCACTCTCCATTTCAGTAAGATTGGACCATGAAAACAGCAAAGTGACACAGCGACATATAACATATAACAATTGCCGTATACTAGGTTGTATTATGTTCTATGTGTTCTTGTTAACCCTTAACTGCATTGTTTTCCTATATTTGTTTGTCCTCACAGATCAGCCAGTAGTGGAAGATGATGGGAGTAATCTCTTACCTCGCAAAGTGACTGAGATGGCTCAGAGCTCGCTCAACATGGTGTCCACTGTCATCGAATATCCTCTATGTAATGTTTCTTTGGTTTCCGTTCTTTATTATCTTTTGTTTTGTGCCTGTCCTTAGTAAAAACTTTTGACATGTCAAAGATTTTTTTCTGATGACAGTGACTCTTTAAAGGAATACTCCATGTTAACCTTACACTGTTTGTGTAGGGGGTGCACATGTTTTGGGGTGCAAATATTCAAATCAACAGGGTAAAAAGACAGTCAAGAGCTTTCGGTGTTTATATAGTATATACTATATAAATATAGTATAGTATATATATATAGTATGGCAGTCTTCTTTATATCCAAAATTATCTGTAGTCATAGGTTATGCACCTTCAGAGCAGCCGTTGGGCAGAGCCACAGCTCCAGAGCGTACATGGTGAATGGTTGGAAACAGTTGGCTGCTTATTCTGTAGTGGCTGGATTACTGCAGCGCCAATTGTCTTCAACGGCAGCTACACTGCAATATCCAGGCGTCATTGCACATTGAATGAACCAACAGCTTCCGGCCATTCTTTGTGCTGCAGCTGTGCCTCTGTCTGACATACAGCTCAGGTATTAGCAACCTGCTGATCAGACATTGATGGTCTAAAATTGATGATGTCAAATACTCAGAGAAAAACCTTTAATGGTGTGTTCACACCTACAGTATCTGCAGCTGATTTTCTGCAGCAGATTTCATTTAAATAACTGAACACAGCATCAAATCTGCTGCAGATCCTGTAGGTGTGAACGCACCCTAAAGGGGTTTTCAAAAATAAAAATGAAAAAATCAGTTTAGTTTTCATAACTTGCTCCACACTTGCTTGCTCTGTGTCTAGAATTGTGGCTCAGTGTCATTCACAGCAATAGGGTTGAGCTACAATAGAAGATCGTCCCAAAAGCAAGATTGGGTGATATCTGGGGGAAAAGGCTAACCCCTTTATGCAATCTTTAAAGTGTCACTGTTGTATTTTATTAAATTTTTTTTGCAGAAATCAATAGTACAGGCGATTTTAAAGGGGTTGTCCGGCGATAAAAAATTATTCACAGAATAACACACATTACAAAGTTATACAACTTTGTAATGTATGTTATGTCTGTGAATGGCCCCCTTCCCCGTGTTTTCCCCCACCCACGCTAGACCCGGAAGTGTGGTGCATTATACTCACCGCATCTCGTGTCGTCCACCGTCTCCGATCCTCAGCAGTGACGTCTTCTTCGGGAGGCCGGCGGATCTTCCCGAGTGCCGGCCGCCCTCTGCAGCGTCATCCGAAGCTCAGCCGCGATTGGCTGAGCATTACTGTGCTCAGCCAATCGCGGCTGAGCAGCTGATGACGTGGCCGCGTCATCAGCCGCTCAGCCGTGATTGGCTGAGCACAGTTATGCTCAGCCAATCGCGGCTGAGCTTCGGATGACGCTGCAGAGGGCGGCCGGCACTCGGGAAGATCCGCCGGCCTCCCGAAGAAGACGTCACTGCTGAGGATCGGAGACCGTGGTCGGCACTTGACAGGTAATGTATAGCGCACCACACTTCCGGGTACACGGGTGGGGGTGGTTGGACACGGGGAAGGGGGCCATTCACAGACATAACATACATTACAAAGTTGTATAACTTTGTAATGTGTGTTATTCTGTGAATAATTTTTTATCGCCGGACAACCCCTTTAAGAAACTTTGTAATTGGGTTTATTAGGCAAATATGCCATTATCTGCATTTGAAAAGACTTTTCCCAGGTCCCCCCCCCTCTCTGTCATCCACTGCTCATTATCCGGAAATCTCAACTCTTTTACATCAGACGGGCCCTGTCTAATCCATGGAGAGGGGAGGGGGAAGGAGGGAGATTAGTCGACAGCAGAGAGCAGAGAACAAAGGATTACACAGTGGGACCTGTGTGAAAGCCCATATTCAGAGGTCAGTGCTGACTGTCAGAGGAGATAGCCCGGTGATGTAGCTGTAAATTAACTCTTTGTTGTCCTGTTTAGGTACCTCATCTCCCTCAACTCCTCCCCTCTCCATTACAGAACCATGAAGACAGGGTGGAGAGCTTCAAACTGCTTTTTCATGATAAAAATGCATTTTTCAACTAATAAACCCAATTACAACGTTTCTTAAAATCGCCCCTACTATTTCTGCAAAAAAAAAAAAAAATGAAATGACAGTGACACTTTAATGCCTACAATAGTATATCATGTGGGATCATTGAACTCAGCTCATTGAGTCTTCTCTAATAATTTACAGATTTTGTGAAAGAAGCGGCACGCCCCAGCTACTGGGTATCGGACCAAGAGATCAAGCACTGCCATGGGTGCAAAAAACCGTTCACACCGACAATGTCAAGACATCACTGCCGGGCTTGCGGTCAGGGATTCTGTCAGGTGTGCTCTGATTTCCAGCGACCGGTCCCTTCTCGTGGGTGGTATCACCCTGTCCGGGTGTGCCAGAGCTGTAACACTAAGAAGGAAGAACTGTGAAGCAGATGGTATCTTAGAGCCATTGGGTGGCTGATATATAAGTGTAAAGGATGGAAGAGCTCACTGGAGACTTGGACGACCTTACCAACTAATCCATGAGTTCTCAATTAATCATAGTGGCTATGTCTAGTACCGGCCGGCTGTGGCCCAGTGACTAATAACCACTTAGTGGCTCCACTTTTGGTTTATTTGTCTCAGCTATGTCAGGGATTTTAAGACTGGAATCAGGTTTTCTTAAACTTTCTTATCCTGAATATCTTCATCCTACGTTGATTTACAAGATCACTGAATAGAGGATGGTACTGTAAACCCTTTAAGATATAAGCACTAACCACCTATACAATGCGACTACAGGTAGACTTAGTCTTAGACCATGTGCTGTATAACTACGACACACTACACAGGAGTGTACATACTATAGGGGCAAATAATGTAGTTTCTGTGGGGCCCCTGGATAGAGGGGCCCTTACCTGATTGTGTTATACCCTATGTTTTTGGGTGGCGAGAACCTGTGCAGGAGTAGCTGGCATAAAAAACAATGGTGGGCACCATAATGGGGAAGCCACATTGCCTTTGCTATGCAGTCCCCTATGTCACAGAGAGAAGAAAAAGGAAGCATTATGTTCAGTACTCCTGGGATCCAAGGGTACATAGAAGTCTATGCATGGCCTATAGGGACTTATCACTGAATCTTCTGGTTTTGTGACTAAAATCTTGATTCGTCTTATTCTATTTCAACAATAATTTTTTAACAATTGCAGCTCAGGTTTTTAGTATACTATAATATGCAGAAAGTCCATGTCAGCTCATGCCTTTGAAAGTGATCAGGAAATACAGAGATTTCTGAAGAAAATGGCTTCCTGTAGATGAAATAAAGCTTCCGAAATGAGGGCACTTTATATGAGATTATATGGTAAGAAAATTCCAAAGTAGAAAAGCATTTTTCACCGCCTATAATTATATAGGTATAAAGTATCTTATAAAGTGTTGGTGTTATTTCTTAAAACTTTTAGGGTGCGTTCACACCTACAGGATCCGCAGCAGATCTGCAGCAGATTTGATGGTGCAGATTTGATGCTGTGTTCAGTTATTGAAATGAAATGCAGCGTGTCCGCAGCAGAAAATACGCTGCGGATCCGGTAAGTGTGAACGCACCCTTAACATGTCAAAAGGTTAGAGTGCACCAGGTTTCCTAATAGGAGGGTGAAGCATGCAGCCACGCGCTTCACTCCCAGACCAGCTGCCCAATCTTACTCATTACAGGAGATGGGCTCCATTATAAATCCTGTAATCTGCCAGATAGGGCGGTCAGCTGGAGAGTGAAGCCTACTGTTGTGTGCTTCACCTGGCCATAAAAATTGCAGCACTGATCTAAAATTTGACACGGCTAAATGACATTTCAAAAGTTTTTACAAATGAGAATAACACTGTAAAAGCCGTATTACACGTAGCGATTATCATTAAAATATTCGCTAAAACGTTCACCGATTACTATCGTTTTTATGTCGTTATATGGTCGCTAATTGTTCCTTGTGACAAAACATGTTTTTTTGGCAAACGAATTATTACACAAACAGATATGCGAACGATCGGCGAACTAGTTGTGATAAATTTTCAACATGTCGAAAAACAAGAATGAACCATTTTTCATTTGTTGTTTGATCCTTGGGTGTTATAAGACGGACAGATGATCGCTTATTTTCTATCGTTATAGCAATTTTTTAATGATAATCGCTCCGTGTAATAGGGCCTTGAGTATTACTTTTGAACTGCACAATATTGTATAAAAAGTTGAGTATCAAGTAGTAACTAGAGCATGCTCGAGTCCATCCGAACCTGAACGTTCGGCATTTGATTAGCGGTGGCTGCTGAAGTTGGATAAAGCCCTGAGGCTATGTGGAAATCATGGATATAGTCATTGGACTCAAACCCGAACCGGGTTCGCTCATCTCTAGTAGTAACCCTAGGTTATGGCCTGTATTATTGGGCAGATACATAGTCTCATTTCTGCTTGTTGTCATGGGAAACAGTCAGCAAGTTTGTTGATAGACACAGCCCTAATACTTTGTATGATGCATTGGGAAGGCAAAGCGATAGTAAGGACATTGAGGTAGTAGGGAATCGTGGGAGATTTCATCGATGAAACGTGCAGAATGGTGAACGCAGGTCTGGACTCGAAATAAGTAAAAGCATCATATTAATTTTGTACATCAATAAAGAAATTAAAGTGAATGTACCATCAGGCTGGCCCAACCTCCTGTGCTTCAGGCCGGACCGGCGCCAGGCACAGGAACCAGGCTGTGGTTCAAAAAAAGGACCGCGGCACCAGCGGTTCCCCGCGCCAGAGCCGTTTTCTTCATGTGCAACACTTAAAGCGAATTTACTTGATGGTACATTCGCTTTTATGTTCTATGGTGATTACGCCTTTTTAAGGTTTTACTTTGCTTTGTGGTATAAATTTCATAATCATCACCAGATCCACATACTAAAATGTGGATGAAATTGTGCAAATTTTCCGCTTTGGTATTCCCTACCAGTGTATTATGACCATTAGCACTGTGGGCGGCACATTGACCACTGTGCCAGATACCGGAGAATGGATGGGTCCTAAATAGCCGGAATCTTTTTTTTTTTTTATCCCTTTGACATTCACATTAGATCAAAACTGGCTGAATCATGTAATATACTGTGTATGGGCGGCTCACAGATGCTAGGGATAATGAAGAATCGGATCCTTTGTTATCTAATGCATACGACCACCGTAAGATTCATAAAGGACTAATTGACAGAGTGCGGGATATTCACATGTAATAGTTGTGATTCTCTTTATTGTTTCTTCTAGGTTTGACATTATCATAGATACACAATGCAGCCAGTGATACATTCCTTTTATCTATGTTGCTGTGTATAGGCAATGATATATTCTCTTTTTACTTTTTTTTTGTCTTAGAATAAACTTCTTTCTCTCATTGTCTGGCGCCTTGTTACTTTCTTAGGTGCTGAGTGTGTCTTTACTCTACTCTCATCGCACCAGATGTTCTTCTGCACTGAGCATAGCATATAAGCAGCTGTCAGTATACACAATGAGCAGGAGGATCTGGGACTTATGTATAATAAATGGGAATCTTCAGCAGCGACTTAAAGGAGTTATCTGGTATTACAAAAAACACTGCTTTTTTTTTTGTTGCAAAAACAGCGCCATTCCTGTTTTCAGGTTGGGGGCAGTATTACAATTCAGCTCCATCCATATTTTCCAGAACTCCATAGGGCTGCATCCAACTTCACTCCAGCTACCAGTAGTCAAATGCCGCACACTCAGGTTTAGACGAGCGTGCTTGAGATTCACTCATCTCTACTTTCTAACTATCATTATTATATCATTTTTTCTTACTACTAGTACTACTCTGTGCCTGAACCTAACATTATTATAATAGTCTGACTATTTATTATATTTTTATACTCTTGCTGTTGATGTGTTACAGCAATATATAAAGATGCCAGGTACAGCTAGCAGTCTGTTCAGCAATGGGACGTGACCTTTTCCTCCCCTGTTGGTATGGTGGGCTTTGTCACTTGATGATCCTTTCCGCATTTCTTGGACGTAGATACTGATTGTGGTCTTTAATTGCTTCGGCAATTACCTAAAGAAACATCTAATGTATGGCACAATGGATGCTAATGTTACCATAAAGTGCCCAATGAAGCCAGTTTGGCCAGACCTCCTGCAGTATGACTGCTACCTGCCACGCTAAAAGTGTCTCCGGGATGGTGTTTTCCCCCAGCTGCTGCTGCTGCCATTCGGCTGACAATTCCTTATCGCACATAGAAGATGTGTGAAGGATAGTACATAAAAAAGGGAAAAAAATAAATGCAGTCCCAGATGGGTAATTGCTCAGTAGATAGCGCCAGGGGTTACCTGGGCAAATGCCAGGGCCCACAGTTGTTCTAATGTTCAGCCCGCTTGCTGTAGTGCAAGGTGAGTGGGATGAACATCAGAAGACACAGCTCAGGGAGCAGGACCTGCACAAAGAGAGAAAAGGGTGGAGGACCTGATCACATGACCCGCAGGTCCTTACAGTGTGGAGAGCATCCTAACAGAAAGGAAGAGGGAGAAAACTGAGCTGTAACTGCTGTGTGTCAGTGGGTGTCAGGATGATGGGTTCATAGTGGATGGATGAGAGGCCCGCTGAGGCTCTGTCGCCCGAGGACCCACAAAAACCTGGAGTCGGTCCTGACTGCACAGTACTACTTCTCTAGTCCTGAATTCTGGGGTAACTAACAATATGTGTCCTTCTGTATTTGGACACAGCATGGTACCATTTCTTTTGCCCCGGTTGTAGATGGTGTGTGGGGGAACTGTTAATATCTTCCTTACTTTTTTCTTTCAAAGCCTATTAGAACATCTTTCATGCATGAACACCAGAAGCGCGTGTGACATGACCTCCCCCAGGTTACTGACTCATCCAAGAAGTTATGATGTGTACTCACAACAGACAAGGAAGGGGGAGGATGAGCTTTCAGACAGCAAAGTAAAGTTATCAGCATTTGGACAAGTTCAGGCCACATACTATTTTAACCTCTTTTTCTACACAGATAATTAATTCATACGCTCTAAGGACAAAACTATAGGGAACAAACTAAACTTTATTTTTTTTTAATTTGTATGTAAGAAATTAATCAAACATCATATAATACTAGATCTGACTACATAAAGAGATTGTAGTCTGTTGCCATGGAGACACATAGATCTATACCTGTATAGGAACAGTAATCAGTTCATCACCCGAAATAATTCCAGGGGGGACAACCCGTACCAAGAAGTACTGTATGTAACCTGTTGATATGTCCCTTTAGAGCACAGGGCCCTGAGGATGAAGGTAGGTTTCTTATTTGAAGTTTGGGTCTTATGCTAGAAAGTCAACACAGATCCGAGATTTTCAGATGCTTTAGCTTTTCCTAGATCTGTTTGTTATATGGCCGAGAAAATATGGGCTTTTTTAGCTTTAAAAATGGCCAGTAAATGTGTGTACATAGCTTTAGTGTGCACATATTAGAAGTGTGGGAGCAAATAGGAACAGGGATCAAAGTGGATAGCCATAACTGTGAGCATAGAATAGTAACCATGATCTGTACATGGTATTTGCTGACACTGGAGCTACAAGATATGACGGAGAGATACGTGCTGAGCTGCTCTATACAAAGGGCTCCATAACCACCTCGGGTCTCAGGGCTTGGAAGGGGATTGCAATGTAAACAATCACTGTTTGTTACACTAAAATAAACAGAAAAGCATTAGAAACATATGTCTTCGATGTGTTGTGCCGTTTGCCTCGGCATTATGCACTATTGCTTTGCAGCCCTGGGGTCCTGTGTTCAAATCCCACCAAGGACAACATCTGCATGGAGTTTGTATGTTCTCCCCCGTTAGTGTGGGTTTCCTTTAAGTACTCCTGTTTCCTCCCACACCTATAACATACTAATAGGTTAACCTGGTAATTAGATTAGACCAAGGGTTTATCCAGTGCTACAAAACCATGGCCACTTTCTTTCAGAATTATATTCTCCTACAACAACCCTGCTAGCCCGCCTCAGGCAATGTTGCCTAATGTTTCCTAAAAAAACGAGGCAAAATTCACTGATAAACCACAAATAATTTTTATTAACAAAATCAAAAGTTCACAATAATTAAAATGACACAAGGTGAGGTAAAATTATGCACAAGGCGGTATGATCACTACAATATAAATAGTCTATAACAAATACATATCTACCATGTATGAGTGGGGCTGAACCAAAATTGTAACTGAATAGTACCAGTGATATAACCCGACCCTGGCTTTGCTGCCCCCAAAAAAACACTGATGATATAAATATTGCTAAAAAAGATACTACTGCACCACCCCTAATAAGGCCTGATATAAGGTGCTGTTAGTAAGCACTAGGGAACCATTCCAAGTGGTGTCCGAGATCTCCCACCCAACACATAGTGACCATACCTGATGTAAGCTGCGTGCTACACCGCCTCCAACGCACGTTGAAGCAAGCAAATCGTTAAACGTGCGTTGGAGGCGGTGTAGCACGCCGAGTTCTGAAGTGAATGTGTGACGGAGCTGGGACAAGGAGTGACCTCTTGTAGCTGAAGTTGCAATGCTGTTCCGGCCACAAGAAGAACTGGCAGGTTGGGTAGCCAATGGCTTCTTGCTCTGTCGGTCAGAGCATCGCAGCATTTAACTGTGAGTGTTCATCATAAATTCTCACAGTTAAAGGGCCAAATGCCAATCTGGCCCTGGGGCCTCCTAGGGTACGTGCCCCGTAGCAGTGGTGTGGTTTGCCTCCATGGTAGCTATGCCACTGTTGGTAACGTATCTTGTGACACCAAGATGCTGCATGGTAATGCTTTTGGGAAAAACTCAGAGGGGGCGTTTTGGGCCATGTGAGCAGTCAAGGAGAGCCTGACATTGACCTGTGTGAATTCAGTGGGCCTGAACCCATCCGGGGCTAAGGAGGCTGTGTAAGGCCTGAAGTGGCTTGCCTATGCTGACGGGGCGGAAAACTGAAGGCTACACTGAAGTAGGGAGCCTACGATAGTCTTTGAGGTGTGGGAAGGTTGGTGTGAGCAGTCCCTGAGGTGGTATATGCTCTATCAGTCTTTGGAGGGGTAAGTTCTGGAAGAATATGCTAGTTTGCAAGAGGTGTTGGGCAGAAGAGTGCATTGTAGCAGATCACATGTTGGGGTGACCACCACCAGGGCCTAGGTAGTAGTTGTTGGCTGGCTAGTCCCAGAGGGTGGGCATCCTACCTTAAGGGTTAATCTGGAAAGTTTGAGCGTAACGGGAATAGTAGGAAGAATTAGTAGTCAGGTGAGGACCCTGTTGTATTAGCTGCCATTCTGGTGTAGGCTGCCTCCAGTTTGATAATTGTTGGTTAGAGCCATTTGTGGTGGTATGACCTTTTCCCCTAGTGATGGGACATTGGTCTCGGGGTCCATGTGGAGCAACAGTGGCCCACAATTGTAGTTTACTAGTATTAACTAATATTATTGTATTAACATTCCAGTTAGAGTGCTATCATCTTGTTTTAACCATTAAACGTTAATGACCATTGCTCCTCTTGAAATCGTGTTTTGCTTGATCATACACCAAGGTTCTCTCTGACTCATGTAAGCTGCCGGTGACTGTGTTGTTATCACTCGGATCACCACTTCACAGGTATTTCCTGTCCCAGAACATGAAGATAGGACAAACAGGGTGCACCAAAAGCTGAACTCATAGGACAAGGACTGAATAGGATTTAGGACTTCAAACTATATATCTAGCGGAACAGTGCAGTTGTTATTGGGTGCTATGTGTCTGCATTTTACGCTGGTGTGGCTGCTCACGGTATTACTGTCATTCATAATGGCTTTTCACACATCACATAGGCATCTCAAAAATTTGGAACAGTCGCAGTCTTCTCAGTGCTGAGACCCCCACCTATCTCTACACATGGCCGGACTCTGTCTCCCCAGCTCTCTGCCTGATCCGGCTCATTGCAGGAGACAGGGTCTATTATAATTCTACAGAGCCCGGCCCTTTTCTTCTAGTGATTGGTGGGTGTCTCAGCATTGAGACTCAGACTTATCAAACTCATGACATGTCTGTGTGACTTGTCAAAATCCTTTATAAATGACAGTAACACTATAAAGCAACAATGCAGCTGCTGTGCATTTATACAGACATTAGTTTGAATCAGTTTGGGCTCTGTACAGTAGTCCCTATGCTCTGGTACTGCGATAGATCCTCCAATGGTGAGTCATTGAGTCATCTTATTCGTTCCTTGAAAAATAAGGAATTAAAAAAAAAAATTAATAGATTTCACACAAGATTAAATGAACAAGAAGATACAATATGGTCCCATAATAGTCACCGGCAAACTACACACAAAAAAACACAACAGTGAGATGTACATTGATCATTCTGTATCTTGCCCTTTAAGTGTAACTTTAGTTGATCTGCTTAGTAAGAAACTGTTCGGATTTCTAGAGCACCACTTTTCCCAGAAGACCCCAGTCAGTGATGAGACGTGAGCTTTAAAGGTGATGAGAGACAATTGGGGCTGGATTAAAGAGGAAGAGAAGGAGGAGATTGGATCATATTCTGCAGCCCCATGTACACATGGGGAGAGGGAGCTTACAAAAAGTCAGTGAAAGAGAGAAATAGGTGTGGGAGAGACGCTGACAGACGGGGATGAGACAGACAGGAACTCACAGAAGTCATATTGCAGTGTGAAAAGATGGGAGGACGGAGGAGAAATCTGGAATGAGAGGAGAAGAAGATGAATGGGAATGACAAGGTGGCACAGTGTCTCAATGGGTTCTCCAAGCGTTAGAACATTATGGAGGGAGCCGTTCCCACAGATATAGTGGAGGCTGGGGGAAGAGAATGAGTAATTTGAGGGAGGAACAAAGAAAAGTGCAGCTGGGTTCACAAAAAGTCAGAGGAGACGTATAGACATCTGGAGACAAAAACTGTGCCGTTCCTAGTAACCTCAGCTGGCATCCATGACAATCCCCCCAGTTCTTACGTTCTGGGTAGTGCTAGTCACCACCACCTGGGTGGTGAGGGGCCACCCACAGTGTTTGGATTACAAGCCCCCATTTCAGCCCTCAAGACCTCTAGAGTTCTGTACAGATTATTCCTCCTTTGGATGCTGTGATGCGGATCAGGAGAAAGCCATCGCTGACAGGTTCCGCTACATCACAGAGTTCCTGGACCACACTGGGGTCAACGTCTGTGGAGACTATATCCGGAATATCCTGTGCCAGGTACTTATCCTTTAACCCTCCCCTTCAGAGGCAATGAGCTTCTATGGATCCACTACTGTAAATATCAGTTTTGCCTATATATAGATATATATATATATATGTCCCTCCTTTTCTTCTGTACATCTGACCCTTTTATCCCTCTCCGTCTCATCAAGTGTTTCGCTGCATCTTGACTTTTCTCCTTTGCTTTCTTGATCAAATATTTTCATCAACTTTTATGTATCTCCCCTGGCGACGGGGTAATTTTATTTTTTAATTGCTTATACCCCATTCATCCCATCTACTATTTTACTGCCACTTCCACCCCCAACCACTTTGACGAATTTCAAGTCCAGATATATAGGGAAAGTTCTTCTACCCCTTCACTCCATGTTTCTGCTTCGTACGTTCCATGCCCCACTTTATGTCAAACCTTTCTTCCCTCATCTCTTCTCTCTACAACATGTTTTAAACTATTAGAGTTAATCTTATGTTTCCTCCCATTGGACCTCCTCAGTCAACTTTCTCCTGGACACTGCCCTCCTTAACTTCCTCTTCCTCTTTTCACGCCCCACGTCCATTGTCTACGACCCGTCTTCATTCCTCTGCCTCTCTTGACCCTCTCTCTGACTTCTAGCACTTAACTTCTCCTTCTGTAGTCTAAACTCATTCCTCTCTCTTCACCTGAAGACCCCACCAACCCGATTATTCTACTCTCCATTGTCTATAGAGTTACCCTTCAATGACATCTTTGTTACCCTGTAGATAGAGATTATCCATACGAGCTTGTATTTTGCTTTTCTTCCAGAGATAGGATAGATCAGTCCAGGATTCCTATAAGATAAGGTCTTTCAAGGCAACAATTGGCCAAGCTCTAGGTCAATGGAGGAAAAGTAGAAATATTTCATAGCTTCTTGGGATCCTTTCATTTGTAGCATATGTTGAGTACCACGTAGCAGACCCATCTTCACCCTTTATCCTTCCATTCTTCCTTCCCTCTTTTCCTTAGATGTTCTCTATTCTCCTGCAGCCTCTCTCCCTCCTCCTACGCTTCCTTGAAAAGTAACCCCTTCCCTCTGTTTCCTTTCCCACATCTGACAGCAGTGACTCCATCCTGCCTC
Organism: Dendropsophus ebraccatus; assembly: GCF_027789765.1. Classification (NCBI taxonomy): domain Eukaryota; kingdom Metazoa; phylum Chordata; class Amphibia; order Anura; family Hylidae; genus Dendropsophus; species Dendropsophus ebraccatus. The sequence goes on from NC_091463.1 coordinate 78,730,584, forward strand.
TCTGACCCCCTCTTGGTCCTATCCCTCTCCCCCCTCCTTCCTATCCCCGTCACTGCACTTTCTGCACGTCCTTTTTCTGCTTTCGTTCCTACTTTTCCATTCTCACCGTTTCTTCACAGACTGTGAGACCTTTGTGAGCTTGTGTATATGATGCACCGTGTAAGGTTGTAATTTGTTGTTGGCCTCATTCAAACACGAAAGATAATTAATGAATTTCCCCAATTTTCCACTCCGTTCTCCTTTAGCTCTCGGGCAGCGGAGCAGATTGTAAAGTTAATATTAAAGCTGGCGTCCGGACAGGGAATATTCTGCATGTACTAGAGTAAGCAGTACAAGGCTCCATTGTGGTCTTCACGGAAACCCCTTGTGAGAGGATGAGAGGGAGGCTATGTCTCGAAGCCAAATATATACACAGGGGCCAGAGACTAGAGAAAGGGGCTAATGGTGGTGGGGAGGAAGCCCCCTGCAGGCAATGTAACCAGTACAAAGTGTTTGTTGCCCCGTGTTTCCATTATAAGAACAGGTCCTATAGTCTCTTTCATCTACTCCATGTTTGCCTGCGCCTCCAGGAAAAACTCTCTATTGGGACTGCTTAATCCCAGCACTTTAGCAATAGTAATAGCATAAATGCATGCAAACGTAAGGTGCAACTACACCTGTTATATATCTACAGCCAGTGACGCTATTGTTAGGCTACTATTTTGGTTGGTGCCATGTTCTCTTTTGTTGGCGTGAATCTGTGCTGCCCCCCTCCCCTTCAGCTATAGCAAAGTAAGTGAGCAATGGGAACTGAACAAAAGTTTTCTCATACCTGGGATGAATTGTACCAAGGAAATGGAGCAGGTGTTGATGGCCGAAACATCAATTCTTCTTTTCTTTGTTCTGTAGTGTTCAGGACATTAACGTTCAAGAAAGTGGATTTTTCTTGGCCTTGGCACACCTATTATAACATGGTGCCCTCTTTTTCACTAGGAATGTTCACCCTACGCTGCTCATTTATATGATGCAGAAGATGCCAATACGCCTCTTCGCGACCTCCCTGGTCTATGTGGTAACTACTGTACAGAGTTCTGGTTCCAATGCCGGTCTACACTGAGCCTGATAATCGAGGATCGGGACCTATCCGCTATTGAAAGTGATGTGGGTAAATTTTGTCGTCTCCTGACACTAGACGATGTAAATTACTGTTACCCCAACGTCTTGACCAATGCAGAACTAAACGCTGACCTTGGGAACACGAAGGAGGATGAAGAAGGATGCCTTCAGCTGTGCTTACAAGAAGTGGCCAATGGACTACGTAATCCAGTTGCTATGGTGCACGCCAATGATGGAACCCATCGCTTCTTCATAGCCGAGCAAATGGGCTATGTATGGGTCTATCTCCCAAACGGTTCAAGAGTAGACAAGCCTTTCCTTAATGTATCCAAAGCCGTACTTACATCCCCCTGGGCAGGAGATGAAAGAGGTTTCCTGGGTATAGCCATGCATCCTTCCTTTCGACACAATGGAAAGTTCTATGTTTACTACTCTATCTATGCAAAGAAGGAGGAGAGGATACGAATTGCAGAGTTTCATGTATCTACAGAAGATGTGAACATGGCGGATCACAAATCAGAACGGTATAATAGTTTGTAGAACTTTTTTTTTTATAAATGTATGTGCAGGCAATGCTTTGTGGAAAGAAAGTATGGTGTAATTTTTTGCAGTGTGGGAGTACCTTGTGTGAACATGGCCTTAATCTAGATTTATGAATGCACCGCTAGCAGACGGAGGGTGGAGATCTGGAGACGCATTAGTGGAGAATTATGCAAACCGTTAATCTCTGGCTTTACAGTATTACCATATACACAAGGAATTTGGTTGTTCAGTCTTGAGAATAGCCACAGCTGCGGTCTGTCACCGGTCTTTTAGCCACTGTATGAGCAAGCATGGCCATTGTACCCCGTGTTTATTTCATCTGGTATTTGACAATTGCAGAGTACAGCCTGATTTATTTCTTGGGGTAATCCGAGAGGAGGAATGTGACGGAACTGTTTCCATATTAATTGTCTGGCCTGATGTAATATATACTTTGTGGTGAGAAGTCTGTGTATACTGGGCAGGAAGGGAGGATGGAGGGACAGTTTAGCGTGCACGTATTCTTAGTCTGAGAAAAACTCTGCACACAACCAAGGATGCCTTACTCATTACATTTACTGCATTTTACAAAATCCTGTAAAAAATACTTCCAAAACCGCCACGTTGTATAAGACATGTGCTTTTGTAACTTTATTCATTTCCCTCCACTTTGTTTCAGGGCTGCCTTAGGAAATCTCTTCCCCATATGGGGGTTATCCATTAACCTGCAACCTTTAGCCCATTGCATACATGTGTATAGATTGTGAGATCAGGGGTGATTATAGGATCTTCATCCAGTCTTTCATGACTATACTATATATTAGTCCATGGGTAACAGAATTCCTACTTGGGCATATATTAGCATTTACATATCTGTGAAATGAAGGGCACCATATTGGGAACCATGTTTGCTCAGGATTACCTATTAAATTGAGGTCTTTTGTTTTTGTGAATTTTGATATCTCTCATGCAGATACTGGTGGGTCACAGTTTGGGCTCCCAAGTCGCCTGGACTTTTGATGGCAGTACCACTTTTACTGCCGTTTTGGAAACCCAGTTGAAAAAAATGGTGGAGAACTGGTGCCATAATAAACTCCATAAACTCGAGCGATCAGCTGTGAGTTGTGGAGGATCCCAGAAAAAGTACCATTGGGGTCAGCAAGATGTCCTCCAGAGAAAAAGATGCTCTATGTAACCAATTTTTGCACTGACTGGTAGTTAAAGGAGAAGTCCGGCAAAATTTTTATTAAGTAGTGTATTGTCCCCCAACAGTTATACAAATCAACAATATACACTTATTCCGGGAAATGCTTATAAAGTGCTTTTTTCCCTGCACTTACTACTGCATCAAGGCTTCACTTCCTGGATAAAATGGTGATGTCATGACCCGACTCCCAGAGCTGTGCGGGCTGTGGCTGCTGGAGAGGATGATGGCAGAGGGATGCTCAGTGTCCCTCCAGTGACCTGTGTCCCTCAGTGTCCCTCTGCCATCATCCTCTCCAGCAGTCACAGCCCGCACAGCTCTGGGAGCCGGGTCGTGACATCACAATTTTATCCAGGAAGTGACATCACCATGTTATCCAGGAAGTGAAGCCTTGATGCAGTAGTAAGTGCAAAGAAAAAAGCACTTTATAAGCATTTCCCGTAATAAGTGTATATTGGTGATTTTTATAACTTTTCGGGGGCAATACATTACTTTAATAAAAATTTTCGCTGGACTTCTCCTTTAAGGGTCTCGAGCAGAGGGGCCCCCTGTGTCTGTGTATAAGAAAACGAGTTTTCAACCCCTTTATGTAAAATATTATTGAAATATTTTATATTACTCTGTACAACATAATATGTCTACTCCATAGAATTATCATAGAGGTGACCGAGCCTGCATCAAACCACAATGGTGGCCAGATCCTGTTTGGAGTAGATGGATACTTGTACATATTCACTGGCGATGGCGGACGAGCTGGAGACCCATTTGGAGAATTTGGGAATGCCCAAAACCAGTGAGTAAAATGTTTTTTTCTATTATAAATACTCACTACTGTGGTAAAAATCTATTTATTGTAATGGCTAGAGAAAGGTGTGCACTTGTATTTATAACTTTTTGTACCCTTATGGAAATTAATTGAGATTAGGAAATCTTGAGCATTATTGGGTTCGCCTGAACCCGAACACTCTGCATTTGATTAGCGATTGTTGAATAAGTTGGATGTAGCTCTAGGGAGTCCTGGAAAACATGGATACAGTCTATAGCCTATGCCTGTATCCATGTTTTCCAGCCATAGGGCTGCATCGAACTTCTTCAGCCAATGTTATGAAATTAGCTCATCCATAGATCCTTAGAAAAATTACCCAACCTAGGGAAGCAATGTACAGAAACATGGGGGGGGGGGAGTATAACCATAAGATGTAGATACTTTGCTTCTATTTTATCCTAATGTATGTGCCTATTAACAGGTCCTCTCTCCTGGGCAAGGTTCTACGTATTAACGTGACAGGAAATGACAAGGGCCCACCATACCGCATACCAGTTGACAATCCCTTCCTGCGAGAACGTACCGCGAGGCCTGAGGTCTTCGCCTATGGGGCCAGGAATATGTGGAGGTGTTCGGTGGATAGAGGAGACCCAATCACCAAGAAGGGTCGAGGGCGCATTATTTGCGGTGATGTTGGCCAGAACAAATTTGAAGAGGTGGATATCATCCAGAAGGGAGGAAATTATGGCTGGAGAGCAAAGGAAGGGTTCTCTTGTTACGACAAGAAGTTATGCAACAACGCTTCACTTGGTAAGTCACTTCACACTGGATGGCAATATACCTGTACATGATCAGTACAAGGCATGTCTTATTAGTTTACAGTGCCCATACACGTTAGAGAAAATTTGGTTAACCCCTTCCCAACCTGTTTTCAACTCCTTGAAAGAACAAAAGGGCCGGGGAGCAAAAATTCACCAGACTCTTCTTTCCACCAACATTACCTTCAGTTGGACAATCCTGCTAGTTGCGGTAGTTTCAGCCAACTTCAGTATAAGATGTATAGGCACCTTAAATTAAACCACCTCCAGAGGAATCCACTCTTTATTGCCTTGTAAATTTATTATTTATTAAATTTATTATTATTATTCCTCGTAAAGAACATATGAACAGTAAGATCCAATAGGTTATTTGTGGTACACCCAAGGAGTAATAAACTACAAAGGCAAGTGATCGCCTCCAAAGTCACCTTCAAATGGTGTTGGCTTTTGCTGGATCGTTGTGGCCACGTTCTCCTAGATGTCTATTTTTCTGGTGCCAGAATTAGGGTCCATTGGAGTATTGATTGGTACAGTTCAAGGCTGGATAGACATGAGCAAGGGCCCAGATGCATTAACAACTCCTTTTCCCCTGGCCCTTGGGTAGTGTAAGTGATTTTCTATTAATTTGTAGACTGGGTCCCTAATCTATTAATTTATTGATGTAATTTTTCCTCATTTGTTATGCGTTACAAATTTATCCTGTGGAATTGTACATCCACAAATGCATCCCTGTCCCGGGCCTCACTTATTCTGCTATGTATTCTGCTATCTTGGCAATGTATAGGTCATATGCAAAGCACATGTAGATAAGGGGTCTGAAACACTCCAAGTAAATGGCTTCCATTTTCCCGGAGGAGTCCTCCTTTACACCATGCATTTGTTGGCATTAAAGCATAAAATATCAAAGATTATCATAGTTGGTTCTGGCTTTGAACTGTTTGACTGACTGGAGGTATGCCCAGTGCGGCTAGCTGATATATTCCAGATGTGCAGACAATTCACTACTCATTGGGGTCCAAAAAAGTCATCTGTCATACACAGTCATTGAACAGTCTTTCCGAAATCTGGTGGCGATTACACAACCTATCCACCAGTGTCTTAGTGTATCGTACATCCTGCAACCCTGAGCCACATCACTAAGAGTCACCACATCTGTGTATCGCATGAGAAATTTTAAAAAGATACAGCAAGGAATCCAATCTACTGTTCTATGAGGCAGTGTTATATGAGACTGCGGCTACATTTTCTGGATATCCTGACCTTTCGTTACTATTCTCAGATTGCGATTTTCTCTATTTCAGATGATATCTTACCAATATTTGCCTATCCACATTCATTGGGGAAGTCAGTAACCGGAGGCTATATCTATCGTGGATGTCAGATGCCCAATCTTGTAGGACGTTACTTCTTTGGGGACTTCATGAGTGGGTAAGAGTAGCTATAACCAGGGGCGTAGCTAATGTCTCTTGGGCCCTGGACAACCTGGCCTCCATGTTGTCACAGACAAATGCGCACCTGACAATGGGGTGTCTGATTTAAACCAGAGAATCACAAATATCCTGGACATGATGACAGATGAAAAGGTATTGCTCCTCATAATGTTTATGATAGGAAGCCATAATCTAGCATAGAGAGCAGGGGTGGGATCCAGAGCCTGGACGAAGCAGTGCTCCGACCCGTCCTGTGTTGCTAACACCACCTACATACTTTATGTCTAAAAGTACATTGCACAAAGAAGGACCACCTTAAACGGCTATTCCACTCAAACATAACTTTTAATATGTTGCTGCCCATGGTGAGACTAACAATTCCTTCCATACTGGTTATTATCTATTCAGTCTTCTTCCCCCAGTTCCGAGCTGCTGCTTTCTGCTGAAGACACAAAAAACTGTATGTGAGCTTTTATCTCCGTCTCCCCCTCCTCTCTTCTTAGTTGGCTGATGTAAACAAGTCCCTATCTGCAACTTTGTAATGCCAGTAGGGTTAATCTGCGGTTAAGTTGCTGGTTAACTCATTTTTATTATCCCTCCGGCAAACCAATCCTGTTGCATTTTCACACTCCTCTATCTGTCCATAAAACTTGTACTATATACATTTCATAGGTTAGAAAGAAGTACTGGACAAATGGATGGAAATATGACAGCAGGATCAGCATACACATTTTCTTGTTGTCAGGATCAGCATACACATTTTCTTTTGCAGTCTGTTACCATGGAGACACAAGGATCTTTATAGGAGCTGTATACACAATAGTTTTCATTGATGTTTTTAATTTTTAAGTCATGAAAACAATAAAAAAAAAAAAAGTATGAAAATGTAGATTTACCCTTTAGAGACATCTGTAAATAATTCACTAGAATTCTATGAGGTAAATTAGAAAGAAATCACCTCATACCATCTACCATATTCATATGCGGATGCCTATTGCCATTATCTTTACTGCTAATACACTCATACTCATAATACACACATATATTTCCACTCCATTTGCCATCATCTTGTAACACCTTCTCTTACTTTGCTCCAGACGTCTAATGTCTCTAAAAGAGGACAAGGAGGGAAATTGGCACTACACAGAAATCTGTATGGGAAATGGTCAGACCTGCAACTTCCCCAAACTTATCAACGCCTACTACCCCTATATCATATCATTCGGAGAGGACGAGGCAGGTAACACATTTTTCCATATACATACGTGATACATGATATACACTAGATGCCTATACACTAGGGATGAGCGAATTTACAGTACTAGTGAAGTGAAGCGATTCACTAAGCTCGGCCATCGGCTTGTCAGCTGGATGCCTTTGAACTGTGTGCCGCTCCTCTCCTGGGGCCTGAAAAAGCTGGATCCAGTCCTGGGAAACTTGAAGAAGTTTCCCAGGACTGGATACAGCTGTTCCGGGCACCCGGAGCGGAGCAGCACAGAGTTCAAAGGTGGTCGGCTGATAAGCCGATGGCTGAGCTTAGCAAATCACTTCACTTTGCTAGTACTGTAAATTCACTCATCTCTTCTATACACCTTGCACTGACGTCAGCCGAACCCAGCATGGGCGGCTGTATAAAGTGTATGGCAGCCTCTTGACTCTTCACACACATTGTATGTTGGTGGAGAGTCAAGAGGCTGCCATACACTTTGATAAGCTGGCGCAGAGATGTCTGACTGCGGTTTACCCCTCCCCATAGGGAACACATGAATTTCAGCCTGATTGAATATGTATGGCCACCCTCAAGGTTATAAGTGATAATAGCAAGGCTTTAGCTAAATGTTAAATATTGACTACCGAAGAACATGATCACAAGATCATGAACTACGTCTTAATCTTCAATTCTTTCCCATCTCTTTACAGGTGAACTGTACTTCTTGTCCACGGGGACTCCCAGTGCAGCAGTGGCAGCTGGAGTCATGTACAAGCTAGTGGACCCCTCGAAGTAATATTCTTCTGTTCTACTTTTTTTTTTTTTGTTACTATTAATTAAACAGAGGAGTGAGAAGTAGAAGTAGGAGTAGAACCCGACCTCTCAGGATTTGATTACCGGTGGCTGAAGACGTTGGATGCAGCCATGGGAAGTCCTGGAAAACTTGGATACAGCCGTAGGCTGTATCCATGTTTTCCAAACAGCCACTAGTAATCAAATGATGAAAGTTCAGTTTCAGACAAACCCGAACATGCTCATCTCTAGTGAGGAGTAGAGATGAGCGAACTTTTCAAAAGTTTGTTACGACCGGACTTCCGGATTTTTTCGGAAAGTTCGGTTCGACCGAATTTCGGATTTCTTCAGATTTCATAGTTTAAAGCATCTATACTGAATCTACTGAATGCAAAAAAAGCATCTACTGAATGCAAAAAGAGACAGCTGAGAAAACGTCACTTTATAATAGCCTATTGTCCATTATAGGTCCTACATGGACTAAAACTTCATTTCAAGAACTTGTATGAATCCCCTTGGCTTATGGCTGCACTTATTTTACCGGGAAGTATCAGCCTGTTTGCTTGATAATAACCACATGAGGATCCAGGTGGTGGGACTGGGCAAGTGTGACCACCAATATTGGCACATTAACTGGACGTTCTTAGAGGGAATTCTAGAACCACCAGGGGGCACCATAACAAGTAAAGAACAGAGATATCCAGACACAGGATTCTTTTCTATATAGAATTAAGGAATTAATTATTAATCATTTTAAAAATGAGACATGTAATATGTAAATCTTGGACAACCCCTGAGGCATATGGTCAATAGATGACTAACTGGAAAATGTCCCTGTGGTTTCAACACTTTTCTTCATGTGTCTACTGAGGAAATGGAATGACGTTGTTCACTGCTCAGGGGTTCCAAAGGCGGCAGACTGTAACCATTGGTGTGTTATGACCAGGGCCCGTCTGTCCTTACAGAATTCTTTATTTTCAAAACCTTTGGGTTCTCTTAGCCAAGCGTAACGAGGATCATACGGATACATTTTCCTCTCCTAAATCGCTTCCCCTCATTTGTATCCACAGAAGAGCGGCTCCAGGCAAATGTGCAATTAGTCCTCGATCTGTCCCTGTAAAAGGAAAACTGATGGATTTCTATCCAAGGCAAAGTGAGTAACGTGCTGTAGGACAATATGGAAACACAATTATAGGGTATAGTCATGTTATATATGTTAGTCTTTAGACCTCAAAAAGTATATAGTGTCCCTATTATAAAATAGTCCCATACTGTATTTATGGAGATACATGCTGCCTTTACAAAATTTTTACTCTGTCCTGGTGCTGTAACATCGGGCACTGCCATTTTGGTGACATCACTGCGTTCCAGCGGTGTGTTCTATCACTGGAAAACAGTGACGTCAAAAAGATGGCAGCGCCCAACATTATGTGAGCTCCCGGGCCCTACCTGAGGTGTTGACAGTGTGCTGTAGCTGGCAGCCCCCAGTGAGCATGGTGCCTTTTTGGTAATTTTCCGTGCAGCGAATTATGTACAATCTTATGTCTCCTACTGTACTAAAGAGTCACAGAGCAGTTGTTCGTGCCACACTCTGGCATGCATCCTCCTCCCTCTTCATGAATAATCAATGCTGCCCGGCCTCCTGCTCGCTCAGCTGTCAGATTGCAGATCAGTCCTGTGTTGGCAGGTTATGTCTGAAAGAAACACTCAGGTATAATTGAATCTTTTCTCCGTAATGTGTTGGAGTTGTGGTCTAGGGGTAACTTCCCTGTCTAGAGACCTGCCAGCAGTTCATTCTCTGGTTCGAATCCCCTGATGGAAATTAAATACAGTGGTACCTTGGTTCTCGAACATAAATGGTTCTGGAAGGCTGTTCCAGAACCGAGCAGTTTGAGAACCGAGCTGTAAATTCCCATAGAGAACAATGTTAAACAATGTTAAACTGCAGAGCACCCGGCCCACAGAGCGTAAAAACACTCCATATCATCCGCAACAGTGAGAGGCAGGAGCGGGCGGCTATTTAAACTTGCCTCCTGCTCCACTCAGCTGCGGGGGACACCCTGTAAAGAAGCGGGGAATCCCATCATTATGATGAGATTCCCCACTTCTTTACAGGGTGTCCCCCGCATCTCACTGTTCACGGACACCTCTAACTGTCAGCTGAACATCAGTGCATGGATACCGAGCAATGTTTGAGTACTGAGCAAAACTTCAGGGGGAAATTTAGTTCGAAAACCGAATTGTTCGAATACCGAGGTGTTCGGAAACCGAGGTATTACTGTAGATGTTTTTTTTTCTCATTATTGTATTTTTAAGGCTATGTTCACACACAGTATTTTTGCTCAGTATTTTGGTCAGTATTTTGCAACCAAAATCAGGAGTGGACTGAGAACACAGAAATGTTATGTTCTCACACTGTTGAAATTGAGTGGATGGCCGTCATGTAATGGCAAATATTTAAAATAACAGTAATTATTTGCTATTAAATGACAGCCATCCACTCAATTTCAACAGTGTGAGAACATAGCCTTTCTGTGTTTTCAATCCACTTCGGGTTTTGGTTGCAAAATACTAAGCAAAATACTGAGCAAAAATACTGTGTGTGAAAATAGCATTAAAAATGATACAATAATAAGAGAAAAAAAGACATCTATTACATTTCCATCAGGGGATTTGACCCAGAGAATGAACTGCTGGCAGGCCTCTAGACAGGTGAGTTACCCCTAGACCACAACTCCAACACATTACAGAGGAAAGATTCAATTATACCTGAGTGTTTCTGATCTGCAATCTGACAGTTGAGCGAGCTGGAGGCCGGGCAGCATTGATTATTCATGAAGAGGGAGGAGGATGCATGCCAGAGTGTGGCACGAAAAACTGCTTTAGTACAGTAGGAGACATAAGATTGTACATAATCCGCTGCACAGAAAATAACCAAAAAGGCACCATGCTTACTAGGGGGCTGTCAGCTACAGCACACTGTCAGCACCAGGTAGTGCCCGGGAGCTGACAGATTCCCTTTAAATTAAAGAATATAGAATGAAAAAAGAACCCTCATGATTGGTTCTCTGTGGCTTCTTGCCTAATAAAAAAAATTATATCGGTAGATTTAGAGACCTGAATGAGAGTGGTGATAGCAAATTATGGTAAAGCGAGCTGCTGTATGCGCATGCTCCATGCCTGGTTATATCATTAAAGCGACTCTGTGCCCACAATTTAAACCCCCCCCCCCCCAAACCACTTGTACCTTCGGATAGCTGCTTTTAATCCAAGATCTGTCCTGTGGTCCGTTCGGCAGGAGATGCAGTTATTGTCCTAAAAAAATACTTTTAAATTTGAAGCCTGTGCCAAATGGGAGTATCTGTGCCCTAACTTTGCACCACCCCTTCGTCCCTCCTCCCCACCCTCTTCATCATTAGGAATGCTCCAGACAGATTGCCTCCTATTCCCCACCTGTGTCAGCCCGGCACATGGGCTGGATCATTAAGGACCTGTGCAGTGTTCAGCATTTAGAAAATGTTTCAGTGGCATTCCTAATGCTGAAGTGAGTGGGGAGGAGGGACGGAGGGGTGGTGCAAAGTTAGGGCACAGATACTCCCGTTTGGCACGGGCTCCAAATTTAATTTTTTTTTTAGGACAATAACTGCATCACCTGCCAAATAGACAGCAGGACAGATCTTGGATTAATAGCAGCTATCCAAAGGTACAAGTGGTTTGGGGGGGGGGGGGGGTCAGATTGTGGGTACAGAGTCGTTTTAAGAGTTGGAAGAGGACATACAGTCTGTCAGATCAGGCAAAGGATATCCATAGACTGATGCAAAAATGTGGGAAACAATCCTATGATCCTACAGTAACTTCACATGTCAACTCTTCAATCTCCACAGAACTCATTATTAAGTCCAAAACCATGACAACTGAATCTACTCCAACCTCAAGCTCGGCCAGGTTGCATGATACAACCAGGTTCAGCACAACATTAGAACCTCACTTTACTGCCACATCTCCATCCACCACAACACACAGGAGACTGACTACCCCCGGATATGTTACAGCTGCCCCGGTTCCTAAGCCACCGACAGCCAGGAAAGGAGTAACACCAGTCCCTAAGACTGAGAAAATGGTAACTATGGCTAAGAAGAGAGGAAAGGTTACCATAACCTCAAGGCCTATAAGTCAATGGATTCCAACCAAAGGTTGGCAGAGTGAATTAAAAGATGTCTTTACCACCTCTAAAGGAAAAACATACTCAACCTTCACTCCCCACCAGGGAACATCACACTCAAGATCCACAACCCGCCCAAAGACCACATCACCGCCTCCTACAAGAAGAACCAAACCAGGAAGTAGGACCGTAGGCAAGAGAGGCCCAGGGGTCAAGCGGAGGAAGAAAGTCTTGAAGAAGCAAACAGTAAAGGTCGTAAAGAAAATCAAACATGGCACCGTCCGTCTGGTCAACGAAAATAAACAACTTGACCGAGGAAGGGTGGAGATCCACATCAATGGAGAATGGGGGACAATCTGCAATGACAGATTCGACAGCAAGGCGGGCTCTGTGGTTTGCAGGCAGCTAGGCTACCCCTACGTATTAAAGGTGGCCAGAAAAGCAGAATTCGGGGAGGGCAAGGGGCTGAGAATTCTCCTGGATGAAGTGAAATGTCAGGGGTATGAGAAGACGCTTTTGGAGTGCAAAAGATCAAAACTTGGGGAACATGACTGTGCCCATGATGAGGATGTTGGGGTGGTGTGCGGGATGGAGGATAGACATTATGACAAAGACTTATTAACATAGAGAATAACTTTGTGGAACTCTACCCTAGATTATCCAACTCATATGACGGTTTCTCCCATTTCTAAACTAACGCAATGAGATAGGTCTTCAGGAACCAGAGGGGCAACTATGGATAGGCCAATAAAGTGGAAGCTGCGCTTTACACAGAGAGGTATCGGGATGCTACTACCTATTCAAAAGATGGACAATGTCCCTAGCTGAGCTCAGGGCAGCTCTACAACCATCAACCAATGGGCTGGATTCAGTATAACTGGATGTAATATATACCCATTGATAATGCAGCAGGCCTGCAATTCTTTGTCTTTCTTGCCCATCTGCTGGATCAGTGTCATTGTTGCTTTTTGCTGATGAAGTCTGAGAAATGTATGTGACACTCGAGCCTCCGACTCCTCTGTCATATGATGCACATTCAGTGTAGTTCAGTCTTAGTAAAGTAGAAGTGCCAGTGACTCAGCTGTTTTCATAGACTGTGGATGGAGCGTGTGTCACGTGTCAGCACCGAGTGAACGAATTGTCATCTTAGTGTAATAAAATCTATAGGCGGCTGAACAATTGGTGCTGTATTGTTTTATTGTGCCCACTCCAAGGTCATATGCCCCCTCACAATCATATATGATTACATGGCTACATAGTTCAAGCAGTTAGGCCAAGATCGGTGGGGGTCTGACCGCTGGGACCACCATCAGTCATGAGCTGGCGCTGGGATCATGGTGGTGCGGTCCTTTTTTCAAAATGCTGCCTGGTTCCTACGACCAGTGACGTTTTCTTGTGCACCGGCCTGCTCTATGCACTGGAGACGGGCCCGATGCCCCCAGTGTAATGATATCCCCTCCCCTTAGGACCGCGCCACCGGGATCCCCGGGCCAGTGCTGACAAGGCATTGAAACATTCACTGTAAAGGGGAACTATCAGCAGGTTAGATGAAGTTAGGAGGAAGTTATGTCTCTAACCTTACTCTTTGGCGCTGTTCCAGTGCAGTTAGTAGTGTTGCTCCACGGTCTGGTGAGGCCATTAGGAGCACTGGGGCACCCGTTAGGAGCACTGCCCGTGCGCATTGTGCTGATCTGCCCCCAGCCAGTCCGCTCCATTCATTTACATTAGAAAGGGATGGGACGGCCGGGGGCAGAACGGCACAATGGGGGCAGGCAGTGCTCCTAACGGGTGCCCCAGTGCACCTAACAGTCTCACAACTAACTGCACCGGAACAGAGATGAGTAGGAAGGTAAGAGATCAGTCAGGGTCTGAGTGTTTGGACCACGGCCAATCGCTGAAACAAGTCAGGAGAAAAGTGTGGTAACTGCGTTCTCCCCTAGAAACACTCAACCATGTGGACATCACATTCCGAGAAACGTAAAGAGCCTCACCTCTTGCGGCGGCTTATCTCACCTTGAACAAATATATATATGTATATACATGCGTGTATATCGGTTGGAGTCGGAGACAGCATTTCTTTAAGACCATAGATATGGAGAGGGTCCAAACCAAGCATCTGCATCAGGGCAGTGAACCTTTAGCTACGGCTCTGTCTACTTTCAAAGGTTTGTTGGAGTTTGCAGAGGTTGCGATTGTGATAAACCTCTAAGCTACACAAAACACAAGGATATTAATAGGGTTACTTCAAAATGGGCAAAGGTCTATTACTACCTGGGTGAAGGAAGTTATAGTGTCCAGCACTAGAGCACCACCTAGTGGAGGAATGTTCATACTGACAAAAAAAAGAGGCAAAGATGAAGTCATAAATTCTGACGTATCACACACCAGGTCTTATGAGACCCACATTTGTATTATTCCTTTCCAACATATTGCACAAAAGGGAACAGGCTGAAACAATAACTATAAGTTACTCATCAGTAGTGTATGCCAGATAAGTAGTGCTTTCCGGTAACTTCTTGCAGTCATAGGAAGCTGTTGACCATATGTAACATTTTATGCATGATCATGGCATTGCACAGAGTCACATGAGCAAGGCGGGCAGGGTTTTGGGTGCGGATGTCTTTTGCATAAATAAGTCCATATAACCCTGCAGGCCTTGTCCACAGTGCAGATTAGGCAGTAGTGTACTTCCTGTAAAGGCGGGCACACAACTGTTATGGGGCCCTTGGTAGGAGGGGCTTAGTGCGGCTCTTAATCCCCAGGACTTTCCATTATCTCAAGAACTGAGGTCCCAATTCTTTTCTGTGAAAGGTGGTCATGGATGCACATGGACTCTCCCCTCGACTGAGCACTGTACTCTGTGATCTCTGTCACTACAGGTCACCACTTTTTAACCCCTTCATGACCTAGGAAATTGATGCCCGGATGTCCAGGTCAAATTAATGCAATGTTCCTCGTTGCCTTCTAAGAGGCATAGCCCTTTTATTTTTCCACCTACAGGGCTGGTTGGGTGTCATTTTTTGCGCCATGATCTCTAGCTTTTATTAGTATCATAATAGTGTAAAAGAAAAATTTTGATCGCTTTTTATTAATTTTTTTCTGATATATAATTTTAAAAATCTTTTTTTCGTTTATGTCGTTCACCGTGCTGGAACAATAATGTAGTATTTTAATAGATCAGTTATATTAGTTTATTTATTTATTTTTACATATTTTTATTTTTATAATGGGCAAGGAGGTATATTAAACTTTTATTGGGGGGGGTTTATAAGGGTTTTCTTTATTACTTTTAAAAAGTTTTTTTAGTACACCTTTTTAGTTTACACTTTTATTTTACTGTAAAACAAGCAATCATTAGATTGCATATACTGATCTATGCTATGCCATATGTCAGCGCCTGAGAGCAGACTATCTACAGAAGGCAGATCCGACAAGACTTACCCCCACCTGACGGTACAAGTGATCGGGACCCCTGCAGTGACAGGCCGGATCGCAGCTGCCTGTCATTATCTCCGACCCCGGACACACTGATGTGTGGGGGCCACTCACACTACAGCGGTCCTGCACACATCTAAAGCCCTTTACTGTCAGGAATGTTTATATATGTTCTTGCTGCATGGGGCATCTGCAAGAGCACAGTGAGAGGTGACACCAGTATATAGATAACACAGACAGGAATGCAGTGACAGGTGACACCAGTATATAGATAACACAGAAAGTTGTACAGTGACAGGTGACACCAGTATATAGATAACACAGACAGGAGTACAGTGACAGGTGACACCAGTATATAGATAACATAGAAAGAAGCACAGTGACAGGTAACACCAGTCAGAGGGCGTAGCTAGGATTCATGGGGCCTCATAGCAAAAAACTATATGGGGCCCCCCTCCCCTAAACACTATAATTATATATATATATATATATATATATATATATATATATATATATATATATATATAGTATATATAACCGGTGATGTGGCCAAAAAAAAATTCTCTTGTGGCCAGAGGCAGAATCCTGTGTTCAGCCACAACAGTGACTGGCAGAGGAGAAAGCCAATGTCTGCTTGTTCTGTCCATCCACTGTATTTAACTATAACAGTCTATTAGGAGCCTCATGGTTATATACATAGGTGCAAGAGCAGACTACCTTTTGCTTAACCTCTTATGTACTGCAGTGTGTAAGTGACCCAGTGTTCTCTTACATGCTGCAACACAAAAAAGGGTTAATACAGAAGACAATTAGCTCTCTCCTTCACTACTCCTGCACTGATAATCCTTGACCTCTGCAGGAGCTCAGAGAACAGAGGTCAGAGGTTATCAGAGTAGTGAGGCAGAGAGCTAATTGTCTTTAGCAAATTAACCCTTTCTTGTGTTGCAGCATGTAAGAGAACACTGGGTCACTTACACACTGCAGTACATAAGAGGTTAAGCAAAAGGGAACAGGAAGCTCTTCTCTTTCCTGTGCATCCCCAGGCTCCCTCCCTCCACCTCCACAGGCCCCATAGCAACCGCCTTCCCTGCCTCTATGGTAGCTACGCCAGGTGACACCAGTATATAGATAACACAGACAGGAGTATAGTGACAGATGACACCAGTATATAGATAACACAGACAGGAGTACAGTGACAGGCGACACCAGTATATAGATAACACAGACAGGAGTAAAGTGACAGGTGACACCAGTATATAGATAATAGAGGAGCACAGTAGAATAGAAAATGACTTTAAAAAAACATGTTTCAGTATCGGGACCTAATAAACATAAAAATAAAAATGTGATGCTAGCAGCATATGTGTTAATATTGCTTTAATTGACTTTGATTGACCTAATGTGTCCAGTGCCAGTGGTCACACATGCTCAGTGCACTCTAGAAAGGGTTTATTCTCACCCATGGACATTCTTAGTCAACAGAACACAGAAGGCAACATAACATTATTGCAGCTGTTATTTATATTGTAAAATTATTCCGATGGACAAAATGTCATGTGATATGTAAGACTTCATTCACTTCTGTCCCAGAGGTTCTCCTCTGGGCTTCCATCTTAGATTCTGTTTAAGGCCAAGAATGGTCCAATAGCGTAGAAACACAGCACCACTCAATGTGGGGTGTATGTGCCTAATACAGGGTCGCTGTACCCTAACCAATATATAATAAAGATACGAAAAGCAACTTGTTCGTATAAATTGCTTACAATTTCCAGCCTTATACATGAATGTGTTACACCCACGAGTGCCGATGTTCGCATGGACTCCGTCTTCACTTCCGGCATGGGCGCTTAAAAGTCTATCCGAGTAGAGATCTTGATCCAGGCTCACATAGATGTGCGAGCATCCACAGTGATGCCTATAACTGATGATAACAACTTCACACAGTAATAAAAGTTAGTAATATTTATTTAACGACATACAGTATTACATAAGACATCAGTGACAGTAAGCAAATGGTTAAATACGCCTTGTTACCAAGTGTACAATAAATTAAGAAAGGAAATACACCTAGTCTGGACGTATCTTAAATGGAAACTATCAACAGGGGGCACCATTTCTATGCTATTAGGAGTTTAGTCTTTATGTTAATTAGCTGGGAGCGGTAGTCCCGCCCCCAATGCACCAAAACACCTAATTAACATAACAATTTAGGGGGAGATTTATCAAACATGGTGTAAAGTGAAACTGGCTCAGTTGCCCCTAGCAACCAATTAGATTCCTCCTTTCATTTCATAAAGAATCTGTGAGGAATGAAAAGTGGAATCTGATTGGTTGCTAGGGGCAACTGAGACAGTTTCACTTTACACCAGTTTGATAAATCTTCCTCTAAACTCTTGTTAATAGTTTCCCTTTAAGGAAATCATATATTTTAATGTCTACCTTGTTGGTGGAAGGAGCAAAAGGCCACGACCACCCCAGCTTATCACTGGTGGACGTGGTGGACTGGGCCATTATCTGGTGAACGGTTGTAGTTTATCCATTAGTCCATTTGACTCAAGTTTCACTAAAAAATAAAAAAGCAGTATACTGGCCTACTACTACTACTACTTTACTGCTTCCTTCCGATAGTCACACTAGTGTTAAAATAGTGCATACTAGTGAGAGAGAGTGCATGATCTCCATTTTTTCATAGGGGGCAGTAATAAAATTAGCTGAATCGCTAGCCAACAGATCTGTCATGCCACCTGGATGTACCCCATTGCCCCCAGCTACATTCAGTGACCAACATTTCACATGTCAACCCCATATTGTTTGCTTTACTGCCTTTCCTTGCAACACTTTAGGTATGTGACCCCAAATGCCCATAGCAACCAATCTACGTTTTTATTTTCCAATTTTTCAGCAATATAAAATAAATAAGAGCTGCAGTGTGATTGTGACACAGCCCTAGTTAAAGGGGTTATCCAGGTTTACAAAAACATAACAGCTTTCTTTTAGATACAGCACATCTCCTGTCCTCAGTTTGGGTGTGATATTGCAGCTCAGTTCCATTGAAGTGAATGGATATGAATTGTAATACCACACACAACATCCTGGATAATCCCTTTAAGGAGTGGTACATTTGCCTTCAGCCATCAGAGGAAATCTCTTTTTTCTTTTTTTCTTTTTTTTTACAGAAAACCATGGCACACACTGTAACCACAATCATGTGA
The DNA here is from genome assembly GCF_027789765.1 of Dendropsophus ebraccatus. Classification (NCBI taxonomy): domain Eukaryota; kingdom Metazoa; phylum Chordata; class Amphibia; order Anura; family Hylidae; genus Dendropsophus; species Dendropsophus ebraccatus. The sequence goes on from NC_091463.1 coordinate 78,749,230, forward strand.
CTATAGGGGATTTTCCATCCATACTGATTCTCCTTGTAGAGATCCAGCTGGTGCGAAGACTTTAGTGCAATGCTTCTTGGGAAAATATATGCAAACTAGCTTATTACTAGAAAGAAGAAACTGCTAATCCAGCGCCATTTGTAGGTGGCAACCTTGTAAATCAGCGTCAGACACTGGACACTGGATCTTATTAGAAGCTGATTTAGGCTTTAGATACTGGGCCACCCACAGATCAGCTGTAATTTGCAGCGAAACCTGGTTGCAAATGTTAAAAAATTTTCCTGCAGTGCCACCACAGGGGAACTAAGGTATTACAAAAATTTCAGCTCTCATATTCTGAAGCAGGCTAGTGATTAGTTGCTATGGGCAATGTGAATAGTTGCCATGGGCAAATGCTTGCAGTTTTTTTTTTTTGCAATAGTCTTAACCATATCCCCTGCTGCATCTGTCCAGACAAACACATAAATAACCGCAGCCACCCACTAAATTCTATAACAACAGACATATATTTGGTACAGAATGTTTCATGGACATTGTGCAAAATACTGATTCATATCATTCTGAAACATCGCAACATAACAATGATCTAATCTAGACACCCTGACAGCAATACTCAATGCATACAGGTTAGAAAAGCTACAAAAAATATGTTATATTCCCTTTTTATTGGTTGCACTAAAAAAAAAAAAAAAAAAAGGTGCTACGTATTAATGTTTTTGGCAAAAGCTTCTTCTATTATTATGGGTTATTTAGTTAAACTCAGTTGAAAGAGTGACCTAGTACTTTTGACAATTTATTGTATGTATTCAATAAGCCTGCAGCACCTCCGCAGGAGAAATTAAGTATTACACAGTTGTCAGTGAAATTAATGGGCCCTGTCTGAATTGCATTGCTAAAATAGTTTTTGTAAACTCCATTGTATTATCTTTCTTTGCTTTTTCTGCATTAAAGGAGACACTTGGAGAGAGTTAATACCCATATAAAAGAAGCTGAAACTAGTCCCTGATCCGTTCAAACGCCCTCTTCCACCTAACTTTTCCATAGGACAAACCTCCTCCCCATTTTAGAATGCTACTCTACTTTAAGTAACAGTCCAGGTTTTTTTTTTATTCTACCCTCCTCTGCAGACTGGTGCATATACTTACCAATGATGATTGGTGTCCCCAGGAGTGGCTTTGTTCCGATCCTACGTCGCCGCTTGGATCCCGCCGGCGATGACGCCACAGCTCTACTGACCCCTCTACTTTCTACAGGTCTATAGAAGGACGGAAGTCAGGGTCTCCTATGCATCTGTGTGAGAGTGCTCTCCTAGAGATGCATTGGAGACCCTAAGTTGTAGAGCTGAAGAGGTCAAGTGGGCACCCACAGGATCCGAGTGGCGCCATAGGACTGCTTCTTTAAAGGGGTTATCCAGTGCTACAAAAACATGGCCACTTTCCCCCTACTGTTGTCTCCAGTTTGGGTGGGGTTTTGAAACTCAGTTCCATTGAAGTAAATGGAGCTTAATTGCAAACCGCACCTGGACTGGAGACAACAGTAGGGGGAAAAGTGGCCATGTTTTTGTAGTGCTGGATAACCCCTTTAAGGCCTGACAATTAGGAGTTGCATAGGCATGTACGGTAGCATATACGTTAGGCAGTCTGTATGGTTTTATGTTACAGACCCTTATAAGTAATTTTTTTCTACCTCTATAATACGACAACCAATGGAACATGGATTCTGTATGAATCCAAGATTAAATGCAATGTGGTACATATGCTTCTGTATGAAATGGGAAATATATGGAGGTACAGTATGAGTCTCTACACTGCTATGGATGATATATTACAACTCAGTATAACATGGAGCTTGTATACAGCTAGCCATAATATGATTGTATGCATGACACATACATTAGGTAAGTGTTGGCTGAACTGAACAATTTCGGCAAGGCCAGACAATATATCTACAATGTAATATATCTACCATGATAACTGAGTCAAACATTCATGTATAAAGGACAGAGTGGGATCCAAACTAGTGTTTAGCTATCATAACCAGCTATAGGGCTCGCCCACGGGAGATATCACTATGAGTGGTAGCAAAGACAGGGATATAGGTTTGTCCTCCCAGACTAATGAGTATATATCAGTAGCTACATATATTCTTACTTCAGTCAACTCACTTAAAATGTATACTGGAGAGATATGACCTGTTCATAAAATCAGGGTAGTGTAAAACATACGTTGGAACATACAGAAAGACAAGAAATAAAAATACACATGGAAATAAGGCACATATTCTATGTCAAGTTCAGGTCACTCCATTAGAAGATATATTGATTCTAATGTAAACCTACTATACCATAATGACTTGTGGTCATACAGTGGTCACGTTATCTCCTTGTACAGAAGAGTTAAGAAGAAGAAGAATTTCGGTCAAATCTGCACCGTTCACATGGTGCCAGTTACAGCAGGTTCTTGGTTATCGGTTGATGGAAGAATAGCTGGGTTGGGTCCCTGTGGTGAGTGGTCTTTTAGGCTCTTTTTCACTCTGAGTTGAGTTTGAAGAGTCCAGAATGGGCTCCTGGTCCTCTTGGTCATGAAGGTGAGGGAGGTAGAAGAGGTCTGTGAGTCCATGGAGATCTGCAGCTTTGTGGAATGTCTGGAGGATGAGCAGCATGGCCATAAGACCAAGAAGGAGGTAAACTGTGAAAGACAAGAAGACGCTAGATAAAACGTATGTATTAAGACAGGGTAGAAGGTGGCGAAAGATGGACCTTGAATCAGAAGACATGAAATACGACCAGGCAAATTTGTGTGCAAATCCCTTTGACGGGAGATGTGAACAATATATCGGGCAATGGGAAACCCATTATTAATGAGCCTTCTTTACCCTGTGAGGGAAAAGTCAGAAGGCTCCCATATACATATACTATACTCATCTGATCCCATCAAAAACCTCAACCTTACCAAAGTCTAAAGAGTTTAATCAGCTTTAGGGGGGAAATCAATTGCCTAAATTGGGTTATTTGGCCAGTATCCAACAAGCAGGGAATGAGGAGCAAGGGAGCATTGATCTGACAGGTTGGCGCTCCTTTGCTCCTCAAGATTGCCCCATGTATTAGGGTCGTAAGAGTAGGTAAACGTAAGCTGTGCACAGGCAATGTAAAAGACAGACAGTACTTATCATAGGAAAGCCTTGATTACTAATGATTAGTGTTCAGCAATCTTGCCGAACGTTTGGGTCAGCCAAACCGATTGATTACTGGTGGCTGGAGAAGTTGGATGCAGCCCTAGACAAGAGATCTGGACACTCCTGGGTTGCATGCCCCAAACATAGGGTCACATGACCCATTTAGTCTCATTTCTAAGCTCGTTGTCACGCAGACTACACCTAAAAACTGCATGAGACAACTGCCATTGGTGACCATCTCAGCCAATGATGGGTAAATCCGAAATAATGGGAAAAAGAGCGTCCACAGTAGTTAACCCTTCAATTCATATGGGTCAGTTGTAATCTCATGCAGGCTCTTCCTGAAGGGTCTGGGGTCTTTATATCTCCCCTGTTCCCTGTTCTTATAAACCTACAGACGGAAGTAGGGAACATATAGAGAAGGGATAACACAAGTCTAAGCGCTATGTATATAGAGGTGTGCACAAGCCCCTAAGCTGGCTGATGTGTGTATAAACAGCTATAATAATAAGCATCATGTGCCTCTGGGGTCCAATTTAGGTAAATTAATATGTTTTTTGATTCAACAAACAGGCTGGAATACAATGATGTCTAGTGATCTGGTACACTGCATTAAGAGGGTGAATTTCAGGATTATAAATTAGATTTCACATGCAGGGAAATACACTGATACTCCCAACCCCAATACTTACAGGTCACAGACACTTTGTACAGCTGACGGAGCCACTGGTTGTTCTGCTCCCCGGGGACGTAATCTCCGAGTCCAATAGTGCAAAGTGAGATAAAACAAAAGTAAAACGCATCCAGGAAACTCCAAGAACTTTCTATAGAACTAAATATGGCGGACGGCACCACAAGGAACAGTATCAGCACTGCCAGAGCCAAGACCACAAAATGAACCATTGTGACCTTCTTGCGGTCGTAGCCTCTGTGAAGATGCAAGTAGCGGATGGGCTGGTAGGTAAAAGTGGACATAAGGCGCTGGACTGCGGCACTAAGGACCAGCATGGTGAATGGGACCCCAACCAGAGCATAGAAGATACAGAAGGCCTTCCCGGAGTCTGTGAGGGGAGTGGTATATCCATAACCTGAAGAAAGAGAAAAATATGTATTAGTATCTGTTATATACACATACAGAGGAGGCAATGTTACTATATCACATGAGTGAAGTGATCAGTGGAGGTGGTGGTGGTGGCGGTAACCGCAACAGTTACCTAATATATAAGGGCATCGTAAGCGATAACAACTTCTGCCAAAGTCCTATTGACCTGTCACACTACAAACATGTCGAACTAGGAACTAGTCAGCGACTTGTATACGACTTCACTTTCTTACAGTTTTTTGGGCTTGTCAGCAGGTACTTGGCACATCACATGATCAGGTTCCTCATAAATTTTCGGTACAAACCTCTATATTTTGCAACTATACATTTTCTCTTGAAGTGATAACAGACTACTGTGTACAGAGGTGACATATTCCTTATACCACCACCCACTATGTGCCATCTATAATACTGCTGTCTCCCTATGTAGCATAGGGTACTTGGAGTTAGGTTTAGGTATAGGCCTCAATGGGTTATAACACTGCAGTGTACTGATGTTCCAACCCAATACTTTTACTATATCACAGTGGTCACAGATACAGTACTATGAGTCCCTGGGGTCTGAGGTTTTTGCATTCTGAGCTGTCGCTGCCTCATAATTATAATCGGCTTACGTCTGCGCCAATGAACAAATTCCTATCACCCCAAGTGGATTGGGATAAATCTACCCTGCTACCTCACAAAATATTAATCTCCTTCTAACTAGTAACTATAGGAAACTAACGTGAAGGGGCGAAAACATTCTATTTAGGTGGGCTGAGAGGGGCAGTAAAACATATAAAACATGTACTCACCTGCCACTGATCCCCTGCTAGACCAGCTGCTCAGATCCTTCTATTCTCTGTGCCAACTGCTGGCTTAGCCAATCACTATCTGAGGTGGGTCACTGCTGTAGCCAGTGGTTGGCCAAGTGGGCATTAACAATTAACAATGTGCGGGAACAGAGAACAGCAATTTCTGAGCAGCTGGACCGGCATCAGCACTGTCACCATGAGTACTTCTAAACGTAAAAGGCTTCCTGAAAATAACCACTTTGTTTTCTCTCTAATGTACAGGATTTGTGAGGCAACACCAGACCACCCAAGATTCTGATCTTAGGCCCCTATTACACGGGACGATTATCGTGCAAAAAATCGTTATATTGTTCGAATTTAAATGATAATCGTTCTGTGTAATTGCAGGCAACGATCGAAAAATCGTTCATGTGTCGTTGATCGTTGATTTAGATCTGAACCTAAAATTATCGTTAATTGTTCGCTAATCGTTCGCTGTAATTCCGCATTTTTCACTAATCGTTCAGTGTAATTGCACATTGTCCATTGTTTTGCTGGGATCAGAAGGAGTAAACGATAGTAACGATCGCAATAACGATCGTAACTAACGACCATCGTTCTGTGTAATATGGTGAACGATTTCAGGTTAACCATAAACAATCTCGTTTGCGATCATTTGTCGTTAATCGTAAAAAATCGCTTCGTGTAATAGGACCCTTAGCTTGATCTATAGACTACAGAAATCCCCTAAACCTCCGTCAAAAACTCAGTGGGTCTCACTTCACTGTGCAAATAGAAGAAATGAAACCTCTGAATAGCACTGTAAGACCTGACGCCTTCTACCTCACTTGGCTGCCCCTGACCTCCTTTCATAGCTCATTCCACTTTAGAGTTGGGTATTGAGATGGTCACCCTTTTAGGTGAGCATAAGAGTAGTATGGTATGGTTTGGAAATCTACAGAAAATCTCTATGGGGAAGGGAATCTATAAATTATCAGGCCATGCTGGGACAGTCGGAGTGCCACAAGTTGGGGGTCATTGACTTAGGGAAAGATAATTGTGTGCGAAAATTGTTTCTTAATCATTCGCAAATCTTTTGCCATATGTACACATAAGGGGAGATTTATCAAACATGGTATAAAGTGAAACTGGCTCAGTTGCCCCTAGCAACCAATCGGATTCCACCTTTCATTTCCTAAAGTGTCTGTGAGGAATGAAAGGTGGAATCTGATTGGTTGCTAGGGGCAACTGAGCCAGTTTCACTTTACACCATGTTTGATAAATCCCCCCCGACTAGTTCATTCGTTTGGTGGGATAAGAAGGAGTATAGAGATCATAATAACCATTGTAATTATAATCGTAACTAATGACAATCGTTCAATGTGTCATGTTGAATGATTCAGGTCATTCGCAAAACAACTTGTTTGCAATTATTTAACGTTAATTGGAAAAAATGAAAAAATTTTTGGTCTAATAGGACCCTTAAAGTGGACTTAATAAGTAGCTTAAAGGAATATTCCAAGATAAAATAACATGTCCCCTATCCGCAAGAGTAAGATTGTGGGGGGGTCTGACCTCCGTACCCCCAGGAAATCTCTGTATCGGCTTCTTTGTTTTGTACGTGGCTCTTTTGTTGCTTGCTCGGCTCTCTTCGGCTCGCTTCTATAGAGAATGAATGGAGGCGCTGGAGAGAGGCCAGTACAGCACTCAGCTCATTTCGACATTGCATAGCACAACATTACTATATAGGCACCTATGGTTCTCTGAATACTTGCATAGTAGTGCATATGATGGAGCATGCCATAAATTTCCCATCATCTATTAGATTTATATTGAAAATGGGAGGCACACTGAGGTACAGTATGGACCCATAGTGGTCTGAGCCCTGTATTTCACATGTGTAGAATCATACTATAGCAGTGTGCATATACCCAGTGTATGTTCACCTTTGAAAACTATTAGCATGTAGATATAATCCCTTCATGAGACTGCATATTCCATTACATATCGAGTATGGATTCTGAGTTATAACCTATATAAACCAAAGCTGCATTCACAATTCTATAGACGTCAGGTCACAGCAGCTGGAGTAGTAATCTATACGTCTACTACCTCAACCATGAGTTCCAATGTCTCTGTCACCTTCACTATATACTGCTGAAAACATACAGACTAATGGCCTCCTATTCACTTTGGACAAAAGTCAATCAAACCTGATGACCTTGGCAGAACCAGCTGCCTGTCTACAGTGTATGATGGCCTCTCGACTCGCTCCTACCAATGATATTGGGGGAGAGAAGAATCATCCATGTTGGATTTCAACTGCCCAACCCTATTGTTCTTATAAAGATAAACTGGCGCCAGAGCTGTCTGGCAGCAGCATACACTTCCTTGACCTTACCATTCATTCATGTGTACAGGGAGATTGGAAGAAATAGCTGTTGGGTGAACATATATATGTCCTTTAGGCATCAGACACAACCATACTGATCTGTATTGAAGGAACGCAAAGTCTATAAAGCTCTGTGACCCCTACTGTAGCTGTGTGTGTCTTCAATATTATATGCAGAGTCTTTTATTCCTACTGGATCATGTGAATTCTAAGGGGAAATCATCATGGCATATCATGGCATATATAGAATTTTGTCCCCCGATGAACCCACCCTAGGGTGAAACATGTTGGGACTGACAAACCTCCTTCTTCAGTACAACTAATTATTATTATTATTATTATTATTATTATTATTATTATAATGATTATTTGTGTATGTTTTTAAAGAAATTCTGGTTTCTATCCATGGATATTGATACACTTGTGAAATTCTGGTTTCTATTCATGGATATTGATACACTTGTGACCTGACCCCTTTGCAATTGTTGTATGCAATAAGTGGACTTCTTATTGTTTGGAAATGTGTCTCTGTTGTAAAAAATTTTTACTTTAATATTATTACCTCTTTAATAAATTCTACTTAAAGTTAAGCTTTAGGCCTTATTCACATGATCCGTGCACGGATCCCCTAGTCGGAGCCCCTCCCGCTGCCCGGCACAGATCCCCCCCACGCCACAACAGAGATGACAGGAGGGCATGATGTACGTTCCTAACATCGCATCTAGTACTCACCTATTCCCCTGTGCAGGCCAGCTACACATGCTTACCGGAAGTGGCCTGGACTATGATGCCGGGAGAAGAAGGTAGCGTAGGCCAGGCCACTTCTGGTGAACATGTAGCCGTCCTGTACGGGGGAATAGGTGAGCAGTAGATGCAATGACAGGAGCGCACACCATGCTCTCCTGTTATCTCTGCTGCCGGGTAGCGCGCGGGGGGGGGGGGGGGGTGAACCGTGCCGTGATCCGCACTAGGACATGTCCTATTTTTTCGCGGTGCGGGTCGCGGCATGGATCATGTGAATAGCTGCATTCACTTTAATTGAATGCCTAAAATTGTCCATGGTCACGGATCCGTGACCATGGACAATTTTTTTGGGACGCGTGAATGCAGCCTTACAGCGATTTAATTCTGTATTGGCGGATTCCATTTTATGCCATATTACGGAGGTGTTTTCCATTAGAAGCAGTGATTTTGGGGACACGGGACTGTAGGGACTCTCAGAGCAAGAATCTTTGCCATAGACCAGTTTCAGATGGCGCCAATGTTTCACCCATTTTGATTCTACACCAGTTTCATTGATCCATAGGGAGTCCTGCTGTTAAGTGAGTAATGCAGACTGGTAAATAGACAATAATACACTCATAAGAACCTAATCTTAACAGGTACTGTATATAGAAGCTGTTCCAGAAAAATTTCCTTCATAAATTTCTAAGCAAATATCAACCCCCCCCCCATGTCCTAGTTCACTCAAACACCTCTGATCAGCGTCATAATCTTACAGCTCAACACAACAAGCCGAATATCCAGTCCCTGACTGATAGAAATGCGATTTACAGAGTATACAGAGCCAGGTTTGTTCTACCAGAACCAAGGACTGGACTGTGACCCTGTCACTGTATTATATTATAGGCTATTCACCAAATTAGATTATATCATCGGGCTTAATTCGCACCCTGCCGCTTTGCATTTATGTAATGGAGAGGATTAGGGGGGATTACTGGCGTATACACAGCGCTGGCAGCCAAAACCAATTTATACAGGTTATTAACAAAGTATGTGAGACTTTTGTGTAAAGGAGTGGGAATAAAGTACAGGAATAACTAAAGATGGCCATAGACATGTTATAGTTATCTGCACAGAATGATGTATCACCTACATTGTTCTGTGCAGTTGATACGGAGATATCCTCTCCATTATGTGCATGAGCTTAGTAGTCCTGGATATTCATGAGAAACAGAAAACTCCGCCCACCAGCTGCTGATTGGCAGTTATCTTTCTATGCTGTGTATAGGCAGTCTCTGCAATCAGTAGCTGTAGGGTGGGGGGGGGGGGAGGGGTGTGGCAAGAATCCTATTCTCCTGCATATTAGGAGAACGGCTGAACAGAATGATGGAAGTAATACACCGATCTGTTCAGCATTTCTGTCACTAGTGTATGCTGCCCTCATTTAAGTCAGCATAGACCTATTAACAGATTCCCTTTAACTTATTGATTGACTGGCTGAACATCTAATGTGTATGGGGTTGTCCAGACTCTTCTTCACAGCAATTGGCAGAAAGAAGGATTGGGCATGTTGGATTTCAATATGTCTGATCCTTTTGTTTGTTGGGGAGATAAACCCCTACCAGAGGAGTCTGGCAATGTCTTATATAATTGCCCCGAGGTAATTTGTTTTCCGATCTAACAAAGAAAGGTTGAACTTGATAGGCATGTGTCTTATCTCAATGTGTGTAACTATGTGAGTACAGATCAAGTAATAGGAGACTAGGAATGAGGCCTAACCACTGGGGTAATGTCATATACACAGCTCAGCATGTAAAGAATTTATTCCACTTATTATCTCTTCTAATCTCCAGGGAAAGAATAAACATGAAGCATGTGGATGAGCCGGCTGGAGGCTACTGTCCTCGTATGTCCTGAATATCATGTTCCAAATGCAAGGAAAACAAGTGGTGGTGAATCAGCTGATCACCAATATAAGTCCAGGCCAGGGTGTGATCAGATGGTGTTGCCACATAGAGTCTAGTAATAAAGTCACTATTAGCCATTACTCTGATGGTATGATGGTGTACGTAATGTGTATCTGTGCTAAGAACTGAAGCCGTTTGTACTGTCATTTAGCGAGTCCTATGTATCAGTATGTACATTGTGAACAGTTTCATTTATACAGGTGTGTCTTTTTGTATAAGTGTGTGTAGGATGAGTACATTTTCCACTCTTATCCAGTACACTCTATGTTTAGTAGTTAAACATTTTCACATCCTGTTTAAGTTACCAGATGCTTTAGGGCGTGTTCACACATACTTAAAGCAAGTGTACCATTTTATGCTATGTTTACACAGAGCGATAATTCACCCAATCGATCGATTTTGAAGCAACAATTTGGTTTTTATAACGATCAGCGTTTAGACGAATAAATCGTTAGAAAAATCGTTTGAAAATTCGTAAAAAAAATCGTTATTGCGATGGTTTTTAAGATCTCTTAAGCCCATCTTTTACATAGGGTAAATCGGTGAAAGACTGTTTACACGAAGCGATCTGCGAATTTTCAGCAAACAACGAACGGCGATTTAAGAACATGTTGAAAGATCGAAATGAACGATTTCTCGCTCGTCGTTTGCTGTGTTTACATGCTACGATTATCGCTCAAATGCGATTGTTTATGCGTAAGTTCGAACGATAATCGTTCCGTGTAAACGCAGCATAAGTGCTGCACATGAATTGAACGGCGCTGGTGCAGGGAAGCGAGTGCCGTGTTCCTTTTTTTGAACCGCGGCCTGGTTCCAGTCTATTACCGAGCACTGCCCCAGGCTGAGGCACTGGTGGCAGGCCAGCCCACCCCCAGTGGGAGGAAACTCCCTCCACTCTGTGACGCAGCTTCATTAGAATCAATAGAGCCGCGTCATAGAGGGGCTGGAGGTTTCTCCCACTGGGGGTGCGCCGGCCTGCCACCAGTGCTTCAGCCTGGGGCAGTGCTCGGTAATAGACCGGTGCCATGCGCGGGAACTGGGCCGCAGTTCAAAAAAAGGACCGCAACACTGGCTTCCCCATGCCGACACCGTTCAATTCAAGTGCAACACTTAAAGCGAATGTACCTGATGGTAAATTCACTTTAATCCACTGCAGTTTGAATTAATTTACAGTAAATCCGCCATATTCCAATCTGTTGATGCTGTTAGATAGCTGTTACATCAAGGAGACACATGGTACCTTTTTATCTATCTGTCTGTGCTTCCATAGCATAGAAAAAAATGCTTTTATTTTCTGGCACAAAGAGTCCCAAGCTCCTGAGAGGATGAGCTTTGTAAGGCCTCTTCACTCCCCTTCCCATCCCTATCTCTGTTTGATTGACAGTCAGATTTGACTCTTTAGACCAGAGAATGAAAGCATTTATCACAGATGGATATATGAAAGGTACCATGTGTCTCCTTGTACTAACATCTATTTACCAGTGTTAACATTTCAAAACATGAATTACAGATTGACTGTAAAAAAAAATAGATAAAATCCACACAGTGAAATTAATTACATATTAAGTACATGGGCTCCTACCCTTATACTGAGGAAAACGGCGGAAATTCCGAGTGGAATTCCAGGAAGAATCCCCACCTGTTTTCCTCAGTGTGAAGTACCCTTAGGGCCCTATTCCACCGGACGATTATCGTTCAGATTATCGTTAAATCGTTTGAATCTAAACGATAATCGTTTGGTTGAATTGCAGTTAATGATTAACGACCAAACGAGAAATCGTTGATCGCTTTATAAGACCTGGACCTATTTTTATCATTGCTCGTTCACAAAACGTTCGCAAATCGTTTGCATTGAATAAGACGTTGCTCGGTCATTCGCAGTACATACGAACGCAATAGCGAAGAAATAGCGTAGAAAAAACAATCTCAAATACGATCATAAGTAACGATTATCGTTCCATGGAAATGAGTGAATGTTTTCAGGTCTTTCGCAATAGTGGTCGTTTGAGATCGTTAATCGTTAACAATTATGCGAACGATAATCGTCCAGTGGAATAGGGCCCTTAGGCAATGTTCCCACTCTGTAGAACAACCAGTGTCAGAGAAGATCATCCCGGCCGGCACTGCAGTACCGGCTGGATGATCTTCACTACCACTGAATTCGGATGCAGGCACATCCGCATCCTAATTCCCCGCTGCTCACAATGGTGTGAACTGATAGGATTTTCTGCGTCTGCTATTCAGTGGATAGCAGCTGCAGAAAACGAACATGTCAATTTCTTGCGGCGCCACTAGGGATCCCAGCCGGAGTGTATACTATGTGTATACACTCCGGCCGGGATGCCTTAGAAGGCAGCACTACGTAAGTTCCGTAGTAATCACGGCTGTTGTTACAACGGCCGTGATTATTACGAAACTTACACAGTGGGAACATGGCATTACACAAGAAACCAGTAAATGCCTCCACCACTTATAAATACCTTTAGACTATGTTCACACAACGTATATTTTCGTAAAATCACGGCCGTTGTTACCTCTCCATCTATGGGATCCAATAGATTATATAGTATACGCTCCGGGTGGGATCCCTAGCGGCGCTGCAAACAACTGACAGTGCACACTGTGGAGCGAGAGGCTGCGGCCGCTCGCTCCATAGTGTGCTGTGGCGAGTTCTGATGCGGGCGCGCATGGATGCGCCTGCATCAGAACCCTGCGGCCGAAAAGATCATCCGGAATGATCTTTTCAGGGACCGGCCATTCCGTGACCCGGTCGGGTCACGGAACGGCGGGTCTCTTACATAATGTGCACATAGCCTTAAAGTACAATAATGAATGCCAGCTGTGCAGTGTAAAGGTTTCTGCTACAGATCTATAGCAATATCCGCCTGTGTGATCCCTGAAGGAGTCAATGCTAGAAAATGCCACAACAGAAATGTACCCGCTGTGGATTGTAATATGTGGACCGGACCATAAATTTTATAGATGAGGTTTTTAAGGGGCTTTTACAAAGATTCATAGTGTACGGGGAACAACCTCGCTGTGGGTACAGAACTGCTGAAAAGTACGGAAAATACAGAAGACGTGGGGGAAGTAGGCAAATCGGCAGGAAATCACCTGCTTCCTCATTGGGCAGGTAATAGGCAGAAAGTGGAAGGAAGGGGTGTGGAAGTCGGCACTCCTGGACGTAGAAACTTAAAATTTAACTTTTATTCGTGCATTTTAAAATTCTGTGGTGGGCATAGCAGGACCTACGCGTTTCGCGCTACTGCGCTTAATCATGGTCTAGTAACAAATGAATCTCGTAACGAATAAAAACAGGTGACCAACCAATGAGAAGATCCCTACGTCATGGATCATGTGCCTGAGTAGCACAGGTGTAGCATGAGTACCACTCTCTCCCGTTACATGTGTATTTAAACGAATACTAAAATACTTGCAGAGTGAGAGTGCATGCTGAATAATAAAACAAACTCAAAGATAATGATACAGCAGGTCATTTTTATAATTAAGACCTTTAGGAAATCTAGTATTTAAACGAAAAATCATTTCTGCTTCCTTATGCAAGACTTGTTTGTGCCAATCACCTCCTCTCGGTGGTTTGTTAACCCTTATTATAGCATATGTGCTGAAGGTGCTGACATCCCCTCCATGTTCTTCTATGAAATGTTTCTCTTTACACCACCTTATTTACACCACATTAAATGGTTTGGCCGCTTTATAGATGACCTGCTATTAGTTTGGGGAGGCGAGGAGGAGGAGGCACAACAGTTTGTCCAGTACATAAACAACAATGCATTTAATTTATCTTTTACCCATGATCTTCATAAAACAGAAATTACTTTTTTGGACATTACTTTGCAAGCCTCGCCTAACAATAAACATATCACCACTTCAGTTTTCCGAAAGCCCACTGCGGGAAACACTATACTACATGCCACGAGTGAACATCCCCTTCATACCATACAGGCTATTCCAGTTGGGGAGTTTAATAGGGTCAAGCGCATTTGTTCAGATAACACGGTTTTTGAGACACAATGCAAGGAAACCGCAACCCGCTTATCCAAAAGAGGCTACAGTAGACAAATCATACGCAGAGCCCAAAACATTGTCTCTATTAAAAACCGAGATTCATTGCTTTCAAAATCCACTAGCAATGTACATACTACACAGAAATCGCATACCCCGATTACATTTTCCACCACATACTCACCTCAATACAAACAAATCACAGACATCCTCAAAAAAAATGTCGCCATCCTGCGGCAGGATGAAATCCTGTCCGAGATTTTGGATCAGGGTTTCAGATGTGTACCGCGCAGAGGCAGATCACTAGGGGATTTGCTATCACCTAGCATGCTACTTTCAGAGACATCGCAAACCAGCCGTAGGATTACGGGCTGCCACAGATGCGGAGACACACGTTGCCCCATATGTAAGTTTGTCACCCATAACAGAGGGACTTTCAGTGATAGTTCCGGAGTTAAAACCTATGAGATCAGTGACTTCCTAAATTGTAATAGCGATCATGTAATTTACATTATAAACTGTACTACTTGCAACTTATCTTACGTGGGATGTACAATAAGGAAATATAAACAACGCATTAGCGAACATCTCACTAGTATTAGGAAGCAGCACAGAACCAATGCATCAGGGGCAGCGAAACATTTCATAGAAGAACATGGAGGGGATGTCAGCACCTTCAGCACATATGCTATAATAAGGGTTAACAAACCACCGAGAGGAGGTGATTGGCACAAACAAGTCTTGCATAAGGAAGCAGAAATGATTTTTCGCCTAAATACTAGATTTCCTAAAGGTCTTAATTAAAAAAAATGACCTGCTGTATCATTATCTTTGAGTTTGTTTTATTATTCAGCATGCACTCTCACTCTGCAAGTATTTTAGTATTCGTTTAAATACACATGTAACGGGAGAGAGTGGTACTCATGCTACACCTGTGCTACTCAGGCACATGATCCATGACGTAGGGATCTTCTCATTGGTTGGTCACCTGTTTTTATTCGTTACGAGATTCATTTGTTACTAGACCATGATTAAGCGCAGTAGCGCGAAACGCGTAGGTCCTGCTATGCCCACCACAGAATTTTAAAATGCACGAATAAAAGTTAAATTTTAAGTTTCTACGTCCAGGAGTGCCGACTTCCACACCCCTTCCTTCCAGCTTCATCCTGCATGCGGCGTCTGGCCAACGCCTTGAAGATCGAGCACCCTTCTCAATCCAATCCTGCCTGCTGTTACTACATTTGCTTACTGGTGAGCTGTATCTCCTTCTTTTTACATTTTTTACTAATAGGCAGAAAGAACTTATTTCATGTTACAACGTTAAGTGTCATCTTTCTAACCTTATGTATATAGATAAAGGTTAGAGATGAGCGAACCGAACCCGAACGTTCGGTATTTGATTAGCTGGGGCTGCTGAACTTGGATAAAGCTCTAAGGTTGTCTGGAAAACATGGATACAGCCTATGACTATATCCATGTTTTCCACATAGCCTTAGGGCTTTATCCAAGTTCAGCAGCCACCGCTAATCAAATGCCGAAAGTTCGGGTTCGGATGGATTCCAGCATGCTCGAGGTTCGCTCATCTCTAATAAAGGTATATACTCCACATAAAACACATACCCAGCACCATGTACACATACAGCCACATACACCAGGTACCCAGGGCATTGTAATGGTATGCACCCATAACACCAACCAACACTAACATGGGTGACACCTAACATCCTAGAATCCCCTTTACTTTTCTATAAAGCACAGTGCTGTACATTAGGTATTGGCTGTATCTGGTATTGCAGCTTGTTCCATTGAAGTGAACAGGACAACTGCTATACCAAGTACAAGCACATGGTACAGTGTATGGCACTGTTCTTAGTAAAAATTGGCTGACCCCAATAGGTAAGTGTGTTTGCACCTTCTTCCTGATAAAAACCTACACAGCTTCCCCTTAGAAACACA
Source organism: Dendropsophus ebraccatus (assembly GCF_027789765.1). Lineage (NCBI taxonomy): Eukaryota > Metazoa > Chordata > Amphibia > Anura > Hylidae > Dendropsophus > Dendropsophus ebraccatus. The sequence goes on from NC_091463.1 coordinate 78,765,343, forward strand.
ACACAATAATGGTTTCGAGGACGCAGCAACTCCTGTCTCAACCTGAAGATGTAAGGCAATAAAGCTAAGATGAATGGGTAAATAGATCAGTGGTTTAACCAGTTGCACCAGTGACCTCTCAGGGATCTAGCCGGCTGAGCATAAGCACTGAGCACCGTCCTTCCTCCTTTTCATAAGAAATACTAGGATTGAGTTAATGACCTGGAGATTTTCCAATAATTGCTGAAAGCTCCTATTAAGTCCTTCATTGATGCTTGGGTTCTCGCCTGATCACTGACCTGAATAGACAGCTCAAAGTAGGCAAGAACTACTCATGTATATCCAGTCGGGATGTGTGGCCATACATCTTAGGTAACGCATGCACGCTTGACCTCAGTTTTTGTATGAGACACCATTGTACCATGTAGATCTAAGGATTTCTGATGACTTGCCCGTCGCTTCTTCTTCTTCATTGACTAATGACATGATATAGAATTAACTAAAACATACACTTTACCCCAGTATATCACATGGATTATTTGTGAACTGCACTGACCCTGCTGTTTTTACTAGTATGTAATATGTTTACAAGCCGAATAAGCTGCTGACCCAGGATCGGGCCCCGTGCCAAGACACACAGATGTACTTAGTGACTGTAGGGGCCAAGCATGAGGCAGTGCACAGTGAAAGCTTTCAGTATGGTGTATCCAATGATGCTGAAATCTGATATATAGCCAAGCTGAGGGGCATACACTTAATAAACAGTCTGTTTCATTCCCATTGACTTGCTAGATCACTGTGATCACTTGTTAGGATGTTCCCAGCTCAGTATAAACATGGCCAGCCATCAATAACATAGGCTACTTGTTTGTTCTCCATCAGGCATAAAAATTCTTGTTTCTGGGTGGCACCTCGTGCATAGAGGGCATGCCAAATGTATGGACCCAAACTTACTATCACAGTCCCGACAGTTTGGGGTCGGCTTTGGGGACACAATTGCGGCCCACGTTTCCCTACGATGATAGCGATCTGGGATAAGGTGTACAAAGAGCTTATAGACAAACTGCTTGTAGAGAAGACATAATGTCAGTTGTTCAATTGTTCCTCTAAGGCAGGGATGGGGAACCTTCTGCCCTCCAGCTGTTGCAAAACTACAATTCCCATCATGCCTGGACAGCCAAAGCGAAGCTTTGGCTGTCCAAGCATGGTGGGAATTGTAGTTTTGCAATAGCTGGAGGGCAGAAGGTTCCCTATCCCTGCTCTAAGGTAAGTGCCTACAAAGGTGCCGCTCAGATACTCATCACCTCCTCCTCCATAAAAGTTATTTTGACTACGTCAGGTGGTAAAACTGGCTCCTGGTGTTATTACAGCTCTACATAGAGGTGGCCCATTGAACTGGCTACTGTCTGAAATGAGAATGAACTGACCCATTAAACCTGTTTGCCAAGCTGTATTCAGGTATGGCTTAGGCTGGATTTATACAAGATGATTAAACCTCCAATCTAGTATACATATCCTATACATTATACATGCATAGGTGAAAGACATTATGCTCATGCTTTTCAGTTCACTGTGCACATATTACTAATATTATTCACAAGGCTTTATTGTAGGGCAGATTATAATCAAAGTGCTTCCCATTATAGGGGTGTTCTCATGAGAGACATTTATGGTGTATCCACAAGGACTCAGGAATGGCGGCGACCTGGATCTACCTGACCGGTAGAGATGGCATACACCATGTGCTACACCGTCCTGTAACTTGGAGCCTACTACAGATTATTGCTGACATTGAATTTTATTAGCAAACTCCACCTAATATATCAGTTGAAGTAGTGAATTTTCCAGTGCAAACAGCGGGCCGGTGCACATGAAGAAACGCTGATCATGGGAACTGGGCAGCATTTTAAACAATGGACCGCGCCACCATAATGTACACAGAAGCGCCCATCAGGTAGGGGGAAAAAACTATTCACTTCTCCAACTGGTACATTCGCCACATACATTTAACATATTGCAAAGACGTGGATAAGCCACCATAATAATGCATGCTCGTCTCAGTCTAAAGTTCATGATCACATCTATGGCCACCCTTGGGGCCAGTTCACACGGAGTAAAACTGGCAGAATTCCGCGGCTGAGCTCTCCACTGCGGAATCCCACCAGCCCCTGTGTCATAGAGGCAGTCTATAGGAGGGCTTGTGTGTCTCCTTTCTCCGCGCCTCTCTGCTTGGAAGAGTTCCGCCGCAGAATCCCCCCAGCCTCCATTTCATTAGGCAGTCTATGGGAGGGCTCGCGCACAAGCTCTCCCATAGACTGCCAGTATGACATGGAGGCTGGCGGGAATTCTGCCAGTTTTAGTCCGTGTGAACTGGCCCTTAGGTTCCTCAGATTACGCCCCATCATAAAGTGTAAACAAGAGCTGATCTGCTAGATTACTGCACAATTACACAGGCCAACTATCTGGCAGCCAGGGCTGTATATGTAAAGTATTTTGTCCGTGCAGCCCTTGCCTTTAGTGTAAAATAATAAAATATTTACCTACCTTACCACATTCCCCAGTGTCCTTAGGCCTTCCCCAGTCTCTGCAGCTGCGTCTCGGCCTTCTGTTCCCGTCTCTGCACTAACAGGCTGATAAGCCAATCACTGGCCGTGTTCCTGTCTCGGCCAGTGATTGGCTGATCGGCCTGTCAGTGCAGAGACGGAAACAGAAGGCCGAGCTGCAGCTGCAGAAACCGGAGGAGGCCGGAACATGGGGAACGCGGTAAGGTAAGTAAATACTTTATTATTTTATACTACAATCATCAGCCAGCCAAAGCGGCGTCCGATGATTTTAGGTCTGGATCTAAAGAAATGATTAGCCGATGACCGTTTCATCGGCTGATCGTTCTCTCTTATACACAGAGCAATAATCGTCTGAATCATCCTGGTTCGGCTGATCGTCCCTCCATGTAATAGGACCCATAGACATGACATTGTCCTCAGGATTCCAGCTTGTTACCTGCTGCTGTGTGACGGATTATCTTCTATGAGTGAGTAGCGCTTACCTAACAGATGTGTACACATGGAGATATTTGAACAAGGATTGAGACATTTTCCAAGGCCCGGGAGGGAAATACATCGGATTATACAGTCTGTGTTTTTCTCATGTTTGATTTTAATTCGCCAAGTGTAACCGGAGAGCAGGTGTTACTGTACATGTGACTGGGAACATGAGTTTATGAAGGGCGGAAACACTACCAAAGAGCAATGGACTTTATAACATTTCCTTCTGCATTCCGATAGTAAAGATTAGGGAGAGCCACCAGGATATTTGCATTAACCCTATGTATGTATGCCGACAGATTACCAAAATAGAGAAGCACAACCAGACAGCCATGTAACATTTGCCCTGCGAGTTGTCAGCATTAGACTGTAGGTTACAGAGGACTCGCCATCTCTACTGACATATATACTTACATACTTCTTGGAACAACAATGTTCCTGTTATTCCTTAGAGAAACCTATGAATAAATTGACAACTATATGTGACCAGCTGGGGTTGTGCCTGCATATTCTACAACTGTCCAATCAAATGAGCAAATGTACGAGTTTCAATGTGGAAAACTAGCAGATCAATAAATGCAAGTTCTCAGCAGATTTTCATGGGTGAAATCCACTGAGATATGGTAGACACAAATGGACCCTGTAAAGGGGTTCCCCAGTCACTGATCGGCACGGTTACTCGAGCCAATCAACTGTTCGGAACCAGAATACACATTGAATTTGTCTCCATTCACTGTGTAGCTGTGGCGACCTGTAACTGTAGCTTAGCTCCTATTAACTTAAATGGGACCTGAGCTGCAGTTACGCATCGCCACCACCGCACAGTGAAAGGAGACAAACTCACTGTGTAGTGTGGTGCCAAAGTGCTATAGCAATGGATAGCTCATCAGTATTTTGCTCAAGATACTCCTATAAGTGCTCAACTTTTTGGCAGTACCACTGCCGGAGAAATAAAGTACATGATGGTTCCAAATGTAATCAACAGCTGCCCATGTAATGCATGGATATGTAGGGTACTCCAAAAAAGGCACTCTTTACAGTTGCTCACTTTAGGTTTTCATTATATAGAGTATATAAGATATTTGAAAATCCTTTTTTTTCTAAACCAGACAACCCTAGATTGGATGAACTAATTCACCAGAGGCTACAAATGACATTTAACTCAAGATGTCCGACCACGCGAGTTTAGGTTGGTTGGTTGTCCACCGCCAATATTATTTTTTTATGATGTTCGTACTATACTATATTAATTTCGGTATGCAAAACGGTCAGCAAATCAATACACACATGCGTTAAAAAAATACATAATCAGTCAAATATTATTTATTAACCTCATTGGTAACTCCAGTACTCACCGACAGTGGTCACCAATGTGCTGGAGAAGAAGAGGGAAGACGCAAAGTCCCACCTGCTTTCATTAGATGCATTATACAAGATCGAGACCCCAAACCTGTTGGCGCTGATCACTTTTTCCAGGAAGGCCTCCAGGCCGCTCTCATTCACACACGGACTGTTATTTAGAAATGTCTGCTTTAGCCTCTTTAGCTCATTGCGCAAATTTCCCTCATATGGACCTTCAATAGTGGAGACCACCAGTGCACCCAGAAATAGATAGACCAAATAGCCAACCAGGAGCAGTGTAAGCACCAGCCAGGACTTCATCTCAGAAGAGCTAGAAAAAAAGAAAAGAGAAACTATTTGAGTTTATTTGAGATATTTTCTGGTGGTTGCTGATGTTGAAAAATTTTTGTAATAGGTTTTAATATTGACTGGTATGCGTTCAACATACTCTCCTAGACAAGTAGGACATAGACTCATGAAAGCCTCATGCCTCAACCTCATTCCTCAATATAACATCATAACCTATTGTAACACAAATCCCATAATGATGTAAGAGTTGGCAGAGCTGAATAATCATCTTGAGTCATGGTTCTAGGTTTACTAATGACGTTTCTTTTTCGAGATGTAATGAGAACTATTCCCTATACCCCATGCATGGGCCTCTATCAAATGACCACCCACAGAAGATGTTGGTGGAGATAGGGGTCGCAACATGATGGAAAATCCCCACCCTACCCCTTTTTTCTGGAAAAGACATGCTGTAGCCAGAGCTCTCTGACTGCAGCTTACCCCTTACCATAGAGAACACAGGAAAGCTCGCTGTGCCGAACGTTCCTGTGTATAGGGATGATGGAGATGTGAGAGATAACGTTTGGCCTTCATTTATTGAAGGTGAATGGGGACCATTAAAATGGGAATTCACATCCTAGCTGGTTATCCATAGGGTATGATACAACAAGCTGATAACCTGAATGGAGTGCTTACCTTGCCTGCGCGCCTTTAATGATCAGACAGCTTGCAAACATTTGCTCGCTTTCTGTCTCATCACTAATTATATATTAATTATATTATCGGTATAATACTCTATTACATCAGGAGATAGCTACCTGATTCGGCAGATAATCACTCCTTGTAATAGGGCCTTTACAGTAGCCAAGACGAGAAGCAATCAGAGCAATTATTAATGGCCTATTGACAAGATCACCTTGGCGCCATACACTGTTTGTAGCGCTGGCACACATTTACTTCAATGGCAGCTACTGTACACTACAAACAGTGTAGACTCCCAGCCCCCGTACATTACTTATTTCCACCTACACCGATATGCTATACATTCTCTATGGGGCCGCCTAAGGTTTCTGAGCTCTGAATTTGGAAACATTTAGCGATCCCTTAGAAGCCTGATAGAGCACAGGCTGAGTTGGCCATGTAGGCACATGAGTGCTCCATTCATTGCAGGGACAATTGCATACCCATTCTGGGGATCAGTGGGGTCCTGGTGGTCAAACCCCAAGTGATTAGCTTGCTGTACATTATCTATAGCAAGCTTAGATGGGAACTTCACTTTAAAGGAGACCTGTCACCCCGGTTGCCAGGGTAAAGGCCGCCCAACCCCACACTGTAGCCCCTTATACTTACCGCTGCTATGAAGTCCCGGACCCGGACCCCGTCCCGCCGCTGTGAAATCCCTGTCGGAAGCCGTGCGCGCGCTCACCAGAGATGAGTCCGACACCCATAGAGAATGACTGCTCCAGTCATTTTCTATGGGCGTCGGACTCATCTCTGGTGAGCGAGTGCACAGCTTCCGACGGGGATATCTCGTCAGTGGGACAGGTTCCGGGTCCGGGATTTCGTAGAAGCGGTAAGTATAAGGGGCTCCAGTGGGGGCTCGGGCGGCCTTCACCCTGGAAGCCGGGTTGACAGGTCTCCTTTAAGTATGACTCTTGTCCAGTTTGGGTGTGGTTCTTCAACTCAGTTCCACTGAAGTGAATGGAGCTTAATTGCAAACCACACCTGAACTTAAGAATCGTGTTGTCTCTGGAAGAAAGTGGCCATGTTTTTCTAACACTGGATAATCCCTTTAAAGTGTCCCTGTCATTATAACTTTCAAAATCTAAATCAACAGTAAATGTGATATAAAGCAATTTTCATTCATTGTATATTTATTTATTTTAGTTATCATGGAAAACACAGCACTTCCTGTTTTCTGACTCTTTTTTTTTTTCAAAGAGTCAGAAAACAGGAAGTCCTGTGTATCCCAGGCCATTTGAGCACTAACAGAGAAGGCAGTCATGTGACTGATGGACACATTAAGCCGTGACCCTCTGGACTGGACAAGCTTCCTGTGTTTAGTCTGTTTTTTTCAACCAGCACAAGTCAGAAAATCTGCCTTCAGGAGACTGGACCTGGATTTCTGGTAAGTTCAGCTTTGTTTTAGTGTCATAACAACAACAAAAAAATAATGAATGTATATTGCAAACTTTCTTTATATCACATCTACTGTTGATTTAGATTTTGAAAGTTATAACGACAGGGACACTTTAAGCTTTCAATCAGGGTACATCTTTACCACCACACCAAGATTTCCAGTAGTAGTTGTATCAGTTGATAGCATACCATTATAGAAGAATAAAGGGGACATCTATGAAGGCTGTGCCAGTGGTGTATGCCAGGGAGAAGGAGCAAGTTCGCCTCTTCTCCCTGGTATATGCCAGACGTTTCCCCCACTCGCCTGATGTGGACAGGGAGGACGCAGCAAGGCCTCCTCCGGCACCTCATTTACCATGAGTTCCGCCCTTGCAGGTGTAAATGATGGCAGAAATCTACATCAGCTCAGGAGCAGGTATAGATTTCTGTGCCAGCCCTACGGCAGCGCGCCCCTCTTAGTAAATCCGGCAGGGCAATTGGAGGTGGGCCTAATTTAAATGTCCCCCTTAAGATTTATTATGATATTCATTCGACTTTACTTTGCTGTAATGTGTATTACCGATAAGATTACTCTTACATGTTCATTCCGATTTTGTGATGCAGTTTTTCAAGCCAAAACTAGCTGTCAATCATAATTGGAGAGGTAGAATAGAATGACCTCTGAATTACAGGGCACATCTAAAGAAGTTATTTTGCACTTTATTAGCCACTCAACAGTGAAACACTTCAATTACAGAAGAATGTCCCACTGTGTAACTAGGAGGCTGCAGGACGTCTCATTCTGCATCAAGGTGTGATCCCTGATTGCTAATATAATGTCACATTTCTAAGCTTTAGCACTTCCCTGCAAATGAGTTGTATGTTTCAGCTTCCATAACCCATTTATTTCACAGTCCTCTGTTATAACTATTTTAGCGATCGTCGTGGCAAACCGTGAATTTTCTACATTACAAACAGCTTTTCATCTAATGTGTCTCATTGATAAGATCGGATAATGTGGAGAAGGGCACTTAGTTCCACTACAGCTCAATAGTGCTCTTTCTTATACAGATATTTCACTTGTCTACCAGTCCCATGTAACTAGTAAGGAAGCATATAGAGAAAGGTTATAGGGAGATGAGCCTATACGGTATACTGTATATGGTAAGATGAGCTTTAGTCTTTATAGGTGCTGCAATACCAAGTACTCTGGATGAAAATGAAATGTGGGCAACAGGTGCCTATGTGGACGCCAGTGATCAACTGGATCACTAATTTTCCGGCCGACAACGTTAGCCAAACTCGAACGTTCTGGGTTTGATTCCCCACGGCTGCAAAGGTTGGAGCCCTGGAAAATATGGATACAGCCACAGACTCCAGGACAGCCATGTTTTCCAGGACTCCTTACGGTGGCATCCAACTTATGCGGCCATAGGGAATCAAGCATAAAACGTTCAGGATTGGCTAACGAAAGTTGGTGATTCAGTTGATAACTTACATTCACGTAGGCACCTGCTACCCACATCTTATCCATAGAGTACTTTATATTGTAGCACCTATAAAGACTAAAGCTCTGTGCATCTTACCATACACAAACACTAAATAATGCAATGTTCCAGAATTAGGGAACAGTGTACTAGATTATGTTCTGCTTTCTGAGGTTAGTTTATACAGTTTAATTTGGCCATAAATGTCCAATATTTCAAGAATTAGACTGAGGCTAGATATAGAGCACTTCTGGCAAGCTAAAGAACATGACATCACACCTATCCTATATAAGGGGGGACTTTATACGTACACCACTGTGGACCCAAGGTGTCTAGAAGCTGTATGACATCTCCTGGTGTATGGAAGCCTTTAGAGACAAATTGGGGCTGATTATTACTAGTTCAACAACCAGTTCTAGTTCTGCATCCCTCCAAAGAGCTGTGGTCCCTGTCGAAACCCGTGTCTGGTTTATAAGCAGCCAGATGCTTCCTCTTCTCCTGTTCTGGCTCAGAATTTTACCACAACCCTTTTTGTTTTGGGCCACAGTCCTCCTGCCCAGACTACATGGCAGTGCCAGGCAACCGATACCCAATGATGACTTCAGGCTTGGGGGTTATTGTCTGCTGATTTAGGTCAGTGTCCTTTTAGAGGACCTGATATGGGGTCGTCTACGGAAGCAAATGAGTGGCGATCGGCGAGATTGGCACTCACTTGCAATGCCTTTAGGGCCCGTTCACACTACGGAATCAACGGGAAAATTCCACTCAATACCCCCACCTGCAGACTCTCTCCGATATATATCAATTCTTTGAGCGGAGAGGCGCAGAAAGCAGAGGCGCGCAAGGCCTCCCATTGAAAGAGATAGCAGGATTCGGCGCAAAGTCTACGGGTAGGTAGTTCAGAGCTGGGTCGCATGAACAATCCCTGTTTCTATGATTTACGGGGCCGGTCAAAAGATTTTAAATTTTTCAAATGAGCGTTTCTAGCAACATAATCAGCCGGTATAAAAGGCCCTCAGATGCACGTACTGGCCCCCTGTTCCCTGTGCTTGTTTTCTGTGACTGACCCTGATCCTCACACTTGTTCCTGGATATTGCCTCTGCCCTTGGATTGTTTAACTGTTACGTCTACATCTGGCTCTGACCCTTGACTTGGTTGTTGTCTTTGTTGTTGTTGAGGATCTTTTAGATGAGCTGACAGGCTCCAGATCTTGGTGATCGGACATTGTTTCCTGAAGCCTTCACAATGCTCAATCAATATTGCAGCTCCACCATCTATGTATCCCTTTAAGTTCATTACCGTCGACCAGGGCATTGTGTGGCTGATAATGATAATTTAAATGATGCGATTGGGCGATGGATGGGCTCTTGCTTTTTCGTTGGCTGATCGCTGACCCAAACCTCAGTAGATCCAGTGCAAACAGGCCTATACAATCCACATCTCTACTACCACTCCTTCAGATCCCTTGGGACAGTCCTAGAAACATTACCCATACACATTACAAGGAACCTTTACATTGATACTCATCTCTACCAGTTCTTCTCATACGTCGGAAAATGACTACACGTTGTCAAAACTACTTAGCAGATATGTCACATAACTATACGTCTCCATCTGTACAAAGGCTGGAGATAGCCGTAAGTTTCTCAAGGCTACACATATCCAGGCGTCCTGTCCTCACTGTATTTGGTACATCAACTCTGTCCCTTCAGGGCCTTTGTGATACACTACAAATCATCCTTGAGATGACACAAAACCTCAGTTTGCTGACTCTAGCGTTGCCTAGTACACCACAACTTAATACACAGAGAGATCTTTATTTCTCGCTCTATCATCCAAATAACAGGCGGAAATAACACGTAATGATGTGTAAATTGAAAGTAAAGTGAGAAACGATGGTCGCCTTTCAGAGTGAGTCAGATTTCCTTTCATATCAACATAGGTCTAACAAAAGCATAAAAGATGCCTAATACAGTAAAGCACTCATATAGATCGCTCACTCACCTGCTCGGTCTCTGGTGCCTCTTCCAGGTCTCTCACCGTCTTCTTTGAGATAGACAGCCTATATGTCTATCACCCTTACCTAGCTGTCTCTTCTTTCGCATTCAGACCTTACTGTTCCTATGTTCATAGTTATGGCTCAGTTTTTCCAATCTCTCACCCAGTTCTCTGCAGTAACCAGTCTCTTTCTGTCAGGGGCTCAGTCTCCTCAGTCTGTCTATAGTGCCCACTGTCTCTCCACTCCCTTCCCCCTGTCTCTCTCCTGTTCACTTTATAGCTCTCTACACCTCTGAGCAACAAAAAACTTTTACATGAGATGAAAAGTCAGAACTTCCTGAGAGTGCAGGGAGGGAGGAGAGACAGCGGCCACTGAGAGGGAGGAGAGAGTCCTGTGTGTGTGTAGGAGGAGAGACCATAAGCAGTGTGAGGTTTCTGTAAAGGAGTCATTATTGAAAAGGGAGGAGACGTGTCGGGTTAGGAAAGACGCACATACATCATGTACAATCAATATAACACATGGTATATTGCCACGGTTTCGCAAAATTGTTGAAAAAGCTAGACTCACCTCAAAATGTTAAGCAACCTGTCAAAAATGGGTGCCAACATAGATTGTCATATGTCAACTTTGAAACAAATGACGGTAGCAAAGGGTGACCTGAACAATCTATCGATCATTTGTGCAGCCCTGTCCGCATGAATATGACAGGCTCTATACACAAGCTTCGTTCATTTAATGTACATGCCATTTGATAAGGCTCCTATTAGGGTCAAGGTTTTTACCAAAGCTGGAAAGGGTATGGTATTGATATAGAGAAAAACTATAATAGAAAGATGTGTATCTTTTTCTGTTTTGGACCCACTGACCTTATACTGACCAAAATGAGAATTAAAAAAAAAGCTCATAGTAATATGCAATAGTAATATGCACATCCGGATGTCACAAAATATCAGAAAACATCTAAATAAAAGAACATGCGCACGTCAAGCCTCAGCTTTGTTGAATACACTAAGTACTAATTCATTGCCATCGAGAATCATGGTAAAGTACACAGACATGCGCAAACTGTTAGTGAGTGAGTCACTGGTGGGAAAACTCATAATTCAATTGGCTGAATATACATCAATCAAATAAGAATAACCATTGCTATGAGAGCTTGCATGTAACCTGGGAGGAATAGTTGTTACACATCCAGCGCCAGGCTAAACACATCGGGTTATCCACGAACGGATCATCAGGAGAGGATACAAAAGGCTCTTCCCGCTGTTGTCAATTCCTTGAAAGAGTCAGAGTAGCTGACGAGACATATCAGAAAAAATTCATGTCTTGAGTCGCTCATCACTTGGAAAAACATGAACCCCCAGCTGGGGGACCCGACTAGTGCCTGCCCTTTGTAATTGTACTTCGGAGGGCAATCTTTAGCACCTTAAAGTCTGGACAAGTTGCAATGGCATTTTAACATACTGCACATGTAAGGGAAATTTTAAAGGAATTATATAAAGGGTTACATTTTAGCCACTGGGAGATATATATATATTGGAGGCTTGTCCCCCCCCAAAAAAACCAAAAAAACAACAATTAGTAGCTTGAGGCTAATGGCACACATAGTATTTTGAGCCTTGGCCCTGAAGAAATGGCTGAAATAACAATGGCCCAAAATGCTGTGTGGGGACATAGTCTTTGACTTCATTGTTTGATGTAATTTTACCACTGAAAAAAGATTTATTTTATAGCCATAAAAAGCCTAAAATGTTCAAACTGGTTTACAGCAAAAAAAACCTGAAGAGCTGAGTAACTTACATTACAGTTACAGGATTGCACCTTAGCCACAAGTTTGTGAAATGTCTGAGCTGCTAGATCAGCCCTGGTAAACTGTAAGTGCTAAAGTGATAAGGATGTAGGTACCATGCTTTATACCTACATTGTATATCTTTTTCCTGTTATATTTTTCATTTATAATCAATCAATATGAATATGTATACTAGAGATGAGCGAATACGATTCGATCGAGATGGTATTCGATCGAATATTGCGGTATTCGAAAGATTCAAATTCAATCGAGTAGTGTAGCGAATACGCGGGAAACATTCGAAAGCCTTCCCATCGCAGTTGGCGCTTTTTTTAATCCAATCACCATGCAGGGAGCCCGTGAGGGACCCTGGGAGTACACATGCAGCGCGAAAACGGCGTCTACTCTCATTGGTTGGCTGAACCACATGGCCTCAAATCTTAAATACTTGGCTTCCGCCTCTCAACCGCAGATGAGCTTTCAACCTAGACAGGGAAAGATCTTGGAGCAGGGAGAGATAGGTTTTAGTAGTGTTTTGGTTAGGCAGGATTACTACAGAACCCAAAAGTCCTTTTCAGGGCTAAGATCCAACGAAAAATCATCTCTGAATCCAAAGCTTCTCAGTGCTAAGAAATAGATGATATAACAGCATCAGCATCAGCAGGTGGATTCATTCCAGTACCCTGTGTGTACAAGTGACTTATAGTGTCCCTGGTTTAGCCCACTAAGGGAACGTTATACATACTGTTCCAGTAGCCCACTAAGGGCACCTGATATATATTTTTTTTCCATTGACTATAATGGGATCGAATATTCGTTTGAATAGTCGAATCTCGGGGCCTATTCGATTCAAATTCTTAAAAGTCGAATATTTCACTACTTGCTCATCTCTAATGTATACCTATATACGGTATGTCTGAGTGGCATTTCTACTTGAAGAGAGTAATACATATTTATGTGCCCTGTTGAGCGCAGGGTGCAGTTAAAGGGTTATTTTCATCACTTAAACTTTTGTCTTTGACCCCTTTCTCCCGCCATACAGTTGACAGCTCGTTGCCTAAGTTCCCAACCACTGCACTTGGCAACTGAAAGATCGGCACATGAGAATAACTTTAAATACAAAAAAAAAAAAAAAAAAAAGTCTCTGGAAAAGACCTATAAAGTGACAGCATACCTGTCATTAGAAAATGACAAGTTCCTTGGTTGAACTTGATGGACATGCGTCTATTTTCAACCATATCAACTATGTAACATGACATGTAATAGCCAATTGCTATAAAAAAAAGGTGTAGAATCGCTTAGCAGCACATGTTCTGCCCCTTCTTCTCCGCGTCTACTGCTAATTTAGGAAAAGACGGAATTATAATGGAGGCCTATGGAACTTCTGGTAGGCACAATTGCTGGAAGTTCGATAGGCTCCATTATAATGGAGCCAAGCTAAAGTTATCAGATTTAGTAGGCTTTTGGCTATAGTGAATGGGCAACTTAAGTGGTCCCCTTATCAACCAATTTGGAACCTCCTAATGTCTCATAAACTTGTGACCTTAGGCAATGGCCTTTACAGAAGGAAAAGAATTGGACCATAAAATGAGGATCTATTGTGCATCTGTTGTGCTGAATGAACAGTAAACACTGCTAATCCTAGAATAATGTTATCTGTAAGAAAGCTGTCTGACCTTGTTCTCCGAGGAGCACACCTCTGGACATGGGATTAATGATTCTCCCAGACCTGGGGGAGACAAGGACTTTAGGAGCTGTCTGGTTCATTATCTGGATTCAAGAACGCCACCTACAGGAAACTGTTGACCTCTACAACATTGTCTGCAGACTGTTCTGATTGGCCAAGACAGGATTTCGGATGTATTCCTGGGACTTCCTTTAGCAATTAATGTGTGCCGGTACATGGCATGCAAACATTGTTTAGAATTTTAAATAGAGAATAGTGTGTGGGTAAACCGCTGAGGATATTGCATCACATATGGGCTCCTCTGCACACTGTTGTTATATCATCATGGTCATATAATTATGACCACTAAACGGTCAAGTGAAGTCATAACTACATAACTGCTAGTTCTGGTCAGGAGTGCTTACAGTTAAAGGGACATTTGCAAAACCCAGGAGACCAGCAGGACCACCCGGTGCTGCAAATGATGACGGCTCAGGGGGCCCAGTGTATTGCAGGAGCAGGCCAGGGGGCCCCCTGATGCGGCGGGCCCCATAGCAGCCGCTATGGCTGCTATAGTGGTAGTTACGCCCCTGGTAGAGACAAGGACAGGCAGGAGGGAAGTGTGTGCAGTACAGCTGTCAGGTAGGCCGGGCCCCTCTGATCCTATTCTATGGGCTCGGGCCCCTTACAGCTGTACCGCCAATACTGCCCTAAGAGCGGCCCTGTACTTTTACTGTTTCCCATCATCAGGGGAAGTAAACAGAGGAAAACATTCAGAGCCAGTCGGATTTCTTCTCTGATGGTAGATGTCTTAGGGCTTGTGCACACATCTGCAGAAACCGGTCCGTGCACGGATGGTGTCCTGCAGAGTCGACCTCGGAGCTCCCAACATCATGATTAATGATGATGTTGGGAAGTCTGTTCTGTTTGAAAGTTCTCGCTAGTGTAATGACACAGCCGTGTGCCTGTGTCAGTACATTAGCGTGAACCCTCAAACATTATCTGTGCTCCCATCATAATGAATCATGATGCTGGGAGCCCTGAGGTCCACTCTACAGGACACCATCCGTGCACGGACCGATTTCTGCAGACGTGTGCATTAGCTCTTACTGTGTGGCATTTTAACTAAGATTTTTGCGCTGTTCTGTATTTTATTACTGTACATCCCTAGCAGGCTGTCATTTTTTACCCCTTTAGGCTATGTTCACACTATGTAACTGTGCAGCTGTATTTTTTATGCGGCTGTAAATGTGCGGATGAAACTACGGCCGTGGGAAAAAATAGACATGCGGTTCAAAACATACGGTCATTTACTTGGAAATCTGGTTCAACTAAAAATAACAAATAAAATCTTAAGAAAGTGATGCAAACACCTCTGGATGCATCTGGGAAAGCAGGGAAACAGTTTACATGAATTGCTATTACCGGGGTTTGCGATCCTCTACAGTATGCCGATGTCTCTCATGGTTAATATATTAAAATAATAAAACACATTTTCGTTGTATTAAAGTGCCTTTCGTTGTTCAATAATTAAATTTAAACGAATCCATCATTTTGCAATTAAATATACTGTTAAAATAAATAGATATATAAATAAATGTATATTTACATATATATATATATATATTTATTTTTTAACAGTATATTTAATTGCACAATGATGGATTCGTTAGAATTAAATTATTGAACAACGAAACTGAATTTATTTCATTGAAAATGTGTTTTATTAATTAAATATTAATTAGTACAGGAAGCTCCATAAGCCGTTAATTCATATTCCCGGGAATAGAGCTTTCTGTACTAATCATCACTTTACTTTAATAAAAACATCAAATGTTTCTTCTAATTATGTTATCACAATAGCATTATTAGAAGAACCATTTAGAATTATATGTGCGCTCAGCTGATTGGCTGATCGGCTCAGCGCACATATAATTAGCAGGTCCGCAGTACAGTGACTTCCTTGTGCTGCGGACCAGCGAAGAGGACACATCAGGGTGAGTATAGAGCTCTCCCCACCCCCTCCCCAGCACTGCACCCCTCCCAGCAAGGAAGGGGGGGGGGGGTCAGTTAACCCCTTCCTTGCTGGGATGGGTGCAGTCTGACATCAGTCTGGCCCCCAAGGGGTTAAGAGGGATGCAATACATCCTCCCTTAACCCCTTGGGGGCCAGACTGTAAGCAGCGATCTGTAAAGATGCTGCATACTGTAAGGAGCACAACACCGCTCACAATGATGGGTGTTGTGCTCCTGTTTGTGTGTTTTTTGTGTGTTTCTCCCTTTTTGTTTTTCAGATATCGGTATCCTGGGGATTACGTCGGATTCCGTGGACTACGTCGATGACCAGCGTTTTTGTAATTTTTTTTTTTAATAAAATGGTCAATGAGGGGTGTGGGGGTGTTTTTATTTGAATAAAAAAAATTTTTAACTTGTGTCTTGTCTTTATTTCTTTACTTTATAGACTTAGTAGTGGAAGCCGTCTAATAGACGGAATCCATTACTAGGTTGGGGCCTAGTGTTAGCCGGTATAAAATGGCTAACACTAACCCCCTATTATTACCCCAGTACCCAATGCCACCAGGGGTACTGGGAAGAGCCGGGTGCCAGTGGTCCCGGAGCGTCAAAATTGGCGCTCCTGGACCGGGCGGCAGCAGGCTGGTAAGATTTAGGCTGGGGAGGGCCTAAACCAATGGCTCTTCCCACCCTGGTGTTACCAGGCTGCTGTCGTTTGGTTTTTAACCCGGCTGGTTATAAAAATAGGGGGGACCCTATGCGTTTTTTTTAAATTATTTATTTATTTAAAAAAACCGCATAGGGTCCCCCCTATTTTTATAACCAGCCGGGTTAAAAACCAAACGACAGCAGCCTGGTAACACCAGGGTGGGAAGAGCCATTGGTTTAGGCCCTCCCCAGCCTAAATCTTACCAGCCTGCTGCCGCCCGGTCCAGGAGCGCCAATTTTGACGCTCCGGGACCACTGGTACCCGGCTCTTCCCAGTACCCCTGGTGGCATTGGGTACTGGGGTAATAATAGGGGGTTAGTGTTAGCCATTTTATACCGGCTAACACTAGGCCCCAACTTAGTAATGGATTCCGTCTATTAGACGGCTTCCACTACTAAGTCTATAAAGTAAAGAAATAAAGACAAGACACAAGTTAAAAAAAATTTTTATTCAAATAAAAACACCCCCACACCCCTCATTGACCATTTTATTAAAAAAAAATATTACAAAAACGCTGGTCATCGACGTAGTCCACGGAATCCGACGTAATCCCCAGGATACCGATATCTGAAAAACAAAAAGGGAGAAACACACAAAAAACACACAAACAGGAGCACAACACCCATCATTGTGAGCGGTGTTGTGCTCCTTACAGTATGCAGCATCTTTACAGATCGCTGCTTACAGTCTGGCCCCCAAGGGGTTAAGGGAGGATGTATTGCATCCCTCTTAACCCCTTGGGGGCCAGACTGATGTCAGACTGCACCCATCCCAGCAAGGAAGGGGTTAACTGACCCCCCCTTCCTTGCTGGGAGGGGTGCAGTGCTGGGGAGGGGGTGGGGAGAGCTGTATACTCACCCCGATGTTGTCTCTTCGCTGGTCCGCAGCACAATGAAGTCACTGTGCTGCGTACCTGCTAATTATATGTGCGCTGAGCCGATTAGCCAATCAGCTGAGCGCACATATAATTCTAAATGTTTCTTCTAATAATGCTATTGTGATAACATAATTAGAAGAAACATTTGATGTTTTCATTAAAGTAAAGTGATGATTAGTACAGAAAGCTCTATTCCCGGGAATATGAATTAACGGCTTATGGAGCTTCCTGTACTAATTAATATTTAATTAATAAAACACATTTTCGATTAAATAAATTCAGTTTCGTTGATCAATAATTTAATTCTAACGAATCCATCATTGTGCAATTAAATATACTGTCAAAAAATAAATATATATATAAATATACATTTATTTATATATCTATTTATTTTAACAGTATATTTAATTGCAAAATGATGGATTCGTTAGAATTAAATTATTGACCAATGAAAGGGACTTTATTACAAAGAAAATGTGTTTTATTAATTTAATATATTAACTATTAGAGGCATCGGCATTCGGCATCATTGCCGGCTATTTTTGAAGTACTCCGTACGGACCGCCTGTCAATCCACGGCCGCATGTCCAGCCGCAAACAATGGTCTTGTTCATTTTTTACGGGTCCGTTTACGATCGGGCCGTAGATTCATACATAGTGTGCACTGTGCAGCCGTATATTCTATACTTTCCAGCGTACGCATGAACCACCAAAAATACCGCCGCACAATTACAGCCGCAAATACAGCCGCACAGTTACATAGTCTGAACCTGGCCTTAAGGCGGAGTTCAAGCACCTTATTGCCCAATGCTGCTTCCTGTGATGCGTTGACCCGAAGGTTACTACCTGCTCAACAAGGCACTGCTGACATACATAACACAGAGAGAGGGAGAAGGGGGTCACAGGCCATGTTGTAAAGTTCCTGGCACTAATGTTGTTTCCTTGTTCCCAGTTCACATCCACATCAGCGCAGAAAATTGCTCACACCATTTAACCCAGTTAGGATTTAAAGGGCAGGACGAACAACTTGAAGAGTCATAAGAATGTGATATTTATAACTTTTTACATGTACATCAAGAAAGCAAGGACAATAACCACACTGGCTGGAATACCTGTGAATATTGCTTGGGAGGGGTGAGGATCTTTCTTTCTATTGTCTTTTCAGGCTCTGCTCCATTGTAAACAAAGTAGTGCCAAGAGCAGCTGCTTTATATGACACTCACTGTCCCTGCAATGACGTCATATGAAGAGCGCTGTATCAATCCTTATGTCTTCCTTCCAAAGTGTTCTAAGGAGCTGTATAAGTTTGTAAATACATCACCTGCCGAACGGAATCCAGGACAGATCTTGGATTAAAAGCAACTATCCGAAGGTACAAGCGGTTTGGGGGGGGGGGGGGGGTCAGATTGTGGGTACAGAGTCACTTTAAACTGTTTAGGAGCTCCCGACATCATAATTAATCATGATGCTGGGAGCTCCCAGGTCCAGGCCGCAGAACACCGTCCGTTCATGGACGGAATTCTACGGTCGTGTAAGGGCCCTATTCCACAGTAACGATAATCGGCCAGATCGGCCCCATTTGGCCCGATTCGGCCGATTATCGTTCGGTGAAATAGAGAGAACGATCAGCCGATGATCGTGTCATCGGCTGATCTTTCATTTAGGGCCAGACCTAAAATCATCGTTCCCCCACCGCGCATCGCTACAGTTGAATAGCGGTGCGCGGCGGGCGACCGCCGATTTGACAGGCTGCAGCATCATACATTACCTGTCCAGGCTTCTTCTCTTGCTCTATCTTCAGAATGGCCGGTCAGCTGACGGAGCGCTCAGCCAATCACCGGCCGGGACTGCCGCGGCCTGTGATTGGCTGAGTGTGGCCTGTCAGCTGACCGGCCATTCTGAAGATAGAGCGCGCGGGACCCGGGGATGAAGACAGCGTGGAGAAGAAGCCTGGACAGGTAATGTATGATGCTGCAAGGGCTGCAAGGACATCGGTAACGATGTCCTTGCAGCCCTCACTCAACGATCATCAGGCCGTGGAATAGGCCCAGTAAACGAGCGGCGATTTAGCAGATCGCCGCTCGTTTACATCGTTGATCGGGCCCTCCTCGTCCCGTGGAATAGGGCCCTAAATGACCCCTAAGTGTGATCAAAAAGCCCCATCTATCCCAAGATGGTACCAATAAAAACTACAGATCATGGCTCCAAATGCAAGCCCCCACACAGCTCCGAAAAATAAAAAAAAACTTGAAGGAGTTAAAATAGGGTGATTTATGGTGGATTCCCACATACCTTATTGCAGCTGATTTCACAGTGCGAGTCGCTCAAAGTGAAATCCACTGCAATACTGATTTCTGTTAAAGTCTATGGCACTCCATTCTCGTAGTGGATTTTCATTCTGCTGCAAGAAAGAATCGTGCCATATACTTGTAAAAGTTAACTACTTAGCCCCCGACACCATACTTACCTGGTGTGCGTTCCACCGTCCTGCTCCCTCATGCTACTCTGGGTCCCTGAGAGCCAATCACTGGCTGCAGAAGAACACCTCAGTGATTAGCTGAGCGGGCTGTCAGTGTGCAGGGACCCGGAGAAGCATGTGGGAGCGTGATGGTGGAACGCATACAGGTAAGCATGGTGTCGGGAGCTAAGTAGTTAACAGCAGTTAACAGTAAGTCTACAGCACAATATTCTCGCAGCGGAATTTAAAGTGTACCTGTCGTTATAAAAAAAACTTTTGACATGTCATAGAGACATGTCAAAAGTTTTGATCGGTCCGGGTCTGAGTGTTTACACCCCTACCGATCGGGAGTGGGGAGAGGACTGCAGTTTTTACTTTTAGGGTACAAACACACACAGCGTATACGCAGCAGATTTGATGCTGTGTTCAGTTATTTAGATCTAATCTGCTGCGTATCTGCTGCGTATTTGCAGCGTATATGCCGTGTGTGTTTGCACCCGGGTAGTACCGACTCGCAGCGTTAATAACGCTGCGAGTCGGCTAGGTCCTGGCAGATCACTGTCAGTACATACACGCAGCGCTCTGAACGACCGCTGCGTGTATGTAATTCTGCCAGCCGCTTAACCCCTTCTGATGCCGCCCGCCTCCCGCTCCGCTCTGTATACATTACCTGTCCTCGCTCCACACTGATTGGCCAGGCGCGAGAGCAGGACGTCGGGACCCCGTGGAGCGAGGAGGTATGTATACAGAGGGGAGCGGGAGGCGGGCGGCATCAGAAGGGGTTAAGCGGCCAGCAGATTTACATACACGCAGCGGTCGTTCAGACTGCTGCGTGTATGTACTGACAGTGATCTGCCAGGACCTAGCCGACTCGCAGCGTTATTAACACTGCGAGTCGGTACGTGTGAAGGCAGCCTAAGGGGGTTATCTAGCGCTACAAAAACATGGCCACTTTTCCCCCTCTTGTCTCCAGTTTGGGTGGGGTTTTGAAACTCAGTTCCATTAAAGTAAATGGAGCCTAATTGCAAACCCCACCTGACCTGGAGACGAGAGGGGGGGGGGGGGAGTGGCCATGTTTTTTGTAGCCCTGGATAAGCCCTTTAAATACACTGTAGAAAAGGATAGACAAGTTTTCCATGACAACACAGCTGCATAATCAGTAGAGCAGCCTCAGGCTTTTGGCCTATGTTTTAGTGTATATCACGTGGCCTTTCATCAATTATATGTCAATTTAAAGTTTCACTATATAATTATTATTTTTATTTATTACATTATACACTGTTCTGATATATGAGATCCGGCTGTAGGGCCACATGATATCAGGACTGACACGCAAGCAACACTCCCCGTACACTGCGCCCTATTGACCGGCTAACGTGACGTATCCCAGCCCGACCCTTCTATTCTCTAATATGACGTCATGACGCCCCTCCTATGCCACATCGCAGACGCTTACGTTCGTTTTTTTTTTTTTTTCTACGACTCAACAAACTTTATTAACATACCCTCTCTTTAACACAGCGCTGTGATTGGTCTGCGGAGTGCCTGCGCGTCACCTGGTAAGGAGGAGGAGGCGAGGTAGCGTCACCAAACCGGAGCCATGAACCGGGAGAGCAGCTTCAGGGCCCGTAAGTAGTGGACGGGTGTTGGGGGTGGGTGGAGCCGGGTTACTATGGGAGACGGTGTAGTGAGCTGCCCTGCACATGGTGTGGCGTGTTGGAGGTAGAAGCCTAGGAGGGGGCTGTATGGTGAGGGGTAGTGACTGATATTAGGGGTACAGGTGGGGGTAGTGGTAATCCATGTGACCCTATCAGTATTATGTGGGGGCAGTGGTTGTCCTGACTGATCACCCCCTTTAAGTGTTAGTGCTGTATTGTCTGCCATACGGTGCTATCTCCTCCTGTTCTATTAACATCAGTTTTTTTCCCTAACCTGGGTCCCTCCAGCTGCTGCAGAACTACAACTCCCATCATGCCCTGGTAGGAGTGGTAGTTTTACGTCAGGTTGGGGAACACTGAATGGGGGGAGGGGCCGTCTGAACCCTGGGGGTCTTCATGATCTTCTGTGTATAGGCCCCTAGGGGTCTGTTCACATAGGTCCAGCAGAACGCTTTGCACCCATTGGCTTGGATAGGGCATGGCGTCAACTGAAATAAAAAAACATACTCAACCTTTTCTGATTTAGTACGACCATACGTATGCCAGGCCAGTGATTATATGTTCAGTTTTTCAGTGTTCTCCTGGAACAGTACATACACCACATAGTATACATTCTTTTGCCTGTGGGTGACGTGTGCAACTGTACAACGTTCCATTGATTTTGCGTGCAAACAAAAGGTGTGGGTGATACTTATGCAGAGCAGAACAGAGCTGGTTCTTACCTCCCCTGAGTTAAAAGAAAAGTCTGGTAAAAAATGTTATTATAGTACTTTATTGCCCCCCAAATGTTATACAAATCCCCAATATACACTTATTACAGGAAATGCTTATAAAGTGCTTTTTTCCCTGCACTTACTACTGCATCAAGGCTTCACTTCCTGGATAACATGGTGATGTCACTTCCTGGATAACATGGTGATGTCACTTCCCGGATAACATGGTGATGTCACTTCCCGGATAACATGGTGATGTCACGACCCAACTCCCAGACCTGTGCGGGCTGTGGCTGCTGGAGAGGATGATGGCAGAGGGACACTAAGGGGCACAGGGCACTGGAGGGACACTGAGCATCCCTCTGCCATCATCCTCTCCAGCAGCCACAGCCCACACAGCTCTGGGAGTCGGGTCGTGACATCACCATGTTATCCAGGAAGTGACGTCACCATGTTATCCAGGAAGTGACATCACCATGTTATCCAGGAAGTGACATCACCATGTTATCCAGGAAGTGACATCACCATGTTATCCAGGAAGTGACATCACCATGTTATCCAGGAAGTGACATCACCATGTTATCCAGGAAGTGACATCACCATGTTATCCAGGAAGTGAAGCCTTGATGCAGTAGTAAGTGCAGGGAAAAAAACACTTCATAAGTATTTCCCATAATAAGTGTATATTGGGGATTTGTATAACTTTTGGGGGACAATACTATACTTGAATAAAAAATTTTGCCGGATTTCTCCTTTAATGTTGGAGGCTCAGGAGACTGGAGGAGTCTGTGTAGTGTAGGGACCCTTCTGTATAAAGTGGCTTTCTTGATCAGCGGACCTCCAGCTGTTCTACAATTCCCATTATAGTTGGAGAGCCAGGCATGATGGGAATTGTAGTTCTGCAACAGCTGGAGGGCCTAGCTGACTTAGACCCTCACATTTACATGTATAGTAAATACACCAATGATGTAATACAGAGTAATCCATGTATTCAATGTCTGCACAAGTCATACCACCCTAATGTTTCTCCTGCATTCCTTGTTAGCTTCTGCATGAAGCCACCTCCAACTGTGTGTAATACAGAAGTCAGTCCCTGCTGCAGGCCTGGAGATCACTGAGATGTTTTCAGTGCAGGTCTCTAGATAGTCAGGCCAGGACTTGCATACATACTGTGCACATATGAAAGCAGCCCAAGGCTAAGTGCACAAGCAGCAGACTTGCTGTAGAGTTTGTAGTTCTATTCATGTGAATGGGGATATTTCAGATGAGAAGGACAGTTGGAAACATTTCCGCAACAAATCTTGCATGTGTGAATATGACCCTTGGGGCTCTATTATAAAGGCGGGGGATTGTCAGCCAAACAGACCATTAGGATTCGAGCTGATGAACACACATTTAGCCCATACACTGAGGACAGCTCTTTTACAGGACTGTATATGCAATGGTTACCGTATGTACTAGTTCACCCACATGTGTTTTCTTTAACAGCTTCAAAGAGGCGCCTTCGAGGCTCCAACCCCAATATGGCCACTCCACATCAGTTGTTTGATGACACAAGTGCCGCGCCTGGACCTCATGGCACAGAATACCCCAACCATGGCTCTCCAGCTCTGGGCATCCCTGCTCAAGCCTTTCTGTCAGAACCTATGTCCAACTTTGCCATGGCCTATGGAAGCAGCTTGGCCACTCAGGGAAAAGAGATGGTGGACAAAAATGTGAGCGCCGGGTATAGGAGGATACTTAAGAATGAATTTTGGTCTTTATTCTGCTGATGCTGAGAAATGACCATGGCGGTCTCTTGTCTTGTATGTGTGTAATAGGTCTTTTATATCTTGCAGATTGACAGAATCATCCCAGTAAACAAGCTCAAGTATTATTTTGCAGTGGACACAGTTTATGTTGGGAAAAAGATTGGGCTCCTCCTCTTCCCCTATATGCACCAGGTAAGCTTGTGAATCAGTAAGGAAATCTGACTCCTGTTCATCTAGAACAAAGGTGGATACTGACCATTAAAGGGGTAGAGCAGCGCTAAGAAATTATTCACAGAATAACACACATTACAAAGTTATACAACTTTGTAATGTATGTTATCTCTGTAAATCGCCCCCTTCCCGTGTCCCACCACCCCCGCCTGTGTACCCGGAAGTGTGGTACATTATACATACCTGATCCGTGTCGCGCATTTCCGCCATATCTTGCCATCTCTTCGGACGAACGGCCGAACCGCTCCGACCGTCCCTAGTGCCGGCCGCCTTTTGCAGCGTCATCAGATGCTCAGCCGCGATTGGCTGAGCATAACTGTGCTCAGCCAATCGCGGCTGAGCACAGTTATGACGCTGCAGAGGGGGGCCGGCATCGGGGACAGCGGCAGCGATTCGGCCGGCCTCCCGAAGATGACGTCTTGGCACAAGATGGCGGACGGGCGCGACACGGTTTAGGTATGTATAATGCACCACACTTCCGGGTACACGTGCGGGGGGGTGGGACACGGGAAGGGGGCGATTTACAGAGATAACATACATTACAAAGTTGTATAACTTTGTAATGTGTGTTATTCTGTGAATTATTTCTTAGCGCCGCACTACCCCTTTAATAAAAATTTTTGACAGACTTCTCCTTTAAAGTATTGTATTGGAACTGCAGTAGCCTGTATTCTATTTATGGCGCGTAAACTCATTGCGCAGCATTGGTTGGACGAGACCCCTCCTTCGGTATCGGAATTTGTGGGGAAGGTTAATTGGTTGATTGGCATGGAGAGATATGCGTATGAACAACGAAAAACATCCAAGAAATTTGAGAAACTCTGGGGAAAATGGTTGGCTATCCCTGAACTAGGGTCCACTGGCTCTCACACATAGGCTGGGAGGTGGGGTGGGCAGGGAAGAAGGACGATTTATGCTATCACTGCCTGTATCTTGTCTCCGCTGGCTGGTGGGAGGTGTGCAGGGCATGGCCCATTCAGGCTACTTGGTCGTGCTTTACATTTAATTGCCCTTGGTGAACATTTTTCAATTGCAGACCCACTCACGCGGTGGAAGGAGGTCGAGAACCGTGGACTGCAGACTTCTATGTATGCTCACAAGGACTGTGGAACTGACAGGACTGAGGAGTGGGGGGAGGGTTAGGGAGGGTAGGGGTCGGAGGGTATGCCCTCTGGGGAGTTTTTGTTTGTTAAAGAAAAAATGCATATATTTCAATAAAAATAATTTGGATAAAAAAAAAAAAAAAAAAAGTATTGTATTGCCCCCCAAAAGTTACGGAAAATGCACATAAAGTGCTTTTTTCCCTGCACTTACTACTGTATCAAGGCTTCACTTCCTGAATAACAGGGTGCTGTCACTTCCTGGATAACAGGGTGATGTCACGCCCCGACTCCCAGAGCTGTGCGGGCTGTGGCTGCTGGAGAGGATAATAGAAGGGGGACACTGAGGGACACAGGTCACTGGAGGGACACTGAGCATCCCTCTGCCATCATCCTCTCCAGCAGCCACAGCCCACACAGCTCTGGGAGTCGGGTCGTGACATCACCATGTTATCCAGGAAGTGACATCACCATGTTATCCAGAAAGTGAAGCCTTGATGCAGTAGTAAGTGCAGGGAAAAAAGCCCTTTATAAGCATTTCCTGTAATAAGTGTATATTGGTGATTTGTATAACTTTTGGGGGGCAATACAATACTTTAAAAAAAAAATTTGTCGACCTTCTCCTTTAACCTTTGGGAAAGTGTCCCTCAACCTGCGGCACTTAAGTTACTTCTACCATATCAGGGCAAGGATAGCCGCAGGGTTATAAACGCTGACCTATGGGAATGATTGCTATGGCTTATGTCTGTTAGCATCTTTTCCAATGATTTAATGGCCACTTCATATGACTTACTAACCAGTCACATGTTTCGGAAAAGTTACTGAAATATTCTACGTTGTATGTTTTAGGACTGGGAGGTCCGGTACCAGCAAGATATCCCTGTAGCTCCACGATTTGATGTCAATGCTCCGGACCTGTACATTCCAGGTAGGACAATATTTTTTTTTGCTATGCAAAATAAGTTATGTCTCATATAAGTCTTAATTATATCTTCTTCTTTTTTTTTATAAATAGTCATGGCTTTTATCACTTATATTCTGGTTGCTGGGCTGGCTCTGGGAACACAGAACAAGTGAGTATTGTGCGTCTTTGTTGTGAATTGTTCATAAATAGAGATAAGCAAACTTCAAGTCTGTCTGAATTCTCTGCATTTAAAGGGAACCTGTCACCCCCCGTGCCGGGGTGACAGGCTCCCGACCCCCGTTAGAGCCCCATATACTCACCTAATCCCGCCGGGTCCCGCTTCTGGAGGTGGTCGGGTGACGGAGATCTCAGCCGCTGCAGCCCGGCGCGCGCGCTGAGAGATGAGTCCAACACCCATAGAGAATGACGGAGCGCTGGACTCTCCTGTCATTCTCTATGGGTGTTGGACTCATCTCTCAGCGCGCGCGCCGGGCTGCAGCGGCTGAGATCTCCGTCACCTGACCACCTCCAGAAGCGGGACCCGGCGGGATTAGGTAAGTATATGGGGCTCTAACGGGGGGTCGGGAGCCTGTCACCCCGGCACGGGGGGTGACAGGTTCCCTTTAATTACCGGTTGGATACAGCCTTAGGCTATGTTCCCACACAGTATGTTTGCTCAGTATTTTGCAACCAAACCCCGGAGTGGATTGAAACCACAGAAAGGCTATGTTCACACACTGTTCAAATTTAGTGGATGGCCGCCATTTAATGGCAAATAATTTCCATTGTTTTAAAATAATGGCAATTATTTGTCGTAAATGGGGGCCATCCACTAAATTTCAACAGTGTGTGAACATAGCCTTTCTGTGGTTTCAATCAACTCCTGGTCTTGCTTGCTTGGTCTTGCTTGTGTGCAGAGATTTAGATGAATAAATGATAAGTTATCATAAAATTTTTCCTACAAAACTGAGTCTACTCAGCTCCTCTTGCAGATTAGACTACATTTCCATAACATATTTTCTTTAACGTTTCAGACACTGTCCTTTGTTTTCCAACCTGTAGTGTAACCTGATCTTAGTTTAATTTTTCTCCTGTTGGTGTATCCCTCCCAGTAATACATGCTGGCTGTGATGTGTTTGCATCAAGGATGCTGCTTCCTCCTCTACCTCTCTAATCCCCTCACCCCTTGTGCTGACAGATGCCAATGGTCAATATGGCCCCCCTTCCCCTACAGTCTTTCCTCTCTGTCTCTCTTGTATCTTCATCTCTCCAGAGCTTGTCTGTCATAAGCAGCAGGATAGCAGGCTATGTAATGGAGTTGCACAGACTCTACAGCAGGAAAATAGCAAAATATTTCTAATGAAATATATATGAAGTAAAAAAGGTGTCTATAGCCTTTAAAGTCAAGGAATATTTCACATAGTTTTTGAAAAATTAAGGGTTAAGGACCAGTGTACATTACTTTGCATTACAGTGCTAAATATGGATATGTGTTGTAATACCTTGGACTGTATATACCTCTGTGAAGTGATGATTACTGAAGCGTGACCGCCTTCATTGTATTTGACTTCTATTGTTCTTCATAAGGAGGGGGAGGGGGTTCTCACAGGCAGTGTTCATGTGAACACTTTATTTTTTTTCCTCATGGTAGATGACAAGCTGTGTAACCTCTGTCATTGTGGGGCTTTACACTTTGAACCAGATTTCTTGCTGTGATCACTCTTCACCACTAGATGTCATCCTAATTTAGGCTGCGTTCACACTACGTATATTTCAGTCAGTATATGTATATTTCAGTCAGTATTGCAACCAAAACCAGGAGTGGATTAAAAACACAGAAAGGATCTGTTCACACAATGTAAATTGAGTGGATGGCCGCCATATAACAGTAAATAACGGCCATTATTTCAATATAACAGCCGTTGTTCTAAAATAACAGCAAATATTTGCCATTAAATGGCGGCCATCCACTCAATTACACCATTGTGTGAACAGATCCTTTCTGCTGTGTTTTTAATCCACTCCTGGTTTTGGTTGCAATACTGACTGAAATATTCGTAGTGTGAACGCAGCCTTAGTAAGGATGCTGCTTGTATATGTTCTTGTAATGTGTCTGAATTCTAATCATGGCGTCTTAATGTTGTTTCCAATCCTCAGCTTTTCCCCGGAGATCTTGGGCATGCAGGCCAGCTCTGCTTTAGCCTGGCTCATAGTGGAAGTGTTTGCCGTCCTCCTCAGCCTCTACCTGGTGACTGTTAACACTGACCTCACCACGGTAGATCTTATTGCATTCTCTGGCTACAAATATGTGGGGTGAGTAGAAAGGCGATGGAGGATACCATATTCCGTTTTTGTTTGAAGTCCTGTACTGCATTATTCTGACTACCTTTTTAGTTTGCAAGGGCACTGCGTAATGCAAGGATGCGGAACCTTCAGCCCTCCAGCTGGGGCAAAACTACAATCCCCATCATGCCTGGACAGCCAAAGCTAAGGCTTTGGCTGTCCAGGCATGATGGGAATTGTAGTTTTGCAACAGCTGGAGGGCTGAATATTCCCCATCCCTGGCGTAATGCTTCATTTCCCCTGTGGTGGCACCACCTGGAAACTGGACACTTACTGTCAGGTTTCCTCCTTGCAGATTAGTCTTTGTGATTTGGATATTGTCATGAAATCCTTCTAACAATCATTTCTTTGCCTACACAGCAATTTTGGCAGCATCAGGGTTTGCGTGAGTGGATGTTGCCATGTTAAACTGTGTCCACATAGTGGGACATGGTGATCTTTGATCGTGTGACCCCTGTCACTGCTGAAATAGCCGTGTAGCCCGAGCCTCAATGATTATGGGGGTGGCAGTTCTATGTTTGTACCGACTACAAATTTGAATACTCATATTATGATCCTTTTCACTTCTATATTCTTATTCAGGATGATCTCAGGAGTTCTGTCGGGACTTCTCTTTGGGAAAACTGGCTACTACATTGTCCTAAGCTGGTGCTGCATCTCCATAGTGTTTTTCACGGTAAGTGCTGAATACGAGTGTAATATAATTGACACTATGGGGGAGATTTATCAAACATGGTGTAAAGTGAAACTGGCTCAGTTGCCCCTAGCAACCAATCAGATTCCACCTTTCATTTTCCAAAGAGTCTGTGAGGAATGAAAGGTGGAATCTGATTGGTTGCTAGGGGCAACTGAGCCAGTTTCACTTTACACCATGTTTGATAAATCTCCCCCTTATTGTATATACAGAGTATCCGCCATATACATCTGACAGGTGTTTGTTTTATTGTTGTTAGTTCTACATAGCTTCTACCAAAAGAGGCAGGACAATTGTCAGCACATGTGATCAGCCATATATGCCATCAATGTCTATTGTTAGGACACCTCTTTGTTCATTACCTTTATAAACTAATTAACTTTTACACATTGCCTACATGACAGCACCACATGGAGGATGTTACCTTTGACCTAACAGGACCTGATAGGTCAAAGGTAACATCCTCCATGTGGTGCTGTCACGATGGACTCATGAAAAGTGAATTATCAGTAAGTCATAATTCTGGCTTTTTTTCTGGCTTTTTAAGTATTTTTTGTTCTGTCTTCCCAGATTAGAACATTGCGGTTAAAGATCCTGTCAGAAGCGGCAGCAGAGGGTGTTCTGGTACGCGGTGCCAGGAACCAGCTGCGTATGTACTTGACTATGGCAATCGCTGCTGTGCAGCCCATCTTCATGTACTGGCTGACATACCACCTAGTGAGATGATTCCCCACCTGGTAAAGCATGTTCTGAAGACGGAGGTGCCATATTGGAACATCAGCCCTATGTCAGGATGGCGCCACTCCAACCTTCTTTAACTGTTTTTTTTTTTTTTTTTTTTTTTTTTTTTGTACTGTTTTCTGTGCATGGACCCGACTGGATATTATTTGTGTAGGGGTCCCTACTACTTCTCTTCATTCAGAAACATCTGCTAACCTGGGCAACTGGACAACAACGACTACTTGAGATGATAGTAGGACCCCCATAAATGCAGTCTGGGAAATCTTCATCTCCTGATGACCCCCATATATGAAGCACCCCCTTCTTTTTAGCAGCTACCTGTTGTCTTAAGTATCCATTAGATATGGCTACGCTTCTGTGTGCCAATGGAAGGGCCAATAAGTATTAGGAAACAGAAACAACAGAAAGCCTTTCTAGTTTACGCATTACATTTTACCACAAAGCCATTGATTGTAATATTTTGTTTGCAAACTCTATTTATGTCCTCGCTTTTACACACATCTGAAGTGTCTGTACAGTGTCCACACCCACAACTTCTAATGTATATGGCCCCACGAAGCGGCACACCATTGGACTCTGAAAACCTGCGCGTTTTGATTTTAGTAATGTTTAGGAAGTCACGGGACTCCGTACACTGCAGGACTTTGCCTTATTAACTATTTCAGCTATGGGTACACCAAGCTTTCCTTTTTTTTTATTAGTGGACACTATAGGCGTGATCCTGCTATGATACGATGCCGGGTCACTATAGTAGTGTCTGCATAGCACAGTAAAGAATTGTACACGTGTGACTATGAATCTTGTGTTGTCCAGGAGTGTAGGCTCCATAGTCTGATCCCATCTGTACATTAAATTAATACTTTTCCAGTGTCAAATTGACTTTTTTTTTTATTACTTCTGCCATTTATTCCACCCTTGTGGCTAGAGCGAGCACCTTGTATAGTAATGAGAGGATTTTTAGTAAGATACAGCACAGAAAGCTTGAATTTGTAGCACGATATCAGATTCTCTTTAATCAGCTACGTGTTGTTATCATGGCTCAATAAAACATGTCTGCTTTCTTCCAGAGACAGCACCACCCCTGTCCTCAGTTTGGGTGTGGGGTTTTCAGCTCATTTAACTCCATTGAAGTGAAGGAGCTGAACTGTAATACCACAAACAACCTGAGGGCAGGGGTGGTGCTGTTTTTGCAAGAAAGTACCTGTGCTTTTTCTAATCCTTGATTTACTCCTTTTAAAGCATGGTTTATGTGCATGAAATAATCCTAAGGGTCCATTTACATGGAAAAATTATCTGACAGAATATCTGCCAAAGATTTCAAGACAAAGCCAGGAATGGATTTTAAAAAAGGAAAAATTTCAGGCTTTCCTTTATGACCTGATCTCTGTTTATAGTCTGTTTCTGTCAGATAATCTTTCTGTGTAAATGGGCCTTAAGATTAGGTTCACATGTTTTTTTGGTCAGTCCTATTATTATCTATTAAAGGGTTTAACCAGGATTAGAAAAAGCACAAAAAAACAGCAGCTCCCCACCCCCCATCCTCAGCTTGTGTATGGTATTACAATTTGGCTCCATTCATTTCAATGCAACTGAGCTGCAAAATCCGCACACAAAGTAAGGACAGGAGAGGCGATGTTTCTGTAAGAAAGCAGCCATGTTTTTCTAAGCCTGGATAACCTCTTTGATTACCATTATTGGCTGCACATCCCTCCTGTCCTCCCTCGGATGTGTGGCTAATAACAATGCATTTAAAATGATCCTTTGTGAGGCCCGGCCACACAACTGATCAAGCTGATTTAGCTGATCTGCACTTGTTTGCCACCTCATGTAAGAGGGCCCGGAGGCTTCTCTGGTCTCCCGCCTGCCCTCTGTTCTGGCTCCGGTGATGACACACCACCATTGTGCTCGGCTGCAGCATATCATCAGGTAGGGACCACTCCTGACTTTTTATCACACAACTTACGTACTTGTAGATTTTACTGCAAATATTTAAGTCCTGAATTCAATTGCAAATTTTTACTTCTGCATTAAAGTGGAGAGAAAATCCTCATCAACTTTGCTGGTCCTGGATTCCATTATGGATTATCCATCCACAAATCTGAATGCATATCTGTACAGTGGATGTACCTGTATTTTATTTTTATTTTTTTTACACTATATTCACGTGAGCATTGCCTTCTAAGAGCTACATCTGTACTAGGCCGGTATAATCATTACAGAGTACGCATCTGTGTCAGCACTCCGGGGACCAACATGTAATGGGAGCCATGTATCAGGATTGTCTCAAAGGAAACATATCCTTGTTGTTAATAACCAGCTGGCATATGTAACGCCTTTACCTGCTCTTTAGAGACATCAGCACACGGCAGGGTTCAGGTTTGTTATATGAGGAGCTGTGGATACAGCCTCACAGGAATACTGCTCATCCCGAGTTAGAAGCAGCAGCGAGATACAGACACGACAAAGAAGCTCCTGGGAGGAGACGTGCTACCAGGTCTCTGCCCTTTAAATCACCATATACCTACCATCAGACGTGGTGTTGGCGATGCTGCTTCGCTAGTGTGTCCTGTTTGCTCTGGCCGTGTGTTATTAGGTCACTCGCTCATTTGAAGGAGCCACTGACCAGTGATCAGTGCATGATCCTACATTAGCTAAGTCCTATCACAGGGGTTATCTAGTGCTACAAAAACATGGCCACTCTTGTCCCCAGTCCAGGTGCGGTTTGCAATTATGCTCCATTCACTTCAATGGAGTTAAGAGTTAAAAAAAAAAAAAAAAAAAACTGCAGATGAGTGGTGCTGTCTCTGGTAGAAAGTGGACATTTTTTGTAGCACTGGATAACCCCTTTGAAGAATGCTTAGAATGTTCTTACAGCAATCTGAACTTCCATCGGCCTTCACCGTGAAAGGTATTCTTTCTAGGTATATGCGAATTCCGCTGCTCGTCCCCACGTGCTCCCGCGTTAATCTCCATCAGTCCCATAGACTCGCTAATATGGTCAGGAGAATTTCTACTGTACGCCTAAGGAATTGATATGACAATTCTTTAGATGGACAGTGGAATCTGCCTACGCATAGAACGGAGTCTATAGGAGCACGTAGGGACGAGCGGCGGAATCTGCGGAAAGTTATCCAAGTGATTTCCGTAGTGGGCATATACCCTAAGTCAGTGCTTCTCAATTCCAGTCCTCAGGCCTCACCAACAGGTCATGTTTTGAGGATTTCCTTAGTATTTCCCAGGTAATATAATTATAGTCAGTGCATCAGGTATTATCACAGGTGTTCTTTGTATGGGATATTCTCAAAACATGACCTGTTGGTGAGGCCTGAGGACTGGAATTTAGAAGCACTGCTTTAGAAGTTATTTCAAAGAATTTGTCTCCACCAACCTTGGCCAGACCAGTTTTTAAGTGTTAATGAGTGAAAAAATGCCCCCACCATGCTCCTCGTGCCTGCCTTTATGAAAAATCATATGCCAACTTCTTTATTTCTGTTCCAAATGCCACCATGCTCAGTGCCCTCTACAGCTCTGCACAACAGACAGTGACACATACAGAAAATGTAATGCATTTCCAGCACCAGGAGGCCCATCTGCTGTCCATCTAACTGTTATATATAATAGTTTTGCTGCGTCCACCTCTGTGAGTGCCCAGGTGGACGCACATGCTTAGGGTACTATTACAAGGAACGATAATCGGCCCTATCCAGACGATTATCGTTCTGTGTAATAAAGACAACGATCAGCCGATGATCGTTGTTATCGGCTGATCGTTGATACAGGTTCTGACCTATAATTGTCGGGTGCCGACGTGTAATAGCAGTGCGCGGCTATTAGCAAAGAAGAATACATTACCTATCCAGGCTGCAGGGCTCCTCTCGCTCTGTGCCTCTCTCCGTGTCCCGTGTGCTCCAGCTTCAGAGCGGCCTGTCTCAGCTGACAGGCTGCTCAGCCAATCACTGGGCAGGACCGCCGCGGGAGAAGCACAGAACAAGAGGAGCCCTGTAGCCTGCACAGGTAATGTATAAAGTTTAAACAAGGGCTGCAAGGACATCGGTAACAATGTCCCTGCAGCCCTTGTTTAACGATTATCGGGCCATGTAATAGGCCCAGTAAACGAGCGCCGATCAAGCAGATCGGCGCTCGTTTACATTTATTATCGGGAGATCCTACCTTTGTTCCATCACAGCTCCCAGTGTTATACCATCCTGTCTCTCATTTCCTACTTCCGAGACGGAATTGTGTCACCCATGGCAATTGTAACAATACTTCAGCAGCTGCACCAATTTTGGGGTGCATAAACTTTTTTTTATGTGTGTGCTTTTTTCCACTAAAAAACTACAAGGGTGTTTTGGAATAAAGTGATACATTAGTTACTGAATGCTGCCTCTCAGGCTAGGATGAGTTTTTTAAAACATATTTTGGCAAAAACCACGTGCCATAGGATTCTACAGTACTCATCCCATTGGGGGTATACACTGCGGTTTCACAGTTCACACTGTACAAATGTTTTTTGGGTGTGAAAAATACCCCAATCTGCATATATGACAGCTAGTGAAATACCAGAGGCCGTGGGGCAACTAGTGTCTGGCCCTATAAAGCGTATGCACCCACTAAGGACACATCACACAGCTGAGTTTTTAATCACTGATTACAAAAAACTATAGTATATAAAAAAAATCATTATATTGTTACCTATGGATTGAGGTAAATTATAGACGACCTTTATTAACACATCACACAGAGCAGCCTGGGATACAAGATGGCCGAAAATGTGTTCCTATCGGCTGCTGAGGAACTGATGAACATAAACTATTTTTCAGTGATTTTAAAGCGAGAGAACACAGAATATTTCCGTTAATGTTTCTTCTCACATTTTTCTTTTTTCTCTTTCTTCTCCTTCTTATCTTTGGGTTTCTTCTCCTTATGCAGCTTCTTCTCCTTCTTCTTGTGCTCATGGCCTTCTCCATGTGACTGTATATAGGGAACACGTATATTAAGATTAGGATCAAGTCTATGGTTTAGGCTGTGCTCACATTCTGTTTAATGGACCAGATATGAGGACATGGATGATAACAGGGAACTGTAGAATGCTTTCAGCTGTACTGATAATCTAGGTTAGTGTTCCTTTAAGACCTTCTGTCCAGCTGAACCCTTTGGACTTTAATACCTCAATAACACACACAGTGTCTTCCCTTCTGGTGTCAGCTGATGCTCTGTACTGTGCAGCATCATAACTTCAAATTCTTAATCAGATTTTTTCCATTTACAATGTGAGAAACACCGGTCAATGTCCAAGTCCAGTAATGCAGTAAGCAGGCATGCAGGAAATTGGGCTGCTAGGAAGTTAGGTCCCCTTACACATCTGTGGCTGCTATTACAGCCAGAAAACAATGATCAGGAGCTATACTATACTATACTATAAAGCTATACTCATTCATACTGTGCTCCTGTCTTCTGGCTCTGCCAGTGCTTAAAGGAGAAAGCCAGCGAAAATTTTTATTACAGTATTGTATTGCCCCTCAAAAGTTATACAAATCACTAATATACACTTATTACGGGAAATGCTTATAAAGTGCTTTTTTCACTGCATTTACTACTCTATCAAGGCTTCACTTCCTGGATAAAATGATGTCACGACCAGACTCCCAGAGCTGTGCGGGCTGTGGCTGCTGGAGAGGATGATGGAAGAGGGATGCTTAGTGTCCCTCCAGTGCCCTGTGTCCCTCTCCAGCAGCCACAGCCCGCACAGCTCTGGGAGTCAGGGCGTGACATCACCATTTTATCCAGGAAGTGACATCATCATGTTATCCAGGAAGTGACATCACCATGTTATCCAGAAAGTGACATCACCAATTTATCCAGGAAGTGAAGCTTTGATGCAGTAGTAAGTGCAGGGGGGGGGGGGGGGAATTCCCGTAATAAGTGTATATTGGTCATTTGTATAACTTTTGGGGGGCAATACAATACTTTCATAAGAAACTTTTGCCGGACTTCTCCTTTAAGTGATGTCACTCATGTGCCACAATACTGTGGGGAGAAAGCAGCCTCTCTACCCCCCAACATAATGCTGCCTCCAACCAGAAGGGTGATTGATAGGGCCAGGAGCCAATGGCTCCTTGCCCAGCCGAACACAGTGCTACATTTACCTGTATGCACTTCTCATTAGGAACACATACAGTTAAAGGGCCAGCATCAGCACCCAGCGGCACTTCCCCAGGTGCTGGCGCTGGCCTGGACATCTGGCATTCCAAAAAGTTTCTGGACGCACGTCACGCGCCCATAGGGTTCTGTCCCTTCCAAAAAAATCCTAAAGGATATCCGTGCCCAATAGAACCCTATCCTGATAAGATAGATTATCCTGATTTGTAAAGGGGCCTTAGACATGAAGACTAATGTAAGAAGCCCAGTGTGATATAACAAAGAATACCAAAATCCTAAACCATTTATCAGGATAAAACGTTAAATGAGTAAAAGTGCTTGGATATTCCACCAACACCTAATCAGTATGTCACTTACTGTGTGTGAACCTGACCTTATATCCATAATACAGGATTTACAATGTGTCTATATGATGGTAGTCTAAAGTCGGTCTTGTTGCCTTTCATGCTTCTCTAGAAGTCGGCCCTTTATCCTCATACCTTTCCTTTTTCACAGTCACTTCCACTGGAGCTGCTGGAATCACTGGAGTCACTGGAGCTGCTGTGCTCACCCTGTGAAGACACCAGATCTTATATTATATTGTACAGATATATACA
Organism: Dendropsophus ebraccatus; assembly: GCF_027789765.1. NCBI lineage: Eukaryota > Metazoa > Chordata > Amphibia > Anura > Hylidae > Dendropsophus > Dendropsophus ebraccatus. The sequence goes on from NC_091463.1 coordinate 78,802,001, forward strand.
GTATGGCTGTAATTACGTTACAGTGTATCAATGGCTGCACCTTGTGTCCTTTGCAGTGTCCATGTTCTCCATGCCCGTGTTCTCCATGCTTGTGGTCTCCATGCTTATGGTCTCCATGCTTATGTTCTCCATGCTTGTGGTCTCCATGCTTGTGGTCTCCATGCTTATGTTCTCCATGCTTGTGGTCTCCATGCTTATGATCATGCTTTTTAGCATCATCACATTTCTTAGGGTCAACTGCTGTGAAAAGATAATATTTAGAACATTATTATCTATCGACTGGAATTGGAATATCGGGCTGTCCCGTCCGTCACCCAACTGTACCAGTCATTCAAGTGAATAGAGTTTAGACCCTCAAGTGGCTGCAACCAAATAACACCTTCATTCTAGGGTTCATTCTTTGCCACTGCAGGATTGAGGTCGCAGCCACTTGTGGGTTGCAATATGACCCTATGGACTTGAATGAGTTGCACGACCGCATGGAACTTGTAAGACTAGCATCAAATTAGACTTTTTTCTTCTTCTTTTTTTTTTTTTTTTGCACAATTTTTGTTTTAGCTTTTTTGGTGCTTTTTGATGTGCTTTATGAGAGTTTTATAGAGATGAGCGCCTCCCATGCATGAATCCGATCATTCAGCATTTAAATACCGGTGGCTGAAGAAATAGATGCAACCCTAAGGCTGACTGTAAGGGTGGGTTCACACTGAGGAATTCTTGCGAATAAATTCCGCAGAATTCCGACGGCTGTACGCGCACGACCGCGCGCCTTTCCGCCGACTCCATAGACACCATTCTATGGGCCGGCTGATTCCGCATTCCGCCGAAAGAATTGACGTGTCAATTCTTTCGGCGGAATCCGCCCCTGCATAGAATGGTGTCTATGACACGGGCGGCCGTGAGCGCGTACAGCCGACGGAATTCTGTGGAATTTATCCGCGAGAATTCCTCAGTGTGAACCCACCCTAAAACAGAAATACAGCCTATGGCCTATGGCTGTATCCATGTTTTTCAGTACTCCAACTTCTTCAGCCACCAGTAGTCAAAGCCGAATGTTTGGACTCGAGCATGCATGAGTTGCGCTCATCTCTAGCGTTTTATGGAACTCTTTGCATGCATTTATCAAATATTATTACGTACCCTATTTCTTCCTTCTCACCAGCCCTGATTGATAGATCTCTCTATTGGTTTAAGAAGAGATCTATCAATCAAGGCCGACTAGACAGGGTGAAACCACCGGGGACCCCCCCTCCCAATGATTCATAGTTTAGGCAGCATGAAAGTGATTACAGATGATAACTGGGAGTGTTAGGAGCTGCCGTGCTCAGCTGACTGTCAGGCTGTCGGACTAGTCATGGGCAAGCAGCCCCTTTTGCACAATATGATAATGCTACTCAATGCATTTCTAGGAGCTGCAGCTTCAAATGCAACCTACTAATCTGTGTGCGGCTACAGGAGATACCTTATACTAGCCCCATACTCACCTCTACCATAACCCCTGTACAGTACACACCCAAAGGACAATCCAATAAAGTATTGAACTGTCAAAGTTTCTGAAGCAAGGAGTGTTCTACAGCCCTGTATAACACATCACCCACCCTGTTCTTATCAGGACTTGTGTAAACCACCCGTATATACTGACAGCATTAAACCCTACTATAGCAACGCTTGTCTCCCAAGGGAACATGGGGATCAGGTGTATTAGAAACCAGTTCTCCACCTCTCTGTGATGGAGAACACATCAAACGTATCACTGATAATACAATCCTGTAGGCAACATTTTCACTCATTTTTGTGTATCTAGCTCTAAAAGCCACTGCCCAGCCATAGATTTAAATTAAGAATTCTGGATGCTTCTACTGTGTTTCCGAAAAAGTAAGATATCCTCCTAAATTAGACACCCCAAAAATAAGGCACCCCCACCCTAAACTAAGGCACCCCCGAAAGTAAGTTCGCCTCCTACCGCCACCCTCTGGGACTCACCTAATCCCCTTGTGGACCTTCACAGCCAGCGTTGTACTGATCCATGGTTCCTGCTGCTCACACTGAGGATGTTGGTGAATATTCCTGAAAATAGGACATGGTGCCTCTTTGGGAGCAAAAATGAATATAAGGCACTGTCTTATTTTCGGGGAAACACAGTAGCAAGGAGGAAGTTTAGGATCTGTCCACATTGAACTTCATAATAAACATAGTGCTGGAGATGAGCGAACCTCGAGCATGCTCGAGTCGATCTGAACCCGAACGATCGGCATTTGATTAGCTGGGGCGGCTGAAGTTGGATAAAGCTCTAAGGTTGTCTGGAAAACCTGGATACAGCCAATGACTATATCCATGTTTTCCACATAGCCTTAGGGCTTTATCCAAGTTCAGCAGCCACCGCTAATCAAATGCCGAAAGTTCGGGTTCGGATGGACTCAAGCATGCTCAAGGTTCGCTCATCTCTAGGGTGCAGTAAACTCCGTACCCACCCCAAACGATGGAGGCAGTCTGGGTGTTCAGATTCCCTCCAATCATCACATTGAGGTAGAAGAAGCACCCTGCTAGATGCTTCTCCCCTGTCTTCCTCATCACTGTATATACAGGCGTCTCTCCCACCTTGTTCTAGTGGGAGGTCTGAAACACGACAGTTTTTTACACGTCTCTTTGATATGTCGAAGGTTTTACAGGGACACTGGAAATTCCCCAAATCACAGTATATTAAAAAAATAATCAGTCAGACGTGTTGGTATAAAAAGATGGAGGCTCAGTGTAACGTAGCAAAGCTGCATAGGAAGACACAAGAACTAGTTTGTCTTTGTTCACACCACTCAGATCTTCTACAGTTTTTGGTTATAAAATACTCCCGAGTGATGAAAAACTATACATGGGTTGTCATCTGCTGTCAGACATGTACAAGGACAGATGAGCAGAGAGCCTAAAGCAGCTATACAGTATATCAATACAGCTCCCCATATCTCAGCTTCTGGACTGCTCAGGTAATGTGGTGCACATAAGAGTTCTCTTACCTGCAGACAGATTGAAGTCCATGATGTGGCTGGGTCGGTGTATCTCTGAGCACTGGGATGAGGAGAGGCAGCTGGCACACTGACTATATAGAACTAGGTGTGTCCTGGACTCTGAGCCTTTATCCCCTGCCACTGGAGGAGGTGACATGATGGGGAATATACACCCCTGAGCCTGGGGCGGCATCCAGCCTGGTTATAAATATTCTATTACAGACCGAGTATTGTGCAGGGATGTTCGCGAGCAGCCAGGCTAAATATTCCTGCTGGAGGGAACCCTGAATTATCTGGTCATGGGGAGTCAGGAGACTAGTGCTGTGTACACAAGCGAGAAATGCACATTACTTACGGGCAATGTAGTCGTTCCAAAATACAAGCAAGGAGCAAATATTGTAGAGGGGCGGACAGGCCACGACTTGTGCACACTGCAATACATTTTGGCCTAGAGCTTGGGTTGTCAAATTACACTGTAGGTCCCCCAATCTGGAGGCATACATAGTAGACATACTTAGAAATTACTGGGTCTGCCTTTAAAGGAGAACTCCGGCCAAAATCTATTTTTATAATATGTTATTACATAAGCAAAGTTAGACAAATCCCTAATGTACAGTAATTATGGAAAATGCACATATAGTGCTATTTCCCTCAATTTAGTAGATCAGGCTTCTATTTCTTTAAAAAAAAATGTGATGTCACGACCCGGGTCTATATACCCTGTTATTTTTACCATGTGAGGGTGGGTTCACACTGAGGATAAATTCTGCGGAATTCCGTCGGCTGTACACGCGCACGGCCGCGCGCCTTTCCGCCGGCTCCATAGGCACCATTCTATGGCCGGGCAGATTTGTGGAATTCAGCCGGATATAGAATGGTGTCTAAGGCAGGGGCGGACGCGCGTGGCCGTGAGCGCATACAAGCCATGGAATCTGCTGGAACTTATCCGCGCGGATTCCGTAGTGTGAACCTACCGTTATGTCTACATATACTGCGCCCCCTGCTGGACACCTCACGTATAGACCCAGGTTGTGACGTAATATTTTTTTGAGAAATTGAAGTACCTGAAATACAAAATTAAGGGAAATAGCGCTATTTGTGCATTTCCCATAATTAACGTACATTAGGAATTTGTCTAACTTTGCTTAGGAAATAACATATAAAAAAATTTGGCCGGAGTTCTCCTTTAAAGCGTCACTATCAGCAGGTTCGGGCCAGTGAACCTGCTGATATGCGCCACCTGCTAATTACCGTAGGACCGCAGTGCTGCTGTTCCGTCTCCCGTTGGGTCCGGTACTTGGCAGATTTTTAATAATTCCTGATATGCTAATTAGGCTGTTTCGAGCATTTGGGGTGTTCCCCGTCTGCCAGGAGCACCCGCTCAGCCCGCCTAGCCTACCCTCCCGGCCCGCCTAGTTAGCATATCAGGAATTATCAAAAATCTGCCCATTACCGGACCACAAGGGAGAAGGAACAGCGGCTCTGCAGTCCTATGATTATCAGCAGGTTATCATCACTGGCCCGAACCTGCTGATAGTGCCGCTTTAAGCATCATTTTAATTTCTATATGGAATCAACGAGTAACTTTCTATATGGATAACATAACTATTTATCTTGTTACAGTCTGTATTATATATGCAAAACAAGAGTCCATGGAGTCTCGGTTGCGAGTCTCAAAACACGGGATAGCCAGATATCTCTAGCCTGTTGCCACGGGGTGCCTCCATGATGGGGAGAGCACCACACCACCCTGATAAATAGCCCCTTAAGTCCCACTCGGTTGCGAGTATTGGAACACAAACAGGGAAATACCAGGGGCCTCCCTGTTTGTGTTTGTGCAACCAAGTGGGATTTAAGGGGCTATCTATCAGGGTGGTGTGGTGCTCTCCCCATCATGGAGGCACCCCGTGGCAACAGGCTAGAGATATCTGGCTATCCCGTGTTTTGAGGCTCCACGGACTCTTGTTTTGCATATTTAAATTTTTGGGGGCATCAGTGGAGACTCTTGATTGAGTACTTCATTGGAGTTTTTTTCACTGTTCTCCTTGAGTTCAGTGATTACTGTGTTTTGTTGGTTACAGTCTGTATTATAGTTCAATTCTGCAGGCTTCAGAGCTGAAATCTCACAACAAATCTCACAATGTTCAGCCGACAGTCATCTCCCATGGCGAAAAGATTTGGCACAGCCAGGAGTGGTAAGCCATGGCTAGACTTTGGCCGACTTTAGTATAAAGTGTATGGGCATCTTTATTTAGGAGGAATGCAGGATAAATAAGGTAATGTATTTACAAAATATTTATATGTGGACTATAAGGGCCAGTTCACACAGAGTAAAAGAAGCAGAAATCTGTGACAAAACTCTCCACCACGGAATCCCGCCAGCCTCAGTGTTATACCAGCTGTCTATGGGAGGGCTTGCTCATCCACACACAGCAAGGGTTTCCCAGGAATGCCAGATTTATCTGTTATCAAGCATTTTTGGAACTAGCTGGGACACCAGATTCAGTATCCTACAAGTGTCTACAGGATCTACAGGCCAGGTGCCAACATCTGTGGGCAAATGTGCTGTAGGGTGCCATATGGAATGCCGCCATGGCCAACCATATCTCATGTACAGTAAATATATTCTTTTCATCTAATATTGTAATCAAACATATCATCACATCATCATACATACAGTATAAAGTTTCATTCAATTTCTCCTACTTCTCCTACTTGGTGCGTTACTTGTTGAATTGTATATCGCCTATCCAGTGCACAGGAGAGAGATGTTATTGTATGGAATGTCCCTTTAAGTTTTGGTTGTAAAACTGGAAGTCATTGTGTGTTGATCGCTTGATATCTGATCAGGTTACACCCTAATGCCAAAGCTTGTAAAATATTAATGTCTATTGTGTATGAGCAACCAATGACTCACGTCTCATCGGAGTGACCTGTCACCAGGCAGTGACCTATCCGCTCACCCTGTACAGAAAAAATAACATGTTCCAAAACACTGTCTATGAGTGACTACTATACCGATCCCACCTCCAATATAGTGAATATATGATTGTAAGCTGCACATATTCATCTAGCTGGAAAAGCTGGGTGCCAACTAATACGTCCAGCCATCAGGGACTGGATGGCACATTTTAGCTTGGGGGCAAGAACATGGCACTATTCTATAAGTAGGTAATCTTCCAGCTCTATACTAAGTATGGAGCAGCAGTTCCCAGCAGACAGGTACTAGGAGATATAACAGACAGGACCTGCAGGGCTGCTGATTAGGGAAGTGCGAACATCGGGCACTGAACCCAAGTGTGTGGCATTTGACTTCTGGTGGCTGGAGAAGTTGGATGCAGCCCCAAGGCTGCCTGGAAAACATGGATACAGGCATAGGCTATGTTCACACAATGTTGTTTGTTGCTGATTAAAACAACAACCATTTTTGTCATAAAAAAGGGGTTGCATTGAAATCAAGGCAAACAATGACCTTTGTTTACACAAGGTACTGAACAACTGTTGTTATTTACGGCCGTGGAAATCATTGACCTGGCCGTTGTTTCCAGATGCTAGAAATAATTGACAGTTCACACACAGTGTGGCTGTCTTGTGGCAGTAGTGCAGCTTACAACAACGGCCATTGTTAACTAACGATAATAGACTGCACTGAAGTATATAGAACACTGGCCGTGGTGTATACACACTGTATACACTAGGGCCGGTGCTCTGGGCAGCTGCACAAAATAACTGACAGGTCTATCTTGTGCGGCCGCTGTTCACTAAATAGTATAGAACAGCCTGTTCTCACAATGTAAAGTAAGGCTCCCGGACATACTTTACATTGTTGTCTATAGCTAATTGGACTGTGGACACACCCAAATGTGCCCGCATTTCAATTAGAAAGAAGTGATGTTCACCCAGCCGATAATGCAGTATGGTGAACATTTGAGACACCTGCGGTTGTTTAACATGTCAAACAACGGCCAACGTTCATCCATCGTCTGAACATGACCTTAAAGGGGTTATCCAGCGCTACAAAAACATGGCCACTTTTCCCCCTCTCTTGTCTCCAGTTCAGGTGTGGTTTGCAATTAAGCTCCATTTACTTCAATGGAACTGAGTTTCAAAACCCCAATCCCCCGCCCGAAGCCCGGCGCGTGCGCTCATAGGAGAGTCAGATGCCCATAGAGAATGAATGGGGAGTCCGATGCTCCGTCATTCTCTATGGGCACCGGACTCTCCTGTCAGCACGCGTGCCAGGCTTCGGGCGCTCATATCTCCGTGACCCGACCGGCTCAGGAAGCTGGACACGGCGGGATCACGTGAGTATAGGGGGCTCTAACGGGGGGTCGGGAGCCTGTCACCCCGACACGGGGGGGGGGGGGGGGGGGGGGGGGAAACAGGTCCTCTTTAAGATTTGTTGTAATTTTACAGACCAGCAGTTTTTCCTGCATAGTGAATAACATCAGTATTCCCTCCCAAAGGTTGCAGAATGGCAATTATTTTTTATTTCACCCCCAAAAAATATTAATATACAATTAATTTATTCCCATTGATTTCTGCCATTCATCCCTCAGAGTTCAGCTGCACGCAAGAACCTAAAAGCCATACGCATGACCTTCTTCTGGATCAACAGCTTTTGTGATAGGGACCTCATAAACAGTTATAGTAAATGATCAATACGTATATTAGTAGTAATGGTGATAACATAATAACGTCTTTATAGGCATTAGGATATTATAACCATTACACTCCTTACAAAGAGGTGGACATTACATTTTCTGTCACTCATTTATTCATTGTATAATTTAATATAAATATAGCCTGTATTGTATTTATATATTTAAATAAGCGCTGTGGAATCTGTTGGCGCTATACAAATAAATATTATTATTATTATTATTTAAAGACCATGGAGGAAATGTATTATTTGTAATTTTTTTGTGTCTTTATTCAAGTGTTTTCCTTCATGCCGGTTTCAATGGTGCTACATTTAATAAATTGTCCCTAGATGTGTGATGAATGTACACAGTAAGAACATGGCCATCGTGTCACTACACAAACCCCCCCCCCCTTTCGTGGTGGAAATTGCAAATTTTTAAGCAAAATGACATAAATGTAAAATTTCTTTGGGGTAGAAAACTGCCATGCAAGCCTTTTTGTTAAAGGGGTTATCCAGCGCTTCAAAAACATGGCCACTTTCCCGCTACTGTTGTCTCCAGTTTGGGTCGGGGTTTTGAAACTCAGTTCCATTGAAGTAAATGGAGCTTAATTGCAAACCGCACCTGAACTGGAGACAACAGTAGGGGAGAAAAGTGGCCATGTTTTTGAAGCGCTGGATAACCCCTTTAAACACAGTGCAGGGACACGTTGCCCATAGCAACCAATCTGCTTGCGGCTTGTATTGTGAAAGTTGAAAGCTGATTGGTTGCTTTGGGTCACGTGCTGAAGACTCTCTCTGACACTAGTTTACACGCTGTATGCTGTATAACGCGCAAATGTAATAAAACTGGATAAGACGTGCGGTATGTGGTGTGAGTGAATGTGGTGCAAAGACTCCCACTGTCGTCATGCGTGTTTGGAGGATATGGGCGGCGGCGTGACGTCACAATTAAGAGAGGCGGGGCTTAACGCGGAAGTGTTGGATTCCATAAACAGCTGTGGGTTCAGCTGGGGATTCGGAGCGGCGTTCCCTGGGGCCCCTGCAGCCTGGTGAGAGCTGCCCGGCTATGTGCCCCCCTGCTGCCTGAGGTAGTGTGCGCCCTCCATTGTTGCATCCAGGTGACTGGTCTATGTGTTAGAGCAGGGATGGGAAACCTTCGGCCCTCCAGCTGTTGCAAAACTACAACTCCCATCATGCCTGGACAGCCGAAGGCTGTCCAGGCATGATGGGAGTTGTAGTTTTGCAACAGCTGGAGGGCCGAAAGTTCCCCATCCATGTGTTAGAGGGTCAGGGGGTCATAAAAAGTCTGCTCTAAGGGGGTCTCATGTGCCCTGCTGTACAGGGTTATCCTTAGGTGATTGGTGGGGGCAGCAGGGATCCTCAGCAGTCCTGATAATGGAGGATCCCTTAAAGTGTAAAGGAATTGAGTGATACCAGGGGCTGTGACTACCTGTGTTACCAAGTCCCATAGATAGTGAATGGAGCCATGATTCCATTTCTATTCACTATTACCCTATTAGCCTGATAGGTGGTGGGGGTCCCTCAGTGATCAGCTAGTTATCCCCGTCCTGTGGATAGAACATAACCTTTCATCTAAGGGCCCTATTCCACCGGACGATTATCATTCAGATTATCGTTAAATCGTTTGAATCTTAACGATAATCGTTCGGTTGAAATGCAGTTAACGATTAATGACCGAACGAGAAATCGTTGATCGCTTTATAAGGGCCCTATTCCACCGGACGATTATCGTTTGCATAATCGTTAACGATTAATGATCTCAAATGACCGCTATTGCGAAAGACCTGAAAACGTTTACTCATTTCCATGGAACGATAATCGTTACTTATGATCGTATTTGCGATTGTTTTTTGTTCACTATTTCTTCGCTATTGCGTTCGTATCTACTGCGAACCACCGAACGACGTCTTATTCAATGCGAACGATTTGCGAACGAGCAACGATAAAAATAGGTCCAGGTCTTATAAAGCGATCAACGATTTCTCGTTCGGTTGTTAATCGTTAACTGCATTTCAACCGAACGATTATCGTTTAGATTCAAACGATTTAATGATAATCTGAACGATAATCGTTCGCATAATCATTAACGATCTCAAACGACCGCTATTGCGAAAGACCTGAAAACATTCGCTCATTTCCATGGAACGATAATCGTTACTTATTATCATATTTGCGATCGTTTTTTCTGCGCTATTGCGTTAGTATCTACTGGACCTGGACCTATTTTTATCGTTGCTCGTTCTCAAATCTGTCGCATTGAATAAGACGTTGTTCGCAGTAGATACGAATGCAATAGCGAGGAAAAAAACGATTGCAAATACGATCATAAGTAACGATTATTGTTCCATGTAAATGAGTGTTTTCAGGTCTTTCGCAATAGCGGTCGTTTGAGATCGTTAATCGTTAACGATTATGCAAACGATAATCGTCCGGTGGAATAGGGCCCTTAGGATAACCCCTTTAATGTATGGAGACCTCTGCCGTTGCCATCAGTGACATCACAGTCCGCCAGCAGATGGGGAGGGGGCTTCTCTATGTATCTGTGTGCCTGCATACTGTGAGAGGGGAGGAGGGGGTGCAGTTTCTCTATGCACCTGTATGACTGCATACTGTGAGAGGGGAGGAGGGGGAAGCAGCTCATCTGTGTTTGTATGAGTGCATGCAGTGAGAGGGGAGGAGGGGGGATGCAGCTTCTCTATGTATCTGTATGACTGCATACTGTGAGAAGGTGGGGGGGTGAAGGCGCAGCTTCTCTATGTATCTGTATGAATGCTTACTGTGAGAGGGGAGGAGGGGGGATGCAGCTTCTCTATGTATCTGTATGACTGCATACTGTGAGAAGGTGGGGGGGTGGAGACGCAGCTTCTCTATGTATCTGTATGAATGCATGCAGTGAGAGGGGAGGAGGGGGATGCAGTTTCTCTGTGTACCTGTATGAATGCTTGCTGTGAGAGGGGAGGGAGGGGGGATGTAAAAGTCATGATATATATATTTTTTTTTTAATTTCCCCCCAAAACCTGTGTGGCTGAAAGCTCCAAAGCCGCAGCGCACCCCCAGTGTTTCTGGCCGCACTAATCTCGCTTACACTTCAGTCACTTCATCATGAAAAGTTCTGCTACTTTCTTCTTTGTTTTTCAGTTCCTTGCCATTATAAAGAGCTCTGCTTGCTGTCAGTGAATGGGTGCGTTCTTGTAAATGTTTGGAAGCTTGATACCTATTTCGGGTAAATAATGCAGCTAACCTATGCTGAGGTGATATGTGTGCCCTCCTGTAACACTCTGTTCTCTTGCAGGGTCTGTGGGGGTAACAGCGCCCCTATCTGGGTGGGACGGAGGCAGGATGGTGTGTGAGTTTTTCCTCCTCTCCTCCATCTGGTTCGTGGTGGTCATATTTTGGATGGAGACCATCAGTATGTGGTTGTTCCTTTGCCATCTGTTCCAGGATAGAGCTGCGTACCAGTGGGGAGACAGGTGGGCTGTGAATACCGGGTCTGGACGGGGCACTGGGGCAGCGCTGTGCCAGGCGAGCGCCATCTAACAGTCCTCTTCTGTTTCCTTCCCAGGATTTATGTCACCCACCCCGACCAGATAATGTACATAATTATAAGGTGAGTGAACGCAGCGTGTGAAGGGGCTTCAGTTCCTATATTTATAGCCTCCGGCGGAGCTGGCAGTGTAAACACGCTTTATGTGGACCACCTGCAATTATTAAGCAACAACCTATGTATAGAGATGTAGCAGAGCAGAGTTTGTTCTATAACTGAGGCTGCATCCGTTTTAGATCATTATACTTTTCTAAATGAAAGGGGTCATCGTGTTCTGTGCTATAGTGGTGTCTGGCTGCCTTACTGTGAGAAACCAAAAGTACAGACATGTGCCTGGCAAACCATGAAGGGGGTCACATCAATCATCGGAGTACTGCGGACGCTTAGGCAGCAGATCACCTGAGGGCTGAGAATTGGATCCCCTCCAAGGATACACACCACATTGGTATTTAATTATAACCAAGACAGTATGGTAGTCCTAAGCAACAATAAAAGGGCTATCCAGCGAAAATCTTTTTCTTTCAAAAAATCTTCCCATACTTATTAGCTGCTGTATGTCCTACAGGAAGTGTTTATTTATTTTCAGTCTGACACAGTGCTCTCTGCTGACATCTCTGGCCGAGACAGGAACTTTGTCTCTGTTTTCTATGAATGCCAATAGAAAACCTCTTCTGTCTCGGCCAGAGATGTCAGCAGAGAGCACTGTCTCAGACTGAAAAAAAAAAACATTTCCTGCAGGACATACAGCAGCTAATAAGTATGGGAAGTCTTGAGATTTTTTTTTAATAGAAGTAAATTACAAATCTATATAACGTTCTAACACCGGTTGATTTTAAAGAAAAAGCTATTAGCTGGACAACCCCTTTAAAAGGGTATTCCAGTGAATATTTGTTTTTTCTTTAATATAGTTTTGTTTTGTGTCGGTCTGGCACAAACTTTTTTTTTTTTTTTTTTTTTTTTGCTGTGATTGGCTGCCATAGGCAACTTTTTTTTTTTTGACAGATTTCCCCCCCTGTGAATTGCATTGAACAATACCAGTTAATTTAAAGGGGTTGTTCACAATTTTTTTTTTCAAATCAACTGGTGTCAAAGATTTGTAACTTCCTAAAAAAAATCTGAAATAAGCTGCTGTATGTCCTGCAGAAAGTGATGTATTTTTTTTCCAGTCTGGAGAGCAGGAGAGGTTTTCTATGGGGATTTGCTCTTGTTCTGGACAGTTCCTGACATGGACAGAGGTGGCAGCAGAGAGCACTGTGTCAGACTGGAGCACTTCCTGCAGGATCTGGGATTGTAAATTACAAATCTCTGGCACCAGTTGTTTTGAACTAAACATTTTTTTGATGAACAGCCCCTTTAAAAACTTTTTTTTTTCTACAGAGTACCCCTTTAAGTTATGAATTTTCTTAGCACACCCTTGTCATATCTGGACCCATTACCCTAGAAATTCACACTCCAGTCCCAGATGGGTACTTGTATGTCTGTATTACAGTGGTGTCACCCTACCCACGGGTCTAGCAGACAGTCATAGAGATCCATGATTTTTTCACATTGGGCCATTAGACCTGACCTTTCGGCCTTGATGCGGCCTGTAGATGTAAATTGACCTTTCTCCAGGGTAGTTAGGACTATGAAGAGTTAAACGTGTAGCATCAGTGACCCACAGGTGATAAGCATCAGGTTGTATATTTATCAGGCCTCCCATAGCAAAGGCCAAATGTTTTATTAGACTGATATGGTGATTTCTCGTTCGGACTTTGCATGTTCTATTGAACCAGTGTATGGTTATTTCTGATATAGGATTATAGCGCCCTCTGCTGTCCAGAGTAAATATTACCCAGCAGCCTTCTCGGTGAGCACTGGACACTGACTGGTTTGTGTTTTCTCTTCCAGGGTGGATTCGCTGAGGTAGCACAGCAGCAATGTGCCCGGAGAACACAGAAGATTGGGGAATGTCGGACATTTTCACTCATCTCAAAATTAAAGGGAAAAGATGCAATTTTAATGCTCAGTATTTTGTAGATTTGCTTTTATAATGACTGTAAATAGCCGGGATCCAGGAGGCCTGAGTGCAGGGGATAGCTCGGTCTGTACTTGGCAATGGGCAGACTGAGGCTGGATTTCTTTCTGGTCGATCGTCCGCCATCTTATCTCTATCCGGGATTTATCGGTCACCATGAAGCCTCCTTGTACACAGCGGCCTGAAGCTCTCTGCTGAGGGAGACCATCTCCTGGACGTCCCTATTTTTGTTACAAGAAATGTGCATTGCACTAAGGAAAATCAATGATCTTTTAGGAAACTCAATTTATTTCTGTATTTTCTTCCTCTATTTTGAAAATAAATCTTATTTTCAATTAAGTATCGGCAATGTCATTATAGGCACATTTATAGGGGGTTATCTGAGCACTCAGGATTGATAGGCCATTAATAATAGACTGGGGAAACAAGTTGTATGGAGATTGTTGAAGCCCCCTTTAATTGCTATGTTCCTTTTAGGTTTAACAAGTTTTCTAGGCGAATCAAATAATTACCATGAGATAGAAGAGAAACAAACAAACAAAAAATTCTACTCTCACTTCACTTTCTACTGCTTTAGTCAGTCCACTATTGCTGTGGAATTCCCAATGGAAGTGCCCTGGTGATATTTACTGTGTATGCGAAACTACAGTTAGCAGGGCACTTCCATGCAAAAGAATAATAAGTTAAAAGGGTTGTCCAGCGAAACTTTTTTCTTTAAAATCAGCTGATATCAAAAAGTTATATAGATTTATAATTTTACCTCTATTAAAAAAATCTCAAGTTTTCCCATACTTATTAGCTGCTGTATGTCATGCAGGAAATGGTTTTTCTTTTCAGTCTGACACAGTGCTCTGTGCTGACATCTCTGGTTGAGACAGGAACTGTCCAGAGCAGGAGAGGTTTTCTATGGGGATTCATATAAAACAGAGACAGGCCAGAGATGTCAACAGAGAGCACTGTGTCAGACTGAAAATAAAACATTTCCTGCAGGACATACAGCAGCTAATAAGTATGGGAAGACTTGAGATTTTTTTTAATTGAAGTAAATTACAAATCTATATAACTTTCTCATATCAGCTGATTTGAAAGGAAAAAAAATCCCTGCACAACCCCTTTTAAAGGGGTAATTTGGTGTAGGGGAATGTTAACATCAAGCAAATGTGGCGGAATTCTCCTCTGCAGAATCCCGCCTGCCTCAGTGTCAAACGCATCCCTATGGGAGAGCTTGCATGCCTTCGCTCTCCGCTCAAAGAATTGATGTGGGACACAAGAAAGTGGATGCCTGGCGGGCCCTAACCAAGGACAACAGATAATAATCCCCCCATGTGCTGTTTTGTTTCATTGCGTCTATATCTTTCATACAATACATTATAAGTGCTTGTAAACAAGGAATATGTTTCATATTACATAACGTATCGGTATAGAATTAGTTTTCTTCATGACACCACCCCTTTAAAGAGAACCTATCTTCTGAATTTAGGTGACCCTATTCTAAAAATGTATATGTCACTTTGTGTGTAAAAAAAAATACAGACTGCCATTGCAGCCTGTATCTAATACTTAACCTGATTCTGTTCTATTGCTGTAACATCCAGCGCTCCCATCTTGGTGACATCACTGCATGTGGTACGCTCCATCGCTGGCACGCAGTGATGTCAAAAGATGGAAGTGTCGGATATTACAGCAATGTAAAAGAGGATTGGGTACAGTATTGCAGAGGCAAGTACACTTTTCTAATATGGACACTTACTAATACACTGCAATCTCGTGCTGAATAGTGCAAGATCACTGTTTGGCAAAAAAAAAAAGCCCACAATTGATTCTCCTTAAGCTTCATTCACTTCAATGAAACACAGTTGCAAAACCCAAACTGGAGACAAGACTGGTGCGGTCTCTGGAAGAAAGTGGCCATGTTTTTCTAATGCTGGATCACCTCTTAAATTGAAAAGTGTTTTTTGTTTATGTTGTGATCTACTGTAAAAATCAAAAATCCCCATTATTCTGTTCTCAATATCTCACAAAGGGAACACAGACAGTTAGGAATCTTGGCTAACTTACTGAAAAGGAAAAACTGCACTGACATAAGTATACAGAGCAGCTAGTCAGTAGAGTTGATCGAACCTCGGAAAATCCTAGGTTCGGTCGAACTTGAACCTTCCGCATTAGATTGCTGATGCTTTCCTGGTCTGTGGGGAAGGAGGAGCGTGCCCTGGGACTGCCTGGAATCCCGGAATTTCATGCATTCCCCGGGTTGTCTCCTCCTTTCCCACGGACAGGGAAGGCATCAGCAATCTAATGCGGAAGGTTTGGGAATGTTCGAGTTAGATTGAACCTAGGATTTTCCGAGGTTCGGTCAACTCCTTTCTGTCCCGCAGTCTTCTTGGCTGTGAGACCACAAGGTTTACACAAACCAGGATTTTCTGCGGACCTTCTCCAGCTCTGTGAGGCTGGATGCCATTTCCAGGTCTCTAGAAAGGTTTTTTTTTTGGGGTTCGGGCTGGGCCACTCCAGGACATTCACAGCTGTCCCTAAGCAGCTCCTGTGTTGTCCTGGCTGTGTGTTCAGGATCATTGTCGTCAGAAGGTGAAGCTTTAGCCCAGTCTGAGTGATTGATTCCTTTTCATTAGGAATTTCTCTGTACTTTGCTCCACTCAGCTTTCCCTCACTCCTAACCAGTCTCCGTATGACTTTTTTTTTTTTCCCCTGTGAAACCGTATATAGAGAGAACCGTGTCTCTGCAGATCCCGCCCAGTAAGCTAAACTTACCGCAGGTGCAGAAATATCTCAGATATGACAGAAATTTGAGGAGGCCGCACTAAATGCCAAGTGTCAAAAAGGCTTAGAATATTATGTCCGTGATAATGTTAGTCTTTTAAATAATTTCATATAAATAGTTTTACATTTTTATGGGGTATAGAGTGCAGTCCTTTTTAAAATTTTAGCACAAAGTCTCAACACAAAATGGTGTAAAGCAGAGGAATCAAACTCAGGCCCTCTGGCTGTTGCAAAACTACAATTCCCATCATGCCTTAACAGCCAAAGCTGTCCATGCATGATGGGAATTGTAGTTTTGCAACAGCCAGAGGGCCGCAGTTTGACACCTGTGGTGTAAAGACATTTTCAAAATGCATTGTATATGTGTGAACA
The DNA here is from genome assembly GCF_027789765.1 of Dendropsophus ebraccatus. NCBI lineage: Eukaryota > Metazoa > Chordata > Amphibia > Anura > Hylidae > Dendropsophus > Dendropsophus ebraccatus. The sequence goes on from NC_091463.1 coordinate 78,818,371, forward strand.
GACAACACACAAATCAGTTAGAAAATATACAGTTCATTGGCTGATACATTATGGGCATCTCCTGTAATATCCTTACAAAACCATAAAGTGTGAAGCTCAGAGCAGAGAATACAGTTGCTCCAGCCCATAAACACATTAGGGGGTGAGGATTGCACTGTAGAAGATGTAGCAGCTGCTGCAAGGGGTAACTGGTGCTTGTATTGTCTTTTTTTCTGGATTATTTCTTAAAGGACAAGTTTGGTGAAATTTTTTATTAAAGGGGTTATCCAGCGCTACAAAAACATGGCCACTTTTCCCCCTACTGTTGTCTCCAGTTCAGGTGCAGTTTGCAATTAAGCTCCATTTACTTCAATGGAACCGAGTTTCAAAACCCCACCCAAACTGGAGACAAGAGAGGGGGAAAGTGGCCATGTTTTTGTAGCACTGGATAACCCCTTTTAAGTATTGTATTGCCCCCCAAGTTATACAAATCACCAATATACACTTATTACGGGATATGCTTATAAAGTGTTTTTTTCCCTGCAGTTACTACAGCATCAAGGCTTCACTTCCTGGATAAAATGGTGATGTCACGACCAGACTCCCAGAGCTGTGCGGGCTGTGGCTGCTGGAGAGGATAATGGCAGAGGGATGCTCAGTGTTGCTCCAGTGCCCTGTGTCCCTCAGTGTCCCCCTGCCATCATCCTCTCCAGCAGCCACAGCCCGCACAGCTCTGGGAGTCAGGGTCGTGACATCACCATGTTATCCAGGAAGTGAAGCCTTGATGCAGTAGTAAGTGCAGGGGAAAAAAAGCACTTTATATGCATTTCCCATAAGTATATTGGTGATTTGTATAACTTTTGGGGGGCAATACAATACTTCAATAAAAATTTTCACTGGACTTCTCCTTTAAAAAGAGGTTGTCTAACATTTTTTTCTTATTGGAAAACTAGTTTATCTGCTGTAGGACTACATACCCAATCACACATGTAGGAGTTGTAGTCCTGGATTACATATACACTACAGTAGCCATCCTACAAGTGGGTTGGGTTTCAATGAGCCAGGATTCCCTCAGCAAGAAATAGATAGAATAGTGACTGCCATGAGGTGAAGTATCATCTCTCCATATTGCAGACAGCAGCACTGCCCTAACACTGCAGATCTTTAAAGGGGTTGTCCGGCGCTAAAAAATTATTCACAGAATAACACACATTACAAAGTTATACAACTTTGTAACGTATGTTATGTCTGTGAATGGCCCCCTTCCCCGTGTCCCCCACCCGTGTACCCGGAAGTGTGGTGCGCTATACTCACCTGTCACGTGCCGACCACGGTCTCCGATCCTCAGCAGTGACGTCTTCTTCGGGCGGCCGGCGGATCTTCCCGAGTGCCGGCCGCCCTCTGCAGCGTCATCCGAAGCTCAGCCGCGACCCGCAACAGAACTCTGCAGCGCTAAAGATCATCTGGTCGGTACTGCAGTACCGGCTGTAATGATCTTTAATGAAACCGGCCGTTCCGTGACCTGGGGTAGAGTAGTAGTCATTGAAATGGAAGCCGTTGCCTATCGAAAAGATTTCCTCTGTGGCATTCACCACTTTACCCACATGACTCAGACAGATTGGACTACTCAGAGTGGCAGAGTGCACATGTTTCTTCTGTTGGGGATCTGCTGGATAATAATTCCAACACTTTCTTGTTATGGGATGTCGTCAGAACACGATTTAAATTGTCTTCATTTCATTTACCTCAATACGATTCTATAATTGAATTTCTTACTTCCAGAGTGCGGGACATAGCAGAAGCAGAAAGTGATATAGAATTTGAAAATCTATTCCCAACACCACCGGTTCATAATTCTTTATCACATACATATGGAGAACTTAGATCACGCTCTCTAGACAAATTTTTTCTAAAAAATGGTCCTCCGTAATTTTTTCAGAGGATCTGACCCAACAAATATTGAGAGGATCTCAACTAGTGCATTCTGCCACTCCCAATGTGGTTCTACGTGAAATACATTTCCGCTTTATACACAAGGCTATATATGCCTTTAATATTCCTTTTTCCAACTCCCACACTTCTCACATAAACAGTTGCCCGAAATGTTCACTTCCTAAAGCAGACTTGTTTTATTGTGCCTGGGCCTGCACGCGAATGCAGGAATTTTGGGACTCTGTGCGGCTCTATCTTTTGTCCACTTGGGGCCATGCCATACCACTTCTCCCTCTTAGTTATCTTTTTCATTTTATTGATATAGACTCTACTACTCCCTCTCCTAAATTGCTTACTTCTAAAGGAATTCATTTAACTCTATTAGTTTCCCTGAAATGTTTATTAAGACACTGGATACTGGATACTCTACCAGACATTTCTAAGGTAATCTCCGCTCTGAAGGAGATCTTTCATTGGGAACTTTTGGATGTATTGCGCACCAAAGAAAAATCAACAAAAACATTTATGTCCAAATGGCCGGGGGCTGCGGGGCAATCGTGCGGCCGGGGGCTGCGGGCAATCGTGCGGCCGGGGGCTGCGGGCAATCGTGCGGCCGGGGGCGATATACATTACCTGATCCCGGCTCCTGCTTGCTTCAGCGGCTCCCAGCACGTTCCGCCTGCCCAATCAGTGCGCTGCCCCGCTGCAGCGCACTGATTGGCCAGGCGGGCCGTGAAGACACCGGGAGCCCCGAAGCAAGCAGGAACAGGGACCGAGTGATGTATAATGTCCGGCGGCCGGGGGGTTAATGGGGCGGGCTGCAGACAAAATCGCAGCAGGGATGTACATCCCTGCTGCGAGTTTCTCTGCTATTGAAAGTATAGGGCCGGGATCTGCAGCGAGTCTCCCTGCAAAAACGCAGCAAGGAGACTCGCTGCAGATCCGGCAAGTGGGTTTGTAACCTAAAGACAATTCTCTCCATTCTATTGGTAGCATATTTGAATATCTGACATCTATACCATGTTTTAAGGTGATATTATAGGTTACTGTTTTTCTACCTATGTTTTTGGTAAGACTGCGTTGTATTGTATATGATAATATGTGTTTTAAGGTTATTACAAAGGCTCATTGTATCTGTATGATATTGTAAACATACAATCCTTTGTTGCCTGTGAGCGACTTTCTTTTTGAATATGTAATGAATTTTCAATATGTATGTTCAAATATTACATAAGCCACTAATAAAAAAAAAAAAGAAATGGAAGCTGGCTGATGAGCGGATGTCAGAGATAAAGCACTTTACTTTACTCGTGGCTGGTCACTAGGCTAGAACATGCAGTCCTATCAGCACCTATGACATTTCTATAAAAAAAAAAAATTATATAAAAAGAGTTTCCACTAAAAGTTCTGTATGTAAAGATTTTATTCAAAGCTTATAAAGAAAGGCTCAGAAAACAGATCTCCATTTTTTTTTAAAAAAAGTCACTAGTATGCAGAAGAAAAAACAAAACAAAAACACAACTTAAAAATACATCGACATTCAAAGAAACCCATGAAAAGTTCAGTGCAGATTGTAAGAAGAGTTTGTAATAGATACAGAGAGGAGGAGTGATATAGGAGGTTGTGGCCTTCAGCATGCTGCGGTCCGCTTACCGTACAGGGGTCACCTCTACACTACAATCATTTATAGTTGTTACTTTGTGTATGTACATCTTGGCTACTGTTCTGTATACATTACAATGTCATTTTATAGAAGTACCATTCCCTTCAAATAACGCAAAGTGTTATCCATGGGCACAGCCCCGACATCTCTGTATAGGAAACCTAGTGTTATGAAGTTTAGTGCAAACAGAAAAAGAAAAAAAACAGTTCAGGTCTAAGTGGTCAGTAGAGACGAGCCAACTTACAGTAAGACCTAGGGCTGTATTCATGTTTTCCAGGCAGCAGGATTCAATGGCCAAACTTACTGTAAGTTCGCTCATCTCTAGTGGTCAGTGCCAAGTGTGAACCTCGCAGTACCTCCAGGTGGCGCTGCTCTTTAGACCTGATCTGACAGTCTCCAGGATGTACAAACCTACAACCCAAATAAAAGTCAAGTACACTAACACAAGTGATCCTGTCTTAAAAGGGGTTGTTGAGCATTAGAAAAAAACATGGCTGCTTTCTTTCAGAAATAGCGCCTCTCTTGTCCTCAGTCCTGCGTGTGGTATTGCATTGACATGAATGGAGCCAGTTTGTAATACCACCTTGTACTTTTATTTTTTAAAAGAAAGCAGCCATGTTTTTCTAATCCTGGATAACCCCTTAAGAGTCAGAAGGCAGTAACTAGAGATGAGCGAATTAACAGTAATAAAAGCGAATCTCTTCATTAGCTCGGCAGTCGGCTGCCTTTGAACTCTGTGCCGCTCCTTCCCAGGTGCTGGAAAAAGCTGGATCCAGTCCTGGGAAACTGGGAGAAGTTTCCCAGGACTGGATCCAGCTTTTCCCCACACCCAGAGAGGAATGGCACAGAGTTAAAAGGCAGCCGACTGCCGAGCTAATGAAGAGATTCGCTTGGTTATTTCTGTAAATTCACTCATCTCTAGTACTAACAATGTAATGCCCATAGGGGCTTCCAACCCAGATCATGTGGCAGTAGATTTTTCTTGCCACAAAGGGGTTATCCAGCGCTACAAAAACATGGCCACTTTCCCCCCCTCTTTTGTCTCCAGATTGGGTGCGGTTTCAAACTCTTGTTTCATTGAAGTAAATGGAGCTTAATTGCAAACCGCACCTGAACTGGAGACGAGAGAGGGGGGAAAAGTGGCCATGTTTTGTAGCGCTGGATAACCCCTTTAAAGATGAGCAGCACCTGAGGGGTCGGGCAGATGCTTGTTTCTCCCCATAGAAATAAAATGCACATTTAAGCCAACATGTCACCTTCCAAAATAAAAACATCCCTTTGCTTCTTGAGATTTTTTTTTTACCCCAAGACTCTTGGGAGTACCAGCTTGGCAGACAGTCTTAAAATTCCCTGCAAAAAATATCCTTAAGGCACGCTTATACACTTACTCTCATAGGATCCTGATCCTGGTGTTGTGAGTTTTGAGAAGAGCTATCAAAAGCCTTAAGAAGCTGCACACAGTAACGTCAAGAGGCTTTAGTTAACTTATAGATCAAACTAAAATACAACTTATTGTTTGGATAAAAGTATCAAGAATTTCTAGTTCAATAAAATATATAGAATTTTTCACTGCCGAGTCCGCTCTAAAATGTAGCCCTGTCTCGTAATTGGATGCAAGTAATGGATTCTGGAGGGGTGGGGGGAGGGACATGGACTTCTCTTGCTGGAAACCTTGCTATTTCACGAGTTACAATTAGAGCCGAGTGAGAGGCGGTATCAGTAGGATAGGAGTTTTATTATAGGCCTTGGTATAAAGTGGAGTGTTTATTTTTTCCCCTTGATCTCTGCTCTCTAGAGAGTGTAGGCGCTATTCATAAGGCACTCTTTATCATCAATGGGGTTCCACATGGCTCGGAAACCTGCAGTCTCCTGGTTCTTCTTTGTCACCTTCACAAAGAACAGGATCATGATGCCCATCAGCGTGGCAGCCAGGAGGGCGAGGAGGATCGGCAGAACCACAGCTGTGGAGGAAATGTACAACCATTAATGCGCAAGTACAGACAGCAAGTTCCAGACTATATCAGGAGAGTCCATGATGTGCTACCAATCTGGAACAATACTTAAAGTGGCAAATCTTTTGGTCACATTACAGGAAAAAAAATAAAAATCAGCAGGTGTCTGTTGTGATCCTTGCTTATCACGGTGAGTGGATTATGAAGGACCTCTACAAAAATATTCACTTACAGTAGTACCTTGGTTTTAGAGTAACTTGGATTAAGAGCGAAGAGAAGAAGAGCTCAACAGTTTTTCAAAAGTGTAACTTGGTATATAAGCATTGCTTTGGTGTAAGAGCTCCCTGTCCTGGTTGGTGGAGTGGAGGAGGGGCATGGTCTGCATAGCGTGGTCTACAGCCCTGTACTCTGACCCAGGAAGTCTCCCTCACCTTCCAAATCATAGCAAATCCACTTCAGGCTGGGGCTTACATCAGGGGACAGGACTGTGGAGGTAATCTCTTTATAGCTGTAACCCCTCTCTCCTAACTTTTGATATGTTGCTGCCCATGGTGAGTGTAACAATTAAATTTCATACTTATCTATTCAGTTTCCTTCCTCGAGTTTCAGCTGCTGCTTTATGCTAAAGACCCAAAATCTGTGTGTGAGTCCCTATTTGTAGCTTCTTTGTAATGCTGGGAGGGTTAATCAGAGGTCAAATTGCTGTTACACTCAATGTGATTAATCCTCCCAGCATTACTAAGCAGCTCCAATGTTGCAGATTGCAGATAAAGTCAGTCAGTGATATGTTTACATCAGCTGTCTCAGAATGGAGGGGGGAGGAGGGAGAGAGATAAAAGCTCACACTGTTTTTTGTGTCTTCAGCAGAAAGCAGCAGCTCAGAACTGGTGGAAGGAGACCGAATACAAAACAAGCATGAAAGGAATTCTTAGTCTCCCCATGGGCAGCAACATATCAAAAATTATTCGAGCGGATTACCCCTTTAGGATAGAAAGACAACGGATCCGCAGCAGATTTCACACTGTGAATTTGCAGCGAAATCCGCTGCGGATCCCTTGCAGTCATTTTCAATGAGATGTCAAAGTGTCTGCCCCCCTTAAACCCCGCCAGCCGGTTCATACATTACCTGCTCCACGCTCCGGCTTGCTTTGGGGGTTCCCGGCTGGATGTCCCGGCTCAGCCGAACAGTGCACTGCCCCGTCACAGCCACTGATGGGCTGAGTAAAACATCCAGACGCTAGTAGCCCTGAAGCAGGTATGTATGTACTGGCCAGCAAGGGGTTAAGGGGGCTGACAATTACATACTCGCAGCGGGAGGTCAATCCCACTGTAAGTATGTAATCTCATTGAAAATGACCGGCAAGGGATCCACAGCGGATCAGTTCTGAGCGAGTCTACCCTTAATGCTTATACACACACAGGGGACTAGAATAGTGTTTAACTCACCTGTCACAGAGCGGTGCAGTGTACTGTGATCTGCATAGTCTTCATCCTCTCCTGAAACACAAAGATAAGAAATACAATCTTAATTACAGGACACATTTTAAGACTTCCATCTTCTGAATAAAGAAGCTATATACATTACCTGTGCGGCCTGAGCACATGCTCATGCAGTCCGCCTCTTTGAAGTAGTTATTGCGGTTAGCTTTGCAGCCGCCGTATGTGAATGTTTTACATGTGCCCGATGAATGGTCAAAGAACCACCGCGGGAAGGCGGCACGACAAGGACCGGTAAAAGCAGGTGCAGTGCAGTACTCTAGGGAGACAGAAAACAAACACGCATTAGCCATGATAGGGCTTACCCAGAAATAAATAATTAAAAAAACAAAAAACAACAACATGGCAATACTACGATCTGTTAAAACAACATCAGCCCCATTCACATTAATGAAGTAGTACTACTATACAAGGTACCGATAACAGAAAATATTTAAATACAACCATCACCGCAAGATATATAGCTTAATACAGTGTTACTACAAATTGTATTGGCTCCCTCCCCCCCCATGCTCCCAAGACAATGTCATCCTTGCCCGTGACTTTGCTAGATCCTTGCTCATGCCCCAGCTCGAGTGATGTCACCACCATCTCCCGACCATATAAGTCTTATATTTATAGTGTTGAATGCGGTATGTTTACAGCATGCTGCCATGTGATGAACAATGCCACAGGCAGTGGGGCAGACCGGGAACGAATGCAGGCGGTGCTGCAGATTCACTGACTGCAGAATGACTTGCTGTAAGCTAAAATGTTCTGCATCAGCTGTGGGTAAAGAACTGTTGGAAAGAAGTAGGCAGGGTCTGAGAGCACTGGGAAAGCAGTGCATTATGGGCATGGACGCAACTGCTCAGCCAAGTGGTAACATGGATTTTTGGCAGATATTAGCCCTGGGGTCAGCCAATGCTATATGCTTCTGCAGCATTTTTATTACCCATCATCAGAGTACCCCCTATAAACATATGGACAGTTTCTGAAGTGTTGTGCATTATGTTTATGCGACCATCTTTCTTTCTATGGCCACAGAAATATTTAATTGCAAGTAACTCACCTTTAAATTCTCCTTTAGGGGATTGGACTTTTGAAGGTATCGGCTTTAATGCTAAAGGAGGGGAAAAAAAAAAAAAAATACTCATCAGTATACAGAACGAGTGCATTAGGTGCTAGAACCTACCACAGCCGCCCGTCTACTCACCAACACACTTGTCCACACAATCTTGCTCAGACAAATGATTGTTCTTAGTGGCTCCGCAGCCGCCATAGATGAACAACTTGCAGGACTTCGCTTCTGTGTCAAAATACCAGCGACGGATGGCAGCTCTGCAATAGCCAGTCTCAGGGGGCCCCAGGCAGTATTCTGGATACAGGAGAAGGATGAGCATTATATCATGTACACTGGAAACGCATTAACAGGAAAAAATACAAGTGCCAAAAACTTACCTGGCAGTGGGTTGTCAGACACTGCAGACACTGTACGCTTACTGGGAGGGTCCGTCTCCTTGGACTTTACAGCTAAATAAGGAAAACAATACGGCAGATATAAGAGAAGTGATATATACGTCAGCACCACTCATGTCTATGGTACTGCACATCAGCTCAGTCACATCAGCAGGGACATATGAAATAGGAGACAGTCCATGAATAGGAATGCCAGGGGGAAGAGGAACAATAGACCCACCGCACCTTGTAGAACCCTGGCATTATATAAGGTATCATCGATCTGCGTACAGTTGTATAGCTTGAGACAATCAGGTCACATCTAAGCCCTCACACTGGGACAGACAAGGCTTCTAGGAACTTAGTTATAGTCCCTGATGGACTGTTTAGAGCAGTGAATCACTTTCCATGTCCCAAGTGTAGGTCAGACAATGTATTATTTGGTTGTATTACTAACCCTATTACTCAACCCTCCATCATGTGACTATTAGGGAACACATCCATGTACAACAAACATGTGTTGCACCGCCCTCTTATGCTCGATATATCATCAGGGGGGAGCGATGCTGCTGCATGCCATACAGGCCACCTGCCGGAACAGCCAAGCAGGTATTATTAAGGTGGCCATACACGGAATTAATTACCATCCAGAACCATTACACGGATGGCTTATTCTTGGTTCAGCCCTGACTCATGACCTACTGATCAGCAGATTGAGGCTACAGAGTCATACAAGTGTTATGGCCTCTTTACCAGTCTGCAAAGTCTGTACCTGGTATTACAACGTGTCCTATTCAATCTATTAGGATGAGCTGTAATTCTTGAATGAGTCAGAACATGGTCTGATATTGTTGGCCTATCCCCCCCAATAGAATGTTTCCGGTGAATGATTGTTTGCCATTAAAACTGGTCATATATGGTTAACACCACTGGGTGAACAGCAGGACACACCGGACTAAGATGTGTATGGCTACATCGGTGACGTGATTGTTTACCCATTAACCTACTACAGTACGTAACGTGTATGGCTCGTAATGGCAGCCGTCTCGCATGGTGTGCAGCGGCTTCACTCCTCACCAGCTCCGGCAGAATACAGAAGCGCTGAACAGCCTCATTATAGCATTTACAATGGAATTTCCATGGTGAGGGAGTGGAGACATATAGGGATTATTACCATTAATAATTAACCTACACAGAACAGAAAAAGCTCTTGTGCTCCATGGAGACCAGGTGTATGGAGCGTCCACAGTCTACGGCAATAATCTCCACCCTGTAACTCTACAATGCCCAGCAGCCACTGGCTATCCGTGCATGCTGGGAGTTGTAGTTCCACAACATATGCAGATCACTTGTTTACAGGGTGAGGTTATCAGTAATAGAGACACAATCCCATAGTATGACAGGTATGTGGACCGGCTCAAGGACATACTTGTGTATACGAGGCTTTGTTCTGAAGCACACCATCCTCACCTTTTACACCTTGACATTTGTTCATACATTCTTCCTCTCCGACATGGTTGTTCAGGTTCACAGGACATCCCCCATAGGTGAAGTTCTTACAGGACTCAGTCTCGACATCGTACCACCATCTTGTGAAGAATGCCCGACATGGGCCAGTTTCCTTTTGTGCCAGGCAGAAATCTGATGGGGAGAAACAGATATCCGGGTTACAGATCAGACCGGCACCAACACACACACACAAAGCCTAGACTGTGTACATAGAAGAGTCCATACACTCACATACAGAGAATGTCTGACCACTAACACACCAGGACCACATCCCCTTTATTATAAAGAGGCGGCTATAAAGTGTCACTGTTACTGCAGACATGTTAGTGTGCCTGGGTGGGGTGTCTTAAGATCTGTCAGGTCAGCGCGGGTAAGAGCCACTAGATCCTCTAGATCGTCTGGGCAGCCCATAGACTATAGCGGCAGTCTGCTGCTGCCACTCCTATTACACGGAGCAATAGCAGCATATGGCTGCTATTGTGAGCACCGATCTTTCAACATGTTGAAAGACAATGATCAGCCGACATTGCGCATCTTGGCTGATCGTTGTCTTCTATTACACAAAGCAATTACTGGCCGTAACGATTGGTATCGGCCAAATACGGCCGATAATTGCTTAGGGTAATAGGGCCTTAATTATCTTAGGATAGACAGATGTTTACACCAGACAGGTTTACATTCTGTTATTGTAGATTTACCTCTCACACCTGCTGTAAGTTTGTTGCAAGCATCTACTACTATTTCAGTAAAATAATATTTTCTCACATTGCTTCTGATCTTTCACCCAACTAACCTCTCTTTGTGTCCTCGTTCTGGAGTTCAGGTTTTTTTCTAAAACCCCTTCCCTCCTAAACCTTATTTAGTCCTTTAACATATTTAAAGGTTAAGTCTTTCCTGATAAGTTTTATGCCTCACACCCTCCACCATTTTTGTACCCAGTCTTTGGACCCCTTCTATTTTATCAATATTCTTATGTAGGTGAGGTCTTCAGAACTGGACACAGTATTCCAGATGTGATGTCACTAGAGTTCTATACAGTGTAATCGCAATCTCCCTCTTCTTACTGGTTATACCTCTAGCAATACAGCCCAGTGTACGATTTGCTTTCCCCACCACCTGGTTGCACTGGTGACTCATTTTAAGCCTGTCAGATATCACTACCCCTAAATCCTTCTCTTCTGAAGTCTTCACTAACACAGAACTGGTGATATGATATGCAGATAGAAGCTCGTGCCAGAGCGCTTAACTCCTCAGCTTGTTGCAGGAGTGGGGTTCTATAGTAAGGCTATAGAAAACAATAAGATTGGGAGAGCAGCAGGAGTGAAGCACTTTGCTGCACACTTCCTCTCTATCTGGCAGTTGGTGGGGGTCTGAACACCTGGACCCTAAATAAAAAAAAAAATTATTAAATGTGTGCGCGCGCGCGACATGTCAGAAGTTCTTTAAAGTGGCAGCAATGATAACATTTTACATGCATTTCTGATCTGTGGGGTTGGTGTATTGCGAATGTAGAAAGCTGTACTATTTTGGATTCCACATGTACGCATGTATTTTTTTTTTTTTACGCGTCTAATAAAACCTTTATTTATGAAAAAAGTGGCAGTACTGGTTGGATTGCCACATTGCATAAAAAAGTAGATGCAGCCTGTTATTTGTGTGTGCGCAACTCCTATGCATCGCCATGGTTACAGACTACAAACCAACTCTGTGTAGTCTGATTCTGCAGTCAGCCCCTATTCCACCCCCTCTGTCCCTCCCATGTGCTAGAGCAGTGAAATGACACTTTGCCCTGGATGAGGCAGAAAGGAGGACACAGAGGACTGCAGGATCAGACTACATTGGGTTTGCCTGTAGTGTATAACACATTGGTCTGCATAGGAGCTGTATACAACAACATTACAATATTGTAACACTATAGGCAGCAAGTGTGTTACTTTATGAGCCGCTTATATAACCACGCTGTCAGAGCTCAGCAAGGGTTAACCACTAAGTTTTGCAAGATCTTGAGATGTGCACAGTAATGTCTGGTGAAACCTTTGTAAGAGGAACAAGACAAAGGGCCAAAAGGGACGTGAAACCTCTTATTACTCACACGCAAACAGGCCGAACAGGTTTACTGTCAGCCCTGAATAGATGTCTACAGTCACACGGGATGGGCCACTGCGGGAACGGATTTGGGTTAATGTCAGCTGACCGGGGTAATGTTTCCTGGGATCGGCCATTCCACCGTGCAGAACCACAGGCTGTAGGATGTATACTGTATACAGAGGTGGGGAACCTGCGGCCCTCCAGCTGTTACATAAGTATAATTCCCATTATGCCTGGAGAGCCAGAGATCTCTAGGCAGGATGGGAATTGTAGTTCTGTAAAAGCATATTCTTGCTGTACACGATAAAGTCAGGACGGGTGGGATTCCAGAAGCCGTCCATTATAAGGACTGCCATAATCCCAGGATGTGTACATTATCAGCTGCCTTCAGTACAAGGTTATACACACAGGTCCCTGTATGTATATAGCCCACTGGCTGAGGAACCCAATGGCCATATAACAGGTGGCAGCCAGGAGGGGGATGGGGAGAGAAGTGCTTTTCCATATTCATTCTAGTGATTGACGGGGGTCTCAGCACATGGACCCCAACTGATCTAAATTGAGATACTAGAAGTCACCCCCCCCCCCCCACACACACATATAGCCCTCCTCTATGACGTACCGTACAAAAGCCTCCGATGCATGAAAATACACTGGAGGCCTGGACAGTCATGACTATGTGAATAAGCCTGACATTCTGTACGTGGGCCGGCTAACCCCATCATGAATAATTATGTGACTGTACTGCATGTACATTATATTAATGGGGCACATAAACATCTGATGTATAGCTGGTTAGAGGGCAGACAGCACAGGACATTTCTTTGCTTAGGGCCCTATTACACAGGACGATTATCGTGCAAAAAAATCGTTATATCGGTCGAATTTCACGTCCTGTGTAATTGCAGTAGACGATCGAAAAATTGTTTGTGTCTCGCTTGATCTTTGATTTAGATCTGACCCTAAAATCATGGTTAATCCTTCGCTGTAAGGGTATGTATGAATGGTTACATTTGGTAGATAAGATTTTATGAAAAGATTTATTTTTATTTTTCAAATAGTGTTAAGGGAAAGAGAAGATTTGGTAAAATTTGGAATATTTGGTTAGATTCGTAGTAATTTTTTAATTATTTCTTTGTCTTCTCCCTTCCTCTTCTCCCCTTGGATTCCTCACAAGGGCCAGGGTGGGGGTAAGTTTAATAGGAAACAAATTTTTTTTTTTTTCTGTGTTTGTACACTGGTCAACTTGGCCTATAGAGAATATGATCTGTTTATGTATTAGTAGGGTTTTCATATTGTGTAGAAACCCCATTATGTTCTGCATGTACCTTGTAACTGAAAATTATGGAAAATTTAAAAGTATTTCAAAGAAAAAAAAAAAAAAAGGGGGGGTATGTTTACACTGAGTAAAATGGGCAGAATTTCGCCTGTCTCCGTGTGTCATAGCCTGTCTGAGGGAGAGTGTGCGCTCCTCCGCTGCCACCGCTCTCCACTCAAAGAAATAACGTGTCACTTCTTTGAGCAGAGAGCGGCAGAGCGTGCGCTCCTCCATAGACAGGCTATGACACACTAAAAGGCCCTATTCCACGGAACGATTATCGTTCGTATTCGGCCGATATCGGACGCTACGGACGATAGATAATCGTCCCGTGGAATTGAGTGCAACGATCAGCCGACATCGTTCATGTCGGCTGATCGCTGCAGTCGCTTGTTTTTCAACATCTTGAAAAACAAGCGACTGATATGCTGCTGTCGCTCCGTTGAATAGGAGCGTCGGCAGCAGATGCTGCTATATCCTATGGGCTGCCCAGACGATGTAGCGATCACCCAGGCAGCCCCCCGCAGCCCCTCCAGCACTCACCCGCTCGCTGCAGCCGCGCTGAATAGCGGCGGCAGCGAGCGGGGAACGAGGAGCAAACGAGCGCTGAGAGCGCTCGTTTGCTCCTCTGACGACCAGTGTAATAGGGGCATAAGACAGGCGGAATTCCATGGCAGAGAGTTCCGCCCATTTTACTCAGTGTGAACATATCCTAATTCCCTATCGTTCACTAATCGTTCAGTGTAACGATTAGTGTATGATGAATGATTTCAGGTTAATGATAAACAATATTGTTTGCGATCATTTATTGTTCATAGTTAAAATTCGCTTTGTGCAATAGGACCCTTACCCACAGATAAGACCAAAGGGACACGCATCCTCCTTTAGGGGAGCGTCATAAAGGTGTAGAGACCTACAGGCCCGTCATGCTGTACTGGGAAGAAAGGATAGGTAACATAGCTCTCACACCACCTTCCCTTCAAGTCTGTTTTACTACAGCTAGGTGTCCTAGAACGACTAGGGATATACTAGAGATCTCTATATTAAAATAATAAATAAATACCCGTATTCTGACAGCAATTTTGGGGTAGTTGGCTAGTTTCCCCTTATCAATGCAGAGCAGGGTGCTGGCTGGATGGGGAGAGGCCTATTGTGGTGGGATGGAAGAGATTAGTTCTCCTTGAGAATTATCCCATGACAATAGGCCTCTCACTGCCCTGCCCTATATACTGACCAAGGGCAATAACCCTGAACAGCTGTCTGCAGATGGGCGGCCTTTCTTTTCAGAGATTTCTGGTTGGTATTTACTAGAGATGAGCGAACCGGGTTCGGGTTTGAGTCCATAGCGAACCCGAACGTTTGGTATTTGATTAGCGGGGGCTGCTGAACTTGGATAAAGCTCTAAGGTTGTCTGGAAAACATGGATACAGCCAATGACTATATCCATGATTTCCACATAGCCTTAGGGCTTTATCCAAGTTCAGCAGCCACCGCTAATCAAATGCCGAACGTTCGGGTTCGGATCGACTCGAGCATGCTCCAGGTTTGCTCATCTCTAGTATTTATCCCCAGTCATGTACTAAGACTGCTAGATGGAGTGAAACACTGAGCTGAAGGGAAATGTACCTTCTCAAGGTGGTGCGAGAGCTGCTTTACACATCCTAGTGTACAATGAAGTAGTGAGATACAGGGAAAGGTCTCTGAAAAGCCCATCCATAAGTGCACAGACACTATGGGGGTGAGCCGGTATATGATGGAAGGGATAACATCCAGTATTACAGCCGGTTATATAGTCAGCACCACAGGATCTGATTAGTCTTGGGACTCTAGGGTAGGCACAACATAAGGAAGGATTGTTAATAGTAAGGCAACACCCAAAGGGATGAGAGAATCTGGATATCCAAGTCATGACCCAGCAACATCTTGCCTCTAGTTAGGAAATCTTCTCTCAACACTATGAATGATAGACAATAGAGCAGACTCCTATACCCATCCATAGCTCTGGTGATATCAAGTAACAAGTACTGACTTTCATTCTCTTTTACGCGTTCCTACTGAAACCAATTGGATTTGTTCCATGTCACGTTCCATGTGACCAAGAGACAGCGAGTAGTGAGGCCTCATGTATATGACAGGACCTGTGCCAACCTGATTTAAAGGGAACCCGTCACCAAGACGATGCTATGTAATCTATCACCATCAATCTGTCCAGTTCTTCCAGCTCTATAACTTTTCGGGAAAAGATTCAGCATAACTTGGAACATGATTGAAATCCCTGCTCACTCTGGGTTGAGGAGTCCAGCGGGCAATGTCACTCAATGGACTGGACTCTTAAAAGAGTCACTGTCTTTTTTTTTTGCAGAAATCAATAGTACGGGCGATTTTAAGAAACGTATTTGGGTTTATTAGGCAAATATGCCATTATCTGCATTCAAAGAAGACTTTCCCCAGGTCTCCCCCCCCCCCTCCATCCACTGCTCATTATCAGGAAATCGCGACTCTTTTACATTAGTCGAGCCCTGTGTAATCTATAGAGGGGAGGGGGAGGAGGGAGATTAGTCAGCTGCCGAGAACAAAAGGATTACACAGTGGGACCTGCGTGAAAGCCGGTATTCAGAGGTCAGTGCAGACTTAAGAGGAGATAGCCCGGTGATGTAGCTTTAAATTAACTCTGTTGTCCTGTTTTGGTGCCTCATCTCCCTCCACCCCTCCCATTGAAAATCATGAAGACAGGGGGGAGAGCTTCAAACTGCTTTTTCACGATAAAAATGCATTTTTTGGCTATTAAACCCAATTACAAAGTTTCTTAAAATCGCCTGTACTATTGATTTCTGCAAATAAATAATAAATGACAGTGACACTTTAAGCTTGAAAACATTTTAGATTTGAATCAATAAATTAAAATTACACTGAATATTTTCCCTTAAAGAAAGATTATATATCAATCCGCTCAGCTCCTTCTGCTCTATAACATGATGGCGATAGCTCAGGTAGCATTTTCATGGTGACAGGTTCCCTTTAAGGAGGTATTGTACACCCTAGAAGCGATGTTTCTGCTTTTTAATAGGAACATACCAAAACTGGCAGCAAAGCCTGATCAGCACATGGCGGACGCGACCCTTTGTGTATGGTCTGTGAGTGTAAACAAGTCCTTAAAAAGACTGGAATGTTACAAATGTAAGGAGTGGTAATACTCCAGAATGTACATTCCTAACCTCTGCTCCATACACAGATCTCCATGTTATACCGCCATCTAAACCCACAGCAACGTGGCGCTACATTAACCATCACATATATAGGTCAAAGGATACGGCCACTTACACTCCCAGGTTGTAAAGATTTATAGACTATTTAACTAGAGAAAAAAGTAACATCACCACAACTGCAATAACCCAAAGCCAGTGCCTGTCCTCAGCACACAGGAAAGCAATAAAAGCTTTCAGGACGTTGGCATATTGAGGGCCTATATCTGGGTCGATGGAGGGGCCAGTCCAAGAGAGAGAGAGGGGTGGGATGGGAGCGTATATGTCGGGGTAGTTTCTGTTATGTTTTTGGATGCTGTCCTCACCTAGCGTTACCTAATGTAACAGAGTTCAGGTGTTACTGGACTCTCCAACAAAGGCTCGGAGTCAAGTTGGTGGGGAAGATGTGAAGCGACAATTCATTTGGGGCCTGTATATTTTCTAGATCTGGCAAACTCTGGCTCTTTATCTTTATGTACATGTTTTGTATATAATAACTACGGAAAAATTTAAAAAAAAAAAAAAAAAAAAAAAAAAAAAAAGGCTTTCAGGACAAGCAGCCACCAGATGGCGCCGCTATAGAAATACATAGGGCTCAATCTAAAGTCTGACTTTCTGTATGTTTTCTACTGTATGGCCACCACCAGGCAACTCTTTTTTTTTAAGATGTTCGACAGAGATTTGGCAACAAAATATTTTTTGAAAACAACGGACGTTGAAACAACGTCAAATAAAAAAAAGGGTCATCAAAGCAACATTGAACGTTGTGTGGTCGTGGCCTATTGGTATAACAGATGTGAGTGCGATATACTCCCAAAAGTGTATACAGTATTGTAGTATATGGTAGGGTAGTGTACGGTATGGTAGTGCCAATCATTTACTACACTCTGGTAATGCAGCTGCTCAGCCACCAATCAGATGTCTGCTTTCATTCTCTAAACATGAGAGCTATCCACTCACTAAGCCAGTTGTTGCAAAACTACAATTCCCATCATGCCTGGACAGCCAAACCTTCGCTTTGGCTGTCCAGGCATGATGGGAATTGTAGTTTTGCAACAGCTGGAGGACTGAAGGTTCCCCACCTCTGTGTTTGTCACTACCATAGAGTTATATGGAAGGGCATTGCAAAACTACAGTTCCCAGCATACCATTCACTGACAGTTATGACAATGAACCAATCACAGCTCAGCTTTTAAAATGAACGCTGGGCTCTGATTAGTTGCTAAAGTTGCTATAGGCAACATCCCAAGCCCGGCCCCTAAGTTACCTTCCTGCGCAGGCGCCACACCGGCGTTGACTTTCCGATAGGTCCTAGTGCCCTCCTGCGCCGTCAGCTCACACAGGTTGAAGTTGTTCAGGGTACACCGCACCAGGTAGCACTTTCCGGCAGACATGACGGCCAGGTCGCAGGTGTCCGTGTTGCAGCAGCGGGCCCAGCACGCCTTCTCGTCCTCCACCTCCTCATTGGCCTCCAGCACCTTCACTCCTATCTGAGTTGGCAAGTCCACGTTGTCCACCCCGAACCCTTCCACCACCTCGTATCCCTCACACGGCAGCTCCGTATCGGCCAAAGCCAAGGGGATGAGAAGGATAAGGAGCCCGTGAGCCCAGGCCGCCATCCCTAAGCGAACTGTCCGCCTTATTAGCCGGTAAATGTGCAGCTCCGTGTCACGTGACGCTAGGAGCCCGCTGCGCTGTCGCTGACTATCGGGCGCTGCCGTCTCTGGAGGTCTGTGAGTCGCGCAGCTGTGTTTCCTTACTAAGCCCCGCCCCTCTGACGTTTCCAGGTAAAGACATAGCCAGCCCCGTCTGGTTTTAACCCAGCCGACAGGTGAGCGGAAGCCACGCCCCCTAATACGTCACTAGACCCCCGCTATCGCGTCTCACCACGCCCACTCATTTTTACGTCACGCCCATCCCGCCCTATTAACCCGCGCTGTTAACCCTTAGCCACGCCCACTCCCTTTCAGCGCTCAGGTGCGGAGAAGGGAGCGGACGCCATGTTTTCTTCCTGTTTACTTCTCCTCTCACACCTCTAGTGAAACTGGTTTGGGGGTGGGGAGCAGTTTCATCACACAGCAGGGCTGCTCAGTATCCAGTGACATGGTGGCGCACTGATAAGCTGTGTGCACAGTGACTAATGGCCCTCACAGAGCCATAATTGTGTATTGTCCTGACAGGAATTCTCCATTTGTAGCAGAACTCCCAGCAGGAGGCCATTCCTTGTGTATTAGGAGTAATATCCTGTACAGTGTGTCATCAGGGTTGTCACTACAGTCATGATGCACACTATTGGCATGTATATAGTGGACTTATGACCCTATTCCACGGGACGATTATCGTTAACGATAAACGATCTCAAACGACCTGAAATCGTTCACCCATTTACACAGAATTATGATCGTTCTTGCGGTCGTCTTGTCGCTACTGCGAACGACGACCGATTTGCGAATGAACAACGATTAAAATAGGTCCAGGTTTTATCAACGATTTCGTCGTTTAATCGTTAACTGCTGTTCGACCGAACGATTATCGCCTTGTTCCGAACGATAATCGTCCCGTGGGTAAGGCCCCCCTATGATGTCATAATACAGCGGGCTTCCTCCTGTCGTCCTCCAGCAGAATCCATTGGGGCTATAGCTCCAGTTTGTGTAGGAAAATCCCTTTAAGTCGTCTTCCTGGAACCACGTTTCACCACACGAAATAACCTGCAATTTTGCAAGTCTTTCCCAAGTAATAAGCAAATAATAATCCTCCTGGCTTTGATGAACTCTCTCTGTGGTAATACTACCCCCGTTCTTATGTAAGATTTGCCTTCCTTTTTCATCACCCTTCTTTGAGTCCAGGGGTAGGGAACCTTGGCCCGCCAGCTGTTGCAAAACTACAACTCCCATCATGCCCGGACAGCCAAAGCTTTAGCTTTGGCTGTCTGGGCATGATGGGAGTTGTAGTTTTGCAACAGCTGGCAAGCCAAGGTTCCTTACCGCCATTTCAGCACTACTAAACAGGCAGGACAGTCAGGAGTCCTTGCAGTGTGAACAGTGACTACAGACAAGTCCTCATCAATAGCAGAAGTGACGGTGGTAATCACCAAAAATGTTCATTCGAAATAAACAGGTTATAGGACGTAGACGAGTGCACAGCGCTACTGCCCAGTCTGAGGAATCCACCGTATCAGCACATATTTGCCGTTATTTTAAAACAACGGCTGTTATATTGAAATAATGGCCGTTATTTACTGTTATATGGCAGCCATCCACTCAATTTCACCATTGTGTGAACAGAGCCTTTCTGTGTTTTTAATCCACTCCTGGTTTTGGTTGCAATATGAGGACCACAATACTGACTGAAATATACGTTGTGTGAACATAGCCTAAGGGTGCGTTCACACCTACAGGATCCACAGCAGATTTGATGATGCAGATTTGGTACTGTGTTCAGTTATTTAAATGAAATCTGCTGCGGATCCGCAGCCAAAAATAAGCTGCGGATCCGGTAAGTGTGAACGTCCCCTTAGGGTGCGTTCAGACCTACAGGATCCGCAGCAGATTTGATGGTGCAGATTTGATGCTGTGTTCAGAAAATACACGTACAGGATCCGCAGCAGATTTGATACTGTGTTCAGTTATTTAGATGAAATCTGCTGCAGATCCTGTACGTGTGAACGTACTCCAGTGAAAATCTTTTTCTTTCAAATAAATTGATATCAGAAAGTTATATAGATTTGTAATTTACTTCTATTAAAAATCCCAAATCTTCCCATACTTATCAGTTGCTGTATGTCCTGCAGGAAATGTTTTATTTTCAGTCTGACACAGCGCTCTCTGCTGACATCTCTGGCCGAGACAGGAACTGTCCAGAGCAGGAGAGGTTTTCTATGGAGATTCATAGAAAACTGAGACAGAGTTCCTGTCTCGGCCAGAGATGTCAGCAGAGAGCACTGTGTCAGACTGAAAATAAAACATTTCCTGCAGGACATACAGCAGCTAATAGGTATGGGAAGACTTGAGATTTTTAAATAGAAGTAAATTACAAATCTATATAACTTTCTGATATCAGTTTATTTGAAAGAAAAAGATTTTCCCTGGACAACCCCTTTAAATCCCTGGTTTCCTCTCTGAACTGTTGCCCCACGGTTGCCATGCAACTGCCCAGACACTTTCTCACAATACTCCTTGCTTACCTGCGAAGTGAAAACCAACTGCCAGTACTAATGAGACAGATCATGTGACAGTGATTGAACTGAGCATGTGCAACACTAGAAAGTGGATGTCTGGCGGGACGTAACCAAGGGCAACAGATATTGAAACAGAACAGCGCATGGTGGATAAGTGAGTCTATATCTTTCAAACAACACATTATAAGAGATGCATGTACATTGGAAATATGTTTCATTTCACATAATATATCAGTATAGAGATAGTGTTCTATGTGACACCATCCCTTTAATTCTAGGAGCTATGGAATCATCATGGCTAATACAGCTATCCTGTTTACGAACCACCCTTTAAAGTCTGTAAAATGATGCCATCCCATGTTGTTGAGTTGCTAAGGCAATCATATGACACTATGGGCCTATGACATGGAAATATTGTGCGAAAAATGTGCGTGTATATGCAGGCAACGATCATATGATTGACGGAAATTTACACTACCATTACCGCCAGCTCTTAACTGACATATCATACGCAGAGAGAGAAGGTTGGGCATGCTGGATTTGTGCTGCCCAACTCTTTTGTTCTGAGAGTGATAATCCTCTGCCAGAGCAATGTGACTGTGGCTCACCCCTCCCCAAAGAGTACATTAAAGGGGTAGTTTGTCGAATCAACTGATGCCAGAAAGTGGCAGATATTTATAATTTACTTCTATTAAAAAATAAATCTCAAGTCTTCCAGTACTTATCAGCTGCTGTATGTCCTGCTTGAAGTGGTGTATTCTCTCCAGTCTGGAGATCAGGAGAGGTTTTCTATAGGGATTTGCTACTACTCTGGACAGTTTCTGTCATGGACAGAGGTGACAGTAGAGAGCACTGTCAGACTGGAAAGAATACACCACTTCCTGCAGGACATACAGCAGCTGATACGTACTGGAAGATTTGACATTTTTAATAGAAGTAAATTACAAATCTCTGGCACCAGTTGATTTGAAAGAATTAATTTTTTAGATGAGATGAGCGAACCTGGAGCATGCTCGAGTCGATCCGAATCCGAACTTTCGGCATTTGATTAGCCGTGGCTGCTGAAGTTGGATAAAGCCCTAAGGCTATGTGGAAAACATGGATATAGTCATTGGCTGTATCCATGTTTTCCAGACAACCTTAGAGCTTTATCCAAGTTCAGCAGCCGCCGCTAATGAAATGCTGATCGTTCGGGTTCGGATGAACTCGAACCCGGTTCGCTCATCTCTATTAACCGCTCCTTTAACTCACGCCCCCCAAGATTACGCCATTTAATTTCCATAATCATGAAGAGTTGGCAAATGTAGGCGTTGGATGATCCAACCACATATGCACAGGCTGGCGGCATATCTATAGGCTGCCATTTTGCTCCATGTTGGAATTGATGAATGATAGACACAACCCATCGTGCCACTCCAATAACAAGAAGGTTGCAATGAGTTGTATAGGATTAGAAAAACATTGATGTTTTATTCTCAAAACACAGCTCCACACCTGACCACAGGATGTATGTGGTTACTGCAGCTTAGTCCTATTCAGTACTAAGAATAACCCCTGGACAAATCTGACCCCTTATTAATTATTAAAATTAACCAGAAAAAAAACAAAACATTTTTCAGCTGGCTTTTTGGTGCTTTTAGTTCTTTTTTTCTGCTTCTGTTTAATATGATGAACTCATTGCTGTTTATATCCCTATTATTCTCACAAAAGACCTTTCTTGTGTTCCCTCTTGTAACTTGTCACTTCCCCCGCGTTATATCGCGTACGCACTGTTCAGGATTGTTCTTTGTTGTTTTTTATGATACTCTGTGTAGTCAAAGTTCGAGCATTTAGGTCTCCAAACTAAAGGGAACGAGATCATTATATAACAGGTTTACACGTCTATGTTATGTTAGTATTGCATGAGCTGCCACCAATGCCCATGTAGCCATCATGTAACCATGCACAAGCTTTATGCAATCCTAAATGCCACTATAATGTATTGTTGTAAAAATGTATTTGTCATCTAAATTAGTGTAAAAGATTCTTGCAACTTCATTTAGCTGAATGGAACTGATTTTAGTCATAGAAATCTCTGCAACAAACCTAGTACTTGTGAACTTACCCTACTACGTGGCTATAACACAGCATATTATCCATATACAGCAGGGATGGGTAACCTTCGGCCCTCCAGCTGTTGCAAAACTACAATTCCCATTATGCCTGGACAGCAAGAGCTTGGATTTCACTGTCCAGGAATGATGGGAATTGTAGTTTTGGATGGCTGAAGGTTCCTCATACCTGATATAGCGGCTTTAAGTCTATGCGGTTTATGTGGATAGTTACTGTTTTTGCTTTTACATCACCAATAGACTATAAACTATGCGGAGAGGATTAGTGACCTCCAGTCGCAGAAGGGGGAGACACAGATATATGGGATGTCTGGGTTTACAAAAAAAGAGGTTATCCAGAAAAAAAATTGGAAAACTTTTATTTGTTCTTTTTTTAACCCGAACTGAAATCATACAAGTGATGACCCCTATTCCATGCAATAGCAAAATACGATGCAATGTTTCAGCCCAGCATGCAGCCTTTCTCAAGCATAATCAGTTGAAACATCGCACCTTGTTGTGCTTTTGTATGGAATAAACAGAATAAACGCCGCTTGGAGTGAATTCTGCTGCGGTATTCTTAGTATTATATTAAGGGGAAGATTGGTATAGAATCTTCTACTGCTGGCAACTACCTATGCTTGTGGAAATATATATATATATATATATATATATATATATATATACATATAATACAGTATATATACACTACAGGTCACATTTATCAAATGGGTCCCTGGTGTAAGCCATGGCGCAGATTTCTGTGGCATAATATCATGGCAGAAATCAGGTGTAGTTTTCTGTGCCCACCTCGCAGCAGGCACAGGTACCACCGGATTTACCAAAGAAGAGAGCCCCTCTTAGTCTGTAAATTTGGTGGGATGAATGGGGGTGTAACCTAATTTAAGACCAGTGTTTGAGTACGCCGGTCTTAATAAATGTCCCCCTATATCTCTATACATCTACATTATATTAATATATAGATTAGTCCAACCACTGCTTTTAGAGCAGAGTGGTGGTTGGTAACCTAGACAACGAGCTGTCAACAATGGGAGAGAAAGAGCAGCATATCAGGAGTTTGCTAAATGAATGGTATTATGAAAATATATAACTCAATGTGCCCTACAAGTTTATCTATATCAGATGGAAATACCCTCTTAATGTGGCTCATGCACTTTTGTGCTACCTGATACAGTTTCTGGGCTGAATACACGGCAAGAAGATTATTATTATTATTTTTTTTTTTTCTCAACAAAGATTTAAAATACCATGGCCCTTTAAATTCTAATACCCATTCTTGTTGAAAACAATGGGCAGTTTCACATGGATTATTTGCAGATTTCAATACAATCAATCAATCAATCAATCAGTGTTTTGGGCCTATTAGAAGAAGGGGGATGTGTATCTGTATAATAATCTAATAATCTGTGAATGTATCTGATCAGATTCGATCTGCTTCACTTCTCCTGTAGATTCTTACAACATCTGACAATCTTCCAGGACAGTTGTTGTTGTCGGCCACCTCAGGATCTGTACAGACAATAACTGGAATATATAGAAAGGTAGAGAAATCCCTGAGGTGAGGTAATATGAGCCGTTCTGTGGAGGACTGCCCATCTGGATTATAGCCTTTATCTTCTATACGTGCCCCTGGTTACATACATATTGTTCCTTTTCAGGCAATGATTTACAGCCATGGAGGTGCAGTTACAGGTGCAGCAGGACAAGGGCTCCAGCACATTCCCATGTATTCAGTCTGGTTAAACTGGTTGATCAATGTATGGCGGCAGAACATGATGAGATAATATCATATTACAGTGACAGCTCCTGCCCTGTCAGCACGTGATAGAAAAGCAGCAGTAAATAGCAAAGTCGCTGGTTATGGCCATCCAGGTAGGGTTGTGTGACCTGCATAAGGTCGCATTCACACATAAGAGTTTGCACAGTAGGTTTAGCCAATTCCAGGAGGAGAGCCGACAGAAAAACGTCAAAACAAAGAATTTCTGTTTTCTGTGTTTTGAGCCCCCTCCTGGTTTTGGCTATAAATACAGAACTAGTTCCTAAGGGGGCATTCAGATGTGCACGCTCTGTAAATATGGATGATGTGCTACAGAACAGAGTTCCCGGCATCATCATTCATAATGATGCTGGGAGCTCCGAAAATGTTCGCGCTACTGTACTGAAATGTGGTATCAGTACAGCAGCAAAAAACATTTAAACAGGGTCAGGCAGCGAAATTCCATCACAGTGACCCCATTTTCTACCAACATCATTTATTGGTGAAGTCTCGGGAGACCCACCGGTTGCGGCCAAAAGTGTGTACGCCTCCTGTGCGCCCTGCTCGCCTAATGGGCGGGCTGGTGGAGCTTGCAGGGGCGTGATGAGGCGTGGCCTCCTCCTGCGCCTCATTTATCATGATTTACGCCTGCTCGCAAATCTACACCTGCTGGGAGGATGTGTATATTTGGTACACCGGGCACCCGGTTGGCCAGATTCACTAAGAGACGTACGCCTCTTAGTGAATCCTACGGAGAAAAAGGGGCGGAGCTTAATATAAGACCGGCGATCTCGTATTAACTTCCGCCCCCTTTTTCTTCATAAATCTCCCCCATAGTGGATTTTTAGCAGAAAAAGACCACCTGGTCCATCTAGTCTGCCCTATTAGTATTTCATTTTTTATTATCTTAGGATAGATAGATATATGTTTATCCCAGGCAGGTTTACTTTCAGGTATTGTAGATTTACCTACCACATCTGCTGGAAGTTTGTTCCAAGCATCTACTACTCTTTTAGTAAAGTAATACTTTCTTGTTGTTTCTGACCTTACCCCCATCTAATCTCAGATTGTGCCCCCTTGTCCTTGTGTTCAGTTTGTATTAAAAACACTTCCATCCTGAACCTTATTTAGTCCCTTAACATATTTAAAGGTTTCGATTATGTCCCCTCTTTCCCATCTTTCCTCCAGACTTTACAGATTTCGATCCTTAAGTCATTCCTGATATATTTTCTGCTTCCACCATTTTTGTAGCCCGACTTAGGACCCGTTTTATTATATCAGTATCACTACCCCTAAATCCTTCTCTTCTGAAGTCTTTGCCAACATAGAACTACCTGTATGATACTCGGATAGAGGATTCCTTACCTACCAAAACTTCTCCTATGTCACTATCCTTCCCTACCGAACATTCTCCTGTGTCACTATCCTTACCTACCAACCCTTCTCCTATGTCACTAACCTTTCCTACCAAACCTTCTCCTATGTCACTAACCTTACCTACCAAACCTTCTCCTATGTCACTATCCTTACCTACCAACCCTTCTCCTATGTCACTAACCTTACCTACTAAACCTTCTCCTATATAACTAACCTTACCTACCAAACCTTCTCCTATGTCACTATCCTTACCTACCAAACCTTCCCCTATGTCACTATCCTTACCTACCAAACCTTCTCCTATATCACTATCCTTACCTACCACACCTTCTCCTATGTCACTAACCTTACCTACCAAACCTTCTCCTATGTCACTAACCTTACCTACCAAACCTTCTCCTATGTCACTATCCTTACCTACCAACCCTTCTCCTATGTCACTAACCTTACCTACTAAACCTTCTCCTATATAACTAACCTTACCTACCAAACCTTCTCCTATGTCACTAACCTTACCTACCAAACCTTCTCCTATATCACTATCCTTACCTACCAACCCTTCTCCTATGTCACTAACCTTACCTACTAAACCTTCTCCTATATAACTAACCTTACCTACCAAACCTTCTCCTATGTCACTAACCTTACCTACCAAACCTTCTCCTATATCACTATCCTTACCTACCAAACCTTCTCCTATATCACTATCCTTACCTACCAAACCTTCTCCTATATCACTAACCTTACCTACCAAACCTTCTCCTATATCACTAACCTTACCTACCAAACCTTCTCCTATATCACTATCCTTACCTACCAAACCTTCTCCTATATCACTAACCTTACCTACCAAACCTTCTCCTATATCACTAACCTTACCTACCAAACCTTCTCCTATATCACTAACCTTACCTACCAAACCTTCTCCTATATCACTAACCTTACCTACCCAACCTTCTCCTATGTCACTATCCTTACCTACCAAACCTTCTCTGTCACTTACAAACACATATTAGAAAGAACAGGACAAGAACAGACCCTTGTAACACACCACCTGTAACCAGCCTCTGCTCGGAATATACACCATTACCAACAACCCTCTGATATCTATCCTTTAGCCAACAATAAATCCTCTTTACTATCCAGGGATTAAGTCCAATTTTCATTGGCTGTATTTTTCTTTAACAAACATACTTTTGAATAAACATATCATTTACAGACTATGATTAAAGAAAAGTTCCCCATTTGTAAAGTCTTTTTCTTTTTGCTTTTGTTAAGTGAATGGATTTTGGCAGCCGTAATGTGCCTGTATTGTACTGCATGCGTTTGACCTGATGTCACCCTCTCGCCATAGCAGCCACTGATCAGCCATCCGTGTGTCATAGTGAGTAATCCTGCTTGCATACATGGAGCAGCCATGACATCATCTAATCCATAGAATGGTTGCACAATGCAATCCCAGAAAGGTGAGGTCTGAGATCCGGAAATAGGCTTTGCTTGGCAGGGCAGGCATGTTATTGGAATACACTGTGACCGGTATGAAGATTTATTGTATATTCAGGAAATCCTTATTCTAGTAAACACTGACAGCTTTATAAAATATAAGGCGCCTAATGCCAGGGCTGGCTGCAGTGTACTTGTAACCACACAACCATTGTATGACCAGAAAGCCTCAGCTCCTGTCAGGTGCCCTGAAAAACATCAAGAAGTTCATGAATTCCATTCTATCCCCTATTCAGAAGGGATTGGTAACACCCAGTTGTCAATTTATGCATACATTTCCGGGAAAATGAATAAAGGAACAGCACAACACTGTATAATGCTGCCTAATAGTGATAGCATTTAAAGGGGTTCAAGTCCTACTTTTTAGAAGGGTCTCTAGTAGAGATGAGCGAACCCGGTTCGGGTTCGAGTCGATCCGGACCCGAACGTTGGGTATTTGATTAGCTGGGGCTGCTGAACTTGGATAAAGCTCTAAGGTTGTCTGGAAAACCTGGATACAGCCAATGACTATATCCATGATTTCCACATAGCCTTAGGGCTTTATCCAACTTCAGCAGCCACCGCTAATCAAATGCCGAAAGTTCGGGTTCGGATCGACTCGAGCATGCTTGAGGTTCGCTCATCTCTTGTGTCTAGACATTAAGGGTACAAACAAACTTGCCGTATCCGCAGCGAGTCTCGCTGTGGATCCCGACCCTGTGTACTCAATGGCAGACAAACTCGCAGCAGGGATATACATTAACCCCCCAGCCCCTGGAGACTATACGTCACCTGATCCTGGCTCTGGCTTCCTCCGGCTTGCTTCGGGGCTCCCGACGTCTGGGAATCAGCAAAGGAAGCCGGAGGAAGCTGGAGTCGGGATCAGGTGACAAACAGTCTCCAGCCGCTGGGGAGTTAACGGGGCGCGCTGTGGACAAACTCACAGCAGGGATGTACATCCCTGCTGCGAGTTTGTCTGCCATTGAGTACACAGGTCCGGGATCCGATACGGCAAGTGTGTTTGTACCCTACAGTGTCCAAAATCTAAATCAACAATAAATGTGATATAAAGCAACTTTGTAATTTACATCCATTATTTTGTTTTTAGTTATCATGGAAAACACAGCTATTCCTATTTTCTGTTTTTCTCTCAAAAACAGAAAACAGGAAGTCCTATGTATCCCAGGCCACCTGAGCGCTCACACAGAGAAGCAGTCATGTGATTGATGGACACATTGAGCCATGACTCTGTACTGGGCGGAATTCCTGTGTTTAGTCTGTTTTTTTCAACCAGCACAAGTCTTAAAATCTGCCTTCAGGAGACTGGACCTGGATTTCTGGTAAGTACAGTTTTGTTTTACAGCGTGATAACAACAACAAAAATAATTAATGTATATTGCAAACTTGCTTTATATCACATCTACTGTTGATTTAGATTTTGAAAAAGTTATAACGACGGTGATACTTTAAGCTAATCACAAAGAGTTCCCTACTGAGACCCTTAGCGATCATCTGTGGTAGTAAGATCTCAGCAGCACCACCACTGGAGGAACTAGGTATTACAGTGCCCATATACATCAATGGGTTGTCTGTGCAATCCTGGACAGCCCAGGTTCTACAGAGAGAGATGCTCCATATAGCTCTACACTCCAACTTAGAGAGGAGGATCTGAACACAGGAACAACCCTGTATTAACTCAGAACTACTTATATGAAAATATTTTTTCTAAATTTGGAAAACCCCTTTAAATGAGTGTTTGATGTCACACAGCCATGGCAAAAAATTTTAATGGTGAAGTGCTGAGATCCCCACTAACCTCTAGAAATAGCTGGGAGAAGAGCGTGAATGTGTGCTTCACATTATAAGTCTATGGATCCTGTTGGACCAGGTGCTAAGACAGGGAGTGAAGCTCATAGCCTTGCTCTTCTCTCAGCTATATCTAAAGACTCGGTGCTGAGATCAAAACCTGTCATGTCTGTGTTTCAGAAGTTTTTTCAATGACAGTAATGCTTTAAACATAAATGTAGGTGGAGAAGCTATTTAAATAACTTACATTGTGATCCTTATTTCCTATGTCTATCTTAATCACAATACCTCATGAATATGCAGCAGGGGTTACTCCCTTGTTCAGGCTTCCTTAACGAGTAACTTGAAATTCCTGGGCCCCAATGCAAAATCTGTAGCATGGCCGTCCACCCATTTTTATTACTGGTGTTCTCTTATGTGGCGGCACTAGGACCCAGGTGTTACTACAGTCCTATATATTTCCTATTGGACTGCTACCTCCGTGCCCCTATGACTTCATGATACAATGTGGAGCATTCAATAAAATGGTAACATATCTAAAATTTTATTAGGTCAAGGGAAGTATACATATATACCATAATGGCGCCATACAGGGCAAGTAAAATCAATGCTGTTCTGTATTGAAAAGGGCAAAGGATTCATGTAGCGCAGCTAATACCCGTAACAGAACCAATAGAGAATAGAGACAAGGGGTTGTGAGCGGGCCCTGTGTTATCTCTATAGAACATCATCAGCTCTGGTTTAATCCTGTGAGACACGCTGTATAAGTCACCCTATTTATGTGCTATTATTATCTGACACTAATGACAGTGTTACATTAGAGGATAACCCGGGCCCTGCCGTGACATCATCATATACTGCTCATTCTCCATAAGGAGGTCAATCTATACAAACAACTGTCCCATGATTGGCAAATATTACCATAGTGTTAGTACCCAGTAGGTCAACCATAATGATGATGACAAGTATACGGGGGCACATAGCCGATAACTATCTGTTTTGGAGCCTGTTCTAAACAGAAGATCAGCCAAGGTGCGTTTTCTCAGTCACTTAAACATGGGCCACAGGAGAGTTTCTTGCAATGCTCCTGACCAATTATCGGCCTGTGTAAACCTAAGACCAGTGTTTCCTAAATCCAGTCCTTAAAGTGATGGCATATTGCTCAGATATATGATCACTTCCCCATCATTGGGGTCTGACCTCTAGAACCTTCTTGACTCTAAAGGCCCTATTACACAAAGCAAATATCGACCGATATTGGCAGTTACGGCCGATAATCGTTTCGTGTAATAGCAGACAACGATTAGCCGACATGCACAATGTTGGCTGATCATTGTCTTTTGACAGGCTGAAACACAAACGATCAATGAGCAACGATCTGCTGCCATCACTCCATGTAATAGGGGTGGTGGCAGCAGACCGCCGCTGTCTACTATGGGCTCCCGGGACGATCTGATGATCACCTGGGCAGCTCCCCCGCAGCTTCCCGCCCCCCCCCCCACTTACCTGCTTGCTGTGGGTGTGTGTAACACCTGACAGGTTGGCGCTGGCTTGTTCCTCTAAATCGGACCGTGATTAAGGGCCTTAAAGGTCCCCACACACCAAGCAAATGACCTGAAATTGACACCCAATTACACGGATTGATGATCGTTACTTATGATCATTCTTGCAGTCGCCCTGTCGCCGCTACTGCGAACAACGTCTTATTACACACGAACGATGCTCGAACGATTTGCAAACAATCAACGATAAAAATAGGTCCAAATTCTATCAAACAACCAACGATTTCTCGTTGGTCATTTAATCGTTGTCTGCTATTACACAAAACGATTATCACTCAATTACGAACGATCTAACAATTTTTCAAACGATAATCGCCCCGTTGAATAGGGCCCTTAGGCGGAAAGTTATTGACAAGGTGAGTCCATGTAGGAAGAAGAGTGACAAGCGGAAATTAGAAGATGTCCCAGTAGAGGCTGCAAGAAACCCAGGCAGGTGAGAAGGTTATTTTTGTTATGCTGCTCCCGACAGCCTATAAACTATCTTGGTGCAAGGAGAACCCCTTTAACTCCTTGCCTCTGCCGCCATTTTGGCCTTAATGACTAGGCCGTTTTTCATTTTTGCCTTTTTATTTTTTCCTCCTCGCCTTCTAAGAGCCATAGGGCTTTTATTTTTCCGCTTACAGGGCTGGTTGCAGTGTCATTTTTTGCGCCACGATCTCTAGTTTTTACTTTTCCACCTGATAAAGTTCCTTAAAGGGCTATTTGCACACACACAATCCACAGAATTTCCATCTCTGGGGCTCACATCTATCTCTAGAATGGACTGCTCTGGTCTGCTGGAGGCTGACAGAGGTGATCAGCATAAATGCCAGTTATTTTATATACATAACTTCCATCAACTTTAATGGGAGTTGGATTAACTGCGTTGCTAATGCTGCCACAATGTAACACACCAGCATATTAGTGTTGCTGGACTCCATGCCTATGCTGTGTCACTAGTAACAGGTATCCATTGCATGTGACAACATTTGCTGTTTCCAAGAAAAATTCAAAGCTGCGCACGACAAGGAAGAGTCTTCAACCATTCAAGACTCCAGTTCCAGCCAAACAACTAAAGTCAATTGAAGGCAGAGCAGTATAAACTAGTCAGGCCGGTTATTGTGTGGAGGACACTCCCTAAGAGAGGTCACTATAAGTTAGTTTATCATTAACCCCTTTAGTCTGTGTTTACACAGTCAGGTATTTAATGGCAATTATTAAATGCAAAGCCAGGAGCGGATCAAAAATGGAAGACGCATATAAAGGAAAGACTGAGAGCTCTCTGCTTTCAAGACCCATTCCTGGCTTTGTATTAAAAACCTGAATGTGTGAACACTCCCTTACTGCATGGTCTCACTACAATCACAGTTCTTGATTTTACATTGATTGATTTTATTGCCCACTGGGTGAGATTTTCCCTGTAAATTAGCCAAGAATAAAAAGTTCTTTTGAACTTTTAAATCTTTATTTAGAACCACAACAAAGAGTGTTTGTATAGGAAGAGATGAGTGAGGCTGGATTCCAAAGATAGGAAAGGGCCTGATTCAGATTTCTATAGGCCATTAAGGGCCCTGGGTAGTAGCTTGTCAGTGGTTACATATAACAAGCCCCTCTGTGAGACCTGTCACCTCAGGATCAGACAGCAACACCACAGCACCAGAAGATCCTTAGTTGGACCCAGAATTTGGTATTCCCCCATAAGTTCACAATTGACTTGTGATATTGCCAGGATTGATCAGTGTCATTGTGCCTCTATTCGTGAACACATAGCTGTGGTTGTGGACTAATGCGTCATCTGCAATGTGGGAACGCAGCCTAAGGCCATGTTCACATGATGTAAGACACCGGCTGTTCTGTGACCCAGCCGAGTCACAGAACGATCAGTGTCAGAGAAGATCATCCCGGCTGGTACTGCAGTACTGGCCAGATGATCTTCATTTCTGTTAAATTGGGATGTGGGCACACCCGTCTGCGCCCGCATCCCAATTCACCGTTGCACACAATGGAGCAAGCAGCCGGAGCCACACGCTCCATTGTGTGAACTGACATTGAATAGTGGCCGCACAAAACTGACATGTCAGTTTTTCGTGCGGACGGTTGGAATCCCAATCGGAGCGTATACTATGTGTATCTTCTGCATAAATCACGGCCATTGTTGCAAATTGCAACAACGGCCATGATTTATGCAGAAGATACATTGTGTGAACATGGGCTAAGGCTATGTTCCCTCAGTGTTTTTGCTCAGTATTTTGCAACCAAAACCAGGAGTGGACTAAAAACACAGAAAGGCTATATTCACACACTGTTTAAAATTGAGTGGAACTTTCTGTGTTTCCAGTCCACTCCTGGTTTTGGTTCCAAAATACTGAGCAAAAATAGTGTGTGGGAACATAGCCCAAGGCCTCATACACATGACCAGTGATTTTTAAGGACCGTGATTTTAGTCCGCTAGCTAGATCTGTGATTCGTGGATACCCATCCGTGATTGCATCCATTGTTTTCCACTGATGTGCATCACATCACCCCAGTATGTGTTCCACCTCTTCCCCCCAGCTACATACGCCCCACCAGTATGTACTGAATTCTACTAGGCACCCTCCTAGCACTATGCCCTTCACCAGTATGTATTCCACCATGTTCTCCCCTCCCCCCAAGTATGTATTCCACCAAGCACCCGAAGAAAAAAAAACTCCATACTTACCTACTACGCAGCACTGCAGTCTTCAGACGTTGGCTTTCTCCCTACTCTGTTTGCAGTGCAATGAAGGGGGGGGGGGTTGTTACTTGTCTCTTTCTTATCCTTTTCAAGAGAATAAAACCAGCGTGAAAGCAGCAGTACCCAGAGAATAAGTGTGTACCTGAAATAGTGATTACTGGAGCCACCACAAGGCTATTCCCGGTACTGCATGTTTGTTACAGTACTAGCTAGTACCGTGACTAGAGTGTATCTCTTTCTACCTTCCTTACATATTACTGAAGGTGCTATAAAAGCAACAGGAAATAAATCAGATACATTCATTGTAGCTGTGATAGCTGCCAGTAGAGCTTGCGGCATGAGATTGTAGGTATTTTTTTTTGTTTGTTTCTAGCCTCTGTGTCTTTAGCTATAATTGTTCTTGAGAAAAAATCCTTTGATTTCTATATGCAGCAATGTTGTATTTTAAGGCATGTTACATAGTAGAACGCTTACAGTTAATACATACAAACCCATAAAAGAAATAAAGAGAAATTACAGTCCCCACCACTTGCACTGGAGCTGTGATCAATAGTGATCGGTCAGGATTAGCTCAGTTTCCATGTATATCTTTTATGTCTTTATTACTGATCGGTACCAGGACATGTACTCCAGTGAATTTTTTTTCTTTTAAATCAGCTGGTGTCAAAAGGATATAGGTGTGTAATTTACTTCTATTTAAAAATCTCAAGTCTTCCCATACTTATCAGCTGCTGTATATGCTGCAGCAAGTGAAGTTTTCTTTCCAGTCTGACACAGTGCTCTCTGCTGCCACCTCTGTCCATGTCAGGAACTGTTCAGAGCAGAAGAGGTTTTCTATGAGGATTTGCTACTGATCTGGACAGTTCCTGACATGGACAGAGGTGGCAGCAGAGAGCACTGTGTCAGACTGGAAAGAATACACCACTTCCTGCAGGATGTACAGCAGCTGATAACTACTGGAAGACTTGAGATTTTTAAATAGAAATAAATTACAAATCTATATACGGTAACTTTCTGACACCAGATATCTGGAGTTAAAGAATCGGCCAAAGTAGTTATTGTAGTTTAGTTCCTTCTTTTGACTGGAGCCAAAGAAACTCCTCCCATTATTGTGAGGGGGACGATGACTGTATATGACTGAAGATATCTGGGGATTCTCAGTACACGGGATCTACTTGCTGGAGGTGATAGACTGAGTCATACCAGGAACTCACAGGTGAAAGCTGAGGTAAGTCTAACTTATATAGATATCTGTGTGTTGTGTTTAATCTCTTTTTTTGGCCTTTCTGTATATTCGTCTAAAAAACGAATCCAACCTGTTATGGCGAGTGGAAAGAGCCAGCTGCGTAATACAATAGGGCATGCCATTTATGAGAACTGTAGGAGGCTTATACCAGGATGTCATCCTGAGCAAACAAAAAAAGAGCCAGGGCTTCAAGGGAAACTGACAGATAGAAAAGACATCCCAACCTGCTTACTAGAAAGGAAGAAAGAAAGAATCCCAGCTCACCACATCACTCGGGACTCGCATCTGCTCGGATCCGCTGAAGAAACCGAAGTCCAGCAACTCTGCAACGTTCCAACCTGAAACACGTATGTTTGTAACACAAATAGACTCCACAGTACGCAAGACTAAGCCAATCTTAACCCCTTCAGGACCGAGATAATTGTTGTTTTGTGCATATTCTTTTAAAAGGCCCTAGCGCTTGTTCACACAACGGTTTTTTAGCTCCATTTAAAATGACGTCCGTTATTTTGAGTCTAAAATAACGGACGTCACATAACTGTCTAGCCTTCCCTTAGTGCAATGACAGCTGTTTGGTACATTATTCTGGTTTGGGTTACTAATTGGCGTAATTGAAGAGTCCATTGAATTTAATAGTAAAAACAGAGAAAGAACAGTGACAAAAGACAAACTGTGTGTGACCAACTAATAAGAAACGTCCGCTGTTTGCAAAATAATTTTCATGATCAGTATTTTGGCGTCCGTTATTCAATACATTGTGTGCATTGGACGTCCGTCTTTCCATTGACCTCAATGCATTGCACTGCAGTCAGTTAAATTGCGGCAATAACGGACGTTATTTTAAATTTCAAAATCAGACGCCTTTTCTCTATTTTTTTGTTATGTTTTTTTGTTATGTTTCACATGTGGGGGGTGGCTCCCTCCTTATAGCCATGCACTTCACCCAGCTCCTGCAGGTGTGTTACACAGAGTTCAGTTGCTCTTACATGCCCAGATATGTAGACTTATAGTCAGGGCCGTATTTTCCACCTCCTTGCAGGGGGCAGCACCAGGGAGCAGGGGGAAGGAAACAATGTTTTTATTTTTTTTTAGTCTCCCACCTCTAGTTTAGACTTGCCAGTAAATCGGGTGTCTTTTCGGAGGGGGGTTATGGTGGTGTTATCCAGTCACAGTATGGCAGTATGATTCAGGTCTGGTGTGGCTGTGTGATGCCTGGAGCTATTACCTATCAATCTACCAATTCAATTCAGATAATGTTTCTACATGTAAAATGCATGTGGCCAAGACCACTCTTCCCCACGCTCCCCAAGATGGACGCCTTCAGGTTTAGTGTCTAGGGCAGCAGCAGCTGTTAATACGGCCCTGCTTATAGTCCGAGA
Organism: Dendropsophus ebraccatus; assembly: GCF_027789765.1. Lineage (NCBI taxonomy): Eukaryota > Metazoa > Chordata > Amphibia > Anura > Hylidae > Dendropsophus > Dendropsophus ebraccatus. The sequence continues at coordinate 78,854,579 of NC_091463.1, forward strand.
GAGGCAATTGTTAGTATAGGGTCCAACTCTCTGAGGGCACCTTAACGTGGTGAGTTGGTACATTCAGTTTGATCAAACGTCTGCTAAGAACCTCATTATTTAAAAAAAAAAATACTAAAAAGACTAAAATGTTATATGGCACTTGCTCTTTGCTGCAGCATTTTCTGTGCATTTTCTCTATTTTTGACATTGTGTGAACATAGCCACAGACCCAAATGAGACTTTATTTTTTATGATCCCAATTGTACTTTGCAGTGACTTTTCCATAAAAATTATTTGCTCTGTAAACTTGAAAAAAAGTGCATGTAATAGCGGGGATCGAGGAGTAATCGAGCGCTGACCTGTAATATGGGGTTAGGAATAGGTTGCTTCATAGTTCATGTTGTCATTAACCCTTTAAGGACGGGGCCAATTTTCGTTTTTGCGTTTTCGTTTTCTCCTCCTTGTGTTTAAAAGGCCATAGCACTTGCATTTTTCCACCTAGAAACCCACATGAGCCCTTATTTTTTGCGTCACTAATTGTACTTTGGAATGACAGGCTGAATTTTTGCATAAAGTACACTGCGAAACCAGAAAAAAATTCAATGTGTGGTGAAATAAAAAAAAAAACCCTGCATTTCTTTTATTTGGGGGTTATTTATTTTTACGCCATTCGCCCTGGGGTAAAACTGACTTGTTATGCATGTTCCTCAAGTCGTTACGATTAAAACAATATATAACATGTATAACTTTTCTTGTATCTTATGGCTTGTAAAAAATTTGAACCATTGTTAACAAATATATGTTACTTGGCAAACAAAAAAACTGGAGATGCACTGCTCTAAATGTCATAACATATGTAAATACCAATAAGAAAACGGGTGCACAAAAGCCTGCATACCAAACAGAATAGAAGCGAACAACAGTAAGTATGCAATAAGGGCAATGGCACACCAAAAATGAAAATGAATATGAATATCTTTATTTAAACAAACCATGAAACATGAAGAAAAAACACTTGAAAAGAGTTAAAAACACTTAAAAAACAGAACAAGAGACCATGATTGTAATCATGTGCTCAGGGCCAATAGTGGAGAACCATATACTCCAGGTAAATGTCTCAAACCCCATCCAATTACATAATGCTAGTCCCTTATCACAAAAAGGATCCTGGTCTCAAGTAAATGGATACAAATGCATGAGAAATAAGCTAGATACACACATAAAGAGAATTTCACAGGAATGGAAAATACCTGTAACAAACAAAAGGAAGAAAAAGACAAACATGCAGGACCTAGATGGAATAAAGCACAAGAGACCTAGGAAAGATATGTGGTGAAGGACGGGAGGGGGAGGGGGGGGGGGAAGAGGCAAGAAACCAGTAACTATGGCCCAAAAGTTACACTTTTGGGCCATAGTTACTGGTTTCTTGCCTCTCCCCCCCCCCCCCTCCCGCCCTTCACCACGTGTCTTTCCTAGCAGGGCCGTCTTAACAGCATTATGGGCCCCTGGGCAGAGGTGCGATTTGCCCCCCCCAACCGCCGCCATCAAATCCCCCACATCTTTGCATATAGTGCCCCCATAGTAGCCAATCCCCCCATAGTAGCCAATCCCCCCATAGTAGCCAGTGCCCCCATAGTAGCCAGTGCCCCCATAGTAGCCAGTGCCCCCATAGTAGCCAGTGCCCCCCATAGTAGCCAGGGCTCCCCATAGTAGCCAGTGCCCCCCATAGTAGCCAGTGCCCCCATAGTAGCCAGTGCCCCCCATAGTAGCCAGTGCCCCCATAGTAGCCAGTGCCCCCCATAGTAGCCAGTGCCCCCCAAAACAACAAACCAGTTACTCACCTGTCCGGCGGCCCCAGCAGCTCCTCTCCCGTCAGCGCGCCACTCCCGACATCCTCCGGCACAGGCAGCGGGGTACAGAGAGACTGCCTGTGCCGGAAGTGTCTGGCTGCACGACACATCCAGGACACAGGCAGCGTCTCTGTACCCCGCTGCCTGTTCCCGGAGGATGACGGGAGCGCGCTGCCGGGAGACATCAGCTGCTGGGGCCTGCGGACGGGTGAGTTCCGGGACAGCCCGCCCCTTCGATCGCTTCTTAGCTGAGTCGATCAGAAGCCGAGGAAAGTGCTGCTCATTGCACTTTCCTGGGCTTTTGATCGGCTCAGCTGAGCGGCGATAAAAGGGGCGGGCTGGGCCGCTCACTATGCATATGCATAGTGATCGGCAATAGAGGGGGCAGGCGGGGCGGCTTCCTTGCGGTGCTCAGCACTGCTTGGGAGCCGTCTTTGCTTTATAGGACGCACTTAGTTTTATAAGTGCGTCTTATAAAGCGAAAAATACAGGTCACAGAGGGCAGGGGCCCCCTAGGACGCAAGGGCCCCCGGGCAGCCGCCTACCATGCCCAATGGGTAAGACGGCCCTGTTTCCTAGGTCTCTTGTGCTTTATTCCATCTAGGTCCTGCATGTTTGTCTTTTTCTTCCTTTTGTTTGTTACAGGTATTTTCCATTCCTGTGAAATTCTCTTTATGTGTGTATCTAGCTTATTTCTCATGCTTTTGAACTTTGGTTGTATCCATTTACTTGAGACCAGGATCCTTTTTGTGATAAGGGACTAGCATTATGTAATTGGATGGGGTTTGAGACATTTACCTGGAGTATATGGTTCTCCACTATTGGCCCTGAGCACATGATTACAATCATGGTCTCTTGTTCTGTTTTTTAAGTGTTTTTAACTCTTTTCAAGTGTTTTTTCTTCATGTTTCATGGTTTGTTTAAATAAAGATATTCATATTCATTTTCATTTTTGGTGTGCCATTGCCCTTATTGCATACTTACTGTTGTTCGATTCAAATATATGTTACTTAAAATCTCTCTATTCCCAGGCTTATAGCGCTTTTATCCTTTGGTCTATGGGGCTGTGGGAGGTGTCATTTTTTGATGTTTACATTTTAATAGGGGAGGGGGCTTTTTACTAATAACAATACTTTTTTTTTTTTTTTTTACACATATACTAGAAGCCCCTGTGGGAAAATGCTTATTAAGTGATTTTTTTCCCTGCACTTACTACTGCATCAAGGCTTCACTTACTGGATAAAATGGTTATGTCACTTCCTGGATAACATGGTGATGTCACTTCCTGGATACCATGGTCATGTCACTTCCTGGATAAAATGGTGATGTCACTTCCTGGATACCATGGTGATGTCACTTCCTGGATAAAATGGTGATGTCACTTCCTGGATAAAATGGTGATGTCACTTCCTGGATAAAATGGTGATGTCACTTCCTGGATAAGATGGTGATGTCACGACTCGACTCCCAGAGCTGTGCGGGCTGTGGCTGCTGGAGAGGATGATGGCAGAGGGATGCTCAGTGTCCCTCCAGTGCCCTGTGTCCCTCAGTGTCCCCCTGCCATCATCCTCTTCAGCAGCCACAGCCCGCACTGCTCTGGGAGTCGAGTCGTGACATCACCATCTTATCCATGAAGTGACATCACCATGTTATCCAGGAAGTGACATCACCATGTTATCCAGTAAGTGAAGCCTTGATGCAGTAGTAAGTGCAGGGAAAAAAGCACTTTATAAGCATTTCCTGTAATAAGAGTATGTTGGTGATTTGTATAACTTTTGGGGGGCAGTACAATCTATATCATAAAAATCAAAGTCTGTCTGTCTGTCTGTCTGTCCTTCTGTCTGTCTGTCTGTCTGTCCTCTATAGACTTCCAAACGCCTGAACCGTTTGACCCCAAATTTGGCACACAGATACATTGGGTGCCCGGGAAGGTTATTGCGAAGGTCCCGTCCCCGCCAGATGTACATGAGGGGAGGGGGAGGGGAAAGAGAGGCGCCCCATAGAGATGAATGGGAAAATCTCCTCACTGCAAACACAGGTGATATAATTAGCTGCAGCAGACACGGAGCCTTAGCAACCAATAGGATTACTGCTTTCATTTTCACAGGGAGCAATGGTTGCTAGGGAAGCTGCCTCACAACATCCACAGTAATAACTGGTAGACCCCCTACTCCATCTATACAGTACATGTATATATATACAAGACCCCCTACTCCATCTATACAGTACATGTATATACAGGACCCCCTACTCCATCTATACAGTATATGTATATACAGGACCCCCTACTCCATCTATACAGTACATGTATATACAGGACCCCCTACTCCAACTATACATTACATGTATATACAGGGCCCCCTACTCCATCTATACAGTACATGTATATACAGGGCCCCCTACTCCATCCATACAGTACATGTATATACAGGGCCCCCTACTCCATCTATACTGTACATATATATACAGGGCCCCCTACTCCATCTATACAGTACATGTATATACAGGACACCCTACTCCATCCATACAGTACATGTATATACAGGGCCCCCTACTTCATCTATACAGTACATGTATATACAGGACCCCCTTCTCCATCCATACAGTACATGTATATACAGGGCCCCCTACTCCATCTATACAGTACATGTATATACAGGACCCCCTACTCCATCTATACAGTACATGTATATACAGGACCCCCTACTCCATCTATACAGTACATGTATATACAGGACCCCCTACTCCATCTATACAGTACATGTATATACAGGACCCCCTACTCCATCTATACAGTACATGTATATACAGGACCCCCTACTCCATCTATACAGTACATGTATATACAGGACCCCCTACTCCATCTATACAGTACATGTATATACAGGACCCCCTACGCCAACTATACAGTACATGTATATACAGGGCCCCCTACTCCATCTATACAGTACATATATATATATATACAGGACCCCCTACGCCATGTATACAGTACATGTATATACAGAAACCCCTACTCCATGTATACAGTACATGTATATACAGAAACCCCTACTCCATCTATACAGTACATATATACAGAACCCCCTACTCCATCTATACTGTACATGTATACAGGACCCCCTACTCCATCTATACAGTACATGTATATACAGGACCTCCTACTCCATCAATACTGTACATGTATACAGGACCCCCTACTCCATCTATACAGTACATGTATATACAGGACCTCCTACTCCATCAATACTGTACATGTATACAGGACCCCCTACTCCATCTATACAGTACATGTATATACAGGGCACTACAGGACAGGTATACCAAACTGTGACTGGGTAACACCGCCACACCAGACCTGACCAATACCGCCATACTGTGACTGGGTAACACTGCCACACCAGACCTGACCAATACCGCCATACTGTGCTGGATAACACCACTATACCAGACCTGACCAATACCGCCATACTGTGACTGGAGAACACCGCCACACCAGACCTGACCAATACCGCCGTACTGTGACTGGATAACACCGCCATACCAGACATGACCAATACCGACACACTTTACTGAATAACACTGCCATACCAGACCTGACCAATACCGCCATACTGTGACTGGATAACGCAGCCACACCAGACCTGACCAATACCGCCATACTGTGACTGGATAACACCGCCATACCAGTCATGACCAATACCGACACACTGTGACTGAATAACACTGCCATACCAGACCTGACCAATACCGCCATACTGTGACTGGAAAACACCGCTATACCAGACCAATACCGCCATACCCCCCTCGAAAAGACACCAGATTTTCTGGCAAGTCTGAACAGGAGGGTACTGCCCCTCTGCAAGGTGCTACCCTACACACCAGACCATGGGTGCCTAATGGTAAATACGACCCTGCAGGTATACAGGACACTGACACTTTATACCCGGGCAGCGCCGGGTACATTTTCTAGTCTATATCATAAAAATCAAAGTCTGTCTGTCCTTCTGTCTGTCTGTCTGTCCTCTATAGACTTCCAAACGCCTGAACCGTTTGACCCCAAATTTGGCACACAGATACATTGGGTGCCCGGGAAGGTTATTGCGAAGGTCCCGTCCCCGCCAGATGTACAGGAGGGGAGGGGGAGGGGAAAGAGAGGCGCCCCATAGAGATGAATGGGAAAATCTCCTCACTGCAAACACAGGTGATATAATTAGCTGCAGCAGACACGGCAGTTGGAGCCTTAGCAACCAATAGGATTACTGCTTTCATTTTCACAGGGAGCAATGGTTGCTAGGGAAGCTGCCTCACAACATCCACAGTAATAACTGGTAGACCCCCTACTCCATCTATACAGTACATGTATATACAGGACCCCCTACTCCATCTATACAGTACATGTATATACAGGAGCCCCTACTCCATCTATACAGTACATGTATATACAGGGCCCCCTACTCCATCTATACAGTACATGTATATACAGGACCCCCTACTCCATCTATACAGTACATGTATATACAGGACCCCCTACTCCATCTATACAGTACATGTATATACAGGACCCCCTACTCCATCTATACAGTACATGTATATACAGGACCCCCTACTCCATCTATACAGTATATGTATATACAGGACCCCCTACTCCATCCATACAGTACATGTATATACAGGGCCCCCTACTCCATCTATACAGTACATGTATATACAGGACCCCCTACTCCATCTATACAGTACATGTATATACAGGACCTCCTACTCCATCTATACAGTACATGTATACAGGACCCCCTACTCCATCTATACAGTACATGTATATACAGGGCCCCCTACTCCATCTATACAGTACATATATATATATATACAGGACCCCCTACGCCATGTATACAGTACATGTATATACAGAAACCCCTACTCCATGTATACAGTACATGTATATACAGAAACCCCTACTCCATCTATACAGTACATATATACAGAACCCCCTACTCCATCTATACTGTACATGTATACAGGACCCCCTACTCCATCTATACAGTACATCTATATACAGGACCTCCTACTCCATCAATACTGTACATGTATACAGGACCCCCTACTCCATCTATACAGTACATGTATATACAGGACCTCCTACTCCATCAATACTGTACATGTATACAGGACCCCCTACTCCATCTATACAGTACATGTATATACAGGGCACTACAGGACAGGTATACCAAACTGTGACTGGGTAACACCGCCACACCAGACCTGACCAATACCGCCATACTGTGACTGGGTAACACTGCCACACCAGACCTGACCAATACCGCCATACTGTGCTGGATAACACCACTATACCAGACCTGACCAATACCGCCATACTGTGACTGGAGAACACCGCCACACCAGACCTGACCAATACCGCCGTACTGTGACTGGATAACACCGCCATACCAGACATGACCAATACCGACACACTTTACTGAATAACACTGCCATACCAGACCTGACCAATACCGCCATACTGTGACTGGATAACGCAGCCACACCAGACCTGACCAATACCGCCATACTGTGACTGGATAACACCGCCATACCAGTCATGACCAATACCGACACACTGTGACTGAATAACACTGCCATACCAGACCTGACCAATACCGCCATACTGTGACTGGAAAACACCGCTATACCAGACCAATACCGCCATACCCCCCTCGAAAAGACACCAGATTTTCTGGCAAGTCTGAACAGGAGGGTACTGTCCCTCTGCAAGGTGCTACCCTACACACCAGACCATGGGTGCCTAATGGTAAATACGACCCTGCAGGTATACAGGACACTGACACTTTATACCCGGGCAGCGCCGGGTACATTTTCTAGTCTATATCATAAAAATCAAAGTCTGTCTGTCCTTCTGTCTGTCTGTCTGTCCTCTATAGACTTCCAAACGCCTGAACCGTTTGACCCCAAATTTGGCACACAGATACATTGGGTGCCCGGGAAGGTTATTGCGAAGGTCCCGTCCCCGCCAGATGTACAGGAGGGGAGGGGGAGGGGAAAGAGAGGCGCCCCATAGAGATGAATGGGAAAATCTCCTCACTGCAAACACAGGTGATATAATTAGCTGCAGCAGACACGGCAGTTGGAGCCTTAGCAACCAATAGGATTACTGCTTTCATTTTCACAGGGAGCAATGGTTGCTAGGGAAGCTGCCTCACAACATCCACAGTAATAACTGGTAGACCCCCTACTCCATCTATACAGTACATGTATATACAGGACCCCCTACTCCATCTATACAGTACATGTATATACAGGAGCCCCTACTCCATCTATACAGTACATGTATATACAGGGCCCCCTACTCCATCTATACAGTACATGTATATACAGGACCCCCTACTCCATCTATACAGTACATGTATATACAGGACCCCCTACTCCATCTATACAGTACATGTATATACAGGACCCCCTACTCCATCTATACAGTACATGTATATACAGGACCCCCTACTCCATCTATACAGTATATGTATATACAGGACCCCCTACTCCATCCATACAGTACATGTATATACAGGGCCCCCTACTCCAACTATACAGTACATATATATACAGGACCCCCTACTCCATCTATACAGTATATGTATATACAGGACCCCCTACTCCATCCATACAGTACATGTATATACAGGGCCCCCTACTCCATCTATACAGTACATGTATATACAGGACCCCCTACTCCATCTATACAGTACATGTATATACAGGACCTCCTACTCCATCTATACAGTACATGTATACAGGACCCCCTACTCCATCTATACAGTACATGTATATACAGGGCCCCCTACTCCAACTATACAGTACATATATATACAGGGCCCCCTACTCCATCTATACAGTACATGTATATACAGGACCCCCTACTCCATCTATACAGTACATGTATATACAGGGCCCACTACTCCATCTATACAGTACATGTATATACAGGACCCCCTACTCCATCTATACAGTACATGTATATACAGGGCACAACAGGTATACCAAACTGTGACTAGGTAACACTGCTACACCAGACCTGACCAATACCGCCATACTGTGCTGGATAACACTGTCATACCAGACCTGACCAATACCGCCATACTGTGACTGGATAACACTGCCAGACCTGACCAATACCGCCATACTGTGACTGGATAACACCTCCATACCAGACCTGACCAATACCGCCATACTGTGACTGGATAACACCTCCATACCAGACCTGACCAATACCGCCATACTGTGACTGGGTAACACCGCCACACCAGACCTGACCAATACCGCCATACTGTGACTGGATAACACTGCCACACCAGACCTGACCAATACCGCCATACTGTGACTGGATAACACTGCCACACCAGACCTGACCAATACCGCCATACTGTGACTGGATAACACTGTCATACCAGACCTGACCAATACCGCCATACTGTGACTGGATAACACTGTCATATAAGACCTGACCAATACCGCCATACTGTGAATGGATAACACCGCCACACCAGACCTGACCAATACCGCTATACTGTGCTGGATAACACTGTCATACCAGACCTGACCAATACCGCCATACTGTGACTGGATAACACTGCCGTACCAGACCTGACCAATACCGCCATACTGTGCTGGATAACACTGTCATACCAGACCTGACCAATACCGCCATACTGTGACTGGATAACACTGCCATACCAGACCTGACCAATACCGGCAAACTGTGACTGGGTAACACCGCCACACCAGTCCTGACCAATACCACCATACTGTGACTGGATAACACCATCATATCAGACCTGACCAATACTGCCATACTGTGACTGGATAACACCGCTATACCTGACCTGACCAATACCACCATACCGTGACTGGATAACACCGCCACACCAGACCTGACCAATACCGCCATACTGTGACTGGATAACACTGTCATACCAGACATGACCAATACCGACACACTGTGACTGAATAACACTGCCATACGGGTAAATACAACCCTGCAGGTATACAGGACACTACAGGTATACAGGACCCCAAAACTATACACTACAAGTGCACGGGACCTCCACAAAACTATATACTACAGGTATACAGGACCCCAAACTTTACACTACAGGTATACAGGACCCCAAAACTATATACTACAGGTATACAGGACCTCCACCAACTATATACTTCAGGTATCCAGGACCTCCACCAACTATATACTACAGGTATACAGGACCCCAAACTATACACTACAGGTATACAGGAACTCCACCAACTATATACTACAGGTATATAGGACCCCAAACTATACACTACAGGTATACAGGACCTCAAAACCATACACTACAGGTATACAGGACCTACACCAACTCTATAATACAGGTATACAGCACCTTCACCAACTCTATACTACAAGTATACAGGACCCCAAATATACTACAGGTATACAGGAACTCCACCAGCTATATACTACAGGTATATAGGACGCCAAACTATACACTACAGGTATACAGGACCTCCACCAACTCTATACTATAGTTATACAGGACCCTCAAACTATTTACTACAGGTATACAGGACCCCCAAACTATATACTACAGGTATACAAGACCTCCACCAATTATACACTACAGGTATCCAGGACCCTCAAACTATAAACTACAGGTATACAAGACCTCCACCAACTATACATTGCAGGTATACAGCACCAACTATATACTACAGGTATTCAGGACCCCTGAACTATACAGTACAGGTATACAGGACCTTCACCAACTGTACACTGCAGGTATACAGGACCTCCCTCAACTATACACTATAGGTATACAGCCCCCCCAACTATGCACTACAGATATGCGAGACCCCTAAAAACTATACATTGTGGGTATACAGAACCCCTCCAACTATGCACTACAGGTATACACTAATTCCACTGATTAACTCAGATGAAACAATACCTTTAGCTTGGCCTCCTGGGCACCTTAGAACAAATCTAATTAACACACTGACACTTTATACCCGGGCAGCGCCGGGTACATTTTCTAGTACTTTAATAAAAATTTTCACCAGACTTCTCCTTTAAGTAGCTAACACATTTTTAACCTCTTTAAACAAAGGTAATTTTGTGACAACACATGCCCTTTGAGAAGCGACAGGCATATATAGTTCATTAACCATTGTGTTATATATTATTACATCTTTGTTTAATACTTTTGTGCTGTTTTCCAGGATTCATTTTGAATACCATTTCTTAAACCACCTACCTGCTCTTCCAAGGAAGAAACTTACTTGCTTTGATGTACAGCTACAGTTAATGTGAAGATGGACCCTTCCACCAGCCTTACCAATACAAATCAAGACCCGAAAAGAAGAAATAGTATACCACCTCAAAATGCCAGTGACTGTAAAAGACAAAAACTGCCATATGATGCTAATTTAACACTGGATGACGGGTTGACCTCCATGACTTTGGAGAAGATGGAAGAAGATCCAACTGCAGATTCATATGCTACGCTGCCACTTGGGTCAAATGACCATCATCTCAACATAGAACAAGTTATACAGCCATCTTCGAATGTTACTCAGGGGTCTTCCACTTGTAAAAGGATTGCTTCAGATGTTCCTCTAAATTGTGCGGACTATATTCCTCCTAAACCCCTTGAACAGATTGGTGCAGGTATACAGTTGGGTTGTGGCATTAGGGCTCAGACACCTAAGCAAGGAGTGACAGTCCCAAAAGAAAATGTATCATTAATATTGGAAACCATCCAAGAATTTAACCGCCATCTAACTAAGTTTCGTGTAGTTGAATATTACAAAAAGTTTAGATTTAAAAATGTAGACCATCTTCCATCATTTCAAGAAGTGTTGGAGGCTGTACATTGGTCAGTACAAAGTTTACTGGATAATAGTATGGATGACATTGGTTCTCAGGATCGTGTCCAGTTAAGAATGGAAGGCGATAGCCTCACAAAGTCGATAAATTCCTTCACAAAGAATAAAGAAGAAGTAGATGCAGAAAAGTTTTTAAGCCATGTGGCCAGTGTGCTGCAGAGTAACAGCGACTGTCTGGGGAGCAGCTCTCTCACGTTAACAGTCACCATTGTGAGAAACAGAGTTGGCTCTGGTAAGAAACGTAGAACCTTGAAGTCTATATGTTTCAGTCAAATCATAGAAAAAAAAAGACGGTGGCTTTTTGATTTCAGTCACAATAAGTTATGTTTTGCGGCCAGTCTTATTGCTCTATTAAGTCAGAGATTAAACGACCAAGAACGTCTATCGAAAGCCAAGGTCCTCCATGAAGAGTTAGGTCTATCAGAGGATCACATGGTCAGCTTCAGTGATGTAGCCAAGTTTGAGACCCACTTAAATGTGACCATACACATTCTCTATTATGATCAGGAGAAAATGCAATTTTTTGAAGGCGAGAAACCATATAAAGATAACATTTTATATATACTGCACCACAATGAACATTATTATGGGATAAAGAACATTAAGGGATTTCTCGGCGCTAACTACTTCTGTAACTGCTGTCTGTCTGTATTTCATCACAGAAACGATCACTCTTGTAAGGGTTTTTGTAAAGCCTGTCTTAGAAGGGATTGCTGCAAAACGGGGGAAATCAGATGCCCCTCTTGCAGATTGTTTTGTCGTTCTGAAGAATGTCTTGATAACCACAAAACGAAGGCCCAAGAAAATAAAGTAGAATGCAAACTTAAAGAACTTTGTGAAGAGTGCAATCGATACTATAAGGCCGACAGTAAACACGAGTGTCGAGGCCTAAAATGTCGCGTGTGTGGAGATACTGTAGGAAAATTTGAAGATCACCTATGTTATATGTCCCGTTACAAAGCGCAAAAGGAAAATGACGATTACATTGTATATGATATCGAGTGCACTCAGGACACCCAGAAGCACATCCCTAATTACATCTATGCCACAACTTTAGATGGTACCAGGTTTTGGGAGTTTCAGAGTATAGACCAATTTGTGAAACATTTTATAGATTCTAGGTTTAAAAAATACACATTTATCGCTCATAATGCCGGGAAATACGATTCCTATTTTGTGTTGCGCCAACTGATTCGGGAGAAATTCGAAATAAAGTTGATAGCACAAGGCGGTAAATTGCTATGTGTAGACGTAGTTCCCCTCAAAATCCGATTCATTGACTCTATAAATTTTCTACCTATGAAACTCAGCAAGTTGCCCCAAGCTTTGGGGTTCACGGAGGTTAAAGGTTTCTTCCCTCATTTTTTCAATACTTGTGATAACCAAAACTACGTAGGAAGTCTTCCTCCTATTGAAACTTATGGGGTGGATTCCATGATGCCACAAGAAAAAGAAGAGTTTTTGAAATGGTACAATGAACAAAGGGACAAAGAGGAGGTTTTCGACTTTCAGGTAGAACTTAAGAAGTATTGCAAACAAGACGTGGAAATCTTAAGACAAGCTTGCGTTTGCTTCAGAAAAAGAGTAATGGAGATGACAAAAAATGAGGAAGATTATACTGTAGATCCCTTCCAACTCACCACGTTAGCATCGCTCTGTATGGCTATGTATACATTTAAGTTTTTACCCGAGAAGACCATAGCTATCTTGCCTAATGACAGATATCACAAAACGAAAAAACGATTTTCCACGCCAGCTATACAATGGCTCATGTACATTTCTTACAAGGAACAAATCAACATACAACATGCATTGCGTGGGGGTGAGAAGAAGGTAGGACGATACTTTTTGGATGGCTATGCTAAAATTAATGGGGTTCACACAGCCTTCGAGTTTTTGGGCTGCATTTACCACGGTTGTCCGATTTGTTTTAACAAAGATGACACCAATGTTGTTACTAAATCTCCTAATGCTGAGCTGTATGACAAATATGAAAGAAAAAAATGTTATCTTAAACAGTGCAAATATAAAGTTAGGGCTCTATGGGAACACGAGTGGCAACAAATGGTCAAAGGTGACCAAGAGCTTCAAGCTTTTCTCTCACAAATGCAGTTACCGCAACCCCTCGAGCCTCGGGAAGCTTTATATGGGGGCCGAACCAATGCCATTAAGTTATACCATAAAGTGGCCCCTGGGGAAACCATAAGTTACTATGACTTTACAAGCTTATACCCTTTTGTTAACAAGACCAAGGTATATCCTATAGACCACCCAGATATCATTTATGAGGATTTTAAAGACATAACAGAGTATTTTGGCATTGCTAAAGTAAAGGTGTATCCACCAAAAGAATTATTTTTTCCTGTGCTGCCCATGAAAGCCAATGGCAAACTCATGTTCCCTTTATGTCAGACGTGTGCTATAAACCTAGCTAGGACAAAATGTGATCACAGTGATGAAGAACGTGCTATAACAGGGACTTGGTGCACTATAGAAATCCAGGTAGCTGTGGAGAAGGGTTACAGGATTGCTAAAATCTACGAAATTTGGCATTTTCCAAAAACATCTGACAGTCTGTTTTCAGAGTACATTGAACTGCATCTTCGAGATAAGCAAGAAGCCTCTGGGTATCCTGGCTGGTGTACTGATGAGGAGAAGAAAAGGCGGTACATAGAAGATTACAAAGCAAGAGAAGGGATATCTTTGCGCCCCGATCAAATCGGTATAAATCCTGCAAAACGACAAATTTCAAAACTTTTTTTAAATTCATTGTGGGGAAAATTTGGACAGAGACCAAATTTAACCAACACAAGTATCGTGACTAAAACTGATGAATTCTTCAAGTTTTTCTTCAGCTCATCCTATGATGTGTCCTCCTTGGACTTTATAGATGAGGAAACAGCCATGCTGAGTTGGAAGTACTCCAAAGAGAGTCATGCAAAAGTGAACAGAAACACAAACATCTTCATAGCCTGTTTTACCACGGCCTACGCCAGGCTGGAGCTGTTTAAGATCTTAGACGCGTTACAGGAGAGATGCCTCTATCACGACACAGATTCTGTCATTTTTGTGAGCAAGGAAGGAGATTACATGCCACCGCTTGGTGACTACTTGGGAGACTTGACCAGTGAAATCCCAGACGATACACACATTACCGAGTTTGTTTCGGCCGGCCCTAAAACATATGGCTATAAGTTGTCCAATGGGGAAACAACCATGAAAGTAAAGGGCATTACTTTAAACTGTACCGCCACAAAGGACATTAACTTTGACAGTCTCAAGGAGCTGGTGTTGGATTATTCCACCAATCCAAGCAGTGAGTCTCCGAAGAAGATAGTGGTAGAGCAGCCGGGAATTGTTAGGAGAAAGAAATGCTGGGAAATTGAGACAAGACAATTGCGGAAGACGCAAAAGTGCGTGTATACAAAAAGGCATTTGACACCAGATCAAGATTATACCACTCAACCATTTGGTTACTGATGTTGAATCTTTTAAAGACATAGGGGAAGATTTATCAAACTGGTGTAAAGTGAAACTGGCTCAGTTGCCCCTAGCAACCAATCAGATTCCACCTTTCATACTTTCCAAAGAGTCTGTGAGGAATGAAAGGTGGAATCTGATTGGTTGCTAGGGGCAATTAAGCCAATTCTGCTTTACACCAGTTTGGTAAATCTCCCCTATACAGCTACAGCCTTATCCAGCTGTTTTATTGTGTTAAAGGGGAACTACGAATAAGAAAAACTTGTTTTCTAATAAAAATACATTAAATGTTATATAGATGTGTCTATACAATGTATGGCTAGGTTCACACTCTGTATCTGTGCGGCTGTATTGCGGGCGGTAAATCATCGGCCAGATTTTTCCAGGTTCATGCGTACGCTGGAAAGTATACGATATACGGCTGCACAGTGCACACTATGTATGAATCTACGGCCCGATCGTAAACAGACCCGTAAAAAATTAACAAGACCATTGTTTGCGGCTGGAAATGCGGCCGTGGATTGACAGGCGGTCCGTACGGAGTACTTCAAAAATAGCCGGCAATAATGCCGAATGCCGATGCCTCTAATAGTTAATATATTAAATTAATAAAACACATTTTCTTTGTAATAAAGTCCCTTTCGTTGTTCAATAATTTAATTCTAACAAATCCATGATTGTGCAATTAAATATACTGTTAAAATAAATAGATATATATAAATAAATGTATATTTATATATATATTTATTTTTTGACAGTATATTTAATTGCACAATAATGGATTCGTTTAAATTAAATTATTGAACAACGAAACTGATTTTATTTAAACGAAAATGTGTTTTATTAATTAAATATTAATTAGTACAGGAAGCTCCAGTAAGCCGTTAATTCATATTGCCGGCAATAGAGCTTTCTGTACTAATCATCACTTTACTTTAAGAAAACATCAAATGTTTCTTCTAATTATGTTATCACAATAGCATTATTAGAAGAAACATTTAGAATTATATGTGCGCTCAGCTGATTGGCTGATCGGCTCAGCGCACATATAATTAGCGGGTCCGCAGCACAGTGACTTCATTGTGCTGCAGACCAGCGAAGAGGACACATCGGGGTGAGTATAGAGCTCTCCCCACCCCCTCCCCAGCACTGCACCCCTCCCAGCAAGGAAGGGGGGTCTGACATCAGTCTGGCCCCCAAGGGGTTAAGGGGGATGCAATACATCCTCCCTTAACCCCTTGGGGGCCAGACTGTAAGCAGCGATCTGTAAAGATGCTGCATACTGTAAGGTGCACAACACCGCTCACAATGATGGGTGTTGTGCTCCTGTTTGTGTGTTTTTTGTGTGTTTCTCCCTTTTGTTTTTCAGATATCGGTATCCTGTGGATTACGTCGGATTCCGTGGACTACGTCGATGACCAGCGGTTGTTTTTTTTTTTTTTTTAATAAAATGGTCAATGAGGGGTGTGGGGGTGTTTTTATTTGAATAAAAAATTTTAACTTGTGTCTTGTCTTTATTTCTTTACTTTATAGACTTAGTAGTGGAAGCCGTCTAATAGACAGAATCCATTACTAAGTCGGGGCCTAGTGTTAGCCGGTATAAAATGGCTAACACTAACCCCCCATTATTACCCCAGTACCCAATGCCACCAGGGGTACTGGGAAGAGCCGGGTGCCAGTGGTCCCGGAGCGTCAAAATTGGCGCTCTGGACTGGGCGGCAGCAGGCTGGTAATATTTAGGCTGGGGAGGGCCTAAACCAATGGCTTTTCCCACCCTGGTGTTACCAGGCTGCTGTCGTTTGGTTTTTAACCCGGCTGGTTATAAAAATAGGGGGGACCCTATGCGTTTTTTTTAAATTATTTATAAAAAAAAAAAACGCAAAGGGTCCCCCCTATTTTTATAACCAGCCGGGTTAAAAACCAAACGACAGCAGCCTGGTAACACCAGGGTGGGAAGAGCCATTGGTTTAGGCCCTCCCCAGCCTAAATCTTACCAGCCTGCTGCCGCCCGGTCCAGGAGCGCCAATTTTGACGCTCCGGGACCACTGGCACCCGGCTCTTCCCAGTACCCCTGGTGGCATTGGGTACTGGGGTAATAATGGGGGGTTAATGTTAGCCATTTTATACCGGCTAACACTAGGCCCCGACTTAGTAATGGATTCCGTCTGAAAAACAAAAAGGGAGAAACACACAAAAAACACACAAACAGGAGCACAACACCCATTATTGTGAGCGGTGTTGTGCTCCTTACAGTATGCAGCATCTTTACAGATTGCTGCTTACAGTCTGGCCCCCAAGGGGTTAAGGGAGGATGTATTACATCCCCCTTAACTCCTTGGGGGCCAGACTGATGTCAGACTGCACCCATCCCAGCAAGGAAGGGGTTAAGTGACCCCCCTTCCTTGCTGGGAGGGGTGCAGTGCTGGGGAGGGGGTGGGGAGAGCTCTATACTCACCCCGATGTGTCCTCTTCGCTGGTCCGCAGCACAATGAAGTCATTGTGCTGCGGACCGGCTCTTTATATGTGCCCTCAGCCAATCAGCTGAGCGCACATATAATTCTAAATGTTTCTTCTAATAATGCTATTGTGATAACATAATTAGAAGAAACATTTGATGTTTTAATTAAAGTAAAGTGATGATTAGTACAGAATGCTCTTTTGCCGGCAATATGAATTAACGGCTTATGGAGCTTCCTGTACTAATTAATATTTAATTAATAAAACACATTTTCGTTTAAATAAAATCAGTTTCGTTGTTCAATAATTTAATTCTAACGAATCCATCATTGTGCAATTAAATATACTGTCAAAAAATAAATATATATATAAATATACATTTATTTATATATATATATTTATTTTAACAGTATATTTAATTGCACAATGATGGATTCGTTAGAATTAAATTATTGAACAATGAAAGGGACTTTATTACAACGAAAATGTGTTTTATTAATTCAATAGATTAACCATGAGAGACATCGGCATTAGTGCAGAGGATCGCAAACCCCGGTAATAGCAATTCATGTAAACTGTGTTCCCTGCTTTCCCAGATGCACCCAGAGGTGTTTGCATCACTTTCTTAAGATTTTATTTGTTATTTTTAGTTGAACCAGATTTCCAAGTAAATGACCGTATGTTTTCAGCCGCATGTCTATTTTTTCCCACGGCCGTAGTTTCAGCCGCACATTTACAGCCGCATAAAAAATACAGCCGCACACATACATAGTGTGAACATAGCCTATAACTGTACCTGTACGGTTCTGCCACACTGGTAGCTGATAGAAATCCAGGAAGTGGAAAAAAAATGGCCCCTGTCCCAATTCACATTGTCTCCTGCTCCTTCTGCTATCCCCTTTAGGGGACAAATCTTACATGTCTCACATTGTGTGTTTGCTGAGCACAGGCTGATGATGCAGACAGGGGGCAGGGCGTGATGTCACAGGAGGCGGGGCTGGATAACCCAATCCCCTGACTGATTCACCATCTCTGACTGGCCAGAAGCAGGTGTTGCACTTATTTTACTGATTGTAATGGGTGGGGGCTGTGATGATCACATGAGGGAAAGCATTGCATTCTGGGAAATGCCAAACCAGGAAGAACAGAAACACAATACAGAACAACTCCCCCCAAACAAATGGATTTTTGGTAGTTTCAAAAATAAGATAGACAGGTAAGTAATGCCATATGCTTCTGCTGAAGTTTCATCTTTTTTAACCTCTACCCAGAGTTCCCCTTTAAAGAGGGTTTTTATTAGTTTTAAAAGCTTTTATATATGGGCAGGGTAAAAAAAATACAGAACAAAACTGTACTCCCCCACGATAGGCACTAGAATGTTCCTAGAAATGCTGATTCCAGCGACTTATCTTTTGTGCGGTCATTTAAATTATCACTCAATTCATTTCAATTGATTTAAAGGGCCGCAGGATTGAGCCTTGTGGAGACTCAGCAAACAAGCCCTGATCACCGTGTTCTGTCCTCATTATCGGGGCCTATGTAAAAGGGCCTTAGGTCAATGGGGTCTGTTGTGTAATGGATACAACTGTCATGATACAATACATATGTGAGAGACATTGCTCTGTGTCTGGGAAAATGAGTCATAGAAATTGCAGAGAAGGTAAAGTAATATGTCAAAACTGGACATTACAGACACGAGCTTATAAACTTGGACGCAGTTATTACTCTGTTACTTGTACTTTATATGTGTGATTCCTTAAAGTGTACCTGTTGTTATAAAAAACTTTTGACATGTCATAGAGACATTATAAAAGTTTTGTTTGATACAGGTCTGTACCGATCAGGATATAGAGCAGGGAGAAGATGCGCTGCAGCACGTCCACTCTCCGCTCTCAATTTTTTTTAAAAGTCAGACTTATAATGGGCTTTTATGGAGCACGACTCTTTTTTTAAAACAGGGATAGGATGCGCTGCAGCACAGTCCTCTCCCTGATCATTCTCCTGATTGGTCGGGGTCTCAGCGCTCAGACCTCAACCAATCAAAACCTTTGATTTGCCAAAAGTTTTTTATAGCGACAGGTACACTTTAAAATTTGTATACTCTTCATGTATAACCGCAGCCCCATGTTGTTACTTTTGTTTCATTGGTTGGTTCCTGAATACCTTGATAAAAAAAGAAAAGTTAATGAATGTTAAACTTTATGCTTTATGCAAACCTGTCAGCAAGTTGTGTTTGTGGTGGATAATAATAAAGAATAATCTGAAGAATATTAGGATCTGGTGTTTTTATGATCCACCCCACTAATCCTATTTACTGATCCAGGATGTGTTCACATAGATGTTCCTGCTATATCTCTATGTATAACCCTGACCAATGACTTTATTGTTCAATGTAAGAAAACGAAGCTCTCCGATTGTTAGATTACTGGCACTCTCTAGGCATATCGGGCCTCTAGCCTTTAATATAGGTGGTCTCTCTATTAGTGGCTGAAACAAGCTAGCGCCTCTTGTTTTAAAGGGAGCCAATCAGCCCAAAAAAGTTGCTCCGGCAGCCAATACGTGACGCAAGCTGTACAGGAGCTTTATACAATGCTGCAGAGGACCAAATCCCTTTAAAGGGATGGTTTAACTCCTAAAATTACATGTTAATGATTTACATGTAAGCAAATCGTACTTAAAGGGGGATTATTAAGGCTTGCATGCCACTTTTCAAACTTAGGTACAGAACTGGAAGGATCGTGTCTCCCATGCTGGGGAGGAGGAAGTCTGGTAGTATAGCTGTGTTAAGTGACAGGTAACACCAGTATAAAGATAACACAGACAGGAGAACAGTGAGAGGTGACACCAGTATATAGATAACACAGACAGGAGTACAGTGACAGGTGACACCAGTATATAGATAACACAGACAGGAGTACAGTGACAGGTAACACCAGTATAAAGATAACACAGACAGGAGTACAGTGACAGGTAACACCAGTATAAAGATAACACAGACAGGAGTACAGTGTAAGTAACACCAGTATATAGATAAAACAGACAGGAGTACAGTGACAGGTGACACCAGTATATAGATAACACACACAGGAGTACAGTGATAGGTCACACCAGTATATAGATAACACAGACAGGAGTACAGTGAGAGGTGACACCAGTATATAGATAACACACAAACAGGAGAGCAGTGACAGGTGACACCAGTATATAGATAACACAGACAGGAGTACAGTGACAGGCGACAACAGTATATAGATAACACAGACAGGAGTAAAGTGACAGGTGACGCCAGAATATAGATCGTGTCTCCCATGCTGGGCAGCAGGAAGTCTGGTGGTAAAGCTGTGTTAGGTGTGAAGACTATTAGTGACGTTATCTTACACCCAGGGGCCATCTCATGTTAACATTGGGGCAAAGTTTTTCTTATCTCAGAAGTTTATTCCATGCAAATTCACATATATCCTATTCATATTGTCTGATCAGAAGTGTGTGATCCTGGTGATGTTGATCATTTAACCCCATGTGCCATTTAGATTGTTGATAGGAGTTGACTTCCAGTTGCCACCCCTACAATGCACTTGTGGCAGCTGGAGACCTTGTGAAGGCCTTGGTGGTTATTATGGTGACTCTACAGGCAGATCCTACTAGTAAAATGCCTTACGGATCAATGCAGTGCAACAGCACTGCATAAAGCTGAATAAACAATCCCTAGGGGTATTGGGGGCTATGTTCACACTATGTATATTTGAGGCTGTATTTGGTCCTCAAGTTAGATCCTCATAGCAACCAAAACCAGGAGTGGATTAAAAACACAGAAAGGCTCTGTTCACACAATGTTGTAATTGAGTGGATGGCCGCCATTTAATGGCAAATATTTGCTGTTATTTTAAAACAACGGCTGTTATATTGAAATAATGGCCGTTATTTACCATTATATGACGGCCATCCACTCAGTTTCAACATTGTGTGAACAGATCCTTTCTGTGTTTTCAATCCACTCCTGGTTGCTATGAGGACCTGACAAGAGGACCAAATACTGCCTGAAATATATGTAGTGTGAACCCAGCCTAAAAGTGTAAAAAAATCAATAAAAATAAACTTTTTTTTTCTTTTTTTTCATAAGTTTGAGACTCCCTCCCTAAGGGCCCCATTAAACCAAAAGATTATCTGACAGATTTATTATGGTTATTATGGTGACTCTACTAGAGAGTATGCCTCAGGCAGATCCTACTAGTAAAATGCCCTACGGATCAATGCAGTGCAATAGCACTGCATTAAGCTGAATAAATAATCCCTAGGGGTATTTAAAAGTGTAAAAAAATAATAATCAATAAAAATAAACTTAAAAGTTTAAGACTCCCTCCCTGAGGGCCCTAATAAACCAAGAGATTATCTGACAGGTTTTATTTAAACCAAAGCCAGGAATGGACTATAAACAGGGGACAGGTCATAAAGGAAAGACTGAGATTTCTCCTGATTCAAGATACATTTCTGACTTTGTCAGGTAATCTGTTGGTGTTATGGGGCCCTAAATAAATTTAAAAAAAATCACCCCCTTGTTTTTCGATTTTTCAATTTAAAAAGTCTAAATTGCAGTATAAGTAACGCATTTGGTATTGCCTGTGAAAATGCTCAAGCTATTAAAATATAGGGGGAGATTTTTCAAAGGGTGTAAAATTTAGACTGCTGCAAACTGGCCACAGCAACCAATCACAGCTCCTCTTTCCTTTCACCAGAGCTGGAAGCTGAGCTGTGATTGGTTGCTGTGGCCAGTTTGCAGCAGTCTAAATTTTACACCCTTTGATAAATCTCCCCCCTAATGTTACTGATTGCGTCTGCTGAACCCCATATGCAACAAAAAATACCAAGTGCCAGAAATCACATCCCAAAAAGCAAAGTAGTAAAAATCTATATAAATTGTAATCATACAGAATACAGGTCACTTGTCATTTTTTATTGTAAAAGTTGTGTGTTTTTTTTTTACATTTTATGTCTTTCTTTTCTGTTTCGCTGTTTTATACTAGTACTTCACCACAAGATGGCGACAGAGGAAAATGTAAGATTTCAGAAGATGCGCAAAGCCTGTACGGATCATTGTATGGGGATGTTGGCCAATGAGAACATGTGACTGGCTGCATGTGTCTGATTAAGTGTACTACTTGTATTTCTATATATATACAAAACATGTTTTCATATCTTTGAAAATGTTCCAAACAGCAAATGTTTTTTTCCACTACTTCCAGCCTTATCTGGTTTATATATAAGCTCAGGACATTTTTGTATGTTACAACTTGAAGGCTATACAGGGGTGTAATTATACAGTAGGGGGTACTCTGGGGATTTTTTTTTTAATTTCAAATAAACCGGTGTCAGAAAGTTATATATATTTGTAATTTAATTCTTATTAAAAATCTCAATTCTTCCAGTACTTATCAGGTGCTGTATGTCCTGCAGGAAGTGGTGCGTTCTTTCCAGTCAGACACAGTGCTCTCTGCTGCCACCTCTGTCCATGTCAGGAACTGTCCAGAGCAGTAGCAAATCCCCTGGACAGTTTCTGACACGGACAGAGGTGGCAGCAGAGAGCACTGTGTCAGGATGGAAAGAATACACCACTTCCTGCAGGACATACAGCAGCTGATAAGTACTGGAAGACTGAAGATTTAAAAAAAATAATAATTAAATTATAAATCTATATAACTTTCTGACACCAGTTGGTTTGAAAGAAATAGGTTTGAAAGAAAATAAATATCCAGAGTACCCCTTTAATTACAATCTCCATTGGGATATTGCAAGTCACACGTTCATTGTCACCTAATTTACAAATCTATATCTATTTTTTTGTAATCTTTTTTCTATTTTTGTGTTTTACTATCTACATTTTAAAATAATTTCCATCCTGGCCATTAGGCCTAAAATCTGACATTTCCCGTTCTGTACAGATTATTTCCAAGTTAGAGCACAGTGAGAGTGAGGTGACACCAGTATATAGATAAAACAGACAGGAGTACAGTGACAGGTGACACCAGTATATAGATAACACAGACAGAAGTACAGTGACAGTTGACACCAGTATATAGATAACACAGACAGGAGTACAGTGACAGGTGACACCAGTATATAGATAACACAGACAGGAGCACAGTGACAGGTGACACCAGTATACAGATAACACAGACAGGAGTACAGTGACTGGTGACACCAGTATATAGCTAACACAGACAGGAGCACAGTGACAGGTAACACCAGTATATAGATAACACAGACAGGAGTACAGTGACAGGTGACACCAGTATATAGATAACACAGACAGGAGTACAGTGACAGGTGACACCAGTATATAGATAACACAGACAGGAGCACAGTAACAGGTGACACCAGTATATAGATAACACAGACAGGAGTACAGTGACAGGTGATACCGGTATATAGATAACACAGACAGGAGCATAGTAACAGGTGACACCGGTATATAGATAATACAGACAGGAGTACAGTGACAGGTGACACCAGTATATAGATAATACAGACAGGAGTACAGTGACAGGTGACACCAGTATATAGATAATACAGACAGAAGCATAGTGACAGGTGACACCAGTATATAGATTACACTGACAGGAGTACAGTGACAATTGACATCAGTATATAGATAACAGAGGTACACGCAATAGCTGCTGCTAACAACTCAGCTCCTCCTCCCTGTAGAATGATCTCTATAAAGGTCACTGAGCATGTCCAGAAACCTTTGTCAATAATCTATATGGGTAATGTCCTGTATATTGTTGCCTATGATCCTTGAGGTTTGCTGTAAAGCATATCTCTAATTGCTTTTAAAATAGCAGAGGCAAGAGGCTATCTCCATATGGCGATGTTCACACTACGGATGAGACCAGCCAGTCTCAGCCCGGTTCATCACGGCCTTTACTTAAGTACAGGCCGGATGATCTTTCCTCCGTGGAGCTCTGATGCGGGCGCATCAGCACGCGCACGCATCAGAGCTTCTCATAGCCCACAGTGAAGCAAGCAGCCTGAGCCGCTCGCTTCACTGTGTGAGCTGACAGGTCCTTCTGCGGGCGGAATTCATTGAATTCCGTCCGCAAATAATGGACCTGTCAGTTGTTTGCGGTGCTGCATGGGAACCGTTCGGAGCGTATACGATGTGTGTACGCTCCAGCCGGGATCCCATTCATCAATAGGCATTGTTCCACCCCCAAATCTACGGCTGTAGCGTAGATTTACGTAGTGTGAACATAGCCTAATAATATACAAAAAATTTAATAATTTAAAAAATTACAATTATAAAGTAGAAACAGATTAGATAAAAAACATGTCAGTGCCTGGCCCTGATCAGTAAAAAAAAAAAAAACCTTTAATGGTGCGTTCACACCTACAGGATCTGCAGCTGATTTTCTGCAGCAGATTTCATTTAAATAACTGAACACAGCATCAAATCTGCTGCAGATCCTGTAGGTGTGAACACACCCTAAGGGGCCCGGGTGCGTTGACACGTACAGCTTCTGCAGCAGATTTGAAGTTGCAGATTCAATGCAAAGTAACTCTGGGCCATCAAATCTGCTGCGAATCTGCTGCAGATCTGCTGCAGATTCAAATCTGCGCCATCAAATCTGCTGCAGATCCTGTATGTGTGAACGCACTCGGGAGAAGTATTAGGGATTTTTTTCCCCTAATACTTCTCAATGTATGCCGTCATCTGTCAATGAAAATTAATGGTGTGATCCTTTGGCTGGGGATTCTATCTGCATGTCCTAAAAGTCAATTATTTAAGAAATCTTTTCCTTATCTTATCTGGATGGGCTAATTACATATTGTTAGGTGACGTACAGTATCCTGCACTAATCAGATCATTTACTGCATTCATAGATGTCAGGCAGGATTTAGACTAGGCACTCAAAAAAACAACCAATAGAAACATCAAAATTGTCACAGTTTTTTTTTTTTTTTTAAATCAAAACAGCTGCAGCCAGATATAAGTTGAAAGTCAATGGGTAAAACTGTTTTTTGTTTGGCGTTTTTCAGCACGTTTGCAGCTTTGTTTAATTAAAGCATGCTATGAGTTTGGGCATTTCAGCGTTTTCCCCCCATAGACTTTTATAGGGGGTAAAAAAGTGTCAGAGAAAAACCCATTGGGGAGATTTATCGCACATGGTTTAAAGTGAAACTGGCTCAGTTGCCCCTAGCAACCAATCAGACTCCACCTTTCATTTTCCAAAGAGTTTGTGAGGAATGAAAGGTGGAATCTGATTGGTTGCTAGGGGCAACTGAGCCAGTTTCACTTTACACCATGTTTGATAAATCTCCCCCCCATGTCTATATGAATATTGGCATTTTCTGGGTTTTCCCCACCAATTATTCAATAACTAACCTGGAATCACATGATAAAGAATCGTATGACTTGCAATAAAAAAAAAAAATATATATATATATTATGGCACATAATATGCACTCTCCCATTACTCAGGGGTCCAGCTATTGGCTGCAGTGACTCGTACACAGCGGATGGCGTCATCTCTAGGGCACTGCCATGGGCACCAAAACAGGAACAACAGCTAATAAGTGTCCCATATTTCCCTCCCTGCCTCTGCCTTTTTACCAACAGGTTTTTATTTTTATTTTTTATCAAACCAGAAAAGTTCTTTAATTTTGTCGTCAAGTTCCATTACGTCTGCAGCCACTTCTTTGCCCCTGCTTTTTTTTGGATTAAAGCTGGCGGCCATACAAATCTATCATGGGAAATCAATTGTAATAACTCTTATAACTGTAATCCCAGATGCCGTGTTCTCATCTTAGCGTCAGTATTCGCTGGTTTTATCAGGATATATGGATAACATATTGGTCATTTATTTTTTACAGTGATTCATAGGATAAAAAAAATATGTTTTGTTTTTTTTTAAAGGGGCGGCACCTATTTCCTTTTGTTTTCCCTGCATTGTCCCATCTGTTTGGGAACATTCTAATTATTAGATGTATCTAATTGATATAAGTTGATTTGTACAAAAAAAAAAAAAAAGTAATAATGAGGAGTCAGCTAGATAGAGGGAATATGTATGGAGAACGCAGCGTGCTAGAGGTTTACATTGGAGCCTATGTTCATGGGAGGTCTGTGTCTCTCATTTGCACATGGGTGAATAGCTGAGAGGCTTGGAGGCACAATACTGTGAGTTTTTACAAGCGTCCCTCCCTCCCCCTCCTCTCTGGCTATAGGGGATGGTGCAGGATTGTGCTGTGTCAGTCCAGAGAGGTGCAGCTGGAAGGAGCACTACTACACTCATCATGCAGCTATAGGACCATGTGAAGCAGATTCATGTAATGGACCCCAAGATCAAAACCCCCCAGGACTGAGACTGCAGCCAAGGACACGCCGCCCCCTCCCAATAAGCCCATTGTATTATAAAGGATCCTTTCGTTGCCCACGTGGAGAGACCAGATCTGGGAAATACATAGGAAGAAAGAGAATTTTATCATTTTGGATGTATTAGAGGTCAATACTGATCTGATGATTGTCAGACGTGATCGGTGCAGATTATAGACCCCACCATTTGGAAACTAATCTGCTTTTGGATTGACTGGGTGACTTGGTTTTCATTGACCAGGAGTGACCACCAGCCCGGCCGCCCCCGGATCAGGACGTTCGACAATGGCTGCAAATAAGGTTGGAAAAAGACTGATAAATAAAAACCATTCCCCATCCCGGAGCAGGGATTCTGGACAAGCCATACAGAGGAGACAAGCCCGGGTGACAGTCAAGTATGACCGCAAGGAGCTGCAGAAGAGGCTGGATGTGGAGAAGTGGATCGACGAGAGCATTGAGCAGCTGTACCTGGGCAGGGTGAGATGGGGCAGCATATAGCGGGGGATCCAGGGATAGGGCGGAATTAGATGGGGGTTGCGGTTGGATCAGTTCATGAACAATATAGTTAGTAAGGTTAAAAAAGAAAATTAAAGTTGTGTAACTTTTCCATGTAATCTCATGTGACCGGCGCTGTTACAGTCATTTCCAGATATCTTCTATGGAACATGAGTAATGCTGCAACAACCAGGGGTGTAGGAGGGTGCAGGACCCTCTATAATGCCTGGGATAGAACATGGCGTATTATATGCAGTATACTGTACCTTATAGGAAAGTTACATATAGTTACATCAATATATTATTCTTTAAAGGGGTATCCTGCCCAAAAAAAAAACAAAACAAAAAACTAATTTTATTAAATATAATGTATATATTTTCTTATTTCACATTTTTACATTGAGTGAAAGCAGTAAAGTGTAACATTGCCCCTCTGCTGCCACCAATGGCTGTGTTGGAAACCGCAGGGCTGGCCAAGCCCAGGTCCCGGCAAAGTTACATATTGTCAGTGCTGGCGATACCTGTCAGTCACTGACACAAACAGGTTCCTCAAGTATAATGTCTAATGTAAGACTAATATGTATTAGAATTAGGTAGGCTCAGGATCTGTATGCAGCAGCTCTAGTGATTTGTAGCTGTACTGGGATGCAGGGCTTCAGCAGCCCTGCAGTTTCCAGCACAACCATTGGTGTCAGCAGAGGGGTTGTGTTGCCCTTTACTACTGCTACTTAATGTAAAAATGTAAATATAAATATATATGTTGAACACTGTTAAACCCCAGGTCAGATTTGCGGTGCTGTGTTGCTGGTCCTTAAAGGGTTATCCAAGATTAATCATTATTGCCTAACCACAAGATAGGGGATATTTAGCTGATCAGTGGGGTCCAACCATGAGAGAAGAATGGAGGTCAATTGTCACCCAAGTAAATGTCATAGTGAACATGAATGTCACTTAATTTATTGGGTCTTTCAAACACTGTCATGCTTGGCTATGATTAGAAGTCCTATAGAAAATGAATGGAGCAGGGGACGGCCATGGGCACTGGCACTACATAGCAGACCTTTATTCTCATGATCGGTGGGGGTCCTGTAGTTGGATAGGAGGTAGCTTCTAACTGTGGAATAAAACTAGAATGTGGCTATTCGTTAAAAGTGTAATTACATTCTGGCCATCCCCCTACCAACCCTTTGCCAAAAAGCTGATTGGTCATGCTGGATTTTTCTTGACAGCAGTGTCGGACTGGGGTATCTGGGGCCCATCAGGGGAAGTAATCATGGGGGCCACTAATGAAGAACCAGTGAGAAACGACATGTCAGTTAATGTTTGTGCAGGTTCTAAAGCTGGGGGCCCATCGGAGGATTCTCCAGTTCACCAGTGGGCCAGTCCACCACTGCTTGACAGTCATTGGATGATTTTGAATCCATATGATTAGTTCTGATTGCTTACATCCTTCTTTATATTATATATATATATATATATATATATATATATATATGCTCTGATTGCACAATGGCCAATTGTAATATAATCTTTATGGGCAGCTTTAAAGCTCTGATTTTCAATACTGCAAAGGGCATGGAAGAAATATATATATATAATTTTAGAGATACAAAGTTTCAGTAATTGCAGAACTCTATTGGCTGCTGCTAAAAGGTAAGGGCAGATTGATTGATCCCAATAACAGGATATTATGCAATTGTATCTTATGCAATTTGCTGGTGTAGTATACAGTGTAATAAACTGCAGAGCTGCAGGAAATACGTCTCTTAAATACCAGGCACACGTGGTGACGGGAAAGTGGCCGCTCTGCCCCATCAATCCTATCTGTCAGCTTACTTCCTATAAGAAAAAAATCAAGGGCCACCTAGGCTTTCATGCTAAGTTTTGTACCTAACCAATGGTTGTGGAACTGCAACTCTCATCATCCTTGTATAGCTCCAGCAAGTAACCCAATCTAGTGTACACATCTGTATCGGATCCTTATTGTCTTCAAGATCTCTGCTTGCAGTCTTTCAATGGGAACTATTCTTTTTACATATCAGTCCTGGTCATGTGATGGATTCCCATCCCAGTTCCTACTGGATGACAACAAGCAGAGTTCTTAGAAAGTAAGCCGGAACATTGTGTAACTTCTCTTTTCATCTTACAATGACTAACATTTATTTCCAGCTTTAGAACCTGCACAGACACTGACTGACATGTCGTTTCTCACTGGTTCATCATTGGTGGGCCCTCAGGATCATTTCCTCTGGTGGGCCCCTGATACCCCAGTCCGACACTGATCATATCAGATGAGGGTTAGGTCGCTCCATACACATAGGTGTCAGGACTGGCCTCCTTCCCCCCTACCCTCCTAGTTAGTCATCATGTCCTCCGCTGAGAAGTGTTCGGCTCCAGAACCTCCTGAGATCCTGCTGTGTGCTGACAGCCTCAGCAATTGTACAGACTACTGCGGGAGCTGACTGTTCTGTACCAGACGCAGGGGGTCCGGTCACAAGCTAAAAATAACATAGGATTCTTTTAAGCTCTTTCTTAATTTGCTTGGTCTGATCTTAAAGGTGACAGCTAGCGGTGACGGCCATCACTCTGTATATCCTGAACAGCACATAAATCTTTATTATAGACTCTGAACAGCTCATTATCTTACCATTACATGACTGACATGACTTGTAGAGTGGTGTCTTATAGGTCCTCGGCCTTAAACGTGTACCAGGATCCTCATCGACCATGTGCCATTTATAACACTGGTGTCGTCTTATGTGGCAGGGAGTCCTTCAAGCCCCATTGGACACCAGGGTCCCTTTGTGACTGATTTTTCTGTATTCCCTATAGTTACATCCTAGACCAGGGCATCGGAACCTTCAACCCTCCAACTGCTGCAAAACTGCAATTTATATCATGCCTGGACAGCCAATGCTTCACTTTGATGGGAATTGTAGTTTTGCAACAGTCGGATGGCCAAGGGCCATAGCGCAGCTAAGATGGTCCATGGTACAGCTCACAATAGCATCCCCACCCACTCCCCGGGCTAGTCCCCCCCCCCCCCAAAACTGGCATACAAATGCTCTATGCCTCGGCATTTGTTTCCCCGGCTTCCTGGCTTCATTGGGCTAGGTTAGTATATGTGTATAGGGGGGGGGGGGGGGGGGGGTGTCTGTGCGGGGTGATGTGCTGCCAGAGGCTGACCAGGGAGGGAGGGCTTACAGGGTTTATGGGGCCCCATGCAGTTTTTTGCTATGGGGCCCCATGAACCCTAGCGACGCCCCTGGCCAAAGGTTCCCCATCCCTGTCCTAGACTCTCTCCTACCACTGTCTTATCACATAAGGCCCTTTAACACTGGACAATAACAGGCACCAATCTTGCCGGCACGTTTATTGAGTCTTTGGCCGGGTCATCGATCATCCTTGGCTGCACATCTCCCGTTAATATTAGGCAATGTATGGCCAATAACAAACAACTTTAATTCGACCAGACAAGTTAGAGTTTTCTCCTTCGCTGGCCCTATTACATGGGCCAATTATTAGGAATATCTATTCCTATGAAGCCTAAAATCTTCCCAGGTAAAAGGTAGGTTTTTGAAGTTTTTAATCCTTTTGTGTGGCCAAAGGTAAAAGTAGAACCAGAAGAGTATGGTATGGGCTTTAACTTTTTTAACTTTAAGCAACTTATGAGCAAAGTCGAATAAACTAATATATTGTGTGAACCAGAAGGCTTAGGATAACGTGTGTTATATCTCAGACAGATAGATGCCTATGATACATAGGCTATAAAGAATTAGGAGATAGATGGGAGAGGTAATGTGCAGAATAAGACCACACAGGGATTGTTTGTATTCTGTAACCATGGAGACACATTGATTTGTATAGGAGTTGTATACAGTGGAACAATGAAAAGTAATTGCATGTCTTTTAAATGACATTAGTATGTAGCTGTTTATGCTG
The DNA here is from genome assembly GCF_027789765.1 of Dendropsophus ebraccatus. Taxonomy (NCBI): domain Eukaryota; kingdom Metazoa; phylum Chordata; class Amphibia; order Anura; family Hylidae; genus Dendropsophus; species Dendropsophus ebraccatus. Next base: position 78,886,079 of record NC_091463.1, read on the forward strand.
TGATAAAGCTGTGTTTATGGCTTCTTTCCATTAAAGCAAATGTACCACCTGAACATTGCTTTTGTGATTCCTACATGGATAGACCGGCGCGTTGGAATGCCGGTGCAGCAGGCCCTTTTTTTAACCGCAGCCCGGTTCCCACGTCTGGCGTTGGTCTATTACCGGGCACCGGTCAGGGGTGAAGCACTGGAGCCCCCAGTGTGATGAAACCCTCTCCCCTCAGTGACACGGCTCCATTAGAACCAATGGAGCTGCGTCACAAAGGGGAGGGCCGATTGTCACACTGGGGGCAGACGGGCCCACCTCCAGTGCTTCACCTCGATCGGTACTCGGTAACAGACCAGCGCCGTATACGTCGGAATCAGGCCGCAGTTTAAAAAAAAGACCGGCTTCCCCATGTCGGCGCCGGTCTATCCATGTAAAAAACTGGTGGTACACTCACTTTAAACTGCCTATAGGATAAAGTCAGTCAAACCTGACTACTTTGGTAGGTTCAGCCAACTCTCCATAGTATATGGAGGCCTCCCAACTCTCCGCTGAGTGACGATGTATGTGGACAGATTTATGCCCAACTCTATTGTTCTAGGAGGGACAAGCCGTTGCCAGAGCTGTCTGGATCCAGTTTACTCCTCCTCTCACTACAGAGGAAACATGATAATGTTGATCGATTATGTGTATGGGGGGTGAAAGATAAAAATCTATGGGAACCTATACTGTTCCACAAGAATATAACAAGCTATTACTACTTCCTACTTGCCATCAATTTCGAGGTAGATTGTGTAGATCCGGATTAGCCGTATGGATGCATTTTAATACCCTTTCAGCACATATAATTTCTTTTTCTTATATTTATGCCTTAGCACTGATCCCATCGTATAGCTGATCCTCCAGCTGTTACTTGAGAATCCAGAAGGATTACAGCAGAGTTCAGGTGTCAGCCGCCTAAGAGACATAGATTTTGAATAGATTTACAGCAGATGGGATTTTTTAAAAGGAATCTCTTGTCAAATATTGATCTTGTGCTGCGGGTGGAGGGGCAGGATGTTATTACCATATCAGTGACAGCGGGCAACAACAATCACTTTCTGGATTGATATCGCCTATAGATGTACATGACGAGTATATCTATTGTGAGGATGCTGAGCCCTGGAGCAAAATCTATGCCACGTGCCATTGTATGCAAAGGTTTCATAGTATATACGAGCTATCTATTAAGGTCTTTATTATATTCATGGTCTATACAACTGACAAGGGCCCCACCGATCAGTAAGAAGAAGGTGCCTATAGCTGCGGTGGAATAGACAAATCAATAAACTCCATAATACCACAGCAGCACAAAGTATTTCAGAATGTCTATACTGTATTCTTTAAGAAGAGTTAGCATGCCAAAACTACTAAATCACCGGGATCCTTTGAAGAATTCAGGTCCTATTCCTGTACTAGGTAGTAGGGGGTGGCATAGCATGTGCTGAATGCTGAGAAGTAGAGATGACCGAACAGCGCTAATTTTCAGGTTCGTTTGAGCTCGAACTATCGCCATTTGACTCCTGCTGCCTTCCGTTCCGTGGGGAGGGTGGAGATACCCCGAGTACGCCTGGAAAACAGGGATACAGCCTAGGTAATACCCTGCATATGAACAGTAGTGGGTTTGGTGTGGCAGTGGGACCCATATACATTATACCATTACCCATTACATATACACTACAGTACACAGACAACCTATAAATATGAACGGGTGCTGTGTAATAGTTCATATTTCTTATGATGGCACTGCAGGGAAAATGAACATTTGAACTCCGAAAAACAGAACAGGTAGGACTTTTAGTACTCTCCATATAAGCCTTTTAAGGCCCTTTAACATTATCTGATTATCAAGTGTTCGAATGAACACCCATTACCAACAATCGTTCTGTATATAAGAGCCAGTGATCGGCCAACAGTGGCTGATCACATCTTTTGTTCGGCCAATAAAATCATTGTCATTAGCCGCACATCGCCCAATGATGAGGTCAATGGCCGTATGAACGATCCCTTGATGTAAAGGCTGCGTTAGTGCTGATCATTGGGATCGGCACTCGTCATCTTAAGCCCATGGGCCCATGTAAAAAGCGTCTTACATACATCATTGTCAGCCACCTATGCTCTTTTCATACAGGTAAATGTGCGCCAACCAACAATGACCGCACAATCCCAGTCATCAGCTGAATGCTTGATCTTTTGTACAGGACAATGGGTGGCCTGCATGGTCAGTAATCACCCTGCATAAAGGGCCTGTTAAACTCTTTCTCTGCTTGGTTGTTGTGTGAACAATGGTGCCCGGAGCTGACATTGCTGTTTTGTCACCTAGGAATGCAGTCCACAGTGTGGGCGTCAATGGGTTTAGAGTCGTTGACTGATAACTATATCTTTTGTGGGATCTGAACCCATAGGACAGTCTCAATCTGTATACATGGCAACTGGCCAACGAGCCCCATTGCTTTTGCATAGTACAAGGAGAAAGTTGAATCATGTGCTCTGACTCACGTGGCGCTCTTCTACCCACTATTGTAAGAAGAAGCCACTCGTTGGGCTGGATGTCTCGGCTCTTCGATGACCGCTCATTGAGGAACACCCTCTAACAACTATAACACTACTGTCAACTCCACCTGCCAACAATATTGACCAGCATTGACCACTGCTCCCCAATAAAGGCTTTTTCTTGTCTTTGGTCATTTGTAGTCGTCCAGCTAAAATTGCTCGGAAGACGTTCCAAGCGTTAAAAACAGGAACTCAAAAATGTTGGAGCCAAAATTGACCATGTCATTCTTTATGGCTGATTTTTTGTGTGATATTTGCCTTCAATCCTTTCTACTTGTAGACCTGACACATTGCCCAAATGTAGGTATAGAGCTGATCCATCCCCTTTTCTATCTAACATATTCATGCATACACATTATATAAATAATTCATGCCGTCCCCAGCGCTGAACAGCTTCTCGGGGACATCTATCATTCATCTTCCCGTCAGCATGGCTGGACATTGTGTGTATGTGACATTAATCAGCGTCCCTGGGGGAGCACATCCCCCCTCTCGGAGTGTCACCACCATCCTCTGGGGGCAGCGTCTCATTATCTGCTAATTGGGCAGCTGGGTCCATCTTTGTTATCTATGGTGTGACAAGGTGACCCAGGCAGGGCCATTCTGTACTTAATCTATTTACCCTGCGTTTAACCCTTTACATCTAGCATACTATGCATTTTTTTTGCATATGTTTATTAGATTATATATCAAGATATGCACTGAGGCCAGCGGCAGTCGTGAGAATTTCTAAAGCTATAATTTACATGATGATGTTTGTAGAATGCAATTTGACGGAAAGGAAGCTGTAAGACCTTTTAATCATCTTTAAAAGCAATACTAAACCACCAACAGTGTCAGTAGTCTCAATGTAGGGATACTATTAAAGGCATACTCTGACATAAGGTATAAAAAAAAAAAAACATGGCAGAGATGCATACCAGATTAATTACCTGTCTGCCCCCATTGTGAAACTACAAAAAATGCATTTGTTTTTGAGGTCTTAGTTCTGTTATCCCTGGTTGAGCAATTGTTCAGTTCTACAATTCCCAGAATGCATCGCTTTTCCTCAGCTCTCCATCACAGACTTCCCACCCTGCCTACTCCCCTCCTAGAGCACTCCCGACATCTCATTTCACTACAGACCATTGCACATTAGTGTGGTTGCAGCACCTGCTTCATTTATTCCCATTATGCATTTTCTGTAGCATCATCGTAATTTATATCGTAATTGAGTGACTTCGAGTTTATCAATATCATGATATTCAATTTATTTCAATAAAATGTTCTAATACCCCTTTAACACTTTTACTTTTGCTATTCATGCCCTTAATCCTTAGATAAACGCTCTTATCTTCTGCATTGAAGTGTCAAAGAGGCGTGGCCTGGGGGGTCTGCAGTACATTGATGTGTCAGATAGGCCGTGCCTCTATAAAACTTCAATGAACACTTCAGTTCAGAATACAAGAACGATATTCCCAAGAGTAAAGACACGGACAGCAAAAGGGAAAGTAATACTGGTTTCTCGTATCAATTCCCCAGTGACACGGTTGGCGGTTTGACATTGCTTTTGCAGGTGAGATATGTTTGAAGGATATAATTCCAGCGGCCAGAAATTTGCATATTGCACTTTGGACTCCTGTGAACTGTCCTCTACATATTTGGGTATCTCGCTGAACTGGTTTGTACGGAAATGTCTCCATTATTGGTTGAATAGAAGATAAATTCCTCGCACTGGTTACGGCATACCATAGAGAACTGCTGGGAACTGAAACTTTGCAATGTGTTTAACCCTTTAACCCTGCTACTAGTTTTGGCCTTAATGAGACGCTGATTTCTTTCTCAGCTCTGCCTTATTCTTAGACAAATAAGAGCTTTTTTTTTTTTTTTTTTTTTGGTGGTGGTGGTGCTGGGGCATTTTTACGCTTTTATTATTATTATTTTACTTTTATTCTTTTATTTTTATTTTAGGTTTTTTGTGTGTGTGTTTTCTTTTTATATTGTTCAGCATTTAGTATAAATTGTGCGGGTCAATACATTTACAACTACAGTGGTTCCTTGGATTACAAGCATAATTCGTTCTGGGACAGTGCTTGTAATCCAAATCCACTCTTGAAGGAAAGCAAATTTTCCCATAAGAAATCATAGAAATGCAGACAATTGGTTCCACACCCCAACATAAATATTTATTATCCTGAATAACATGGAGAACAGATGAAACAAACATTCAGAAACAGCAGAATATGTGATATTATAAGTTACTGTACAGTAATGGAGAGGATGGGAAACACAAAGGCGGACAGAGACTCCAGGGAGCAGGAAGGAATGAGCAGGGCAGATGTGGGTACATATATGCAGTGCGCTCTGTCTGGGGAGAGAGGGGTTACAGCTATGGAGAGATTACCCCCACAGTCCTGTCCCCTGATGTAAACCCCAGCCTGAAGTAGATCTGCCATGATTTGGAAGGTGAGGGAGACTTCGTGGGTCAGAGTACAGTGCTGTAGACCCCGCTATGCAGACCATGCCCCTCCCCCACTCGCGCTCCCACCCAGTACAGGGAGCTCTTAAACCAAAGCAATGCTCTTAAACCAAGTCACAATTTTGAAAAACTGTGAGCTCTTAAACCAAAATGCTCTTAAACCAAGTTACTCTTATAATAAGAGTATAATAAAAACACAGAAAATTCCATATTCTAAGAGCTCTAACTTTGTTATTATTCAGTCCACGCGGCGGTGTGTGGAGTCTTGTTTTTTGCAGAACATCTTTTTTATTGGTGCTATTTTGAGATACCGATAACTTATTATCACTTTTTATTTGGAAGGCAGGATGAAAGATTTTTTTATGGCGTTCAACACACAGACTAAATAACCTGATAATGTTTTATTGGAGGCCATTATAAGTACAGCATTTTTTTATATATTAACCTTTGACATTTAGAAAAAAGCTTTTCGCTTCAAAAGAGTTTCACAAACATACTAAAATTTGTTAGATAAACCTTAGAGAGTGGTGACAAGGTAATGTAGTGCTCTCACTGCTGTTACTAAGCCCATGAGTCCATGGTGGTGCACAGCTATTTTTCTTTCCCTACATTTTGGGGGAGAGACCAGAGCTGAGCTGTTTTCTAACAGTACACATAGACTTTCTTTCCCTTATCTGGCCAATCCCATCACATACTCCTCTCTGCTTTACCTTGACGTAGTATTGGAAAAAGTGCACCAGCACTGTGTTGAGCTGATGATTTACACAGGCCAGTGCTAGATGGCATATGGAGAGAGAAGGAGTTACTCATGCACTGTGTTTGAACTGTGTTTGCAAGGTGCGATATGAAGAGAACAGAAAAAATCTGCAGGATCAGAGCAAGGAAACAGTTATACAAGGCAGAGAACTGCTACTGTTGTTGCTTCTGCAGGTGAGAAGCTAAAGGCAGAAGGGAGGAGAACGTTACACTGCAGCATTGTAGACATACATCAGTAGATATACTGGTATTTATGCAAAAGAAAGCTAACCTTAGTTTTAAGGGTGGTCAAAGATAAGAAAGAAGCCTTGATTTACCTTTGAGGGACAGTGTGGATCACCTTCAGCAGGATGACAGACTCAGATAGCAGGCACAAAGGCCAGGCTTTCTCAGGCTCTGTTTCTCTCTTCTGCACATAGTAAACAGGCCCCCACTTTCTTATCTAGCTGTTGTATTTCCCCTGATAACAGGCAGTAAACAGCGAGGCAGTGAGTTCCATAGCCTCGCTGCTCTTACAGTAAAGAATCCTGGTCAGTGGGAATTATAACAGGAAAATATCATATATGTAAACTTAGCAAACTAGCATGTGATATTTCCTCATACTGGCAAATGACACACGATACACATTGGATCACATGACACAACATACTGTTCTATGTCATAGAATGTCCTTCATGACACATTCGTAAAACAGCATTTTTTTTTTTTTTACAAATTATATGCTGTAGCACAAACTTTTTTCATGTATACGATATAATGATATTTAGGGGGAGATTTATCAAACAGGGTGTAAAGTGAAACTGGCTCAGTTGCCCCTAGCAACCAATCAGATTCCACTTTTCATTCCTCACAGACTCTTTGGAAAATGAAAGGTGGAATCTGATTGGTTGCTAGGGGCAACTGAGCCAGTTTCACTTTACACCCTGTTTGATAAATCTTTAGTTTTTTATACTAAATCCATCATTTTCCGTTGAACATAATATAGTCAGTATTCTCTGTGTAATGATTTGTCGCTCATTTTGCCGAATTTACTAATTTTGCATTACAAATAAAGACCAATGGCTCATGTACTAAATCCAGTCTGGGAAAGGTCTGTTAGTCCTAGTGTCTGCTAGGCTTCACTGGTTTATTGATCCGTGCAGTGACTGATATATGACGTGTCTGTAATTGTATTCCTTTATAGAGGGTGTTCATTGTTAATGGTATTTTATGGTCAACTTTACACCAGTCATTGTGTTGTGCACAGATGTGGCAGGGTCAGGACTGCATCAAACTTCCATTACAAAATAGTCTGCGTCCAAGTGTATTATCTACTGAAAGCAGATGACTTTACTAGTAGACTGCTCCCTAGAGCCACATTCAATGGGGGGAATTTATCATTTGCAGCCCGAGAGCAAAAATAGCACAATACCTACAAAAATTGGTATATATATATATATATATATATATATATATATATATATATTGGTAACATATATATAGAGATTGTTATTCCTCACCCCATTTCCTGTGGGGTTTAGGGTTTAAAATCTAATTTCTCCATCTCATCCACATTAAAGCGACTCCACAAGTGTACCCACAATCTGACACCCGGCCCCCCCCCGAAAACCACTTGTACCTTCAGATAGCTGCTTTTAATCCAAGATCTGCCTGGGGTCCGTTCAGCAGATGATGCAGTTATTGTCTTAAAAAGCAACTTTTAAACTTGCAGCCCCGTGCCCAACGGCCGGGGCTTGTAGTATCTGTGCCCTAACTTTGCACCACCCCTCCGTCCCTCCTCCCCACCCTCTTCATCATTAGGAATGCCACTGAAACATTTTCTCCTGTCTAAACATTGCACAGGTGCCTTAACGATCCAGCCCATGTGCCGTACTGACACAGGTGGGGAATAGGAGACAGTCTGCCTGGAACATTCCTAATGATGAGGAGGGCGGGGAGGAGGGACGGAGAGGTTGTGCCAGCCTAATGCATACACAATGTAAGCTACGTCCGTTGGGCACGGGGCTGCAAGTTTCAAAGTTGTTTTTTTAGGACAATAACTGCATCACCTGCTGAACGGACCCCAGGACAGATCTTGGATTAAAATGTACAAGCGGTTTGGTGGGGGGGGGGTCAGATTGTGGGTACAGAGTCGCTTTAAGACCAATTTCATTAAAAGTCATTGACCTATCAGTAGGTATTTGGAATGTGATGGGGGAATATGGGGGCAAACCCACATGAACCACATGAACATTATGAGAACTACAAGTCCCAAACATACTGTATATTTCTTTGGTTGAATTCAAACCCTGTCCCCTAGAGCTGCAGGACAACAGAGCTACCCACTGAGGCATCTTGGTGCCCAAATTTCCCCTGTTTTCGTGGGTTGTGATGTTGGGGGGTCCTGATATAGCAGCTGTACGTATAATGTATGATGTAGTTATAAGATGAACCTACGGTCTGACCGTATGGTACCATGGACTGTGTAGTTTCTGCCAAGAGAGCTGCTCATGCTTTGGCTTACTTAACATGACTGGCTTCTTCTGCTTTATGGTAACAGTTCCACTTAAAATGATTACTCATTTCAATAGTGCAGATTAAATAATTTGCGGCCTTTGTTTCCCATGATAAGTTCCTATTGCTGTATTAAGAGAGCCGCTTCTCGATGCCTCCTGGGTAATCCTTTAATTTTCCACTCAGTCTCCCCCACTGGGCTTCTGTCTTCTTCCAGCAGCAGAGTCATTCTGTAATTATCGAATAATAACCCTATTAGCGGTCTTAGTGGCCCCTTTGAGACCCACCAGCCATCCTGGAGACACACAGTATGGACACCTCCCATTTCCTCTATAGCTTCCTCCAGTCACATGCGATCACAATGAGAACCTGGCTAGAAGCCATAACTGAGCTATTAACCCTTTCCTCAACATTTCTGGCTTTTGTCTTGTAGGAAATGGACATGCCCGATGAGGTGAATATTGACGACCTTCTGGACCTAGATACAGAGGAGCAGAGAAGAAGCAGCCTGCAGGTAGGGAGAACTTAGTAATACATAATTCAATCAATGCATATACATGAATTGTATACAATGATCACCATGGGGGCCCACTTCTTCCTAGTCATCTTCTAATGGCCATTTGGTCATCTTATACATTGGAGAAATGTTAAAAAGATGGCTAACCATCTATCTGCATTTGCTCAGGTTTCTCCATAATTCCCATAAAAAGGGCTAAGTGTATGCACGACCATCTCTCCTATATATGGCTGCTATAGGTGGTCAGGTTGGTCAGGTGGTCACTTGAGAATGAAAGTTGACCTCAGGGAGATCAACCAAAACACTGGAGAGACACTATCACGTTTCTTAACATCAATTAGCTAGCCCGACGTTCCTCCAGGAAGGAACAACTAAGCCAAGAGGGATCTCCAGTGAAGGAGACCACTTTCCAACAAGCCACAATCAAAAATTGACAGGACTTGTGAAATACTTCAGCAAGGTATCCATTCACAGACAGCTGTTTCGGGGTATCAGTGTGGAGTAGGATTCTGGCTAGTGGGAGCAAAGCCTAGTAAGTGCATTCTAGAGAATGATGGTTGACCTCAGGGAAATCAACCAAAACAATGCAGAGACACCATCATGTATTTCTCAGTCAGTGAATCTAGGAATATAGGAGGTCAACCATCATTCCTTTGAATGCACTTAGTAGGCTTTGTTCCCACTAACCAGAATCCTGCTCCACACTGATGAGGGGCAAATACTCTGAAACAGCTGTCAGTGGATGGATACCTTGCTGAGGTATTTCGAAAGTCCTGACATTTTTTGATTGTGGCTTGTTGGAAGGTGGTTTCCTTGAGTGGAGATCAACCTTGGCTCGGTTTTTTCTTCCTAGAGGAAGGTCTGGCTAGCTCACTGATGTTGAGAAACATGTGATGGTGTCTCCATAGTATTTTTGCATATTTCATACTTGGCAAGAGGCCCCCACTAATCTTATCATTAGCTTCTCACCTATAGAGGAAAAAAAGATTCTTGGAGGTGTCTCCAAGAACAATACCAAGGGTTAATACATTTTTCTAGCACCAACATATTCCACAGTACGGTACAGAGATAGTTATTACTCACATTGGTCTTCATCCTCATCAGGGCTTACACAGTAAATTCAATAGAACCTATTAGTTTGTTGTTGGAGTTTTGGAGGAAACCAAGTAGGGGGTGAAACTCGCACAAACAATAAGAAACTCTATGCAGCTTTGGTTGTATTTGGACCCAGGGCCCCAGGACTCAGCAATGCAAACGACTAGGCAGCATAGAAAAAACCTTGTTGGCTTGCAGCTTGGCTTCATTAAAGCACCAGGTTTTATACATTATTAATTAAAACTATATACACAATGGAAATGAAGCCTCAGTGTTTGGAGCCAAAGGGAGTTCCTGCTTATCCATTATTCTGTATAATAATAAAATAACAAGTGGCCACAAATCAGATTGGGCCTCAAGATAAAGAGCTGAGGGGTGACGCATCATTGCCATTATGTATATGGTTTTAATCAATGGGGAATAAAACTGGATGTTCTAATTGATTAGTGCCGGAGCACTTTACTACAATGTAATGCAGTAAAACGAAATTGCCATAAAGTGTTTCCTTTTTATGACCTGGAGAGTACAGGATTGGTATTCCAGCCTGAGTAGATTGCCTTACAATACCTATATTATAGTGACATACAGATTACAGATAACGCAGAACATTGTATTGTAGTGCTCAAATATTACCACCATACAATGCCATAATATATTAGTGCCTATAAAATAGTTTCATACCATAAACCACAGGGTACACAACCTGAGGCCCTCTAGCTGTTGCAAAACTACAATTCCCATCATGCCTGGACATCCAAAGGGAGTAGGTGGGGATGCTAGTGGAAACTGTACCATCGAGGCAGACCACTGCATGGGCCCCATAGCAGCTGCTTTGTCTGCCTCCATCATAGCTGCTCCAGTGCCTTTGGCTATCCAACTGGTGCAAAACTACAATTCCCATAAAGCCTGGAAAGCCAAAGCTAAGCTTTGGCTGTCCAGGCATGATGGGATTTGTAGTTTTGCAACAGCTGGATGGTGCCAGGTTATGCACCGATGCAGCAAACACATAGCACTGATTGAACATGGCAATTTCAGTCGGATCGGCAGACCATCTAATATATATGGGGCCCCCTAGCCTCTTACCCCATTGGGAGTTTGTCGAGAGAGAAAGACGTGCCCCCTCCCTGTTATCCCACTGTTAAATGGATAATGGCGCCATTCACAGGCAGAGAATAAGGCTGTGCTACAGTTCCTTCTCGAGCAGTTAGGTGCCCCTGGGCAAAGTCAAACTGTGGAAGGGGCGCAGCACTAAATCAGTACTATAGCATTCTCATTTTCAGGATCTAAGGGAGTGGAAGCGTTATAGGTGCAACCCTAGTGATTCAGGATAGCTATATATACTCCACTCTAATGCTGCCCCTGAGATCCTTGGGGGAGTCACAGCCAACTACCCAGTCTGCCATTGCCTAAAACCGTCCCTTTTAGGAACTGGAATACAGACACTTAGAGAAATATTTCTCCTTGTTTTTCTGTTAGTTGGAATTTCCTTTCCATTGAAGCCATCAATTATCCATTTTCTTGTGTACTGTATATTATCTCATGGATGTGGGGAACCAGACTTTTATGGGGTTTTCCAGTTGCGAACTCTCGGCCACTTCAAACTTCTGGGAGAGGAAGATTAACTTTCCGCTGATAAATGTAATCTGTGCCTGTCAGTGCCGAGACTTCCAGTGAAATGGTCTCATCTTTGATGTGGTGTAGAATGAATGCTTTCCCACACAGAGCAGATATGTAGGAGGGGGGGTATGGGACATGATTGGGGGGGGTATATAAAGACAGGGTTTGACTGGGCCTTGCGCCTTCACACCACCAGCTTCTGTTCCCCTATGTATAAATCACATGACGTTATGAGCAGTCAATGCTTTGAGGGTTTCTTTTTACAAATAGCTCAAGGTTGAATTTAACATCATGGGATTTTATACAGAAAACCCTTATTACATTGTGCAGAAATCTGACTGATGGCTGTTTGTGTTCTGTGCTTCTTCTTAGGTCATCCTCGCTTCTTGTACTAACAACACAGAGGTATGTATTGCATTACATTGTTCTTGAATGTATTGTATTTTGATATGCCGCCTTTTGTGGTTTTTATTGTCTCTATAAGGTTCTGTTTACTTCTGCAGGCAAAAAAAATTTTTTCCAGACAAAACAACAGACACTCTATCGGATCACAGAGTCTATTAACATGATAAATGGTATACTTGTATTGCTCCAGTCATCTCCAGTGTAAGCCAACCCTTTGCACTTTAAGGGCTATTTTATGTTTCAACTACAAAGAACCACAGAATGGCATTTTTTCAAGGGAACCTGTCACCAAGAAAATGCTATCTAATCTATCACCATCATGTTATAGAGCAGAAATAACAGGGCAGGTCTATATATATCTTTGTGGGAAAAGATTTAGTAGAACATGTAACATGTTGATTGAAATTCCAGCTCATTCCGTGTTAAGGAGTCCAGTGGGCGGTGTCACTCAATGGACTGGACTCTTTAGCAGTTATACGAAATCTTTTCCCATAAATATATATATATATATCAATCTGCTCAGCTTCTTCTGCTCTATAACATGATACTGATTGCTTAGGTAGCATTTTCATAGTGATGGGTTCCCTGTAAAGGCAATGAACATCTCCAGTATACAGTCTTCTAGTCCCCTAATGTTAAAATCTCCATCTTGTGTGGAGAGGCAAACTTGTATTACCTAGTAAGACAGATGGCATAGGGGATGTACAGTAGCCAACCCCTTTATTATAACCCACTACAATCAATTCAAGACCCCCCCCCCACACACACACACACACACATACACACACACACACACACATACACACACACACACACACACATACACACACAATAAAGGAAGTTATGTTCTCAAAGTTTCTCCTTGGAAGATTTCTTCCTTCTATCAATCCCTTTGAAGTACAAGGGGAACATTACCTAAATTCTGCTAACTCAACCATGTATGCCTAAGGGCTATACAGATTAACATTTCCCCATACATTATAGGGGTTTTCTGGTTTAAAAATACTTGTCCCCTATCCACAGGACAAGTATTTTTTAAATCGACATGGGATTGATATGGGACATTCAGCACAGAAGCTTTCATTTATTTTATTTTATTAATTTAATTTTAAGCAGAGCAGAACCACATGGAAGTTGTTACTGTCTCCCAAAGAAGTCAATAAAAAATTGTCTGGTTTTTGTGTCAAAACCAAGAGGTTAATGGTCATGTGAACATGCCCTTAGTGTTGACGCTTCTTCTTAGGTGTAGGCGTGGGTTATGGGAACCATGGTGTGCATGTTTACATACGGGCAGCATAGTCGTGCTTTGTTCAGACTGAGTTTATGCTCAGATTACCAGCTTGTCAGATTCCTCCGTGATGGTTTAACATTTGCCTGTGAAATGCGTCTGTGTTGTGTTATGTGTCTAGGCCCTTTCCTCCGCCTGGCACTGATAAATTGACTCCTTGTATCCTGAGTGTAAACCTTTTCCTGTTAAGGGTGTGCTAGTACAAGCAGAACATCACAACCTGACCCTGTCAGCAGAATTTGGGCCTCCAAAGGAAATCATGGTGAAGACCCAGTATTCCTGTTATACATTTACAGAGCGGACATTATGTGTATTGTTTGACGTGATGCTACCTAAAATATCATAGGAAATTGTGCTATCAGTGATTTCCTAGTAAAATGTTCTTGTTTTAGTCAGACCTCCACCTATGTATGATGCTGGAATCTTCATTGTGCCAGAGAGGACATTACAACCCCTCAGGCCTTAGGCCCAAGAGCAATTGCTACCAACCTTCTTTAGTGTTGGACCCCAATAGCAGACCAAAACCAACACTATCTGCCTATACACATTTAACCCCACAGCAGCTAAGGGAATGGTAGCGTATATATAATATTTCACACATTATACAACAGCCGTGACACTAAAACCCCACTGCCTAATATTATGTAGGCCATCTTGTGCTTTGACCCATTGAGGCCTGGACTCCACAAGACCTGTGAAGGTGTCCTGTAGTATCTGACAGATCCATATGTCCTGAGGCAGGGTTTCTATAGATCAGACTTTTTCCAGCAAATCCCATAGATAATCGATCAGATTGAGGCAACACTCTGAACTCTGTCATGTTCCTCATTCCTGAAGAATGTTTGCAGTGTGACCAGAGGTCACTGCCATTAGGGGGGCCCACTAGGACTTGGTCTGTGCAATGTTTGTGCAGGTGGGACGTGTCACAGTAACCTCCACATGAATCCAAGGACTCAAGGTTTCCCAGCAGAGCATTGCCCAGAGCATCACACTACCATAGCCATATGTTTTCTTCCCCTAATGCATGCTGGCGCCATCTGTTCTCTAGGTAGGCCATACACATGCACCCAGCCATCCACAGGATATCTATCAAAGGAATAATTGCAATAATAATAATGTTTATTAATTTATACAGTACCAACATATTCTGCAGGCTACCGGGGGTACATAGACAATCAAACATTACAGAACTACATACTCATTACTGAAACAAAAGGGATGAGGACCCTGCTAGCAGAAGATTATAGTATATGAAGCAATTGATCTGACTAGGCCTCCTTCTTCCACGGTCCAGTTCTGTTCACCTGCGTATTGTAGGTCTCCACAGCAGTGGACAGGACACTATGGGTAATCTGTTACACATCCCATACTGACATCACTTTATTTTAGCCAGAATTAAAGGGGTAGTGCGGCGCTAAAAAATTATTCACAGAATAACACACATTACAAAGTTATACAAGTTTGTAATGTATGTTATGTCTGTGAATCGCCCCCTTCCCAATGTCCCACCACCCCTACCCGTGTACTCGGAAGTGTTGGTGCATTATACATTACCTGATCCGTGTCGCGCATGTCCTCCATCTTGTGCCAAATGTCATATTCAGCCGGCCGAATCGCTGCCGCCGTCGTCCCCCCTCCGCCGTGTCATAACTGTGCTCAGCCGTGATTGATTATTAGATGTTAGGGTTCACTGGAAACTATTCCACATCTGACATTTTTTAAGAAACCGTTTGCATTTTTGTGAGATGGTCTTATAGGTTATCCGTTTCTTTTACATAGTGATGCTCCATGTTTTTCTAAGGATTATCATGCTTACTTTGTTTGCATTGAGGAAGTTGGTTAATATATGACTGTGTGGATTTTTTGTCGCTCCAGAGATATGGGACAAAAACATTATATGCAAACTGCAATGACCATTAAAGGGTTTATCCAGCGCTACAAAAACATGGCCACTTTTCCCCCTCTCTTGTCTCCAGTTCAGGTGTGGTTTGCAATTAAGCTCCATCTACTTCAATGGAACTGAGATTAACCTGTTAAGGACGAAGCCAATTTTCGTTTTTGCGTTTTCGTTTTTTCCTCTTTGTGTTTAAAAGGCCATAGCACTTGCATTTTTCCACCTAGAGACCCACATGAGCCCTTATTTTTTGCGCCACTAATTGTACTTTGCAATGACAGGCTGAATTTTTGCATAAAGTGTACTGCGAAACCAGAAAAAAATTCAATGTGTGGGGAAATTGAACAAAAAAATGCATTTCTTTTATTTGTGGGGTATTTGTTTTTACGCCATTTGCCCTGGGGTAAAACTGACTTGTTATGCATGTTCCTCAAGTCGTTACGATTACAACGATATATAACATGTATAACTTTTCTTTTATCTGATGGCCTGTAAAAAATTCAAACCATTGTTAACAAATATATGTTCCTTAAAATCTCTCTATTCCCATGCTTATAACGCTTTTATCCTTTGGTCTATGGGGCTGTGTCAGGTGTCATTTTTTGCGCCATGATGTGTTCTTTCTATCGGTACCTTGATTGCACATATATGACTTTTTGATCACTTTTTATTACATTTTTTCTGGATTTGATGCGACCAAAAATGCGAAATTTTGCACTTTGGGATTTTTTTGCGCTTACGCCATTTACCGTGCGAGATCAGGAATGTGATTAATTAATAGTTCGGGCGATTACGCACACGGCGATAACAAACATGTTTATTTATTTATTTACTTTTATTTAAAACATGGGAAAGGGGGGTGATTCAGACTTTTATTAGGGGAGGGGGCTTTTTACTAATATTAACACTTTTTTTTTTTTACACTTATACTAGAAGCCCCCCTGGGGGACTTATAGTATATACACACTGATCTCTCATTGAGATCTTTGCTGTATAGTTATACAGCAAAGATCAATGAGACCGGCACTCGTTTGCTGTCGGCTGCTGCAGCCGAAAACAAATGAGTGCCGAGGCGGGATCAGCGCCATCTTGTAGCGGTCCCCGGCCGGCACCAGACATGGAGATCGTTCCTCCGGGACAACGTCACTCCGCCACTAGACACCAGTGAAGAGCTGCAGAAGGTAATCGGATGCAGCTGTCAACTTTGACAGATGCATCTGATTACCTGATTAGCGGGCATGGCGATCGGACCGTGCCCGCTAATAGCCGCGGTCCTGGGCTACACGCGGCACCCGGGATCACAGCGGGTCCCGCGCGGCCCCGCTCTGAACACCTCTTGCGGACGCATGACGTACGGGTACGTCATGCTTCCTTAAGAGGTTAAAACCCCACCCAATCTGGAGACAAGAGAGGGGGGAAAGTGTCCATGTTTTTGTAGCCCCTTTAATCCTTTCCTCTATACAATGGTTTGCTATAGCCTCTATACTTTTCTTGACCCTTGTCCTTGTTTTTCAGGCATTTATTCAAGAACTGCTGTTCAAGTTAAAGGGACTGCAGAAACAGACTCTTCTAAGGAAGAACGGTCTGGAGATCAGCAATGAGGAGCAGATTTTGGAACATGCGTGATCATCAGATATTGTTCTTATTGTGAGGGGAAGAGGATAGCAAGCACAAGAAAAGTTGGAAGGATGGATGAAAAGACAAAATAAGCATGAAAGTGACGGTCGGATGGCATCTGGTGTGTCACACGTCCTTGCACCTCATTATTCCAAACATGCACCATGCCACAGGTCTCATAGCCGAGATACAGTATAATGGCGTCATGTCACCTTCTTCTACATTATCCATTCTGCTAGAAAGCACAATATGCCTGAAATCTACAACAGTATTGCTCCTTAAGGACCACCATCCTGAGCCTGGAGGGAAAAAGCTTGTATATGTAAAGCTTAATTATTTCATGTCTTTATAGACCATGCAAATGCTTAGTAAGGTCACCACTTGGTGATTTAACATCTCATAGATATTAAAGGGGTTTTCCACCGTAAAGTTAAAAAAAATGAAATGCTCTCAAACCTAGCTGGTCTTACCCACCTAATCGCCCTGAATATTTTGCGTCATCTCCTGTCATTCTAGCTGCTGTCGTTCCTGAGTTACAAGTTTTTTCTTAAAGCCGGTCTATATCCAAGATGGCGCTCACTGGGAAACAACATTTCCCAGCATGCGTTGCACCTCAGAGCCAACTGCCAAGAATACGTCTCATCTTTTGGTATCTGTCCATCACTGGCTCTGCTTCTGCTTTAGGCTGGGTTCACACTATGTATATTTGAGGCTGTATTTGTGAGGCTGTATAGCAACCAAAACCAGGAGTGGATTGAAAACACAGAAAGGCTTTGTTCACATAATGTTGTAATTGAGTGGATGGCCATCATTTAATGGCAAATATTTGCTGTTATTTTAAAACAACGGCTGTGGTATTGAAATAATGGCCGTTATTTACTGTTATATGGCGGCCATCCACTCAATTTCAACATTGTGTGAACAGATCCTTTCTGTGTTTTCAATCCACTCCTGGTTTTGGTTGCTATGAGGACCTGACATGAGGACCAAATACAGCCTCAAATATACATAGTGTGAACCCAGCCTAACACTGTAAACAAAATATCTATCTATCTATCTATCTATCTAGGATGAAATAACTATGTCTTCTTTCCCTTATACTTCTCAGGAAGCTGTCCCTGTTCTGTTGTTTCCCTGCCCCTTGGTCAGGTGCTCACTGATTAGTGTGATGTCAGTGGTGGGCAGGGTTACAGATGAGGTATTACAGCTTGCCTGACAACAGAAGAGACAGAGATCACATGACCTCTATCTCAGAAGGGAGGGGTGAGGACAGAGGAATGGAGACAGAGTGGACCAGGAAGTGAGGATTTTCAGCAGCTTCAGGGTGTGAGTCAGGATGTGCTGCAGACAAATGGACCAATTCATGTAATGGAAACCTATTACAAACAAGCTTAAATTATGGATGGGGATTAAACAGGGTTAAATCTTTCTTAAGTGGAGTTCCTCTTTAACAGAGGGGAAAAAAGTTGCATTCCATTCTTTGTACATAGCTCCTGGCCCATGGTAATCTTATCTATCTTGGTCAATCACTAGAGATGAGCGAAACGGGTTCGGGTTCGAGTCCAGCCGAACCCGAACGATCGGCATTTGATTAGCGGTGGCTGCTGAAGTTGGATAAAGCCCTAAGGCTATGTGGAAAACATGAATATAGTCATTGGCTGTACCCATGTTTTCCAGACAACCTTAGAGCTTTATCCAAGTTCAGCAGCCCCAGCTAATCAAATGCCGATCGTTCGGGTTCGGATGGACTCGAACCCGAACCCGGTTCACTCATCTCTATCAATCACCTAGGAGGGACGCATAGAGCATGTCATTCCTGATATCCAACCAAATATTTAATTTGGGGGACTGTTTAAAGGGGTAAGTTATAATGCCAAGTGTCACTGTCACTTAAACAAAACGTGATCAGTCGGGGTCTGGATGCTTAGACCACCCCCAATCGCTAGATTGAGCTGGAAGGAAGAGCTAGTTAAGAGTCTCTTCCCCCATCTTGCTGTTTGTGCACAAAGAAAGCTCCCTGCTTGTTTAAGCTCCCAGGTCCTGACCGATCAAGATTTTTTATTTATTACTGACTTTTTAATATTAAAGAAGTTAACCAGGATTAGAAAAAAAAACAAAACTACTTTCTTGCAAAAAAACAGCACCACCCCTATGCTCAGGTTGTGTGTGGTATTACAATTAAGCTCCATTCATTTCAACGGAACTGAGCTTATAAACCGCACCCAAACTGAGGACAAGAGTGGAACTAGAAGAACATGGACATGTTTTTCTAAGCTTGCATAATCCCTTTAAGAGACCATTCTAGTGCATATACATGGTTAATACAATGGTTAATAGACTGCTGCAATAAGCAAATCAAAGATCGGTTTGTAGGCCACCGTACACATGGGCCCAATAGTGAGCCTATGTACTGGCATAAAAAAAAAAAGTGTCCAAATAATAACTGGTCAAGCAGAGACCAGCACAGTACAGTTGTATTCAGTCAGATATATAGGGGTATACAGATATGTTTTATACATGTGTCAGGGCTTTCCCAGCACATGCGATAAACATGCAATGTGGATCAATGTAAACATAGTAAACCATAACTTTTTAACCACACCAAAGGAGGAGCCTTCAGGTATACAGCTAAGCTTCAGGTAACACTTGTGCTTCCTTTAACAGCTTTTTTAGTGTTTTCTAGACATTTGGTGAATGTTTGATACTTTGTATTTATCCCTGTTTTTTTTTTAAAAACTATTTGAACAGTGTTTGCAGTGATTCCATTTTATACACTATGAGAGAGGCCTATAGGCCGATAAATTGCACTAGCAATCCCGACAGCTACCAATAACCAGAGATCATCGGCTAAATGCAGTGTGTCTAGAATCTGGGGGCTGGAAAACACTCTCTTTTTTCCAGAACGAACCCTAACGCTAAGGGCCCTATTCCACCTGACGATTATCGTTTGCATAATCGTTAACGATCTCAAACGACCGCTATTGCGAAAGACCTGAAAACGTTCACTCATTTCCATGGAACGATAATCGTTACTCATGATCGTATTTGCGATCGTTTTTCTTCGCTATTTATTAGCCATTGCATTCGTATCTATTGCGAATGACCGAACGATGTCTTATTCAATGCGAACGATTTGCGAACGAGCAACGATAAAAATAGGTCCAGGTCTTATAAAGCGCTCAACGATTTCTCGTTCGGCCTGTTAATCGTTAACTGCATTTCAACCGAACGATTATCGTTTAGATTCGAACGATTTAACGATAATCTGAACGAAAATCGTTCGGTGGAATAGGGCCCTAAGCTGCAGGGATCCTCATGGATCCCCTGTAATCTGTTTGGGAACCTGGCGGCAAATACAGTAATAGCTGTGTGCTTGAACACAACTCGTTCTGGGAGGCTGTTCCAGAATCGAGCTGTGTGTTTTCATAGGGAACAATATAAATGTTTTTATTTGTTTTTTACACTCCCAGTCCACAGAGCTTAAAGATTTAAAGTGATTGTACCATCGGTTCCCGCGCATGGCGCCAGTCTATTCCCGAAGACCGTCCCACCCCGGAGTACTGGGGGCAGACCTGCCGACCACCAGTGTGACTAAACCCCCTCCCCTTGATTCTAATGGAGCTGCTTCAAAGAGGGGAGGGGAGATCGCCACACTGCTCCGGGGTGGGCCGGTGCTCAGGGATAGACCATCATTGTGTGCAGTAATCGGGTGGCGGTTCAAAAAAAGGACTGTGCCACCGACATCCGCACACTGGTGCCAACCTGTTAATGTAGAAAACCCTTTAAGTGGTGATACAATAACATCACCACTTAGCTCCTCTGGACTTGCAGTCAGTAGAGGTGCATCGGGCACAACTCCTTACTGTAAAAGAGTGGGGAATCCCTTCATAATGATGGGAATCCCCATCCTAAACAGGGTTTTGCTACTGATATACATCCCACTTAAACCTTTCTTGTTGGGCCCAACGCACTGTGCTCTCAAACCCAGAGAGGAAGGGATTAAGTGGGATGCACAGCTGGGCATTCCTGGGTGCCCTCCGTGGAAGGTGACAGGGGGACCTGGAGCTCTGTGCACATGGATGTCCTCCCTCCTCAGGCGGCTGGCACGTTCGGCTGCATAGGAAACACACTGGCCACCTGGGTAGGGAGGATGTCCCTGTTAAAAGAGCTTCGGGTCACCGGTAACCTTTCTCAGAGGAACTGCTGGTAGGGAGCCCAAGAAAAGCCCCTCTATGGCTACCACCCACTCGTTTAGAGCGGAGATTCTCGTCATTATGACAGGAATCCCCGCTGCTGTAAACCTTATTCAATTTTTTTTACAGTGCCACAATGAAATAAATTAAGTATTATACGGTTCCCATTAAAATCAATGGGCTTTCCAATTAATAAATGGACACTTTAGGTCCTCCAGTGTGAGGGACACTCTTTGTAGCCATTCTCCACTCTGATAAGTAGATGAATGTCTTGCATGGAGAATCTTCTTATATTAACTCTGGTTTTCTCCCCCCTTACTGTCTATCAGTGTTCCTCATATTTTAGGATGACATTTCGTAAACAGATCATAGGTCCCAGTAAATGTAAACTTTCCAGTATCCAGGGTTTTCTCTGATCCTTGTTTTCACTTTTTCACTTGTACAGCCGGCTAGTTAACTTGTGTGACATTGGAGCTTCCACAAGCCTATTTATACACATTTGTTACCTTTTTTAATATAAGCATTAACATAGATGCCGTGATCTTACTTTAATGTTAATAAAATGTTTTACTTTCCGTTTGTGGTTTACTTTCACGGAAATCTTAAAAAATGTGTTCAAGTGTTTAACACTATATAGGATAACCAGGAGGGATGAGGCAAATATGCCTAAAAAAGGTGTATACTGTCCTATCTAAGGGTACTGTAGCATAAACTAGTGACAGAGAAGCCGAACAGAATGATGTATCACTTACATTGTTCTGTGCAGCTGTTCTAGAGATATCCTCCTGAATAACATGGACAATAAGTAGTCCTCTCCATTATATGCATGTGCTCAGCAGTCCTCAATATTCATGAGAAGCAGAAAACTCCGCCCACCAGCTGCTGATTGGCAGTTATCTATCCATGGTGTGTATAGGCAATCAAATGTCAATCAGCAGCTGGAGGGTGGAGAGAGGGGTGTGGCCAGAATCCCATTCTCCTGCATATTAGGAGAATGGCTGAACAAAATGATATAAGTAATACACTGAGCTGTTCAGCATTTCTGTCACTAGTTTATTCTGCCCTCATTTAAGGTGGCATAAACTTAGTGACAGATTCCCTTTAACGGATTTGGGATTCCGTAAAGTAGATGCTGAGAGTTAGTTTTACACGAGCATCTTCTATATATCAACAGGCACTATGTATGCATGTAAAAGTGGACATGTCTAAGATTCTTTGGATGCTATGTGCTGGTGTACATAACAAGAGCTCACAATAAATCAAACACAAATTTTAAAGAATGATAAAAATGAAAAGAAAAGAAGCAGATCATAAAGCTTACTGATAAGGAGGCATAAGTCAGACTCAGGAGGCTATGGTTATGAGTCTGAGGGGGTGAAAGTTAGGTTTGGGGAGTGTCAATGAGGACAAGGAGGCATGAATCAGACTTAGAGGGTGTGATCATAAAGCTGAGGGGGTCTAAATGAAGTTCACACTTCCTAAGAATCTAGTATTCTTTTTCCTTTTTGAAATAAAGTCCTTGCCTATTTGATTAATCGGGTAAAAAAAAGGGCAGATTGTTAACCAGATAGGAGAATGCTTATATCTTTGGAATGAAGAGCATTGCAACAAAACTTTTTTTTCCCCCTCTCTTTAAAGTGTCACTGTCGTAATAACTTTCACAATGTAAATCAACAGTAGATGTGATGTATAGCAAGTTTGCAATATACATTCTTTTTTTTTTTTTTATCATGCTGTAAAACAAAGCTGTACTTACCAGAAATCCAGGTCCAGTCTCCTGAAGGAAGATTTTCTGACTTGTGCTGGTTGTTTAAAACACAGCAATTTTGGCCAGTACAGAGTCACGGCTCCAATGTGTCCATCAATCACATGACTGCCTTCTCTGTGAGTGCTCACATCGCCTGGGATACACAGGACTTCCTGTTTTCTGACTATTTCCTATTTTTTGAGAAAAAAAAGAGTCAGAAAACAGTAAGTGCTGTGTTTTCCATGATAACTAAAAAAATAAATAATGAGTGTAAATTGCAAACTTGCTTTATATGACATCTACTGTTGATTTAGATTTTGAAAGTTATAATGGCGGGTACACTTTAAACGCTCTCCTTGTCTCACCTTAAAAATTCTCCTTGTCTTTAGCCACCACTAGAGGGAGCCATCCATTATATGGTAAGCTTCTAAGATCTAAGATATAGTGGTGCACATGAATGTGAAGCTGTATTTCTTTTATTAAGATGTTTTATGAAACCAGCACAGAATGATGGAGATCAACAACATGGTTTAAATAATCTACATGTATCCCAGTCTTTCTTCACACAAATACACATGAGTGCAGGTCAATCCAGAATTCTTGGAGTGTTATCAGCAGGATATATTCAAAGAGAGTAATATATACCATTTATACATCTACAGAGTAGTTGTCCGGCCTATGTTCAGAGTGGATGAGACCTGTTGATGAAGGATTGATGACAGTGATCGGTCCTGGGGAATGCCTGCTTAATAATGATACTGTACAGGGCTTGGAAACAGAGGTGTCCATATTTGGCAATGACATTAAACTATGTAAGATCAACACAGAACAGGACTGGAACTTCCTACAAACTAAGTGAGTCCAAAGACGTGATTTAAAGTGGGTGACAGAAAAACAGCAGCAACATTCCTTAATGTGAGCAAACATTGATCTGTCGAAATCTGGTCCCTCTACAATCCTCCGCAGTCTTTATTTCCTTAAAGCTGTCATTTACTGTAAGACATTTATGCCCCCAACCCCCCAAGCTACATGCCAACAAGTACATCAATCAATTTACTAATATGTTCTTTCATTGTGCCATTATAATTAACAGCCGTATATCCTCTATTCTGCTCTTTTCCGCCATAGTCAGCATACAGTAGATCTTGCATAGAATCACATTAGGAAGCTATTAACAGGAACAGATTGTGAATCAGAGCCCAGAGCCCAGTTTCCTTGTACACGCTCTTCCCGTACCCCTTGGGGATGGTTCCTATTGTCTGAATCCCAATGCCGCTCACTCCGGAGCTCTTTGTCAATGTGTCATTGTTCTCCGTTCAGGGACGGACATGTGGCCTCGATCAGTGACAGCCAGCGCCGGCCCTCAGAAGCCTCAGGACGGATCTGCTTGTATTTAGCAGCAAGAAACATTCCTTTATAAATATAAACATTTTGGGTTTGTCTGAGGCAAAAACATCACATGACGGGTCCAGATCTTCAGACACCCCCCCCCCCAATTCCTTGGCTTCTATTTCTCCTGCACACAGAGAACTCCATTTGGAAACCATTCTCGTACCACTAAAGCTTTACAGATGATGTGTCCTGGGAGTATAATAAAACAACTAAACTTCACACAATTCAATGTGGGTGTCACATGTAGGTTGGGCTCATCTCCCAGCCGATCAGAGTGTAACTTGTTATTTATATAGCAACTACATATTCTGCAATGCAGTATAAAGAAAACATTCACTTTGGTTCCTGGTCTCTGTAATTTTATTATTTTATCACTTTGTTAGAGGTGGGAGTCTGGGTCTTCACTAGAACTAGGGCCAGTGTCAGCACAGAAAAAAAGGGCGAAGGACCCGATCATATGACCAGAAGGTCCTCCACCTTACAGTGTGTAGAGCAGCCTGACAGAGAGAAAGACTGGGCTATATGTGCTGTGTGTCTGTGTCAGTCTGTCAGTCAGTCAGTGTCAGACAGGGTCAGTCAGTTAGTGTCAGTCAGTCAATCAGTGTCTGTGTCAATAGTGGATGGATGAGGGGCCCACTGAGGCTCTGCCACCTGAGGGCCTGCAAAAACCTGGGGCCAGCCCTGACAAGAATGAGCCGGAAGAAGGGTGCACTAAGCGCTTTCTCTCTCATCTCTAAGCCATGTGACCAAGATGGACTCCCAATGTAAGTCTATAGGACTTGTTTCCGATTCATTCACCTTGCGCAAAGCTGGGAGAAAATGCACATATACAGTTCCAGGGAGGTGATTGTATCTAGATGTGTCTCCGTGCAGAGTGATGCGCTGCGGAGCGTTGACTGGAGCGGGTCTGTGGTCTCAGTGATGCTGAGACATCTGCCGACTGACGGGTTAGAGTCTGTGCCGATGGAGGCGCGTCCTCGTGTCCAGGCTTCTCACTAGCAGAAGCCAGGACACGAGCCTGGAAAGTTTTGGGATAACCTGCCCTACTTACCTTACCATACAGTACGTCCGTAAAATTTAGTGAAAATAGATAAAAAGAGAAATTACAAAAACATTACATATGAATTATAAAAAATAATACATATTTGGAGAGAGAAAGGAGATAATTAATCCACAATTCACTCAT
Source organism: Dendropsophus ebraccatus (assembly GCF_027789765.1). Lineage (NCBI taxonomy): Eukaryota > Metazoa > Chordata > Amphibia > Anura > Hylidae > Dendropsophus > Dendropsophus ebraccatus. The sequence goes on from NC_091463.1 coordinate 78,911,314, forward strand.
TGTTTCAGCAGTATTTAAATCGGATTCGAAAAGGTGAAATGAATCTTCTTAAGGGTTTAGATAACGATCAACTTGTAGTACCTTCCAGGTCGGAATTTGATCCTATACTTAAGAGCATTGACCGGACGAAGGTCCCTGGTATGGGGTCACCTGCCTTGGTTTCCTCACACCAAGTCCCAAAAGATGAAGGTTTCACCTTTGTTTCTCCGAAGCCTGTTTTTCTGACTGTGGAACAAAGGAAAACCCATAGTATATATTGTGACAAGCTGGCCAAAGACAAATCCCCTAATGCTTCTCAACTAACACAGCTCCGGAACCTACCGGCAATCTACGGGGTACTCATAGGAAAAACTATCCCTTCACGTGACCTACTTTACCCATGGGAGGTTCTCTTAAAGAGAGTTAATAGTGATGACTCTATCTGGGTCTCTCATATCATCTCTATTTGTAAAGCCAAGAATGGTACAAAAGAGATCCATGCCTCTCACTACGTTGCCCCCATCAGGTATCGAGACTTCTATGGGAAGAATGCAGTGGAGAAGCACTTACCCTCTGTTAAATGGTGGATTGACCAGAGAAATAATAACCTTATCCCCCTAACAGGAGGAGACAGCCAGGAAGTTCACTCGATTATAATGTCATCTGTAGGTCAATTTCTTTTGCTAGACGAGAAGTTTTTACTGGAATTCTCTCTTCATCTGACTAGCAATGGGGATGCCAACCTACTAACAGCAACCCAGCTACAGGGGTATTTAGGATCGGGAATTCAAACAGAGAAGTCAGTACTCCGGACACTGAATTGGACATCCACCTATAAAAACCTGGAACTACCTGCAATCCTGTTACTTGATTTTCCGACTTGGGGCCTTACAAGAATTCACGGTCCTATCTCAATGGCGCCACCCGTCCAGGACAAGGCCGCACCGCCACCAAACAAGAAGGTTCAGGCTGAAGCCCAAACAGGTGTGAATGCCGATGAGGCAATTCCGCCCAATCCCTCCGAGAACAAACCCACCGCGTGGAGCGACCATCCGACGACAAACGCGGAAACTGAAAATGAAACCCAGAATACGCTTGAGACCAGGACTTGTACCCCTACTGACACTCTGAGTATCGTGTGCGACAGAGTGGAACATCTTCAATCCGTCCTAGACCGGTTTGCTATGAGGCTGGAAGATTTTGGGACTCGATTTAACAAATTAGAGTCAAAAGTCGCCTCTTGCCTCCACAGATCTCAATGGAATAGCAATCAGATTGATGCCCTTCAGTTGACAGTAGAGGAAATAACTAAAAGATCTGTGATGCCACATGTAAAGAAGGACCAAGTTAGTTTTCCAGAATTGGAGAATACTAAAGCAACCTGCCAGGAACTCCTAGGACTGTTACCATCCGCAATGAGGAGGGCTGCCAGGCCAAAGGTGCTAGAGATCTTGGACACCAATGATATTAACAAGATTAAAGCTTTACATCGTCATCTTCTTAAACAAGCTCAAGCCTCTATGAGCAACTAACTTCTGGGATAACAGACTCTGTTTACACCAAATCTACCTCTTGATTATAATTCCACTGCTACAGAACAAAAAAATAAAAATAAAAAATAATACATATTTGGTCCTGCCTCAGTTGTACTGACTGATAGAATCATTCATGTCTATGGGGAATTTGTGGTCTTTACACGTACATTTCTTAAAAAAAAAAAACTAATCCGATCATAACCAGAAATACTTAGCACACCTGTCACCAGGTTCGAAACACAGTTTGAACAAGGTCTGTATACGAAGTGGTTCGGACTGTATTAAAGGGGAACTCCGGAAAAGAAAAACTTGTTTTCTATTCCAAAGTACATTAAAAGTTATAAAGATGTGTCTATACAATGTGGGGCTAGGTTCACGCTACCATCTCTGACCGGCCAGAAGCAGGGGCAGCACTAATTTTACTGATTGTGATGGGTGGGGGACTGTGATGATCAGCTGAGGGAAAGCATTGCACTCTGGGAACTGCTCAACCAGGAAGGGCAGAAACACAATACAGAACACTCCCCCCCCCCCCAACAAACAGATTTTTGGTAGTTTAGATAGGTAAGTAATGCTATATGCTTCTGCAGAAGTTAAATTTTTTTTTAACCTCTACCTGGAGTTCCCCTTTAATTGCAGAAAGTCGGAGAAACTGGAAGAAATAAAAGAATAAAGAAATACGTAGAATTAGACGTACCCCTAATGGTAATAACTAGAGATAAGCGAACCGGGTTCGGGTTCGAGTTCATTCGAACCCGATCGTTCGGCATTTGATTAGCGGTGGCTGCTGAACTTGGATAAAGCTCTAAGGTTGTCTGGAAAACATGGATACAGCCAATGACTATATCCATGTTTTCCACATAGCCTTAGGGCTTTATCCAACTTCAGCAGCCACCGCTAATCAAATGCCGAAAGTTTGGACTCAAGCATGCTCCAGGTTCGCTCATCTATAGTAATAACAAAAACAAGACCACATTTGGCCATCTTAGTGAAAAAAAATTGTAATGACCTAAATATTTCTTTTCCCCATAAAACCTGTTTTTGTTTAGCAAAGTTGTAAAATGTGTTTGTGCACACCCCAAACCATTAACAGACTTAGTTCCCTCCCCAAAAGGATTTAGTAAATTATAGGTTTCCCCTAAATGGCAGCATTGAAAAATCTCAGTTACCTGTCGTATGTATGAGATACCACTCTTCTAATGACACGGGAAATCTGCACTTATATAATTACAGGGAGCGATTTCATAGATAGGTAATAGTTTGCAAACCTGATCTGCAACATGAGGACTTTCACTTTCCTAAAGTGTAGCTGTACAGACCTCAGCTGTCCCCCCTTCCCCCCAGGGCCCACAAAATGGAATACAGTCTCTGTATTCACACCCTTGCTGTTTTTCCCATTTTTGTTGCCTTAAAGTCAACTGGTTTAAGAAAGTTACATAGATTTATTTACTTCTATTTAAAAATCTCAAGTCTTCCAGTACTTATCAGCTGCTGCATTTGCTGCAGGAAATGATGTTTTCTTTTCATTCTGACACAGTGCTCTCTGCTGCCACCTCTGTCCATGTCAGGAACTGTCCAGAGCAGGAGAGGTTTTCTATGGGGATTTGCTGCTGCTCTGGACAGTTCCTGACATGGACAGAGGTGGCAGCAGAGAGCACTGTGTCAAGTGGAAAGAATACACCACTTCCTGCAGGACATACAGCTGTTGATAAGTACTGGAAGACTGGAGATTTTTTAAAGTAAATTACAAATCTATATAACTTTCTGAAACCAGTTGATTTGAAAGAAAAAGATTTTCGTTGGTGAGCCCCTTTAAATTCTGGAATTACATAGTTTTTTTGTTCTTTTTTAGATCAATGAAACTGACAAAAAGTCCAAATTCTTATGGAATAATAAGAAAATGTGTTTAAAAATAATTAAAAAGAAACCCTGCATATTCACCCCTATTAATATTGACCCCCATATTTTACCCCCACAGCATAGAGAGAAGATGGCGTCACACTAGAAAATATTTTGAACATGCAAAGTGGTCATCATGTTGTATAAATTAAATAGTAAAATAAAACAAAAAACAGAAGCCATTTTAACCCTCTAGTAGTTCATGACATTTATTTTAGTCATGGGCTATTAAAGGGGTATTCTAGAAAAAAAAAATTTGCAAATCAACTCTTGTCAGAATGTTATACAGATGTATCAATTATTTGTATTTAAAAATCACCAGTCCAACTTTTGTTGTGGAAAATATGTAAATGCTCAATTAAAAAAAAAAAAATAAAAAAAAAAAAATAAATAAAAAAAAAAAATATATATATATATATATATATAAAAAAAAAATCTCCAGTCTTCCAGTACTTATCAGCTGCTGTATGTCCTGTGAGAAAAATAGAATAAAAATAATCAACAATTAAATTTATGTTAAAAACTACACATAACAGTGCACAGCTCTGTAGATGGAATAGTAGAAAAATTATAGGGGTCAGAAAATGGTAATTTAAAGGGGTACTCCAGTGATTTTTTTCCAAATCAATCGGTGTCAGCTATATCAATTTGTAATTTACTTCTATTTAAAAAACGAAAGTCTTCCAGTAGTTATCAGCTGCTGTACATCCTGCAGGAAGTGGTGTATTCTTTCCAGTTATACAGTGCTCTCTGCTGCCACCTCTGTCCATGGCATGTACTGTTCAAATCAGGAAAGGTTTTCTATGGGGACTTTCTACTGCTCTGGACAGTTCCTATCATGGACAGAGATGGCAGCACAGAGCACTGTGTCGCAGAGAATACACCACTTCCTGCAGGACATACAGCAGCTGATAGGTACTGGAAGAATGAAGATTTTTAAAAGTAATTTACAAATGTTTATAATGTAACAAAATAGAAAAACACAGATGAACTGAATATATTTTCAAGGCTGTATAAGGTACAGGCCTGATAGGCTGCATAGGAGATATAGTATTATGCATCTCTAAATGCATGGGATAGGTGTAAGATGGAGGTTCCAGGAATCCTGACCATATGTGTGTGACAGCAGCTGTGGCTGGGGGATCGGGGAGAATCGGCACATGTCTGGCACATGTTAGCACACTCTGTATTTATTTGTCTGCTCTTCCTGACATTTGTGTATAATAGTCCAGATGCAAGCACCAGGCCAGAACCGCCAAATGTAATTATTACCCTACAAGGGATCGGGCCTGTATTCTCGTCTAAACAAAACATGGAAATAATCTGGATTTTTCCGTAAAACTGCTGGATGTGGCTACAAATATTATGCAAACAAAGCAATGGGGAGGAAGAAGTTTTATTTTAAAGGCTATTGGCTGATATCAGGGGCTCTCCTCAGTGGGTCAGAGGTCAGGCCCTCGGAGGAATCTTTTGCTTTGTCAGACCACAAGGAGACTGACATTTCTTCTTGTTTCCCCATAAGGCCACATACCGTTCTGTTTACTACACAGAGACATTTGCATAAGACTTCAGAAATCAGAGGAATTCTAGCAATGACCATGTGCAGGGGTGTAACCTGACACCTATACAAAACCTATAAATGCCCCCCTCATCTACCATGTGCTATTTATAATACTGCTATCTTCTTATGTCCCCCCTTACCACCTGGACCTGGTTCAGCTGCTACATCTACTAAACCCCTAACACTTTCCTGTTTTTTTTTAGTTCTTATAGAATTTTTTATATATATTTTTATATTTAGTGAACCTACCAGAACATATAGGGGAGTATCTCCTAGTATTATTATGGGATGTTGCTTTAGTGAAGGGGAGTGTTCAATGAGTGATGGGTGTGGACCCACTTTGTTACCTACCGTATTGATTTGGGTTTAGGCCAGGCCTAGGGCTAGAGTCTAAGGGGGTGATTTTGGATCTTTAGTGAACCCACAAGAAGATATGGAGGGATCATCTCCTACTACTATTATGGGATGTTTCTTTTGAGAAGGGGAGCATTCATTTTAATGAGTGATGGGTGTGGAGCCACTTTGTTACCTACTGTATTGATTTGGGTTTAGGCCAGGCCTAGAAGTAGAGTTTAAGGGGGTAATTTATCAAAGGGTATAAACTGCCCACAGCAACCAATCACATCCCCTCTTATATTTTACCAGAGCTGAAAGCTGAGCTGTGATTGGTTGCTGTAGGCAGTTCATCGGCTGATCGTCGTCTTTATTACACAGAGCAATAAACGGCCAAATTGGGCCAATTCGGCTGATCGCTCCATGTCCTAGGGTCTTTAGTACCATTTTTACCCTTTATTCCAGCCCAGGATGCAGCAGCTGGGCTTCTCTAGATGGTACAGGGTTGCTCCACCTGGTATAGGTAGACACTGGCCCAGACAACCAGATGGTACCAATGTGTGACACCTGGGGGTCAGGCAGGCCAGCTCATACACTGGAGAGTCAAGATGGTAGTAAGAGGTGTAGTCAAAAACATTGTGGTAATCTGGTTTGGCAGCAGGAGATTCAGTACAGTACAGGAAGGGTCTGGCAGAATCAGGGTCCACAAAAAAGACATGGGATAGCAGAATCAGAATAGCACATCTTTACAATGGACACAGAAGCAACAATGCTCAGGCAACAGGCACTAGGCCGAGGTAGGATAGGATTAGGCATGTACACACTGTCCCTTTAAAATGATAAAAGCGGGCGAGTGCATCATGGAAGCCGGTGCCAGAACTGCCGTCCTGTGGCTGTCCTCATCTTAAATACCTTGGCCAAGCAACTACATGTAACGTCATACTGTGGTGCCTGTGTAAAGTTGAATATTGTGAATATCCCTTAGACTGGAGTGCTGACCCTTTCCTGTATTCGGTTGATACTATTGTTACTATTTCCCAAAAGAGGGAAAGTTGCCTGATCCCTTCTTCTTGATTCCTATCACCACGACTGATAGCGCTATCTGTTCCCCAGCCTGCGGATTGCCACCTGTTATATAACTACAACTCCCATTCTGCCCATTCTGATAAACCCACAAGACAGATGTAGTTTTGCAAAAGCTGATGAGCCATAGGTTGGGGAACAATGTACAGTATTTAGAACGCATTTCTTTAGTCGTGGTTAGGTCTAATAATACATGTGAATAATACACTGCTGCCCTCTACTGGGTAGCTTTGATATTGCAACTTCTAAAATACAATTTTATTTATTTTTATTTTTTTATTATGGGAAACCTGTTTACTTTTTAGGATTTTAAAACCACAGGTAGGCTGGGTTCACACTGCGTTTTTGCAATCCGTTTAACGGATCCATTTTTTTTAACGGACAAAAAAAGAAAATAGTGTCAGCAACGTTTTTGTGTCCGTCAAAAAAAACGGATCCTTTTTTTTATATAATGGAAGTCAATGGAAAAACGGATCAAAACGGATGCACACACAACTGCATCCGTTTTTGCAATCTGTTTTTTCATCCGTTTTTTTTTTTCAAAAAACGGATGAAAAAAGTGGATTGCAAAAACGCAGTGTGAACTCAGCCGTAGAATTAAATAGGCACGGACAGCCTCACTACAGTACACTATGATGTGAAATGGTGTGATTTTTCAGAAAAATCGTAGTTATAAGGAAGTACCAGAAACATAAAAGATCCACACCTAATGGAACAGAGAAGGAGCATCAATGTGAATGATGTGATACTGTATCACAAATATAAGTGTGGTGCACCACCGGTGTGGTGGTCGACCGGTCACTTTTCAGATGGTGAAGTGTAACTCCACTACAGTAGTGGTTGGTCAGGGAATAGCTCAGCCGCTTGGGCATACAGGTATGATGGCACACCTGCTTTTATTTTAGTGAGGCTGGCTATACCCTTTCCCCTGTGGTCAGTAACCTGCCAGGCTGTTTGGGGGTCCCATGGGCGCTTATCACAGTGGTCCAGAGTGGAGTTGTGACCCACCCAGACTATTGGTACCGCCACCCACAGAAAGGGGACAAGACCCAAGGAAGATACAATGGCTGTGTTGGTGCTTAGACAAGAATCACTGAGTCCAGTTAAAATAAGTAACTCCTTCTGTACTGCAGGAAGGCTTCATACAATGATATACAGCAGACTTCTGACTTGATAATACACTTTAGGCTTTAGTGACCGGATCTGTGCTGAAAGCTCAGAAGGAATACAGTCTTGCTGACTGAGTTGCGTGCTGAGAGGTAGAAGAGGTTCAGAGGAGTAGAGAGGAGGAGGATGAGAGAGTACCAAACACATGTAGTACTGTGCTCTGCCGGAACTTTAGAAGTAGAATAGGTAGAATACTTGAGAGTAGAGAGAATACTTGTGCCCATGTTTTGACTCTTTGGTCCTTGTGGATAATAGTAAAAGCCAGCTCACCAGGTTTGCAAGCTGCTCCGCACGGTCCGTCACTCCAAACTGTGATCAATGATTCCAAGAACGATACACGGGACCAGTGTGTGCAGGTGAAAATTCAAGCTTCTTTATTGTGCGACCCAAGTTGGTTGATGTGCCTGCAATTTTATGGGTCGCACAATAAAGAAGCTTGAATTTTCACCTGCACACGCTGGTCCCGTGTATCGTTCTTGGATTCTTTGGTCTTTGTACCACCTATTGCCCCCCAATGTCGGGCGACCGGTCCTAGAGGGTGACACAAGCCCCAGACCTTGTTACCTGGGATGAGCAGAGTGGTCAGAATTTTCTGGTTACACCCATGCTGTGAGAAAGAGTATGTAGGCTTCTAGCAACTTTGCTCTATCCGGATCAGTTCCTATTTGTTTAGAATACTGTCCTGCACCTTTAGACTTGTTTACGGCGTGGGCTGGGATGATGCCTGTCTTATCCTGTATAAGAGTGTTTAGCACTGCATAGTGCGTGGAAGTGCTGCTTTCAAGAAAAGAGTGTCCTTGCTTCTCATGTGCGTCTGTTCACTACCACACGTCAGACTACACTAAACTTAAGCCAGGGCCAAACTTGACTGCTGTCGGGACCGTACTGGCTTGCGGCCTTCTAAAGGTGTGGCTACACTTCCTCTCCCCACGTGACAACTTGTGATAACATATGTAAAATGTGCTGTGAGTGGGTGAAAAGAGAGTGCAAGGGAAAGAGAAGGATAGAGATAAGTAGAGAAGAGAAAGAGCTCTCGTTGGTGCACAGATCACAGAAACAATAACACTTTGGTTACCAACAGCTGTGCAATACATAGAGGGGCCTATTACTATATAGGGGCTGCACACAGGGGTCTACCTACTATATATATATATGCACAGGGGACCTAACTACTATATGTGTTGGAGCACGGAGCCTAAAATTTTTATCAGGCAGATTCTGGAGAGAGGATTCGTGGCCAGGAGAAGACTTTAAGATGTCCTGGGCTGGATGGAGAGAAAACAAAAAAGGGGATGACTCCCTCCCACTCTCTCACTCTCGTATAAGTTCTGTACTGGCAGTTATAGTGGTCATGGCGTGGTGGTATTATTTTGGTATTAAGTAGTGGTATTATAGGTAATATCTTTCAGTAGTAGTATGGAGGTAACATGTAATAATCACTGTATGGCAGTAATATTTATCAGCAACTATGTTATAAGATATGTGTGGGTGAAGAGTTTGGTCGGTACTGCAATAATGCCAGTTCAATGAACCGGACACAAACGCCTGTGTTGTAGGTGCTCCTGGTAAAAGAAGAGAAACAAACAGGCACTAGCAACACTGTGTCTGGCTTTGGAGGGAAGAGGGGAGGGGTTGGTTGACTAGGGGTTCTGAAATAAAAAAGTGTAAAACAGGCTGAACCTTCCTACATGTACTGCACATGTGCACAGGGGAAGTGAGACACCTAGTGGTTAGAGTAGGGCACAGCAATTAACTGTAGTAGCTGGCACCTGAGTGAACTAATTTTACCTGGGTGTGTAAGGACAAGAAAACCATCCATAGTGGGACACTACACTATCTACCCTAAGGCTGGCCCTGCATATACACACCCTATTGGCAAATCCAGTAACAGCAGTTCTCAGATGGCAACAGGAGCAAGGAGGAGCATGAGTGGCAGCGCATGGCATAAAAGGAACTTGTCAAAGCTCACAATTCAGAACAAAAAGGTAGGAGACAAAGTAGAAATATCTTTCTTTATTAAAACTAGCAAACTAATATCTAGAAAACACTCGATATACGCTATGTATAGGTGAATACTTTACAAACACTGGATCAGCAGAAAAGTTCTTACAAAGAATTTTCTCCTAAAGTCAGAATAATGGCGGCAACATTAAATACTATAAATAAGCGGTGATAAGCCTTGTTTTCTATTAAACATTTAGGGTTGGTGGACCCTTATCCCCAGATCCTGACAGGGACTTCAGTCAATGAAGAGATTATCAGACAATCTGGGATTATACATTTCAAAGACACCACTTTAGGCTTCAGTATACAGGTTATGCACCTTTGTCGTACAGTAATGTATATGCACAATTCATATTCCAGAGTAATACAATCATTTTCTTAAAACTATTTGTGTAGATACCCATTGTGACCAGCAGAGGGCAGTAGCGTTGTCTACATGAATTCTTGTAACCTGTAGCTAATAGCCTCCACTGTATGTTGTAAGTGTTCCAGATACTGTGGGGAGATGATCATTGTTTTTTAGGTCATGGGATTTAAGTGCTTATCTCTAAAAATAACAAATAACTTTTAACTAGAATTGTGCCTGCTGCAGGGGTCAGTGTCCCCATCATTTATCAGTCATCACCGCCTTCCTTTCAGCAATATTAAATATCACATGCTTATTGCCTGCACTAACAATACAATGTCCTCCTCCTGACAGAGGACTGCTGATATAAATGATATAGGAGCAGTCTGTGGTAAGGGGGGCTTACATGTTACTAGGTTATAGAACAAAAGAATGAGGATGCATCTACCCACTGCAGTCTGTCCTGATGCGCTCACAGTCTTCTAGAGATGCCCCTTACAGTGTACCATATAGCGCCCAAATAATAGAATGATAAAAACCCATAATATACAGCCCCCAAATAACATTGTCAGATCAAACAACAAGGAAATGGAGCTGCTGCTGCCTCTATAAGATCGCTTAGGATCATGACGCATCATTTCCGGTGGCGCATTCTGTGGCCACCAACCCTATGCAATGCTATTGAAGTTGCATGTAGCCGTTTTACATAGTGTTTGAAGAAGATGAGTTGCTTGGATGCCATATAAAGTAACAAAAGTGACTGAGACATGTGAGTGTGGGTGTTGTGAGTGGGAGCTAGGGCAACAATTTGCTATGCTATTTCTGAAGCCTGCAGAATTGTGAATACAGCTCTGGAGTATAATACAAGATAATAAAGCAATGTATTTACAGAGTTATGACCCTATTAAATGCAGAGATTATGGGCTAAACAGGACAATATTGCCCTGTGTGAAAGGCTGTAGGTTCATTACATACAAAGTAAGGCTATGTTCATACTATGTATGAGACCGGCTGTTCTCTGAAACGCTCATCCCGGGCGCTACTGCAGTACCGGCCGGATGATCTTTTGGGCCGCAGAGTTCTGATGCGGGTGCATCCGTGCGCGCCCGCATCAGAACTCTCCATTGCATGCTATGGAGCGAGCGGCCGGAGCCGCACGCTCCATAGTGTGCACTGACATGGTTTTCTGAGGCCGCTATTCACTGAATAGTGGACGCATAAAACTGACATGTCAGTTGTTTGCGGCGCCGCTAGGGGGGGAAGAGTATACCATATGTATACGCTCCGGCCAGGATCCCATAGACAGCAATGTAACACATTTTTTGTAATAATCACGACCGTTGTTGCACTGTGCAACAACGGCTGCAGATTTACGAAAAAATATCTAGTGTGAACATAGCCTAACAGTGTAGTGTTAAAGGGCTACTCCATGGATTTTTTTAAAATAACTGAACAGCTTTCAGAAACTTATATAGATTTGTAATTTACTTCTATTTGAAAATCTCAAGTCTTAAAGTATTTATCAGCTGCTGTATGTCCTGCAGGAAGTGGTGTTTTCTTTTCAGTCTGACACAGTTCTCCCTGCTGCCACCTCTGTCCATGTCAGGAACTGTCCAGAGTAGTAGAAAATCCCCATAGAAAACCTCTCCTGCGCTGGACAGTTCCTGTCTCGGACAGAGGTGGCAGCAGAGAGCACTGTGTCAGACTGGAAAGAATACACCACTTCCTACAGGGCATACAGCAGCTGATCTGGAATACTGAAGATTTTTAAATAGAAATAATCTACAAATCTATATAACTTTCTGAAACCAGTTCATTTTAAAGAAAAAGATGTTCACTGGAGTACCCCTTTAGTTATATTTTTGTCACATGTTGCCCCCGGTGTGCTCCTTCTCAGCTCAGCAAGAGTGAGTATATAGAACTACAGCTCCCATCATGCCTTTCTGCCATGTACTGTAGGCTGTTCTCTCTTGCTGCTCTGAAGGCCTCATTTATCACAGCTATAAGGCTAAGTCCATTAGTGTCCATTAAACATTTACATTGGAGGGAGTTGTCAACATATCCATCTAATATATGACGATATTACATAGTGGTATCCATCACACATAGGGATCCATGTTTACAAAGTGTATACAGCATAGTATACGCTTTATCATCATTCAGCCCCCCCCCCCCCCCCCCCCCAATATATCCCTGGTTAACGCTTACTAAAGGTTGTGGCCTAAAAAAACCTTAACATAGCAACATAGCCCATAGCAACCAATCAGAGCCTAGCTTTCATTTTATCAGAGCACGTGAATAAATGAAAGCTCAGCTGTGATTGGTTGCTATGGGCAACACAGAAGGCAGTCTTTCTTGACAGTTATGATAATGCCTTCATCCTGTTGTACCCTTCATATTGTGCTCCCCCACTGCTGAGCCTCTCACATTAGTTCCTAGTCACCATTCTCTTACAGCACAAACTCCTATAATAAATAGCTGCTGCTCACACTACAAGTGACAGAATGTTCTTTATTCCATCTTGTAAGATATATTCTTATAGGTGGATAGTACATCAATGCTGAGATTACTACTATAGCTAAATGTTACTTATCAGTGACAGACATGGGGTCTGGACACATCACTCACTTAAATCTAAGGAAAGGGCAGTGTGGTACCAACCAGGGCCGTAACTACCACTGTAGCAGCCAAAGCGGCTGCTACGGGGCCCGCCACATCAAGGGGCGCGGTGGCCCACTCCTGTAATACACTGGGCCCCCTGAGCTGTCATAATTTGCAGCACCTGGTGGCCGAGAGGGTCTCCCGGGATCTGCAAATGTCCCTTTAACTGCAGGCACTCCTGACCAGGGCTTGCAGTTATGCAGTTATGACTACACAGAGACAACTTAGTAGTCAGCTTAGTGGCTTAGTGGTCAGCCATTTTGAGTTACGCCCCTGGTACCAACTATTGGTTGGCATCACCTAGTTAAATTAAAAAGCTAAGGCTGCATTCCCACATAGCCAAAATCATGCCCCCATCAATCCTGGCAACATCTTCCGGCTATTGGTGGCCGCATGAGCACATGGTTTTGACTGCATGAGGTGACCACAATTTGGGGACTGGCTGTGTTTATCAAAGCCTACTTACAATTCAGTAACATTATAATGAGTATTCCGGATAGTGATTTTTAAAAATATATATTTCTGTGACTGGATGAATGAAGTTAAAAACAACCCATACTCCCCTATCTGGGTCTCCTGAGCTCCCCCTGCAATGACTTTCATCTCTTTGCTGGTTGTGCTGGCTGCTACTTTCAAGATGGACCTGTCTTGGCATAGACGGCCCCCTCAGCTTATCACTGACTTTTCCACCTCCTTTAATGACTGGCTGAGTGGGCTGTCATTGCTAAGATTGTCTCAGAAGTAACGGCCAGTGAAACCAACAGGGAGCTGGACGTCATCACAACAAGAGCCCAGGTGGCCCAGGTAGGTGAGTATCCAAGGCTAATCCCATTGAGCTATCATAGGTCTTCCATTACTTCCCATTATCACACTTACGACTATATCTCTGATATTTTTCACATTTTATTGGATCTAGTGATCTATCCTTTCTATAATACATACCTGGAGCCATTTGAAGACTTCACCTACATAAGTGACCATTGAGATTACTGCTGGGGTGAATTAATACATGGCAGATTTTGTGGCAGACCTTTTTGTCACTATCCTATTTATCTGTATGGAACTTGCAGAAACCAATGTACTTGCCGCCAAATCACAGACATCACAGACATTTCCATAACAAAATCTGCCATGTGTGACTCTACCCTTAGACCTTTTTTTCAACTTAGGCCAGGGATGTAGCCTACTGTTCACTTGTTTATGAGAATTAACAGCTAATATCTCATGATCAATACAACTATTGCATGTCTATTGCCAATGAGAGCAAAGACATGGTAGAATTGTATGTTAAACAACATGGCAACAATGGCAATTGTTCTCTATGGTGGCATTTTTAAGCACCATAAGAATTGTTCAATAATTCATTTAAGTTTTGAAAAAAGGCAAAAAGCCACCAGAATTTACAGAGATAAAGAAGAAGCTATTCTTGGGGTAAAGAATGAGGTGTAATAGTTCAAGCTTGCCAAAATGATCCAATAGTTTCCAATAGTCAATAAAATTTCCTGGAAAGCGTATTTTCTTATACAGAATTGAATATGTTCTTCTCTTGTGAATTACATTTTAACAGAAATAACACAAATTTTATAGGATTTTTATACGGGCATGGTGAATTATAAATCATAGTTCTTATAAAATATTGATATAAAAGGGTCGGAGTGTAGAGATGTTATCCATTACTTTAAAATGCCAGATGCAGATTGTTTTTCTCTGAAGCATTGCCGTACAATAATAAATAGTGTCCATTAATGTCTATGTACAGTTCCGCCATATCCTTTTCGTCATGAAGCTTTGTAGTCATCCATTATCCTCAGAACATCATCTAGAATTGATGGTCCGAGGTCTAGCTCCAGCCCAAAGATAGATTCAGAAGGAGGATTATCCTGGTTCTCAGAGTCTGTGTTGTCCATTTTACTTTGTGATACATCGGCCCCACATCCGGGACTGAACCTCCCACTTCCCGAAATGGAACCTTCAGAAGAACTTGTGGACGCTGTCAGAAACCTGCTGCTTTCTTCTTTTGAGATGGAGGAGAAAGATGTATCTTCTTCTCTACGAAAACATCCTTCTCCATAGCTGATAGACATAGAACGTTGGCTCGGGACTTCTTCCAGGTGGAGTCTGGGGGGTTTGGGAGGAGCTCTCTCCTTACTCTGTGTTCCAGTGAAAACAGGGAGAGACACTGCACTTTTTAAGAAGGGGCGAAAACTTCCATCACTGTCATGAAACTCTTGGTCCAAGCTGTTTTCTGTGTTTTGGAGGGTCAACTTTCGGCCCAAATTGGGAAGCAGGTCATACTTTCCTTGTAGGAAGGACAACTCCCCAAACATGTCTTCTTCTCCATCTAGTCCTATATGAGCACTGTGTCTGAAGTCACCTAAAGGAGGACTTATCATTTCCCTTGATAACACATCTCGAAGTTTAGGCTTTTTACCTCTCTTGGGGGTGGAGGTTTTCAAGTACATTGGGGTTTTTGCCGGCATCTTGTACAATGCGAGATCAAAGTTTCCAATGTAAGTCAATTCACATAAAGGAAAACCATAAACTGGAACCTTCACTTTAACCTGGAGGACATTATCTTCATATTCTCCAACACTTTTTCCGATTCTCAGCCAATCTTTTTTTTAATCTGGAAGAAAAATATTATATGTATTAAATGGGACATCATGTAAAAGGACAAGGTTCCCTTAAGAGCACAGACAGGACAAGGGGCATGGAGCCTGCGCAACAGTGTACAATGGCCATATGGCACCTTAGTAGAGATTGTACTGTGTCTGCTATACAGGCTCTGTCAGGTGCCATATCTAGAGATGCATTGCTTGAAAGGGAGAATACCTTCATAAATATGAAAGGAGCATGGTAAAATTTGTGTTCTGTTGGATCTGTAGGCCTCATACTCCAAGTACCTTGGATGGTGTACCCCCCGTACCCATTAAACTCTAATACACAACAGATACACAACAGATATAATATGAACATATTATTAATACAAAGCTACAAAAGGGCCACGTTAAATCATAGGGGTCCTAGAGAGGGTTATATGGTTCTATGGCTCATAGAAGGACATCAGTTTCATAAAATGTGTATAATAATCAAAGGGCCCCATTACAAATCTTATATAAGCCCCCCCCAAGTCCCATCTCTGGGAATAATTACAAGTCACAGTGGCCATTGGCCATGCCTTATAAGCGTTTTTTACCATAATCTGGATCAGCCAGGGTTAACTAGGGTTCCCTTTTGTTTGGTCTCAGGATTTTTTATGCAAGTCAAATAAAGTAGTGGTAAAATTAATCTCCAATGTACCAGGGAGGATTGGTATCGAGATATAAATATCTGTTCCTATGCTCATTAGTACATGGGATTTATATAGATTTCCTGTGGAAATGAGGGCCTTTGGGATAAGCTTCCTTCCCCTCAAGCAAACAGGATGGAAGCCCCTCCCAGAGCGAACCGCGGACACGATCTACTGTCACAGTCACTTTCATCCTCCTTGGCCAACTTTCTCTGGTGCAGAGATTACTGTATACAGTGATTACATAGTCTATTTACCTAATGTCTATCTATCTAAGGTTGGAAACACAGCTATACCAAACTATCTATCTATCTATCTATCTATCTATCTATCTATCTATCTATCTATCTATCTATCTATCGTTGTATATGCCAGGAAAAGATATACAGGAAACATATCTAAAGACCCTCTTTATTACCTGATGAAGGCTGAAAGAGTGTTATCTATCTATCTATCTATCTATCTATCTATCTATCATCTATATTTTGCTCTATGTGCCAGGAAATCTTTAGTGGTATCCTGTCCACATATCTACAGACCTGCCAATTACTTGATAGAGGCCAGAATAGTGTCACTTTGGCCTCAGTTAAGGTAATTAACCCAGGGGTTATGCCTGTTTGCAGTACGGGATATATTTTATTCACATAGAAGTCTATGTATGACAGTTGTCCTTTAGGACGACTCACCTGTCATTGGTATATAGCAGAGATATTAAAAGGAATGTATACAGCCAACAGATACTGTGAGATGAGAAATAAGCCTGTCTAGAAATAACGTGGACATACATCGGCCAAACAAGAGACTTGTAGGTTTACGTATAGTCAGTCTTGTAATAGCTCGGCGGCTGGCACAGGGAAAAGGAATGGTGAATATGCTTTCTTCCTTTAGTCCCCCACCCCTTTCCACTGTAAAAATTGTGTGCTCTGGCAGACAGATGGCCGTAAAGCTGATCTCATAGATTATATCAGATGGCAGTCACTTCCCAGCTGGTTGCCTCAGTTAATGGGAGACACGGGATCCATTTCAGGGCCGTTCTCTGCTGCTCCTTTCTAGAGGAAAGTGGTTGGAGAGTGTGAAATGTATGAAAATCAGATGGTCCCAGATACTAAAACATGAGTCCATCTGGTGCAACTGTATACATAGGCCATATAGCATACACGAGCCTCATAGACAGTCCTTACTCAGCTACAAGCCTTTTATAGGCCTGGAAACATACCAAATAAAATGTTTTGCAAACATAACAGGACCCAAAAAATATCTTAGGAACCCAACTGGATTTTGACCAGAAGTGGTGCTCTATGGCATTACTCTCTGGTATTTGATAGTGCCCAAAGGACACAATAGAATGACACCACAATTATAAATTGACGATGGTTGGTGGGAGATTGTTTAACATTTTGTACGGGGGACTGGGAGGTTCAACATACATCTCTGGCCAAGACTAGTGATCAGCGAACATGTTCGTAAATTTGTTGCAACGTGCATGTGCGTAACTCTAGACCTAAATGTACGCAACGGTGTAATTAACGCTTTGCGTCTGATAATAAGTACGCATGTGGGTAACTCTAGACCTAAATGTAGGCAACGGCGTAATTAACGCTTTGCACCTGATAATCTGTGCGCTTCTACTGTACGTTCATGAATGTTCGAAGAACACAAACTTATCACTATAATTTTTTTTTATGTTCGTGTTTGGGGTCCGAACCGACCATCGGCATGTTCGCTCATCACTAGACTTAACCTGCATCACGTTTCTGACTGACTCTGACTTTGGCACCACCTGAGCCGTAGCCGAAGATTACACCTGATTATGGGTTACGCCACCCGCTAAAGCATATAGTAGTTGATGTATATATAGCAGGGATAATCCATAGTGCTATATCAGCAGATTCTATGGCAACAAACAAATCAAGCCAGCCAGTGTATGAATCCTGATCTAATCCCCATATGACTGCACCATCACGTTACTCAGAAGGAGTGCGAGAGCTTTCTAATGAAAGGAAAACTTTAATATCTGAATAATTGGACATGACAACATTGTATTATCGCTCGTTGTATTTCATGATTTCCTCCCTTGCCACATGTAGACAGTAATTCATATATAATGAATGATTAGGTCATCTTGTACGCTGTGTGATTGGTTCCTTGTATCACATTTGTATCCAATTTATGAACTGTATTAGTGCCAGGACATAGATTTAAAGGGGATGGCTAGGATTGGAAATAAGAGAAGGCAGCTCTAGTCTATGGGTTCTGTCTGGTGTGATAGACCATTCCCAAAGAACTGAATAGGGCTGAGCTACAATATAAAACATGTCACCTGGACACCTGATGATCAACCAGAAAGAGCTCGTCTTCATTCCGAAGGGATGTGGGGCATGCTGTAAATATCTGAGTACTGTAAAATGATCCTTCACTTTCGCAGTAGCAAAGGAAAGCACTAGACGTCAGACGGTACTGTGTGAAATGTAAGCATGATAGATGTCTAGCACACCCAGTCATGGCAATGAGTCTTTATACTATCATCCAGAAGACATATAGGCCCATATTTTTTCATCTGTATGAAGTCTGTAGGGCGCCATTGTTGTCTGTTGTGTCACAAAGCTTTGCGGATTTCCATAAAGCTGCCCATACACATCAGATCATGATCGGACAGAATATCTCACCAACAACATGTCAGACTGAACTCGATGATCAAGGGAACCCAACGCAACCCCAACCTGATATCCCATTTTTCATAGACAGTCTGCCTCGGCCATCACAAATGGTCTTTCATGTAAAATTTCAAATAATAGTTGACCTAAATGGCCAAAAGTAGCCCTTTTTGTTGACCATTTTCAGGACAGACAACTAAGGCCTGCATGGCAACTTATAGAAACGAAACAATGGAATTTTTATATGAACTTGCCGAAAGATCAGCATTTGAATCCAGTTGTCTGGAGAGGGTGGGGCGGCCCAAAGACTGCCTGGAAAACATGGATTTTTCACGCAGTCCTTGGGCTGCATCCTTCTTCAGGTAGCTGGATTCAAATGGCAATCGTTTTGGTTCGTGCAAACCTGAACCTTCGGCAAGTTCGCTCATCTCTAGTATCTATGTGTATTTCTAGTACAGTTTTCATTCTTATCTGTGTTATGCCCCATCACTCATCACTCCATCATACAACGGATCCAAATGGCGCCCAATAGACTGTTTTTTAGTCATTAGTCTTAGGTTTCTCTTGTTTTATAGAACATATAATACCTCACGCTTCACTATTCTCGCTGTCAAAAGGGACAGAAATTGTGGCTAAATAAACAAATATGAATGGACTCTAAAAGTAGTCATACACATTGGATTACTTTCGGCTGAACCTGCTGACCATCTAATGTGCGGGGTGTCCAAACACCAGATGTCAAGGGAAAAAAGGATCAAGCATGCTGGATTTCACTATGCCTGATCCTTCGTTTTAAGCTGTGAGTTGTCCAGCAACAGCTTATTCCCCTTTCACTACTGAAACCACACTAGGCCAGAGCCAAGCATGGAGGTGTATGGGGAGGTCGACAGCTATCTAAGGTGTTTGGCCACATTTATACTTGAACATTGACCACACCTTATCTCCATTCCCCTGTATTTGCCTTACAAGAACGTCCAGGATGAGTCGGATACAGGACAGTAAAATCCTGTTCTTCTAATCAGAGTCCGGCAAGTGGTGTCAGCATTTCCTCGCAGGAAGATGGTTAAGTTACACATATCAGTCTCCTGTCCAGATCCCTCGGCCAAGAATGTGTCAGTATAGAGGAGTGGACCACCATCTGTCCGTCCATCCCTGATGATAAACTCTCATTGACTCTGCAGGGATAGTCCGAGGGCAGAATGGAGACCTATTGTATTGTATCAGGTGCTCCAGCCTGACCTTCTCCATAACCTATTGTATTATACGTCTCCAATATCAATAACTAAATCTGAGAAACAAAAAGACTATTCAAATCATTTCATCTGGAAGAAGAATTTCTCAGGGTCCTCAAATTTTTCAAAGTCTCTACATACCCTACAAGGCATCTGATACTTGTAATGCAATGACAGCTGGAGAATTAGAATCGTCCTAAGCATTCAGTAGATACTGTTAAGATGACGTATTGTATCTATGGCTTAGTGAAGATCAATCCCACATGCTCACACTGTCAAAATATGGAGAAAACTATGAGTAACATTCTCCTTTGCACAACTTGAAACAACAACGGGGCAGATTTATCATTACTTAATGGGCAATTCCAGCGAAAAAATAAATTCTTTCAGATCAACTGGTGTCAGAAAGTTATATAGATTTTTAATTTATTTCTATCAAAAAACTCAAGTCTTCCAGACTTTTTTAATAAAAAAGAAATTACAAATCTCTGGCACTCACACTAAGTGATTTGAAAGAAAAAAAAATTCCGCTGGAGTTGCCCTTTAAGCACTGTATGAGCAATGCCCCAGTGCAGCAAGCAAGAGTCATCACAAGGTGCACGCCATCAATGTCTAGTTTAATAAAAAGGATCTAAGGATCCCTCAAGATACTAGCATTTCAAAGGAATACCACAGCAATCCAAGAAGATAAAGCTGAAAAAAGGGTGTTTACTCACCAGATCATGAGCAATGTTTCAGCCCTTAAGGGGTCTTTCCCAAGCTTGAGAAAGACCCCTTAGGGGTAGAAACGTTGCACATGATCTGGTAATAAACACCCCCTTTTCAGCTTTACCCTGTTAAGGTGCTGTGGTTTTCCTTTGAATGCTAGTGTCCACCTCAAGGAGATAAATGAGTCAAGTTCAAAGCAACTCTGAGGCAGTGCCCTCTCTTTCCCACGTAATACATTGTTACATCTGATCCTAACTTTGTTGTGGTCAGGGATGTTACTATGGTAGATTCCTAAAAAAAAAAATCATGGCACATACAGTTTACCGCCACCCTATAAAAAATAAATATTGGACTTGGCATATCTAGGACAATTTTAATAACACACTAAGCCTAAAGGAGAAGTCCGGCGAGGGGACTTTTTTTTTAAAGGCAGGGGAAACACAAAAAAACAAGCTTTACTCACCTCTCCCGTGCCTCTCCAGTGTCGGATCGCCGCTCTGGGACCCCTACCGGGCTCCAGGATTTTCTCCCAGCCGACGTCATGACCCAGTTGGTTGACTGCCCGCTCAGCCAATCAGTGACTGGAGTGGGACGCCGCTGCAGTCACTGTTTGGCTGAGTGGCCAATCCATCAGTCAGGAAGACATTTTCCCCCTCATCGTGACATCATCAGGACTCCGGGGAAAATGCCTTCCGGCAAAGGGTCCTGGAGCCATTGTAATGGTGTGGCATGGGCACATGGAAAGGTAAGTTAGCCTTCTGTAGTAAGTTTCCCCCTGCCCAAAAATAAAAATGGCCTGACTTCTCCTTTAAATGGTCATTGTTGTTTCAAACAACTTCCTTTCGTTTAATAGCTTATATGTGATTCCTGACATCTTTGTAAACCAGCTAATTTACTAAACATTACTCTATATCCTAGACAAAAAAATAAATAAAAAACTAACTAAAACGAAAACGAAAAGTCTTGGCTGCTAAGTGTCTAAGTGTTATAAAACCCAAATTTTGTAAATGATGAAGAAATAGAAGAACTACCCTGCATGTACAGAGCGTCATAAAATCTCATCCAAGAGTATAACTCATAATGGAAACTCTTTTCCTTGACTTTTCCATTTACATATTTGCTCCTGACCTGATCACTCATTTATCTCGGCCCTCTGTGCCCCACTGCATTGATTTCCACATTGTCCAGATTCCTTGATGGACTGAGAACGCTTCCAGTCTACCATTTATTTTCACTTGCAGCCATAATTGGTCAATATGGATGTCACGGACCTTATGGGTCGGTACATTCACGGAGGTCACAGTGACATGGGTCTGAAAACCAGACTGATTGATGATCGCTATTTGTGCATGAGCGTCATTGATTATGTCATTCCAGATGGCACAAATGACCTCAGACATAGTTACATAGACTGACGTCCACCAGGTTCAGTCTATAATGTTCATGTGTTGATTCAGAAGAAGCAAAAGTTACATCAATCAGTATATTCAATCTGGAATGGCATGGCTGTCTCATGTATAAGTAGACACTAGTCGTCAGCCAGCACTATATACACAATATAATGTAGAAACTCATGTGTTGATCCAGAAGAAGCAAAAGTAAATCAATCAGTATATTCAATCTGGAATGGCACAACTGTCTCATGTATAACTAGAAACTAGTCGTCAACTAGCACTATATATACAATGTAATGTAGAAACGTGTGTTTCCACATTATAATGTCAAGACTGTAATTTATAAGCTTCCGGTGGAAGGGTTGAGGTACTTGGCCTCTTGCATCTGGTGCATCCTCTATATGGGACCATAGTGGGGCTGCAAGGGGGTCTAGGGTGAGAGTTCACCCACTTCTCACAGTCCACTTTCTCTAGAGCCAGTGTTTCTGTTAACCCTTGCATGTCCAGAGGTTCATCATAGGAGACATAGAATACTTCGAGGGACTCGTGTGTTTATAGTTTGGTTCCTCCTTTCAGGTCTTTAATCATGTGCTGGAGATCTCTGGTATGTCCCGGCCTCCTAGGGAGCAGGAAGTGGGTGTTTATGTACTGGATATTATTGTGCTTGGTACAGTAGAACAGACATTTTTGTTGTTTTGTGGAAGCTCATTATATACCAATCTGTCTAATAAGCAGTATGTACCGTGCTTCCCCGAAAAAAAGACGCCCTCCTAAAATAAGACAGCCCTACTACCCTACCCTTTAGCGTAAATTAAGGCATCCCCCCAAAAATAAGGCACCCCTACACTAAACTAGGGCACCCCCTCAAAGTAAGGCCGACCGTTACCACCTGCTGCCACTCAGGACTCACCTAATTACCCTTGTGGAGCTTCACCGCCACCATGGCCCCCAACGTCTTCACACGATTGCGCTGTACATCCCGACGCACAACACCACCGTCCGTCCCACACGCCACCTCCCGTCCCGCAAGGATGTGAGTTTTCCAGGGATATCTGGGGGGATGGCTTACTTCTCTCCTCCCGGCCAGGGGGAAAGAAATAAGACATACCCCGAAGATAAGACATAGGGAAAGATTTATTTAACTGTTGTAAAGTGAAACTGTCAACCAATCAGATTCCACCTTTCATTTTTCAAAGAATGGAAAGGAATGAAAAGTGGAATCTGATTGGTTGCTAGAGGCAACTGAGACCATTCTACTTTACATCAGTTTGATAAATCTCCTCCGTAGTGCCTGTTTTTGAGTAAAAATTAATATAAGGCACTGTTTTATTTTTGTGGAAACAGGGTATTAATACAAGGATACAACCCACATATATGTGTAACATCAGCGTATTGGGATTGCTATGTGCGGTGATTCCAAATTTCTGTGCATGACCCAGATTAAACGTGACATTATCAAGAGCCTAAAGTTGGCCATATAGATACATATAGTCGTTCATGATGAAATTTATAATAAAAAAGGACCACTGAGACCAATAGCCAGACAGGTCTTGGCAACCCTCATACACATTAGATCATCTATGGATCCATTTGAAAGTGGTTGGATCTACCTACGGTAATAGTTTCTAAATTATTTTGGCTTCTCACAAGAACATGCTGTGTGGTTTGTGTTCTACTAAGTTAACTCTATGCTTAAAGGGGTAAAATGTACTGATGATTTATTCACAGGACCACAGAGTGAGCAAAGTTTGTCTCCATTCACTGTGTAGCAGTTGCAATGTGTAACTGCACCTCAATGTCTGTTCAATGAGAGCAGCATTTAGGCTTTATTCACATGTTCTGTGATTTTTCAGTTCCACATAAAGATCCACTGTTTTTACTCTGTGATCTGTGCAATTTGGTCTGTAACTGCATCCGTAGTCATGTCTATGAAAAACACAGATCCCATAGACTTCTATTGGCTAATCCATGCCATACAGATCATTGTGCAGATCGCGGCACAGATCTTCTTAATAGACACATAGGATTTAATGGCCCCTAAATTCCCTGATCGTGGACAGTTTCACGGAACTTGTGAATAAGGCCTTGCAGTCTGCTCCCTATGATCTGTCCTGGTGTCTCTGTTACTAGAGACAGACTGAACCTAACAACAGACAATGAACAGCGGATTGTAGGGAAACACAAGACACCTATTAGCTAAGGGTCTTATTATACTGAGCAATTTATAACGATTAACGACTAACGCTAAACGATCGCAAATGAGATTGTTTATCGTTAACCTGAAATCGTTCACCATATTACACAGAACAATAATCATTAGTTACGATCGTTACTATGATTGTTATTGCGATTGTTATTATGATCGTTTATTCTTTCTGATTTCAGCAAAACAATGAGCAATGTGCAATTACATTGAACAATTGGTGAAAAAATGCGGAACTTGAGCGAACGAATGTGGAATTACAGCGATCAATAAGCGAACGATTAATGATAATTTTAGGTTCAGATCTAAATCAACGATTGACATACGAAAGATTTTTCAACCGTTGCCTGCAATTACACAGAATGATTATCGTTTAAATATGAACGATTTAACGATTTTTCGCACGATAATCGACCCGTGTAATAGGGAGATTAAGGAGTCATTTTTGGCAAATGTAGCAAGTAAAGACCCTATTACATGAAAAAATTATCGGCCATACTTGGCTGATAACCGGCCATTCTGGCCAATAATCGTTTAGTGTAGTAGCTCATGCCGAAAGAAAACGGTCGGCCAACATGCATAATGTCGGCTGATCGCAGTTTTTCAGCATGTAGAATTGACAACCATAGCAGGCCATCGCTATGTGTAATAGCAGCAGACCACCACTATCCTCTATAGGCCATCCGGGCGATTTACAGATCGATCATCTGGGCAGCCCTTCCTACAGTTCCCAATGGCTTCCCCCTCCTTTTCGCTTGCTGTCTATGCGTCTTATGAGCAAGCGAGCGCTGACCTGACAGGTCGGCGCTCGCTTACTCCTTAATATCACACCGTGTAATAGGGCCCTTAAGTATCACATAAGGACATCAGTATTTAAAGCTGCTTAAAGGGGTTGGCTTACCATAGAGACCCAAACAGACAACTGATTTTGCTGGGAGAAATCAATTCCAGCCATACTTCCGCTGGTAGGATTACAGGGGTGGTCATCCACGTAACTTGTTAGCAGCTGTCCACTCAGGATTATTGTGGGAAGTCCTGAGTAGGGGACCCCCACATTATAGAATCTGTATGTCCTAAGATGGTATAATGGGGACCGAATCATATATAGTTGCAATAAAAGAAACCATTGGATTAGACCAGACCTCCTGACTCTGCTGTGGTCATGGTATCTATTTGGCTTGTTGCCCTGGATTGGCGCTCGAGTGGATCACCTGCAGGGTGGATGGTGTCCAGTGCCGGCTCCCTATACAATACATTGGAAGCACTGGCGGAACTACCGCCGTAGCAGCCGTAGCGGCTGCTACGGGGCCCCGCCGCATCAGGGGCCCGTGACGCGGGCCCCTGGAGCTTACATATCCTGCAGCACCCGGCGGCTGAGCATGCCTCCCGGGTGCTGTAGCCGGGGGCCGGTCCCATGCTCCTCCCGACCCGGAGACTCCTTTCCCCAACCATAGGGAAAAGGAGTCACTGGGCCAGGAGGAGCACGGGATCGGTCCACAGCGCTCCTGTCACCCCCTGTCTGATGCGCGGCTGCCGTCTGATGCCGCGTCCTAGCCCCGGCAGCGCGCGTATCATAGAGTTCTGTGTGGAAGTCGCGGCCACAGGCCCACACAGAACTCTATGATACGCGCGCTGCTGGGGCTAGGACGCGGCATCAGACGGCAGCCGCGCATCAGACAGGGGGTGACAGGAAAAAGGCTCGACGGGGGAGCGTGTTGTTAGGTGAGTTTTTTTCTTTTTTTTAAACTTGCTTTCCTCAGAAGGGGGCAACTATAAGGAAGGGGGGGGGGAGAGAAGGGGGCATCTATAAGGAAGGGGGGGGGGGAAGAGGAGGGGGCATCTATAAGGAAGGGGGGAGAGAGAAGGGGGCATCTATAAGGAAGGGGGGGGGGAGAGAAGGGGGCATCTATAAGGAAGGGGGGGGGAGAAGAGGAGGGGGCATCTATAAGGAAGGGGGGGGAGAAGAGGAGGGGGCATCTATAAGGAAGGGGGGAGAGAGAAGGGGGCATCTATAAGGAAGGGGGGGGAGAAGAGGGGGCATCTATAAGGAAGGGGGGGGAGAAGGGGGCATCTATAAGGAAGGGGGGAGAAGAAAAGGGGGCATCTATAAGGAAGGGGGGGGGAGAAGGGGGCATCTATAAGGAAGGGGGGGGAGAAGGGGGCATCTATAAGGAAGGGGGGGAGAAGGGGGCATCTATAAGGAAGGGGGGGGAGAAGGGGGCATCTATAAGGAAAGGGGTGGAGAAGAGAAGGGGGCATCTATAAGGAAGGGGGGGGGAAGAGAAGGGGGCATCTATAAGGAAGGGGGGGGAGAGAAGGGGGCATCTATAAGGAAGGGGGGAGAAGAGAAGGGGGCATCTATAAGGAAGGGGGGGGGAGGGTAGCATCTATAAGGAAGGGGGCATCTATATGGAAGGGGGGGAAGAGAAGGGGGCATCTATAAGGAAGGGGGGGAGAAGAGAAGGGGGCATCTATAAGGAAGGGGGGGGAGAGAAGGGGGCATCTATAAGGAAGGGGGGGGCAAGAGAAGGGGGCATCTATAAGGAAGGGGGGGGGAGAGAAGGGGGCATCTATAAGGAAGGGGGGGGGAAGAGAAGGGGGCATCTATAAGGAATGGGGGGAGAAGAGAAGGGGGCATCTATAAGGAAGGGGGGAGGGGGACATCTATAAGGGGGGGAGGGGGACATCTATAAGGGGGGGTGGGGGCCATCTATAAGGGGGGGACACCATAGGGGGAGAGCAGGCCATCTATAAGGGGAGAACATAGGGGGAGAGGGGGACAACATAGGGGGAGAGGGGGATATAAATGTACAACATTGGGGGAGAGGGGAACATCTATAAGGGGACAATAAAGGGGGAAAGGGGGCCATCTATAAGGGGACAATATAGGGGAAGAGGGGGCCATCTATAGGGGGGGCAACATAGGGGACCATCTATAAGGGGACAACATGGGGGGGCATCTATAAGGGGGACAGCGGGTGGGGCAACATAAGGAAGCTATCTATAAGGTGGGGCGACAGAGAGGAGGGCCATATACTAAAATGGGATCACATAGAGTCAGCCTACCCACTAAATGTGGGTGTAAAGGGGCCAATACAGATGTGCAGTGTGTATAGAGATGAGGATGGTGACAGAGTGTGGAGTCTAATATGTCTGTCTGGCAGATTCTGTGGATTCGTGGCTCGGAGAAGTTCTCATAACGGCCCAGGGCAGATGGAAAAGAAAATGAAAAGGGAAGAACTCCGATCAGAGAAGACGTCTCCTGTAAGTCACCTGATGTAACTGTACTGTAATTTATATGGTGTACAGAACCTGTGTAGAGAGTGTGTTGATGGCATAGTGGTCGATCGAGAGGGGGTGGGGCGGGGGGGCCCCAATCAAAAGTTTGCTATGGGGCCCAGCCATTTCTAGTTACGCCCCTGATTGGAAGCATATTGAGATATACTGAGTGCCCCTCTAAGTGACATATTATGGGTCTATACAGCTAGTTGTTTAGCGTGTAATATGTTCTTGGACAGGTGTTCTTATGCTGCTTCTGCTCATTTGGATCCCTAGGCTACAAGTAACAAGAGCTCCGATCATAAAACAGCAAAGCATTACAGAGAACGTCCGAAATCTGAGAGGAATAAATAAGGTAATAAATGGATGACATCTGGAATGGGAAACCCCTGTAGGTTACATTGTGTACTGCTGGGGGGAATCCAGAGAAAGCAGACTTCTCAGACATGACATCACTAACAGCTCATTGTATGTGACGGCCTCTCATTACCGCTTACTAATGAGTCAGAAGAGGAAATAAATCACTAATCAGAGAATTTCCAAATGCCCTGATGTAACTGAGTAAAAATGCGTCCATGATCCCTCCACCACCACATCACATTCCAGTCCTGGCTTACCTGGTACTACATGATACTGTATACAGCAGATCCGCTCACTAACTGGGTGCACTATAACAGGCTCCTCCAAGCTGGGGCTCTGAAGCTGGTACAAAACTACAATTCTCATTGTGCCAAAGGCTGTCAGGGCATGATGAGAGTTGTGGTTTTACAATTATAACATAATGGAGATATTCATTTCAGAATCACAAAATGCAGAAAGGATTTACTCAAATACTATTTATCAGCTAGATTGTATTGATAGATAGATAGATAGATAGATAGATAGATAGAAGGATAGATAGATAGATAGATAGATAGATAGATAGATAGATAGATAGATAGATAGATAGATAGGAGATAGATAGATAGGAGATAGATAGATAGATAGATAGATAGATAGATAGGAGATAGATAGATAGATAGATAGATAGATAGATAGATAGATAGATAGATAGATAGATAGGAGATAGATAGATAGATGGATAGAAGGATAGATAGATAGATAGATAGATAGATAGATAGATAGATAGATAGATAGCTGATAGGAGATAGATAGACAGACAGACAGACAGATAGATAGAAGATAGATATAGATAATAGATAGCTGATTGATAGATAGATAGATAGATAGATAGATAGATAGATAGATAGATAGATAGCTGATAGATATAATATAGATAGATATAGATAATAGATAGATAGCTGATAGATAGATAGCTGATAGATAGAAGAGAGATAGATAGATAGATAGATAGATAGATAGATAGATAGATAGATAGCTGATAGATAGAGGTGCCGCATGATCTGCCATCACCTGGGGCAAGCAGTGTACTAGTCCAGTACATCATGAGCTGCTATAATATGATAGGTGGCACACTTCTATGTACTGGAGGATTGTGCAAGGAATGTATTAAGATTAAATGTATACACTCCTCACTTCACACTTGCCAGGCCTAGTGTGAGAACACCAATGATGGAAAATGTACAGTAGTGAGCGGTGATGTGTACACTGTGTGCATTCCTGTACTGTATGCAGTCACACTCACTTTGCTCTCATTCCTGAAATATAAAATGAGCAGTCAACACTCATGTACACATATCTAGCTCACACCTGACCAGCAGGGCTGCGGTACCTTATGGTATACATAGAGCAAGGAGAAGGTCATGTCTACACTGTATACACATCATGATAGATAGATAGATAGATAGATAGATAGATAGATAGATAGATAGATAGATAGATAGGAGATAGATAGATAGGAGATAGGAGATAGATAGATAGATAGATAGGAGATAGATGATAGATAGATAGATAGATAGATAGATAGATAGATAGATAGATAGGAGATAGATAGATAGGAGATAGATGATAGATAGATAGATAGATAGATAGATAGATAGATAGATAGATAGGAGATAGATAGGAGATAGATAGATAGATAGATAGATAGATAGGAGATAGATAGATAGATAGATAGATAGATAGATAGATAGATAGATAGGAGATAGATAGATAGATAGATAGATAGGAGATAGATAGATAGATAGATAGATAGATAAGAGATAGATAGATAGATAGATAGATAGATAGATAGATAGATAGGAGATAGATAGATAGATCATACAGATTTTGTATCATTTTGGCTTTTCAGTGTTCTTTTAGTTTTCGTATATATCTTTTATGTAAATATTTAGCTTTTTCTGTTAAAACAAACATGACATGTCATGTCGTTACATGACAGCTCTGTACATTGTATCACAAAATACACAGCTTTTCTAGGGATCTCTCACCAATAACAAGAATGGAGGTGCCCGGACCCCTGTTACCAGCAGAGTGGTGGTCTCTAACTAATATGGAGACTGGGGGATATCTTCCTTCCCCCATCATGTAAATTCTGATATATAGACAATACTAGAAAATGTACCCGGCGCTGCCCGGGTATAAAGTGTCCGTGTGTTAATTAGATTTGTTCTAAGGTGCCCAGGAGGCCAAGCTAAAGGTATTGTTTCATCTGAGTTAATCAGTGGAATTAGTGTATACCTGTAGTGCATAGTTGGAGGGGTTCTGTATACCCACAATGTATAGTTTCTAGGGGTCTCGCATATCTGTAGTGCATAGTTGGGGGGGGGCTGTATACCTATAGTGTATAGTTGAGGGAGGTCCTGTATACCTGCAGTGTACAGTTGGTGAAGGTCCTGTATACCTGTACTGTATAGTTCGGGGGTCCTGTATACCTGTAGTATATAGTTGGTGCTGTATACCTGTAATGTATAGTTGGTGGAGGTCTTGTATACCTGTAGTTTATAGTTTGAGGGTCCTGGATACCTGTAGTGTATAATTGGTGGAGGTCTTGTATACCTGTAGTATATAGTTCGGGGGTCCTGTATACCTGTAGTAAATAGTTTGAGGGTCCTGTATAACTATAGTATAGAGTTGGTGGAGGTCCTGTATACCTGTAGTGTATAGTTTGGGGTCCTATATACCTGTAGTATATAGCTGGTGGAGTTCCTGTATACCTGTAGTATATTTGGGGTCCTGTATACTTGTAGTATAGAGTTGGTGAAGGTGCTGTATACCTGTATTATAGAGTTGGTGTAGGTCGTGTATACCTGTAGTGTATGGTTTTGAGGTCCTGTATACCTGTAGTGTATAGTTTTGGGGTCCTGTATACCTGTAGTGTATAGTTTGGGGTCCTGTATACCTGTAGTATATAGTTGGTGGAGGTCCTGTATACTTGAAGTATATAGTTGGTGGAGGTCCTGTATACCTGTAGTATATAGTTTGGGGGTCCTGTATACCTGTAGTGTAAAGTTTGGGGTCCTGTATACCTGTAGTATATAGTTTTGTGGAGGTCCCGTGCACTTGTAGTGTATAGTTTTGGGGTCCTGTATACCTGTAGTGTCCTGTATACCTGCAGGGTTGTATTTACCCGTATGGCAGTGTTATTCAGTCACAGTGTGTCGGTATTGGTCATGTCTGGTATGGGGGTGTTATCCAGTCACAGTATGGCGGTATTGGTCTGGTATAGCGGTGTTATCCAGTCACAGTATGGCAGTATTGGTCAGGTCTGATATGATGGTGTTATCCAGTCACAGTATGGTGGTATTGGTCAGGTCTGGTGTGGCGGTGTTACCCAGTCACAGTTTGCCGGTATTGGTCAGGTCTGGTGTGGCAGTGTTATCCAGTCACAGTATGGCGGTATTGGTCAGGTCTGGTGTGGCAGTGTTATCCAGTCACAGTATGGCGGTATTGGTCAGGTCTGGTGTGGCGGTGTTACCCAGTCACAGTATGGCGGTATTGGTCAGGTCTGGTATGGAGGTGTTATCCAGTCACAGTATGGCGGTATTGGTCAGGTCTGGTATGGAGGTGTTATCCAGTCACAGTATGGCGATATTGGTCAGGTCCGGCAGTGTTATCCAGTCACAGTATGGCGGTATTGGTCAGGTCTGGTATGACAGTGTTATCCAGCACAGTATGGCGGTATTGGTCAGGGCTGGTGTAGCAGTGTTACCCAGTCACAGTTTGGTATACCTGTTGTGCCCTGTATATACATGTACTGTATAGATGGAGTAGGGGGTCCTGTATATACATGTACTGTATAGATGGAGTAGGGGGTCCTGTATATACATGTACTGTATAGATGGAGTAGGGGGTCCTGTATATACATGTACTGTATGGATGGAGTAGGGGGTCCTGTATATATATGTACTGTATAGATGGAGTAGGGGCTCCTGTATATACATGTACTGTATAGATGGAGTAGGGGGTCCTGTATATACATGTACTGTATGGATGGAGTAGGGGGTCCTGTATATATATGTACTGTATAGATGGAGTAGGGGGTCCTGTATATACATGTAGTGTATAGATGGAGTAGGGGGTCCTGTATATACATGTACTGTATAGATGGAGTAGGGGGCCCTGTATATACATGTACTGTATGGATGGAGTAGGGGGTCCTGTATATACATGTTCTGTATAGATGGAGTAGGGGCTCCTGTATATACATGTACTGTATAGATGGAGTAGGGGCTCCTGTATATACATGTACTGTATAGATGGAGTAGGGGGCCCTGTATATACATGTACTGTATAGATGGAGTAGGGGGTCCTGTATATACATGTCCTGTATAGATGGAGTAGGGGGTCTACCAGTTATTACTGTGGATGTTGTGAGGCAGCTGCCCTAGCAACCATTGCTCCCTGTGGAAATGAAAGCAGTAATCCTATTGGTTGCTAAGGCTCCAACTGCCGTGTCTGCTGCAGCTAATTATATCACCTGTGTTTGCAGTGAGGAGATTTTCCCATTCATCTCTATGGGGCGCCTCTCTTCCCCCTCCCCCTCCCCTCCTGTACATCTGGCGGGGACGGGACCTTCGCAATAACCTTCCCGGACACCCAATGTATCTGTGTGCCAAATTTGGGGTCAAACGGTTCAGGCGTTTGGAAGTCTATAGAGGACAGACAGACAGACAGAAGGACAGACAGACAGACAGACTTTGATTTTTATGATATAGATACTGCCCATGGATGATTTAGAAATATCAGTGTCTGGTGACACATCAAGTCTCAGACCTGTATCAAAGTCTTAGGGTCTCATCCTGTTTCTACTAAAAAAAAGATTTGTAAGAGGTGATTTCAAGTTTCATGTTAGCGGCTCGAATCTCTTCCCTGCCCTGAGGGGTTTCTGCAGTGTATCAGTCTGGGTAACAGATCTCAGGGGGAATATCTAGGCTGATACATATTATCCATCTCTTATTTGTTTTGGTTGGATATATATTAGCAGCATGCAGGCCTAGACTAACAATCAGGCAAACTGGACAATTGCCCAATGGGCCACCCAGGCTGCCAGTCCGTGGGCCGCCCGGGCTGCATAATTCAATTCTGCACAAAATATGAAGGTTTCTAATTTTTTTTTTTCTAAATTATGTAAATTCTATGCTAAATATGGTGTTTAGTAACATACCCATCAGAACTTGATACTTCTCCAGACACGTCACTGGTCAAATCATGGATTGTATATAAGTTTGACTTGTGTGTCACATATCACAGCA
Source organism: Dendropsophus ebraccatus (assembly GCF_027789765.1). Taxonomy (NCBI): domain Eukaryota; kingdom Metazoa; phylum Chordata; class Amphibia; order Anura; family Hylidae; genus Dendropsophus; species Dendropsophus ebraccatus. The sequence goes on from NC_091463.1 coordinate 78,944,295, forward strand.
TTACTCAAGGGCATAGGTAATACAGAGACAGATCATGTGTCTGCTGCAGGGCCGGATTAAGGCTGGTGGAGGCCCTGGGCGACAATTTTGTTGTGGGCCCCTCATCCCCTGCTGTGTCCTCCATATAGGATGCCCCTAGTATCCCCCCCCAGAATGCCCCTAGTATGGTAGTTATTCCGCCCTCTCCCCCCAGGATGCCCCTAGTATGGTAGTTACCCCCCCCTTCCCCCAGGATGCCCCTAGTATGGTAGTTGTCCCCCCCCCCCCAAAGGATGCCCTAGTACGGTAGTTGTCCCCCCCCCAAAGGATGCCCTAGTACGGTAGTTATCCCCCCCAAGGATGCCCCTAGTATGGTAGTTATCCCCCCCCCAGGATGCCCCTAGTATGGTAGTTATCCCCCCCAAGGATGCCCCTAGTATGGTAGTTATCCCCCCCAGGATGCCCCTAGTATGGTAGTTATCCCCCCCCCAGGATGCCCCTAGTATGGTAGTTATCCCCCCCCCAAGGATGCCACAAGGGGACCCCCAAATAAATGCCCCTGGTCTGTGCTAAGTTAAAAAAATAATAAACATCCCTCTTACCTGCCGTCATTCCTTGGCTGCAATATCTCTTCATCTTCTAGCAATCCCTGCCGGAGCTCTTACACACAGGAGAGCCCCAGAGATCAGAGCTCCCTCACCTGCTTCTCCTGGATGTGGCTGAACTCATCCCCCTCCAGCAGAAACCTGCTCTAATGCTTCTGGAGGGCGACGGGTTCAGCTACATCCAGGAGAAGCAGGTGAGGGAGCTCTGATCTCTGGGGCTCTCCTGTGTGGCAGAGCGGAGCACATCTTCTCCTGCGGGCCGCGGGATGAAATGACATCATCGCGCGGCCCGCAGGAGAAGATGTGCTCCGCCAGGGACATGGATGCAAGGCACTAATCGTCCCACCCGAGCCCCACCAGCCCCATGGCCCCCCTGCACCCCCCACTGGTTGGGCTCCGCTGGGGGTTGCTGTAGATCACTACAGATCCACCAGCCTGAACTCGGAACCTTTCTTCCGGGTTCAGGCTGGTGGGGGCCCCCAAGTGGTGGAGGCCCCGAGGCACGTGCCCCAGGTGCCCTCCCTTTAATCCGGCCCTGGTCTGCTGCCCCTAGATAGGAGTCTGGGCCAGATGGTGAGAACCTGTGCAAGGACTTTGGAAAGAAGATTGATAAAATAAGCATCAAGTCTGCCTGTAACAGGTGTAAGGTGTGTAGTGGTTTTAAAGGAGAACTCTGGGCAGGGACACTTTTTCAAAAGTTTTGCAAATAGTGTCCCTTCCCAGAATTCTCTTTTAATAACAGCAAAATGGCCACATTTCACCTTTGCTATGGGTCTAACTCACCTCAATGTACCTCTGAAAGGGGTTGTCCAGGCGCTATTACCTGTTCTGCTCTCCTGTGCTCCACTTCTGCCCTCCACTCATATCAGAAGTAAAAACCAAGTAGTGACCATCGCTAGCAGATGAAGCCATGCCTGCACATGGGGTCCAGTAGCTGCCGATGTTGCAGCAACATTTTGCAGCTATTGGACATCACATGCGGTCAAGCTGATCACAACTTGGTACCTGGGCCTTCTGATCTTGGAAGGTATACTTCTTAGATGGGCCCAGGGCAGAAGTAGACCACCAGGGAGCAAAACAGGTAAAACCTTTTCTGCAACCTGGAGAGCCCCTTTAAGTATATAAGCTGCCTCCATGTGCAAAGTCTGTTAAGGTTCCCTTTAATTTCTGGGTCATTTTAGTTGAGGGATGGGGTTTTACATTATTAGGCTATGTTCACACACTGTAAGACACTGGCCGTTCCGTGACCCGGCTGGGTCATGGAAAGGCCGGTCTCTGAAAATATCACCCTGCCCGGTACTGCAGTACCGGCCAGATGATCTTTATGCCACTTAGTTCTGATGCGGGTGCATCCGTGTGCGCCCGCATCAGAACTCTCCACTGCACACTATGGTTTTCTGCGGCCGCTATTCACTGAATAGCGGCCGCAGAAAACTGACATGTCTGTTTCTCGCGGCGCCGCTAGGGATCCCAGCCGGAGTGTATACCATGTGTATACACTCCGGCCGAGATGCCATAAGTGGCAATGACACGTATATTTTCATATTAATCACGGCCGTTGTTGCAATCGGCCACAACGGCTGTAGTTCTACGAAAATATATGTAGTGTGACCATAGCCTTACATTGCATCTATTCCACCCAACGTTTCACATAGTCTGAATGGCATGTACATCACATTGACCTCCCAGCTTTATCCCTCCCCTACCCTGCCTGTTTATGTAATGGTCTTCACTGTAGTTCCAACATTTGTGAACCAGGAGGATCAGGATGAACAGAAACACAGGTCCTAGATAGAAGTTAGTAGCTGTAGTTTTAATATGCTGATTTTTACGCCTATTGTAGATTTGCTACACGGGATAGCTCACGCGAACAAATTACTGTAATAAAACAAACATTCAGTACATAGTTCACATACAATCATATGATAAAAACCATCAAGCTGATTGCATAGTTTCCTACATAGTAGGGGCCCCCAACATGTACAAAGTCATCATAGTATAAATCCTATAAGTCGTTATGTTATAGCAGAGCTGAGTTTGTCATTGGGCATAATAATCTAGTCCTCACTGCATGCAGAAATTAAACAAATTCAGCTCTGCTACATCTATATATAAGTCTTATATGAAAAGTCTAATTTCTATACAATGGATACCTGGACTGTCAGTAGTCTACGAAGCCCCTCTATGATCACTGTATCATGACGGCCACCGCTCCCCTTGCAGTGTATCCTTCTGGTATAGTAGAATAATATACTGTACAACCCCTTATTAGTCTTCATAAAGATCCATAGTCTACAGGTGGCCGCAGATGATTCTTGTGTTCGCCATTGATGCCAAGGTAGTGGTGGGCATTAGGGATCATAGCATTATTTATGATCACAGGATGTCATACAATGGTGCCAGTACTACTCATAGACCATGCATGTTCTCCATAGCCTTACCTGTGATATCCTCAGGCAGACAGCCACATGGATGGAGAGATGAGAGCTGCTATATACAGTGTTCTCCTCCTTGTCACACACAGCTCTAGTCTCTGATCTGTGGATCATTGAGAGCTGAGTACAGAGCCAGGGAGGAGCCAGAACACATTCACCTTCCCTTGCCCTGACCATGGAATCCCTAAAGACTCTGACGTCAGGCTCATAGTAGTAACCCCTTAATGACTGGACGCTGCAATGTAGCACAGGCTGCCAGGAATAATATCCTGTATATTGTTATTATTGGGACAGGATCAGACGGCGACAGCTCCCTGTATGTAGTATAAAGAGAAGAGAGATCTTCTAATCAGATGTTATCGGGACAGGATATACATAAATCTCATATATATATATACAGCATATATATAAACGGGGGACAGGATATGCTTAAGTCTCATAATAAATAAATACGTATATATATATATATATATATATATATATAAATATATATATATAATCAGGACAGGATATTCATAGACCTAATTATTATTATTATTATTATTATTATTATTATTATTATTATTATTATTATTATTATTAAAACAGGATTACACCGGCTGATATCTTCATGTGCATAGGAGCCTCTGATCCCCCTGGCATCATAGCCCATGGGCAACTACTACATATGCCCCCACCCCCATTGTACATTGAGTGGCAGCAGTAAGGGGCAACACTAGACTCTCTGCTTTCACCAATATACTGGGAATTGCCCAAGCTCTTCTAATGCATAAAATATACAGTACAGGGAGCTCTGTATCAGCACTACTGTGTCAGTGACAGCAGTGGATCAGGGCAGCAAGCTAGGACCAAGGCTTGGGTAGACCTGCAGTACCCGACACAAATGTTGGTAGCAGCAGAGAGACCCATGTCACCCCCTTACTGCTGCAAAGAGTTAAAAATTATCTCTGGAGTATCGCTTTGCATTTCAAATCAAACAGTGACAGAAAGTTATATAGATTTGTAATGTGCTTCTACTTAAAAAATTCAAGCCGTTCTGTACTTATCAGCTGCAGGAAGTGATATATTCTTTTGGAGTCTAACACAGTGCTCTCTGCTGCCACCTCTGTCCATGTCAGGAACTGTCCAAAGAAGAAGAGGTTTTCTATGGGGATTTACTACTGCTCTGGACAATTCTTGACATGGACAGAGGTATATATATATATAATGTTATGCTAGGCTGTATATATATATATATATATATATATATATATATATATATATATAAAATGGTATGCTGGGCTGTGTATATATAATGATATGCTGGGCTGTATATATATATAATGGTATGCTGGGCTGTATATATATATATATATATATATATATATTGGTATGCTGGGCTGTATATATATATATATATATATATATAATGGTATGCTGGGCGGTATAGATATATAATGGTATGCTGGGCTGTGTATATGTATATATATATATATATATATATATATATAATGGTATGCTGGGCTGTGTATATATATATATATATAATGGTATGCTGGGCTGTATATATATAATGGTATGCTGGGCTGTATAGATATATAATGGAATGCTGGGCTGTATATATATATATATAATGGTATGCTAGGATGTATATATATATATAATGGTAGGCTGGGCTGTGTATATATAATGGTATGCTGGGCTGTATATATATATATATATATATATATAATGGTATGCTGGGCTGTGTGTATATATAATGGTATGCTAGGCTGTATATATATAATGGTATGCTGGGCTGTATATATATATATATATATATAATGGTATGGTGGGCTGTATATATATATATATATTGGTATGCTGGGCTGTATAGATATATAATGGTATGCTGGGCTGTGTATATATATATATATATATATATATATATATATAATGGTATGCTGGGCTGTATAGATATATAATGGTATGCTGGGCTGTATATATATATATATATATATATATAATGGTATGCTGGGCTGTATATATATATATATATATATATATATATATAATGGTATGCTGGGCTGTGTACATATATATGTATATATATATAATGGTATGCTGGGCTGTATATATATAACGGTATGCTGGGCTGTATAGATATATAATGGTATGCTGGGCTGTATATATATAAATATATATATACATATATAATGGTATGCTGAACTGTATATATAATGGTATGCTGATGCTGTATATATAATGGTATGCTGGGCTGTATATATAATGGTATGCTGGACTGTATATATAATGGTATGCTGGGCTGTATATATATATATATAATGGTATGCTGGGCTGTATAGATATATAATGGTATGCTGGGCTGTATAGATATATAATGGTATGCAGGGCTGTATACATATATATATTGGTATGCTGGGCTGTATATATATATATATATATACATACATATATATAATGGTATGCTGGACTGTATATATAATGGTATGCTGATGCTGTATATATAATGGTATGCTGGGCTGTATATATAATGGTATGCTGGGCTGTATATATAATGGTATGCTGGGCTGTATATATATATATATATATATATATATATATAATTGTATGCTGGGCTGTATATATATATATATATATATATATACATACATATATATAATGGTATGCTGGACTGTATATATAATGGTATGCTGATGCTGTATATATAATGGTATGCTGGGCTGTATATATAATGGTATGCTGGGCTGTATATATAATGGTATGCTGGGCTGTATATATATATATATATATATATATATATATATATATATATATATATATATAATTGTATGCTGGGCTGTATAGCTAGAGGTATAAGTAGAAGAGGGAGATTGTGATCCCGCTGTATAGAGCTCTGGTGAGACCACATCTGGAATACGGTGTCCAGTTCTGGAGACCTCATCTACAAAAGGATATTGATAAAATGGGCTACAAAAATGGCGGAGGATGTCATCAGGCATAAAACATATCAGGAAAGACTTTAGGATTTGAAACTGTATAGTCTGGAAGAAAGAGGGGAAAGGGGGGACATGATTGAAAAATTGAAATAAGTTAAAGGACTAAATAAGGTTCAGGAGGGAAGTGTTTTTAGAAAAAAAAAGAGGACACAGAGAGGTTAGTTAGGGGAAAGATCAGAAACAACATGAGAAAATATTACTTTACTGAAAGAGTAGTAGATGCTTGGAACAAACTTCCAGCAGATGTGGTTGGTAAATCTACAATATCTGAGTAACAGGAAAACACAGTTCTGCCTACAGATCCAGAATCTGATGGTTTTGCATATGTGTAATTTAAGGGGCCACACATTGTGATTTTATAGAACAGTGTGTGGCCTGACCCATCGGGAGCATAGTTGGAATCCTGACACTTTACAAATGGCCTGGGTGGGAAACAAAAATATTGTACTGAATTATTCCCATCCCATGGATAGTTACTGGAGACATCAATCCATAGCCGATTCTATCATCTGTTGTGGATAAGTAATCCGGCCCTCATTTATAAATCATTCTTCATCCTTTATGTTCCTACTCACAACCACACCCTGTAATACTGACAGCGCTCACAGACTTAAAGGGTGCATATGCCAAATTCTGACCACCTTGGAGAAGTCTTCAGAGCTTTAAAGCTTTATTTACACATGTCCGGGGTGACAGTGGTTTTATTGGGAAGAACACCCATCCGGTTCATACATCTACGACAAGGAGATCTGCTGCATAAGCCACCAAGCCCATTTTGGACTACCCAACTAGGAAATTATGATTTAATAGAAAAAGGACCCTCATCTGTCCCCAACCCATGGGTCTTCAGCTAATGCAAAACTACAATTCCCGTTATGAAGCATAATAGGATTTACTTGCAAAAACCGGAGACCCACAGGTTGGGAAACACTGTATTAGGCTGCATTCACACGTCCCTTTATAATTGTTCGGATCCACAACCTCGGACAATTTTAGGAACATTTCAAGTGAATGCAGCCATTCACACGATCCATGCCGCGACCCCCACCGAGAAAAAAATAGGACATGTCGTAGTGCAGATCTCGGCATGGAGTGGCATGGATCGCAGTGAACATTGGGGGAGTAGGCAAGTAGTTGTCTTCTGTGCTCCTGTCATCTCTGGAGGGAGGGGGGGGGAAGCTGCACAATAGGGGGATCCGGTCATCGCGACGCAGATTGTGGCATGGATCGTGTAAATGAAGCCTTAGAGTATTTCATGTTAAGCATAGGCCATGGATTACAAGGACAGTTGTTATCTAGGTTTCCGACCACCACTCTGCTCTAAAAGCAGTGATCTGGCTGGTGTATATATAGCTATAATACATATATGTTCGGATAAACCAGCAGCACTCCGTTCAAATAAGATTCAAATGTGGATTTATTCCATACAAAAGGTGCAACGTTTCAACTGCCTCTCGCGGTTTCAATGTGGATTTCAATGAAAAGCGGCCGCAGAAAACTGACATGTCAGTTGTTTGCGGCGGCGCTGGGGATCCCGGCCGAAGCGTATACTTTGTGCATACGCTCCAGCCGGGATCCCATAGACAACAATGCAAGTATATTTTCGTAATGATTTTACGAAAGTATACGTTGTGTGAACTTAGCCTGAGGTTGCCTTGCACTCTTTAGATCCTGAGAGCATCTGACATGTAATGATAACATCACAGACAGCTAATACAACGCATCAGAGAAAGGAGCATGCGGTCATAGTAATCCTGAGACTTACACGCCTATTTAAAGACTAAGAGGATAAGTGACTTGTGTGAGATTAATATCCAAGCAGACAATCGCATTAATGAGACCATTTCCCAGGCAGCTCTTAAAGAGTATGTAATGCTTCATTTCCCCTGTGGTGGCGCTGTAGGAATATTGAAAGCTTGCCACCACATAGCTGACTGCAGGGGGTCACTGTTAAGGACACCTTCAAACAATTAGGGATTGGATAATGAGCAAAGCTTTTTAAAGCCCTAGGAGATGTTTGGTAGGAGATATATTATATAGACAAAAGTATTGGCACAGCTACACATTACACCTACAGGAGGTTTTAGGACATCCAATTCTAAGGGTTCTATTAAACAAAGCGATTTTTTACAATGACCGATTAACCATAAACGATCGCAAACAAGATTGTTTATCGTTAACCTGAAATTTTTCGCCATATTACACAGAATGATAGTCGTAAGTTACTACGATCGTTTACTCTATCTGATCCCAGAAGAAGGAGGAAAGATTTGGAATTACAGCGAACGATTAACAATGATTTTCGGGGCAGATCTAAAGCCCCTATTACACAGGGTAATCTCCAGGAGCAAGCGAGAGCCGACCTATCAGGTCAGCGCTCGCTTGCTCCTTGTTCCCCGTTAGCTGCCGGCGCTATTACGCGTGCCGACAGGGAGTGGGTAAGTGTGTGTGTGTGGGGGGGGGCATGGAGTATGTAGAGGGGTAAGTGAATCCCTTAAAGGGGTACTCTGTATAGCAGAATATTTTGTGTTTTGCTAGGGACGCACTTAAAGGAGTAGTGCGGTGCTACACATTTATTCACTAAATAACACACATTACAAAGTTATAGAACTTTGTAATGTGTTATTTAAGTGAATGGCCCCCTTCCCCGTGTTCCCCCCACCCCCGGAAGTGTGGTGCATTATACTCACCGAATTACTGTCAACCCCGGCCCCCATCTTGGGACAATGACGTATTCTTCAGGAGACCGGCTGGACCGCTTCAGCCGTCCCTCATGCCAGCCCCCCCTCCAGCGTGTCAGGGAAGGGGGCCATTCACTTAAATAACACACATTACAAATTTGTATAACTTTGAAATGTGTGTTATTGAGTGAATAAATGTGTAGCACCGCACTACCCCTTTAAAATAACAATATTATACATACATACCTCCCGCCTTGGGGCTCCTTGATGGACTTTTCTCCACAGCGATGGCTCACTCAGCCAATCACTGACTGAGCCAAGATACTGCTGCAGCTGGTGATTGGCTGAGCAGGTCATCTCTGCTGAGACAAGTCAGTCTCCGAAGTAGTGGACAGAGTGTTTCGTGAGGGACTAGAAGGTATCACAGGGGAGCACTGAGGGCGAGGTAGGTAAGTATTTTTTATCTATCCCTAACAACATATAAAAGATTCCGTTATCCAAAATGCCTCTTTAAAAAGAAGAAAATTGAGGGGTCCATCTGAGTTTACTAGGAGGCCTTATGAATTCTAGTTATGTCTCTGGATCTATGTAACCGTGTCCCAGTGGAGGACCCAGCCAACACTTTTGGCTTAGCTGACAATATCTTGGCACACAATTATTTCGTTATTTATTTGTGCTGAGAGTGTTGTAGTTATAGATGTACCTCATGTACTCTGCATAAACCAAAATACGGCCATGACATGGATGATGGATCTGGTGTAGACCACAAGGTCACATTGACTGGAAGCAGGGTGATCTGCCAAATATAGCAGGTCAGGTTATCCCTAGCTTGTGCTGGTTCCAGTATGATGTATCTTGTATACAGTAGACCAGAAAGTCACACTGAATGGACCAGAGAATGAAGATTAAGCTGGTCTGATGTAGAGGGTCGGTCTAAATTACGTAGATTTAGGCGAGGATCATGTTATTCTGTACCACTATGGGGATTCATTTAATACAGAAGAGTCTCTAAGTAAAGTCAGCTCGAAAACAAGAAGTTAATTTAAGAAGCAGAGCTGGATAATCCCCAGGGTCAGAGGTCGGAAGCCAAAATTAAACGCTTTTCCATGAGAGGAACATTTTGTACTGTGAAAAAAAAATCACATTATTTCAGTGAAATAGAAAGTCAAGGTGATTCTTCTTCTCTCTCTCTCTTCCGCCTTAATCTCCTTCCTCAGCCAGTGTTCGCCCCACTCCCCTCCGCACTCCGCCATTTACTATCTGCTCCCCCAATCTGACTCCTTCAAACCTTTTTTGGTGATCTGGACTGTGGTTGACAGCAATTTTTCTCCCAACAAATTCCCAGCACTCCCAGTAAGAGATAGCACAGTGATGTTATTGTTTGTGCTCCAGATAGAAGAGGGTTTTATGAGCGTTCTGTATAGGGGGGGGGGGGGGAAGCCTGGCTCCGTTATACAAGGCAGGAGAATGGTGATATTATATTATGGGTAATGAGGAGCTATGCAGAACATCCAGTCCTCACATTTTATAATCATATTAAAAACAGACATAGCGAGAACTGAGGATTATTATGTTCTGGTTATAATCCAGTCCATGTATCATGTGCGTGCTAAAAGGTTTCTCAAATTTAGCGTATCATTGTAGAAAGACGCGTTATATGTTTTGTATAGTCACTCAGTGAGGAGAACCGCTGATGTATGGAGCTTATGGATCTCTTCAGGCATCCATGTTTGACCAGTCTATTGAGAATGAATCTATCATCTATCCAGCTATCTATCTATCTATCTATCTATCTATTATTCTATCATCTATCCATCTGCCTATCTATCTATCTATCTATCTATCTATCTATCTATCATCTATCTCATCGATCTATCTATCATCTATCTACCTAATATCTATCTATCTCCTATCTATCTATCTATCTATCTATCTATCTATCTATCTATCTCCTATCTATCTATCTATCTATCATCTATCTATCTATCTATCTATCTATCTCCTATCTATCTATCTCCTATCTATCTATCTATCTATCTATGCAAAAATGTTCCGCAGCACACCAGCATAAGAGTGAAAAGGTGATTTATTCCAAAAATACAAAGGAGTACAAGAGATGCTTCTCTTGTACTCCTTTGTATTTTTGGAATAAATCACCTTTTCACTCTTATGCTGGTGTGCTGCGGAACATTTTTGCATACTTTTGGGGATCCCCAGGCCAGGGGACTTACTCTGTGCAGCACCTGCTCCATGATCTCCTGGATGTGCGGCTCTTTTTCCTATTTCTATCTATCTATCTATCTCCTATCTACCTAATATCTATCTATCTATCATCTATCTAATATCTATCTATCTCCTATCTATCTCCTATCTATCTATCTATCTATCTATCTATCTATCTATCTATCTATCATCTATCTAATATCTATCTATCATCTACTATCTATCTTCTATCTATCTATCATCTATCTATCTATCTATCTATCTATCATCTATCTATCTAATTATCTATCTATCCATCTATCTATCTCATATCTATCTATCTATCTATCTATCTATCTATCTATCTATCATCTACTATCTATTTTCTATCTACCTAATATCTATGTACCTAACTATATCACCTCTTTTGATTTGTTTTTCGGGTTTTTTTCTATGTAATAATATAATATATAAATATATCTATTTCACATAAATCTATGTATGTATGTATCTATCTATCTCTATGCTCAATTGACTTCCTAGAGTCTTATTGGTTAGTTTTTATAGGGAATGTCCATGGAAAAGAATGACGGAATTATTATTATTCTATTATCTATCTATCTATCTATCTATCTATCTATCTATCTATCTATTATTCTATCTATCTATTATTCTATCATATATCTCCTATCTATCTATCTATCTATCTATCATCTATCTCATCGATCTATCTATCATCTATCTAACATCCATCTATCTAACATCTATCTATCTATCTATCTATCATCTAGTATCTATCTTCTATCTACCTAATATCTATGTACCTAACTATATCACCTCTTTTGATTAGTTTTTTTTTCTATGTAATAATATAATATATAAATATATCTATTTCACATAAATCTATGTATCTCTCATCTATCTATCTATCTATCTATCTATCTATCTATCTATCTATCTCCCCCAACACAAGGCACCCTTTTTATGATGCCCACTTTCACCAATAAGACATGTGGAAATGTAATGCATTCAATCTATATCAGATCATTCTAACTCACATATCTGAATAGGAAATGCCTCCATTCTTTTCCAGTTCTGCCCTTTGAACTGTTACACAAGACACTCAGGGGACGTGCTTAACATGTGTTCATCTTACTTATGCTCAATTGACTTCCTAGAGTCTTATTGGTTAGTTTTTATAGGGAATGTCCACTGAAAAGAATGACGGAAACTTCTGGAAATTCCCACACATTTTTATTATCATTGTCCAAATTTGCTATCCCTGTGTGCTCAGACACATCCCCTTAGATGACTTGCCAACAGGCTGGGTTAGCCCCTACTTTTGACCTCCTCACTCTTTGCTGCTTGCGGCATTGAGAATGTTAACATATCTGTATTTGAATACATTGACTAACAAAACACAGTAATCACTGAACTCAAGGAGAACAGTGAAAAAAATTCCAATGACGTACTCAATCAAGAGTCTCCACTGATGCCCCCAAAAATTTAAATATGCAAAACAGGAGTCCGTGGAGCCTCGGTTGCGAGTCTCAAAACACAGGATAGCCAGATATCTCTAGCCTGTTGCCACGGGGTGCCTCCATGATGGGGAGAGCACCACACCACCCTGATAGATAGCCCCTTAAGTCCCACTCGGTTGCGAGTATTGGAACATAGACAGGGAAACAACAGGGTGGCCCCTTTTGTCAATGTCTAACTCAAGGCACGAGTATTGCGATCATGACAAGGACTTGCCAAGCCAGGCCTCCATCCACAGACAGCCGTTTCAGGGTTTTTGCCCCTCGTCAGTGTGGAGTAGGATTCTGGCTAGTTGGGGCAATAGCAAATCGACCAACAAAACACAGTAATCACTGAACTCAAAGAGAACAGTGAAAAAAATTCCAATGAAGTACTCAATCAAGAGTCTCCACTGATGCCCCCAAAAATTTAAATATGCAAAACAGGAGTCCGTGGAGCCTCGGTTGCGAGTCTCAAAACACGGGATAGCCAGATATCTCTAGCCTGTTACCACGGGGTGTCCCTTAAGTGACATTGACTACATTGCACCAGGTGTATCTGGCTGCTTCCCAGATAGGTGTCTATGCATGTACAATAGTGCCCCATACAGCTGTAAATTACCCCAGCAGATCCTTCACCGTATCCAGCACAGGCATTATGTGTGATGTCACCATGTTACCTGCGCCGGGATGCAGCGCTGCCTTATATTACAACTGCAGCCTAGAAGTGAGCTGTAATAGAAGGCAGCGCGATGTCCTGTCACATGCAGCATGGTGACATCACACACAATGCCCGCACTGGGTGCGTCCTGCAGAAGGTTACAATATAGACAGTCCGGACAGACGTCCAGACCCCCCATATTACAATTAGGGCCTGATTCGGATGATTATCGCTCTGTGTAATAGGTACAACAATCAGCCAATGAAACGATCATCAACTGATTGTTTCTTTAGGCCCTGACCTTAAAGTGAATGTACTATCAGGTATTACCAAGTATTACCCATGTATAGAACATGGCTCTATTGGAGTCAATGGAGCCGCGTCATTAAGGGGTGGGGGTTCCCTCCCACTGGGGGCGGGCCGGCCCGCCTCCAGTGCTTCGCCCCCAGCCTGGTGCCCCTGAATAGGACGGCGCCGTACACAGGAATGTGTTTAAAAAAAAGGACTGCAGCACCGGCTTCCCCGTTCCGGCACCGTTTTATACATGGGTAATACTGATGGTACATTCGCTTTAAATAATCGGACACCGACCATGCATCACTACGTGTAATAGCAATGCGTGGCCAATGGCTGACAAACAGTAAATACTTCACCTGTCCATGCTCCTGGTCCGTGGCGGTCCCTACCAGTGATTGGCTGAGCAGCCTGTCAGCTCGGACAGGCCGCTCTGAAGCTCCAGCACTTGGTGCCGGGATGCATACAGAGCACAGGAAAACGTGGACAGGTGAGGTATTTACTGTTTGGGCTAAAGCTGCACGGACATCGTTAGGCATCCCTTGCTAAATGATCATCAGGCCGTGTAATAGGCCCAGTCAAGAAGTGCTGATCTAGCAGGCTAGAATGTGACACAACTGGTCTACGGGTAGTTCAAGGCCCCATCTGCCTTATAGTTCTAGGAGCTGACTATTACTAGAATATTTCCCCCCTCACACTTGTGCACACTGGCAGAGTGTTTGAAAGAAATGAATACATGGGGATATAGATAAACAGTAAGTGATATATACATAAACTTATCTTCAAGGTTATCCGACAACCTACACCGATAACAATATACAAGGGGTATCACGTCACTAACCAGGGAATGTGCAAAAGCCACTTTTCTATGTCAACTATTACAGCATAGATTAAAAGCCACTTTGTCATCTTGAGGAAGAATGTAGAATAACATGTAACAATGAGGTTATCAGCTTATAACAAAGAATCCCTCCACCACCTTTACTTGTAAACCCTACAGCAGCATATAGGATTTATACGGTACAGAACGACACATTGTGTGGTATGGGAGAGGATTACATACTGACAAATTAAGTGAATTTTGGTGGTTTCAGAACGGTGCAGACAGGCAAGCAATACTATCTGCTTCTGATATATTTTTATTTTTTTTTAATCTGATGTCAGAATACCCTGTCAAGAGGCGCAAAGTTTGTTTTAATGTCATAAACAGGAGAAAAAGATGCCATTGACTCATCTCCATGTAAATAATGCCGTACATGTGGCATATAACTGTACGTTACATATTACATATTATTTATTTTTATTCTTATATTGTGCTCATCTAGTAACACAATGAACTTCCTTTGGAACCACAGCAATTCATTGTGACTCATGGTTTATCCAGCATGAAAGTGCTGACAAGTTTTCTTGGAAGCGGGAACACATAAAGTCCATGGGATGAGGGACTGAGGGACAGTAATAGTACTTAAGAATACTTAAAAATTACATAAATTTTTCTCAGCTGCAATGCCAGACAAGTTTCCGGAGTTGACAAAGTTTGGAACTATTACGTAAAAAAATTTTTGGGTGGGGGGAAAGGTGTGACTCTTCCTGGGAATTAATCCAAAGATCCTGTGAAATTTAGGAAGTCTCAAAAATCCCCCTCCCAAAACATGTAAAAACTGCAGGCCTTCCTAGCCTCAGTTATAGTTAATATTCACAGCTTCAATGTAAGAAAGAGAATTGTAAACAAAGGATCTGAGGATCCGGCCTAAGGCAGAACTATGAATTCAGCTCCGGATTTATAGCTGATACTTGAACTGCAAAGATTTTCTCCAAGACTTACGGCGTTCAGTATAGGTTGTTTTCAGACTGGCAGAGTTAACAGAGTTGAGATCTTCAGAACTGGTGCAGGTCAATTCCTCATCCTGGATGAAGGTTACAGAATTCCTCTCAATCACATCCATCACTACAACATTGTCTGAATTTGAATCTATGTGTATAATATTTTTACTGAGATCAAATTGTACACAATGTTTCTTCTTCACGTTGGACTCCTTATTGTCTGTATCAGACTGGAAAGAATCCTGCCTATTGTTATCTGTCTGGTAAGGATTCTTACTGCTCGATCCAGGTTGGGTAATGAAATCCTTTCTGCTCAGATCAGACTTAAAAGTAACCACCTTAATATTTTCTGTCTTAATAGAATCCTTCCTGCTGTTATTGGTCTGGTAAGAATCCTTCCTGCTGTTATCGGGCTGGTAAGAATCCTTACTGCTTGATCCAGGTTGAGTAATGAAATCCTTCCTGCTCATATCAGACTTGAAAGGATCCTTCTTATTATTTTCTGACTTAAAGGAATCCTTCCTGCTGTCATTTGTCTGGTAAGAATCGTTCCTGCTGTCTTTTGGCTGGTAAGAATCATTCCCACTGTCACTTGGATGATAAGAATCCTTCCTGCTGTCATTTGACTGATAAGCATCCTTTTTGCTGTCATTTGTCTGGTAGGAATCCCCCCTGCTGCCATTTGGCTGGTAAGAATCTTTCCTGCAGTCTTTTGGCTTGTAAGAATCCCCCCTGCTGTCATTTGTCTGGTAAGAATCCTTCCTGCTGTCATTTGGCTGGTAAGAATCCTTCCTGCTGTCATTTGGCTGGTAAGAATCTTTCCGGCTGTCTTTTAGTTGGTAAGAATCCTTCCTGATGCCATTTGGCTGGCAAGAATCCTTCCTGCTGTTATCTGGCAGGTAAGAATTATTCCTACTGTTATCTGGCAGGTAAGAATTATTCCTACTGTTATCTGGCTGGTAAGAATTATTCCTGCTGTTATCTGGCTGGTAAGAATCATTGTTGCTGTCATTTGGCTGAAAAGAATCCCTGTTGCTGTTATCACGCTGGTAAGAATCCTTCCTGCTGTTATCTGGCCGGTAAGATTCCTTTTTACTCAATCCAGGTTGAATAGTAAAATCTTTTCTTCTCAGCTCAGACTGGAGAGAATCCTTCCTGCTTGAGTCAGTCGGTGCCATTGCTGCCCTTCTAATACTTGTGGCGTGTATACTGCTATAATTGGGGGTATATTTGTGCACTTTTGATGATTGTTGTGGACCCATTGCTTTTATTGTTTCCCCCATAACTAGAACTATTTTTATGATCAGCCACATCATATTCAGTACAATCAGTATAAAATAAATCAGTAATTCAACAACCTCACATAAAAGGTTAAAAATGGAGGCCATGGTTTTCAGTATGTTGCTCACGGCCGTGATAAAATCCACCAATATTTTTTGTATGTGACTGATGCTTTGATGAAATTCCATCCAGAGGTTTTTGAATGTAGTTGGCGGCGTGAAATACTTCATTCTTCTTTCTCTATACATTTTACTGGTCATTGTGGTTATTCTATAGCCCGCAAACCCTGGGATGTGGTCAGACCTGAAAAACATCAAGTAAATTGTTACTGATATATGGGCCATATAGATATGGGGGGGTGCTACATACAGATTTGTACAGATACTATTAACTCAATGGGAGATATAAAAGCCAGAATGCAGTGATCGCCACCTAGTGGTGTATGTATGAAAATCCTTGGACAGAGTGGGATCTGAATAAAGCAACATCAATCTTTCAAAAAAAAAAAAAAATGCTTATTGTTTAAAACCACTTGTTTCTTTTACATGATTTCCTAGATTTTTTGGGCAAGTTTACGTGATGTGGTCTTAAAAACATAAGATTGTTGGCAGAAAAAGCCTTCGTGGTCTATCTAGTCTATAATTCTAAGTATAATCTCATGATAGAATCATGGTCAGTTACTATTTTCATTGAGGTTTGTGCAAAATTACAGCAAAACCACATGAAATTGGGAAAAACACAGCAAAAACTGCAATTTTAGTGCGACATGTAGTGCGACTATGCCCTGAATACAGATATTCTACCTGTAGGCCTATCAAAGAGAGTGCCTGTGAGAGTCCAGGCCTCCCTTAGACATTGGCAGGTTATAATGTAAGCAGTTCGGGCTCACGGGGGGCCCACAGAAATCTAAGCTGCCCACATCTGATCTCACTGCAGCTGAACATCACTTGGGGGCCCACTGGACGATCCTCCGGTAGGCCCCCCCTAAGTGATGAGCAGCTGCAGGGCCCGTGAGCGCACTAAAAACAGAACTCCCTTCCCACTGTTGCTGCAGGTCACCTGGTGCTGCTCTCCCCCTCTCTTTCTGTTCTTCTGGCCACCTGTCAGCGCTCCTGAAAGGCGGGTGGGACTTCAGTCATGGGCAGCATGTGTTACAGACAGGAGAGAACAGGGCACAGCAGTGTCAGAAGACCTGCAGCAACGGGGAGTGTGTGGCAGGTGAGTTCTAATTCTTTCTCCTTTTCTATTCATCTACTTTAGGGGAAATGCACAGGGGACCATGGACTAAAAGGGGGGGGGGGGGCTACACAGGGGGCCATCTACTAAAGGAGGACTACACAGGGGCATCTACTATAGGGGGACTACACCTAGGGCATCTACTATACGGAGACTACACAGGGGAGCATCTATTAAAGGGGGGAATACACAGGGTGCCATCTACTATAGAGGGACCTACAAGCGGGCCATCTCCATCTACTAAAGGGGGGACTACTATAGAGGGACCTACAAAGGGGGTCATCTACTATATGGGGGATGCACGCTCGTCATTCTGGGGTCCTGTATCACTGTGCTTGTGCACGGGGTGGGGTCGATGTTGGTTGGATAGCCTGGGGCCCAGGAAACATTTAATCCACCCCTGCCCTTAGATCATTACAGCCTTATTGGGTTTAAACGTGGGATAGTTTCTCAGTATTTCTATTCTGGGGGACAGGGGATAATAGAATTGTATTTCTCATCTTTTCTTATTATTATAGCTGGAGCAAGGTGCGTATCTGGAACATGTGAACCTTAGAACTATTGAAAATTATCTTGCAGATTGTAAGTTGTTCTGCGCCTCAAAACTCTCTACTGTAAATAAAGATTTTTTTTATTATTATTGTACAGATCCCTTAAGATGCAAGGTCATCTTATCAATCTAGCAGATAAACTGAAATGTTTAAAGGAGCACGCCAGGTTTTTCTTTTTTTCTCCTCCACCATGCATGCTCACCACCACTATTCCTACAGTGCCATCTGTCTCATTCCAGCTCTGCAGAAAATTACTTACGTCTCAGAAAGAGGTCTTGAATTTGTGTGTGTGTGTATATATATATATATATATATATATATATATATACATATATATATATATATATATATATATATATAAAGCTAGTTTGGTATAGCTGTGTTTCCAATCTTAAAACAATTATTCCTGTGGTTATGTCAAATGTCCAGCCATAAACGTCCCCAATGGTAACATTAAGAGTCACTTTTATTGTTTTACTGCCCTGCTCACTTGCGCAAACACTAATAACCTGTAGCGCTAACTGAACCTATTGTGCTTGATTAATATGTGGCCGGTGCTGGGAGACTTTACCTCACTACCATCCATGTCATCAGTTGTGTTCATAGACGAGGGATGTGGAACCTTCGGCCCTTCAGCTGTTGCAAAACTACAATTTAGCTTTATCTTCGGCTGTCCAGGCATGATGGAAATTGACATAGACAGTTGTCCTTCCAAAACTATTATAAAAGCTTGAGGACTGGGATGTGTTGCTTCTAGTCAGTCTCAGCTGGGAACATGATATCATGGAACATGGATATCTAATAGTAATAAATCTCCCCTGACTTTTTGACACTTTTTTTTGCAACATGTAAACACAGATTAAAATTTAAAGGGAAACTAAGTAAAAAAAATTTCCTCTACCTTGTCAGTGCCAGTGTGGAGATTCCAGTGGCGCGTTTCATTTTTCAAAATGTTGCCCGGTTCCCGCCCTCTCCTTCATGTGCACCGCCCTGGCTTTATGCACTGGAGGTGCCCCCAGTGTAATCATATCATTACACGGGGGGTGTCGGGCCCGCCTGCACTGCATAAAACCGGGGCGGTGCACATGAAGAAACCGGCTCAGAGCCCAGGAACTGGGTGGCGTTTTAAAAATTCCCTGCACCCCCGGGATCTCCGCGCCAGTGCCGACAAGGTAGTGGGGGGGTTGGAAATCACTTTATGAATAGTTAAACCGAATGTACCATTAATTAAGAAAAGCTCAGCTGTACAGCGCTACTATGGATAGAAATTATACATGCTTCTATAATATGGAGGATCTTAAGCATTTTTAATAACAGTTTCCCTCCTGTACACTTGAATGTTTGGCACAGTCATATGTTTATGCGTTCCTTATGGTAAAGCTTATCTGGCATCGTCTTATCCCTCCAAGAACAAAACGGTTACATGGAGAGTTGGGAGACCCCCATACACCTTATACAGTTGCCTGATGCCCCAGACAGCGTTGGGTTTGGCCAACTTTAGTGTTAAGAGTATGGGCACCTTTAGTCATTTAGATCTATAACTCACAGCCTTGTTCCCTAATCAGTCACCCTGAAGTGCCGCTTCCCATTTTTTCATTGTTGTACCTTGTTTGTATGGATATATGTGGTTCCCAAGCCCACAGCCATATAGGAAGCCCCTGGTTTTTAGTCAGTAGAGTAGGGTCATGAGTGAGCATCCCTCTTAAGCCGCACAGTCACATAAAGAAGAGCATACATGATAGCTTACACCCTCCATAAACAACCATCAACTCCAAATATCTATAATACTGCAGAGTTATATGCAACCCACTGTATAAGCCAGATAATTAGAAGGTATACAGGAGATGTCTGGATCATGGGGTGCAGAAAGTTGTGTACAGGTATAAGAAGCAGACAGTACCTACCGAGGTGTTAGCCTGTCCGTGACGAGAAGAGAGAAGTACGTCCACAGTGCACCTGAAAGATCTGATATGTGATGGGAGTGTAAATGTTACAAAGGGCAAAATCATATGTGAGCTGCTGAGGAAGAAGGTCATATACTGTAGTAATACTGAGGAGGAGATGTCACTAAACGGATAGTAAAGACTGACGAAATCAGTCCCTGTAACCCATCACATACAGGATTTTGGTCAGTAGTTTTACCAAAACTTGGAACCAACATAGAGAAAAATTTAAATTCTGGGAGATCCAGAAAACTGAGTATAAACCCACACAGATATAGGGGGAATGCCCCCCACCCCTTTTCTCTCTCTTCCCAAGGTAGTATTTATCTTTCTATGGGGATGATTATTTAATGGGGGCCCAGATAGAGTCTTCTAAATACTATATGCTTAGTAGTTATCATGGTATTTAACCCCTTCACGACCTATGAGGTAAGTGTATGCCATGGCACCACTAGGGGGGTTCAGAGATGTCAAGACCCTGCTCTGAAACGCACCGCGGGGACCGCTGCTATTAGCCAATGGAGGCCGATTGCCCGTGCTGGCTTTTTCAAAGTACAGCCTGTACTTTGAAAAAGCCAGCGCAGGCTGGCGAAACATGTCAGTATGGCTGGGCTCATTTTAAACTTTGTTCTTGTGACTGATAGCGGTTCTGCTTGACTTTGTGGTCTGACAGTATGCAGTTAGGAATAGTGAGCGTATACAAAATCGCTCTGTAGCTGTTTAGTTAGTGAGGGCTCTCTAGCCGCCCACTGTCAGTACCACAATTAGTTGTCAGATGAACTGCTATCCTATTCTCCATAGAAGGTCAATTGTACTGGGGTGTTTTGTGCTTATCCCCAGATACATAGTAAATTCGAAAATTTCTTTGACCCTCTTGGAGATCCGCACTATTAGTGCTGGAATCCCGTACTAGGACTGTTGGGTGACGGTAGCCTTCAATGTGCACACAGCACGGCACCGCAATCAGCAAATCCTTGACGGAATTAGACTATCACAAGACAAATTTTAAATTCACTTATTATATATAACCACAGTGAATTTTAAGTGTGATACATTAAAAGTAAAATTTTAGACCAGTGGGAAAATGGTATAAAATTCTAGCTCGCTAGAAACTGTCTAAAGGTGTGAAACACAGAACATCCGTGATCGGACACCAAATATGCTGCAATGAAAAAGCATTAAAGGGGTTTGCTTGCCCACAGGATCCTTCATCAGTCTCTGATCGGTAAGGTGTTCACACATCAGCTGTTCAGCCCTATCCACACTACACAGTAAATGGGTCTGGAAGCAGCTTGTCCCTGTGTACAAGCAGCGACTACAAGCAGCAGATGAGCGTGACTGGAGCATGCGCGAGAGCAATCGCTTGGATGGAGCCCGAGGGAGTCCTGGAAAACATGGATACAACCTATGGCCAACCCTACTGATCAGAGAGTGATGGAACTATCCTGTGGACGGCTCATCAGTCCATAGGCTTATATATAAGAAATAAACACCCACTATATACCATATACCTACAGCAGGCTGCATTGTGAAAAAACACCATGGACCCAGCAAATTTGTTCCAAAATGTGATGGAATATCACTGGGAAATATATGTATGCCACGGTGACATAGTTTTCTCTCATACAAAAGCCACATCTACAATAAGCCACATCCCTCGTCACCTGGCTGGCAAGGCTGGCGACCAACTGCCACCATCATTGGAGATGTAACCAAGTCTTATGGCGTCTTGTGGTTTCTGAGGGTCAATTCTCTGCCCATTTCTCCTGTCACAGACGCCTGATGGACGGCACAGCTCCCCGGTACATCATCCCAGAACATCTACTGGTAAGTATTACTGGTACACCGCACACAGGACAGCCGGGAGGGACACTGATCACTGGGGGAGACTGGTCATGTTAGGGGACCATGTAACTAGCTGACATTTATAAGACTGATCTATACAGGACACAGGTGATATTAGTTATGGCGGCCACCATGGACTATGTTAGAAAAAATACTGCCATCTCCAAGAAACAGCAGCCAGTAACCTGTAGTGTTATATATGGCCGCCATTCAGTTCATACATAGCTCTCTAATTTGGCCCATAGAGTAATATGGGGTTGTCTGCAGCCTCCTCAATGGCAGATTGTGTGATAAGGGGCTAGGACAGGAAAAAGGAGGGTCCGCATTAGGGGGCTAGGTTGGGCCTAGGCTGGGACGCGCGATGGGAGGGTCTGCGTTAGGGCGGGCCTGGGCTAGAAAGGGTGGTGGAAGGGTCTGTGTTAGGTGGTTAGGGCGGGCCTGGGCTGGGATGGGCGCTGGGTGGGTCTGCTTAGGGTGCTGCAGGGGTCCACATTATAGCAAAGGACAGGTAAATTAAGGGTTAGGATGTGTAATCGGGTTAGGGTGGAGGGGCTCCCTCATGGTGCCTTCACCTTGACGTGGTGAGGGAGCTTGCGTGCCTTGGTGATCCACTGAGCTAAGCTGGTGGGAGTAATACTCCTGATGGGGTCACCAGTGCCAGACAGGTCAGTGGGGACAGGCCAGACTAAGAAAGGCACCCAGAAAAAAGTCTGTTTTCCTAGAAAGTTTTTAAAAATATACTATGGACAATACATCTAGCACTCTCACTACACATATCCATCAGTAGGACACTCCACACACATTGCTATTCTCATCTGCTTTTGTTATTATTGACTGATAAATCTTGTGATAGGAAAGCAGGAGACGGCAGGACCCCTGCACCTAAGATTCCTGTCCACCCCTAAGCTCTGCCTGTATTTCTGCTAAGCATCACCCCTTTGATTAACTGCCCACCCACCCTTGAATTAAAGTGTCCCTGTCATTATCCCTTTCAAAATCTAAATCAACACCAGATATGATATAAAGCAAGTTTGCAATTTACATACTTTTTTTTATCATGGATAACACAGCACTTCCTATTTTCTGACTTTTTTCTCAAAAAACAGGAAACAGTCAGAAAACAGGAAGTCCTGTGTAACCCAGGCCATCTGAGCACTCACAGAGAGAAGGCAGTCATGTGATTGATGGACACATTGAGCCGTGACTCTCTGTACTGGTTGGAATTCCTGTGTTTAGTCTGTTTTTTTCAACCAGCACAAGTCAGACAATCTGCCTGCAGGAGACTGGACCTGGATTTCTGGTAAGTACAGCTTTGTTTTAAAGCATGATAACAACAAAAAAAATAATGAATGTAAATTAAAAAACTTGCTTTATCTACTGTTGATTTAGATTTTGAAAGTTATAATTACAGGTACACTTGGGTTTGGAACTAAATTACTAAAATCTTCTGATTTTCACCGCTGTCTTGACCAGCATTGATAAGGAGTCTCCTTTTCCTCCAAGGTCAGACGTACAGCAACCATGAGGAGGTTGGGCCTGCTGGAAACTAGTAGATGAAGGGAAACTAGTCACTATTTGTGGAATTTCTGGATCGCATCCGCCAAAGTACGGATCCCATAGAGTTCTATTGGTGTGTCCATGGAGGAATTTCAGTCCACATTAGGGCCTGTCTTTTTTTTTTTTTTTTTTTTTTTTTTTGCGGCACTGATCATGGCCCTGTACATTGTGAATGGGGCCACTGAAATACATTAATCCTATTTTCTGTCCGTAATTGCAAATTGCGGAAGTCAGAGCTCCTTGTTCATAATGGGAGATTATAACAAAACAATTGAATTCCCCCTCCTCAATATATTTAGAGACTTAATACATATTGAACTCACTTTATTATGCAGCTTTGAATAAATTAAATAAATTAAATTTCAGGGGTTTTTTTTCAATTTAATAATGATCACTCAGTTTTTCCATTTACCTTATGGTCTACCCATAAAGCATTTATGAGAGGTCGATTTTTACAAGCTTCAGCCCATAATAAAAAACAGAACTGATACTGTACTATCTCTCCAACAACAGTTGGCTAAGCTTCATGCACTAATTCTCTACAAATAAAACCCTGCCTTACCGTGTCCCATTATTGGCGGGATAATAATACTAGTTCAGTCCATACTCTGCTTACTGTACTTGGGCTCACTCAGCAAGAAAAAAGATCTCCGGTCTAAACCTTTTACAATGCAAGAAGTCCTTGAAATAGACTGAAACCAGATAACGCTCCGGGCCCAGATGGGTTGTCTAATAATTATTAGAAAAATATTCTATTCTGGTTCCTTATCTAGTGTGGGTTTTTATTTATGTTGCCCATTTCCTACGGAAATGTTAAAAGCTATTATAGTGGTTTTGAACAAACCAGGAAAAATTACTATCTACCTTTGAAAATTTTAGACCTATGTCATAACTGAACTCGCACGTAAAATTCTACGCTTCCATATTAACAGCACCTGTATCTCTCCATATATAATATTTATATATATATATATATATATATATATATATATATATATATATATATCAACCTTTAACAACTCGAAATAAGAATTTTTGACACATGGCATTTTTTTCAAGACAGATATTTTTTCACTATTTTCCCTAATTCTGAATTTTTTTCCCTTCTAGCCACTGTTACTTTATGTTAACACACACAAAGTCCCAGGATTGTCAATCTGTCTGAGAACAATAACTCATTTAGGAGACCAATCACAGCTCAGCTTTTATTTCTCTAATTGCTCTGGGAAATTCAGACAGTTTTTGTCCTCAAATTGATAAATCTGGGCCAAAAAGTTTCTAAAATGCATTATAAATTTTTGGGCACCACCATATATAAAACCACACAACAGCACAATGACTGATCAGGATGTGGAACTTTATTTATTATAATTAACAAGAAATCAGCAACAAGATAAATCAAAAACATACATAACATCAGTGATATAATAATAAAGGGTAAGGATGGTATACCCAAACCCGGGCTTCTTTGATATGGGGACCCACAGGAGACAATACTAAAAGTGCTATGACCTATGATGTATAACTTTGTTTTATCCCCTGTCTGCTTGATGTCAGTGAATGGAAACATCTACCGTTTAGAGGGGCTGATGAATCCTTCCTGATCCCGTCCTACTGATACAGATGCAGAGCGGATGTTAGAAAACAAGACTTTGTAGACTGTAAGAAGCCATGAAACTATCAGCAGGACAGGATCAGAACAGATTTCAACTTTTCCCAATATTTGGCATACATGTAGGTCAAATATCAGGTAATGGCGTATGCAGCAGCCTTAGGCACTGAGCTCATCCATACATGGTGGGCGCTGGGTAGTAACTGTAGCTGACACCCGCTGCAGTAGTAGGGATCCAAACTGACTAAAGTTACGGCTGTTTTACCCCCTAGATGCTGCAGTTAATAGCAACCAGAAATCCTTTTAGTCTTTTTTGTAAGAAACTGACCACAACTGATGCCAAAAAGGCTTCATCAGGTTTTCCATCCTTTTTTAATTTAAAAAAAAAATAATATTAGTTGCCATCATTTGACATAAATTTCTTTTCTTAGTTTATATATTTTATTCCCTTTATTCTATAGACATTTTGATCGTCTTCTATACATAAAGCAAGGCAAAAAGGGGCACTATTGTAGCGGGACATCTATTATAGGGGGTAGCAGCACAGGGCCAATCTACTATAGGGGTACAACACACAGGGGGCCACCCTCTTTCGGGGGGCAGCTCACATTGGGCCATTTACTATATGGGTACAACTCACAGGGGGCCACATACTATAGGGTTACAACACACAGGGGGGCAGCTACTATAGGGTAACAGCTCACAGTGGGCCAGCTACTACAGGGATACAACACAAAGGGGGCCACCTACTATAGGGGTACAACACACAGGGGGCCAGCTACTATTGGGAGGCAGCTCACATTGGGCCATTTACTATATGGGTAAAACTCACAGGGGTCCACATACTATAGGGTTACAACACACAGGGGGGCAGCTACTATAGGGTAAAAGCTCACAGTGGGCCAGCTACTACAGGGATACAACACACAGGGGGCCAGCTACTATAGAGTAACAGCTCACAGGGGGAATCTACAATAGGGTGCTGCGTTGCCCCCACTACTCTTCTTGGAACGCTCCAGTTCTCCATACACTGGAGAACTGCCTGGCAGCGGATCCCCAGACAGGCCATACATACAGAACGCTACAAGATCTGGCGGCACGATTACCAAGCTGGATACTTCAAACTGCCCTATTAAAAACAATGGCATCAGTTCAAAGATATGTTCCCCTCCGGCACTTTTCTACTGCACCGGAGGGAAACGCTGCCGGATAAATGTAAACCCGGCCTTAAAGGTTAGAAAAAGGGGGACACCTCTTTAGTGTGAGTGGCCCTGCCAAAATGTGATTGTGGGGCACTGAGTACTAGTGGACTTGTCAAAGCACAACACTCTGCAATACAGAACTACTGCAGTGTGTTAACACGCGATCAAGATATTGTTTGTTTTACTCCCCTAGGGTGACTAAAGGTATGAGCAATGTAAAAAATAAAAAATCTATAACCCAATAATAATTTACCAATGGATTTTACTCTTTTCATTCTAGTGTATCCAAAGCAAATATCTCCATGTAACCACATAAACATTTTGCTGCAAATTGGCCAATTCGTCATAAAAAAATCCGCCAGATGTGTCTCCTGCCCAAACTCAATGATGCCTCGTAGTAGAAAGAGCGGTAATACAGAAATATACTACAACCCATGGGTGACCAGTCATATATCATGTCTTTTTGGGATGGTAGAAACATCTCTATGGGTTGCCGATCTGTTTGTGAATTTCCCTTTCTATCATGTGTGAATGATTTGCATTAAGTACTGCAACTACAAGGATCACACATAATATATACAGAATATGACATAAAGACATGCTAGAAATACGGCCCGTAGGAGCAAAGAGCAGATGTCTAACACAATGTAAACCAGGCCAGGGGTAACGAAGAGTAAATCCCAAATCCTGACTATGATAACTACCGAGAATACGGTGATAATCCAGATTATGTTACATGCTGACAGCACCAAGTACAGGACTGACTCTACAATCTCATACAAGATCTTAAAGGGGTAGTGCGGCGGTAAAAAATTATTCACAGAATAACACACATTACAAAGTTATACAACTTTGTAATGTATGTTATGTCTGTGAATGGCCCCCTTCCCCGAGTCCCACCCCCCCCCCACCCGTGTACCCGGAAGTGTGGTGCGCTATACTCTCCTGTCATGTGCCGACAGCCGTCTCCGATCTTCAGCAGTGACGTCTTCTTCGGGCGGACGTCGAACAGCTCCTACTGTCCCGAATGCCGGCCGCCCTCTGTAGCGTCATCCGATGCTCAGCCGCAATTGGCTGAGTATAACTGTGCTTAGCCAATCGCGGCTGAGCAGCTGATGATGCGGCCGCGTCATCAGCCGCTCAGCCGCGATTGGCTGAGCATAACTGTGCTCAGCCTATCGCGGCTGAGTACAGTTGTGACGCGGCGGAGGGGGGACGGGCGGCAGCGACTCGGCCGTCCGTCCGAAGATGACGTTTGGCACAAGATGGCGGACGGCCCTCAACACGGATCAGGTAATGTATAATGCACCACACTTCCGGGTACACGGGTGGGGGTGGTGGGACACGGGGAACGGGGTGATTCACAGACATAACATACATTACAAAGTTGTATAACTTTGTAATGAGTGTTATTCTGTGAATAATTTCTGAGCGCCGCACTACCCCTTTAAGGATGTGGGCAAGCAGAAAGAATATGTCACTGCAAGCTACCAGGAGGGCTACCAGAGATGTCACCACCCGATTAAGACTCTGCCCAAGTTGAGTCACCATGGACCTGAAAGTGCCCGGCCCTTGGAAGTACATTGTCCAGTCAGAACCACGCTTTTCACTTGATTTGACCTTTGAAAATGACGACCGGGATAGCGTCTGAGCAATGAACAGGGGTTGTCTGAATCCTGCCATCTGCTTAGCTTCAAATCTACAGTTCTAGGAATACAAAAGGAAAGAAAATAAAAGTAAAGAAGAATTAATAAATATTCTTTATTTAAATATGTGATGCAAGGGATTCAGGGGCGGATTAACTTTACTATGGGCCCTGGGCTGTTCACCAAGCTTGGGCCCCCCCAACCCACTGTAACTATGGCGGCACTAACATGTCTTTTTCCTCCATAATGCAGCCTGTAAAGGACCTGTGGTGACATCATTGTCACATGATAAGGTCCTTCAATATATTCTCTAATGTTACTGCATTGTCTCCTGGCTGCAGTTTTATCCTGATTTGAGCAAAATTGTAGTAAAAAGCAGCGATTTTTATGCAAATCATGACTGAACATAAGTCTGTTTGGGTGGCCATGGGCCCCTCAGGAGCTCAGGGCCCTGGGCTACCGCCCAAAACGGACCTCTTATAATACGCTACTGAATGGATTAGGGAAATGATGGTCCCAGCTACTGAACTGCTATATGGGTACATTTCAATTATAGTCACCCACCATTTAAGGGGTTGGCCACTTTAAAGTAAAATTGCTCAGTGTACAGTATAAGTAAGTGTACTCACTGTATATAATGACAGCAGCTCCCTGTGTAAGAGGGTCGACATGGAGGAGCATGTGATCATGCCCCGCCCCCAGTGTCTTCCATAGACATATACAAGCTTAGTGGTGGACACTGGGGGGGCAGGGCATGGTCACATGCTCCTCTATGTCAGCCATCTTATGGACAGACTCACCACAGAGCAGGACAGCACAGCCTGGAGGAGGGGAGTCTGATATTAGCTCTATGAGGTACACAGGGAGCTGCTGTCAGTATATACAGTGAGTACAGTTACTAATACTGTACACTGAACTATTTTACTATAAAGTGGCCAACCCCTTTAATTAGCCCCCTACCTATACCCATTAGGGTTAATCACATACCATCCTTGGCAGAACAATACAGAATAGACCCATGGATAGCGGGAAGGTATAGTAGATGCTGTGGCCCTCTGTATCTATAAGTACAGCATGTATTAGGAAACTACAGAAACCATAATAATGAATAGGTTAGATCAGAAGTAGAATGGCATTTAAATCTGTGGACCTTTTAGTACTTAATACAACAAATCAATGAGGGTTTTTATACAATTATACGCCACTGTCTACAAGCTGCCCATATTCCTATTCTCCGATCTGAGGTGACGGGACTGGATCCTCATAGTTACATCCTGGAAGGAGAAAGGAAACTGAAAGTAAGTGGAGTTTTCATTCTTATCAGTCCGGTCCTTCAAGTTTTGTTTTTTTTTCACCAGAATCCGAGGAAAAAACATCATATATTTATGTGCAACTGCTTGAATGGTGGCGTAGTATTAGAAGAAGAAAAAAAAAAGAAAAAAGACTTGCTCCTTTCTCTTATTCATGGACTATGACTGATGTATATAAGGATGATCTATAATACCCTATGGACACAGGTTGTACTGTTTTTATACTAAATATATAAATGGTTACAGAGGATGAAATGTGTATAGTCTGACACTTAATAATCCAGAAAGTCTGATAATCCAGCACAGCTTCAGTGTCATTAGGAATTTTATAAAACGAATATAGGAATAGGAAGTCTGAGCTCTCTTGTGCGGTCTATCTAGGCTATGTGCACAGCTGTTGGGCAATAAAATAAAGCGCCAAGGCTTTT
Source organism: Dendropsophus ebraccatus (assembly GCF_027789765.1). Lineage (NCBI taxonomy): Eukaryota > Metazoa > Chordata > Amphibia > Anura > Hylidae > Dendropsophus > Dendropsophus ebraccatus. Next base: position 78,974,082 of record NC_091463.1, read on the forward strand.
CTAGACCAATTACAAGCCAAAATATGTGTGGTGCCCAGGAAACGAGACAGTAGTAGGGCAGAGTGCTGGTAATTGTAGTACCACTCGTTTGGTGTGAGCAAGGTCACATATGTGTACATCAGTCACCCCAGACAACTGGGCCCATATTCCTTAGGGTACTATAAGATGGGCCGATAGGGGCCTGAAAACAACTGTAAACGAGCGCTGATCTGCTAGATCAGCGCAAGTTTACGGGGCCTATTACAATGTCCTTGCAGCCCTTGCTTAAACTGTATACTTTATCTATCCACGCTCCAGAGCTGCTCCTGTGGTCCGCTTCTCCTCGGGTCACACGCACTCTAGCTTCAAAACGGCCTGTCAGCTGACAGGCAGCTCAGCCAATCACAGGCTGCTGCGGTCCTAGCCTGTGATTGGCTGACCGGCCTGTCAGCTCAGACAGGACGCTCTAAAGCTAGAGCGTGCGGGACCCGGGGAGAAGCGGACCGCAGGGGCAGCCCTGGAGCATGGATAGGTGTGTTATATCGTCAGTCGCCGGCCGCACACCGCTATTACACATAGCGGTGCGCGGTCGGCGCCCAACAATTATAGGTTCTAACCTATATCAACAATCAGCCGATGATCGTTGTCATCGGCTGATTGTTGTATTTATTACACGGAGTGATAATCGGCCTGATTATCGTTCCGTGTAATCGTACCCTTAGAGTTACCATTAGGGGCTGCATTGTGGATGTTGAACTCTTATTAGGAGTTAAATAGGTCTTTTGGGTTTGTAACATTGATGATCCTTTCTTATTATTGTCTGATTAGCAACATGCCCATCTCGCAGAAAACCCCTTTAACTCGTGGTCTGATGAGTAGTTCCTGGGGTGGTAAATTCCTTGAACAGACTTGAAGGAAGACTGATGACTGGCTTCCAGCAGTAGTAGGTGGCCCAACTGAAGATCTACAAAGGCACAGACTAAAGACGAAAGAAAAAAGTCCATCAGGTCAAGCAAAGGTCCATACGCCGGATGTCTTAGGAAGAACAGTACAGTAGTCAGTCCTAGGTACATGTCATCCTGGTAGTCTTCGGTAACTAGCTATGAGGACTCGCCTCCAAATTAAACTCCCACTACACAGGGCGATGTGGAGAGCAAGTGAGCATCGACCTGTCAGGTCAGCGCTTGCTTGCTCCTTGTTCCCCCGCCCACTGGCGAGCAAGGAGGATCGGGTAAGAGCCGGGGGGGCCACAGGGGCAGGAGACAGTGGCGGTCTGCTGCTGCCGCTCCTATTACCCGGAGCAACGGCAGCAGATCGTTGTCAGTCTGATCGTTGCCGTTTCAGCCTGTTGAAAGACAACAATAAGCCGACGTCGTGCGCATCGTTGTCTTCTAATGCACGAAAGGATTATTGGCCGTAAAGGTGTAATAGGGCCTTAAGTCTAAACTTTGTGTATATTTACTCCTCTGCTTGTATGTCTGTTATGGAAAACTTTTAGGTAAGACTATTCTCAGAGGGTGTAGATTTGCACAAACCTGTGTATAGGTCAGTGTGCAGGTAGGGATAGGACTGGAGCTGTGAATGGTGGATCCTATAATGACTGCCTCTATATATTAGAGGCTCATTGTTAGGCTAAATATAAAATTATTATTGATTATATATATATATATATATATATATATATATCCAAAGAAGTGGGAAGACGTGGATTCAATCTTTGTTGCTGGCACTCCTGCACAAGGTCTGAGAGTGCACTCCTGGGAACTATAATATATATATATATATATATATATATATATATATGTATATATATATATATATATATATATATATATATATATATATATATAAAAATAGCACTACGTTAATTACTGGAGACTTTACCGGGGATTGAAGAGGTTTCTTCCAAAAATTACAGTTCTCATTGAAAACATTTGTGTTCTCTTTGTGATGCTGGACTGGACAGAACGGCCAAAGTAAGACACACTCTTTCTAAACTTTTTCACTTTAGCCAATAGATAAGGATCACCCCTTCACCCACAACTACCTAACATGATGCATGAAAATGGAATTTGGGAACTGGGCAAACCCCTTGAATAGGACATGTCGGCTGCTCTACCTTCTGATTAAATTCTGTAAAATTCCTTTAGTCAGTGGGGTCTGATAGGTGTTGTATGAGTGGAATTTTAGAGAAAATTAAGACAAGATTTTTCATGTCTGAAATTAACTTTTATTTCCAGTTCTTAATAAATAAAAGTATATTTGTAATACTATTTGACTGTAATGCACAGTGCACTGTTGTCTTCATCAGCCTAACTTCCTGTCTGGTATACAATCTAGCTAGGAAGTTAGCCATCTCCCTCCGCTATACCTTCTTGACTATAACCCCTCCCAAATATCTGGAGGGATACAGAGTTGGCTGAAATCCCAGCTACAGTGTAAACAGGAACAGGAAGTCTGGTACAGGCTGTACATCAGATGGGAAATTGGGCTAATGAAGACAACAGAGCAGACAGTTTACATCAAAAGGCGCAGGAGGAAGGCACAAAAGACCTCACAAAGATAGTCAAATAACTATTAACCAGTACAGTTCATTTATTACACAGATGAAAATAGGTTTCTGATTCATTTCACAAAAATCATATAAAAAAAGAATTTGACTTCAGATAGACATAAGGATACATGTCCATAGAATAGGTTTTAATTACACAGACCTGGATGTACAAAAGCGATCTTAAAATAGTAATACAACTGTTCAAAAATCATAACATTATTTTTTACATGTAATTTCTACATATACTGCTCCCCCTTCTGGACCCTTAAGGTACAGACTGGGTCGTGACCGCATTATTTTTTTGGGAGAAATTGAAGTTTCCCTGATCTATTAAATTGAGGGAAATAACAGTATATGTGCATTTCCCATAATTAGTGGACATTAGGAATTTGTCTAACTTTGTTCATGTAATAACATATTAAAAAATGGCCGGAGTTGTCCTTTAACTGTTACGCTGATACAGTCTGATATAATGTACATAAATCACCTGCCTGATCCACCAACTCTGCTGAATCTCCTTGCCTAAAAACCCCTTGATCTCATATGCTGCACAATGAGAACACAAAGAAAAGTAAGCCATATAGAAAATGGGTGGAACTTCATGCAAAACTAAACAAACTTCTTCATAAAGTGAAAAAAAAAAATCAATATTATTGGTACAAAAAAGGACTAAAAGTGACAAGACACACAAGATAAAATCATTTAAAAAACACACAACATACAAGGAACCGTATATGATAAGTACGGTATCAAAGACCCACCAACATAATAGCACTGATTGTAATGATACATAAGATGTGATATAGAATCAGTATCCCAAAAATACAATAGAACCTACAATGGAAAAACGATGGCAACAAAACAGAAAAGTGACAACCAGGTGCATCAAATCATACAAATAATAGCGGTAACAAAAGTAAATATCACCCATGTCGGGGACCTCTGAACCCCACCCATTCCGTCTCAGACACAAGACTTTCTCAAGGGTTTCTCTTCATCTTGTGCCTGAGATAGAACACGTGGGGTTCAGAGGTCCCCGACATGGATCCCTCCATTTGGCTGATAATTATTAGTAATAAAGGTAACAATTACTGATCGGGTTGTGTAATACAGCCTTAAAGTGACACTGTCCCCCCTATTTGCATTCTGACATCTCTACACAGGTGTAAAGGGTAAATTTTGCGGTTTTCATACCGTATTTTATATCATACGTCATGGTGCTTGTTCAAGTAAAAAGTGACCTTTTATCAACTGCAGATTGAGTTAAGTGGGCGGGGCCTCGCGGGATGACCGCCACTTAGCCCCGCCCACAACGGCACCGTTGGCCCCGCCCCCTCGCTGGCCATTTGTGGGCTGACCTAGAGGGGGTCGGGCCTAGACCTTTAGGCCAGCCTGTTCCAATGGCCGTCGAGGGGGCGGGGCCAACGATGCCATTGTGGGCGAGGCTAAATGGCGCTAATGCCGAGGCCACTTAGCACAATCTGCAGTTGATAAAAAATCACTTTTCACTTGAACAAGCACCATGACGTATAATATAAAATAAAGTATGAAAACCGCTAAATTTACCCATTACACCTGTGTAGAGATGTCACAATGCAAAAAGGGGGTGACAGTGTCACTTTAAGTCTTCTCCTGGCTTGTTTTACTGATTTTGGTTTTCTACTGGCTTGTTTTACTTAAGCCCCTATTCCACGGGCCGACTGTGAGGAGTAAACAAGTGCTATCAGCGCTCCTTTGCTCCTCGTTCCCAGCTTGCTGTCACCAATATTACACGTGGAGGCAGCGAGCGGGTGAGTGCGAAAGGGGCCGCGGGGAGCTGCGGGCGGGCTGCCCGGGTGATCACTAGATCGTCCGGGCAGCCCATAAGGAATAGTGGCGGTCTGCTGCCGCTGCTCCTATTCCGCAGGGCGACGGCAGCAGATCGCTGCTATGACAGTCGTTTGTCTTTCAACATGTTGAAAGACAAACAACAGCAGCGATCAACCGACATCATTCATGTCAGCGGATTGTTGCCTTCCATTGCACAGGACGATTATCGGCCGTAACGGCCGATATCGGACGAATAAGGCCGATAATCGTTCTGTGAAATAGGGCCTTTATCTTTGGTCCTCTCCTGGCACGTTTTACTGATCTCTAACTCGTGCAAAGTTTTTATTAATGACATTTGCAATTTAAAAATCATGTTACATACTGACAGAACAACATTAAGCACAGACGCCACAATTCCATAAAAGACCATAAAGATATCGGCCAGAAGAAGGAAGATATAACTACAAGCCACCAGGAGGTTTGCCAAAGAAGCCGCCATCTAATGCAGACTCTGCCCGAGTGGCATGACTCTAACATTGAAAGTCTTTGCCCTCTGGAAGTACATTGTCCTGTCGGCATCCTGCATTTGCCAACATTTGATCTTATGAATCGGCGGCCCAGTGAACGCTTGGGCAGTGAAACGAGGTTGTGTGAACAGCGCCATGTGCTCAACTGCAAACCTACAGTCCTGGGAATACAAGAAGAAACAACATAATAGTAAGAACATATAATAAACTGTCTCTTTCAACACAGTAGGGTTTTTGTATGTTGAACTTAATGGAGTTTTGTCTTTTTTCATCCTTATTAAAGAGAACCTGTCAACGGGGACGCGGACACAGAGCCCGCCCGACCCCCGGTGCAGCTCCCGGATACTTACCCTTTGCGATGAGTCCCGTTCCTGGAGCCGGTCCCGGGACAAAGATATGAGCGCCCGAAGCCGTGCGCGCGCGCCGCTGAGGTAAGTCCGACGCTCATAGAGAATGACGGAGCCGTCATTCTCTATGGGCATCGGACTCATCTCTGCTCATTTGCATACAGCGCGCGCACGGCTTCGGGCGCTCATATCTTCGTCCCGGGACCTGCTCCAGGAACGGGACTCATTGCAAAGAGTAAGTATCCGGGAGCTGCACCGGGTGGTCGGGCGGGCTCTGTGCCCGCGTCCCCGGTGACAGGCTCCCTTTAAGTATATCTGAACGTCAATCCTGAACGTTTGGCATTTGATTACTGGTGGCTGAAGTAGTTGTATGCAGCAGTAAGGAATCCAGGAAAACATGGATACAGTCTATGGCCTAGGACTCCCTAGGGCAGTCATGTCAAACTCTGGCCTGTGGGACAAATGGCATCTGGCCCGCCATCATCACATTAGCTTATAATATGGGTGTTCCGGACATCCACTCGGACCACCAATATTATAATCTTGTAGGCCACAGGCTGTTTTAAGCCTACAGCCTAGGAGTATGTGAGCGGTGTCCTGACACTGGCAGCACACGTCATGTGCTGGGCCGCCCCCCGAACCCACTCTACCCCTGGATACGGCCCCCCCCCCCAAACCCACCCTACCCCTGGATACGCCCCCCCCCCCCCGAACCCACCCTACCCCTGGATACGGCCCCCCCCCAAACCCACCCTACCCCTGGAGACTACAGCGGAGGGCTGGCTACTATATGAGACTACAGAGGAGGGCTGGCTACTATTTAAAAGACTATAGGGGAGGGCTTGCTACAATAGGAGACTACAGGGGAGAGCTGGCTGCTATATGAGACTATGGGGGAGGGCTGGCTACTATATGAGACTATGGGGGAGGGCTGGCTACTATATGAGACTATGGGGGAGGGCTGGCTACTATATGAGACTATGGGGCAGGGCAGGCTACTATATGAGACTATTGGGGAGGGCTGGCTACTATATAAGAGACAATGGGGGAGGGCTGGCTACTATATAAGAGACTAAGGGGGAGGGCTGGCTATTATATGAGACTATTGGAGAGGGCTGGCTTCTATATGAGACTATTGGGGAGGGCTGGCTACTATATGAGACTTTGGGGAGGGTTGGCTACTATATGAGATTATTGGGGAGAGCTGACTACTATATGGGACACTTGGGGGGCTGGCTACTATTTGGGCACTATTTGGAGGGCTGGCTAATATGTGGGGCAATTTTGGTTGGGTTGACTACTACATGGGGCAATATTAGGGGGTTGGCTATTACATGGGTTGGGGTTTAATCATGTCATAGCAATTTATCATGTCATTTATCATAACGCACAGCGCTGGGAGACACACACCACTTTTCAGTGATTATCAAGGTTGGCCCACGACTTTGCCCAATTTTTTTTATTTGGCCCACTGTGTATTTGAGTTTGACACCCCTGCCCTGGGGCTTCATCCGACTTCTCCAGGCCAAGTTAAATGCCAAATGCGCAGGCTTGGATGAACCCAAGCGTGCTCAAGATTTGTCCTCATCTACTTATAACGAATTTGCCACCAAACTATGGCACCAATGGCCCATTAGGGTTATTCAGATATTATCACTAAAAGCACAGAATACATTCAATTTAAAAAACAAGTGAAGATTAGCACCAGTATAAGCCATACAGCATAAGGCTATGTTCCCACAGCGTACCTTTTCGTAAAAGTACGGCTGTTGTTGCCGATTGCAACTTTGTACGAAAAGACAAGCTGCCTTATCTTCTATGGGATCCCGGCTGGAGCGTATACACATAGTATACGCTCCGGCTGGGAGCTCTCACGGCACCGTAGAAAACTGACATGCAGCCGCACGCTCAATAGTGTGCAGTGGGGAGTTCTGATGCGGGCGCGCTCAGATGCACCCGCATTAGAACTCTGCGGCATGAAAGATCATTCGGCCGGTACTGTAGTACTGTAGTACCGGCCATGATGATCTTTTCAGAGACCGGCCGGTCCAATACGCTGTGGGAACATAGCCTAAGGCTGGCTTTTACTTCACTTCCTGGTGGGGGATTAAGGGGGGGAAAGATCGGGAAGGGGGGCAGATAGGTGATTGAAGCATATTACAGTTATATAACTTTGTAATGTGTTTCAATTACTGGGAAAAAGCTTTTCGCTTGAGTTGTCCTTTAATGGTAAATATTTGCTTTTATTTTAAAACCACGGCTGTTGTATTGAAATAATGGCAGTTAATTTACTATTACGATTCACTCCCATATTTATTATAAACCTGAAACATCATCTACTATCTGGAGATATTTTACGTCTTTTCTGCAATTTTCATTGTTGCTAATATACTGTAAGAAATTGTAGGCATGATATTATTTTATTGTATTTAGACAATATCACTAAGGTTCTACTATTGTGAGCAATCTCTGTAATCCTAATTATTTTCACATGCTCCTTTTGAAATGTTGTCTTGCTTTTGCCTACTTAATAAAATATTGTTAAAAAAAAAGAAAAAAAAGAAATAATGGCAGTTATTTATCGTTATATGGCGGCCATCTGCTCAATTTCAACAGTGTGTGGACAGAGCCTTTCTGTGTTTTCAATCCACTCCTGGTTGAGGTTGCAAAATACTGACCAAATACTGACTGAAATATACTGTGTGTGAACCCAGCCTAAGGCTGAGGCTACAAGACTACTGGGGCCACAACAGAGGTTGCGCAATATACACCATATTGCACTATGTAGACTGCACTACATTGCACCTAAGGCCAGTAAATAGGGTTGCGTTGTGATCTACAAATGGTTACGACAATTATATGGAATCTGAGATTGGTTCCTTGTGACTGCTGGGTCGTGGTTGAGGCCACTTTTTGGTCACTTCTCTTAATTTACACAAAGCAACATGGAGACCCTTCGTTGTACACCCCCTGTCATAGCCAAAATTGCTGTCTATCCCTAGCTCTTTTGATTTTTAAGAGGAACTGTGTAATGCCTTAACTCCCCTGTGGTGGCGCTGTAGGGGGATTACAAGTAGATCCATCAAGCTGTCTTATAGTAAGGTTCTCTTGGTTGTCCATAGCAACCAATCACAGCTCAGCTTTCATTTCACCAGAGCAATGTGAAAACTGAAGGCAGTGGGCAACAAGGAGAATCTTACTATAAGACAGTGTGATAAATCGCCCAAATGGTTTCTGATTTCCACAATTTACAGCTGATTTCTGGCGATCCCGTTGGATAAGAAGAACTATGCTACATATCGGATCCAATCAGATTCCAGCTTTCATTTTGAAAAAGGCCTCTGAACAATAAAAGCTGAAGTCTGATTGGTTGCTATGGGCAACTGCTCCTTGATCAATCTTCCCCATGTCAGCGACAACTAGTTAGTTACGGATATAGGGAGGAGATGAAACTTCAGACTTAGGGCCCTATTACACGGGACGATTATCGTGCGAAAAATCGTTAAATCGTTCGAATTTAAACAATAATCGTTCTGTGTAATTGCAGGCAACGATCGAAAATTTGTTCATATGTCGTTGATCGTTGATATAGATCTGAACCTAAAATTATCGTTAATCATTCGCTGTGATTCCATGTTCATTCGCTAAAGTTCCGAGTTTTTTCACTAATCGTGCAGCGTAATTGCACATTCTTCATTGTTTTTCTTGGATCAGAAGGAATAAACGATCATAGTAACAATTGTAATAACGATCATAGTAACGATTGTAACTAGCGATTATCGATCTGTGTAATATGGTGAACGATTTCAGGTTAACGATAAACAATTTAGTTTGCGATCGTTAATCGTTAGTCGTTAAAAATCGCTCCGTGTAATAGAACCCTAACTTTTACCTCAGCTCTGTCCTGTCACAACCCCTTTGGGAACAGACACAAAGCAGAACTACTGCGCTCTTCTGCCCCTATAGTGAAGCAAAGAGTTTTAAATCGGTTATCCAGGAACAGAAAAACATGGCTGCTGTCTTCCAGAAACAGCGTCACCTTTGCCCTCAGTTTGTCTGTGATATTGCAGCTCAGTTCTATTGTAGTGAATGGAGCCAAGCTGTAATACCACACACAACCTGAGGACAAGCGTGGTTGGAGGAAAGAAACTAAAGGGGATATTTATTAGGACCGGCATTTTCAGTGCTGGTCTTAAAATCGTCCCGGCGGCACAGAGGCTCGCAGGATTTTTGTAGAGGTGCGATGCCGCTAAATAAATCCCGTGCGCAGGGAGGGGCTCTGGTGCTCAGAGCTGGCGTACATTTCACTAACATTTTTCAGCTAGAAAAATGTTACATGTGACGCGCACAGAGACCCCCTTCATGTGGCTGCACCCTTATCGCACCCTCTCCCCACCGTCTGGTGCGAGGGGAGCAGCGGGATGAGATGAAAATAAATTATTATTTCACATCTGGGCCCTCTGCACCACAAAATGGCGCCTGAGCCACATCTTAAATGCCCCCCCTCCTCCATGTTTTATTTTGTAATCCTCTTTAATTAATCTTATAGGGGAATTTTCACATTAAAAAATGACAAGTTGCTCAGTCTTAATGGTTTTGAGGCAAAATCCATGGTCGGGTGTGTGGTGGGATATTCTTCCCTGTGTGGATGCAGGTGGTGTATATGGATTGGTGAGGAGGGGCAGCTCAGGCGTTACCTGGTCAGCCGCACGGACATTATATGGATTGTTATACAAATAGATGCTAAACATACCCTATAAAAATGGGTTATTATCCACAAAGTTGTCACTGATGCCAAAAAAAGAGCTCCCTCTTCAGGTCACATGGGGTAGTGCAGCACAATCTGAGAGCGCCCTCTGGTCTAATTAATAATGGATTATTGAGGCTGAAAAAAAAAACCCAGATACATCCACATCTCCATAACTACAGAAATTACAAATATTTCACTGTAACAGAAGCCAACTTTATTCTGTAAAAATGGTATACAGATATTTCATATGGATGTTTAAAGGGGTCATCCAACCTATTTTCAGGAGTATGGGGGTACGACACTTGGCACCCCCCATGCATCAGCCATTTAAAGAGGCTTCAGTTTTCATGTGAGCTCTGTGGCTTCTCCTGTTTACCATCCCCTGTACGTGCATTGCTCTATTTTTATTGCCATGAATGTTACAATATTGTAGTACGGTGCACCCTCCGAACCATAGGGGGAGCTCATTGTCTCCTATTCACAGATGCCTGCAAGTAGTCTGGGAATTCTCCCTTATGTCGGCCGACAATTGGAACATACAGGGGAGTAGTCAACAATAACTATAGGTCAATGGGGTCAAAACAGTTTCTCCTTTTGTACACAGAAATCATGATGTCAGTGTTAAAGATAAATTAAAGTTATACTATATATATATATATATATATATATATATATATATATATATATATATATATATATATATAAAAGCACATCCTACACATTGTGTTTTAGATGAAATGAAAAAAAAAGAAAAAACTGTGGTTCTGCAGCCTGCAGGTGGATATTAACCCTGAGATGTGGATGTGTAGATCGCACAAATGCACACTCACCTGCTTGGTTTGTACACATTAGGCATGACTTTTAATATGGGCTTATAGGTGTGTAAGGAGAGCTGCTGCCTTGTCCCTTCCGATTTCCCTGGCTGTGGGATTGGGACCAAAATACAGACAATCTTACAAAAACAATGCATTCCCTTACATCCCCATTGGCATCACAATCTATAAATCAACAAAAAAACAGACGGTGGTTAACTCGTAGCCCTACAATAAAGAATACATCTACATAATAATACCGGGAATCCCGGCCTCTTGATTGAAGTGGAGTTACTGTGCCCGAGTTCGGAAGTTTTAGCGCCAAGGAATCCACCATTTTTGTAAGATTATCTGGGCATTTTGTTTTAGAAAATACAGTTGTGTCCTACACATGATCAGGATGGTTTGTCTGTGGGTATAAGGTGTAAGGTGTATTTTTCCTTGCCCCTGGTAGCCAGAATCCTGCTCCACACTGACGAGGGGCAAATATCCCAAAACAGCTGTCTGTGGATGGATGCCTAGCCTTGGTCCCTAGTTATGTCGCAATACTCGCCACAGAGTTGGACTTTGACACGAAAGGGGCCACCCTGGTATTTCCCTATTTATGTTCCAATACTCACAACTGAGTGGGATCTCCCCACTGGGAGGCACCCCGTGGCAACAGGCTTTCCTTCTCTGGAGGGATATCTGGCTATTCCTATGTTTTGAGATTTGTAACTGAGGCATATGGGGCTCTCCTGACCAACCATTGGCAGATTATGTCTGTGAAGATAGGGGTCGGGTGTGATGGAAAAACATCGCCGACCCCTTTGTTCTGGGAGAAATAATCCGCAACAATAACCTTCTAGCAAAAGCTTATCCCTTCCCTCAGAGAACAAAGGAGCGCTCCGCCATGCCAATGTTCCTATGTATTGGGAGGATGGGGGACAGGACTGGAGAGTGACCTGGCCGTAAGTTATTAAAGGTGTATGGAGACTGTGGCATGGTGGGGCTGTAAGAGGCAGTTCTATGCCTCTGGAGTGGGAATTGGAGTTCAGGTGGAGCTCCTGGTCCAGATACTCCACTCCAGTCCAAGAGCTAATGAGGCTCTGAAACCACCTGGTGGATCTATTAGAGACTCCAGAGCTGCCCAGGTGAGGTCTCCCAGGTGAAGACTCCCCGTGTGGGAGAGAACAGGCAGTGCTAGGCCTGTGGGAGCTGCAGACAAGAAGTCTGGGTAAGACCAGTGGAGCTGGTGATATTGAGCATTAGGCTCATAAGTGACAGCTAGGGAAGCTGTGGTGTTAGTCAGTGGCTAGACGGCCTAGGTTTTATTTTATTGGCAGTGTTGCCTATGTCTTGTGTTTTTTGAACGGATAAATAAAGCTGACTGAGGTCAGTATAAAGCGTACAGCACTGACTGGACTACAATTTGTGATGTGCCAACCGTCTCAGGCCCAGGAGATGGCGATCCCAGCGAGTGAGTAACCCCCAGATTGTCACATATGGTGGAGGATTGCTGTGGGCAGAAAAATGGCACATGAAGTTTGTGGCTGAAATTTAAACCAAAAACCTGTGAGATGCTGGTGGGTGGAATCCCACTGCTGGTTGACCTGGATTGTCGCCAGGAGGTGTCCAGGGTCCACCCGGATATTATACTGTTTGTGAAGAGTCGACCAGAGCCGTATGGTAAGACTATTCTAATTGACTTTAAAACTTGTTATGGGACAGTAAATCATGTGCTGGAGGTCTGTGCGGAGCTTCAGGTGGAGTTCATACTTGGCAGAGACTTTCCTTATTTCTGGCAGTTGTGGGAGGGAGAGTCCCCAGTAAAGTGTACTGTACCACTGCCTAAGTGGGAGGAGCCAGGAGAACCATATACAAAAGTCCCAGAGTTACCAGTGGGTGGAGCCTTACTGTCTTACTGTGTGAACTGTGACCAAAATAAGTCCAAATGTTCAGCAATGCTACCAAGTGAGGAGAAGAATCCTTTGGCTGACAAGACCATCCTGATGTCTGATGAGATTATTGCACAGTCTGAACATGGACTTGAAAAGTCAGATGAAATTAATGATAATGTATTGCATGCAATGTGTATTGAAAATGTCACCCAGCAGTTATATGATAGCAGTAAGGTCATGTCAGATTTGCTGCCTAACATGCATTTAACCCATAACTATGTCCCACAACCTAAGCAGGTAAATGATGGGTGTACTACAGCGTTAGTTCCAATGAATGCAGAGTGTGAACTAACCTCTAAAGCAGAAAAAGCAGCAGAGGGGATTCGCTCTAGTGTGCCCCTAAAGGTCATGATGTGTAATGACGAGAAGATTGCATGTGATGAATGTGCTGTGCTTCCCCTAGAGGTCATGGTGTATAATGACCAGATGATTGCATGTGATGAAGGTGCAGTGCTGCCCCTAGAGGTCATGGTGTGTAAGGACCAGAGTATTGCATGGGATGCATGTGCTGTGGTTGAAAGCAATACAGAGAGTTTGGTGGCCTTTACTGAGTCAAGTGAAGCCAATGTGGTTGCTAGTGGCAACCAAATATCTGCTGAAGATAACAAGGAGGGTAAGCAGACTCACAAGCCCATGGGTTCATATGCCAAGAGAGTGACCTACAAAGTCAAACAGCATGTGAGAAGTGACTGTGGCAGTAAGCGGTATGTATGCTGGGTTTGTGGGGCACGTTTTTCCCAAAGTGATGCAGTGAGAATGCATGTGGTGCGGAAACATTGTGAAAATGTGTTGTGTATTCTCAAACCTAAACTATGTTCCTACAACAGCTGTGCTGTGCCCAATAGGTATCTCCGAAATAAAAGAAGGGGAAAAAGTGACCAGTGTGAATATGGTTGTAGACTGAAATGTTGCATGGAGATAGCCAGATGTGCTTGGCCTGGTAGGAAGCCGTATGCACGTGGTTTGTCTGAGAGCGCCCCCTGTGTCTATGACAGTAAGCCTGGTGTGGGTGACCGTGTTACAATGCAGAGCCAGATAGACCTGAGTGGTGCATCCAGTAGGGTTAGTGAGGGTCACACAGTAGCAGCATCCAGTGAGGTTAGTGGTGGTCACACAGTAGCATCCAGTGATGTTAGTGGTGGTCACACAGTAGCATCCAGTGAGGTTAGTGGTGGTCACACAGTAGCATCCAGTGATGTTAGTGAGGGTCACACAGTAGCAGCATCCAGTGATGTTAGTGGTGGTCACACAGTAGTAGAACAGCCACCGCTTATTGTTATAGAATCTCTTCTTTGTCAGGTCCCAGAAGCTGTTCCTGTGACTAATGTGAACATGCCTCAAGTAGCAGGTGATGAGATGGTGGCCAGAGAATGTCCGGCTGAAGAGCTTGTGTTGGCTCACACATTACCTCTTACAGGGAGTCTTGAAGTTACTGAGGCTGATGTGAATAATGAAGAGGTAACTTTGGAGGAATCATGTCCTCAGTACCAAGATGTGCATGAAGGAGCTGGTATGAAGACTTTCACTTTGGAGACTGAAAGTGAATGCGGTCTGTATGTTGCCCTGTCTGAAGTGAGAGGTAGTGAGAACTGTCAGTCAATGTCTGAGCCGAGTGTCACTCATACAGTCCCATCCAATGTAGCTGGAAGTGAGAGGTTTCCTGTTGCCGAGGGTAACAGCCTGGATGTTACCAATAAGGGAACCCAAATTACATATGAGAACAAGGACTGTGTGCACGCTGAGAGTGGTTCTCAGTACAGCCGTCCGATGCATGTCTCCACTTATGGACGTGGTCATGAAAGAAATGAACGGCAAAGTGAGAAAGTGGGGTACGGTGGTTCTGTGTTATGGAAAATGCGGGGAAAACAAAAACCTCATGAAAAGTGTGATGTGTGTCCCCAGAAAAAGAAAATGAGGCATGAATGGTGTCACATCTTACCCCAATGTAGGACCTTTGACCCAGGAGGGGGTGTTAATAAAGTGACAAGTCCTATGGCCTTTGTCAGGGGGGGAGGATATGTGGCATGGTGGGGCTGTAAGAGGCAGTTCTATGCCTCTGGAGTGGGAATTGGAGTTCAGGTGGAGCTCCTGGTCCAGATACTCCACTCCAGTCCAAGAGCTAATGAGGCTCTGAAACCACCTGGTGGAGCTCTATTAGAGACTCCAGACCTTCCCAGGTGAGGTCTCCCAGGTGAAGACTCCCCGTGTGGGAGAGAACAGGCAGCACTAGGCCTGTGGGAGCTGCAGACAAGAAGTCTGGGTAAGACCAGTGGAGCTGGTGATATTGAGCATTAGGCTCATAAGTGACAGCTAGGGAAGCTGTGGTGTTAGTCAGTGGCTAGACGGCCTAGGTTTTATTTTATTGGCAGTGTTGCCTATGTCTTGTGTTTTTTGAACGGATAAATAAAGCTGACTGAGGTCAGTATAAAGCGTACAGCACTGACTGGACTACAATTTGTGATGTGCCAACCGTCTCAGGCCCAGGAGATGGCGATCCCAGCCAGTGAGTAACCCCCAGATTGTCACAAGACCTTTACAATCAAGGTTCCTATTAGATCTTGAAAACAATGAGGTTTTGATACAGAAAGTATACTGAAAACACATACAACTTTTATAATAGACAAAACTGCATTAGAATACTCCTAATTGTCCACTTACCAAAAAGTACTAGAATTATGGCAAATGCGAATATTGATAATATGTCTACCACTTGTGCCATCCTATGACCACCTACTTAGCCGTTCAGATCCTTAACCAGCATGCAGTCCTCCTAAACAGAGCCTTCTTACCTCTTCTTCACCTAGTATCAGGTTCTACAAGCAGCCAGCATTCCTGCGGCAGAACTACAGACTCTGCGGTGCTGACGGTAGCTCAGGTCTGTGATGGTGGGGCCTGGGCAGATCCTCAGGGCTGGATCGTAAAAGGAGAAATGAAACTGTTAGAAAGGTTTTCATTCTCAGTACTTGTCAGACCAGTGCTTCGGACAACTTTTTTTCGCAAATTCCATGAATATGGCAACACTAGCCCAATAGTGCCATCTGTTTCATTCTAGCACAGCTCCAGCCATGTGTTACATTACTGTACCAGGGTCATGTGATCACCTACCTGACCTCCAGAGAAAATCAGTGTGTGGACAAAAGCTGAAGACTAAACATTTTTATTAAACACCTCAATTGTGGTTATAGGTCAAATCATTATCTTCTCAAGACCGTATTTCTGTGACTCAGAATAAGCATCAAAACTGAATATAGTGTGAATTGTCAACAACCCACTTATGTATCTAATCAGTTCACCTGGGTAAGAGGCAGCACCTGCAGTGATGAGACTGTACCCTCTCTATCTGCAAAACTTGAGGCTTTATGGGAAATGTAGGAATATTAGAATATTGAAAAATCATTTCAGTGTGGAAGTAGAAATCAGTATGGATGAAAACTAACCTCCACATTATTCTCCAATGGTAGACTTCGCTGCACTATATAGTGGTCACCGTATCGGTCATTGAACACAATGGCCATAGGTTTCCGAATTTATTGATTTCAACAGAACAAAGGCTGTTGTGCTTCAACTAGGGCCGTTGTTTACTGTGGCTGTACAAAAGAATGAACATGTCTATTTTCTACGCCTGTTGTTCGTAAACAACGGCCATACATAGAGTGTGGCCGCTCTGCTGGCTGTAGTGTGAATGAAAGTCAATGGTCAATGTGACATGGTCCCAGGACAAGAGTATCACTGTTTCTGGGTTGATGAATCTTCTTTTTCAAATTCCAAAGAACCCCTTGTATAGAGAATGTCCACACTAACTATAGAAATATTTACATACAGTGAAATTATTTTGTTCGATAATCCAGAAAAACTGATAATCCAGTAAGGAGTTGGAATAAGACAGAGGTCTCATATTTTATATTTCCCTATTGACTCCAAGTACACAGTGGGGGAGATTTATCAAACTGGTGTAAAGTAGAATTATCTCCGTTGCCCCTAGCAACCAATCAGATTCTACTTTTTATTCCTCACAGATCCTTTGAAAAATGAAAGGTGGAATCTGATTGGTTGCTAGGGGCAACTAAGATAATTCTACTTTACACCAGTTTAATAAATCTCCCCCATAGTGTTCATAGTTGCCAACATTTGAACATATTTTCCAGGGACACTTTAGTGTTGACTACAAGAGGTGTGGCTTATTGTGGGTGTGGTCTGTGTGTAGCCTGTGTGGTTTGTGGCTTGTCACCTGTCTTTTTTCAGAATTTTCCAGTTAGAAGAATACAAAGAGAGCATTACACACCGCTGAATTAGGTCCCCTGTATAATATACCCCCACTATCAGGTCCCCAGCATATTACACAACCCACTATCAGGTCCCCAGCATATTACACAACCCACTATCAGGTCCCCAGCATATTACACAACCCACTATCAGGTCCCAAGTATATTACACACCCGCAGCTATCAGGTCCCAGTATATTATACACCCCAGTATCAGGTCCCTGCCTAATACACACCCCACTATCAGCTCCCCAGTATATTTCAAGCCCCACTATCAGGTCCCCAGTATATTACACACCCCTCTATCAGGTTACCAGTATATTACACACCCCACTATCAGGTTACCAGTATGTTACACACCCGACTATCAGGTCCCCAGTATATTACACACCCCACTATCAGGTCCCCAGTATATTACACACCCCACTATCAGGTCTCCAGTATATTAGACCACCCACTATCAGGCCCCCAGTATATTACACACCCCTCTATCAGGTTACCAGTATATTACACACCCCACTATCAGGTTACCAGTATTTTACACACCCCACTATCAGGTTACCAGTATATTACACACCCCACTATAAGGTCACCAGCACACAGTATAACATGATAGGATTAGATACAGCAATACGGTAGACAATATAATACTGGATAGGATTAGGTACACAGTTGCGGAGAAAGTATCACATAAAAGGATGAGATACAGTGACTCAGCAGACGCTATCGCAGTTGATGAGCTTAGATACACAGCTAAGCAGGAAGTGATACAGTTGTAGCTGACAACATGGATGACACAGGGGCCCGCTGTCTGCGATCTGTGGAGCGCCAGGAGTGATGGTGGTGCGCACACTGCTGAGCCAGTGGATCACAGAGCCCCCGGCTGCTGGCACTCCGTGTCATTGCCTGGCTATGGTAGTAACGGCCCTGTTTAAAGCCCTCATTAGGAGTGCTTGGCAGCTTGGCAACTATGGGTGTTTTTTTTTTCTCCCAGCCCAAAGAATGAACCTGTCCGTTATTTGGCACAGGTGGAGAGTGAAGCGGGTGGGGATGAGCATGTTTTCCTTAGTGTGCTCATATTGCCAACAAAACCAGGAGTGGCTTGAAAACACAGAAAGGCTCTGTTGATACAATGTTGAAATTGAGTGGATGGCCGCCATTTTATGACAAATAATGGCCGTGGCCCATGTTTAAAAATAACGCCAATTATTTGCCACTAAATAATGGCCATCCACTAAATTTCAACAGTGTGTGAACATAGCCTGTGTTTTCAATACATTCCTGTTTTTTGGTTGCAGAAAACTTACCAAAATACTGTGTGTGAGCATGGCCTTAAGAGGTTTTCGAGGATTAAAAAAAAATGTATCCACAGGACAGGCTATCAATAGTTGATTGGTGGGGGGCACATGCACAATTGTTTTATCCTAGACACGTAAAAAAAAAAAAAATTACGTCAGAGACATAAAAAATATGTAATCGCTCGGTGTCTGAATGTTTAGGGGTAAAAGTCTGAGCTTAGTGCGTTCTCACCTGGCTCTGTCACTTGACAGCTGCACAATGTAAAGGCCATATTACACAGCACAATGTTCCTGGGGGAAGCAAGTGCTGACTTGTCAGTTCAGAGCTGCCCAAACGATCCGTACGTTATTCGGGTTGCCCATTGACGTATTACACGGAGCGACAAGCAGCAGACTGTAGCTGACATAATCGTGATCTTTCAGCATGCTGAAAAACCCCAATTAGCCGATATCATGCATGTCGGCTGATCGTTTCCCTTTAAAGTGTGCTATTACACTAAACAATTAGTTAAGGCCGATAATCATTTAGAGTAATAGGGCAGACACAACAAGAAGAGGCGTCCAGTTCTGCTCATTCTCCTGCCTGGTCGTAGTCTAAACACTCATGCCTCAGCCGATAAAAACTCTTGACATGTCAGTCATTGCTTTAAAGCATTCAAGGAAAATCGCAGAATGCGTTGCTGCTACATAAAGATGATTATTTCTGCAGCGCACTGTACCAAGATGCAAGACACAGGCCCACTAGTCTCAAAATTATTCTCCGCTGTTAGAGCTTTAAATCAAAGCATGTGTGACAGTACAATTACATGGGATGTTCCCTTTGGAAAATAAAACGCTGCATGGCTTGTCAATGCAACTAGCAGCTAACAAAAAACTTCCTGCTGCAACCCACATTCTGTGACAAAAATAACTAAAATTCTGCCTTTTCACAAAGAAACAGCGCCCCTTCTGTCCATGGGCTGTGTCTGGTATTGCGGCCCTGCCTAAACGTACTGCAACTCAGCTTTATTTACTTGAATAGACCTTACCTGTTACACCAGACTAAGCAGTCAGTCATACGTTGCCCCATAAAAAACACTAAACCTGACATAGCAGAACAGGGAGTGTTATAGTCCTGTAACTCCAGGCACTTAAAGCTTGGTCAATATGTAACCAGACCGGCTGATAGTTCTTTATGATGTTTATACACAGGACTGACTAGTCATATGCTCTGTATTGATTAGAGCAGTGATGGCTAACCTTGGCCCTACAGCTGTTGCAAAACTACAATTCCCATCATACATGGGCAGCCAAAGCCATATCTTTGGTTGTCCATGCATGATGGGAATTGTAGTTTTGCAACAGCTGGAGTGTCAAGGTTAGCCAATACTGGATTAGATCCATCCACTTTCTATGTCCACACAGAGGGCACTCATGGATCCACAGGTAAAGATAAGCCAATGTCTGCCTCCCTTCGGTGTCCCCCCCCCCCATGCTTCTCTAGAACCAAATGTGGAGACGAGCCCCCTTCCTTAGTACATCACCAATATCTGGAAGGCACAGAAGGGATATTAAACGTGATCAGTGAGAGTTCAGGTGCTGGGACCCCCACTGAGCTCTACAAAGGAGGGAGAGAGGTGTCCAGCTATGCCCTTCATTTTAAACCTGCTCGGAAAGTCAAGCATGTGGTATACAAACTCAGTAAACATTTACGAGTGTCAGAAGTGTGCTGAAAGTTGGACAGGTTATCGAGGATAAGCAAAAATACACAGCTACTTTCTTGCAAAACAGCACCGCCCCTGTCCTCAGGTTGTGAGTGGGTTTTACAATTCAGCTCCATTCACGTCAGTGGAACTAAGCTACAAAACCGCACACCCAAACTGAGGACAGGAGTGGTGCTCTTTCTGAAAGAAAGCCGCCATGTTTTTCTAATCCGAATGTACAAAACAAAACTTTTGCCAAGTTACACAGACGTGTAAAAGATTTGATCAGTCAGGGTCTGGGTGTATATCCTTAGATATAGCCGGGGGTAACACCTAGCTGCCCCAGCTCACCACTTCATGTCACACAACAGGAAAAGGACTCCATAGACTTCTATGGAGCACAGCAGACTTCTATGGGGAAAGCAGAGGTGCTCACCTAGGCCCTTTTACATAGACTGATTATCATCAAGGAGCATTGGTGGAAACGCTTTTTCAGCCAATAATCGGACTGTGTAATTGTGTCAGAGATCAGCCGAGGAGTGGAAAAATGCCCAGAAAGCATCTTTTGAGTGTTAAAATCAATGTTTTCTAGCCGTACACCTTCCTGTGTACATAAAGGATGTGCAGCCGGATAGCATTTAATTTAAATGGCTGCATAAAGGATACAGGGATTGTTCGTGCTGCCGTTCGTGCTGCCAGGTAGAACAACATAATGCCATGGATTAGCCATGTCGTTTGTGGATACGGATCATCAGTTGTAAAAAGCTATATCCTAAGCTATAGCTCCTTTATTGTAGCAATCTGTTCTGGACACAGCAGCCAGGAACCCATGGAAAATATCCTGGCAGAACCGCTTGCTACATCTGGAATCCCCCCTTTAAGAGTGATGTAGATAATACAGATCCAACAAGAAGTCACAATCAATAAGAGATCAGTATGAAAAATTGCATTTATTCTCTGCACCAGTCATTCACTGATATTTACACACAGACAATGCCTTATTATCTATTAATACATGAACCATTTTGTCCCTAATACTTGAAAATATGTACTTGCAATGATGGCCTATACACATAATAAAGGAATGGCAATATTCAGACAGATTCGCTTTTCACCCTGATCCTGTACAGATAGCTGTAAGAAACTGCTGGAGTACAACATGACTGTGTAAGTGATGCTAGAGATACATACGAATCCCGTTCAGCGTGAAGAATGACGACAAGGCGGTCAAACCTCTTCATGTTGAACCCAATTATTTATTTGCGATTATTAAGTCTTTAAAAAAAAAAAAAAAAGGTCATGTGATATGGAAAAACAACTAACAGAAAAGAATAAGATGGCGTTGGGGGGTGACTCTTAAATAAACAATTTACAATACTCAAATGGCAAACTTTACGGCATGGATTATAAATACTTTTTTTTTTTTTTCTTTTTTTGGTTTTGTCTACTTGCTCCTCTTTGTAGAATATAGCACATACATAAATGTGGTATAAAAGTGATATTTATATATATAAATATATATATATGTACAGTGGTGCGTCTATCACCTCCGACCCCGCTTGACAGACGTGCAGAGCTGTTTCAGAATTAGATGAGAGAACAATAACCAGCTTTCTGTACAGTAAATTAGGAACATAGCTGCCTGTTCACACAATGTGTGCTTTGCGCTGCCGCGTGCACTCAGCACAACGGAGGAGGACTATACATACTGGGATTCTACCTCTTAAAGGGGACCGGTGGGCTCTCCCAACATGACCGTTTAA
Source organism: Dendropsophus ebraccatus (assembly GCF_027789765.1). Lineage (NCBI taxonomy): Eukaryota > Metazoa > Chordata > Amphibia > Anura > Hylidae > Dendropsophus > Dendropsophus ebraccatus. Next base: position 78,995,805 of record NC_091463.1, read on the forward strand.
TACTTGAATCGCCCGTAAAACAATAGAGCACAACATCTCTAACTCACGTCGTTCCTCTGTCACTCCTCCTGGAATTTTAGGAAGAAACTAACAAGTTGTACCCCGTGTCATAAGGTATGTCCCTAACATAGACCGACATCCTCAAGATAGTATAGGTATACACCCTACTGACACAGGGAACGGCAACCCCCACTTATCAGTTTATTCATATATTTTCAGGAGGAATAACAGAGGGACGACACAATGCAGATTTGTAAGAAATGGTGCTCCAAATATCTTCCATGAGAAATACACGTACTTACTGTACTTACTAAAGAGAGGAGAGCCACCAGGTCCTCTTTAAGCTGCTTTGTTCTTTGTAATATATACATAGCTTTAGATGTATATTGTTAGAAGGAACTTTAAAATAATGTACAAAAAGAAAGCATCAGTCACTACACAAGACACTGATTTACCATTAAAAACAGGTGGTCGGGACTTTACATTTTCAGTTTATATACAGAAGGATTAACATAAGCAGTGTGGAAGGATATAAAAAAAAGTAGAGAGAAACGATGTTAGTGGGTCAGACTGCTAGAGACACTACTGGCAAAATGGAGATGCTGTGGGGTCAAACCCTTTAAAAACATCTTTCAAAGAACCAGCATCCTGCTCGCTTTCCTGCGTTGGGCTATTGCCTGCAAAGGGGCTGCCGCTGCCGGACTTGGTGGCCTGTTTGACTAAGCCGTAGACAGGCGGTACAGGGAGGTTGTGGACAGCGGGCTGGCCGGTCTCAGAAGCGGTTTGGGTCTTAGGACGTGGCCTGTTGTAGCTGTTGTATCGGTCCGTGGCAGGCTCTGAGTTCGGTTTGTCAGCTTCTGGCTGGTCCAGAGCGGATTTCCGCACAAACAGTGGCTCCTTTGATTTACTGGCAGTTTTGTTCTCTGGTCCCTTAGATGCCGTTTCACTAGGGGCAGCCTCGGTTGTGGTCTTACTTCCTGCCCTGGGGTCATACAAGCTAATGTTGCTCAGAACATTACTTTGACCACTAGGCTTGCCCGAACCACCTGCAGTGAGCAGACGGGGATCATAGGGGGCAATTGTCGGTGTGCTTTCAGTAGGAGGTATAACTGGAAGGGGCTGGCTTGGCTCAGGTGGTCTCGGAGGAGGCTCTGTCGATTTTTGCAGCCTCGGGTCAGCAGGTGGTTTACGAGTTCGGGGGTCACTGGGTTTCTCAACAGGTGCTGGTGCAGGACTAGGGGTCACAGCAGCAGCATTGACAGTCTTCAAAATCCTTGATAAGAGTTCAAAATCAGGGAGGCTAGAATTAGGGGCTGGTGCCTCAGGGGCAGGTGCCCGCTGACGTGGGTCATGAGTGGCTGGACGGTTAAGTCGAGGATCAAGAACTGGCACAGCCTGTAGTGCAGCCGGCACAGGAATGAACTCTTGCTTGGGAATGGGCAGCGGGATGAGGTCTTCAGAACTCCACAAAACAGTCCTGGCAAAACTTGGTTTGCTCAAACTTATGTCTTTTTTGATGTGGCTGAATTGCTGCAACTGGGAGCGGGGGTCTCTCAATGTCTGCCCAGGGAGAGGGTCTAAAGGTATATTAACAGTTTTTTCACGCAGAAATCTCTCGGTTTCGTCTTCTTCTAAGGCCACTTTACCGATTGGAGAGTCCTGTTTGGACTGGGGTGGATGTCTGGCCATCCTTGGGTCAGTGGGTCCTGCCTCAGCTGGGGTGGAGTCTGTATTTCGTGAAAGCCGAGGATCACGAGACAACCGTGGGTCTGTGGGACGACTGCTTGCCTGACTTTTCTGCAGACGGGGATCAATAGGACCTCCAGAGCCTGCTTCTCTTGCAGGAGGCTGCTGAGTCGAGCGGTTAGAAGACTGTTGCCGCAATGTCTTAAGTATTGAGGTCACACTGCTGCCGCCTTCTTCCTCATCGCTGGAGTACCAGTTACCAGTATCACCTGGAAGATGATTAGGAATAGTGAGTGGTGCTGGCGAGCAACAGAACAGCAAATAAAATGAAAAGGTGCAACATGACATCCTAATCCATTTATAACTGAAGAGTCCCCATCACCATAATTTATTTTTTTTTATTTGGCATGTCAATAGTTCTGATCGGGTGCGGGTGTGGTTTTTCAGACCCCCAATGATCAATACAGCCATCCAGAAAACATGTGCAAATGAGTGCTGAACTTTAAGAGAAATCCTTTATCTGTCAAGCAGTGTGTTTATATACTGATATGTATTCCTCATATCACCCCATCTATATTTGCAGGTTTTCTAGTTGCAGTAAAGAGAGATTTTCCACAATCCCAAAGCGCACTAGGCTGCAGTACCCCAAATCTCCAGCAGGTGCCCTTGTTTACTTATGTAATGGAACTGATCTCACTGTTTGCTAAATCCATTTAAATTTCTCTGTCTCTTCAGGGGTGTCAAACTCAGGCCCTCCAGCTGTTGCACAACTACAATTCCCATCATGCCTGGAGAGCCAAAGCTTTAGCTTTATGTTTTGTGGAACCCCCTCTGGTTTTACCTTCAGGCTCCCATGACCCCCTGCAGTCTGAAATTGTTTCTTTGGATGCCCAATATGCTAATTTATGAAAATGGCATGGACCTGAAACACTCGACATTTATCAATCACTGCAGCAGTGAGATCCTTTGACACTAAAAGGTCCTCATACATGTTATACTTATGTTGACCTAACCCACCACATTGGTATAAAGTGTATGGGGGTCTCCTAAGACTCCAACAACAGATGATGTTGGTGGAGACTGGGGAATTCTAATGTAATCAAGAATGTGGAATGTTTTGTCACCTTCTTCATTGTCCTTTTCTTGCAGGGAGCTTCCAGTCAACCTTTTTGCTCGTTCTTCTTCTTGCTGCTTCTGTTGGATCCGCAGGAACAAAGCACGCTGGGCAGAAGGCAAAAAGTCAGGGATACTTGTCTTAAAAGTGGATGATGCTTCACTACTCTCTGACCCTTGTTCTGGAGGTTGTTCGTGGTACTGTCGGGGGTCTTCCTGTATCCCACCAAATTCCTCAAAGACACCTAACAAAGAATAGAAATGATATTACTGAAAATATGTAACATTTCTTACTGGTTATATCCTCAAGGAAGCAATTTCACTGTGAATGTGTCCTTGAGATTATCTCGCAGCCAAATTCAAACAATAGGAAACAAGAGCACAGTACATGTCCTATATACTCTACGCCTAACTCACTAAACAGCACAGGACACTGCCACAATGTGTTGTCATTTACCTGAGTACATTAGCCTACTAATGGTAAACAGGGCATATCTAAGGATTGGTTCACATTGCTTTCAGGTTTTAACGCTAACATATAAGTAAAAAACTATGCTGACAAGTGACACTTACTGTGGTGGGCCTATTCACCTCCTCAACTAGTCACTACATTCTACCAATTTCCCAAAGATATGCTCTTAAGTGCCTGTATGATCAGCATGAGAGACTATACATTATCCTCCAGAACTGTAACACAGTCAGTGTCATTTCACCACCACCTAAAAGGTTCACATACCTGTGTCGCCCATCATATTAGGGCCAATCTCCATATTGGGGTCTTGATAATATTCACCATAGAAGTCTGGGGGAGGAGGACCCTCAGCTATCATTTCAGAGCCCTCTTCGGGTCCATAAGGTATCATAGGGGGACCCTCCTCCATACCCATTTCAAGATGCATGGGGCCTTGAGGACCAATTGGCCCTGGAAATCTTGGCCCTGGAGGTGGCCCTGGAGGTGGCCCCGGAGGCCCGCCTGGTGGGACAGGTGGTCTATAAAATAAAAATGATATATGAAAACACTGTATAAAAAATAAGTATAACAGAACTGACCATCTATTCACCAGAACTTACCTAACACCTAGCTTGTGAGCCAAGTGAGCAGTGGGACGAACCACTATTTCAAACAATGAAGGTATTTTTCTTTGGCACATCTGGGAATCGGACCCTGGACTATCTGGCATTAAATCCAATGGTGGGCCTCCAGATCCTGGGCTTCCAAGCATTACTCCCCCAGGTCCGTCTGGCAATGGGGGCATGACTGGACCTCCTGGTCCAACTGGCATTGGTGGTATGGGACCCCCCTGGTATGGATGCATGGGGCCTCCTGGATATGGGGGCATTGGTTCTTCTGGTGATAAGGGTTCACCAGGCCCAATATGCATTGGGTGCATTGGGCCTCCTAGCATAGGATCTCCATGAACTGGCATGCCAGGCATAGGATCACCAAGCATCGGTCCACCACTAGGCATAGGACCACCCAGTACTTGATCTTCCAGCATTGGGTCTTCAGGCATCGGCCCACACGCTCCCTGCATACTGCTCCCAGACAAAGGACTTCCAGGCATCTGGATATCCGAAACTGGCCCTCCAGAAATTGGCCCACCTGGTATAGGGCCACCAGGAAGGGGGGCACAGTTAGAACCGCCAGAGGATGACATGGGTGCATTAGGTGTAACAGATGTTGGGGACAGTGGCTCACAAGGCCCAGAGGATCCTGCTGGACCAGAAGGTGTAGGAAGGAGTCCAACTCCAGGGGGTGGTTTAGGTAAAGGGTTTATTCCCTGCTTCTTCAGCTCCTCCACATCCTTCTCATCCTCTGCACCAGCTTCTGCATCTTCAGCCAGTATCTGATGAAACACAAAATACGGTCAGCATGTCAGCTACTACCCCTATTGCTGCATAGTACCCCTAGTGCTCAACTACAGCTCTTAACCAGAGGCAACAAGTTATAATCACATTTTGGGAGAGTAAGTAGTGAGTGGCTGTGTGGAAAATTACTGCAAAGATTTATTTAATTACTGTATTGAGTGTTTTTACCTTGTATCATATACCTGTATACCCCTATACACAGAAGGTGGTACAACAATTATTTTCCCATTACTACTTCATCTCACCTTATCAAGCAACTCCTGTGTTTCATCTGTCAGCGGATCATGAGAGAACATGCACTCATCGCCATTAACACAATTGCCTGTCGTGTGATAGAGCTTACAAGGGAAGTCATGTGCGAAATGTTAAGGAGAACAAATGGTAAGAATCTCCATATCCAACTACAACTATGGACAATGGCTTAAAAAAGCCCATAGGAATGGTAAATGAGATGTTCCGCATACAGAGATGAGCAAATGTCAAGTTTACGTCCTGCTTCGGAAACCTCTACGAACCCAAACATTCAGAATTTAACTCCTTGTTTATGGAAAAGTTGGTTGCTGCCCTTGGGTGTCCATGAAACCATGAATACAGCCATAGGTTATATCCATGTTTTCCTGGCAGCCCTAGGGCGACAACCAAGTTTTCCAGACGCGGGGAGTTAAATGCTGAGGGTTCAGGTTTGGAGGAGCTGCCAAAGCGGGATGTAAACTTGAAGTTCACTTATCTCTACCCACATTTCATCTGATGGTCTGAAACCAATCAGATCACAGTGGAATAGGAATAAAAAAATATGGTATATATACAAACATACATCTCTCCCCCCTGCCCAGATCTGACAACAACTACTATAAATATATACAATAGAAAGGATATCGTGCATGTAGGGACAGCTGTCTGCTCGGGCACAGTAACCCGTCATGTAAAACTTGCAAAGTCCACGACGTCTTGGTACTTCCACATCATGGCTGAAATTACAATGCTCCCCCTGTAGGAAGATGGAATTATTGCAGTCAGCAAACAAAAGTAGAGACGCTCTTAGTTTTAAAATGAAAATCTGTATTTCTAATTAGAATAATAATGAACCATGTACTTTGTAGGCTGAAGAAAACACACATGTTGTTGGGGGGGAACAAGTTTAGTAGCTGTCATTTAAAGTGGACTTTATATGGTTTTGTTACGTTCACTGTGCATAGTGCTGCACTGTGCACGGTGCCTGCACTGCTGTTATTAGGCTCCGAGGGTCTACTCCTTGGTGTATAGCTATTACTCATTCTCTACATTTCAGGGGACAGTTCCAGATCTAGGCTGTTTGTTAGCAGTACAATCCTTTCTCTGACCAGTCACAGGGACAGCATTTGCTCCTCTCTGTTAAAGCGACTCTGTACCCACAATCTGCCCACCTCAAACCGCTTGTACGGTCAGATAACTGCTTTTAATCCAACATCTGTCCTGGGGTCCGTTCGGCAGGAGATGCAGTTATTGTCCTAAAACAACTTTTAAACTTGCAGCCCTGTGTCAAACTGGCGTGGCCTAGAGTGACTATGCATTAGGCTGGCACAACCTCTCTGTCCCTCCGCCCGCCCTCTTCATCATTAGGATGCCCTAGGCAGGTATTCTCCTATTCATCACCTGTGAGAACACGGCACATGGGCTGGATTATTAAGGCACCTGTGCAATGTTCACTGCAGAGGAATAGGAAAAATCCTGCCAGTGGCATTCCTAACAATGAAGAGGATGAGGAGGAGGGACGGAGGGGTGGTGCAAGGTTAGGGCACAGATACTCTAGGCCACAGCCATTTGGCACAGGGCTGCAAGTTTAAAAGTTGTTTTTTAGGACAATAACTGCATCACTTGCCAAACAGACCTCAGGACAGATATTGGGTTAAAAGCAGCTATCCAATGGTACAAGTGGTTTGGGGGGAACAGATTGTGGGTACAGAGTCGCTTCAAGCTACTAACAGAGATGGATGAAGTTCACCGGACTAAACTAGCTGTTGCTGTGCTAGGGGACGACTTACATTCCTACTATAGAAAATGTATACAATTTTTACTGTGTGCCTCTATCCTAAAAGTGGAAAACATGGTAATGTATCAGTAGTATACATATATATGAACCTACCCTTTCTACACAGTCAAAGAAAGTAAAAATAGACTATATCTATATACATATATATATATATACTCCAATTAGCTAAAGTTTTCAGAGAAAAAAAAGAAAGAAATCAGTAAAGGTAAAAAAAAATAAGCTGGAGATACTCACCCAGGTACACCTGCCCTCTATAAAGTATTTACAGATGACTTTCCCTTTCTTGTCTTGTCGATGGTACGACTTATCATAGTCGTTTCTGTACATTCCTCCATCCTGGTCAACAAAGAGGACTGTGAGAAGAATTCCCTCTATACGCAGCTTAACTCTATAGATTTACTTAATTTAATAATTTCAGCTTGCTTAATATCTATAAAAGCAGAAATACTTTATACTATACATAGTGTTTCCATGTCAGGCATTGCACCCTTTTATTAACCACGCTGTCATATTTGATAAACTCCAACCAACATCAACTTTACTCTTTTTCATTGGCAATTTCCTACTTATGGCCTAGCCTTAGGGTACTATTCCATGGGCCAAGGGGGCCCGATCATAACTAAACTAGCGCCGATCTGCTAGTTCGGCGCTATTTACTGGGCCTATTACACGGCCCAATAATCATTTAACAAGGGCTACATGGACATAGTTACCGATGTCCTTGCATCCCTTGCTTAAACTGTATTACATTACCTATCCATGCTCCAGGGCTCCTCTTCCGGTCTGCTTCTCCCCAGGACGAAGCAGACCGCAAGAGGAGCCCTAGTGCATGGATGGGTAATGTATATACTTTGCATATCGGCAGCCGCCAGCCTCACATCGTTGTTACACGTAGCGATGCACGGTCGGTGCCCGACAATTATAGGTCCAAACCTATATCAACAATCAGCCGATGATTGTTGTCACCGGCTGATCGTTGTGTTTATTACATGGATTGATGATCGGCCAGATAGGGCCGATTCAGACGATTCTCGTTCCGAGTAATAGTACCCTCGGAACGAAGGCAATCTTTAAAGCGTCTCGGCAGCCCATAGAAGATACCAGCAGCCTGCTGTCCCCGCTCCTAATACCCAGTGTGACAGCAGCAGATCGTTGCTATTTGGATGGTTCATCTTTCAATAAATGTCAATGATCAGCCGACATTGTGTATGTCGGCTAATCGTTGCCTTTTATTACATGGCGATCGGCCATAATGGGGCCTTAACAAAAAGGCAAGGTGCTCAGCTGACTTTAATGCCTTCAAATTTATACAGTGCCCAGGAATGTCGTCACATTTTGTGCATTTGGCGAAACAAAAAAGTATTCAGCTTACTCCGTCTTCCTCATAGTAGTCATCTTCATCATTTCCTTTTCCTCTACCTCTCCCTCTATATCCTTTATATCCTCGCCCGCGTAGTCCCCAACCTCGCGGCCTAAAAAAGCCTGAAAGAGGGAAATACCAATGTGACCAGGAAACTGCAGAACTATTTTTCCTGTTAAGTCTACTATACAAAAAGTGAAGACTCACCTCTACCTCTGCCTTCCTTGGACTTGCGATATTGGTTCAGCTCTTTTGAGTAGTCATCATAGTCTTCATCGCCCATCATCTCCTCATCACCATACTGAAAATAAATAGATAAACAAACAGCAACTTAACTAAAAATCAGTTTGACATGCCTGCTCTAATGGATAATGCGGAGGCTTTTAATAGCAAGCGTAAAAACATATTAAACATCAGCCTGAACCATTTGTAAGTCACAAGGAGATCCTGATGGGTTGACTTTTCCTCTGCCAGATACAATCGCTACTTCTTTATATAGACAAACATACCAGATGAGGATGATCTGTACCACTCACCTCCATCTCTTCATCATACATCTCCTCATCATCTTGGTGTTCCTCTCCTGGGTAGCCTCTCCCTCGACCTCCTCTTCCTCTATAGCCTCCTCTTCCACGAATCATCCCTCTTCCCCGACCTCGTATCAACTTTACCCTTCCTCTCATTCCTTGGGGGGAAAAAAACAATTCATTATTGGGTTAATGGGAATAAACTTCAAGGGGTACTCAATCCCCAAAAAAATTTGGGATTAACTGGTATCAGAACGTTATAAAGATTTGTTAATTGACTTCTATTTAAAAATCTCACGTCTTCCAGTACTTATCAGCTGCTGTATGTCCTGCAAGAAGTCCAGTCTGACACGGTGCTCTCTGCTGCCACCTCTGTCCTTGATAAGAAATATCCAAAGCAGGAGAGGTTTTCTATGGGGATTTCCTACTGCTCTGGACAGTTCCTGATGTGGACAGAGGTGGCAGCAGAGAGCGTTGTGTCAGACTGGAAAGATTAAACCACTTCCTGCAGGACATACAGAAGTCAATTACAAACCTGTATAACTTTCTGACAGCTGTTGATCTAAAAGAAAAAACATTTAGCCAGAATACCCCTTTTAAGGAGTTGTCCAGGCAATATCACATAGATCATGCAAGTCGGGTGTCATAATTAACAAAAATAACTTCTTATGACCAGTCTGTATTATACATAGATCCCATTAGTGAGAACAGGAACCACGCATTATACTTACTGGGTGTCACATGGTTTGCCTTAGCGACCCCCTAGTCACATCCCTTCATGTCTGCTGTCAGGCCGAATTTCTATACACAAACTGATAGCAGCTAGATCTCAGGCTTACATTACACATTTTATGTACACTATAGAGCGGTTTAGTTAACATTTGTGGCTTGAAATATGATGGTTACCTAGCACAGCCCGTTAGGTATCCCACAACTTGCAATGCTGAGTAGTCAATGTTAGTAGATATGCAGACTGTTGCTCACCTCTACCACGATGGCTGCCTTCTTTGGCCCTGCGATACTGGTTCAGCTCCTTGGCAAAATCATCATAATCTTCTTTACCCATATCATTCCCTTCGTCATCTTCATATTCCCCATACTGGTCGTTTTCATAGTCATCATACATGCCATAGCTCTTGCTATCCATGTTGTGGTAGCTCTTTTTCGGAGGTGGGGCATTATGTGGCGAGTACTGCTGATGTGGCTAACATTAAAAAAAAAAATCCTTAACAAAACTGGACAAATCCATGCATTTTCAGCTAAAAAAAAAACTAATTGGTTGATTGTGTATTCCTATCATCTGCAATATAGGCTAGGCTCACATTTTGCTTTTACATTTCATTTGACGATTTTAGATGATGTGTATCACAAAAAACAATGGCAGCTCACCGGAGGGTATGACGGGCTGTATTCTCTGTATTTGCGGTGACTCTTTTCACTAGGGCTAAAGTCTGAGTCATCACTATAGTCAGAATAGTCTTCACTGGATGATGCATGACGCTAAAAGGAAGGAAAAAATGAACATATCACACCTAAGTAACTCCAAGGTCAATTCATGATGATCACATGGTAAAGCGCCACATACACCGCATTCTATAGACTTGGCATCCATCATCTTCCATGTATACATACCTTGTGCTTGGACTTTCTTTTCTTCTTTGATCTTCGCTTCTCTTTCTCCTTTCTGCGTTTCCTTTTCATTTTGCGGTGCGACTTCTCCTCATCAGATTCACTGTGATGCTTCTCATGCTTTTCCTCCTTTTCCTTTGGAGCCGGAGGCTCTGAGGTATCATGGCTAACTTCTTCGCCTCCATCGTCTTCAAGCTCACCCTCCTCCAACTCACCATCCTCCCTATAAATGTGAGAAAACAAGAGAGTTCAGAAAACATAAGAAAGAAGGTGTCACCTCTGGTTACCATTCCCAGGACAAGCAAATAAACACATTTCCTCCATTTTTTCTTACTTAATACTTTCTATCTTAATTAGGATCGATCAGGCCGCCCCACCGCTCTCCATGTCCTATCATACACCAAGCATGAAGACAGTGGAGGTACGCTATCCATGGATTCCAGCACGTTATCTCTACTGGCTCTTTACTTTGGCTACTAATAGGTGTTTTCAGATGGAGACCCTCTTCTATGACATAATGCACCCTGTTATGTCATATAAACTCAGGGTAGCTATACCAACACATTAAGCACACGTAACATATACACTGTGCAAGCAAACAGTCCATCCAGCTCACCTGGTGAGGATATCCCAGTCCTCAATATACACTGTGCAAACCTAATACTGCAAAAAAAGCTATAATGCACCGCAAACCTGTTTTCTAGGTAGATTATTGAATGTCACTGAGCTACAATACCAAACACCGCCACTACAAGATGTGTGGCGCTGTGTCTGGCAAACAATGAAGAGGCTGATATGCTGCAGGCAGCTTTGTAGATTCATCTGGCCAGCTGACCATCACTGATATGATACGGATAACCTATTCATGTCCGTTTTTGGAAAACAACCAATATGGCTTTAAAGTGTTTTCTGGACCCTTATCATGGAACTTTTATGGCTCCAATATACATTGCTCAAAAAAAATAAATAAATAAGGGACCGCTTAGATCATGCACCTTACAGACTGTCCAGGTGCAGAAAGATGCCGTAATGCAGGTGTGGGAGGAGATCCTCCATGACACCATGGCCTGGAGTGTATACACACATATGGAGGCCATATGTAGGGCTAAGTCACTAGACCGGCGCTAGTTTACAGAGCCTATTACACGGCTTGATCATTGGATTATTCTTGTGCCGTGAACTGTGATCAGCCATCGTCTCCATATCTTCATATATGATTTTGAAGGGTTAAAATGGCCCAATCACCACACTAGCTGACCACTGGCCATATTACGCAAGACAATACCAGTTTATTTAGCCTTACCACCCCCTGTAATAGGGCCCTAAAATTTGCCATATTATAAATTACGCAAATCTGACCTGTCTGTGGTTACAATTTTTTTTCAGTGTGATTCGGCATCATCAGTTGATGCAGCCATCAATTGGTTGATGTTTAACATCATTTCTTTACTAATTAAACAATTTGGATCAGTAAAGATGATCAACTTGACAATCCTCCAATAACATGTGATGTGTGATCTATGAGCCCAATCTTGTAGACTGTCTCTCACACAGAGAAACTATTACAGCTGGAGCCCGGGGGAGATAGCGCCGCATGAATGATGGCTGGATCCTACATGCAGCCCCTTCCTGCCATCAGCTGTCAGCCACACATCCACCAATACACAGGGATACGTGCGGTGACAGCGAATTACTTTTTTGTCTGGTCAAAGTTACCCAATCAGCATCTACTTGTTGGCTGGCTGATCTCTGACCCAGGGTGATATTGGCCGATTCAGCAGACCATCCTCCAGTGTAACTGGGCCGAGTCTACCTGCTCCCTTCTGTACATGATGATCATTGCGGGATCATTATGTATGGGAGTGATCACTGGATGGCAGGGACAGGATCACTACAGTCAGAATAAGAAATCTAATATAATATCTATATATAAATATATATTATTTATATATATTATATATATATATATACACATATATACTGCAGTGAAATGATCAGGGATTTGATCAAATCCCGGGAAATGATGGAATGACCACGCCGTTCCATCATTTCCCTAGGGAATTGATCAAATCACTGATCTTTTTCAGGGAAATGATGGAATGAACTCTATAATTTCCCCCCCCCCCGACATAGAATTCGCTTACCGTATCGCCTTTCTGCTCCCCCCAGCCTGTTTGCTCTGCTCCCTGTCCGCCTCTGCCGCCTCTCTGCTCCCCGTTCTACTCACTTCCCCTACTAAACGCCTTCTGCTCCCCCAGCCTGTCCGCTCCTCTCCCTGTCCGCCCTGCCGCCATACGCCGCTCTGCTCCCCGTCCAACCCCACCCTGCGACATACCTCCTGCTGCCCCAGCCTGTCCGCTCTGCCCCCCGTCCGCCCCAACGCTGCATGCCTGCCGGGAGGTGTGCCGCTCTGCTCCCCTGTCCGCCTCTGGTCCAGTCCACCCCGCCGCCATATGCCTGCTGGGAAGTGTGATGCTCTGCTTCCCCATATGCCTGCCGGGAGGTGTGCGGCTCTGCTCCCCATCCGCCTCCAGTCCAGTCCGCCCCGCCGCCATATGCCTGCTGGGAGGTATGTCGCTCTGCTCCATCCGCTACGCCGCCATATGCCTGCCGGAGAGGTGTGCCGCTCTGCTCCCCAATCCGCCTCCGCCGCCAAACAGAGACCGGGTGACTCCTTGATCATTCATTCCATCATTTCAGGCATTTGATCAATTCCCTAGGGAAATGATGGAACAGCGCATGGATTTCATCATTTCCAAGGATTTGATCAAATCCCGGGATTCGATAATTTCACTGCAATATATATATATACACACATAGCATATATATATATATATATATATATATATATATATATAACATCTGTTTTCTTGTATGGAACTACGTAAATTTTCCATTCACATGAGGACTGGATGATAAGCTCAGTGGGAGCTCAAAGTTTTTTGTGTTTGTATATATATATATATATATATGTAGTCAACAGTAGGACTGCTAATGTACCCCCTCCAAACTGCATAGAAGTATGTAAATCATGAACAGGGGGCACTATCATATCGCCACTCATCTCAATGTCTCTTTTGTGATACAGAAAGCGCTGAGGGAAGCTATTGAATCCCTGGAAAATCAGGCAAATTGTTGTGTCCTGTGTGAAGACATTAAACCCAATGGTAATTAGCGGCATTACAGAATAAGCAATCCTTCAGAGAGGGACGTCCCGATGGGCTGACAGGATGACTGCGCTTTTACATAAAATGAGATTATAGGCACAGGGGGGACTGACTTGCAGTCTGCTGCATCATGTAATCCTTACTGTACATGCCTGGAATACTAACACTACAGCCTGGGTTATCTCCTATACACAGACCGAGACGGCGCTGTATACAAAGCAGACTAGTCTTATATTTCTCTGAAGAATTTCACTTTTTGTCTAGTCAACAGAACATAAAAGTTGCAAGCAGGAAACATAGCAAAAAAAAAAATACTCAACAAGATTAGAAAGTATCATATACACAACTATAACAACAAAACTACAACTCTCATCATCCTCTGGCAGACGCAGGCAGTGCTGGGAGCTGTGGTTTTGTATAAAGTATAATATAATAATCCCGTATGTGGCAGGTTATGTGCAAAGGGAGCGGGTGATAAGGTTAGAGCCTCAGCGTGCCAGCTGGTCAACGTGGCGAACACCATGTTCATCAAGCCGATTACATTTCCAAAGGGGGAGTGTTCTCGTCACTCCAAGCGTCCTCCGGCACACACGCGGTTAATGCACACAGCCTTGTGATAACTTATAGTCATAGCGTCTAACCACATTAACACATAACTAATGGCATGAAAGACAGAAAATCAACGCGAGCTCTACCGTAGGGTGTTATACTGTAAAAGTCTACACCCCCCCCCCTTTCCCTATTAGGTGTCCGCAGTAAAATGTAAGCGGGCTATTTACAGCAACAAGCTGAGGGCTGGATCTGACCGTCCTAAATATAGATCCATTATTTGTCTTATAAATACTCCTTTTTTTATTTTGCTGAAGTTACGGCAATGCAGGCTGTCAGGCGACCCCTGAAGGTACGATGGTAATCTGGAAAGAGATGATGCATGCAATAGAGAGACATGACATGTCACTGCGTAGGTGCTTAGTATTGATGAAAACGTGAACACTTCTCACACAACGTCTTGCTGCTGAATAAAGAACATTTCAGTTTGGGGAGACATACTCACATCCTCAGTATCACAGTAATAACACATAAGGGGTTTAGCAACTTCTTGATTTTCCTGTTATGAGGGAGAGGAGGAAGGAAGGGGGATGGGGCTGCAGTTATACCAGATTCAGGAGGGCAAGGGGTTAAGAAAAAAAAAAAAAACCACGAGGGGTTCGAGGAGAAGTGGGGTGATCAGTGCAGGAGCTACAGGATTGGGCAATCACGGGTGTAGCTATTTGGGTGTTGTTTGTTGGTTCTTATACTGGAAGGGAAAAAAAATGTGAAAAAAAAAAAAAAATGCTGCAGCTCGGAGGAGGGAGGGATTAGAGAAGAAAGGAGAAGCTGGTTCAGAGGTTAGCTGCCATGGGCGAGGCTTCACATCTGCAAGTACTAGGCAGGAAAATGGAGGGCTGGGTGGGTGGAGGAAGAGGCTTGTCATATGAGGAGGACACTGCTATGCAAAACTAACCTCATGCTAAAGAGCCAGGAAGCCTGGGAGGTGGCAGTCTCATGAGCCGCCCATCCCCCCACAGGCTGCCATTTTACAAACACACAAGTCAGCAAGAACAAGATTAACCCCTTCTGGGCTCCGACGACGGAGGAAGGACAGCTCCCTGATCACTTCACAACCATCCAATCTTACTTCTGCGTTTTTTTTATTGTTTTCTGACCCCTTGACCTATAATGCGGTGACAGGACATTATAAGATCCTATAAGATCTAGCTAAACCCTCACAGGAGAGAAGACTGTAATGGTCACTGTTGTCCGTAACAACCAATCACTGCGCACCAGTTTGTTGCAGAGTCCTGGCTGGTTGTTATGGGCGACGATGAGTGGTTGGTAAATAATGCATTGTTCTATATTTACGGTACGACCTGTCAATATTTATAGAACAATGGAAACAACTGAAGAGCCTATAGTGTAAACAAGACCAGAGAGGATGATGGGAACAACTATCACCGCAAACCGAGCCCAACAAGAAAAGACCCCGACCAGGAGCCACACCACAAGCAGTCCCCCAATGGATTCTAGTGGGTCTGGATGCTCCTCAATAGGGGCCTATGGGCTCACATTAAAGGGAATATCCAGCGCTACAAAAACATGGACACTTTTCCCCCTACTGTTGTCTCCAGTTCAGGTGCAGTTTGCAATTAAGCTCCATTTACTTCAATGGAACTGAGTTTCAAAACCCCACCCAAACTGGAGACAACAGTAGGGGGAAAGTGGCCATGTTTTTGTAGCGCTGGATAACTCCTTTAAGTTTCTGCAGTAAGCATTTACAGTAGCTACGTATATATAAAAATAAAAATATATATTAAAAAAAATTGTATGTATATATAAAAAATTGCAAATAAGGACCAAATGGCAGAATAAATTGTGGAAATATTCTGCCTTTTTTGCATGAAAAATAGACTTCGATGTGGAAAACACACAGCCATGACTGAGCTATGGTTCTCCCTCAAAATTTTGTTCCTCCTTTTTAACATCTTGCTGCCATATGAGAAAAATGCTTACCTGTCCGCGCTCCCCTGGTGTCCACCATTACTTCCAAGACGAGCTTGTCTCGGGAGTGACAGCTCGCTCAGCCAATCACTGGCCATAGCACAGTCTGGTTTCAGTCAGTGATTGGCTGAGCAGGCTGTCACTCCCGAGAGAGGCTCGTCTTGGTAATGGTGCCTACAGACATTGGGGGACACCGCAGCAGCACCGTATGTTATGTTTTCTTTTATGGCAGCAACATGTTAAAAATGTGAGTGCGCCAGACAACCCCTTTAAGGGTGCCTTCACACGTACCGTATCGCTGCGTTTTTATCGCTGCGTTTTTTACATGCGCGTTTTGATTTTCACATGATTTTCATGTGAAAATCAAAACTCGCATGTAAAAATCGCACCAAAAACGCAGCGATAAAAACGCAGCGATACGGTATGTGTGAAGCTACCCTAAGACATTTTTGCCAACAAGTGGCTATCCAACTGTTGAAAAACTACAACATGCAGTGCCAGCATGAAAAGATAAACTGCACTAAACTGCCCTGTGTGAGCCTGACCTTATCACAGGCCCTCTAATATAGTCCTATCATCCTGGCCTCCAAGCCTTCAGGAAGTCCTACACCTGCTTGCCCCTGCAGAGGTGCCCCTGTACGGCGCTGTTCTATCCACGGGTCCCGGGCTGGAGCTGAAGCACAGAAGAAGGGCCGGCCCGCCCGGCCGAATCCTCCCACTGGGGGCAGGACTCCTGTGCTTCAGCTCCAGCCCGGGACCCGTTGATAGAAGAGTGCCATACAGGGGAACCAGGCCGTGGTTCAAAAAAGAGACCGCGGCACCGTGACGGCGCCGTTCTATCCCTGGGTCAGATAAAAGAGGACGTACCTGATGGTACATCCTCTTCAGGGTCTGTTCGCACGTACAGACTCGCTGCGTATTTATCGCTGTGAGTTTCTCGCACATAAATCCACAGCGATACTGATTGCTATCAAGTCAATGTATGTGTATTCTCGATGCGTTTAGTGCGATTTTTACATGCGAGTTTTCATTTTCACAGGCGAGTTTAACACCACAAAAAACGCAGCTACTTTCATGCGAGTTCTGTGCGAGTCTGTTCTGTTTATGCAGCGAGTCTGTACGTGTGAACAGACCCTTAAAGGGGTTATCCAGCGCTACAAAAACATGGCCACTTTTCCCCCTCTCTTGTCTCCAGTTTAGGTGGGGTTTGAAACTGTTCCATTGAAGTAAATGGAGCTTAATTGCAAACCACACCTGAACTGAAGACAACAGTAGGGGGGGGAAAAGTGGCCATGTTTTTGTAGCACTGGAGAACCCCTTTAAGGTAAGTTATTCCCGAGCTGCAGGAGCTGTTTATTCCTTTAGAGAGACTACAATGACATGGCTGAGTATAGGACAGGGCACATGGCATCTAGTTTTAGCTGCAATGATAGAAGGTGCCAACTAGAGATGAGCGAACCTGGAGCATGCTCGAGTCGATCCAAACCCGAACTTTCGGCATTTGATTAGCGGTGGCTGCTGAAGTTGGATAAAGCCCTAAGGCTATGTGGAAATCATAGATATAGTCATTGGCTGTATCCATGTTTTCCAGACAACCTTAGAGCTTTATCCAAGTTCAGCAGCCCTGCTAATCAAACACCGAACGTTCGGGTTCAGATGGACTCGAACCCGAACCCGGTTTGCTCATCTCTAGTGCCAAGGTAAATTGTCACCAGGCCCAGACATCAGACCTTTACAACTTTCCCTTACAGTCACTCAATGCTGTGCAGTTGGAAATACAAATAAGATGTCCAACCTCTGGCTATCCAACAGGAAAGGCCTTTTCCGCTTTAGGACGTCATACACAGACTTCAGTAGATCACATTAGGGATTCACCACCAATATCTTACTATGGCTAGCATGATATCTGATCCGTGAGAATCACAAAAGCCAAGCAGCCAAAAACCTGGCTCATAATTCCCCCTGGAATATCTATCAAAGTGATATCCAAGTCTACAGCTGTGTATCCATTCAGTAACACAGAGCAAGGCCCCTTTAATTGAGCTTACTGTTCTCTATAAACATGACAACCTCCTTTTTATTCAGCCTCCTTCCTACTGCGGCCTCGCTGCCACCAATGACAAGCACCTCCTGTTACATTACACCAGGCCTTTGGTATTGCACTGTGTTACATCACGTCCATGCTCCAGAGCCCCCGGGGGTAAATGCGACTATCAGCCACCAACACGACCCTATCACCAAGCTGAAACTAACCAGAACAAAGAAGCAAACAAATCAGCTCTAAACATAAGGCCCTGATTCTGTATCGGACCCTGACCATGGCCATAACCACAGCTGTCAGAGATGCTTTAGGGCCACTCCGGAGTAAGGGTCCCTTTACACTGAGCGTTTATCGTTCAAATTTTCGCGATAACGATAGCATCTGAGCGATAATCGGCTAGTGTAAACACAGCATACGATCAAGAGACAAGCGATAAATTGTTCATCGACATCTTTCAACATGTTCGCAAATCGCTTAGTCTAAACAGTCTTTCAACGATTCACCCTATGTGAGATAGGCTTAAGCGATCTTAAAACGATCATAATAACAAATTTTTCAAACGATTTATCAATCCATCTAAACGCTGGTCGCTATTAAAAAACACATTGTTATTTGTTCGATTGCGCAAATTATGGGTCTGTGTAAAGGGACCATTAGGGTCCTAGTACACAAAGCGATTTTTAACAACTATAAAACGATCGCAAACAAGATTGTTTATCGTTAACCTGAAATCGTTCACCACATTACACAGAACGATAGTCGTTAGTTACAATCGTTACTATAATCGTTTACTCCATCTGATCCCAGCAAATGAAGGAACTAATGTGAAATTATGCGGAACTATTAGCAAACAATTAACAATGATTAAAAGATCAACGACACACAAGCAATTTTTCGATCGTTGCCTGTAATTACACATGACAATTACCGAATAAATTTGAACGATATAACGATTTTCCACACGATAATCGTCCCGTGTATTAGGGCCCTAAGAATACTGTCATGAATAAAAACATTCTGCTATTTAGCACAATTCTGATATATGACGCTGTAATTCATAGTGATGTGACGGTTTCTCGCCATCAGGCGGTGGGGCCCATCTCATCTTGCTTTGGGGCCCCTATCAATTCTAGTCTGGCCCTGATATTTTATGCAGCCATTTACTCTCATTCAGGTTTACCAGGAACTGATATAACTAGGAAACAAACAACATTTTAACACTGACCAGATACATATACACTGGTGATGTGGCAATGCACTGTAATAGATGAAGATCAAAGCCACATGGGTGACTTCTAGCAGTACAGCCATGCTTCCAGGATTAGTACCACTGATGGATGACCCTGGGTACGCTGCCATACAGAACGTCACCATCATTGCAGTGGGTTACAGCCTTTAGGAATATCTATTGATTGCAGGCTAGTTTAGTGAAGACTGCCCTGGCCATATTATATACAGGGTGAGTACACGTGGCCATATAGGGGGCTTAGTGTGCCATGTGGGGGGTGTAAACTATCTCGGAGGAGGCAGCTGCGGCCACACTCAGACCCCCGTCACTCCCAGCACAAGGCCGGCAGATCGCTTCATTATATAAAGCTGGGGATAGGACAGCATGCCACCATACAGATCCTGCAGCTGTCACTGCAATGTATACACCAGGGATATAGAGCCAAGCAATGAGAACACCCATAGACATCAATGGGGGAAAAGCAAATTTGCAATCACATCGCCTACAAAGATCTGCCCATATCTGCAACGACACTTATGGTAAATGACAGTCACATTACGGTTAATAACATTTAAAGTGGTTCTTCCCCCCTTTACAGACACAATATCCTATGGCAGCATTCTCCAGCAACTATAACCCCCATTGTGTCAGGACAGACAGATCCATTTAACTTCATTACACAGTTTTAAATGAAACTTGGTCACATTACAGTAAATAACTTTTAGAGGGCTTCTCTTCCCTTGCTTGGGGCCCCCTATACAGGAACAGACATATCCAATGGCAGCATTCCCCAACCTAAGGGGGGCCAGCGGCTGCATAAGCACAACTCCCATCATGCATCACAGCAGTTGCAGTTTTGCCACCACTGGAGCCCTCCTTCTGGGGGTTTCGCTGTTGCTAAATTATAGAACTGGACAGTGTTCACCAACCTGTGGCTATCCCGCCGAATGCGGTCAGGGCACGATAGGGGTTGTAGTTTCAGCTGCTGAAAAGCCTTAAAGGGGTTCTTTGCTGCTGTTGTTAAATGACAGCACTGAGCAGTGTTCCCCAACTTGTGGCCATCAGGGACATAATAGTTGTTGTTTTGCAGCTGCTGGATAGACGTAAGGTGCCTGATGATATCATTTGGCGGCAACAACAAAGTACCCTTACACAGAAAGATTATCTGCCAAAGATTTGAAGCCAAAGCCAGGAAGGGATTTAAAAAGAGGAGAAATCTCAGGCTTTCCTTTATTACCTGATCTCTGTTTATAGTCTGTTTCTGGCTTTGGCTTCAAATCTTTGGCAGATAATCTGTGTAAATAGACCCTTAAGAGGGCTCTTTAGTGACGGTAAAACTACAATTCTCATCGTCCCCAAAACTACTGCAACCACAGCTCCCATCGTGCCCTGACGGACCTTACATGTTGCAAACTACATCTGCTGCACAGTTTGAAAGCTACAACTCCCATCATGGACTGACACAGCCAGATATTCAGGGGAGGGGGGGGGGTGCTATCATTCAGCAGCCACACAGATGAGTTTTAGCAGCTCGGATCGGGCGATCGCCATCAACGCACACTCCTATGACCAGCAATGAGGAAGGGGTCTCTGATAATCCAATGGCGCCCCCCATTACATCATTGCGATTATTCACATTAACAAAAACATCATTGACATCATTACAGGATACAATAAGTTACAATATTACATTGATCCCTTATGGGGTGGGGTGAGGGGGGTCTCCCAGGAGGGGGGAGGGGGGGTCTCCTCTCCCTGCTCTGCAATATACACTGACATTTAGGGACATAGAAGAAGAAGAGCCATCAGCTATAGATTCTATAGGTCAGGGAGAGGAGACATGACAGTAGAATGGCACAGATTACCCCCCTCAGCCCACCCCAGCCCCACTCCAGACCTGTGGACACAAGGGTTACTCTACACACACAGACTCTCTTGTTACTCGACCTTTCGGCGGGGAGGAAGAGGAGGTTGTGTTCACTTTCATGGTTTGATGTTGGGGAGGAGGATTCATGGACACTGGTGCCCTCCACGGCCATTACAACACCATAAGTGTCTGGGCACGACTTAATGTCACTTGGCTACATCACATGAGTCCACGTGTGGTTTGCACTGTAACACGGCGACCAGGTGGGCTGAGGAGGGGGGTGGCAGGGGGGGCTACTGAGGGCCCCTCTATAGACTCTGGCCTCGGGGGAGCTGATATGGGGGAGGGGGGCAGATGGGGGTATTGGGGTGCTAGTCCCAGGGAGATGGTGGTGATTCCGTGTATCGTGGCGCAGTGAGAAGAATACAGACTCAAGATGGCGACCGCGCAGGACTGGGAGGAGGCGCCTCTCGCGGTGACATCACAAAAAGCGAACCGAAGGTGACGACAGCTTCGGCTATTTCCGGAACAGTGGGCGCGAGGGGACGAGGCGGCGCCCGCGATTGGTTTGCTCTTGTGTGCAGGGGGGTGGAATGGAACCAATAGGCGGGCGATGCGGGGCGTGGCTTAGCGAGAGGAGGCGGGTGATTGGCGGCGGAGGGCGGGCTTGGGGTGACGTCACGTCGCAAAGCATTTGGGGCGTTGTAGTTTGGAGAGTTCGCAGGGGGGGGGGGGGGGGGGTCATGTGTGACAGCTGCGGGACCTGTTGGATTAGTAAGAGCCGGTTCAAACTGGTTATGAGCTGAGCTGTGTTAGGAGGAAACGCGTGGTGTGGTCAGCAATGACAGGGAAGTCCTGGTCAAACTTGTAAGCAAGACAGGAGCTTAGTCTTAAAGGGGTTATCCAGCGCTACAAAAACATGGCCACTTTCCCCCTCTCTTGTCTCCAGATTGGGTGCGGTTTCAAACTCAGTTCCATTGAAGTAAATGGAGCTTAATTGCAAACCGCACCTTAACTGGAGATAAGAGAGAGGGGGGAAAGTGGCCATGTTTTTGTAGCGCTGGATAACCCCTTTAAAGTATGGAGGAGGAACTTTTGGCCCTCCAGCTTCGCTTTGGCTGTCCAGGCATGATGGGAATTGTAGTTTTGTTCACCTATCCCTGTCTTAAAGGATCACTATAAGCAGCTCCACCTGCTCCCCACACTTTGCTTGGGGATGGGGTTGTCAAGGCAACTGTCCAGCGCCTGGTGAGTTATGTGTATGAGCCCTATTTGAGTTATTAGGGCGGCCTCAGCACAGTGACCCTTTAAATAGCAACGTGATGATTGTTGGAAATCCTTGTCAAGAAATAACTGTTTTTTTACAGGAAATTCAAATCTGCGCAGGAAATTTCCACTTGAAACGTCACTGTCACTTTAAAAAAAAATGTATGATGCGTGAAAAGTTTTGATCGGCTATGGCCTGTGTTTTCTAGGCCACACAGACTGCCAGAACAAGGCAGGAGATGCGCTCACTTTAAAGGGAACCAATCAGCCCAAACTGTTAGTAAATCGGAATAAATTGGGTTCAGAGGATATAAGCAGTCCTAGTCATGTGACTATAACACTGGTCCGCCTTTGTGTCCAAGACAGATTTTAATTCAAACAATTAAAGTGTCTGTTGAATGACAGCAAGCAGAGGTATTGAAAGCTGTAAAAGAATTGATTCACAAAGCGATTCGGAACACTATAACTTTTCATTATACAATAAATTCATTATAACGTTTTACTTGCAGAAACCCCCATAAAATTGGGATACTAGGATATAATGGAAAACCACTATATGACTCTATAAAAGTGTGGAGCTGCTTAAAAGTGAGGTCCGCAAATGCTGCAGGGAGGCGACAGGCTTGTTGCTGAGGTGTCTGATGCCGACCCCTTCCCTGCAGAATCTCCTGTCATCTATAACACACTGTGGATGAGAGAACCAATGTGCTTCACCAGTGCATCTGTACTATAAGGACCTAGGCCAACTTTTTGGTAGCTGGGCGATCACTGCATATAGATATATATACATTGATGTATGACAGCAACTTAATAGAACATGATAGGTTGAACTTGATGGACTCTTCTTTCAACTCTTCTTCTTTTAACTACAGTATGTTAGTATATTACTATGAATCATTGCTTTAAAAAAAAGTGTTAAAAAAATTACGTAAGAAAATAATATCATGATTTATGATGATGCCAGGCGCTCAAAAACAGTTAAAGCGTAGTGCTACTGTATTGACACAGTCAGTTTGGCAGCAAAGAGATTTTTCCATTTCGGAGTTCTCGGCATCATAATAAATTATGATGCCAGCAGTTCCATAAGAGGTCCAGAGTTTAGTCTGTGACATGTAGTGCGCTTGTGGACCATATATTACGGATGTGTGCATGCCACCTTAAAGAGGTATTCGGGCAAGGGGTATTTTTACTATATAGCCTGACATGGGCTGTTTTAACATTTAAAAAGTAAACTTACCTCCCCTGCTCCAGCGCCGCAGCAATCCTGTCGCAATATCTTGTGCAACCGCTTCTGGGTATTGGGTGTGTGATGTTGCAGGCCCACCCAAGCAATCATCAGCTGCAGTGGAGTCCCACCTCAGTTGCTGATTGGCCAAACAGGCCTCCGTCACACACCCAATACCCGAAAGCAGCTAAACAATCTGTTACTAAATTTCATATCCACATTTCATGTAAGCACAGCTGAGTATACATATATACTGCATCTTATTTTCTTATTTACAGTTTGGGTAATGGGACAATCCTATGAAAACTGGTGGATGCAATAGTGACTAAATAGTGTAATGTCAAAGAGGCTTAATGGAAAAAAGCATGACTAGGCCTGACGTGACTAGACATGCCCATGTGACATCACAACCTCTGATGACATCACAATGATGTATATGCTCATTTGCAGCTTTCTACTGAGCTGCCCAGCTCCTTATTTATACATGGTGAGAGGGTCTTCTTCCCCCCCCCCCCCCCTTATTTTTGCTTGTCATCTCAGCATTTGTTCCTTAGACTGTTCCTTCCCCACAAACCACACCCACAATAAGCTACATCCCCACAAACCACACCCACAATAAGCTACATCCCCACAAACCACACCCACAATAAGCTACATCCCCACAAACCACACCCACAATAAGCTACATCCCCACAAACCACACCCACAATAAGCTACATCCCCACAAACCCCACCCACAATAAGCTACATCCCCACAAACCCCACCCACAATAAGCTACATCCCCACAAACCCCACCCACAATAAGCTACATCCCCACAAACCCCACCCACAATAAGGAACATTCTTACAAACCCCACCCACAATAACCTACATCCCCACAAACCCCACCCACAATAACCTACATCCCCACAAACCCCACCCACAATAAGCTACATCCCCACAGACCACACCCACAATAAACTACATCCTCACAGACCACACCCACAATAAGCTACATCCCCACAGACCACACCAACAATAACCTACATCCCCACAATAAGCTACATCCCCACAAACCCCACCCACAATAAGCTACATCCCCACAGACCACACCCACAATAAGCTACATCCCCACAAACCCCACCCACAATAAGCTACATCCCCACAGACCACACCCACAATAAGCTACATCCCCACAGACCACACCCACAATAACCTACATCCCCACAAACCCCACCCACAATAACCTACATCCCCACAAACCCCACCCACAATAAGCTACATCCCCAAAGACCACACCCACAATAAGCTATTCTTCCCAGGTATCCGGGATAAAATTATATTTTACTGTACTGACGAGGCTGTAGGGGAGATGACAGGGACATATACTTACTTGTCCAGTATATAGTATATACTAAGCTTCTTCTTCTGGAACATCACGGGATCTTTTCTAATAGTTGGCGGCGAAGAACCCACTGGTGATCTTCCATGCTACCAGATTTTATATCCATATTTCATATAAGCCCGGCTGACAGCACAGGAGCGCCCCCTATATGCATATATAGTGGTGCCTTGGATTACAAGCATAATTCGTTCCGGGACCACGCTTGTAATCCAAATCACTCTTAAACCAAAGCAAATTTCCCCATAAGAAATCATAGAAATGTAGACAATTGGTTCCACACCCCAAAAATAATGATTTATTATTCTGAATATTATGTAAGAATCCTACAGAAATGGCCTACACCCAAAAAATATACAACAACTATTAAATATAAATATTCCTTTATTCAATTGATAACAAATACATAAGAGACTGATTAAAAGTAGATGTGCAGAGATGACATAAATAAACCACAGCTTACACCTGGACCATTATAATGTATTGGAAGCAATAGGCAGCATTGGAGGAAAACTGAATAAAGTGCAAGTGCAATCCATAGACTAGTACCACTAACATGGACTCCAATGTCACAATCACATAAGTGTATGTTGTAGATTTCTAACAAAATAAAGTGCCCAGCTCCAATAAAGTGTATGAGTGCAAGGTGCTACGTATACCTGATGTCCGGTGGCTATGGCTCCTCTCCCTCCCCAACGCACGTTTCGCGTGGCAGCTTGATCACGGGGCCATGTATATACCGCTGCCCGCCGGTATATATACAGGTATAATCCCCCCTCATTTGCGGACGCCTCCGCCATGCGTCTCAAACGTCACTACGCTGATGACGCAGCGCCGCTCCGTCCAAAGCCCCGCCCACCCGCGACTACGTCACAGAGCCGTTCGGGGCCGGACTTCAAAGCGGCACGTTGCCATGGGCGCAGGGATGCGATCTGCACTGGATTCGGCGTCCAATGAGGGTGTCTCTGGTAAGCAATATAGATTAAGTCTGGAGCTGGGCACCTCATGTAGAGAACATAGAGCATAGATACAGCAATGTAAACCTAGGAAGTACGATGCAAATCGCTTAATACTACAATCATGCTACTAAAGTGCAAGTGCAAAAAATACTAGTTATACTATTAAACATGATTGGGAAAGTATATATAAATAAATATGATAAGTATAAATAAAACATCCCTATATTTGTGCAAACGTGTATGTACTATATATATGTAAAAAAATCACTTTCAAAATAGAATATAAATGACATTTATGTGTATATTAAATAACTGTGTCTAGCCAGAATCCTACCCCACACTGACGAGGGGCAAAAACCCCGAAACGGCTGTCTGTGGGTGGAAGCCTGCCTTTGCAAGCCCTTGTCATGATCGCAATACTCGCACCTTGAGTTAGACATTGACAAAAGGGGCCACCCTGGTGTTTCCCTGTCTATGTTCCAATACTCGCAACCGAGTGGGACTTAAGGGGTTATTTATCAGGGTGGTGTGGTGCTCTCCCCATCATGGAGGCACCCCGTGGCAACAGGCGAGAGATATCTGGCTATCCCGTGTTTTGAGACTCGTAACTGAGGCTCCACAGACTCTTGTTTTGCATATATATATATATATATATATATATATATATATATATATATATATAAAAGGTGAGGGTCCCCCCTCTATTTTTTTGCTTTTCTTTCTCAGCATTTGCAGCTGGAAAAGTCTGGAAGAAAAGCTGAAGAAGAGAAGAAGACCATGGATAGGATAGATGTCTGCATCGGGAAGACTACCTGCACAAAGGAGGTTGACAGCGTCTATATATACAAGGTGAGAGTCCCCCCCTTCTTATTCCCCCCCCCCTTTTTGCTTCCCTTTTTTTGAATTAGAAGCTGGAAAAGCCTGGAAGAAGAGCTGACAAAGACCATCCGTTGGAAGTAGACTATCTGCACGAGGATGGCTGTCTGCATCAGGAAGACCACCTGCACAAGGGAGGTTGACAGCGTCTATATATATATATATATATATATATATATATATATATATGGTTAAAGTTTCCCCACCCCCACTTTTTTGCTTGTTTTCCTTAAGATTTGCAGCTGGGAAAGTCTGAAAGAAGGGTTAAAGAGGAGATGAAGAAGACCATCTATGGGAGGTAGACTGAGGATGGATGTCTGCATCAGGAAGACTACCTGCACATAGGAGGTGGACAGTGTTTATATATACAAGGTGAGGTATCCCCCTCCTCTTTTTTGTTTGTTCTTAACAATTGCAGCTGCAAAAGCCAGGAAGAAGGGCTGAAGAGGTGTTGAAGAAGTCCACATGTGGGAGGAAAACGGCCTATGTAAGGTCAGATGATGTGTGCACCAGGAAGACCACCTGCATGAAGCAGGTTGATTGTATTTTTATTTATAAGGTAAGAGTTCCCCCCTCTTCCCTTTTTTGCTTGTCTTTTTCAGCATGTGCAGCTGGCAAAGCCTTAAAGAAGGAGAGCAGAAGAGGAGTGGAAAAAGACCATCTGTGCGAGGTAGACCAGATGCGTGCGGATGGATGTCTGCATCAGGAAGACTACTTGTGCAAGGGAGGTTGACATCATCTATATATACAAGGTGAGAGTCTCTCTGCCCCCCCCCCCCCTATTTTTTGGTTTGTCTCTTGCAGCTAGGAAAGCCTGGAAGAGGAGCTGAAGAAGACCATCCATGTCTTCGTTAGGAAGACTACCTGCACATGGGAGGTTTACAGTGTTTATAAATACAAGGAGAGAGTCTCCCCCCCCTTTCTTTTTTGTTTGTCCTTCTCAACATTTGCAGATGGGAACGCCTGGAAGAAAAAGAAAAGGCGTTGAAGAAGACCACCTGTGGGAGGAATATGGCGTGCACACAGATTATGTGTGCATCAGAAAGACCACCTGCTTGAAGCAGGTTGACAGTGTTTATATACACAAGGTAAGAGTCCCCCCTCCTTTTTTGTTGTCTTTCTCAAGAAGATTATCTGGAAGGTAGACTGTAGGAGGAGGACTAAAGATTTTCTGTGGGAGTTAGACCATCTGCGTGAGGACGGATGCCTGCATAGAAGAAGAGCCGAAGAGGAGCTACCTAAGAAGACCACCTGTGGGAAGAAGACAGTCTGTATAAGATCAGGAAGACCACCTGCATTGTTGATGGCGTTTATATATACAAGGTGAGAGTACCTCCCCCCCTTTACTTTTTTTGGTAGTCTTTTTCAGCATGTGCAGCTGGGAAAACCTGGAAGAAGAGGCAAAGAGGAGCTGAAAACGATTATCTGATAGACTGTTGGAAGAAGACTGCCTGTGGGAGGAAGACTGCCTGTGTGAGGACAGATGCCCGCATCAGGAAGAACCCCGTACAAGAGGCAGGTTGACGCCATTTGGAAGTTGAAGGACACCACCTGTGGGGGACAGACCATCTCCGTGAGGATGGAGGACTGAAGAACATTTTCTGTGGGAGTTAGACCATCTGCGTGTGAGGACGGTTTTCTGCATCAGAAAGACCACCTGGATGAAGCAGGTTTATGGTGTTTATACATAGAAGGTGAGATTCTCCCCTCCTCCTATGTTTTTTGTCTTTTCCAAAATTTGCAGCTAGGAAAGCCTGGAAGAAGAGTTGAAGAGGAGCTGAAGAAGACCATTTGTGGGAAGTAGACTGTTTGCGTGAGGATGGATGTGTGCGTCAGGAAGACCAACTGCACAAGGGAGGTTGACAGTGTTCATATATACAAGGAAAGAGTCTCCCCTTACTCCCAATTTTGTGTTAGTTTTTTTTTTTTTTTTTTGCTTGGAAGAAGGACTGAAGAGGAGCTGAAGGAGACCCCCTGTGAGAGGAAGATCATCTGTGGGAGGGAGACCGTCTGCGTGACAACAGATGACGTTTGCAGCTAGGAAAGCCTAGAGGAAGATATGAAGAAGAGGTGAAGACGATTATCTGGGATGTAGACCGACCATGAGAGGAAGACCACCATGAAGAACACCTACTTGACTTTCTCAGCATTTGTCGCTGGGAAAGACTGGACCAGGAGCTGAAGAAGACCACTTGTAGGAGGATGGAGGCCTGCATCAGGAAGACCATCATAATAGAATTTGGGACCTGCTATATGGTCCAAGTCTAGATGCAAGGTAGCTAACACCCTTGTAAGACATCCCAATAAAATTCTAATAAAGATCCTTAACCTTTCATGACCAAGCCCAATATGGCCTAAATGACCAGGTGAATTAGCAATTTTTGATATTTCCTCATCGCCTTCTAAGAGCTAAGGGTCGCGATCGGTTATTTACAGGAGTTGCTCCTGTCACTTAAATGCCACCATCGTTTAAGGGGTTAATGACAGACTGCAGCGAGATTGCTGCCTGTCATTAGCTGTGATAGCAGCCGGTCCTCACCTGCTATGTAACATGCTCAGCTCTTGAGCTTGCTTCATAGCGTTGCAGGAAATAATGGCGTACGGGTACATCTTGGGTCATTTGGCAACAGGCACCCGTGCCATACCCATACAGATAGGTCGTCTAGGGTTTAATAACCCTAATAACCCTGCTTCTTATAAACAAAAACGTAACTAAAGTTACCACAATCCACAGGGATCCAAACATTTCCAAGCCACCAAATTTTTTGGTACAGTTTTTGAACAGTAAAAAGACTATTTTATGGCCTACAAATATGAAAGGAAGGATTTAAATAAACACACTGATTTTATGAGAAACACTTGAAAACTGTCAAAATTTGTCATTTTTTTTTTTTTAAAACCTATATATATATATATATATATATATATATATATATATATATATATATGTAAAGCACACAATCACCACAGTCACACACATAAAAAACACTGACAGGCGAGATTTAGCATACCTTGTGTAGAGGATTAGTAAAGCAGTTACCCATAACAACCAATGAGATTTCAGTCTTCATTTTCATATATATCAGTCTAATAAGTCCAGTCCTCACATGGTTCTGTAGATGGGAGAATAAATGTTATGATTGGGTGGGTTCACATTATTGAATCCGCGCGGATAAATTCCGGCGGATTCTGTTGCTAGAACGCACTTACGGCCACACGCCTTTCCGCAGGCTCCATAAACACTATTCTATGGACGGGCGGATTCCACATTCCGCCAAAAGAATTGACATGTCAGTTCTTTGAGCGGATAGCGGAATCGGCCCGCCCTTAGAATGGTGTCTATGGAGCCTGCGGAAAGGCGCGTGCCCATGAGCTCGTTCGAGCGACGGAATCCCCTGCAATTTATCAGCGGATTCCGCAAGGTGAACCCACCAATTAGAAGGCTAGGTGGAAAAAATGCAACAGGAAAAAAATAGAAAAACAAAAGAAGATATTTTAGCAAAAATAAATAAATAAAAATGTATGGTGCTCTATAACACAAAAATTCCACAGCCTAGGTGAAAAAATAAAAAAACACACCTAAAACGTGCTATATTTGTAGAGAGAAAAAATGCTTCACTTTAAAATGGTAGTTCATAAAAAAAATCTTTAAATTAATAAAATTTTTCACCACACTTCTGTAATTTCAGTGCAATTTTTGATAACCACAGGATTATCGAACATTTCCCATTAAAGTAGATGTGCAATGGAAACTGCATATTTATGTCCTTGTCAAAAAAACTTAAAGGGGTACTCCAGCGTGGGGGCACTTTTGCGCTGGGACCAGGGACGAGGTGGCGGAGGGAAAAGATGTCCACTCACCTCCCCGGGTCCAGCGGTGGGTCCCGCATTGCGGTTCCCGGTTGCTTCCGGGGTGGTGAATGGACGTCTTTTCCCTCCGCCACCTCGTCTCCGGTCCCAGCGCTAAAGTGCCCCCACGCTGGAGTACCCCTTTAAGATAAGTGAACCAGATTTGTTTTGACTCATGTAACTACACTAAATAAAATGGGTATTCCACTTAATGATAACTTTTGATATGTTGTTGCCCATGGTGAGACTAACAATTCCTTCCATACTTGTTATTATCTATTCATTCTGCTTCCCCCAGTGCTAAGCTGCTGCTTTCTGCTTCCAAAATACAAAAATCTGTGTGTGAACTTTTCTCTCTGTCTCCTCCTCCTACCTTCTGAGACGGCTGATGTAAACCAGTCCCTGACTGGCTTTATCTGCAACACTGTAGCTTATTAGTAATGCTGGGAGCACCTCCTCTCTCTGTGCTGAAGAATAAAAAATTCCACCACTTTTGCAGGGAGCCTCACAAAGAAGCTACAATGTTGCAGATAAAGCCATTCAGGGGCATGTTTACACCAGCCGTCTCAGAAGGGAGGGGGGGAGAGACAGAGAGAAAAGCTCACAAACAGATTTTTGTGTCTTTAGCAGAAAGCAGCAGCTCAGAACTGGGGGAAGGAGACTTAATAGATAATAACAAGTATGGAAGGAATTGTTAGTCTCACCATGGGCAGCAACATTGCAAACGTTATGTTTGAGTGGAATACCCCTCTAAAAGTAATTCCCTGTCCACAGGATAGAGGAAAACTTGCTCAGTATGGGGGTCGCTGGGACACCAACTAATCATAAAAATGGAGGCCGACCGTCCTCGGGTTGTGTGTGATATTACAACTTAGCTCTATTACCTTTAATGGAGCTGAGCTGCCGCACCACATACAACTGAGAGCAAGAGTGGCACTTTTTTTTGGAAATTTTTTTTTTTAATCCTTGAAAACCCCTTTAACTGCAGTATGTGGCGCCAAGCCATAGGTTAGTGGACACTGATGTGCACTATTACAGCATGTCCTGTAGAGGGCAACCACAGGACAGCATCACCTTACACTGAGACTTCTGCTTATGAGTCCTAAAGAGCCAGGAACTAATATAAAGCACTATAGGATTATAAATGGCGCACATTATGGGCACAAAACTCAGTGGTGCGTCACTTCTACTCTCCCTCAGACCGGTCACCATGACAATCGGCCCACGCGCGAGGTTGCCCCCGTTGGCCCAATCAGAAGGCGCCAGACGAATCACGTGACACAGAAAGGAAAAGGCGGCCCGCGAAGCGTCACGTGGCCCAGCTGGCGGGTAGTGACGTAGGTTGGGCCACGCCCCCTTTTGTCGTCCATTCATTCGGTGTCTTTGAAACCGGGAAAAAATGGTGGAGAAAGAAGAGGCGGTGATCAGCGAGGAGGAGGCCGCGCAGTATGACCGGCAGATCCGCCTCTGGGGACTGGAGGCTCAGAGGAGGTGACTATAGTGTAAAGGGGCACATGGGGGCCCCTGCTGTGCAGGGTGTTTGGGGACTATGATAGTTCTTCCTGGTCAACAATTGTGTTCACTTTACTGCTGGTAATTAAAGGGGAATTACATCCTTTATCGTTAACATTGTCTACATCTGGGATAGGGAACCTTGGCCCTCCAGCTGTTGCAAAACTACAACTCCCATCATGCCTGGACAGCCAAAGCTTTAGCTTTGGCTGTCCAGGCATGATGGGAGTTGTAGTTTTGCAACAGCTGGAGAGCCAAGGTTCCCCATCCCTGGTCTGCATGGTGCAGGGGAGTCTGTACGCTGTTTAAAATTGGTGTCACCGGTGATTTGGGGGACGCGGTGTAAAATAACCCATTGGATAGCGTTAATCTAGAGTGGCATCCAGTACCCGGCAGTATGGCGGCCTATGGGGCACACAGGAAGCATCTATTAAATGTTATAACGTCAGGGAACTGAAGAAAAAGTTATACAGGTATGTACCCATTGATGTTAAAGGGGGAGTTCACAAAAAAAAAATATTTCAAATCAGCTGCTACCAGAAAGTGTGAGAGACTTGTAATTTACTTCTATTTAAAAATCTCAAGTCTTCCAGTACTTATCAGCTGTTGTATGTCATGCAGGAAGTATTTGTTCCAGTGTGGAGAGCAGATGATGTGGATTTGCTGCTGCTCTGGACAGTTCTTGACATGGACAGAGGGGGCAGCAGAGAGCACTGTGTCAGACTGAAATGAATACACCACTTCCTGCAGGACATACAGCAGCTCATAAGTACTGGAAGACTTGATATTTTTTAATAGAAGTAAATTACAAATCTCTGGTACCAGTTAATTTGAAAGAAAACATTTAACACCTTTAACTGTTGCTTTAGTAGAATTTTTTTTACCATGACATACCATAGAGACATCAAAAGCTTCAAAGCGACTCTGTACCCACAATCTGACCCCCCCAAACCACTTGTACCTTCAGATAGCTGCTTTTAATCCAAGATCTGTCCTGCGGTCCGTTCGGCAGGTGATGCAGTTATTTTCATAAAAAAATACTTTTAAAATTGCAGCCCCGTTCCCTACGGGAGTATCTGTGCCCTAACTTTGCACCACCCTTCCGTCCCTCCTCCCCACCCTCTTCATCATTAGGAATGCTCCAGGCAGATTGCCTCCTATTCATCAGCTGTGTCAGCACGGCACATGGGCTGGATCATTAAGGCACATGTACAAATATTCAGCATGGAGAAAATGTTCCAGTGGCATTCCTAATGATGAAAAGGGTGGGGAGGAGGGACGGAGGGGTGGTGCAAAGTTAGGGCACAGGGCTGCAATTTTAAAAGTAATTTTTCATGACAATACCTGCATCACCTGCCAAAGGGACCCTAGGACAGATCTTGGATTAAAAGCAGCTATCCGAAGGTACAAGTGGTTTGGGGGGGGGGGGCAGATTGTGGGTACAGAGTCACTTTAAATGGTTGGAGTCTGAGTGTTGTGACCCCCGTCAGTTGCTAGAATGAGCAGGGAGCAGCACTGCACTAAGCACATCCCTCTCCCCACTGATGTAGATGGATTCTGTAGTAAGTCTGTAGAGTCTATGCAGTGAGGAGAGAAGCAATTGGCTGAGCGCTTCTCCCAACTCATTTTAGTGATCAGTCTCCACATCCAGATCTCAACCGAACAAAATGTTTCATATATCTTTATGGCTAGTCAAGAGTTTCTGCAATGTTTCCTGGAGAAATAATTGTTTAGTCTTAGCGGTTGTATAATGATGGCAGAAGAGCCTGTTGTACTGAAAGACTTCTGTAGACTTAATAGAATGTCCCATAGAGATATATAGGATGCGTTCCTACCGCTAAACCCATATTGTTTTTTTCTTCTTCACAGACTCCGAACGTCTAAGGTCCTCCTGGTGGGGCTGCGAGGTCTGGGCGCTGAAGTGGCTAAGAACCTCATCCTGTCCGGAGTGAAGGGGCTGACAATGATGGATCATCAGGAGGTGGGAGAGGAGGGCAGCAGTGATAGAGTAGGGGTCATTACAGCAGCAGGCAGGATGCCGCTTATACTATGTGGTACACAGCCGCCTGGATTCAGGGATTACTATGTAACATGCGCTATCCAGGAGATGTAAGGGAAGGCTCACATTTCATTGTGTTATATATGTATATATATATTATGATGCTGAATCACAAGGGTGTTGGTTCCAACATTGCTTACTTTCTGGTCTCACTCGCTATAGGACATGACTGCGGCAGTGGACAACCAATATTGGTAGTGATTGTCTGCAGCAGTCACATGTCCTGTTTTGAGACGGTTAGGAAGCAGAGGCTGGCAAGTGATCGGGGACACTACTAAAGATTACCTGTCCCTTAAAAAAAAAAAGTTAGCTTTGAATAGTGGGGGTATGGGTGATGAGACGCCAGCTATCACTATACAGGTAGTGATGTGCCCATTGGTTCCGGCACTGAGAACAGCGTACACATTGTGCAGATTCACAGACAGTCCAAGCCCATTCATTTTAGTGATCTATGGTGTTTTCCGTTTCCAGACCACCTATGATTAAAACTACTACTACTACTTCATGTCCATAATATGGCTATTAACGTTCCTGCTGCACAGGCCCCATGCGGTAGGAATGCATATATACATTCCTGGACTGAAGGGGCTTTAAATGTGTGCAGCCCCGCACACATCAGTTTAGCCAACTCCAGAGCTAATGACTCTCATTAACCACCTTAAACGCCGCAATGCACAGTGATCGCGGCGTTTAAGGCAGTCAGTGACAGGACAAGGACCTGTCACTGACCGGGGGTCCCAATCACTTGTTTGGCAGGCTCGGATCATCCATCTGTTTATATAGTCTTCTCTCGGGCAGACTCTTTGTACAGATCGCTGAAAATCTAAGCATTTCATATATAAGTCCCCCAAGGCACTTATATATGCAATGCAAAATGTGTAAAAAAGTAAAGAAAAGTTTTAAAACATTTATTTAAAAAAAAAAAAAACTAATAAAATGAAAATAATTTATTACCACCTTTTCCCATTATACAAATAAAAATATTAACAAAATATAAATAAAAAAAACATTGTATATGGTAGTGTGCGGAATGGTCCGATCTATTAAAACGATAAACACACCGTAAATGAAAAGCGAAAAAAAAAAAAAATGACACCCCAGCTAGCCCTGTAGGTGGAAAAATAAAAGCGCTATGGCTCTTAGAAGGCAAGGAGGAACATTGCTTTAATTAACCCAGACATCCGTGCACCAATGACCTCGGTCATGAAGGGGTTAAAGAAGAAATGAAAAGTGTAAACCCCAGGCAGCCCTTTAACCCATGCCCACCATGATGATGTGTGAGCGGTAAGAGGCTTTCTATAAATCTGTACACAACGCGTTCTGCTCCTGAGGAGAGCAGGAAGGAAGGGGGCGCATTGCTCAGAGTACTTCTGCCCATTTTGTTTTGGCATCCTGTACCCCCACCAGTCAGGCTTCTTCATTAGTTAAAATCCTGGACATTGTGTTATATTTAAACTTACCACCAGGGGGCGCCCTGAGCTTTTCTGTGATGATGACTGTGTTCTATAGTAAGAGCAGCTCCAGTTTGCTGGTCCATGAAATATTAGGATATTGCCTCCTCAGCAGTTCCCGCTTATAGCGTTGGGAATGGAACCCCTCCCAGTAGCAGATCCTAAAATAGGGCCGGAGCGGAAACTTCAGATGCCTTGTGGCTTCCTGTGCACTTAGGTTATTGCATAATGATTCTTATAGGTAAAAATTCCCTCAGCTTTTCCTTCCATAAAAACTTATTTTTCATGTTGTTTGATACATCATGGATGTAACTTGACCTTATACACCTTATACTGATGACCTGTGTGTCTGATGTGGTGCGGCCCCCATAGTAATCGGGAGGCCACTGTCAGATATTGATCACCTGTCCTGAGGGTACGCTATCAATACACTTTGTCCAGGAATCCCTTTCATAGGTGCATTTACTTGTTATGGTCTAATATGGATCCTGTATTATATTGAATGAGTGTGACCTGACCTGCCGTGTATTACCCCCCCCCCCCATTGTGATCCCCAGGTGTCGGAGGAGGACTCTCGTGCTCAGTTCTTGATCCCCACTGGATCTCTCGGTCGCAACCGAGCAGAAGCCTCTCTGGAGCGGGCGCAGAATCTCAATCCGATGGTGGAAGTAACCGTGAATAAAGACAACATTGAGGAGAAGGAGGAAGACTTCTTTAAGGATTTTGATGCAGTGAGTATATATATTCTTGTAATCATATTGTATATCACTGAATAGACCACCGGCATGAGTACAGGAAGAATTCCTATAATGGTACACCCAGACAAGACAGTGTCCACAATGTTTCCCTGCTGGGTGATCTGAGATTCTTCAGGGGACACTATTAATAGGGCTGGGCGATATTGCCACAAAAATGAAATCTCACTGAAAATATTTATATACTCTTATTGAATCTCAATTTATTTTTGCTGGTGATGGGTATAGTGGATGAGGGGTGTAGTAGTAGCATTAGTAGTGGGATTAATAGCAGTAGTGGGAGTAGTAGCAGCAGCAGTAGGGGGAGTAGTAGTTGGAGTAGAAGTAGTATCGTAGTTTGCAGGTAGGTGTAGTGGGGGAGGGACGGGGTGTCATGCCAGGCCCTCACTTGCTCACCGGTGATGGAGCACTGGGTGTCTCCTGCCTGGGGGCACCACAGTGCCCGGCTGCTCCTGGTAGCTTTCCCATCTGCGTCCATGGTAGCAGTGGATCCGGCATGTGATGGGGATCTCCCATGTGGGTGCATGGTAGCAGTGGATCCGGCATGTGATGGGGATCTCCCATGTGGGTGCATGGTAGCAGTGGATCCGGCATGTGATGGGGCTCTCCCATGTGGGTGCATGGTAGCAGTGGATCCGGCATGTGATGGGGATCTCCCATGTGGGTGCATGGTAGCAGTGGATCCGGCATGTGATGGGGATCTCCCATGTGGGTGCATGGTAGCAGTGGATCCGGCATGTGATGGGGATCTCCCATGTGGGTGCATGGTAGCAGTGGATCCGGCATGTGATGGGGATCTCCCATGTGGGTGCATGGTAGCAGTGGATCCGGCATGTGATGGGGATCTCCCATGTGGGTGCATGGTAGCAGTGGATCCGGCATGTGATGGGGATCTCCCATGTGGGTGCATGGTAGCAGTGGATCCGGCATGTGATGGGGATCTCACATGTGGGTGCATGCTAGCAGTGGATCCGGCATGTGATGGGGATCTCCCATGTGCGTGCTTGGTAGCAGTGGATCCGGCATATGATGACCTGCAGGAGGAGCAATTTGCAGTCCTGAGCGCAACTGCTCCCCCTGCAGGTCAAATTTGCGCTAAAAAAAAAAAAAATTAATTAATTACCTAGCCCTAACTGTTGGGATTTTTTTGAAAAACAGATAGGGGGAGATTTATCAAACATGGTGTAAAGTGAAACTGGCTCAGTTGCCCCTAGCAACCAATCAGATTCCACCTTTCATTTTCCAAAGGGTCTGTGAGGAATGAAAGGTGGAATCTGATTGGTTGCTAGGGGCAACTGAGCCAGCTTCACTTTACACCATGTTTGATAAATCCCCCCTACTGTGTCTGCAGAGCGTTGCCAGCGTGTGTACCAATAGCTGGGTGCAAAGTCTTTTGTAATTTATGTCAGGGGTAAGGAACTTTTGGCTGTTCAGCTGTTGCAAAACTACAAATCCCATCATGCCTGGACAGCGAAAGGCCAACAGCTGTCCACGCGTGATGGGAATTGTAGTTTTGCAACAGCTGGAGGGCCGAAAGCTCCCCATCTCTGATTTACATGGAAACGTAAGGTTAGTTCTGTTTACCAAGATTATATATATTGTGAAGACCACAGGTTATCCTGCGGTGAGCTTGCGGCCCCAGTGGGGGCAAGTTATTTCAGTGTACTATGGGTGGGCATCTTGTAATATGGGATATTACACCGCAGATTCTTAATTTTTATTCCTTGTCAATGGGGACCACTGTTTGGTTGAATCAATATCAAATAAAGGCTGCTAAATTGGTGATATGCTTATTAATTGTCCTTAATACAGTGAGTAAAATCACCTGCCACCATGATTTTAAAGGGTTGTCTACTAATGCCCTGTTAGCATAAAATTATAATAAGAACCATGGTCTGGTGATGCCCAGACGATTCCACTGCAGAGATTGTGTGCTTTGCAGGGTTGCTGCTTTGGACATCCCTGAGTCCCCCGATGATAAATTAATCACAGCTGTTATTATGCCGGGACCCCAAAATCCCTCTATTGGGTATCTTAGAGCAAGTGGTGGCTAATGGATTAGTGTCTTCAGCTACTGGGTTGTCTCAGTATGACACCAACCCCTCTCCAGTGTCACAGTACACCTAATGTTAAAGGGGTTATCCAGCGAAAATCTTTTCCAACTGATGTGGGAAAGTTATAAAGACTTGTAATTTACTTCTATTTACAAATCCAGTACTTATCAGCTGCTGTATGTGCCGCAGAAAGTAGGGTATTCTTTTCAGTGTGACACAGTGCTCTCTGCTGCCACCTCTGCCCATGTCAGGAACTGTCCAGAGCAGGAGAGGTTTTCTTTGGGTATTAGCTACTGCTCTGCACAGTTCCTGACATGCACAGAGGTGGCAGCAGAGAGCACTGTCAGACTAGAAAGAATACACCACTTCCTACAGGCCATACAGCAGCTCCACTTCCTGCAGGCCATACAGCAGCTCATAAGTACTGGAAGACTTTAGGTTTTTAAGTAGACGTAAATTACAAATCTAACTTTCTGACAGCGTTTTATTTGAAAGTTTTTTTTGGGGGGGTCGGGGTACCCCTTTAATTTCACTTGTGCTGCAGGATATATACTTTTATAACTTATTAGTCCTCTGTAAAGCAACCAATGTAACTAATGGACGAGACGTTAGAAGCCTGTTATACCACTATAGCATCCTAGCAAGAAGAAGAGTGAGACAACTATTAAGCTGCTGTGACTACTCTGCTTCAGACCCGCTAAAAACTTTATATTAGGACACGGCTATCAATGTGGTTTCCTAATATAAAAAGGGGTCACACTTTGTCAGTCTCTTATTAGATGCAATAAGAAGCTTAATCTGAGATGAGGACAATAATAATTCTGTGCACGTGCAGACTCTGTATAGGGAGAACAATGGTGACGACTCATTGTTATGAGAGGAAGCGCCACTTTCCGAGTCCATGCTGTACGAGTGTTGACAGGGACGCCTTTCTTGATAATAAAAGTTCCCGCTCCCTTGTTCGGTCTAGTGCCAGATTTTTGTGTCTAGGAGGAAGTAGAGAGAAACAACAGGAAGTTGCATGGGGGGAAGGGGTCATAGTCCCTGTTTACCACATAGGACTAAGAGAACTTCTCAACGTTACATCTGGATTGTGGTTTATGATGTCCAGGACAATAACTCTGAAGTCCCCACCACATGTCCATGTTCCGTGTTGTAAAGTGTACATGAATAGAATTGTATATAATGTAACATCAAGCATATGTCCTGCATGTGATCAGTGTAGGACACTAAAACCACCAGCCCGGGGCCTTCCAGAACCTGAGCTTCCATTATGGCACTGTCATTTACACATTGGGTTTAACTGTGGGGAAGAGACTCTCAGATATAAGTAGATATATCTACAGTGAGTCCAAGAAGTATTTGATCCCTTGCTGATTTTCTTTGTTTGCCCACTAATAAAGACACTATCCTTCAGCACTTTTAATGGTAGATATATTCTAACATGGAGAGACAGAATATCAAGAAAAAAATCCAGAATATAATTTTAAAGAATATATTTTAATTAATTTGTATTTCAATGAGGAAAATAAGTATTTGATCCCTCTTGCCAAACACACTCAATACTTAGTGGCAAAGCCTTTGTTTGCAAGCACAGCGGTGAGACGTTTGTTGTAGTTAACCACAAGTTTAGCACACACACCAGGGGGAATTTTGGCCCACTCTTCTTTGCAGATTCTCTCTAAATCATGAAGGTTGGTGGGCTGTCGCTTGGCAACTCTGACCTTCAGCTCCCTCCATAGATTTTCGATCGGATTGAGGTCTGGCGACTGGCTGGGCCACTCCATGACCTTAATGTGATTTTTCTTGAGCCAATCCTTTGTTGCCTTTGCTGTATGTTTAGGGTCGTTATCATGTTGGAAGACCCAACCACGGCCCATTTTCAGAACCCTGGCAGAGGGGAGGAGGTTGTCCCTCAGGATTGTGCGGTACATGGCTCCATCCATCTTCCCAGTGATGCGGTGAAGTAGCCCTGTACCCTTGGCAGAGAAACACCCCCAAAACATTATGCTTCCACCTCCATGCTTGACGGTGGGCACAGTGTTCTTGGGGTCATACGCAGCATTTTTCTTCCTCCACACATGCCGGGTGGAGTTGAGGCCAAAAAGTTCAATTTTGGTCTCATCTGACCACAAAACCTTCTCCCAATAACTTGGTTCATCTTTCAAATGATCATTGGCATACTTGAGGCGCGCCTCCACATGTGCTCTCTTCAGCAGGGGTACCTTTCGGGCACTGCAGGTTGTAAATCCATTGTTGCGCAAAGTGTTGCCAATTGTTTCCTTGCAAACTGTGGTCCCAGCTGCCTTCAGGTCATTTGCTAACTCCTGCCGAGTGGTTGCAGGACGATTTCTGACTGTTCTCAGCATCATTGCCACCCCACGAGGCGAAATCTTCTTTGGAGCACCGGGTCGAGGTCTGTTGATTGTCATGTTATACTCTTTTAAACTTTCTGATAATTGCACCAATAGTTGTTACTTTCACATCCAACACCTTACTAATCTTTTTGTAGCCCATTCCAGCTTTGTGAAGGTCAACAATTCTGACTCTGAGGTCCTGTGACAGCTCTTTGGTTTTACCCATGTTGGAGACTTGAAATCTGTGTGCTCTGTCTGATTCTGTGGACAGTTGTTTTTCACACAAGTGATTAGTGAGAACAGGGGGCTTCAGGTCAGGTAACAAGTTGATTGTGAGTGTCTAACTGGTCTGTAAAAGCCAGAACTGCTAATGAATACTAAGGGATCAAATACTTATTTCACTCCATGAAATACAAATCAATTAATATATATTCCTTAGATTTATTTTCTGGATTTTCTTTTTAATATTCTGTCTCTCCATGTAAGAATACATCTACCATTAAAAGTATAGAATGATCATGTCTTTATTAGTGGGCAAACAAAGAAAATCAGCAAGGGATCAAATACTTCTTGGACTCACTGTAGATGTCTGTCCTGTATCTGGTTTTGATGTGTGATGTTTTCTATGTTCTATCACCTTTATCATACTGCTTTTGTCCATTGGAACACAAGAAAATCTTTAATAAAATGTGTTTTTAGGGTGTGTTCACACAAGGATCCACAGCAGATTTGATGCTGTGTTCAGCTATTTAGATCAAATGTACTGTGGATCTGCACCATCAAATCCGCTGCAATACGGTACCTGTGAAGTTATGCTTAAAAGGGGGGAAAAAAAACAGTATTGTGTCGGTGCCTTTTAATGCCAACATCGAGGCCTGGACTTTGATATCTCTGAAGGTCAAGATGTTAGGAGTTAATTGGATAAGGTCCGGCCTCCGTGGATTGGACTTGCAGTTCTTCCAGCATTTCCCTCAGACACTCGATTAAGTTGAGAACTGGGAATCTGGAGGCAGAGTCCCCACCTTCATCTCCTTATTGATCCTTAAAGGGAACCTGTCACCGCTCCCCCAAACCCCCCTCCCCCCCCCCCCTCCCCCGGTCTCTCCAAGTCCCGCGCCTGGAGCCGGTCCCGGGACGGAGATATCCCCGTCTGAAGCCTGGCGCTCGCGCTGCTGAGATGAGTCCGACGCCCATAGACAATGAATGAAACCGTCATTCTCTATGGGCGTCTGACTCATCTCAGCAGCCCGCGTGCCGGGCTCAGACAGGATATCTCCGTCCCGGGACCAGCTCCAGGATCAGGACTTAGCGAGATGAGGTAAGTATCCGGGCTCTAGCGGGGGTTGGGCGGCCTTCACCTTGGCAGGGGGGTGACAGCTTCCCTATGAAGAGGTTATCCAGTACTACATAAACATGGCTACTTTTCCCCCTCTCGTCTCCAGGTGTGGTTTACAGTTAAGCTCCATTTACTTCAATGGAACTGAGTTTGAAACCCCACCCAATCTGGAGACGAGAGGGGGGAAAGTGGCCATGTTTTTGTAGCGCTGGATAACCCTTTTAACTGTTCCTGAAAAATTTCTACAGTGTGGCCCCTGGCCAGGGCATTATCCTACTGAAGGGGCACTGCCATTAGTGGATATCACTGCTAGGTAACCACATCAAACAGGGAAAAAAAAAAATTAATCAGCTCACCATATTTGCTCATGCCATACGTAAGGCTCTCCAGGTTTAGAGCACGAGAGACTGAGTATTACGGGCCGTATCCCGTATAGTCCAATATGTGCAAAAAAGAATCCGTCTCCAGCTCTTCAGTAAAAGATATATCCAAACTTTATTTAAAGCATCATACAAAAAATAGTAACTTTACAAACACGCCAACGCGTTGCGAGGTAAGCACCTCTTAATTAAGAGGTTTAAGAGGTGCTTACCTCGCAACGCATCGGCGTGTTTTTAAAGTTACTATTTTTTATTTTGGATATATCTTTTACTGAAGAGCTGGAGACGGATTCTTTTTTGCACACATATAACTGCTAGGTCCCCACATTGCTCAGAGTATCATACTGCCCCCTCCTCTGTTATATATCTTCCCATAATTCATCCTGGTAACATTTCTTCCTTAGGCAAGTAACCTATATGCTCCATACCATCCATGTGATTGATCAGATCAGCCCGCCATTTTGTATTGCTCCGTGGCCCAGTTGAGATGCTCTAGTATTCATAGACCCTTCTGG
The DNA here is from genome assembly GCF_027789765.1 of Dendropsophus ebraccatus. Taxonomy (NCBI): domain Eukaryota; kingdom Metazoa; phylum Chordata; class Amphibia; order Anura; family Hylidae; genus Dendropsophus; species Dendropsophus ebraccatus. Next base: position 79,038,835 of record NC_091463.1, read on the forward strand.
TGGTGGACAGAGGTCATCAGGGACCGGTATGCACAGCGACATATACCTAAGGGTCCTGTTAAACTAAGCGATTTTTCTTTGTCTTTGATAAATGATTGTAAACGACCTGAAGTCGTTCACCATTATACATAGAACAATAGCCGCTAGTTTTGATGGCAATTACAATTGTTCGTATACTCTAGTACACAAACGATTGTAATAACGAACAATGTTAACGATTAGTGATCGATTAACAATAGTTTTATGTTCGACTCAAAAGATGTGATCAACGACATACAAGCAAATTTTCGTTAGACGTTTGATCGTTGCCGTCATACACACGGAAAGATTATCACATAAATTCAAACAGTATGACAATTTTTTGTATGATAATCTTTGTGTAATAGTCCTAACACCTTTCTGTCATAGCTGGTGTTACCTTTTTAGTAGTTTTTGATACTCTAGCTGTTGGACTACTATGAGCTTTCGGCTTCTTTGACCTTTTGCACTTCATTTGTTGTTCTTTGGGTACCTACTGGTCATTACTAGAGATGAGCGAACCTCGAGCATGCTTGAGTCCATCCGAACCCGATCGTTCAGCATTTGATTAGCGGTGGCTGCTGAACTTGGATAAAGCTCTAAGTTTGTCTGGAAAACATGGATACAGCCAATGACTATATCCATGTTTTCCACATAGCCTTAGGGCTTTATCCAAGTTCAGCAGCCACCGCTAATCAAATGCCAAACGATCGGGTTCGGATGGACTCAAGCATGCTCCAGGTTCGCTCATCTCTAGTCATTACATACCAGGAACACCCCCCAAGACGACCTCTTATGGTGGAGATACCCTAAGTTGCTTAGATACTTATTGTATCCCACCCCATGACAGGTGGAGGTATAATCTGAGGTATTGCTGAAGGTGGTCGTGCAGAGTCCACAATGGCTGGAAAGTATAAAGTCTCAGTAGAATTATGAAGAATGAAGTGGTCTCCTCCTGTATACACTCTGGCATTCTCCACCTATCCTTCTCACTCTCTCACCTCCGTCATTGATCAGGTTCAGGGATTGATCACTCACCTGTTTGTTCTCTATTTCCAGGTATGTCTGACCTGCTGTTCCCGGGACATATTAGTGAAGGTGAATCAGATCTGCCACAAAAGAGGCATCAAGTTCTTCATGGGGGATGTTTTTGGCTATCACGGATACATGTTTGCCGACCTCTGTGAACATGAGTTTGTTGAGTAAGTAAAGAAGACTGCACTTACACTGGTTCTTATTGCCAATATTTCCTTTAACCCTGTAATTCCCCAAGGGGTGCCTCCCAGTGGGGAGATCACCAAACTACCCTTATACATAGCCCCTTTAAGTCCCACTCAGTTGCGAGTATTGAAACATGTATTGGGAAATTCCCAACCTGTGACTCTACACGTGATGAGAGTTGTAGTTTTGCAGCAGCCGGAGAGCCACTGGTTGGGGGAACAAAGCCTTACCCTATTGGGGCATAGGTTTCTAGCTAGTAGAGTCTTTCAGCAGCCGGACCTGTTTCATCCACAAATTCTCAGAATAATGGGATCCTATGCTAACAAAAAATATTTTTTCTTAACACGTTGCCACCCTGGACACCTGGCTGTGTGTGGAACTGCAGAGTGTTCCATTCACTGATATGGAGCTGTGCTGCAGTTCCGTATAGTCAGGGGGATGGAAACATCATATAGGGCAGGGGAAGGCAAAACTACAACTCCCATCATGTCTGGACAGTTAAAGCTTTGACTGTCCGGGCATGATGGGAGTTGTAGTTTTGCAACAGCTGGAGAGACAAGGTTCCCTACCCCTGATATAGGGAAAGTCTGTGAAGGGGCCAAAGCTGAATCAGAGTTCGTGCTCTGGATCAGTGGGGATCTTAAAGGTCAGAGCACCTTAAATGCTTAAATAATGGCATATCCTACCAGCATGCTGTTGCTTTCTAAGATTGGCATTCAGTGGGTATTCTGGTTTCAGCAAATGAATGTTATTTTTGTCTGGGGGGGGGGGGGGGGGGGGGGGGGTTGTTACACATTTTGTCCTGGTCACGTGATGGATGCTTATGGGCATAGCTTGTTTAAAGTAAATTTTAAATTTTTTTCTTATTCTAAAAAATGTACTGAATTTGCTGAAACCAGAATAGCTTCTTGCAAAATGAAAATAATAAGTTTGGGGCAATCACTTGTACTGAAACTCTGGGTACAGGCAGGGTGTATAAAACAGATGGGCCGCCTGGAATCAGATTTAGTTCAGGGAATTAGTTTGGAAGTGGGAGATTAACATTCCCTGGATTACTGCCAGCGCTATATCAGAACGTCTATGGGACGTGTGGCCGGGGTTGTGCACTCGGGATCTGACTCCTGAAGCTCAGTTGTGTGAGTACTGACAGTCTGAGGAGGGGGGGGGGGGGGGAAGTCACTTTCCGCCTTACAGTATGTAAGAAGCTGAGAAATGTTTCATTATTGGCTTAAAGGGATTGTCCATTTGCCTTCTCAAATTGCCAAATTTAATTTCATGAAATAGTTTTCCCCTAATCCTTCTCCCAATTGGGAAAACCATGATGCAGCTGTGATTTATTTTAGTCCGTCCATGGTAGGTAGTAGACCTGTCCTGCCCTTTCCTCCTCCTTGTAAAGATGGTCAGCTCATTCCAGGGACAATTGTGTCCTCATGCTTGGGATCGGTGGGGGTCTCAGCAGTCACATCGCCACTGATCAACTTGTCATCCCCTACCCTGTGCATAAGGATTAACCTCTTGAGATAGAAATACCCCCTTAGTTGGCGCTAAATATACAATATACATTTACGAAAAATCGTTCAAATTTAAACGATAATCGTTCTCTGTAATTGCAGGCAACGATTGAAAAATCGTTCGTATGTTGTTGATCGTTGATTTAGATCTGAACCTAAAATTATCGTTAATCGTTTGCTGTAATTCCACATTCGTTCACTCAGGTTCCGCACTTTTTCACTTATCGTTTAGTATAAATGCACATTGCTCATTGTTTTGCTGGGATCAGGGATAAGGAATAAACAATTATAGTAATGATCGTAACTAACTATTATCGTTCTATGTAATATAGTGAATGATTTCAGGTTAACGATAAACAATCCAGTTTGTGATCGTTTATCATTAGTCGTTAAACGTTAAAAATCGCTCAGTGTAGTAGGACCCTAAGGGCCCCTATTCCACAGTAACGATATTTCGGCCAATTATCGCTCTGTGAAATAGAGAGAATGATCAGCCGATCGTGTCATCGGCTGATCATTCATTTAGGGCCAGACCTAAAATCATCGTTCCCCTACCGCGCATCGTTACGGTTGAATAGCGGAGCACGGCAGGCGACCGACGATTTGAGAAGCAGCAGCATACATTACCTGTCGGGTCTTCTGCTCCTCTCTGTCCTCCTCCCCGGGTCCCACGCGCTCTGGATTCAGAATGGCCTGTCAGCTGACGGAGTGCTCAGCCAATTACAGGCCGTGGGGGTCCCGGCACTCCGTCAGCTGACGGGCCATTTTGAAGATAGAGCGGAGAGGAGGAGGACGGAGCGGAGCAGAAGACCTGACAGGTAATGTATGCTGCAAGGGCTGCAAGGACATTGGTAACGATGTCCCTGCAGCCGTCCCTCAACGATCATCGGGCCGTGGAATAGGCCCAGTAAACGAACAGCGATCTAGCAGATTGGTGCTCGTTTACATCGTTTATCGGGCCCTCCTCGGCCCGTGGAATAGTACCCGAAGTCCTGCGGGGTTGGCATTTTTTTTGGGTGAGATACAGATAGATAGATATCTATCTCTAATATATTAGACATGAAACTTTCAATAGCACCTTGTAAAAAAACAAATTACTTACAGTAAAAAAAAAAAAAAAAAAAATATACTTGCCACATCTTAAAGCAGGGATGGGGAACCTTCAGCCGTCCAGCTGTTGCAAAACTACAATTCCCATCATGCCTGGACAACCAAAGCGAAGCTTGTCTGTCCAGGCATGATGGGAATTGTAGTTTTGCAACAGCTGGACGGCTGAAGGTTTCCCATCCCTGTCTTAAAGGGTTAATCCTTCACAAACCTCTTAAATATTTCAGGCCATGAAGCGCCTGATACTAGTGTCTGTTAACATGAGCCCTCGCGGCTGAGCCCTGCGATGTGATCACCCAGTTTCACCTTCCCCTGTGATCACCGACACCTTCACAACAGATAGGATCCTGCTAATATATTCTGAGACGATTGTGAAACATTGTGTCAACCAGGAGCTCAAACTCCTTATCGGAACAAAATCCTGTACAAGAAATGAGCATAATATGGTTTACTTGTTAGGCCCATATCTAAAAGTGGCCATAAACATGCAGTTTCCTATAATGTGTAAGCATCCCCTCCCTGGTTGGGGGATCGGATAGGTTACACTAGTCTAATGCAGTAGAGTTATAGGTCAAGGTCTCTTACCTTCCCCCTTGGCGCTGCTCCCGCCGATTCGTCTAAACTTTTGATAGTTCCCTTTTAAAAACATTGGGGGAGATTTATCAAACATGGTGTAAAGTGAACCTGGCTCAGTTACCCCTAGCAGCCAATCAGATTCCACCTTTCACTCCTCACAGACTCTTTGGAAAATGAAGGTGGAATCTGATTGGTTGCTAGGGGCAACTGAGCCAGTTTCACTTTACACCATGGTTGATAAATCTCACCATTGAGGGGAATGTGTCAGAAAAGCATCTAAACCCCCTCCTATATGTGGCTCAGTTATCCCCACCACCAGAATGATGGCACTACCGTGTGTGTGTGTGGGGGGGGGGAGTGTATGATTACAGCCATGGTGGGGTAGTTCCCCTTTAATGTGCCGATGTTTTGTGAGATTTCTTTTCTTAAACCCTTAAGGATCCTGTCATTGTCTCGCTTTTGATGCCTGTATTTTCTTCTTTATGTTACTTTCATGCTTAGAATCGTTACCTTAGCAACAAAAAAAATGTATTAATATTTCATGTTTCAGGGAGAAGACGAAAGTGACGAAAGCCACTCAGGACTCTGAAGACGGCCCGGACGCTAAGAAGCCGAAGATTGACTCTACAGAAAGCACCATGATCAAAAAGGTAAGACCTGTTAATGTGATGTGTGCGTACTGGGGCAGACATTGGTTAGGCTTGGTTCACACTACGTTTTTGCAGTCCATTTTTTTTCATCTGTTTTTGCATAAAAAATGTTGCATTTGTGTGCATCCGTTTTTCCATTGACTTCCGTTTAAAAAAAAAAAAAATAGGATCAAAACGCATCCCTTTTTTAACATACACAAAAATAAGGTGTTTTTTTTTTATAAGTTTAAAACAAAAGTATATGTTTTGATCCTTTTTTTTTTTATTATGGAAATTAATGGAAAAACAAATCAAAACGGATGCATACAAATGCATCCGATGAAAAAATGGCCTGCAGAAACGTAGTGTGGCCCAACCTAACCTGGGGATCGCTCATGAGGTACCAGATTTATCAAAGTGCGCCAACTATTAGTAAAGTGGACCTTTCAGCAGCTTATTTGTTAATAGTAAAATAAAGCCCAAGTTCCCAGGGGGTGTTCCCAAGGACAGTAAGGGCCCTATTACATGGGACTATTATCGTGCGAAAAATCGTTAAATCGTTCAAATTTAAGCGATAATCGTTCTGTGTAATTGTAGGCAGCAATCGAAAAATCGTCGCATGTTGTTGATTGTTGAGTTTAGATCTGAATCTAAAATTATCGTTAATCGTTCGCTATTCGTTCGCTGTAATTCCACATTCGTTCACTCAAGTTCCGCATTTGTTCACTAATCGGTGTAATTGCACATTGTCCATTGTTTAACTGGAATCAGAAGGATTAAACGATCATAGTAACAATCGCAATAACTATCGTAGTAACGATCGTAACTAACGACCATTGTTCCTGTGTAATATGGTGGACGATTTTTAGGTGAACGATAAACAATCTCGTTTGATCGTTTATTGTTAGGGCCCTATTTCACAGGAGCGATAATGGGCCCGATTTTGGCCAATTTTCGCTCCGTGGAATAAAGAGAACGATCAGCCGATGATTGTGTCATCGGCTGATCGTTCATTTAGGCTCAGACCTAAAATCGGCGTTCGCCACTAGCGCATCGCTATGGTTGAATAGCGGTGCGCGGTGGTGACCGACGATTTAAGCAGAACCATACATTACCTGTCTGGGCGCAGGTCTTCTTCTCCCGGTCCCGCGCGGCAGCATCGGCTTCTGAGTGGAGCTGTCTGAACTAACAGACCGCTCAGCCAGTCACTGGTTGGAAACGCCGCGGCCAGTGATTGGCTGAGCGGCCTTTCAGTTTAGACAGCTCCACTCCGAAGCCGATGCTGCCGCGCGGGACCGGGAGAAGAAGACCTGCGCTCGAACAGGTAATGTATGAAACAAGGGCTGCAAGGACATCGGTAATGATGTCCTTGCAGCCCTTGTTTCACGATCATCGGGGCCGTGGAATAGGCCCATTAAACGAGCGCCGATCTAGCAGATCGGCGCACGTTTACATTGTTGCTCGGCCCGTGGAATAGGGCCCTTAGTCTTTAATCATTAAAAATTGCTCCGTGTAATAGGACCCTAAGAGCTGTATGAATTGGAGGAGATTGGTGGGCCAACTCTGGGCTTTTGCCCCTAATAAAGCCCTGGGAGCCCTTAATCCTCGTTTACACATTAACACACAGGCTGCTAATGGGTCCGCTATACACTGCACCTGAATGTTGGTGAATGTTGTCCTATCTGAGGCCTTTTTCGGGCACATTAGAAAAGTGTAACAACTAAATTTTGTAAGAATCTGAGGTAAATCGAGGTCTAGTCTTTTTATAAAAATGACTATTTTGGGATACAGGCTGATGTCTGGCCGCTATGATCACAAGCCGGTCATGAGTCAGCAGCCAGTACAGCTTCCTGTCAGGGGTCACCTTTAGAAATTGGCACACTTCCTTGCTTAAGAATAAAGTCTGTAGTGCCACCTGTCTATGTGGTAGTCTTTTGTAATCTTTTTTGTTTTGATGTGGTCTTTAGAGATGTGTCCCGCTCCTTAGTGGCATCCTGGCTTCCTATGGGACTGAATGCCACAGTTCTATGTACAGCAGGAGGCCAGGTGCCGCTGCGCAGGGAAAACTTGGAAGGGGTGGCGATGCTTTAAAGATCTCGCAATCACTGACTTTATCATGTGGGTGTACCCCTTTAATTATCTGAACATTATAGATCTGCAATGACCAGAGGCGGTTGGAAAATAGAAAACATATGAAAAAATGCAGGGTTGTGTTATCTGTGTATGTTAAGAAGCGCTGTCAGCGCTCGTTTGCTCCTCATTCCCCGCTCGTAGAGGATAGCGTCGGTCTGCTGCCGACACTCCTATTCCGCGGAGCGATGGCAACAGATCGCTGCTATCATTTTCATGTTGGAAGACAAACGACAGCAACGATCAGACAACATCGTTCATGTCTGCTGATCGTTGCCTTCTATTCCACAGGACCATTAGTGGCCATAACGGCTGATAATCGTTCTGTGTAATTGGGCCTTTAGAGTACCTGTTAACTTTTATGTCTCTCAGACTTTTTTTTTAATCCGGTTCTGATCTGAACACTCAGACCATGACCATCAGTAATACGAGCAGAGAGGCGACTGCTTCGAGCACCTCTTCCTCCTCTTTTTCTGAGACCTAGACTGCCCCATAGAGCTAGATTGGAAGTCCATCTAGAGAGAACACACTAAGCACATACTACTTCTGACTCTAGAGTCCCCGACCGATCAAATGTTTTGATGTGCCCGCCATGCGGCCTCTGCTTGAAATTTCCTTGCGTATTCCGTAGTGTGAACATACCCTTAGGGCAGAAAGGTCCATAGTATGGGGGCGGTTGGAGACAGTTGTGTGAGGAGCAGACAAGGGGAGAGCATAGACGGAGGCCTTTAGAGGAAGGAGGAAAAAGAAGCTGTGGGGGAGATTTATCAAACATGGTGTAAAGTGAACCTGGCTCAGTTGCCCCTAGCAACATGTAGGTGACGTGTAGATAGATATGATTGAAGTAGTACTGAAGTAGAAGTACTTTTATGATCTGCCCCAGGCTAAAAGTACTGATGGAAGAGAGGCCTCAGGAATGAGAGGCCTGAAATACTGCGGCCATTAAGAGGTTAAGATCATTATAGTATTCATATTCATTCACTACTAATGAAGAGCTCAGGACTGTGGTCGTTGAATTAGCGCTTGGGAACCCCAAAGGCGGCCGCCCTGCTGCTTCCAGATAAAGGATATGGAGCGAGGGTCCTGAGTCCCCATATAAGACGCCCTCTGCGTCTTCTCCAGACTCCTTGAAAGTTTAGCTGGTGCTGTGATTATGTAATCTTCTGGGCCGCCGAGGACAGAGCCGCCCCTCACATTAATTTATTCCTCTCTGACATCAATTAGGACGCCTTAGGTGCTCGCGAATGCTTAAGTGTTGCAAATGGGAGTTCATTTTGACTTGACAGACTCCGCAAAGTGACATATTTAAATTAGAGAAGCGCTCGGGGGATGTGTGTTTTTATTCCCTACTGGTGAGCGAGCGCGCAGCCTGGAAGAATACAATAGCACTGGAACATTTTGCAATTTAGCTTCTCGTCTCAGCGGGGCCTTAACTCCCTCGGTACTATCGCACTGGAAAAGACTGACAGGCTGCTGGAGCGCGGCGCCTTCACCTGTGTTACTGCCGGAGTCCAGCTCGGGGATTATCAGGGGTGACATCATTATTAAATATGGAGGGCCGGCACGGTGCATGGAATGGGATGGCGTGATGCTTCATTGCACGCTATTAATATGTGTCACCAGATAATTGTAAGCTGGTTAGAAGCTTTACCTTACAGTGGAATAAAATATTTGTTAAATAGGTCAGGTCAGTGAATTTATACCTGCTCTGTCTGCCGTTACTTCTGATGCTTCAAAACAGATGAAAGTTGGACAATATGTAATTCAGGTGATGGGCTCTTCATTTATTAAAGGGGTAATCCAGGATTAGAAACAGCACCACCCTCTGTCTTCAGGATGTGTATGGTATTGCAATTAAGCTCCCTTCATTTTAATGGAACGGAGCTGCAAAACTGAGAGTGGTGCTGTTACTGGAAACGGACATGTTCACACACAAGGTGGCAGCAGAGAGCCCTGTGTCAGACTAGAGAGAATACACCACTTCGTGCAGGGCATACGGCAGCTGAAGGCTTGAGATTTTTAAATAGAAGTAACTTACAAATCTGTATAACTTTCTGACACCGTTTGATTTAAAAGAAATAATTTTTTACGGTTTAGTACTCCTGTAAGTACGAAAGGTAAAATATTTAAAGAAGCACACCAGACAGCAAACAAAATTGTGTGGAGTCATTTTGCAGTCTATATAAAGCACCACGTGTAGCTAAAGAAGTACTTTCCACTGATCTGTTTACTTGGCAAACGATGGAAACGTAATGAACATAGCTTATAAAGGTAAATGTCACCCAATGGCTCTTGGAGAACTTATGAATGGTAGGTCGGACATGCTCCTCCTGGAGTCTGTGATCCTCCATCGGCATCACCAGGGTCAGGTTTGGTGTGCAAACATGCGGCTTATTGTGTAGTCACCATTTGCTCTCAAAAATATGTTTCTAGAAGGAGAGGACAGATTTTTTAAAAAATTTTATTTATTTTTTTCAATCATAAATTTGATTAAAAAAATCTGCAAAATCAGAGGTCTGACAGGTACCAGCAGGCTGGGGACCGTGCTTGAGTGCAGCATGGCTATACACAGCACCAGGCCCGGCACAGTGTACATGGAAGAGACTGCCACAGTGTGCACAGAGTCTGTATATACAGTGGCAGTCTCCTCCATGTACACTGTGCTGGTTCTGTGTATAGACACTGCACTGCCACATTATATACAGTATAGTGTGTATATATACTGTGGTAGTGTAGTGTCTTTATACACTGCACCAAGGCCAGCACAGTGTACATGGAGGAGACTGCCACTGTATATACAGACGCTGCACTACAATGGCGGGGTGAGGTGGGGTGGAGTTACTGTAGGGAAGATTAGGGATAGGTACAGGAGGGATTTAACAAATAAAAAAAAGAAATTGAGATACAAACAGAATATTTAGCCTTACTGGGTATATTGTGTCACTGGATAAATATGGCCATTAGCTCATTCATTTGGATTCCTCATAAGAGAAGAACTGTCACTGCTGAGACACCGATCAGGTGACCGAGGGGAGAGAAGCACAGGGTTTCGCTCTACAGTTCCCTGCTGGCAGTCCTCTCCATCCATTGGCCCGATATACATATATAATAGAGCTACTGGATGGAGATTGCTGCGTGTTAGGGAGGGAAATGCACTGCTGCGCCCCTCTCCCAGCTACTAATCCAGGGATGGGAAAACTTTGGCTCTCCAGCTGTCGCAAAACTACAATTCCCATCATGCCTGGACACAATGTGAATTGTAGTTTTGCAACAGCTGGAGGACCTCAGGATTCCCATCCCTGTCCTAATCGAGGGGGGGGATGACCAATCAGAATTCTTCACTCATGGAAAGTGTTTCTGACTGACAGTCCTTATTTAAAGGAGAAGTCAGGCGAAAATTTTTATTAAAGTATTGTATTCCCCCCCCAAAAGTTATAGAAATCACCAATATAGACTTATTACAGGAAATGCTTATAAAGTGCTTTTTCCCTGCACTTGCTACTGTATCAAGGCTTCACTTCCTGGATAACATAATGATGTCACGCCCCGACTCCCAGAGCTGTGCGGGCTGTGTCTGCTGGAGAGGATGATGGCAGAGGGACACTGAGGGACACAGGGCACTGGAGGGACACTGAGCATCCCCCTGCCATCATCCTCTCCAGCAGCCACAGCCCGCACAGCTCTGGGAGTCGGGTCGTGACATCACCATTTTATCCAGGAAGTGAAGCCTTGATGCAGTAGTAGGTGCAGGGAAAAAAGCACTTTATAAGCATTTCCCGTAATAAGTGTATATTGGGGATTTGTATAACTTTAGGGGGGGCAATACAGTACTTTTAATAAAAATTTTCACTGGACTTCTCCTTTAAGAGAAGAGGCCATTTACTAAAGCCAAAGGAAAAAAAAGTGGAATCCCTGGAGAGTGAATGACTATCCACAGAATATCCATGCCAAGGTCCAATCTTCTATACTGCCAGGGCTGTGGGGTAAAAGGATAGTCACTGAAATCTGCTGCATGTGAATGCATCCTAATGCTCCTGTAGGCACATTAGGAAATGTGCTACATCAGGGGTATATGTTAGAAAGTGATATCCTACTAGCTACATTCATTCTGTACGGACAATGTGCTACACACACTAGAATACGGAGCTCCCGGCATCAAGATTCATTATGATGCAGGGAGCTCCAAAGCGGTTCTTTGCACAATTGTACTGATGCTGTGTGAGTACAGTAGCGCTAAGATTTAAACGGTTTTGGAGCTCCCAGCCTCCTCATGACTGACAACCCCAGGAGCTTCAAACTCCATTCCGTAGCACATCGTCTGTATTTTTAAACAGCGCACGGACTACTTTTACCATGAGAGGGTCAAAATTTCAATCTACTGCACTTTTAAAGGGGCTGTCCAGGATTAAAGGGGTTATCCAGCACTACAAAAACATGGCCACTTTCTTTCATAGACAGCACCGCTTTTTGAAATTCTTTATAAGGAACTTTGACACAATCACACACCTGATACGTAACAGTGAATGAAATAAAGTCCAGTCAAAGTGCTGGAACGAATAAGTCACAGAATATAAACAAATACAACTTAAAAAGGCTGAGTGGTAATTCGATAGACCAGCATCAGGAGCATCCCACAACTAAGCCCACGTTTTTTAAAAGATCCAAACTGCACCACTCCAGTCTCCAGTTTGGGTGCAGGTTTTGTAAACTCGGTTGCATTGAAGTGAATGGAGCTGAATTGCAAACTACACCTGAAGCGGAGACTAGAGCGTTGCTGTCTCTGGAAGAGGCCATGTTTTCATAGTTCTGGATAACCTCTTTGGGGGGGGGGGGGGGGAATGGCAGCTTTCTTCCAAAAAGAGCACCACACCAGTCTGTCCAAAGGTTGGTTTCGGTATCGCAGCTCTGCTCCATTTAATTGCATTGGGATGAACTGCGATATCACACACAACGTGTGGAGCTGTTTTTGGAAGAAAGCTGCCATGTTTTTGTAATCCTGGACAACCCCTTTAAGTCAGGGATGGGGAACCTTCAGCTGTTGCAAAACTACAATTTATTTCTATTTAGTTTTGCAGCCATTGAAGGGTGGCAGGTTCCCCATCCCTACTTTGTCAACTTTCGGCTGTAATCCTGACCCTATTAGACAGGGACCCCTACAATTCTGCCAGTATACTACATACATTGAGTACTTTTCTAATGTGTACACATCTTTTATGAGGCGTTGATGAGCTTTGATGGGTCATGTGACTTGCCATTTTGGCACTTGGGATCAGTCTCCACTTTTATCTATGGCAGAATAGTGAGTTTTCTCATGCAGAATCCCCGACATGTAACAACTTGACAAAAACATAAAAACTTTCAAAAACTTTTTGTTTCCCTCTTGACATGTAATAAATTGTGTAATGAAAAAGTATAGTTATTACTGCGGCCGCCGTAATTCCGTTCCGCCTGTCGTATGGTGAAAAGCGTCCTTTCTTCTTAATCTTGACCTTCATCTTGGGAGCGTCATTACCGCTGACATGGATTCACCTTTCCCTGTAAAGCAGATTGTGTGTCGCCCGGTCTGGATGAGTTCTGCTCCAGGCTACTGTCAGCTACAATAGGGCTTCATCCTGCGTGAAGTAGACCCGTTGTGTGCTGATGCCTTCGCTCAAAGACATTTATAGACTCTCCTGATCCTTACTATTAAGTCAACAGATTTCAAGGCAAAAGGTCATCTACCTGGGGGCTGAGAGTGACGGGGAACAGAGGAGGCTTTGTTGTATCCACAGTCAGGATGTCAGGAACGGCCCGTCAGACGTGAAAAGAAAGTTGAACTGATCTGTAGAGGCGACTTCAGCCGATCCGTGAGATGGAAAGATAACTTCACTGATCTGCGCCGACGGGGGGATTTCCCAGAAAATACCTCTGACCTATCATTCATATAGTCGGGGTCTGATGATTGGGATACCTCTCAGGGGAGTCTTATCCTATCTATAGTTTAGTGAGTGTGTATTCTGTATCTACTAGAGGTGAGCGAAACTCAAACCTAAACGCTCTGTATTTGATTACTGGTGGCTGAAGAAGTTGGATGTGGCCCAAGTGAGTCCGGGACATCATGGATCCAGGCTGCATCCAACCTCATCCACCGATAATCAAATGCAGAGCGGTCGGATGAGCCCGAGCCTGCTCGAGGTTTGCTCATCTCTAGTATCTACCATTGACTTTTTTTAAAGGGTTTTTCACTCTACACTGCAACCTACATCCTATACATCCTATTGTTTGTATATGGGGCTGCTATACAGAGGATTAACATTGGGGAAATGCAGTTCGCTACCGCCCTCTTCTCTCTTCTCATACTTCTTCTAATTGGTGGGGGTCTTCGCAGAACTTTTGACGTGTACCTGTAAAGTTTTTCTTAATACTCTTTATTTACTCTTTACACTTTAATATTCTGCTAGGAAAATCTGAATTAACTTATTGGGATGTAATGTTCAGGGCCCTCATCTATGAACCAGAGCGAAGAGTGGACCGTATAGGCATGTCCTTGGTTTCTGGAGGACATGTTAATAATTAGAGATGAGTGAACCGGGTTCGGGTTCGAGTTGATCCGAACCCGAACGTTCGGCATTTGATTAGTGGTGGCTGCTGAAGTTGGATAAAGCTCTAAGATTGTCTGGAAAACATGGATACAGCCAATGACTATATCCATGTTTTCCAGACAATCTTAGGGCTTTATCCAAGTTCAGCAGCCACCGCTAATCAAATGCTGAAAGTATGGGTTCGGATCGACTCGAGCATGCTCGAGGTTTTCTCATCTCTATTAGTAATGCATAGAGCTCCGTTCACATGGAGTAAAACTGGTGGAATCCCAACAGCCTCCGTGTCATACTGGGAGTCTATGGGAGGCGCGCCCATAAATTGAATGAGAGTTTTGTAATACATGGCTTGCCCTGCAGTGGCGCTGTGTTCTTTCACAGTTCACGGCTGATCACTTGGGTCTTAAAGGGGTAGTGCGGCGCTATAAAATTATTCACAGAATAAAACACATTACAAAGTTATACAACTTTGTAATGTATGTTATGTCTGTGAATCGCCCCCTTCCCGTGTCCCACCACCCCCGCCCGTGTACCCGGAAATGTGTGGTGCATTATACAATACCTGATCCGTGTCGAGGACGGCAGGGATTCGGCCGTGCGTCCGAAGATGACGTTTGGCACAAAATGGCGGACGGCCCTAGACACGGATCAGGTAATGTATAATGCACCAACACTTCCGGGTACACGGGCGGGGGTGGTGGGACACGGGAAGGGGGCGATTCACAGACATAACATACATTACAAAGTTGTATAACTTTGTAACGTGTGTTATTCTGTGAATAATTTTTTAGCGCCGCACTACCCCTTTAAGGTCCCCATACAATGTCATTGACTGACAGCCGACTAAGTTCGTCCATCAGTTATCTCTCCCGTCGACCTCTCCATACATAGGAACATTGGACACATAGGGGGAGATTTATCAGACATGGTGTAAAGTGAAACTGGCTCAGTTGCCCCTAGCAACCAATCAGATTCCACCTTTCATTCCTCACAGACTCTTTGGAAAAT